>NC_091077.1:42500000-45000000 GCF_032405125.1 Capricornis sumatraensis | reverse complement strand
GGGATGACCCAGAGAGATGATATGGGGTGGGAGGTGGGAGGGGGGTTCATGTTTGGGAACTCATGTACACCCATGGTGGATTCATGTCAATGTATGGCAAAACCAATACAGTATTATAAAGTAAAATAAAGTAAAAATAAAAATTAAAAAAATAAAATAAAATAAAATAAATTAGTGTAGAATGGTTCTAGGGTCTACCTTTGTGGAACAAGTTTATGTCCTGTTTTGTGATCTTCTTCCTGGCCTTGGAAGCTAAGATATTGGCTGCATCTTCACCTCTCTGTCCCTAACAAGACCTCCTTATCCTACCTCTGCCTTGCAGGGCAGCCTCCACTGGTCCTGGGCTCTTGAAGAGAGCATCCACCAGATTGTATTTTCCCAGCTAGTCTTATTCCACAGCCCTTGGTGATTGTTCCCCATGCCAACTGAGTAAAACATTGATGACTCCTGCAGACGGTGGGGTTACATTTACTGCATAGATATAACCCTGGCAAGGTGACCACTTCAGCAATAGAAGAAGAGCTCGTGGTGGCTTTTTTAACAAAAAGTTGAAGCTAATGTTCTGATCCGTCCGTTACAATTTCTGAGCTCCCCCAGGAAGTAGCCATCTCTATTTCAGCTTCTACGAGGGTCAAGCTAAATCTCCTTCTAGTCATTGAAATGCCTTTTGTTGTTGCCAAGTTTGCTGCCTGTTGGGGCTTTTCCATTTCATTTTCTGTCCCACTACTTCTGAAAGTTGACGGCTCTCTGGGTCCCTGCATCTCCTCTTTGTCTGGGACATAGTTAGCTCTGGATAGAGGATGTGGTTTGTATAATGTGAAGACATGATTGAAAATAAAGTGATGGATCCCCACCTGCCACCCCACTTTCAGAATCTGTAGTTAACATGCTGACATGCCACTGGCTCCAATTTGAGCTCGATAATAATCCCAACATTAACATAGGAGGCTCCAGACTTTGAAAAAAAAACGAGACTGCTTTTTGTGTGAAATAGTGCTTTATCTTGCATGTGGAGTGGTGATAAGCCTTTCTTAATTTCATTCAGCAAAGGATGGGAATAAAGGAAAGAATAGTTCAAACTGACTTTATTTTCAATATTTGAAGACTGATTGGTTTTACAAATTGAATCCCTTCATAGTTTTCTTGAAGTTGAAGGCGTATTATTCAACTAGGATCCTCTTTTTCTATTCACAGCCAACTGCCCTGCCTGTGTTAAATCTAGCCCTTTATTATTTTCAGTGCACACAATACTAAAATATGTTAAACCTCATGACTAAAAGAAATGCCCCTTGAGCCACAGAAAAACCTTTTGCTGCTTCCTTTGGCTCATCCAGAGGGATAAAGGAAATTAGTATAATTTCCATAGCAGCATTTCCTGGAGGAGAGCGAGAATGGCTCTGATGTGGTGAGGTGAAACACCCAGTGAAGAACATGGATAAAAAGCTGCCCTTCAGCTGCCCCATCCCCTTACCCATGGAGGACACACCAGCTTCAGGACCACCTTTCCTTTTTTATTTTTCTTTATTAAGCAAAAATCACGATACTAGAAGACTTACTACAGTTTCACCATCAATAGACAGACCAAAAATAAAAGATCATTACAATTGGAAGCCATAATGGAAACATGATTAACCTAACAATATAAAATAATTACATACAATTTGGGGGGTTACGCAGAGTGACGTGGTAAGTGAAAGTGTGTACACCAACGTGTTTTCGTCTGCTCAGCCAGCCTATGTCTTTTGGTTTGTGCATTTAGTCCATTTATATTTAAGGTAATTGCCGATATGTGTGAACCTCCTGCCATTTTCCTAATTGTTTTGGGTTTATTTTGTGTAGGTCTTTTCCTTCTCTTGTGTTTGCTGCTTAGAGAAGTTCCTCTGCATTTGCTGTGAAGCGGGTTAGGTGAAGGACTCCCTTTTCTGAAAGGGTGTTTTCAGGCACTGTCAGCTGTGTTGTGCTCAGGGGTGGATGCCATCTCTCTCTCTCTTTTTTAAATTAATTTTTATTGGAGTTTAGTTGCTTTACAATGTTGTGTTAGTTTCTACTGTACAGAAAAATGAATCATATATCCCCTCCCTTTTGGATTTCCTTCCCATTCAGGTCACCACAGTGTATTAAGTAGAGTTCTCAGTACTATACAGTATGTTCTTATTAGTTATCTATTTTATACACAGTATCAATAGTATATATGTGTCAATCCCAATATCCCAATTTCTCCTCCCCACTCCTCACCTTTCCCCCTTGGTTTCCATATATTTGTTCTTTACATCTGTGTCTCTATTTCTGCTTGGCCGACAAGATCATCTATACCATTTTTCTAGATTCCACATATATGCGTTAATACACAGTATTTGTTTTTGTCTTTCTGACATACTTCAACACTGTATGACAATCTCTAGGTCTGGGTGCCATCTCTTGATAGCAAGTATCCCCATGGCTAGCAAGGCTGAGTACTGCAGGTTACTCAGTAAGGTCTAGATGAGTGGTATGGCCAAGTTGGGTTGTGCAGTCTCTTTTTGGCCTGGCTTCCCTCTTTTAGGTGTGAGTGAGGAGGGCTCAATCCCAGGGGTCAGGCATAGGGATAAAGACTAGCTTCTATGGGTATCAGTTCTGCATGGGGAAGATGACATTAGCCACCTGGACATCTCAGCATTTGGGAGAAGGTGAAAGTCAGAAGGCTGGTCTGATGATAATGTTGTACTTAGCTGGCTTAATCTGGGCTCTGACCTCAGAATAGACCAAGGGAGAGAGGATGGGGAGGTGGTCATTGCCCTTTACGCAGCCATTAAAAAGAATACATTTGAATCAGTTCTAGTGAGGTGGATGAAACTGGAGCTGATTATACAGAGTGAAGTAAGTCAGAAAGAAAAACACCAATACAGTATACTAACGCATATATATGGAATTTAGAAAGATGGTAACGATAACCCTGTATGTGAGACAGCAAAAGAGACACAGGTGTATAGAACAGTCTTTTGGACTCTGTGGGAGAGGGAAAGGGTGGGATGATTTGGGAGAATGGCATTGAAACATGTATAATATTATATGTAAGACAAATCACCAGTCCAGGTTCGATGCACGATACAGGATGCTCGGGGCAGGTACACTGGGATGACCCAGAGGGATGGGATGGGGAGGGAGGTGGGAGGGGGGTTCAGGATGGGGAACACATGTACACCTGTGGTGGATTCATGTTGATATATGACAAAACCAATACAATATTGTAAAGTAATTAGCCTCCAATTAAAATAAATTTATATTAAAAAAAGAAAAAAAATTTTATATCATGAATGACACAGGTACTGGTGAAATTTCTGATCCGGACTGTTTCCTCTTTACTTTCCCACATGCATCTACCCTGTGTTCGCAAATGGAGGTACAACTGACGCCCAGCAAAAGGTAAAAACTGACCTTTTCATGTAATTGACTGTAACTGTGGAGTCATAAAGACAGCTTCAGTCCCACATGCCCAGATACTCTCTTTCAAATATTAGGAAGGTCGCTATTCATAACAACCCCTTACTGAGGTGCAGAACTTCATCCTTTTCCAAATCTCCACAGCTCTCATAGTGTTTATTACCACTCTTTACACTCGTGTGGGTTCCAGTGTGTGATGCAGGCCAACTCACCCAGAGATGACAAGACTCCTACTAGTAACCCCTGGCTGTGAGCCAGGATTTGGTGACAGGAAGGAGTGAGGCAGAGGCGGCACTTTGAAGGTTGATTGTGTCAATGATTAACAATGTAAAAGAATCACATGCATGTCTGAGAGACATTCATCTCCTAAACAAAACACATCACAGATCTGACGAGTGAGTGGCTCATGGAGAGCACGTCTCCAATGGGCCAGTCATTTACAGACAGACCAACTCCATAACTCAGTAAGAGGCCATTTCCCCCATCACTGCCCAGAACTAACCAACCTCCACATTGTGTCAAAGTTTTCCATTTCTGGATCTAGTCTGAGCTTTTTTCTGGCAGGTCAATGCAGGGAAATACCATACTTTGAAATACCCTCTAAAGATGAAGTTCTAACTTTTATATGAAAATGGAAAGGACCTAGAATGGCTAAAACAACCTGAAAAGAGAACGCTGTTAGAGGACATACACCACCTGGTTGTAAGATTGTAAGACTATAGTCATTGAGGTGGTGTGATATTGGCAAAATGTAGACACAGAGATCAATGAAACAGAATAGAGGCCAGAAATAGACCCAGGCAGATGTGGTCAATTGATTTTCAACAAAGATGCCAAATTAATTTGATGGACAAATGGTGCTGAAACAGCTGGATACTCATATGGAATAAAATGATCCTCAACTTTTACCTCAGGTTGTACACAAAAATTAACTCAAAATGGATCATAAACCTAAGTATAAATGCTAAAGCTATAAAATCTCCAGGAAAAAAAAAAAAGGAAATCTTCATGACTTTGGGATATGCAAAGATTTGTAATACAGAAAAAGCATAAACCAGATAAAATGGATACATTTGATTTCCTCAAAATTAAAATAATTTGCCCTTTTAAAGACAGTTCTTTTTAAATTTTATATTGGAATGTATTTGATTTACAATGTTGCATTAGTTTCAGGTGTAGTGTACAACAAAGTAATTTAGTTATATATATTCATATATTTATTCTTTTTCAGATTCTTTTCCCATATAGGTTATTACAGAGTGTTGACTATAGTTTGCTGTGCTATACAGTAGGTCCTTGTTGATTAGTTTTTGTATAATACTGGGCTTCCCTGATAGCTCAGTTGGTAAAGAATCTGCCTGCAATGCAGGAGACCCCAGTTTGATTCCTGGGTTGGGAAGATCTGCGGGAGAAGGGATAGGTTACCCTCTTCAGTATTCTTGGGCTTCTCTTGTGGTTCAGCTGGTGAAGACTCTGCCTGCAATGCTGGAGACCTGGGTTTGATCCCTGAGTTGGGAAGATCCTCTAGAGAAGGGAAAGGCTCCCCACTCCAGTATTCTGGCCTGGAGAATTCCAGGGCTGTATAGTCCATGAGGCTGCAAAGGGTCGGACACGACTGAGCGACTTTCACTTTCAATAGTGTGTATATATTAATCCCTAGCTCCTAATTTATCCCCCTACCCCACCTTTTCTCTTTGGTAACCTTAAGTTTGTTTTCTGAGTCTGAGAGTCTGTTTCTGTTTCATTAGTACAAATTTGTATCATTTTTTAAGATTTCACATGTAAGTGATATCATATGGTATTTGTCTTTCTCTGCCTGACTTCACTCAGTATAATAATCTCTAGGTCCATCCAAGTTGCTGCAAATGGCATTATCTCATTCTTTTTATGACTGAGTAAGAAACACAAGCTGGAATCAAGATAGCTGGGAGAAATATCAATAACCTCAGATATGCAGATGACACCACCCTTATGGCAGAAAGTGAAGAGGAGCTAAAAAGCCTCTTGATGAAAGTCAAAGAAGAGAGCGTAAAAGTTGGCTTAAAGCTCAACATTCAGAAAACGAAGATCATGGCATCTGGTCCCATCACTTCATGGGAAATAGATGGGGAAACAGTGTCAGACTTTATTTTTTGGGGCTCCAAAATCACTGCAGATGGTGACTGCAGCCATGAAATTAAAAGACACTTACTCCTTGAAAGAAAAGTTATGACCAACCTAGACAGCATATTCAAAAGCAGAGATATTACTTTGCCGACTAAGGTCTGTCTAGTCAAGGCTATGGTTTTTCCTGTGGTCATGTATGGATGTGAGAGTTGGACTGTGAAGAAGGCTGAGCGCTGAAGAATTGAAGCTTTTGAACTGTGGTGTTGGAGAAGACTCTTGAGAGTCCCTTGGACTGCAAGTAGATCCAACAAGTCCATTCTGAAGGAGATCAGCCCTGGGATTTCTTTGGAGGGAATGATGCTAAACCTGAAACTCCAGTACTTTGGCCACCTCATGCGAAGAGTCGACTCATTGGAAAAGACTCTGATGCTGGGAGGGATTGGGGGCAGGAGGAGAAGGGGACGACTGAGGATGAGATGGCTGGATGGCATCACGGACTCGATGGACGTGAGTCTGAGTGAACTCCGGGAGCTGGTGATGGACAGGGAGGCCTGGCGTGCTGTGATTCATGGGATCACAAAGAGTCGGACACGACTGAGCGACTGAACTGAACTGAACTGAACTGAATGTTCCACTGTTTACGTGTACCACTTCTTCTTTATGCATTCATCTGTTGATGGACATTTAGGCTGTTCCCATGTCTTGACTATTATGAGTAGTGCTGCAATAAACACTGGGGTGCATGTATGTTTTCAAATTATGGTTTTCTTCAAATATATGCCCAGGAGTGGGATTGTTGCATCAAATGGTAGCTCTGTTTTTAGTTTTTCAAGGAGTCTCTATACTGTTCTCCATAGTGGTTGTACCAATTTACATTCCCACCAACAGCATAGGAAGGCTCCTGTTTCTCCACGCCCTTTTCAGCATGTATTGTTTGTAGATTTTTTGATGATGGCTATTCTGATGAATATGAGGCAATCAGCACAGAAAGCAAATCAGTGTTTGCCTGGGGTTGGTGGGCTTGACTGGGATGGGGCACTAGGGAGCTTTTCACATTGATGGAAGCTTTCTATATTTTGATTAAAGCTGGTGGTTACATGAATGCACAAGTTTGTCAGAATTCATAAAAACATGTTTTAAATGGGTGCACTTTACCCCTGTGTTCATAGCAGCACTGGTTACAATAGCCAAGATTTGGAAACCAGCTAAATGTCTATTGATAAATAAATGAATAAAGAAGCTGTAGTACACATACACAGTGGAATTTTACTGAGCCATAAATAGAATGCCATTTGCAGTAACACAGATGGACCTAGAGATTATCATACTAAGTGAAGTAAGTCAGAGCAGGACAAACATCATATAATACCCTGTATATATGGTGTCTAAAAGTTATCTATGAAACTGAAACAGGTACACTGACATAGAGAAGTGGCTTGTGGTTGCCAAGGGGGAGGTGGAGTGGAAAAGGGAAGGACTGGGGGGTTGGAATTAGCAGATACAGACTATTATATACAGGATGGGTAAACAATGAGGTCCTACTATACAACAGAGGGAACCATATTCAATATCCTGTGATAAACCATAGTGACAAAGAACTGAGTTTAACTGGATCATTTTGCTGTACAGCGGAAATCAACTATACTTCAATAAAATTGTTGAAAATGGGTACATTTTATAGTTGGTAAGTTGCACCTCAGTAAAGTTAATTTTTAAAAAACAATGTATGGCAAAACCAATACAGTATTGTAAAGTAAAAAAATAAAATTAAAAAAAAGAACAGGAAAAAAAAACAATGACGTTCAAAGGGCATTTTGAAAAAAATTCAGCATGTTTCTTTCATTCTAATGAAATAATAGTATTATTTTGAAGAAAAAAGAAAGGTGTTTCTATCACATGCCTCTTTGGAACTTCTGAAGTTAGTGCCCTTGCACGAGTGTTATATGTGATAATGAACTTCCAGGGCTTACTCTCAAAACGGGAGTCAGAAAAAACAATTTATAGGCCAGAGAGTGGCTGCCCGTAGGGCCATTCTGGCTGATGACACTCTGACTTTCAGGGAATAGGTAGGAGACAAGCCAAAAACCCGATTGGCCTAGAGACAGGTACTTACACTCAAAGAACTGGTTGGGAAGATCTTATGCCAGTTCAGGAACTTAGGAAACACTCTGGGTTTATCCACCTCACTTCAGTTGATTCAAATGCATTCATTTTTATGGCTAAGTCATACTCCGTTGTGTATATGTACCACAACTTCTTTATCCATTCATCTGTCGATGGACATCTAGGTTGCTTCCAGCTTCTGGCTATTTTAAACAGTGCTGCATTGAACACTGGGGGAGATGCGTCACTAGAGCCTGTTATACAGAGTGAAGTAAGTCAGAAGGAGAAAAATAAATATAGTATATGAACGCATATATGTGGAATCTAGAAAAATGGCACTGATGAAACTTATTTGCAGGGCGGGAATAGAGACACAGATGTAGAGAATGGGCAAGTGGGCCTGGGGGAAGGAAAGGGTGGGCTGAATCAAGAGAATAGCATCGACATATCTACACTAGCATGTGTAAAACAGATAGTTAGTGGGAAGCTGCTGTAAAACAGGGAGCTCAGCTCGGTGATGACCTAGAGGAGTGGGATGGGAATGTGGGAGGGAGGTTCAAGAGGGAGAGGATATATGTATACTTGTGGCTTATTCATGTTGTTGTACAGCGGAAGCTAATATAACATTGTAAAGCAATTATCCTCCAATTAAAAATAAATAAAAAAGAAACTAAAGTTTCCTTTTAAAAGAATGGAATTGAGCTTTGTGGTCCATAGAAGTTTATATTTGGGATTGATTTCCATTTGGCAATAGCCATGAAGGAAGGGGCTCTGTTGTTCTTGCTTACTCATGTGTTCCCAGAGCTTAATGGAGTGCCCAGCACACTCCCTGGACAAGTCCCTGGACAAGTGTATGAATATATGATGTCAGGCTTTAAATAATGAATAAGTTTGTTCAATGTATTAGTCAAGATACAATAGATTATGCGGCAGTTAACAAACACCCTCTAAAGCTCAGTGTGACTAAATGACAAGTTTATCTTTTGCATGGAGCTAAGTATATGGTCCTGATTAATGGCAGCAGGGCTGGGAAACACAGTTTTACATGTCCCCAGAAAAGGAAGGAATGTGAAGTGAGATTTGGTCAACCTGTAGCATTGTTTCTGCCACATGAAGTCTTGAAAAGGTTTGTTACATTTTGAGGCAAGTCTTTACCGATAGCCACAGGTTTCTTGGAAAAGTGAGCCTTGAGTGATGTTAATACAAGTCTTCCTGATGGTCTCTCTGTCAGATGACATGCTCACCTGTGCTTTTATTCTTCATGTTGTGCAGCCCCTTCCATCTGAGCATCGATTTTTAGATGCTCTAAGAGTTACTTCCTCCAGTGATCCATTCCTGGCCCAAGGCCATGATTAACTGCAACTGCATTTACATGCTTACCTGCACTTGGTCCAGTACTTGGTTACATATAATCGCGTGGTTTCTAACGATGCCACGTATCTAAGGATTGTCTCCTCAACTGGTCCATAAGCTCTTACAGAGCTAACACACTACTTTCTTTTGCTGCGTCTTCCAGTGAAGCACTAAGCACGAAGTTCATGCTCAGTAAATTTGTGTTTTTGCTAGACATTGGTTGGACAAACCAATGGGAAGCACCCACTCTGCGGATCTGAGTTGCCCAGATTTTGCAGATATGGGCTGTGCACAGGTCTCCTTGATACTCTTTCTGAATGGTTGAGGCAGATTTCACAAGGCCTTCCATAATGTGTTTTGGGGAAGGTATTGACTTATCCATCTCACATTGCCAAGTTCCCACTGAGCAAAACCAAACCATGTGAGTGCTGAAAAAGAGAGTCTTGTAAGCTATGGCTGCTGGCCCTCTGAGAAATTTAAGAGCTCTGGTCCCAGGTCCCTTCATTACCAGCCTAAATGACGTTAATCTCTCCTTTCCCCCAAGTTTAGGCTGGAGCGTAATGAACAAAAGGCTTTAATCACTTTGGTATCAAGATATTCCTTTCCATCTGTGCAAATGTTCTTGGGTGTGTAATGTGAACATGCTGCACTCATTTGGAGCCATTGTTCTCTCTAAATGAGAAAATGCAAATGAGGCACTCAGGGTACCACACCATAACTCGCTGCATAAAATTCTTGACATCAACATGAAGCTACTTAGCATAATTTTCCTGTTAATAAACTGCCAATTTAGTCATTTAGGTTTCAGCTTCTAAAGAATGCAACAGCATCAGGCTGGATGTTTTTCCCCCTCATATATGCCTGAGTTTATTATTTTGATGTTTATGTTAAAACATAGGAAATTGGAGTTTATGCGATTATTTGGAGATCTTCTACCCTAATTTGTTTACTTTCAGAATTTCAAGGAATCTTTGCTCATTTGAAAGGCAAAACATAATTTTTCAGAGCATTTTCTCCTATTCAGGACAACATTTCCATATTTTAAAAGACTGAGGAACATTTTGAGGATCTGGATGAATAAAGTCTGTCCTGAAGGCATTGAACATTGGGGGCCATGCCTGCCCCAGGCCCATGTGGAAATCCAGGAGGAGACAGGAAACTCCAGGTCTTGATGGAAGGCTTGGAAGTGTCCAGGGCTCCCCGTCAGTATAGAAGTCTCATTTCTGAAGCCCCTCCCCATTCCCTACGCTCTCTACCTTCCTGGCCACTGTCCGGTCATACCAACCTCCTTGCTGGTCATTTACATCTTCCTTCAAGGAATATTCACTGTGTGCCTCCTCTGTGCCAGTCGTGGAGATGATGCTGAGGTAACACAGACCCTAACGGAGAGACAGATGTTACTCAGTGAATCATAAGTTCACAAGTTCAAATGCAAAGCAGGAGAGCAGTGGGGCTCTGGGAGAGTAAACCAAAGATCTGACTAAGCTTCTGCCTTCACGAGCTTACAGTCAGGATTTACCTACCTATTCATGGCTTGGAAGAAGTTTTATGAAGCTTAAATTATCTGCCAAGTATTTTTTTTTTAATATATAATTTTCCAGGTTGTTGTAAAGTATAGACAAAGCCTGTGAAAGTCTCTCAGTCGTGTCCGACTCTCTGTCCATGGAATTCTCCAGGCCAGAATACTGGAGTGGGTAGCCTTTCCCTTCCCCAGGGGATATTCCCAACCCAGGGATTGAACCCAGGTCTCCAGCATTGCAGGCGGATTCTTTACCAGCTGAGCCACAAGGGAAGCAAAGACACAGCCTAACTAGATATTTTTTGAGCATCTATCCATGTCAGATTTTGTTTGAGGCAGCAGATAAGCAGGGTTCTTGCTCCCAGTGAAATCGCTGGAGGGCAGTCCAGTTGGTCTATTAAGAGTATGGGCTTCTGGGTTCGGCAGGCATGAGCTGGAATCCGGTTGATACCACTTCTTGGGCATGTGTCTTGGCTCTGCCATTTGTAGAATGAGTAGCTGAGTCACAGAGTTGTTGCAGGATTTAATGCGACGGTGGAGCACAGTACTTGGCGCCCAGAGGGGGCTTGGTAAGTTATGGTTATTCTATGCTCCTGGAGAGGAGTGCCCATGTTGGATAAGAGCTGTGGCTGGCAGTTTTGTAGCTCTCCTGTGTCTGGACCAGGGCTGAGCTGGAGGGAGTCCTTGTGGAGCTGCCTCTGACCATATTATCATTGTGTGATTCCAGCCTAGAGCCCAGCCTCCGGCTGTTTCTGTCTTCTCACCTCTGGGTAAGTGGACAGGGGTCTGGGAGAAGTCTGCAGAAGAAGACCTCCTGCAGAGTTCCTTGGTATAGAGAAACTGGCAGCCTGGGGCTCCAGGGTTCTAGCTGGTAGAGCAGGTCAGTGTCCAGGTGCTGTCTGTGGGCTGGTGTGTGGGATGCCTGTAGACGTGCTCTGTCCAGCACAGTGGAAGAGCAAGGGCTGAAATGGCTTCACCAATACTGCTTCCCTGGTTTCAGCACTGGAAGGAAATAGACAGTCTCATCGCTCCCTGTTTCGTGGTTCATCTTGTCTGAAGTCCTCAGATCCGGTAGGAAGATCAAGGACTCCACATGCCCACTCTCTCCTGGCCCCCATCTAGGACCCAGCAGTTTGGTTTATACAGCCAGATGAAAGCTCTCTGGTGGGGTGTTGGCCTGGACCAAATAGGGAGAAGATGGAAGGATCCCCTCAAGCTGCCTGGTAGCCAGCTTGAGCCCATGGTTCCTTGATTCAGCGCATCTAGCCTACCTTCTGCGGGCTTTTGTTGTCTCTCTTTTCATCCAGGTTCTCAGCGTCCCCGTTCTGTGCTTGTTTCCTACAGTGCAGAGGCAGCATCAGTCAGCTCTGGACCTGCAGGGAGTGTAGCCTGCAGGTTTAGGACAGCTGAAGCCAGGTGAGGGAGGACGCTGCTGGGCTTTCTCCTTTCCATCACACCATGCACCCAGCTTTGCTTTTCTATGGATTTGTCCAGAGCAAATGCTGGAATGATTCTGCCAACCCATCACTTACCTTTTGTTCATTCTAATTATTAGCAGAGTTGCAATGATCATGTTTAAAAAGATAAGCTAAAAATAAACATATCTTTGTCATTTTTCATTTTAATTTTCAAGACAAAGTCTGAATAAGAGCTTTTCTTCACTCCTTATTGTGAACTGAGTGGACTCACAGAGGCCTTTGTCTCTGTTACCGGTTATCTTTGAAGAGCAAAGACCTCCTCATAGATTTATTTTTATTTTTTATTTTTATTTTTTATTATTATTATTATTTTTTTTTATTAAATTTTAAAATCTTTAATTCTTACATGTGTTCCCAAACATGAAACCCCCTCCCACCTCCCTCCCCATAACATCTCTGTGGGTGATCCCCATGCACCAGCCCCAAGCATGCTGTATCCTGCGTCAGACATAGACTGGCGATTCAATTCTTACATGATAGTATACATGATAGAATGCCATTCTCCCAAATCATCCCACCCTCTCCCTCTCTCTCTGAGTCCAAAAGTCCGTTATACACAGCTGTGTCTTTTTTCCTGTCTTGCATACAGGGTCATCATTGCCATCTTTCTAAATTCCATATATATGTGTTAGTATACTGTATTGGTGTTTTTCTTTCTGGCTTACTTCACTCTGTATAATCGGCTCCAGTTTCATCCATCTCATCAGAACTGATTCAAATGAATTCTTTTTAACAGCTGAGTAATACTCCATTGTGTACATGTACCAAAGCTTTCTTATCCATTCATCTGCTGATGGACATCTAGGTTGTTTCCATGTCCTGGCTATTATAAACAGTGCTGCGATGAACATTGGGGTACATGTGTCTCTTTCAATTCTGGTTTCCTCGGTGTGTATACCCAGCAGTGGGATTGCTGGGTCATAAGGTAGTTCTATTTGCAATTTTTTAAGGAATCTCCACACTGTTCTCCATAGTGGCTGTACTAGTTTGCATTCCCACCAACAGTGTAGGAGGGTTCCCTTTTCTCCACACCCTCTCTGATCGAAATATCGATGTGAAGAATAGAACATAATTCCCGCCTTCCAGAGAGTTTCAGACCCAGCTTCTTATGTGCTCGTTTGTCTTCAATCGAGGCAGAGAAAGAGGTGGCGCGGCTGTGAGCACTGAGCTTAACCCAGGGGGGTCCTCACGGGCGGTGTTGTCCTGTGGGCAGCTGTGCCTGCTGGGGCAGAAGCCTGGGTGTGCACTGCTGATGGGGTCCAGCCTCCCACCCACCTTTCCAGATGCCTGCATGAACTCATGGGCGTCAACCTTCAAAGGCCATCTTGGGAATCCTGGCCCTCTGGCCAGCTGGACTTTGGTGTTGCACTCTGCCGGGAAGGCCTCCAGGACAAATTCAAACAAACTGCTGCTCTTTCTTGAATGGTCTACACAGGCCTTTTGTATTTCTCAGAGTGAAGCTTTACTTCACAATGGTTCAAGGACAGTATGTATGATAATTCACTTAATCCTCACTTTACAGATCTTGAGACAGAGCCTCAGGGTGCTTCAGTAGGGTGCTTCAGTAGCTTGCTGCTGCTGCTGCTGCTAAGGCGCTTCAGTGTCCGACTCTGTGCGACCCCATAGACAGCAGCTCACTAGGCTCCTCTGTCCCTGGAATTCTCCAGGCAAGAATGCTGGAGTGGGTTGCCATTTCCTTCTCCAAAGCATGAAAGTGAAAAGTGAAAGCGAAGTCGCTCAATTGTGCCCAACTCTTAGCGACCCCATGGACTGCAGCCTACCAGGCTCCTCCGTCCATGGGATTTTCCAGGCAAGAGTACTGGAGTGGGGTGCCATTGCCTTCTCCAGCTTCAGTAGCCTGGCAGATCACAAAGATGGTGAGATGGGAAGATGGGATTTGAACCCAGGGTCCTGGCTCTGGATCCGTGCTTCTGGCCCACTCTGCTGGAGCAGCTCCCAAGGGATGCCGTTGCCACCAGCATCAGCATCGCAGTCAGGCTGTGGCAGACAGGCCAATCTTCTTCCCCACCCGCCAGGCCTATTTATGAAGCACCACAATTGCCATATCAATACTGGGGCGATGTCATCGATTTTAGTGGTGTTTGGATCACAAGAGCCTGTCTGGAGCTGCGCCCCGAGATTTATGCTCCCCACATCCATTAGGGCTAATGGGAGATGTCTGCATAAATCATGAGCGGCGATGAGAGTTACAACTCTTGGGTTGCCCTTGATGCATTTTAACTGCCGGCTCTGGATTGGAGTGCTCAGTCTCTCTAGTTATCACATGTCCCCTTGCATCTCTGTTGCTGCTTTTCTTGCAGGGGGGCCTGGTTTGGGGAGAGATATCCAAAGGACTGGGATGGTTATTTTTGTAGCTGTGTGACCTCTGGTAAGTCCCATCACCTCTCTGAGCTGCCCTTAGTTTTCTCATCTGTAAAATGAAGAGAAGACCTTGGAACACTGTTTTGAGAAGAGTTAATGCCCCAAGTCTTGCAAATGTTAGCAGTCCCTTCCTTTCCACTATCTCTCCTCTCAGCTCAGGGGACGAAGAGAGGCTGCACTGCCCTTTGGTAGCTAAACTTTCTGGCTGAGCGAACAGCCAGGTATCATGCTACCTGGACTTGGAGAGCCTGCAGAACTCAGAAATGAGCACGGTTCTGCCCGCAGAATGCAGATAAAGACCAAGGCTGCTTCTTTTCACTTGCTTATTTGTAGCCATATTTGGTTATTCAGCCATTCCCCCTGCAAGTTTGTATATATATTTTGTACAGTATTTATTTGAAGGTTGGGGACAAAGTGCCACAGTAGTATCCTGATGGTGTGAGAACTCGATGTTCTCTCCACTCTCATCTTAACAAACTCATAGATGCTAAAACTGGTCCTTCACGCTTGGCTGCTTGTCTATTTGCTCATGCTTTAACCACTTTTTGTACGAGCTAGGTACCTAAGTCTGGATCATGCTTTTAAACTGGTCTTGAGGCAGCTCTGTGTGGTCAGCCTGGGGCTGAAGGCTGTGGAGTGGAGCGTGGGTGAGGAAGGAGAGGCTGTGGCCAGCACCCCAGGAAGGTGGGCTTGTGCCTCCTGAGCCGGGCACATGTTTGTGATCATCTGATGGGGACCCCTGAGGGTCCAGGCTAAGGACAATGAGAGAAATTGTGCCTGTACAACTTATCATCCAAACGGGGACATTCAAATGACAGGGAGCACTATTAATAATTATAACAGACAGGAAGTGCAAACCAGGCCTGGCTCAGGCAGACTCGGGCATCTGGTCTCCTGTCACGTCAGGCTTGGAGGTGACTTGATGCAGAAGAGAGCCCGAGGGACAAAATGGCATTCAGATCACCCCCACCCCCCAAGGAGAGGATGGTTTGGTCAAGTGCAAGCAGCTGTCCTAAAAGCAGGTGCTCTGGGGGCTCTGCTTTTCCCTTTTTCTGTGGACTAGGCATCAGAGAGGGCTGATGGCTGACAGTGGCGGTGAGCACTACCTTGCTGAACATCTGGCTAGAGCGTCAACCCCCACATCCTGGGTGCAGCTCTCCGAGCCCCTCCACGCCAGCCTCAGTTAGCCCGGATGCAGATCTTCCTGGAGCACGGAGCAGGGAAAGACACAGCTCAGGTGCCGCAGGCTTGTTTCCTAAACTCCATGTCTTTCTGCTCCTTTTGCCAAGTGTGCGCCGGGGAGAGCCCATCGCTTCCACAGAAATTTGTGGAGGTATGTCAAAGCCCCTTTGTCTCCCAGACAGTAGAGATAAAATTGATGGCCTACATAAGTGACTGGCTAGCCAGGTGGCTCCGTGGGTAAAGAACCAGCCTGCCCGTGCAAGAGATGTAAGACCCAGGGGTTCGATCCCTGGGTTGGGAAGATCCCCTGCAGGAGGACATGGCAGCCCACTCCAGTGCTCTTGCCTGGAGAATCCATGGACAGAAAATCCCACTTGTTTGGTAGGCTACCATCCATGGGATCTCAAAAGAGTCGGACACGACTGAGCCACTAAGAAACTAAACAAACCATCCTCTTGGAGGGCTCCTTTTGGCGGGTGGGGTGTGAGCATGGGGGGGTGTGAGCCCTATTCACCATGGGTCTCTGGCCCTTCAAGTGGCTTGAGACAGGGCCTCAGGGCAGTGAGGGAGGAGCAGAATGAAGGGACAGTAAATCAGGGCAAGTCACCAGCCTAAGAAGGTGGATGCGGAAGCTCCAACCTGCTCCGAAACACTCCAGAGGGGCCCAGGCTGAGCTATGCCAAGTGTGTCTGATGGCCGCATCACTATATTTCATGAGGGAAAATAAACATCTCCGAAAGTGCCCTTCCTGCTGCCGAGGAGGAAAAATATACCTAGGAAAATATACTGAAGGTGCCAGTGTTTTTAGAAAAAGTGAAGCTAGGCCTTGTCGAGCTCATTTCTCAAGCAAAAGTGAATTGTGGAGCTGGTACATGAGGGAGAGAGTGTGGTTTATCTGACAAAACTGCCAGCTGGCGTCTCAAGATAGGAGCTGATTCTAGTGAATAAATGGGCTCTTACTTGGGGGAACGTTCAGTCCGATCACCGTAAAAACCTTCATTTTCTCCCCTGTCTTCTCAGCTCCTCCTAAAGTGGTCAAAATGGGTTTGACACCAGTGGTCTGTAATCTGGAAAGATTTCTTTCAGCCCGTTGGTAACAGCTGTGCTTTACGTTGAGCCTGGCCTCGTGTCTAAAGTGTGGTGCAGAGAAAGATTTTTAAGTCGAATCTGTTTTTAATGCGCTGGGGAAATTTGTGTGGATTGATATTATCACCGGTAATGACAGGTAGTATTTACAGCCAGCCTACTGTGTGCCAGAGGCTGTGGGGGGAGCAAAACGGCGGGGGATGAGGCCAGCATGGCCCTTTTCTCGTGGAATGGGCATTCTTAGGGTTAGGGTTAGGGTTAGGGTTAGGGAGAGAGATGAGAGAGCTTTCTTGTGCTCTCCTTCCCGGGGAAATGAAGGCTGGCGTTGGTTGTCCCCCTACACCATCTCGGGGAGACCCAGACCAAGGCAACCTCTCCCCTGCCCTGTGTTTGGGTCAGACTAACTGGTCAGTTCCCAGATTTTAGAAGGAGAGAGCATGATAGTGTCAGGACACAGAGCCGCAACTCCCTGGCTGTGTGTTTGGGGAGAACGCGGCAGAATCTCTGGGGTAAGAGTACCATGAGCTGGTGGTTGTGGGCAGCCTGTGGAGTGAGGTGTGTTGCTGCCATGCAGCAGGGCAGTCCCCTGGCCTGGGAGAGACAGCAGCCAGGTCCATGGATTTGGTTCAGGGTCTCAGGTCCAGCAGTGAGGAGGCTGGTGGGTAACAGGGCCACATATCAATGGATGGGGTCACCTGGGATGTGGCCCCACTATGGTCCCACCCACTTCAAAAAAGAGCAGAGATTCACCCACGGGTGGGAGGAGATCAGAGCCGGGAACCCAGGCGGTGAGAGGGGGCATTGCCAGGAGACCTCCCTTGAGGGGTCTACAGTCAGGGTCCAAATAAATGCAAACCATCCAGGGATGAAGGCAACTCGGCATCACCCTTACATCTTTCCCCCTCCCTTCCTCCTCCCTTCCTCCCTCCCTCCCTCTCTCCACTTCCCTCTCTTCTTTCTACCCCATAGCTATTTACTGACAATACCACACACCTGGCTCTGTTGTAGGCCCTGGGAATGCACCCAGCCTGGTTGTCAGGGAGCCCTAGGCTGATTTCTCATGTGACAATCAAACACACATGAGGGAGCACCGGTGGGAAAAGAACCCTGGTGCTCTGCCTTGAGCAGGGAGGGCTCCCCAGGGGCTGGGGTTCCGGGAAGGGCTGTGCAGACCCAGGCTCCCAGGAGGAAGCCACATAGGTCTGTTTTGGAGCCCAGCCGAGGGCTGAGCCTGTGATCAGGATCTCTGGGCCTGTCCCCTCCCATCCATGCAACTTCACAAATGCCGATGCACCTGGGGTTTGGTCTCTTTGGCCCAGGCCCTGGGAGGTTTACAAGCCCCCCAGGTGATGCTAATGCTTCTGATTAATGGATGCCCAGGTGAGAACCACTGGTCTGAGTTGGAGGAAAGGTCACATGAATGCGGGGGAAGAGGGAGGAGGCCACGGCTTCTGAAGAAACTGAATGAGGTATGGAGAATGAGAGCCAGCGGCTGAAGAGGCGGCTGGGGACTTCTAGGTGAGGGGGCTGTGGATGGGGGGCCAGGGGTTACAATGGAAAGAGTCCTTGGGGTGCAGTAGGGTCAGGAGGGAGGGAGCAGTGGGGGGGAAGGAAGGGGAGGGTTGGCCGTTGCAGGAGGAAAGACACTGGAAGTCGTAGTGAGCTGTGGCCAGAGCCCGAAAGACCGTCAGAGGCGCTCAGATTGGTGTCAGGCACACCTGCAGGAGCCCTTTGCCCCAGGTAACCCCCCAACCTGGTACAGCTCCCCAAGGTGGCTGTGTGAGAAGTATAGGGCAGACTTCATGTCTCCTTAAGAAAGGAGGCATGGTGGCGTTTGGAGTTCTGCAAAACAAACAGCTGCCTTTCCCCTTCTCTGGACCCAGGGGACACAGAGCTGCCTGGCTTTCAGCCTCGTGAAACTCAGAACTCCGTGGCTCCTCACGGTGGGTGAGGGGGTACCCCCTTTCCCCTTCCCCATGAGCTGCGGCCTCCTGAGGGCTGTCTTTGCAGGCACCTCTCAGTGATTTGACATGACCTCTGTGGAATTCCTTCTGGCCTCTTACTGTTTCTTTTCTGGAGAAACTACTGTTGAGTGCTTGGAGCACAGCATCCCTAAGCCAGCTCACTTCATCCTAGAGGCCTGAGTGGGACAAGGGCTCCCTCAAGGCCAACAGCGGCGGCAGGATTCACACCCAGAGCTTGGGCCTCAGGGCGGCCTGGAGAGATTTTTGCTAGGCCAACTGTAGTCTTTCTTCCCTGCATGCGCCATTCATTTTCCCCAAGTATTTGGCACTGTTTGGTTTTATTGTTTCATTTAGGTCCTGGGAGATGATTACATTCCATGAAATAGTGTGATTGATTGACCTTTTGAAATGTCAGAAGCCGCTCCCCAGCTCTGGGGGATTCTGTGGGCTTCATCAGCCCTCGCCTCGTGGGCCATGTGAGCAAACCTCTTCTATAATTGGCAAGACAGCCGTGAGGCGGGAGCTTCCTGTGGGCCAAGGAGCTTGGCAACAGCTCATGGGCTGGATCCCAGAGAAACTGGGGCCCAAAATCTTCTCTGTTATTTAAGTACACCGGGATTGGGTTAGGGAAAGCAGGAGAATGGCAGAAAAAAGGAGCGTGAGTCAGCTAGTCGCCCAGATCTGAGTGGGCACTAATTTAGTCCCCTGACACCCTCTTCCTTGTAGGAGAGGGGAGCTCACCTAAGCCCTGGAATTGTCATGGTTGCTTAGCTTCTGCAGAAAGAAATGATATTATGCTTTTGAGTGAATGATGATGCAATATGAGCATGCCTTTTTGGGCTCAGCCACTGCCGGGCCTCCCTGCGCCTTTCTCCCTGGGTCAGGGAACTCGGCCCACCTGGTGGAGATTGTAGCCTCTCCGGGGCCTAAGGCAGACCTGATGGCTATCAGGGGATCGTGGAAATTGTTGTTTGTGTGGGGCCTCTCAGAACTGCTTGAAGGTTACTCCATGTCATCCTTCCTGAGTCATGCACCCATTGTTTCTAAACTTGAGAGCTCTGGCATACCAGAGGGGAGGGATGGGATTAAACTAAGCCATTTCTGCTGCGTTGGTTGGAGATGGAACAGCTGTGTGGAAGGGGCCTGGTTAGAGGTATATGCTCATGAGTATTTGCATATGGCAGGTCTATAAGGTTGGGTGAAATCTTCTTCCAGCAATCAAAAAACACTGTGAAATGGCATTTATGAGATTTCCCAGCACAAAATGGTCAGGGTTCTCAGTGATGACTAAAAGCCTTAGGAGAGTCTTAAACATCTTTGGATTCATCAATTATTAAGTTGTAGTATATGCTATTTTCTTCCTTGCAAAAGTTGGTAGTTTTAGTATGGCAGCTCTGATAAATTTCTTTTAACCTAGATGGTTAATTAATCAGAACATTCTTTTCCTCACCAGTTAGGAAAGGAGCTTAGTAAAAGAGGTATTATTAAGTAATTTTCCATTATTGGAAGTTTCATGCCATATGAATGATTCCAATTGCTGAGAAGTACTGGAGCCACTGGGAGAAGGGAAAAGGGGAGGGGAGTGAGGGGAAGGAAGGAGGGGAGATAGACACAGAAGTCCGACTCATGGAAGAGAGGCAACTTGGTTTGGATCCTGAATAATGCAAGGAAGGTGGTGAGGAGATGGGTGAGGGCTCTGGCTAGAGGCCAGAGGACCCATAATAGGGGGAGAGAGAAAATTGAAGATGCTATTCAGATAGGTATTGGGTCTCTCTGGGTGTAACACCACATCCCTGGCTTGCCCTTGATGAGCTCCCCAGCAGGGTCCCTGCAGGATCAGAGGAACACACAAGATTGGCCTAGATCCCATAGTGCTTGGCAGGGATCCTCTGAGAAGGACTCACAGTCCATCTGAGTCTGCCCCAAAGGCAGGAGCAGAGCAGACCTTCCCAGAGGCCTGGAGGAGGCCAGGGCTGCGGACAGACGGAGGAAGGGGGTCCCTGTTCCAGCAGGTGTGTGGAGGCTGCAGGCAGATTCTTTGCCCTTTCTATGACCATGGCTGATCTGCAAAACCCGCAGTGCATTAACCTTCACTTTCCCCCACCTTCCCTCTGGTCCTTCAGCTGGTATCCGGATGCCTGTGCAATTTGTCCTCAAAGAAATGTATACATTGTCACCTGAAGTTTCAAGTCCCAGGAAGAAGGCAAATGCCTTTTTGTATCCCCAGATCGCAGTTAAATCCTGATTCTGTCTGCCTCTCCTCTCGGGACAGCAGCGGGTGTGCCATCAGCATCCAGCATTGACCTGCCTGACCCTACACAGGGTGATTCTGGCACTGGTGACAGGGAGTGATTGTGCTGAGATGGGGAGCTTTGTGGAGGAGGGTGTCCCCGAGCTCCTGTGAGTTTGATTAGGAGAGGCCCCTGGCTACATCTGAAGACTCTCTAAGTGCACCTGCTGTGTCAGAACACAGCATCCTTGCACCTTTGGCTACTTTGATGGGCATCCCGGGTTTAGAACCGGCATTCTGTGCCCCTGGTTCAACCTGAGCTAATGGTAGGGGTCTGCCTCTTGCCTGGTAGCCTGGCGTTCGTTCAGCTGTAGGGAGACACGAGTCAGGAGTTTGGTCTCTTGGTTCTCTGCTTACCTGCTCTAGATCCTTCACTAGGGCTATGCCTATAGGATCCCAGAATTGCCAGTCAGTTTCATGAAGCTGTCAGTTATACCAGTTTCCTGGAATGATTAGCCAAAAAAAAAAAAAAAATTCAGATGGAAAACATAAACAAAAATGAGCAATCAACCCTTCAAGCAAATCAGTTATGGGGCTGAACTTCCTGTTTCCCTGTCCATCATGCAGATGGAACCTTTTCCTGAGCTCTCCAATTCCCATTCAAAACCCTCACCTGTGGCCTCTGTGACGCTCAGGTGGCATGCTTTTCTCCCTGTCAGTGTTCCTTCCTGCCAAATGAGGGTGGACGCTGCAGCTCCTCCCCACGGCCCACCTCCTGCTCCAGCGTGGTGTGTCCCGAAGTGCATGTCTTCCTCCGTTGGCCAAGGGCTCCTCTCGGTGCGGGTGGAGGGCCTCTGCTATGCACCCCCCAACCCGCCACACCTCACAAGCCTCCAGTTCCAGGACAATCGGCCCACAGCTGTGTGGTAAGTAGCAGCCAGTTACAAGCGTGTTTTCTCTTTCCAATTTTTAATTGGAGGACAATTGTTTTACAATATTGTGTTGGTTCTGCCATACATCACCATGAATCTGCTGCAGGTATACATATGTCCCCTCCCTATGAATCTCCCTCCCACCCCTCGAGGTAAAATAGATCGCCAGTAGAAATTTGCTCTATGATGCAGGGAGCTTACAACAGTTGCTCTGTACAAGTGAATTTTGAATACAGTCATTTTCCTTGACTCTCTTTTCCTATATTGTTTTTTGATGGAGAAAAAAGGCACCTGGATTGAATGAGAAAATCTTGTCGTGGTGCTAGCTGTGTTTCCTGCAGAAGTTGGGGCTTGGCTGGGCCCCGGGTGGCTTCCCGCCTTGCTTCCCCTCGCGTGTAGGGCCTTCCTCCCTGGAAGTCTGCTGGGCTTGCGGTCCATTTGCCTACATCTGTGCCCCCAGTGAGCGCCTGGCTTTCTCTAACTGCCTGCAGTCCTACAGAGTTTGTCTCATTTTCTGTGTCTGTGTTAGGCTGAGTCGAGGGGTTCCTGCTCTGAGCTCTCCTTTCACAGTAGGCTCCTTCTCCTCTCTGGAAGTTTACCCAGGTACAGAGCCCTTTTCCACTCTCCTGGCCCCTCTCTTTGCCAAGGGCAGACTGTGGTCATTTATGTAGTTTGTCTGGTGTCCTGCAGAAGCGTCTGGTGAGGAACAGTCAGCTGATGGTAAATGGATGAACATATTGGTGCAAACGGTCCTGGCTCTTGCCTAAGTGACAGTCCATGAACAGAGGGACAGAGCCCTGGGCAACTGTGGCTGAGATTGCCCCTGGCTTTGTAAATGCCTTTTCCTCCGTGGTCCCTTAAAGTTGATGTCGACACGGGAGCCCCTTTATAATGATCTAATTGGAATGGTAACGGATGTAGCATTCTGCCACAGCTAACAGCAAGATTGGAATTTGAGGAGACGCAGAGACAAATTACCTCTGAATTTTCTTGCATCCATAAAAGCTTTTACTGTATAGTAATTTTCCATTTTTGCTGCAGGCATATTTGCATATTGCTTAACAATTTATCTCCTGTCATTTGTCAGATATTATCCATCTCCTGTTAATAAGCTAAGACAGGCCGTATTAAGATTTTGCAGGCCGCCTCTGCGCACCCTCGGCCCACTCTCCTGCCCACAGGGCCTCTCTGCCGTGGGAGCAGACAGGGCGTGATGGGGCTGTGGCCTGGCTCCGTGTCAGGGCTCTCTCTGCTGGCCCTCCTGCTCCTGCCCTGGTGTAGAGGGATGATGGAGGTGTAGTGTGGCCTAGCCCTGTTCCTGGTCTTTGGAGGAAGCTCTGGTACCTCTGGTCTCCTTAAACAGGAGCTGGACTTCTCATGCAAGTGGAAACAGTCCTGCTCTGGGTTCTGCTCTTGGCTCTGGCTCCCAGTCTCTCTAAGATTTTGCCTAACTCTCTTCTCCCGCTCTAGAATAAAGATTCTAGGATATGGTTAATTAACTAGTTCTTCTTTGTCTTTTGCTTTTTAAAATATAAAAGCAGTAGCATCCTTTTTTCCAAACTCAGATTTTCATGGAACCTCAGCCTATAGAACAGGAAGTGTGAACTATATTGGGGAACGAGTGGAGTATGGGTCCTGTTTTCCTGGCTCTTTCCGCTGACTTCTCTTGCATCCCCACACAGAGAGGGCCCTGGGTACCTCCTGGCTTCCTGAGGTCCTGTGGAGCTTGGGATGAAGGTGCCTGGTGGGATCATCTTCGTCCTGTCTTCTGCCCCAACTCTCAGGCTCTGGGGTGACTAGTACCCATTGCTGGCCTGGCTCTGTGCCCTGGCTGAGGAGTGACACATTTTCCAAACTTAAGATACTGGGACTCTGTTTGCTCTGGGCCTCGAATTGGTAGTAGTAGGCTCAGCTGGCCAGTAGTAGATGGCTTTTGGGAGGAAAGAAAAATGGCTTGATGCTGAATATATGATGAGATTTGCATAACTGAACTGAAATAGAATTAAAGGGTCATATGTTTACACAGCAATGCCTAAAATCAGATTGCAGTGATGTGTACTCAGTACTAAAATGAGATCCTCAGGGACGTGTGGCTCTCTGCTTCCCAGAATCTCTGCAAGAGCTAGAGAGAAGCTTCTGAGGGGGTGGGAGATGGTTTGGGGGATGACTGTCGAGGGGCTAATGGGTACTGATGACAATGGTAGTTTGCTGTGCACTTCCTGATGCCAGGCCATGTGCTAAGGGATTTGCATAGCTTTCCTTGTGGAAACATCCTATCTGTGATGTAGGTACTACTACTGTTCCCCTTTAACAGATGAGAAAACTGAGCCTCAGGTGGTTAAACTATTAAGAGAGGGAGGCAGGGCTTGAACCCTGGGGCAGAGGTATAGAATTTGAGCTGTTGGCTGTGGAACTGAGTCGTTGGGCAACCTGTTGGGGAAACATGCAAGTGTGCTGCAGTGCATACTCTTTGTGACTGACCTTATGCTTTTTGCTATCATATCTACTTAGAAGTTTCATCCCTGCTGTCATTTTGGTCTGAAAATACAGTGCTCAGATGAGCATCAGAAGATGTGTGCAGGCAATGAACGATTGGTGAGGAAGAGTGAGAGATGCCTGTGCGGTACTGAGCTGCGTCTGGCAGCCGTGAGGAACCATGCTGCCCGGCAGTGTCACTGTGCCTTCGGGGAGCCCAGGTTGCCTCTTTAACTGTGTGTGTTTCTCTGACCCGGTCCTCATCTGGTTTGGCATGGAACATCCTCTCTAAGACAGTCAGTCTGGCCAAGGCTTGACGGTTGTCATAATTATGACTGTAATTGGAAAGTGTTGGTAACACAGCCATGCCTGATTCTTCGCAATTCCATGCACTGTAGCCTGCCAGGCTCCTCTGTCTGTGGGATTCTCCAGGCAAGAATACTGGAGTGGGTAGCTATTTCCTCCTCCAGGGGATCTTCCCAACCCAGGGGTTGAACCTGGGTCTCCTGTATTGCAGGCAGATTCTTTACTGTCTGAGCTACTGGGGAAGTCCTAATTATGATTGAGACACCGACATTTCTCATTCACGTGGATGTGTTTCAGGATCAATCTGTGTCTGAACGGTATAGAGAGGTCCATCATTCTTAAGGTTGCAGGGCAGCTCTGCCTTTTTGCCTTTTCACCTCATCTCTGTCTGGAAGACAATTTCCAAATGAGGACTGGGAGAGACTTTGTCCTAATCCATCCCAGAGTTTCTTGAAAAAGTCTTTACACACCACCTTATTTGATCCTTAGAAACCCAACAATGTAGGTCATGCTATACCCAGTGTGTGTAGGTGAGAAAACTGAGGCTGAGAGAGTGGAGTGATCTAACAGAGGTTACACAGTAGCTGGGATCGCAGAGCAGTGAAAAGAAAAGGCTTTCTGGATTTACCTCTTGGCTCTGCTCCTTGGGACCTGTGTGATGGTGGTAGGCTGGGATGCTGTTTTGAGTCTGCACTCCATCCTGGAATATGATTAGGCATTTAGGTCCTTGGCATGGGCAGAGCACATACCTGCCTGCACACATCATGGATGCCTGACTTGGCTGCTGGGACACCAGTGGACGTGATGTAAGCAGAGGCTTTCACTGTGCTCTTTGGTTGGGCTTGCTCTCTCTCCAGAGCTGCCTGATCTATCATTTGGGTGCTGCAGATCCTTCAGCATGGACCACAGGATGAAGACCCAGAGGCAGACGCGAATCTGACATGAAGTCTGGAATCGAGCCTGCTGCTGCGGCCAAGCCCAGACTAGATGAGCCAAATCATAGCTGATCAGCAGAGCTGGCAAAAGAAATGTGAAAAAGGCGCAGAGATGTATAACCTTTTTGTTATGCAACAAAAACCGACTAGCACAATGTCCGTGGGCAACTAACTTCCTCTTTGGAGCCTCCATTTCCTTATGAATAAAGTAGAAACACCAGTGCCAGCCTAGAGCTGAGATGAGATAAGCACTCTTGGTGGCACATAGTAAGTGCTCAGGGTTTTGTTTTGTTTTCTTAGGGTGGATTTTGATGCTAATGCTATTGTTGCAGAAGGAGAATCCTTGCCTTTGGGTTAGAGGCTGATACCAGCAGGGTTTGGCCCTCTTGGTGTCCCAGTGGGCCTGACTAGCTGAAGCAATTAAAACATAGCATGGTTTCCTCAGGCCCCAGCTGGGACTGCTTAGCCTGAGTGACAACATGGAAAGGCTCACCATGGATACATTTTCATTCCTCTTAGTTGTAAATGTCATGCCTTTCCCACTAGGGAGTCAAAGGCTGGCAAAGGGCCAGGGTTTGGGAGCTTGGATCCCAGTTGGTCCCAGACTTTCATGACACTATCCCACTGGCTGCTGTTCCTTCTGGCTACATCAAGATTCTGTCCTGTGAGGCGCAGACCTTGTCACCATCATCCTGGGATGGAGAAGTCAGAGCAGCTGCCTTGGTTTTAAGAACAAATCTCTCTCTGAAGAGAAGGCAGAGTTCTGTGTCTGCATGCTCTGGGTTACTATCCTTTGAGGAGATGGCCAGGTCTCAGACCCACTGCCCAGGCTCTCTAGGGCTTGTTCTATCCCTGGTCATTAGTCCTTCCAGCCCCTGGCCGTCACTGTGCGTGGATCCAAAGCTCAGGCTTCTCCAGGAGCTTTGCAAACTTTTTATTTTCTATTAGAGTATAGCCAGTTAACAAACAATGTTGTGACAGTTTCAGGTGAACAGCAAAGGAACTCAGTCATACCTATACATGTATCCATTCTCCCCCCAAACTCCCCTCCCATCCAGGCTGCCACACAGCATCCACCAGAGGTCCATGTGCTGTACAATAGGTCTTTGTTGGTTACTCATTTTAAATGTAGCAATGTGTACATGTCCATCCCAAACTCCCTGACTGTCCCTTTCCCCCATTCTCCCCCACCCCCAGCAACGGCAACGGTAAGTTTGTTCTTGAAGTCTGTGAGTCTGTTTCTGTTCTGTAAATAAGTTTATTTGTATCATTTCTTGACGGGATTCATGAACGTATTTGTAGGGCAGCAACAGCAACGGGAGGCAGACATAGAGAACAGACTGTGGACACAGTGGGGAAAAGAGAGGGTGGGGTGAATGGAGAGTGTTGCGTGTATATTTTGCACATATACATTACCATGTGCAAAATAGACAGCCAGAGGGGATTTGCTGTGTAACACAGGGAGCTCAATACTATGCCCTGTGACAGCGTAGAGGGGCAGAATGGGGTGGGGCGTGGGAGGGAGGCTCCAGAGGGAGGGAACTATGTATATCTGTGGCTGATTCCTGTTGATATATGGCAGAAACAGCACAATATTGTAAAGCAATTATCCTCCAACAGAAAGATTAAAAAAAGATACATATAGGGGATGTCATATAATATTTCCCCTTCTCTGTCTGACTTACTTCACTCAGTATGACACTCTCTAGGTCCACACGCATTGCTGCAAAGGGCATCATTTCATTCTTTTTAATGGCTGAGTAATATTCCATTGTACAAGTGTACCACATCTTCTTTATCTATTCTTGCGGAGCTTTTTAGGACAGACCTGGGAGCTTCTCCCCATCCTGGTAGTGAATGCACTTCCTACGCCCTGGTGATGGCTCGGCAAGTGTTGTGCTGAGCATACGCTGTCCACACTTGCCTGGAATCATCATAGCTCTGTCACAGGGCACTGTTTCTGGTTCTGTTTTGTAGAAGAGGAAATGGAGACAAGGGAGGTGGAGAGCCCCACCCCAAATCGTCATTGTGGTTGTTTAGTCACTAAGTCGTGACTAAGTAGTGACTTAGTCCAGTGCTTTGACCCCATGGACTGTATCCTGCCAGGCTCCTCTGCCCATGGGATTTCCCAGGGAAGACTGCTGGAGTAGGTAGCCTTTCCCTTCTCCAGGGGCTCTTCCTGACTCAGATTGAACCCAGGTCTCCTGCACTGGCAGGCAGATTCTTACCTGGGATCACTCAGCTGATTAAGTGGTGGAGCTGGTATTTGGAGCCTGGTCTGTGACTTCACTCTGTGCTCGTCTTTCTCACAATGATGGTCTCTGTCCTGCTGTGTCTGTCCTTCTTTCTTTCCCTGGAATCTGGCAGCAAAGGTCCAGCCCTTCAGTATGGATGCTCTTCTCTGGAAGCTTCTGGAACATTGCTCCTTCCATTTCCCTGTGGACCCTCCTTGATGCTATCTGTGTCTCTGGGAGCCAGGGTGTGAGTTTAAGGTTGTGAGGATATTATTTTTTTCTGTGTGGCTTTGACTTCGACAGTTTGGTCTCAGAGACTGTCCCCCCTGTTTGATTTCTTCCATGAATTTCTTTTCACAGGGTGGGTGTTTGATCAATCCCCATTGACTGAAGTCAAAAGGAAGGAAAAGAGATGGGCCTCAAGCAAGTTCTAGAACTCTATTGGAAGTAAAGCTGTTATACTGTGTGTTAGGCTTGGATAGGAGCCCTCAGCTATGAGTTTTCTTGTGAAAACTTCTCTTCCCCAGGTGACAGGGACAGAGGCTGAGGCAGGCGTTCGTGTGCAGGGAAGCAGCCATCAGAAATCTCAGCTTGTCCTGGCACCTTGGTGGCTTTGCAAGCTCTGCTGGTGGGTGGTCTCACAGCCTGGTCAGAAGGTGGGGCCACGGGCAACTAGCCTTCCTTCCCCTATGTCTGGGGACCCAGCATGCTGGTGCTCTGGAGACGATCACTGTGTCATGCCAGATGGACCCATTTCAGACTGAGTTTTATAAATTCAGCCTCTTGGAGAGGAAGAGATGTGACAAGTGGGGCTTCAATTTTCACTTCTCATTAGCTGCTGATGTGCCTTGACTTTTCTTGGTGAATTCACATGAATGGGGGAGGTGGTGGTGGAGACTGTCTTTTTTCCTTGCTTTTGAGGGTGAAAGTGCATTTTAATGAGGAGGAGGGGTGATGTCAGCACAGTCTGGGGCCAAGAGCTAGGCACTCACTGATTCTCCACTCTGGCTACCCAGCGTGGCTGGTGGAGGCTGCCCTGGGCTGAACTGGGTGGCGGGTTTCACCTGGGGTGGCCTCTGTGGACCTTGGCCAGGCTGCCTGGCCCTTCCTCCTGGTGGTGGATGGGTGAACATCCGGTGTGGTGCCTCCTGGCCCACAGCCCGCCAGTGGCGAGGGCCTAGTCCCCACAGAGAGCACATTTGTTGCTTATGTAATGCCTCTGGTATTCACTGGCAGGGACAAAGAGCAGAGCCTCACAAAGGATGTGCTCACAGTTGCCATGACAGTTTCCAAGCCTCCCCTCCGCTAATTCCACCTAATCGTCCTGTGTTTCAGGCACTGCAGCTGAGGTGTCCATGCTGTCTGGCCCAGGATCTCACACTGGGTATTGGAGTTTCTCTCCCACAGATGGCCTCTGAGGCAAGCGCAGGTCTACTTAAGCTTCAGGGGCCCTACACCATGGGTCACCCATGGGCTGCCTCTCAGCTTCACATCTTGGCAATTTCACAATAGAATTTCAGGACCCCTATCTCCACATGCATGCATGTACATGCACACCACCTGCCCCCGCCCCCCAATACAGAGGCAGTAGGGTTGGGGAAGTACTTATCTCCATGGGGGCTGCCAGCTGGGCCTTACCCCTCCCTCCCCACCACCCTTCTTGCCCCACCCAGATGAATTAGAGCCCCAAAAGGAATCTGTCCATTTGTCCATCTGCTTGCCTATCCATGTGTACAGGTGTTCGCTCAACAGGCACCTTTTTGAGGGCTGGCCACCTGCCCAGGTAGTGTACAACACAGAGCTGGTTAGAGTGGGCCCACTGACAGAGGAGGTGGACATGAGTAATTGAAATGAGGAATACATAGTCTAAAAGTGGAAAACAGACAGGGGACATGGGGCCCTAGAGGAGAGGGAGCCTTAGGCTTCCAAGCACTTCAGAGGTGCCCAGGTGGGCCAGGAAGTCAGCAGAGGGGTCAGCGTGAGTAGAGGCATGGTGTCAGGTTCTTGTTCATTTGCTCAGTCCTCTTCTACTCTTTGTGACCCCAGGGACTGCAGCACGCCAGGCCTCCCTGTTCTTCACGACCTCCCAGAGCTTGCTCAAACTCATGTCCATTGAGTCAGTGATGCCATCCAACCATCTCATCATCTGCCATCCCCTTCTCCTCTTGCCTTCAGTCTTTCCCAGCATCAGGGTCTTTTCCAATGAGTCTGCTCTCCTAAATCTGGTGGCCAAAGTATTGGAGCTTCAGCATCAGTCCTTCCAATGAATATTCAGGACTGATTTCCTTTAGGATGGACTGGTTGGATCTCCTTGCAGTCCAAGGGACTCTCAAGAGTTTCCTCCAACACCACAGTTCAAAAGCATCAATTCTTTGGTACTCAGTCTTGTTTATGGTCCAACTCTCTCATCCATACATGACCACAGGAAAAACCATAGCCTTGACTAGACGGACCTTAGTCGGCAAAGTAATGTCTCTGCTTTTTAATATGCTGTCTAGGTTGGTCATAGCTTTTCTCCCAAGGAGCAAATGTCTTTTAATTTCATGGCTTCAGTCACCATCTGCAGTGATTTTGGAACCCAAGAAAATAAAGTCTGTCACTGTTTCATCATTTCCCCTTCTATTTGCCATGAAGTGATGAGACTAGATGCTGTGATCTTCTGATCTTGTTTTCTGAATCTTGAGTTTTAAGCCAGTTTTTTCACTCTCCTCTTTCCCCTTCATCAAGAGGGTCTTTTGTTTCTCTTCATTTTATGCCATAAAGGTAGTGTCATCTGCATATCTGAGTTATAGATATTTCTACCAGAAATCTTGATTCCATCTTGTGCTTCATCTAGCCCAGCATTTCACATGATATACTCTGCATATAAGTTAAACAAGGTGACAATATACAGCCTTGATGTACTCCTTTTCCAATTTTGAACCAGTCTGTTGTTCCATGTTCAATTCTGCTTGCTTCTTGACCTGCGTACAGATTTCTCAGGAGGCAGGTCAGGTGATCTGGTATTCCCATCTCTTCAAGAATTTTCCACAGTTTGTTGTGATCCACACAATCAAAAGCTTTAGCATAGTCAGTGAAGCAGAAGTAGATGTTTTTCTGGAAGTCTCTTGCTTTTTCTATGATCCAATAGATGTTGGCAATTTGATCTCTGGTTCCTCTGCTTTTTCTAAATCTGGCTTGTATATCTGGAAGTTCTCAGTTCATACACTGCTGAAGCCTAGTTTGAAGGATTTTGGCATCACCTTGCTAGAAAGTAAAATGAGTGCAGTTGTATGGTGGTTTGAACATCATTCTTTGGCATTGCCCTTATTTGGGATTAGAATGAAAACTGACATTTTCCAGGCCTATGGCCACTGCTGAGTTTACCAAATTTGCTGGCATATTGAGTGCAACACTTTCACAGCATCATCTTTTAGGATTTGAAATAACTCAGTGGAATTCCATCACCTCCGCTACCTTTGTTTGTAGTGATGTTTCCTAAGACCCACTTGACTTTGCACTCCAGGATGTCTGGCTCTGGGTAAGTGATCACACCATTCTGTGATGGGTGTTGGCGGTCTGGCTCTATCTAGGGCCTAGTGAAGTGTTCTGATGTTCAGTCATTAAGTCGTGTCTGACTCTGTGATCTCATGAACTGCGGATGCCAGGCTTCCCTATCCTTCACTATCTCCTGGGGTTTGCTCAGGTTCCTGTCCACTGTGTCCATGATGCTGTCTAATCATCTCATCCTTTGTCACCCTCTTCTCCTGCCCTTAACTTTTCCTGGCATCAGGGTCTTTTCCAGTGAGTCAGTTCTTCTCATCAGGTGTCCAGAGTATTGAGCTTCAGTTTCAACATCAGTCCTTTCATTTAATATTCTGGGTTGATTTCCTTCAGAATTGACAGGTTTGATCTCCTTGCTGTCCAAGGGACTCTCAAGAGTCTACTCCAACACCACAGTTCAAAAGCATCAGTTCGGTGCTCAGGCTTCTTTATAGTCCTACTCTCACATCCATACATGACTACTGGCAAAACCATAGCTTTGATTATATAGACCTTTGTTGGCAAAGTGACGTCTGCTTTTTTAAAATGCTGTCTAGGTTTGTGAAGGGTTCTAGGGGCTTGCAATGAGGCCATTGTGTGGTGTAGACCCCCAGAAAGACAGCCATCAGAACATCAGCAGGACTCTAAGGTGAAGCTGGGAGCCGGGACCAGTTCTCCCCTCAGCAGCCTCAGAGTCAGGACAGCCAAAGGTCAAAGATGTCACTCCCCTGTCCCTCCTTGCCCCTGCCCTGCATCCCCAAACCCAGCAGTGAACAGGAATGTGGGAAGGGCAGGAAGCACAGTGGGGAAGTCAGGGGCCTCTGGAAGCAGATGGATCCAGGGACCATTCCCCATGAACTAGCTGGGCAATCAGGGGTCTGCCGCATAGCTTCTGAATTCCGTATCCTCAGGATGAGGGCCATGTGTGAACAAAGATGAAGTTTGATAATATAGAGAGAGCTCAGGATGTAGACTCTGCCACCATAATTAAATGGGGATGTGGTTTTCTTTTCCTACAAGAAGAGATGCGGGAGAGAGATGCATGTGGCCTCAGTCATGCATGGAGCCTTCAGAAGCAAACACTGGGGTCTGGGCTTTATTTTGTGGGCAGGATAAGCCTGCTCAAGGCTGAGCTTGGAGAAGGCTGCTCCCAGTCCTGACTCCTACGTTGTCCCTCCTCAACTGCCCCCATTCTCTGCTTCCTCCTGGTTTGCAGGCAGGAGACACCTTTGGTTTTGGGCTCTCCTGGCTCTGGCCAGGGTCTCTGAGTTCAGGACTGCTGTCTGGCTCTGAGCTGTGCCAGGCTCCTACCAATGTCAAGTTTAGAAAGTATGGCTGAGGCAGGTGCAGGACTTGAGTTTGGTGGCCCCCAGCACTCTCCCTCTTCTCGCCACTGCCCTGTAAATCCTGGGTCATTGGCATGAGGCCTCTAGGTCTCTGATCTCTTTGGTCTTAGGAGATAGGATTGCTTGGAGGGAGCTATGTTTATGTATAAGCCTCTGGAAAAAAGTGATGGCTTAAGGAAAAGTTCTGCCTGTTCTGCCTTGGGAAAGCCTGCCTTTTCCTCTGCCATAGGGAGGACTGTGCCTCCCTGTCCTCTAACCTTGCTGTTCGGGGTGAGGGTGCCATGGGTTGTGATGGGAGCCAGGGCTCCGACCACTGCTATGAGCCCCAGCTTGCTCTGAACCGTGGCAGAACAGTTTGGAACCAGAGGGGAAGATGAGAATATGCGAGCAGAGCGACTTTGCTGGTGGGAGCTCAGGAGCTGGTAGCCTCCAGAACGTTAGCGGGGATCCTCACGAGGAGGAAGGGACAGAATACAGAGGGGCGCTGTCGACTGCATTATCACGGCAGGCCTGGCAGGGCCACTGTGCTCATCCCTACGGCTGATGGGATAGACCCGGGGGTCTGAGTTGTCATCTGGTGCCACAACAGGGGTGACTCAAGACAGATGGTAACAGATGTGGAAGAGACACCAGGCAAGGGCCCTGTGTGGGGCCTATGGCCACGTTTGTACTTACGAGAACTCTGAGCAGTGCCTCTCACCCCTACTGGACTGTGGGGACCAAGAGGGCAAGGACCAAGTTTAATTTTTCTCCCCATTGCGTCCCCTGTACCTCACACACTGCCTGCCCACAGTACATGCTCAGTTAATACCTGGTGAATGAACGTTGTTGAGTGAGTGGAGACCAGGGAATTTCCATGGGGTGCAGAGAAATTGGAGACCAGAGAATTTCCATGGGGTGGATCATCGAGGCAAGGGCAGCCCTAGGAGGACCTGGGCCCATGTAGCACTCACAGATGAAGCCTGCCCTGGGTCCGGGGTGAGTGACGCAGACGTGATACCTTTGGAGGGAGGGAGAGGCTCTGTGTGCTCTCCCAGGTTCTGCCCCATCGCAGGCACGTGATACAGCGCTGGATGGTGTTCATGGCTTTGCAGGGAGTCAGAGGGCTCCCTAGTCTGTGTCTCCACACTGAACTTGGGTAGTGCTCCTTGGCCTGGCACAGGCAGCGTCTGTCTGTAGCAAGGTGGCCGTCGGAACCCTTGGGAGGACAGAGCAAGGGCAACCGAGTCAATCAATTTATCAATAAAACAGGTTGCTGACACTGACCGGTACAGATCCCCCTCAAGCTCTCAAATCAGAACCCCTCCTTCCTTCTAGGTGGAAATAGAAGTGAAATTTTCCTCCAGAGATACATAGGGTATTGCAATTTGGGAAGATGCAACCTATTTTTTATAATTGTATAATTTGTATATAATTTTTTGGTAATAAAGTGTGATAATGATAGCTTTGTTCTCATAACAGGCTCCCTAATCTTCTAATTATGAAAGGATGTTTCCTGGGCTCCAGAATGGTCCAACTTTAAAAGTTTTATTTTTAATTTTTTTTTTTAAATGAGAGTCAGTGTTGGCTATATGATTTTCAGTGGGTCTAAATCCCCTGAACAGAGCAGGGACAATGGCTCTGTTCAGTCCTTGGTCTCATCTTCCAGGAGGATGACCAGGAGGGGAGACTTTTCTTACAAATGGAAATCTTTCCATGTCTGCCAGAAATGTTATCACCTTTAACATTTAGCCACCTTTAACAATGTATGTGGCTGACTTTCTGCCACATCCATTAAACAAACACTGACTGAGCACCTACTGTGTGCCAGGCACTGTTGTAGGTCTACCATCATGTAGGGTCTACCCACATATAGGTGAGAGACAGACATGAATCAAACAATCGCTCTAAAGAACATGACATTGCAGCTGTGACGTGAGCTGTGATGTGAGGTGCCCAGGGCAGCCGCAGCAGATGATGGTGGGCCTGACCTAATCAGAGAGGCCAGAGAAGGCCCCTGAGGAAGAGACTTTTGAGCTGGGACATGAAGGATAAGTGGGGGTTACCAGGATGAAGGGTGAGGGAAACACTCCAAGCGAAGGAAGCACCCTGAGATGGGAGGGAGTCTGACCTGTTCTCACACTGGAGGGGACACCACTTCTTGTCACCTCCCTTCTGTGGCCAGAGCAGTAAAGATCTCATCCTGGACCACCTGGAGCTCATATCCCTGCTGGAGAGGCTGGAGCCTCTTCCCATCAGTGGGAGTCAGCCTCTCCCATCAGTGTCCTCCAGGGGGGTTTCTTTTTAGTCAGCATGTCTACTTGGCACACAGTCGCAGCTCTGGGGGCAGAATCCAGCTGAGCTTCACAAGTCCAGGCCACCATTATCCCTTACCGTAGCCCACCTGGATTGACAACAGCCTCCTCACCACCCCTCACAGCCAGAGGACAGAGCTGACCACATCACAGCCCGCTCAAACCCTTCAGTGAGGTTCTACCATCAGTGGATAGAATCTACACTCAGACTCTGGTCTGCACACTCCAGACACTGAACTTGTCTCAGGCTGGTGGGTGTACCTGGCTCTCCCTGTCCTCAACATCTTTGTTTTCTAATAGTTATGTATTTATGTGGCTGCACCAGATCTTAGTTGCAACATGCAGGATCTTTCTTGGGGCATGCAGGCTCTTCGCTGTGGCATGCAGGATCTTAGTTCACTGTCCAGGGATTGAACTCAGGCCCCCACTGCATTGGGAGTGCAGTCTCAGCCACTGAACCATCAGGGAAGTCTCTCCTAGAGTCTTCACACGTGCCATTTAATCTTCCTGCCCCAGCCTGACCCTGCTGTTGTTGTTGTTGTTCAGTGACGAAGTTGTGTCCAGCTCTTTGTGACCCCATGGGCTGCAGCACACCAGGCTCCTCTGTCCTTCACTATCTCCTGGAGCATGCTGAAACTCATGTCCACTGAGTCAGTGATGTCATCCAACCATCTCATCCTGTGTCGTTCCCTTCTCATCTTGCCCTCAATCTTTCCCCTCATCAGGGACTTTTCCAATGAGTCGGCTCTTCGCATCAGGTGGCCAAAGGATTGGAGGCTCAGCATCAGTCCTTCCAATGAATATTCAGGGCTGATTTCCTTTAGGATCGACTGGTTTGATCTCCTTGCCCTCCAAGGGACTCTTAAGTGTCTTCTCCCACTCTCATATCCATACATGACTCCTGGAAAAGCCAAAGCTTTGGCTGTATGGACCTTTGTCGCAAGGTGATGTCTCTGCTTTTAAATACTCTGTTTACCCTTATCTATTTGACAAATTCCTTCCCTTCCTTCTCCTCTGAGCTTAAAAGTCACCTCTTCTGGGAGGCCTCCCGTGACTCCTGCGGCAGCCCCTTTCCAGCTCCTGGGTCTAGTCTTCCACTCCACTTTTCTCCAGATGCTGGTTTAGTATTAGTGTTCCCCTTCTGGAATGTACATTTCCTGACACCAGGCACAAGTCTGTCTGATTCGCAGCGTGGCATGTCTTCAGGGTCTCTACATACAGACACGCAGTGTGCAGTCAGCAAGTGAGTGAGCGCTGAGGTTACAGCTCGGTGGCTGTGTCCTTCCTCTGCCCTCCCACTGGGATCTTCACTGCAGCCCCTTATCCCTCCACGGGCTCTGGCTTCCTGTTGATGTCGATTGTGGAGTGTCCCTGGGTGCCATTTCTCAGCTTGTGGAGGGAGTCTGTCTAGGGGACAGACAGCCTTTCCTGCATTTGCCCCAGCCTCGAGAGTTCAGCCACTCGGGGGTGGATGTGAGCAGGTGTCAGTGGGAAAATTGGACCTACAGGGAGTTCAGTGGGAGCTCTGTGTCAAACCTTTTCTGGGGCAAAAGAGAGTAATTCAGGAATCTGTAGGGAAATGATGTGGAGAGTCCATTCCCCTAAGTGTTCAGCTCTGGGCAGCTCAGTCAGAGCTACCTCCATGATCACAGCCATCTCGGTGGCAAGACACGCCAGCTAGGCAGGCCATCTGTCTGGCAGGAGTTGGCCCTGTGTTGCTAGCAGTGCAGGCCTCTGGGAGAAGACATTAGAGTCACATTGTTTCCGGAGGCTGCAACACACAGTATATGGCCTGCAATTATCTATTTCTGATCCATTAAAGAATGCTTTGACATAGGAAATACAGATTAGGAATGAAATTGTAATATAATCAAATTGCCTTTTTATGGAAAGTACTACATTTTTCCTCTAAATAAAATTCAGTAACAAAGTTTTATTTGCTTTTCCCCCAAAATGCCTTTTCCAAATTGATTTTTCAGAGAAATTGTGAAAACCAATGTGGTGAAGTGGAAGAAAGGTCTAAAGCAGAGGTCTTTGATCCTAAGCACAGCATGGCTATTATTGGTGAGGTCAGGATATCTGGGCTCAGGGCTTCTCTGATTCCCAGTGCCCTCCTAACTAGTCAGCTTGTCTTACACAGAGCTCTCTGGGAGGTGGCATAAATCCTGAGATGCCCCTGCCAGGTAGAAGAAACGTGGTAGCAAAGGATGGCTTGTTCTTTAGTCATCCCACGGTAATGGAGCAGCAGGCAGGTGTTCAGAGGAAAATTATTAGAAGGAACAGATATGAGGTGTAGAGTTTGGACACTGCTGGAGAAGAGAACGTGCAAATTACTTTCTCTGTGGGCAAAGTTTTGCAAAAAGGATTTTAAGCTGTCCATGCCTGGTTCCAAAACATTCATATGAAAAGTTAAAAATTCAGTTCATATAAAAAATAAAAAATTCAGGGCCAATGTTTGCCCTGTGTCTTTATATTTGGAAAATCTGGGTTATCACTGGAACTTGTTACCCACCCTCATGCTTGATATTCCTTGCATGGGGCCAGCTGTACACACATGAATGGGAATTGAACGTGATATGTTCTTTCTGTGATAACTATAATCAGCTGTCAGGTTTTTAATAACTGTAATCAACAATCAGATATTTATTGATCTCTTATACTTGGCAGATGCAGGGTACAAGACACACATCATATCCTTCACGTAAGGAAAGTGGCATCTTGTTTGAGAGACAGAATCAACAAACATGGCACATGTCACCCTTGATTCTCTCTTTTGTTCTAACCATGAGGTGCTTCCTGGATGTATGATAGGAACCAGAGAAGGCTGGGCAGCCAGGAAGGCTTCTTGGAGGAGGAGGACTAGATCCGTATCTGACCTTATGCCTGGAATTTAAGATAATGAGTGGAAGCAGGGTCCCTTTATGTTGTGTGTTAGTTGCTCAGTTGTGTCCCACTCTTTGCAACCCCATGGACTGTAGCCCGCCAGGGTCCTCTGTCCATGGAATTCTCCAGGCAAGAATACCGGAGTGGGTAGCTATTTCCTTCTTCATGGGATCTTCCCAACCCAGGGGTCAAACCCAGGTCTCCTGCACTGCAGGCAGATTTTTTCTGTCTGAGCCACGAGGGAAGCCCCTTTATGTTCGGGAAAGAAGATGGACATGTTCACAGCAGGGCAGATGAGTGAAGGGGAGGATGAGTTGATGGAGGAAGAGGAGTGTGGATGGATAGTTAGAGCACTGAAACCACTCACTTGCTTGAGACTGTGGGTTTGGGGGAACAAGCAACATTAAGCTTGACTAAGTGGGTGTGTGAAGGCTTCCCTGGTGGCTCAGACGGTAAAGTGTCTGCCTGCAGACAGGGAGACCCGGGTTCAATCCCTTGGTTGGGAAGATCCCCTGGAGAAGGAAATGGTAACCCACTCCAGTACTCTTGCCTGGAAAATTCCGTGGACTGAGGATCCTGGTAGACTACAGTCCATAGGGTCGCAAAGAGTTGGACACGACTGAGCGACTTCACTTCTTCACTTCTTCGGGTGTGTGTGTAGGGGACCAGATGGCCAGGGCCCTGAACCCTGAGAGGAGTTTTCTCTTTACTTAGGGGCTGAGGTTCCCAGTGAGGAGTCACTGTTTGTGCAGGGGGTCCTTCCTCCCGTCTACATGCCCAGCACAGCACACTGTCTGTAGACGGAAGAAGCAACTGTTCTTACAAGGGTTCCCGCAACTGTGTCTGATTACATTGAGGCTGGTATGAGAAGAATGTGATTTTATTGAAAAGACTGGCTGAATTTGAAGCAACTGCTTGGCACCGTAATTATCTGGAGTAATGTTTTCTGAACTTAGATGACTACTCTCAGGTTTAGAAGTTCATCCTGCTGTTAGGAACCTCCTGCCTAAGAGAGAGGATGCCACTGCCCCAGGTGGAGTCAGCATGGGAGGTGTTTGGACAGAGAGGGTGCTGGTCCAAGGTGGATTCTGAGGAGATGGTTCTGGAGCTGAGTCAAGGACAGATTGGAGAGGTCAGAGAGAGGAGACCAGTTGGCCAGCAGGGGTACTAGGGAGAGAATGGGGTGCAAGGGGCTTGGAAATGGGGTATAGAGCAGGGGAAAACCCTGAGGACCGTGGGGATGGGCAAACAGCTAGGGTGCTGGTGCAGCGCCCTGTTCAGAGAGGCGGGCAAGGACACTGGCATTGCTTCTATTCCCGAGTGGCATCACCTCTGGTTAGGACTCCTATCACCCTGAGTCACTCCTATCACCCAGGAGCTAGGGGACCAAGCGGTATGAGGGACCTACAGGGTTTTGTTTTCTAGGCTATGAAATTTGATTCCCCCCAGCCACATCAGAAGAGTGCTGGGGTTACTCCTTGCTTGGGGGTACAGCTGATGGCTTGAGAGGCCTCTTGGAGGACAAAACAGAAAGCCAAGGGAAGTTAGCAGCTAAGCACCTGACTTCTACCCTGCAGACTGTCAAAACCGTGGGCCCTTAGTGTTTTCTATCAAAGTCACATGTTTACCGAGGGAGTCTGAGTGATTGAATTCAGGAAAAAACGAGTCCCAAGTCAGGCCCATTTATCCCCCTTGAAGGTTAAATCCAGTTGTCTGGCTCTTGTGGTGAGCAGTGTCTACAGAGTCTCTGTTCTGCCCCAAGAATTGACTGGGACGAGAACAGTGGAGAGCAGCGGCGGTTTGGAGGCTAAGTCAGAAAGCATTTTCAAGCTACTGACAAAGCACGGAAATCTCTTTATTTTTTTCTTGTAGAGAGACAAGTTGGCCCCCAACATCCATTCTGTCTTCTCTAGAACCATCACTTTTCAGTTGGCCCATGGCTGCACTTGCCAGCCCTGCTGCCAGCTCTCTCTAGCCACTTCCTAAATGCTGGCCCATGGGAGGTGAGCATAGCAATGTGAGCCACTTCCCAGGTGTGCCCTGAAACTGTGTGCCTTGGTTTTCCTCTTTTTTCCCTTCCCATTTTGTCTAGATGCAGACACAGTGAGGTGAGCTGTCTAGGATCGTGAGGACAAGGTGGCCCCCGCCCTCCCGGGGTGGGTGGAGTGATCAGATAGAAAGGGACCATGCCAGCCTGGACTGACGATGCTCAAATCATCGTGTCTGAGAGAAATTGGTGTCTCCTGTATTGAGCTACTGTTCTTTTGCATCTCTCTTCATAGCAGTTCCATCTAGATCATTATTTATAATTTTTTCACTTGAAAGTTGAATGCGTACAGTTGGAGAATAAGGAAGATGTAGAAACAAACCCCTTTAAGCTTTTGGCAACTCAAAACTTGTTTGGCTCTGCCATCTTGGGGCATTCCAAAAGACGTGCCAGTTGGCAACGAACTTTGAAAATTTACCATCCTGGGAAGCTCCTTTGGTTATTCTCCAGTCTCATTTCAATTATCACCACCCTGGCTGCGAAGTTCATCATCTCTTACTATATTGAAATGTAAACTCCAGGAGAACAGAGAGTTTTGATTCACTGCTTATCCTAACACCACAAAATGTATCTTGAAGATAATAGATGCTCCATCCTTGCTGGCTGGATTAGTATATGTAGAACTCAAACTCCAGGAGAACAGAGAGTTTTGATTCACTGCTTATCCTAACACCACAAAATGTATCTTGAAGATAATAGATGCTCCGTCCTTGCTGGCTGGATTAGTATATGTAGAACTCAAACTCTCCTGGTTTCCGGGCTCACGGCTCCCTTACCCTAGGGTAGTCTACACTATCATTTTCTTAATGTTGCTAACATACACATCTTCTGTAAAGAAAAAACCCAGATATTTATATTCATTTACGCTGGGTCTTGGTTGCAGCACGTGGGATCTTTGGTTGCACCATGTTGTGGGAGGCTTTTAACTGCAGCCTGTGGGATCTAGTTCCCTGACTTGTGATTGAAACTGGGCCCCTTGCATTGGGAGCACCAAGTCTCAGCCACTGGACCGCCAGGGAAGTCCTGCTACCACACCCATCTTACCACTCAGTTCATCCCTCACCCCAGCCTGTCATCAGATCCCTGAAGGATAGCATCTGCTGAGTTGCTTCAGTCGTGTCCGACTCTGTGTGACCCCATGGACTGCAGCCCACCAGGCTCCTCTGTCCATGGGATTTGCCAGGCAAGAGTACTGGAGTGGGGTGCCATCGCCTTCTCCGAGGATAGCATCGATACTCCTTGAATTACACACACAGGGTCCCAGTTTCTCCTCATTGCGCCCCTGGGCCCCGGGCTCAGTCCTTGTGTGTCTTATAGCTCCCAGGCCCAGGTGCCATTGCCTGCATCCGTGCCATGCTGGTTTCGCCACCTCTGCTTGCAGTGTTATTCCCAGTCCTTCACCCCGTAAGCTTCTCATTCTCTGAGACCCAGCCCATACTGGTTGGCCTCTTTCTACCATTGTCCTGCAGAGCTGGCCTCCCCCGCCCTGCTGCCCCATGACACAACCGCACTTCCCCTGCAAAACTTGCTTCCACTGATGTCAGTTCTCTGGAGTTTGCCCATCTGTCACCGTGGCTTCCTGGAGGCAGAGTCCAGGTTACTTCCAGCTTAGTTCCTGGCTGCCAGATCAGAGTAGACATCAATGAAAGTAATAAATGAATTAAGCGACTCTGACTTTGCTCTGTCCTTATAACCCTCAATAAGTCATTTCTCTTATCCTTCTGGCCTCAGTCCCTTTGTGTGTAAAACAGGAGTAATAACAGTCCTTCTACCCATCTCATCTGGCCTTTTTAAGTATTGAGGCAACACGCATAGAGAGGTGGGGCTTAGCTCAAGAACCTGCCTGCAGTGCAGGAGACCCGAGTTCGATCACTGGATTGGAAAGACCCCCTGGAGAAGGGAATGGCTACCTTTGCCTGGCACGGATGGACACATCAGTCCTCCAAGGTGTGATGTCGGGATGGCTTCTGAGCCACATCCAGCAAATATGGTCAACTCTGACATGAACCAGCAGAACTGCCCAGAGGATGGGGCTCATTTATTTGTACAAACACTTACAAAGCACTTACTGTGTGCCAGACACTGGTTATACAGCATCATCACATTTAATCCCAGCTGCCACTCCCTGAAATGGGTACCTCTCTTATCCCCATTTCACAGATGGGGGAACTGAGAAACAGTTGAAAACACTGCTCGAGGGCAAAGGTGGTGAGTGGAGGAACTCAGGTCTGAAGGCAAGCAGTCAGGCTCTGCAGTCTGGGCTGTCCACCTTAGCACTCACCAGCTTTCCAAAGCCAGCAAGGGCCAGATGGGTTGGATGAGTTGGGAAGGGGAAGCTGAAATGGCCCAAAGAATAAAACTTCTGACAGTGCTCACCAGGAATCCGATATATGCTATGTATTCACAAAGGAAAAAAAAAAAAACAAAACAACACAAAACCCAAAGTACAGAATGTGACAGATTAAACAAGGGATGCGCATGTACTCAGAAACAGTGAAATGCTGTGTTAGTATCAGGGACAGTTACTCCTTGTTGCTGTGTCTATGTGACAGGGTTGTAACACTCCTGCTGCTCCCTGGTACTGCCACAAGCCCTGCCTAAGATGGTAACTTTGTTATGCCAAATGTGTAGGGTGGTCATAATTGTGATTTTTATTTGGCATCAGAGGAGAAAATAGACTCCATCCCCACAAAGTGTCTGTCTGGTGGGGTCTGTTCAGACACAGGCCATGATTTCACAGCAATACATGCAAACCTCTTAATCAGGTGATCTGACAACTGCACCATTTGCCAGGGAAATGATGCCCCTCTAGAAGTGATTGTGGGGAGAATAAGAAAAACAAATGAGTCGGGAGTATGTCAGAGCTGATAAGCCTCAGGGACATGACTGGAACACAGCAAGGACAGGCTTTTTAAAAGCAGTGGCTGGCAGAGCCATTGGGCCGGGTTTCACATCCATCTATCACTGGGGGATCATGGCCAGCCTGCCTCGTGCCAGCGCTGGTGCTGAGCCCACATCCTCTGGCTCATACCTGGCTAGTGGTTCCAGACTTCCATTACTGTTACGACTGGCACAGAGTAGCTGCCTAATAGGGCTCAGATAACCCCATGGAATCATCTGCGGGTGAAAGAGGGTGGAGGCAGTTCCATCTTAGGCAGGGCAGCACGAGCATTATAACTTTGTCACACAGATGCCGCAGCGAGGAGTAACTGTCCCTGATGCTAACATAGCATTTCACCATTTCTGAATACACGTGTGTCCCTTGTTTAATCTGCCACATTCTGTACTTTAGGGTTTTTTTTTCCCCTTTGTGTGTTGTGCTTAGCCACTCAGTTGTGTCTGACTCTCTGCGATCCCATGGACTGTAGCCCGCCAGGCTCCTCTGTCCATGCAGATTCTCCAGGCAAGAATACTGGAGTGGGTTGCCATGCCCTTCTCTGGGGGATCTTCCCAACCTAGGGATCGAACCCAGGTCTCCCTCATTGCAGGCAGATTCTTTACTGTCTGAGCCACCAGGGAAGCCCTTTCTTTATGTAGATAGAGCATATACTGGACCTTAGGTGACTATTGTCAGAAATTTCATTTTTGGGGCCATTTCAGCTTCCCCTACCCAACTCAGCCACCCAAGGACCTTGCCCCAGTGTAACTGTGTTCTGTGTGAGGTGCCATATGAAAACCCACAAACTTTGAATTGGATGGAGAGGAGATAGGGCTTGTCACTTTCAAACTGGATTTCTAGCAGAAGAAACAGTATAGTTTCTTGGAGAGTGATGGCCGAATCTCAGAAGAGTTTCTGAGTCTTGGGGACAGGTTATTGACATCAGGAGAGCTGTTGCCCTGGCCCTTTGAAGATTAGGACCCTGTGTTTCTGTCACTACTGGTTGGTGGACCTTGCTAGGGCAAGGTCCCTAGGCACTTGGTCAAGAGTTCAGTGCTGCCATTTAACAATTTGTTAGAGAAGAATTCATAGGAACTTAGGAACATGTCCTCTGGGTATAGACTAAAGCAACGTGACTGCCGTATAAATCTTGTCACAAATATATCTCCGTCCCCGGAGCTTCTCTTTGGGAAGAAGCAGGATGCCTGATAAAACAATGAATCATAATTTGGGCATGTTCATTATTTACAGCTGCCCCAGGTCATCTGTAAATTATGCAGCCCTCAACTCCACTTGATTTCTTCTTTCCACTGGCCCGTCTCTCCAGACTGCCATCAGCGTGGGTGAGATCCATGCACCAGCTAATTGTACCAGGAGGGCAGTTTCCCATTTCTTGAAATGCTTCGAGTCTCCTGGGTGAATGCTCCTGTTCCACAAACTCTGTGTCTCAGTGATGAGTCCCTGGATACTTGGAGGCAGAAAGACCTAGGATTAGGCTTGACAGGGAGAGAGCGAGCCTCTCTCTTCCGGGCATTAAAGGAAGGCTTCAAGGGTACCTGCAAAACAGCAGTTGCCTGGGGTAAAGGAGAGGGTCGATGCCAGTGGTTGCCTCTTTAAGGGGACCTCAGCTTCCCCTGGGGAAGCTCAAGGGGGCTGAGAAACAACAAGTGAGGGCACGGTGGTGGGTCACATCATCTCTCAGAGGAGCGCGACCAGTGAGTAGACCCGGGGTTCTAGCCTCTGCTCCTGGTGGATGCTGTCCTTCTGTAACCATCCAGAGCTGACCAGGAAGGTGGGTGGGGAGGATAGAGGAGGTGGAGATGCAGCGCAGAGACTGGCCAGGCAAGGTGAGCATTCCCCTCTGCCTTTTGCTTACCCGTCACTTTTGGCTCTGCACTTGGCATGTAACTGAAAACAAGACCTTTCCCTAACGCGGAGCTTAATGATCCTTTTAATGCCCAAGCCATAGCATCGCTTCTCTCGCGCGCCTGTTCCCTGTCAGCCATGGGGCATTAAACCGGTGATAAAAATGCCTTTTTTGTATGGTCCACAAACTCACCAAGAGGCTCCTGGTAGCAGTATAGCCATCTAGCATGAAATCAAGAGGCAATCACTGCGGATGAGGCGAGATGAGCTACGCGCAGGAGCAATTAGCGGAGCCTGCATTCCGGGTCTCGTCCTTCACCATCTCCTTGTGTGGGCACCCACCCCACCCAGCCACCTTGCAGTCCTGCGGCCCAAGTCCAGTTCTGCAGAAGGGGCTTTTCCTTTCCCTCTGCTTTCAGAGCAGTAAAAGATGCTTCATCACATCTTTAATCCAATTGACTACAGCATTCCTGACCCAGCTGGCCCCTGGGAACAAATGTCCTTGGTTATGTTTTCAATCCAGAATATATAAAACACAAAGGAGGAAAAAAGGAAAGAAATGGCCAGTTATGAATATGCATTAACATGATGCTGCGTTTGGAGCTGGAAGCAGGAGTCATTTATTTTAAGCAAATCAGATCTTGATACATGGCCATGAACGTGCTGACTTCTCTATCATGCAAACACGCTGGGAGAGTTTGATTTATACAGTGTGGCTGGGAGGTTTTTTCCCCCCAATTAAAAACAAACTGAGAAAAATCATTAATTTAACTACTGTATATTAAATTTGCATTAAAACATCCGTTTGTCTATATTTATATGTGTATTATCGAAAATGTGAGCTCATGAATTCTAATTTTTAAGATCACATGCCAAATATTGAAGATAAATTTTATTTATTTCTGCAATTAATTCTATGAGAACAAATAGCTCTAATTTAGGGAATGGCAGATGTAACTGTCCGCTGGTGCCCTCCTGCATAACAAACATAACATTCATCTTTTCTCATTAAGTTTTTCCTGTGCCTGGTCTCAAGACATGCAAGCCTGGGCTATCTTTCTGTACCTTGTGTGTCTAACCACCCTCTGTAGACTTGCCTAGAAAATACTTGGAAAAATATGGACCGTGTCAAATACCTTTTTTTCTGCTTCTCTATGATGTGCGAAGGCTTCAACCCTATCGCAAAGGCTCAACAAACATTTCTTCAAAGGATATCTTGTCGTTAGCCACTTGGGTGGAGGAGTTGGTGCCTTCAACATCAATACCTGGATCAAAGTGGGGAGGCTACCTAGTCTCTTACCTGAGCACCCGGACCTCTGGCTACACTTAGGACGTTGCATCCCCCATTCTTTCTCTGCAGGAGGTCATCCCCAAGAGCCCAGCTTTCTTCGGTTGGACTGTATGTGTTGAGGATTGCAGGCTGCAGGGCAGTCATGGCCCATGAAGACACACTACTTCTGAGGATATACACGACTCAGGGCTTCAGTCACACGGCTGCAGTGACAAATGGTGCTCCAAGTGTGTTGTACTCAGGAGCTCTACCCCAGGGAAGTCAGATGCTGTTTGTTATCACCCAGGTGCCTAGAACAGACAGCACATTTACTATAAAGGCCTTCTTTGGGTATGCTTATTGCCAGCACTGGTGTTAATGGGTAAGTGCTTTGTACCGAGCAGGTAGTACATGAGGTTTATACCATTTTTAGCCACTAGTATGAATCAGTCCTGACCCTGAGGGAGCAAATTAGGCAGTGTGTTGGGTGCCACGGTTACGGCCAGACCAAGGGAGTTGAGAGTGAGAACTGGGAGGACTCCTGCCTCTGCTTGGGAGGCTGCTCGCTGACTGGGTGGCTGAACTTACATTTCTGCCTCTGAGGAGTTTTCACTGCGTCAAGAGTTTTTTAGTTCCACTCCGATGGTTGTCAGTCTCTATAGGGACTGATGTGCCCAGATCCCTGGGTGGTGCTCTGGGCAGAGCCGTCTTGGTGTAAGGATGATGACTGGTCAGAAGGAACAATGCCGCCTATGGGTGAGGTCCTTTTGCTGCACCACGAGATACAGAATCTCAGTCTGTATCCTCCCTGAAAGCAGGGCTAAAGCTTTTCTTCCATTGGCTCATGCCACCATGAACCCGTTAGCAAGAGGGCACATTCTCCATGCTCAGAGTTCATTTCCTGAGCGTGGCTTGCTGGTTTCGTCCTCTGGGTCTGATTACAGGACAGGTGCAAGGGCAGTCTTGTCAGTGGCCTCTGCTGGGGCCAAGGGGCCACTCCCAACCATTACTGCTGTAGGAGGCTGAGTCAGGAATGCTGTATCTTTCAGAGAGTGGGCCCACCCTGCTAGGGGTGAAACAGGAGCTTCCAGCAGCTGGAATTTCCTCTGGCCTTGCCCCTCCCCATCCCTCCATCTGATTAGCAGCATTTCTGAAAATCACAGTTTGTAATAATCAGCTCTAGGAACATGCTGGTCAAGTATATCACATCATCAATGACAATTGTCATGTCAAGGTCTTTTTCTTTTCCCTCAGTAACAGAATGATCAGAGAGTCTCTCTTTTGACTTTCAAAGAGTGCATCACTCTTACATTTGGCTTCAGAATATCTTAATATTTCCGGGAAGGGATCACAGACTCAATGGGGCCACAGCTGAGTTCTTCTGGCAGCTGTTTATGGGAAGCGTCTGACCCAGGGCTGTTGGAATCAGGAAGAGCCATAACAATCACCTTTTATTTCCCTGAGGTTGGAGAACATACGCCTGTGGGGTGGAGGTTTGGCCTGCTTCACTCACTACCCCTGGCGCAAACCTCACACCGTTTTGCAGCTGCTCAGGAAAGCAGACAGTGGGGTGACCGCTTGCCATGGTCTGTTTGGACAGTCAAACAGCTGGAAACAAAGCCAGAGGGAGGCCAAGGTTGGGATGGTGCCAGCCCCCCACCTGCGGTCTCTCCTCCCACATTAGCGCTCACTCGGAGTGGCTGGTGCTGTAGCAGCAAAAGCGGGACAGGAGAATAACTCGAAGGACAGCCCATCGCTCCCACTTGGGCATGCCTGTGTCACATTCTCCTCTGCCTGCACTGCTACCCCTGCTTTGTTCAGACTCTCAGTTCTCCATGGAGAAGCCACAGCACCCAGTGGGAAGGGCTCTGGCTCTAGACTCTCAAAGATCTGGGTTCAGTTCTGACTCTGCTGGTGACCAGCTGTATTACCTCAAGTAAGTCATTGCCCTGTTCAGCTTCAGTGTCCTCATCTGTAGAAGGCCGGTGATGAGTGAGAGTGACAGGAGGTCATGCATGGGATTTTTATCAGCACAGAACCCAGAACGCTATAAATCTTTGCAAGTGGTGGCTGTTGGGATATCAGTATTTAGTCTGCTAAAACCAGATTACCACATCACTTTGTGTCCAAGCTTATTCTCCGCCAGAAGGTGGGATGTGGAGTTGCTCAGTCATGTCCAAGTCTATGCGAACCCATGGACTATACAGTCTATGGAATTCTCCAGGCCGGAATACTGGAGTGGGTAGCCTTTCCCTTCTCTGGGGGATCTTCCTGACCCAGGAATCTAACCGGGGTCTCCTGCATTGCAGGCAGATTCATGATGGGGTGCCTGTAAAGAGGGGCTCTCTCCTGTGGGCTGGTGACAGGTTGTCATTGGATGGCTGTGGGCTGAGGACTTGCTGGTTGTCAAGCTTACCGGTAATCATGGTTTGTTTCTTGTCCTTAGTGACATCCTGGAGGAGAAGAGAACACTAGAGGGTGAAATTTGGTAGTCCTCTAAGAAGTGAGCCCTGTGCTATGGGAACGCTGAACAAGAAGTTTTGCTTTAGGTTGAGAGGAGCCCCAGAAGTCTGCCTGGAGGAGGTGGCATGAGGCATGGCTGGAAGGGAGAGGGCCACCTCTTTAAGAAGGATCCTGTGTTTGGAGGTATACTTATGACCCCCAAGCAGAGGTGTTGCGCATCTGGTGGAAAGCCTCGTTTCACAGCTGTGCCTCTTCCCTCAGCTGCATGATTCTTGGGGTAAGGTGGGGTGAGGAGAGGATGGTGAGCTGTTGGTGTATCTCCAGAGTCGAGCACAAGGCCTTGTAGTTGGTCTCAGAAATGAAGAAATGAATGAAAATGTGAGTGAGTGAGCGAATGAATGAGAAGGCATGAAAAATTGTGCCATTTTGTGGAATGCAATTTGGGATTTATTATATAGGCTTTAGGGCACCAGCAAAGGTTTTTGGAAATGATCAGACTTATGATTTATGAATCCAAATCAAAGAAGGCAGCTACCTGCCACTCTGACATCCCAGCTCATCTCATCATCTTGACTTTGCTGAGATCTATTAGAGCCTTACCCCTGATTTTGCAGGTATCTTAACTACTGGGATCACCCTAGGGCAGACTGCTTAGGAGGGTGAAGACAGGAAACTGCCTGGCTGGAGGGAGAGGGAGGCTAGTGCCCAGGCTGTCACCGCAGTCCAGAGAAGTGACAGCTAAGATCTGGGTGGGCTGGGGCCTATGGGTTTTAGTGAAACTAAGGGGCAGGTCGGGGGCTGTGAGCAGAGAGACCCTGCAAAGAAGGGCAGCTACCATCCACTGAGGACCAGAGCAACATCTGCTCTGCTGATGAGTGACTGATGTACATTTTTGCAGGTAGTCTCAGGGAGTTTACTTTCAGGAAGTGAGGCCTGGAATTAATCCGATCAGCTTTCCAGCTCTCTGAACCTGTGTCCAGCAGGTCACCTCTTGGCTGCCCAAGTGAGAGTTTCGTCTTCTGGGACTTTTCAAGAGTTTGGGTTCCCAGGTTGCTGAGAAACACCTCAAGACCAGCATCTAGCACTCAGATGCTACAGGAATTACAAAAGCAGAAAGCATACCAGGCATTGTGCCTGTCTGGCCTCACCTCCCGCAACCATCTGCTCAACAGCTCCACTTGTATACCAGATAGGCATCTTGAAATGAACATGTCCAAAACTGAATTCTTGATCTCCTCTTCTGGACACACACACTGGCCTGCCACATACTCATACACAGGTCTACCCCTTCCCCAGGCTTCCCCATGCCAGTTACTTGTCTTAACACTTACGTGGTTGATGATCAGATCTACGGTATTGGGATTGTCTTTGCTTTCTTTATTTTGTTATACTCCATCTCCAAACCCTCAGCACAGGCTATCATCTTCATTTTCAAAATAAATCTAAAATATGGCTAGTTCTTGATGTTCTACTGACAGCCCTCAAAGCTGTCATGATCTTTGACTGATTGGTTTTCTTCTTTTTAAAATGAAGTATAGTTGACTTACAATTTTATACTAGTTTCAGGTGTACAGCATAGTAATTTGATATATTTATAGAGTATACCCCATATAAAGTTACTATAAAATAACTAACTGTATCCCTGTGGTATACACGACATCCTTGTAACTTATCTAACTATTTTATACCTAGTGGTCTCAATCTCTTAATCTCCAACACCTGTTTTGCCCCTCCCCCACCCCTCTCCCCTCTGGGAACCACCAGTGTGTCCTATATATCTCTGAATCTGTTTAGTTATATTCATTAAAAAAATTATTTTAGATTCCACATATAAGTGATATCATACAATATTTGCCTTTCTCTGTGTACTATTTCACTTAGCCTAATACCCTCAAGGTCCATCCATGATACTGTGAAGGGCAAAAATTTATTCCTTTTTTGGCTAATATTCCATTGTGTGTGTAGAATGTATCACACACACATCTTCTTTATTTATCACATCTTCTTTATCCATTCATCTGTCATTGTACATATAATTTGCTTCCATATCTTGGCCATTGTAAATAATGCTGCTATGAATATTGGCGTGCTATATCTTTTCAAATAAATGTGCTCATTTACTTTGGATTCTTTGCATTGCCCTTCTTTGGAACTGAAATGAAAATTGACCTTTTCCGGTCCTGTGGCCACTGCTGAGTTTTCCAAATTTGCTGGCATATTGAGTGCAGCACTTTCACAGCATCATCTTTCAGGATTTGAAACAGCTCAACTGGAATTCCATTACCTCCACTAGCTTTGTTCGTAGTGATGCTTTCTAAGGCCCACTTGACTTCACATTCCAAGATGTCTGGCTCTAGGTGAGTGATCACACCATCATGATTATCTGGGTCATGAAGATCTTTTTTGTACAGTTCTTCTGTGTATTCTTGCCACCTCTTCTTAATTTCTTCTGCTTCTGTTAGGTCCATACCATTTCTGTCCTTTATTGAGAACTTCTTTGCATGAAATATTCCCTTGGTATCTCTAAGTTTCTTAAAGAGATCTCTAGTCTTTCCTATTCTTTTGTTTTCCTCTATTCCTTTGCACTGATCGCTGAAGAAGCCTTTCTTATGTCTTCTTGCTATTCTTTGGAACTCTGCATTCAGATGCTTATATTTTTTCCTTTTCTCCTTTGCTTTTCGCTTCTCTTTTCACAGCTATTTGTAAGGCCTCCTCAGACAGCCATTTTGCTTTTTTGCATTTCTTTTCCATGGGGATGGTCTTGATCCTTGTCTCCTGTACAATGTCACGAACCTTATTCCATAGTTCATCAGGCACTCTATCTATCAGATCTAGGCCCTTAAATCTATTTCTCACTTCCACTGTATAATCATAAGGGATTTGATTTAGGTCATACCTGAATGGTCTAGCGGTTTTCCCTGTTTTCTTCAATTTCAGTCTGAATTTGGCAATAAGGAGTTCATGATCTGTGCCACAGTCAGCTCCTGGTCTTGTTTTTGTTGACTGTATAGAGCTTCTCCATCTTTGGCTGCAAAGAATATAATCAATCTGATTTTGGTGTTGACCATCTGGTGATGTCCATGTGTAGAGTCTTCTCTTGTGTTGTTGGAAGAGGGTGTTTACTATGACCAGTGCATTTTCTTGGCAAAACTCTATTAGTCTTTGCCCTGCTTCATTCCGCATTCCAAGGCCAACTTTGCCTTTTACTCCAGGTGTTTCTAGACTTCCTACTTTCACATTCCAGTCCCCTATAATGAAAAGGACATCTTTTTTGGGTGTTAAGCTCTAAAAGGTCTTGTAGGTCTTCATAAAACTGTTCAACTTCAGTTTCTTCCGCATCACTGGTTGGGGCATAGACTTGGATAACTGATATTGAATGGTTTGCCTTGGAGACGAACAGAGATCATTCTGTCGTTTTTGAGATTGCATCCAAGTACTGCAGTTTGGACTCTTTTGTTGACCATGATGGCTACTCCATTTCTTCTGAGGGATTCCTGCCCACAGTAGTAGATATAATGGTCATCTGAGTTAAATTCACCCATTCCAGTCCATTTTAGTTTGCTGATTCCTAGAATGTCAGTGTTCACCCTTGCCATCTCTTGTTTGACCACTTCCAATTTGCCTTGATTCATGGACCTGACATCCCAGGTTCCTATGCAATATTGCTCTTTACAGCATCGGATCTTGCTTCTATCACCAGTCACATTCACAACTGGGTATTGTTTTTGCTTTGGCTCCATCCCTTCATTCTTTCTGGAGTTATTTCTCCACTGATCTCCAGTAGCATATTGGGCACCTACTGACCTGGGGAGTTCCTCTTTCGGTATCCTATCATTTTGCATTTTCATACTGTTCATGGGCTTCTCAAGGCAAGAATACTCACAATAAACTGTGGAAAATTCTGAAAGAGATGGGAATACCAGACCACCTAACCTGCCTCTTGAGAAATCTGTATGCAGGTCAGGAAGCAACAATTAGAGCTGGACATGGAACAACAGACTGGTTTCAAATAGGAAAAGGAGTATGTCAAGGCTGTATATTGTCACCCTGCTTATTTAACTTCTATGCAGAGTACATCATGAGAAACGCTGGACTGGAAGAAACACAAGCTGGAATCAAGATTGCCAGGAGAAATATCAATCACCTCAGATATGCAGATGACACCACCCTTATGGCAGAAAGTGAAGAGGAGCTAAAAAGCCTCTTGATGAAAGTGAAAGAGGAGAGCGAAAAAGTTGGCTTAAAGCTCAACATTCAGAAAACGAAGATGATGGCATCTGGTCCCATCACTTCATGGCAAATAGATGGGGAAACAGTGGAAACAGTGTCAGACTTTATTTTTTGAGGCTCCAAAATCACTGCAGATGGTGACTGCAGCCATGAAATTAAAAGATGCTTACTCCTTTGAAGGAAAGTTATGACCAACCTAGATAGCATATTCAAAAGCAGAGACATTATTACCGACTAAGGTCTGTGTAGTCAAGGCTATGTTTTTTCCAGTGGTCGTGTATGGATGTGAGAGTTGGACTGTGAAGAAGGCTGAGTGCCAAAGAATTGATGCTTTTGAACTGTGGTGTTGGAGAAGACTCTTGAGAGTCCCTTGGACTGCAAGGAGATCCAACCAGTCCATTCTGAAGGAGATCAGCCCTGGGATTTCTTTGGAAGGAATGATGCTAAAGCTGAAGCTCCAGTACTTTGGCCACCTCATGCGAAGAGTTGGCTCATTGGAAAAGACTCTGATGCTGGGAGGGATTGGGGGCAGGAGGAGAAGGGGACGACCGAGGATGAGATGGCTGGATGGCATCACGGACTTGATGGACTGAGTGTGAGTGAACTCCGGGAGTTGGTGATGGACAGGGAGACCTGGTGTGCTGCGATTCATGGGGTCGCAAAGAGTAGGACACGACTGAGCAACTGAACTGATTTTCTTTGGATATATACTTAGGAGTGGAATTGCTAATCATATGATAGCTCTATTTTTAATTTTTTGAGAAACCTCCCTACTGTTCTCTTATATTGAGTTGTAACAGTTCTTTCTGTATTTTGGATATTAGCACCTTATTGGTCATATGATTTGCAAATATCTTCCTCTGTTCAGTAGTCTGTCTTTCCATTTCATTGATAGTTTCCTTCACTGTGCATAAGCTTTTTAGTTTAATTTGGTCCAATTAGTTTGTTTTTGCTTTTGTATTTCTTCCTGAGAAGACAGATCCAAAAAAATATTGCTAATGCCAAACAGCCTATTGCCTTTTTTTAAAAAGGAGTTTTATGGCTTTAGGTCTTAAACTTATGACTTTAATCCATTTTGACTTTATTTTTGTATATGGTATGAGAAAATGTTTTGATTTAATTCTTTCGTATATACTTGCTCAGTTTTCCCAACACCACTTATTGAAGAGACTGTCTTTTTTTCCATTGTATATTCTTCCCTCATTTGTCATAGAATAATTGACCATATACATGGGTTTATTTCTGAGCTATTCTTTTCTATTGATCTTTCTGTCTGTTTCTGTGCCAGTACCATATTTTGATTACTGTAACTTTGCAGTATAGTCGAAAGTCAGGGAGTGTGACGTCCCCAGCTTTGTTCCTTCCCCAAAATTACTTAGGCTATTTAGGGTCTTTTTTAGCTCTATATAAACTTTAAGATTATTTGTTCTAGTTCTTAAAAAGTATCATGGGTATTTTGATAGGGATTGCAATAGATACACAGACTGCTTCGAGTAGTGTGGACATGTTAACAGCATTAACTGTTCCAGTCCACAAACACGGGGCAGTGCTCCTTTGATATGTGTCGCCTTCAGTATCCTTCTCCAGTGTCTTACAGTTTTCAGAGTACAAGTCTCTCATTTTTGTGACTACATTCATCGGGAATGCTGCAGCTGCCGCTGCTAAGTCGCTTCAGTCATGTCCTACTCTGCGCAACCCCACAGACGGCAGCCCACCAGGCTCCACCGTCCCTGGGATTCTCCAGGCAAGAACACTGGAGTGGGTTGCCATTTCCTTCTCCAATGCATGAAAGTGAAAAGTGAAAGTGAAGTTGCTCAGTCGTGTCCGACCCTCAGTGACCCCATGGACTGCAGCCCACCAGGCTCCTCCATCCATGGGATTTTCCAGGCAAGAGTACTGGAGTAGGGTGCCATTGCCTTCTCCTCACTGGAAATATTAGCCTGTAATTTTCTTTTTTGGAGTGCCTTTGTCTGATTTTGGTATCAAGGTAATTCTGGCCTCATAGAATGTGTTTGGAAGTATTCCATTCTCTTCAATTTTTTGGAATAGTTTGAGGATAGGTATTAACTCCTCTTTAAATGTTTGGTAGAATTCCCCTGTGAAGTCATTCAGTCCTAGACTTTTGTTCATTGAGAGTTTTTGATTGCTAATTCAATTTCAGTCCTAGTCATTTGCCTGTTCATGTTTTCTGTTTCTTCCTGATTCAGTCTTGAAAGATTCTATGTTTCTAGGAATTTATTCATTTCTACTAAGTTGTCAAATTCGATGGCATATTTGTTTGTAGTATTACCTTATGATTCTATTTCTGTGGTATTTCTCTTTCATTTATAATTTTGCTTATTTGGGCCCTGTTTGGATTATTTGTTAACACATCTAACTCTGCCTGCCTTGAGTTTGTTTCCAACATGATAGCCAGGGTGATCCTTTTAAAATGTATCTTCATAGCAGTGATGTCACAACTCAACAGAATCTTTGTTCATTTGTTTATTTTATCTGTCTCCTTGTGTTAAAATATAAGCCTCATGAGAGTCACAACTTTATTGGTTTGTTCAATTCTGTCTCAGCATCTAGAATAGCTGCTTCGTTTCAGTGGTTATTTGTTGAAGAAATACATCAATAAACACAACAACTTGTTTAATCCTCACAACAACCCTTTGTTTGAAGACATTAAAACTCAGAGCAATTAAGTAACTTGACTGAAGTCATTAAGCTATTAAGTAGGAGATCTGGGATTTGAATTCTCTTTCGAGTCCAAAGTTATACATCTTAATCTGCTAGACTCTCCCATATTTGTGTCTACCTCCTAGGCTGCTCAGACCTGAAGAGAATATTTCCCTAGAATCCGAAATGAAAGCTCTAAATCTCTATTTATGAAACTACTTAATTCCCAAGCCTTTGGTCCTTGTCTCTAGTGGATGTGATCCACTCTGTGTCTTAACTGAATCTCTTCACTCTAGAATTTCTGGTTTCTACATGGTTCCCTCCCTCTGAAGTCATAATGCAGTAGAGACCTCAAATTTCATTATTGCACAGTCTCTGGGAAGTGAGGTTAAAAGGTATTCCTGATTTCAAACCCATCTGTGCTCATGCAGCAGACAAATCATAGATAAAGCTGCCCAGATTTCATGGAATTCTGCTAAATGACCTCCAGAACTCAGGACATGGGTCTCTAGATTTGCATGCTAGGAACAGAATCTTGGAAGAATTTTTATTCGAGGGGAAAGTAAATGTTTTATAGATTTATGCTGATATAGATATATGAGAATGATTCTCTATTTGAGGATTTCAGCTTTTAAACAGAGGCACAATTTGTCAGTTTTGGTTTCAGTTTTACAAGCACTATCTTTTCTGAAGACTAAATTTGTGTGAGCATGAACATACTAATGAAACATGACATTTTCCTCTATTAAATGCACCTTCTCTGGGGAAGGGTTCTAAAAGAGTTCATAAAACTTCTCATGGCATTTGGGGAGGACATTATTATATCTATAGATGTTTGAAAGCAGAGGTAAAGCCCTTGTGGTGGAAAGTACTCAGAGTAATTTAAACTATTAACATCAAAGGACTAAACAGAATACAGAATTAGACGAGGGAAGTATAGGGATACACACTTTTCTCCCTTCCGCTTTCTGATAAGGGACTGGCTTGCAAATGTAAGAAATTTCCATTATGACAATATTCACAATTTAATTTTCAGGCTGACACAAACTTGACTCAATTTTATCCTTAGAAGCCCGGAAGAACAATCTATCTTTTAAACATCTGAGCCTGTAGATTTAGTCAAAATCAAAACCTTGTGGTGTTTATACATCTTCATGTGATAGAAAATTGGCAGTATTAACACTAATGTGTTTTGCTGTTTAACTCCATACTGGTTATTACCCAGCTCTTTCTAAGCCTAAGGAAAAGTCTTTTCTAAGCGAAAGAAAATGCATGAAGAACAACTATATTTCAAAGCATTTCTGAAGAACTGGATTCTTGAAAGAAGAAACTAATATGAAAAGTCTTGTTAAAATCAGAATTACTTTCAGAGAGCTAAGAATTCGTGGAATGTAATGTGTTCTTAACAAAAGGTATTGTTACAAGTTTTTTTTTTTTTTTTCCATCTGAAAGTAGTTGAAGAGCAACAAGAAAAATCCCAGGAATAATATTAGTCCATGGGGTTACAAGATAGCCCCCCTCCCCAAAGTAAACCTCATTTCTTCAAACTAATGTTAGTGTTACAATTTTTTGTTTTAAAGAGAAATCTTTGGAATAAGATATTTCTTAGGAAACAAATATGATGAGCAGATACCAGTCCCCTCACCAACTCTTGTATTTTGCTGTGGTCTCTAAAATGCCTCGGAGAAGGCGATGGCACCCCACTCAAGTACTCTTGCCTGGAAAATCCCATGGATGGAGGAGCCTGGTGGGCTGCAGTCCATGGGGTCGCTACAAGTCGGACACAACTGAGCGACTTCACTTTAACTTTTCACTTTCATGCGTTGTAGAAGGAAATGGCAACCTACTCCAATGTTCTTGCCTGGAGAATCCCAGGGACGGGGGAGCCTGGTGGGCTGCCGTCTATGGGGTTGCAGAGAGTCAGACACGACTGAAGCAACACAGCAGCAGTAGCTAAAATGCCTCTGTATCCCCTAGCCCAGTTTAAATTAAACATTCTTTGTAATCTATGTATATATTCAAGGGTCCCCTAGTCCCCTGGCACCTGGCCAAGGAAACTGGAGTGAAAAGGGGTTGTCCTGGTGGGGAACTCACCAAGGGCAGAGCTCAGGAGCATCCCTCTGGTCCCCGAGCCTGTTCCCCAGGGCTGACCCTGCAATCTTGGAGAGAGTCTGGGCCCGGAGGTCAGACAACAGGGTTCCCCACAGCCGATGCAGTGAGGAGTGAGGGCGGCTCCTTCCTGCCCCTCACTGTGATGTTCACAAAGATCCACACTGGTGAGATAGGGAGCTGTGCTCACTGAATCCCTGAATTTTTGTTGATTCCTCATTTTTGTGTATTCTCAATCCCAGCCAGTTGAGGGTGCCGGTGATGGGCTTACTTTACAAACCAGCCTCTAAGGGTCAAATCACAGGTCTTGAGGACAGACCTCGCCGAGGACCTTTGCTCAGGCCATTCCAGTAGGTGTTTACAGCCCTCTCCTTTCTGCCAACAGATTGCACAGTGTGAGGCATTGACGACAAGCCCTGATGTAAATGTAGCAAATGGTCTCATCTGATCCTCAGAAACACTACTGTGGGTCAGCGGCCTTGGCCTTTTCAGTTCGAAACGGGCCCGAGTGGTGAGTGGCTTGCCTGAGGTCCATGGTGAGCACGATGCCTGACCATCCCATACCTTTCCACCACCACCTCGGGTTGCCATGAATGGGGTGGTTTCAGAATTAGTGGAGTCTGTTCACTCCATCATGTTGAGATTGGTAGACAAATATCATTGGCAACAAGTACTACTGTTTTTTTTAAGTGTCAATTTTAAAGCATCATTCCCACATTTTAAATTATCCCATGTTCCCATTTCCATTCCAAGCTCTTTCTCACATTAGGTTTCTTGTGCAAGCTGTTTCTTGTGCAAGCTGTTCCTTCTGCACGCATGCTTTTCCTTTAGGAGTCACAGAAAGAAACTAGTGATCTTTCAGGTTTCTGCTTAAATGTCATGCCTCTGAGAGGCCTTCTTGGCCCCACCCCCCTATGCCAGGCAGGCACTATCACGTCACTGTTTGATTTTCTCCATAGGACAAATCACAGCCTGATTTTTCAGTTTTCAGCTTCACTATCTGAGTCATCACTAGACTGCAGTCACCAGAGGAGGGGCTTGTTTCCTGCAGTGAGCCCAATACCTCGACGAGCGCCTGAAACCTAGCATGAACTCAGTAAATGTGGAGTAAATAGATTTCTTGGCCAAATTAATGAATATGTGATTATAATGAGAAATCTGCCAGCTTATGTTGAGAATATTTAATTTTTGACCCTGATACCTATGGACAGTTTCTCTTTTCTCTACCCACACAGCTCATGAGATTGGTCTACTGCATTTACTGAGTACCTACTGTGTGCCAGGCATGGCGTTCTAAGGCTCGCCATCTGTGATCTTCCAGTAGCAGAACAGGAAAAGTCTCTGTTAATTCATATCTGGCTTCTATTAACTTACATCCGCACATGGTCAGAAGCCTCTTTGGTCTTTCCTGCTTCATTCTCTGTGATTTGTCAAGGTTTCTTTGTCTTAATGCAATCTGAATCAATAACCTTGGCTTCCTTTTTTTTAAAATTATTATTATAGTAGGCATATAACTTTTTCATCTTCTGGTTACTTTGTTCAAAGGGTGGATCTCAGAGTGACAAGTAGTAGTATAAACAATAACACTCCAGCCCCCACAGGAGGTCAGAATTGCAGTGACCGCCACCATTAAGAAGACAGCTGAAAGCTCTGAAGTGGGTAAGGAAACACCTCATGGAGGGGTGTGTTGTTGTCATCTAGCTGATGCCTTTTACTTAGTGGAAAGGCAAAACAACCCCACAACTTTGTGTGGCAGAAGTGAGCAGGATAGGAACTGGGATCCGCAGACATCAGTGTGTGAGTGCTTTGCTCACAGAGGGAGACAGCAGTCCCCTCTGACGACAGAGCTACCTGGAGCCTCTGGAGGCCACCGCCCTTCCTACAGTGGGGCCTCTGTTGCTATTGCATCCTTGGCTAACACTGTAATTACTGTTATAGTCATTGTTCTTGCTGTCTAGCTGCTCAGTTGTGTCCTGTTCTTTGCAACCCCAGGGCTGTGGCCTGCTGGGATCCTCCCTCCATGGGATTTCCCATGCAAGAATACTGGAGTGGGTTGCCATTTCATGCTTCAGGGAATCTTCCCGACCCAGGGATTGAACCTGCGTCTCCTGCATTGACAGGCGGATTCTTTACCACTGAGCCACCAGGGAAGCCCGTTACAGTGATTGCAAACATTTAATTATGTTCCCAAGACTGCTCATTATTGAGGCAAAACCAATAAAATTGCATTGTAGCAAATTATAATAAAAACACACAGACAATTAGGTCCAGGCCCTGAGGGGAACTTGGAGAGCTTGAATCTCACCGATTCACCCTGTTTTCTGGTTGTCTTTGGCCCTCTAATGCAGCCCTTCTCAAATGTGGCCTTGAATTAAGGCCCTCTTTACTGACAGACATCTGTCTCCCTTACTGGACTGTGAGTCCCTCCAGGGAGAGAGGATGTTTTATTTATTTCCTGGCCATAGCTCTGTGCATACAATAGCCTCCAGATAAGCATTTGTTTATTTGCATAGAATTAAGTTTGGTATTGGAAAAGTCGCCTAAATTGGAGAGTTCAAAGTGGAAGCAGACGAGTTGAATTTGAATCCACAGTTGCTGGTGGGTAACAGGAGATGTCAGATTCAGGATGTGAGTTGATAAATCAGAAGATTTTGGTTAGTTTTGTTGAACAGGTTTGAGTAAGAGGATGCTGAGAAGCCATCCTAATTTGAGGGCAAGAAAATCCAGCAGTCAGCAGCAACCAGGATGGTCAAGCCAGGAGGAGATGCCCCAACCACAGGAGGGACCCTGGATGTCTCAGTCTGGGGTTCCCTGAGGCAGGATCACTTACAAGCTGATGCTGGGAAAGACTGAAGGCGGGAGGAGAAGGGGACTACAGAGGATGAGATGACTGGATGGCGTCACCGACTCAATGGACATGAGTTTGGGTGAACTCTGGGGGTTGGTGATGGACAGGGAGGCCTGGTGTGCTGCAGTCCATGGGGTCACAAAGAGTCAGATACGACTGAGCGACTGAACTGAACTGAACTGAACCCAGAGAGAGAAGGACTGGAGTCCCCACCCATGCTCATGGCTGCTCCATTGTGCCTGCTTTGAGTCAATTCTTCAGAGACCTTCTGATGCAAAGCAGTAGCTGGCTCTCTCTTCAGCCCCGTGCACAGTTTTGAAGGGCTGTGGCAGGAGGGACCTCATTCCTACACTCCCTAGATGCTTGCTTTGCCTTCTCTGACCTCTGGATTGAAAATTTGCTCCTCTGACCTCTGCTGTCTCAATTGCATTCATTTGTTGTCTTTCATCTTTTTTCTCCCATTTCAGTTAGTGCTGTTGGTCTTGCTCATCCCTTGGATAGAAATCATTTACTTACCCATTCATTTGTGAGTGAAAGTGTGGGTTTTGGAATGACACAAATATGAAATTTAATCCTGACCCAGCCGCTGTATCAGTTAGGATGGGCTAGGCTGGGCTGCAGTGATAATCCCTAATCTCAAAGACTTAGACTAAAAAGGGTTTATTTCACTCTCATGTGTGATATCCATCATGGGTTGGCTGGGGGCTGTCCTCCAGATCACATTCAGAGACCTGGACAGAAGGGACAGCCACCACATGGTGCATCTCTGTGTACGGCAGCAAGAGGAAGGGAACTTAGCAAATCATGCCTTTCCTTCAGAGTCCTTCTCCTGGAAGTGACACACATTGCTTTCACTTAAGCTTTCGTCCAAAACAAGTCCTAACACTCCACATCAGTCTCACCAAGTGCCTGGGAGGAGAGCCAGAATATTGGTACATAGCTCGATGACTACAAAGCCATTTGCTAGCTGTATGACCCTAGACAGTGTGAGACTTGCTCTGAGCCTTAGGTCTGCCTAAAGTAGGGATAATGTGTCCTGTCTCTCTGGCTGTTGTGTGAATTACAAGAGATGATGCATGTGTATCAGTTATCTACTGCTGTGTAACAAACTTCAGTGGCTTAGCCAGCAACTCACAGTGTGCAGTTTGGCAATTTACATGGGGCTCATTTGGACAATTTTTCTGGTCTTAGCTGGGCTCCATCAGGAGGAGGCTGTGCTTCTGGAGGCAGTCTGATCTTCAGCTGACTTTCAAGAGTTCTTTCACCCTGCAGCAGCAGGCTCACCCAGGCTTATTCTCAGAATACAGGCAGGCAACCAAGGAAGAGAGCTGGAGAATAGAAGAAGCCTTGAAGCCTGGGCTTGGAATTAACACACCATTAATTTCTTTGCATCCTATCAGCCAAAGAATGTTCTCAAGTCAGCCCAGAGTCAGAGGGTCTGAAGAGAGATTCCACATCTTGATGAGTGGAGATGCCAAGCTATATTGGAGAGGCTGTGGACACAGAATTGGGCCATTTGTAAAAGTGATCTGTTAACTCAAAAAAGACATTTCAGCAGACTGAAAATAGAAAAGAATTTATTTGAGGTCTTAGGAACTGCAATTTGGGAGATACAGATTCAGGTAACCCCAAAAGAGTGTTCCAAGGAAGAGAAAGGATTAGGAACTTGTAAAGACAAAAAGTACGAGGTTGTTAAGAGTTGCCTGGTGAGAATTGTGATGGACTTTGACACGAGTCAGAAAACATTTGTCCTTAAGGAATCACAAATTGCTTTAGGGCAGAAGTCCAATAAGTATCTTGAGTTTCTGGCAGGTCAGTAGGTCAGATTCCAACCAGGCTGAGATGTGCATAAGTCACACTTCCTTAATGGCCTCCTGGCTCTATTTTATTATTATTATTTTTTAATTTATTTTGATGATATGTAGTTGATTTACAATGTTGTGTTAATTTCTGCTGTACGGTAAAGTGATTCATTTATATATGTGTGTGTGTATACATATATATTTGTATGTATATACGCACATTCTTTTTCTATTCTTCTCTATTATGGTTTATCACAGGATATTGAATATAGTTCCCTTTGTTGTTTATCCATACTGTATATAATAGTTTGCCTCTGCTAATCCCAAACTCTGAACCTCCCTCGCTGCCACCCTCCCATCAACCTCAAGTCTCTTATCTATGTCTGTGAACCTGTTTCTGTTTCATAGATGAGGTCATTTGTGTCATATTTTAGATTCCACATATAAGTGATATCTGAGGGTATATATCTTTCTTCTTTCTGACTTACTTCATTTAGTTTGATAATCTCTAGGTCCATCCATGCTGCTGCAAATGGGATTATTTCATTCTTTTTATGGCTGAGTAATAGTCCATTCTATATATGTGCCACAACTTCTTCATCCGTTCATCTGTCGGTGGACATTTAGGTTGCTTCTATGTCTTGGCTATTGTAAAAAGTGTTGCCATGAACACTGGGGTGCAAGTATCTCTTTGAGTTATGGTTTTTTTCCCCCAGATATATGCCCAGGAGTGGGGTTGCAGGATTATACGATCGTTCTATTTTTAGTTTTTTTGAGAAACCTCCGTACTCTTTTCTATAGTGGATGCACCAATTTACAGTCCCATCAACAGCGTCACAGAGTTCCTTTCTCTCCACACTCTCTCTAGCATTGGTAGACGTTTTAATGATGGTTATTCTGACTGGTGTGGGTGGAACCTCATTGCAATTTTAACTTGAATTTCTGTAATAATTACCAGTGTTGCTGGGTCCGTTTTAGAGAGCTCTCTCAGCAATACCAACTTTATTTTGATTTTCCGTTCATAGATCTTCTCCAGTCTGTCCTCTGTCAGAATGATCCACTTTCTTTCCCCATGCAAAATGTACTCATCCTTTCTGAAGACTGTGGGATCTTGCCTTTGAGTTTCTAAAGCCCATTTGTATATCTGGGAAGTTCTACTTGGTTAATTCTTCTTTTTAAAAAGTGCTGGGCCTTAGTTGTCATATGAGTGATCTTTAGTTACATCATGTATAATAGGATCTTTAGTTGCAGCATGGAAACTGTTAGTTGCAGCTTGTGGGATCTAGCTCCGCAAACAGGGATCAAACCTGGGCCCCATGTGTTGGGAGCACAGAGTTTCTTAGCCCTAGACCACCACGTTAATTTTTTTACATGTCTTAACAAAATATCTTACAGCCACACACTGATTTGATTGATGGTCTTGGGTTTTATTATTTTTAACAGCATTATGGGAATAATTGACATACAATAAAATGCACATCTTAAATCTAAGTTTTAACATGTATATCCTGGTGACACCATCACATACCCATCATGTCCAGAAACTTTTTGGGACCCTTTGTATTTCTTCCCTCCCACCCAGGCTAGCCCTGCTCCATTACTGCAAACACTTTCGGCTCTCTGCCTGTGTGTGCTAGTTGGTATTGAACAAATGGAATACAGTGACATTTCCTAGAACTTTAGATAAATGAGAATGGCATAGTATGTATAATTTTTTGGTTTCAATCTATTTTTGATTAGCATATTTTGTTTAGATTTATTTATATTTTGTTTATATTTCTTTTGCTTAGCATATTTATTTTGAAATCATCCACATGGCTGATTTATCAATACTTTATTCCTCGTTTTTTGGTGAGCAGTATTTAAATATATGACTGTGGTAAAATTTGTTTACCCCTTCATCTCTTGATAAATATTTTGTTGTTCCTAGATTCTGGCTATTACATGTTAAGCTGCAATGACTATCGAAGTACAAGTCTGGAAGTAGACAGATGCTTTCATTCCTCCTGGTTAAATACCTAGGAGTGGAGTGACTGGGGAATATGATCGGAATATATTGGTATATACTTTTGATAAACTGCCACATGGTTTCCCAAAATAGTTGTATAATTTTATAGCCCACGGGGTTGCGAAGAGTCAGACATGACTTAGTGACTGAACAACAGCTCAAACCAGTCGTTAAGAGCTTCAGTGGTTCTGCATCCTCACTCACACTTGGTACACAACCACAGTCTCGTTAGCCATTTTATGACCGTGATGTGGTATCTCATTGTGATTTTGATTCGTATGTCCCTAATAACTAAAGATTTTGAATACTTTTGCAAGTGCTTAATTACCATCCATGTTTCTTGTTTCACATATGTCTGGTCAAATACTTTGACTATTTTAAGATTGAATTGTTTGTTTGAGAGCTTGTATTGAGAATACTTTCTATATTGTGGATACAAGTCTTCTATCAGATAAATGATTTCCAAATATTTTCACCTAGTCTGTGGCTTGTCTTTCTATTCCTTTAACAATGATTTAGAAGAACAGAAGTTTCTTAATTTTGATGAAATTCACTTTTTCCTTTTAAAGATCATACATTTACCATTGTATTTAAGATTTGATTCCCCAGGATCCCTAAACGTCTTACCACTACCACCTGTTTTCAGGATGCCTGGTCAGCTTTAACCTGAATCCTCTCAATTCTTTAGACTGGCTCACCAACCAATATGAATGAAACTCTCAGTCAGTTCAGTTCAGTCGCTCAGTTGTGTCCGACTCTTTGCAACCCCATGAATTGCAGCACGCCAGGCCTCCCTGTCCATTACCAACTCAAGGAATTTACTCAAACTATGTCCATTGAGGCGGTGATGCCATCTAGCCATCTCACTCTCTGTCGTCCCCTTCTCCTCCTGCCCCAATCCCTCCCAGGATGAGAGTCTTTTCCAATGAGTCAACTCTTCATGTGAGATGGCCAAAGTATTGGAGTTTCAGCTTTAGCATCAGTGCTTCCAATGAACACCCAGGACTGATCTCCTTTAGGATGGACTGGTTGGATCTCCTTGCAGTCCAAGGGACTATCAAGAATCTTCTCCAACACCACAGTTCAAAAGCATCAATTCTTCGACACTCAGCTTTCTCCACAGTCCAACTCTTACATCCATACATGACCACTGGAAAAACCATAGCCTTGACTACACAGACCTTTGTTGGCAAAGTAATGTCTCTGTGTTTTAATATGCTATCTAGGTTGGTCATAACTTTCCTTCAAAGGAGTAAGCGTCTTTTAATTTCATGGCTGCAGTCACCATCTGCAGTGATTTTGGAGCCCCCCAAAATAAAGTCTGACGCTGTTTCCACTGTGTCCCCATCTATTTGCCATGAAGTGATGGGACCAGATCCCATGATCTCTGTTTTCTGAATGTTGAGTTTTAAGCCGACATTTTTACTCCCCTCTTTCACTTTCATCAAGAGGCTTTTTAGCTCCTCTTCACTTTCTGCCATAAGGGTGGTGTCATCTCCATATCTGAGGTGATTGATATTTCTCCTGGCAATCTTGATTCCAGCTTGTGCTTCTTCCAGCCCAGCGTTTCTCATGATGTACTCTGCATAGAAGTTAAATAAGCAGGGTGACAACATACAGCCTTGACGTACTCCTTTTCCTATTTGGAACCAGTCTGTTGTTCCATGTCCAGTTCTAACTAACTGTTGCTTCCTGACCTGCATATAGGTTTCTCAAGAGGCAGGTCAGGTGGCCTGGTATTCCCATCTCTTTCAGAATTTTCCAGTTTATTGTGATCCACAGGTCAAAGGTTTGGCATAGTCAATAAAACAGAAATAGATGTTTTTCTGGAACTCTCTTGCTTTTTCAATGATCCAGCGGATGTTGGCAATTTGATCTCTGGTTCCTCTGCCTTTTCTAAAACCAGCTTGAACATCTGGAAGTTCACGGTTCACCTATTGCTGAAGCCTGGCTTGGAGAATTTTGAACATTACTTTACTAGCATGTGAGATGAGTGCAATTGTGCTGCAGTTTGAGCATTCTTTGGCATTGCCTTTCTTTGGGATCGGAATGAAAACTGACCTTTTCCAGTCCTGTGGCCACTGCTGAGTTTTCCAAATTTGTTGGCATATTGAGTGCAGCATTTTCACAGAATCATCTTTCAGGATTTGAAATAGCTCAACTGGAATTCCATCTCCTTCATCAGCTTTGTTCATAGTGATGCTTCCTAAGGCCCACTTGACTTCACATTCCAGGATGTCTGGCTCAAGGTGAGCGATCACACCATCATGATTACCTGGGTCATGAAGATTTTTTTGTACAGTTCTTCTGTGTATTCTTGCCACCTCTTAATATCTTCTGCTTCTGTTAGGTCCATACCATTTCTGTCCTTTATTGAGCCCATCTTTGCATGAAATGTTCCCTTGGTGTCTCTAATTTTCTTGAAGAGATCTCTAGTCTTTCCCATTCTGTTGTTTTCCTCTATTTCTTTGCATTGATCACTGAGGAAAGCTTTCTTATCTCTCCTTGCTATTCTTTGGAGCTCTGCATTCAGATGCTTATATCTTTCCTTTTCTCCTTTGCTTTTCGCTTCTCTTCTTTTCACAGCTATTTGTAAGGCCTCCTCAGACAGCCATTTTGCTTTTTTTGCATTTCTTTTTCTTGGGGATGATCTTGATCCCTGTCTCCAGTACAATGTCACGAACCTCTGTCCGTAGTTCATCAGGCACTCTGTCTATCAGATCCAGTCCCTTAAATCTATTTCTCACTTCCACTGTATAATCATAAGGGATTTGATTTAGGTCATACCTGAATGGTCTAGTGGTTTTCCCTGGTTTCTTCAATTTAAGTCTGAATTTGACAATAAGGAGTTCATGATCTGAGCCACAGTTAGCTCCTGGTCTTGTTTCTGCTGACTGTATAGAGCTTCTCCATCTTTGGCTGCAAAGAATATATCCAATCTGATTTTGGTGTTGACCTTCTGGTCATATCCATGTGTAGAGTCTTCTCTTGTGTTGTTGGAAGAGGGTGTTTGCTATGACCAGTGCATTCTCTTGGCAAAACTCTATTAGCCTTTGCCCTGCTTCATTCCATACTCCAAGGCCAAATTTGCCTGTTACTCCAGGTGTTTCTTGACTTCCTACTTTTGCATTCCAGTCCCCTATAATGAAAAGGACATCTTTTTTGGGTGTTAAGCTCTAAAAGGTCTTGTAGGTCTTCATAGCACCATTCAACTTCAGCTTCTTCAGTGTTACTGGTTGGGGCATAGGCTTGGATTACTGTGATATTGAATGGTTTGCCTTGGAAAAGAACAGAGAGTACTATACTAATAATCTCTTATAGTATAACACTGATGTGTCATTACTTTTATTTATTTTTCTTTTTCAAATTTATTTAAATTGGAGGCTAATTACTTTACAATTTGTGGTGGTTTCTGCTATACATTCACATGAATCAGCCATGGGTGTACATGTGTTCCCCATCCTGACCCTCCCTCCCACCTCCCGCCCCATCCCATCCCTCAGGGTCATCCCAGTGCACCCGCCTTGAGCACCCTGTCTCATCCATCGAACCTGGACTGGCCATCTATTTCACATATGATAATATACATGTTTTCAAAGCTATTCTCTCAAATCATCCCATGCTCGCCTTCTCCCACAGAGTCCAAAAGTCTGTTCTTTACATCTGTGTCTCTTTTGCTGTCTCACATATGGGGTCATCTTTATCATCTTTGTAAATTCCATATATATGCATTAATATACTGTATTGGTGTTTTTTTCTCTGACTTACCTCGCTCTGTATAATAGGCTCCAGTTTCATCCACCTCATTAGAACTGATTCAAATACATTCTTTTTAATAGCTGAGTAATATCCCATTGTGTATATGTACCACAGCTTTCTTCTTCATTTGTTTGCTGATGGCCATCTAGGTTGCTTCCATGTCCTGGCTATTGTAAACAGTGCTGTGATGAACATTGGGGTCCACGTGTCTCTTTCAATTCTGGTTTCCTTGGTGTGTATGCCCAGCATTGGGATTGCTGGGTCATATGGCAGTTCTATTTCCAGTTTTTAAGGGAATCTCCACACTGTTCTCCATAGTGGCTGCACTAGTTTGCATTCCCACCAACAGTGTAAGAGGGTTCCCTTTTCTCCTCACCCTCTCCAGCATTTATTGTTTGTAGACTTTTTGATAGCAGCCATTCATTACTTAAAAAAAAAATCAGAGAGAGAGGATGGGGAGAAATAGTGTACTGAGAGAAAGTGTTTCTTCCTATCTTCAAAATAGAACTAAGTTTTAGTGGTTTAAGGGAAATTGCTTAAGTTCACAAGGGTCATTTTTTTTCTTTTAAGGATCATATATTTAACATTGTATCTAGGATCTTTGCCTGTCCTAAGCCATGGAGATTTCCTGTTAGGTTTTCTTCTAGAAATTTTGTAGCTTTAGGTTTTACTTTAGGGTCTTTGAACCTTTTGGCTTATTTTCTTGTATGGCACATGTGGATCAAAGTTCCTTTCATTTTTATGTATTAGTTGATTGCATATGAATATTTAATTGTTTCAGCCCATTTGCAGAAAGACTGTCTTTTACCCAGTGAATTGCCTTCACACCTCTGTCAAAAATCAGTCCACTGGTAAGAATACTTCTGGACTGGCAGAGTAAAGACCTCTGAAAGCCTACTCCTTCATAAAAGCCATGACAATACTGGTAAACACACAAACTATCAAGATTAACTTTATCAAAACTTCAGAAATTAACCAAAGGCTCGCAACAGTATTAGGAGTGCTTGTTAAGAAAAACAACTGAATCTCAGTAAAAATCAGATTTTCTTGCATTCTAACTTACTCTATCTCACCCTCTTTTACCATCCCATCTTTCCAGAACAGGACCAAGGCTGACCCTTGGGAGCGTGGGGTGGAGCAGACCTTGGTTGGCAGAGGCGAGCACACCAGGCCTCAGTGTATGGGCATCTTGGGAGCTGTGCTTGTAGCTGAATGCAGGGGTCATGTGGGAAGGTGGTGGGAGGAGGCCTGAGAATGGACAGCACCCAGATCTTGTGCAGCTAGATACACTGGGCCAGTGCATGCATGCTAAGTCACTTCAGTTGTGTCCAACTCTGTGTGACCCTATGGACTGTAGACCGCCAAGTTCCTCTGTCCATGCATTCTACCGGCAAGAATACTGGAGTGGGTTACCATTTCCTTCTCCAGGGGACCTTCCTAACCCAGGGATCGAACCTGGGTCTCTTATGTCTCCTGCACTGGCAGGTAGATTCTTTACCACTAATACTGGGCCAGGGGGTGGGCCTTTTTCTTGAGGTTGTGGGTGTGTGTGCTTAGTCGCTCAGTTGTGTCTGATTCTTTGTGACCCTATGGACTGTAGCCCATCAGGCTCCTTTGTCCATGGAAATTCTCCAGGCAAGATTACTGGAATGGGTTGCCATGCCCTCCTCAAGGGGATCTTCTGAACCCAGGGTTACTGGGGAGTTATTGATGACTTTTAAACTGAGAAAACAGCAGTTCAGCCTAGCACTTCAGAAGCGCCTCTAGTTGCTTGGGGGAAATGAGCGTGGACTTGGGAGTGGGTGGGGCTGAAGTCCAGGGGAGAAACTCACTTTCCCAGAGGGGTCACTGTTGAAAGCAGAGGCAGAGGCACTGGAAGCCTCAGCATCATTGTTTGATCAGGGGCCTGTCTCCTCTAGACTTGCCTTGTTCTCAAGCATGAGCATGAGTATCTATGATTATGTCACAACAGGATCCTTTACTTGCTCCAGCGGCTCAGCAGGAACCTGGCTGAAGGCAGGCACAGAACCTAGTGGGTCCTCAGAGGCACCCTGACTGGTATTGTCAGTTGGAGCTACTCTGAGTGCAGGGCACACCCCTATCCCTCCTGACCCCAGACCATGGCAGAACTCTTCCCTGTCTGAAGGATGTCCCACTACACAGTTCCTGCCATTTCTCCTGTGAATTTGCAGAAGACGTCTGCCTCTTGAGCAAAAAGTGCTCTCCTGAAGACAAAAGGTCTTCAGCAGGAGTGGGTCACTGTGAAGACGATTCGAGGAGGGGAAGCCTCCTGGGGTGCAAAGTGGCCTCCAGGAGCCTCCCTTCCCATGCTCAGTCTTTCCTTTGGGGCTCTCATCTGCTCCACCCACTTGCCGGGGAGGGCTAGGCCTGAGTGGCTGTCACCTCCCACCCTGAGAATGTGTACTTAGAAGAGGAGCCCAGGAAGGGTCACCTTTGTCCAGCCCTGGTGGGTGAATCAGGCTGTTGAAAAGTGATTTAGGAGAAGGGATTTTTCTGATGTTCCTTAAATCCTATGAGTGAGGCAGCCAATTATGCCACCTATGTGAGGCTCTAATTATTAAAGTATCCTGAATTGTGATGCTAATAGGAAATTTGCTAAATGGAAATGAATTTTTAATATCATAATTCGCCTTTTCCTCTTCATCGGATTCATTTTCTTTCTTGATGTCACTTCATAAGAGCAAATGAGACTTGGAAACATTTCTTGCCCTTTCTGCTTGTGACATGTTTAGATCTCATCACATCTTAGAATTTTTCAGGATATGTTGAAAGCAGCTCACCCAGTGGACCCGGCTCATTTATATCAGTGACAACTGATCCTATCCCTAAGTATTACCTCCGGCTTGATGAGACCACAAGGCAGAGCATCCAGGACTTGGCAGAGCTGGTGATGTCCTCCAAGTGGGGCCCAAGTTTCCCCAGGTCCAGCCAGTCCTTGGCTACTGATGAAGTCCTGTTAGCAGCATAATTCAAATGTCAGAAGGTCTTTGCCCCCAGCTGCTTGAGCCCTCAGTCCGTGCTGAATGTTTTGGAAGTTCTCTGGGAGTATCTCTTTGGCTCACAGCCTAGTTCATGCCTGTAGCTCACTGAGCTTGGAGGAGACAGAGCTGGGTAGTGTGTGTGGTACAGGAGGGAAGTTGCTTCTCAATTGTTTGAACCCCTGTCTGCAGGTCTACTAGCACTTGGTGAAATCCAAATTTTTACTCATAACCCTCTCCTAACCAGAAAGGTGTTGGAGGCAGTCTGATTTACCCATATCCATGTAGCTATCTTCAGAATCACCCCTGCCCTCTGACCCCTGCAGCTCTGTCTTGTAAGATGAGTGATCTGGGGGTATCACAGTCCCTGGTGTGACAGATTTGTACGCAACCTCACCTCACTCCATAAAGGCATCTACAGTGACTGACCTGGTGCAGACAGTCCAGCTCAGAAATAAGACCCAGTGTGCAGCCTATGGGTACATTCAGATGTTGCACATCATATCCTCAAGGTTTGATTACAGGCTTATCCCCTGCTGATCCGGCAACAAGGAGCCCCTGGGCCTGCCATAGGTTCATGTACCACAAATGTGCAAGTGAGAAGTGTTAGAAGGCATGAAAGGTGGGAATCAGTCCCTAATTTATCCAAATGCATTGAATCTTATTTATTCAACAAATATTTGTGAAGTGTCTACTGTGTATCATTCCTAAGATACCTACAGGTATCATTCCTAAGTGAACAGACACAGCTGTGAACAAAACATAAAAGTCTCTGCCCTTGTGGACTTTATCTACTAGAAGAAGGAAGTGATAAAGTACAGTATAAAGTGTGTTCGATGAGAAGGAGTATGCAGGCAGATGCAGTAGGGAAGGGCGGGCAGGATAGCGGTGAGGATGCTCTATCTGTGGTCATCAGTTTGATGAAGGAGCAAGAATCTTGTAAATGTCTGGGGAAAAGCATCCTTGGCAAAGGAACAGTCTGTGCAAAGGTCCTGTGGTGGAAACACATCTGGTGAATTTGAGAAACAAATGCCCTGAACTTGAACTGAGTGAATCAGGAGAGAAATGTAGGAAATGAGATTAAAGGGAGTTTTATGGGCCATTTTAATAGCATGTTGCTTTAAAAAATTTTTTTAGTTTCTTCCAGTATTTCTTCACAGCAAAGTGATTCAGTTTTACATATACACATATACATTCTCTTCATGTTTTTTCCATTATGGTTTGCCACAGGCTATTAACCGCAGTTCCCCGTGCTATGCAGTAGCACCTTGTTGTCTACCCATTCTATATACGCCAGTTCGCATTTGCTGATCCCCAACTCCCAGTCCGTTCCACCCCCAGCCACCTCCCCCTTGGCAACCACAACTTCGTTCTCTCTCTCTGTGAGTCTCTTTTGTAGATAAGTTCATTTGCATCATATTTTAGACTCACATACAAGTGATATCATGCAGCATTTGTCTTCATCCTGCTGACTTCCTCTACTCAGTATGATTTTCTCTAGGTCCACCCATGTTGCTGCAAAAGGCATTACTTCATTCTTTTTCATGGCCGAGGAGTATTCCATTGTATATATGTACCTCATCTTCTTTATGCATTCATCCTGTCTTGGTTGCTGTGAATAATTATCCTATGAATCTTTTGGAATTACAGATTTGTCTGGGTGTGTGCCCAGGAGGGAAATTGTTGGATCATATGGCACCTCTGTTTTCAGTGTTTTGAGGAACCTACATACTGTTCTCCATAGTGGCTGCACTAACTTACATTCCCACCAACAGTGGAGGAAGTTTCCTTTCTCTCCAAACCCTCTCCAACATTTATTACTTGTAGATTTTTAATTATGGCCAGTTTTTAAATTTTTTTCCCTGATGCGGACCATTTTTAAAGTCTTTGTTGAATCTGTTACAATATTGCTTCTATTTGATGTATTTTGGCCTCTAGGCATGTAGGATCTTAGCTCCCTGACCAGGGATTGAACCCGGCACCCCTTGCACTGCAAGGTGAAGTCTTAACCTTCGGACACAGGAAAGTCTTCCTGATGGTCACTCTGATCGGTGTGAAGTGGTACCTCACTATAGTTTTGATTTGCGTTTCTCTAATAATTAGTGATGTTGAGCATATTTTCATGTGCCTGATGGCCATCTGCATGAATAGGACTTTGCTTTGACACTGGGAGGTCATGGAGAGTTTAGAGCACTGAAGTAACATGACTCTCTTTATGTTTTCAAGAGATCATTCCAGCTAACGATGGTGTTCAAAGTAGCCTCTAGGAGGGCTAGGTCACAATTAGGGAGAAGACCAGTACAAAAAATGTAGGCAAACCATGATGGTGGCTTGGACCAGAGTAATGATCATAGAGTTGATAACACATAGTCACATTCGGACAAATTTTGAGAATGGGGCCAGTAGAACTTAGCTGATGGGTTGAAAGTGGACTGAGAGAAAAAGCAGAATGAAGGATAACTGCTGTGCTTCTGTCCTGAGAGACCTGAAGCACAGCACTGCCCGTTGTTGAGAGGGAGAAAGGGTGGGAGGGGAGTAGATTTGCAGATCAAGGATTACGTTTTGAACATGCTCAGCTTACAATGCCTGTGAGATAACAAAGTGCAGATATTAAATAGGCATTCAGCTCTGTGAGCCAAGGATTTGGGGGGTGGAGACAGAGAGAGGACTCATCAGCATTTTGTTGGTGTTTATGGCCAGGGAATTAGAGCAAAATATAGGCATCAAGGCAATCATGATACTTTAAACACACATGTGTGCAGTGTTTTCAGGACTTGAAGGATAATACTTAAGATACCTTTTCCAATATGATAGCAACTTTCTTGATTTCTATTTAGTTTCTCTGTCCAATTGTCTGTTTTGACTCTGAATAAAAGGGAAAAAAGTTTTCACTGTTAAAAAAAAAGTTGATTAACATAGAATTGCCTCAAAATCAGAATCAAACTGTGATTCCCCACTTGAGGTCTTTCAGGGAAGAGAAGAGCCCAGGAAAAATGGCTTTGCATGTGCTTCTGTGCAGTCGTGAAAGGGGGTTAGAGCTACCAGGGTTCTGGAAAGAGACTTTATTTTCAACAGTGAATGGTTGAGAAAAACCTTTTAACATTTTAAATGTCCTTTAACCATGGATATTTATTTCTGTGAACTGATTTACATATAATTAGAATACCTTCAGGTTCTGAGAGGAAAATGCATCCTTATTCTGAGATAGAAATACAACGTTGAAGGCTTTTCAGAGAATAAGGAACAATAAAATAAGAGAAAAGTATCGGAGTTCAATTTCTTTTATAATTTACCAATATTTTCAAGGTTTCCAAATAGATTTTTTAAACTAGCTATAGGGAGGTACTTCTAGATTTTCCATCACTTTTCTAATTAAAACAGAAATTGGAAGAAAAAAAGGTACTTTGTTCACTGAAATGATTCTTTACATTGAAGAGACTACAACGTGAATTTCATAATAGTATAATATAATATCTGAACAGCATGGCTGGTTTACTTGCAGATAAGATACTGCTACAACTTACAAGCTATTTCTTTAGTGATTATCTTTATTTTTTAAATTGGCACAAGAGATATGATATGTAGAATACGCCGATGCCCGACTTTTCTATGGGGGACTTTGGCCAGTATAAAGCCAGTGACATCAGGGTCTGGAGAGAAGACCACACCTGAGCAGCCGTGGTCCCAAGTCTCCCCTTGTGCAGTGCCCTTGGATTCTGTGGCAGTCACTGCTGGCTTTAAGTAGAGTTGCCTCCCTGGGCACTGGGAACAAAGAGCTGTGCAGAGGCATGGCCATGCTCACTTGCTCTGCATTTCCTTGATGGTTGGGTGTTTTCAGATCTGAATAGAGAGGAGGAGGGAGAAACTCTTGCAGCACCCTCCAATGTGTGCCCCAAGTCAGCCAGATGTTCCTGGTGGTCTGGCATATCTAACTCCTGACTTTGCTTCCAAAGCGGTTTCTGGGCTCCGAGTCCCAGTTCTTTCTCAATCACAGAAGGGAGACTGCTTTTCCAGTCCAGCTTGCACACCAGAATAAACCTGGATCCATGGCAAGAGATAAAGTTGGGATACAGGTGCTAAGAAAGCCATTCCCAGGGGTTTAAGCCCTGTGGCAGAGACCTTTGTTCTTCCTCAGCACCCAGGCACTCCCTTGTGTTTCTCAGATCTGCTGTCAGGCTCTGGGCTATGTCTAGTTCTGGCCAGTGGGCTGTGAGTTAAAAGCAGTGAGTGTCACTCCAGGCCCAGACATATAAAAGTGGGCAAATGTCATCAGGAAATTAAGACTATATGCAGTGAGATACCTACATACCTGTTAGAATGGCCAAAATTTGGAACATTGACGACACCAAATGCTGAGTTCTCTTTCATTGCTTGTAGGAACGCAAAATGTTACAGCCACTTTGGAAGATAGTTTGGCAGTTTCTTAGAAGAGTAAAAGTTCGTACTCATACCATACAGTCCAGCAATCACACTCCTTGGTATTTAGCCAAAGGATTTGAAAATCTGTGTCTACACAGAAATCTGCACACATGTGTTCATAGAAAGTTTATCCATAATTGCCCAAAGTTGGAGGAAACCAAAATGTCCTTCAGTAGGTGAAAGGATAACTGAACTGTGATACATCCAGACAATAGAATATTAATCAGTGCTAAAAAGAAGTGAGGTGTCAAGCCATGCATGAAAAGATCAGGAGGAACTTTAAATGCATATTACTAAAATCTGAAAAGGGTACATATTATACAGTCTCAGCTATATGACATTCTGGAAATGGCAAAACCATGGAGAAAAAATAATATCAGTGTTTGCCAGAGACTGGGGAGGAGAGATGAATAGGTAGAGTACATAGGATTTTTAGGGCAGTGAAAATACTATCTGTGATACTATAACAGTGGACACATATCAATATACAATGGTCTAAACCCACAGGATAGTCAATATTGAGAGAATGTTGACTATGGACTTTGAGTAATTATGATGTATCAATATAGGTTCATCAGTTGTAACAAAGATACCACTCTGGTGGTCTTCCCTGGTGGCTCAGATAGTAAAGAATTTGCCTACAATGCAGGAGACCTGGGTTCAATCCCTGAGTCAGGCAGATCCCTGGAGGAGGAAATGGCAACCCACTCCAGTATTCTTGCCTGGAAAATACCATGGACAGAGGAGCCTGGAGGGCTACAGTCCATGGGGTCACAGAGTCAGACATGACTGAAGTGACTAATACAGACAGATGGTGGGCAATGTTAATAACAGGGGAGATTATGCATGTATATGGGGGGGAGTATATGGGAAATCTCTGCACCTTCCAATTTTCCTGTGAACCTGAAACTTCTTTAAAAAATAAAATCTTAACATGAAAGAAAGGAAGGAGGGAAGGAAGGAAGGCAGGCAAGGAAGTGGGTGGGGTTTTTTATTCCCTCTCCTCTTCCTGCTCTAACAAGATGGAAGAGGACGGGATTAATTGCTGAGTCACCCTGCGGTACGGCATGACCAAATCTCATTGGAAACCTTGTGAGAATGAGAAATAACCATATGTTGGGTTAAGTCATGGAGATTTAAGTGTTTAGGTGTTACTGTATCATAGCAGAGCCTATGGTAAGTAATGCAACTCCTTTCTCATAGCTATTCTCACACCAGTGTCTTCATTGTTGGAGTGATTTGGGCCCAGGAGGACTTATGTTTTGGAGAAGGAACTTCAAACTGCCTTTTTTGGGACTGTTATAACCCTGCATGTTGATGACAGATTTCCTGAGTGATGGTAACCAGATGGGTGTTGGAGTCAGCTTCTTAGCTGTGGCCAGGTGACTAAACAGGTATGTTGATGTCATTCGCTTTTCATAATTTGCGTGAAACTAAATCGATCTCAATCCTAATCAAGGAGACATGATCTTCAGCAGAAAGAACAACATCACATATAAAATCGTGTGTCTTGGGTCATCTTTCATCTACCTTTGAAGTGATTTATGACTCTCTAAGCTAATAAAACACCTTGCTGAAATAAAACGATTTGTCCAAGCAAATAAAAACCTTGACAGAGTTGCTGTATGGCATTTCCTAGGGAGCTATAACTATGATAGCTAGTTCATTGAGAACTAAGTAGAAAACCCCAATACTGACAAAGCTGCAAAGGAGAAATGAATCACCATTGGAGGGAGTCTGTGCCAGGAAGCACTCTGAGGTCATAAAATATATGGACTCTCAGTGCATGAGGACTTCAGCTGGAGCCGGGCTGGCTTCTTGCCTCGGACATGCCCAAGCTATCATTCACCTGGCTTCACACGTTTACAGAGCTTGTCTTCTGCCCACCTTGTGCCAGGCTCAGTGGGGGAGGCAGGAGCAGTGCAGGCTGTGTCCGTCTTATCAGGAGGCCTGGAGATCTGCTGGGGAGGTGAGATTCATTTGGGGACAGGATGAACCACCAAGGAGTTAATGGATTTAGGAGAACAGATTCATACTAACGGAGTTAGCAAAATTAAAAGGGAAGAGCGGCACTGAATCTTATCTTCAGATCAGAGTGCCCTACCTCCAGTGTCTTTATTGTTGGTGTCATCTCCTTAGAATGGGATAGAGGCCCTTCATGGGGACCCCTTATATCATGCTCGACAGGTGGTCATTTGATCTATGTTCAAATATTTCCAGGGTCTGGGAACTTATTACCTGTCAAAGAAGGTCTCTTGGAACAGTTCTTTATATTGAATTGAAACCTGCTTTCATCTAGCTTCTCCCTGCAGATATAAGACCTGCCCTCAGAGTTAATATAGGGCAGATCTAATCCATCTCCCACACAACAGCCCTGTAGATATTTGCTTACAGCAGCCAGGCTGTACCTCCCCACATATAGACAAGGCTCACACCTCTCATCCGGCTGAGCATCCCAGCTTGATCCAGAAGTACAGTGTGGCTTCCAGACTGTCCTAGATGGCCTCCCTGACTTGCTTCAGTTTTTAAACACCCTAGTGAGAGCCTGACTGTCTGTGTTGGCCCTGGCTGCTGAGATGCCTCACGGTGTGACTCTCTAAGATTCCCTCTAAGTCACATCCTTCCTCCAACCTTGGCAACTGCTGATCTGCTTTCTATCACTAAGGTCTTGTCACTCTGAGAATACTGTATCAATGGAATTGCACAGTATGTAAGTCTCTGAGACTGGCTTTTTCCACTCTGCATGATTCCCATGGATATCTTCTGCTTACATGCACTGTGTGTGTGTGTGTGTGTGTGTTTATATTTGTTTGTGCATGTGCACTCAGTTGTGTCTGATTCTTTGCAATCCCCTGGACGGTCACCCACCAGGCTCCTCTGTCCATGGGATTTTCCAGGCAAGAATATTGTGGAGTGGGTTGCCATTTCCTACTCTGGGGAATCTTCTGGCAGGCAGATTCTTTACCACTGCATCACCTGAGAAGACCCTACATGTACTTATGGTCCTAAATCATTACATGGTTTTATATTTTTATTCTGGACAACGTGACAAGGCCTCCTCAATGCGTACAGTGATTCACGCTGCCATGGCGGTACATGGAGCATTGGCTGCCTGGGCTGGGTGACCCCAGGAAGGCTCTGCTGGTGCAGCACATCTTTGCAGAGTTCCCTGGGGCTCTGGAACTTTGAATGTGATGCCTTCGAGTTTTTGCCTTCCTCTTCTATCTTTGTGCTATGAAACACCAACATTTTTCATCGCCTAAAGATTTCAGCACTTTCGAATGATGGGCTAAAAATCAAGAGTGATGAACTTTGTCAACCTTTAGTTGTTTTTCTCCCAGGGAAGCATTTTAGCAGGGTCTATGCTTAAAATTCTCCAAGCCAGGCTTCAGCAATACGTGAATCATGAACTTCCAGATATTCAAGCTGATTTTAGAAAAGGCAGAGGAACGAGATCAAATTGCCAACATCTGCTGGATCATCGAAAAAGCAAGAGAGTTCCAGAAAAACATCTATTTCTGCTTTATTGACTATGCCAAAGCCTTCGATTGTGTGGATCACAATAAACTGTGGAAAATTCTGAAAGCCTGCCTCTTGAGAAACCTGTATGCAGGTCAGGAAGCAACAGTTAGAACTGGACGTGGAACAACAGACTGGTTCCAAATAGGAAAAGGAGTACATCAAGGCTGTATATTGTCATCCTGCTTATTTAACTTCTATGCAGAGTATATCATGAGAAACACTGGGCTGGAAGAAGCACAAACTGGAATCAAGATTGCCAGGAGAAATATCAATCACCTCAGATATGCAGATGACACCACCCTTATGGCAGAAAGTGAAGAGGAACTAAAAAGCCTCTTGATGAAAGTGAAAGAGGAGAGTGAAAAAGTTGGCTTAAAGCTCAACATTCAGAAAACAAAGATCATGGGATCTGGTCCCATCACTTCATGGGAAATAGATGGGGAAACAGTGGAAACAGTGGCGATTTAATTTTTCTGGGCTCCCAAATCACTGCAGATGGTGACTGCAGCCATGAAATTAAAAGATGCTTACTCCTTGGAAGGAAAGTTAAAATCAACCTAGACAGCATATTGAAAAGCAGAGACATTACTTTGCCAACAAAGGTCCGTCTAGTCAAGGCTATGGTTTTTCCAGCGGTCATGTATGGATGTGAGAGTTGGACTGTGAAGAAAGCTGAGTGCCGAAGAATTGATGCCTTCGAACTGTTGGAGAAGACTCTTGAGAGTCCCTTGGACTGCAAGGAGATCAAACCAGTCCATCCTAAAGGAGATCAGTCCTGGGTGTTCATTGGAAGGACTGATGTTGAAGCTGAAACTCCAATACTTTGGCCACCTGATGTGAAGAGCTGACTCATTGGAAAAGACCCTGATGCTGGGAAAGATTGAGGGCAGGAGGAGAAGGGGATGACAGAGGATGAAGTGGTTGGATGGCATCACTGACTCGATGGATGTGAGTTTGAGTGAACTCCAGGAGTTGGTGATGGACAGGAAGGCCTGGCGTGCTGCGATTCATGGGGTCGCAAAGAGTCGGACATGACTGAGTGACTGAACTGAACTGAACTGAATACTGTTGCTGAGTATGTCAACTGTAAATGAAAAAGTAAAGTGGATAAAAATGGAGGATTAGATAGAAAAGAGAGTTGCTCATGTTTTAGGAATGAAAATGATTATTTAGTGAGCTTATTGGAGAAGGCAATACTCTTTTCCAGTACTCTTGCCTGGAAAATCCCATGGACGGAGGAGCCTGGTAAGCTGCAGTCCGTGGGGTCGCTAGGAGTCGGACATGACTGAGCGAATTCACTTACACTTTTCACTTTCAGGCACTGGAGAAGGAAATGGCAACCCGCTCCAGAGTTCTTGCCTGGAGAATCCCAGGGATGGGGGAGCCTGGTGGGCTGCCATCTATGGGGTTGCACAGAGTCGGACACGACTGAAGTGACTTAGCAGCAGCGGCAGTGAGCTTATATATATATAGCATTGTACTAAAGAAGAAATTTAGGGTTTCTTCCCCACCTTTGAGAAATCTGGGAAGTTGAATGGAATGAAAAATTTCTAAAGCATTCTCAAAAAGTAAAAAATTATTTGATTTAGATTAGATAATTTGTTTCAGAGGTCAAGCAAAGTAAAACAAGAATTTTATGAATGTAATTAAACATGCAGTGTATGTGTGTGCACATGTGTGCACACACATGCAAGCATTCGTGTGTATGGTTGGATGCTGGTAATAAGTTTTTTTTTTTTAATTCAATAAACATTGGTTGGTGCCTACTTTGTGTAATGCCTCTCTGCTAGGCATCCAACAAATATTTGTTGACTAAATTATGAATGAATGAACAAGGACAATTTAATAAGGGTGTGACCAAATACCCTGAATCCTTAAATGAGCAAATAATGCAAACTTCAGGACAGAAGTTCATAAAGAAAATATTTGAATCCCTTTGCTTAATTACCAAGTTATTTTTATGAACTAGAGCTTTGTATTTTGCTTAAACCAATTCGAAGAACTGAGTAGTAAATATTATAGATTAGGTATCATGCATCTATGGGAAACCACTCTCCCTATTTTCTCACCATAAAAAATAATGATACTATGTCCTTCATTAATTCTCCCAGTTCAGGCTGTAATGTAGGAATTCTCATGCTAATGCTGATTATAACAGTAATACTAAGCACCTCTGTTTTTGAGCTCTTGTTAAGTACCAGGCTCTGTGCTAAGTCACAAGCAGGTCCTGATTAATCTTCACCACCTTGTGAAGCTATTACTAGTCTCTTCACAAATGAGTAGTCTGAGACTCAGAGCACTTCAGTCTTGTTCCCAAGGTCACAGTGGCAATAGTGGTAAAATCAGGGTTTGAACCTAGGTAATTGTTCCCAAAGTGGGAGCCCATAATCTCTTCTGCTCTTTTCCATGCTCTTTTCTCTTTCTATTCATGAAGGCCAATGTGGATGGCATTTGAAATGGGCCTCACTGAATTTACTGTAGCTCCTTAGAAGCAATAAAAGTTGCTCTTTTCCTTCAAATATTTCCTAACTCAGACTCCTTCCTTGATCCATCTAAATGAGTCTGATTGTGCATAAAAGAAAATTAAGGCATGGAGCAAATATGTAGGCAAGCTACACAGAGAAGGGGTTGGTCTCAGGAACCAGTGGTCACGTTGACACCAGTTTCTGCTTACATACTGACACAGCCTGGGGAAATGGGACAGGGTAGGGACCTTGTGAATTCCGAGCATGTGTACTGAGAGGACTTGGGCTGTTAATAAACACATGGCTTCATGGCAAGTATAAGTACCGTAGCCTTGGCCACATGGATATGTCCTCCTCACAGTCCCATAAGATGCAGAAGACCAGTGGCCAGCAGCAGGGTGGCAGTTAAGGCCAGCCTCTGCTTTTGGCAGCCACTGGTGGAGGAGTGACGGCCTCCACCTATAGTGCATGGGTAACTTCATATGGGAGGATTTTCCTGATTCCCACAGACCAGGTTGGGTTTCCCTTGCTGGATACTTCCAAGGTGCCTGTACTCCTCCTATTCTGATGTAACGGCTTAAAAAAAAAAAGTTTTGAAGGACAGTTGATTTACAGTGTGTTAATTTCTGCTGTATAACAAAGTAATTCAGTTATACATATTATTTTTCATATTATTTCCATTATGGTTCATTACAAGATACTGACTATAGTTCCCTGTGCTATACAGTAGGACCTTGTTGTTTGTCCAGCTTACATATAATAACGTGTATCTAATAATCTCAAACTTCCAGTCCTTCCTTCCCCCCACCCCCTCCTCCCCACCTTGGCATCTCCAAGTCTCTTCTCTGTGAGTCTGTTTCTGTTTTGTAGATATGTTCATTTGTGTCACTTTTAGATTTCACATATAAGTGGTATCAAGGGGTATTTATCGTTTTTTGACTTGCTTCGCTTAGTATGATAATCTCCAGGTCCAGCCACATTGCTGCCAATGGCATTATTTCATTCTTTTTTTAATGGCTGAGTAATATTCCATTGTATAATATCGCTGTTGTTTTTCAGTCACCCAGTTGTGTCCAACTCTTTGTGACCCCATGGACTGCAGAACGCCAGGCCTCCCTGTCCCTCATCATCTCCTGGAGTTTGCCCAAGTTCATGCCTATACGTGTGTGTGTGTGCATATATATATATAAATATATATCACATCTTCTTCATCCATTCATCTGCCAATGGACATTTAGGTTGTTTCCTTGTCTTGGCTATTGTAAATAGTGCTGTTGTGACCATCACGGTTCATGTATCTTTTTGAATTATAGTTCTGTCTGGGTATATGCCCAGGAATTGGATTATTGGATAATGAGGCAAGTCTAGCTTTTTGAGGAATTTCCGTACTGTTTTCCATAGTGGCTGCATTAATTTACATTCCCATCGACAACGTAAGAGGGTTCCCTTTTCTTCACACTCTCTTCAGTGTTTGCTGTTTATTGGCTTTTTAATGATGTCTTTTGTGACCAGTGTGAGATGGTACCTCCTTGTAGTTTTGGTTTATATTTCTCTGATAGTTGTGAAGATTATCTTTTCAATGTGCCTCTTGGCTATCTGTATTTCTTCTTTGGAGATATGTCTATTTATGTCTTCTGCCCATTTTTGGATTGGGTTGTTTGTTTTCTTCTTATTGAGTTGTATAAACTGTTTGTATAGTTTGAAAATGAAGCTTTTGTTGGTCACATCATTTGCAAATATTTTCTCCTAGTCTGTAGGTTGTCTTTTTGTTTTGTGTATGGTTTTCTTTGCTATACAAAAGCTTATAAGTTTGATTAGATCCATTTGTTTATTTTTGTTTAAATTTCTATTACCTTGGGAGACATACCTAAGGAAACATTAGTGCAATTTATATCAGAGGATATTTTGCTTCTGTTCTCCTCTAGGAGTTTTACAATGTCATGTCTTATATTTAAGTCTTGAAGCTATTTTGAGTTTATTTTCGTGTGTGGTGACAGGGTAGGTTCTAACTTCATTGATTCGTATATGGTTGTCACAACACTACTTGCTGAAGAGACTGTCTTTTCACCATTGTACATTCTCATCTCCTTTGTTGAAGATTAATTGACCATAGGTGTATGGGCTTATTTCTAGGCTCTTTATTCTGTTTCATTGATCCATATGTCTGTTTTTATACCAATACCAGGCTGTTTTGATTACTGTAGATTTGTAGTATTGTCTGAAGTCTGGGAGGGCTATGCTTCCTGCTTTGATGTCTTTCTTCAGGGTAGCTTTGGGAATTCTGTATCTTTTATTGTTTCACATAAATTTTAGGATTATTTGTTCTAGTTCTATAAAAAATGTCATGGGTAATTTGATAGGGATTGCATTAAATCTGTATATTGTTTGGGTAGTATGGTCATTTTAACAATAGTAATTCTTCCTGTAATTGTTTTTTTTTAATGATTTACTTTGACTATGAGTCCTGGGAAGGCAAGGATAGTTCACTGCTTTGTCCGCAGGCTGAGCGGAGGACCTGGAACACAGTGGCTACTTAGCAAATATTTATGAAATATTTTGTAATGCTTTTCCAAGAAAGGGAAGAAATGATCTGAAGATATTACATGACAGGAATGAATGAAGCCTAGATTTTTTCTCACTCTTGGAATTTTGATCATTCTGGATATGCAAGGCTCCTTGCTTTATTCCCTCAGACTTCAACTCTTTTTGTTGATTTATGTTTTTTTCCCTTTTTCTCTGTTCTTTGTTGACCTTTTGCTCCCTAATTTACTTTCTTCATTTTACCTTTTCTGTGTTACTTTGCTTGGTATCGTCTATTTCTCCGAAATTCTTTTTCTGGAGGAAAAAAAATACATACTAATAGCTTAAGAGGGAGAAGGCAATGGCACCTCACTCCAGTACTCTTGCCTGGAAAATCCCATGGACTGAGGAGCCTGGTAGGCTGCAGTCCATGGGGTCACTAAGTCGGACATGACTGAGCAACTTCACTTTCACCTTTCGCTTTCATGCGTTGAAGAAGGAAATGGCAACCCATTCCAGTGTTCTTGCCTGGAGAATCCCAGGGACGGGGAGCCTGGTGGGCTGCCATCTATGGGATCTCATAGAGTCGGACACAACTGAAGTGACTTAGCAAAAAATAGAAAATAATGGGAAAAATAGTGTTCTTAATAACTTAGGGACAGTTACTTGAAAAATAAAAATAGACTGCATAACTTTTACACCAGGAGAAGAAAATTCCATTTACTCAACAGAATAGGAAAAGAAGAAAAGGATAAAAAAAGAAGGCATGGACAATTTGGAACATAAGAAAGGCAGAAATAAATATTGATATGAGAAAGTATGATAAATGTAAATGGTTAAAACTCTTCAAAGTATAAAGACTCTCTAATAGAATTAAATATAAAATCAAGCTATATATTGCCTATAAGATACCTATTAAAAACAAAAATGTATGTAAAAGATAGGAAAAGGTTTATCAAAATAAGCCAGGATAGAAATTATAATATGAAGAAATATTAATTTAAGGCATAAAATATACATTTAAAATTAATTTATTTTTTACTGAAGGATAATTGCTTTACAGAAATTTGTTGTTTAATGTCAAACTTCAACATGAATCAGCCAGAGGTATGCATATATCTCCACCCTTTTGAACCTCCCTCCCATCTCCCTCCCCATCCCACCCCTTTCGGTTGATACAGAGCCCCTGTTTGAGTTTCCTGAGCCATACAGCAAATTCCCGTTGGCTATCTATTTTACATATGCTAATGTAAGTTTCCCTGTTACTCTTTCCATACAGCTCCCTCTTTTCCTCTCCCCCCTTGTCTGTAAGTCTACTCTCTATGTGTGTTTCTCCACAGTTGCCCTGTAAATAAATTCTCCAGTACCATTTTTCTAGATTCCGTGTATATGCATTAGAATACAATATTATCTTTCTCTTTCTGATTTACCTCACTTTGTATAATAGGTTCTAGGTTCATTCATCCACGTCATTAGAACTGACTCAAATGCATTTGTTTTTATGGCTGAGTGATAGTCCGTTGTATATATGTATCGCAACTTTTTTATCCATTCATCGGTTGATGGACATCTAGGTTGTTTCCATGTTCTTGTTACTGTAAATAGTGCTGCAATGAACAATGGGATATATGTATCTTTTTCAATTTTTGTTTCCTCAGGGTATAAGCCTAGGAGTGGGATTGCTGGGTCATATAGTGGTTTTATTCCTGATTTTTTAAGGAATCTTCATACCATCTTCCATAGTGGCTGTATTGATTTACATTCCCACCAACAGTGCAAGAGCATTCCCTTCTCTCCACACCCTCTCCAGCATTTATTGTTTGTAGTCTTTTTGATGATGGCCATTCTGACTGGTGTGAGGTGATATCTCATTGTAGTTTTGATTTGCATTTCTCTAATAATAAGTGATGTTGAGCATCTTTTCATGTGTTTGTTAGCCATCTGTATGTCTTCTTTGCAGAAATGTCTGTTTAGGTCTTTTTCCCACTTTTTGATTGGGTTGTCTGTTTTTCTGGTATTGAGCTGTATGAGCTGCTTGTATATTTTGGAAATTGTTTGTCAGTTGTTTCATTTGCTGTTATTTTCCCCCATTCTTAGGGTTGTCTTTTCACCTTGCTTATAGTTTCCTTTGCTGTGCAAAAGCTTTTAAATTTAATCAGGTCTCACTTGTTTACTTTTGTTTTTATTTCTGTTACTGTAGGAGGTGGGTCATAGAGGATCTTGCTTTGTTTTATATCATCGAGTGTTCTGCCTATGTTTTCCTCTAAGAGTTTTACAGTTTCTGGTCTTACATGTAGGTCTTTAATCCATTTTGAGTTTATCTTTGTGTGTGATGTTAGGAAGTGTTCTAATTTCATTCTTTTGCATGCAGCTGTCCAGTTTTCCCAGCACTATTTATTGAAGAGGCTGTCTTTGCCCCATTGTATATTCTTGCCTCCTTTGTCAAAAATCAAGTACCAGAAGGTGCATGGGTTTATTTCTGGGCTTTCTATCTTGTTCCGTTGATCTATATTTCTGTTTTTGTGGCAGTACCATACTGGCTTGATGACTGTAGCTTTGTAATATAATCTGAAGTCAGGAAGGTTGATTCCTCCAGCTCCATTCTTCTTTCTCAAGACTGCTTTGGCTCTTTGGGGTCTTTTGTGTTTCCATATGAATTGTGAAATTTTTTGTTCTAGTTCTGTGAAAGATGCCATTGGTAATTTGACAGGGATTGCATTGAATCTGTAGATTGCATTTGGTAGTATAGTTATTTTCACAATATTGATTCTTCCTACCCAGGAACAGGGAATATCTCACCATCTGTTTATGTCATCTTTGATTTCTTTCATCAGTGTCGTATAATTTTCTGTGTACAGTTCTTTTTTAATCCATACATAAGTTTATTCCTAGATATTCAATTCTTTTTGTTGCAATGGTGAATGGGATTGATTCTTAATTTCTCTTTCTGATTTTTCATTGTTAGTATACAGAAATGCAAGTGATTTATGTGTATTGATTTTGTATTCTGAAATTTTGCTAAATTCACTGATTAGCTCTAGTAATATTCTGTTACTAACTTTAGGGTTTTCTATGTACAGGATCATGTCATCTGCAAACTTACTTCTTTTCTGATTTGGATTCCTTTTATTTATTTTTCTTCTCTGATTGCTATAGCTAAGACTTCAAGAACTATGTTGAGTAATAGTGGTGAAAGTGGACACCCTTTTGTTGTTCCTGATCTTAAGGGGAATGCTTTCAGTTTTTCACCATTGAGAGTAATGTTTTCTGTAGGCTTATGATTTATGGCCTTTACTGTGTTGAGGTAGGTCCCTTCTATGCCCATTTTTGGAAGAGTTTTTATCGTAAATGTGTGCTGAATTTTGTCAAAAGCTTTTTCTGCATCTATTGAGATTATCATATGGTTTTTATCTTTGAATTTGTTAATATGGTGTATCACATTGATTAATTTGCATATACTGAAGAATCCCTGGAGTAAACCCAACTTGATCATGGTGTATGAGCTTTTGATGTGTTGCTGAATTCTGTTTGCTGAAATTTTGTTGAGGATTTTTGCATCTATCTCCATCAATGATATTGGCCTGTAGTTTTCTTTGTTTGTGTTGTCTTTGTCTGGTTTTGGTATCAAGTAGCCTTGGAGAATAAGTTTGGAAATGTCCCTTCCTCTGCAATTTTTTGAAAGTGTTTTAGAAGAATAGGCATTAGCTCTTCTCTAAATGTTTGATAGAATTCTCCTGTGAAGCTATCTGATCCTGGGCTTTTGTGTTTTGGGAGATTTTTGATCACAGCTTCAATTTCAGTGCTTGTGATTGGGTTGTTCATAGTTTCTGTTTCTTCCTGATTCTGTCTTGGAAGATTGAACTTTTCTAAAAATCTGTCCATTTCTTCCAGGTTATCTATCTTATTGCCACATAGTTGTTCATAATAGTCTCTTATAATCCTTTGTATTTCTGCATTATCTGTTGTAACCTCTCCTTTTTCATTTCTAATTTTGTTGATGTGATTCTTTTGTCTTTTTTCCTTGATAAGTCTGGCTAAAGGCTTGTTAATTTTGTTTAGCTTCTCAAAGAATCAGCTTTTAGTTTTATTAATTTTTACTATTGTTTCTTTCAGTTCTTTTTCATTTGTTTCTGCTCAGATCTTTATGATTTCTTTCCTTCTACTAATTTTGGGGTTTTTTTGTTCTTCTTTTTCCAGTTGTTTTAGTTGTAAAGTTAAGTTGTCTGTTTGATATTTCTCTTGTTTCTTGAGGTAGGATTGTATTGCTATAAACTTCCCTCTTAGAACTGCCTTTGCTGCATCCCATAGGTTTTGAGTTGTCATGTTTTCATTGTCATTTGTTTCTAGAAATTTTTGATTTCCATTTGGATTTCTTCAGTAACCTGTTGGTTATTTAGAAATGTGTTTAATCTCCATGTGTTTGTGTTTCTTACAGTTTTTTTTTTTACACTGTAATTGATACCTAGTCTCATAGCATTATGGTCAGAGAAGATGCTTGATACAATTTCAATTTTCTTAAATATACTGAGGCTTGGTTGTGACCCAAAATGTGGTCGATCCTGGAGAATGTTCCATGTGCACTTTAGAAGAAGGTGTATTCTGCATTTGGATGGAATGTCCTGAAGATATCAATGAGATCCATCTCATCTAAAGTATCATTTAAGACTTGTGTTTTCATGTTACTTTTCTGTTTTTATGATGGTTCATTGGTGTGAGTGGGGAGTTAAAGTCTCCTACTATTATTGTGTTACTGTCAATTTCTCCTTTTATGTCTGTTAGTGTTTGTCTTATGTATTGAGGTGCTCCTACCTTGGGTGCATAGATATCTACAATTGTTATGTCTTCCACTTGGCTTGATCCCTTGATCATTATGTAGGGTCCTTCCTTATCTCTTGTAATCTTCTTTATTTTAAGGTCTGTTTTGTCTGATATGAGGATTGCTACTCCAACTTTCTTTAGCTTGCCATTTGCATGGAATATATTTTTCCATCCTCTCACTTTCAGTCTATATGTGTCTTTAGGTCTGAAGTGGGTTTCTTGTAGACAGCATATGTATGGGTCTTGTTTTTGTATCATTCAGCCAGTCTGTGCCTTTTGGTTGGAACATTTAATCCATTTACATTTAAAGTAATTATTGATATATATGTTCCTATTGCCATTTTCTTAATTGTTTGGGGTTGATTCTGTAGATGTTTTTTCTTCTCTTATATTTCTTGACTATATACGTCCCTTTAACATTTGTTGTAAAGCTGGTTTGGTGGTACTGAATTTTCTAAACTTTTCCTTGTCTGAAAAGCTTTTTATTTCTCCATCAATTTTGGAGATCCTTGTTGGGTACTGTAATCTTGGTTGTAGATTTCTCCTTCTCAATACTTTAAATATATCTTGCCATTCCCTTCTGGCCTGCAGAGTTTCTGCTGAAAGATCAGCTGTTACGCAAATGGAGTTTCCTTTATATGTTACTTGTTGCTTCTTCCTGCTGCTTTTTAATATTCTTTCTTTGTGTTTAGTCTTTGTTAGTTTGATTAGTATGTGTCTTGGCGTGTTTCTCCTTGGATTTATGCTGTATGGGACTCTCTGCACCTCTTTGATTTGATTGACTATTTTCTTTCCCATGTTGGAGAAATTTTAACTATAATCTCTGAAAAATCTCTCATACTCTTTCTTTTTCTCTTCTTCTAGGACCCAATAATTTGAATGTTTATGCGTTGGATACTGTCCCAGAGGTCTCTGAGACTATCCTCAGTTCTTTTCATTCTTTTTACTTTATTCTGCTCTTTAGAAGTTATTTCCACCATTTTATCTTCCAGCTCACCGATTCATTCTTCTGCTTCAGATATTCTGCTATTGATTCCTTCTAGAGTATTTTTAGTTTCAGTAATTGTGTTGTTTGTCTCTGTATGTTTATTCTTTAATTTTTCTAGGTCTTTGTTAATTGATTCTTGCATTTTCTCCATTCTGTTTTCAAGCGTTTTGATCATCTTTACTGTCATTATTCTGAATCCTTTTTCAGGTAATTTGCCTTTTTACTTTTCATTTATTTAGACTTCTGTGTTTCTAGTTTGTTCCTTCATTTGTGTAGTATTTCTCTTCCTCTTCATTTTTTTTTTAACTTATTATGTTTGAGGTCTCCTTTTCCCAGGCTTCAAGGAAAGTTGAATTCTTTCCTCAAAGAAGGTTGAATTCTTTCTTTCTTTTGGTTTCTACCCTCCTAATGTTGGTCCAGTGGTTTGTGTAAGCTTCGCATAGGGTGAGATTTGTGCTGAATTTTTGTTTGTTTGTTTTTCCTCTGATGGGCAAGTCTGAGTGAGGTGGTAATCCTGTCTGCTGATGATTGGGTTTGTATTTTTGTTTTGCTTGTTATTTAGATGAGGCATCCTGCACAGGGTGCTACTGATGGTTGGGTGATGCTGGGTCATGTACTCAAGTGACCTCCTTTGTGTGAGTTCTCACTATTTGATACTCCCTAGGGTTAGTTCTCTGGTAGTCTAGGGTCTTGGAGTTAGTGCTCCCGCTCCAAAGGCTCAGGGCTTGATCTCTGGCCAGGAATGAAAATTCCACAAGTGGTTTGTTATGGCATTAAGTGAGATTAAAACAAATGTCTGAAACAAGAAACCAATGATGAACCCCAAACAAATGGCAATTACAAAATCAGGCAAATAATAACTAAAATAATGGAATATACATATACACCCATGAGCAAAGTAAAAACAGTCCAACAAAAATAAAGTACAGTAGATTGACCTGGCAAACAAAGGAAATAAATTATATTTACCAGTTAAGAACAAAACTAACTAAAGCACAGACTGGAAAACAAAACTAAAGCAGGGTGCAAAGTGGGGAATAAGGCAATGAAAATAAAGCTAACAATATGTTGAGAGGCAAGAAAAGAAAGAAAAGTAAGAAAGAATAGATATGCAAAGTTAAATAGAGGCAGATGAAGATTTATATACATTAAAGATTAGTGGCAAGGGGAAAAGAACAGTAGGAAAGGCAAACAAAAGGGTAAATGTAGAAAAAATATAATAGGCTTAAAATAAAAATTATAAAAAAGAGAAAAGAAAAAATGGAAGAAGAAAGAAAAAAGGAAAAAAAAACTCCGCAGAATTGCAAAAGCCCAGTGTAGAGGCAGAGAGGCAAGAATATTGGAGTGAGTTGCCATTCCCTTCTCTAGGGGATCTTCCAAACCCAGGGATGGAACCCAGGTCTCCTGCATTGCTGGCAGAGTCTTTACCATTTGAGGTACAAGGGAAGTCCCCATGATTGCTTTGGTATATGCAAATGAAGCAGTCAATAAATTTGATCATATATTCATCATTAAAAAAATAACCTGAGAAAACCAGAATAAAAGAAAAATTTCCAATCTTAACAAAGTTTATCTACTAAAAGCTTATTTTTTAAAATGTGGTTTCTTATAATATCATTTATAAAGGAAGAGTGTGAGGAAGACCAAGTGCCCTCCTTTAGGAGAATGGATAAGAAAATATAGCCTATACATCTGTTTTTTAAGAAAACAAAACCCTCCAAAACCACTACACAGTAACTGGTCAAAATAAACTAGGTTTACATATAGTAAAGCAAATAGATCTTAATATAGGATTTATAAAAAAAGAACGAAATTTGTAATTTTTGAGTTATAAAATCAAACAAATATAAACAATACATGTTTTTCATGAATACCTAGATATCTAGTGGCATTGACAAATATGTTAGAGAGAGTACCTATGGGCAGGGAAGAAGAGATAAGCAAACAGAGGATTAGGGGAAATAATAAAATACAAAGCCAGAGACAAACCCTGCGTGAACGAGTGAAGACCTTGCATTGAACTGAGTAACATGAGCCACTCAGCTAAAAAGCTCTCACCTATCTTGAGTAATGAGGTAGCTTGGGTGAGCCCCACTGTCTCCTGGGGCTAACTTTTCTCCTGGCTTTCTCAGGCTCAGAGCTACCAGTCTTGCTGCATTCCAGCTCTCCACTGTGTTTCTGAGTCCACCGTCCCTCTTCCAAGCTGTGTGAGCACTCTGCACCCCAGGCAAGGTACTGCCTCCGGAGGGCTCTCCAGAAAGTTTATAGCAATGGAGAGGCAAGGGGAGGTGGGTATGGTCACAGCATAGCAGAGCAAATTTAATCAAATTCTTCCTCGAGCTCCAGCCTCATGTATTCAACAGTCTGTTAACAGACATTTCAAACTAAATAAATACCCAAAATACTTCAGGATTTTCTCATCCACTGCTCTGAACTGGTGTCTCCCCCTAATATCTCCATCTCAACAAATGACTCTTTCATACTTCATGACTATTCCATGGAGTATGGAATGCTAATTCTGATCAACTGTAAATTTAAACTATAGCCTGAATCTGACCACAATTTAAATGCCACCCTAGTCCATGCCTATGTATCTGTCGCCTGAACTGTCAGAGCCTCCTAACTGGTTGTTGTCTTCTATTCTTGCCCTCTACTGTCCATCCTTCACCCAGAAGTCACATGACCTTTTAAAGACATAAATAAAGTTACTCTCTTACTCTAAAACTTTTCATGGCATCACCATTGTGCTGAAGTTAAAACGCTAAGTTCTTACCATGATCTCCGAGTCTCTACGTGGCCTAGCCTCTGATGCTCTCTCTGGCTACAATTCCTACCACGTTGGTCACTCAACTAGCCCTCCCTTTGCTGCTTGAGCACACCAAGTTTGCTCTCACCTGTGGGCCTTTTCACATGGTGTCCCCTTTGCCCGAACTGCTCTAGCAACTGCTGTTGCTATAACTGCCTTGACCATATCCTTTTGGGCCCCCACATCTCTGTGCACACAGCCAGAATTCTACCTGCCAGCAGCTGCTTCTCTTCTTCTGGGTACTCTCTCTGATGAGAACCCTCTCTGCCTCTGCAAATGGCCAGTTAGAAGGGCTAGAGAAGTCTTGCCCCTGAAAGCAGGACTCCACCGATGAGACAGGGTTGGTGGATCAATACCCCAGCTCCCATGGCCCTTGGGTGGGAAGGCGATTTAGAGGCGTGTGCTTTACACTGGATCCCAGAGCTCCTCCTGTAGGATTGGGCTCCATCTGCCCACATTGGTAACTGGCTTGATGGCATACCCTTTAGAAGCTGCTGCCCATTCTCCCCTTTACTTTCCCATTCCTCTACCAGGACTTCCTTGGGTCACCTCTTAAATAACTGTAATCCTGTGAATCGTTGTCTCAGTTCTGTTCCTGAAAGAATTCAGAATAAGAGACTGCCGATCCCAACCATTTCAACTGAAGTACCACCCTCTGGAGAAGTGGCAGAGCACAATGGTTAGGAGAGTGGATTCTGAGGTCAGGTTGCTGGGGGGAAGCCTGGCCCCACTGCTCAGTTTGTGGACTTGGGCTCTTGTGCTCAATTTTCTCATCTGTAAGATGAGAAGCAAAAACAGTAATGAGGCCAAGAGCGATTTTCGCTGAGGTATTCAAGGATCACAAGGTAACACTTATTGAATGCTTACTACACACCAGGCTGTGTTCCAAGTGTACCATATTTATTAATGCATTTAGTCCCCATGGCAACAAATCACTGTCTGAAATTAGAGTCCATCCTGTTTGCTCATTCTTGCTTTCTGTCTCCCTCAGTAGGATCCTTGGTCCCTGAGCACAAGGACCCACTGTGTAGCTCCCCACTGCACACCAAGCTCCTGGCATGTGACCTGGCTCACAGGCACATTTGTGTTAGTAAATGACTCTTAGTCAACGCTTTTCTTGTAAAGCCCTTGAAAAGTTTCCCCACTGGGTACCTCCCACTGGACAACAAGATAGCACAGTTTGAAAACTGGCACTGGAAGCTGTGTGTATTGAGGGAGGGAGAGGGCCTTGCTGGGTCTGAAGCAGGGAAGAAACCTGATTCAGTGGTGAGCTTCCAGAAGCTCACTCTGGCAGTAGATGAGGATGGACCACGGTAGCTCCAGGCTGGAGATGGGGGTCCTGTGAGAGACTCTGGCTTAGCCCAAGGCAGATGTGAGGTGAAGAGATGAGATCCTGGATACAGGAGCGATTGTGGGGAAGAAGAGGAGGGCCTGGCGGGTGAGGGAGGGCAGAAGGGAGAGTCTGAGGCCTGGAGCCTGGTTCTGGACTGACTACAGAGAGTGAAAGAGAGAAAAGAAACAAAAACAGGAGGAAATGGGCGTGGGTAAAAGATGACGAATCTAGTTTGAACTGTGTCGCATTTGAAAAATAGAGGTCTTCTGGTGTGGACAGATGGTGGTGCCCAGTTAGATATAATGATCTGCATTGAGGGCCAAGGTAAGGCTTGATGACAAAAATTTGTGGCTTTGTTGTTTCACGGAGAAGGTTGGAGTTATGGAAGGGAGTATGGTCACCAACTGCTGTCCAAAGAGAATCCCAAGCAGTCCCAGAGGGCTCTGCGAAGATCTAGATGGGCCAGGGAGCCCTGGGGCTTGTTTTCCCACTGGGGAGGGTCTGGACCCCGGCCTCCCTGTGGATTCCTTTTGCATGTGTACCAGCAGCTCTTCATCAAGGATGCTGGCCTTTCTTCCCGTCCTTGCTCTCCCTTGCCTGGCATATGTGGTTCTGCACCCAGCCCTGGGAAGACTGAATCCAGGTTAGAGAAATCCCTTCCACATGATGGGTACAATCAGCAGAAGGAGGAAAGACAAAAAGAAGACTTCACCCAGAGGCACCAGTAAACCAATGGCGGCGAATGCAGGCAATGACCGCCTGTGACCCAGCGCAGTTTGTGAAGTGAAGGCTGTCCCCAGGGTTTGGGGAGTGAGGACAAACACAGGCTCTGAAGTCTGACTGTCCAGGCTCTGCATCTCTGTTTTGCAGCCTGGCAGCTTGGGCAGGTTCTGTAACTTCTCTGAGTCTCAGACTTCTACTATGTGAAAGAGCACATGAATTGTATTCACTTCAAAGGGTTGTGGCGAAATCAGGGAATTCACGCAATGGACCCAGTCTAAGTACCTGGTACATAGCAAGTCTTAGTACATGGGGGCTGCTATGATTCCAAGCACACCAGGCTAGAGAAAGAGAACAGGTTTACATAAGGCCACTTGACCTGTGAGAGGCAGAGCTGGAGATGTTAGAACTTGCTACAAATACACACTCAGATTAATTATATCCAGACTGTTTGCCTAGAAATAAGGAAAATTTAGCCCCCCAGGAATCTTCTTCCTGCTTAGTGCAAGACCTTTCTATAAAGTCCAGAGCAGATGAGGAAAGGTTGAATGAACAAATAAATGAAAGAATGGAGGAATAAAAGAATAAATAAAGGAATAATGAGCCTTCTGTTACGGCCTTTCAGCGCTGACCTTTCTCTGATTTCATACTGTGAATCGTTGGAGTCGCGTTTGAGAGGCAGTCTGGTGCAATGTCTAATTAGCTGACCTGTGTATGTGTGTGGTGTGAGCGTGCGTGCATGTGTGTGTTAACACAGGAATAAATCACAGATGTTTAATCTTCTTGGCCTCTGACAGGCCAGTTAAGCAGAAGTTATCAAAGACGTGATTTCACGTGCATTTCTTTTTCGGCTTCCATCAATCTCAGCATGGAAAGTGGTGGACTGCAAAGTGCCTCATGAATTAATAAAGAGACATCAGTTTATCCAGCCTTCACTGCTAGATTGACTTCATTTTAGGATTTGACCACAATAAACAGCAAAGAACTCATTTCCTGCCCAAGATGCAGCATAGTTAATCCTCAACAGGAGAGAAGATTCTAGACAGGAGCTTGTGTTGGAGCAGGGAGGGGGTACTCTCCTGAGGAAGAGATTTCCAGAGCCAGTGTTTGAACAGGGCTGTCTCCTTGTGACTGAAAGAGTTTGGGGTTCTGTAGAGGCCTCCAGCTACTTGACGTGCGTGCCTAGTGGGGTGAGCTTTAGCTCAGTACGTTTGTCTGCTGAGGATTTGAGGCTTCAGGGACAAAATGCTGTGTGAACCACAAAGGCCTGTGAGTTGAGCTGATGGTGTTTGGCCTGGAGGGGATTTTAGGATTCCTCCTTCTCCCTTCACCTGAGTTTTCCACTCACAGAAGGAAGAGACTGAGCCATTTCATTGCTAAAGGCCCTTCTTGCACGAACAACTTATACCTCGACTCAGCACACGTGTGTTCTGGACTATGAACATGCATGTGTGATGCGTGACTTGTTTTGTCTGAGGCCTAAGGCAGCATTACACAATACTCACAGGGAATGAGCATTATGTACAGGTCATTTCTGGGTATGTGAACTCACTCCTGGCACAGTGGATCATTTTATAATCAAAGTGAAACATCTAATTGGTGGGATGTGAGCAAGGTGCCCACTGGCACCACAATGACCATGGATGCTTCTCCTAACTAGCCATTCTCACATTTATGTTTACTTAATACAGTTATTGGAATTTTGTCCGGATATCAATGTTCATCAAAGTATAGATCTTTGTTTTCAATTTTAAAATGTCAGTGCTGAGTTCCTTTCTATGCCTGTAGCATCAGTGCCCAGCAGACCCCTTGAGGCCAGGAGAGCTGAGGCTGATGAATACCCCATGACTCAGCAGGCGGCTGTGAGTGGCTGCTTCCAGGCTTGGAACTGTGCTGAGTATGCCACAGGCGCGTGGCACATGCCTGCCATATTGAGTTGATATTGACTGCTCTTTCTGAGGATCAGCCTAGAGAGTTCATCTCGGAAAAGACTGGTCCTGACCACCTTAGTCAGAAGAGACTCATCTTTGCCCAGTAGCTGTCTTGGCACCACTAATTATTAAGTGAAAATCGCTCAGTTGTGTCCGACTCTTTGCAACCCCATGGACTGCCAGGCTCCTCTGTCCATGGAATTTTCCAGGCCAGAATGCTGGAGTAGGCAGCTGTTCCTTTCTTCAGGGATCTTCTCAACCCAGGGATCAAACCCAGGTCTCCTACATCGCGGGCAGATTCTTTATTATCTGAGCCGCCAGGGAAGCCCAAGAATACTGGAATGGGTAGTCTATCCCTTCTCCAGGGGAATCTTCCAGACCCAGGAATTGAACTGGGGTCTCCTGAATTGCAGGCAGATTCTTTACCAGCTGAACTACCAGGGATTAAACCATGCAGGGCTGCCCTCTAGGGTTACTGAACTGAGTGGGATTGTTTGCCCTGGTACTATCTGGCCCCAAACTTTTCCAGTTCTTATTTCTGCTTTTTAATTTCTGTCGCCTCTTTTGTTCTCAAGCTTTCAGCTAGCCATTCATAGTTACTGTTTTTAGTTTCTTGTGAGTGGGAAATCAAATTATCAAGAATGTTAGTATTAGACATGGCCTTAAAATAAGAGATTAAATAAATGCTAAGGAGGGCAGAGTGAAGCCAGAGTGAATGGATTTCTGATGAGAAATATGCATAAACTTTTGGCAAATGGTGTGAGGCCATATGTGTATTTTGCCTTCTTCCTGGATCTGAGGAGTATGCTGTATGTTAGAGAGGAATGAAAAAAAAAATGACCCACATAATGGATTTGGGAGGTGATTCTTCAGACACCTTCTCCAGAAAGAGTATCATCTAATATTTTAACACAAGATTTCAGCTGTCTGGCAGACCCTGAGCAGGCTCCATCATCATTATAGTCCTTGTCTCTGTTGCCTTGAAGGCAAGTTTGGACCATGTGGACATGTTATCTTTTATAGAGTAAATTTCTTATAATATATGTTTGGAGGGAAGATTGGGGAAGGGGAGTCAATTTTTAGAATTCAAGAAACTGAGGTGACATTGACCTAGAACATAAAATGTTCTAGTGGAGTGTTTGGGAAGTAGTGGTGTGTTCATGTATCCAGGAGATTTCTTTCAGTCATTGTTTCTCCCAAACCATCTTATGGTGCCTCCAACAGGGTTGAAAACATGGTAAATGATTAGTAGAGTCAATTGGATGGGGTGAGGGTATTATTAAATTAGATCCTGATCATTGGAACCCTTAATTAGAGCAGACTGTGGATGCCGCATGGGAGACAGGACAGGTATCTCTCTGGAAGACCCTACTCCCTACTTCTGCTGGTTTTCTCTGTGTGTTGTGGTGAATGGTGTTAGGGGCTTAGATCTAGGTGGCCAGTGGTCTTAGTGCCCCTTTTGCAGGAGCCAGGACACTTTTTGCTGGGTCCCTAAAAACAACAGAAACTGGGCTAACTTTCTTTATCTCAGAAGACTTTATTGACATTGTGATGGGAGTGGGAGCAAATTTCCTGGTTTCATTCTTCTCCCACTGTGCTCCTCATTGTCTCATCTGAATAAATGGTACCAACATATACCCCGGTACTCAAAGCTAAAATCTTGTCTTCATCCTTAACTCATGTCTTTCGTGCCTTCCCAGTATCCATCAATTCTCGACAGTTCTAGCTCCAAGATATGTCTTCAATTCACCTCCTCTTCTCCATCTCTAAGAGATCACATAGTCCATCTTCAGAGCTCAAATAGAAGACTTTAAGGGTCTACTAACTGGTCTCCAAGCTCTCCCTGATCCCCTGTCCCACGCTATTTCCCATCAATAACCAGAGGAATTGACATAAAACCTTAAAGTAGCCCACAGTATCCAGCTCTCAACCATCAGATGCCTTTTCATCACAGAATAAAATACCAAGACCTTATCATGGCCTATAAGCCTTGTGTGTTCTAGCCCTCCCCACCTCTCTGACCTCATTCTACCTATACCGGACTTCTTCATGTTTCTAGAATCTGTTTCCAATCACAAAGTCTTCAGCTTGTTGTCTCCTCTGCCTGGAGAGCTCTTTCCTGAGAGCTTCCTATGGCTGGTTCTTTCTCACCTTTCAAAACTTAGCTCAAAGTTCACCTCCTCAAAGATGCTTAACCTAAACTCCAATAAATCCAATAGATAAAGCACTCCTCTGCACTCTTCTCTATCCAAGTATATTGTTGTTTCATCATAGTCGGTAATTACTTAACTTTGATCACTTGTTCATTGTCTGTTTGCTCCCCTAGACAGTATATTCTAGGAGGGTAGGGACCGTGTATGTTTTGATCAGTATTCTATTCTCAGAACCTAGTGTATTAGTTTCCTGGGGTTGCAGTTATAAAGTATCACAAACTGGGTGGCTTAAATCAAGAAACATTTATTCTCATAGAGGTCTGGAGATCAGAAGTCTCAGATCAAGATGCTGGCAGGGCTGCGCTCCGTCCAAAGCCTCCAGGAGGGGACCCTCCTCTGCCTCTTCCAGCTTCTGGTGGTTTCTGATGTCCCTTGGCCTGTGGCTGCGTTGCTCCAGTCTCTTCCTCCGAGGTCACACCGCCGCCTCCTCTACTGTCACACTTGCCTCTCCTCCACGCTTGTAGGGGCAGTTATCATTGGATTTAGGGCCCACCCAGGTCGTTCAGGATAAACTCCTCTCAAAATCCTTGGTCACAACTTTTTCCAAATAAGGTCATATCCATGGGTCCTGGGGATTAGGACATGGACATATTTCAGGGGCCACTCGTCAGCCCACTATACCTAACGAAGTTCCTGGTACCAGTAGGTGCTCAAAAACACGTGTTGAGTGGATGAATGAATCATAACAAGGGATGCTGTGATCAGAAAAACCAGCCAGCTTGTCTCACTGACCCTCACCCTTGATTAGAAATGTTTACCTTCAGGTATCTTTTCCAAGTGAGTGCTGGGCTTGCCGCATTAGCGCTTACCTGTACCTGAGGGGTGTGCTTCACCCATCACCCACCATGGCTATCTCTCAGGGCTTCCTTTTGTTCAGGAACCATCTATATCTCCCAGGAGGGATGAAAAAGCAGACTCTCTAAGACAAAAGGATGGCATATGTATCATTTAAGATCTTGAAACAGTATCCACCCAAATAGGTCAATTGAAGAGGTTTAATAAGACTACTTAAATTGGTATGGGAATGGGAAAGGAAACAAAGGATAATGAGGTCCCCAGGGGCAAGGTCTTACCACCCTTAGGACCAAAGGGATGGGGGAGCGGGGAAATAATGTTAACAGAGTCCTATGAGAGCTAAGCTGTGGAGCTTTCTGGAAGGAGCTATAGTCATAAAATAAGGAGGGAGCAGGGAGAGAAACATACATGTCTCTCTTTCCCCATTGGTGTTCTCAATGGGCAGAACTGAATAGGAACCAGAGGAAAGGGGACTTCTAGGTGCTGCCCATAGTCCATAGTGGTCATCCCTTGGGGTACAGAGCCAGGAAGAAGACAGGGCATAGGTCTGGAGGAGACGCAAAGGGAAAATGACCAGCAGGGAAGATTGCAAGCAATGGCTTGATTTGAAGGGTCAGAGAGGCAGGAGGCATAACGAAGTTGTCTCTTGGTCTAAATAAGGGAACAACAAGTAAGAAACTTCCCTCTCTCCCCCGCCATCCTCCCTGCTATCACCACCCTCCATGGAAGCAGGGAGACTACCTCAGTTGTTCCAACACTTGTGACACTGTTGTCACCCTGAAGGTTGGGGACAGGAAGAGCCCAGCCACAGAACTGCCTTTGCCAAAGGCTCTGGAGGGCGTTAAAGTTCAACATGCAAAAAACTAAGATCATGGCATCCAGTCACATCACTTCATGGCAGATAGATGGGGAAACAATGGAAACATTAACAGACTTTATTTTCTTGGGCTCCAAAATCACTGCAGATGGTGTCCGCAGCCATGAAATTAAAAGAACTTGCTCCTTGGAAGAAAAGTTACGACAGACCTAGACCGTGTATTAAAAAGCAGAGACATTACTTTGCCAACAAAGGTCCATATCATCAAAGCTGTGGTTTTTCCAGTAGTTAAGTAGAGATGTGAGAGTTGGACCATAAAGAAAGCTGAGCGCCAGAGAATTGATGCTTCCTCACTGTGATGCTGGAGAAGACTCTTGAGAGTCCCTTGGACTGCAAGGAGATCAAACCAGTCTGTCCTAAAGGAAATCAAACCTGAATATTCACTGGAACGACTGATGGTGAAGCTGAAGCACCAATATTTTGGCCACCTGATGTGAAGAGCTGACTCATTAGAAAAGACTCTGATGCTGGGGAAGATTGAAGGCAGGAGGAGATGGGGATGACAAAGGACGAGATGGTTGGATGGCATCAGTGACTCAGTGGACATGAGTTTGAGCACACTCCAGGAGATGGTGAAGGACAGGGAAGCCTGGTGTGCTGCAGTCAGTGGGGTCACAAAGAGTCAGACACTGAGCAACTAAACAACTGGAGGGTGAAGATGCTTGTGGAGAGCAGAGGCTGAAGCCCAGCAAGACCTGAAGCAGGCAGGGAGAGGATCTTAGCAGAATCTTTCATGCTACCGTGGGGTTCACAGAGCAGTCCCTGCCCCGCCCCGCCACAGGCCTAGGGAAAAAAAGGGAACTTTAACCTCTGACTTGCAGGCTGGAGCCAAGGAAAGTATGAGAACTGGACTGGTCTTTCTCAGCACAGCTACAAGTTGAACTCTAGTGACCAGAAGGGCTGGTCCAGCTGAAGGCAGATTCCACATCTCTCCTGGACACTTGGACATCCAACCTGGGCGAACCCTCTCTTTTCCTAGCAAAGCACACTCCTATGGCCCTGGCAAGGACACATTTACCAAGCCCAACACCTTTACCTTTTTCTCACCATTTTATTTTGATAGCTGCTTGAATTTAGGTCTTTTTTTCCCCCATATCATTTACTGAAAGAATAACGGAAGTATTAGAAATGGTAGACAGGATAAGCTGCCTTCCTGTGAAGCAGTCAGGTAAGAATAGCTCCGTTCTGTCCTTGGGCCTTCTCTGCATGCTGTTGCTTCTCTTCCTGAGCTGCTGCCAGGCTCTCCTTTCCCTCCTTGTAAGCAGGGGGATGCCGGCTTCACTCTGTTTTCTTTCTGATCCTTGTGAGCTCTGTTGGCCCATGCTGCCTTGGGGACAGGATCTCACTTTATTAAACAGAACAATCAATTAGTTGTATTCACCCTGAACAACATTGTTGGCCAGTTTCTCTTAAGAAAGGGCTTAGTTCTTGTGTCTATTGACAGTTGTATGGGAGGGGCACCTGTCTGGTGGGAGACCTGCTTTGCCCTCAGCAGTGGTCAACCCTCTGTTCATTGGGAAAAACTCCAGAGGGCCACCATGGGAGTGTGTGCCTACCCCCTAATTTTAGGAATCAAGATGTAAGGCCCAGAGGAGGTGGCATGATAGAAATGAGCCACACATCAGGCTGCAGAAGGGGCCGGGAGAGGACAGAAGTCTCCCAAAGCCCAGGGTCTGGGACTCATCCCTTCATAATAGCCCCAGGTCTTAGGAGGCTCTGACAAGCCATCCTATTGTTTTTTCACAATGGAAATTCCTTTTGGGGTTTTGATGATTCTACTAGTAAGTAAAACTTGCTCATTGCAGCATTTCAAACACTTCAAGGCTGTGTGATCTTCCAAAGACCAGTGAAATTTCCTACCTTTCTGTAGCCTGTTAATTCAGCCTACAGAATTAACAAGTTTTGAGAGCTTGCAGGGAATAGTTCCAGATTTTTAAATGTTCATATCATTGTTTTAAAGCTGGGGTCAAACCTTTGCTTGCTTTATCCTATGCTATTTTATTGATACTTCAGAAGGTACAGGCAGTTCTGCTTTCCACACATAATGCATTTCTGAAAAGATGTTCAGAAGCTAAATTTGCAAATGTAAATAATCAACATACGTTTTCTAAGGTAATTGCAATCTCAGAAATCTAAATTATTCTGGCATCTCATTCTTCGAATTTGCTCTTATACTTTGCAGTTGAACACAAAGTCCACAAGCTTAAGTCCATGAGCAGCAAATCAAGGCTGAAGATTTTCTCCTTGCAGTGCCCCAGTAATTTCTTTGTTTCAATTTTATTAGGCATATGAGACCTTGTCTTCTTGTTGTTAATATCAACATTTTAATTTCTCTCCTTATTATTCATTTTAATGACACAAAAGGGCATGATGCAATAAAAATATCCAAGGATAATTGTACAAACCTGCCTGGCCATGCTCCTTAGCCTGGATTGGGGGCTGGCAGACAGTGGCACCCCGCAGATCTCAAATATGCATCCTTCTGGTGAGTTCTGAAGGTCTGAAGCTGGTACTTGAGTGGTGGCTTAGAGGGTCTCCACATGTGTTGTACATAAGTGTGGGTGATTCAGAAGTTGAAATTATGAAGTCAAGGATACCTGTATTGTGAATATCTTCGCCGGCAGTGGAAGCTGACCTAGCTCTTTAGGAAGAACACAAACGTACTGGAAAAGATGGGCTGCTCAGAAAGGCGTTAGGGGCCGGAGCACTAGGGCCAGAACTCTGCTCTGAGGAGCACTGGCCAAGGTCATGACACAGAGCTGCCCTGATGAGAAAACGCTACCAGGAAACCCTCGGGGCTACAGCTGCTGCCCTGGGAACTCACGGCACATAGCTGGGAACTCAATGGGAACTCGTGCTGAAAGTACCCCTGCCACTGGCGCTGACAGGACTCTGTGTCAGATTCTTGCAAGTCCTAAAGCAAGCCATCTCAGGCACTCTCCTCACCAGCAAAACATTACCCCTCTGAGTCGGTCTCCCCATTTTCCTTGTGAAGACCTGTGTGCTGTGTGCCTCTGGTGGAACCAGATTGCAACTCTGTGTCCTAGCGGCAGAGCAGTCTGGGAAGTGGGATTTCTGGCTTCTGCCATGGGAAAAAGGTATTGGCTTGGCCAAAGAGTTAATTCTGGGTTTTCTGATTTTAACGGAAAGACCTAAATGAACTTTTTGGCCAACCCAATGTTATAAGACAGCTGATTCCCCAAACATGAAAAGAATGTTCAAATTTGCTGGGACTACAGACAAGAAGAAGGAGAGAAGAAGGATAAGAACTGTCCAAGTACAAGTAGCTATGTTATTCACTCAGTCGTGTCCGACTCTTTGCAACCTCATAGATTGTAGTCCACCAGACTCCTCTGTCCAAGGGATTTCCCAGACAAGAAAACTGGAGTGGGTTGCCATTTCCTTTTCCAGGGGATCTTCCCTTCCCAGGGACTGAACCTGGGTCTCCCACATTGCAGGAAGATTCTTTATTGTCTGGGCCAACAGGGAAGCCCAACCAATAGCTATAGTAGATTACTTTAAAGTCTGTGTAGTATTGCACTTTATGCATATAATTCATTTAGCAAATACTCTACTAGTATATATTCAAATGATTTCCTTTGTTTTTGCTGTTAAAAATCATATTTGCATATGTGTGTGTATATACACAGGTATACCCTAACATGCAAATATATTTGTATACTTTAACTTATTTTTGTAGGATTAACTCTTCAGAGTAGAAGTGCTGGTCACAGGATATTTAAAATCTTATATTTTGAAATGTATCATGACATTGTCTTCATAAAATCTTGTTGAAGTGCCTGTCAACAAAGATAGGTCATGTTTAAAGGAGTTATCAAGTTTAGAGAGTTTTGACAATATTCAAATAATTAAAAATGAATCATTAACAATACATGTTTGTACAGGACAGCTTTATTAGCCAGAGTATCTAGAATAAATGGAATAGACCCTTGTCCTACTGAGCCTGATAACAGAATGTTCACTGTACTAGTTATCTGTGGGTCTATATATGGATTTTTCAGGCTATTATCATGGACACTGTGAAGCTCGGTCTTCGTGATGAGTGTTAATTCCAAGTTGCTCAATCACCCATAGGGCTGCTACATATGGTTGTACAGAAATGACTTACTGACTTTAGGAGGTGCTGTTTCACAATGTAGTCTACGGAAGTTGTGACCCCCTACCCGCACCCTGAAGTTGTGCAGTAGATAACCTGTACAACAGCACACAGCACTCCTGCCAGCCAAAGCAAAAAGAGTCACTTGTAAATCTTTCCCATATTTCTTTTGGACTTTTAATTCATTTGTCTAAGGCAACTGATAATGAAACATTAAGCCTGTTTCCTTTCCTGGGCAATGAGGCAGCTATGGTGACAGTTCCTAAGTACATAAGAAATGCATCTTGAATTCTGTGACATTTCACATTCCCTACTCTGCCCAGCGGCCAATGGCTTCTTCTTCCAAGTGACATATTGATTGTACATACATGCAGGGTGACTCTGACTGCGTTCAGTGTTTTGTGCTCATCATCTGTTATCCCATTCTTATTGTCATCCTAGGCCCAGACAGTATCAAATTGGAAGCAGTAGTGTAGAAAATTATGAACAAATAAAAAAAGACTACAGCTGTGAAATGAATCAGGCCATCGTTCCACATTTAGTATTTCCCCTGTTATAAACACCTTGCTTCTTTCTTCACCCTGTTAGGAGGTCTCAGAGCCAGGAGCGGGCTGGGATAATTAGAGCTAAACTCTGACCTTGCTTTGGAGTTGGGTACAAGGTGTCCCTGAGAGCGGCAAATTCTGCTGTCCTAGAAAACCTGTCACGTCTTCGAGGCTGTGGGGTGGCTCACTAGGGTGTGACAGCCAGGAAGCTGGGATTGACACGTGGTGATTTATGTGACTGTGAGTGGCAATTTCACTCTTACAGGGCACCAGGGATGGCCCCTTCCCCCAGGCTTTATGAGACTGTCATTAATCACACCCCTCCAGGTGGATTTGTGACCAAGGGGATAATGAGAGGATGCCATGTTGCTAGCTGGCACAAATGTAGGTGCAGCTCCATCCGGGTGGGTAATTTCATGCACCAGCAGAAGGACAAGCCTTAAGGAACGGCACGTGGGCCAGGCGCACCTTGTCACTGTGATGACCGCAGGCTCCTCTGTCACGGCACTGTGCTTGTTGTCTCTTTTGTGTTTGTTTAACATACCTGTGGTGGATGTGACTGGGGCCTGCCTTTGAATGTTAATCAGAACCAGTGCAGATACTTTCTTCCTGTTCTAAAAAGTCAAAAAAAGTGAAAAAGTGAAGTCGCTCAGTTGTGTCCGACTCTTTGCGACCCCCTGGACTATAGCCTACCAGGCGCCTCCGTTCATGGGATTTTCCAGGCGAGAGTACTAGAGTGGGTTTCCATTGCCTTCTCTATCTAAAAAGTCAGTTCTGCCCCTTTTTTTCCTGGCTCACCAAGAGTCTGTGCAAAGAAGATGGGGATGCAGAATGTGCCTGTAGGAAAGACCACCGTGGGTAGGGTGGCCACCTTCGTCTCTTCCCCAGGCTCAGCCCTGGGCTGGGAGCACACAAGGTTGTAGGTGGAAGCTTGTGGGACCCTCTGAACCTGGGTGGTCAGAGATAATGCTGTACAGGGTAGGGCTGGAGGCTCTGGTCCGTGCAGGCTCCATTCTGCCCACTGCTCTTCTCTGCCCTCAGTGCCTCTTCCTCAGATGGCCCCAGGAAGGGGAGCTCACCCCTTCCTCCTCCAGGGATTTGGCCCTACTTGGAACTTCCTGACTTGACTTAGAGCTCTGCTTTGGAAGCAGAGAAAGCTCTGAGGACAGGATGAGGGCCTCTCTTGGGGAAGGAGCTGAGGCTGTTGGAAATCTGCCTGGGAAATCTCTCCCCTCTCGAGTCACTCTATGAGCTCCACATACCTTCTCTGTTGACTTAGGGCTGGGGAAAACCTGATGACCGGTCATAGGGCCTCCCCTGTCTAACACTCAGGATCTCTATATATGTATTTAATCATCCACTCAACAAATGTTGATGGATCTATTGCCACACTGGTCTAGGGATTGAGGATATACTAAGGAACTAAAGAGATACATGTCCAGCCCTCATGGAGCTCACATTCCAGAGGGGAGAGAGAGTTAAAAGCAAAATATATAGTATGTTGAAAGATGATAAGTGCTACGGGAGAAAAATAAAGCAGAGAACAGGGATGGGGCATGTTCTGGTGGGGAAGGGTTGAAATTTTAAGTAGGCTTGTCAGGAAAGGCCTCGTGAAGAAGCAGAGCCCTGTGGAAGAGGAGGGAGCCAGCAGGGGTCGGGAAGGCAGCCTCAGGCAGGCGCGTGCCTGGAGTGTTCTGCAAGGCCAGTGCAACTGCAGCTGAGTGAACAAGGAGGATGGAAGGGAGACTCACATCAGAGAGATGACGGGCTGATTGTCTAGGGTCTTACAAGCTCTCACGAGGAATTGAGATTTTCCTTGAAGGGAAATGATAAGTCTTTGGGGGAGGGGGTCAAGAAAAAGAGTGGCATGGTCCAAATGATATTTAAGAGGAAGCTCTGCCGTTTTGAGAATAGTCTAAGATGGGGTCAGGTTCGGGGGGAGGGAAGCAAGCACTCGTGATGTAGCTGAGAGTTGGTGGTGGCCTGAGACAGTGCTGGGTGGCCGTGAAGGAAGTGATATGCTGAGAAAGTGAAGCTGAAAAAATTTGCTGTTTATGTCAGAGTGTTCTGCCTATGTTTTCCTCTAAGAGTTTTACAGTGTCCAGGCTTACATTTATGTCCTTGATCTATTTTGAGTTTATTTTTGTGTATGGTGTTAGGGAGTGTTCCAGTTTCATTCTTCTACATGAGCTGTCCAGTTTTTCCAGCAGAACTTATTGAAGAGACTGTCTTTTCTCCATTGTATATTCTTGCCTCCTTTGTCATAGATTAGGTGTCCATGGGTGCCTGGATTTACCTCTGGGCTTCCTATCCTGTTCTGTTGATCTATAAAAACAAAAATAAACAAATGGGACCTAATTAAACTTAAAAGCTTCTGCACAGCAAAGGAAACTATAAACAAGACAAAAAGACAACCCTCAGAATGGGAGAAAATACTTAACAAAGTAACTGACAAGGGATTATGCTCCAAAATGTACAAACAGCTCAATAAAGATCAATATAAAAAAAAAAAAACCAAATAACCCAAACAAAAACTGGGTGGAAGACCTATACAGACACTTCTCTGAAGAAGACCTAAAGATAGCCAACAGGTACCTGAAAATATCCTCAACATCACTAATTATTAGAGAAAAGCAAATCAAAACTACAATGAAGTATCACCTCATACCAGTCAGAATGGCCATCATCAAAAAATCTACAAACAATAAATGCTGGAGAGGGTGTGGAGAAAAGGGAATCCTCTTGCACTGTTGGTGAGAATATAAATTGATACAGCCACTATGGAGAACAATGTAGAGGTTCCTTAAAGAACTAAAATTTGAATTACCATATGACCTAGAAATCCCACTCCTGGGCATATACTCAGGGAAAAACCATAATTTAAAAAGATGCACACACTTCAGTGTTTATTGCAGCACTATATACAATAACCAGGACATGGAAGCAAGCAACCTAAATGTCCCTCAACAGAGGAATGGATAAAGAAGTTGTGGTATACACGCACACGTGCACACACACACACACACACACACACACACACAGAGGAATATTACTCAGCCATAAAAAGGAACAAAAGCGCAATTTGCAGAGGTGTGGTTGGATCTAGGGACCAACATACAGAGTGAAGTAAGTCAGAAAGAGAAAAACATATTGTATAATGCCACTTATATGTGGAATCTAGAAAAATGGTATAGACGGATTTATTTGCAAAGCAGAAATACAGACACAGTTGTAGAGTACAAGTGTATGAATACCAAGGCGGGAAGAGAGGTGGGATGAATTGGGAGATTGGGGTGGACATATATACACTACTGTGTATGAAATAGGTAAGTAATGAGAACCTATTGTATAGCACAGGGAACTCAAAGTTCTGTAGCGACCTAAGTGGGAAGGAAATCCAAAAAAGAGTGGACATATGTATATGTATAGCTGATTCACTTTGCTGCACAGCAGAAACTAACACAACATTGTAAAGTAATTATACTGCAATAAAGATTAATTGAAAAAAAGATTTGCTGATGGATTCAATTGGGATGTAACAGAAAGAGAATAGCTGTGGATGACTTCAACGTTTTGGACTGAACAACTGAAAGGATGGGGTTACCATGTTCAGATCTGAGGAAGACTGAGTGGAGAAAATTCAACTTTGAAGAAAGCAAAGTCAGGAATCAGACTGAGCCCATTAAATTTGAGATGCCCTTCAGCTATTCACAGGCCCCACCTGGTGGCTCAGATGGTAAAGAATCCACCTGCAATGTAAGAGACCCAAGTTCAATCCCTGGGTTGGGAAAATCCCCTGGAGAAAGGAACGGCTATTCACTCCAGTATTCTTGCCTGGAGAATTCCATGGACAGAGGAATCTGGTAGGCTACAGTCCATGGGGTCACAAAGAGTCAGACATGACTGAGCAACTAATACTTTCACTTTCAGCTACTCAAGGGGACTAGCTCAGGGTGGGCCATATAGGAGCCTGGAGTTCAGGAGGATGGTCTCCAGGCTAAAAAGATAGGAGTTTCAGAGTCGGCAGCTTGCACAGGTGCTAAAAGCCATGCACTGGAAGAGCTCCTGAACAAAGCGAGCAAAGGCACTGAAGAGCAGAGATCCCAGGAATGGGACCCAGAGCACCTGAGCATTCAGAGGGAGGAGACACAAATGGAAACAAGCATAGCAGATCAAGCAGGAATGGCCAGGGAGGGACAGAGAAACCCAGAGAGTGACATCCTAAAAACGGAGTGGAGGAAGTACGGCTAAGGCAAGCAAGTGATGAGCTGTGTCCAGTTCTGCTGATCACTGGACTGCAAGTTCATGAGCACAGGGACTCTTCCTCCATTACTCTATGCTTGATAGAATAGGACCTGGCACAGAAAAGATGCTCAACAAACAATTTGTTGAATGAATAAGTCAAGTAGGATGAGGACTGATAATTTACCACTGGAAGTAGCAGCATGGAGGTGACCTCACAAGAGCCATTCCAGTGGTGCGGTAAGGATGGATGCACACGGAGGTGGGCTCCAAGGGAGAAGAAGTGCAGGCACAGGACGGAACTGAAAAGCGAGCTTCTAGCTGGAGAAAATACAACATTAAGTCCAGTCTGTCTTGTCACATCACCAATGGGGTCATTGTCCAAGAGCCTGGCTTTCACCTTGTCACTACAGCTCCTCAACAGAAAAAAGCCCAAAGTGCCTTGACACAATCCAGTTGCCATCCGTCTTTTTATGCTATCCTTAATACCTTTCTTTTCCAGTCAAACAATGTAGATCCCAGATGCCTTATGAACTGTGTAACTATCAGTAAGTCACTTAACCTTTCTGAGACTCAGTTTCCTCATCTGTTTAAGGATAATTACTGTATTCACGGGGTTGTTAGGGAATTAAGCACTAGTGTTCAGTTGATATTCAATAAGTAGCAATAATTTTTATTCCTATTCTTGCACATTTGCTGGTGCTAGGGTCCACCCCACCCCACCTCCCCACAGTCCATCTGTTAAAGTATGCTCCAAGATCCTATTCGAGACTGTCTGTTCATTTATGCATAGCTATAATAATAATAATAAGAGCAAATATTTACACAGCACTTAGTCCTTACTAAATGAGTGCTTTGTACATATGAACTCATTTAATTTTCAGAGCAACCCTGGACATCAGGTTGTGTTATTGTTCCCACTTTGTAGAAAAGGAAATCAAGGTAGAGTGGTTACGTGCCTTGCCTCAGGTTGCACAGCTCTCAGGTGGAACAGTAAGGTTGTTTCAAACATCCTCTCTGTAGAAAACTGTTATCTAGTGTGCATTGTGAGCCAGGCCCTGTGCCAGACACTGGTGGTTTTGAAATGCAAAAGATTCTGCTATGTTCTTAAGGAGCCCTCAGCATGGCCTTCCTGACTACTTAGGGCAAAGGCACATCTGTTGAATTCCTGTAGCCCTTACTGCCTATCCCATTCATGAAGTGTGAAGGTTGCTGAACATTACTCTGACGTACAAACCTGCAAGCTCCTTGAGCCATGCTAGTGGGCATAAAATAGTATCTTATTTTGATTTGCATTTCCCTAATGGCTAAGAATGTTGAGCATCTTTTCATGTGCTTTTTGGCTATTTATATATCTTCTCTATTTTTTTTTTTTTTTCCTTTTTTTTTTTTTTTATTAAATTTTAAAAACTTTAATTCTTACATGTGTTCCCAAACATGAAACCCCCTCCCACCTCCCTCCCCATAACATCTCTGTGGGTGATCCCCATGCACCAGCCCCAATCTCTAAATAAATATCTATTCAAGTTCTTTTTCTGATGTTGAGTTGTGAGGGTTATTTATATTTTTATGTTGTCTTCTTATCAGATATAGGATTTAAAAATATTTTCCCCATTCTGCTGCTGCTGCTAAGTCACTTCAGTCTTGTCCAACTCTGTGTGACCCCATAGATGGTAGCCCACCAGGCTCCCCTGACCCTGGGATTCTCCAGGAAAGAACACTGGAGTGGGTTGCCATTTCCTTCTCCAATGCATGCATGCATGCTAAGTTGCTTCAGTCATCTCTGACTCTGTGTGACCCCATGGACAACAGCCCACCAGGCTCCCCTGTCCATGGGATTCTCCAAGCAAGAATACTGGAGTGGGTTGCCATTACCTTCTCCTGGTTGTCTTTTTACTTCCTGATAATGTTCTTTGATACATGGAAGGTTTAAATTTTTATAAAATCCAATTTTTCTGTTTTTCTTCTGTTGCGCATGCTTTTGGTACCATATCTAAGAATACATCTCTAAATCCAAGGTCATGAAATTTTACCCCTATGTTTTCTTCTGAAGGTTTATGGTTTAAGCTTGTATTTATGACCATCCTAGACAGCATATTAAAAAGCAGAGACATTATTTGTCAACAAAGGTCCATCTAGTCAAGGCTATGGTTTTTCCCGTAGTCATGTATGGATGTGAGAGTTGGACTATAAAGAAAGCTGAGTGCAGAAGAATTGATGCTTTTGAACTGAGGTGTTGGAGAAGACTCTTGAGAGTCCCTTGGACTGCAAGGAGATCCAACCAGTCCATCCTAAAGGAGATCAGTCCTGGGTGTTCATTGGAAGGACTGATGTTGAAGCTGAAACTCCAATACTTTGGTCACCTGATGTGAAGAGCTGACTCATTTCAGAAGACCCTGACATTGGGAAAAATTGAAGGCAGGAGAAGAAGGGGATGACATAGGATTAGATGGTTAGATGGCATCACCAACTCAGTGGACATGAGTTTGGGTAAACTCCTGGAGTTGGTGATGGACAGGTAGGCCTGGTGTGCTGAGGTTCATGGGGTTGCAAAGAACTGGACACGACTGAGCGACTGAACTGAACTAGGTCATGTATCAGTTTTGAGTTGATTTTTTCTATGAAGTTAGATAGGGGTCCAGATTCGTTCTTTTGTATGTGAAAATCCAATTGTTCCAAGTGCCACTTGTTGAAGAGACTGTTCTTCATTAAATAGTCTTGGTTTCCTTGGTTAAAATCAATTGCCCATATGTATATGTTGCTGGACTCTCAGTTCTATTCCATTGGTCTATGTTTCTGTCTTTTTTCCAGTACCACACTGTTTTGATTATTGTAGTTTTGTAGTAAGTTTTGAATTTGGGAAGTGGGAAACCTCCAACTTTGTTTTCCCTCCAGTCTTCTTTCTCAAGATTGGTTTGGCTTTTTAGGGACCCTTGAAAAGCTTTTTCAATAAAAGACATGGTGCAATTTGACAAGCTTAGAGGAAACAAAAAGAATCTCAATCTAAGTGTCAGACCTTGAATGAAAATTATCTCACAATGATGACTGATTTAAATGTAAAACTATTAAACTTTTATTTTAAAAATAGAAAAATCTTTGATCTCTGAGAGTTAGAAAGTGACAATGTTAAGTTGCTCAGTCATGTCTGACTCTGTGTGGCCCCATAGACTGTAGCCTGCCAGGTTCCTCTGTCCATGGGATTTCCAGGCAAGAATACTGGAGTGGGTTGCCATTTCCTTCTCCAGGAGATCTTCCTGACCCAGGCCTCCTGCATTACAGACTGGATTTTTTACTGTCTGAACCACGAGAGTGAGTCTTAGACTTGATATATATATATAAAATCTGTAACAAGGAAAAACTGACAAACTTTACTGCATCAAAATTAAGATTGTTTGCTCTGCAGAAGACTCAATGAAAAGACAAGCTAGAGACTGGAAAAATATATTTTCAAACCACATGTCCACAAAAGACTAATATTTAGAATGTGTAAAGAACTCTTAATATTCAACAGTAAAAACAAGCAACCTCAATAAATCCAATTAGCAAATGGCCTAAAGACATTTCAATAAGGAAAATATACAGATGACAACTAAGCACATGAAAAGATGTTCAGCATCCCTAATCACTGCTGCTGCTGCTGCTGCTGCTGCTAAGTCGCTTCAGTCGTTTCCGACTCTGTGGGACCCCATAGATGGCAGCCCACCAGGTTCCCCCATCCTTGGGATTCTCCAGGCAAGAACACTGGAGTGGGTTGCCATTTCCTTCTCCAATGCATGAAAGTGAAAAGTGAATGTGAAGTCGCTCAGTTGTGTCTGACTCTTCGCGATCCCATGGACTGCAGCCTACCAGGCTCCTCCATCCATGGGATATTCCAGGCAAGAGTACTGCAGTGGGGTGCCATCGCCTTCTCCTCCCTAGTCACTAGGGAAATGTAAATGAAAAACACAAGGTATCGCTACACACCTATCAGAATGACTAAAACAAAAAATAGTGATACCAGTAATGTAGGTTGAGAAACAGAATCATTCATGTATTGTTGTAACATGCTATAGTCACTCAGGAACAGTTTGATCATTTCTGGAAAAGCTAAACATGCAACTCTCAGCCAAACCAGCAACTGTACTCAGCATTTATCTCAGAAAAATGAAAATTGATATTCCTATATAAACCCGTATATAAATCTTAATAGCAACTTTACTTGTAATAGCCAAAAATGGAAGCAACCCAGGTGGTTAAGCAACTGTGGTACTTCCATGCCATGGAATACGACTCAGTAATACAGAGGAACAACTATGGATATGTCAAACAATTTGAATGAGTCTCAAGGTAATCATGCTGAAAAAAAGCCAATTCCAAAGGTTAAATATTGTATCTTTCTCTTTGTGTAATGCTCTTGAAGTGACACAATTATAGAAATGAAGACAAAGTAGTGGTTGCCAGGGGTTAGAGATAAGGAGTGAGAGGCAGAAGTAGCTATAACAGGACCACAGAGGGGTCCCTGTGGTGGTGGAGAGATTCTGCATCTTGACAGCCACAATATCAGTGTGTGGCTGTGATACTGGACAAAGGTCTTACAAGATATGTGGCAAAGAAGTGGTAAGTGACAAAGATGTATCACTGGGGGAAGCCAGGTAAAATGTACACAATTGCTGTGCATTATTTCTTACAACTATACGTGAATCTCCAATTATTTAAAAATGAAAGGTTTAATGAAAACACAATGAGTGCTACACTGTTTAATTTTTTCCATTTGTAATGAAAGACTGCAAGCTTGTTGGTGTGCGACACGTGAGCACACACAGTGGTTAGAGGGATGTCAGATGAGGACACTTATTTTTCCATCACTCAGTTTATCTCTTGGCTGAACAGCACTGACTGCTGGGATGGTCGAGACTGTTACATTTTAAATTGTTTTTCTTCTTAGTCAAATATGTTTGATTTGCGCCCATAATAGATTGCATTTAAAGACTAGAAACATAAGGAACCCGATGATGAAATACAAGATAATTAAGAGCAAAAAATGGCAAAACTGTAATCCTACTTCAAAATTACCTTCTCCAATCTGAAAATTGCATTCATCTGATAAAAAAAATCCTTATATGGAGCATCAAGATGTCCTTGGTACTTCAAAAACAGTGTGAAGAGGAGAAAATAGAGTAACAATTATACCCAATTTGGCTTTTCATTTATTGAGAATAAAGGGTCTACCCACACCCACAATGAGCTATTTGCAGAGTGCTTGCAAATAGCGGCCTAGAATCTGTCCCCTCTTGTCATTTATAAGCAAAACATAGAAATTATAAAAATAAACCAGTAGTGTTTTTAGCATAAAATTCCATAATTTTAGACATAAATTCTTAGAAAACAGCTTTTGCTTGTACTGGTGCTGCATCATGGAGTTAAATCTCAAAGTATTTTTAGTGTACATACATTCTCTAAGCCAGATTTGACATGTCATTTTCAGTATATTTATTCAGTATAATTTAGAAAATTGTGCTTTCTTTTATATAATTTTAAAAGAGTTAACCGCGTATTTGTTGTTAAATGATACAAAGTGGAAATTTGTCTGTAATGACTACATATTATAAATGTTATTAATGAACGCATTAAAACAAACTGTAGCATACAATACTTAATATGATACTCAAATAATTTGAAGGTTAAAATCACTTCTTTGTCACATACCACAGAAAAATGGCAAACCCAGTTTAAAATTTTTTGAAGACAGTAGTAGTGAAAGGCATTTGCAAGTCACATATGGCTGGGCAGTGTGCTGGGTGTGCATGTATTTGTCAGCTTTGAAGTATCCCGAACACATCAGCTGTTAAGTGCCCACTGGCACTTATCTAGGGCAATTAGGAAATGCGGGTCCTGGTTAATGACATGTTCTCCATAACTGAAAATTACTATAGGTGTGAGCACTGGATTGGGGTCAAGAGACTTCAGTCTTTCACTAGCCTGGGGTTCTTGGACAAATTAAGTGGGATGATGACAATATTAATAGACACTCATTTCCCATGGCGGGCTTCCCAGGTGGCGCAGTGCAAGAGAATCTGTCTGCCAGTGCAGGAGACAAGAGAACGAGGGCTCGAACCCTGGGTCAGGAAGATCCCCTGGAGTAAGAAATGGCAACCCACTCCAGTATCCTTGCCTGGAAAATTCCATGAACAGAGGAAGGAGCCTGGTGGGCTGCAGTCCATGGGGTCACCAAAGAGTCGGACATGACTGAGCACACACGTGCATCTCCTATGGGGAGTGTCTAAAGCCAATCAAATCAGCTTTTATTTACATTTTAGCTTCTTTCTCATTTGGTATGTTTTCTACTCTACGTAACAGAAAGCCAACTCAATCGGTTTAAGTCGTGAGGAAAATAGAAAACTAGGATTTAGGGCAGCCTCAGAGTTGGTTATTTTAGCAGCTCATTTCAGCAGCGCGTGAAGGCCCTCGGTTCCTTCCTGTGTTCTGCCATCATTCGTGGCCCACAGGGCTTCTCTCAGGGTCGCAGGATGGGGGCCGTGGGTCTAGGAGGCCCTGCAGGTCATGAGGGTATCTAGAGAGAAAAGCAGGACTGCCTCCTCCAGTGCACGTCTTATCTCCCCAGCTGCCTTTCTCGCACCTCTCCTGGGTCCCCTGCTCAGCCCCGACCAGATTCCAGCAGGGAGAATGGGAGCTCCGTGACTGGCTTAGACTGTGCCGAACACAACTGACATTCCGCAGTCAGAGAAGAGAGAAAGACTGTGTGTCTGGTTTTGATATGACAAGGGTTCATGGTGAGGACAAGTAAGTACACATACCAGTAGGTTCAGAACAAAAGGTTTTCTAGGCACTGGTGTGTAGAACATGACTTCTGAGATCTGGATTAGCTGCCAAGAGTTTAGACACTCTGTGCCACTGATGCAGAAGTGTGTCATGCTGGGGAGGGCAGGCTTGCTCACATCCAAGCACCGCCATTTGCCAGACAGATTGCCTGAGATAAGTTGTGTACGTTCTCTAAGTTGAACTTATAAACCGGGGATGTTATGGAGTCGGCTGTTCGGAGAATTAGGTAACATATCCGAAGGATTAGGCCTAGTGCTCAGCGTATAGTTGGCCATCAATGAACATTCGATGCTGGTGTGATGCAGTGATGACCATGATGAGCTGATATGACCTTGTACTTCTCAACAGCTGACTAGTTGTTTCTCCTGCTTTCACTCTACTTTCAGCCAGTATCCCCTCTAGCCATCTATTCTCCATGGAGCATCCAGGGTGAGCTGTTGAAAACACAGGAGATCATGTCATTCTCCTGCTCAAAACCCTCTCATGGCTCTCATTACACCTAAAATCGGACCTAAAGTCATTGTGCATCACAGCCTAGAGTGCATACGGTCTGGCTCTTGCCGAGCTCTCCGCCTTCTTCAGCAACATGACCCATATCCCTCTGCTTTGTTATGTTGGCCTGAATCACATCAAGCCAGATCCTACATCACATTTTTTATGCCTGTTGTGCCTTCAGCCTGAAAACTCCCCACTAAATCGTTTCACATCTTGTCCCCTCATTTATTCATGTAAGGAGGTGCTCCAAGCACCTCCTCAGAGAGACCTTTGTCATTTGCCTTCTTAAGAACAGTTACCACACTCACTCTGAGTTACTCTTCCTCTTAGCCTGGATTGTCTAGAACAGGGGTCCCCAACCTCTGAGATCTAATGCCTGCCCATCTGAGCTGGAGCTGATGTAATAATAATAGAAACAAAGTGCACAAAAAATGCAATGTGCTTGAATCATCCTGAAACCATCACTTCCTCATGGTCCATGGAAAAAGCTGTCTTCCACAAAACTGGTCCCTGTTGCCAAAAAGGTTGGGGACCACTGGTCTAGAAAACAACCTGAAACAAAAGCTCATGTGCTGATACTTGACTGAGGAGAGATACAGTCTCAGGGAAGCAGGAACAAGGAAGAAGAAAGACAAAATACTGAATGGGCTGCAGCTTTGCAAGCACTGTAGCTGAGGGCTTGGTCTCCAAGGATGTCTTGAGATGAGGCATAGAGCTCTCTGTATCTCTGTACAGACCACCCAGGGAAGGAAGTAAGAATTGATCTGCTGGCTCCCTCCTACACCCCATCTCCCACGGGTCAGGTCCACCCACCCTTGAGGCAGAAACTCCCCACCCCCGCTCTACCCCGATCTCTATGATGTAATGAGTAGCCCCCCAGGTAGCCTCTGGGGAAGCCAGAGCTGCAGGGCTCCAGTCTGACCAATGCCAGTATTTCTTTGTCAGTTATTGCCACACACAGGGCATCCTGAGCTGCTGGCAATAGCAGCAGAGGCACCTGGCTCTAAGAATGTGCGAATAGTACAGAGCAGTTGATCAGGCCACTCTGGCCAGGAAGCAAGGCAAGTAGCCAAAGCCCTGGTGGAGGATAGGGGCAGAGAAGTTAGCATGCCTGCTCAGATTTCAGCAGTATACAAACTGAGTCCAGCACCATCTGATACATCCTCATCCTGCATAGCTCTCTTCATAACACTGAAGATGACCTGCCAAAATATTGCATATTCATTTGACTGAAGCAGATATTCAAACAGATGAAATCTCCATAAGTAGGAGCTCATCTTTGCCAATGATCCCCTTTTCAGATAGTCATGCTATTTACCATCCTCTACTAGTGAGCTGGAAAATGGGGTCATGACAAAAATATCCCTTGTGATTGAAGGAGGTTGGCCCCTCCCTTGGCTCTCCTACCGCGTTGCCTCTTTCACCTTGCTTTCTAATCCTAGTGCACATGCTGCTTTGTGGCCTGGAGGCCTGGCCTTCTCATCCCAGATGGTCCCTGGGCACATGGAACTCTGAGAGCAGCTGAGCATCATTTCCTCTTGTTATCAGTGCCTTTCTTAGGCCCCTTGTACCATCAATCTAGGCCCTGGGAGTTTGGTGGGACTTTTGTCTCTGGAACAGTACTATGGTGAAGGGTTTTGGTTTTCATCTCCCTCTACTCTCCCCAGTCACAATTCCCTTTCCATCACTACGTCTTCTCATTCATCCCACCTTCTTAATTAGAATTCCGACCCTACACCAATTCTTCATTGCCTTGAAAAATTTCCCAAATCAGTTTTCTCCTGAGTGAATACCTTATCTCCACGCTGACTCCCTTTCTCCCTAAATCAGAGTTTAAAGTAATTATTTCTGAGCGTGATTTTAGGTCTAGGATTTTGAATTTGGTGCCTACACTGCCTTAACTTCTAGATGACAATGAATCATCACTTAAGAATTAATATTAGACTTAAGGGAAACCTTTCATGTCACAGCTTTAGATCAGAGTAGGCCTAACTTCTAGCAAAATATAGGCATCGACTTGCAGGATTGAAAATGCTCTCAGAAGCTCACTGAATATGACTGCCTCCCCCTCTACCCTCTCCCAACCCCTTCTTAAGAGCTGAGGAAACAAGCCGAGGAAAGGTAGCATTCAGCTTGACTCACACAGCCAAAGAGGGACAGAGGCAGGCCACGGACCCGGTCTTTTTGCCTCTCTGACCAGGGCTCTCCTAAGATCCACACTGCTTCTTCAATCAACTACATAATTTGGTTTGAAGATTTACTAAGACATTTCTGGGGAGGAAGCAGAATGTTAAATTATGCAAGACAAGGAATACTGTTCCTTGCCTATTCCCACCTTCTAATGTGACCTCCTGGTCTGGTTTCTAATGGGTATTTCTGGGGACTTGTCCTGCCCAAGGTGGACTTGACCCAAAGCCAGGGACAGAGTAACTTTTGGTAGAATCTGACCCTTCTGATCCCCACAGCTGTGTGTCATCTCTGGGTATCTAATGTGCAGCTGCAATCTGAAATGGCCTGTAGGAGACACCATTATTTGGTGGCAGTTTTTGGTCATATGGTTGTGGTTTTGGTAAGATTAGAGACCGAAAAAGTTTCAAAACTGGCAAAGTAAAATCCCTAATACATATCGGGAATTTTTAAACTTCCTGATCTGGTAAAAAAAACACACCGATAAGTTTCTCTTGTGTGTCTCTGAATTTGCCTGGGGAGTAATCTGAATTTATGTTGCCTTTTAACTTTTTCCTTTCAAACTTACTGAATTGTATGATTTCAACATTTAAGCATCCCAGTTGGCTACTGAGAATCATCAGTGTGCTTGCAAAACAAGATTTCAGGCAAATTCTGAAATTCTATGTGTAAAATCTAGCCCATTTTCCAAGTTGGGGAGTATTATTAAACCAAGAATTGCCCTAAGAGGTGAAAGCATAGAGCAACTGAAAGAAGTGTCAAGGTCTGCTGGCATCTGATGCTGCCTCCCTGAAGGCTTGTTTTATTTCGTCATTCACACTTCACCTTTTTTATTCCAAGGTGACTTTTAATTCCAGTCTTATTTTATGCTCAGTAGTCACAATAGCTCACTTCAGATGTTAGCATTATCTCTAAGGGATATTCTGAACATCTGATTCGCAGCAGCTACATTTCTCTGCTTCTGTGGGAAGTGGAGGAAGTTTATCGAAGTCCAGTCCCTGCATTAAAGGGAGCTATTTCTGATCTCAGTCGATCTACAGACCCTGACTTACACATGACCCTGAGTTATTAAAAAACACATACCCCAAGGCCTGCCTTGGTTATGTAATAGGGTCACTAGGCTGACTCAGGGACTTTGTGTTCAGAGCTAAAAACAAAAACTGGCTTTTCCAAACACCTCAAAGTCTGGGAAGGTGGCTGAACCCAGCCTCCTGGCTGTGGAGACTCCATCTTGACCACTGACTTCAGAGGGAGGCTCAACATGTTTCCAAACTTCCTGGCTTCCTTTTACATGTCATCTTCATCTTCTTTTTCCCACAATGAAAAGTGCTGTCCCTTTCCTGGTCTGGCTGCAGAGAGTCTGGCCTCAAGCCAGCCTTGGAGTTTCAGTCATGGGTGGCCTTGGCAAAGATTCATGGTCAGTTCTGAGAGAGCATCATGCCTGCCAAGGCCAGGGGCATGGAACACGGAGCAGCCTTTATGCTTCTGAGGACAAATCGTGGTATCCAAGGGAGAAGTCGCAGCAGAGTGAGCCCTGAAAGTCACCCAGATTTCCTCCAAGTCCTCATTTTACAGATGGGGAAACATACCAATAGCAGAAATACAAATGGCTCTGGGTTACAAGCTGAGTGATAGTAGAGGGAGGGCTGCATCCCAGAACTAAACCTGTGTAAGGGCAGGGACCATGCTGGCCCATCCGCTGCAGTCTCCCCAGCACCTCCTACAGTGCCTGGTAGACACGAGGCCCCTGTAGAAGGAACAAACAAATTTAAGAGCTCTTCTTCCATGCCAGTTTTGCTTCTCCTGATATTTGACTAAGCTTAACAGCAGAAAAGCCCCTCTGCCCCTCCTCCAGGCCAGGAAAGATCACAGAGGCATGAACAAGACACTGTTCCCCCATGCCAGGGGATCACCTGCTGCCCACACAGCCAGAGCAGAATCCCCCCTCCACCCTTCAAAGGCTCCTGCCCATCAGGTAACTAGTCTAGTTACCACCAGACTAGGCTGGCTGGAGTCTCCCTCCTAAGTCTGATGCCACCCTGGACCCACAGTATGACCTTTGGCGGGGAGGGGACGGGGCTAGTTGTTACAAAGTTTCCAGTTTATTTGGTCACCAAGACTGATCTTTAGGCCAGTTAAAGAAAACAATACGATAACTGGGCTGTAGTCTCCAAAAGCTGTAGATGTTGAGAAGGGATCCAGAAAGTTTTCGGAGCCCCACGCTTGGAGGCGAGGTCTGGGCCTCATGTCTGGTTTTAAGCTTAGGAGAAGAAAGGACCCTCCGGTCAGACCTTGGCCAGGCTAGGCAAACGTCACCTGGGACTGCCTCTGTATGCGTGTGATTTCATAAGATTCTGCAGTGATAGAAGGCAGATTCAGAAAGAGAGGAAAACTTCGCTATTTAGCCGGTTGTTGGTACTCAGCAAGGGGATGTTATTTGACTTTGCCTCCAGGGACAGCTCTCTTGGTGTAGTGTACCGGCCCGCCTGAGCTGCACAAGCTATGGCAGCTGATTAAGAGCAGCCGCGCATCTTGAGAGCACAGCCTTTGGGAGCCCCGCCGGGAAAAGAGCCAGAGGAGAGGAGGGGTGTGTTGGGGTGGCCGGTGGGAGGGCTCGTTGCCTGCAGGGATCCACAGAGCCAGGGCGGGGAGCCCCCTCCCCCTGCGGCTGCAGAGATCGCCCCGGAGCGCCGGAGCCCTCCCACCCCGGGTGCGCGCCGGGCTGCTCCGCGCACCTGCCACGGGCCCCGCGCGGGTCTGAGCTGCCGGCGGGCGGCGCGCACAGGTGGCGGCGATTGGGCAGGCGGGGCCGGGAGGGTGACGTCACGGGCTCCGGTCCCGGCGGCAGAAATAGGGCAGCCGCCGCGGCGGTGCTACAGCAGCGGGCAGCGGCGGCTCAGAGAGCTGGAGCCGCGATAGCCCTCCAGCGCGCCCAGGACCCGCCGACAGCCAGGGAGACTGACCGAAGGACACGGGGCCGGGTCGCCGCTGCCACCACGGGGCGCTCCCTCCCGCCCGCCGAGTCCGGCCACCTGGTCTTCCTCTCGGCCCCGGCCGCCTCAGGTACGCGGCGCAGCTTCGGAGCGGTTGTGGGGAGGGTGCCAAGCCGCCACCGCCGCCAGCCAGTCTCCCTGCACCCCGCTGGGATCCGTGCGCCCGCGGCCCCGCGTTTGCCTGCAGGGCCCGGCTGGGTGCTTGCTTGTCCTCACCGCCGCTCCGGGTGAGCTAAGTTTGCCCGCCTGCGGGGAGGCGGGCACGGGACCCCCGCACCCGAGCTAGGCAGGGCTACCCCGATCGGGGCCAGGACTCGGGGTAAAGGCTGGGGCCCCAAGGCATGTGGCAAGTCTGCAATGGGGACCAGAGTGACCGGGCTGGCGCGGAGTACCGCGCAGAACCACTCGGGCCGAGCCCGCAGCGGGCGCCGGGCTCCGAGTCCCTGCAGGTGCGGATCTTGGGCTCTGGATCCCGAGCGGCCTCGGGGAGCGCGGTTGCAACCTGAGCTCGGAGTTGTGCCCTTGACCCGGGGCTGGGGCGTGGGGCGGGCGTCCTCACTACCTCTTTCCTCCAGCTTTGCGGGGAAACTTGGCACCTGCTTGCTGCAGCTCAAAGGGCCCGCGGCGCCCGGGCCTGGCCCTCACCACCCGGAGGGCCGCCGCGTCCAGACTGAGCGCTTGGGCTCCGCGGAGAAGGTGGGGAAAGACCCGGACCCCGCTCGGCTCGGGCAGCCCGCTACTCCCCTTCCGCTCGGCCGGTCGCTGTTCCAAGCAAGCTCCGGTGTTACTTGCTGGGGAGTCAGTAGCAAGCAGTTTGTTTAGGGGATGTTGAAGCACCGCGCTTGGTCCTAAGAGCTTGTAAAATGGGTGATCTCCCGCCCGTCTTTGCGCCAGCACAAAACGTGTTCCAAGTTTCGGGGGTACCTAGGCGACTCGGGCAGAGCGTGCTCCGCTTTGGGAGCGCGTGTCCCCGCGAGTTTAGGGAGGAGAGCTTGGCGCGACCCTTCGGGGCTGACAAAGCGGTGCCCCGAGCGCCTTCGTTTGAGGCGTGCCACCTGAGGACTTTGGCGCCCACTCCTCCGACAGGAGCAGAACCCTGCTGGAAGCAGTAGGGTTTCTCACCATGCCCGGAATGTGGCGAGCATCCCGTGCCACGTGTCCGTCTATGTAAGCTCCTGGGGACAAGGCAGCGTTGGGCCGCCTAGGTCTGCTGCTAGCCCAGAGTTGGTCCCCCGTGCGCTGTCCAGCAGACCTCGCTCCTGATCACCGTCGCCGACATTGATGAATAGCGCTTCCGCAGCCTTGCCATCGCTTCCCTCTAGGTGTCGCTTCCGCCGAGGTTTCCGGCGAGCGGAAAACAACGCCAATAGCTTTGGTCTGTGCCCTTCGTGAATTTGTAGCAAACCTGTGCACCAGAAATCGTACTAGATGGGCCGCCGAGACACAGACATCCGTCCACATTCTCTGGGCCAACAGAATTTTAGTAGGACGTGGCACTGAAAATGTGCACCCCAAAATGGGCCCAGTTCACAATCCCATGAGGAGAAAAAAGGGGTCAGGAAGAAATTCGGACTTTTCTTAAAAGTCTTGAATTATTTTCCTACCATCAGGGTTAGGGGAAAGCGAGAGATGAATTTTAACAGTGTCCTCTTGATCCTGGAATGATCCAGACAGGCCATGGGTCTGGGCAATGGTCAGGTGGAGCTGCTCACCTGGGAAGGACAGTCAGGGGAGTGAGGGATGTGGCATCTCTGACCCCAGAGGCCCATCAGCCCTTAGGCAGTAGCTCTCATGGAAGACCTGAGCGGATGCCCTACAGGTCCATGTCTGCTTCCCATCTTAGTTTTGTGAGAAGACACTGCAGTATTACTAGATTGTTTCTGTTTAAACACACTCAGATGAATGTTCACTTTCTTCCCATCCTGTATAAAAAAAGACAGCCGTCTCTCCAAAGACTTCAGACAGAGCAAAGGTCAGTGCAAGAAAATAGTCTTTGATGTAATGAATATAAATTGCTTAATAAAAGTTACAATGGATTTTCCTCTCTTCAATTTTTTTGCCCACCTTCTATTATTATTAATTCCAGGAAGGTTTATTTTTTTTTTCCCCCAAGAGAGGGGCAGCTTGTTCTGGGTAAGGGGAGAAGCTTTATCCCTTTGGCTGTGTCCTAGAGGTAGTTGAGGGAGCGATAGATTGAATTTTTCTACCTTGATCTGCTGGTCATTCAGGATTCTTCTCCTCCTAAGGGCTGCAGGCTTCCCCCAGCCCTCATACCCTGCTCCCCCACTCCACCCCTTTAGTGATCTTCATGATGTGATCTTTTGTTTGACAACATTATATTTCAGAAATTGGCACTGACTAGTCAGGATTTCCTAAAAATCTCCTTAATTGCTACTTTGCCTTTTTTGGTTTTTTTTTTTTTGCAAACTCAACCTTCTTGTGATGCTGTGTGCTTACTAGTTAATCAAATTAGGCAGTTATTTCAAGAGCACATCTTTGCTTACATTTTCTATCTTGGTGCATAACACAAGGCATGCAACTTCAAGTAAATCACAACCGCAGTGGAGAAAACATGGTACTCCAGAAGTATAATCTGGATGTTGAGGATTCTATATGTTAACGTCATAGTAAATAGGAGTGTCATAGGTTTACACATAGACTAATTTAGATATCAAATTTATCAAATGTAGGAACAATTAACCAAAGAGACAGAGTAGATGATTACTGGGGAATGCAATATAACTTCATTTTGGCTTGCTTCATGGTTGCCTTCATATGTTTCCATGCCTAATTTCCTTGGATTGGTATAGAAACTATTTTAGGAAGTTTGAACCCCTTTCTTTTTTCCTAAAAGACTCACCTATCAAAACTGCAGTCCTAAGCCTTGCAAAAGAAATTAGCAGATAGCTTCCTGGTTTTAGTTTGGGCTTTTGATGTGTGTGTGTTTTTTTTTTTTCCTTTGAACATGGGGCAAGCATGCAGAGAGAACTGTAGGATTTTGGTGTGTGTTGTTGACTGCCAACATCACATGTGTAAAAGGCAATGCACCTAAAAGCAGTTGGCTAGAGCATACACTTTTCAATGAGGTTAGAAATTCAGGAGGCTCTAAGTCACAAATCTTACCGTCCTCTTCAAGGCTGGATGGTGTTGCTCAGTTCTGCCAAATCATCTTTGTAATTTCTGGTCCTGTCTGTGACAAAGAGGAGCCGTTTCTGCGTGACTACTCCATAATGTCTGGACTGGTAATGTCACCGTATTCTGAGAGAAAAGACAAGAGAGAACAAACCAGGGAATAATCTTCCCCAGAGCTCTGAGGGTCAGAATTCTTCCCAAACAGGGATGGATCCTGGAGGAGGAAAGAGAGGTTTGTGTTTATGTTGGTGCTTCTCTCTGGCCTCTGACCCTGTTCAGTAAAGACAGGTTGCATGCCACAGTATGTTCTCTGGTGGGGCAGCTTTGGAGTTTACATATTCATATCTATTTCTCCCTGACCATTTGCCTTCTTTGGTCAAGGTTTTTCCACTTTCTTCAGAAAGCAAGTCAGTATTTGGAATGTTACAGTCTACAGATGAGTAGTACCTCTATAATTTTAAATGCAAATAAATAATAGTACAGCTATCAGCTTATAACACCAGGAAATCCTGTGGTTTTCACAGCAAGGTGAAATAGCAAGATGAAATAGGGCTCATCCATAACTTAAAAAAAAAGCAAAATCAGTCTGTCTAAACAGAATGAATACATATTCCATATGTAAATTTAAGATGATATAAGAAACAAAGCAGTTGCCTAGGGGTCAGTATGCTCCAGCGTTAGTCTAGGTCTGGCCACTGAGTTGGCTTTATATATTGGGTGAATCTTTCCACCTTCCAGGCCTTTGGTTCCTGTGTAATCAGGGCCAGCCTGGCACCTGATTCTCCTGAGCATGTGGAAACATGAGCCTCAGGTGGGAAACCCCAGAGGAAGCAGTGAAGTACTTTCCTTGGAAACGAGATATCTTAAATATCAAGTGATTGTGTTTTATAAGTTGTTTGAAAGGAGAAATAGTCCCAGGTCTTTTATGAGAACAATCTCAGGTAGATTTATAACCAATCTTGGGACTCTAGCATGGATTGGATGAAGCTTATAAACCTAAAGTGATTTCAAAAGGAGCTCTAGGTTGAAAAAGAGGGTTTGTGACCTTATTGGTGATACCTTCCTACTTCTATGATGGGGGGATTCTTGTTATATGTTCTTCTGTCTGAGGGCCAGTAGCACTATTTGAATTTGAGGAGTAATTAATCTTTCAACAGATCCTCTTTCCCCAAGTGACCATCTACCAGGCTGATTGGCATTGCCAGTGAGCTGAAGGGCACCCTTGCTGCCTGGCATCCTTTGCATCTCCTCATGGTTTTTTTTATTTCAGCCACATTCATTCTAGGCCAATAAAGACAGCAGTGATGAGGGCCAGGGAGCGTGTGCTGTGTGGCCCCATCATGGGTGGAGCGTGGGGCAGGGGGCGGCTTGACTTCCCCCTTGCTCTGCTCCTCTGGCCTTGCTGGAGCCATGGAAGCTGGAGGAACAGGGTCTCACTATCTTTCAGAGGATAGACTTGGGGCTCAGGGCCTCCGATCTTGTTCTGTGTAGATGTTTCCCCATCATACTAAAAACTCCCATGCATCCAAATGAAATATTGCTAAGTATCAAGAGGCCTCAGTGGACAGGGTTTGAATATAGATCCACGTCCACCTGGCTGGCTTGGAGTCCCAGCTCTGTCATTTATTTGCCACATGGCCTTGGCCGGGTGCTTAACCCTCTCTGTGACCCATGTCCTCTGTTATCTAATTAGGAGCTAATCCTTGCCCTCCTCATGCAATAGCAATGAGGGTTATGAGTGAGTACCTATAAAGCATTTAGAACAATGCCTGGCACATAGTAATTGCTATATAAGTGTTAACCAAATAGATAATCTCTATTTGGTTATTAGACAGATCATCAAAATTGATTTAGACCCAGTATTCTTTTTTTTTATGAACTGAACTGTCATAAAACTTGAGTTGTAAATTTTAAGGCTGTTGCTGCTGTAGATAGACTGAATTGTCAATCACCCTGAGTATAAAATGACATCTCAGACGCATCCGCCGTGCAAATGAGGTTTGATCTGGTGGTGGCCAAGCTGAAATAAACTTTACAGAGAGGCTGCCTAGGAATATTTCAGGAGTTGGCCTGGCTCACGTTTCCCTGTCATCCAGTAAAATCCTATGGGAACCTCAACACGATCTAGACAAAAACAGAGATGATTCCAAGTGCAGAAATGCTGCAGCTGAGGTTGCTGAAACACAGCTCAGGACAGCTGGGTAATGTCAGAGGTCTGGGTACACCGTCTTGAATGAAGTGATTTGGCGCTTTCCAAAACAATTGAACAGAATTTATTCTGATGCTATCCATTAATAATAAAACATCCAAAATAATTGGTCTTGGATTACTAGACAAATTGAAAACTAAATACTCGATATTGTGGCTTGAATATTTTATAACTCCAGGAATTGACATCTGTAAGTTATCAAGAGTAAGTTTTGATTGTCTTGCTGTTTTTTTAGTTTATTTAGGCTTGAAGTCATGAAAAGGGAGAGAAGACCTTTGCTATGTGTGCTTACTCCATGAGCACCGTGTGGTGGTGGATAAATAGGGAAGAATGAATAGAAGTAGAGTGGGAAGCAGTGTCTTTCTTGTTCCAGCTTGAATTACTGTTGCTTGTTTGAAGAAAAAAAAATTCCAAAAATCTAGTAGCTGCTTTTTGCAGTCTCTGGAACATGGCTCTGTGTTCAGAGAATAATTTCTGGAGAGTAGGGTGTTGCCCTATTTATTTTTAGAAAAACTGGTTGCAGTTAGGGAGTCATTTTTATTCTCTTTTAGTCCTGAATGTGATTTTCCCCTCCTCCCCTTCCCTGTAAGAACACACACCCTAGCTTGAGCCCTGGATGGGTAACGTAGCGCTGGGTGGCTGCTGATAACGCTGCAGCCTTCTCCCAGGTAGCCGCTGTACCAGTTCCACCTTGCTCTGCCTTCTTCGGAGGCGGGAGCTGGTGCAGAGGGCGCTGAGACCATGACTGTCATGTTGTAATTACTGGCCACCCAGACTCTTTCCCCCGTAGCTCCAGCTTTCCCTACAGATGTCCAAGGTGAATGGCTGAAGAAACATGGGTAGGAGTAGGAGTCTGTGGACTCCTTAAAAAAAAAAAGAAAAAAGAGAGATACCTTCCTTAAAAGACAGCCATAACATATAGCCTTGCCTCTCATAGGCCAGTGTTACATGCCCACAAGTTTCAGTCTAGCTCCTCATTGCTGTGGGCATTTTTGTCTCAAGTTGGGGACATAAAGCAAGTCTGGAACAGCAGCTTTATTGGGGTATGGAAGGCAGCCAGAGGAAGCCTGGAAGGTGGCAGGCAGTCTACTTGTTTGGCAGCCCTGGCAGCAGCTCTAGTGATCGTTTGATTCCTCTCCTTGTGTGGCACAGGGATCCTTCTAAGCTGTTGGCTTTGGGAGTGAGCATGGGTGGATCCTTCAAACAGGCTGTACGTTCTCTCAAGCAGCTCATCATTTCTGACTTGGACACTTGCTTTGGACCAGCCCTGAGCCACCTCACAGGGGTGCCGGCCTCCAAGGCACTCTGTGTTTCATCTCCGCAGCCATGAGCACTAGGCAGTGTGGACCACATGCAGTTAAGCACTAAATTGTGTGGTGCTCACAGAAATCAATAACCCTTAAAGTTTCCTTGGGTTAGAGTTGTAAATACTGCATGATGAGCTCTATCTGGCTATGTTTCTCAGAGATACTGAAATTAAGGCTGGAATATGTTCACAGTGGAAACCTTCAAAAGGACAGCTAATTGGACAAATGCACCAGTCTGTGTCTTTGTCCTCTTAACACAATGCCCAGTATATATTAGGATGTTGAATTTTTATTACAGCTGATCCTTTGTGTTTTTTGCATCCATGTAATTCTTTTATTACTTTCAATTGCCCATTTCTCGTCCTCTAGTATTTTAGACAATACTAAAAAGAGTCTCATAAAACATCTTAAATGTTACTGAAATCCTGTTATCCAGTGGATGCTTGAATTCTACTATAAGAAGGATTGGTCTTAGAACAGAAATGAAACGAGTAGGCCCCTTAATGTTTTGAAGTTCACTATCTTGTTAACTGATGCTGAGAGGGGTTGGGGGCCTGGAGGAGAAGGGGATGACAGAGGATGAGATGGCTGGATGGCATCACTGACTCGATGGACGTGAGTCTGAGTGAACTCCGGGAGTTGGTGATGGACAGGAAGGCCTGGTGTGCTGCAATTCATGGGGTCGCAGAGTCGGACACGACTGAGTGACTGAACTGAACTGAATCTTGTTACCTGAGTCCTCAGCTACAAACAGGAATACTACAGATTTAACATGATTTCTCACCAGTGTTTACTGTGTGCCCAGCTGCAAATGCTGTCTGCAGAAACTGACGCATGGACACATGGTAACCTGTCAGTGCTGTCTCAGCCTTTCCACCCTCACTTGTTCTGACAGATGTAGTGACAGGTGTATTTCAGGTGGGTTTCTGCATGCCAGTCAGCATTTAGAGTTTTTACTGTGTGCCCAACCCTGCCTCCTTCAGCCCTCACAGTAGCCCTATTGGGTACATATTATTGACCCCACTTTAGAGATGAGTAAACTAAGGCTCCAAAGTAGTGTAACTTCTCCACGGGAAACCAGAAGACCTGGCGCCAGCACATAGACTCATGTTTATCTGATTCTGGAGAGCAGGTGCTCACTCACTCACTACCCCTTGACTTGCTTACATTTTGCAGTGCTTAGTGCTGGGCATTTGTCATTTTCTCAACAGACTCAACAAAATGAGACCAGGAGGCTTTTGGCTGCATCTCACACTGTTCGGAGCCTCCCTGCCTGCTGCGCTAGGATGGATGAACCCAGGAGCCAGCGGAGGATGGAACGTGGGTGTGGGAGAGTCCCCGGCAGAGGTATAGTCACGTCACATCTGGCATGACATTTAAAACTCATTGCTTTTGATTGTTACAGTATCTGATTTCCTTTCTGCCTGTAGTTTATAGCAAGTAGATTGCAATGGAAGTGAAAACCCTGCTCCCTTTGCAGTAGGGGACAGAAGGAAGCCATGTGTGTTGATAGGGACTGGAGGTTTATATGATGCTATAACAATGGTCGGAAATCTCTCCAGGGTTGAAGATGTATCCCTGAATCAAGCTGTGGTTGCAGGTTTTGTCTTCTACGCAGACCCTCCCGAGAATGGCCGCTGTGTATGTTTAAGAGTACTCTGAAAGTGCCGACTCATCGGTGGAACACACCCCTGTGAATTAATGAAGTCTTTTAATTACAAAATATGTTTTAAAGGAAATAGAATCCTTTTCAGCTATGTAGATAAAAGAACCAGGCAGAGTAAGAACTGGCGGGTGGAAGTCCTGAGGGAGCCGGCCTTAATGAACAGATAAGAATGATTAATGGCATGTTAGGTATATATAAATGCTTCTAAAGCGCTTGAAAAACTTGTTCTCAAATGCCTCCCGGGAGAGTCTCGCCATCCTGCTAATTGCTTAGCTCTGGCCTGGAGTGGTGAAGAGGAGTCCTAAACAGCATCCGCCCTGCTCAGGTAGTGGGCTGCATGAACTGGGGGCTTGTGAGGGATGTAGGCTTTCTGACAAAAATGTTTTGTACGTGCTGAACCTTAAGAAATGACTAGACCATCCTTCCATTAAACCTACCTAGGATTTCCTCGATGCGGTGAATACTAATTCTCACCTGCGAGCTTTCCAGGCCATCTTAATTGCCATTGTTTTCCAAGATGGACCCCCTTTTCCTTCACTCTGTGCCTGCGTCCTGTCCTGTGGAATAAGGAAGAAAGTGAAAGTCGCTCAGTTATGTCCGACTCTTTGCGACCCCATGGACTGTACAGTCCATGGAATTCTCCAGGTCAGAATACTGGAGTGGATAGCCTTTCCCTTCTGCAGGAGATCTTCCCAACACAGTCACCCCCAAAACTCAGCAGTACCTGGAGAGTGAACAGTGATACCTGGTATATGGTAGGATTAATGCATTATTTGATCAAAAGACATGATTTCTCTTTCATTATTACTTAATTGTAATGCAGTCCCAAACCTACAAGCCTTACTCTTCAGGGAGCCTCAGAAGTAATTTAATGCACACACTTTTCCTGCCGAAGTTAGTGTGGCTTCCCTTTGTGGTGAGCAGATGATTAAATAGAAACACTATCTCTCCCATCTAGCTCCATGAAGGATGCAGTGTAATGCTCTTTTGAAAGAGTCTGAAGGCCGACTTGCCAGCAAGCCCGGCATTTCCCAATGGGAACCATTTAATCACTACACTCGTACTCATATAGAGGGAAAACGATCACTTAGTTCCTATAAATATATTGTTGAATATTTACTAGAAAAGCAAATAGACAAACACACAGAAGGTGTGTTTAGTCTTCTTACTGTTGGAGCTCATTGGCCCACTGTTTTAAATTGCTCTTTTTAGTTAAAACAGTCGAGCCAATTAAGGTGGGTTTTAGCTGGAGGTAAATTGAAGGTAAGTTGATATCAACCCAAGGCTTCTTTATTTTAGCTATTAACACCCTAGTACTTTGTATACCAACAAGAAAAAGCAGATGCTGCTCATCCTGAGGAAGTGAGGCTCTTTTGCTTGGGGGTATTGTTGTGCTCCCTGCTTGCCTTTTTAGGATAGAGCCCCAGAGATGCCATTGTCATCCAGCTTTGGGAATTTCAGTGCTTTGGGGAAAGGAAGTGATGCCTCTGTGGGCTCTGGAAGGCAGAAACATCTGCCTTAGCCCTCCAGTTCTCTTTGCTGTAGTCTTTTTTATGAGTGCTTGTTGAGTCTGCTTCTGCGAACTTTTAAATGAGATGATAAAGATGTGAATGGGCCCAGGACATAGGACAACCTCTGTGAATGTTTAGAGAGGGCAAGACATGTATTGTCCAACATCGTTAACTGGTTAGTTGGCTGACCTTGATCGCACTTAATGCACGGTCCCACTGTGGCCTCACTTGCTAGGGTCCTCTTATTCCCTCCTCCCCTTCTTTTGCAAGTCTGAATCAGCCACTGCTCCAAGGCCTTGCTCTGGTTCTTACCTTTTCTTTAAAATCTTCTTTGACCATTCTTGATCATGTTTGATCTCTCTCTGAACTCCTACTCCTAATCTTTCCTATCTCTTTTTCTTTTTAACACTTAAATTTTATTTTAGCATAAGAATGAAGCCGTCTTCTTTATCTTTCTCTTCTGGACAGAGGCGTATTGAGTTTCTCAGTCAGTCGATATTTATTCAACATTTGGTACTAGTCATGAAGTCACCTTGGTGCTTTCAATTTTGCACTAGACTGTCATGTATTTAAATGAGTTTTTAACACCTCCTGTGCTGAAGGCTCCTGTCCGATGGGGGCATGAATGGTCCCTCCCCAGCAGACCTGTAAGCAGCTCGTGGGCTGAGCGGTGCTCGTACTTTATCAACATCCAAGATAGTCCTGTGTGTCACAGGGTCTGGGTAGTTTCTTCTTTGAACCATAGCTCTTAACATATCCAGAGCTCACCTCACAAACCATATTAAACTCCTCCAGCAGTTTCCTCAGGGAGTCTTATTTTCTAGAAGAATCAAAACCAACAGTTTCCTGAGACTCAATAAATAAATAAATCAAAAAAACCTTTCCAGGAACTAAATGGTAAAATGTTTCCCTGTGTGTTTTCCTCCTGATAGGAGTACTTCCCAAAACATTCATTGACTTGAGATTTTTGAAGTACTTGGAAAGCATTAATGAGATTTGATTTGCCTTTCAAGTTATTATGCCAATTACTCAAATGTCCTAAGGGTAAACAAGGATTAAATGACCAATGTGTGTGTGCTTGCACATTTTTAAAGCAATTATAATGAATATGAATTTTGTTAAAATATTGTTTTATGTACAAAGACTGAATCTGAAATAGCTTCAAGGAGTTTACCATTTTACAAACGTAGATAAAAAAGAAATGTAGCTGGGTGGAGTGCCTGTTTAATAAGAGCTGAGTGGCATGACGTGGTCTAGAATACTAATGCAATCCTGAATATACAGGAAACAATTTGAAGAGATACAACTTATTGAAATTCCGAAATAGTTATATTTTCCTCTTTGCCCTGATACTCTGGCCAAGATAGATACAGTAATAAAAATCAATATTCATAGAATTTTATAATGGGGGGAACCTGGAAAGTGAGAAGGGATGTGGTAACAGTCCCTAGTGACACCCCCTCTTGAGCGGCAGGTGTGTGTGGGAGGGTCCCCTCCCCCTTTGAGCCCTAGATACAATGTTGCATCACTTGCTATGTGCTGGGGTTGGATGGTGGCTATTAGCCTTCTTGCCTGCTTCCTGATTTTACTGAAGTTTTCCTAAATTGCTCTTCCCTATAGTTTCTAGTCACACACTAAATATCTGTAAATATTGATACTGGTTCCATTTAAAATTGTTAGCTTTGTATGCCTTGGTGCTTACAGAGCAGAGGTGTGCTTTGAGGTCAGGCACCATTTTTTTTTTTTTTTTTAAGTGTGTGTGAAGTCACACAAGGATCTTTGAGGAGCAAGATATATAGGAGTGCTATCAGAGTCAGGATGCTTCCCGTCCTCCCTGACCCGAGGGGTCAGCCTGAGAGAGCAGGATCCCACTAGGGCTGGCCTGCCCTTCCCCGTTCTGCAAGGGTTGGCTCCAGACACAGACTGCACTCCTCTCCCTGGGAGGACACCTTCAGATTTTAGAGAAGTTAAATGATCTGGCTTCTCTCTACATTGGTTGGGCACTCAGGAGGACTCAGGCTGCTAAGACTGAGCATTAACCTAAAAAACCTTTTTCTCCCTTAATAAGTGTCCTTGTACATTTGATTGAATTTAAGACCAGGCTCCCCTCCCCTTTCTAGTGGTGGTGTGCCCCACCCCCTGCCCCCAACTTCTTTTTGATTGATGGCTGGGGAAGATTAGTTGATCATTCCAGCCCCTCACTCTGTTTGTGGGAAGAGAAAGCCACCTCCCTCCTTCCTGGGGGACCCCAGACAGGGTCCAGGCTGGTACTCAGCATTTCGTAGGCCTCACCTGCAGCACAGGCCTGCGTACAGGTTTTATGTCTGTATTCTGTGGAATCGCCCTTCCTCAGCATTCCCTGGTGCCAAACTCCAGCATTAACTATCTTTCAAAGAAGATGAGACTGGGTGTACCACTTTTAGCAAGAAAGTGCGATGGGCCTTTCACCTTTCACTGGATGTGGGGCACTGGGATGTAGATGGCACTCCTTATATGAGACGTCTGCTGCAGGGGTGGTTCTGGTAGGGGGAGGCCTCTTCTCTGCTCCTCCAGCTCTTGCGTCTGACTGTCTGCTGATTGCTCTGTGTCAGAGGGTATGGATGTTAGCTTCTTGGGGAAAATCAGGAGATTGCAATCTCCCATCTACAGATGTGAATAAATTCATAATTTCCAGGGTGAAGGGTGGTGACAGTACTCCAAGTCCCAGGGACATTGGATGAGCTGGCTTTAGAGACTGTGTGGGCTGCACCTACTCCAGTCCAGGGTCTCTTGAGCTTCAATGTGCTTATGAACAGGCCCTAATACTTCCAGTCCCAGAGGACAGTGGGCAGAAAAGCCCTGGAGGCATCCCACAGCCTCCCTCTCCCACGCACACATTCAAGAAGGAAAATCCAGTTGGTGATGAACCCTGGCCTTTTTTTTGTTGTTGTTAAAGCTTCCTGCTAACAGGTTGATGTTAACTGTAGTCAGGAAGAGGAGAAAAACACACAGGCTGCAGTCATGCTGGGAAATAGCTTGCCATGAAATTGGCTTGGGGGAGAGGAGGCAGGGGCAGGAAGGTGAGGGGTCGGTGAATTGATACAGCCTGGGTCTGAGTCAAGCAAGCAGGCAGACGAGCAAACTTAGATCTCCGAATCCTGGGTCGCACCTGGCTTGTCCGTAGGTGATTGATACCCAGAGGTCAGCCCGCACTCCCATGCCCTCACCATCACCTGTGCCTCCCACCCTGGTGTCCCACGGCTTCTGGCCGCAGCGCCCAGCCAGGCTGCTCTGGGGACCACGACTGCTGGACTGGTGCTGTGTTTGGCGGTCTTATTTTCATTTATAATCCATGGACAGGGGAAGCCCCCATCTTCGGATGTTCGTCCTCTCTTGCCGGTTTTGGCAAACCTACTCTGTACCAGCTAGTGTACTGTGTGCCCCTTTGGTATTTTCATATCATTGTTGACAGAGTTTTAATTGGTTCTGAAAAGTTCTGCGACCCAGGAAAATAAACATTTATGAGTTCACAGAAAGCCATTATTCTTCTTCCTCTTAATTTAGCATTTACGTATCTATTTTATTTATGCCTCTGCTGCTAAATAATCTATGCTTCTCTAGGAAACTTCCCATCCTTGTATAATCAGGACATTAGGCCAGGCGTTGTAAATAGGGCTCTGATTTCCATTTTGGGGAAACTTGGCAGCATCAGCTCTGCCAGGCCCCAATCATCTGCTCGATTAGTTCTCTGTGATTGTGGGTTGTCTCTTTTGTCTCCCATTCAGAGACAAGAAAATGCCTTGTTGGTGTCAGACTCCAAGAGGCCCCCTGTGTGGGGCTCTGCTTCTCTGTCCTACAAGCCAGGCTCATTGTCCTTCTGCCCCCACTGCCTCATCTTGTTGCCAGCCCCCTGGGGAGGGAGAGGGGCATCGGCTCCAGGGAGGGAGGGCTTAGGATGCTCTGGGTCCAGGACCTGAAAAAACTGCAGCAGGGCCAAGCGGATGCTGTTGGATGAAGGAAGCAGCCCACCTGACCCCCAGGGCTTGGAGAAGCCATCTGTCCACAGAGTCTGGTCCCTCACTTGTCAGTGACCACACACACTTGCATCTTGGCCTTAGAAATTCTCTGAGTCAGGAAGTCCTAGACGCAGAGAAACCCGATCTCTTCCCTCATGGGATCATGGTTCTAATATCTTGCAGGTTCTTTCTTTCCAAAAGTGAAACCTGGGATTCCTCACTTATTCCTTCGGATGATTGGGGCCTCCAGCTTGCCCTGGGGACCAAGCTTTATGCTTTGCTCAGGTATTTCAGGAACTGTAGTGAAATTCAGAAAATAAAATGAATTTTGCTTCAGTTTAATTTTACAGTGTCTCCCTGATAGCACTGCTGGGCTTAGTAGGGAGTGGTGAATGGACCCTTGCAGGGTAGAAAATTTTGGAAAAGTTGCTGACACTGGAAAAGATTGAAGGCAGGAGGAGAAGGGGATGACAGAGGATGAGAGGGTTGGATGGCGTCACAGCCTCAATGGACATGAGTTTGAGCATGCTCCAGGAGATGGTGACAGACAGGGAAGCCTGGCGTGCTGCAGTCCATGGGGTCACAAAGAGTCGGACACGACTGAGCGACTGAACTGAACTGTGGGTAGAAAGGAAACAGAATTCTGCCAGAAGGGGATGGGGAGGGGAGGGCCAGGGCAGTGATTTACCTAGTGCTTCTTGCCTCCTCCAAGGGTGGGTGTCCTACAATCAGGTTTTGGAGGAAATAGTCCCTGAGGGAAGGATCTGGGTGTGTTAAGGACAGACAGAAAAGTACAGGGACAGGATGGAATTGGGAGGGTGGAGGGAGAGAGCTGTTAAGCGCTACTGCGGGTTGGTGGGGAGCTGCGCAGCTCTGGAGGTTGAGCTGGGCTGACATGCGGTGTGTGCCGTGGGCTGGTGATCCGCCTGTGTTTCCTGGCTTAGCCATCTCTCTGTGGTCCCAGTAAAGCCTGTCAGCCGTTTGACCCAATCCCAAAATTGAGAAATGACGCACTGGGAGAGAAGAGAACAGGAACAAGCAGAGCCCCTTAAACACTGTTGCAGCCTTATAGCTCAGAAGTTCAGTCTGCCCCAAGCCTGCGAGTCTCGGGGTGAGAACACAGGACTCCTGATTGGGCTTGGTGTCTCAGGTCTAGCCTGGCACAGCTACTTCCATGGACTTGAACCACTTCCTTCTCTTCTCTGGACTTCAGTTTCCTGATGTGGAGAGTGAGGGGTGATCAGGATGTCAGAGGAGGTCCCTTTTAGGCTTACTTCACACCTAAATTCTATCGCTGCAGACTGGGCCCCTTTAAAACATGAGCAGAAAGCTCAAAGTGTTCTTTCAGATGTAGTCCTACCTCTCTTTCTTAATCCTGTTTGGCCAAGTAGCAGGTGTGAAGTCTGAAGGCGTGGCCTGTCTTGCTTTGTCTGAAACCTCCTGGGTGCACACCTCTGGGGAGGAATAGCTTTGAGGAGCTCTGCATGGAGACTGCGTGGAGTCTGTTTAGCCAGAAACACTGCCATATCCCACATACAGACCTGGGTTCAAAGAAGGCTCCCCTGGGGAAACTGCTGCTGGTGTCAGGGAGAGAAGTTCTCACATGCTAAGAAGAAAGGAATTGAAACTGTCTTCTTACTCAGTGTTTAACAAGAGCTGCGTATCTGCCATGTGCTACGAACTATGCTCAGATAAGGGCTTCTTAGACCTTTTGACTTCACAAAGCAGAAACATGAAAACTTTTTGAAGAATGAGCTCGGCTAACTCCAGGAATCCCTATCACCTCCTTATACCTTTGTACCTTCTTATTTATAAAGAAGAATAGAAGCCAGAGTTGGAGGGAAAAGGGCAGTCCGTCCCATGGAAGCCTGACACTGGCATGTTCTAGATTGCCCACGCAGGTGGGTTGTGTCTAAGGGCCAGTCAGACATAACTGTTAAATCACTGGAACATCCATCTCTTGGGTTGGCCCAAAGGCTCATTTGGGTTTTTCCATAACATCTTATGAAAAAAACCCAAGCACAGCCTTTGGCCGACGTGGTAGTTCACATGGAACTGAAACCCACAGAAGTGTGTGGTTAGTGTGGCCTTGAATTTCCTGCTGAGATGGAGTCTGAGCCCTGTCAAGACATTAGGTCCCAGACCTAGTTCCAGAGTTGTAGTCTGTGGTGTCTGTCCTAATTTGAAAGCTCTATTAGCTCCAAGATGGAGAGGATGGGTGCTCGTCGCAGAAAGAAGCCCCTGGGCCCTCCGTGTAGGTGGTGGCGAGTCCCCCACAGATAGGTTTCCATGGTCACATCCAGCAATCCTATATGTGGAGGTGACAGAGAGCTTAAGGGAAAGTAGGGTGAGGATTTCTTATTCACGATCTTGAAACTTTCTTGCCATCTCTTTAGTCTGCTCACGAAACCTGACACACCACTGCTATTTGGTGGACAACTTCTTCATGCTAATAAAAGGCAGTCTTGTTTCACTTCCACTCGGGAAGAAGAAAACTCAAGAGAGTTTGCTCTTGGCTAGAATGAAGAATGGAGGGTGAGTGACCTGTGGGACTCAGGCCTTCCCCTGGCCAAAGGGTGCATTTCAGCCTAACTCTGTGCAGGGTAGGAGCGGAGAAGCTGGTGCCGACAAGATGCTGGGTTGGCCTGTAGGGAACCACTACTGTTTTCCCTTCAGCTGTAGGCGGTTTTAGAAAAGCACCTGAGGGATTGCTTGATGCTTCACCTGGAGACTGAGCCCTGCTTTCCCCGCTTTACCAGTGTTCCAAGAGTGTCTTGAGTTCAAACTAAAACGCTCCTGAAGTTTTAGTTGGAAAGGAAAGCTACCACTGTTAATTTTGTTAATACTTTAACTGTTGAGGGTCTGGATTGGGATAGGAAGTGTATGTGTGTGTTTTTTTTAAGAGTTGGGAAGTCATCACTGTATTTCTCAGGAAAGTTCTTTCCAGGGAATATCACTGGTGACCAGTGAGCCCTTAATGGAATAGGAAGTGGCTTAAAGAGCCATGGTGGCTGGTCACCTAAGCAGCTCTGAGGGGACTGGCAGATTGGTCCCACCACAGAGGTGGCCAACATGACCACCTGGGTTTCGGCCCCTGCCTCTGGAGCATGGCCTGGTTTTCTGACCACACAGTTCTCCCTACTGAGGCTGAGAGTTGTGTGTGCTCTTGGTGGCTTGTTGGCTGGTGGTGGGCAAGCTCTTAGCATCGACAGGTTGTAGGTAGCCTTCCCCACCATGACCTAACTGGACCCTGGAGTTTCTACATTTCCTCTTCATCCTCCATGATGTTTATTGTTGCTTTAAAATCCCATAGTTGCTTTTTCCAGCTGGGACCAAACTATTCACTTGCTGCACTGCCTGTCTGCACTGCTGCCTAAGGAATCTCCTATTTTGCCTTTGACTCTGGGGCCCCTTGTCACAGGGCGCAGGGGCTCAGATCTGCTGCTTCCCTTCCAGCTGTGTGGCTGAGGGAAGTTCCTTATTCTCTGACCTTCAGCTTAGCATTGAGTAGAATGCAAGCAATAAAAGCCCTGATTTCAGAGTTGTCATGAGGACTAAGATGGTACATGTATCTCCGGCATGGACAGCTGCTCAGAACATGGCTGCCAGAGCTGTGGTTTGTGCCCTTGATCTCAGAACCCTGCTAAGCACCCATCAAGAAGACTGCACTTCTCTCACACCGGGAGCCGGCAAGTCACTGCCGCTGCAGTACCTGTCGCTCAGTGTTCAGCAGGGCGGCTCTTGTGGTGGGAGGCACCCCTTTCTGGTGGAATGGTCAGTGTCCTGGAGTCTGGGCCCCCTGGGTCCCCAGTGTCCCGGGGGGTTGGCACACGGTAGGGTATTCAGATACTTGTCAAGTAAGTGAATGAGTCAGAGACCTTCTGTTATTGTTATGGCATCACATAGGAATTTAGACAAGGAGACTTGAGTTTCTAGGACTCCTTACAAAAAAAATCCCTGGAGAGACCAGACGGGTCTTTGGTTTCCACTTATAGTAGAATCCAGTCACAGTTTCAGATCTTTCCAGCATCCTTTCCAGCATCCAGTAGAAGCATAACAGAGTCCTATGGGTTGTGTATAGGGGAGGGGTTTGAATCCCTGACTCACTTGCTGTCTCTCTCATGCGCTGGGCTTTGGGCCTGCCTGACCCTAATGGTCCCTTCTGCAAAGAGGCTGGAACATGAGGCAGGCACACTGGACCCTCACCTGAGATGGGAACCCAAGAATGCAATGTAAACTCAAATGCAGGATGTTCTGTTTATGTTTTACATTTTCAGGGTCAGCAGAAATAGCCTGTGGCTCCAGGGAGGGTAGCTGCCAACTATCCTTACCAAGGGAGGAAGGGATTGAGGGCAGTGAGAACAGAAGTTGTCTCTGGGGATGTTGCTAAAAAGGTGTAAGACTCCTGATGGCTTTTCTTGATGCTACGTCTTAGGTCAACTGGAGTGAAGCTTGCCTAAGCCGTTCTATCTTTTGAAGCTTTCTGTCTAAGTAAAGAACACAGAACTCTTTCTATATATTTGCTTCTCTAGCCTTGCATTTAAAACTTGCTGGGAAACTTCCTCTCTAGTGAAGACCTGAGGTTTCTGTGGTTCTGCTGACGCCACATTTTGTGCATTCATTCCAGGGAAGTAGACTTGGGGACACCAGGAGATTTGAAATGGGGGCGGCCTGCCAGGCGATGCTCTGATTGGAGTGCTTCTAAAATGTGCCCCACTGTGCCTCCTCTTCCTCCTCCACTCACTTCTCTTCGGTTGTTACATACGCTGTTATTTTCACTTTAGCATTTGGCTGTGAAGAAAGGAATTCTCTGCCTTGTGCTTGGGTGTCCCTCCCTTGGCAGTGTAGTTTAGGAGCATGTCTAAAAGCAGAGCTTCCCGCTTGCCCTTCTCAGGATGCAGTATACCTACCTGGTATGGGTCTCTGGACCCTGGGATATCTGGGCCAATAGGGACACCAGGTGGTCTTAAATCCTAGGCATCAGCGGGTATCCACTGAGCACTCTGCTGTGTGCTTGGCCATGTTCTAGGGCCGACTGGGTGAGGAGAAATGGGACTGATCGTCTTCCTGGGGCTTGAGGACCAGTGGGGTGGAGAACTGGGAAGGTGATGGAACACTTGGCTACTGGAATCTGAGTGAGTAGAGGAATTTAACCTTATGTTGACTTCAGCCTAAAGGAAATGAGGTCTCTTCCTCAAATAACAAAGCAGGAAGCAGCGCCCCCCGCCCCCATTCCCTGGTTGGGTTGGCCCGCTCCTGGTCCCGTAGCAGGATGCTTGTTCTCACGGTCCAGACTTTCTCCTCTGCAGAAGGGCTGTGGCTAACAGCAACCCTAGTGTCGTAGGTTCATCCAAGGCTCATGATTCAGCTGCCCTGGAACCCTCAAGAGGGTTGGTTGGGGGCTGGAAGAAGCTGGCATCTCAGGGTGTCACCCCCACAAGCCGGACACCGTGGGTACTGCAGCAGCCAGTGGTGTCCACCAGAACTTGTCCATCAGAGCAGGCGTGCATCCCTCTGGGCTCTCTGCTAAGGTGGTTCTGTCCAATATGGCCCTGGCCTTCTTGTTGGCCCAGAGGACTTTATCTGGCGACAAGGAGGGAATGGCTGCCCATTGCTGCTCTGTCTCATCTCACCGAGGATGCTGTCATGTGTGATGGTGCCACCCCATTGCCCAGACTGTCATACCTGGGAGTCTTATCTCTTCCTTTCGAGTCCCATCTTGAGCTAGGTTTCCGTCCATGTCCAATGGGTTGTACCAGTTGGTTCAGTAATTCACAGGAAGAAAACACTTCTGTGACCATGTTTGACTAGGACAAAATTATCTGTGATTCATTATACATTCTAGATGAAAATGTAAAATAGACTTGAAGCCTTACCTCATTGAAAACGACTGTTCTTACACTACAAGAAAGGAGGTTCCTGAGCTGCATTCTGTAGGAAAGCCCTGTAGGTGGTGGGCTGATGTCTCACCTCGGGGTTATGAGAAGGGAAAGGGAATCATGACAAATGGCTAAGAAATCACCTATAACATGCACATGGTGAGCAGTTAATGCAGTGTGGAATGTGTTCAGTTAGCAGTGTGGGCCTAACTGTGGGTGACGGGAGAGTTAAGAGCAGAGAGGCACTGGGTGGGAGGCAGGCTGGGAAGGACCTCTTGGAGATGGAGGGACTTGGAGAGGCTGGCAGAGATGGGGGTGGGGAGAACACTTAAGTATTTGAGGAGGAGGGACTTTTCACGTGTAGATGTGCTGGAGCAGGACCAGGTCTGTTGGGGAAGGAGAAGAGGAGGGACTCTGGGCATGGTTGCCCAGGCCTGCTGGCCAAGTGACTCATGCGTGCCCCCTGGTGGCTATGAGCAGAAGCACCTTCCAGTGGGTTTGCATACACAGGTGTGTCATCTTGGAGCCCTGCAGGCTGCCTCGCGGGTACAAGGCTAGAGTCTTCAGGCAGCCTGTGCCCCTCCCCACCTCGCCATCTCCAACATGCTCCTCTCTGCTCTCTCCCTGTTCTCTCTGGAGACCCACTTCTCTGCAAACCTGCAGATCCTGTCTCAGAGCCTTTATCTTATAGCTTTGCCCTGCCAGTACACCAAGCTCTGGCCTCAGGGCCCTGGGCTGCCCAGTCTAGGTCTAGTCTCAGAACCTGGTTGGCTCAGCTTGGCCAGGCATTTGTGTTTGTCCCATCACGTGTGGCCAGAGGTTAGGTCCCCAGAGGAGCAGTGCCATTCAGGGGCTCTGAATGGAGGCTGTGGGTACGGGCCTGGGGGGCTCGAGTGAAGGAGCGAGAGAGCAGGTCACCGTGGTTGGCCGGGGTTGCTAAGGCTGAGCAGCCAATCTCGAACCTTTCAGCACTTGGAGCAATGTGGGCTGAATTTTCAGAAGTGCCGGCAATTTATCAAGTTGTGCTTTTTCCCGTCTTCAGAGCTGGAACTGGGTTAGGACACCTGCCTACATGGTCTTAAATATTTGCTCTTCTGCTTTGTATGCCCGGCTTCCTCTACCTGTCTCCGTGGTACCTTCACCATATCAACCTGGACTGTCTGCGGCTAGGCAGCTCAGAAGCCCAGTTTACCCTCCCTGGCTCATCCCAGCTCACAGACAGGCTGTAAAGGCTGCTTGATGTCCATGTGCTGGCTCAGCATTTCGCCAGTTGTCACCCTGACCCTCCCGACCCCCCATGACTGTGTTCACGCCCCCTCAGCAATTGAGTAAAGGGCAGCAGGCTGTGGGGCTTGGAGGTGGCCCTGCGACTCTAGCGCTCATGCATCTTGAAGGGCAGGGAGCTCTTTAGGACAGCTGCCTTGAGGTTTAGATGGACTTGTTCTTGGGAAGAAAGAAGGGGCTTCGTGGGAGGGGAGTCGTGACTTTACCAGGTGTCTCTTCTTAGAGGGGCTGTCACTCTGTGGAATCCAGTAAGTAACAGCACAACTGAGCTGCCATGAGATAATTAGGCCACAGAATCTAGACACAGTGGATGCTCTCTCGGTTCTGGGGCTGAGCTTTGCTCCCAGCCAGGTGCAGAATCTTGTTGCATTCACAACTTAGGTTTTGCTGTCGTGTCTATTTCTGGGTAACTAAGAGTGTGGAGTGTTAGGGAACCAGGGACACCGCCAGGGTGGGTGATGTCAGGCCAGGGGCCCTCTGGAGCTCAGAACTGGGCATCTGAAGACATTTCTCATAAGGAATAAGTAGATTCCTGATAGAGACTCCTTTCAATTGCATAGTTATGAATGTTGATAACATTAATAAACAGCTCTCATTTTGTCAAAGCTTTAAGTATGTCACTTCATTGACCTCTCAAAAAGATTCTATGAGGTACCATTACGTTTCTTATTTTATTCATGCGGAAGTGGAGGCTTCAAGATGATGGTGAGTTGCCTGAGGTCTCCTGTGTGTGAAGTGGTGGAGCTGGGCTTTGCACTGGCCTTCTGACCATCCCACATGCTCCTCTCAAGCTCCAGCTGCTTTCTCCACCCCCACCCCTACCTTACATATTTTTGAGGCTCAGGAAAGGATGTTTGGGAAATTCCTTGGTAGTCTGGTGGTTAAGACTCCACAGTTCTAAAGCAAGGGGCATGGGCTCCATCCTTCATTGGCGAAGTAAGATCTCACTTGCCTAGTGGAGCAGCCAAAATTTAAAAGAACATTTGATGATGAACTTTGGAGGCCAGAGAAGACTCTATCACGTCAGATAAGACCCTTTCACCTCCTAGCAGGCAGCGCAGCTTGAGGGAGCCTCCTGCTCTCCCCTGGGGGCAGTGGCATAGAATGTCCTCCCATCCCTCTTCGGCCTGGCTCCCCAACACACAACTTTCTCTTGTCTTCTCCCACTGTGGGAAAGGGGCTATGGGGCAGCCATGGAAGCAGAAACACTCTTAGGCTATTTTCTTCCCTTTATCAAGGGGGCGTCTAACACGGACTTTGCAGCCACTGCCTTGTGGATCCCTGAGCATCTGCCCTCTCGTAGGGCAGAGCCTGGCCAGGCCCACTGCAGTGCCTGTGTACATAGAAGCTGGGTGTCTGGGCTCTGGATGGAGGCCTAAGCATGACAGTGATGAGTGGTTTTCCCTGTTTCTGCTTCTAAGAATTGGCCTTGGAAAGTGCCCAAGGGTTGAGAACTGTCCAGGGTTGAGAATTAGGAAGCTAGACTCTGAGCCCTTAACTTTAGGGAAGAGGCAGGAGTCCCAGAATCGGTGACTAAGGCAATTACTGTCAGATACAGATTTCTGGAGGGTCAGTAATCCCAGTGGGAAAATGCTGGTGTTTGCTGACTCTTCTACTAGCCCCTGGAAGAGAGTGAGGGGGTCAGTGCTGAGTTACAGCCAGAGTTCCTTATGTACCTGCTGGAACAGAAACCACCGTGGAGGGTGGTCGGGCAGCCCCAGGTGCACAGGGCACTGAGGTTGGCTCAGCTGTGGGAGCCGGCGCTGTCCCCTGTGGAAGTGTGCCTGCCTCCTCCAGGGGGAGTGAGCACACCAGGAAGTCTTGGCTCCTGTCTCATGGATGAGGAGGGAGGGGCAGCTCTGGGGGCGGGGCAGGCCCCCACTATACAGTATACAGAGTGCCCACTGTAGAGCCCCAGGGGGAAGGAATCCTGGCATTTGAGTGCGCTGGAGCCAGTCAGCTCTTGGGCAGCACCAGAGGGTCAGAGAAGGTCAGGGTAGATAGCCTGGGGTGGGTGCAAGAAGAGGAGTGAAGGGACAGCTCTGGCTGGGTGTTGGTGGTTCACGATTGACACTATCAACTGATGGAGCCATCCTTCACCCTGTCTCTGCCTGTTATTGCTCACTAGGGCAAAGAAACTGCTGGTCCCTCCCTGCTCCAGGGGCCCCAAGACACTGATGAGTACCTGTTTGGTTCTGGGCACTGTGCTCGTGGTTGGGGACAGGGCGATGCTGGGCAGTCTCCCAGATAGTGTCCGTAGCTGGGAACTGGTAAGTTACAGCAGCTACCAAGCACCCTTCCTCTGTAGGGTCTCCTAGCAGTCTCACAGGCACTACCTTGAATCCCAGCTTACAGCTGTGGTCACTAAGGTGGACCTTAGCACCTTGGAGCTGGAGACCCAAGGTGCTGGGGCCCAGATGAGCACCTTTACAACCATTTAAAGCCAACTCATGTCCTCCAGGCCAGTCATCCTGTTCTCCCCAATCTGGGGAGGCTCCCAGCTCTGGTGCTGAGCCTGCCCTTCCCACCTGCACCCAATGGCTGCTGAGATCTGGATACTGGGGTCGCATGGCTCCCCAGGGAAAGAGAGCCCAGGCCTGCCCCGTTATCCACCTGCTTTACTAAATCTTGCTGGGAAAGAAATCTGTGCTTCTCTGTACAGTGGCTATGCCTGGGAAAGCCTTCCTGGCACCTGCCGAAGTCCTGGTGGCTCTGTGATGAGCAGCACTGATGAGCAGGGTGAGAGCCTGTTCTGGGGGAGATCGTATCCATACATTGAAACCAGCTTTATAAAAACCACTGATGCCTGTGTCCCTGCCCTAGAGGCTGTGATTTAATTGGTCTGGGGCATGGTCTGAACTCTGGATTGCCTAAAACGTCCCTGTTCGAGAACCACTGGGTTGGCTTATGGAGGAAGTGCAGATTGAATGCCCTCAGAGTTGTCCTTCTCAGCAAATGCTCTTCGGGGAGACAGATGGTTCCAGCTGTTGGAGACAGTCTCATGTGCCCCTGCCCCAAGTGCAAGGCCCTCTGTGAGGCGTGGGTGCCTAAGGCTGGCCTGGCTCCTGACCAGTAGGCCGAGGGCAGACGTCTCTCCAGCTGAGCAGTGATGCTCACAGTTCTTTGCACACACCTCGTTCTATTCTCACAACCACCTTCTAGGCACTGCTCTGAATGTCATCTCGTGGGTGAGCAGACTCAAGTTTCTGGAATGTCCTACTTAAGTGCAGCTGGAAAGGGACAGGAGAACACTATCGGTTTTATCTCGCACTTTCAGAAGTGCTGGCTACTCAGTGAATAGCAGTCCAGCTATGCTGACCATTGGGTGCCTTTCTTTCTGACTCTGTTATAAAAGAAAATTGAAAAGGAGCCTTATTGTGCCTTAAAGGCCTTCTTAATTATATATAACTCATTTAATTTAAGCTACTTTAGGTTCCATTTTTAATACAAGTTTATAGTGGTACAATGAAAGTGCTTTCTAATCAAAGGGTGTTAGCAGATTTATCTCCCTGTGTAGAAGCAGATACTCATAGGAGCCCAGGCTAATTATTTACCCAGACAACAATCAAAATTTGCCAAGAGCTGAGTGGGAGGCATGGTGGTAGAGGCTCATGGGTGGCACTGGGGATTCATCTGTGGTGGAGTGGGGGCTGTGAAAATTGAGGAAGGTGGGTGTGGAGAGGGCTCAGCAAACAGAAGTGGCCCTCGTCATACTCGCTGCTATTTCTGGGGCCGTGACTGCTTCCATTGCTAGTTCTTACTGCTGGTGCCACAGCTGTGGACAGGGAGATGAGAATGGAGATGGAGGCTTGCGTGGTGGCTTCAGTTCAGTTGCTCAGTCGTGTCTGACTCTTTGCAACCCCATGAACTGTAGCATGCCAGGCTTCCCTGTCCATCACCAACTCCTAGAGCTTACTCAAACTCATGTGCATTGAGTCAGTGATGCCATCCAGCCATCTCATCCTCTGTCATCCCCTTCTCCTCCCACCTTCAATCTTTCCCAGCATCAGGGTCTTTTCAAAGAATCAGTTCCTCACATCAAGTGGCCAAAGTATTGGAGTTTCAGCTTCAACATCAGTCCTTCCAATGAACACCCAGGACTGATCTCCTTTAGGATGGACTGGTTAGATCTCCTTGCAGTCCAAGGGACTCTCAAGAGTCTTCTCCAACACCCCAGTTCAAAAGCATCAATTCTTCTGCACTCAGCTTTTTTTTATAGTCCAACTCTCTCTCACATCCATACATGACCACTGGAAAAGCCATAGCCATGACTAGATGGTCCTTTGTTGGCAAAGTAATGTCTCTGCTTTTTAATATACTATCTAGGTTTGTCATAACTGTTCTTCCAAGGAGTAAGCGTCTTTTAATTTCATGGCTGCAGTCCCCATCTGCAGTGATTTTGGAGCCCCCAAAATAAAGTCTGTCGCTGTTTCCACTGTTTCCCCATCTATTTGCCATGAAGTGATGGGACCGGATGCCATGATCTTCGTTTTCTGAATGTTGAGCTTTAAGCCAACTTTTCACTCTCCTCTTTCACTTTCATCAAGAGGCTTTTTAGTTCCTCTTCACTTTCTGTGGTGGCTTGAAGGGATGACAAAATGGTTCTGAGCAGGGGAAGGTCGTGCTGGCACAGCAGGGAGCAGGGAACAGGTCTGTAATCAACGCAGCCCCTGGAGGGGCCCTCCTTGTCACAAGTAGAAAACCTCTGTCATTGTTTCCCTTCCCTGCTTCGTCTGTGACCGTGGCACTTGTTACTATGACATGTTCAGTACATTTCATTTGCTTGTTTGTTGTCTGTCTCTCTGTGTGAGATCATAAGCCTCATGGGGACAAGGGTTGTGACTGTCTTGGCATTGCTGTGTCCCCGGGTCAGTCAGTGTTTACTGAATGAACAAATACATGGACAGATGAAGGTAAGAATAAATGAACCGGGCAGGAGAATTACCAGGAGCTCTGCTGGGAGTGCTGGGTGAGGGGCTGTGTGTGTCTCAGGGAGAATCAAGGTGGTGGGAATGGCAAGATAAGGCCTGACAAAAATGCTCTGCAAGGATGAGCCTGCAGAAGCAGAAAGTGATAAATGAGGAAGTAGGGTTTATGCCCCAGGGGGGCAGAAGGGCCACTGGCCCAGCAGGAGGACTAGGGAGGAGGGGATTGTTTCTGGGCAAGATGAGAGACTCTGGTTGTGGCACTTGGACTAAGGGGTTTTCACTATTTCTTTTGGAGGAAGTGAGTGAGCCTGTCATTCATGTGCTCACCTTCTCACCCATTACCTGCCTTTTTCTCTTTGCTACTTGTGCCCATAAAGCAGTATGTCTGGGCTGTAGACTTAGGCTCAAATGGGAGGGACAAGCAGCCAATTACCAGTCTCAGTGTGTTCGGCCAGGCAAATTGTAGCTACTCTCTAAAGTCAACTCTGAAACTCTTAAGACTGAGTGATGCAGGTAGTGATGGAAGAGCCTTTTAGAAAATAGGCAACAGACCACTTCCAGGTTATTCAGCTAATGTGACAGAAGTTGCCAAATGAAAAAATGAATGAGTGTAAAAAAAAAATACAGCTGTATTGTGTGCTACACATTTATTTGAATAATATTTATTATTCAAATTGAATAATTTGAATTATTTCAAATTGAATTGAATAATATTTATTATGCAATAAGTATTGTGTGGTTTGTGGGTGGAAAAAAGAGCCCCACCATGGCTCTGTAACCTTCTGCATCTTTAAGTCAGGTGATCTCTTATCTGTGAACCACCCCCACTCCATGTGTAAAAGCAAGAATGAAAAATAGACATGAGAACTCTGCCAGCGGGCAGCCCTTTTCCCTCTTTTGTCTCTTAATTTTTCAGACACAGGTTATTCTAAACCTCACTGTGGCTTGTAGCTGACAGAAGAAAAAAAGGAGCAGATTTTAATAGCATATGAAACAGGTTGATGTTAAATTACATTATCTATTGGGTGGTACCTGGAGGGGATAATGAATAATTAAAACATAAACTACTGTCCCTTTCCCAGGGGCCACCTGTCCTCCCCAAACACCTGTAACATGGCCCTGATCGTCTTGTGGCTCACGGATGACGAGAACACAGGGTAGGACAGCTGGTGGGCATGAAACCTGCCAGAATAAGGAAGGCAACCTTGGCTGTCCCTGATCCTGTGGAAACTTGGCTGAAAATGGAAAATATGGAAAGTCAGACTTCAAAGGCAGTCAGTGTGTTCCGCAAGCCCAGAGGAGACCCTCATAACCCCATACTCTCCTCAGGAGACCGTGAAAGAAACTGACTTCTTTCTTGCAATCCATCTGTTGAGGGTCTGTGACAGGCCAGACCCTGTGGTGGGATGAAAGAGGAATGAGATGCAGGCTGTGGGGGAGATAGATGCTGTCCTAGTTCACGGCAGTCCTGTGTGACTGTGGCACGTTGCAGCTCACCAGCTCTGCGTGGTGGGCTGGGCTTTGTCGAGCCTGTCTGGTGTCCCTGGAGAGGATGACTGTTAGTTGATGGGGTGGTCCCTGGAGTGCTGAGTTAGAGCCCCAAGCTGCTAACTCTTAGTAGAGACCTGTGTGGGGATTGCTTGTCCTCAAGCAGAAATGATACTGTGCTATGCTTTTCTAAATAAAAAACTTAATCAGTTTTTAATTTGTTGGGTTGTCAGAGGAAGCTGAGAAGTGCCCCTCTGTCCCTCTCAGTCTGTTCATCTGGCTGTGTGCAGATGATGGTGTTTAACAGGTTGGGCTGATCTGTTTGTCATTAACGTTCATTCCGTCAAGTGTAAGTTAATGCTTACTTGTACTGTCACTTTGGTAGATTCACCACAGAAGACAATTTTAAATCCAGAGCCAACTTTTCTTTTTTTGATTGTAAATGAATAACCTTTAATATACAGCTTTAAGTAATACTGAGAATTTAAAATCCCTAAATCCTCAGATGATAAATCTATTCATTCTTTGCTTCTAGAAACAAGAAATTGAACATCCAAGTCACCTGAATTTCTGAAGGCCTGGCACATATTCCCATTCTTTCTTTTCTCTGTGGTGTCTCATAATCACCATCAATACTTTTCTCCTTAGAGCATCACAGCTTTCCTCCAACGCAGCCCTCTGTGTTCCCCATCAGAAAGCACTGAGCAGAACTGCCTGAGGGATTCCGCCTGTGTTTCTGAATGGTCACCTCAATCCGTCCTGTCTGGGCAGTCTGATCTGCCCATTCACAGATGGGGAAGCTGGAGTGGCAGGTGTTTGGGCAGCTCCCTCAGTGCTGCGGCTGCTGGTGTACTTACTAATAACAGGCTGCTCAGACTTCCTGGAGGCTTTGAGGGTCTTGTTTCCATCTCCTCCATGGACATAAGGAAATTGATGTTCCTCACAAGTGTTCCCCACAGGGAGGCTATTGGTGGGTTCATATCAGTGACTTAAAAAAAAAGATGCCTATAGCTTAATCATAAGGAGATTTCTGTGATATTCTTTCAAAATTATCCATGCATGGTCTCTTCCATTTGTTTCAATAAACCTCCAATAAACACTTGGGTCCTGTGTAAACACCAGTCTGCTTACACTGATCCACTTACTGTTGGACAGGAAGTAGAAAGGACACAGAACTTGCTCACTGTATGGGGTCCACGTTTCAGCCCTGAAATCTGGAGAAGGTCTTTTCATTGCCTGTGTGGGCATCCTCCCCACCCATTCCGTGCCTGGTTTCCTGATAGAGGCCAGGGAGGCTTCACTGGGTTGGGAAGCTTGTGGGCTGAGAGGGGGAACAACCATGCCTGTGCCCAGCTCCCTCTGCTCTCTCAGCATCCTGAGGTGTAGGGTGGTCACCTGTGCCTTTCCCACTTCTAAGGCAGTCTACCTGAGAGGACACACCGCTCTACCCAGAGGGCTCCTAGCACTGGGTGCTATTCTCAGGGAGGTAGGAGATTGAGCTCTGACCCCTCGACGAGGTGGCATTCTTCAGGAGCAGGCACCTCCTAGTTGATAGTTTCCTCGAGCTCTTGCCGTGGGCTCCACATGACTGGAGGAGAAAGCTGATGTTCAGACATCCCCTCTACACCCTCCAGGAAATCCTGTTGTTAGCGGGATTACTCACCTTGGCTCTCAAGCTGGCTCTTGAGTTTAGGGTTAATCCCCTAATTCTCTCTTCATCCAGCTTCGAAGGCCCTGACGTGATGCCGTGGAAAATCTAACAACAAATCTAACAGAAGGTTTTCCTTCTGCCTTTACCTGAACAACAGAAGCGAGATAAAGCGTACCTCAATAAGCGGGAGGCAGTAATCGAATATATGCTACATAAGGCATCCCTTTATTTCACTGCGTTCTACCTGTCCATGTGGCTTTAATTGCAGAGTGGTGTCCTGCTAGCAAAAATCAAAGTCGTTAAGAGTCAAGTTTTTAAAATTCAAATGAATAAATTAAAGATTGTAAGAAAGATTGTTAAAGAAGTATTAGTGTTAAAAGCGTCTCAGACATGAAAACCTTAGAATTTAGATGTCAGTATTTCAGTAGTGATGAGTGCTGTTAGCAAAGCTTGCATCCCAACTGTACCAAGTGTTTTGAGCACATGGGCTTCCTGTCGTAGCTTCTCCAGGCAGTAGGAGCCTGAGGAACTCTGAAGCAGGGGGCTTCCTCAGCTCCCCTGATGCTGGACTGAGGTGCTGCCAGTCATGGGCTCACCACCAGGACACTGGCAGGGCTGAGGGCCTGCAGCTGCCCAGCCCTCAGATGCCCTCAGCCCCATCTGCACAAGACTCACCTCTGCTTCGTCTGCAAATCCCTGGCCACATCAAGCTTCATTCAGCTTCATGATTCCGTGGCTTCCTCTTCTGAGCAGTGGGTGTTTTGATTCCTACTTGGCTAACTCACAGAGCCAACATTTTCCCAGAAGCCACTGAATCCCATAACATTTTGAGTGATAAACTGAGACTTATTCTCTAACCAAGGATGACTGGATTCATGGCCAAGGAGGGGTACATTTGATCTGGGGCCACGGTCCACCCTTCTTTTGCTGAGCCTCACATATAGCCTAACATCGTGAGCACCGCCTAAGATGGATGAAAAGGATTCAGGCACAGAATCTGAGGATCTTCATTTGTCCTCTTGCAGCAGCTTGCAAGCTACATTTTTGGTAGCTGAGAATCTGTAATAGATTTTTGGATTATGAAAAATATTACTCAGCACTCACATTATATTGATTCAAAAATAAAGATTATGCAGTTCAACTGCACAATAAAATACAGCTTTATGGGATGGTAATTTTTTACTTAAGTTCTCCTACGTTATAGTGGAAGATAATGGATTCAGGAAGGGCACAATGAGGAATAAAGCTGTTGTATTGTATTGGTTAAATGGCATTTTAAATGATTTGGCTGTCAAATTCGTGGAAAGGTTATGAACACTAAATGAAAAATCTAAAATTAATTCCCTACTTCAAGAAAGTGTGATTTATACCATAATAAAATTAGGTTTTTAGTTAAAGAAATTTAGCCGTTAAATAATGCCCATGTGCTAACTCTCATTTATAACCATCTGGTTTGAAGCTTCTGCAGCAGATAATTTCTTCCTTAAGCAAAGTGTTCGGGGTCTTGGTGTCACTTCTGTCAGTGAATTCTATTCTGTTCAGTTCTGCTACAGGTTTTGGGGGAGTACTTTTTCAAGTACTGGGAAGACATTCTGATTGAGCCACAATAATTGATGGAGACATTGAACTCATTTCCCTCCCCAAGTTGTTGCCTTTGTTGTCTTCATTAATGGCAATAAAGAGGGTGATGGCCACCGTTTCAGAACTACTGTGTGCCAGCCTCCATACTGAGTGTGCTACAGGCTTGTATTTCACTTAATCCTCCTAACAACTCTATGAAGAAGGCACCATTCCTACCCTTATTTCACAGATGAACAAGCTGAGGCTCAGAAAGGCGAGATAATTAACCAAAGGTGGCAGGGCCGTGGCCATCGGGAAGAAGCCAGGATCCAGCCCAGACCCATCTGACTTCAGATTTGCATCTTTTAGCTCCTGTCACTTGTTTCCAGCATATTCCCTGAGTATTTACTTGAGGCAGCAGAACACAATGGGCTCCCCAGGAGGCTCAGTGGTAAAGAATCCGCTTGCAGTGCAGGAGCTGTAGGAGCTGTGGGTTCGATCACCGGGTCACGAAGATCCCCTGGAGGTGGGCATGGCAGCCCACTCCGGAATTCTTGCCTGGAGAACCCCATGGACAGAGGAGCCTGGTGGGCTACAGTCCACGGGGTCGCAAAGGGTCAGACACGACTGAAGTGGCTGAGCACACACAGCAGAGCATGGTGGTGGGATTTCCAAGACTTGAGTCTAGCCTTGCCCTGGCCACTTGCCACCCTGTGACAACTGAGCAAACTGTAGCCTTTCCTCCTGTAGAACCGCCCTCATCTGTACATTAGGGCATGTGATTTATTCCCCTTCTTCAACAGATTTCTGCTGTGTACTATGAGTACTTTGTCCTATTATATATTTAAATTTTCGATTGACATGTATCAAACATATTGGAAACTGTATACATCTTAAGTGTAGAGTAGAACTCCATTAATTTTTACAAAGTGAACACACCCAAGTGATTACCACCAAGATTGTAATTTAGGACATTCCCAGTAGCCCCAGAAACCATCTTTTTTTTTAAATTTATTTTTTTAATTGGAGTATAATCACTTTACAATGTTGTTCTTGCTGTACAGCATGAATCAGCTATAACTATACATTTATCCCCTCCTTCTTGAACCTCTCTCACATCCCCTCCCCAGCTTCCCACCCCTCTAGACTATGAAGTTAGGTATGTACAAGTTTAGAATTGCTGTTAATTCCTATTAAATTGTTCTTTTATCATTATAAATCTAATGTAGTCCTCTCTCTCTTTTATTCCTTTTCCCCCTTTTCTCTTGTCTTTTTTTGGGTTCTTTTTGTAATCCCACTCCTTTGACCTTATAGCATTGCTTTTACAATTTTTTAGATATTAATATGATTATAATACTTAAATTCCATTTGACCTCTTGAATTTGTGATCATATCATCATTCATTTTAGTCCTGTAAATAGTATTACCTTAGAGAGCATTATTGTTGTTGTGTTAAGCAGCCAGAACTAGATTTGTTCATTTTTTAACTCTTTCTGTTCTTTATTACTTCTTGGACAACTATGCATTCATCTGAAAACACTTTCCTTTTGTCCAGAGTGTTTCCCTGTATTGCTCTTAGTATCAATCTGCTGACAATGTATTCTCTCAGTTTTTGTCTGTCTAGGCATATCTTTATTTTATCCTTTCACTGGGTATAGAATTCGAAGTTTTCCAGAAATTTAAAGATGTTGTTTCATCTTTCATTTGAAGATGTCACTGAATTTATGTATTCAATTCAAGCATAATAATGTAACTCAAGAGGAGGCTGTGCGGATTATTGAGTTCATTTCCTTCTGATTCCCTTTTCTAGGATGGCAGACCCTCTTCTGGTTCCATTATTTTCTCCTGTCAAGTTGGTTATCCGATCTTTGTAGGAGATGTGCCCTCTTCACCTTCACCACCCACTCTCTGGCTATTTTAAAGATTCTTCTTTTTGTCCTTGAATATTCAACTATATTTTCATGAGCACCTAGTTATTGTGTTCATTGTATTTATCTTGATTAGAGTTTCTAGAGATTCCTAAATCTTTGGATTGATGTCTTTCATCAATTTTGGAAAATTTTCAAGCATATCTCTTCAAATATTGATTCTGCCTAATTTCCTCTATCTGATACTTCAATTACATACTTGTTAGAACTTGTTAGTTCTACAATGTCTCTCCTACTCTCCTGTGTTTTCTACTCTTTATTATTTCCTTTCAGATCTTCAGTCTGGTTATTTTCTACTGATCTAGTCTCCGGCTTATTAATCCTCTGTTCAGTTGTGTTTAGTCTTCTGTTAGATTCCTGTTGAAGCTGACAGTCATTTTTTTTTTAGTTCTAGGATTTCCATTTGATTCTTATTTCAATTTCAATTTTATGGTGAAATTCAACATCTCCTGTTTTCCTGAACATATTAGTCATAATTGTTCTAGAGCTTGTATCCAATAATTCTAAAGTCTGGATAACCTGTGGATCAGTCTGTTTTATTGAATTTTAGTCATCTGATACTGTTTCCCATCATGCCTAGTAATTTTGGTTTGGATGTTGGACATTATGTATTGTTAAAAAAATTAATAAACAAAAGCCTCAATTAAATAGAGCTGGGAGACAAGAAGGGGGAGTTCTCATATACTGTGACCAGAGCAGAATTCAAAGGAAAAAGAAAGACTTTGGTCTCCTGGCAACAGCCTAGCCAATGAAAAGCCATTACCTCTACATTCACTGTTACCCTCTCGATTTATCAATTCTTTTCACCGCTAGAAAAAAATTTTCCTTCCTTTGCCAGGTGGGGACTTGCACATGGCTCATCGTGGCTATAGACACTGAATTTCAACTCTCTTCTCATCCTGAATAATGCCCCCCCCTTTTTTTTCTGGAGGGATAGCTAACAATTTATTAGTTTTAGGTTAAAGCTATGAAAAATATATGGTGTTTGGATTACTTTATTGTCTCTCAGAGAGGACTTACTTTTATCTGTTAGATACGGAATGCTGGCAGATCATCTTGATCTACTCAGGAACAGAAGTTCTTTGAGAATATATGATATTAACTGAAAGTCAGCTGCATTTCCCAGGACCACTGTTCCTTTGAGCGCTTAATTTTTGTCTTCTGAGCACCATGATACTGTCAAAATCTGTTTTTACTGTTTTAGTTTATTTTTTAGTTTGAGGCGATTTTTTTGCTTATTTCTCAACCTCTTGTTCTTTATACATCCAAGTCAAGCATAATAATGTAACCCAAGAGGAGGCTGCACAGATTGTTGAGTTCATTTCTTTCTGATTCCCTTTTCTAGGATTGCAGATCCTCAAGTTTTGGTTGCTTTTGTAACCTCAACTCAGGTATCTCCCAACTCAGTGAGGCTGCTTTAAGCTCCAGAAAATTACTTTGTTTGACTTGTCTGAAAAACCACAAATTCCCCAAAGGGCAAATCTGGCAGTAAATATAGGGCTCTCCACCAAAGCCTTTTCTTCTCTCCACATATTGGCTAAGTTCTGTCTGCCTTTGTTGCTCTCACATGCCTTCAAAAACTTTTTTGTTGTTGTTGTTATTTATCCAATTTTTGTAGTTGTTATTAGCAGAAGGATTAGCCTAATACAAGCTATTCTTTCATGGCCTGAAGCAGAAATCTGTCTCTAATTTTCACACTATTAATTGAGTGGAGTTAGAATGTTTTGTGCATAAGCTTTGCAATTAGACTTTGGAATTTAAATCCCAGCTGGCCATTGACCAAAATGTGAGAACTTGGACAAATTTTAATCTCTCTGACCCTCTACTTCCTCTACTTTTTAATAAATATCTGAGAAATAAAGTTGCAGAAACCTTAAAGGTCAGATAACTCCACTTGTATTTAAACTATTCCAGTGCATAATAAAAGGGAAACTTCCAAATCCAGTATATGAAACTGATATAATTTTAATTCCTGAAACTGAGAAAAATGACACCTAAAATTATAGCTCAATCTCATTTATGAATACTAATGCAAAAATGTGTTTAAAATCATAGTAAACTATATCTAGCAGCATATTTTTTAAAAAAACATATCATGATTAAGAAAAGCTTACTCCATAAATATAGATATAATTGACTACTATGAACTCTACTAGGTAAGCCATCAAATTAATAGAGCTGAGGAGAAAAACATCATAGGATACCTCCATAAGTGCATAAAAAGTATTTGGTTAAATTCAACACACATTTATTTTATTTTCATTCAACAAATATGTATTGAGCATCTGCCCTATTATAAATAACACTGAAAATGCAAGAGTGAGAAAGATGTTGGCACCATCCCAACTCCCATTCCAGTGGAGGGAAAGAGCCGATAAATAAGCAAGTAAGGGGACAAGCTAGAACATAAATTTATTTTAAAAAGTCTATAAAATATGCATAGATTTCACTAATATGATAAACATATCTGGGCCAAAAGCCAGTATTTTACTTGACTGGGAAACATTACAGGTTTTCTTCTTAAAATCAGAAAGAAGACCAGGATGCTCACTGTGTTCAACATTAGAGAAAGAATTAGCTGTAAGAATAAGATGAGAGTAAGCAACAATAGAAACTGGAAAAAAGAAAATCATTGCTATTTGCATATTGTATAAATCAGCAAATGGAGATGCCAAAAGAGTCATTTGAAACCTATTACAAACAATAAGAAATTCAGTCAAGTGGTTGGTTATATCAATATGTAAACTTCAATTGCTGTCAGATATACAAACAAGAAACAGTTATAAGATATAATGAAAGACAAATTCCATTTATGATAACAAAAGGTATGTAATAAAGACATTTTCAAAATATATACAGGAAAATTATACTCTTGAAAGAAATAAAAATAGACTTGGACAAATTATTTAAAATACCATGTTAAATAAGGAGATACGTTATACAGAGGTCAACACACCCTAAGGTAATTTATAAATTTTATGCAATTACAATAAAATTCCCAGAAGGTTTTTTTCTCGAGCTGTAACGGTTGATTTTGTGTTCCTCAAATGCTAGTTACTTCCAGGGATGGCGGCAGCCCCTAGAGCAGAGTCTGAGCAGCAGTGTAGAAGGAGCTGGGTTTACTTAGTGCATGCTGTGCTTTGTGGCTTTGGCGGCTCTTGTTCCAGTTATTGTTCTCCAGGCTCCCTCTTTTGACCCTTGAGCTTATGAAGAACCAGCATTTGGGAAGCCTGTTTGGATCATTGTGCCTGCTGCCATGCTGCTGGCCTGTGACATGGTCTTCGATGGGTCTCCACTTGGCCTTTTGACTCATGACAGAGATGGCAGTCAGAAAGTGTAATTTAGGCAAGACAGGACAATCTTTTCAGTGCCTCCTCAAGTTTCCTTCCTAATATTGGCTCCCCCTTCCTTGCCCCATAAGAATACTAGACGAGAATGCTAAGGTATGAAAGACATACTAATGCTAAGGTGTTTAACCTTCTGGTCTTCAGCTGCTAGCATGGATTTTCACCCTAACCTCAATATTAGGCTCTTTATCATAACCGGGTCATTTATAACAGATTGTAGATGCTTTTTACTAGTCATGAAACCACAGCAGATCCCAGCCTTTCCCTGCATTACTTCTCACTGGGCCTTTCCCTGCTGCCTGACCATGCCTTGTACTTTTTGGCCTTTCCTTAAGCTAGTCTCTCTTCCTGCTACACCCTCCCTCCCATATTGCTCTCTGAGAGCCTGCCCATTCTTCTGTGCTATTTGCAAAGGTTCTTTAAAAAACCTTTTTTTTTTTTTTCCTTACATTTTTCATTTGATTGTGAACATATTGGTATTTGTCAAGGGAAAAATCTCCTCTTTATTTCTCAGTAATTTGTGTTTGTTCTGTACCCTTCTGTTCAACTGTAAATATCTTCAATTCAAGGACTCTGTCTTTAACCTATGTAATTTCTGAAACACTTTGCTTATTGCTCTGCGCATTTCAGGAAGATGAGATTGAATTAAGAAGAGCCAAGGCTTAATCTAGTCCAGTGGCATGGAGTGGCTATCCAAATTGTCCATAGTTTCCCACACTTTGGAAATTATTGAGGAGCATAATCAATCGCCAGATCATGCCAGTGGCCTGCACAGGAACAGTAATGGTCTTTACCATGGCACCACCAATCACAGCCTGCTGTTGCTCACTGCATTCTGGCTCCTGTCTGCTTATGTTTTCCCTACAAACACTTGCCATCTAGGTCAGGGTGGGAATTCAACTGAAAACAAGGTATTTCCTAACAATTGGAACCAGCCCAGTTTCCATATAAGGAAGACCATGAGAGTTGGGTCTGCTCATTAAAAACTGCGTGATTAACAGTATTTTTGCTTAAGCCAGCAAAGCAGCAAGTGGTTTGCATTTACAGATGTGTATGTATATGTTGAGAGTTTAGTAGCCGCAACACTGCTGAAAGTCTTTTATTTATGAGATTGTTCACCCTTCTGTGAATGAATGTCTAACAAGAGGTGAGGTATTTGCAAGTATTTCTACATATGAGTTATTCTTCAAAAACGCCAAATCTTTCTTGTCTTGCAGGAATCCAGAAGCCTTGATGTCACAAGAAGAGAAGGTAGGGAAGATGCACTCATACTCATTTCATTCTCATTGTGGGCATATGGATGTAGTTTGGTAAAGTTAAGATTACCTTCAGACTGTGGGCAGCCTGTTCTTTGAAATTTCATGTGACCTGTTTTGGGTGCTGACTGCTCGGCACTTGCCTCAGGGCCTGCAGGAACGAAAGCCGAAGTTTGCTTGTGAGAACTGTGTCTTCCACCTTCAGGTATCAGAGATGGAGTCTAGGGAACTGGCTCATTCGTGACAATGTTTGCAGTCTCTCAAAAGAAGCCTCATTTCTGAGTGAAGTTAGAAATAATTAACCTGGTGAAAACTACATCAACAATCAAAATCGTTAATGGTTTGAGATATTTCAATAACTGGGAAAAGGTGCCACTGTGAAAAAATATTTCTGATTAGATTTTTATGACTTTAGTTAAGCTGAAGTAGATATAAGTAAGTAATTTTCCTTTTGAAAACAATTCCACCGTGTTTTATTTTCCTTGCGAGAGTTCCTCTAGTGCATTCATTTTCTGATTACTAAGGTAAATATATATGGGTGGTAATTTCTGAAATCTTTTAGTGGAAATTGAAGTTACTCTTACTTGCTTTCAGTGATACCTAGTCTCTAATAAGAGACTGTCTTTTGTATGATTGGGGCTTCCCTGGTGGCTCAGAGGTTAAAGCATCTGCCTCCAATGCGGGAGACCTGGGTTCGATCCCTGGGTCGGGAAGATCCCCTGGAAAAGGGAATGGCAATCCACTCCAGTATTCTTGCCTGGAGAATCCCAGGGACGGAGAAGCTTAGTAGGTTACAGTCCACGGGGTCACAAAGAGTCGGACACGACTGAGGGACTTCACCTTCACCTTTGTATGATTTACCTTCACCTTTGTATGATTTATGGAAATCACCACCAGTCATCCCTTTATTTCAGAGATGGGAGGATGAAGTTAGGAACCAAAGTGCGTTCTTTGGTCTGGGGTCTGGCCTTTGGTTTTAGCTATAACCACACTTCCTTCTTGGTGGTATTGTCTCCGAAAAGAGCACCAATCATTAGAAGTGAGAAAATACCATACTGATTTTCAAACCTAAAAACCTTGCCTCTTGGTTAGTTCTTAATTTTATGCAACACAATGAAAAACACAGAAGGCTCACGTTACTGAAGTGTGCCTCTAGACTTAAACTTTCCATACTGTCTATACTCATGGGTTCAGAGAACCAGTTTGCTGCTGTCTGTGGTACTGGAATCCTGGATACAAAGGATCTGGTTAGTGTAGCTCTCGAATGAACTTTCTGGCTCTCACTCTCATTCGCCATTGTCTCTGGTCTGGGGCTCAGCGTCCTCTGAACTGCATCCATAGCGTAAACCACAGCGTTTGGACATCAAAATCAAATGGTACTGGATGAAGGTGGGTGGGGCAGGGAAGGCCTGTTTCTGATTCAAAGTTGTGTTCACAATGGATATTATGACCATGTAACCTGGAGAAAAATAGCCATTAGGAGACAAGTTGGCATGAACTTTGGTTTAGAATACTATTCATTCCACTACTCCTGAGTGTGTGTGCCTGTTTGGTGCATAGCACTATTTGCATTATGGAATCACACATGAGCTTAACTGTTTTGGACTCTTACTGTTCTTGTGTTAGAAATGTCTTTAAATAGTAAGGCTAGGATATGAGAAAACCATGTGTATTTTTGCTCAAAGGCATAAAAGACCTTATTATACCTGAGACTCCAAATTCCTAGAAGACTATGTGTCTCAGGGTGAGCAAAGGCATGGTTAGGCTGTGCTCTATTTTCCCATAACCCTCTTCTTTCTTGAAGCAGCATCTTTCATAACTGGCTTACTGGGAACATATGCCTTGGGTTTGTACTGGTAAATTTGTCTTGATGTAACAGAAACATTTTTCTTCCTCCTGTGAGCTGATGTTTCTTGCTTGCTTCTGTCAAAATTGAGTGTTTGAAAATTCCTGAGATCGCCCAGCACCTTAGTGTCAGTGCTTATAACCTGGCAGGAAGGAAGGAAGAGTGGGACCTTGTAGGTCAGTTCTGAGTATTTTTTAAGTCTGAGATTCAATGGCTTGGGTAGTAGGGTTGTTAATCTTCCCCAGAACAGTGTATGTGTATGGGTATAAAAATAGTAGAAGCGCTGTGAATATTTCAATAAACATTCCTGCAAACACAAATAAGACATTATTGTCTAGCAATGAACACTTAGCTTTGACTTGATCTGGCACTGAAAGAGGAGCAGATAATTAACCCTCTGAATTTTTCTGCCTAGTCTGCCAGGCCCAGGATATCCTAGAAAGGTCTAGAGGGGTAGCCTATGGACCACAAAACCTAAGATACTTTTCTAGTTTTGTTTTTATGTAGCATGTGACTCAGGATATCAGCTCCAACCAGGGCTGATAGCTACACATGGATGACCAATTGCCACTTTACACTCTGTAACTTTTGGAAGCTCTGGATTAAGTCTGTGGAGTGAGCAGTGAGGGAGCTAATCTTAGCAGTGGGAATGGAGTCCAGGCTAGGTCACGGCTGTGCTGGAGATCGTTAGGGTGGTGCGAATGCACCATGTGCCTCAGATGGGCTCTGGGCCTTAGTTCCCCTGTGCCCCTCCCGTCCAGTGCTGTCTTGGTTCTCAGACTGTAGCCCAGCCGTCTTGCCTCACGCGTTGTCCCTGCAGCCTGCCTGCTCTTTGTCCCTCATCTTGTGAAATCCCACCTCTCTCCTATCCCTTCCAACTCTCTTTATGAAGAGTTTTGCTTACCCTACTTTACCTGGGAGTCAAGGGCTTCCAGTAAGTCATTCATTTCCTAAGAGTTGAGACCCTCCCCTCTTTCACTCCTAAATTCCTCAAGGCCTTAGCCCGGGGCCTATAGTTGCTCAACAATCATTTCCTGAATTAAGTGCAAATTTTAAAATTGCCTTGTATATGTATTTTTCACTCTGATCCTGTCCCAGTGATATACAAGAGAGGCGCTGAATCATTTGGTTCTACAGAGGCACTTATAGGAAGTGTTCTGTGGATATCTAGATATTCCCAGCTGGCGCATTGATGAAAGTGCTCCATGTTCAAGTAGGTTTGGTATTATAGGTTGGATTGTGTCTCCCAAAAAGATATTTTGAAGTTCTAACCCAGAATATGTGAATGTGACCTTACTTGAAAATATAGTCCTGGCAAATGTGTAATACAATGAGGTCATATTAGATTAGGATGGACCATGATCCAATAAGTGCGCTCCTTTTGAGGAGAGCGATTTAGACACAGACACAGGGAGCATGGCATGTTCTAAAGGAGGCGTAGACTGAGGGCATAAGCCAAGCAACACGAAGGGCTATTGACAATCAGCAGAAGCTGGGAAGGAGCGACTGAGAATCCTCCCCTAGAGCCTTCACAGGGAGGGTGGTCATGCCTACACCTTGATTTCTGACTTCTAGCCTCCAGAACTGGGAGAAAACAGATATCTCTCATTAAGTCACTTACTTTATAGAACTTTGCTACAGCAGCCGTAGGAAAATAAAACACTTGGTAAATGCTGGACTCAATATCAAGCTGGTTGTTATTTTTATTGCAGAATCTCTTAGGTTGTGAAGATGTTAAATAGGACTTTGAAAAGGGAGTGTAATAAGCAGCATTTCCCAAACTTAGTTTCCCATGGCATCTTGGTTTGTTTTTAATCATCTCTGGCTGGGCTTCCACGCAGTGCCCTTTGCAAGCCCTGCTCTAAAGAGTCCACAAAGAGGGACCGCTTTGACAGAGCCCAGGACATGCCCCAGCGTGTGACTGTCTTCCAAATGTGGTGTGTGGAGAGAGTGGTGAGATAATGTTAATTGTATCTTAGATAGTCTGAAGTTTTCCGAGAGTTTCATGTTCTTTATCTCCCTTGACTCTCAGTAACCCATGATATAAGCAGAGCAGATGGCACGTTACATGAGACTCCTTCCTTTTCATGCTTGTTTTAGTAGGAATAAAGAGCCCTTTGGGCCAAGGTCCCTCTGGACCAATGTCTCTCTGAGACATTGAACCTCTCTCTAATGGGCAGGTGATGATTTGATCTTGCTCCATCACCCAAGGATTTCTAAGCCTACATGATCACTGCCAAGCCCAGAGAGCTGAGAGGGCCTCTTGGAAGAAAACTTTCTAGGGGAGCTTTGTTTCCAATTTAGATTTGTGGGAAGGACTCTCAGGGGAGCCTGGAGGGCGATAGAGGATCCGATATTGTGGCAGGACAGCAGCCTTGGGAGGATGTCTCTTGGTACCCCAGTTGGCCCTCCTCCCACCTCCAGGGCAGTCTTACATCATCCTCTTGCCCTGGGCCCCCCCTTTGCCAGCAGCACGGGGAAGGCAGATGGCTGCTTCTTCATTGCCTCTCTAATGCAGGCGTTTTTACACCTCCCTCTACTCACCTACAATTTAATTTCAACTTTTTTTCTGAAGCTTCCACAAAAGGTGCCAACCTCACCTCACCGAGACACTCCCATGTCCACTCTGAGAGCTGATGCTGATGATAACTGCCGGAATCCATCTAACCAAACCGATGCTTTTCTCTAACTGATCCCATCACACTGAATTACAGTCATGAGAGAACACTCGAGCGAGCTGAGCAAGTGGCCAGGATAATTCAGCCCTTGTCGGCCGCCCCTTAGAGCATGGGGCGATCAGTAAGCTATTCCAGCTGTCTGTGACTGTGCTGTGATTAGAGGCTGTGGGTTTTGGGGGTGGGCACCAATGTCATACTGCATTACCCATCTTCCCTATGATGGCGCACTCACGCATTGCCTTCTAGGCCAGCCTGTCGTGGCTTCCAGCAGGGCTGTGAGGGAGACTTGAGAGGAGGGATGCTGCTGTCTTCACAGAAAAAGAGAGGGAAGTGACACTCACACAGCCAGGGTGGCTCTGTCTCCTTAGCAATGCAAATCTCTTGCATAAACATGACCTGCCAGTCCTGAGTGTGTAACTAGAGCCTCACTTTGTGAGAACCCTTGGAATTATTCCCTTAATTGGCAGCTGCCTCTAATAGCCCTTTTTTAGTTCTTTGCATCTGGGTGAACTTCAGCTATCAAGAATTGCAGTCTGTTTACCATTAATTTTGATTTTGTTTAGCAGATGTTTTCTGGGTCTCTCGGTTGCCTGCATAATCTATCTTGGTATAATGTAAAGTGGCTGACTCTTTTCGATGAAACAGATTAATAAACTCCTAACTTCTTTTGAGATAACTTCTTTAATGGCTGCAGATGTAGGGAACTTAAAAGGAAGCCATTCAGATTTGTCAGTGCCTGGGGCAGTGGGTCCTTTTCCAATCAAGACTGCCATCTGGGGAGAGAAATGGGATTTCCTTCCCTATCCTACCCCCACTCTATACAGCAGAGCTTGCTTGTTCTCTCCAGCAGTTATTGCGCTCCAAAAAGTTGGGGGTGGCACCTGTCTCCTTCAGTGTCTAATTCCATAGCAGTTGACTCTTTCTGGAGAGTGCTTTCTCTTCAGCTGCTGGAAAACTGATATTGTACCTATGTGCCCCAGGTTGAGTGGGGAGTGGGTGGCACCACTGGCTGGTGTCTTCTCGTTGCCTACAACGATGTGGCACCCAGTTTGGCCACAACCAATTAGCAGAATCCTACTTCTCCGCTTACTCACAGTGTGACTTGGGGGAAGTTACTCAGTCTTCTCTGAAAAAGCTTCAGTTCAGTTCAGTCGCTCAGTCGTGTCCAACTCTTTGCGACCCCATGAATCCCAGTCCATCACCAACTCCCGGAGTTCACTTAGACTCATGTCCATCGAGTCAGTGATGCCATCCAGCCATCTCATCCTCTGTCCTCCCCTTCTCCTCCTGCCCCCAATCCCTCCCAGCATCAGAGTCTTTTTCAATGAGTCAACTCTTCGCATGAGGTGGCCAAAGTACTGGAGTTTCAGCTTTAGCATCATTCCTTCCAAAGAAATCCCAGGGCTGATCTCCTTCAGAATGGACTGGTTGAATCTCCTTGCAGTCCAAGGGACTCTCAAGAGTCTTCTCCAACACCACAGTTCAAAAGCATCAATTCTTTGGCACTCAGCCTTCTTCACAGTCCAACTCTCACATCCATACATGACCACAGGAAAAATCGTAGCCTTGACTAGATGGACCTTTGTTGGCAAAGTAATGTCTCTGCTTTTGAGTATGCTATCTAGGTTGGTCATAACTTTTCTTCCAAGGAGTGTCTTTTAATTTTATGGCTGCAGTCACCATCTGCAGTGATTTTGGAGCTCAAAAAAATAAAGCTTAGGACAGTAATAGTACAGACCCTTAGTCCTAACTCTGCGTTGTAGAAACCCAGCTCACACTGGCTAATGCCTAAACACCTTGTGAAACTGCAGAATCTAAGGGAGGGTGGATCTGGCCTCAAAAACAGCTCCTATAAGACCTTACACTCCTTTTCTTTCCTCCTCTTGGCGTTTTGGCCTCTTCCACTCACCCTTGCAGGCTGGCTCCTGGCAGCTGGTGCTCACAGACTCCTGACTGACTGCTCACCATCTGAGAGGGTGAAACTACTTTCCTCCAGAGTGAGCGGAGAAAGATCTCCGTGAAGATTCTGATTTGCTGGCCTTGTATCATGAGTCAAGCCCTAAACCAATTACTGGCAAGGAGGGGTTGAAATAGTGTGATTGGCCAGGCAAGATCATGTGTTCTTCCCTTGGGGATTCGCCCTCACTCAAATGCCAGAGAGTGGGTACAGGTTTGGTCCACAGAGAAAGGATGCTGGGCAGCATGCCCTCACAGCTTCCTGGACACATTATGGGGAGGGATTCAGCATGGAGAGCCCTTGGCCCAGTGTGGGCCGTGGCGTCAATGCACAGTGAAGTTGGTGGTCTTCACTGTGGCTATTTTCATACTGTATCTGTAGGTTTGGCCTCAGATATACCACAAAGAACGTCTCAGTCACCAAACCCATTCCTCTGTCTTCAAGCTGACTTACAGATGATGTTGCAAATCTTAGTGTGTTAACTTTTCCTGTGAAGGATTTTCTGAAATTTAGCCCAGAATCTTGAACTCTCTGCTCAGATTCTCTTATTCTGCAATCAGAGAAACAGCTCTCTTCTTGATGATGTCTTTAAAAACTTAAGCACAAACACGCATAAAATTTGTATTCCCAGATTAACGGTTTTCTGGGCACTGAGGTCAGAAACTGTCTTGAGCATCACATGCTAAATCCTTCCTATTTCCTTTTAATTACTTCATCATAATAAAACTCAGGCAGACAATGGCCTTTCCCAAGGACCAAGCACAGCCTTAGCCAGAGGATTCTCAGGCTGTGGGTGACCCCAAGCTTCTGTTCCCCAAGCTTCTTGAAGACAATTCTAAGTGTCTGGGCATGGAAACACCAGCCGTGGACTAAGCCTGAGTGAACCTGAGTTGTCTCTGCTGCCCCTTACATGCTCTCCCTTAATCAAGGGTCTTCCAGGCTCTGGGTGAGTGCTTCCTCCTATCACCTGGCCAATGTCTGCTTTCTCCCTGATTTGGAAGAAGCAGGACCTTGCTGTGTATAGCTCAGGGAGCCACTCATGCTACCGATTGTGTGTGTGACACCATGCCTGCTGCCTCAGCACTATGGTGCATGGCGCTGGCGGCCGAGGTCTGCTGCGCTCCAGTGGAGGCTCCCACACTGCTGTGTAGGGTGAGCCCCAGGAGAGAAGGGATCAAGGCCCTTCCTTGCGGGTCTCCCACCTGGTACACACAGATCCCCACACACCCTAGGGCTGACCCGGCTCTCTCAGAGAAAGTAAAATTTCTCGGAAAGTAAAATCGCAGGTGTGGGGTTGCCAGGTTGTTCAGCTGTGGGCACCCTGTCTTGCCTGCTGCACTTACTCTTCCCACTGCCGCCCTTGGGAGGGCTCCCTCTCCTTAATGACCATCCTTAGGGAGCCACTCTGCTCTTTCTGACACCTTGTGGGTCCCTCAGATAGAAAGTCCTTGAAAGGTGCTTGTGCAAATGAGGTATGTGCTTGTGGTGGGTCTGGGTGGGGTGAGGAAGCCCTGTGCAGTGAGCTGTGTTGGTGGTGAGAAGTCTCCTTGGGAGTGGCTGTTGCACAGTGTGTCCCTAGGCCTCTCTCTGGAATGGCTGGGGAAAGAGTCACATTGTCTGAGAAGTCATACCCCTCAAAGGGTATGAACCTCTGCAGCTTCATAAGGACAGTAGGGTGAGCCCTTCCTGAGACGACATCACTGTGAAGCACACTAAGCTGGCTTGTCAAGACCCGGAAACAGAGGTGATGGTACCCCCAGTAGACCTGCTGAGATCCCATCCCTCCCCAGGGAAGGAGGCAGTCCCTTCTCTTCTCTGAGATCCCAGCAATAGAGGCTGATATTTGTCATCTTCGCCCCTTGCCTGGCCCCTAAGCCTGAATGGGTTTCTCTGCTTTTCAGGAACCCTTGAAATGATCTGTTGCGTACAAACTCTGAGGTCCTTTTTAAACTCGTTAAGCCACTTGCCCCAGCAATATTAATGTACCATCAGTGAGCCTTTGGGGTTAATTATCTGTGACTTAAAAATCATTTGTTTCTGTCTCTTCTATTTTATTGCTACTCAGCAGTCTTTCATGGGAACAAGGTACAGAATCTAACTGACCATTGTGATCTAATTCCTTTCTTGTCATCAGAATTAGTTCATCTGTTAAAAACTCTTAAAAAAAAATAACCCCAAAGCTCCCACTGCCTTATTTTCAGAGTGTGTTGTCTCAGCATCAAATCCTTCCTCTCTCAGCTTCCTCAGACACGGAGCCCACACGGGGAGTAATCTGCAAGGTGATGAGTCCCGTTTGGAGGAGTGAGGCCTGGCCGTGCGCTCTGTCCTGGTCAGCCCCAGTCTCTTGTGGGCGCTCACTGCTGCTGTGCCACTGGCCTATTTCTCCCCTTGGGTGTGGCGAGGGCTTCACGGGGTGCCCTCTGGTGCAGACGCTGGCCGTGGTGAACAAGCTGCGTGCCCCTGGAGGGCCCCTGCAGGTCAGGCAACAAAGGCCAGGGATCTAGGACTTTACAACCCACCTTGTGGTTCTCTGCACACTCATGTTTTGATTATGCTTTTTTGCTGGGACTGTCAGTGGGCTTCAAGAAAATGCTTCAGGGCGTGTGTGTGTGTAGACAACTCTTTTTGCAAAATGTTGAATTTTGCATGAGGTAACATTAGCTTGCTTTGTGCTCTTGGAAAGTCAGGAAACATGGGCCCCAGAAATGAACAAGCACTGACCAGCCACCAGCTCTGTGGGGTGTGGGCAATGACCAGCAGCCTCCGGTGCTAGGTGCGGGCAGCAGGTGGCCTTCCGGGCTGGTGTGTGAGTACAGTCAGCATCGTTGAAACGTGCATGGGGCTAGTTCACCCAGGTACCTAGGCCAGTTGTTGTCCACCCACCCACTCTCCAGAGGCTTCTGTGGGGAGTCCTCAGTCCCTGAGTGCTCCCTGCCTCCTGCAGTGCTTCTGAAGCACTGTTGAGGAGCTTGGTTTGGTCATGACTACTTCTAAAAGATAAATCACTCTGGTAGAAAGGTAAGCACCATTCTTGGGGTTTTGTGAAGGCTTATTGGGTGCTAATGAAAGTTTCCTTGGATGGACTGGAATTTGCTGGATGTGCAATGATGACAAGGTGTGGTCCCTGCCTTTAAAGAGCATGTGCGTCCATGAAAGTGTCAGCTGGGGAGATACAAGAGTCTCCTGCAGACAGAAAGGCCACAGCTGCCATGTATCAGGGCCAGGTGCCTTGTAAGGGGCAGACCGCAAAGCAGGGGAGTATTTGCTCTATGAACACCAACATGGGAGCCAAGGGGAACAGCTCCCTGAATAACGTGGTGGAAATGATGTTTCAGAGTCTATTCTCCAAGGGACAATTCTGTTGGCAGAGGGTCTCTTTTGGGCACACTTGATTAGTGGGGACAATTTTGTTGTTGGAAAAGTAGCCCAAACAAAAGGAACATCTTGTTGGCTTAGTTAACTGGAAAGCTGGGTGGAGGATGGAGGCATGAGGGGTGCTGGCTTCAGGCAAACCTAACGTAGGGTACCAGGATCTGGTTTCACTCATCTCCCCTCTTGCAGTTGACTCTCCCCGTGGTGGGTGCCAACCTCCCTTACACCTCCAAGTCTTTTCCTCTGGAAGTGCTGCTCAGATTGGATGGGCTCAGGTCACATGCCCCATCCTGAATCGGTGCCTGAGGCCAGGGGGATGCTGCACGCTGCTGGGTTTAGCAGGGTCACAGCTGTGCACCTGAGGGTGAGAGGGAGGTAGATGCCCAGATGACAACGGGGGCTCTCCCCACAAAGGGGATATGATGCAGGAAGGTGCATGTTATCAGTTACTAAGTTATTCCACATCTGAATGTGTGTTACATCCTCCACCCCCGAGGCGTGCTGAGTGCCTCAAAAGCAGGCTTAGGCTAAGCTGCAGGAAGCATTTACCTAGTGTTTCCGGGTAGGGCGTTGCTCCCATCTTCCAAGAAGGAAAGGGGATGTGGCTTGGAACCCAGATCCCTGATGACAAATGCAGGCCTGTTTGGTTTTCTTAAATCACAGCTACCTCCAGCAATGGGGTCTCCTGCTCCTTTGACCCCCTTCCCTTGTGACAGACATAGTGACCTGGTAAGGTGCAGTAAGCATCCTCTGGCCTGAACTGTGGGTGTATTATTGTTTGTTTGGACCCCAACCCATTCTGCTTTCCTTAGCTCTTCAGCAAAAGAGCATGAAGATCAAAAGCTGATATCAAATCTCCCCCCAGCCCCACCCTTTGGTGACTTTAGTATTTCCCTCCATGAGGCTTCCAGGAGCTTTATTTTCCATTTTTGGTGAGAGATCCTGCTTCTTTCTTAGAAAGGAGATGGTGGGAGCTCTCTGCACTGCTGCTTCCAAATGGGCATTTGATAGCAGGCCAGGGACACAGTTGAGGTGGGGAGACCTGGTCCTCACAGAAAACCAGTGCTCTTGTTCACCAGCCACTTTTAAGTAAGCAGCTTCTTGTGCTTCTGTGGTCGCTCAGACCTGGGTTTGATCCCTGGGTTAGAAAGAGCCCCTGGAAAAGGGAACAGCTACCCACTCCAGTATTCTTTCCTGGAGAATCCCATGGACAGAGGAGCCTGGCGGGCTACAGTCCATGGGGTCGCAAAGAGTCAGACTGAGCAACTTTCACTTTCACTGATTTTTTTTTTTTTACTGATAGATTAATATAGTAGTAAAGGCTTACTTCACTGCTTTAATATAAATTGCTTAGATCAGAAGAGTTCTTAATGGAAACATTTTAACATACTCATCTTTTATTTAATCCTCATAAAAGCCCTCTGACACAAGCATTGGAATTTTATTTTGTAAATAGAGAAAAACAGGGAACCCTTTGAACGCCGTAGGAAATTGATCAAAGAATTAAAATGGACTTAACTGAGGTCATCCAGGAAAACACGTTCCTGATGGAAATTCAGCAGTGTTTGTACAATTCTGATGGAAATACTCCCATTTGCCAGCGGGACTCATCACTCTGCAGCTGAAGTACCCACAGGGTTAGGGTGATGGGACCCTGCAGGCTGCCGCTGCCAGAGAGAACCAGAGACCTCCACATTTAGAAGAAATGGGCCTTAAAGGAGAAAATCACAGGTCTGGAAAAAGAGTTGTGGGAGTGAAAATACATTTCAGTCTGTTTGTTTTACTAATTTTAGCAGTTATTTGTGCTCTCTTTTTGCTGGAAGCAGCATTCCCATCCAGCTGCTTGGCTGCTTCATTTGAATTTTTATCATTTGTGTGAATCACTGCATATTTGGGCACAAAATAGGAGTCCTGTGGCTAAGAGGAGACATTTATCTGACAGGGTCAGATCTAATCTCATGCTTAGAAACTTCAGCTGAAAATAAAATGAGTTGAGGTTTTTTTTTTTTTCCATTTTCTTTCTTTCTTCTTTTTTTGTGGGAGGGGGTTTCATGTTTGGGAACACATGTAAGAATTAAAGATTTTAAAATTTAATAAAATAAATAAATAAATAAATAAAAATAAAAAAAAATAAATTTTACTAGATGAATCTAAAAAAAATAAAGACAGCGGATCTGCAAAGCTGTTCCTCACCCCTTTATACAGAATGTACATCTTATACTTGGATAGTGTTACCAGGCCACTTTTTGCTTTCAAAGGACTTTCTTGTTTGTCATCTCATTCACTACATTTAAGAAAGCTGTGCATGGGGTGGCGTGAAGATACTATCATTGGTGACTTGAAGAGTGGAGAAACACGATGTTCAGAGGCGGCAAGGGGCTTGTCTCTGGTCACAGAGCTAGCAGAGGCGGGGCTGGAGCTGCGGCGTCAGCTCTGTTCTCCTCCCCACCAGGCTTCCTCTACACAAGTATGAGTTGACAGCAGACGTTTTCAAATTAAAACACAATGGGAAAGCGCAGAATTTTCAATCCTGTTATGGTTCTTTTAAGAATAAATTAGTGTGAAGACGACTTTTCTCATCTGTCAGTGTAATGATTCCATACCTTGGGGATTCAGAATATTCAGAATGTGTGTGGGGGAAATGGTAAAAGTTAATCATTTTCACAGTGTCTGTCTGGTGAGGTTTAATTATCACTTGACATATTTCATGGTTTAAAATAATGACAGTTTAAAATAGAGCCAGGGAGAGCCAGAATATCCATTCATTACTGTGTGCCTGCCGCTGCATTCGAGTAACCCCACAAATACAGATGCTCCCCACACAGATGATTCTGCAGCCTGTTCAGATAGCTGCATATGTCCCTGGAACTGAAACCCAAATTAAAAACTCCATTCTGACCCTGCTGTCGTCATCCAGAAGGAGCTTGGGTGAATCTAGATTCACGGCTTGTCTCTTGGGTCATATTCCAGATGCCAGCCTCCCCAGTGCTCTCCCAACCCAAACCTGGGCCTTCTGCAGAATTCCTAATGAACAAGACAGTTTGTTGTGATGTGTGCTTTGAATGAACGAATGAAAGATACTTAAACTACAAGGGGTGATAAACATGTCCATGTGTCTCTTAGGGAACTGCATGTCTTCCAAAATGAAAAGGTTGAGAAGCAGCCACCAGTGTGGTTGTTGTGTAAGAAGCTCAGCTGTTTGTCTGTGTAGGAAATAATTAAATAAGTGTTTCTTTCCCATGGGATTTCTGGAAGAGCTGCTGCCCAGAGTGGACCCGTCTGTCCAGATTTCAAATTTCACTTTGGAGAGTCCAGGGAGAGGGAGCAGATGAAGCCATCTCAGAGATGCAAATGCTGTTTGACATCTATTAGCTCATTGCTTATCCAGCGCTGACAGGAGGATCCATCAGGATGCCGTTATCATGGATCAGAGACACTCAGTGTAGTGAGAGACGTGCCAATGCCGTTCGAGCCCCATTTCGGAGGTCTGAGACCATGCTGGGTGTGCTCCTAGCCCTCTGGTCCAGGAGCCACCTCTTCCCTCGCGTCACTGTTTGTTTCCAAGGCCAGTTCCACAGCCAGTCTTCAGGATTGCATCCCTACCACCAAACAGCTGCCTGAATGCTCTGCGTGGCGGTGGTCATGGCCTCCTTGGAAACTCTAACTCTCTTTCTGGTGCTGACATTCATGGAATCATCCCATGATTCAGCCCCACATCTGGAACATTCCTTCGGGGTCAACCGTTATTTTCAAAGGTGGAGACATGCTTGAGCAGCAAAAGTGATGGACTTGAAGTCCCATGGCTAGTGAGTAGCAGAGGATGAATGTGAGGTCATGAACTGGTGTGCATAGACCTCTGGGCTCCCTATGGTTGTTTTTCTTCCTTTTCTTCCCACCCTTGGGGCCAGGTTTTCCTGTCTCTCAAGGTGGTGCAGTGTCCAACATATCCTAGACACTCAGCTACCGTTTCCTAGCGATGGGCATATTGGTTGAGATTTCTAAAGTCTTTGCTTTGACTTTTGCTTAAAATGTTTCTAAATATTTTCTTTTCCTCTTGAGGGAAGGGGACCATGGGGGATGAAATATGTGGCGGCAACTCTCATTACTGAAGCCCCCACTGTAAGCTTTGCTGAGTTAACTTGTCTCCACACTTGGCAGTCCAGTGTGGCCTGCTTGTGTGACCTTCTATTTTATGGATGAGGGAACATGGTCTTTGGGAAGGTTAATGATTTAGTAGGCTGGGTGCTTCAGTTAGTAGATGACCCTTACATTAACCCTCATTGTAATAGAATATTCAGAGTCCTCTGTGAAGACGTGTTCCTGTGTCTTTCTAATGTGGCCTTCCTAGGACCCTTGTTCCGAGGACTCTCAGCTCTCAAGCATATCTCAAAGCCATTTCTAAATGGTCAGCCCTTGGAAAGCTTAAGGTCAGGCACCTCTATGTCTGCCCCTGGTGGGAGAGGGAGCAGTGTGGAGAACTGGTGGAAATGTCAGGCCAGATACCATGAAACTCAAAGCAGAGGTGAGGATGCTGGCCTAGGCTATTGATCTTGGATGAACCTGGGCTTCCGCCCTTTGATATAGACAGTGTACTGCCACCAGGCTCTTGCTCCCCCAGACCCCCAGGAGCCTGGAGGGAGAGTTCTGTTCTGTGGGCCAGTATATGGGCCAGGATATTGGATGGCAGAGACTGAAAGGCCACTGTGGTGGGAGTGCAGGGCCTGGTGGGCACAAGAGACTTGGCCTGGAGGCTGCCTTGTCTTGCACCTGGTGGGTCCTGGGAATTCTGGGATTCTGCTCCTACATTCAAGGGGCTGAAAGGACTTTTCACCCCCACGTGCCTCCCTCCCATCTACTTGTTAATACCTAAGCCCACCATTATTGCTTCAATCCCATCTTTCCTTATGAACACCCCAAAGTCATTTTGAGTCCTGAAGAAGTCCCAAAACTTCCAACGAGCCATGTTATACCCGACCTGGGCTACTCACCAAGCCTGTGTGCCTCTTTGTCAGAAAACAAACACAAGCTTTTCCTAAGACCCCTAGGCCCAGTGTCTGTTCCGTATTTGTTCTGTGTGACAGGTCTCAAACTGGTATTCTGTGGACTGGAATAATCTGGTGGTCATATTGTTTGATTTACATAGTGTTGACCTGCAAGGGGGTTGTTTGCATTTCTATTTTAACATGAGTAAGTTGTCAGCATTTACTATAAATAAATAAGGAAATTTAGTAACAGATCCAATTAGGATGATTATCTTGGAAAGTGAAATCCTTTGTTAACTCTGGGCCATGTGACTTCTTGGCAAGCATAGGCTGGAGTGAGTAGCCATGTCCTTAGAGAGTGCACACACTTGCCTGTTTGCCACAGTCTGCACTGCTCCCTAGTGCCTCCTTGAAACTGACATGGAGCATCAGGTACACTTTTGAGAAATCAATAGGAACAAGTTGAAATGCCAAAATATCCATGAGCATTAAGATACGGGAGTGTGCTGTGAAGGTACTGAGTCCTCATTTGGACTCAGATACAGGACTGGTAATAACAGCCCAGGAGAACCCGATGTCAGTAAGGGCGGAGGTGGGAAAGAGAGCAAGTAGCAATGAGGAACTTAGTGTAAAGGCAGGAGTCACCCTTATCTACTCAGCATCTCTCCAGCATCTCTGATGAAGCTGATGTCTACAAGTGGGTCCCTGGTTTAGACAGTTAAGTCTTGCATTAAACTATTTTATTTTATGGTATTTATTCCATGATCTGTAAACATTAACTCTGGGCTGTAAGTCTGCAAGTGAGTTTCCAGTTTGGTAATTAATACTTGTGTGTCTTCATGTAAGTTAGGTCTTTAATATGGATCAGTTGCTTTAAGCATTTACAAACATTCCACATATATTGTAAAGTAATTACTTTCCAAAGATATTTCCCACTGATATTTCATTACATCTAAATATACATTTACAGTACTCAGTAGACCAGAATAGTTCTGATTTATGTATTTTGGTTCACTGGGTTAAAAAAGATATTTAAAGTACTTTTTAATCAATGTATTTATCCCAAAGATTCTCTTGGCTCTTTCAGAGTCAGTTGCATGATGTTGGAAAAATAATAAACATGTTGTGTTCTCTGAGCTGATTTAGAATTTAATGAGAGATGACATCTCAGCCTGATAGTGAGCATGGCTAACTTTTAATCTGGGCTGTGAAGTATCCTAGAGCTTGGGAAGCATATTAACGTCTTCTGTGTGAATTTCTTACCATGCAAAATTCAGTTGATAAACATTTACTGCCCTTATGTGGTGAGAATTAATGCTTGCCGAGTAGCAAGTACTGTTTTAATAAAATGGTCTTAATTGTTTGCTTTGTACATTTTCTGCTTTATTATTTTTATTATTTTTCTTGCTTCTGCAGTTGGTAGTTATTGGGTTCTCATTATTTCTATAATAGGCATTTTATAAAAGCTATCTTGTGACTTGTCCTCCCTCCCATACTTGTTTTTCCCCCAAAATGTCATCAGCAGAGGCAAGAAGCAGGCAAACATCGCTGGCCTCTAACAGAGTTGGAGCTACAAGTCATGGCCCGCCCCTTGCCTTTAGGAACAATGCTTCCCAATTTGTTGGCCGCTGTGCTGTGAAAGGTCTTACATGAAGCCAAGGAGATTTACTATAAAAGCACCATAATTAACAGAGGGCAGGATGTAGGAGGAGAGGAGCAAGATGTGCCCTTCTCGTCAGGAAGATGCGTAAGTGTGCAGTGGGCACGTCATGGGGAATATTAGTTACATCAGCGGGCAGGCAGACCATGCCCGCAGTGCAGAGCAGCCCCAGTCGGTTCTGCCTATCAGCTGGCCCCTCTGCAGCAGTTCCAGCCGTTACCTGCGCACTCTCTCCTACCCTTATTTCTCATATAATCTCACATCCTTTACCATGGTGTTCTCTAACTTTTCTATGTATTTTTTTCAAACTTGCATAGCCAGACATTCTGAGTATGACCTAACTTACTAGCTATGTTATTTTGGACAAGTTGCTTAATCTTCTGTGCCTTGATTTACTCACCTCTAAAGTGGTAGTAATAATTCTATCTCATGGCACTTGTATGGATTTAAATACATGATTTTAAAAAAAGCTTAGCATAGTGCTGGCCCATCTTGTGAGCAGACTCCATGTTTGCCAATATGGTTAGCTGTTATTCACCCATGCTAGGGCTTGGCTTGGCTGGGTTGTATCTTGTAATTCTAAATGGATCTATAGGAAACTAGGACATGTGGAGTGAGTACTTTCTGAAATGAACTGGGTTAGACAGCCTTGGATTGAGTGGACCTAGTTATTTTCTTTCATCAAACCTAAGTAATCACATTTACCCACTATTTCAGGAAGAGTGGGCAATAATAAGACAAAAAGTTTAGAACTATTTGTGCTGGCTTTTGTTTCTAGCTGTGTGGCTACATTCCTTAGCTGACTCTTTCACTTAAAATAATTTAAATGATGGATAAAACATTTAAATAAATTTTTTAGTGATGCCAGTGAGAAGCAGGAAAGTGGAGATTTCCTAAGAGGTCACAAACAGTAAAAGTTGAAAATCAGAGCTCTGAAGCTGCCTTGAGCTGTGAGGATGTTTGCCAAATGCAGGTGACTTTGAGCTTTGAATGTTAATGATGTCAAGAGATATGGTAGAGGGACTTGATCCATATCCTGGTGATCCATTGGTTAAGACTCCATGCTCCCAGTGCAGGAGACCTGGGTTCAGTCCCCAGTCAGGAACTGAAATTCCACACGTCATGCAATGTGGCCATAAAGGTTTAAAAGGAGAGAGAGCGATATGGGGGACAGGAACAAAGCCCAGCACATGTCAGTCAGGAAACCCATGCTGAAGCCTCAAGAGGCTGCACGTGTCGTGTGAGGGTAGATGATAAACATGCCTGTCACCCCTTAGTTAAGAAAACTGCCTGCCCCCAGACTTGGTGCCAAGGGAAGGGTCAAAATATCTCCTCTGACAACCAAAACCACGAGCTGGGTTTTCAGTGGAATTCATATAGCAGACATGTCTGAAAAGACCTCAAGCCAGGAATTTAGTTCAAAGCTGTCCTGTGGGTAGCGCTCCCAGGCACATGGCAGAGGGAATGCAAATCCTGTCTAGAAGGACCTTCTTCAGCAGAGGCCTCAGATGATTTTGACAGGTTGCCATCCAAAGAATGTGAGCTCACAGTCAGAAACTAGAACACATTTTAAAAAAATTTTAAAAAGACACCAAAGTAAAAACCAGTGAAAACAGAAGTTCAGATATTAGAATTAACAGGCACAGCATAAAAAAGTAAAAAAGGTAGAATATCTTATAAAGATATATTTTAAAAAGGACCTGAAAATATGAACAAAGAGTAAGGCTGTCATACATATCTTGATTATTTAAAAAACAACCAAGTGTCATGTCTGGGTGCACGCATGCTTGGTCGTCTTTGACTCTGTGTAACTCTATCGACATAGCCCACCAGGTTCCTCTGTCCATGGGATTCTCCAAGCAAGAATACTGGAGTGAGCTGCCGATTCCTTCTCCAGGGGATCTTCCCGACCCAGGGATCAAACTAGCATCTCCTGGAACTCCTGACTGGGCAGGCAGATTATTTTACCACTGAGCCACCTGGGAAGCCCAGTATAATGTCTAGAAATGAAAAATATAATGGAAACTTTAAAAATCAGAGGGAGAGGGTGGGATGATTTGGGAGAATGGCATTGAAACATGTATACTATCATGTAAGCATCGAATCGCCAGTCTATGTCCGATGCAGGATACAGCATGCTTGGGGCTGGTGCACGGGGATGACCCAGAGAGATGTTATAGGGAGGGAGGTGGGAGGGGAGTTCATGTTTGGGAACGCATGTACACCCGTGGTGGATTCATGTCAATGTATGGCAAAGCCAATACAGTATTGTAAAATAAAATAAAGTAAAAATAAAAATTTAACAAAAAAAAATATTAAAACATTAAAAAAAAAAATCAGTAGATGCAATTAGTCGTAACTAAGAGAACTAAAAGCAAAGTTTGAAATTGTAACCCAGAGTGCGCAGAAGTGGTGAAGGGATGTGTTTCTCATATGTGCACAGAAAGTTTAAGAATCTTTCCCCAAGCTAAACCATAAAGCAGTTCTCATAAAATTTCTGCCCTGATGCAGTAAAGTAAGAAATTTGAAAAAGAACACTAGAGATACTCCCATATGTTTGAAGATGAAATACTTTTCTAAGCCATACATGAGTCAAAGAAAAATGAGAATATCTAAGTAAACAATAACAAACATTACATATTAAAATTTGTGGAATGCAGCTAAAGTAGAAATTGGGGGGAAATCCATCATCTTACATAATTTCATTAAAGTAGAAGGACCAAAGTCAGTGAATTAAATATCCAACTCACAAAGGTAGGTAAAGACTAGTGGAGGAAACCCAAGTGAAGGAGAAGGAAGTGAATAACAAAGTATATTACAGAGAAACAATAGAGTTGAAACAAGAAATCAACAGACATGATAAAGCCAAATGCAGACTGTTTGAAAGAACTGATAAAATGGACAAAACTCTGAAAGAGCATAAAGGAAAACTGGGGGGAAGAGAGAGGAGGGAAAGAGAATAAATATATAATAGGAGAAATAAAAGGCGATGTGATTATTGAAGCTGCAAAGATTAAAACCATAACAGAATCTTATTTTGCCAATAGATTTGAAAGCTCTGATGGTCAAATTCCTAAAAAAGAAAAAAGTAAAATTAAACTTTGCAAAACTTACTCAAGTAGAAATAAAAAACCCGGTTTATGATCATTAAAGAAATAGAATCAGGCTTCCAGTTAGAAAAATTCCCACAAAGATGATATCAGGTCCAGATAGGAGTACTAACAAATTATCAAACATTCAAGTAATAAAAATTTCAATTTCACACAAACCATTCTAGAATGCAGAAAAAGTGGGTATACTTCTGAGACTAGAATGAACTTGATACTCATACCTAGCAAGAATGGTATTTACCAAAGAAAGGCAAGTTTTAAACAGAGCTGTGAAAGACCTAATCAAAAATTAGCAAACTAAATTTAGCAGTGTGTTAATAAAAGTTGTGTGTGCGTGCATGCTCAGTCATGTCCGACTCTTTGTGACTCCATGGACTGTAGCCCGCCACGTTCCTCTGGCCATGGGATTCTCCAGGCAAAAATACTGGAGTGGGTTGCCATTTCCTCCTCCAGGGGACCTTCTACTGCACCAGCTGGGAAGCCGAATAGAAGATAATGAAACATAATAATTTGGGTGTATCCCCTAAATTTTTATTTAGGTTGCCACTAGAAATGTCCTGATGTGTTTGTTTTCAGCAGCAAATCATGGGATCTTGTCAAAAGGATATAGTTGCAATTTGAAAGGACTCTAGCTGGCCACATCTGGACAATTTGGGCTTAAACAAGGAAGAAAAAAAAAAGATAGCTGGGCTTCCCTGGTGGCTCAGTGGTAAAGAATCCACCTTCCAGTGCAGGAGATGCAGGTTCGATCCCTGGATCAGGAAGATCCCCTGGAGAAAGAAATGGCAACCCACCCTGATATTCTTACCTGGGAAATTCCATGGATAGAGGATCCTGGCGGGATACAGTTCATGAGATCACAAAATGTCAGACACAACTTAGTGACTGAACAACAACGACAAAATGTATCTGTGGCAGATTTTCCAAAGACAGTCACAACAGTATTTCACATTTGTAGGTTCTTCTTAAAAGTGCCTTTGAAAGCCTTCTCATTGAGGGGTGTGGCCTATGCTCCTTCTCCTTGAATCTGGACAGACTTGTGGTATGGCAGAAGTGATACTGTGTGACTTTCAAGGTTGTCAAAGGAATGAAAGCTTCTACCTTACTGGCTGGAGCACTCATGCTGGAGCCCTGAGCTACCATATAAACTAACCATCCTGAGGTCACTGTGCTATAAGGAAGCCCAAACTAGCCCCTGAGGAGGTCCCATGGAGGGACCCTGGGACCTCATAAAGAAAGAAGGATTTTACATCAGCCCTCAGCAGCCTGTGCCCCCTCTTGTAGCTTCAGCCACCGTCTGACTACAACTGCATAAGAGTCTGAGTCCAGCTGTACCACTCAGCTGTACCCTTCCCACGTTTCTGACCTACAGAAATACTGAGAATAATAAAAAAACTTGTTGCTTTAAGTCACTAAGTTTTGAGGTGATCCACCACATAGCAACAGGTAATCATAATAGATTTGAGACCTGGTTGTGAAATGGTACCACAGCAAAAAAATCAAAGCATGTAACGCTGGTTTGGGGACTGGATGGGAGAAAGAAGCAGGATGGGCTTTGAAGAGATGGCTGGTAAGAGCTTTAAGGGCTTTATGAGAGTGTTAGCAGAAACCTGAAGAGCCTTGAGGAAGCCCTCAGTGAGAGCTTAGAGGCAAGAACGGAAAACATTATTAAAAGCTGGATGAAAGAGGATGGTTTGGTAATATTGTCACCAGTGATAATATAATAATAGGAAATACGCCAAATGAATTAAATGATCCAGCTAAACAGATTATCAGGTAGAATATCCAAAGTACCCCCTGGCTACTGCTTCCTGTGATGAAACATGAGAGGAGAGAGATGAGCTAAGGATATAACGAGCCAGGACTCACTGACTTTGAAAATTCTTTCTCATTTTCAGCCTCTCAAAGTTGGTAGCAAAAAGTGGTCAAATTAAGAAACAGTTTCAAGGCGAAGATCAAATCCATGGAAGGTTTATAAAAACCTTTTTTTAAAACTCCTCCAAATTTTAAGGTATCATTGACTCTTATATAATCAGAAAAAAAGAGAAAGAAAGATGTCTTTAGATCTTAAGATTATGCCTTTCTATTGAAAGAGCATTGCCCCATAGCAGCCTTATGGGGGCCCAAGATCTGGTAGGGTTTATCTTGAAGAGGTTTGTGGGTTTGACTTTTGTCTAAAAGAGATTTAGACTTTTGTCTAAATTTGTTTGTCAAATCTGTGCACAGAAACAGAACTGACAGGATATGTTTATATAGAATGATTTATTTTAAGGAATTGTATTACATTTTTGTAGAGGCTCACCAGTCTAAAATCTGACCTTTAGGCCAGCAGGCTGTAGGAGACCCAGGAAGGAGTTGCAGTTGGAGTCCGCAGGCCCTGCACTGACAGGGTTCCTTCCCACTTGGGGGAGGTCAGTTTTGTTCTCACCAGGCCTTCAGCTGCCTGGTTGAGGCCTACCCACATGATGGAGGATTGCCATGATAGGACTAATAATCCATAACAGGATTACTGTAGGAGCCAAAGCAAAATGATGCCCAGCTGTGGATGTGACTGGTGATGGAAGCAAAGTCTGATGCTGTGAAGAACAATATCACATGGAACCTGGAATGTTAGGTCCATGAATCAAGGTAATTGGAAGTGGTCAAACAGGAGATGGCAAAAGTGACCATAGACATTTTAGGAGTCAGTGTACTGAAATGGACTGGAATGGGCAAATTTAAGTCAGATGACCATTATATCTACTACTGTCGGCAAGAATAGCTTAGAAGAAATGGAGTAGCCCTCATAGTCAACAAAAGAGTCTGAAATGCAGTACTTGGGTGCAATCTCAAACATGACAGAATGATCTCTGTTCATTTCCAAGGCAAACCATTCAACATCACAGTAATCCAAGCCTATGCCCCAACCACTAATGCTGAAGAAGCTGAAGTTGACTGGTTCTATGAAGTCCTATAAGACCTTCTAGAACTAACACCACAAAGATGTCCTTTTCATCATAGGGGACTGGAATGCAAAAGTACGAAGTCAAGAGATACCCAGAGTAACAGGCAAATTTGGCCCTGGAGTACAAAATGAAGCAGGGAAAAAGCTAACAGAGTTTTGCCAAGGGAATGTACTGGTCATAGCAAACACCCTCTTCCAACAACACGAGACGACTGTATACATGGATATCACTAGATGGTCAACACTGAAATCAGATTGATTATATTCTTTGCAGCCAAAAATGGAGAAGCCCTATCCAGTCAGCAAAAACAAGACTGGGAGCTGACTGTGGCTCAGATTATGAACTCCTTATTGCAATTCAGACTTAAATTGAAGAAAGTAGGGGAAACCACTAGACCATTCAAGTATGACCTAAATCAAATCCCTCATACAGTGGAAGTGACAAATAGATACAAGGGATTAGATCTTATAAACAGAGTGCCTGGAGAGCTATGGATGGAGGTTTGTGACATTGTACAGGAGGCAGTACAATTTCTTTTTCTAAAGAAACTTACAGTTACTTTCCCCAAGAAAAAGAATTGCAAAAAGGCAAAATGGTTATCAGAGGAGGCCTTACAAATAGCTGAGAAAAGAAGAGAAACTAAAGGCAAAGGAAAAAAGGAAAGATACACCCATCTGAATGCAGAGTTCCAAAGAATAGCAAGGAGAGATAAGAAAGCCTTCCTCAGGGATCAATGCAAAGAAATAGAGGAAAGCAATAGAATGGGAAAGACTGGAGATCTCTTTAAGAAAATTAGAGATACCAAGGGAAATATAAAGATGGGCACGATAAAGGACAGAAATAGTATGGACCTAACAGGAGCAGAAGATATTAAGAAGTGGCAAGCATATACAGAAGAACTATACAAAAAAGATCTTAATGACCCAGATAACCATGATGGTGTGATCACTCCCCTAGAGTCAGACATCCTAGAGTCCGAAGTCAGGTGGCCCTTAGGAAGCATCACTGTGAACAAAGCCAGTGGAGGTGATGGAATGCCACCTGACCTATTTCAAGCATTCTGAAAGATGAGGCTGTTAAAGTGCTGCACTCAATATGCCAGCAAATTGGGAAAACTCAGCAGTGGCCACAGGACTGGAAAAGGTCAGTTTTCATTCCAATCCCAAAGAAAGGCAATGCTAAAGAATGTTCAAACTACTGCACAATTGCACTCATCTCACACACTAGCAAAGTAATACTCAAAATGCTCCAAGTGAGGCTTCAACAGTATGTGAATCAAGAACTTCCAGATGTTCAAGCTGGATTTAAAAAAAGCAGAGGAAACAGAGATCAAATTGCCAACCTCTGTTGGATCATCAAAAAAGCAAGAGAGTCCTAGAAAAACATCAGCTTCTGCTTTATTGACTATGTCAAAACCTTTGACTGTGTGGATCACAACAAACTGGTAAGTTCTTAAAAGGATGGGAATACCACATCACCTGACCTGCCCCTTGAGAAATCTGTATGCAGGTTAAGAAGCAAGTTAGAACCAGACAAGGAACAACAGTTCCAAATTGGGAAAGGAGTATGTCAAGGCTGTATATTGTCACCCTGCTTATTTAACTTCTGTGCAGAGTACATCATGTGAAATGCCAGGCTGGATGAAGCACAAGCTGGAATCAAGATTGCTGGGAGAAATATTAATCCCCTCAGATATGCAGATGACACCACCCTTATGGCAGAAAGTGAAGAACTAAACAGCCTCTTGATGAAAGTGAAAGAGGAGAGTAAAAAAGTTGGCTTAAAACTCAACATTCAGGAAACCAAGATCATGGCATCTGGTCTCATCACTTCATAGGAAATAGATGGGGAAGCAATGGAAACAGTGATAGACTAGATTTTGGGGCTCCAAAATCAAATCATTGTAGATGGTGACTGCAGCCATGAAATTAAAAGATGCTTGCTCCTTGGAAGAACCTGCATACACTTAGACAGAATATTCAAAAGCAGAGACATTATTTTGCCAACAAAGGTCCATCTAGTCCAAGCTATGGTTTTTCCAGTAGTCATGTATGGATGTGAGAGTTGGACTATAAAGAAAGCTGAGCACCAAAGAATTGATGCTTTTGAACTGTGGTGTTGGAGAAGACTCTTTTGGGAGTCCCTTGGACTGCAAGGAGATCAAGTCAGTCCATCCTGAAGGAAGTCAGTCCTGAATATTCACTGAAGGACTGATGTTGAAGCTGAAACTCCAATACTTTGGCCACCTGATGTGAAGAGCTGACTCGTTGGAAAAGACCCTGATGCTGAGAAAGATTGAAGGCAGGAGGAGAAGGGGATGACAGAATGAGATGGTTGGATGACATCACCAACTCGACGGACATGAGTTTGAAAAAGCTCCAGGAGTTGGTGGTGGACAAGGAGGCCTGGCGTGCTGTAGTCCATGGGGTTGCAAAGAGTGGGACACGACTGAGAGACAGAACTGAACCCTCTCTACTCAAAGTCCACCATTTTAAATGTTAGCCTCATCCAAAAAGCACATTCACAGAAACATCCAGACAAATGTTTGACCAAAATCTGGGCATGGTGGCCCAGCCATGTTGATACATAAAATTAATCACATGGTACATTATTATTTTTTAATATAATATATTTAAAAACATACTTTTTAAAGCATTGTATACATTTGGATTGAAAATGGAAGAGACAGTACGAGATGAAGAAGCCCTTAAATGCTGTAACTTCTATGGGTAGGAAGCAATCTCAGAAAACTACAAACACAGGCTACTTTTTATAGGAAAAAAAAGAATGATTCCGAGGGTGGAGCCAAGAGCCATGGAAAATTATTCCTGGGCAGGAGTAATCAAGAAATAAGCTGATGCTGAATTTCAGAACTGCTGTAGATAAATAATTAAAATGTGCTTCACAATTTTTTCTTTGTTCATTGGAAATATCTATAAATACTGTCCTTGTCCCACTGTTTTTAAATTGGTGTATAGGAAGGTGGTGGAGATTATGTTTCTTTAGTTTTCAAAAGGCATCAGATTAAGAATGGTACTCAAGAAGCTGAACCAAGAAATTTTACCTGAGAAGTCTTAGCTGAACCTGGACCTGATTTAGATAACAACATCCTGGATTTTTGTTGCTGCACTAATAGACTTGGGGATATTAAGGAAAAGATAGCTTATGTGCCTGTGGGAGGTATGCAGATTGCTATGGTCAAAGGGTGGAACACGGCAGACAGTATTGTCCAAAGATGTCTGTAACATAGTCTCTTTATCTCCCATTACATACCTTCCCACGGTGTTCTTTGGTCTTTTTCCTACCAAGAGATGGGATGTATTTCCTGCTCCTTGAATCTGGACAGGCTTGTGACTGTGATAGAAATTATGTTGCATGACTTCTAAGGCTTGGTCAAAAAAGGTAACAAATCTTCTGTGTTGCTGACTGGATCACTCACAGTAAAGCCCTGAGCTGTCATGTAAATGGTCTAATTACTCTGAAGTCAGCATCCTCTGCTGCTGCTGCTGCAAAGTCACTTCAGTCCTGTCCGAGCCCACCAGGCTCCCCCGTCCCTGGGATTCTCCAGGCAAGAACACTGGAGTGGGTTGCCATGGGGGACCCAAATGAGCCAGTGTGAGACTGTCTCATGGGGCGACTCTGAGACTGCAGGAAGAGAGAGAGAGAGAGAGATGTCCACCAAAGCCCCAGTAGCTGGCTAGTCCCCCACGGCTCTAGTTCTGGATGTTGTCTGATTTCAGACACATGAGGGACCTGAGCTAGAATCAGTCCTGCCAAAATTCCCAACCCATAGAAACTGAGAGGTAATGAAATAGGTAGTGTTGCTTCAAGCCACTAGATTTTTGAATGATTGGATTATAACACACTGACTAAAATAGGAATCTGTGAGTCCATTCTTACATAAATGGATGAATAAACAGGGGTAACGGAAAGCTCTTCCTTCTGGTATAATGCCAGATAAGAAATATAAAAGGAACTGTGTAGTTTAAAAAAAAATCATCAGTGGATACTGAAAACCAATAGCCAAAATTTGATAAGGAACAGACTATTAGATTCTGAAAGTACTTCTTAAGGGTAATTACTCACTCTTATTTTGAGACACTGGTGGATACCACCTTACCCTTGAAGCTAACATCACTGGTATCAGAACAATGTAAAATATGTACCTCTTGATATGATGTACTGAGGACAAAATGTCAGTTTTGTAGTATTCTTGTGAAAATTTGATAACGTGAATCTTGTCATGAGAAAGTATCAGACAAATCCAGGTTGAGAGATAGTCTAGAAAATAACTTGCCTGTACTCTTCAAAAATACGGAGGTCAAGAAACGCATAGAAAAGCTGAGAAACGGTTCCAGATAAAGGGACACTAAAGAAGCATGACTGAATCTGTGATCCTGGGGTGAAGGTGGGGTAGGAGAGAAAAAGAGATACAAAGAACACTCCTGGGACATTCGACAAAATTTGAATTTGGACTGTGAATTAGATAATTGTAGCAAGGCTGAAGTGTACATGGTACTGCAGAAAAATGTTTTGATTTTAGGAAATATATGCGTAGGGTTAAAAGCACATTATGCCTTTAAGTGAAACTGAAAGTCTCTCAGTTGTGTCCGACTCTTTGCAACCCCACAGACTATACAGCCCATGGAATTCTCTAGGCCAGAATACTGGAGTGGGTATTATGCCCTTAACTTGTTCACAAGTAGTTCTCCCCAAAGCGTGCCTGTGTATGTTTTGGGCTGGCCAAAAAATTCAGTCTGGTTTCCTGTAAGATGTTACCTGTATATATTTATATATATACACACACTTAAAAGTATGTGTGTCTGTATATATACACACACACATATATACATGCGTGTGTGCATCTACCTATATGTAGCATGCTAAGTTACTTCATTTGTGTCCCACTCTTTGCGACCCTATGGATAGTAGTCCGCCAGGCTCCTCTGTCCATGGGATTCTCCATGCAACAATACTGGAGTGGGTTGCCATGACCTTCTCCAGGGGATCTTTCTGACTCAGGGCTGGAACCTGAGTCTCATATCTCTTGCATTGGCAGGCAGGTTCTTTACCACTAGCACCACTTGAGAAATGCAGAGAAAGGGATAAGAGATAAATGATAAGCAAATAGGGCAAAATGGTGAATCTGATTTTAAAAAGTGTTTCTTGTACTACTCTTGCTGTTTTCTGTAAGTTTGAAATTATATGAAAATAAAAGTGACAAACCTACAGCAAATATTGTTTTTGAGAAACAGTAAAAGCATTCCCTTTTAATGAGCAAGATTATAAGCAAGATAAGGGTTCCTGCTAGTGTCATTTTTATTGAACATTGTGCAGAATGGCATAACTAGTGCAGTAAGACAAGAAAAAGAAATTAACAGCATAAAAATTGGAAAGTAAGAAGTGAAACTGATTATAGAATCATATCATTGTGAATAGAGAATCCAAAAGACTGAATAAATTAATTCAGATTAACCAACATATTTTAATGTGCTTGTATAAAATTAATATACAGAAGTCCAATTGCATGTCTATACTACAGCAAGAAAGAAAAAACATAATTTAAAATAATATCCAGATCACTGACATTAAAAGGTTTCCAAGAATTTGTATAATTAAAATATGTAAGATATTCATGGGAAAAGGGTTTTGACAATTTATTGAAGGGCCTAAATTAATGGATGAGAAAGTTCAGTATGGCAAAGAAGTTTATTCTCCCCCAGAATAATCAGTATATTAACTTACTATCAGGGATATGTGCGTGTGTGTATGTAATTTGATACACTGGTTCTAAAATTTATATGGAAACCAAAGGACCAGAAATAGTGATAGCCATCCTGAGGAAGGAGCACACATCAGTGGGCTCTAATGCATACACCATGGGGGAGAATCTAAATTGTATGACTCCTTTGGAAAACAGTTTGTTCTTATTTAGTATAGCTAGTAGTAGTTGTACCATACGAACCAGGCATTCCACTCTTGGCATATACGCTCAGAACTTCTTGTATATTTATGCTAGGAGACGTGAACAGGAAAGTTATAGCAGCTTCATTTATAATAGTTTAAAACTATAAGTAACTGAAAAGAGTAGCAACATAAAAATGTATAATTGTGATAAAGCCTATAGTGATAGCATAGTGATCTATTTTCTAGTGATATAAAGAAGACAGATACAGAATACTATAACCAGTGAAAATCAATGTATTCCATGTACAGGTGATAACACTGATACAACATTCTAAGAAATATTGAGCAAAAATAAACAAGTTACAAAATGATGTATTTATATTAAGTAAACACTAATTTTAATCATTGTTATTTTATATGCTACATACATTTTATACTTTGTCTCTGTACAAAAATTAATTTTACACTTTAATTTAAAAGTTTATCATAGCATTATGTATAATAATAAATTTTTATTTTAAACTAAGAAAAAGCAACTAAAATAATTATGATAGATCCATGCCATAGCATGCAAAGCAGCTCTTTAAAACAATGTTGTACAGTGATGTTTGTCAAAATGGAAGGTTGGTTACAATGTGCTGTTAAGGAGGGAAAAAGCAGTTATAAAAAGAATATGCACTGTTAGATCCTATTTTGTAAAAATATTAATGAGATAAATACAGAATTATATAAAACAAAAACTCAAGAGGCTTATTTCTAAGTAGTCAACTTGAGTGATTTTTCTTTTCCTCATGACTATCTGTATTTTCTAATATTTCCCTGACTAAACATGTGTAAAGGGGTAAGTAAGATCTGCTAGACAGAGGTCAGTGGGTAAGAATATATTCCACGATGAGCTCAGCTCATCATCCATTAACTGACTATCTGCTGTGTGTGTGAGGCTCTCTGCTTGGCACTAGGAAAAGAAAGATGAGCAAGGCATGGTCCCTGCCCTGGAGGAGTTCAGTCTCTGTGTAGGTAAGACAGTGTCATATGTACTGTGATAACAGTGCCTGACACTCTCATTAATACTAGGGTGAATGCTACCTCTCCACTTCTTTCCATCAACCTAAGAAAGTCTTATCATTTCCAGCCCAGTTTTGACACCCTCTATTCTTCTTCTTTGCTCAGTAAGAGAGAATTTAGTCCATGTATTAAAAGGGTAAAGAGATAGTTGTGTGCATGCTCAGTCAAGTCTGACTTTTTTCGACACCATAGATTGTAGCCCACCAGGCTCCTCTGTTCAAGGAATTTTCCAGGCAAGAATACTCGAATGGGTTGCCATTTCCGTCGCCAGGGGATCTTCTGACCCAGGGATCAAACCTGAGTCTCTCGCGTTACCTGTCCTGGCAGGCAGATTCTTTACCCATTGTGCCACCTGGGAAGCCCCGAAGAGGTAGTTGCACGGAGGAAAAGCCAGAGCACCTGGGAGTGAAGGGGTTACAGCAATAGTGGGGAGCATGCCTAGGACAGCTAGGAGTGCGAGAACAGAGAGGCAAGGAGAAAAAAGATGCTACCGTAATTTACATATGTGTGTCCCAGTAGCTGTTTTAGAAAAAAGCAAGCAAAGAAATTGTATTGTTTGTTAAAATGATTTTTGACCTTGGGGCTATGTTCCTTCAACCACATTATTCTTCCAGGACTGGACCTTATGGGTCTGGGTTTAATGATAACATAAGAATAGTATAGTAATGAATACACAAAGGATGGAGTTACCCAAGAATTTTATCACCAGGAATAAAAGCAAAATGGGCAGCGAGAAGAAATACATCAGCATGTAAGGAACTCGTTACCGTAGTTAAGTGTATTAGACAAGATCAACAATAAATTTTCCTTGCAACTTACCCAGAGGCTTGGTTCCTTCCTGTGCTTGGACTTGTCGGTGTTCAGACCCGGTTGCGGAAAGCAGGGCAGACCTTGGCTGGCTGGGAAATGGCAGAGACCTTACAGACTGACTGACCTTTCTTGAAACTCAAGTGATATAAAAAGAACTTTTTTGTTGTTTGTTTACTTATCAGAACAAATTTTATTTGCATCAAATAGTTCAGGATGATCTGTTAACTGGAACATGCAGACTCCTATTGCATAGGAGGTTTTGATTAAAAAAAATTTTTTTTCTTATTTTTGCTTTTTAAAATACAACCAGTTTATCTTCTAAAGTGACTTGTTTCAGCCTGAGGGGTCCCTTTGGATGTGTGGGTGAGGGCGCACAGCTCTGTTACTGCAGGCCCCTCTCCCAGTGGGAGGCGAGGATGGGTGGGAGTGGGGGTGGGCAGCTGCCGGCTGCTGGAGGGAGGTCAGGAGGCAGGAAAGGGTGGTGAGTCAGGATGGAGAGTCCTCAGGGTCTGATCAGCCATCCCTCTTCCTCAGAGGGGATCCAGGTCAGTCTGCTCTGAGATGTGCATACAGGATGAATCATCTCTAACATGAGGTGAAATTGAGGACAAAGGTCCATCCTCAACTAGCTTTGCTGGAAGTCTGTCCTGCCCAGAGTGGCATGGAGGTGCTCATGGAGAGCTCGTGTGTCTCCTGTCCCTGCTGTGACGAATTGCCACCATCTGTGTGGCCTACAAGAGCATACATTTATTCTCTTGTAGTTCTGCAATTCAGAAATCCCAAATCAGTTTCCTTGGGTTGTAAGCAAAGTGTCAAGCTACATAATGACCACAGGGGTTATTTTCAGTAGCTGCTAGTCCATGATAAGGCCCTCCAGGCCCTCTCTTGTTTCCTGAATTAGCTCTTAGGTCAAACAAGGTACTGCTTGTTGGTGGCACCAAGTTCCTGGGACCGTGGCTCAGGAGTGTCACAACAGAGATGAACATCTACAGGGTTTGTCCCTGTGGGGTAGGCAGCCGGCTGCTCTGGATGTGTTTTGGCCTCCTGATGGCTGGTTCTCTCCAGGAACACAGGGCCTTTGAGCAAAGGGCAGGATCAGGCTTAGTGCTCTAGGAGGCTGGTGGGCGGCCCAGCTGGGACTTAGCCGCCCTGAATCAGGACAACTGCAGGTGACGGTGCCACTGCCAACTTTAGTGAGAGCTCTGACCTGGGCCATCAGAGCAAGCCCAGCTGTGTGATGTGTGTGTTTGGAGAACCAGAAGTCCCCGTGGGGTGGATAGGACCCAACTCTGAAGCCCGGGGTCTGTTTATAAGTGGCTCATGAGAAGGTCTCAGTTCTTCATAGTAAGTCCTCGGGAACTCTATACTAACCAGCATGCCTACTTCCCCACCTGTATTACAATGGAGGCTTTTTTACACAACTGCACATGTTCTCAAACTCAGACCTGGAGATTCTACTGAATATAATTCTCTATGCTATGGATTTTTAAAAACTGTACAGCATGGAGGTGATGCTGTGAGGAGCATTTGTAGTAGCTGTAGATTTCTGGAAGTTACCAAGGTTGCTTAGTCTGTGTAGCCTCAGACAAACACCAGCCAGTGCTTCCTTTTGGAGACTCTGGGGGAGAATCTGCTGCTTATAGTTTTTAGCTTCTTGAGGTTACTTGCCTTCTTGATTCATGGCCCCATGTCACTCTGGCTTCTCTTCCTATTGTCACACCTTCTCTGTCCCTTCTGCCTCCCCTTTATGATGACCCTGTCATTACATTGGCCCCACCAGGATGCTGTAAGATAATCACACCCTAAGACCTCTAACTCAATCACATCTGCAAAGTCCCTTTTGCCAGGTAAGGCAACATGTTCACAGGTTCTAGGGATTAAGCAGGGACACCTTTGAGAACAGTATTCTGTCTACCACTCTAATACTTTGGCCACCTGATGGGTAGAGCTGACTCACTGGAAAAGACCGTGATTCTGGGAAAGATTGAGGCAGGAGGAGAGGAGGTGACAGAGAATGAGATGGTTGGATGGCATCACTGACTCAAAGCATACGAGTTTTAGCAAACTCCAGGAGATGGTGAAGGACAGGAAAGCCTGGCATGCTGTAGTCCATGGGGTCACAAAGAATCGGACATGACTGAGCGATTAAACAGCAACAACAAATTCTGTCTGCCGCAGAGCTGGCTTAGGGACCACTCCCTGTCCAGCTTTGCCTGCTGGAGCATTGTTCTTGGTTTCTCATCCCATGGTAAATGGACACAGATTATTGAAGCGTTACATAGTACAGTGATGGATGCCAGGAATGAGCTCACTAGAACACTTTAATATCATTCATTTGAGACTAGGACTATGACCGAGGCATCTGATGATTACCATTCCTATCACTAACCTGTGATTTTGTAAACCAAAACTTGACTGGCAGTTTGAGAAGGATCATCTTTCTCTTTCTGTTTTCTCATTTCACACTGATTTATTTCAGGTTGTAGCTCATAGTCTTAGCAAATAAAATGATTTGTTGCTTATTCTATTGCTGTACATCCCCCGCCCCCCTGAGATGAGAGATCTCCTTGGAACCGTATTCCCTTAGGTAACTAGCTCAGCCAGGCGGGGCTTGCTTTCTCTTGTGCAGGGAGGGCTACGCCACATGCAGCTCAAGCCCTAGTTCTTCCCAGTGGATCTTTAGCAGCAGAAATAGGATGCTCAAGGCCTCCTGACTCCCTGGTAAAAATAATTCTAAGACTCACCATTGTGGGTCTCTCCCTGGCAAGGTGGCCACCGCAGTCCAGGCTCCAGCCGTTCCACTGCTCTCCCCTTTCATGCCTCTCACTCGTAGCACTGGAGGGCAGCACTTTCTCCAAAAGTGGTACCTTGTGTTTATTACATGATGGAATGTGTCACTGAGAATGTTGCTAAGATTTTGACAGAGAGATGCTGGAAAAAAAAAAATGAAAACAAAGTCACATCAGTGTTGCCCAGAGAGACGCTAGGAGAGGATCAGTCAGGGTGGCTGGAACCCATCTTTTTTCGCATTAGCTCTCCTCGCAAAGAAGACTGTTGGCTCCACCTGGGCCAATCTTATCTCCAGGCTCACCCCTCCCCGCCCCAGGTGTTGGCACCTGGCCCCATGTCAGGTCTGGGCTCTGCCTATTGTGGGTCCATATATTGGGCATTGGGGAAAATCCTCCTCTTGAGTCTTGGCTGTTGCAGATCAAGTAAGTGTGGCAGGATCCAGACCCGAGTTTGTGGGTACTAGTGTTTGGAGCACACAGACCCCACCTAGGACCTGCTTTGCTCTATATCTCTGTCCCAGCTCTGTTTGCCAGATGTCTACACTGGAGCATGGGGCCTGAGTCCAGCTATTAGCAAGGGGTTACTTGGCTCTCCTCTGCCAAGCGTATTCTGTATTTGGAGACCTTGTAAGGATGGGGCACCATGGTTGGGACAGGGTCCCACCTCACAGCAGCCCAGACATAGTGATTTCTCAGAGGAGGAGATGAGGTACTGTTTCTGTGTATGACTGGATCTTCTCCATGATGCAAGAAAGCATAATATGTGTGAGTCTCATCACCTTGCCTTGACTACCCTGTCCTTGAAGACAGGGATGATGTTCTTATATAAAGTGTGGTTGGAAGGTGCCTAGGCTAGTGCTGAGTATAAAACTACTGGTCACGTGACTCAGGATTGCAGGGGCCCTTGGAAACTGCTGTGTGAGCTACCCTGGAACAACCAGTGAAGGGCGGGGAGTCCTGCAAGGAGGATTTCACCTGCTCTCACCTTGAAGTTGGTGTGAGCAGCGGCTGCCCTCCGGCTGCCTGGGTCGTGCTGCAGCTCCAGAAGATGCTGATACGCCAGTCTTCCCTGCGCCCTTTTTCCTTCTGTCAGATCCGTGATTCCCACTGTCAGTTTTACAGCACCCCAGGGTGTCTCCAGTTGTCTCAAGGGCTGGCAGAGGATTCTCAAAACCATTTGCTTCAAAAGAAAAACAAATATGCAGAACACAGCAGTTTCAGCTGCGTTGGGGGGTGGAGGGGAGAAATGTGTCACAAAATCCAAACAAGCAAATTGGGTGTCACACTCCAAAAGGTTGGCTGCGCTGCCTGAGAAAAGAGAAACGGTTACACAAAGCCATTGTCTTCTCGTCGTGGTTTGGATCAGGGTTTGGGGGCTGCTGCACAAATACAACCGTAGGAGATTTTTTTTTATTAAAAAAACCATTTTACTGCTTGCTTCTCCTTCTCTGTAGAAAATAAATGTTATTATAGATGAGTAATGTTATACAAAAAACAACCAAACGTTCAACAGAGATCTGAAGCAGTGACTCTAAAGCAGCGAGTCTCTACTGAGGCAGGATGTCACCGTCTGTGGAGCCTTGTGGGCTCCGGAGTGAGTTCAGGGTTGGAAATGCTCTGACTGGGTTGGAGGACTTCCAGCTGCTTCGCTGTCAGTAGGGAGGCAGAAGTACTTCAGCTTCCTCATCCCTAATGGAGATGCTGATCATCTGTACCTCGTGAAGTTAAGAGAATTAGGTGGAGATTTATAGTAACCTTCGGATGGATCCTGGCACATGGGAAAAATTATGTTGCTATTGTTGTTCAGTCACTAAGTCACTTCTGACTCTTTGCAACCCCACAAACTGCAGCACGCCAGGCTTCCCTGTCCTTCACTATCTCCTGGAGCTTGCTCAAACTCAACTGAGTTTGAGTCCATTGAGTCAGTGATGCCATCCAACCATCTTATCCTCTGTTGTCCCTTTCTCCTCCTGCCTTCAATCTTTCTCACCTTGAGGGTCTTTTCCAATGAGTTGGCTCTTTGCATCAGGTGGTGAAAGTACTGGAACTTCAGCGTCAGTCCTTCCAGTGAATATTCAAAGTGAATTTCCTTTAGGATTGGCTGGTTTTGATCTCCTTGCAGTGAGAGCCTTCGGTGTACTGGGGTTGGTGCTAGGTGGGCCCCTGGTAGCTGATGTCTGGTGGTATCAGAAAAGACAGAAGGAGACAGCTGAACGAAATGCCCTGTGGTGAGTGTAGTCCAGCACAGAACTGTGGGAAGATCCCTTAATTAAAAGGTGGATTCTGGAGCTGGCATTGGTGGGTAGTATTTCGGGAGAACCATTTATCTTTTCTAAGCCTGGGTGTGTATGAAGGTATGATAGATTACAGTAACAAGTTAGCCCTACAGTTTCAGTGTCTCAACACAACAGAAGTTTATTTCTTGGTCCAGAGACATTTCTGGACAGGTGTTCAGATGGTCAAGGCAGCTGTCCTCCACATGGTCTTTCAGGGACCCAAGCTGATGGCAGCTTCCAAGACTGCCCTGGGTGTCAGCACCCAAGCCAGCCTGGGAAGGAGGTAGAGGCATGTGTGTGGTGTGGTCTCATGGCCAGACTTGGAGGGGCGCTCTTCCTGCCCTGCACTTTCTGGTCAGCGTGACTCATCATGTGGTCACAATTAATAGCAAGAAATCATTGCTCTCGGCCTCCATAGAAGAACCGACTTTTACCAGACATTTGCTCCTTTCTAAAGTGGGCGTGATGTTCCCTGCCATACTGACTCATCTGTGTTGTTGGTTGTCAAGTCACCTGAGCTAAAAGGAGCCATGTGGGCCAGGACATGGTGGCCTAGGCTTGTGGGAGAGCAAGGTGGCAGGTTAGCCGGCATTTCAACGTCATTCCCTTGTTGTCCCCTGACCAGTCACCGACTGTTCGCAGAGTCATATGTGCCAGGCCCTGCCCTGGGTGCTGGGGACACAGTGGCCGCATGACAAGGGCAGATGTGAGAGTCACAGTGACATGTGATGCCGTGTGGGGCGTGGGGCGTCTGATCGGGACAAGGTGCCCTTCCCTGGGATAGGATGTCTACCGGAGGACAGAGCAGCTGGCCTGGCAGGGGCAGGTGGAAGGAGGGTGTCTAGACCAGGGGAACCCCAGGAGCAAAGCCCTGAGGGGGTGGGAGCACAGTCTGGGGGAGGAACTGAAGGCAGCATACCCCGACCTCCGGTGGGGGAGGGGAAGGCAACAGAGCAAGGGCTTGGCAGGCGGTGCAGCGCTCCCTGGGTGTTGTCGAGCCTGAGGGGCGGCTCACTGCCCTGTGGGCAGTGCCCCTTTATGAAGATAACTTGTTTTCTGCAGCCATGGTGGTAGATCCTAGAAATTATTACTGAAGCAACAGGACAGCTTCTGGTATTTTACCGCCAACCATGGCTCAAGGGGCACACTAGTGGTAAAGAACCTGCCTGCCAGTGCAGGAGTTGTAAGAGATGCTGGTTCGATCCCTGGGTTGGGAAGATTCCCTGGAGGAGGGCATAGCAACCCACTCCAGTATTCTTGCCTGGAGAATCCCGTGGACAGAGAAGTCCATTGGATCGCAAAGAGTCGGACACGACTGAAGCAACTTACCGTGCATGCACATGGCTCAAGGACCGCCGTCCACCTGTCCATGAATTACGCCCCTGAGGCGAGTGGCGGACATCACCAAGGTTACGCCGTGGTGCTTGGATGGAGCCTGATGATGAGGGTTCGTCTTCATTCCCAGCACGGGCTGTCCAAGTAGGGGGAGTTAACTCATTACAGACTTGTTTTTACAGGCTTGTCTTTTAGACTGTTTTACAGACTTGTAGGTGAGTGCACCATACTCGTTGGGGCTGGGAGATGGAGGCAGAGTGAGGCTGATCCTGGCCACTGGGGGCTCGCTAGGATCCTCCTGCCTGAGCCCAGAGCTGCACACCTATCTGGGCCACGAACCCTGCTGGTCACCACCCCACAGCCCACTCAGTGTGTGTGTGCTTGTGGCTATCTCACACCTTGATGTTGCCAAATAATGGGAAGAAGTGAGAGGAAATCGATAAAATGTGAATGACTCTTGGTGCTCTGAGTTCCCTCAGCTCTTGAGTTTACAGTTCTTATAGGATCAGTTCTGGCCTGCATTTTCAAACAGGATTCCTGGTTGTTTAACAGCAGTCTGTGTCTGGAATGCTTATGACACCAGCCAGTATTGCCATGACCACACTCATGCTCACACTTGGGAGATTAAAACTGAGAGGAAGGGGGAATGGAGCCCCCTCCCCAGGGGTATGGGGAGCACCCCAGTTTCAGTGAGGAATCAGAGCAGTTTTTGGTGAGAGTAATGTGTCTCTAGGAAGTATCAGCCTGCATCAGTCTTTCTAGAACCTTGACTAATTCTTGATTCTCTGATTCTGTTAGCCAAGCATTAGACGAAGCACCAAAATGCGCCCTTCGATTTACAGAGAAGTGGAAGGTGTTCAGACACAGAATAAAAATAAGGGATAATTTTTCATCTTCCACTGAAGCCTCTCATTTTCCAGCAGCTTGGAAACAGAAAGAGAGGCAGAGGAAGCATGTGGTGACTGAGAGGCAGAGCCCGGGTGCTGTGAGGCTCTCTAGGCAGAGGGTGTGCTCAGGAATCCTCACTGCCCACTCCGCTCATGCTTCCATGGGTGTTCACAGGGTGGCATTCCACCTGCCCCTCTGCTGGCGGGAGGAGAAGAACTGGGAAGCTTCCTCGCCAGGTCCCTTGAAAGATGGAGACAGTCAGCTCCATCCACCTGAGCGCACAAGCTCCGTTTGCTCACAAGTCCCCCTTGGTCCCACGTTGGTCACATCCAGGTTGGCTACACGTTCTGCCCACTTCTCTTTCAAATCCAACCCTCCTTGACCCTTTATCCTCATCACTGGTTCCCTGCGAAGGTGTCTCTGGCCCCAGTCTGCCCAGCAGCACTCCTCTAAGCATCCATGGTACCTCCTCACTCTTGGCCAGTAAGCTCATTCACATGGAGGTCTAAATGGCTGATTTGGAGGTCACTGGGCATCATTCCTGCTCCTTTGACAGGAGTTCTAAGGCCATCCTTGATGTCTCAAGTGCCCCCATCCCACTCTCACAGCTTCCTTACTTCCAGCTCTACACAGGGGCGGCTTCTAGTTGTGAACACCTTTTCTATATCCTGCAAGATCCGGCTAAGTTCTCATCTCACTTTCTCTCTGTTCACCTGCTCTTTCCTCACCACCCCAACACCACTTCTTACTGTCCAGTGCTTGATAACGAGGTTTCACGGATCCTTTCATCGCTCCCAGCTGCGTGGGGAGGAGAATGAAGACAGTTATAGCATCCTGATTACATACTACAGGCCAAAGATTAGGCCAAGCCCCTCCTAAATATCACTGCACTTCACCACTCAGTAACTCTGTGTGCTTGGTATCAACGTCTCATTTTAGTTAGTAACTCCCACTGCCAGGAATCAAAGCTGTTTACCTAGAAAAGCAATGCTGTTAACCAGCACCCTCACTGTGTATCACACATAATAGGTGCTCAGTAGATAGTTATTGTCCTGGGTTGGGAGGATCCCCTGGAGGAGGGCATGGCAACCCACTCCAATATTTTTGCCTGTAGAGTCCCTTGGACAGAGGAGCCTGGTGGGCTACAGTCCGTGGGGTCATGAGGAGTCAGACACGACTCAGCAAGTAAGCACAGCACAACGCAGAGAGTTATTGGGCTTCTGGGTGGCACTGGTGGTGAGCAACCTGCTTGCCGATGCAGGGGATGGAAGAGACTGGGTTCCATCCCTGGGTCAGGAAGATCCCCTGGAGGAGGGCATGGCAACCCACTCCAGTATTCCTGCCCGGAGAATCCGCATGGACAGAGGAGCCTGGTGGGCTACAGTCCATGGGGTCATAAAGATTTGGACACAACTAAAGGCCTGGCGTGCTGCAATTCATGGGGTCACAAAGAGTTGGACACGACTGAGCGACTGAACTGAACTGAAGGTGACTTAGCAGGCACGCATGCACAGATAGTTATTAAAAGAATGAATGAGCCATTATGTCTTCCCCATGACCCTGAATCTCAGCATGATACATGTTTGATCGACATATTTTAAGAGAGAAAGAGGGCGAGAATGTGGACAGCTCATCCTGGCTATTGGAGTGACCTAGCACTGTGGTTGTCAGTCTAGAAATCCAGATTTGGGTTCCGGCATTCTACTAATTGGCCGTGGGCCCTTGGCCCTTAATCATCCTCAGACATAATTTCCTTATCTGTATGATAAGGGGTTGTGCTCAGGTCCTGCGAAGTCTGAAATTCTCAATGTTTTTATTATTGTTCCCTGAAGAGGTTAATTAGGATGTGGTGCTCTTTAACTGGTAATTACACAGCTGAGACAAAGCTTGTTAGTGAGGATGGCATCATTGCCAAGGCCAGTATGGTTACTGATGACCGTGTGCCAGTCTCAGGAGAGCAGAGACCATGAGGAGATTGCTGAAGATGAATAAAAATTCTCCCCCACAACATTAAATAAGAAAGCTGTGGGTCCAAACCTGGGCACATCAGCGGGCAGGATGTTTTAATGTTCCTCATTTAGCTAGCTCTGATCCATCACTTCATGGGAAATAGATGGAGAAACAGTGGAAACAATGTCATACTTTATTTGGGGGGGCTCCAAAATCACTGCAGATGGTGACTGCAACCGTGAAATTAAAAGACGCTTACTCCTTGGAAGGAAAGTTATGACCAACCTAGATAGCATATTCAAAAGTAGAGACATTACTTTGCCGACTAAGGTCCGTCTAGTCAAGGCTATGGTTTTTCCTGTGGTCATGAATGGATGTGAGAGTTGGACTATGAAGAAAGCTGAGTGCCGAAGAATTGATGCTTTTGAACTGTGGTGTTGGAGAAGACTCTTGAGAGTCCCTTGGACTGCAAGGAGATCCAACCAGTCCATTCTAAAGGAGATCAGCCCTGAGTGTTCTTTGGAAGGCCTGATGCTAAAGCTGAAACTCCAGTACTTTGGCCGCCTCATGCAAAGAGTTGACTCATTGGAAAAATCCCTGATGCTGGGAGGGATTGGGGGCAGGAGGAGAAGGGGTCGACAGAGGATGAGATGGCTGGATGGCATCACTGACTCGATGGATATGAGTTTGAGTAAACTCTGAGAGTTGGTGATGGACAGGGAGGCCTGGCTTGCTGTGATTCATGGGGGGTTGCAAAGAGTCGGACACGACTGAGTGAACTGAACTGATCCTTCCTGAAGCATCTCTTCATTCACGTTGTGAAATAAAGGAGCTGCCTTTGAGTGGGCACTCAGAGATTCCTAATAAGAGGAAGCCAGGACAGGCTAACCTGATGGACAGGAGAAGGGGTCTAGCTCCTCGGAGCTGGTCCTCATTGTACATCACATTTGGCTCTCTTGGCTTGGAGTTGGAATGTGAGTGATAAGCTAATTCACACAGAGGTCTAAGTGGCTGCCAAGGATCATTTGCATTTTTAACCAAGGGATTCATAATGAATGGAAGACTTGGACTTACCATCCCTGGGGCTGTTATGCCAGAATGGTGAAAAGGCTGGAGCACTGGTCTTCTGAGAAGATGCCACATAGCAGGGTTTAAAAGGTGAAGTTTCAGAGGCCTGTTTAAGAGCTTAGTGCTACATGGATCTGTTCAAGGATTCCTTATCTAAAACTTACACATACAAATAAGCAAGATTAGGTGGTTCTAAAGGGCGCTAAAGGGCACTGGGTACAGTGAGGTCAGATTCAGTCCTGACATCCAATGTTCACCCATTGGATGGTGAACATCCAGTGGTCTGGGTTGGTGCCCAGATGAGGTGTGTATTGCAGGGGGGACAACAGAGGGCCCAGGAGGGCTGTGTGTTGGGTGTGACCTTCTGGGTCCCACTGCGCACATTTGAATTGCTGCAGTGTCATGTGAGCCACCAGAGCAGGGGTCCTCGGAGGGTCCTCCATGTGCAGATCCTCTGGCCAGAGCAGTGGCTGATGGAGAAACCACGTTTCTCCCGTGCTCTGTCTGAAGCAGGCTCGTCTGTGCCAGGCGGCTCTCAACCTCTATCTCCCAAGTTACAGCCATCTGTGACAAGGCAAGGTGACAAACGGTGTGTGTTCCTCATAAACTCCTTGGGGCTGACGCTGCTTTGACCCTTTCCTCTTACGCTGTCAGAGGCTGCGACTCTGGTTTTTCACCCTTCAGTCATCATAAAGCCTTTTCCTTATGTCTCATCAGCCTTTGGAAAACCCAGAATAATGGTCATGATTTATCTTCTTAAACCCTCTGCTGGCCTTCCATTATGCTTAGGATAAAATCCAATTTCTTCCCAGAGCACACAAGGCCCTGCATGATCTCACCCCCGCTGTCTCTCCCTATTCATCTCCTCCCTTCTCTGCCTGCTCCCCACGCTCCAGACACAAGGATTTGTCTTCTCTCTGCCCCTCAAGTAGAACAACCTTGATTCCACTCGGGGCCTTAGCACTTGCTCTTCCCTCTGCCTTGAAAGGCTTCCTGAGTTCATTCTTGCTGCTGCCCCCTCACCATGTGGTGTCCCCTCAAATGGTGCCTCCCTGGGGAGCCCGCTGCTGACTTTCTCATCTTAGGAGCCCTCTCTTCCCTCCACTGTCCATTGCTTTGTTCTAGTTCTTTCACAGCAGTTATGATGATCCAACATCATCTCATTTACTGTCTAGTTTACTGTCTGTCCAGTGAGCTGGAATGTAAGCTCCAAGTGAAAGATACCCTGAATGGGTTGGTGACCACTATAGCTGTGGTGCAGGGACTGTTATTACTAAATGAATGAATGGGCGAATGAATGTATGGCAGTAATGATAGTAGGCGCCACTATTTATTGAGCACCTGTTATGTGTTAGGCTATATTCAGTAACCCGTTTAATCATCACAGCAGTTCCAAGTGCTTGGTGCTATCACCCTCATTATACATATGCAAAAATCAAGATGCATAGAGCTTAAGTTCACTGCCACTTTTGTAGTGAACGTAATGGCCATGATTCAAACCTAGATCTGTCTGGCCTGGGAGCCAATGCACTATCTGTAAAGAACAAGTGAGTAACTTGCTACGTGTCCACCGTCCAGTCTCTAGCACTCTTGGCCCACCTGGCTTTACCTCCTTAGAGGTCCTTTCTCCAGACAGTCACACTGAAGGTTAGGACTTTAATGTAGGAATTTGGGGGAGAAAATTTCCAGTTCCTTAGCTGTACTCAGCTGATTGATATACAAAAAGTTCCTCAAAACAAAATACTGAAATATACAGTTCCTGCCCTCAAGGAACTTGTTAGAGTTTCTGATGATCATGTCGTTGAGTTGTATGCCCTGCTAATGGTAATGGGCCTTTCGAAGGCATTCCGGATGACGGCCCTGCTGAAGCCCCGGGGCTCCGAGGGACCACCAGGGCAGATGCATACTGAGAATGTGTCGATGGGATAATCAATTAGCTTAATTTGAAAAGTGGCAGCCACCGAAATATTAAATGTGAAAGACACAACTGAAAATTGTTTAGGCTGCAAGTCACATCAGAAAGATGTCTGCATCAGCATTATGCCATCAGCTTTGGCCTCCAAATTTTAGGCAGAATGTGAAAAGGCTGGAAGAGGTCCAAAAATGAAACAACAAGGGTGAATTAAGGGACAGAAAATGATGCTGTGGGGGAAAGCGATAAGAGTTGTGGTTTTTTATTTTTTTCAATCCCAGTGCCCAAGAGACTATGGCAAAAGGGTAATTTACTATCTTCCAGGGTAGTTAAAGGAAGAATGCCGACCAGGAAAATGCTTTACATTTTCTTGGAAATTTTAGTAGGAGTTATGGACTCAAGTCCAGCAAAAGAAAGGTGGAGGAGCAAAGCACTGATCATTCTGATTTTTGTTGTGATTAAAAGCGGAGCTGAATGACCAAGAGAATTGCACTGCCGGTGGTCCTGTCCTGATGGCCCTTTGTCTTGAGTGGTTACTGTGCAATAAACTCAAGCCCACTAACAGCTCTGTGTCCCTGTGGGGACTCTGGGGGCCTGGGGCTCTGCACCTCTATCTCACTTTGTGCGGTGCCTCCTTCCTGAAACGTCTGGATCTCTGTCATAAAGGCAGCTTTACATCATCTTGGCCTTCCTCCTCAGTTGCATCACTGTGCTCTTGGGACAGCCTGCTGTTTAGAAACCCAGCCACCTGGAAGCAGGAGATTAAACCAGATGACCTGTGAAGCCTCTCTGTGGCCAAAACAGCCTGCATGTTCTTACTTATAACTTAACAATGGGTGCCATATCGTGGTTGCCCACACTGCCTCTCCATGAAAAGGAATTCAATAAAAATTCCCACTAAGACATAAATGGCCATAGAGAGTTAATAGGGTCCCTCTTGGGGAGTTAATGTAGAAAGCACTTATAGGATAATGGGAAGCAAAATGGAAAAGGAAGTGTTTACTGAGAATCATTTTTTCTTTTAAAATACAGCAGATTTATGGAGGAGATGCCATAATTCCACTTGAATCATCCTTCCAGTGATTCCACAAAGGCCAGCTAGACACTGGGCAGTCACAGGTGCTGAGCAGGGGATGGTAAATGTGCAGCTCCTGTCCTCTGGGAGCTTGCAGTTCCTCATCCGTTAGGATTTATAATCGCAAGTAGCAGAAATCCAACCAAAATGTCTTTAGCAAGAGGGAAAGGGATGTATAACTAGAGAGGCCAGTGATAACTGGCTCCACACATGACTGGGTTCAGAACTCAGTTGGGAAGCAATAGACGACCCCTCCCCAGCTGCTTAAGCTCAAACCCTGAGGTCTCCTCTTGCTGGACCACATTGCATCTTGGGCCCATCCTCCAACAGCCATTATGCAGAGAAGGAAAAGCTGTACCTAAGGTCAGATAGACACCGAGTTCCCCCGCAGCCTGGTGCTGGGGATGAGGACAGTGTTGCCCAGAGAGTGGGGCTGGGGTGGTCACTCTAAAGCAGGTGCCTGGTACTCTCATCCTAAGAAGAAATAGTGGGTGCTTGGTGGGGGTGGGGGAAACAGTTACTTCTCACTACACCAGTGAAAGTGAAAGTGTTAGTCGCTCAGTCGTGTCCGACTCTTTGCAACCCCGTGGACTGTAGCCCGCCAGCCTCCTCTGTCCGTGGGATTTCCCAGGGGAGAATACTGGCATGGGTAGCCATTCCCTTCTCCAAGGGATCTTCCCAACCCAGGGTCTGAACCCAGGTCTCCTGCATTGCAAGCAGATTCTTTACCTTCTGAGCCACCAGGGACGCCCACTATACCAGAGGAGGAACCAAACTGCAGCAAGCTTAGATGCTCCACTCAGGGCTGCTGGACATTGATCCCAGAGCTTCCCCTTCACTGTGCTCCTTCAGGAAGCGTCCAGCAGTGTTTCCCTGGTCCTCTCTGCAGCAACAGTCTTCCTCCTTATCAGCACCTCCAGATGCTTCACACACCCTGCCCTTTCACCCATCAGAATTGATCTTGCGTCTCATTCTCCAGTGCCAAGCTCTTTGTTTCTAAAGCAAGGTGTAATTCTAAATTATTATATATAACATATACATCTATTATTATATACTCACATATATCACTTTTCATATAAGCAATGTTGTTTATAAAAATCCCTACATTGCGTACTTCCCCCTCCCACCTTCTTCTGTCCAGTGCCTGAGCTCAGCATTATGCTTTCCAGTAACAGAGACCAAACACCTCCCTGGTCTCAGCACTGCCCTGGACACACAGCACATACCTGTGAATGTTTGCCAAATGCCCAAGGGGCTGTTTTCTCCTCCTGGAGTACCATGCTCGCCTCGCACCTTGTTTGTGTCCTGACAGTTCTGCCTGTCCCTTGCTGCCTGGGCGTCTGCTCTCACCCCGTCCCTTGCCCCCTGACACCGGGTATGTCAAGGGGCAACCCTGTACTTCTCTTCCTGAAGCTGTGCCCGGTGTGGAGTCTGTGCAGTGTGGAGTCTGTGCTCAGTGTGGGCTGGTAGACTGGAATGGCTTCCTTGAGGCCACACCGAGGTCTGCAGAGCTGCAGGGAAGGGTACAGGGTCCAGACCTGACCTGTTACCCCGGATTCTGCTTTGAGGTCTAGTGACTCACTACCCACCTGCCTTCGAGACATCTTCCCCTCAAACCCTGTGTGTATTTTTAAGCACGTGAGTGATACAATCAGATTGCAAACAGAAAATGAGGAAGGCAGGCAGGCAGGAAGGAAGGGAGGAAAGGAAGAGAAGGGAGATGAGTAAAAGAAAGGAGAAGGAAAAGTGAAAGAAAAATATGGAAAGCCGCTTCTTTTTGCCTCTTTGGTTTATTTCCTTCCAGGGTGTTTCCATGTACATCTGGTTTATGTTGTTACTTTTTAAACTCAGTGGTGCCCACTGTCCAATTTAGCTGCTTGTTTATCCCAAGTAATTTTATGTAATTTTTTTTCTACAGAAAATTTACTTTCAATCTTCTGGCGCCCTCCTTGCCAGGGCTAACACCTACATCTACTGCCTACGTGTCGTAATTAGACCAGGAATGAATGTATGTGACTTGTGGGGTTGCGGGCCCAGCGCCCTCTCCCTCCGATTAGAAGGTCTTAGAGATGACATATCTTGAATTCTCGTTCCTGACTGCGCCTCTTAGAGCAGAAGTGATTCTTGCTAAACAACAAAATTCTCTGTAAAAAGCAGCTTGCTGGGGAAGGAGGCATAATATCTGGTTGGAAAAGTACAGCTAGTTATTGCATGAAAAATGCTAGAGGGGCGCAGACGCTGTTATTACTGTCATCGCCCTTCTCTGAAAGGCATGTGGCCACCCAGCCGCCTTGAGATGCCTGGGGCTACAGGGACTCTCCTGGGCATTGTTACTTTGGGGAGAGAGGGCTGCAGGAAGCATAAAAGCCCCAACACTACCCAGCACAGGCTTCCTGAGCACCAGCTCCTCACAGGTGCCAGGTGCTGGGTGGGAGCAGAAAGGGCCTGGTCTCCGGTCTCTGGGGGTGCTTGTGTGGGAGGGAGGCAGCTGGAGGGTGATTGTTACTGACCACTGAGTCACTGCAGCATGTCCAGGGAGCAGTGGGCACGTTCTGGTTCATAAAAGGGGAGCTCTAGAGTGGAGATGTGCTATTGGTTTCTACAACAATCCAAACAAATGGTAGCCTTTGTAAAGTGACATAAGTGACATTAAACAATAAGGACAAGCAATGAAATTGGGGGCAGCGGTGTGAGGGAGGGGACCCCATCCTTTCTTGGGGAACCTTGGTCCCCACCTGGCAGGTGAGCCTTGGAACCCAGAGCTTGGGTTTCTGTCTAGGTCTCAGTACTTTTATCTGTAAATTAGTGCTAATAATAGTCTTTCTTCTCTCTCTGTTCTGATGAAAGTCTCAAAAAAGGACTAATCACGTACAAAGATTATTGTTAATTTTATTACATGCTTTGGTGGTCAGGGGATAATATCCTTTGTAATTGAGTTTTGAGAGAGCTTTTTGTTTGTTTTCCATTTCCAAAGTGATGTATCTGTATTGTAGTCAATTTGGAAAATACAACAAAGCACGCAAAAAATATTTTTAAACCGCCACCTGGACCTTAAACACTGTTACTGTTTGTATAATATGTATGTCCCATTAGGCTTTTTTTTCTGCCATGCATGGATTAATAGTGACAAGCATTTAGTATCTTTGTTCGTACATCCACATCTATATATTTCTAATTTTTTCCTTAACGTAGTGTTTTAGTAGTGAAATTGTTGGAAATTGGAGCAGCATATATTCAGAGTCTGAGATCTTTAGAAACATAGTGTCAGTTTGACATTTTGATAGGGTACTTTAATTCACATCTCCACCAAATTAAACATAATGCTGTTTGTTTTCCCTTTACCTGTCCTTTGCTGAGTGTTGATATTCTTAAAGATCTTCACTCATATGATAGTATAAAATGGCATGTCCTGGTTTAATATGCCTGTCTTTGATTACTGGTGATGAGGAACCTGTCTTCATCTGTTTATCAGGCACTTATATGGATTTCTGTGCAGCCTTACTGTTCCTTTGCCCTTTTTCCTGCTCACCTGTTTTATCATTTTCTTACTGATTTGTAAAATAACATTTTAATATATTAAAGACATCATTCTTTCAGCATATATTTTATAAATATATCCCCAATTTGTAATTTGTCTTTTAATTTTATTTATGATAAGTTTGACATACAAGAAAGTTTTTTAACATGTTTATTTAGTCAAAATTTTCATTTTTTGCTTTATACTATCCACATTTACTTATATGCTAGAAAGTCGTTTCCAAACCAGGGATGATATTATCTTCTAATACTATTATGATGTCAGTTTCTTCATTCTTTTATTAGTCTGTCAAAATGTAATGTTTGATGTGAGGCAGAGATTTAATTATCTCCCCTGTGGTTAACTAGTTGTCCCGACATCATAAATTGAACGGCATATCCTTTCTTCTTTGTTTTGAAAAGGCACTCTGATCATTTATAAGTTTTTCTTCCTGCATTTCTTAGTCTGCTATTTTGATCTGTCTGTTCCTATTCCCATACCCCACTGTTTCAGTTTCCTTAGTTTTACAATGCAATTTGATGTTGGATACATACACCCTATATTGCTTTGTCTAAGTACTTTTTTGGGAATTATTTTCCACATGCATTAGAATAATCTTTGTTCCAAAAAGAACCCCTTTGGGATATTTATTGGAACCGCATTAATGTAGGTTAGTGTAGAGAAAATTTAAATTTTTACAAAATTCCGTTTAGTTGTCTCTTATTTTTCTCAATAAAATCTTGTAATTTTCTTCATATATGTTTTGCATAGTCTATAGTCATTTGCTACCTCCAATTGCTATTGTAAAGTGAGTTTTTTTGGCCATCATATTTGTTTTTCTGTTAATTTATGTTGTAAACAGTTGCCTTACTAATATTTTTATCTTATTACTTTTGCTTTAATAATGAATTCTTATAGTAATTTTGTGAATTGCAGATTTTTTTTTCCAGAAAAAAGGATTATTTTTCTCTCCTAAGTTTTTTGACTGCTATTTTATTTTCTTGTCTAATTGCAAATGACTAGACCTTGTTGAAAACAAAGTCATACATATTGTATGCAAAGATCTTTGTCTTAATTCCAAAAGTAAAGTGAATACCCCTAAGTAAAAGTGAGTGGTCACTGATACAAACATGAGAAGTAATTTCATCATTTCGTGGTTGAAAATGATGGTTATTTTGAGGTCACTAGTATTTAACATACAGAGCAAGCATCACGTTCCTACTTTTCAGTAAGATCTTTACATTAGCGATGACTGGAACTTTATCAGCTGTCTTTTCTACACCCTTGAAGTGGTTTCTCACCTTTGGCAAAGAGGTTAAGAATGTAGGCCCTAGATCTAAACTTCAGGGTACAGATTCTGTCATCCCCCTTTACTAGGTATGGGATTTTGGACAAAATACTCAGACGTTTTGCATTTTGGTTTCCTCACCTTTAAATAAGGATATAATAGTTACTTGGTAAATATTGGCTATTAACTGTAATGGCTATTATTGCCATGTATGAAGTTCGTTCCCCCCAGATAATCACCAGATTCCTAAAATTAGTGCTCCTTGGACATGATGGACTTGGACTTACGGTTTTTTCTTTGCATTAATTTTCATGAAATAGAGCTGCAGTTTTCAGTTTTTATGTTTTATTTCTCATGCTTGTATCAGTGATCCTTCACTTTGTAAGGAGCTGGGAAATTCCATTGTTTCCCCAATAAATTGAACTGTTAAATACTATTGACCACCATATCCACACAATGTCTAATGTTACTATTACCAACCCTACTTTCTGTAAATTGGTTTTTCTGATATTCATTTATCCAGAAAAATATTTACTGAGCACATGCTATGTTCTAAGCATTGATTTTTATTTGTCCACCTGTATTTTCTATGTTTTTCTTATTTAAAAAAGAAACAAGTGTTATTTGTTGAGCCAGTCAAGTATTTTATTTTATGAGTATTTAATCTGCTTATTTTATGTGTTGTGATTGGAATTATTTCTTTCAGTTTATTTTGTTTTCTAAATTTATGTTTCTTTTGTGTTTGTTTTCCATAGTTTACTCAAGGATCTATCATTATTTCATTTTCATGTTTTAGTGTTTTATTTTGTATTTTTTGTTGTAAAATTTCATTTCCAATTACCAGTGAGAGTTGAGTATTTTCTTCTGCTCTTCCACAATGTAACTTCCCCCTTGGTTTTGTTAAAATTGACATATAACATTGGTAAGTTTACAGTGTACAACGTTTTGATTAGGTGCATTTATTTACTGGAGTGGTTACCAACATAATATTAGCCAACACTTCCATCACATTATGTAGTCAATATTTCTTTTTTGTGGCAAGAACATTCAAGATCTAAAGCTGCTAAACTCTGTAAGCAGCTTTCAAGTATATGATATAGTTGTTCAGTTGCTAAGTTGTGTCTGACTCTTTCCAACCTCATGGACTGCAGGATGCCAGGCCTCCCTGTCCCTCACCATCTCTTGGAGTTCACCCAAGCTCGTGTCCATTGAATTAGTGATGCCATTCAACCATTTCATCCTCTGCTGCCCTCTTCTCTGCCTTCAATCTTTCCTAACATCAGGGTCTTTTCCAGTGAGTCTGCTCTTTGCATCAGGTGGCCAAAGTATTGATACAGTATATGATACAACATTATTATCTATAATCACCATGCTGCACATTAAATCCCCAGAACTTGTTAATCTTACAACTAAAGTTTATGCACTTTGGCCAGTATTTACCCGTTTCCCCTACTGCCACCTCCCATCCTTGGTAACCACCACTATATTTGTTATTTTTCTGAGTTGAGCTTTTTTAGATTGCACATATAAGTGATATCATACAGCATTTGTCTTTCTTTGACTTCGTTCACTTAGCATAACGTCCTCAAGATTCATCCAAGTTATTGAAAACAGCAGGATTTCCTTCTTTCTAACGGCTGAATAATATCCCATTGTGTATATCATTGTGCACACCACATCTTCATTACCCATTCATCCCCTGACAGACACATAGGTTATTTCCTATCTTAGCTATTTTGAATAATGTTGCAATGAACATGGGGTTGAGATATCTCTATGAGATCCTGATTTCTATTCCTTTGTATATATATTCAGAATTGAAATTGCTGTATCATATGGTACTTTTATTTTTAATTTTTTGAGGCACTTACATACTGTTTTCCATAGTGGCTGTACCCGTTTACATTCCCGCCAACAATGCACAAGTATTCCTTTTTCTTCACACTATCACTTTCTTCATAGTTTGTTCCCTGTTCTTAAAGTTTCCCTCATTTAAATTTTCTGAAGCACCATAAATCCATCTTTCTCTAGCTTGAGTCCATTGAAACAGTGTCTTTTGAATTTCAGTATTAACTCATTTTAATAACTCTTTACCCTCCTTTCTGCTTCCAGTTTCTTTCCTACCTCTATACCACTTTTTGGTTTCTATTAATGTTAGGGGTTTGGTGCCAAATCAATTTTTAAAACTTTAAAAATCTTTAAGAATAAGATGTTGACATTGATGAAGGAAATTGAGGATGATGCAAATAAATGGAAAGATATCCTGTTCATGAATTGGAAGAATTGAAATTGCTAAAATGTCTGTACTACCCAAAGCAATCTACAAATTTAGTGTCATCCCTATCAAAATACTCATGACATTTTTGACAGGACTAGAACAAATAATCCTAAAATCTGTGTGGAATCACATAAGACCCTGAATAGCCAAAACAATCTTGAGGCAAAAGAACAAAGCCAGAAGTACCATGCTGCCTGACTTCAGGCTGTAGTATGAAGCTTCAGTGAACATAACAGTATGGTACTGGCACAAAACTAGTCGCAGAGATCAGCGCAACAAATATGGAGCTCAGAGACAAACCCACACACGCATGGTTAACCTATGACAAAGGAGCAAAAATATACAACGTGAAAAAGATTGTTGTTCAGTCGCTAAGTCGTTGCCGGCTCTTTGCCATCCCATGGACTGCAGCACTCCAGGCTTCCCTGTCCTCCACTGTCTCCCACAGTTTGCTCAAACTCATGTCCAGGAAAAAAGAAAAGGAGAGTTTCTTCAATAAATGGTATTGATAAAACTGGACAGGTGCATATAAAACGTAAAATTAGAGTATTTTCTGAAAATGGCCACCCACTCCAGTATTCTTGCCTGGAGAGTTTCATGGACAGAGAAGCCTGGCGGGCTACAGTCCATGGGCTCTCAAAGAGTCAGACATAACTAAGTGACTAACACTTACTTAGAATATTTTCTCATACTATATACAAAAATAAACTCAAAATGGATAAAAAATCTAAGCCTAAATATAAGACCAGAAATCGTAAAACTTCTATAAGAAAACATAGTGTGCTCTTTGACAGAGGTCTTAGCAATATTTTTTTGGATCTGTCTCATCACACAAGGAACACAAAGGCAAAGATAAATGGGACCTAATCAAAATTAAAGGCTTTGGCACAGGGAAGGAAACTATCAGTAAACAAAAAGGCAACCTACTGAAGGGGAGAATATACTTACAAATAATATGTCAGATAAGAGGTTAATATTCAAAACATAGAAAGAACTCACACAACTCATATGAAAAAAACAACCTTGTTAAGGAATGGGTAGAAGACCTGAACAGATATTTTTCCAAAGAAGACATAAAGATGGCCAACAGACACATGAAAAGATATTCAGCATCACTCATAATCAGGGAAATATGAGTCCAAACTACAATGAGTTATCCCAGCACACCGTCAAAATTGCTATCATCAAAAAGACAGAAAATAATAAATGTTGGTGAAGATGTGGAGAACAGGGAACTCTAGTATAATGTTGGTGAGAATATAAATTGGTACAGTTACTGTGGCAAACTATATAAAGGTTCCCTACCCACCCACCCCGCCCCACAAATAGAAGTCTGCTATGATCCAGCAGTTCTCCTCCTGGGTATATAGTCAAAGAAAATGAAAACACTAATTTGAAAAGATATATGCATCTCAATATTAATAGCAGCATTATTTATAAGATCAAGATATAGAAGCTACCTAAATGTCTACCAAAAGATGAATGAATAAAGAGAATGTGGAATATGTGTATGTATGTATGTGTGTGTGTGTGTATAACAAAATATTACTCAGCCATCAAAAGGAATGAAATTTTGCTATTTTCCACAACACAGATGGACCTGAAAGTGTATTATGCTTAGTGAAATAAGAGAAACACAAATACTGTATGTTTTCACTTATATGTAGAATCTGAAACATAAAATGAATGAATGTAACACAACTGAAGCAGACTCACAGATAGGAAGAAACAAACTAATAGTTAACAGTGTGGAGGGCAGGTAAGGGCATGATAGGGAAGGGGATAAAGAGATACAAACTATTAGGTATAAAATAAGGTACAAAAATGTAACACACAGCACAGGGAATGTAGCCAGTGTTTTATAATAACTTTAAATTGAGTATAATCTAGACAAATATTGAATCACTATGTTGTAGACCTGCAGCTAATATAAAAATGTAAATTAATGATAGCTCAGTAAAAAAAAAAATGTTGACTTTTTTTCAGTTTATCAACCAACATAATAACATTTATTTTGATTTATTGATTCTTTATTTAATTGCATGACTTACTGAGGGTTCCTTTATAGTTTCAGGAGGTATTAACTTTCTTCTCCTGAGTTAGTAGTATTAATACTGTATTTTCAAGCAATGCTTTTGGAGGAAGAATGCATGAGTGTTCTATTGTCAGAAATGTTGCATCTCTAAGAATATAATGCTTTTATACATGAAAGACAACTTTCCTGGCCATACTTCTTAAGTAAAATAGAATTATTTTCCTTACATCTCCATAGGTATTACTCCATTATCTTTCAGTATTTTGTGTTCCAGAATAAAAATCTAAAGGAGGCCTGATTTCGTTTTCTTGCAGAAAATCTGTTTGTCGTTGTTATTTTCTTATTACAGTGCCAGAACCACTTGTACTTCATTTTTGCTACTAACAGGTTTTGTTTAGACAAGTATAGCTATATGTTTGTTTTCAGTTTTTTTTCTTCCAGAACATGGTAAGCATTTTTAATCTGGGCTTTGATCTTTAGGGAAATTTTCCTCAACTCTGTCTTAATTATTCACTCTGGTTTGTCTACCAAATTATCTGTGAATGTAGATCACTATTGCGGGTCCTACACTGTGTCCTCTGTCTTCTCTTTGCTGAGAGAAAGCTTCTGAAGTTTGCCTTCTGCATCACTGATTCAGTTTTGTACCATTTCAGTTCTGCTTTTTACTGGCTCCTATATGGCTGTTAATTACGCAAATTCCTTTTCTGCCCCTTAAAATCTCCAGTTTTCTAAGCAACCTCACATTAGTTTTCCTCATGTTGTCCTTCCATCCTTTTCTATTGAATTGATTCATTCTCTTGTTTTTTTATATATTCCTTTTCTCGATGAATTTCTGCTTCTCTCTCAGAAACCACGACTTCTTGAGTTCTCCTGAGGTACAGAATTTTCTTAAATTTCCTTCTGAATCCTAGAATTGATCATTTTTCTGATATGACTCCTCAGGGAGATATTCTCCTGATGGGCAGTTTTCACCTCCACCCTCATCCCTACCCCTTTGCCCTTAGCCTCCTGTTAGGTTTAAATCCTTTACTCATCACTGAAATAATGATCCATTCCCATTCCTTGTTTGCCAAAACACAGGGTGTTTAGATGCTCCTGTCCTTGTCTGTCTATGTGGGCTGCTGAGCACAGGTTCGCTAGAATCCAGTCCCTCCTGCAAGTCCTAGGAGGAACTAAGCTCGTGATGTGTGTCTAACCAAGTGTATCTTTTCATCCCACTCGCCGCTTCTCTGACACCACACCCTGGACGTATGGATAGGTGCAGGACAGGCTGTATTCACAGAGTGTACGGCTGCTGGGATCTCTTCTCTCGTGCACTGTGTCAGAATAAATTCAGTGTGATCGCTGCTCTTTCTAGTGGCAAGCCTCGTTCTCTCTGACCAAAGAACACGATTTAACTTCTGTCCCATATAATAATGAGTCATGTTTATTTATGGAAAGAAATAGTTATGCCCTGTTAGATTATATATGATATGAAAATTATATACATGTATGTGTATATATATGTGTGTGTATGCATATATATGTGTGGGTACATGTGTGTATAGCACACTTAAAGTTGAGGGTTCATCATCAAAGCAAAATGCCCATTCAAAGCATTCAAAGGTGCAGTTCTCTGAAGGAGGCCTATGAGATTGTAGAAAATTTTATCCATTTTCTTGGTGATTGTTGTTCAGTTGCTGAGTTGTGTCCAACTCTTTGCAACCCTATGGACTGCAGTGCACCAGTCTTCCCTATCCTTCGCTATCTCCTGTAGTTTGCTCAAACTCATGTTTATTGGCTCAGCATCACTTGTTTAATTTAATCCTGCCTCTGTGTTGGCAGCTAAGGCTACTGTCAGCGTCGTATGCAAGACCTATTCTTCCTGAGTATGTAAGTGTCTCGAGTATGTGTGTGTGTGTGCATGAATGTGCAGCACATGACGCGTAACTTATGACACAGAATGAAAGAGATTGAAACACACATGCATGCTGGCTGGATTACTGTTGAGGATCCGTAACAGTATAATTGAGTGATATGTATGTAAAAATCTAATGCATCAAATTCTGGGGAGAAGCACCACATTATTCAGTGCCACATCTCTCTGTCAAAAAATAAATTGAAAGAAGCGTATTGAACAGTCGTGTATTTCCGGTTGTAAGTGTCCAGTCCAGTTGAGATCCAAGCCCCCTCATGAGACCACAGATCTTTCTTCCTATGTGTTTGTTCGTTACCAGCATTGTTCGCTAATCGGCTGTATTTATGGAGGGCCCAGAGTAGAATCCATGAGTTGTGGGGACACCTGTGTGGTCAGAGTTGAGTTTTAGTGTGTGCTGGACTGTGTGTGGCAGAGAGAGAGGTGACAGGGCCCGGGTGAGGAGCCTCTGGCACCGAGTGGGTGCAGAGCCTGGGGCAGCAGGGCAAGCGCTGCATGTCTGAGGCTTTGGAGAAGGGAGTAACATCCCTGCCCAGTGTGAGCCCCACAGCCTGTTGTTAGGAGTTCAGCACTGGAGGTCTGGAAAGCTTGGCTGCGTGGCCCAGCCATGCCATTTGACTCTATGGCCTGAGACCAGTTGGTTAACCACACTGAGCTCAGTTCCCCCAACTGTAAAACGAGGATAATACTCATGCCTATATCATGAAATATTGTCAGCATTTAAAGCAAATACACACATGCTAAGTCACTTCAGTCATGTCCAACTCTGTGACCCCATGGACTGTTGCCCAGCAGGCTCCTCTGGCCATGGGATTCCCTGGGCAAAAATACTGGAGTGGGTTGCCATTTCCTCCTCCAGGGGATCTTCCCGACCCAGGGACTGAACCCTCATCTCTTATGTCTCCTGCACTGGCAGGCAGGTTCTTTAGCACTAGCACCACCTGATAGCATGTATAAATACCTTGGCACAGGGCCTAGCATCCAGTGGGCCCCAGACCTTAGCTATGATTGTTAAGTATGAGTGAGTGGGCCAGATCTTTCACCTGTTCTCTCTGCAGGAGCTCTAGCATCTGGGACTTGGGGCAGACATTGGCCCCCAGAGCCTCGTGGGGATTTGACACGTGGATGACTCCTGAGGTCCTTACTCAGGTTCAGAGCAGGTGCTGGGAGGTCAAAGCCCTCGGCCAGGGGACACTGCCTAGGGCAGCAGAAAGCATGGGGCTGGCACACTGCCCAGCTCCTCATCTGGCTCGATGTCTTTCCTCTTTTCCTGTTGCTTATATACGTTATTGTATTAGGCCCATTATCCATAATGAAGCACTCAGAGTGTTTAGCAACCCAGATGCTATTGCAGTCCCACATTGAAGGACTCTGTTGTTATGAAATGAATCATTTCCAGAGAAAAACAAGAGAAAGCTCCCACAGCCATTTTCCTAGGCTGAGAGCAATAACTGTTTGAATAGCGAGAGCGTGCGCTTAGTGGTCCAGCCCCTTAAAAGGTTTTCTCAGGATGAATTGAGTGATGTGCATCTCTGTGAGGGTACCCAGGGTGCACTAATGAGAGAGGAGGAGACGGGTCAGGACGGCCAAGGTTCCTCTGTGATGAAGAATCAGAAGAGAGGAAATCAGGACAAGAAAAATCTAAACAGAACATGGAAATGAAGAACACAGTAGGTTGGCCAGGTCTTTGCTGTGTGTGTAAAGGAGAGGAAGGCTGTGCCCCAGAAGAGCCCGGAAGCCCAGCTGAGGGGAGGCCCAGGGCAGCGGGGGCAGGAAGCGGCAGCCCTGTGCCCATGGCACAGCCGCGGGAGGAGGGCTCCCCACTATGGCAGGGGCAGCTCTCCCAAGGTCTGAAAAGCCTTCCACACGGGGATGGCCACGTAAGAGGGTAGAGGGAACATGCCTGCATTTTGAAAATCGTTGCCAGATTTTTTGTTTTCATATGTGGGTATTACATTCAAAAGGGAGCATTAGATCACTGAGATGGTAAAGGGAGTTTCTGAGCCAGTTGCAAAGCAGCCTTCTGGTTGACATGCAGAAATGACCCACTGGGCCCCAGCTCTTTGCAGCCTGATTGGAGAAACTATAAAGAACTGATACAGCATGGTGCATTGTTCATTTGTGCTTTTAAAAATCCCATTCTAATTTATTTCAAATCAGTCTTGCAGAAATTCTTGCTGTTTTTTTTTTTGTTGTTGTTGTTGTTGTTTATTCAGCTAGCCATTCCTCCAGCAAGTATCTATTGAATGACCCCATTTGTGCCAGGCACTGTTCTGGAGCCTGGAACAGAGATAGACATTTAAACAACTCTGCTTTCAACCTGATTCTCACCTTTGTTTGTGCCCTGCCTCGGCCCTCAAATCTGTGGAATGTTTCTGTCACATCTGTTCTCACAACGATGCTGCCTGGATGATAGCCCTGCCACACAGGTGAGAAAACAGACAGCGTGATTAGTGGTTGTATGAACTACCAAAGGCAGTGGTGAATCAGAAGCCAGGATTTTCATTCTGCCCTGTTGAGTTTCCGATTGTTCTTCTCTCCCTCCCTGCTCATCAGCTCTTACCTGTCCCTCCCCTCATTCTTTCAAGGTTGAGTTGTTGACTTTTGAGGGTGACAAGTGATGGAGTCAGCTCCTCTGTGCTAATGGTTGGGACGTTAATCACTCTTATGACTCAGTTACCCTCTGTGCACCTGCTTTACCTGCCACGAGGTCGGCAGCTTGTCACACACACACCTCTCTCACCTTTGGTTCTGTAGATTCCCTGTTAGCTAGAGTTGGGGGTACACCTGGACTAAAACTTTATGAATAGGAAAGAGCATAATTCTGCCATGTCACAAATCCCTGGGAAACCAAATGGACTGACACAGCTTTTAGTTTTTATAAAATAATTGTCAGCCTTTTCTCTAAGAGCTGAGTGTGGGTAACAGCTTTGATGATGCTGCATGCAAGGAGGTCTCTCTGAAGTTAAAGGTCTTTCCCCAGCTCTAAAGAGACCCTACCTTGCTGAGGTTGACAGGCAGTCCCTTGCCCACTCTCTAGAATTTTGCAGTTGTCTGGCCTGAAGTAAAACTACTTGAAGAATCTATTCCCAGGCCAAGTGGGATGGGTATTTTTGATGGGGGTTGAGATGAGATGTAGTTTATTGGATTTTATCTTGCAACTGATTTGTTTCTGCCAGATGTTGATATGCAGCCCTGATGCTGTGATTTCAGGCCTCAGGAGTATTCACATTATAAACAACCTTCCATTGCTTCATCTGCTACTAGGAACCTTAATTTATCACATAGATGTTAGAGTCGCAGTTTCTTATCCACTCGTAACAAAAAATATAAAGTAAAATTGGCAGCTATAGGGAATGCATCTCCTTTCTTAAAAATTCATTTTAAGGAATAAGAGAGAATTTATTCTGAAATGTCTTCATCCCAATGGAAATAAAAATCTTGCTTAATGGCCAGGAATCTCCCCTGGGCTTTGATTAAGAAGGCGTTATGAAGACAGCCGTTTCTTCTGTTTGTCTTCTGGGCTACTCAGACTTCAGGGAAAAAAATCTTGTCTTAGGTTCTCCATGGGGCCAGGACCTTCTAGTACACAGCGGTTGGCTTGTGAGAACCAACTGCTGCCCAGAGTGTGCTATGGGGATGCTCACTGCTTGGGACCAGAGGTAGAGGAGAAGGGTGGGGGCCTCCTTCATTCTTTAACTTCAGACACAGTGCCCCTTCTGCGATGTTCTTATACTTAAAACCAATACCCTTCATAGCATTTCCCCCTGATTATAATAATAGAACATGTCCTTTGTTAGAAAAAAAAAGGAAAAAAGAATCTATCTGTAGACAGGGAGGCAAACGTTGCTTGTAATACCAGAGATGATCTTCTGATTTATATCCAGCCTGTTCTCTGTTAAAGCATCTTTGATGTTGCTACAAAACTGGAATCTTCCTATGCATTCTGTTCTGTAACCTGGTTCTTCTCACTTAACAGTACAGTTTTCATTTATTGCTATTAAAAATTACACATTCTGCATCTCTTCATGAAGAAGTTGTTGTGGTGGTTGTGAGGATACAGACTCTACCCCCAGGCCCCCAGCCATTTTCAGCCAATCATGGATTCTTTTGCAATCCACAAGCTGATGATCCTCAAGTCTTCGTGTTCAACTCAGGGCCCTCTGTTGCATTCCAGTTCTGCTTGGCCAGTAGCCTGTATGCTGTCTCCTTCCCAACCGGCACATCCAGCTTGGCATGCATAAACCAGAGTCCATTATCTACGCCTCCAAAATCCTGGTCCTCTCAGTGTTCCCTGTGTCAGTATCCAGCGCCTTTACTCAGTAGAGAGAGACTGAACCCACTGGACCAGCCCTCACTGCGTGCTCATCCAAGAGAGGGGAGAGGGCATTAAAAAAATAATGACTCCAATGATTATTTGAGTACAACTGTGCTAATAGCGATGAATGATAAAGACAGGGGACTGTGGGCACCTGCTCGGGTCTGGGCATTGGGAAGGCTTCCCTGAGGAAGTGATGAAGGCAAAGAGCTGTGCCTCTTCAGCTCCTTCAGGCCAAGCCTGTCTGCCTTCCTTCAAGATAACTTCCCTTCATACTGCTTTGTGAATCCACATGGAGTGTTGAAGCCAGCTCTCCTGGTTCATGAGAAGTTGTATTAAATTTTCAGGAATTTTGTGAGCCAGTTATTTAAAATTGGCCACCATAGGAGCGCTCCCACTGTGGAAATTGGCAGATGTAATTTAGGGTTTTTTTTTTTTTCCTTCCCCATCCTGGAGAGCTGGTTGTTAAACTTTTACTAGCATACCACTGTTTCTAACTAGCTTTATTTCTAGTGTGATTTTGGGGGTTATTTCCGCTGGAATCTGAGAAGGAGACTTTTTGATGATGGCTTTCATATTTCTTCTGAAAGTCTCTGATTTTGTTCTAAATTACCAGCCCCTTCTGCCAAAGAGGGAGTGAGCAAATGACCGGTTGAGACAGTGAACTTCCTCAGTCCCCGTCTCAGCTTTCTGTCACTGCCACAACAGATCACACACACAGCAACCTGAAGCAACACAAACCTGTCAGGTCAAGATTTCTCTAGGTCAGAGGTCCACCTTGGCCCGGCTTGGTGCCCTGTTTAGCGTCTCACAAGGCCCAAATCAAGGGGCTGTGCAGGCTAGGCTGTTGTCTGGAGGCTCTGGAGAAAAAACCCTGGGTCTTCCCAGTTGGCACTAGTGGTAAAGAACCCGCCTGCCAGTGCAGGAGACATAAGAGATGCATGTTCACTCCCTGGGTCAGGAAGAACCCACTCCAGTATTCTTGCCTGGAGAATCCCATGGACAGAGGAGCCTGGGGGGCTACAGTCCCTAGCACTGCAAAAGAGTCGGACATGACTGAAGCAACTTAGCGTGCACTCGAGCTCTTTCATGTTGCTGCAGAATTCAGTTCCTTCTGAAAGTGGGACCGAGACCCTTGACTTCTTGCTGGCCTCTGCTCGGGGTCACTCTGCTCCTAGAGGTTACTTGCACTCCTTTCCACGTGGTCCCTCCATCCTCAGGTCATCAACAGACCATTGAGGAACCTCTGACCGCTCTGTCTTTAAGGAATCACATCATTAGATCAGTCCTACCTGGATAATCCACCTATCTTACGGTTAACTATTCTTGTCTTGGTTTCCTGGGGCTGCAGCGACAAAGTGCCAGTAACTGGGTAGCTTAAAACTTTGGAAATTTATTCTCACTGGTCTGAATGCTAGAAGTTCACTATCAAGGTGTCAGCAGGGCCCTTCTCCCTCCAAAGCCTCTAGGGGAGGATCTTTCCTTGCATCTTCCAGTTTCTGGAAGCCCCAGGCATTCCTTGACTTGTGGCAGCACACCTCTGATATCCGCCTTCATCCTCGCACGCCCATCTCCCCTCTGTCTCTGTGTTCTCCTCCTCGTGTGAGTCCATGTTCACTTCCTATAAACATAACAGTCAGGTTGAACTGGGGCCCGCCCTAACGACATCATCTTAACTTGATTACATCTGCAAAGACCCTCCAAATAGTGACATTCTCAGGTACCAGGAGTTAGTACTCCTACAAGTGTTTTTAAAATTTTTATTTTATATTGAAGTGTAGTCAATTTATCAGAGAAGGCAATGGCACCCCACTCCAGTACTCTTGCGTGGAAAATCCCATGGACAGAGGAGCCTGGTGGGCTGCAGTCCATGAGGTCGCCAAGAGTTGGACACGACTGAGCGACTTCACTTTCACTTTTTACTTTCACGCATTGGAGAAGGAAATGGCAACCCACTCCAGTGTTCTTGCGTGGAGAATCCCAGGGACGGGGGAGCCTGGTGGGCTGCCGTCTATGGGGTCGCACAGAGTCAGACACGACTGAAGCGACTTAGCAGCATAGTCGATTTATAGTGTTGTGTTAATTTCAGGTGTCCAGCAAAGTGGTTCAGTTATACAGATTCATATATCTGTTATTTTTAAGATTCTTTCCCCATATAGATTATTACAGAATATTGAATTTAGTTATCTGGGCCAGACAGTAGGTCATTGTCAATTATTTTATATATCATATGTATATATGTTAATCTCAAACTCCTAATCTACCCCTCACCCCACCTTTCCCCTTTGATAACCATAAGTTTACTTTCTATGTCTGTGAGGCTATTTCTGTTTTGTAAATAAGTTCATTGCTATCATTTCTTTTTAGGTTTCACATATAAGTGGTTTCATATGCTGTTTGTCTTTCTCTGTCTGACTTGCTTCACTTAGTATGATAATCTCCAGGGCCATCCATGTTGCTGCAAATGACATTATTTTATTCTTTTTAATGGCTGAGTAATATTCCATTGTATATAGTTGCCACATCTTAACAAATGTTTATGAGAGACACAGCTCAACCCGTAACAGGGCCATCGCACATATAAGATAATCACAGAAATGGGATCTCATCATGTTGGCAGGTTCCAGAAATTAGGGGCCTAGACTCTTTGGGGGATGGGCACACTTTTAGGATTCTGCCTACCAGGGTCTCCAGAGATGCCCTTTAAGGAACTGTCTCATTTGCTGCCTTACCTAGAAATAGATTCCATGCCCCCGGCAATCCTCTCTGTGTGACCTCAGTTCACACCTTTTCTTGTCTCTTCCAGTTTTGAGTGTATTGTCTGCCTTCCCAACAAGACTGTCTCATGGAGCATACTGCTCCTCTTTCTTGGGGCAGGCTTAGGAGAAATTGAATTGGTACAAGACACAGTGATAAGAAAGAACTCTCCTATCCTTGAATCATGACCAATTTTGTACTCTACTTATCAGCAAAGGAAAGTTTGCTTTTTATTTCTGTCTTAAGATGGTGGCATGTGTAACAAATTGCTCCCCATTTTCCCTTGTATGGTTGTGGTTGGGGGACGTCTTCCTTTCCCTGGCGCCCTCTGCACCCCATTCTGCCGCTCACTGGAGGTGCATCTGTGCAGCCTAGAGTCATCCATGCCCACCTAATTGCAGCCTGCCCTCTCTTTTCATCTTCCCCTGGAGTGCCTCTCCCACTGTGAACGATGGCTGAAATTATAGAGCACTTAGAGTCTCCCTTCATCTCCCCCTCCTCCAGATGTCAAGCAAATTCAAAAGTTAAAGCATACATTTGGTGAGGCGAACAGGAGTCTTGTCGGTGTCCAAGTTGCACAGGAATGTTGAGAGCTGCATGGTTTCCCACTGTGTGTCCAGTTTGTTCTCTTCTGGGCAATTTCCTGTGGACAATTTAATTATGCTAAGTTACCATATGATCATCTACTCCACCTAGAAAGGTTAGAGAGGAGAATTAGTCATTAGGAAATCCTTTTTGGAAATGGGTTTGGTTATTTTATCAGCTTTTATATCTTCAAAGGTTAACATGTTAATTGCTTTGATTTTTTTTAAAGCACTGCTATTTTGTAAAATAGCCTCAGAGTACAAGCTTGGAAAATTAACACCGTTGTTATTCTGTGTCTCTGGACACTGACCTTTGCACCCTAAGATGACACATCACCCCTAGAGTCTGGAGGTGACTGGGCTCTCTTGCTGCTGAGGCCGAGCTCCAGGCACGTGTGCATCTACTTGGACTCTTTAGGCTCAAAGCTTTGCATGCGGGTCATTCTGTGCAGACAACATGTGGAAGGGCTGCTTCTGAGGAGGGACTTGGACCCACAACCTTGGTCCTCTTAACCTTGCTCACTGGCAGCGTCACGCCACGTGATGAGCTAAAGACCAGGGCTCAGTCAGTGTGATCACAGTGTCTGTCCTGAGCCTCATTGTTGTGTGAAACCAGGACAGGTCGCCGAACCTACCATGAACACTGTGTTTCTCTGTAGAGTGCAGGCTCAGCTTCTCTTAGAGGGATGTGGGGAAGCTTGCATGAGTTCATAGATGTCAACGTGGGATGTTGGTGGGGAAGAAGAGGATGGAGGGTACAACTCCTGAGATAAAAGACCCTTCAGCTGAAAACAGGGCCCATGAAGGGTTCTTAGGAACTCCTTCTCTCCTTCTGCAGCAGAACAAATACTTATTCAATGCTCCAAGTGTTTACAAAGCACCTTCTACATCCCAGCCTTCTGCTGGCCCAGCAGAGGAAGCATGCATGCTCTGCATCCCCACTTGTCTAGTTGTAAAGATAAGACTTGTGCAGAGCTGGCTCTAAATACATACTGATTGATTGAATAAATGAATGTCAAGCAAAACGCAAGAAAGCAGAACTTGGGTCCTGCCTTTCCAAGATCCCATGGCGGTGGGGCTGAGTAGAGATCGTTGCTGGCTGGAGGATTTCAGAGGGATTGGGCGGCATGGTCCCAGCAACAGCCCCACATCCCCAACACAAGATGGATCTGTTGAGCGTGAGTTCAGTCACAGAGGGATTTAAAATCATGTAAGTGTGTGCGTCACCAAAGCAAAGATACATTGTCCCTGTTGTGAAGAGCAAATTTTTCAGCTGAACTGAAAGTCTGGGAGGTTGTTTTATTCCTGGGTTTGAACCCATTGAAGCAGCTGGCAATTATAATTTGTGCAAGTCTTTCCTGTAAACTCCAACCCCATAGCCCTAATCAAGGAAGTCTCACTTTTTCTTCTGCTCACAACAAAGTGAGTCTCCCCTGTGTGTTACTAGGGGAGTCCTACATGCCTCCCAGATGCCCTCAGGACCCAGTGATGTGTGTAACCAAGATGAACCTCTGCTGAAATGGTCAGGTCCCTCCAGAGATTTCAGCAAAGACTTGGCATCCAGTTAATCTTGGGTCTGTTTCCCTAGCTTTAAACCACCCATCTCAGGACCAGGTGAGACTGGGATCAAATAAGAGCTGCTTAGATCTCCTGTGTGTGTGGAACTTTGAACATGACCATGAAAACGGCTAAAGTTTAGCCAGACCGCAGCCATTTGTCTGAACTGGGCATTTATGGCTGGGATTCGTTCTGGCTGGCCACTGCACATGCCACACTAGTTGTTTAATATTTGGAAAATAAGCGGTGGGTAAAAGTAGTGTGTTGGAACACTCTGTGTATGTGTGCACAATTTGTTGATGGTGGGAACATGCTCAGTTTGGGTGATCTGCGAAGCTTCTGTATTCTCTGTCAGACATCCACATCATGATTGTATAGGCATTTCCTCTAAACAAGAAAGATGGATGTTGACAAAAAAGATGGGAATCTCCTCCTCTGAACTCAGCCCTCGTAGGCACTGTCTCTGAGGCCAGCTCTAAGGTATCTGACTCACCACAGAATTATCCAAGACCTTCCTTTCTGCACCGTGGAGGCGCTTTCCCAGATGGAGCAGGGCTTAGCACTCTGGACTGACACCCATGTGAGTTCCAGTCCTGGTTCTGCTACTCCAGTAGCTGTGTGGCCCTGAGATGGCCACCTTCTGTGAGTCTCCTCTCCAATAGGATGGATAGAGGAGGCACGGAAGTCAAAATACATCGTGTGAAGCCCTTGGCACACTGCTTGACTCCGAGCACCTGCTCAATAAACGGTAGAGTGGCGATGATGATAATTGTTTGAGGGTCAGGGCCAGAAACCTCAGCTCCGTGCTCAGGCTGAGCCCAGGGAGCCCTGCAGTTGGTTCCTTATCTCCGTTCATCAGGCCTCTTCCCCAGAGATCTGGTTATGGGGGACAAGTGCCCTTGATCCTAGGAAAGTGCAGGCCAGGTCTCTGTCAGAACCAGAAGCTGTAGTGTCACACACACCAGAAGTCAGCCAGCAGGGTGCTGGAGCTGAAGGCCTCTGACCAGGCTCCAAGGCTGGAGCCCACAGTGCACTGATGTCTGGCATCTCTGATGAGTCTGAAACATGATTCACACCCAGATACATGAGCTTGGTGCTCTCAAGGGGTCCCTGGGTCTGTCTGTTCTGCCCACTTATTTTTTTTTCTCTTGTTCTTTAAATGGAATGCAGAACAGAATGCACTTATACAATTTTATTTATTTATTTGCCCACACCATGTGGCTTGTAGGCTCTTAGTACCTGACCAGGCATTGAGCCCTTGCTGTCAGCAGTGAAAGCATGGAGTCCTGACCACTGGACTGCCAGGAAAGTCTCTTGTTGTTTTTTTTTTTTTTTAAGTGGGAGATGCTCCCACTTTAAAGAAAGCCAGGATTGATGGATTGACTTTTGGCCATACTATGCAGCTTGTGGGATCTTAGTTTCCCCAAGCAGGGATTAAACCATGGCCCCTGGTACAGGAAGCAAGGAGCCCTAACCACTGGACTGCCAGGGAATTCCCAGAAAGCCAGCATTTAGAGATAGGTTTAGAGGAAGGAGATTTGCAGGGAAGAATTTACCTAGAAGGTACTTCTGCTGAACCCACACGAAGTGGTCTGTGCACTGTGCTTATCTCTGACTTCAGGGGTCTGTCTGTAGGCATGGCCCCCGCCTACATGCTGGTGGCACCAAGAGGGGCTGGTGAGGGAGACTACAGCTCTCCCATAATATTAATATTTTTCAGCACTTCCCTCAAAGAGCTACACTCTGATCAGAACAGTGAGTGTGCTGGGCAAATGAGGCTTCAGGGTAAATCCTCAGGTTCCCCTGCTCCCAGGACAACTGACACCCCAAGCTGTCCTCCTAAGAGCTTCCAGAGCTGCCACTGGTGTTCACCCTACACCCTTTCATCTCTTTCTTCAGTAAAGGAATCCTTGAGGAAGTTTTCTGTCCCCAGGGCTCGCTTCTCATGGCCTTGCTTAATAAGAATTGCAACGCAGAGATTGATAAGAACTGGGATTTTATCATTTTAGACTCTTCACATCAAAGTTGTCCCTTCACAAATAATAGATCATATCTTTTAAAGCCCTTGCCAACATCCTGAAGCCTTTTTCAGATTTCGTAAATGACCATCATTCTCCCCTCTCTACCTACTCAGTCCTTACTGATTCGCCTGCATTTTCCTGGGTGCCTGCTGGGTCGTCTGGGGTGGGCTGCTGATTTGGCAGAACCGGAATGGGAGTGGGAGCGGGTGCAGCCCTGGACCTCACAGAGGCTCCGTGGGGATCAGCACAGCTCAGGGAGTGCAGCTGGAAGGAGATGCACGCATGGCGGAGAGACCCGGGACTGAGGTGGGCAGGGAGGCCCCTGGAGGGAAGGGGAGGCGGCTTGGCCCTGAAGGCAGATAAGCGGAGAGGACTAGGTTGGGGCCTCCCCAGACCAGAAGATGGCCATCACCAAGAGCTCCCACTGGGAGGGGTCGCCGTGCAGGTGGTGGTCCTGGCTGGCCCCACGGGAAGTGAACAGGAGCAAGGCTAGGCCTGAGCAGGGGAGGGTGGAGCAGTTCATGGGGCTGGCTGGGAGTGGGAGAGACCGGCAGAGAAGAGCCCAGTCCCAATGCTTTAGTCTTCCCCAGAGTCCTCTGTCCTCCTCTGGGACAGCTCTAATCTGATAGGCAAAGGCAAAGGTGGTGCAGGATTTCCTTGTTCCTCATCCTTGCCTGTGCATTTCCTGTCGAGGCCTCGCCCCCACTTATATCCCTCGGGAGAGGTGGTGCAGAGGCTCATCTGGTTGATTTGGAATCTCATTCAGCAAATGTCGCTCTTCCCCTAGGACACAGGTCTCAGGGTTCTAGGAGTCATTTGATGGGAGAGTCACGTGGCCAGGTGTAGGGGAACAGCTAAGTCAACAGTGGCCTTTCTTCAGATCTTAGACCTCTGCAGACCTGGGCAGTGGAGGGGCTAACACAAGAGAGCGCTAGGTGTCATGCTCTTCCTGCCCACGTTAGCATCTTAAAGAGCAAATTACATTTGAATCTACAAGATGGCTTTGTTTGTTAAAGTGTTTTTACCCTTGCAGAAGGCACACTATACCCACCAGCTTTATGTCACAGCAATACATTCTAGTTAAAGAAACTAAGTATAGATGGTTTTGGATTTCAGAGCATAGTTCTAGACATGATTAGTCAGGAGGGTGGAATCCCGGCTATGTGCTACAGGTGGCACTGACCCTTCTACTCCCAGCAGCAGAGCTGCTGCACCCCACACCTGCCCCTCCTCTGCCCGCTGAACATCTTGGAGCCCAGAGGCACCCAGAAGCCCTCTAAGCTGTTCATCCTGAGGCCACAGCCTGTGCAAATGCTCCTGATTACTCGAGAGGAGAAGCCTCTCTCAGGACTCAGAGCCTGGTGACTCCTGCTTTAAACAATTCTAACCACCTTGATGATGTGGATTCCCAGCCCATGAGCAATTAGATGGAGGAAAGGAAAAGCCAGAGGCAGCAGATTCTGGCCACAGTGCAGGGGACTGATGGCAGCGCAAAAGCAAACTGCAGAAGTGGACAGAAGGTTACCAGTTTACTCAGAGTTGGCCGAAACCTCCCTCCAGTACCTTATTAGGCCCTGGGGTCATCCTGGGAGTAGAGCCTGTAGGCCACCAGCCTTCTCTGTCTATGGGATTTTTCAGGTGAGAATACTAGAGTGGGTTGCCATTTCCTCCTCCAGGGGATCTTCCCAACCCAGGGATCAAACCCATGGGAACTTGCATTGCAGGTGGGTTTTTTTTTACCTGCCGAACCATCAGGGAACCCTCAGAGGCTATTCGGTTCTCTCTGTGTAAAAGGGTGTGTGTCACACCCTAGAGAAGGGAGTCACCCAAAATAGTTGCACTTAGAAGAAAAGAAGTTTTGCCATGCGAAGGTCTGAAGCTCAGTTACTTGAATTATTTGCTCATCTGCTTAGAGGTACCCTCAAATGTGCCAGCTTTAAGGTGTGATTTATAGCAAATGTGATTTATAGGCTTCCCAGGTGGTGTTAGTGGTAAAGAATCAGCCTGCCAATGCAGGGGACCTGAGAGATGGGGGTTCGATCCCTAGGTTGGGAAGATCCCTTGGAATAGGAAATGGCAACCCACTCCAGTATTCTTGCCTGGAAAATTTCATTGTCAGAGCTGGGCGCGACAGCACAATGAATGTCCCAGGATTGATGTTCAGTTTTATTTCATTCTCTTCATTGATAGCCAAACTGCCTTCTAGTGTGACCATGACATCTGAGACACTTGCTCTTTCACTTAAAAGCCCTGGAGATTACCTGCAGAGTTTCCCTCAGAGCTGGGAACGACCCTGCCCTGTCCTTGCCCACAGGGACCTGGGCAGGTCCCCGCCTCGGTCATTAACAGCACGTCTCTGGCCTCTGATATCAGCTGCAGTCCTTCAAACCTAGCCAGTTTGTAAGCAGACGAGCGTTTGTGTTGATCCTTCTCATCAGTGATTCCCGTGTATGCTCCCCGGACTGATTCTTGTCAGGATGCTGCGGGCCAAGGCAGGAATCCTTCTTCCTCTTTGTTTGTTCAACACGCTATGTCTGGTTTTCTGCCTCAGAATGAAGACAGTTGTTTGCCGCCTCACCAGTCAAAATATTTGCTAAATGTAACCTGCAGTTCTAGGACGGAGAGTAGGGAAGAAAGACTTTCCAGGCTGATCAAAGCATTTGTATCAGATGCCTTGGCGTGCGAGTCTGCTGCCTCTCTGTGCTGGGACGCTGTGTTCACGCTCAAGTCCCACCAGTGGGTTTTCTCAGGCTGCAGGCCACCTTCTTTTAAATGTTGTAACAGAAATAAATGTGTGGGTAAGCCAGACCATGCTCTTCAAAGGCCATCAGGATTTCACAGTGTTCAGATACAGTTTAGTCCCATGGAATTCAGATTTCAGTTGATCAAAATCGATGCTCGGAATTCCATAAGGTCCAAGGACGTAGTTGTTGAACATTTTATCTTCAAAAAAAAAAAAAAAATACTACTTCTCGGTGTATTCTGTGCCGGCAGGGTACCCATATGTCTGCAAATGTGTTTCAAGTGTGAGAGTCCGTGTGTGCTAATATCTTCTGTACATTAGTAATAGCACCAGTGATTCCGTGAACTCACTCCTGTGTGATGCTGAGCTTGGGAAGCTTTCAAGGAAATTAAATTACATATCTGTACAACACAATTTTAAAAAAGACAGCACCACGAGTATCATCTCAGGCAGAATAAGCCAGTATTAAACCCTGAGTGGCAGAAAGTAGTTGTGAGACTGCCACATATAAAATCCTCTGTCATTCTAACTCTAGGAAAGTAGAGATGTCTTCCTTTTCTTCTTTCTGCTTCTGTTTAGATATTGTTAAACAAACAGCTGCTGTGTGTATTTAGCCTCTCTGTTCCTCAGCTTCCTGAACTGTAAAATGGATGGTAATACCGACCTCGTAGGACTGTCATGGAGCTCTCATGTCTCAGTGTGTTTAAAATCCTCAGAAAACACCTGGCACGTAGTGGGTCTGCTATTGTTACTGCACAGGCTACAGCTCCATGCTTCACTGTTGGAATTTTCTTCCTTTTAACGTTGTTTGAAAAGTGAAAGTGAAAGTCGCTCAGTTGTGTCTGACTCTTTGCGACCCTGTGGACTGTAGCCCACTAAGCTCCTCTGATCATGGAATTCTCCAGGCAAAAATACTGGAGTGGATAGCCGTTCCATTTTCCAGGGGATCTTCCCAATCCAGGGATCAAACCCAGGTCTCCTATATTGCAGGCAGATTCTTTACCATCTGAGCCACAGGCTAGAGTTCCATGCTTCACTGTTGGAGTTTTCTTTCTTTCAAGTTTGTGTTGGTTGAAGCAATAACTGGGGGCTCTTTTTTTCCTCCAAAAAAAAAAAACAAATAGTCAAGCGAGGGGCTCAAAGACTTACTTTCTGACAAAAGAATGATCTGGCTTGACGCCAGACAGCTCACTGTCCCCACTCCAAATATGTATAAATGATGGATAAAATATTAATATTATTGGGGGAAAAGGTTGGTTGGCTGGTTTTCTAAATACATGGTCGAACACGAAGGTACGGAAAATCCCTAGGTGCCATAATGAACAAAGAACTCGAGAAGGCAGTGATTAGCGAGTCAGCCACTGTGATGGCACCCTGCAGTTTCAGAAGATGGTGTCAAATGCACACGTAATCCATGAGAGTTGGAAACAGGCTTTAACACCCATGTCAGGGCAACAGATGTGATCTGCCTACACCATTGAGAAAGGCCCCTACAGAAGGCCAAAACCAAGGGAACTGCTGGGACTGTGAGCATTTTACCTGCTGGGCCAGGAAAGTAGCAAGTGATTTGTGATCTGCTGGAGTTCTCTCCATTACACAAGTGTGAGGGTCTGCATTGACACTCTAAGTGGTTCTGCAACTCTAAACCTAGAAAGTAGCATGCAGGTAGTTCCCAGATCAGTGAAACTATCAGAGAATCCTAGAAGAAATACATGTAAATGTTTTAAAGGAATACCTCCACACCAGAACATATGGGATTCCCATGGGGAAAACAAACCTGAAAATATAAAATTGCTGATCATAAGGAAGGTATTTGCCATGAGGAAGAGTTAACCAGACTCAGTACACTGGAGGGTTAGTTCCTCCAGATTCTCCAGGTCATAAAACAATGTAAGAGTAACCATTTTAAAAGTTGTGTTTGAAATGATTGGAATAGTAAAAAGAAAGCAAGGAATTATAAAGGAAGAATTGTAGAGAAAAAGCACAGGTAAATTTGGAAAAGTCGAATTTCCAGAAATTAAAGTTATTAAAATCGATAACTCAGTGGATGGGTTAAAAAGCATATTAGACATAGCTAAAGAGAGAATGATTGAACTGGAACATGGATCTTGGAAAATTATCCAGAAAAGAACTCAAGGGACATAAAGATGAAAAGTATAGAATAGATATTGAGAGAATATTAAGACATTGAGATGTTGAAAGATATTAAAAGATTTTTGGGGAAAGAGAATAGCAAGGTCTATAAGAAAAGTATGAAGGGAGTGGGAGAGAGGAAACACTGGAAATGATAATGGTTAAGAATTTCCCAGAATTGAAGGAAGACGTGAATGTCTAGACTGAAGAAGCACACCAAGCCCTTAACAGGATGAATACAGGTTATATCACAGTGAACTGCAAAATACCAAAAATAAAAAACAGAGAGGAAAAAATTAACTGCAGAGAATGGAACAATTACAAGCTTTTCATTGACAAAAATGGAGGCCAGAAGGCAATTGAATAATACCTTCCATGTTATGAGGGAGAATAGTTAACTTAGAATTATATTCAGAAGTGAAAGCAAAGGTACTTTGTGACAAAGATTTGAGAGGTGACCATTAACAAACTCTCTCTGGAAGAAGTACTAAAGGGTATACTTTAGGAGGAAGGTGACTGATTCTAGAAGATAATAATGGAATATAAAAATCACTGTCAAGAAAGGTTAAAGGCAAACATGTAGATAAAGAGAAGTAAACATTGACTGTAGAGAAACAGCAATTAGAAGATAACTATTCTGTGCGTCTAAATATGAGATGGGAGGTGATGATTAAAATGCTAAAGCATTTTATAATTTTGCTGTGATTTTAGAAGATCATAGGCCTTAATAAACTTTAGATCTTTAAATCAAAATGCATATTAAAAATTTAGGAGTAACCTGTAAAAGAATATAAATGGAATATAACTTCTAATACAGAAGAGTGGAGAAGGGATTTTGTTAGATAACACTCAACCAAATCTATAGAAGGCAGGAAAGCAGACAAAATGAAGCAAAGTAAAAGCATAATAGTGGTAATAATATACAATAATAAAATAGTAATAAGTAAATATATAAAATAAGATGGCAAAATAAGTCTGAATATGTCAGTAATAATCATTAATGCACTTGACTCATCTATTAGTAGTAATTCTCAGATTGAATTTTTCAAATCTAGAGATATACTACTTAAAAGCATCATGTCAAAATATAACAAAAAAAATTTTGAAATGGCATCTATGGGAAACATACTATACTATTAAAGACATACATACTAAAAGAAAAAATATGCTTTGTAGTAGCATTAATATCAAAGAGTACTTTCAGATCCAGACACGTTATTGGGTTTACTGCACACTGACAAAAGAAACAAGTCACTGAGAAGCATAACAATTATGAACCTATATGTACCTAACATAGCTGCTAAATAGACATAAAGCGAAGCCTAGAAACTTCCAGGAGAAAACTGACAAATCCACCACTATGATGGAATATTTTAGCATATATTTCATAAAATAAGCAAACCAGAAGTCATTAAAAACAGATATTTGAGAATTATAACTAATACACTTAGTCCAATTACTATATGTAAAACTGTGTACCTAGTATACATCCTTTGCATATGCAATTACCAAAGGTAACCATATTGTAGGCCACAAAAATGCTTCAACAAATACAAAGTAATTGATAGACCAGTCTTGAACCAATCTGCAATAAAATTATAAACCAATAACAAAAAACCCACGATAAATTTGTACATTTAGAAACTTAAATATATACTTCTAAATATAATGTTGTACACGTGAAGCTTACATAATGTAAACCTGTGTTCAGTTCAGTTCAGTCACTCAGTCATGTCTGACTCTTTGTGACCCCGTGAATCACAGCATGCCAGGCCTCCCTGTCCATCACCAACTCCCACAGTTCACTCAGACTCATGCCCATCGAGTCGGTGATGCCATCCAGCCATCTCATCCTCGGTCATCCCCTTCTCCTCCTGCTCCCAATCCCTCCCAGCATCAGAGTCTTTTTCCATGAGTCAACTCTTTGCATGAGGTGGCCAAAGTACTGGAGTTTCAGCTTTAGCATCAGTCCTTCCAAAGAACACCCAGGACTTATCTCCTTTAGGATGGACTGGTTGGATCTCCTTGCAGTCCAAGGGACTCTCAAGAGTCTTCTCCAACACCACAGTTCAAAAGCATCAATTCTTTGGCACTTAGCTTTCTTCACAGTACAACTCTCTCATCTATACATGACTACTGGAAAAACCATAGCCTTGATTAGATGGACCTTTGTTGGCAAAGTAATGTCTCTACTTTTGAATATGCTATCTAGGTTGGTCATAACTTTCCTTCCAAGGAGTAAGTGTCTTTTAATTTCATGGCTGCAGTCACCATCTGCAGTGATTTGGGAGCCCAGAAAAATAGTCTGACACTGTTTCCACTGTTTCCCCATCTATTTGCCGTGAAGTGATGGGACCAGATGCCATGATCTTCGTTTTCTGAATGCTGAGCTTCAAGCCAACTTTTTCACTCTGCTCTTTCACTTTCATCAAGAGGCTTTTTAGTTCCTCTTCACTTTCTGTCATAAGGGTGGTGTCATCTGCATATCTGAGGTTCTTGATATTTCTCCTGGCAAACCCATGTTACCTCAATTTAAATATATACAGTAGTGTGTGTGTGTGTGTGTGTGTGTGTGTGTGTATTTCTAAGCAACTCTAGGGTCAGAGAAGTGGTCATAATGAAAATGATTGAATGTTTAGAAGTAAATAATAATGAGTTCATTGTATATCAAAATATATAGGATGCTGCTAAAGTGATACTTGGAGGGAAATGTATAACCTTCATTACAATGTTAGGAAATTAGAAAAGTTGCAAATTAAAGAGCCAAAAGAGTTAACTCAAGAACATTGAAATAATGCATATAAAAATAGAAATTAATAGAAAACAAAGACACAATTGTGATAATCCATGAAGCCAAGACCTGGCCTCCTGAAATAAATGAATAAAATACATTAAGCTCTGGCAAGACTGATGATAATACTACTGCTCATGTGCCACAGACTTCCGTGTGCCTTATGTTTAATTCACTTAAAGGCCAAAACAACCTAAGAGACAGGTAAGTGTAGTATTTCACCACATAGCTACCCGTGCACCATGGGACCTGAGCGACATTCTTCTGTTGTAGGACACTCCATTTTTTATGACAAATGTAAATTTGTTTTAAAAATGCAACAAAATCATAAATGATTTGAAAAGGATGGAAGGTAACTTATGGTGAAGTATAATTTTACATAATTATGTATAATTACTAGGGCAGGTAAAATAAAACTTAAAAATGGAAGAAACAAATTTGGCAAAAAGGAGAATGTCTTAAACTAACAACCTGAAATGAGATGATGGTTCCTGGCAGTCAAGGTTAATGTGGAAATGGGTATTTCCTGGCAAAAGGGATGAGCTGTATGAAATGATGTCATTGGGTACAGCATTCAGGCTGAAGCCTTGTTTTCAGGGCGGAGGTAAGCCTTTGACCTGGCTTATGCATTAATGCATTAGCATCTATTCAGATGTCGGTGATGAGTGGCTCGTCATCCTTTGTTAGCCCCCTGGGGAGGCTCAGAGCCCCCTGGGACTACCTGGGGCTGCGATGTGGGGGTTATTTAGAGGGTGACGTATCCATCGCTGCCCAGAGACCGTGTGCTGCCTCTGGGAGGTTTTCTTCCAGTGCTCTAACGGAAGTTTTCTCCACAGAACAAACACCGGTCCCTCAGCTTGTGCACGTTTTCCAAGACCGGTTCAGTAGTCTAGCCTCAGGCTCTTCTGAGGGTCCCAGATAGCATCTAGGATGACAGAGCCTCTGGACGGGAGGTCAAAGCGTTCCTGCTTGGAAAACGGAGGTCCTGCCTCTCTGCCCCCTGAGGGAGTCACTGACAGCCCCTGGCATTCGACAGCCAGGTGTCCCAGAGGTTAGCTGAAAAGTGGGTTCCCCTGAGCACCAGCCCCTTCAGAGATTCAGAGTTGGTGTTTCTCTTAAGAGTCCCGGCCTCCTCTGGGCCTTCTTAGTAGTACCCTGTGTCAGGCTGGATTCAAAGGAAGGAGAGATCCAGCTTCCAGTGGCACCAGCTGCTCTTGTTAAACTCCAGCTTCCTGGCCCCTCCCAGTACCCAACGCTCAGCCCAGTGAGGGCTTTGTGAGATGGCCTTAGGGGATAGGTCCTGCGGCAGGAGCTTCATGGCGCCCAAGCCCTGTGGATCTCTGATGGGCCATCTCCAGGAGGAAGACCAGAGGCAGGGGGGGAGCAGGGTCCAGCGGCAATGGGAGAAGGGAGATGCCTCCCTGGGGGCCGGGGAGCATCGTGGGGCCTGTGAGCTTGGGGTGACGGTGGGTCCTCTGAAGCACACCCAGCCGTTCACAGCCCAGCATCCGACCTGTGTATACCTCCCCAGGGAAGCTCTTGTTTTAGTGTTGTTATGTCCCTCAAGAATGAAAATTGACCTCGGTTTGGGAGTTTTCCTCCCAAATTTACCTCTTTAATAACATTTCTCAACCAGAGGTAAACTCAGGATCTCTGCTCTGCACGTGGCAGGTAATGCTCCAGCCCTGAGCTGTATAGGATTCCCGCCACAATGATCATTTCATTTATTCTGAGCTTTTAAAAACATCCTAAATAATATTAGATGGCTTTCCACGGTGGCTCAGATGGTAAAGAATCTGCCTGCAGTGCAGGAGACCCAGGTTTAATCCCTGGGTCAGGAAGATCCCCTGGAGAAGGAAATGGCAACCCACTCCAGTTTTCTTGCCTGGAGAATCCCATGGACAGAGGAGCCTGTCATAGGTGCTGAATATACTTAACATAGGTGCTGAATAGACAGAAAGCAAAGTCTAAAAACTTACTAAATATTATATCAGAGTGCTAAAATATTCCATCATAGATTTGTCAGTTTTCTCCTGGAAGTTTCTAGGCTTTGCTTTATGTCTACTTAGCACCTATGTTAGGTACATATAGGTCCCTAATGGTTATGTCTTCTCAGTGACTTGTTTTTTTTGTCAATGTTCAGTAAACCCAATAATGTGTCTGGATCTAAAAAGTGCACTGATATTGCTGCTACAAAGCATATTTTTTCTTTTAGTATGTATGTCCTAAATAGTATACCTTTTCCCATGCAGTCCATAGCGTTGCAAGATTTGCACACGACCTGAGCTACTAACACTTTCACTTCACTTTTCAACATAATTATATCAACAAAATCAAAATTAATCAACACTAGTTAATAATAGAAAATATATATTATAAAATAATTAAAAACACACAGTCATATGTTTTCTGGTTTAGCATTTAGTCCTTTAGTACACGGTTGTGTAGGAAGAGGTCTGAATTTTAGTTCCTCAGCAGTCTTTGCATGAGGCATGACCCCTTCCCTCCTGGAGCATCCTGTTTCCCATGTGTGAGACAGTAGTGCTGGCCTGGACTATCAGTTTTGGCCCTCCTCCATATGCTTGGTCCTAAGGATGGAGAACCCGAGGCCCGCAGCATCAGGGTTGGAGGTTGGAGACCCAGGTCTCCCAGACTCTTCTGAAGACTAGAGACAGCCCGAGGTGCTAGCCCTTCGCTGTGGTGCTGCAGCGTGCTCAGCTGAGCCAAGCATTGGAGCTGGTCGGCACAGTGAGAGATGATGGTGAGGAAGGGTGAGTGGGGATCCTGCTGCGTGTTGGGGGGAAGCGGCCTCCTCCCATGGCTGACTGTCTTTCACTGAGTGAGGACTTGCCATCTACCAAGCACTTTGCTAATTTGTTCATATCACAGTACACACTCCACATGACCTGGTGAGGTACAAATTTTACATTTAATAGTGAAAACCTGAAGCTCAGAGGCAGTCACTTGACCGAGTTCACAGAGACAGGCTGGCAGCAGAACAGTTCACTGAGCGGGGGACCTGCTACCAGGTATCCAGGGCCCCCGGTGAGTGCTGCTTAACCTCAGAGAGGCTCACGCTCCATCATCCGCAAGGAAAGATGGGGACAGCTCTGACCACAGCAGGAGGAGAATACCAAACAGCAGATAAATCGTGGGCGCCTGCCCTTTGTGTGTTCATCAGGAACTCCAGCACCCCTGGGTGCCGAGGATGTGGAGATGGAAGCACTTGATGTGGGTGGTGAGACCAAGTGTCAGGCCACCTCCCGGGGCTCACAGGGTGAAATGCCCACAGTGGAGTGTCCTCTGGGCTCACGGGGTGTTTTCAGATAGCATCAAGGATGCGCTTGATGTCTGCCTGCTCTGCATAGCCTCTGCTAGTTTTTCTGTGTTTCACTATGTTTTGGGTTCCAGGGTCAGACCCAATTCCTCCACGCAGCTACTGCCAAGGGCAGTGTAATGTATGAAATCTTTGACAAAGCTCAGTGCTCTGCTCAGAAGGCGGGCACCAGGGCCTCCTGCAGTAGTCATGGGGGAACCCAAGGTTCTCCTCCTACCACTGCGTAGCTTCAAGCACACTATCCTGCCTGAGCTTGCATTTCCTCATCAGTCAAATGGGGATAATATTGCATAATTTTGTAGAGTTTCACTGTATATGCCATGCTGAAGACAGCGTGGTCCATAGTTCCCCTCACCCCCCAGTCCAGCTCTCAGGCTCACTAGCATGTATAGACCTGTCCCCTGGATGTGGCCTTAGGGATGTGGGAGTGTCTCTAAGTTCTTCTGGTAATTTATTGATAAGCTATGAAGGGTCACCTGGGTTGTTTCTGCTTCCTTAGTGTAAGCCAGTGAAATAACTTGTGTCGGGCAATGAAGTTTTCACAGGGAAACATTTTTCTTCAACTTATCCCCTCAAGTGCATTTTCAGATGTGGTTGATGATTGAGCTAGAAACTGGGGACAGAACAGGGGCAGGAATGCTTGTCTGAGTTCTATCTCTTTTTCTCATCCCTTAGAGAAATCAGTCTCTCCCCCTCTCTTTCCTTCAGTCTCTCTGTCTCTGTATGAAGGTTTCCTTGAGGTCTGTCTTGTTGCCCATCTTGGTCTTTTCTTCCCTCTCTGTAGCCCCTCTCTTCGCTTTAGGTCTCTTACACCCTCATAGTCCCTTCCCCTAGCTTGCTTTCTTTACCAGTGCCCTCTGTCAGACTCTCGCCGTCAGGCTTTCTCCCCATCGCTCTCTCTCTCCTGTCTTTCTGCCCCTTCCCCCTCTTCCTCTCTCACTGTCCCTGTCTCTCTCTCTCAGTCCTGCTCCCCCTCCTCCCCTCCACAGACACAGACGCACACACAGACACAGACACACACACACAGACACACAGAGACACACACACACAGACACAGACACACACACAGACTCTCTCTCTCTCTCTCTCTCTCTCTCTGCTGTCTCTCAAGCACAGAGGTCTCTCTGAAGTCCAAGCCCATGTTTTGCTGATGCCGACATGAAGGTCACAGGTTCATGAGTGTGAGCCAATCCTGCTGGGACTGCTCTTTTCCCCGGGGGCAGGTAGTCCCTGCTCAGCTTGAGGATACGTCCATTTACCAACAGAAAGACAGTCAGCGTGGTCCAGGACTGGATAAAGTAGTAATTTGCCTCTTGAAGGAGAGTTTGTCTCCTGCAGTAAGCGCATTATCACAGCTGATTGGTTGGGGTTTTAAGGATGCAGTCCTCAGATAACCGTGGTTCAGGACCAGTGTGAGCCCACGTATGGTGGACCTCAGCAACTCAGTCTCCTGTACAGTATCTGACACCCAGAAACTGGCCGAGTGTTCTAGGCAGAGAGTGTTTGCAAGGGCGCAGGCACTGTCCGCAAACCTGCAGCAAGGCCTGCCTCCTGCCCAGCCAGCAGCTTGTTTGCAGCTGCCTGGGCTATTCCCATTGGCGTATTGGCTTGGAATGTACTGATTATAAATTCTTTACCTCTTATAAACTGGGCTTAAAGGACCTCTGCCAAGCAGCAAGTCCTAGTCATACTTTCTACTCTGTGTTGCTGTAAAACCAAAATTCAATTAGATTTCACTTTCAGTGTTCCCAAGCTCAGCTACCACTAACACAGCTGGTCAGCCTCCCAATCAGCCTGAAGTGGTGAGGTCTGCCTACATGGGAAGCAGTGCCACTGCCTGCCCATAAAGGGTCCCCCCCCTGCTTCCTCCGTGAATCTCCAGACAGGTATTTTTTAAACATCTGCTCCCAAGAGCTGGCTGGGGCTGTGAACTCTGCCTCTGAACTAGTTCTAAAGCTCAGGCTAAGAGAATGGGTGTTCCTACAGCTGAGGCTGCTATGAGGTCCTCTCAGGGCCATCGGGAGAAACCCTTGGTGCTCTAGAATGTCCATAAACATTTTCCCCCTCCCTGGGCTGAGGAATGACACTACGTAGGAGCAGTCACATTTCATTTTTAAGTCAAAATTCATGGCTACTGTCAAGGGTAATATACATGTATTGAAATCACTGATAAAGAGATAAAAACAAGGGAAGAACTAACACAGTTCTTTGGGTAAAGTAACCGTCAAATCATGCCTGGATTGAGACTTAGCCCAAACTGCATCTTTCTTACAGCAATAATAAGAACAATTGCTTAATGAATAAATACAAGGTGCTTGCATTTAGAGAGCTGTCAGTTGTCACATTTGGAAGCCCAATTTATCCTTAGGAAAACCACATGAGATAAGAAGAAAGACATCCCCATTTCACAGAAAGGGACTCTGAGGCCCTCATGCTGCCGTCAGCTGTAGAAGTGGGGCTAGATTTGAAGTGTCCTGAATGCTGGCCCCAGGCTCTTGTCATTGTATCATGCTCTCGCCTAAGAGCCAGTAGGCACTGTTGCTAAGCAGTGTGTAAAAAGTGCCACCGCCAAGTGTACTTAAAGTGACAGAAGCCCAGAAAGTGGAAGTTCTCTTTACAGTCAGGCGAAAGCAGGATGAGATCCTCAGATGAGCTGTTTTCAGTCTTATCCAAGCATGTTTTTCCTTGACACATGATGGTTCTCATAAATGTAAGAGAATATAGTTCTTCTTGCATCTAAGTATCATCTTCTACTTTTCCTTCTTAGCTATCAAGACAGTGAGATTTTTATTCTTTTTATTAAAAGCAAATTGCATCCTATTTGTGTAAGTGGCCTCTCTTATAGTGTCATCATCAGAGTTTTGTATGAGAGGTCTTTGAGCAAACCATCCTTCTCAGAAAGCTTTTTTTCTTCCTGCATTTCCATTTTCTTCAAAGAGGGGCTCAGAGATGGTGACAGTACCACTTCTAAGGCTCCCTTCCCTTCACTTCAAGGGCCCATGCCTGGGAGATGGAAGAAATTGCCCATTGTGCCAAGCAGCAGAGAATGAGCCATACCCAGGGGACAGAAAACCTTCATGGACCTGCTCCTTGGGCAGAGGCACATGTGGGGATGGGGGACAGGACCAGTTGGGGACACTGAAAGGCAGGCATGTGACTGGAGCCTGGACATGGAACATATGCATTCTGGAGATTTGGAGTGGAGGTGGGGTGGGAAGAAAGGTCTGAAGAAATGAAATGGGAGCGGACCTTCTTGCCAGGAGACCTGGCAGGATGCAGAGGAGCTGGAGGTGGTGGGATCTGTGCGGTTATCACCTCTAGCACAGACTCCAGGGAGACTTGCCTGGGTGAGGGACAGGGAGGCAGGTGGTGGGCCGTGTGGCAGGACTGACAGCAGGGGGAGGTTCATCTTCCGCTGAGCCCCCCTCTGCCTCTGCTCAGGGGCTCCCACATGCCCTGAGACCTGCTGGTGCCTCCCACTAGCATGCTGCATGTGTACTTTGCCAGGTCACAGAAACTAGTATAAGCTCTGTGAAATAGTGATACCAAAAGGAAAAGGTTACCTGGTGAATTTGCCTTGGCCTCCAGGCTGAACAGTGAGGCCAGTCTGAGGCCAGATTGAGGGATGAACCATAATCGAAGAATAAATTATGGCAAGCCCAACCATAGGGGATTTGAATGATGGTGGAAGGTCAGGCTTTAGAGAGAGTCCAGTCACAGCTCCAGCCAGCACATCCTAGCCCTTTTGCTAGGGTGGGGACTGGACACGGGTTCACGGCAGTGCGCACATGGTTGGGGGCGTGTGTACACATACCTGCCGAACAGGGGTGCACCTTCAGCCACACACCCTTTACTGCACGCGTGTGCTTTCTCTGAGGATGGATTTACGAGAGCCTGAAAGCTCTGTGCAGCACTCCTACGGTCTCTGTAGAGTGTCTGCGTGCAGTCAGGGGTCATTAGTCCCAGAGACATAGAGCCCCATGTGGGCCTGCTCCAAGCCTTTTTCCTCTTGTGAAATTGCAGCTGAGCCTTGCACTGGCTGAGGGAGGATTCCTGGGCCTCTCCCTTTCAAGGGAGGCCTTGGGCCCCCCACCCCCGGAGCACTCCTCCCCCTGTCCCCAACTCTGCATTGCAGACAGACATGGCCTGACTGTGGTCCTGCTTATCATTCTCAGATGCTTTTCTTTCCCACCCAGGGTCAGCTGCCTTCCCCTCCTCCCTTCCTCCTTCTCAAAACAAATCAGTGCCAAGAGGAAGGACTCCCTTCACTCTGCCTGATGGCATGTGTTTGGCATTGTAGGGGTGCGCTTTTAGATGCCAACAAGAGAAGCCCAAGATTTACAGCCCCCGTGTGATTCCTGCATCAGACTGCCCTCTTTGGGGGCAGGACTTTGCCCCTTGGTGGTGGGTCCATTCTGGATCACTCCCTGCAGGTAGGGAATGTCCTGACCTGTCACCCTTGTGAACGCAGATGGTGGGACAGGGCCTGGCCCACAGTGAGCACTCAGTAAAGACTTGTCAAATGAATGTACAAGTCAAATGTCTTTTGAGCTGAGCAGATGACCACTTATGTTAAGTTCCTCCCACAGTAATGCCTTGCAGCTTATGAGTGATTAGGATAAAAAGGAAAATCTACAGCTTAGCTGCCAAACTGTTGTTAGACATCTCAAGGCCACAGAGACCTGGACCACACACCTGCCAGCTTGTGGAGGCACCAGACCTGTACTCAGGATGCCGTCAGCAGAAGCACGGGCTCCAGCCCCTGGTAGGCTCGCTTTTTAAACCGACAGCCACTGGCTCTATAGCCTGGAACCCCCCACCCCCGCCCCAGAAGTGTCTGGGATTGCCAGGGCTATGCCTGTGTCAAGGGATGGCCTGTCACCGGCCACCTCCCACCCTTACCTCCCCAAGCATTGTGTTCGGTAAGGAGCTACCCTTTTCTTGGAAGTGTTGTTGAAAGGCAGACAAAGCCTTCAGGAGAGAAATCTCACTTTAAAATCGGGTTTGTCTTCCTGAGAAAACAGAGGCTCATCATCTAGGGAAGCATTTCTTCAGGATCACGTGGAAGGTCATTCCAGAGCAGAGGCTTTAAGAATTAGATGTGAGATTGTAAGGGGACTGCTGAGGGGCATCGCTGGGGAAGAACAGCGGAAAACACTGTTTAGGACAGAGGGGGCTTCATTCCCTTGAATTGCTGAATCAGGTACAATCCTATGTATCATGTTTGGTTCATCTATCCATCAGTTAAGGAAGATCTGGATGGTTTCTTCTTTTAGACTACTGTATTATCTCATCCTCTTTGATTGAAAAAGAAACGGAGTCTCGGCTTGGGCCCTTGTTATAGCTACATCTTCAGTGGAGTGAGGGAGACTCAGACTGGGGCCTTCTGGCTCATTCACTGACCCAAGCGAACACATAGAGCTCCTTCTGTGTTCCTGGCACTGGGCTTGACCCTGGGAACCCTGCAGTGAGTAAGACGCAGAAGGTCCCTGCCTTCGTGAGACTGTCACCTAGTGGAGGCAGACAGTTAGCAAGTAAACATACTTGAAAGTTTGAGTGTTTCCAGTGACAAGTGCTGTGAAGGAAAGAACATAAGGTAGTGTGTGAACATGTAACAAGGAGTTCAGAGTCTTTCTTAGCATTTTTAAACTTCCCTAGATTTTTTTTCCCTCTGTCTCTTCCCTAGTGGCTCAGATGGTAAAGAATCTGCCTGCATTGCTGGAGACCCAGGTTCGATCCTTGGGGGAAAATCCCCTGGAGAAGGGCATGGCAACCCACTTCAGTATTCTTGCCTGGAGAATCCCATGGACAGAGGAGCCTGGTGGACTATAGTCCATGGGGTCACAAAGAGCAGGACATGACTGAGTGACTAACACTTTCTAGATTTTTTTTCCCCAGCATATGAAATTTCTATTTTACTTAAAGAATTATCCAAGTGTTTCACTTGGCATGGAAAATGTGCAGAAATTTATGACAGAGGACCCCATTTCTATCCATATACCTCAGAGACACACAGGGAACGGCCTTGGGGTGTGTGTATGTGTCTTCTTTGCACACTCTGTGGAGTTTAAACACACCCAGTTCTCTCCCCCATGCCACCTCACACCCACCTGACAAGGCAGTGTCCTTTCCGTTCCAGTTGGGGGCAGCTCAGAGGCCTCAGGAGCCTTTAGCTAAAGCTGCATTAGTGTGTGTGAGCAAATTACCCCAGTTATCTGGCCATGTAGAAAGCTACAGTTTTGCTCTTCATGAAAAATTAAAATCTTGTCCTGATCTGATGGAAGGAAACGGATGAGGCAACTTAAGTGAACTCAGCCATTGTTGATCAGGCAGATGATAAACTATACATTTTCTTGACTCAGGGGATCAATGGAAAACCTTAAAGAGAAAATGAGAGAAGAAATTAAGATTAAATTTGCAAGCCTGTAATATTGGGAAGGCATTTGAAAACTGCAGCGAAATAAGGCTCTCTCCTGAAAATGCATTATTTATTTCCTGCCTGTTACCACAGTTACAGATGCTTCTTCCTGTGGTTTGGACCCCAGTTGGTTACGGAAGCAGACCAGAGACAGATGACTTGCAGTTCACCAGCAAAGTTGGAATTTCAGATGAGCAATCGAGATATTTTTAGAATGTTTGTGTGTACAGTTGCATCATAAATCGTGAGGATGAAGGTAGCTGCGTGAGTCTAAATCCAATTGGGGCCACAATGCTGGCTTTGTACAACATAAATTTTATTAAGAGAAAAAAAAAATCATGGAATTGATTATGCAGTTCATTCCCACATATTTTTCATTAGTAAAATCTTGGAGGAACATCAAAAGTGGTTTTTGGTTCAATAGGGACCTTCAATGGAAGAACGCAATTTGCTTCCTAATGAAACTGGCTCATACAATAATATGTACCAGAGTGAGATTCAGAAAGAGAAGATTGTCCCACTGGTGTTAATGGATTGGCATCTGCCTCAGATGTCATTGCTGTTAAAGTCACACAGGGCAGACAATGAGAACTTTTCAGTAATTGAAGCATCAAGTATTACGAAAGGTCCCCAACGAGAGGTGTGCTTCAGTACCCACGAACAGAGTAATCAATTACCTGGGCAAAGTCCTGTCTGAATTCTCTGGAAAACTGGCACTTTTAAGAGGGGAAGAAAAAAAAGGGATTTTTCAGAGTTTTGAAGATAAAGTTTGAAAAAGATGCTTTCCGAAAAGTTGTCGCCCAAGCCAATTAAACTTTCAGCAAGGTGTTCTCTCAGAAGAGAAGCAGGCGAAGCATGAAAGGATCATGTCTGCAGCTCTGCCTCTTGCTGAAGAGAGAAGCGCTGCAGGCTGCTCAAGAGTGGGGGTCTGGGAGTAACAGGAAACTGCCCTGGCGCTGCCCAGGGCTGTGGCTGCAGGCCAGCCACGCGTGCTCTCCGCCTCTGCTTCCTCACCTGGGAGGTGGAACATCATAAGCCCCATCTCCGCAGGGTTGCTGGGAGGATCCAGTGAAAAGTGTGAGAGTTCTTGAGCAAAGTGTACAGCATGAAGTATATGCCCAACACGATGGCAATCTACTCGAAGGACATGGAAGGAGTGGAATTTATTAGAATGGCAGAGAGAATGGTAGAGCTATTGATCATTAGGAGAAATTTGACTTTCTCCTTTGAGAAATCAGGGCAATATTCTTATAGACCAACTAATTATATTAGCAGATTTTAGGAATGTATTTAACCCTTTCCTTCCCTGTCTCCTTCCCCCCTCCCTCCGTTCCTTCCTTCCTAGATTTTTTCCTCACTGACAAGTAATGAGTCACTTGAGCAATTATTTTAAGCCAGACTTTAAACATAGAAGGCAAACATTTGCAGGTCAGTGGTATTAGTCTGTTGACTTCTTGAGCAGAATGGTGATGGCGGAACACATAAGTCTTCAATGATAAAATGATTTACTAAGCACATACTATGGGTCAGGCGCAGCCCTGAGTGTTCGCCAGTGAGGCCAGGTTATGGATACAGCCTTCAGATGGGCAGTTGCTGGTCAGCCTGAAGGATCCTATGACCCCAGACTCAGGGCCTGAGTAACCCAGGCTTAGGTTGTTCGCTCATCCAGTCATCCCCTGGAGTTTACACAATGCCATCAGAAGGGACTTATAAATTAGTCTTTCAGTTGTCATTATAGTGTGCGTGCATGCTAAGTCACTTCAGTCATGTCTGACTCTGTGCAACCCCATGGACTGTGACCCGCCAGGTCCCTCTGTCCATGGGATTCTCCAGACAAGAATACTGGAGTGGGTTGCCATGCCTTCTTCCAGGGGGATCTTCCTGACCCAGGGATCAACCCAGACATAAGAACCTTATGTCTTCTGCATTGACAGGCAGATTCTTTACCATCAATGCTGCCTGGAAAGCCCATGTGGTTATAATACATGTATGTAAATCTGAAGATCTCTCAACTGGCATCCCACTGAAATGAAGTTAGTCAGGTCCACTATCCATAGAGAACGCTCCTTAGCTCTGCCTCCTGAACAAAGGAAGGATGGGGAGCAGTAAGCGAGGGCTCAGGAGGACACAGTGGGCACTTTCATGGGACAGAGACTTCTCTTTGTTCAGAGAATGAACATTCATTGGTGAAGATGGTAAATTTGATATCTGATGCACTTTTTTTCCTGAGTAAAAGTTTACCACCAAGGTAAGTGGCTGGTCTATAAAAATTTCACAGAATCATCTTCTTCACCATGACTGCTCTCTAGCTAGCTTTCCTATCACTCATGAATATTTATGCCTTAGCTGCTTAAAATGCTTGGAGAGGGGAGGAAAACAAGCAAACTTTGTTCTCAGTCTCCAATTTTTCTGAGGTATGAAAGCATCAGTATAAGATAGTAATGGCATACTGCTGAACCAAGTACTTAGACAAATATTCATTTAAAGCTGAGGTCTGCTCTGTATTAACTGCAAATTGTAATAAGGTATACAGGAGATAAGAATGTTGTGGGAGGCATAAACACGAGATGAACTGGTCTCTGCTTTCTTCATCTTTTTGTAATTGAACTTAACATAATTTACTTGAAGCTAAGTGATGAAGCTTCAGAAGGTTTGAAGATTGATTCCATGTGGTTCGGATACTCCTCAGGACACTTGTCTGGTGCTGTGATCTTTGCTTTGGCTCCATGAACCTACTTTTCCACCTTCCTCAGCCCTTTTGATGCCTGGCTCCTCTCCTCTCCGCCTTACTCCTCCTCCCCGTGGAGCCGTCCTGATGCCTTCTCCCAGGACCCCAGGTGGCCGATCCCGCCTGCCCGGACAATGCTTGATGGTGGGTCTTAAAAGGCAGTTCTGGCACTCAGAGTTTCTAGAAAGCAGGGTCTTACATGCATAGAACAGCAGAGTAGCAGAAGTGGTTCGTGAACGCAGGTTCCTTCTCAGGCAAATTTTTGGAGTTGGGGTGGGGGTGAGGTGAGCTGATTATGCAGAGACTCCAAATTCAATCTCCTAGGTCATGTTATCGCTGGAGCTGGCAATGGAAAGCACTGCCCAATAATTCAGACTTGCCTATTACTTATTCTTTATCTAGAGGAAATAAAGAGAAACAATTACCTTGGTGTGACATTCTGCCATCTCTACAAAGCCACCTGCACCTTAGACTTTGCCAGCAGCAGAAAGAATGAGTTAAATGCTAAATATTTCATAGAGAAGAGAATAGCAGGGCTATTGAAAATAAATTTAAAAGACCTTCATGTTTTCTGGTCATATATCCCTGGCATAAGACTTCTCCAGAGATAAAATAGCTTTCTAACAGGAGGGTTGGGGTCGGGGAGGGGTCTGGCCCAGTAAGGCGGGGAGCGAGGAAAAGAGCCCAGGAAAACCCACACGACCGCCTGTTACCAGACGCCGTGCCTCCTTCGTGAAGGCATCTTTGAAATGATTGAAGGCAGACTATTACTGCAGAGCCCTTTTCAGTAATGAATTTTAAATTATAAATGACATTTTGTTGTGTGCCCTTCGCGCCCACCTGTTGGTAGTTAACAGGGAAAATTGATGTCTAGACAGAGCAAACTTCTTGGGAAGTTAAGCCTGAAGCTCTCAGTTTGTAGCTAAGAATGCTCCTTGACTTAAATGTCTGCCAAAGCTGTGTCCCAGTCCCAGCCTAGGCTGGGTGCTGGGCTCACGGCCCCCTTGAAACCAGCGTGCATTCCTTTTCAGCCTCCTCCTGTTGGGGCTGGGCTGTGGGAACTTAGTATTAGGATGATTCAGGCCCACAGGGTGACTTAGGCTGCCCCAGGGAACGTTTGCGCCTGATTCCCTCCCATGGGCTGGTGGGTGTCAGTGAGAGCCATCAGTAAAAATCACAGGACTAGTTTAAGGGAACAAATATCAGTCAGAGATACAAAGAAATTGCTGTTGATTTATTGCTTTAAGTGAAAGTGTTAGTTACTCAGCCGTGTCTGACTCTGCAGTCTCATGGACTACAGCCCTCCACGTTCCTTTGTCCATGGAATTCTCCAGGTAAGAATACTACAGTGGGTAGCCATCTTCTCCAGGGGATCTTCCTGACCCAGGGATCGAACCCAGGTCTTCTGCATTGCAGGCAGATGCTAAGACAGCGAAGATAAATCAGGAGTAATTTGTGCACCAGCCCTTTCCACTGACTCTGGCACTCAGAGTTTTTCTCTCCTTACATCAACCAATCTTGGCAATTAAATGTGTTTTCCTTATTAATGCCAGGAGAGGGAAACAGAAAAGGAAGGCCCTTCTTTGCAAATAACTGCTTTGCAAACTGCAAAATATCGGCAATACCTGCCTGTAAGTCACGAAAGCTGTGGAGGCTTGCCCATCCCTGAGCACTGAATGCCCTTGGTGACAGCTGCAGAATAGACAAGTGATACCGATAAGCAAGTCCTAGCATTTCCTCTGGCCTAGGCACTGCCCAGTGCACTGGAGGGGAGCCGGCACGCTCTGTCACATGAGCTGGGGTGGAAAGGGCCTGATGCCAGGAGAGTCTGAGGCCCCCTACAGAGATGCCACATCCTCTCCCTGAGTCCTGAGCACCCACTATTTCTCAGCAGGTCTTTGGCTCCTTCTCCCCTTTATCCTGCTCCTTGGGCGATGTGATTGAAGCTGCTGGACTTGGCAAGGGAGCAGAATGCAGGGGCTCAGAGCTGGGGCATCGAGAGTTTGTGTGTATGGGATTGTGGGTCTCACTCTGGTTATTAGGCACCAGCTGTGTACATGTCACCACTCTACATGTCTCAGTTTCCAGGGGTGACGTAGGTAGCACGGAAGGTGGGGACCAGCGCCAATGCAGCCGCACTGAACCTAGAATGGGAAGAAAGTGCAGCAGGAAGAGTTGAGGTGAGACCTGAAATCTGTTTTCTTACTGTGAATAGATCATGCCACCGCTGGCGTGAGATTTCTCTGAAACTTCTGTCTCGGCTATTCGTCCTTCCTAAATTCCTGAATGTGGAAGACATTCTGTGGAAGCATATCAAGGTAGTGGCACTGGTCCTGTGGCAGAGGAGGGACCTAGCTGACCTCTTGACCCCCTAGCCACTTGGGCAGCCATCACGTCACCCCCAGCATGACTGATCTGTCCTGATCTCAGACTCACAGGGGCCCCGGGAGGGACATGCTGCTCATGACCAAGAGCCATGCTGGCCGGTCCTGACTGGCAGGCCCCTCAGTGCCCTCGCTGGTGATCTGCAGACCGAGGGCTGCCTACTGGCCACCTGCCAAGCGGCTGATATGCTTTAACGTGTCACCTCTACAAAGCACACCATTGATTTTTTTTTTTTTTTCAAATTGGAGCCTTTCCAATAGCATCCCAAACTAAAGGAACAGAGCACTAGACTAGCACATGTTAGACAGGCAAGGTTATCTTCCCTGGAGAGGGAATCGACAGCTGTCCCTATTGGGAGGAAAACCATCTAAAGGAACAGGGCCGGGAAGCCTTCTCAGAACGAAGAGTGGATGAGAAACTCTGCAAAAGTCGAAACAGCCTTTGCTGGGAAGGCAAGGTCACAGGCACAGGCTCCCCTGCCTAACTTGTTGATAGTGAATCAAGGCAAGTGAGCAAGGCATAATGAGGGCAGCGACCAAGACCGCTTTCTCCAGTTCCTACTCTGCCCTGAGGGGCCTTGGGAAACTCACATCCCTATTCCAACTCCGGTTTATTCATCTTCAAAGGCTAGGGTTGGAGTCAACAGCCAAGATCTGGCCCTCTCATGCCAGCATTTGAATCATCTCTCATCATTTGTCTGTAAGATGATTCTAAAGGTTGAGGACAGATAAATTACATTTGTATTATTATAACTATGAAATATTGCTCCCTGGAGAATCAATCATGTCCTAGCTTTTCATTTCCTTCTCTATGTACCAGCATACTGACCCCATGTGTCACTTAGTGAAGACTTTTTTCCTGACATTAGGTTCAGAGAGCATCTTTTTCACCCTCCGTCAGTTGCCTTTCGCATATCCTCACCTACTTTCTTACTCTCTCTGTCTTATCATCAGTTGTAACTTGTGCCTTAAGTCCTCTCTTCTGGAGCCTGTTTTTCTTGCTCCAATCTAGAATGGGTTGTTTGTTTGTTTTTCTTGGTTGCACCACTCTTCCTAGTATGGCCTGACTGCCTTTGTTAGCTCACATTTCATTTTTGCTGGAGTACACGCTTGTGTAACTGCCTCAGAAAGCATGTACAGGACCTCAACTTTCTATTCCTCAAATGTCTGAAAATGCTTTTCTTTCTTCATACTTGACAGATTGGATGTAGTATTACAAACTGAAAATTTGCCTTGTAATAGTCAAGGTGTATGAGCGTATGGTGCTCAGTTGTGTCCAACTCTTAACAACCCCATGGACTATACAGTCTGCCAGGCTCTTCTGTCCGTGGAATTTGCCAGGCAAGAATGCTGGAGTGCATTGCCATTTCCTTCTCCAGGGGATCTTCCTGACCCAGGGATCAAACTTGCATCTCTTGCATCTCCTACTTTGGTAGGCAGATTCTTTACCATTGCACCACCAGGGGTCCCAATAGTCAAGGTGGGATATTTAACTCAAATACCAGTAGTGTAACAGAGTTTATTATGCACTCACATCCAGCCTGCTCATTGCTCTGCAATTTGGGGATGTTCTCTGCTCCATACAATATTTCAGAGACCTAGAAAGACTCCTCCTATATTGTAGCCTCCAAGGTCACTGTAGACAAAGATATGGGACTATAGAAAAGGCCCACCAACTCCTAACTCAATCAGCCTAGAGGTAACATATTCTATCCACACCTTCTCTGTAAGAACTAGTCACATGGCCCCATCTAGATGCATGGCGAATAGGAAGTGTAGTTGGTATAGGCTTGTAGAGAAAATCATATCTTCATACTTTTAAAGGCATCATTTTCAAGCCAGAAGTGATAAGAAGTCCAGTGCTAGACTGATTTTTGTTCCTTGTGGGTGGCCTGTTTTAATCTATCTGGAAGCTATTAAGGATAATCTCTTTGTCTCCTTTAAGGTCCTTGAAAGTAAGGACTCTTGTCTCACTGGTTTATCTCCAGTATCTCTGCCTGTCATATAACAGGGATTAAGGCAAGGTAATTAAGGCCCTTACTTTCAGGACAAAAAGTCAGTAGTCAAGATAAACATTTAATGTAATAGTTTGCAAAATAAAAATTATTACCCCAAAAAAGTCCATGATGAACAAAATAATAATTAATATTCTTGGTGTTATGAAAATTTGCAATGATGTGTTTGGCTCTGTGGCCTCTTCTGTAGGCTTTTTGATCTAAAAATATATATCCTTCCTCAAATGAAAGCAATTATAGATTTTTAAATAATTTTGTCTTGTCAGTTTCGCTCTTGTCTTTCAGAAATGTTAATTGGATAGATAACCTGCTGGATCAGTATTTGCTATCATACGTTTCTCTCAAAGCTTCTGTTTCCATGTATCTTTTTCAATATTCTGGAAAATTGCAAAGCACACTTTCTCACTCTCTGATTTCTCCACGTGATACCTTGAAACGATGTGAGGCTACTAGTTAGTAATTTTTGGTTTGCTGTTTGAGTTCTGCTTTTTCTTTTACTTGTCTCTTGTCCTGTGGGGAATCTTTGTATGTGGTTTTCTTTCATTGCTCTTTTTTGTTGATCTGTTTTCAGATTGCTCTATTTCGAGTTGTGGGTCTGGTGTTTCTTGGTTGACCGTCCAGATGTAAGAATGAAGAAGGTACAAATGCTGACATTCAGGGCTTGTCAGCTGGGGTTCCACTTGAGGATCAACAGGCTGTGAGCCAGACATCGTGTTGCATGGCCAAAGGACCACATGAGAAGGGCGCCAACACCCACATTAACTGCCATGGTTCTCAGGCAGTTCATTCCATTTCTTTAGAGAAGAGCCCTCTCTGTGTTTTTCCAAATGAGGGTGTTTTGTGGACAGACAGCTTCAATTTCCCTGCCCATCTCAGCCCTGCTCTGGGGGAGGGGTGGTACAGCTGCTGCCTCTTCTGCGCATGTTCCAGGCTGTGGGCTGAGGTGCCTTCCGTCCTGCTCACCAGTGAATGTTCTTTGCCAAGTGTCTTTAAATCCTTTGCTCACTGAGGGTTCTCTTCATCTCTGTGATTTATTTTTTCAAGGTTTTTTTGAGTCTCAGGAGGAGAAGGGAATAAATGGTGCAGATATCTCTGTCGTTTTGAACCCTCTTCGCTTGTTTCTAACCTGTTGGGAAGATCTGGCCTCTGGTGTTAGCACTTGGCGTCTCAAGCTAAATGTGCCCAGGGTGAAACGGTTGCAGTCCCTCTGCCAGCCCTCAGAAGTCTCTGCTCCTCTGGCCGTGCCCGCCTCTGGGAATAGCACTGACACCCACCCGCTTGTTAGGCGGTGGACTGAGTTGCCCGCCATTCCTTCCTTTCCCATCTTCATGTCCACTTGGCTTTGCCTTCTGTGTTTGTACCTTAAATCTGTCCATATCCCCACCCTCAGTGCCTCCGCCTAGACAAGCCAAGACTTTAGTCCCCTCGGTGCTGGCCTCCCTTCTTCCATTCTTACCCCACAGCCCATCTTCCTGGTAGAGAAATTCCATCTCATGCCTCCCATCACCCTTTCAATAACATCCAGTTCCCCACCAGGCCTGTCTGCATGAACTAGCTTCTTCCCACCCCCCAAACCTTGGCACATTCTCATCTCCTCTGTCTCTGGCTCCAGCCACTCTGACCTCCTCCAAGGAGCCATGCTCACCCTGCCCCCAGCGCTCCACATGGCACCCCTTTTTTCATCCTTAGGCCCTGCTCAGGGTCCGCTCCCTCTAAGTCGGTTTCTCTCACTCATTATTTTCTTGTCCTGTACCTATTCATTTTCTCCACAACCCTATCCCAATTCTTATTTACATACAAATGTTTTTTTATCATGATGTTTTATTTACTAGTCTATTGATAGGTGGTATGCTGGACCCCAAGTACCCACAGGGCAGGAATCATGCTGGTTTTTTTCCTCCAGTGTATACTCAGCCTTCATGATGTCCGGGGCAGTTGTGCACAGCCAAGTTTTGATGTGCAGATGAGGGAACAAGGGAGCAGATGCTCAGCATGAGTGGGTCTCAACTCAGCATTTGGCTTGTGGGTTGATGTCTTCTCTTTTGACTGATCTTTTTGGCAGACCTCCTGACTCGTCTGTAATCTGTAGGTGACGCTCTGGAGCAGTGACACCCACGTGACCCTGAGGAGGTAATGAGCTAGAGGGGTGAGTGCGGCTCCTGGCTCACGGGGACAGGAAGTAATCTCTTTATCTTCAACTTCCAGTAGGAAGAGTTGCTAAAGGACTGTGAAGTGTGATGCCTGTCCTTTCCATGGGAAAGGAAATGGGCACACCTTTCCCATGCTGAGGCACCTGCCTGTGACAGGACAGGCAGATTGCCCCATAAATGATGGACCCAGAAGCAGTGTGCCAGGCGCAGGCTGTGCGGTGTGGAGGCTGTTCCCTGTGAGTGCCCCATTCTGAAGGCAATTAGTCTAATTGCTTTTGTTATTTCAGAAAACAAATTAAGCCACCCGAGTGTTTCAGGGCAGAAAAACGTCTGCAGTGTATAAGAAACGTTTCAGGAGCATTTAGTTCACAGCCAGCAGTGTCTGAGCAGAGAGGCACCAGGGAGGCCTAAGGGACCAGGCGCTGAGGAGGTTGGGACCTTTGTGGACAAGCAGTGTGCCGCGTGGGAAGAGGTCAGGGGAGTCTCTACTCTGCTAGCTGTCTCTGTCCTCAGGGTCCTGCTGAGGCAAGGGAGCCATCCTGGACCCCTGCCCCCTGCCCTCTGCCCCCAGCAAGGTCTGTGGATGCTGCGTCCTCTCGCCCATCCCTGTCATCACTGTGGGCCCAGGCCCACCCTTTGCAGTCAGGGTCATTAGAGTCGCCACCAAGTAAGCTCCCTGCCTGCTTCCCAGCCGTCACACTCACAGCTGTCGAGAGGGCTGCCTGAAACACAAGCAACAGACACTTCTGAACAGCTTTGAGGGGCTTCCCAGGTGGTGCAGCGGTAAAGAATCTGCTTGCCAAAGCAGGAGATGTAAGAGACGCAGGTTCAATCCCTGGGTTGGGAAGATTCCCTGGAGGAGGGAATGGCAACCCACTCCAGTATTTTTGCCTGGAGAATCCCATGGACAGAGGAGCCTAGTGGGCTGTAGTCCATGGGGTTACAAAGAGTCGAACATGACTGAGCACACAAACAGCTTTGTGGCTTCTTAGAGGACAGCAGGCAACCCTTAGCACTGGGGAGGTGGAGGACCAGCCTCCACCTAGGCCCGGCCTGCCTGCAGACCTTGAACAATCACCTTGATTCATTCTGCCTTTGCCTTCTGCTTCATGCTGCTCTTCCTTTGTCCCAGTGGGGTGTGATACTCGTGCAGATTCTCAGGCACACACATGCACATGTACACACATATATGCACTCCGACCATAGACCACCCCCCGTTCCTCAGCCTTCAGGCCTGGCATCCTTGCCTTGTGAGTCTTTCCTAACACAGTGGGAGGAGTTAGGCGGTTTCTCCTTCGTGCTGTGTTAGGCCTGGGACGCATCTCACATCTATGCTGTGTTGCCTCCATTTGTCTCTCTGTTGTTCTCACCAGCTTGTGTGCAGCTAAGAGAGCAGGGGCCTTGCCTTGTTCACTTTCTGCCCCTGGAATGTGGCAAGAGACCTATTACTCGGAGAGAATTCAATACGTGTCAGAAGGATAGATGGGTAGATGGACGGACAGTGGAGTAATGAGTAGCCCTGAGGATTGGTAAAGGCTCTTGTCCCAAGTTCTTCCACCTCAGCACGACTCAAAATCAAGAACTAACCCAGGGGAAGAGAGAGAGAGAGAGGGATGGATTCAGTTGAGGACTCTGTTCTCCACTAGGCACCACCCACTCCTTTGTGGGGAGCAGAATATGGTGAGAAATTTATTCAAAGACTGGGTCAGCTGTTTCACAGAGACTGTGTCCTATTTCCTTCTACTCTGAACCAAGTTAAGTTCACAGATCAGCCTTTCTCCCTACCCCACAGCTAAAAACTGAGCCGTCTCTGCCTCAATCTCTCCCGTAAGCACTGGAACCAGGTTGGTGTAGGGATGGAGGTCTGGCCTCATTGACAAGCTAGCCACCCCATTCTGTGTCCCTACAGGAAGATCCTGAAACACAGAAACACCTCTTCATCTAAAGTTCTCCTTGATCATGTGCTGGGAAAATAGAGGAAGATACAGCCACAAGGTCTCCCTGTTCTCAGGACTCACGCGGCTCTCAAATCGAGGACGCAGACCATCTGCACCACAATTCCTGGGAGGGTTTCTTAGAAATCAGCTCTGGGGCCCCTACTCAGCCCTGCTGAAGCAGAGTCTCTGGGGTGGGGGAGTCTGGGAGGGGCATCTTAAGCGAGCATTCCCGGAGATTCGCATGCCAGGGAAGGTTTGGACTCATGCCCGAGAGATTCCAGTGGTCACTGGAGATGAATTTTAAGTGGCATAAACCTGAATCACATACATCCTCTTCTCTCCGTCAGGCCCCAGATCTGGCCTCTTGGAAACCCATCCACGGGTTCAGCAGCCTCCCCACTCTTTTCTTTGATCTGCTTCTCCTGCCTCTGCAGAAACATATCCTGATCCCACATCTTCAAAGCTACCATGCATCTCTGACCGTTGATGCAATTACTTGGAAACACCGCTTCCCAGGCAGGATGCATTTGAGCCATGCTTGTCTGTGTGCCGCTCCGTCAGAGGCATCAGTGAGGCTTTTTTCCTCCCCGCTTCAGCAGAGGGGTTGTCGTTCGTTCCGTTCACACTGGGGCTGTCACACAGCTGAGCCTGTGTGTCTGGCCTCGTGCTGAGGCCTGGCTGGAGATGACATGCTCCCTGAAGCAGCCATGGCACCTTCTCCGAGCCCACTGGGCCGCTGCCTGGGCTTCCAGTGGGTGTGATCTCACTGTCCCCTTCCCAGAGCAGGGACAGACTGCTGCTGGGTCACGTGCAGCTGAGATCTCTGGCTCTCTGCCCCTGCTAGTTTGCCCCTCCCCAAAAACCCCCACTGCTTCCCAGGCTCAAGCCCCGACCCTGTGCTTAGCACCATCAGGGGCCCTCACGGGACGAGTAGCATAGGGCTGCCCTCAGGAAGCTCACTCCATACTGGGGAGAACACAGCACTCAGGAGGTACAGAGACTGTATCAGACAGCACAGGGTGCCTCCTTGCCCATATGGAGCAGTCCTGGGACATCGAGGCACTCAGAGGAGAGGGGTGTGGGCTGAGCCACACAGGAACAGCTTTGAGAAGCAGCCAGAACTGGAACCCAGCTTTGACAGGTGAAGGGAAGTGCAGTGGTTACTCTTGCTGGAGGGCATAGGTGGAACCAGGCAGGACAGAGGTCAGGACAGGCACGGTGGCACCTGTCAGGGCTGGCAGTGAAACAGCCAGCTGCTCTGTGGGCAATGGGCCTTTCACCCAGAACAAGGGAAATGCCTACAGGTGTACTTCACTACACAGACCGTCCAGGTGGGCCCTGGAAAGGTTCTATATAACTTACTTGTTCAATCAGCAAGGTTTCATAGGAAAAGCATAAAACATAAGAAAATGGCCTTCTTTTTCACGCCACCTTTGAGAATTCTCCCCCATCAAACCCTGCTGTTGGGAGTCACCTGCCACTGGGGTGACCTATCCCCAGGCGCCCGGCACAGGCTCGCCCTGCCGCTTCATTACCTCATTTGCTCTCTGTCTTTGGGGTCTGAGGCACTGTCACCCTGTGAAGAAGGGGCTTCTGGGCAGGGAAGAGCAGGGAAGGTCCCCGGTGCTTCCTCCATAGCAGTCCGAGGAACATACCCACCAGGCTGGTGATGCTCTGCTGTAAAACTACAGTGAATCATCTTCTGAGAGAGAGAGCGCTGTCTCCTTTGGACCACTTGAACATTTTAAGCTGTTACGTTTTCCTTTTTAGGCTCTTTGGTGGTAGCGGTGGGACTGTTTTTCTCATTATTTAAATAGAAAATCCTACATGTGGAGTCCACCTAGAGAAGAATGGTTTGTCACTGGGGAAATGCAGCCGCCCTGATGCTGGTAATGTGGGCTCTTTGGGAGCGGAAACTCAGATGCCCGGGTGTGGCCGAGGCAGGTTCGGTGCCTGTGCTGTGCTGCTGGGGGAGGGGAGGTGCTTTAACATCCCTGATGCGCGTGCATGTGTGCTGCCAAGAGCAGAGTTTCTGCAGAGGACGTCTGGGGAGGTCCCAGAGACTTGAGGTGATTATGATATTCCCTATTCAGCGTCTGTCCCGCGGGGAGCCAAGTGCACTGCATTTAGGATGGAGGCTTGGTGCAGATGTGCTGGAACCACTTGGTGCAGGAAGGAATGGGGCTGTCCCTGCAGCAAGTTGGTAATGCAGCTCGGTCCCTGCCTCATCAACCTCCACCTGCCTTTTTTGTCCTTTCTGTCCTCTTAGCTGCCTTCAGATGCTCAACATCCTGATTTATTTAGCCTTGTGGGCAGCTGTTAGTATTCATTCTGTTATCATTTGCTCTCAGGAAAAGGTATCAACTATTTACAACCTCGGTGTGTGTTAAGTCAAACTCCTTGACACAGGATATTTGCGCTTTCGACCTTAATCCTCATGGTATGGAAAGCACTGTTTCCTATTTATGTAACGATTTCGTGCCAGGAGGTTGAGATGCCGGGATGAGATGTGAGAGGAGATGGTGCTTTGAGTGACAGGTCTCTTCCCAAGTGTTGTTGCCTGGGTATGAACCATCTGAAAGCAAAGCCTAGACTGCTGAGGAAGGATGATGGGTAGTGTCAGAAGAAATTACTCTAACAGCAAGAAAGATTTTATTCAAGACTGTTGATACACACACACATATACACATAGGAATACTACTCAGCCATAAAAAAGTATGAAATTTTCCACTTGTAACAACGTGGATGGACTTGGAGGGTATTATGCTAAGTGAAATAAATCAGACAGAGAAAGGCAAATACTGTATGATATCATGTATATGTGGAGTCTAAAAAATACAAAAAAACTCATGAATACAACAAAAAAGAAACAGACTCACAGATGTAATGTACAAACAGTGGTTACCAGTGGGGAGAGGGAAAGAGAGAGAGACAGTAGGGGGTAAGGGATTAAGAAGTACAGAATCTTAGGGTATAAAATAAGCTACAAGGGTGTATTGTATAACACAAAGAATAAAGTCAGTTATTTTATAATGACTGTAAATGGAGTATAACTTTAAAAAATTGTGAGTCACTGTTATACACCTGTAACTTTTATAATTTACATCAACTATACCCCAAATTAAGAAAATAAAAGAAGAGCATAGAACAGAAAAAAAAGAAAATGTATAAAATTTAAATAAAATTGTTTTAGATTCTTGCAGTAGAGGAGAGAGAGAATCACCTCAACTTCAAATCAACAGTGACAGGCTAGAATTTATAGCCAGCAGGCAGAATGAGGGAGGGCATGGGAAATTACTGAGGGGACCTTGGCTAGGTATCAAGGACATGGAGGGACAGGAACTTGAACGACTGTCAAGAGTTGGGAGATTCTGGATTAACTGGCTTAGTAGGATTTTTTTCCTAACACCGGGCCCAGCAGGCGAAGGCCAAGGCCTGGTGGAGAAGAGGACTCAAGGAACCTGACCGAAATGTGGTCAAGCCTTTGTCACCAGGTGCTCACAGCCTGGAGACTGACCCGTGAGGCCCAGCACATGGTTACTAAGGATGCTGGAATGGCCATCAACTGTTGTGAGTTCTCATAGGTGCTCCACGCATAGTAAAGATGGTTTAACTCCTGAAATCTGGAAGGAACTCCATGTGGCTTCCTCAGCCGGACCCTGTTGGCTTGTGAGCTTCAGAAGAGCAAAGGCTCCTGAGGGTGTGTCTCCCATCCCTGAGCTCCTGCTCTCTCAGATTACAGACAGCTTCACTCAAAATGGCTCAAGCACATGGAAAGATATTTTCACAGCTATCTGCGGGTAGGGCTTCCCTAGGCTCCAACCATCAGTGATGCCTGGAAGACTGCCCCTGATACTTCATTGACTGAAGTGGGATATATGGCCCCTTCTGAGCCAATCATTGGCATGGAAATAGAATTTCATTACTGTCTTGAATCATTTGGAGTGAAAACAAAGTGAGAGAGTCAACCATCCCATCCTTACACGTGCTAAATGGAGACCACTTGAGGTGGGAAGGGAATTCTGAGCTGCAGAGCAGAGTGCTCATAAACTAGAAGCTAAGTAAGGAGTGAGAGCGGAAGGGAAGGTGAACCCTGGCAGCTAAGGGGTGCAGTGCTTTGTAGGGACCCTCCAGAGTGTTAGGGAGAAGCAAGGGCCAGGGTCCCAGGCATTGTCCCTGTGGGTGGCGTGTGCCAGGCCTGTGTGTGAACACCTGGTCAGCCCCTCACCTGGCCAGCTTTCACTCTGAGACCACTCCATCTGCTACCAGACCCTCAGAGACAGGAGAGGACGTCACAGGGGCAGATGTCGCTGGCTGGCTGGCTGGCCCCAGTGAGGAGGTGGCTGTGAGCAGCTGTGTCTACATTTCTCCATGCTCACTATCCCCTTCTTGGATGACACCTGTGAATAACTCAGGACGAGGCCAGGTGGTTGTGAAAGTATATGCCTCTCTTATTGCCTGAGACCGTCATCTACTCATATGGTAGCGCCGAGGGTTTTGTGCGTAGCAGGACTCGCCCTCTAAACCTGAATAGGCCTAGACCTTTCCTCATTCTCACTGAGAGCTGGAAGGTTCTGAGGTGTGGTTGTGAGAATGTATAGTTATTTCCTTATTTGAACACCCTAGGTCATTTGATGAAGAAAATTGATGAGTTTTTTTTTAACCCAGGCTGATCAGATGACACAGTATATCATCTAAATGTTATAAAATCCTTAGATATGAATAGCATACTAGTGAACAGGGTTGAGCACCCGCCCATCTCCAACGGCACTAGTGTGATATATATGAACTCCCCTTTGCCTTGTTAGTCACCCGCAGGGGCTGTAACCTGTAACTTCAGTAGAATTTCTTTGGAAACTTGGAAATTCTTTTGGTTCTGGGGGAAAAAACATCAGACATCAAATATGCATTCATCTTAAGATGTTTCAAGGACAGATCTGTGGCAGCAAACATTGGTGGGTGAAAACTGGGAGATTACACCGTGGAGCTGGGATGTGGGACAGGGAATCTGTAAATGCCCCCAGTTCACTACTTAGGAATTGAATTAAGTCCCTTGCAAGAGACCAAACTGCTGAGAATGAAAGAATCACCCATTGTCCCCGAAGAACCACTTCTGAAGGCAATCAGTCTGTTATGACAGAGGAGGATGGATGGCAGTTCCCAATATTGAGACATGGGATTGAAACCCACACTAGTTATGGCATTTTCCCTTTAGATTGGAACTTTGTAATAGCAGAGCAGTGTCAACAGATGGAATTTGAGTAACTGATTTTGCAAGCCATCCACAATTCACAAGAGGGTTTTGTTCCCAGCAGTCTGGCGTCTGGCGTGAGGCCGTTGTTTGGACCTTTGCAAACTAAAATGCATTTTTCCACAGACATATTGCCCAGAATGGAGGGTGATTTATAGACAAGGCTCCAGAACTTTATTTAACCCTTGATATAGCTAAAAATACCATACATACTTGGTTAATGTTAGAGACCCTAGTACTGAGGGTGAAACAATAACACTGAAGAGAAAAATATTTCTTTTTTTCCCTTTCTTGGTATAACATGAAGGAAGGTGACAAGCTAAGCGTGGGAAGGGGTTGAGTGATAGTTGAGTTCCAGCACTCGTTTGTCAAATGAGGAAACTGAGGTTCAGAGAGGTGAGGTAGTTGACTGGCGGTCACACAGCCAGTGAGACTAGAACCTAGTCCTGCCCTGACCCAGTGAAGATGGCCTGTGGGAAGTTTGCAAAGAGACTATCAAATACATCTGGGGTCTTCCAAGTTGTGTTGGCCCTATTGGATGTCTGGTTTTCCCCAGTTTCAGTATGAAATATGTCCTGTTCCTTCTTTATTAAGGGACTTCCCTAGTGGCTCAGACAGTAAAGAATCTGCCTGCAATGCAGGGTACCTAGGTTCAATCCCTGGGTCAGGAAGATCCCTTGAAGAAGGGAACGGCTACCCACTCCAGTGTTCTTGCCTAGAGAATTCCATGGACAGAAGAGCCTGGAGGGCTACAGTCCACGGGGTTGCAAAGAGTCAGACACGACTGAGCCAATAGCACTTCTTCATTAAGTAATGATGATCCCTAGGACTGCTATTAACTTCTCTAGGAATAACACCATGGAGCTCACAGACAGTGTGAAGAGGGCAGAAACACGTGTTCCTGTGAGAAAGAACAGCAAGGTCAAAGTAACAGCGTTGGAAATAGCAGGAGAGCAGAACTGAGACAGTATGGGGGCGCCAGGCTGGGCCTCTAGGAGCCCGTGGGGGCTGCAGAGCTCCATGCCAGGGGGCATTGCAGAACTGAGACAGTATGGGGGCACCAGGCTGGGCCTCTAGGAGCCCGTGGGGGCTGCAGAGCTCCATGCCACTGGGGCGCTGTCACCCCCTGCAGCTTTGTGGCTGCCCTGGTTGACAAGGGCACTATGGTAGAGAACCTGCTCCGTAATGGGGAGCAGAGGGTCCTTGATGAAGGAAGGGGAAGGTGGTCATCTAGAAACATAGTTCAGTCACCAAGTGTGCATGGCCCGTAGCCCATTGAGGGTAAGACAAGAAACAAATACTCAAACATCTCATAGCACAGAGCTTAGGCAGGCATTCAGGCGGGCTCAGCCCCCCATGGATTCCCTATGCCCTCTGTCTGAGAGGTGGCCTCAGACGCTGGGAACCCACATGCCTCTTTCCTCTTCTGTCTGAAACTCTTTGCCTCAGATGACACTGCTTGGGGACAAGAGCTATTTTTTGTTTTGTTTTCAATTCTCTACAGTCGCCTCAGCAGATGTTTGATAATATCTATTGATTGAATTTACTCAAGCTTATAGATTTCTAAGAGCAAAGCAATGTTTTAAAAATAACACAGTTTTAAACTTGTACTTGAAATTCCAGACAGATGTTTCTTTAAAATCTAGAATTCAGAGATCTAATCCTAATTGCATTTGACAGTCCCAAGGATTGAGTGGCTCCTGTGATGGTAGTCATTCCAAGTGCAGGCTCTTGGCAGGGTGGTGGCTGATGGGCTCCTCACCCCTTCCCTGGATCCACGGTGATGGGAAAGGACTTGGGAGCACTTGGTGGGTTTGCCTTGTTCCTTGCCTAGTCTCTCAGGCCCAGGGAAACTGGAGAAAGCCATGAAATCCTCTCCGTTTCTGGAAGCCTGCTGGCTGAAAGGTCTCTTGGAGGGCTAAACCCATGGGTCTGTTCGAGAAAGGGGAGATGACAATGCCCTGCCCCTTAGAGAAGCTGAGGTCGGAGCTGTCCATCAGCAGCAGCCCATTTTCAAGGCAAGAGAAGCTGGGACACCTCCCTTTCCCTCTGGTTCTCCCCGCCAGCCCCCACTAGAAGGTGGCAGTGTGTGAACCTGCCCTTCATCCCCTCCTTCCACTTTGTAGATGACCAGGTGCTCCATTGGGCTGTTTCATATCATTCCCAGGAGGCTGGCCAAGACCTAAGCACACAGCAGGTTGTTCAGGAAACACCTGCTGAAGTCAAGTAAAAAGAGGCAGGTTTTAAAGCGCTCTACTCTTCCCTTGCTCACCCCATCCTGTGTTTAATGACAGTACTGCTGCTGATAAGGACAGTCTTTGAGGGCCTTGTAAGTGGCCAGCAGTTGCCCATCATCCCAGTGCACACCCCTGAGGCCAGGTCATCCCCATTTCACAGGTGGGGTCAGACTCAGGACAGAAGTCTTGCCGAGTGTGGAGAGGCGGGGATTCCAGCCCCAGGGCACCTCTATGGAGCTGCCATCCAGAGAGCCTGTTTCTCACCGGGTGAACTGTGTGGAGTGGGACGCAACCTTGGCCGGTTCTAAGACTCACTTCAGGCTGGGGTGCAGACCCAGTGGAAATGGAAGGAGGGTGGCTATCTCTTCTCCAGGAAGGTTGGGGGACATATGCATGTTTCCTCCCGGATATACTGGCTGAGATTGTAAAACCCAAAACGGGTATTTCAAGGCTTCCATTACTATTTTCTTAAGGACAAAAATCATTCTCTTTTATTTATACATAAATAACTGTTTTCTTGAGCAGACCCAAAGAAATGGAACACAGATGGCGATAATGTTGAAAATGTTTACCTATTTCCTCTCTGAGGACATCAGATTAGCCTTTCTCTGGGCAGAATGTGTAATCTGCTGGAAGACAATATCATCCTTTTGATCTTGCAATACATTTTTCATATCTTTGCCGCAAAAGCTGATTATTATCGTGACATTTTTAAACAATGACTGTTCACGGTGCAGAATGGGATGGGGGACTCAGCTGAACATATAGATAGATGGATGCTTGTCGAAGGCCAGATCGTGCAAATGAATTTACCTGTGTTGCTTTGGCCTGGTGACACTGGCATTAACTCCTTCATCCCTGGACGCAGTCTTATGCACTATTTGGAACCTGATGCTCAAGCTCTTCAAATGGCCTCTCCTTGCTTGCAGAGACCATTGATTAATGGCTTTGTCCACTCCTTCCAAGGTCGCTGTGCCCCCTTTTCTTTCTGGAAGTCAAAGGATCCTTGATTAAATGGCAGAAGCCGATTGAATGGGGAAATGTACGGGGAAGGGCTTTTATAAACCATGTGGGGCAATGCAGACTTGAGATGCTGATGGTGCCTTTGTAGATGGAGCCCATTGGTGCCTGCAACACAGGCGGCCGAGGAGCATTTGATTGCCCCTGCTGCCCCAGCTCGCAAACATGGAAACTGACGTTTCTGAAAGGCTCCTTTGCACTGCTGTTTCGCCTCCCTTCAGGGCTTTGACTCGTTTCAAAGGAAAGGCACTAGATAAAGGAGAAAGCAGCAGAAGTGGAAAGGACACAGATTTCAAAACCTGTTCTGTTTCATTTTGGCTTCAGAGAATTTTGTCTGTGCGGGGACTGGAGTGGGTCTCTCTGAGTCAGGTGTGCCCACCTGCGTGCCCCAGGAGGTCTGTGATGTCCCACCCAGTTGCTGAGATCAACCAGATGCCAGGCTGGGTAGCAGCAGTGTGAGGGCTGGAGGCAGCCAGCACAGGAGGGATTAACATCACCCAAGCTGTTTGCAGCTCCGTGGCCTGCAGCATCGCACAGCCAGGCCATCCTGCAGTGGAGTTCAGATTCCCCTGCAGCCTCAGGGAGGGAACCAATAAATCATGAATGAATTTGAAATTACAGTTCCTTCTCTTAGCTTTCTTTTTTTCTTCTTTTTGTTCCTTCTGTACCTCCCCACCCTGGGAACAATGTTACAGAAAATTGTAGGTTGTAAATTCCACCCAGTGCATTTAGCTCCAGCCTGGCTAAGGTCTATGGGATGGCATCTCTCCAGGCCTATTTCATGGGACCTGTCAGCGAGTTCCGCACTATGCAGCCATCTGAAGAGCAAAAACAGGAAGTCTCCAGGATGGAAATGGAGCCAGAGGTGGGCAGAGGAGCAGAGGGTGGGTATCCTTTGGGCCCATCTCCCCTTAGAACCTGTAGTGTCATGGGTTGGGTACAGTGGGGCCTTGTCCCTGTGCTGGGCCAGAGCGGGTGAAGAAGACCTCAGGTTTTGTTAACTTGTGCTGAAGTGTTGTTTCTTTAAAGCAAAAATGTGTGTGATGCTGTGTCTTGACCATTGATAAGTCTTTCTAGGGAAAAAAGAAAGCTTCCTCCTCTTGGGTCCTAACCCAAAGTGTCAGTGCAACCAAGGGCTGTCGGCCTGATCAGAGGAAGCCCGTCTCTGGGCCTCAGACAGTGTTTGGGAGGCAAGGAACCAGCTGGCCATCCACACTTGTAAACTGAACTTGACTTCACAGCCAAAGGACTTCATTTCTACCCACTGAGACATTTGGTCTCTAGTATGCACATGTGTGTGAATAGTGTGCTCCAGATGTAAAGCAGAAGTCAAAGCTACGGAGTGGCCTTGCGGAGCTCCCCTGAGGACCCCCAGGGTTATCATGAAATCCAGAAATCAGCTCTGAAAGCCTGATTCACTCAATGAAAAGCCTCAGGCTCTTTGCAGGAAATATGCAAGCTACTAATGTCACTGTTCCCAGAACAGCCCCTACCACACCAAGGGCACCTGCAGGGCTTGCTGATGGCAAGATCTCAGGACGTCTGGGGTCTGAGCAGAAGGGCTGGCTGACCAGGCCCTCTGAGGGCTTCCCCACACAGCCTTTGGATGCTGCCCAGCCTCGAGGCTCTCCTTCTTGCTCAGGGGATGGGGGCCAGCATAGATTTTCACTGAGCAGGGACTGCCTGCCCAGGAAGCCCTGTCCATAGGCTAGAGGCTAGGAGTCTGGTCTATAGATCCATCACCTTTCTGATTTTCATCTTTTCACTTCTCTCCCGAGACCTTTAATATCATCTCGTGCTATGGAAGCCTCTGTGGTCTGGTCTCTACCTGGAATAAGCCACCTCTGAGATTTTTCTCTGTTCTTGCTCTCTAGATTTCTTTCTGCCTTCAGCCTGTGCTGGTGAAGGCTGTATGCCTGACCCTTTCTAAAAGGGTGAATTTATTTGAAAAGGCAATCCATATAGGTTAAGAAATAGAATCAGTAAGGTGCATGTACGTACATGTTTAAAGACCAGTTTCTTTCATCTTTTGCTGTGTTAGCAATGGCAGCCGCAGTGCATCACCTCCACCCAGGGGGCATGGTACCTGCCACACTTGCGTTCACTCTTTTAGGTTAAATACTCCCTGCCTATTATTTTCTTAGGAAATAAAAACACTTCTCAGGGTACTATGCCTGGCATTTTAATATAATGAGTATATTCTTTCTTTGTAGCAGAAAAAATGAGAACGTACCCAGGTGAGGAGCCTGGGAACGTGAAGAAAGTAAAAGGAGGGAGGGCCAGGTGGGGAAACTGCTGGACGTGCTGTGGGTGCCTTTCTCTCTCCCCCTCTGCTCTTGTGCTGGAAGCGTCTCTAAGCAGGGCTTCTCTTGTTCACCTCTGCACGCTCCTCCCTTGGTATGGAGCCTGCCACTCGGGCATTCAACAGCTCACATGGAGTGAGGCCGAGACCATGCCGAGCTCTGTGCTGCCAGAGTGAGAGTGAGACGAGACGTGGTCCTCTCTGCCGGCGCTCCAGCCTGTAACGGAGACAGGCAGCAGAGCAAAAGGCCGCGAGAAGGGCCCAGTGGTAGGACAGAGTCCTTTTCAGCTCACATATCTTGGGGTCTCAGCGATGGCAGGCTCACTCCAGCGGCCAAGGGACTGAGGGCACTGAACAAAAGACTTCCCACCCCTGCCAGTGACCGGCAGACCATGCGGCATCATAACAGTCAGAGGCCGGTCAGCAGGATACAGATGGCTGTTCATCATAAGCTGTGGCAGCTGCCTTGCCGGGACCTCCCAGGCTCCCAGGCTCTATTCAATGCCACCTCTGAGGGCAGAGGGAGCTTACTATCTTGGCAAACGTTTCATATGTCCAAGTAGCCATCTGTCTTTGTGAGTGTACCAACCCCAGTAGCTGCTGCTGCAAGTTCAAATTCAGGATTGAGGCTGGCGTTCATGGAGCTGGATGTGGAGGAAGGGATTTCATTGATGCCAACCCACCATTAAGGAGAAACCAAATCCAGTACCCTTTCAAATGGAGCTTGCCCAGGACATCCTCACCAAGCTTCGTTTTTAAAAGCTCTGCAACTTTACTTAGATGTATGTGTTTTTGCTTGGTAATCAGATTTTCACCAAACTGATTTATCATTAAACCTTTGTTTTTACAATACATGCTTTATTGCAAAACCAATTCCAACAAAGTATTGCAGATGCAATGCAATTTTTATGTCTTAGTTGTTTTCTTTTTTGGTTGCTAGGGTACCAAACACTTTTGAGGAAGTAGCTTGATAGTATCTATAATATGGTGGTTTTCTGGATAAGAGATTGCATTATCCCCATGTAATATATTTGGGCAGACTGTATCCATCATGGCTTGGCTAGATAAATAAATTAAAACTCGCTGATTGAGGGAGAAATGTGATATTTCTCTTGCTAAGAGGGGTTTATGCTTCTCTTCTGACAGCTGCTGTGTTGACAGGATGCCTCAGCTCTGCCCAACTTAGCAGTTTCCACTTCTTACGGAAGACAAAAGTGCTGCAGGGACTTTCAGAACTATGCAAACGCTGCCTCTGGGCTTGACGGCCTCCCCCACTCTGAACCCGCAGCCCCTCAACCCGGCCCCTCTCCCGTAGTTAGTCACAAAGGCCCCTACTGGGCACTGTGTTGCTCCACATGGTGGGCCCTGAGGGGACCATCCTTTGTCACCTATGAGTGTTCTGTGGCTCCCAGCCATGGACTCAGGCTGGGAGACCGTGGAGAAGATGGCTGCTTCCTTCTCTCCCATCTCTTTCCCCAAGGAGGCAAGCTGGGCTGGGCAAGGGTTAGGGTCAGCCCAGAGTCTGACCTGGATCAGGCTTTGATCCCCTAAGACAGCCCAGAGGAATTGGAGCACAGTCTCCTCTGTGAGGCCCCTACACCGGGCACAGCCAGGAGCTGCTCCCAGGGATGGATGCCATTGCCAGGGTGCGGGGGGAAGTGTGCATTCCAGAGTCCATCTAGTCGCAGTGAGTGAACTCGGAAAGTTATAATACGACAGCTGTATGCAGTGAGGCTGTGAGGATGAGGAGGAGAGGGTGGCATCAGTTGGGTCTTTAGGGCGTGTCTATTGCTGGGCTCACCTCTAACACTTCCCACTCGTGAATGAGACCTCCTTTCAGGAGGGAGAAAGACTGTGTGTCCTTTCTGCCTTCTCACTGCCATTGTTGTCATTGGGTCAGGAGGAATGTGTTCATCCATCCGTTCCTTTTGGAGCGAGTTTGTGCTCTGGGCACTTCCGTGGACACTGGCATGTATCCAAGTTGCCAAGGCATTGTTGGTGTCATCCCAACACGTCACTTTCCCTCTGCACCTTGGCTGCACCCCAGGGCTGTGGGAGCATTCGGTGACTCAGTGAGACAGTGCAGAGTGAGCCTGCGTAGAGGACGCCTCCTGACTTGTGTGTTTCTGGCTGAGGTCAGCACAGCTGTGTTGTATGTGGTCTCTCTGGGTGAGAGTACCACCAGCACACCTCTCACAGCCCCCTGGGCCCTGCTTTCCTAGTGAAAGACCACTAACCCCTTTTTTCCATGTCAGAAGGTCTTAGAAGCTCAAAATGGCAAAGCATTTCCACTCTTCCCTGTTGGAAAAGTCCCTCTCTGAATCCTTTCTGAGATGAACTCCCCAAAGCTATGTCAAAGTCCACAAAAGCTAAATAAATCCCTCCAAACTACCTGCAGAGGTCATTGGAAGTGTGAGCAATTCTTGTGACAGTTAATTTAATGTTTTCTCTATGGATCATTTACCATTCCTGGCACATCCATGGTTAAGATGGCAGTTTCTGTACCCAGACTGTGCCTGGGTTTAAATCCCAGCTGTGCGATTTTATAAGCTGAATAATCTTGGCCTAATTACTTAACTTTTCTCAGCCTCACCACCCTCGTCTGTAAAGCACGTGTAGTAGGAATAAGTACCTCACAAGGTAGCTGAGGATTAAGTGAGTTAATACACACAAACCTCTCAGAATAGTGCCTGGCACCCAGTAAAGCAGTGGGTGTGTTAGCCGTTGTTTGTGTTTCAGAAGGAATTTCCATTTAAATGAGAACTGTCTACAGAAATTGCCTGCACAGAAATCTCTTAGCTCAGGAAAATTTTCCCAGCTGTAGATCCCACTAAGTATTCCTTTGTTGTTTCCCTCTCGTTGTTTGGTGCAGCACAAATACCTTTGTCATCTTTTAAAAATCCAATTCTTTGGGTTGGTACTTGAGGGATAAGAGCAAAGGATGATGGAAACGGGGCAGTCTGTGTCTTCTTAGACAAAGCTTCTTCCCAGGTAATCGGACAGGCCACTGAGACACTCAGCAGTGCTGCTCGAGCATTTATAAGGGGCACTTGGCCTAAGGGCTCACCCTCCAGACCGCTGACACCTCCTCTCCCAGCAGCCTTGGTCTGTGAGGGTCGTGACCTCCCCAGTCACAGCTCTCAGCCCTGGCGGTTGTGCACACCCACAGGCTGAGCCCAGGCTGTGGTTCCCAGCGTATGCTGTGGCTTCTAGGTGGGGATCGATGTGCGACTGGCCTCGAACCTGGGGGGTGCTGTCAGGGGCCACCTGTGACCTGTACTGTGCCCTCTACAAGGTCGGGGGCTCCATTCTCTGTGCTCCCGCAGCTGATGCATGGAACACATGGAAGCCCCGGCTACTCCACAGGTCTGCCTCCCAGCCAAGCGTGGGCTTCTGGAGGAAGAGGGACTGTGCTTTCTCTGTCTGCACCCGCAATGCCTCCTGAAACAGGGCAAGTGATGGGGCAGGCAGACAGCGGGACAGGTGGCCCCCTCTGTGTGCCTGTGGCCACCTTGATGCCCGCAGCTCTTGGTGGTTAAGCAGTGCACCCTTTCCACGGTGAAGAGTTAGAGCAGTGTCATTGCCAAAGCAACAGAAAGGTCCGCTTTTTCTGCCTGCCTCCAGCAATTCTACAGCCTTCTGAATTGTCCCCCGGGGCATCGGAGAAAGCCCTTCCCTGGGTCTCAGTTGTCTGTGAGGGGAGTGCTCTTGCCTAGCACTCTTGTCCACAGCCCAGCCAGTGTCTCTGTCCACAGCTGTCTTTGAGCCCTGTCCCCCCCGGCACTGCTGCTGACATTCTCAAGTTTTCTCTTTGTCTGTAGTAGGCCTCAAGAGATTTCTTGATCGGAAAGGAAACACTAGTAGGAGTCAGTGTGTACAGTACCTGCCTGCCTGGGTCAAGTCAACCTGCCCTTGAGGGGTTTTGCCAAAACAGGGGCCAGGGTCTGGGGAAGACTTCTTCCAGGTTGCTCAGGCCCACAGCGGACTCTCCCCTTCCACCATCCCCTCCCTCCTCCATCCTCGGCCCCTTCTTACTCCTCCCTCTGGCTCTCTGTCTCCCTGTCTGTCCCTCTGTTCCTCTCCCCTGCTGTCCCTCTCTCCTTCTTTCCTAATCCTCCCGCCCTCCCTTCTTCTCCTCCCGCCCTCCCTCCCTCTCCTCCCGCCCTCCCTCCCTCTCCTCCCGCCCTCCCTCCCTCTCCTCCCGCACTTTCCCTGCACTTGGCCCAGGCCCGCTGCCCTGCACACCAGTGTGAAGAGCCAGGCCACCTGGGAATACCTGGAGTGCAGGTCTTGTCCAGCATGCACTAAGTGCTGGCCTGGCTGGCCTCTCTGCTGGTTGGTCTGCGGCCCGCCCTCCCCTGTGAATGCCCCAGATCCTTGATGGATGCGATCTGAAGAGGCGCTGTAGACCCCTGCGTCAAGTCAGCTGCTTGCAGCACCGAGATGACAGGTGTGATGTTTTCCTGGGGATGCTGAGCTGGGAAAAGCACCATCTCCCGTCGTAATGGAGCTAATGGCGTTCCGCTCAGGACAGCTGCACTTACATCTGGTGTTAAACCACCGTTATTTAAACTTTATGACGCGAGAGGATGCCAGCTCGTCCACTTGCAGCATATAAATTATGTCGACTGCTCATGCACTTTTTTTAACCCTGATTCTCCTGAATTATGGAAGAAGGACAAGGCTGGCGATGGTTCTCAGGGCTCCCCTGAGCCCGTGAGCTCAGTGTGTGTGCACGAGGTGTGTGCAGATGGCTAAGTGGAAGTGGTAGGGCCGGAGCCCGGGGCTGCCCCCAGCACTGACTGGCCAGGATGGTGCAGTCCTGGTGAGGACCCAGCTCCTGAGGGAAGCCGCATAGGGTGAAGCACTGGGGTAGTTCAGAGTGGAGCGAAGGCACAGCCCCCCTGCGCCCTGGACTGCCATGAGCTTCAGTGAGGTGCAGCAGTGTTGGATGCATGCTGCAGGGTACACACACCAAGGGGTCCAAGGAATGGGGGCTCAGGCACACCTCCCTGCCCTCCCCCCGACCCCATTCCTTTTTCAGTGTTTGTCTGTATGCCTAAAGGCCACCATTAAAAGGTAATGTTCTCTGGGAGGGAAAACCTGTTCGAACAATTGTGAGAATTACCTCCCCAGTATGAATTAGTCAGTTGGCCATTAAACATCTGGGTGTGAATTAGTCAGTCGATTACCTGAAACACTGGTGGCAGCTGTGGTTTAAAAAGAGCACTGACTATTGGAACCTGAATTTAAATCCCTGTCTTGTCTCTGCCAGTGGATGTCAAGCTGTCTTGTGCACCCTGACACACGAAGTGTTTGTTCAGAACACAGGGCATTCAGACCCTGCACTCTGGGATCCTGAATCCCATTGAGGACACATTTTAATAAATGCTGCGGGAGGTCAGAGCCACCCTTGGAGAAATGCTGAAGAAGATCTGACCTTGGGAGTCATCAGCCATCTCTGTCAGCTTCAGCCTCTGTCTCTAAGTGGAAGTGTTAGTCGCTCAGTCATCTCTGAATCTTTGCGACCCCACGGACTGTCACCCACCAGGCTCCTCCGTCCATGGAATTCTCAGGGCAGGAATACTGGAGTGGGTTGCCGTGCCCTTCTCCAGGGAATCTTACCAACCCAGGGATCAAACCCAGGTCTCCTGAATTATAGGCAGATTCTTTACTGTGTGAGCCACCAGGGAAGATGAGGGTGTTTATGTGTCTCTGACCATGCCCTTGGGAGGAGACTGAGAAACACCAGCCTTTGGGGAAAGATGTGGTTGGTGGTGGGGAGGCCCTGGTCTTGGATGTGGCCCCGCAGTCAGCCCCAGGGGCAGAGGGGCACTGGCACTGCGTGTGCTGGGAGGGGCTGTGCTGCTGTAGGGGCAGGAGTGACACCCAAGGGGACAGGCCAGCAGAGGCCTTCTGCACACGCTTCCCCAGCTCGTAGAGCAGGAAGCCAAGCGCCTGGCGTTCAGCCCTGGGTGCCTCTCCCCTTCAGACGGGTGGGCACTGGCCCAGTGCTCTCCCATGTCACTGAGGAAGGTCGTCCCCCTTGCAGAAGACAGAGGGTGCTGTGAGAAGGGTGGGAGCTGTGACTGCATTACAGAGTCGACAGGAACCCTCAGCAGGGCGGCCCCGGGGAGGGAAGCGGCATATGGTGTCAGCAGGGGCAAATGAGTGCGGTGTTATCTTCCCGCTACTTTATGATCACTGTTCGCAGAGAGTGCTTAATTTAAAGTGTCTTCTCGGCATCTCAAGTGTGAGCAAAGACTAAACACAGCTCCTTTCATGCAAATATATGACACGTGGTGTACTCGCACATGCAGACATGGGGTAGAAATAACAATTTCCTCGTTGAAGTTATTTGAAATAAAGATCTTGCCATCTGTTCCAAGGAAAAAAAAGGGTGGTGGTTGGGGGTGGGGGGGTGTTCTCTTGAAAGATTAGGAAGTTTCCACCAGAATGGTAGAAACACATAGCTTGCACTAAAATGATATTTAAAAATAATAACCATGTGTACATGGTTGCTTTTTGTGTGTTTCTATGAGCTTTATCCAGTTTGAGTTGCAAGAGTCTGACCCTCCATCTTGCCTGGCATCTTGTCTTGTCCCCTGTGCCAGCCAGGGTACTTCTCTGGAGCTCCAGGTTTGGAAATTTCCAGGAGATGCATTTGGTCCTGCTTTGACACATCGAGTAAAGGTTCACCTTGGGAAAAGGCAGAATAGCACTATGGTTTAGTGGGGAACTTGGGCTCTAGGTGGCCCCACGTGGCCCTGAGCAAGTCCTTCCCTTGCTCTGTGCCTCGGTTTCCCCAACATGGGCTGGTGGTGACGCTGACCCCGTCAGTGAGGCTTGTCACGTGTTTAGCACCCAAGTCCTCCTGGTGCCTTGGCCGTGACTCTTCCGCCTCCTCCCTCCACCACACCCCCGCCAGTGTGGTGCACATGTGATGACTCCTTGGCACAGGCAGAGGAGCTCAGAGTGAACTCTCTGGGTTGGGCCCTGCAAAGTTAGACGGAAATGAACCTTCGTAATAGAGGTAATAGGGGTCCTCTCTTCTCTCCACCCTACATGAGCTACTTGGCCATCCAAACCTGTATGTGGTAGACCTGTGCTGTCCCAGCCATCCCTCCTGACTCCTCTCTGCTGCTCCACAGCCTAATCACTGGTGGTCAGAGAACCCAGACAGTAAGGTCCAGGAGCTGGGGGCGGCGTGCTGGCCCACACAGCTGATGAGGACTGGACCCAGCCAGAGGGAGGGCTCTGTTATTCGCAGACATGTTCTGCTTGGAAACAGGAAACTGTGGAGGGCACTGGGATGGGCAGGGCAGTGGGAAGGCCAGAGAGAGAGGCCAGCTCCAGGGCTTCCTCTCATGGAGGGCCCTGGAGGGAAAGGCCAGCATTGTATGTTAGGGCCAGGCTGTCCTGATACAGGGCGCCAGGAGATGGGGTGATAGGCGTCATTCAAAAGAGTGAAGCAAACTTGAGAGGGGGCGGATGTGGACCAGGAGCTGGGGCACACAACAGCAGCAAGCTCAGCAACAGAACAAGGCTGTGGAGTCTCGGTCAGATTGTCGTCAGAACCTGCCTGTGGATGAGGGTTTGGGAGCCTTGATGGGCTAAGGTGGCTCTGGGTGCCACTAGAGTAGGAGGAGGGAGGAAAGCCTCCTTAGGAGAAATGAAGGTCACAGCTGTAGGCATTTTTATGCTTTACAGTCAATCACTCAGAAGTCACCAGCCCTTGAGTTTATAAACCACATATAAACTCAGAGTATCCATTAAAAAGAGCCGCCGGGGGACACATGGTTTGCCTGGAACAGCACCCAGCCTGCCATCTGCTCCCACATGTAAATTATCTGTGTTTTATAACCTTTCAATGAAACTTGTTTAAAGAGGGTTGTCTTTTTTTCCTCCTTCTTCAGAAACTCAAGCATAAATTCAGAACTCAATTAAATAATCCCCCAACACCCTCTGTTTTCATGCTACTGCATGTTGGCAGGTGAACTTGCAGGTCTGGGGGAAGAAAACCCCAGCGAGGTGTCTTCTGTCCCCCCCACCCAGCCCCCAGCACACGTGCTGGTCTCCCCTGGGAGGGAGCCGTCTGGCCCCATGAGCTGGTGTCTTAGATACTCTCCAGGTGGGGCTGACTGACTGCTACGGGTTGTACTTGGTCCCCAGGTATCCCTGGACAGAAGGGCCTGGCTGACGCAGTGTGCCCCAGAGCTGTGCCAGACACCAGGGCAGGCAGAGCCAGTGAGGAGGCAGCCACCCACAGGTGACTGGGGCGAGGCTGAACCTTCACAGAAGGCCTTTGTGGCTTGGGGTGGTGGTGATCTGAGGGTGCACACCTGCACCACACCTGAAGTGATCCTTGGAGTGGATCCTTGGATCCTGCATACCCTTGGAGTGATCCTCAGAGGTGAGGCCTTGGGAGGTGGCAGTGCCCCTCTCTTTCTCTGAGTTTTAAAGGTGGATGGTGCGTCCCATGTCAGATGAAAGCAGCTGCTGCTGCTAAGTCGTTTCAGTCATGTCCAGCTCTGTGCGATCCTATAGACAGCAGCCCACGAGGCTCCTCTGTCCCTGGGATTCTCCAGGCAAGAATACTGGAGTTGTCATTCCTTCTCCAACGCACGCATGCATGCTAAGTCACTTCAGTTGTATCCGACTCTGTGCAACCCCATGGATAGCAGCCCACCAGGCTCCTCTGTCCACAGGATTCTCCAGGCAAGAATACTGCAGTGGGTTGCCATTTCCTTCTCTAGAGGAAAGCAGACTCACTGTTTAATTTGAAAGTGAAAAGTTAGTGGAATCAGAACCAGATCTGATGGCTGGGTCCTCGAATACAGTCTTTTGAGAGGAGCTACATGCCAGGCTCGGGGTCTGTGCTTTCCTACCTGCTGCCTGCCCTGCCCTGGGCCCCCCTCCCTCTCTGCAGCTCTGCACCAAGCCCAGTGGCCGTAGTGGGAGACAGTGAGGGTTGAAGGGGGACTACAGGCAATCAGGCATCATGCCTCCTTCCTGGGGCTGCACAGTGGAGTCTGAGGAGGAGGATGCCATGGGCTCAGGGCAGTAGGGGGAGGGACTGCTTGAAACCTCCACCCTGCCCAGTGCCTTGCAGGAACCCCTTCTTCACCTTCACCCCTGCCCAGTCCTGAGAGCCCCTAGATTAAAGAGAAGGGAAACAGGGTCCAGAGCTGCTGCCCACTGGTTCACAGCTGGCCAGGGCACAGACAGGGCAGTAGCTCAGGGCAGACAGCGGTCCAGCCAGAGAGAGAAAAATACAAGGGCATAGCACAGACCATGCCCTGAGTTGGGCAGAGAGCGAGCTGAGTCCGTGCAGGAGTGGGAGCAGAGAACCAGAGTGATCCCCAAAGAGAGAGACCTGGCTGCACGCTGGCTGCCGGTGGGGCAGATGCTGAGCACCTGGACTGCCGTCGTTGGTGATGGTGGTAGAGAAGCAGACTGGCCGGTTTCACTCAGCACGTCTAACGGCCTGAGCAGTCTGCTGCGCAAGCCCTGCCACGGGGTCTGTCTCAGTCACTGGGGTTGCTGTAACAAAGCACCACAGACCGAGGAGCTTGTAAGCAGCTGACCTTCACTTCTCATGCTCTGGAGCCTGGGAATCAGATCAGGGTGCCCACGTGTTGTGGTGAAGACCCTCTTCCAGTTGCTGACTGCCGACATCTCACTGTGTGCTTATGTAGTGGAAGAAGTGGGGAGCTCTCTCGGGCCTCCTTTAGAAGGGCAGTAATTCTATTAATGAGAGCTGGGTGCTCGTGACCTAATTACACGCCCCCTCCAACACAAACCCCATCTCCTAATACCATCACCATGGAGGCTGTTTCAACATAGAAATTGGGGATGGGGTGGGGAGAGACACATTCAGACCATAGCAGAGGCCGTGGACAAGGAGGCAACTACCTGTCTGTCTGTCTTAATGTTTTGCTCTTCCTTCCTTCCTTTCAGTTGTTGAGTCATTTAAGAAAAGCTCTAAGGAGCTGGGGATGGAAGGCACCCGAGACAGACATGGTTCCTCCTCCTTGGGCTCGGGTCTGACAGCAACTGCTCAACACAGCTGTCTGTCGGGAAGGAAGGAGGGGTGCTGTAGGAGCATACAGCGGGAACCCTAATCCCCAAATGGAGAATTAGAAGGTGTCTCAGATGATGTGATGTTTAAACAGAAGGGCAAAGGCAGGAGGCAGGGGGTCGTTATTCTCAGCAGAGGGAGCAGATGTGCCGAAGCCAGGGCAGGGGGAGTCTGGTTCAGGATGGAGGCCTACTGTGGGCGGTGAAGTCTGGCTGGAATGTAATGCAGGGGGCAGGGGCAGGTGAGGTTTCTCGTGAGGCTGGAAGGCCCTGTGGGCAGGAATTGACCTACCAGTGCCGAGGCCCTCAGAATATCAGGCTGAACCCGCAGAGGAACTGTCTTGGAGGGTTGGATGCCTTAACTAAGAGGACCCCAGGCACTACCACCAACCAACTCCCTTCCCCACCCCCACAGCAGTCCAGACACTCCCATCTAAAGCACAGTGCCTGCCTGGTTTAAGAAGCAGACACAGTAGCAGAAGGGGTGGGGGACTCCCCAAAATGTGCATGAGTTGTCCCAACACCAGAAAGTGTAAGAAGTCTGTTCAGGCTTGGATATTTAGAACATTTGGGCTTTCCTTTCCCAGATGGGAGTTCTTAAATGTTGCCATTTCTTCTTTAAGGCACATTAGAGGAATTGAACTCCCCTTATCATTTCCTTGCACCTGGAAGAATCTTAGATAGGAACAGTTGGACCTTGAGCGAATTTAAATTCCACATGTAGGCTCTACCACCCATGTTTGATTTCTAATTAGAATGTCACACTTACCTTATGAACACAAGGTGTTGTGCTGAAAACCTTCTGCAAGGGAGGTTGGGGATGTGTGGAAATAAATGTGGCCCATATGGAACAAGAATGATATTTCTGCAGGGGGATTTAGAGGTAATGATCTCTGATAAACTGAACTTTCAAAAGTATTCTTTAAAATCATTATATTTGACTTAATGTGCTTTGTTCACATTTAATAAGGTAGGCAGGGTACCTATTGTTGCTTTAAAGAAGGTACAAAATATGCAATTATAGACGGCAAAAGGTACAAACGTATATGAAGCCTGGCGATCTTGCTGGTATTGGGTCAATGGTATAATGTGACTTAGTCACTGAGTAGTTTTGTCCTGGTAACTGCTGCTGCTGCTGCTAAGTCACTTCAGTCGTGTCTGACTCTGTGTGACCCCATAGACGGCAGCCCACCAGGCTCCCCCGTCCCTGGGATTCTCCAGGCAAGAACGCTGGAGTGGGTTGCCACTTCCTTCTCCAATGCATGAAAGTGAAAAGTGAAAGTGAAGTCACTCAGTCATGTCCAACTCTTTGCAACCCCATGGACTGCAGCCCACCAGGCTCCTCCATCCATGGGATTTTCCAGGCAAGAGTACTGGGGTGGGGTGCCATTGCCTTCTCCGTCCTGGTAACTAGGAACACCCAATTGAACCTCTGTGACTCAGGAGAAAAGACATTGTTGAGGTCCTTTAATGGACCGGAACCTGGTGGTCCAGAGTCCATGATAAGAAAGTAATGGAGCTAGAAAGAGGCTGATATTCCTTGGTTTACGCAGAAAGCCAATGAAGCCCCTGTCACGGGGCTTGCTCTGTTCACGGAGGCCTCAGGCGCCCTCTCGATGGCGTGAAGGTGCAGAGTGCCTTCTCGAGAGGGTCTTAGAAGCCTGGGCAGGAAAGTGAACTCAGAGGGCCTCTGCGCTCCAAAGAAATAGCCTGAGAGAGAGAGGGAGAGAAAGAGAAAGAAAGACACGGGGACCAGAGCTCTGATGGATCAGAGGTGTTTTAATTAACATGGTGTGGGCATATATACTGTAGTTATTCTCAGCAAAGATAAAGATTAAAATTCCAGACTTACAAAACATAGGCGATCTACATTAGAGAGAGAGAGAGTTGTAAACAATCATTTTTACCGTATGGTTCACAAGAAGGAAGAGGGCGCTTATCACCGTATAGAAAAACTAACGAAGGAAATGCCTGGATTCTTCAGCCCCGGGAGAGGCTTGCCTCTCTTAATTCCTGAATATTCAGGAATCAATAAGGAACAGAGAATTCCTGACAGATCCAAAACAGCACACAGGAAGCCTCCTGTTAAATGCTTCCTGACAGGCCATGAATTTTGGGGTCCCTCCGCTGAGGGTCATTGCACAGATGCCTCTGTGTTTTTCCCTTCTTACTTCCACCAGAATTCAAGATGATATACCATCACATGGGAGCTTTTTAAAAAGTAAATCAAAGAATGACATCCCTGCTGTATTATATTGGTTTTACTAAACATGCTTCTATTGACTCTGGTCGAAAACAGATGAGAATTTTTTTCCCTTTATTTTGATAAATAGAGATAGATAAAAAGCATCAACATCATATCTCTCAAGAAAAGCTGCAGAAGAGGATGGTCAATAAAAATGGATCTGACACCATGCTTGTAGGGTATGGAGTTAGAGAAGGCGAGGTTCAGCAAAAGAACGAGACCGGCGCTTTACAGGAACAGGTCACCTTTAATGAGGCGAGAAAGGGCAGCAGTCAGATTAGTGAGCTGCCGCACTAACCCAAGAAAAGAGTTTGTATATATAGGCATATATGTGGAAATCTACTGTCTTAAGGGGGCCTGTTCTTCTCCAAGGTTGTTCAGAGTAGTTATCTCTTAAATGGCTGGGGCAAGGAATTCTGGAGATCAGCCAGAGGCTGGACCAGCTGGGAGCTGGGCAAATCAATCTTAATGTCCATTCTTTTTCCTTTGGGTGAGAAAGTTCTTTGTTTTGCATAGAATGGTGGGGAGGACCCCCGAGGGGAATTTAAGTCCAGGCTGTTTTGACCTGTGTAACTTTCCTTCAATGTTAGTCTAGACTAGTTAGCATCTTTTATTCCAGTGACTTAATGGCGAGATATTGCAAGTGTATAGTTAGCAACAAAGGAAAACGACTGGGAGCTGAAAGGGATGCCCGTGCTATCAATTTTCAGTCTTGTTGCATCTTCCTATAAGTATGTAGAGGGAGAAAGATAGCTGAGGTCTTGTTACCCCGTGGCACAGACTTTAGCTGTCCTTAGCCAGTGAGCCACTGGGAGGTTGTTAGCCACCTCACATCGCCCAGGGAGACTGTCCCATGGACATGCCTCTTTGTGCCTCCTGGAGGCTGCTGCTGCATGGCTCTGCCTGTGTGCATGGCTGGACTTGCTTGCTAACATTTTGGATCCAGGGAATAGAACTCCTCTGGGTTCTATGTGACAGAGAGGATGTCCCTGTCCCCACGGGCCCAGCTTTTCACCATCAGGAGGATGATGTCGGCATCCGATGAGTTGACTGGCATGGCTGTCCATACCCACTCAGAGACGCTATGCTCCATCCTTGAGCCCCTGTCCAAGACCTTGCCAGCCTGGACTGGAACCCACGCACAAGTGGAGCCGGGCTAATGAGGTGAACAGAGGCCTTTACAGACGATGTTGTCAGTATGGTCAGCCAACCCAGCCACACGGGAGCATGCCTGTGGGAGGGTGGGAGGCAACACTGCAGGCCAGGAGTCAGAAGGTCTGAGTTCCCTGCTCCTAACCTTGCCACCAGCCATCCTCGTTCCCTAGTATAAGTGACTCAATTTTCCTTGTGTTGGGTCCAATATTCCTGTCTGTCACAGATGCTGGCCTCAGGCCTCCGCTCAGCTCTTCATCCCTTGCCCTGTCCTCTGCGGTGATGGATCAGCCACCTGTGACCCTCCCTCTCTGAAGCTACATATCTTCACCAAACAGCTCTTGGTCACTGTAGTGGACATCACCAATGCTCTGCCCTTGGCCCCAGTTCTCACTGTTTCCGACACAGTGAAGGTGTCTCCTGCTGCTTCTCCGTGGGCCTTTCCCTGGCTGCCAGAGTGTGCTCCATTAGTGCTCAGGGCAGGCCAGGAGGGCTGGGGCATTAATGTCCCTAGGAGCAACTTTCTGCCAATGGCAAATGAGAGTTGAAGGATTGGTAGCAGCTCTGCACCCTCAGGTGGGATCACGCTCTCCCTCCATCACCCAGAGGGGCCTCCCAGCAGGGGTGACCCCCAGTTGCCCATGGCAATAACCTGCTCATTCATATACTCTGTGCTGGCTTCTGTCTCTTGTTAATTTCCCCACCCCCTACCAGTGCTTCCAGGGATCACCTCCCCAAAACAACTTGTACTCAGATCCTTGATTCATGGTCTGCTTCTGGGAACCACACACTGAAGGAACCAGTTACCCCAATGCATGCCCTGTGTGGCGCAGGCCCTGATTTGGGGAGTGTTTCTTTCCTTCTCATTGCCATCATCTGGAACAAGGCTGACCTTGTTCCAGTGGACATCACCAATGCCCTGCCCTTGGCCCCAGTTCTCACTGTTTCCGACACAATGAAGGTGTCTCCTGCTGCTTCTCCACGGGCCTTTCTCTGGCTGTCAGAGTGTGCTCCATTAGTGCTCAGGGCAGGCCAGGAGGGCTGGGGCATTAATGTCCCTAGGAGCAACCTTGTCACAGAGACAGAAGGTGCAGCCCCAAAGGGAGTTCACCATACATCTAGCCATTAGGACACATGCTTCCTCTTTGAGGTGCACAGCAGAGGTGCAGCGGGCACAGCAGAGGGCAGTGGGCACAGCAGAGGTGCAGTGAAATGAGGAGTGATGCCTGGACCCCCATCTTCAGGCCTGGCCTTGGCTGGACCTCCTCTGCAATCTCCAGTCTTCTCCTTCTTCCAAGCTCTCAGAGGTTGTGTCTGTGAACCAGGCAACTGTCCTAATGCTGCCTTCCCCACCACTTGGAGAACCATTACAGTGCTTGGCACATCCATCTGGATCACCAGTGTCCTGCAAGTGATAAGCTGAGGCCAGCACTGGTGACTCCCTAGACTGAGCTGATGTTTCAGTTCAGCCAGGCATTGCCATGAGCAGGTTGTCATCCAGGCAGGTGGAAGGGCTCAGTGCAGCCCCAGACCCTGGATGCTGAGTGATTAGGGCAACACATGGGCCTGTGGAGCGACCACCAGCAGACTTTGATCCTCTCTGGAAGCAAGTGCCTTGAAGTCCAAACCCCTCCCAAGATGGGCCTGGGGGATATCGTAAGGCACCCTTGAGCTGCTGCCAGCCACCAAGGTGGATGGAGCTTGTTTCTGTGCCCCCAGCATACTCCCAAGGGTCCCTGCCCCTTGCCAACACTTAGGAGCTATTTAGTGAATGGAGGTGCCCCTGGTGTCCAGAGCTTGTCCTATGCCACCCGCCAGGCTGAACCCACCTCCTGCCAGGGCCAGGGCCTCACAGCAAACTGTTCTTCCTTTCCCTCTTCCCACCCTATCTGTCCCGCTACCCGAGAAGCTCTGCTCCCCAAGGACCATCGGTCCTTGGAGTGACTGAACAAGTGGTCTTGCTTATAACAGATAGATCAACATCTAACTCCTCCCAGAGGTCTGAGCCCTAATCCCTGTGATTAAGGGAGTGAATTCCTAATGAAAGAATGTCAACCACTGATGGTGCTGGACTGGGCTGTGGGTGGTGGGTGTGGGCCAAGCACATGAATACCCTTGAGCTTGCCCCCTTCAGCAAGGCCTTCCACATAGCACGGCCTGCCCTGCCCTGCCTTGCCTGTGTGCACTCTGGCCTGCCACAGCACTGGGCACAGACTGTCTTTGGCCAGTGGCGCCATCTCTGCAGTCATAGATAGCATTGTTAGAGCTGAATCACCTCATCCTAGACCGTGTTTCAGAGAGGAAGAGGGTACAACTCCAAGAGGAAAGGGGCTTTCCCTTGGTGGCCCGTGTGTCAGTGCCTGAAGATTCCTGATGCAAGAGAGGGGGGGTGCTCTGCTTCCCCTAACTTGTAACTCCTGGTAACCCTAAGCTATTTATTTTTAGCCATGGAAAGGACAGTCAGCATCCCACCTGACATCAGGATGAAAATATTAAACCTGTGATATCAGTTGTATGTCTCACCCAGAGCCCTGAAATAACTTGTACTGATTTAGGTTCTGTTCATCTTCTGCAGCTGAGGCAGCTGATTTGCGTGTGTTTTTTTCCCTCATAATGTCGTTCTCATGAGGTGTGAGCCCCATTGTCAGGACAGCCAGGATGATGAATTTGCAGTTCTGCCTTCACTGGAAACTCTCCTTAGTCAGACTCCCTCTGTGTTCCTCACTCATCCCATGTTTGTGACGTATGAAGGCAAGGATTCTGCAGTTCCTCCATGTCTGCCCCTTTCCCCCACTGCCGTGTCTGTTTCTCCACATCATCTTGGTGACCTGTATGTGTGTCCCTGACTGCAGGGACTCCACAGATTCATTTCTGTTCATAACCTCTAATATATTTCATTCCACCAATGCGATTTATTCTCTTTCTGATCGATACTGCCTAACCCAAAAACATATCCTGGAAAAGGTTTTGAAATATATGCACATACAAAAATTCTACTGGCATCCTGGAAGAAAAATCTGAACGACTCATGAGTTCTTGTCTATAAATACTGCATGCCAGAAAATTCTGGAGCAGTAGTTAGGGACTTTGGAGGACAAATGATGATCTAAGGCTTTTGTTCCCTGCCTAAATGTTGTTTATGTGAGAAGGTAAGAGAAAGACATTCTTACGTATGTAAGAGTTCAAAAGCATATAACATCTCCCTGCTTTTTTTCATACCACACACCATTGATAAATGCATCAAAATAAATATCCAGAAAGAGAAATTGTGTCATAAAAGAATGGGCCATGAGATTCCAAATGAGTTAATTATAGAATTAAGTGTATATAATCAGAGTAATATATAAAAACTCATTAATAATAAGAAAGAGAAAGAGGGAAGGAAAGGAAAGAGGGAAGGAGGAAGGGAAGAGAAGGAAGGAAAGGAAGAAGGAAAGGAAGAAAAAAGGAAAACTTGACCTGTGGAGCTGAAAAATGGAAAAATAATAATATAAAGAAAAAGACAAAGCAAAGAAACATTAGTCACAGAAATAATGGAAAAGTGATTTTAGGGAACACATGTAAGAATTAAAGATTTTAAAATTAAAAAAAAAAAAAAAAGAATAGCTTCCCATTGGAAAGGCAGACTCCTAAATCAACTCAACCCCTACCCTAACCTGACTGTATACAGTTTACATTAAATGTTGGCTGATCAGTGTTCTTTCCTCAGGCTCTCATCTTAGAGATTGTCTTAGATGATCTTCTCTTCTGACTCCATATTCTTAAGTTACCTCAGCCATGCTCAGAGTTTCAGGTGCCACCAAGTGCTGTGACTCAACCTTATAGCTCCTACTCAGATCTCTGCTCAGATATCCAGGCCCTGAAGTCTAGCTTCCTACTTGGCACCCGCACTGTAGTATCTCACAGGCAACTCAAACTCCTAATGCTCATATTTACATTTATGGTCTTTGCCCATCACCAACCCTGCTGCCAAAACAAAGACAAGACACTTCTCAACCAGCATTCATACTCAGTAAATGATACCACCATCCACGCATTCACAGAAGCCAAAGGTCTGGGAGCCATCTCCATACCTCTTTCTCCTGTAGCTATCCAAACCAGGCCCTCACCGTATCTGTTCAGCTCTACGTCCTACATGTGTCTCCCTCCACTTCTTTCCATCTCCACTACAACTACTCTGACTCAAAGTACAGTTATTTCTTAACAAGATTCTCATAACCACATCCTAACCAATCTCCTTATATCCCCTCTTCTTCTCCTGAAGCTATTTTCTACCCAGATAGCAGAGTGACTTCCAGATGCAATTGGTAATTATGTCAGTGCTTAACAACCAGCTCTGCAGGGGTGAGAGCCCTGATATGTAGCATTTGCCAGTATCTGTGGCGTAAATACTAACACCATGGGTGGTTATTTATTTGGCTGCACCAGGTTTTAGTTGCATCATGGGGGATTGTTGATGTTCACTGTGGCATGTGGGATATTTCTGTTGTAGCATGCAAACACTTACTTGTGGCATGTGAGATCTAGTTCCCTGACCAGGGATCAAATTAGGGGCCCCTGCATTGGCAGCATGGAGTCTTAGCCACTGGACCACCAGAGACATCCCCATGGGTAATTTCAAGTGACTGGTTCAGTGCTATTACTGAACACAGAGTTGGAAAGAGATATGCCCAGTTCTGCTCTTGTGTGCACGTCTGCAGGACGTCTCTGCCTGTCAATCCTCTACTTTAAACCTTTGAATGACTTTTCATCGCTTCTAAAATGAATGCTCAGATCCTCAGCAGGATCTAAAAGGTGCTTCATGATCATACCCACTGACCTTTCCAACCTCAACCCATAACATATTCTCCTGGTCCTCTGCACCTGGGCCCACTTTCTGGCAACAAGCTCTTTCATGCCATACCATCACCATCTGTCTGGCCTGCTTCCAGTGCCCCCAACTCCATCTGGTTAATGAGACATCCTTTAGAGCTGAGCCTAAATGTTTCTTCTTCAGGAAAGCCTTTCCTGAGCTCTCCTCCAAGCTCAATGACATCATTCCGTTATAAACTTTTCTACCACTTAGTAGTTCATGCTACCCTCTACCATAAAATACAGTAATCAGAATTAGGCAAATTAAAATTTATTACCATTGTAAATTCACATATGCTTATATGTATACTTACTATACATTTCAATGGATCATTGTCTAGCTTTCATACTGCAGTTGAATTTTTATGAAGGTGAGCGCCATATTTATTTTAAGATCATCACTGTATTCCTTAGTGCCCAACACTTGGCATGTTGGAAGTACTCAATACATTTTTTGGTGAATGAGACAATGAAAACATATACAATTAACATCAAATGGCACAAGGAGGTTAAAGGAAAGAGAGTGGGAAAATATCTATTAGTCAATAACACAAAAGAAAGGAAAGGTAGCAGTTTTATAGACAAAGTAGAATTCAAGGTAAAAGCATTAAATGAGAAGAAAGGAGGTTGTTTTATGGTGATAAAATCTATAAAGAAGATGCGGTGGTCAAGGAGCTTCAGGTACCAAATAACATCAGCTGTTAGTGTTAGAAGGAAAAACGAGAGTTGTGGTGTAAGGCTTTGACATACCAAGATAATTGAATATAAGGGCCAGGAACAAACCTTAGAACACAGAACATTAACATAAAGACAGGATTTAGGTACTGTGAGAAAGGTATTTAGGTACTATTTCTACATGTTGCTAGGACAACTAAGTGTTTGTTTTTAAAAATTGAATTTGCTTCATAATTCATTAGAAAATGGCTCTTCTAAAGCTTGTCCCAAAACACTCTTACAGGATAGTAATAATCATAATAGGAAAAAAGAAACATTACGTTAAGCCAAGGTAAGCACATTTCTTTATTGCAGACTTATCAAAATCTCTGTTGCTTCTGTGAACTAGATAATTTCAAGACAGAACTTTACTGCTGCAGAATTTCTTGACCACAGAACATTGGATGAGACTGATGTTTCATGTTCTGCAGAAACCACTTGGGAAATGGTAGCTTAAGAACTAAACAAAATCATATTGGGTTGGCCAAAAAGTTCATCTGGGGTTAAAAACAAAGCAAAACAAAACAAAACACCTGAACGAACTTTTTGGCCAACCCAATCAATTCAGTTCAGTCACTCAGCCGTGTCCGACTCTTTGCAACCCCATGGACTGTAGCACTCCAGGCTTCCCTGTCCATCACCAACTCCTGGAGCTTGTTCAAACTCATGTCCATTGAATTTGTGATGCCATCCAACCATCTCATCCTCTGTTGTCCCCTTCTCCTCCTGCCTTCAATCTTTCCCAGCATAAGGGTCTTTTTAAATGAGTCAACTCTTCACATGAGGTGGCCAAAGTATTGGAGTTTCAGCTTCAGCATCAGTCCTTCCAATGAATATTCAGGAATGACTTCCTTTAGGATTGACTGGTTGGGTCTCCTTACAGTCCAAGGGACTCTCAAGAGTCTTCTCCAACTCCACAATTCAAAAGCATCAATACTTCAGCACTCAGCTTTCTTTATGGTCCAACTCTCACATCCATACATGACTAGTGGAAAAACCGTAGCTTTGACTAGATGGACCTTTGTCGGCAAAGTAATGTCTCTGCTTTTTAATATGTGGTCTAGGTCCTTGATAGTTCATCTGGTAAAGAATCTGCCTGTAATGCAGGAGACCCTGGTTTGATCCCTGAATTAGGAAGATATGCTGGAGAAGGGATAGACTACCCACTCCAGTATTCTTGGGCTTCCCTTGTGGCTCAGCTGGTAAAGAATCCGCCTGCAATGTAGGAGACCTGCGTTGGGAAGATCCCCTGGAGAAGGGAAAGGCTACCCACTCCAGTATTCTGGCCAACCCAATAAAAGGCCTCAAATAAATATACACAGATATTTATATACCTTTATCAAGGTGAATAATGCTTTCCTAAACCAGTCCATTCTAAAGGAGATCAGCCCTGGGTGTTCTTTGGAAGGAATGATGCTAAAGCTGAAACTGCAGTACTTTGGCCACCTCATGCAAAGAGTGGACTGATTGGAAAAGACTCTGATGCTGGGAGGGATTGGGGGCAGGAGGAGAAGGGGACGACAGAGGATGAGATGGCTGGATGGCATCACCGACTCGATGGACGTGAGTTTGAGTGAACTCTGGGAGTTGGTAATGGACAGCGAGGCCTGGCGTGCTGCAATTCATGGGGTCGCAAAGAGTCGGACATGACTGAGCGACTGAAATGAACTGAACTGAAACCAAACAAGAAAGGAGGACACAATTAAGGAAGCAGTTGATTTATTTGATGACATAGAATCTTTAGGTTTCTAAATATCATAAAGCCAATGAAAAACTGAAGGGGGGAAAAGTAGTTGGCATTAGGAATGACTTTACTATATAAAGAGTTTTTAGTAATCAGTAAAAAAGAGATTGCCATCAAAATAGCATAGTTGGTGAAGAGCAGGAATGGAAAGTACGTATACACACACTCACGTTCACTTGCATCCAGCAAATATGCATGACGGTTAAATACTAGAAAGATGCTTAACTTGTAATCAAAAAAGGCAAGTTAAAACAGCATAATATATTATTTTGGCTATTAAGTTGGCTACTTTTAATGATAAAATTCAATTCCAGTAAAAGCAGGCACTATCATATACAGCCAGTGGGAATATGAAATGATACCACCTCTCTTGCTGGTAATTTGGCAGTACCCATTCATCAAGTCTCTTTTTCAAAATGCCTTTGACTCAATAATCCTGCTTCAGGCAATTTATCGCAAGGAAAAAAAGTTAGAGATTGCCTAAAGATTTATGTACAGGGATATTTACTGCAGCCTTGTTTATAATAGCAGAAATATTGGAAGCAGCCTAAATGTCAAGCAGTGATTGGTTAAAGAAATTATGGTATGCCCTACATGATGAGATATTATGCAGTCATTAAAAAATATGACTTACAGAAATATTCACAGAAAGAACATTAAGTTGAAAATCATGGTGTAAAAGTATATCCAGAATCCAGTTTTATAAACATGCATATGTGTGTTTATGTAACTGGAAAATACTGGGGTAAAGTATACTAAAATGTTGAGTTATTCTGTCTGAAACACATTGCATTTATTTTATAACCATCCCCCACACCTCCACATGTAATCCATCAACCAAGTCTTATCAACCTGACTGCCAAAGCATTTCCCGAGTCTTGTCGACTTCCCGGATCCCCAGCACTGTGCCCAGGTCAGAACCACCACCATCTTTCACTGTGACAAACACAGCAGCCTCTCACTGGTGTCCTTCCCTCCCCCTTTGCCCTGTTATAGGCCAATCCAGAGTAACTTGTTTCTAATGTAAATTGGATCACAATACCTCCTGCTTAAAACCCTCCAGGGTTTTCACATTGTACCCTGAGTAAGATCCCAAGCTCTTTCCTTTGCCAGGGCCTGGAGGCCCCCAGAGATCCCAGGAAGTCCATGTGACCTCAACTCCAGCTGCCCCCTCCTCCCACTCTGCTGAGGCCTCTCCCTCAGGGGAGCTACCCTTGACCTGGCTCCTTCTGCCTGGGATGTTTCCCCTGTCCTTTCTGTGTAGCTGATTCCCTCCTGTCATGTCTCAGCTTACATGTGACCTGCTCTGAGATGCCTCCTGATCAAATCAATGTATTTTAATTCTCTGCATAGCTTTTATTACCCTCTGTATTTTTTTTCCGTATGTGTCCATTTCTTTGTGTATTTTCTACACTTCTCCCACTAGAATACAAACCCCATCACAGCCAGTTGTATTCATTTAGAACCTTGCCTTAGTAGACAATAAGTGCTAGCTGACTGCATGAACTAGTAAGTGAAACTAAAAATGTTTCATTAAAGCGGGAAAAGTTAAATCACGATAGGCTACTTGACCAACAATCTTCCAAAAAAAAAAAAAAAAATAGGTAATCTGCAGGTTGGAGGGGGTATCCCACCCTCATGTGGATGCCCTACTGCCAGAGTGTTGTAGGAAATCCCTCCCCTCGTTAACCTCCCAGACCAGAAAATGACATTAATGTGGGTGGGCAGGTGGAATAGATTCGCAGTGTCCCCCACTTCACAAACAAATAACACTATTAGGCTTTTGTCGGTCTCTGGGGGAACTCGCCCAGGTTTTGGTGAATTCCAATGAGCTCCAGTTTGAGTCATACAAGATTTCACCTCTGGCTTTCAATTCACTGAAAGAGAGAGCAGCTTCGATATTTGTTTGCCTCACAACTCTAGGAATTTCTCTTTCCCAGTGTGATAGCCTGAGAAGTAAAGAACTTAGTGGAGCCACCCTTTAATGGGACAGGACCCAGGGAGCATTCCTTGCTCTTTGTAAGCCATTCCTCAGGACTGCTGTTGAGAACTGGGCCGTGACCTCACACGGCAAGGCACTAGAGCACTGTCATGTTGCTATGGAATAAATTTGAATGAAGTGTGATCCGAGGCTGCTGTATGGAGCCGTTAATAGATCACTTAACTAGTAAGTGGGCTTAGCCACCCAGCACCTCTTCCCATAGAGGCTTCTACTCAGCACTGGAGTATGAGATCTTTAAGAGACAGATTTCTGCCTATTTTGTTCTCTGCTGAATCCCTTGTGCCTAAAACATCACATGCACCTCATGGATACTTACTAATTAATGTCAAATGAGTTAATACATGAGCGATGGTATTTGCCGCCACTTGCTAGGCACTTCCTGTGTGCCTTCCCTGGCTCAGTTCACTTAGCAACTTGAGCTTAATCCTCACACCACCCCCACAAGTGGGTTTTGCAGAGAAGAACTTGATGTTAGGTACTACAAATCTCTCATGCAGCACGTGTCTCTTAGAAAGTTAGGGTTAACTTTCTTTGTAGGATCCTGTCTAATCTTCATATTGAATAGATAGTGTGGGAGAGGCAGGCATGGTGGCGGTGGATATAATGGTAAGGAGAACCTTCTTCCACATGTTTAGAGAGGCATTGTGATGTACAAAAAAGCCACTGGCCAGGGAATTGTCACCTCTGGGTTCAAATTCTGTTTTCTGTGTAAACTAGCGTGAACTGGAACAAATCACAACCTCCTGAGTCCCGGTTTCCTCATATGTTAAAATACATATATACACGTGTGGTATAAAATGAAACCAGCCTTGTCCAGCTCACACAGGCTATAGTGAGGCACCAGTGAGAGAACAGACATGATTGGATGCCTGTCAAGCCCTTTGCTCATTGAGTCAACTGTTAGCAAGGTAGATTCATCAGCATTTGGCCCAGTTCATGGGGGTTTGGTATCAGTTATTGAGTACTTGGGGAAATTTTGCGTCTAAATGAATTATTCCACATAAAATGTTTCTGGGTATCTTGCACATAGTAAGCACTTGGTAATACTAGATTTACTGTTGTGTTACTGGAAAAACCTCCAAAGACTCTTGTTAGTCTCTGAACACGTTTTTATCTATACCCAGGGAAGGCCAGTGAGTTTGACTTTGTGTGATACATTATTTATAGTGGTATAACATCACTTCATGGAAAACAGATGGGGAAACAGTGGAAACAGTGTCAGACTTTATCTTTTGGGGCTCCAAAATCACTGCAGATGGTGATTGCAGCCATGAAATTAAAAGACACTTACTCCTCAGAAGGAAAGTTATGACCAACCTAGAGAGCATATTCAAAAGGAGAGACATTACTTTGCCAACAAAGGTCCGTCTAGATGATTTTTTCCAGTGGTCATGTATGGATGTGAGAGTTGGACTGTGAAAAAAGCTGAGCGCCAAAGAATTGATGCTTTTGAACTGTGGTGCTGGAGAAGACTCTTGAGAGTCCCTTGGACTGCAAGGAGGTCCGATCAGTCCTGGGTGTTCATTGGAAAGACTGATGCTGAAGCTGAAACTCCGATACTTTGGCCACCTCATGTGAAGAGTTGACTCATTGGAAAAGACTCTGATGCTGGGAGGGGTTGGGGGCAGGAGGAGAAGGGGACGACAGAGGAGGAAATGGCTGGATGGCATCACCGACTCTATGGACATGAGTTTGGGTGAACTCCGGGAGTTGTTGATGGACAGGGAGGCCTGGCGTGCTGCAATTCATGGGGTTGCAAAGAGTCAGACACTACTAAGTGACTGAACTGAATAGAACTGAACAAGTTACCCCCAAACTTAGCAAATTAAAAGCAACAACCTTTGTGTTACTATCTCATGACTGCATGTGGAATTTGGCAAAGGTTCAGCTGAGTGATTCTTTTCTCTGCTTCAGTGGCAGTGTTGGGGCTACTCAGTGGTACCCACAGGCTGGCTGGGCTGTCGTTGAGGGTCCCAGCCCTTGTCACTCACGTGTCTGGCACTTTGGCAGGGTCAGCTGGACTCCTCTTCTCCTCCCATGTAGTTTTAGATCATTTCCATAATTCGGTTCTGCAAGATAGTGAGAACTCTAAGGTGGTGGCTGGGGCTCCAAGAGTGCGTGTTCCAAGACACTCCTGTGGAACACACAAGGCTTGTAAGCCTCCGAAGTCCGAGGTATGGCTGTCACATTCCAATAGTCAAGCAAGTGGCTCGGGACAGACCAGATGCGGGAAGAGGGAAATTGAGAGTCTGCCTCTGAGAGGCACTGGAGACTTGTTGCCTTCTTTATCTACCACAGTGTAACTCATACCTCTCGGTAGTATCTGCCTGCAGTGACATGACAGAGGAAGAAGACGGCCACCCATGGGTTCAGTGGGCATGAGTGGGGTGACTCCCATTGTCTGCCTTTGGAGCGGGGGCATGAGTGCCCTGTATTTGCCATCTCTGACTTGGACCTTTCTCCCTCAGAATGTGTGCCCAGCCGCCTCTCTCTCTGTTACCTTCTTTTCTTCCTATCAGCGTATTATCCTGATTGTATTTAGCTATTGTCTACCACACAGTAGATTCCATACATTTGTAGGTAATTTGATTGTTCACTTCCACTTTGCAGAAACAGTGGGGCCTTAGATCTGTGCTGGGGATTCTTTGCTTTATCAGGTACCCCTTTTCTCTAAGCTTGGTCTGTGCTTCTTAAGGCCTCTGGCTGCTCTCTATAGCTTTACCAAGCCACAGTTGAGCAAGGCCAGCCAAGTCTCTCTATCTAATTGTGGGTGTGTCCTTCAAGAAACAGTGAGGAACACAAATGATTGTGTTACTTCTAACTATACCAAGTAGACTCATGTCAAAACACAAATTGGAAATTTGTGGGAGAGAGGGAGAGAAGAAAGGAGGAAGCTTACTATTTTGGAAAGCTATATCCCACTCTTTTGTTCTGTAGAGTAAGATTTTGACATGATGAGTTTGGCTGAAACAACACACGTGGTGAGCTAAGGCATGCCTGAGCAGCTATTCCTCCACTTCTTTCATGAGATCGTGAATTCATCTGTAACCAAACACATAAGGGCTCTGACTTGTCCATTGCTCTCCCAGGTCCTGCTGAGATGACAGTGTTGAACTGGAGACTTTATATTCATTACCATGGCAACAGGCATCACTATCCCAGGGCCACTCCCTGAAACCTTTGCAAATGCTGCTTTCCCATTAAGTCCAACCCCTGGAAGAGAGTGGAGTGTTGGCAGAAGCAGCAAGACCCACCCACAGGCACTGCGGCTGGAGCAAGACTAGGCTTCAGAGGAAGCCTGTCCAGCTCCCCGTACCTAGGAACAGCAAGGGCGATAAAAGACAATTAACTCAATCAACTTTTCTCCAATTGTTTTTTCCTCTTGTGAAGTTTGCCCCTAGTGTGAAAAATCTTACTTTCAACTTACGTTCCACACCCAGGCAGCTTTACATCTAGAATTTGGAAATTGTCTGGATAAGGAAAAATTGCATCTCACATTTCCCAAATGCTTTGTGCATCTTGGGGCCACCCAGTCTTTCTCAAGCACTAATTATGAGCATTTATTTACAGCTCATGTCTCAAATGCTGACGCTATGCAGTGTATGTCTGTGACCAGTGACCTGCCATTAATCAATAATCAGAGATCTGAAAACAGGAGTATGTGAACTATGGTACAGGCCCAATTAACCTGAAAAAGGAAGGGAGGGACCTTATGTTCTAACTGAGTTACATCTTGGTGTGGTGTGTGCTGGTGGATTCTGGGAGGTCACTGAGGGAGCATGACCACAGGCTGAGAGTCTGTGCCTTGCAAGGAATGGATCCTAAGCTTATCCTGCTTTGTCCTGTTTCCAGAAGGCGACCTGGGGCATAGAGAAGACACCCATAAGACAGTGAACCCTGATGGCCTGACCTGTCTTGAAGCTTAGGAGATTCGAGATCCACAGTCAGAGGACAGGTCTAATTGTGATCAAGGCAGGTTCTGGAAGGAGAAAGAGCTTGGACTTAGCGTCCATCCTGGGCATCTTCTCTCAGCATGACTGTTGTCAGAGCTACCTTATTTCTTCCCGTTTCCCTGGATGGTGGTCTGAGCACAAGATCTGATCCCAAGCATAGAATCCTCGACCTGCCGGTCTTCTCGCCTGTACCGCGGGAATACCAGAACCCCATCTCAGGAGGTTGTTGTGAGCCTGAAGCGAGGAAACAACCCGCCCCACCCACCGCCCAGGGCAGCTACACAGTGAGTGTCCAGCCCACGTGGTGCCTTCAGCATTGTCATCCTCACCCCCATCTGAGTTGAGGGCTAAGGGCACAGCTACTCGTGTTAGTGACTCTATGGGGTATGAGCTTCCTGAGAGCAGATCTCCACTGTTGTAGGGTTTGCAGGGGCAAGCCAATTTAAATACAGCCAGAGCCCTGGTCAGGCCACTCCAGAGACCAGAGTTCTTTTTTTAAAAAAAAAAAAAAACAACTTTAAATTTTGAATTGGGGTATATAAACAATTGGGGCTTCCCAGTGACTCAGCGGTAAAGACTCTGCCTGCAATGCAGGAGACATGAGTTCGATCCCTGAGTAGGGAGGATCCCCTGTAGGAGGACATGGCAACCCACTCCAGTATTCTTGCCTGGAGACTCCCATAGACAGAGGAGCCTGGTGGGCTATGGTCCATGGGGTCACAAAGAGTGGGACACGACTAAAGCGACTGAGCATGCACACACATGTAGCCGTTTAACAACGTTGTGATAGTTTCCTGTGAACAGTGAAGGGACTCCGCCATTCATATACATGTATCCATTCTCCCCCAAACTACCCTCCCATCCAGGCTGCCACATAGCATTGATCAGAGTCCCCTGTTTTATACCGTAGGTCTCTGTTGTTTATCCTTTTTAAATGCAGCCGTGTGTATAGGCAAGCATAAATTCCTTCTGCGTCAGTCTCTATACGTTTATTTGTATTTCTTTTTGGATTCCACATATAAGGGATATAGTATGATAATTTTCCTTCTCTGTCTGACTTACTTCACTCAGTATGGCAGTCTCTAAGTCCACCCATGTTGCTTCAAATGGCATCTTTTCATTCTTTTTAATGGCTGGGATGCTGGGAGGGATTGGGGACAGGAGGAGAAGGGGACGATGGAGGATGAGATGGCTGGATGGCATCACCAACTCAATGGACGTGAGCCTGAGTGAACTCCTGGAGTTGGTGATGGACAGGGAGGCCTGGTGTGCTGTGATTCATGGGGTCACAAAGAGTCAGACATGACTGAACGACTGAACTGAATGGAACTGAATAGTCCATTGTGTAAAGGTACCACATCTTCTTTATCCAGTCCTCTGTGGTGGACATTTAGGTTGCTTCCATGTCTTGGCTATTGTAAAGGGCGCTGCAGTGAACATTGGGATGCATGTATCGTTTCAGATCATGTTTTTCTCTGGATACATGCCCAGGAGTAGATTTGCAGGTCCAGAGACCAGATTTCTTTGTGAAATCGTAGTGTTTGGTTTCCTCCTGTTTGTGGTATCCTTAGGAGCCCAGCTCTAAGGCAAGAAAGGGAAAATTAAAATCCCTGCCTGTGGACAAGGAGACACTTGCTCATTTCTTTAAAAAAAAAAAAAATGCTTTTAAAGAGTCACGTTGAGGTTAATGGCCAAATAGAAAGGCACATCCTGAGTTGGAGTGCCCACGTGAGTGCTTGCACTGCGGGCCGGGCTGGTGTGCTGCGCGTGAAGATGGGCACCCTGCCCGTGGCACACTGGCTTCTGTGCGCTCGCTTCCCATTCACGTGGGGTAGCCCCGTGCTCAGGGCTCTGGGCTGCTGCCAGGTGGAGCACCTGCCCAGCGTCCCCCACTCATGTGTCTCTCATGGGAGGAATGTCCGGGCTTCACTGTGGACCACAGGAACTCAGAGTGGGCCTGCCCCAGCCCTCCCCTCCACCCCCGCCCACTGTCTTTCCTGTTTTGCTGGCTGTGGGCAGGGCGTGCCCTCACGTCCCTCCAGAGACCCCCGTGGCTCCCGTCAGAGGCAGCAGCAGGGTGAGGTCAGCCAGGTGCCGGTCCAGGGGCCCTGGGACAAGGCAGGGAGCCCCGGGTCACAGCCCAGGTGGTGCAGCAGCCCTGTCTCCTGCCATGACACGTGACAGGTTACATCTTCTGTCTTGTGTACAGAAGTACAGGAGACCAAAGCCCTGCCTGGGTCCACACGCACTGGTGCAGTCCCTTATACATACGCAACAGGCTTTCAGAGCACACATATGTGAGAATGAGATTTTTTATCAGGATAAATTTAAATCCACTCAAAATTCATTATCTTGGAAGTAACTCATTCCCAGTTTGGCACCCCTCAGGTATTGTTATCCACACGTTACTTGCGACCTCACAACTAACAGAAGTTGACATCTGGTTTTAGAGGGTGATTCTTCTCCCATTAGGGGCTTCAGCAGAGTCCTTGAAATAACCCCCTCCACCCCAACTCACTCTCTCTTACCCTCTGGGCACCCCTAACTTTCCAGAAAGATCCATAATAGAAAGCAGATGTCCTGTGCACCTGCCCTGAGAGACCCGGATGCCCACACTTCTCTGGAGCATGTGGCCAGGTGAAGCCCCTGAGCAGGTGTGTTGCCCTAAGCATGGGCAGGGCTGCTGCCCGGGCCAAAGCCTTGTGTGTCCCCACCGCGTGAGCTGGAGCCCTGCGGGGCCTCTCAATGTGTGGTCCACAGCTTTGCAACCTAACTTAGCAGGGCACTCATTAAAAAGGCACGCTCCCAGGACCTGCCCCAGAACTACTGCATCAGAATCTCTGCACGTGGAGTCTAGGAATTTGCATTTTTTACCCTGAACACCTCCCCACCCCCAGTTACGTGTACTCCTAGCAGGAAGCACTGGTGAGGAGCACTCCTGTATAGCCCTTTCCTCACACCCTCCCACCAGGAGGAGTCCAGTGTCTTGGGGCTTGGGGAGCCCTTGGCGGCCGCTCTGCTGTGGGGAAAAGCAAGCCCCTGAGATGGAGAGTCACAGCTCCCCAGCCGGGGGGGCTCTGTCATCCTCTCAGGCTTCTGGAGTCTTTACTTTTTTTTTTTTGCTGTGCTGGGTCTTCATTGCAGTGTGTAGGTTTAGTTGCCCCATGGTGTATGGGATCTTAGTTCACTGACTGGGGATCGAACCTGCATCCCCTGCATTGGAAGGCAGATTCTTAACCCCTGGACCACCAGGGAAGTCCCAGATCATTCCTTTTGCATAGAGTTTGACTGAAGAAACTGATGGAACAAGGAGTGCTTCCAAGTACTGAGAACCTTCTAAGTTGGGTACTGTGCCTGAGCCCTCTCTTACCGTTTGGCAAGGTATTGGTTGTTACCTCTGCTCTATAGCTGTAGAAACCTCTCTGAGGCTCAGAGAGGTTGTGTGACTGGTCCAAGACTACACAGCTGGTGAAAGCAGAAGAAGGCTGTATCCCAGGGCTAGCTGACTCTCTTCTGGTGACACTGCCAGCATCTTCTGGTGGAGATGATGTGGGTCAGCCTGTAAGATGGAACACTGGGTTATTTTCTGATTCAGTAAAACCAAACTTCCCCCAAGCCTTTGAGCTTAGAGATCCAAGGCTGAGCATGTGACAAGGTGCCTTGAGACTAAGGTGGTTTTAGGATCTCAAACGTCGGCATGCTCCTTCCCAAACCTGTGCTGACTCTCTGAAAGGAGGAAGTACTTTGTCTGGGGTTTGGGTTCTTGCCTTGTGGAGGCAGCGCTGTTTGTTAACCTGAAGAAGGGACTTGGAGGTTCTAAGCACGTGTCATCACAGCAGGGATTGGCAGGAGGGCGGATGCTCATCGGTGACTCCTCCCCCAGCCCCACCTCTGCCACCCCTTCTGCCTTCATCTCCTCTCCTCTGCAGCTGCCTGCTGTCCAGTCCATCAGGAGACACAGAGCTGTGTAGATCACCCCCCAGTGATGCAGCTCAGCCTCCCCTGGTGTTAATTGGCCAAGGGAGCTGTGTTATGAGTAATCAGAATTGTTACTCTCTCCCCTAATGACCTTTGTCAGGAGGCCACCTTCGGGACGTTCTCTAATTAGGGAGCTTCCAGGCTGGCAGGGCAGCACGGTCTGTCTGCCCAGAGCCCCCATGCAGTGATGGTGGCTCATTATACTGGAGCCCGAAGTCAGCTGGTCCTGTCGGTCGGCCCAGCCCTGCAGAGGGATGGGAGGCAGGTCTCCTCCACACATCTTCAGCCTCCCAGATGCTCTGCACTCCCTCCCTTGGTGGGGAAGACCCTCCTATGGTCAGCATATAGGGCCACACTCACTAGACCCTTAGCACATTCTCTGTTTGAAGAATTTTTTATCTGGGACAGATGGTTTCTTTAGAGATCAAAGGCCTGTTCCCGGAGATGGTGTCCCAATCAGGGCAGATGAGAGCTACGAGGGAAGTCACAAACAGTCCAGTCGTACCTGCCCCCAAAGAGAAGAGGAGGGGCCGAGGCCAGGGAGAGGAGGGGCTTGTCTAGTGGGTTCTACAACATGGGGCAGCAGGACTGGCGTCCACCCACGTGGCCCTGCTTCCCTTCCCCTCATCCCAGCTTCAAACACAGAGTGTTTTCCACATCTCTTTCCTCCCATTGAGGCCTGGTTGTGGACCAGGTGGAGGCCTCTGCCCACACCAGTAGGCTATGCAGACATCAGCGAGACAGTCATGGTCCTGTAACTCTGTGTTCAGGACAGTCTCCTCCAGAGCCTTCGTAGGCATCGGAATTAAAGTGCCCCCAATGGGCAAACAGAGCACTGTGAGTTCTTGGCTTGGCAAGTAGAGGACACCTTTGTTCAAAGACAGTAGTGTCCCTTCATCCAGATAAGTTCAGTCTGATGCCGGGAAACATAGACCGTGAACTAGCTTTCATCCCTCACTGGACGCTGCATGGTGAGTAAACTGCACTGCCGTATAGAGTAGCCATGAGCTTTGAGGACAGGGTCCAAGTCTTTCCTGTTCTCTGTTGTATTCCCAGGACATAACGCCTAGCCCGTAGTAGGAACGCAAAATCATTCAGTAAGTGAATGAATGACTGCTTCAACTGTTTAAAGTATTTATTGTTATTTTTTAATTTGTTTGGCTGTGCTGAGTCTTAGTTATGGCATGCGAACTCTTGGTCATGGCATGTGGGATCTAGTTCCATGACTGGGGATTGAACCCCGGTCTCCTGCTTTGGGAGCATGGAGTCTTAGCCACTGGACCACCATTCAGTCCCTGAATACTTTAACTTAAAGTTCAAACTTACACTTTCTGAGAGGAGCCCAGAAGGGCCATCCCAAGAAATGAATCTCCAACAGTGGAGATTCAGCTGTCATGAGTGCCTTAGAAGGTCAGCTGGGCCTTAAATCTTCCCTCACAGGAGTCTGCTAATTACTTTGTCAGGTTTTCTGCTGAAGCATCTAAATGCGCATTCAAAATAGTTTTCCCTTCTGTCTCCTTCTTAATATCTCAGCACAGCTCCTGCTGTGGACAGTTGTTAAGCCTCAGGCCTGGCAGTTTAACAGCTTTGCCGCCTGGGAAGGGCCTTGTCTTGTGTGTTTTGCTTTGTGTCAAGGTGCTTTGCTTTGAGTCTCCTGCTACAGGGCAGTTGGGACAGGCTATCTGAATAACTGGAGAACAGCTTCTGGGACAAATCTTGGGCATAAGCTAAAACTCTTTTTTTTTTTTTGTCATGAATGAAATTTCAATGTTAAAAAGATGCACAAACTAATACCTTTGTAGTAAAGTGTTTTTACAGTTTGGTACCACCTTCACCCATGAAGGAAATCTATATCAAGCACTTTTACTGTCTAGAACGTAGTAAATGCTCATTAAATGGGAGCCCATCAATCTTTTTTTATCAATGTTCCCTTGAAATAGGTTAATCCACAGGCTAAAATTTCAGCACAATCTGATAGAGATGAGAAATTTCATGTAAAGGATGTTTTGATTTGTTTTCATAAATTTCCTCTCAATGGAATGTCTTTTTATTGGGAAGGGGAAAAGAGCTAGCATTTTTCAGCTACCGGCTGGGGGCTATGCCGGCTGTTTAATGTTCATTGTTGTATTCTTCTCTGCTGACCTCAGGGGAAGGTTTGTTCTCCTGTTTTCCAGAAGAGGAGCTCAGGATTGTTGAACTCCAACGCCAGTATGCTTTCCCTTCTCTCGTCTTTAGAAGTGAGCCCAGAAATGGGAACTGTGCGTAGTGAAGTCAGCCAAAATGGCCCATGTGATGACGTGATCAGGTCACTGTCAGCTTCCCTGCCCAGACCAGCCTTCTATTGGCCTTTCAGAGGACACTGTGATCTAACCTGTCAGTATTTCAGCATCACCAACAGAAAGGTAGTTGTGGGCCAGCAAACCAAGGTGCCCCGGACCACCTCAACATCAAAACTGAGTGGCTGCAAACTCAGAACTCTTCACAGCACGCTATTTCCTTGTCTCTAACGTGTTGAATCAAAATATCTCCCTATCCCCCATCTCCAAAACATTTCCATCGAGTTGTACATTTCTCAGATTTTCCGTGAACTGCCTGTGTTGTCAGCTGGTCCCAGGAGGTTTTCATCATTCTGCTATGATGGTTTCATAGGATTTCATGATATAGCCTCCTGCACTGCCTACAGATCTCCACTAGTAACCAATGAATGGAGTCTCTCCGCACTGACTGTTTGAACTGCTAGAAAGTTCAGGGGTGCTGTCTACCCAGGACCCGCAGGCTGCCTCAGGTCCTGCTGGTCCCAGAAACCCGGGGTACAGGGGCTGCCTCTAGTGGTGTCACACAGAATGCCCTTCCTCTTGTGCAGAAGGTCCTAGTTTCACAAAGGCAGGTGTGGCCGTTTATTTGCAAGCGCCTCTTGTCTTGGAACAGAGGCGACACGGGGGTGGGTTGGTTGTTGTTGTTTAGTTGCCAAGTCGTGTCTCTTTGTGACCCCGTGGACTGTAGCACGCCAGGCTCCCCTGTTCCTCGCCACCTTACCCTTGGAACTACAGCACCGTTCCGCACCACACCCCCTCGGCTTAGAACTTCCATGTACATGGAAGGGTGCTAGTCCTGGCCTGTGGACACCCAGCCTTCACAGGCCTATCCTGTGTTCTTATGTATAAAAAGGCTCATTCTAAGTCATTTCCTCCTGCCCTGTGCAGGTCCCCTGACCTCTGTGGTGAGTCGTTTAGGGGACTCATTCTCAGAGGGGAAGAAAATGGTCCCACCACTGGTCCCCTCCCTCGCCACCATGGACCGCCACCATTCATCTCCGCAGGCATCCCACTGCCACTCAGCCTTCGTCCCCTTCACCACTGCCACTGCCCCCACCCACTCTGTGTCCCCACTCCAGGCCCCTTCAGAGCCTCCCTCCACCTCTTGGTCTCCCCACTGTGACTACCCCCTTTCCAGCACACAGCTGACTGGAAGCTCCTGTTTGCATGTGACAAGGCCTGATTTCCTCCTGTCGCTGCGGGTCGGGCAGCACCCTTTGCCTTTGAGGGTAGGAAACAGACATATGGAGCATCTCTCAGCGGGGAGCCCTGTGTGCAGCCCCACAGTAGGGGCACCAGGGTATGTGAGGCAGCAAGGCCTCCCCCTGGGAGGAAGATGCATGGTCTCCAGCTCCTAAAATGCAAACGGGACAGCTGAGTGCCTCCTGAATGGGGTGACGACTGAAGTTGCCACTGATGTAAGTGAATGCACGTTCGGGTACCTTCTCCATCAAGGTGAGCAGTGCCGAATGGTCAAACAGGAGCTGGGAACACTGGCCAGGAAACGGGTTAGTGTGTGCAGTCTGAGGACAAAGCCAGCGCGCCAGCTCCAGCGTGTTGCGATGGTAATACCAGGGGATCTTCTCTTTCTTCCTTATGGTCCCCATACAGAGGGCATGTACAGGGAACTCCACAGCTGGAGGTGCACAGCTCGTCTCTTTCCTGCTCATCTGGCCTCGGGCTCTCAGAGCACCACATTAGGAGCCTCAGTCGTCAGAACATTAACCCAGTCCCCCGGACCTCGGGTCTTGTTTCTAATGTGGAACAACTTGTAAAGGAAAAACAAGTTTGGCAAGAGTTTCTCCTTAGGTAGCTTGAATAACCTAATTAAACATGCAGTTTTCGAATTAAATTTCCTACCACAGAAGTGGAATTGTTAAGTTTCACAAAGTTCCACACTTGATACTTGTCTAAGAATAATTTTTTTTTTTCAGGCTAACCCTCTTTTCTTCTTTGTCTGCACTCTCCCTGGGTGATGTCATCTAGTCCTGTGATTTTAAAATCTTGCAGTTCTCTGTCTCCAGTTCACACTTGTTTCCTGAACTCCAGGCCTGCAAAGCCAACTGCTCCCTTGCTTTTCTGTGCTTGGACACTTAATAGACTCCTCAGTCTTCGTGTAGTTGGAACAAATCTCTTGAATTTATGACCAAACTTGATCACCCCTCCTTCTCCCCACCTAAGTGAAAGCAAGCAGCCTTCACCTGGTTATTCAGGAAAGAACCTTGACCACCCTGTCTTTCACTCACAGCATTGCCTGCTGTGTCAGCAAGCCCTGCCTGAAACAGCACAGGAATCCCTCCACTCTCCCTACAGCCCACCCCAGCGCAGCAGCCCCCCACCAACCCCGCCTCCCCCAGTCCAGGCCACAGCATCTCTTGCTCTGACAACTCCAGCAGCCTCCTAAGGCAATCTCTCTGCTTCTCCTTTGGCTGCTGTTTCAGCCATGCTTCCTCCCACCACGCCACTTGAAGCCAGAATCCATTTTAAAAGCATAAACTCCTGCTCAGAATCCCCCAGCAGCTTGCCATCACACTTCGGCTGCAGTCAGGGCTCCGCGCACGGCCCTGCCGGCTCTGGGTCACCTCCTTTCCTCACCTCTTCAGCCACTCTCCTCCTCTCTCCATCACCCCAGACACTCATCTTGCTGCTCCTTGAAAACACCACATCTGTTCCTACCACAGGGACTCGGCCTTTGCTCTGTCCTCAGATCCTCTCTCTTTCCTCGCTTCATACAAGTCATGAAAGGCCATCTTCTCCAAGAGGCCTTCCCTGACCACCTCATCTAAACAGTTTCTTCACCCCTGCCCTCCTCATCCACTTTTCCTGATATCATTTTCTTCACGCCACTTACCGCTCCTGTCTGTCTCCTCCACTTGAATTTCAGTTCCCCGAGGGCAGGGATTGTGTCTGTTTTGGTTACTGCTGTATCTGCAGTACATAGACTAGGGCCTGTCATGCAGTAGGAGATAAAATATCAGGACGAATGAATGAATGAGCAAGAATAACGCCCGGCCCAGCTTGCTTCTATGTCCTACAGCTACAGCTATGTCGCTTCAGTCGTTTCTGACTATGTGTGACCCCATAGATGGCAGCCCACCAGGCTTCTCCATCCCTGGGATTCTCCAGGCAAGGACACTGGAGTGGGTTCCATTTCCTTCTCCATTCTATGTCCTATGAGCTTGCATACAGGGTGAGAAGATAGTCTCACTTGTGATTTTCCCAAAAGCACCATTTAGGAATTGTTTCTGAATTGAGCACATAAGATATCAGAAGGCCTCACTTCTAGAGCCACATGACTGGTGTCACCCAGAGCCACATAGTGTCGCCCAGAGTGTGTTCTTGGAGAACACACAGCAAGGGAGCAGGTGCAGCGTTCACCAGATGGAAGCAAGGCTTCCTACAGCACAGCCATCTAGCCCCGGGTCACGCAAGAGGTGAAGTGCAGAGAACAGGCAAGGAGTCCAGCACTGACCTTGAAGCCAGCCCTAGCTGCAGTGCCAAAAAGCTGAGCCAGCCAGGGCTGCTGTGTGACCCTCTCTGGTTTCAGAAGCACCTCTGGAAGCAGGCACAACTCGCGATCTCTGCCAGACTCTGGCAGACTCCTTGTTCCGGCAGCACTGTTGAGATCATCCCATTCCACCAAGGAATTTGCCCGGGAGTCATGTGCGCTCAGTCACTCAATCAGAGTCAGAGGTGAGTGAGCACGCACTCCCTGTCTCAGGGCCCCACCTGCCTCCCAGAACCTAGACCAGAGTCCTTCCATCCAGCCAGGACAAGAGGTAAGCCCTGCAATTGCTGAGTGAGGTATTGGAGCAATATTAAAGCTTTCTTCACTTTCTGTTTGTGATCATTTAATCTTAAGCGTTGTCTTGAAAAAAGTAAAACCTGAATGTGGAATTTTTTTTTTTGTAATTGAAGTATAATTTACATGCAATGAAATGCGTAGGTCTTTGTTAATAATTCATAACAAACATATATGCCATTACTCAAATCAAAACTTTAACCATTTCTATCACCCTAGCAAGTGATCTCATGTTTATTCTGCCCTGTCTCTCTCTCCTCTCTTGAAACTCAAATTACATGTATGTTCAGTTCAGTTCAGTCGCTCAGTCATGTCTGACTCTTTGCAACCCCATGAACTGCAGCATGCCAGGCCTCCCTGTCCATCACCAACTCCCGGAGTCCACCCAGACTCATGTTCATTGAGTCGATAATGCCATCCTACCATCTCATCCTCTGTCATCCCCTTCTCCTCCTGCCCTCAATCTTTCCTAGCATCAAGGTCTTTTCCAATGAGTCAAGTCTTCACATCAGGTGGCCAAAGTATTGGAGTTTCAGCTTCAACATCAGTCCTTCCAGTGAACACCCAGGACTGATCTCCTTTAGGATGGACTGGTTGGATCTCCTTGCAATCCAAGGGACTCTGAAGAGTCTTCTCCAACACCACAGTTCAAAAGCATCAATTCTTTGGTGCTCAGGTTTCTATATAGTCCAACTCTCATATCCATACATGACCACTGGAAAAATAATAGCCTTGACTAGACGGACCTTTGTTGACAAAGTAATATCTCTGCTTTTAAATATGCTGTCTAGGTTGGTCATAACTTTCTTTCCAAGGAATAAGCGTCTTTTAATTTCATGGCTGCGGTCACCATCTGCAGTGATTTTGGAGCCCAGAAAAATAAAGTCAGCCACTGTTTCCCATCTATTTGCCATGAAGTGATGAGACCAGATGCCGTGATCTTAGTTTTCTGAATGTTGAGCTTTAAGCCAACTTTTTCAGTCTCCTCTTTCACTTTCATCAAGAGGCTCTTTAGTTCTTCTTCACTTTCTGCCATAAGGGTGGTGTCATCTGTGAATCTGAAGTTATTGATATTTCTCCTGGCAATCTTGATTCCAGCTTGTGCTTCCTCCAGCCCAGCGTTTCTCAAGATGTCCTCTGCATATAAGTTAAATAAGCAGGGTACAATATACAGCCGTGACGTACTCCTTTTCCCATTTGGAACCAGTCTGTTGTTCCATGTCCAGGTCTAACTGTTGCTTCCTGACCTGCATACAGGTTTCCCAAAAGGCAGATCAGGTGGTATGGCATTCCCATCTCTCTCAGAATTTCCCACAGTTTGTTGTGATCCACGCAGTCAAAGGCTTTGGCGTAGTCAATAACACATGTGTGTTAGTCCTGTTCAGATATTCTCCTAGCTCTCTGCTGATCTGTTCAATTTTTTTTACTGTATTTCTTCTCTGTGTTCAGTCCTTTTTATTATTGACTTATCTTGGAATTTGTTGATCTCATTACCTGCTCTGTCTAATCAGCTTATTCTTATTTAAGTCCAGTTAATAAATTGAATACATTGTATATTCAGTTCTATTAAAGGCTTGCTCTTCTCTGAATTTGGTTCACTTAGACATATATTCCTTTATTACTATCACATGACTGTAAAAATAAGGCATGAATTCTAGTCCTTCTGAGTCTTTTTTGTTGTTATAATAGGAGTAGCAATCTTTTGGAAATTTCTGTGACTTATACAGAGGTATACTTCTGTCTGAAATTTTAGATGCCTGGTTTTTTTCAAATATCTTCCATATTATTGGAAAATTGTAAGAACAGTACGAAGAACTCCAAAATATTCTTAACAGAGGACCTCACTGCAGTTTCACCCTAACAGTGTCCTTTATAGTAAGAGAAGTCACATCGAACCGCCCATTACATCTAGTTGCCATCTGTCCTCAGCCTGCTTCAATGCAGAGCAGGTCTTTAATCCTTTTTTGGCATTCATATCCTTGACATTTTTTAAGATTATAGGCCAGTCATGTTAATAATATCTCTCAATTTGGGTTCGTCTCATGTTTCTTTGTGACTACACCGAAGTTGTGAATTGGGGGCAAGAATAAAACTGAAGTTATGATGAGCTCTGCTCCTCAGTTCAGTTCAGTCGCTCAGTCGTGTCCGACTCTTTGTGACCCCACGAACCGCGGCACGCCAGGCCTCCCTGTCCACCACCAACTCCCAGAGTCCACCCAAACCCATGTCCATCGAGTCGGTGATGCCATCCAGCCATCTCATGCTCTGTCGTCCCCTTCTCCTCCTGCCCCCAATCCCTCCCAGCATCAGGGTCTTTTCAAATGAGTCAGCATCAGGTGGCCAAAGTACTGGAGTTTCAGCTTCAGCATCAGTCCCTCCAGTGAACACCCAGGCCTGATCTCCCTTAGGATGGAGCTCTGCTCCTGCATCCCATCAACTAAGTATTGATGGCAACCTGTCCCGTCAGCGGCAATGTTAACTTTGATCACTTGAATAAGACGATATCTACCAGCTTTCTCCACTGTAAAGTTACTCTGTTTTCCTTTAAAACTAATAAATGTTTTTTAATGAGATATTTTGAAGCTGTGTAAATATCCTGTTATTCCTTTCTTACCCACCAGTTTTAACATTTATTGATTTTCTTGGGCTGAAATAATTAACACTATCATTGCCAAATGAAAATTTTCTACCTCCTTCATTTCTTCTATTATTATTAATTGAAATTCTACTGTAAGGAACACGTTTCTACTTTTACCCCATTTATTTGCTCAGTTTTTAAAACTTGCTGTGGATTTGCGGATTTCTGTTTATTCAATGGGATATTACCTGCTGCTATCATTATTTTCAGGAGGTCCAAGATTTGGCCAGCGGGAGCTTCTTCAAACTGTGTTCTGCATCTTTTGATATGTTCCATGATTTTTTTAAAAAAAGACTTTTCCTTACTTTCTGGTACAAGATACCCTGGGCTATTCTTATACTTTCCCTGCCCCTTCCCTGGAATAAGCCATTTTTTTCAAAGAGCCTTGGTTCCCATTAGTGGTGAATTGCATTTAGAAACCCAGACATGAGAATAAAATGCACTCCTTACTTCTACTACTACTAACTCGCTTCAGTCGTGTCCGACTCTGTGCGACCCCATAGACGGCAGCCCACCAGGCTCCCCCGTCCATGGGATTCTCCAGGCAAGAACACCGGAGTGGGTTGCCATTTCCTTCTCCAGTTTTCCTTTAAAATTGGAGGAAGTTACAGTTCAGTACACACAGGCAAAGTCGTATCTGACTCTTTGTGACCCCATGGACTGTAGCCCACCACGCTCCTCTGTCCATGGAATTCCCTAGGCAAGAATACTGGAGTGGGGTGCCATGGCCTTCTCAGGGCACTCCTTACTACTGGAGTTTAACTGCTCCTGGCTTCTCTCTAGAAAAGACATCCAGGAGACACACACACACACAGAGTTCATTTTCTAGAGTTCCTTTTAGCTTCCCTCTTTTCTTATTTGTAACTCTCTCCTGTGAGAAACCTGGCTCCCATTATCCTCTAGGTATCCATCTATTGCTTGGTCCCCCTGTATATAAAGTCATGTCCTCACCCCATCTTCCTCTCTAGGCCCTTGTCCCGCCTGCCACTGCCCATGCACTGCTGCTAGAACCAATCTGGCCTCATTCTTTGGTCCCCTTCCGTGTGGTACCCCACTCCCCACTTGGCCACCACCATGCTCTGCTGCCTACCTCTTAACTTGTGAAATTAAAATACTGTTAGAATTTTCTCCCCTTGGAATAAAATAGCAAAAGTCATTCTGACACGTTTGGATGTAAAATGAGAAGTATGCTTGTTGTCACAAATCAAACATCGTTTTGTTTTGGCCAGTAAGACCTGCTTAGAAGGATCAGTTCAGTTTAGTCACTCAGTCGTGTCCGACTCTTTGCAGCCCCATGAATCGCAGCACGCCAGGCCTCCCTGTCCATCACCAACTCCCAGAGTTCATCCAGACTCACATCCATCGAGTCAGTGATGCCATCCAGCCATCTCATCCTCTGTCGTCCCCTTCTCCTCCTGCCCCCAATCCCTCCCAGCATCAGAGTCTTTTCCAATGAGTCAACTCTTCGCATGAGGTGGCCAAAGTACTGGGGCTTCAGCTTTAGCATCATTCCTTCCAAAGAAATCCCAGGGTTGATCTCCTTCAGAATGGACTGGTTGGATCTCCTTGCAGTCCAAGGGACTCTCAAGATTCTTCTCCAATACCACAGTTCAATAGCATCAATTGTTCGACGCTCAGCCTTCTTCACAGTCCAGCTCTCACATCCACACATGACCACAGGAAAAACCATAGTCTGATATTTTGGTTTTAAATATTGTCCCGTTTTGCCACTCTAGATAAGGTTGATCCAATAACTGATACAGAATGACTTCTTCCCAGGCTTTAGTTAGAAATGTGTCAATGAGAGCAAAGCCCGCCCTCTCTGCTGATTCCGCCTCAGGAGAGGAGGACCAGTCAAAACCAGGTTTGTTCTGGTCAATATAAACTAGAGATGAGACGGTGTTATAGGTCAGAGACCCATACTGTGCCTAAAGGCATTGCTTATTCAGAAGATACTTCAAACCCAACTCAGTCTTTTTTATTTCTGTTATCACAAGTGGTCTGAGAGTGGTAAGTCGGTGATCTTGTATTTATCACCGGCCACCTCACTACACTGAGAAATGTCCTGCTCCTAAGTGGCCCTGCTCTGGGCTTTGAGGTAGAAGACAGGGACGTAGGTTACTGGTGGTAACTGTCTTTTTCCTCCACTGCATCCCATTCACAGACTTCTCTTTTATTTGTAACTTTCTGGTGTTGGAAGAGCTGAAGTTTGCTTTAAACATGCAGGTTCAGTTCAGTTCACTTGCTCAGTCATGTCTGACTCTTTGCGACCCCATGAATAGCAGCACGCCAGGCCTCCCTGTCCATCACCAACTCCAGACTCAGGTCCATCGAGTCGGTGATGCCATCCAGCCATCTCATCCTCTGTCGTCCCCTTCTCCTCCTGCCCCCAATCCCTCCCAGCATCAGAGTCTTTTCCAATGAGTCAACTCTTCACATGAGGTGGCCCAAGTACTGGAGTTTCAGCTTTAGCATCAGACCTTCCAAAGAAATCCCAGGGTTGATCTCCTTCAGAATGGACTGGTTGGATCTCCTTGCAGTCCAAGGGCCTCTCAAGAGTCTTCTCCAACACCACAGTTCAAAAGCATCAATTCTTCGGCGCTCAGCCTCAGGAAAATGACAATAGGCTATCTGGCAGTGACCCCAGGCTTCCCTGAGTCTCTTCTGTGGCAGGAACAGTTCTCAGCCACTTTCCAAAGAGCTGACCAGTGCTGTGTTGAGTGTCGTATCCCTGTAGTTACCTCAGCTTTGTAATTGTTATATAATACTTTTAAAAGTCATAACCTAACTTCTGCCTCTGGCAGTGTGGCAGAGAAATATATTTTTAAATCCTTTTAGGCACTGATGTGGTGGTAAGAATGTAAGGAATACTTAGAGGTTAAAAAAAAGCAAGTGAAATCAGGAACCCAGAGAGTAATGTAGCTGGAAGCTGGCTCTGCCTGGAGGGCTTTGGCCAAACTGGGTGAACCTTAGCTTTGGTTTGATCACCCAGCATAATTCAGGGCAGCAAGGACAAACCCCAGGGTCCTTCCAAGTTGGATATATCTGGAAAAATTTCTCTCCTTCCCATCATAAACCTGAAACTCCAAGGGGTTCCATCCACAATGGAGGACTGAACAAGAAAGAAACATACCCTGTCACAAGCTAGTGCAAGAAAATGTGCTTGTCTCAAGTCTTGGCACAAAATTAAAAGAGTAGAAAACAATTAGGGGGAAAAAATCTCATGATAACATATAACCATATGGTGATCTCTATAAGAAATTGTAGCTCAGATGCAGACTACCTAGGTAGTCTGTAAAATCTCAAGCATAAAATTGAGCTTAACGCAGAATGATAGAGTACCTAGCACAAGTGCTTAGCTCAAGATGAGCCCATCTTCAAACTGTGCATCCAGAATTTTCACAGATCTACTCCCAAGAAGTGTGAGATCACTCTTAAAAAAATAAACTTGAAATGCCATGGGGGAGAAACACCATGCAACAACCAGCATAAATAACAAAGTGACTCGGAACATAAACTATATATATGGTCAATGATTTTTGAAGATGCAAATATGGTAGAAAATCAAGAGATTCTTGAGATGACCATTCATCTTCATGAAGAACTAAATAGAACTTTTAGAAATAAACATTCAAAGATAAACGCTCAGTGAGAGAGTGCAAGAGTAGATTAGAAAAAGCCTGAAGAATTCAGGAGCTAGAAGATGAATTAGGAAAAAATTACATAGAATGCAGCACAGAGAAGCCAAATATGGGAAATGTGAAAGAGATAAGAGATACTGAGATAGAAGGAGGTAGAATGAGGATTTGTAACATGTGTCTGATCGGAATGCCTGGGAGGGAAAAATAGAGAAATAATGGAGCAGAGACGATATGTAAAGAAAGATGGCTGTGATGGATTGATGAAAGACGTGAATCCTCACTTCCCAGAAGCCAAATGAATTGCAAGCGGAACAAATGCAGAGAAATCTGCATACTTACCTTATAGAGGGGCTTCCACGATGGCTCAGATGGTGAAGAATCTGCCTGCAATGCAGAAGACTCGGGTTCCGTCCCTGGGCCAGGGATGGAACCAACCCTCTCCAGTATTCTTGCCTGAAAAATCCCATGGACAGAGGAGCCTGGCAGGAGGAGTACGTGGTGTTGCAGAGAGTCAGACACAGCTGAGCGACTAACACTTTCACATCATGGAGAAACTGCAGGAAAACAAAGTGAAGATTTTAAAATGATCCAAAGAGAAAAGATGGATTACATACAAAAGAATGAAAAGGCTGTCAGCTGACATCTCAATAACAAGGAAGCCAAAGAGCAGAAGAATAAAATGTTTATTGAGTTGAGAGGAAAAATCTGTGGACATAGAATTACAGAGCATCAATCACTCTTTTAAATGAGGGTAATATGGATATTTTAGACAGACACAACTAAGAAAACTCGAGGCATAAGAAGGAATTATGAGGAATAAACATAGAATTAATATATACTATTTTCATATATTTAGGTCAAGGGAGGAGTGATTATAGTTCATATGGTCTGAGGTTCTTCCTGTGGAGGGTAAAGTTATTAGTTAATTTTGGACTTAGGTTAATTTATACATTTTTAAATTTATGGATTAAAGAGTAGAAGAATAAAAAGAGTATATTTAATTTTCATCTGAGTAGAAGAAAAGAATGAAAGGTGAAGTATTCAATCCAAAATAAAGAAAGAAAAGAGAGAAAGAGGACCATGGGAAAAAGCAATCAACAATCTAAATAAACTATATTGATGAATAATGGCATGTGTGTACAATGGGCACCGTAAGTGAAAATGAATTGCAGGTATATGCAAAGGTGTGGTGAAACAAGACAGTATAAGAGCGAGGAGGTCACTTCACAGGTAAGTAAGTACAGAGTGATTCATTTCTGTAAAGTTCAGAAACACGTTTAAAAAAAGAGCAGTATATTGCATAAAAATACAAAGATGAGCTCAAACTACAAAGAAAAACAAAATAATAATAGACAAAAATTCCAGGTAATATTTACCTCTGAGTAGAAATGAGGGAATTAAATAGGAGGAATTCAAAACTAATCAAACTTTTTAAAGTGCACTGATGAGTACATAGTTGTTTATCACACTGCAATGCTTAGGCTGTGCACAAAGTGTATAAGTGTTGTTATATTCACTCATCATTTCGTAGGAATAATTTAAACATGCACAGCTACTTTAATGTTGTCTTTTATGTTTTGTGAAAAGTTTCTGATGCTGTTTCATTCCAGGTGGGATAGCTAGGCGAAATATAGTGACTATCATTTATCAAATGACTATCCTGTTCCCTATGCAGTAGCCACTCTTGTCACACATCGAATTTTCAGATACATGGGGATTATTTCTGGACCCTCTTCTATTTTATTGTCACATCTACAGTCATTGATCTGTCTATTCCTCAATCATTATCTTATTGATTTGATCATAGCAGCTTTCTGGTTTGATGTTCTGATATCAGGAAAGGCACTTCCCACTTCACTATTGTTTTTCTTATTTTTCTTGGTTATCTGGGGCCATTTATTCTTCCAAATAAACTTCTTGAGATTATTTTATCCAATTCCCAAAAGATTGCATTAAATTTGTAAATTTATGGTAATATCTTCCCACCCAAGAATATGAAATGTCTTTGCATTTGTTCAAATCTTATTTTATGACCTTCAATAAGATTTTATAGTCTTTTTCATATCAGTCCTATGGCTTTCTTGTTAAATTTATTCATAAATATTTTCTGGTCTTATCATTATTATGAGTGGACTATTTTCCCTTTTTCACTTCTAATTATTTTGCTAATGAAGAGAAGAATGGTTAATTTCGGCATATTTATCATCTGTCCAACCACCCTCATCATAATTCTCTTAAAATTTTCACATTTTTTCACTAGAACCTCTTGGTTTTCTAAGTATACAGATATACAATTAGTGAAAAGAGATAATTGTTAGTTGCCTCTTCCAAATTTTTACTAATGTTTCATCTTGTTTTATTACACTTCCTTTTTGAATAAAAATGGGTGATGACAAGTACCCCTGTCTGGCTCCTGATCTTTACTTGAAGCAGTGGTTGACCATTTAAAAGGACATATTTAGAGGCTGTCCTCTGTGCCTTTTTTCCTTAAAGTTTTTATTTAGAATGACTACTGTATTTCAGAACTTTTTTTTTTTTCTATTTTTTGCTCCGGGCCTTGAGATACGTACCCTACTTGATCTTGGAAGATTTGAGTCCCAGTGCTGACTATTCTCTTTTTAAATTCCTCTGATTTTCTTTTTGGTTCAAAAATCATGACTCTTGAAAACCCTCTTTGTGCTGTGCTCACTCCTCCTGGAGTTTTGATATCTTGTTGACTGTTGAAGTTATTATCCTTCTCCAGCAGCTCAAATTCTGGTTGTTCTTTCTCCCCCTGGAGGCCAGACCCCCTAATGTGGATGGTTATTGTCCACTGCCTGCTCCCCGAGCTCAGGTTCAGATGCTGAATACTTCGCTGGGCCCCTGCGGAGACATCTGAAGGAAGTCTCCCACTCGCCATTCAGCGTGTGCACTCCTGGGCTCAGAGCTGGAGCACACCCAGCTGTTCAGGCAGGATAGACAGCCAGCCTCCCTGGGCCCCCAGGCCCACCTGCCAGAGGCCTCATCAGCTGCTCGGTTCAGGCAAACCCGAGTAGAAATGGAAATATCTATTTGATACTATTCCTGACCTTTGTTTCTATATTATCCAGCATGTATTTTTATGATTGAGAGAAAAGCACAGGTCTTTAAGAGGAGAAACTGATACCCTTCTGGTGGTTATTGTTGTTTAGTTGCCGAGTCATATCCGACTCTTGGCAACACCATAGAATGTAGCCAGCCAGCCTCCTCTGGCCCATGGGATTCTCCAGTCAAGAATACTGGAGCGGGTTGCCAATCCCTTCTCCAGGGAACATTCCTGACCCAGAGATCGAACCTGCATCTCCTGCATTGGCAGGCAGATTCTTTACCACTGTACCACCTGGGAAGCCCACCCTTCTCACTAGAAAGTACTAAATTTTTCTGTGCTAATATCAGATATTTTTGTTGCACTCCATTTCTTGCTTTAAAGGAATAATCAAGAAGTACATATTATTCTGTTTTGTAAGATACACCAATGATCGGTGATCTACCAAGATAATGTGTCGACCTGGGGGCAGCATTTGTACAGCAGGTAAATGGCCCTGGAAGGATTTAGCAATCCCCTCTGTGCTCATAGGTCTAAAGTGTTAGGGAGCATCCTGGTGGCTCATGCTGAGTGTCTCCACAATAATCCTCGAAATAATTGGAGACAGCCCAAGATGTCACGGCCTTGAGTCATTAGCTGGTGGAGAAGCAGGAACAAACCCACATAATGAGGTATCAGTAAGAGAGGGGACCCACCGAGAGCAGCAACATCTGCCCCCCTCAGCTGGAAGACGCAGGGACCCCCGAGGACCCAGAGAAAGTGACAAGGGAGCTGAGTACCAGGAGGAAAAATGAGGGCCCTGGAGACAGAGCGTAAGACAGATGTGAACAGGAGAGGCTTTAGGCAAAGAATGGAAACCTGGGGATAGGAATGTATTTGGAGGAAGTGCTCTAAAACAAAACCATTTTGTTAAGGAAACTCTCCCAAGGGCAAAAATCCAATTGTGCTTCACATTTTTATGCAGCTTTTCTTCCCAAGAATGTCTTCAAAATAACCCTTCAAAGGCCAGTTGAGATAACCTGGTAGGACAAATAGAGGCAAAAAGAAAGAAGGAGGGATTATCATAGTTGTACTACAGCCCAAAGATGTGCATGTTAGCACACAAGCTCTTACAGACATCCTAAATCCAGTCTCAAGGGATTTCTAGGTACCCCCTCATGTTACTGATATGGAAACTGAGCTCACGTGTGAAAGAAGTTTGCTTTGGTGGAATCCAGACAGAATCCAGTCCAGTCCATTCTCCCACCAAATGCTGTCCGCAGTTTCTACTCTATTACTTATGTTGCCATGTCTGTTTCTTTTTTTTTTTTTTTCTTTTTTAATTTTAAAATCTTTAATTCTTACATGTGTTCCCAAACATAAACCCCCCTCCCACCTCCCTCCCCATAACATCTCTCTGGGTCATCCCCATGCACCAGCCCCAAGCATGCTGTATCCTGCGTCAGACATAGACTGGCGATTCAATTCTTACATGATAGTATACATGATAGAATTTTAGAACCATTGATTTCTGGTTACTCAGACCTCCAGCCAGCTGTCTTAGGTCTCTGAAGTGTGTTAATAAGATTTGGTCTTTCTTCTGATGTTTTCCTCTGCCCTCTCTGTGCCAGGCCCTGTGCCAAGCTCTCATCAGCAGAAGTAGAACCTGGTCTTTGCTCTGAAACCAGAGAGACCACTGCATGCCCACCCTGGAGCTCTGAGTGATGGTGGAGATTGGCTACAGAGGCCCTGCTCTACTATCTGGGGAGCCATGTGGGTGGGGGTCCCCACTTTCACAGCGAGAAGTGCTGAGCGCCAGCAAACCGCCGGATAAAGATCCAGGCTAGCAGTCTGGGAGCCCCTTTTAAGTGGAGTATGCCTGTGGGAGGCCTCAGGGAGAAAGCTCTAGAAATCATGCCTCGGGTAGCTTTACTGTCATCATTACACTATAGAGGGAGGCATGGTGTGACAGTGCAAAAGGTTCCCAGCGGGGAGAGAAACACCAGGACTGACTGAGGAGAGCAGCCTGCTACAGCCACCGGACCGGGGCCCACGTCCAGGCTGCTTTCGAAACTGTGTTCAGATCAGAGGCCCTGAGGTGCAGAGTGCAGGCTGCAGGCCAGTGCTGCTCACCATGCCCTGAGAATGTGTGATTTCAGATGCCCCCGAAAGCTGGGCAAACTTAACTTGGGTCAAGCAAGTTTCCAGTGCAGGGGAAACTTCAAGGGAAGCATTTCCTCAAGATATTATGAAGTGTGCTATTGTGACTCTGCCTTTTAAAACCAGGCAATACTTGCAGTATGAATTTGTTCCCCTTTTCATTAAGGCAGACCTCCTGAAGACTGTAACTAACCCACACTTATGTACACTTATGTCAGTGAAACCAAATGGTTTCTTATTTTTCAGTCTGTTTATTCAACCTGTCATTCCAAATGTTTGAATTGTGCACCTACTATATGCCAAGCCATTCACATGAATCAGCTCATTTAATCCTCAAAAAAAAATCCTGTAAAAGGCAAAGCATCGTTATTCTCGTATTTAAATTAGAGGGAAAAGAGAGTGGGAAACTTGACTGGGCTCACACAGCTGACAAGCCCGGGGCTGGAACAATGTGAGCTTTAACCTTGAGTTACTCGAAACCCGGGTGGGATTCGGGAATCACATAAGGTCTAGGATAAGTCCACCATACACGTCCAGCTCCAGCGTGCCCTCGCATTCCCACACACCTCATCTGTCTTTGTCGAGTGAGAGTCCAGCAGAGCTGAGCTCGGTGGTTTGCAGTCTCATTTCCTCCTCCTGGGGTCTTTTGTGAGGCTGGGGGCTCCACAGGAAGGAGGCAAGGATGAAATTCCTGGCAGCTGACTCAGGTGACATCTGCCACTGTTGTTGACATTGGGAAAATTACCCAGAGCTTGGGAATAAGGCCAAGGGAGGGTGGCGAGTCCTCTTGTGTCATACAAGAACATCTTTTAACAGACTCACCCCAAATTGCTGCACCATTCTGAACTAGGGAGTTATATCTCTGTTCACCTCATTAGTTTGTGTCATCAAAGGCCCACACTATGCATTACACATTAACTTGCAGATTTGTTTCCAGTAAAAATGCAAACTATTTCTTGCTGGTGGAAAAAATAACCCCCAAAGGGTATGGTGTTCTTGCCCTGTAGGTCATTCCCCAGTTGTCTGTCTTTCCTGGCAGTCTTATCCCACCTAATCTCTGCAACACCTGTACCTCCACCAACTCTCCTTTGAACCAGCTTCACCTCCCTGAGGGTCCCTCGTAACCCAGTTGAATACGTCTTAAACACTGCTCATTTTGTATCCTCGTCAGAGTCCCGTTTTCAGGTTTTAGAGGAGTGTCCTTTGGCACTTACATTCTTCATCCCTGACCAGAAATAGTTACCTCCAGAAACCCTGCCCGGGGAGGTGGGACAATGTGTACTATCCTAGTCTGGGCTTTGGTCTGCTATAGAATTGGTTAGAATCAAGCTCCTCAGGCAGAATTGAGAGCCTGCTGAGGGTTAGAAGTCCTTCTTCCCTCTCTGTGTGCCAAGCATTTCTGGCTTTGACTGATTGGTGTGTTTTGAAGCCAATTTGTCAGACCTTAATTTAGTATCTGTGAGCCACACACAGAACAAGTACCATTACCTTCCAGCGATAGGTAGCCATATGTTTCTATTAAGCTTTGGAAGCTGGAACATTGGTCAAGTGTTTCCAAGCTGGTCAAACTTCTTCTTTCATGAAGCACACAGTGGTCTGGGCTTAGGACGCGCTGTGTGGTCACTGAGAGGACATCACGTCTGCCCAGCAGTCACCTTAACAATTTCAGGGGAAAAGGCCAGAGGAAGGGGGCAGGGAGCCACTGAGGCTGAGAGACATCATAATGGAAGGAGGGGGTTGCGGGCCAGGTGTCCATGCATGCAACCTGTGGGTTTAGAATTCCATGTTCTAAGATCCAAGCAGGACTTTCTCCTGTGATGCTGTAAGCCTATAGCCCTCAGAAAAGTTGCTAAATTGGCCTCCAGGCTGCATATTCTTGGGATGTGTGAGCAGCAGAGATCCTGCTGGCCAGGAGTGCTGACGTCTGTGTGTGTCCTGATGTTGGAGAAGCCCAGACTAGACATCTGAACCCTTCTGGCCTGGGTTCCTTGAGGGAACTCATATTCCTGGCTGAGCTTATTATTCCAAGTCTGAGAGATTTGGGGTGAGACTCATTCAAATCTAGGCTCCACCACCTAAAGTCTACTTGCTGTCTGACCATCGTCATGTCACTGCAGGACTCATATTTCCCAGTCTGTAAAGTGGGCAGATGTACATGCCACATTCAGAGTGAGGTCAGTGCATCTACCCCACAGGGCTGTTACAAGGGCTAAGTGAGGATTAGATAAGCTCGTGTAAATATGAGGAAGGGTGCCTGGGCTGGGGTCGGGGGTGAGGGGGCGGGGGTGGGTATTGGAGGACAGGCCTTTCGACCAGGTGTGGAGCAGGTGATGCTGCTCCCCTCCAACGCTGAGTTCCCACAAGCTGACTGAAGCTTTCAGGGAGCCAGAGTCACCCCACTTCCCTGGGGATACAGATGGGCAAACAGCAAATTTGACTCTACAGACTGGTTCTGCCCTGTGAGATCTGCCCGGAAGCAGTCCAGGCCTGACCCTGGTGCCTCTCCCGCCTTGTTCTGTACCCTGGGCTCTGGCACCCCAAGCTGCTGTGCTGTCCGGGGTCTGGGGCTCTGCCAGATCTCAGACCTTTCAGATCTCAGGTCCACTCTCACCTCCTCTCTTCCCTGACCTCCAGACGGAAGCCGGCCCACTGCAGTGCCCTGTTTAACTCCTTCCTGCCCTTTTCTCCAGCCCACATTTGCCCGTATGTGTTCACTTGTTCACATTCTCGTGCGTCTTTCTGTGATATCAGTGAACTGAAGCCAGGGCCCCCGTCTGCCTGTGTCCCCGGCACCTAGGATAGGGTCCTAGAGTAGTGGCCCATGGCAGGTGCTCCATAAATATTGACTGGATGAATGGGTGGGTGGAGGGCTGGCTGGCAAGCACTCCTGAAATGCCTGGTTGTTACCCCCAACTCCACACGGTGTGCAGAAACTGCACCGGCTGTAGACCTGGGTCTCTGCCTGGCTCTCATACAAACCTGAATTCTGCGACCACTTCCAAGGCACTTGGGTGTCTTCTGCAATGACAGATTCAAAGTTTACCAGACACCCTGTCTCCAGACCATCTTGGGCATATCTAAGGTTGAGTTGTCAGGGAAGATGTGGGCAAGTACTGTGACCATTACCCAGCTCCAGCTGATACAGCCCGCATCACTGCTCCTCTACACACACTCTTCCAAATGCAAGCCCTCACTGTAGGTCTTTAAAAAACCTGCCCACAGCACAAGATACAGGCTTCAGCTCCCTGCTGGATCCCTATCGATGCACAGAAGTAACACATATAATCTGTGCATGCCTATGTCTGCTGACAGGTGGGCCCTTCATGCCTGTACAAATACATTCTGTCTGCAGAAACCAGAGGCCACTTCAGTGACAGGCAGGAGTTCAGGGCAGGCAGCAGTGAGGCCATCAGCAGGCAGGGTGGCCAGTTCTTGGGACTGCCTGTGCTGCCTCTCACCTCCAGTGTCCACATCTCAGTCTCCTTGGCCTGTCTTGGGCCCTGCAGAGTGTGCAGCCACCGTTGTTGTTGTTCACTCATTCAGTCGTGTCCAACTCTTTGTGACCCCGTGGACTGCAGCACGCCAGGCTTCCCTGTCCTTCACTATCTCCCAGAGTTTGCTCAAACTCATGTCCATTGAGTCAGTGATGCCATCCAACCATCTCGTCCTCTGTTATCCCCCTTCTCCTCTTGCCCTCAATCTTTCCCAGCATCAGGGTCTTTTGCAGTGAGTCAGCTCTTTGCATCAGGTGGCCAAAGTATTGGAACTTCAGTTTCAGCATCAGTCCTTCCAGAGAATGTTCAGCGTTGATTTCCTTTCAGATTGACTGGTTTGATCTCCTTGCAGTCCACGGACCTCTCAAGATTCTTCTCCAGCATCACAGTTCAAAGGCAAGAATTCTTCGGTACTCAGCCTTTTTATTTCTACTGTCCAGCTCTCACATCTGTACGTGACTCGTGATTCTGCAGCCACCATAAAACCACGCCATCACCTCACTAGGGCTTTGGGGTGGGGTGGGGCCAGGTAGTGGGGATTTCAGCTCAAGCCCTTCCCCAGGGGACTGAGGCAGTACTGCTAATAGAGAGACCAAGAATGACCTCCACAGGCTGTGTGAGGGGAGGGGCTTCCTCAGAGGGTGAGCTGAGGCTGAGTTCTCAGACGGAACATCGGAACACCGCACTGGGCAAACGTACCTGAAGGCAATGAGCATCCCAGAGTGGAACACTAAGGGGTTCCCCCTCCTGTGCCATTCGGGCCATATCCTCCTCGGAGAGGATGCCCGCTCATTGGTGTACCCTGTGCAAGGAACCAGTTAGAGACTGAGTCAGAGTTTGGAAGCAAAAGAGCCAAATTGTCTGTGCTCTGCCCTGCGGTCAATGGTCACAAAACAAGAAAGGCTTCCTGCTCCTGGTGAATGGGGAAGGCTTGCTCCCTCTGATCCCTCCCCTCAGGCTGGGTGGCTTGTCTGACCGCTGCTATCCTCCACTGCCTCCACCCATGCCCTGAGGTAGCAGTTCCGGGTCTGGGGCAGTCACGTGGAGAATCCTCATTTGAATCTCAGAGGGAGGCTTTAGCACTGACTGGTACAGATGGACTTGTTTCTTCTGCCACCAGAACTTTCATGTAACAATTCCCATGTCTGACTGTGTTCAGTAAATTTAATTAGTGTTGAAAAGCACTTATTTGGTGAGATGATCGGTTTCTAACCTGGGTAAATGACTTTCTTTATGACTATAAATTAAGCGCATTATATCTTTTCCAGGCATCGTGGTCGTACCCATAAATACTGTAGGCAGTTGCTGGCAGTCTCACTTGGTTACCTTTCCCATTACTGGTTTATCATCGTCCTGGTAGGAGTGGGGAATTCATTCTGTTTTAATAACAAGGAGGAAGTGGCGACAAGGGGCTCGTTTCTGAAACCACACTTGGCAGGTGTCTTGGTGGCAGGGCCGGGGCTCCTGAACCCCTGTGCACAGCCTTCTCAGCTCTCTGTGGGCCTGCCGGCCACAGACTAGGAAGGGCGGTGCAGGGCTTTCAAGTGACTTTTGTCCTCATTGCAAATCATTAGGGATCATATATGTGCCAGCAGCCCATTTCCATGTCAGAGAGAACCTGAGTGTTCTTGGCAACTTGGATGAGCACAGGTCGGCACGAGTGTTTTCTTGATACTGGCCCCTCAGAGCACAGCTTGGGAGAGGCCCCCAGAGCCGCAGTGGCAAGACGATCAGACCTGGGCAGTGCAGCGCTGCTTGCTCCTCAGAGGCGCTGGCTGCAGCCTGGGCTGTGGGCATCTCAGAGGGCAAGGCTCAGGTTCAGGGGGTTCTCCCTGAACCTGCCCATGCCAACTGGCCCTTCCTTTGATGTTTGCACTGGACTAGGTGGTAGGAAAAGGAGTACGTCAAGGCTGTATGTTGTCACCCTGCTTATTTAACTCATATGCAGAGTACATCATGAAAAACGCTGGGCTGGAAGAAGCACAAGCTGAAATCAAGATTGCCGGGAGAAATATCAATAACCTCAGATATGCAGATGACACCACCCTTATGGCAGAAAGTGAAGAGGAACTAAAAAGCCTCTTGATGAAAGTGAAAGAGGAGAGTGAAAAAGTTGGCTTGACGTTCAACATTCAGAAAACGAAGATCATGGCATCTGGCCCCATCACTTCATGGGAAATAGATGGGGAAACAGTGGAAACAGTGTCAGACTTTATTTTTTTAGGCTCCCAAATCACTGCAGATGGTGACTGCAGCCATGAAATTAAAAGACACTTACTCCTTGGGAGGAAAGTTATGACCAATGTAGATAGCATATTCAAAAGCAGAGACGTTACTTTGCCAACAAAGGTCCGTCTAGTCAAGGCTGTGGTTTTTCCAGTAGTCATGTATGGATGTGAGAGTTGGACTGTGAAGAAAGCTGAGCACTGAAGAATTGATGCTTTTGAACTGTGGTGTTGGAGAAGACTCTTGAGAGTCCCTTGGACTGCAAGGAGATCCAACCAGTCCATTCTGAAGGAGATCAGCCCTGGGTGTTCTTTGGAAGGAATGATGCTAAAGCTGAAACTCCAGTACTTTGGCCACCTCATGTGAAGAGTTGACTCATTGGAAAAGACTCTGATGCTGGGAGGGATTGGGGGCAGGAGGAGAAGGGGACGACAGAGGTTGAGATGGCTGGATGGCATCACCGACTCAATGGACATAAGTTTGAGTGAACTGCGGGAGTTGGTGATGGACAGGGAGGCCTGGCGTGCTGCGATTCATGGGGTTGCAAAGAGTTAGACATAACTGAGCGACTGAACTGAACTGAGTGGTCTCCAAAGGGCCTTCCTGCTCTGCCCCTCCTGGTTCCAGCCCCCTGTACCCCAGCGAAGGCCCATCTCTACAAACAGTTGCTTCCCCTTCGTACTGTCATCCCTCCAGCTCCCCACTTGGAGAAAGCAAGAGAGATACACCCCTGAGCAGATCACCGCATACGGGCCCCCTCTATCCTCCCATCCCAGCTTCTAGCCTAGAGGTTAAACAGAGTTAGGGAGGACAGTTTTGAAAACTATTGTATTTCACAAATCCTGAGTCAGTGATGGGGGCAAGGGCAAGAAGACAAAGGCTCTGTACCCTGGGCATCTCCTGAGGCCAGAGAGTCAGGCAGGCCCTCCTGGGCTTGGGGGATTCAGAGAGGGGCACTCTTACTGGCAGGGGTAGCAGAAATGGGCCCCAGGGGTACACTGAAGCTGAGGTACCCAGAGAGAGGGCATAGCCTGTCTGCATGGGCAGCCCAGCCAGGGCAAAGCCCCCAAAGCAGGCACTGTGAGACCAGAGGCTCAGAAAGCTGGGCTCAGTTTCTTAAATGGAGCCACTAGTGGGTGTCCTTCACATCACATGGGAAAGTTGATGAAATTGTGATACAAAGGCATCATTATCTTGGAAAGAAACAAAGGATGATATTTTTAGAGCCTGTTAGTTTCTTCTAGTAGCTGCCAGCACTTTCCCGGGTAACCCAGGAGAATTTTGCTAATCAAACAGGCTCCGTGGCAAAGCAGCCATAAACACTGTGGGTGGGGGGCCTCCAGCCCAGAGCCTCCCACTGTTGAGCCAGCAACCTGGCTTCCTCTGCCCGTCAGCCTTGCCAGCAGGGTGAGCGGGGGCCCATGAATGCCACTGAGTCTTTGCAGTGACACGCCAACAATTAGCAAAGTGGATAAAAGGAGATTCACACACCCACTTAGGATCTGTACTTTTATACTGCTAAGAGATATTTTGACCTTCTAGTTTATTATGATTCAAGAAAAAGTCAATATTTCTTAGCTTTCCAAGGCTGGAAGAATTTAAATGAGTTATTGAATCAAGCAGTTAATCTACTGATAACTGATTTTTTTCCTTTCAAATCTATAATGATGAAAAGCAGACTTAACCAAAAACAAGTTTTTCTTTTTTTTTTTCCTTAGGCATTTTAATCCCATAGAGTAGGAGTTGAGGCTGAAAGTTCAGTCTTGACTGCCAGGGCCATTCTGTCTTGCCAATATTTTGAAGAAAATTTAATTAAAACTTAAAAGCAAAGACTTCTGTGGCCATAAAATCTGTATACATGTTTCAATTATTTGTGTTTTGATATCCCTTTATAACTCTCAATTTCCTATCTGTTGCCATTAATGCCATGTGGCCATCATCCAGTTTTCTGGGCTCCTGAGGAATGTCCCATAGGTGATGGATGCTTATTTAAGCATCCACGTAAGTGAGCCTTTTCAGCAAGAAACCACTCTGCCCCACTGCTCTGGTGTGTGAGCTCGGGACACCACTGCCTGACATCGTCATGGGTGTGTGTTGGGTACAGGAGACACACAGCACCGTGGCAGCTGCTGTTTCCATGATCTCAGCCTTCCTGCCCGTGGACACAGGCTGTAGTATTACGCCAGAAGGACTGTTGTTATTGTTAGTCACTCAGTCGTGTCTGACTCGTTGCTACCCCAGGGACTGTTGCCCACCAGGCTGTTCTGTCTATGGAGTTCTCCAGGCAAGAATACTGGAGTGGGTAGCTGTTCCCTCCTCCAGGGGACCTTCCCAACCCAGGGACTGAACCCAGGTCTCCCGCACTGCAGGCAGATTCTTTACCTTCTGAGCCTCCAGGGAAGGGCTGAGCAGTAGAGTGCCGGTGCTGCCACTGCTCCTTTGTCTTGGAGAACCATACTCTTTCCAGAGGAAATGGTCAACCTCTGACCTCCCTGCCTTGGCTGCTCCCGTCCCTAGACACTTAGAGAGCCACTTTCTCGTTACTGCACTGTTACTCACTAGTCTCCACCGTGGCTCCCCAGTGCCTAACACATCAGACTGAAGTTCCACTTGGCTCTCTGAATCTAGCAAGACAGACCCACATCTTGCACCTCTTACTTCCCACCCCGACTCCTGCACAAAACCCCTCCTCACGTCAGGTCTCCTCCCTAAGGCAGGCAAATGCTCGCTGCATGGTGGTTACAGGAACCTTGGCTCAAGCCCCCATCCCTTGGCAAGCCCTCCGCCTGTCAGTCAGCAGGGTCCACTGGTACCTCACCACCTCCACATGGCCCTCTATTTACGCCTCCCTCCCAGGACAGGCAGGGGTTGTGTCTGGGATGTTTGGTGGGAGCCAGACATAAAACCTGGGCTCTACATGACAAGGCATTGCTTGTAGCCTCCTGTCCACCACCCATTGGAGGGACAGGGGCCCCATGGGGCGCCTGAGCCCCGATGCCTCGGCTTCGCAGACTCTGGCCAACACAGCCTGAGAGAGCCATGCAGGTGGCCCATGCCCCCGAGTGCTGGCGGCTGACCCTCTGTGTTTGTGTGCCTCGCAGGACTTTCCAGCCACGACGAGCAGCCAGCCTCCTGCGGGAAGAAGTTGTGCGGCCGTGGGAGCAGGTGTACGCTCAGCAGGGAGACGGGGGAGCCCGAGTGCCGATGCCTGGAGGCCTGCCGGCCCAGCTACGTGCCCGTGTGTGGCTCAGACGGGAGGGTTTACGAAAACCACTGTGAGCTCCACCGCGCTGCCTGCCTGCTGGGGAAGAAGATCATCACGGTCCGCAGCAAGGCCTGCTTCCTGAAAGGTGGGAAGATGGCTCCGTGCCTCTGTGGGTTTTGCCACAGATCCTCTAATGCCTTTCTGACAAATGACCTGGGTGCTGAGTCTACAGGTTAAATGTGTTTTTAAAAAATAGAGAAAGAGGAAGATTGGAGCCTTAAAAGCAGTAGCAGTGTTTCAGTGCTGCATGGGCATTTGCGTCCACCTCCAGAGGCCCCTGCTCTTGAGGAAGGGCCCAGGAAGTCTGGGCTGGTGCAGAGCCCATGTCCATAGGGTCCAGGCTGAAAGACACTGCCCGGGTCTGTCTCACAGGGTGGGTCCTGCCAGGTGGTGGCAGGGAGCACACTGACCCCTCTGGACTATGTCTCATGAATCAGAAGGTCACTCTGTGCATAGAAAGTAGTCAGATGAGCCCCTCCCCACCCCAGGACAGAGGTTCCCAGCATGGCAGTCACTCCAGCTCTGGCCTAGAGTGGTCGCCTGGCCTGTCTAGAGCACCTCAGAGCAAGATAAGAAAGGTCCTGCATGGATGTCAGACCATCTCCATGGAGGAGGGGGCCAAAGTGTTCATGCCCTGACCTTGAGTGAGAAGAGCAGTGCCAGCTCCTGGCAGAGGGTAAGAGCCTCAGGGGCAAGGCCTGTGGCTCTTTGTACAGGAATATCATCTTACTAACATGTGGCTCAAGGCCTTGTTGACACCAGGAAGGTGTCAACAGCTCACAGATGTTCCAGGACGTGAGAGTTAGGCCACAAATTTCTGTGTCTCTCTGGCTGCGATGAATGGTGCATGTCAGAGGCTTCTGTGTTTGTGATGCTGAGCCCAAATGGCCACACGTGAATAATCTAGGTGATGTGAGACAGCAGAAGCAGCTTGTATGCAGGTGGGAACAGGTCCTCTGGCCTGAGCTGTGGGATCTTGGGGGTAGCGGGGAGCCCACGTAGGCCTGTGTGATGTCCCAGACCTCCTGTGGGGCAGGGCCGGGAGGGGAGGAGAAAGCTGGGATGGAGCCCCGCTGCCAGTGAGTGCCTGTGACACTGACAGAAAGGGACTTTTGTGTGGCCACAGCTGGGGGCCTGGGCTCCAGGAGGAAAGGGCCAAGCTCAGGCCTCCCTCTCCCAGGCATCAGGTCCGTGTGGCAGGAGCAGTCACAATGCAGGAGCCCAAGTCTTATGGGCCTCCTGTAACCCTAGGGAAGGTAGCTTTCCCTCCTCGCCCACGGGCCCTGGCAGGGGTTCCTGGAGCAGGTGGGTCTCTGGACTGTTGAGTTTATCCTGTGATGGGAGGAGTCTTGGACCCTTTCATGGGTGTGCTTGTGACATGAATGCTGAGGCACTTCAGAAATCACGAGGCCCAGTATGGAAATCAAACCAAAACAAGCACAGGAAAAATGTCGGAGGCCCGGAAGCCCTGCCCAGTCCAGGCCTGCCTGTGCCTCGGCAGCCGTGAGCACTAAAAACACTTGGCCACTTGCTCCAGCTTTATTGGTCATGTTGCATTTTATAGACTGACGTTCCATTCTCCAGTTTCCAGTATTCCCCCAGACTGCATCTTTCTAAAGGTTTTTATTTGTACATCAGAGTGTGCACGGCCTCCCTCACCATCTGTTATTCAAACAGCATTTCTCATTTCACGCGAGGGAAAGTCAACCACCACAGAACCTGCTGCGATGAGGGGTGATGGGAGAGTTGGGAAGGGGCGAGCAGATTAGGTCTCGGTTCTGCTTCACGCTGATTGAATTTATCCACCAAATCCTTCTGATTCAATGGGGTTTTCACTGGTGTTGTGAAATCCCACCCACTCACCGTGGCAGCACCGATCTCCAAACAATCCTTTTTCAATGGAGAGAGGTGCCTGCAAGGTCCCAGAGGGACCTGGGTTTGCAGGCCAGCTGTGCGACCTTGAGTGCATGACTCCGCCTCTCTGGGCCTTTTGCTCAGCTGTAGAAAGGGGCTGCTGGCAGTTTCCACCTGCTCTGTGGAGAAAAGTAAGATGCAGCACAGAAACCACTTAGCATGGGCCAGGCACATTACACAGGTCGGGTATTAATGACACCTGTTGTCATCGTTTATCTAATTCGCGGTGGCCTCAGGCCTGGAGCAGGGAGACGCACGAGCTGTGAGGGGATGCAGAAGCAGGGACAGGCACTCCTGCCCGGCAGGTCTTAGGCGTGGACAGCTTGCTGGTAGATGGAGAGTGGAGGTGGGAGGTGCTGAGAGGCAAGCTCTCCTGGAGATGTCCACCTGCAGCTAGGGTTCCCCTTTCTGCAGACCTCATCCCCTGGCTCTGAATCCCACAGAGAAGCCTTCACTGCCTCTGGTTCAGCATCAGCTCCAGTCCCTGGAGGCAGGAGGGCCAGCTGACTTCTCCTCCCTTAGTGTTTACATGGGGAATATCCAGCAAGCAGTTCACTGACCCCAGAGTCCCGGTGGCCGTGGAGGCAGGCAAGCCCAAGGAGGGTGCTTTGGGAGAGAACCTCCATCTTTGCCAGAACCATGGGTTTCACAGGGAGCAGGAGGTAATGGATGGACAGAGTGCTAGAGGGAGGCAGGATGGGATTCTCTGGGGGAAGGAGGGTGGGTATAGAGGACAGCTTCCTACAGTCCTCACCCAAGATGGCAGCAGAGTGTTTAACACTGTCTTGAGCTCCAAGGATGACAATGTGTCTCTGTCCCAAATGTCCAGGGAGTTGTTGATCCAGGAAACTTGAAAATACCTTTCTGCCTGTCCAAACAAAAATTATAAAATCCTTCGTGTTTCATTCTCTTTTCCCACCAGACTTTACAAAGAGAAGTTACGACTTCATTCTCTGAGGTTTTCTTTACCCCCCAGAAGTCACTATATTAGGATGGTCCCTATGGGGTTGGAGTGTGTGGAGCAAGGGAGATGTGGGCTTCCAGGCCGGGCCACCGCAGTTCAGAGCAGTTGCTCTGCCACCAGAGCCCCTCCCTACACTCTTGTTGGGGGGGTGTCTTCTTGGGGGTACCACTTGAGGTCACACGGTGCTTACTGCTGTGCAAGGAAGGAGAGTCAGCATTCAAAGACCACATACAAGAAAACTTGTGGTAACACATTCTAGTTGCTATGGCAATGGAATACTGTGTGAATACAGAATGAGATACAACATCATTTAGGGCTCATTCACTGGTGAGAAAATCAAAACTGAACTCTGCAGCCTTGTCTCAGCGGCCGTGGGCAGCTTCCATACCAGCCCTCCTGACATCCGAAAAGTCAGGGGGATGAAGGAGGTGGGATACTGTCTCTCTGTCTCCTCGGGGCAGAACTAGTCGCATTTGTCCTCAGCACCAAATACCTCCAGTGAACACCAAGAGAGTGGGTAGATTTCTCTGCACCTTTAACTTCTTCTAGAGTTTGTGTCTGAAGTTATCTTGTGACATGGCCTTCCTATTTGCGTACCGAATGGCACTTTTAAAATGATTTTCCTGACTCAGTTCTGAGTTCATGCTCTATCTCCTATGCTGTGGGAGAAGAGGAGCTTGCCTCCCAGCCATCACTCCGCACGCCAGGCTTGTATTATTTTAGATGATACAATGTCATAGTTAGGCAGTTTTCTAAACAAACCATGACATTATGGAAGAAAGGAGCCTGTCAGAGGTTCAGTTCTGAACAGACCCTTGAGCTTCCTCATCCTGCATGGCATTTGTGAGTGCACGTTGGTGCTTCAGAGGGGAATTCCCAGACTTATGAAATCAGAGGAAATAATTGCCACTTTATTTTGAAAGTTAAACATACTATAGGCTCACTAGCAAACCTTTTTTTTCCTGAAGTGTGGCTGAACACAGGAATAAAAACTCAACCTTCTGTTACAAGTTAGCAGAGCCGATACAACTTGCTGCCAAAGACTTTTTTTCTTCTTTGGGGTATTTAGATGTTGTTACTTTAGCACCTTATACCTTTAGGAATATAAATTGAGTCCCATGCCTCCAGGGCATTTCTGCACTTCCCTGCCCTGCCAGGGAGAGATACTGTCATTCCCAGCTGTGTCAGCTTCCCCAGGTGTAGGGGCAGCGGGCACAGGGCTATGGTGGGGGCAGACACCCTAGGGATTTGGTTTTATGCTGCTGGAGAGGTCCCTACAACGGGGAAATGCTGGGGCCTGAGGAAGCATCATGGGGAGGCCCACACTGAGGGAGCAGGTGGCACAGGGCCAGAGGCATCAGCTTGAGGCCAGCCATGGGGCCATTCCACACTGCCTTGGGGAAAACACACGCTCTCTCTGTCTCACTACGTCTGGAAGATGGGATGATGATAATGCCTACCTCATAGAATGCCGTGAGCATAAAATGAGCAGTGCTAGGCACATCGTCATGCATGCTCTTCTCTAAGCAGTATCAGTATCACTCAGGATAATGGTGACGTCATGGCAAACATCGGGGCACGGTCAAGGGACAGATGCAGGAGGCTCCAGGAGCCCTGCTCACGTGTGATTACACTCGGTATGGGCTTAGACGTCAAGGGTGTGAATGTCCTGTGAACAAGGGGAGAGAAGAGCATTTGTCCTCCATGTTTACTTAAGGAGCGACTGGAATTTGATCTCCAAATGATCAAAATTCCAAACCCTTCTCCAACTGCCTTACTTTTTGAAAAGAAATGTAGTGAGTCATCCAGGTTCACCTGGTAAGCTTGTAGAGGTGGAAGAGAAGAACCAAGAACTCCTGATTCCAGGTTTAGAGGAAGGTTCTGGAACGCATGAAAGGCTTTCGGGAACTGCCAGCCGAGGGAAGGATTGGTCCACCTGAGGATGAAAAGGGGAATGTCTAGGGAGGGAGCTGGAGAAAAGACAATTGAGTTGAATCTTGAAGAGTGAATAAGGGCTTCATAGGGTGCAGACATGAAGTGGTAATACATGCAGACTCTCAGGACGGAGCAAGTGATTAAAATGCAGGTCCTGACAGGGAGCTGGGGTTGATGATTGAGACTATGGAGGAATGGAGACAAGAGGGTAAAAGACAGGCCTGTGTGCCAACCTAGGTAGTTGTCAGATAAGCTAGTCCAACCTTCCCATTTCCCCACATGGGGACCCAGAGCCCCAGCGAGGCCCCTAGTCCTCGAGCTCTGCTGATGTAGCCCACCCTTCATCATCACCCCCAACTTTGGGGCTGTTTTCAATTCAGTCCCAGCAAGTCATGTTCACAGTAGGCGAGACTGCCTTTTCCTTTTCCCCCAGGAGACTTTGTGGAGGAAGGACTTAGGTGCCATGGTCAGTGGGCAAGGCCCTTCTGCTGGGCTGGGCCTCCTGGCTGTGCAGGTCAGTAAGAGGCCCAGCTGGGAGCTTCTCCAGGAAAGCCGGCTGAGTTATCCTGAACTCACAGCCCCTCCCCACACCAGAGCACCAGCCACTTCCTCTCCCCTAAGGAAAGAGAGGGAAACTCAGCAGCTGCCATAGGGGCCCAGAGACGAAAATCAGAGCCTCTGGGTGTGCCCTCCTTTAGCATGCTCTGGCCTCCACTTCCTCCTAACCCCCTTCCTGTTTCCAGTCTCTTCCAATTGCCCTTCCACTCCTGACCCCACCCGCATTCTGTCAAAGGCCGCTGCTACTTCCCCAGGCCTGGCAAAGGAATCTCCCTGTACCCTCCCTGGCCTTCCCTGTGGGCTCCACACAGGGGAATGTGGCCATTTTCCACCAAGCTGTCTCACTCATAGATGTTGGTTTGTTTTTAATTTTATTGAAGTATAGTTGATTTACAATGTTGTGTGTACAGCAAAATGACTCAGTCATACATGTGTATTCTTTCCGTTATGGTTTATCACAGGATGTTGGATATAGTTCCCTGTGCTATACAGTAAGACCTTGTTGTTTAGCCGTCCTGTACATGATAGTTTGCGTCTGCTAATCCCAAACTCCCAACCCTTTCCTCCCCAACCCCTCGCCTCTTTGAAATGAAGTGAAAGTCGCTCAGTTGTGTCCGACTCTTTGCAGCCCCCTGGATTATACAGTCCATGGAATTCTCCAGACCAGAGCACTGGAGTGGGTAGTGTTAGGTAAAAGACGACCAGGTACACCAAAAGAATGTCTTACAGGCATTAATGGCGAAGCGCTCCCCGGTGGGGTTCCCGGACCCGAACGGGGCAGGTCGAGGAAATCCGCGTGCCCCCACCGTGTAAGAAGTTTGTTTATATATGCACGCTCCAAGGGATGGCTGGGCTAGTGGATGGGGATTTGGATAGGTTGCCGGTTCGCGGCGTCGCAAGCTGATAGGTTTTTCTATGTGGCTGGGGCGGGGCGGCTTTAGCTGGCGGAGTGTGCTGTCGTTGGTCCCCGGGATCCAGGAGGATCCTTCTGTTAGGGACCTTCTCGCAGAGGTAGAGGAGGGGCCGACCCATCATGGCCCCCGGGGGCCGACCTTCCAGGTAGCCGTTCCCTCTCCAAGGGATCTTCCCAACCCAGGGATTGAGCCCAGGTGTCCCGCATTACCGCTGGCTTCTTTACCAGCTGAGCCGCCAGGGAAGCCCACTCGCCCCTTTGGCAACCACAAATCTGACCTCTGTGTCTGTGGATCTGGTTTTGCTCCATAGATACTCGTTTGTGTCGTAGTTTAGATTCCACTTGTAAGTGATATCATATGGTATTCATCTTTTTGTTTCTGATTTACTTCGCTTAGTATGATAATCTCTAGGTCCATCCAGGCTCCCTCAAATGGCATTATTTCACTCTTTTTGATGACTGAGTAATATTCAATTGTGTGTATCTGTGTACGTACATAGATGCATGTACATTTATTTGTTTATCTCCTGATGGACATTTAGGTGGTTGCCATGTCTTGGCTATTGTAAATAGTGCTGCAGTGAACATAGGGATGGATTTGTCTTTTTAAATTTAGTTTAGTCTGAGTATACACCAAGGAGTGGGATTACTAGATTACATGGTAGCTCAATTTTTATTTTTTTGAGGAACCTCCATACTGTTTTGACTGAACCAATTTACATTCCCACCAATAGTGTGAAAGGGTTCCCTTTTCTCCACACACTCTCCAGAATTTATTTTTTATCAGCTTTTTAGTGACGGCCATTCTGACTGGTATGAGGGGCTACCTCATTGTAGTTTTGATTTGCCTTTCTCTACTGATTAGCGATGATGAGCATCTTTTCATGTGCCTATTGGCCATCTGTATGTCTTCTTTGGAGAAATGTTTATTTAAGTCTTCTGCCCATCTTTCAATTGGATTGTTTGGAGTTTTTGTTATTGAATTGTAGGAGCTGTGTGTATACTTTGGAAATTAAGCCCTTGTTCATTGCATTATTTGCAAATATTTTCTCCCATTCCATAGGTTGTCTTTTCATTTTGATTATGGTTTCCTTTGCTGTGCAAAAGTTTATACGTTTCACTAGGCCCCATTTGTTTATTTTTGCCTTTATTTGTATTGCCTTGGGAGACTGACCTAAAAAAACACTGATACAATTTATGGTAGAGAACATTTTGCCTGTGTTCTCTTCTAGAAGTTTTATGGTGTCCTGTCTTACTTTTAAGTCTTTAATCCATTTTGAGTTTATTTTTGTGTATGGTGTGAGGGTGTGTTCTAGCTTCATTGATTTATATGCAGCTCTCCAACTTTCCCAGCACTGCTTATTGAAGAGATAGAAACAGTGTTGAATGTCCACTGGGTGGCCAGGCTGTGCAGGACCTGAGGGCACCAGCAGGGTCAGGACTGGAGGCCTGACTTCAAAGAACTAACAGCCAAAAGAAAGGTCAGAGTCACGTCTGCAGCACCCCTATTCTCTGGGCCATTGTGTGGCCATGCTGTAGCCAGAGACATCCCCAAGACCTCAAGGACCAATGGGAGTTTTCATGGACCATCTCCTCCTTGCAGCCTCCCCCATAGGTTCTGCCAGCATCAAAGCATCACCAATAGCCTCCCAGCACAATGGCCCTTGGGTCCCAGTCATCCTATTTATAGTATCTGCTTCCAGGATCAAGAAACATAACTTAAACATGTGTCTTCTCTGTATATTTACTCTAGATTTTATGCAAGTCCTAGTGTGAGCACCCTGCAAGTGTGCAAGGCTGCTATCAGTTTAGCATTTGTGGTGTGCGTCACAGAACTGCCACACTTTGGATGAATTAATTACATTTCAGTAATTAAAAATTGCTAATAAATTATTGAGCTGAGAAAGTCTCGCACTGCATTGATTTCACTTACGGAAACAAGTTGCAGTCTCTGAGGCCCCTACAGTGTTCCCTGTTCTTTCCCAGCACCCGCTCCTTATTCCAACCACTCCTCCTCTGTGTCCACTGACAGGCTCACATATTCTCATACCAAAGCCAAGCAGAGCCGGCTTTATCCCGGCATCCCTAAGGTACCATTTCTCCTCTCCCTTTCCCTCTCTCCCAGTCACCCAAAGCCTTGCCTGCGCTAGCTGCCTCCACGTCCCCAGCTTCCCCCACACTCTGCCCACCAGGGTCTGCACCTGGCTCCTGTCCCCACCAAGATCACTCTGCCCTTGTAAATTCCAAGCCCAGGTAGTGCTTTCCAGGCCTTGTCTGACTACATTCCCCCCACAGTGCTATCGTCACTCTTCCTGGTCCTGCCAGCCCCAGTCCTTCTGACTCTTCCCAGACCCCCTGTCCTGGCTCCTGGTCAGAAACTTCTTCAAACCCATCTTCCATGCGGCTTTAAGAGCGACCCCTCCAAGAGGTAACTCTGGCCACATTGCTCTGCTGCTTGAACTCTTCCGTCCATTCATTCAGAGAACATTCACTTCTTATGAGTCACATCTTCTCTGGCCACTGAGAATACAGCAATACACAGACAGACAGGATTCCTGCCCTCGCAGTGCAGACAGTTGTGTGAGGGGGACAGTAAGCAAGAGATAAGGTGTCTTAGGTGGTGACACGTGCAACAGAGACGAAGACAGGGAAATAAGTTATAGAATCTAACATGAGAAGTGAGTTTTGAGCAAAGGCCTGGAGGAGGCTGGGAGGTCAGGGAGCAAGGTGTTTGCATATCCAGGGAAAGAGCATCCCAGCAGAAGGAATAGCCAGTGCACAGACCCTGATGTGAACGCTCTCCTGGAACATTTGGGGATCAAAAGGGGGCCAAGGCTGCTGGAGCAGAATAGAGAAAGTGAGAGACATCCGAGAGGTAAAGAGACACCTCCTCCAAGTGGGGCCTTGTCAGCACTGAAAACCCAAACGCTTAGCCACCATGCCATGTTTTCCTTCTAGTTTTCAGCACCCCCACCCAGGGATGGCCTTGAGGGGACCTCCTCCTTCATCACCATCCCAGGAAGCTGGGAGGGGTGTGCCATGGGCTGGAAAAGATGGCCTGTCTAGGAGCTCCTCATCAAGTATTTCTAGCTTCACCCTTTAACTGAGATAAACCTACAGGGCCCAGGGGATTTCCTGCCTAAGTCCCAAGCTACCGTCAGAGCTTCTAGCAAGAGCAGTGTCCTCCCTTGGTTCTAACTTCTTGTTAGCTGGCATGTTGTTGTTGTTGTTCACTCACTAAGTCATGTCTGACTGTTTGCAACCCCGTGGACTGCAGCACTCCAGGCTTCTCTGCCCTTCACTATCTCCCAGAGTTTGCCCAGATTCATGTCCATTGTATCAGTGATGCCATCCAACCATCTCATCCTTCTCGTGCCTTCAATCTTTCCCAGCATCAGGGTCTTTTCCAGTGAGTCAGTTCTTCACATCAGGTAGCCAAAGTATTGAAACTTCAGCATCAATCCTTCCAATGAATAGTCAGGATTGATTTCCTTTAGGATTGACTGATTTGATCTTCTGGCTGTCCACGGGACTCTCAAGAGTTAGCGTACATGTCCTGCTATCCTGGGTGTCCTTATGAGTGGGGAAATGTGATTTGTCTTTCCATCCTTTGCTTATTGGAGATGTTCCATTCATTTCATAGATGAATGCACACATTGATGATTATATGTTAAATGGGGCTCACACAGTTCCTGAGGGGGCCCCATGTGAGAGGATGGGAAGGCCTAGCTGGAAGCCCTCCATTCAACACAAATCACAGGGTCCCAGCTGAAGAGGTGTGGATCCATAAGGAATCCTCCTCAGATTCTGTTCCCTGATGACATTAGGAGTTGAGGGGACTTGAGGGAGGAGGGAGGCAGAAGAAGGTGGGGTGGGGGGTGACATGGAGCGTCCTGCTCCCCAAGCTTCTGTGTAGGAGGCTGCTCAAGAAACGCCCTGCATGAAGAGAAGGGAGGCCCTTGGTTCAGGGTGCTTAGCACCACTTAGTGGAGCCCACGGCCAAGACTTGGGGAGCTTTGGATGATGATCAGAAGTCAGATGTTTAATTACTGGAGCGAGAAGAAGTTGATTTGGGACTTCTTTAAGGTTCTCCCCTATTGCGCCTTCAATTAAGATCAAGGCCCCCTTGTAGCAGCCGCTAAATGACACCGCATTTTGAATCTCTGTGCTCAAGCAGTTTATCTAATTATCTGTGTGACAAACTCAGCAGCTGTCAGACCAGCCACAACTCAAATATGTTGACTCTGCCCCTGCCTGAAAGTGTTGGCTGCTTACTAACAGGCTGAGGGCAAGGGCTCTCTGGCTCTTCTGGGCACGCGGAGTCCCTCTCAGGTTCTGTTCCCTGATGACATAGGAGTTAAAGGGGCCAGTGGCTGGGAGGACGGTGGGTCCATGAGTCCAGTAAGCCTGTTCTTGGTTCTCGACCCCACCCAATCCCCGGACTCACCTGCAGCCCCTGTGGCTGACATGGGTGCCCACTCTCTGCTTGCTTTTCTGGACAGGGAAATAAGGTACTAGTCTGAACCATCTTTTTTCTCCAAAGAGAGGGAGGTGCCACTTACCACTGTGCCAAATTAACTGAAACAAGTCAGAGGAGTTGGGGAAGTGGTCACGGGGTAGCCCACGGAGAGGTGACCTTCCCCAGCAGAATGGGCTCCTCAAAGGCATGCTTAAGGAGATCTAGCTCTCTCGAGTGGAGCTGAGTCCCCGCCCGGGACAGCCAAGGGACAGAGCTACAGAAAGCCGGGGCTCAGTCCTCCACAGTGTCTTGAGGCACAGGAACCGCCCATGTTCCTATTGTGGATAGACTTGTGCCCAGCCCTGTGCCACATGCCACGGAGGAGCAGTGTCCAGAACATGGGGTGTTCTTGAAGCTGCTGAGGGCAGAGCTCCCCAGGGACTCCTGGACTTGGGCACCTGGTCCCCATTAGCCTGCCCTCTGCCCTGCTTCTCATTGTTCTTGCTTCTCCTTTGATGGGTTCCGAGCCCTCATTAATGAAGGTACTCGGAGTGAAACTGTTAATACTTTCACGAAGCTACCCTAAATGAAAGGAGTAAAATCACTTTGCTTGCAGGTAATTAAAATCACCAGATGCAGTGAACCCCATTCACTTGTTATAAGCAGCGGGTGTGAGTGGTGCGCGTCTCTCTGTAGCGGGAAGAAAGGGCTCATCCAGTGGCCTGGCAGGCGTGTCTGTTTCCTGCTCTTCCGTAGGGGACTGTGTCCCACTGCCTGTCCCTCAGTCCACTCCCGCCCACTTTGGTCAGCTGAGGTGCAGCCGCAGGCCTATCCCTGGTAGTCTAGAAGACGCCTCGGTGAGCCCCGTCTGCCCTGCTCAGGGTGCCCAGCTGAGCTCTCTGACCCTCTGCCCACACCTCATCCTCTCTCCCCCTGCCCACTTCTCGCCCCTCTCCTCCCTTCGCCTATGTTCCTGCTCACCCCCACCCCATGCCACCCCCTGCCAGACAGTAGTAGCGTGAAGGTCTTATTTACATGCCAGGCTTCTCTCAGTAAACACTCTGCTCATGGTGTTTTCTGTTTGGTTGGCTTTTACTGAAGTATAGTTGATTTGCAATATTGTATTAGTGTCAGGTATGTATCAACATGATTCAGATATATATATGTGTATATATGTATATATTTTTGTATGTGCTTATGTTATCCTTTTAAAAAATTCTTTCCCATTATAGGTTATTACAAGATGCTCAGTATAGTTCCTTACGGTATACAGTAAATCCATGTGGTTTATTTATATATGGGAGTGTGCATCTTTGAATCCAATATTCCCAATATATCCCTCCCCCCGCCCCCACTCCTACTTTGGTAACCAGTAAGTTTGTTTTCTGTGTCCGTCTGCTCATGGTTTTAAAGCAACAAACTCTCCATTTTAAAGAGTTTTATGGCTCTCAGGGCAAACAGTTGCAGGTATCAGGAAGACCTAATGAGAACAGGGATCTGTTAAGAAGGAAGGCAGAGCCCACTGCTGGGAAACGTGGTTTCTTTCCTGTGAGAAATGCCGGCAGGAGCCCATGGACTCATTTAGAGAAACAGTTGGCAGGAAGCAAGATGCACCCTTGAACGTGCCTGTCTAGAAGACTGGGGAAAGAAGTAACTCGAGCTGAAGGCTCTGCCAGGCTTCCTTTGGTTGCAGCTCCTCAGGGACTCAGTTGGCTGCATTTACAATCTCCAAAAATTGCAGCAAATTATTATGAGTTCACGCATCTCATCCTTTTGAAGAGGTCAGAGGTTTGGATGAGAATGGAGGGCAGGTAACACAAGCAGCGCACGCTGCGTGCTGCTCCCACACCTGGGTACTCATCACTCTTCCTCACCATCACACCTTCCTCACTGTGTGTCAGTCCACACAGCCCTCCCAGGTAAAGACTGTGATTGTCCCTACTTGGCAGGTGAGGAAACTGAGGCTCAGAGAGGTTTAGTGACTTGTCCAAGACCACTCAGCTGGTGAGGGGAGAGCTGCCCTCCAAGCTCACGTCTCTCTGACTTTCTGATTGTGAATGCTTCATGTTGCCTTGGCACCCACTTCTCTGCCACGTCCGCCTCTTACCTATAGCGATTTTTATGATTAACAAAAGGAAACAAGCTTTGAAACTCTTCGGACCCTTAAAGCACTAGGTGATTGCTGCTCACCATCGTTTTATAAAACTCACAGGCAGATGGTGCCTGTGTCCCTATTCTGTTCTGAGGGAGGCATTTTCACACATGGAGCTGACAGTAACCTTGCTGTTAGCCACTCTTGTCTCAGCAAAGAAATGGTGTTTTTTAAAAAACATTTCTTCCTTTGTGGTCTTTGCTCCTCTTATGCTTTCTGTGTGTGTGCTGATTTTTATAAAAGGACAGAGATGTTGCAGTGAGCCCTGCCCAGTCTGGCCCTGGGTCAGGATGAGCTGGGAAGCATGTGTGTGCTCCTCAGAGGCACCAGAGGACACAGCAGACTTGGAGCCAAGCCACCGACCAGGCCTGCTGTGAGCAGACTCGGCCTCTCACTGCAGCGGCGGGTGGACTCCTGCGGGGACCAGGGGCCTCTGGGATGGCCTGAGATGGTGTTCCTGGAGAAGGGGGTCTGAGCAGGTGTGATCAGGAAAAAGGCTGCTTCATGCAGGATTTCCAAGCAGCTACAGGGTGTGCCCTGACTTAATTCCACCTGTTTGCTCAGGTTCCCAGAGCAAGTAAAGCAGTGGACCTGTCCTCAGCATTATGTGGACCAAGTCTTACCCTTGGGTTTCAGGATTACTTAAAACAACCTGTGATTCTTATATCTGGCTGTTCATGACTTGCCAAGACTCAACAACTCAATGTTTCATTTATTTCTCAAGTTCTATGCATCAGGCCCAGTTCAGGGGCTGGGGACTCAAGAGGACTGTGAGGTGGCCCTGCCCACGGAGAGCTCACAGTGGAGATGTATGTAAAGCTGGGTGAGGAGCACCATGGTGGAGCCTCTCTAGTCTTCTAGTCTGTTATGGAAGGAACCGGAAGACCTCCCAGGGGAGGTGCCATCTGGGCTGAGTACTAAATGATGGGTAGAAATGGATGAGTCAAAGAGGGAAGAAAAAGGCCTTTTAGGCCAAGGGTCAGGATGTGAAGCCAGTATGGGGAGCCACAAGCCACCTGCTGTTTTCCCAAATACAAATTTCAAGGTGAGAGAACAATGCAGCAAGAGATGAGTCTGAGGAGGGGCTCTGGCCAAGCCAGGGCTAGACCTTGAGCTTTGGGTTATAGGAATGGATTTTCTTTTGCAGGCAGGATTGGAATTTTAATAGTTGAGCTGGTGTTTAGCAGCATCACCCAACATTTCCATGGGGAACAGCTTTGAGCCGAGCCCAGTGAGGAGGCATCTGATGCATGCAATAGAGAGACGTGGAGCCTGAATTAAGGGAGTGAACAGACTGGGGAACTCTTCGGGAAAAATCAGTTTGGCAGGATCAGGGACTGGTTGAACACACTGGGGATCAGGGACTGGTTGAACACACTGGGAGAAGGAGGTGGAGGCGATGTGGAGGCTCAAAGCCTGGACACAACGCTTTTCTTTTCCCCAGAATGGGAATGCAGGGGTAGGAGCTGTGAGTGGTGGGCTCATCCCATCTGCTGTGGATGTGGGGGAGTCTATAGCCATGCAGGAAGGCTGGGCAGAGAGGGACTCAGGTTCTATTAAAAACCTGCCTTCTAGACTTCAGCCATTCCTACCTGAAGAGACTTTCAAACAGTTGGGGGATGACAGAGTCAGGCCTGCCTCCTACCCCTACTGCCTTAGTCAGGGCTCCCCAGAGACACAGAACCAATAGGGTGTGATTAGAGAGAGGAAGAGATTTAGTATAAGAAATTGCCTCATGTGATTGTGGAGGCCAAGATGTCCCAACTCTGCAGGATGGGCCAGCAGACTGGAGACCCAGAAAAAGTCCATGTTCTGTTTAGAGTCTGAAGGCCATCTGCTAGAGAATTCTCTTACCTGAGGGAGAGCTGGTCTTTTTGTTCTAGTCAGGCCTTCAGCTGATTAAATGAGGCCCACCCCCATTGTGGATTGTCATCTGCTTTACTCAAACTCCACTGGTTTAAATTTTAATCGCATCCAGAATACCTCTACAAAAACATGCAGAACAATGTCTGATCACCTATCAGGGTGCTGTGGCCCAGCAAAGCTGAGGCATAAAATTAAGCACTGTCTACTCACCCAAGTTCCCTGGTGGCTCAGATGGTAAAGAATCCGTCTGCAAAGCAGGAAACCTGGGTTCAGTCCCTGGATTGGGAAGACCTCCCCCCACTTCCCCCAGAAAAGGGAATGGCAACCCACTCCAGTATTCTTGCCTGGAGAATCCCATGGACAGAGGAGCCTGGCGGGCTACAGTCCATGGGGTCACAAAGACTCAGACATGACTAAACAGCATTGTTCTAACCGCCTTCCTCAGACCTTAGCCAGTCCTCATCTAACTGTAAGTACAGGTGATCGCTGGCTAGGTCAGCATGAGCTTCTTCAGTCAACAGGAGCCAAGCGTCCCTTCTGGACCATGCTCTGAACAGCCCTGTGGCCGTGCTGGCCCTGTGTCGGGGCACAGCCCGTTGCCACTCCACCTGGAGAGGAGGAAGGAGGCACTGTTCAGACGTTCAGGGATGCACAGGCTTCCCTCGCCCTGGGGCTCGGTCCCTGACCCTGAGCTGCAGATGGAGTGTTGACTCTTTGGGTCATTGTACCTGCCTCCCCTGATTCCAGCCCAGCCCTCACTCCCTACACCTAGCACCCACAAGATCCACAGAAAGGTAGGAGGGATGGCACTTACCCCACAAGTCCCCACCCTCCTGTACCCGCCGGTCTGAGAGGTGCTTTCTGCCAGTGACTGTTTGCTCAGTCAAGTTCTTCTCTACCTCAAGCTTAGTAGTGAAAACGGTAACTGAAATTATCCTTCACCACTCTGATGATATAAAATGCAAACTTGAGAGGAGAAAAATCAAAAGGGGAGAGAGGCACCACATTTTTCCGAGCACAGGGAAGGCGCACAAGTGGTGGGAGACGGCAGTAGGACACAAAGGCTGCGGAGTAGATCCTGACATTCTGGTCCAGGGATCCTTTGGAGCCACACACCTCAGCTGGCAAGCTGCCATGTTCAGAGAAACAGGAATCAAAGTATTTAATCAGCCACCTTGGCTGATGGAGGGCTTTGAGGGAAGAACAGGGAGCCCCAGTTTCTCCTCTAAAGCGGCAATGAAGGTGGCAGTAGGAGTCTCGCCTCTTAATAAGACGGCGGCCAGTTAACAGAACAAATGTCTGAGGTGTCCCCGCCAAGGGCCGGGACGCCTGCTTCTCTCCCAGAGCTGCCCCGGGGCCGGCCAGTCAGACAGGCAGGCACATGACTTAAGTTAATTGGGAACACCTCCTTCTAGGGAAGTGAGCACTGGCTTGTCACTGATTGGGACCCAAGTTTGTTTTTGACAGATCTCTTTGCCTGACCCCAGATAGACGCGTCCTTCCGATGGGCTCCCCTGTCCCTACCACCCACCACCACGGAGACTGTATGATTGGGGGTATCTCACCAGGGCTCTCTCAGAGCCAGAGGGCGTGGCCAGGAATCTACAAAGCCAGGAGAATTTGGCAGTAGAGGACTGTGCCCAGCACACCTGGTCCGTGGTCCACGAGAGGGCAGCTCTCCTTCCTTGTCCAGTCTGTGTCCAGAGAGCCCCGGCCAGGACCCCACCTGGATCTGGACACCAGAGGTGAACTCCAGGAGCAGGTACTGAAGGTGGCCCACGGGAGAGGTGTGACTCGGGACAGGGATGCTTAGGGGAGGGCAGAGTCAGGTGGGCTAGGCTTGCTCTGATGGGGAGGAGGTGGTTATGTCACGGGAAAGGTAGATTTCCGAATGTGCTGAGGAGTGGAGTAGCATGCTGTAAGGGCCCCGTGGGCACACAGGCCCAGGTCAGCTGCAGTCGGAGGCCGGTTAAGGGGGCGTAGCTGACTGCATATTCACCAGGCAGGCACAGCCTCCCGTTCTCTCTCCTTCCCAGGGCTCCATCCTCTCACCTCCCCCTTTCGGCTCTCCCTCTCCGCCCCTCTCCCCAGGAAGTCTGACTTGAGTGTGCCCACACATATCTAAAACAAGCGGCTGGAAAATTGTTTCTCAGTGAACTGGATGGCACAGGCCATTTTAATGACTTGAGCAGTTTTACTGGCATTTAGACACGATTGAAATACTGAGCTGTCCACCCTCCCCTGGACATTGTCATCCAGGGTGGGGCAGGAACCTGGAACCCCTTCCATGTGACTCTCCTGGTGTGTGTAGGGAGGCATCTTCATGAGAGCCAGCAAGCTTTCCTTTGTTGGAGGATCCTTTTCTCCAGCTTTTCCATCAGTCTAGATTATAAATAAGGGACTAAGTCAAAAAATAAGTGAGTAATTTCTCCGTGTTCTTGCCTCCAGTTTAAAGAGGAAGGTGGGGGGGATGATGAGAACAGTCAGGTGGTTGGGTGGGAATTATTGCCCCTTGTGAAGAGGAGGCCAAGGCTTCCAAAGCATGCTGGGCTCTGTGGCAGTAACAGAGTCTCAGTAACCCAGGAGACGTGTGCTTGTCACCCGCACCACATAGCCGGCGTGGGTCAGCACAGCGTAGTCACAGGGACCCGCCTCAGCACCTGCTCCCCAGCACGGCTGATGGGGAAGGAGTATGGTGGGTGAGCAGAGCTCCGGCTGGGCTGTTTGCTGGGCCTCTCCCACTCCCATGATAGTTGAAGTCAGGTGTGAGACCACATCTATTGGCACAAATGGACACCTACCCTTCTGTGAGAACAGGTTCCCAGATGGATGTGCAGTGGAGAAAATTAAGCCATGTTCCCCTTTGTGTCTTGGCCCCTCTCTTCTGCTGGGGGAAATCCATATGGAGGTTATAAATCCTGAAAACAGGACATAAAGGATAATGGGTTTAAGGCTAAAATTCGTCTTCCCACAGCATCAGAAGAAAACAATCTCCTTATACTTTGTCTTAGTGCCTCCTGGTTTTTATATCTACATTTAACTTTTGCCCACCAGGTAGCACAAATACACAAACAGAAATGACAAAGCCACAGAATGAAGCTCTTCTTTTAAGTTTCCAGAGAGAGCAGATTGAAACTTTTAGCATAACAAAAGCAATTACAACCGCCATACACAAATTGCTTCCTAGTGACCAAATTTTACATCCCTGAAACCTCCAAGTGTTTAAGAATATCCACAAAATTAATATTTTATGGACAGGACTAAAAGACTTCATAATGTTTTCCAAAGTTTCTGTCCTGGGCCCAGATATGGGCTTGGCTTAACAAGCCTAAGTGTATAAAGCCTAAATATCCGTCTTATGTATTGAGGCATGGTTTGCTTCTTCCCAGTTTTGAACTTAATATAGTGGAGCTGTGCTGTAATGTCCTGTTTTGATTTGCTACTCTCACAAGACATCATATCTGTAAGACACCCATGTTGAGTATAGCTATGGCTTGTTTGTGTTACTGAAAACCCCTTATATAAATATACCACCATTTATCTATCACACTGCTGACAGGCAGTATCATTTCCCATTCAGGTCTATTGCTGAAATCATTTGTGTATATGCCTTTTGCTACGGTGGTTTAGTCGCTAAGACATGTCCGACTCTTGCCACCCCATGGACAGTAGCCGGCCAGGCTCCTCTGTCCATGGAATTCTCCAGGCAAGAATACTGGGGTGGGTTGCCATTTCCTTCTCCAGGGGATCTTCCTGACCCAGAGATCGAACTTGCATGTCCTGCATTGCAGGTATACTTTTTACCAACTGAGCCACCAGGGAAGTCTTCTGTCTTGCTGTGCATATGCAGAGCAGAGTGCTTCTCTAGCCTTACTAGAGATTGGCGTATTGTCTTCCAAGTTGCTGGCCATTCCACCCTGAAAAGAGCAACATATGAGAGCTCCTGCCCTTCACACTGCTAGCACTGTGACAGTTAAGCATGTTAAATTTACACTCTCTGGCAGCGGGGTGGGGGTACGAAATGCTGTTTCACTGTGGTTTTAACAGACTTTTCTCATCACCAGTAAGACTAAGCATCATTTCATTTGTTTATTGTCGATTTTGATTTCATCTTCTCTCAAGGACCTACCCAAGTTTTCTGTTCATTTCTCCATTCAGTTGTTTATCTTTTTAAAAGATTGATTTATGGTAGTTCTTTCTGTACTCTGAATGCTTATTCTTTGTTGATTATATTTATTACAAACATATTCTTCCAATGGTGGCTTGACTTTTCACTCTGTCTTGGTTTATTTTTAAGGATGAAAGTTCTTCATGTTAATGTAGTTTAATTTATCAAGCTTTTCCTTCATATTACAACATATAAATGTATCAAATCAACATGTATCATTTAAACATGCCCAGTGTTGTGTGTCAGTTATATCTCAATTTAAAGAAAAACTTTTCCATCATGCTTAGTGGATTTTCTGCTTTTTAAAATAAATCCTTCCCTGCCCCCTACATTATTCTATGTTATCTTTATAGTGTTGCTTCTTACATTTAATTTTTAAACATAATAGTTTTACTGAGATATAATTTGCATACCATTCAGTTCTCTTATTTGAAGTGTGCTGCTCAGTAGTTTTCAAAATATCCCAAGAGTTGTGCAACCATCACTATAAAAAATTTTAAAACATCTTCCTCACTTCCAGAAAGAAGCCCTGAACCCATTAGCAGTCACTCCTCATTTCTCCCACACCAGCCATAACCCCCTCGCCCTAGCAAACACAATAATCGACTTTCTGCCTCTGCATATTTGCCTATTCTAGACATTTGAAAGAATATGTGGTCTTTCATGACTGGCTTCTTTCACCTAGTATCATGGTTTCAAGGTTCACCCATGTTGTGGCATATATGAATACCTAATTCCCTTTTATTGCCAAATAAAATTCCATTGCATGGATAGAACAGATCTTATTCATTTATCAGTTGATGAACTTTTGGGTCATTTCCCCTTTGGGGCTGTTATAAATATGCTGCTATAAAGTTTTTGTGTGGACATAAATATATTATCATTTCTCTTGTGTATTTACGTAGGAGTAGAGTTGCTAGGTCGGAGAAGGCAATGGCAACCCACTCCAGTGCTCTTGCCTAGAAAATCCCATGGATGGAGGAGCCTGGTAGGCTGTAGTCCATGGGGTCGCGAAGTCGGACATGACTGAGCAACTTCACTTTCACTTTTCACTTTCATGCATTGGCGAAGGAAATGGCAACCCACTCCAGTGTTCTTGCCTGGAGAATCCCAGGGACAGGGGAGCCTGGTGGGCTGCCGTCTATGGGGTCGCACAGAGTCAGACATGACTGAAGCGACTTAGCAGCAGCAGCAGAGTTGCTAGGTTATATCTGAACTCTGTGTTCAAACTTTTGAGGACTGTCAAATGTTTTCCAAAGTGACTACACCATATTACATTCCGATCAGCAGTGCACGAGGGTTCCAATTTCTCCATTTCTTTTCCAAAGGTTGTTATTATCTGTCTCTTTAATTACTGTCTTCCAAGCAGATATGAAGTGGTTTCTGATGTGTTTTAATTTGCATTTCCTTGGTGGATAATAATTTTGAGCCTCTTTTCATGTGATTATTGGTCATCTGTATATCTTCTTTGGAAAACTGTCTATTTATATCCTTAACCCATTTTTAATTGGACAATTTGTCTTATTGAGTTGCAAGTGTTCTTTGTGTATTCCTGATACATGTCTCTTATCATATATATGCTTTACAAATATTTTCTCTTATTCCATGGGTTCTTTTTCATTTTGTTATCCCTTGAAGAACAAAAGTTATGAGTTTTGATGAAGTTCAGTTTACCTATTTATTATTTTGTCATTTGTACTTTTGATGTCATATTTAAGAGAATATTTACTATAGTGTTTTTCCTGAATCCTACAGTTATAACATTTACATTTCTATCTTGCATTTTAGCAGTTACATTTAGATCTTATTTAGATCTTAAGTCCATCTCGAGTTGATTTTTGCATACATTTTGATACAAGGGTCCCATGTCACATTTTTACATGTGAATATCCAGCTTTCCCTCTACCGTTTGTTTTAAAGACTATTCTTTCCCTTTAAATTGTCTTGGCATTCTTGCTGAAAATCAATTAACCATAATTGTAAGGGCATATTTCTAGACTCTCAATTCCATTCCATTGATCTGTATATCTATCCTTTGACTAGTGCCACATTATCTTGATTACTACAGCTTTGTAAGTGTTGAAATCAGGAAATGTGAATCCTCTGACTTGGTTATTCTTTTGTAAGATCGTTTTGGCTATTCTGGGTCCTTTATATTTCCATATGAATTATTGGATCAGCTTGTTAATTTCTACAAAGAAACAGCTAAGATTCTGATAGGTGTTTCATTGAATGAATCAATCATTTTGGGAAGTGTTGACACTTTAACAATATTACGTCTTCTGATCCATGACCATGGGATGTGTTTCCATTTATTTTGGTCTTCTTTAGTTTCTTGAAACAACTTTTGCAGTTTTGAAATAGAACTTTTGCACTTCTTTGGTTCAGTTTATTCCTAAGTATTTTATTCTTTTTCAATCTGTTGTAATAGAATTGTTTTCATATTTTCATTTTCAGAGTGCTTATTGTTAATATATAGAAATACAGTTGATTTTTGTGTATTGACCTTGCACCCTGAAAACTTGCCAAACTTATTTATTAGTTTTAATAGGGCCTTTTGGGTATGACTTAGAATTATCTACATTTAAGATAATGTGAGCATAAATAGAATTTTACTTCTTTCTTTCCAATCTGGGCGCCTTATGTTTCATTTTCTTGCCCATATGCTATAGCTAGAACCCCCTGTGCAGTGTTGAACAGAAATAGCAAAAGCAGACATCCTTGTCTTGTTCCTGATCTTAGGGGAAAGCATTCAGTTGTTCACTATTAAGTGCGATGTTAACTGTGAGCCATAGATATTTATTACCATGTTGAGAAGGAAGTGGCAATGTCAGTCGCTCAGTTGTGTCTGATTCTTTGCCACCTCATGGACTGTAGCCCACCAGGCTCCTCTGTCCATGAAGTTCTCCAGGCAAGAATACTGGAGTGGGTTGCCATTCCCTTCTTCAGGGGATCTTCCTGACCCAGGAATCAAACCCAAGTCTCCTGCACTGCAGACAGTCTGTAATTTCAGCCACAAGGGAAGTCCCACCACATTGCGAAATTTTCTTCTATTCCCACTTTGTTGAGGTTTTGTTTTTTTTTTTTTTAATCAAAAAAGAATTTTACACTTTATCAGTTTTTTCTACAATACTTGAGATGATCATGTGGTTTTGTTCTCTTTTCTGTTTATATTGTATATTACATGAGTTTATTTTGTATGCTAAGCCAACCTTATGTTACTTGCATAAATCGCATTTGGTCATGGTATAAACCTTTTTTATGTGTTGCTGGATTTGGTTTGAATTTGTTAAGGGTGGGGTTTTTTGTACCTAGAAGAGGGTTAAGAGATGTTGGCTAGTATTTATTTTCCTGTAACACCTTGTCTAGTTTTAGTATCAGTGTGATCCTGGCCTCATAGAATGAGTTGGGAAGTGTTCCCAGCTCTTCTGTTTTTTGGATGACTTTATGAAGAATTGGTATTAATTCTTTTTAAGTGTTTGGTAGACTTCACCCATAAATTCATCTGGTCCTGCACTTTCCTTTGTGGTAAATTTTTAAATAGTTAATCAAATGACTTGTATAGATTTTCTGTTTCTTCTTGAGTCAGTTTCAGTAGTTGGTGTGTTTCTACGAATAAATCCAGTTTACCAAAGTTATCTAGTTTGTTGGTATACGATAGTTCATATTATTACCTTATTATCCTTTTTATTGTGTAAAGCCAGTAGTAGTGGTCCCCTCTTTCTTTCCTGTTTTTAGAAAGTTGAGCCTTCTGTATTTTCTTCTTATCAGTCTAGCTAAAATTCTGTCAGTTTCGGGTTTTTTGGGGGTTTTTTGTAAGGAAACAAGTTTGATTCTGTTGACTTTTCTATTCTTTATTACACTAATTTCTACTCTAATCTTTACTATTTCTATCCCCTACTTGCTTTAAGTTTAGTTTACTCCACTTTTCTAGTATGTTAAGGTAAAATGATAGGTTATTGATTTGAGATTAATTTTTCTTTTCATGAGGCATTTACAGCTATAAATTCATTCCCCTCTAAGACTCCTTTAGCTGCATACCTTAAGTTTTGTTATGTTGCAACTTTTCATCCATCTCAAAGCACTTTCTAATTTGCCTTGTTATTTCTTCTGTGATTCATCGGTTATACAGGAGAATGCTATTTAATTTCCACATATCTGTGAATTTCCCAAATTTTATTTTTGATATTGACTTCTAATTTCATTCCATTGTGGTAGGAGAACATATTTTTATGTTATTTCAGTCCTTTTAAATGTATTAATCCTTGTTTAATTGTATAGGATGTAGTCTAGCCTAGAGAGTGTTTCATGTATACTTGAGAAAGATGTGTATTCTACAATTGTTGGATGCACAGTTCTATAACGATCTGTTAGATCTGGTTGGTTTATAGTGTTGCCCAGGATTTGAATTTCCTTGTTTATCTTCTGCCTAGTTGTTTTCTCCATTATCAAAAGTGAGTATTGAACCCTTCAACTATTACTATTAAATTGTCTATCTCTCCCTTAAATTCCATCATGTTTTTGCTTCATGTATTTTGGGGTTCTGGTTGTATATATGTTTATAATTGTTATTATAAATTTTCCAGATGAATGGATCCTTTTGTTATTATAAAATACTTCTATCTCCTCGTAAGATCCTGAGTGTGGATCTTTTCGTGTGTATCCTACCTGGAATTCATTGAGTTTCTTGGATGTGTAGATTAATGTTTTCCTCCAATTTGGGAAGTTTTCAACTATTAGTCCTCTAAATATTTTTCTCATTGTTTCTTCTCTCTCCGCTCCTTTTAGTACTCCCATTATGCAAATGTCAGTATGCTTAATGGTATGCCGTTTGTCTTTGAAGCTTTGTTCATTTTTATTTTGTTTGTTTTCCTTGTGTGTTTCCTGTTCAATTGACCAGCCTACAGTCTAGCTTGTTGCCCTCATTGAGCTAAGAGCCTCCTCTTAATTGCTTAGCACCAAAATCAAATGGCAACCCACTCCAGTATTCTTGCCTGGAGAATCCCATGGACAGAGGAGCTTGGTAGGCTACAGTCCACGGGGTCACAGAGAGTCGGACACGACTGAGTGACTTCACTTTCACTTTCACTATGGGACCCTTAGGCTTAAACTTCGGTATACTGTTTTCAAAACACGGTTACTTCCTCTTAGTCACAGCTCTCCTTTTTTTTTTTTTTGTGCCCTGCCTCTCCCCATGGGCAAAATCTCCAAACCAATGCTCCAGAGCTTGAGGCAGGCATAGTGGCCCATTTTTCTTAGAGTGACACTTCTGGTTTAGGATTGCGGTGCTACGTGGGGTTGTAATCTCTGGTCTTCTCAGCCTGTCTCTCCCATCATGGGACCTCTGTCCTGTGAGTGAGCTAGGATGAGATCAGCTGGGGCCTCAGTATCCTTGGCCTGCCTTGCCAACAGTAGAATGTCCCTCTTATAACTCAGGCCTGTACATAAGACGTAAGCCCCAGATCCTTCAGCTGCACTTGACTTAGATTTAGCTTTTGCAAAATGGAGGAAGGAAGGATGAGAATTGCTGGTGTCTTGCCCTCTCAGGAAGGTAGTATAGGCTTTGACAGAGAGCTGAGAGAGAAGGAACTCTGTCTCCTGGGCCACTCCCATCTGGAGTGGAGAGGGCAAGTCATGGTTCAAGTAAGACTCTCACTGTTCTTACTGAAAGTTAATAGATTTTCTTTTTTAAAAAGTTTCTTCATGTGTCCAGTAGTCATGTACAGATGTGAGAGCTGGACCATAAAGAAGGCTGAGCACCAAAGAACTGATGTTTTCAAATTGTAGTGCTGGAGAAGACTCTTGAGAGTCCCTTGTACTGCATGGAGATTAAACCAGTCAGTCTTAAAGAAAATCAACCCTGAAAATTCATTGGAAGGACTGATGCTGAAGTTTGAATACTGCACCTGATGTGCAGAGCCAGCTCATTGAAAAAGACTCTGATGCTGGACAAGATTGAGGGCAAGAGGAGAAGGGGATGACAAAGGATGAGATGGTTGGATAACATCGCTGACTCAATGGACATGAATTTGAGCAAACTCTGGGAGATAGTGAAGGACAGGGAAGTCTGGTGTGCCACAGTCCATGGGGTCATAGCGTCAGACACGACTTAGCAACTGAACAATGACAATTTCCAGGCACTTTAAACAGTGCGGTTTATTTATTTATTTTTGGCTCTGCTGGGTCTTCATTGCTGCACAGGCTTTTCTCTAGCTGTGGCAGGAAGGAGCGACTCTTCAGTGGGTGGTGTGCGGGCTTTTCACCGTGATGGCTTCTCATGTTGCAGAGCACACGCCCTAGGGCATGGGGGCTTTAGTGGTTAGGGCACATGGGCTCCATAGCTGCAGCTACTGGACTTGAGAGCACAAGCTCAATAGTGATGGTGCACAGGCTTGGTTGCCCCATGGCACATGGGATCATCCCTGATCAGGGATCGAACCCGTGTCTCCTGCATCGACAGGTGGATTCTTTACCACTGAACCACCAGGGGAGCCCTAAGCAATGGTTTTTAAAATCTTACCAGTTATGATTGTTTCTCTGGGAAGCATGCCTCCAGAGCTCCTTATGCCAACATTGCAGAAGTAGAATCCCCTATTTATTTTTCAGTCTACATGGAAGTAATTTTTTTATGAATGGTATCCAACAGAGGCCATTTATTCCCACACTGTGCTTGCATCATTTATTAAGAGGTCCGTCTGTTCCCCTGAGACCTACAATAACATCTCTCCTATAGCAAATGTTCATATTTTCAGGGGAAGATCCCCTGGAGAAGGGAATGGCTACCCACTCCAGCATTCTGACCCGGGAGAATTTCATGGACTGTATAGTCCGTGGGGTCGCAAAGAGTCAGACTCAACTGGGCAACTTTCACACTATTGTGGAACCCTTTCTTCTGTCCATTTGATCTATTTCTATACCTTGTTTCCGTAGAGCTTCATGGTAAGCTTTCCTGTCTCATAGAGCAGGCCCTTGTCATTCCTCTTTGGGAACACTGCAGCTGCCCTTGGTCCTTTTCATCTATCAGTAAATCACAGAATGAGCTGTTCAGTGCCTGTACCCCTGTGTATATGCACACATACCCGTATGCACACACCCTGTTGGAAATATAATTTGTATTGCATTGAGTCTATGGGTTAGTTCAGGAAACTTGACGTGTTTACGTAACTGTATTTTTAATCCCCCAGACCTACCATATCCCTCCATTTGTTTAGGTCTGAATAGCAGTTGATAGAAGCAGTATGTCTATTCTCCAGGCTGGGGATCTTTCAGTGACAGGTAACATTTTCTCCTGTCTCTACGCCTTGGTCACAAAGGTTGATCTCACTGTAAGCCGTGTTGGTGGGAGAGAAACAAATTAACCTTAGAGTCCGTTACTGATCCAGACTTGACAGAAAACCAGATTTCCAAACAGGTAGATATTTGGGGAGCTGCCTGTAATGGAATGACTACACACAAGGGGAGCAAGAATAGAGGAGGAGAGTATGTTTTTGTCACAAAGGAGCACCCACTTTGAAGCTCCTCCACCACTTTTAACTAACCAGTTTGTTTCATGCTTTCACCGACTTTCCAGCTGTTTGCTGACAATGGGGAACTAGCGTGAGGCTCTGCTACTTCAATCAAGGCAGGAAAACCTTGATTGGGGTTTTTTTAAAGTAACCACTGTTGCTTGCTTTCTATTGTTGTTTTTCTGATTACAAAGATATTATGTATTATTTGCAGAAAAAAAGTACAGGAAAGCACAAAAGAGCAAAATAAAACATATTTACCGTCAGAAAGAGCCATGGATAATATTTTGGCATATAGCTTTAGAGACTTTTCCTTTGTGTGTATATATACACCCATGCACACACTTTGTTCCCCCCAAAAGAACACTTTATAAGTGTCTTTATAAGTTAAGTCATCACTGTTTTGGGAGAAGGGCCTCCAGCCCAGGCAAGGCAGGTTGTGTGGATGCAAAGGTGCCTTGCAGGTTACGTGGGCGGAGAATTCCTTCAGGAGGGGAAGGAGCGTCCAGACTGAAACAGCTCCCACAGTTCTGCATCATATAAACATATTTAAAATCACGTGCTTCATTAGGTGACATGCCAGCTCACTGGTGGCACTCGGTCCACTCATTTTTAAATGGTTAACTTATGATTTTTCACGGCCTTTAGGTTTCTTCCAACGCCAGAATGTTGGGGTTTCAACATGTCCCTGTCATAGAGCTGAATGGTTGCAGTGAGGATGTGTTTTTTAACTTTTCACCAAGAACATGGTTGAAAGTGTCTGTATTTAACCAGGATTAGTGCTATTGCTATTTCCATCTAGAAGGGAAAAGTTAAAAGGTCCTTCCATCTGCACAACTTACTTGTACAGAGATGAGGCAGTGATTCAGAGCTTGTCTCTGGTGAAGTGTCTGTGTGCCCTGGGCTCAGGCCCCTTGTTGAGCCCCTGCCATTTTCCCTTCAGCTCTGCCACTGACATGAACCCTCCTCCGGAAAGACCTTTGTCCACAAGTGTGGACAAACTTGTGTCCGTAGTGACTGGATAGGAGAAATTGGTAAACTGTCTTTAATTATAAAATAAACTCCTTGTGCCCAGGGCAGTAAGCTTGAGTGTGGGGAAGGTGGGGGAGAGGGGGGCAGGAGGACCTCCCCAGAACTTGTAAAATCACCCTAAGTTGCCACCCACGGTGGGCTCAGGGTTCCCGTGTCCTAGGGCCTCCATTTCAGGTCCATGGGGGTAGGAGGCCTGACCCTTCTGTCTGCACGGCTGGATGTGCACTGCAGGAGGGAGGCAGAGCTTAAGGGGAGACATTTCCTGTGCTTCCAAAAGGGAGGAGATAATTGCAAAGCTCTGTGGACTGTTCTGTTTAAGCCAGCAGGGAGAAAGGCATCACTTCCTAAGCCAGATGATCCTTCATGCTGATATTTGGGGGACTATCCACAGCCACCCACATTAGCACCCCACTGAGGGGGTACCAAGGGGCTCGGTGGCCCCATCCCAGACTGCGTGGCCTAGGTTTCGGCCAGGGCTCCCCATGCAGAGAGTGTGGGAATTGTGGGATCTGCCCCAGATGGTCACTCAGCGAGGGGCCAGCACCCCAGACTCACTGCAAGCCTGCTCAAGGACTGTGTCAATCTGCACCAAATCATTAAGGCCAGATGATATCGGTGCCCTTGTGGCACTCAGCCCCCTCAGCTGCCTCAGCCTCCCTATGGAGACCCCGCGGGGAAGCCAGTGCAGTGGGCTGTTACTGGGTAGAATGCCTTGGCCCCAGGAGCAGACTGTTGCAGCTCACACGGTCCCGCATTGGCGCTGCTCCTCATTCACGGGGTTCCCTGTCTCGTGCACACTGAACGTCTTCTTCTGCAGACACAGCCCTCCCTCGCAGGCCACTCCCTGCGGATTTCACATTATCGCCCTTGAGATGTGCTTCCAGGAGGACTTGCTTCTTGTTACCTGCTGGAACAAATGCTCCCAATCCCCATCACTTCCCGAGGTCAGGATTTAAGGGGCAGACAGCCCCCTGTGTGTCCCCACAGATGCAGCAGCTGACTCCCCATCACTTCCGAGGTCGGGACTTAAGGGGCAGACAGCCCCCTACATGGCCCCATAAATGCAACAGCGCAGTTCCTGGCCTCAGAGCCCCAGCCCCTTCCTCTGTGGGGAAGGTCGACCACACTGTCCACACCAGGGGACAGCCTCTAGGAGAGCCTGAAACAGGGAGCCATCCTCCCTCTGGAGGCAACTAGAAACAGTGTCCTGGTCAGTCTTGAATTTCCACTTCCCACCCTGGAAGCCCCATCTCCACCATAACATGCCATATGTGGAAGGATTTCTGGAACCGTCCAGAGAGCATCCCCATCTGCCCCAGGTACATGGAGTTAATACTGCAACACCTGACTTGCATTCTGGCTAATTATTCTCACTACACGTGGCACTGGGAACTGGTCCAGAGTGAAGCGACATCTCTGTAATTGCCCTTGTTGGTTTTTTCCCACTTTAAAAGTCATTCCACGGAAGCCTGGAGGTGGGATTCCTTCTGGCTCTGGGAGAGGTTGTGAGACTGTCTGGCTGGACAGTGACCAGGAGGCCTGAGCAATGACCCGATCCTCACAGGGACCTCGAGGGAGGGGAGGGACACCCCACTAGCACTGGCTGGACCAGGCTGCGGGGCATAGTCTCTCCTTGGTTTTGCATGTTTAGGGGGATTCTGACAAGTAGGTGGCCTCCAGCGAGGGAAGACTAGGGTAACATGCAGTCTAGAAATGTCATCCCGTGGGACAGTGAAAACAACACTGCAGGTTTTCCGCAACAGTCCCCAGGATCTCAGCATAAAGCAATGTCTCCCTAATAAGAGAAACAAGAAAACTCTCGGAGCGTGAAGGACCTTCATCTGGGAGTTGGCTGTGGGTGTTCGGGCCCTAAGGCAGGTGGATACTGGGCCTGTGGGTGGGAGGCAGAAAGGCAGGTTTCAAAGTCTGCTTGTCAGTAGCATGACTTTCATCTCCTCCCCACGCCTCTCCCATGAGATGATGAGCCTTCCAACAGCCTGCACTTTTTATGTGCAGCAGAGTATGGGGCCTCCCATCCTGGGATACAACAGTAGCAGAGAAGAGAGAGAGGACTCAGCCTGTGAGGGAGGGTCACCTGGACAGCCTCCAGCCTTGAGCCTGAGTGTCTGCTCCTGTAGACACTGCTGGACCTCAGTGTTTTTCAAGCCCAAATCAGTTTCTTTAAATGAAGCTCCCATAACAAAGAGTGCCTGATGATCATCGTGACCATCTTTTTCCATCGCACTTCAAAGGGGTCTGAGAACAAAGGAGGAGATGACGTTTCCTTGTCCTCCAGTGGATGTGCATGCACATGAAGCAGCTGCCGCTTGCTGTATTGTTCTGTGGGCTCTTCACTTGGACAGCAGGCTCCCCCCACCCCTGAGAGTTCTTGGGTTGTGCAGACATGAGGCCGCCCTGCCTTAGGGACACCCAGGCAGCTCCTCACCTCCCAGACAGGCCTCAACCTACTGCCAGGCATTCCACACTCCCCCCAGATCTCTTCAATCACGCCGCTTTTTCAGTCACAGGGGTTTAAGGGACGCAAACCAGCTCCAGCTTTAAATTCCATGAGACCCAGGTGGCAGATAGATATCAGTAGCAGAAGTGCTCAGGGCCAGGAATGCCACCTGCTGTGAGGGCCGTCAGAAAGCAGAGCCAGTTTCCAGGCAACCCTGAAATGTGGGCAGAGCTTACCTGGTCAGTGGATGCTGAGGCCCAAGATGGGTGTGCTCGTCTTAGTCCCCCAAGGCTGGCCTGTGTTGATGGCCTGGGAGTGGGCCCCATTCTCAGTGCTTTGGGATGCTCAAGCAGCTCTGCCCCTTCCTCCATGTGCCCGTCTTGCCCAGGCTGCCCAAGAGTCAGGCCTGATGCAGGGAAGGGAAGCAGCAGTCATCAAGGCTAATGTTTTAGCCCACATCCATGCTGAGGCCCAGGTTGTACTTGGTCACCTCATCCAAGACGGAGCAGGCTCTGAACCCAGGGTTGATTCAGCACACAGCCTCCTCCCCACCGGCCACCCCTGACCTGCCCTGTCATTCCATGGAGCCAGTCACCTCAGACTTGGATAGGTCATCCTGTGAACTCTCTGGCCTTCTCCCTCCCTCCCTCAGCACAGCTTCATCTCTCAGCCCCTATCTCAAGCTGATGAAACTGTGGAGTCCAAACCTTGATGCCACCTATCGACCAGGCTTCCTGGCCCCAACCCGTCCTCAGGTCCCTTACCAACCTGGTTTGCCCTGGAGGCAAACCAGTTGTGTCTGTCTTCCAAGCAGGGACAGGCCCTCTCTTCCTTTAGGTATCCTCCGCCAGGCTTCCTGCAGGGTCCATAGCTAATGTTGTTAAAAATTAAAACTTCCCCAGTAATAGGCTCTTTAAATGATCCAGATGATTCACTGTAGTGGGACTGGCCTCAGGGTCAGATGCCAAGTGGTGGAACCATCTCTGGAAAAGCGACAGGGCTGGGAGCGGTCTGTCTACCCCCTGTCTGGCTGCCCATCGCCCAGCCTGCCAACCACGGCTGCACTATCCAAGTTACCGTGTCATTCCCTTGGCCCAGAGCTGAGCGCTCTTGGAGGCAACCAGCCCTCTCCCTCTCCTCTGCCCTGCAGAGCTCAGAGTCTCATCAGGATAGATGAGATAATCAGGACATGATTCAGGACGATGCTCGCCAAGAGAGACGGTGGGGCTCTGATTACACACATGGCAAGACTACAAAGCAGTTGGGCCAGTGAGTGCTGCTGGAGGAGGTGGACAGCGGGGCTGGGGGGCCTTCCTGGAGGAGGTGGAATTGGAACCCAGCAGAATGGTCTTGGGTCAGAGCCAGGACCAGCCTCGACAAAGGACACTGAGAGCAGGGCCTCAGTGTCACCTGGCAGACAGGTGCTGCTCGTTCAGCCCTGTCAAAACTCTGCTGGCCCGTGTCCTGGCCACCCCGAGCTCTGCCCTCAGCTCTGAAGCTCTGGGGCTTTGGAAGAGGGGAGGGGAGCCAACTGAGTTCTTGGGGTCCTGCTGACAGCAGGTGACTGGTGACCGGGTGACTAGGAGTCCACCCAGGAAATGGAATAACACGAGTGCCATTTAACAATGTCCTCTCAGGCTCTGCATGTCAGTTGGGAGTCTCCAAAGTGTCCGCACGAAGGAGACGCCCACCTGTCAGAACGGGGCCCGCCTAAACTGAGCTTTGGTGGAGAATGAGGAAACAGGCACCAGGGTGAAGGGAACAAGGCCCACACTGAGCTCGGGTGCGGTGGGCTGGCCTGGCATTTCAACCTCTGGGGGTGGCAGCTTTGAACAAACCTGGTCCCTGCCCTGCCCCCAGGCAGGTGGCCTGTCTCCTTCTGTACAGTGAGGGATTGCCCTGATTCTCTGTCCCTTCCCACGTGACATTCCGTGACTCTTCCCTGTGCAGCATGACATGTCTCAGTGGGGGCTTAGCCCAGGTCCTGCTGAGGGACCCCAGGAGTGAGGACCCCAAGGAGGCAGCTGAGGTTGGGACGGCACTGGCTGGGCATTAGCTGGACGCCAGCTGTCAGATGGAGCAACTTGCATAATTGGTGTTTTGTTTGACGAGGCATGATTCTGTTCGATCAGTTTTCAAATGCCAAATGGGCACTGAGCTTTGAAAGATATAAAGAGATTAACATTATCAAGGAAAGGGCAGACTTGGGTGGCTCGGAGGCTGGTGACTTTGCGCCGGCCCCATGCAGGTGGGCCTGCCAGACCCCGTGCGAAACCCAGGTAGACCTGGAAGGTAGCGCCTACAGCTTCTCTGTCTACTGGGATGGCTTATCCACCTGTTGGGAGGATCACCTATATTTGGCTCAAGACTAGCTTTTCCCACCAAAGTGTTGTCAACCAGAAAAAAATCTCCTTTTGCAGGGAAAGGCAGTTGGCGTTAGGAGAAAAATCCTGGCCCTGCCAGCTGATCTTCACTCAATGAAATAAAATGACGGGCCAGAGGAGAGGCCAACAGCCTGTCCACATTTGGGGCACCAGGAAAGGACCTGGTAGAAGGACCCAGGTGCGTCTCACAACAAAGCCAAGCGCACAGGTGCCCGTGGGCCCCGATTGCAGGGGCCCTGCCGACACGTCTGTTCTAGCACGTGTCTGTTTCCTAGCTCGAGGCATCTGTGTGTCACACCCCTGAGGTGGTGGGGAACTGAACTGCCATCAGGAGGCCTGGTTCTCTTCTGAATCTTCCTCCTGCTCACTGGACCTCAGTCTCTGCAGAGCTGGGTAGGCCTCAAGACCTTCCTAACTTCAGACACCAACTGCGAGTTTAGGAGTCCCCAGGACCACTCCCCTGTTTGACGATTTGCTACAAGGATTCACAGAACTCAGGAAAGCCAAGATACTACTCTTGTTGTTGTTTAGCCACTGAGTCGTGTCTAACTCTGTGCTACCCTGTGGACTGTAGCCCGCCAGGCTCCTCTGTCCATGGGATTTTCCAGGCAAGAATACTGGAGTGGGTCGCCATTTCCTTCTCCAGGGGATCTTCCCAACCCAGGGATCAAAACCGCGTCTCCTGCATTGGTGGGTGATTCTTTACCACTGAGCCACCAGAGAAGCCCTCAGTATTCTAGTGGTTATGATTTACTGCAGTAAAAGGATACAAATCAAAATTACAGCAGAAAGAGGGGCCATGCATGGCAGAGTCCAGGAGGCTCCACGGGCAGCGCTTCCAGCTGTCCTCCCCAGCAGTTGTGCTCGTGTGCTGGCTTCTTCCAGCAGTGATGTGTGGCAATACCCAGAGTCTTGCTAGCAGAAGACACTCACCTGAGCCTTGTAGCCAAAGATTTCACTGTGACTCAGTTGCATAAATGTGATTGAGTGCCCACATGGCTGGGCGGTCTCCAGCCCATGCAGAGGTGGCGCTGACACCATGTGGACCGTGGTCCCCATCATAAATTGCATTGTTAGCATAGACTGTCTGGTGTGGCCCAAAGCTCACAGGTCAACAAAGACTGCTACCAGGCCAGACATGCCAAAAGCTTAGCAGTCACCTCCCAGAAGCCAGGGGTCAGAGGCCAGACTCTCCCTAGACAAGATTAATCCTTCACTATAGTTTCCATCTGAAACTATGAAGTGGGTGAGAGAAGAGCCTGGTCTCCTGACTCCTTCAAGGTCTCAAGCTCTGGGGTCTTGTTCCTGCCTGTTGGGCCTGGGTTTATCAACAGCAGAGCATGGAGAATGAAGTTCCAACCAACCAGCCAAACACAGTGAGAAACTGTTAGGTTTCTGTTCAGGTACATCCCGTATTACCTGTGGAATTGTGTTTGATTTGCTCTCTCCCAAGGATCATAGCCAGCAGACCCTTTAAAACCATTAGCTTTAATTTCCTTTTCTGCTCTCCTGATCTTTGATTCCCAACTCCTGGTGTGGCCTACTGCAGAAAACCCCACAGCGGCAGGCAAACCTGCTTCCTTGCACTTCTGAACATCTTTCATCCTCCAGGTGAGGGAGGGCCAAGGGGAGGGAGCGTGAGGCTGTTCCATGGTTCAGTTCGCTGCAGACGGGCATCTGGAGTGAAAGTGCTCACAGAGGAATGCCCAGGCCTCTTCACATCACAATCCTAAACACGCAGGGTCTGCCTGGAAGGAATTGAAAAGCAGCTTTGGTTGGATTCCTAAAAGAACTTCTGAGAATCAAGTCCACCATACAGCTGTTTCTTTGTTTACCTTAGGGCTGGAGGGAGACGTTCTGGCCAGACTATTCTACACTGTTCAGAGACAATCCTTCCAACCCCACACATGTTTCAGTTCAGTTCAGTCGCTCAGTCGTGTCTGACTCTTTGCGACCCCGTGAATCGCAGCACGCCAGGCCTCCCTGTCCATCACCAACTCCCAGAGTTTACCCAAACTCATGTCCATCGAGTTGGTGATACCATCCAGCCATCTCATCTGTCGCCCCCTTCTCCTCCTGCCCCTAATCCCTCCCAGCATCAGGGTCTTTTCCAGTGAGTCAACTCTTCACATGAGGGGGCCAAAGTATTGGAGTTTCAGCTTCAGCATCAGTCCTTCCAGTGAACACTCAGGATTGATCTCCTTTAGGATGGACTGGTTGGACTTTCTTGCAGTCCAAGGGACTCTCAAGAGTCTTCTCCAACACCACAGTTCAAAAGCATCAATTCTTCGGCGCTCAGCTTTCTTCACAGTCCAGCTCTCACATCCATGCATGACCACTAGAGAAACCATATGTGTAGGTCCTGCTAAAAACAGTGCCCCCCCTCCCCTACTTTGTGGGGTTGTGGACATGTATCTCAGCCTTTCGGAATCGGCATTGCTGGTTGATCAGAATCTTCACTCCCTGTTGGGCCAGTGCTTCTGGGTGTCACGGTATCCACCCCTCTGTGCTGCCTGAAGCAGGTAGGTGGTCCAGTCTGCTCATCCCCTGCCAGCCCTGAGCTGAGCTCCCCACGGGAATGACGGCTCCCCTCCACCTGCATCTGCGCCAAAGCCTCTAACAGAGTCACTCTCAGACAGGCCTTCAAGGGGAGGGTGTCGAATCACACAGTCTCATCTCACAAGAGTAGATACTGTTTAGTTTTAACATTTCAATATAAATCCAAGTTTAGATGGCTCATTGGTTGGCATTGAAGTGCCCTGCACCAAAAAATTAAGCGAAAGCTACTTGTAGAGTTTTTTTCTTTTCTTTTCTTGTTTCGCTAGGGTGAGTGCTTTAAGCAGGCCTAAATTCAAACCTTCGATTTATTGCCACAGATGTTGCTGCTGCTTTGTGCTTGTATGAGCAACTTCTGCTTTAGATTGGTCACTTGCTGTTATTTTGAGTGAATAACTGCAGTGAATTAAAATCCTGGATGCTGAATTTCTCCTGGCCTCTGTGTCAGGGGATTCTCTCCCACCGCCCCCACCAAGAAGGGGTGAGACAGTGGCAGAGCAACGCAGGAGGAGGAGAGCTTTCAGTGGCCATGGTGGCATTTAAATTACAAGATTATGTTTTAATAAACTGCTGTTGATTTCATTCTCTCTTCCATAACAAATTACCATAGATTCGGTGGCTCAGACAACAAACCTTTATTTCTCACAGTTCCAGAGTCTGGAAAGGCTGAGATCAAAGAACCGGTAGATCAGTGTCTAATGAGGGCCTGCTTCCTGGTTCACAGATGGCAGCCTTCTCCTGTGTCCTCCCATGATGGGAAGCAGAGGAGAGGCAAGCTCTTCCTACTCTGCTTTTAAAGGCACCAATCTCATTCCTGGGGGCTCCACCCATACAACCTAGGCATCTCCCCAAGGCCCCTACTTCGAGATACTATCACACTGGGGATTAGAATCTCAACATCTGAAATTTGGGGGCACACAAACATTCAGTCCATGACAGCCAGGAATCCTTTTTGAGGACCTGTGACTTTGCCAGGCACTGGCGATATGGCGGTGACTGTGACAGACAGCATCCTGCCCTTGAGTTGCCTACATTCAAGCAGCAGGAGACAGAGAATAAAGACATGAACAGATGAGTGTGATAAATGACTCAAAAAAGAAATAAATAGGATGGTGTTTCAATGGGGAGTTGTTTCATGACTAGGGGGTCCATTGGGAAGGCCTCTGTGAGGTGACATTTGAGTTGAGAGTTAAATGTTCACAAGGAGTCTGCCACTCAGAAATCGGGGGAAAGAGGGATCCATGCTGAGACTCAGCCCGTGCAAAGGCCCTGGGACTGGAGGGAGCTTGGGTTGCTCAAGGCACAGAAAGGTCACTGTAGCTGGAGCATCAGAAGTGAAGTCAAGGCTGGTAGGAGATGAGGTCAGGGAAGAAGTCAGAAGCCCAGGCAGAGGGAGCCCTGGAGATCTGTCTGGTAGAGATAGGAGAGGGACTGCGGGTGGAACTTCATCCTTTTGTCAGGTCCCTCCAGAGACCAAGGGATGACAGCTTCGCAGGCTGTAGGACGCTAATGCCGATGGTGAATGTTAATACCCATGGCCCTAGTCCGACCTTTTCAGCACTGGGTGTCCTGATTAGCTGGCCGTTCTCCCACTTCAGCACACGGGAAGACATTTTGTTCAGGAAAAAGTTGAAATGGCCAGCCCATCTAATAACAGAATATTGAAAAGGTCATCGCAGTACAGCTAAGTCTTCCAACCTACAAATCACAGAGAGTGTCTGCTCAGATAACTCATTCTCCTGACAAATCAAGGAGCAAGGACTGAACTGCACGGCTGATTAGGCTCATCGGAAATCAGAGGACCAGGGAGAAATCGATGGGAGAACATCTTTACCCCATGCAGGGGGTCAGGGCAGTACGGAGCTGATGAACCGATCAGCAGGTGGGGGTCATGCTGCCCCCTGGTGGCTGCTCAAATGATAGCGGCATCTGGTGGCGAGCTGGAGGGCCCAGAGAAGCCTGGTCAAGGTCCTGTCCTGGGGAGGGATGCCCAGTCTATGGGTCCTTCCAGACCTGTAGTTTAGCCTTTTCTCTTTTACCACAAAAAGTATTAAAAAGCACATTTCCCTAAACCATAAAAAAGAGCTAAATAAAGCCCTTGCCATTAAAATTTCTAAAGTTGTAATTTTTTTTTTCCCCCTATTTAGGGTTTTTTAGAAATTAGCTTTTTGCCATGAGCAGCCATTGGAGAAAGAGTGAGAAAGAACAGTCAAAACTCAGATTCCTCATAAAATGAGGGCAGGTTTATGGCTTCATTTATTATGGTGTTCCACAAACAACATTCAAGAAAAATGACTGATTTAATTAAAGACTGGGCAATTAACCTTCTGCGTGCTAAAACAGAGGGCTTTGCGAGGGCTTTCCACAGAAGCATATCTTCATCTGTGAGGCAGCAACCGCAGAGAATCTTAATAGATTAGCGAGGCCGGATTGAAGTGGAAGGCTCACCTTAAAAAGAAATCTAAGAAGATTAAGAGAGGGATGAACATCAAAAATGACTCTGATTAAACCACGATAAAGGGTGCTAGAAACTGAAAGGGAGAAACAGGATACACAGAGTATATTTTTTAAACCAAAGGCACAAAGATTTCAGTGGGCTTTGGAGATAAGGGGGACTGACATTTTGAGAACAGTTGATTAAAAGCTTTTCGGCACAAATGTTCATTTTCACTGGGGGTTGAGCACAAAAATCCATGGAGTAAATTGAAATTCTAAATGCTAAGAGAAGACTAAAAGATTTACTGCCACAGATTCAATTAAGTGGCTAAAAAAATGTACCATCTCCTTCAGGATTCATTTCGGTGCCTGCCTCATAACTGCACAATTTCCCAAACGCTGTTTGCTAATGTGTGTCGGGAGGGACGGCTCGCCCAGGAGGGCCAACTCATCTTGCTTATGGGGCCTCAGATCAGGACTCGGTGGAGTTGGGAGACCGCTCCAGGGCAGCCCCACCAACTCTCCCCTTTACAGCCCCACTGCCACCTAGAGTAGGGGCCCCTCGTCCCCTGGAAGCATGATGTCACAGGGAGGCAGCAGGCTTCATAGGGACCGCCCAGCCCACCCTTGCCCCACAACAGAACCTGACTTTAGAGCTTAAAAACAGTCTGGGGTCTCTCCAAAACTGAGCCTGGCTCAAGATGTACTTTGAACTCATCCCTGCTGGCCAGTAATTGGAACTGTCACCCCACGGGCACACTTGTCCTGTGTTTCTGAGCTCACAATCTGCCTGCCGATGCTGGAACTCAGTATGTGCCATCTTAGCCAGTGTGTTTGGTAGGAAGGGGTTATTTAAAGATCTGTTCCTAACAGCATATTTAAGGTCCAGAGGTGGGCTGCAATCGGCAGGAAGGCTGGTGAATTACTGCAAAGTGGCAAGTGTTAATTTAATGCCCTCTGTACCACCGTCTCTGAATTAACCCAGCCATAGAAAACTATCGTTAGCTCAGTGTGAAGTGGTCTCAGCGATAGGCCTGCACGCAGTTTTAACACTGATAGGAGGACAGGGCGTGGAGCAGGGTGTGGGCGGCCTTCATTTTAAGCAACCCTTGGTGTGGGAAATTGCTGCAGAACCAGCTAGTGAATGGGAGCTGGTTCCTGTGGTCTCCGACCACCCAAATCTGAGATTCCCCTCACCCCACAGTACACGTGTTATCCTGCAGCACCAAGGGTACTGTTTGTAGGTTCAGGAACAACCTTGCTTGACCTCCTACGTGGAGGCTAAATGCTGTCATCTTTAAAAGAAAAGAGCAAAGGAGCCAAACTGAAAAGAAATATTTTTGGGGGGGGGAGTGTCGTTGCTTTACAGTGCTGTTAACTCCTGCTGTGTGGCAAGGTGAATCAGACACGTGTATGCATATATCCCTTCTTCCTTGGATTTCCTTCCCATTTAGGTCACCACAGAGCACTGAGTAAGGCTCCCTGGGCTCTACAGTTGCTTCTCAGTAGTAGTCTGTACTATACATAGTAGTGTGTATAAGGCAGTCCCAGTCTACCCCGCTCCTCCAGCCCCCTCTTAATATCCATATGTTTGTTCTCTATCTGTGTCCTATTTCTGCTTTGCAAATTAAGTTCATCTAAGGAAAGAGCAAAGGAGGCAATTTGAAAAGGTAGCTGATGGAGTTAGAGGCTCGAGTTGCGACTGGCCGTAGGAGCTCAGGGTTGTCAGGCTCCTGCAGGCTGCAGTGATTGGAGAGGACTTGCCTAGGTCAGCTCAGTAGAAGGCAGGGCTGGAGACAGGAAGGAGAAGGAAAGTCATCTTGGGTGGGAGATTCCAGCGTTTCGGGGGAAAAGCAAGTGTTGAGGGGGCTGCCGTAGATGACTCCCACTGCATGGCTGGAACTGGGAGTCAGGAGCCTCCCAGAGACCCCCACCCCCGCCACCGTATATCACAGACCACCCATGGAAGCACAGGAGACCTGCTCCTGTGAGAGACTGTGCCCGGCCTGTCACTGCCAGCGGTGTCCCCACCAGTGATGAACCAGGAGGCTTTCTCTACACCTGCTTTTCCTCTCTGTAGACTGTAAGTCATCCAGATTATTTGGAAAGAGAAAAAATAAAAAGAGGTTATTATTTTCCTCCAAGAATGATAGAGCAGACATAAAACCCCAAAATGGAAGCAAAGCAGGCATAACTTAGAAGAGAGGAGAATCAATAAAACGGATGAAGTTTAAAGCAAGAGGTTGAAAAAGCTGACAGCTACACAGGCAGGAGAAGAGGAATTAGAAGACTCGAACTGAAATCCCAAATACTAAACTTGAGATAAAGTAGAAAAGAAAGGAATAAAAGAGCAGAGTGAATTTTGAAATAAAGTATTTCATTTCAAAGGAGATAGGTTAAAAGCATAGAAATTAAGTGAAGATCAAAGAAAAGTAGGAGATGGAGTGTTAAAATATAAAGTAACTACAGTGGAGAAATAGTCGTAGAGCAGAAAAGAGGTGGATGTGATGGGAGGTGTCTGGGCAGGTGAGCCTGGGGAGAAGGTCCTAGAGAGGGTGCAGCCCCCACACCTCCTGTGCACAGCTCCCACCCTGGGTCCCTTCTTCCCGCACCAGAGGGGCAGCAGTTTTCAGTTTGGGTGGAAGAGAGCTGTCCTTCCTTTATTCTCAAGCAGACCCAAAGACCTCAGAGCCAGGACCCATCAAAGAAACCCCAAGGGTGCAGCTAGAGAACCTCTCATCACCTAGGAGGCAATTTGTGCTGGAAAGTGAGAACCAAGAAACCAATACATAAGCAAATACACAAGCAGAGGTTTCCCTGGCCCTTTCCCACGAAGGGCGGCTGGGTTCCATCACCAAAGCCCTAGCTCTCAGCTCTATCACACCGGCGTGCGTATGAACTTAGTCGTATCCAGCTCTTTGTGACTCCATGGACTGTAGCCCACCAGACTCCTCTGTCCATGGGATTTTCCAGGCAACAATACTGGAGTGGGTTGCCATTTCCTACTCTGGATCTATCAGACCCGGTGCCCACTTTTTATCAAATTATTTGTAATGCCCCCTTTATTACTTTGAAATGAAAATTATAGATAATATAATGTACTTACGCATGTAATTTTGAAGGAAGGTGTGCTGATTGAAATATAAATGAAAAATAACAAAGAAAGTAATTTGTAGTAAACTACTATGTCTTTCAATATGTGAGTGCTCATGCAAGATCACAACAGAATTCTTAATGAGGAAGCCAATGTTGGCATGAAAGCAACCTCCACAAACAAAACTGATTCAGGTGTATGGAGCTGGCGGCTCATACCGCAAACATGTCTTGCCATTGGCAATGAGGTCATGGTGAACAGCTTTTGATAAAGTTCTGAGCAAAACAATGTATGCTTTTCCCTTGGTTTTCATAGCAGCTTATCCCAGGAAAATTCTAAATATATTAAAACCATGCACAAGATATCTTGTATTTATGTATAATCAGAGTTAGGGTTTAGGCTTAAATCATTATGTTTTCACCTTACATGGATACCCAATGAGACATTCTCCCAAAATGGGGATATGTGATAATACATCATTGTGCAGAACAATTCTGTGCAATGCAGAAAGGCTGGCATCCAAGGTTCTTTGCCATTTGATACTAACAGCAACACTCCCTTACCCACCATACCCTCAGTCATTGTGAGAATACAAAATGCTCCAGTGATTTCCAAAAAAATGCACTGGGAGGCAGTTCTGTCCAACTTGGGACCAGTGTTAGGGAGAAACATGGCTAATCAAGAAGGCATTTGGTCTTTTGCTCATTTTTTGAATTTTTTTTCTTTATATTGAACTGCATGAGTTGTTTGTGGTTTTTTGGAAATTAATCCCTTGTCAACTGCTTCATTTGCAAATATTTTTTTCCCATTCTGAGGGTTCTTTGTGGTTTTCTTTACTGTGCAAAAGCTTTTAAGTTTAATTAGGTCCCATTTGTTTGTATTTGTTTTTATTTTCATTAGGAGGTGGGTCAGAAAAGATCTTGCTGCGATTTATGTCAGAGTGTTCTGCCTGTGTTTTCCTGTAAGAGTTTTATAGTGTTCAAGTCTTACATTTAGGTCTTTAATTCATTTTGAGTTTATTTTGGTGTGTGGTGGTAGGGAGTGTTCTCATTTCACTCTTTTACATATAGCTGTCCAGTTTTCCCAACACCACTTACTGAAGAGACCGTCTTTTCTCCATTGTATAGTCCTGCCTCCTTTGTCTGGAGAAGGAAATAGCAACCCACACCAGTATTCTTGCCTGGACAATCCCATGGACAGAGGAGCCTGGTGGGCTGCCGTCTATGGGGTTGCACAGAGTCAGACACGACTGAAGCAACTTAGCAGCAGCAGCCTCCTTTGTCAAAGATTAGGTGATCGTGTGTGCCTGGGTTTGTCTCTGGGCTTTCTATCCAGTGATCCATAGTTCTGTTTTGGGGCCAGTACCAAAATGTTTTGATGACTGTAACTTTGTAGTATAGTCTGAGCTCAGGGAGCCTCATTCCTCTAAGTCCATTTTTCTTTCTCAGGATTGCTTTGGCTATTCAGGATCTTTACATTTCCATACAAATTGTACAGTTTTTGCTCTACTTCTGTGAAAAATGCCATGGTCATTTGACAGAGGTTGCATTGAATCTGTAGACTGGGAGACTGGGATTGACATACACCCACTATCATATATAAAATAGAAAACTAATACAAACCTCCTGTATGGCACAGGGAACTCTGCTCAATACTCTGTAATGGCCTATATGGGATAATAATCTAAAAAAGAGTGGATATGTGTACACCTATAGTTGATTCACTTTAGTGTACAGCAGAAATTAACACAACATTGTAAATCAACTATCATAATTTAAAAAAAGGTATTTGACAGCCTCATGGACCTCGTCAGGGCTATCTGGGTACATTTTCCAAGCCTCAGAAATGTCAGGGAACTTTTGGTGGGGGGGCGGAGGGGAGTGGGGTGGGAGGGAAAAGAAAGTACTTAGGAGCTAGAGCAGGAAAGCCTGAAAGAGAGGCCTTGAGCTTTGGCCAAGGTGAATGAGTGGAATGCTGTGGGGAGCTCTGTAGATTCTCGGGCAGGGAACAGTGAAATGGGTCTCAGGGAGACAGAACACAGCTGCTGGAGAAAAGGAGAAGTATGAGCTAAATAAAGTAGGGGCACAGGGCCCCCTAGAGAGCCGGCTGCTTGTTGTAAAAGGAAGAGCAGATGACAGAAAAGAGGATGCTTCTTAATTAGAGCAGCAAATAAATACTAAAACTTAGTGTAATTTACCATAATGTCTCAAGATAACAGATAAAGGGTCAGAGGTTAGGTGCTCCCGTTCCTGGCATGGTGTTCTTCTAGACACAGTGCTTTTCATCTAGTTAATAAAAATCTCTGGAGAGAAGCCAGCACTGCATAGTTGGTATGTGAACCCCTCCTTGGAAAATTTATTAGAGCAAGAAGAGGTCAGGAGTCATGTTTCAGACTTGGTCTCAGTTGGAAGGGCCCAGAAAAAAAAAAAAAAACTTAATCGGATGTTCTTACTCTGGGTCATTTAACCCACTTCTAAAATTGGCTTCTTGCTCAGAGCAGAATTTTGAGGTTTATAAACTCCAGGGAGAGAAGAAAGTTAATACACAGTTGTGTTATTGTGATTGAACCATTTTATTCTCAAAGATTTAATTCCCCAAATTTTGCTTTAGGAAAAAAAAAAATGCTATACACAGTAAGATGGCAATTAAACTCCCTGTGTGCAGGAGTATTACTCACGGTGATAACTGGGAACATGACAGAGAATGGGACATGCCATCTCAGAAGAGATGAGTCTTTGCAATTACTCTGGAAGTTTATTTATTGTTTTTGAAGGGTAAATGCATTGCTGCTCTTAACTGCCTGAAATTAAAGTGAATTTTGAAGACATAGCCTCTTCTTTGAGCTTATTTTTATTTTTACTGAGCATAATTGGATGATGTAAAGAGAAGTTTACTTTTTAAAATGTGTCATCTCTTATTTCCCTCAAGCTGTAATCACATCAATAGGAACTTTCTATGGGGATTGTATTGCCTTCTCTAGCTTCCTCTTCCAGTCTATCAAACTTAGTGAATTTAAAGGTTGTCCATGAAGGATAAATGCCAGTTTATCGCAAAAAGTTATTATTGCCTGAAAAACAAACTCTAAGAGACACTAATAATAACATTTATGATTTTTCACTTCAGATGGGAAGTGAGAGTATTTTCAGATTTAGGATCTATAAAACAATCATTGGACCACAGCACATTTTCATGCATTAAGGTCAAATCATGGAGCCAGCTTTGACTTAAACAATTGGTTCTTCCTTTCTCACCATAGAACAGGTTTTAAAAGATCAGAGAACACTTAGGTGCAGGTAGGGAGGAAATCACCCAAAGTCCTTGTTCACAGTTTGAAAAAAAACGCCAGGAGAGTGTTGTTCTCAGACTGTGTGATGCAGCTCGATGATTGGCAGTGGAAGGGCGGGGGGCCAGGGGTGGTGCCCTCAAGCACCTGCATATGGTAGAAGGGGAAGCCTCAAGCCTTCATCCACTGATGGAGCACTGCGAGAAATCTGCTCTGCTTGGAACCGCCTTGTGGCTGGTTGTGGGATTTAGGAAGGAGTGGGCCTAGGGGCCTGGAGGCAGGCTGGAGCTCTGGACACCTGACTCTGCTCTGTCCAGGCAGTTTTGAATCTAGGACCCAGGCGAGTCAGGGAAAGTGCCTGACCCTCTATACCTGCGCCACCCTCTCCAGTTCTGGAATACTCCCAGGAGGGATGCTGAGACCATGTCCAGCAGAGGAACAGAGAAAGAGGGTTTCAGATAAGTTTTCATGAGACAAAGAATAGTAAAGAAATGCTGTTAAAAGCAGAAGAGGACAGGGAGAGAGCTGACCTTACTTACATTTGTGCACGCTCTGCTCAGTTGCTCAGTCATGTGACTCTTGGCAACTCAGTGGACTGTAGCCCCCAGGCTCCTCTGTCCATGGGATTTTCTAGGCAAGAATACTGAAGTAGGTTGCCAATTCCTTTTCTAGGGAATCTTCCCAACCTAGGGATCGAACCTGCAACTCTTGTGTCTCCTGCAGTGGCAGGCAGACTCTAGTGCCACCTGAAAAGCCCTTACTTATAATGCACTCTAAATCTATAAGAATCAAAACCCTAATGTTAACATTAAGAAGGGGCCAATTCGGAAACTTTGACAGATGCATCACACCTGCATGACTACTGTGCCGGTGAAGATGTGAAGCATTATCATCACCCCAAAAAGTACACCCACGGTCCTTTCTCGGTCTGTGGCCTCACCTACCAGGGCAGTTGCTAGCCTGATTTCTATCATTACACATTAGTTTTGACAGTCCTAAAACTTCTACAAGCATAATCATATAGTATATTCTCCCTGGTATCTGGCTTCTTTTACTTAGCTGGGTATTTTTAAATATTTGTTTATTTGGCTATGCTGGGTCTTAGTTGCACCCGTGGCATCCTTTGTGGTGGCACACGGGTACTCTAGCTGTGGTGCTTGGGTCAGGCCAAACCCTGAGAAGAGATGAAACCCTAGCTGGAAAGGAATCATCACCTGAGTGAACTTGGGGTGTCTATGCATGGCCTCAGGGGTCATAGGGAGAGAGCTTGGGCCCCCCCTCATCCTCCCAACAGTGCCCTTTCATGGTGGGGCCTCCTTTGCTATCAGAGTCCAAGCTTTGCGTTTGATCCTTTGAGAAAGTGACATGTGAAGCATAATTTCTCTAATGAGACTTTTTCAGTTAGTGTTGAGCTGACCGGTTGAGTTGGGCAGTGTGGGAGGCAGAGGGATGCTCAATCCCAAAGGTACCACACCCTAATCCCCAAACCTGTGACTGCGCCTCACATGGCGATGGGAACTTTGCAGGTGTGAGAAAGTGAAGGCTGTTGCAATGGGGAGGCTATGCATGCAAGCCCAATGGTCCTTGCAAACAGAAGAGGAAGGTGGAAGCACTGACACCTTAATTTTAGCCCAGTGAGATCCATCTTGGACTTCTGACCCCCAGTTCTGTCCTATAATAAATCTGTACTCTTTTAAGTCACTAAGTCCATGGCAGTCTGTTCAGGCGGCCACAGATGACTGCATTTGCCCTGAGAGAGAAGGACCAAGGGGGGGCAGCGGGAGAGGCCATGCCCCAGGGGAGGTGCGGGAGAGCCCTGGCTGATGCAGGTGGGTCCAGGCCAGCTGCATGCTTCACCAGGCTGAGCTGACACCACGATCAGCTAACTGGTCATCCTGGGCAGAGCTGCCCTGCGTGGGCTCTCCACCACTTGTTGCCAGCAGTGGGGAGGGGCCTGGAGAAGGCAAGGCAGGTATGCTCTCAGGAAGGGCCTGGGACGAGGCTGACCCCAGAACACTTCCTTTGGGGGCTTCAGTGTGGGTGTCTCAGAGCCCAAGTCACCTGCTCCTGCCTCATGCTGAGGAAGGGGGGTTGTAGAGAGTGAGACTAGAGGGGCAAACTTTCAGAACTGAATCAGGCAAGAAACCCCGTGAAGGCAGCTGAGCCTGTGAAGCCTGTGAGAGGCAATGAGAGAACACTGGGGAAGGTTGGAGGGTTAGGATTGGGGGGTGGGGGTGGGATTCGGTTCTTAGCATTAGGTCATCTGGGAAGGCAAGGGAGAAATTCATTTTTGCTTAACAAAGGATGATGTCAGACAGAGCTTAAAGCTGTCGCTGAAATCAGCACCTTCTAAACTGCATTTTATAAAATGGCGACAACCCAAACACAGCTAGAAAGTGGTTCCCTGGCTCCCAACCGAGTCCATGGACCTATTTTACTTCTTGCCAGTTGGTTCTTTGTGTGATTACTCATCGGCATATCCTGGGAGTGGGCACTAAGGATCCATCCAGGAGAGAGGAGAGAACGCCCAGTCTGGAGGAGACAGACAGCAGCAGGACTTTCTGCCACGGGAGGGGTAGGCATACAGGACCACGCAGACTGGAAGGAAGTGAGAAACTACCCAAACCATCATGTTTGCTCTTCTTAGCCCTGAGCTGAGGCTACAGTGCCAATCTCAAATGCTCTCTTTCCTCCCGTACCTAACAGCAGTCTGATGTGGACCCCTGGCCAGCATCTTGCCAGTTTCTACCTGGAGGTTGCCTTCTGATCCCCATGCACCCTAGCTCCACACTCAGGCTGCCTGAGCTCTCAGACTCCAGCTTTAGATGGTGTCTGCACGCCTTCTTGCCTTGGACCATAAAACGGACCTGAAATTTAAAAAGGAGAAAAGTGTCCCTTTGTTTAGATGTGAGCAAGTACACTTTGGGATGGACTGTCCAGACCAGGGGCTGTGTGGTGTGGTCTGAGGGCCTCATTGGCATGCCCCGCGTCCTCATCAGAGTCCTAGAGGAAGCTTCAGGGGGCTCTTTTTGAAAAGACCACATAGGCTCGAGGTTCCCAGTGAGGCAGGCCAGAAGGCAGATGTAGAGCAGCCTGGAACCATGATGGTGGGCTCCTTACTGCTTTTTGGGTTTAAGTTTCTAGTCTCCTGGCGTTCCCTGCAGCTGCTACCTACAGAGTGGTTTGTAGTCTCTTGCATTTCCACCTGGAGAAGGTTGAGAATTCCCCTGAAATTTGCTGAGGGGCCTCCAACTTGTCCTCTCTGGCCTGGCCTCTCCCCACAGGTCAGCACCTAGCCTTGGCCACCCAGACTCACCGTACCATGCTTCTTTCTCTCAGTGCACCCTCCACATACCTCTTCGATGTGGCCCTCCAGACATCATCCCCAAATCCAGGTTCAGCTCCAACCTGGGAATAACCAAAGCACCCAGAGCTGGCAATGTCCCAGCTGTGTTCCTGCGGTCTGGCACAAAATAGACACGTGGTATGCATTTGTGATTGAATTTATGGTAAATAAGAATTAAAGATGGCAATGATGACCCTATATACAAGAGCTAGGTTTGATTCCTGGTTCAGGAAGATCTCCTGGAAAAGGAAATGGCAACCCACTCCAGTATTCTTGCCTGGAGAATCCCATGGACAGAGGAGCCTGGCAAGGTTCAGTCCATGGGATCTCAAAGAGTCAGACATGACTGAGCAACTAACTATGTATATAGTAGTGAGTATGTGTCAATCCCGATCTCCCAATTTATCCCTCTCCCCTTTTGCTCCTGGTAACCATAAGTTTGTTTTCTACGCCTGTAATTCTATTTCCCTTTGGTAGAAAAGTTCATTTGTACACGTATAAGCGATATCATATGACGTTTGCCTTTGTCTGCCTTACTTAGTATGATCTCTCAGTCCGTCCATGGCACTACAGATGGCGTTGTTTCATTCTTTTTTGTGACTGAGTAATATTCCATGGCATATATGTACCATAGCTTCTTTATTCCTCTGTTGATGGACATTTAGGTTGCTTCTGTGTCTTGGTTATTGTAAATAGTGCTGCAGTGAATATTGGGTGCATGTGTCATTTCGAATTATGGTTCTCTCCAGATATATGCCTAAGAGTGGGATTGCTGGATCATATAGGAGTTCTATATTTAGTTTTTTTGGTACCTCCATGCTGTTCTCCATAATGGTTGTATCAGTTTACATTTCTACCCACAGTGTAGGATGGTCCCCTTTTCTCACACCCTCTCCAGCATTTATTGTTTGTAGAATTTTTTATAATGGCCATGCCGAGTGCTATAAGATGACACCTCACTCCAATACTCTTGCCTGGAAAATCCCATGGGTGGAGGAGCCTGGTAGGCTGCAGTCCATGGGGTCGCTGAGGGTCGGACACAACTGAACGACTTCACTTTCACTTTTCACTTTCATGCATTGGAGAAGGAAATGGCAGCTCACTCCAGTATTCTTGCTTGGAGAATCCCAGGGACAGAGGAGCCTGGTGGGCTGCCGTCTATGGGGTCACACAGAGTCGAACACGGCTGAAGTGACTTAGCAGCAGCAGCATTGTTGTTTTGATTTGCATTTCTCTAATAATTAGTGATGTTGACAATCTTCGTGTGCTTTTTGGCCTTCTGTATGTCTTCTTTGGAGAAATGATAATTTAGATCTTCCACCCATTTTTTAAATTAGGTTGTTTTTTTGATATTGAGCTGCATGAGTTGTTTGTTTATTTTGGAGATTAATCCCTTGTTGGTCATTTCATTTGCAAATATTTCCTCCCATTCTGAAGGCTGTCTTTTCACTTTGTTTATGGTTTCCTTTGCTGTGCAAGAACTTTTAAGTTTAATTAGATCCCATTTGTTTATTTTGGGTTTTATTTTCACTACCCTAGGAGGTAGATGAAAAAGAACTTGCTGCAATTATGTCAGAGTGGTCTATCTATAGTTTTATAGTACCTGGCCTTACCTTTAGGTCTTTAAACTATTTGAGTTCATTTTTGTGTATGGTTTTAGGGAGTGTTTTCATTCCATTCTTCTACATGAGCTATCTGGTTTTCCTAGCACCACTTATTGAAGAGACTGTCTTTTCTCCATTGTATATCCTTGTCTCCTTTGTCATAGATTAGGTGACCAGAGGTGCATGGGTTTATCTCTAGACTTTCTATTCTGTTCTGTTGACCTATGTTTCTTTTTTTGAGTCAGTACCAAAATGTTTTGATGACTGTATCTTTCTAGTATAGTCTGAAGTCAGGGAGTCTGATTCCTCCAGGTCCATCTTCCTTTCTCAAGATTGCTTTGGCTATTTGGAGTCATTTGTGTTTCCATTCAAACTGTACGATTTTTTTGTTCAAATTCCGTGGGAAAAAAACGCCATTGGTGATTAGATAGCAATTGCATTGACTCTCTAGATGCTTTGGATGGTAGTCATTTTCAACAAGGTTATCTTTTAATCACGAAGACTTCTTTAGCAGGACCCCCTGAGCTCTTGGCTGCAGAGAGGATTTAGGTAGAGTCAAACCTGGCCTCCATGACCCTGAAGGCCCCTGGGGACCCCCCAGCTCCCATGCCTCTGTGAAAGGCCTTGAGAGTCTTTCTCTTAAAAGATAAAATGCCACCCAGGAGGCCTGGACATGTCCCTTCGTGACCGTCAGACATTCCCTGACACCTCCTCCCACAGACCAGGCCACAGCCACGAGCGTCAGTTTCAAGGCCCCAGGAGTACGAGCGTGACCTCGGACCAGCATGGGAAGAAGTGCTGAGTCTGAAATAAGGGATTAGAAGCCACTTCTTGGCAATTAAAACTTAAATAGCTGAAGGATTTGATTTGGGATCTTCTTTTACAACTAAATTTGGCGTTGTTAATGCTGGTTCTCAGTTTCCACTAGAGTTTGGCTTGCCTCCTGAGCCTGAAGAAAGATTCAGTCACATTCAGTTTAGTTCCATGCTAAACATCGCATATTTGTTTTCTCTCTTCGAAACTTGATCAGCCATCTGGGAATATCTGTGAACTGGACTGCTGAGGCGTCTAGAACGCTGCTCCCTCAACTATTTTGGATAAACGCCTAGCAGAGGCTGCTACCGCCTGTGACTGGTATTCTGTATTTCCAGTCTTTTCACATGCAAGCTGCTTACTAACAGCTGCTCAGGACCAGTAAAGTCTACATCGCGGCCGGAGCCTGACTGCTGCTAACCGTGGGGCTTCCTAAATTCAATTAGCAGTGGACAGAGTCCACCATCGGCATGACAGGAGCCAGCAGGTACCAGGCAGGCGTGAGGCTCACAGCAGCATGGGTGGTGACATTTCCCACACCTGCGCACGCACGCGCACTGCTGCCGTCACTGGGCTGCCGTCAGTCTGTTCATTTGGTGGAAACATAGTGCTCCTGGGACTCTAGGTCAGGTGTAAGGGACGTGAGATCTTCAGGGGACACAACCATGACCTTTGGATTACAAGACTGTCACAAAGCCATCAGCTAGAGGGCGGGTGCCAAGCCCACTTAGTTATCTAATACCTACAGGTGGTCTCATCGATTACCTGCCCAGTGCCCAGCTGGTAGCTGGCCTGCTCTGTGCGGCTCCATCTGAGGATGTAACAGGGATGAGTCCAGCCTGTGCACGAGGAGTTTATGTGGTCTCACTGGGAAGGTAAAAATGAACCCATACCCAGTAGTAATGGACAAGGCCAGAGACGGAGTGACCACAGGGCTGCTGTGGGTCAGAGGGCAGAGGTCACCAAGGGTCTCCACGACGTCCTTCCCATCTCACAGCTTCCATGCACACTCAGCCAGGAGGGCTGAGCTAGGAAACCACCGCATCTCCTCCACAAATCTCCATCCTGCTCCATTCACGTTCACGGAGACCCTTTTAGGGAACCTCCAATCATGTTTCCGTTTGGGCAGCAGGGTCATTTGGGACTGGCTTATTGGTGTGTGTGGTTTTAGCTCTTACTCTCTTTTCATCCTGGTAAGAGCTGCCCATCACTCTGGGGTGGCATTACAAGCTTTCCACGCTTTGTTTTATTTTGCTCTGTTTTCCTGATATCAGTTCTCTCAATCCTGAGGATAGTCCTGCATCAGGAGTTATTTTGCAGATGGACAAACTAAGGTTCTGAGAGAATGTGTGAGCTGCCTGAGGCCATGCAGTGGGAGCAGAGCCCAGACCAGCCCCGGCCCCATAAGCCTGTGCACAGCGCAGAATGGCAGGGCCACTCTTCTCTAAAGCCCACCCCTTGTTCCTCTGCTCCTGTTGGTCATAGCTCTGTTCTGACTCATCCTTGGCAGGGGAGGTAACAAGGGGGCCAGTGCTCCCTGCCCTACCCAGCATGTTTGGGGGCCCTGTTGCCTCTGGAAGGAACAGAATACTAGGAATCTGGTGACACCTGAGGCCAGCAAAGTCCCAGCAGACAGCATGCTTCTTCCGCTTCTGAAGTTATTTCAGGTGTATGTGTGTGCGTGCGTGTGTGTGTGCGTGTGCACACATGCATGCACATACCACTCCTCACAGTCTCCACTGTAATACTGTCAGGAGGCAACTTTCCAAAGAAAGCCTTTCAGGAAGCGTTAACCTGCCATATTGTGGCTCCAGCTGCCCCCACCCCCATCTCTCAGGTATTGGCCCTTCAGCACTTGCATTCTCACTCCACGTTGTTGCCATCCAAGAAAGGATGCCCCACATACCCTCCCACCAAACCCCAGGGAGGCTGGAGCACAGCCTTGCCTCCTTTGGGATGTAGAAGGGACCCCTCATGTACCCTTCAGGCTGGGGAGGCAGTCTGGCTCCAGCCCACCTGCAGACCTTTGTTTTCTCTTCTGCAGATGGGTTGTTTGTCACCATTATCTCCAGAGTCACCAAAAATTATCTCCAGAGTCACCAAAAGTTATATCCAGAGTTAAAAAAAAAGAAAATTCAAGAAAAGTTCCCAGCTCCTCCTCCCATGGACCACAGTGCACCTTGGCTTGGCTGTGAATAGCCTTTATAAAGCCTAATAACATAAACACCAAACATTGAGCTAACTGAAATATATTTCTACTGGGAGGAAGGGTAGACAGGACAGTGATTTTCTATAGTGAGGATGAGGGAAGAATTATGCAAAAGAAAAACCAGCTAAATTCTCATCTTTCATACTGGAAAGTTACTGGATAATGCCTAACACTAAAAAAAAAAAAAAAAAAGAATTTGAATGTTTTTTAGGTTAATTCCAAAATAACCAAGTAAAAATGCTAAATGGGATTTCCTCTAGGAAAGGGAAATGAAAGAAAGGGACAAAAGGCTTGCTGTTTTCATAAGATGCCTTAAGACACTATTGGGCTCTTTAAATTATACACTTATGCAACATGTTTTAAATATAACTTTTTAATGTATATTAAATATTTAAAGATATAAGGAAGATTAGATCATCCTGAAAGAACTAAATACTCTAAAAAGAGCCAAATGGAGCTAGTAGAAAAAAAATTTTCATTGCCATTATGTCTAAGGATTTAAACTATAGTTTAGACAGCTGAAGAGAAAATTAATGACTTGGAAAACAGCTGAAGAAATAACCCAAAATGCAGCATGAAGAGATAAGGAAAATTGGAAACAACAGCTAAAATATGAATGACAGAATAAAACGATCCAATACACATCTAATAAGAGTTACAGAAGGCAAAAACAATGAGAATGAAAGAGAAGCAATGTGTGAAGATAATGGCAGGGGATTTTCCAGGATTGAAGAAACAATTTAATCTTCAGATTGAGAAAGTACAGCAAGTTCCAGGCAAGACAATAAAAGTAGATCCAAGATTAAACAAATAATCATAAAACTATAGGCCACCAGAGACAATGAGAAAAGAGCAGCCAGAGATTTAAAAGCTGTATTACCTACAAAGGAGAAGTTCTTAGCCTGGCAGAAGACAACAGTAGATGCTGGAGCACAGTGTAATAATGCTAAGAACTGCGAGGTAGCCTTGGGGATTGGGAGTGGACGTGCAGTGAGGGGAGGTGGGGAGGTCTGCGTCCAGCTCCCTTTGCTCACCAAAGTAAAAAATTTCCATAGGACAGGCAACTGATAGCTGCCTTCAAATATCTTCTCCCCACCTCCCTCATCAGTAACAAATCTCAAAGTTACTTGGACACATTGCCATTCAGACAAAAGGCTATGTTCCTGGCCTTCCTCATCACTCAGTTGGCCTTGCAAATAAGTTCTGCCCAATGGGATGAAGCAGAAAGGCTATGTGAGATTTCCAGAAAGCTGATTACAGTAGAGGGGTCATGCCCTCCCCTTCGCCCACATTGCTGCCAGGAAAGACGATATTTTGGCTGAGGCTCTAGCTTGATCTGGGACCATGAAGCCAAAGGTCACACCAAGGGGTCAGGGAACGGTGAACTAGGATGACTCCAGATCTGTGACGAGTTAGTGGACACACCAACCCAGCTCTGAATTTCCTACCTCTGGATTCTTTTTTTTTTTTTTTTAATTTTAAAATCTTTAATTCTTACATGTGTTCCCAAACATGAACTCTGGATTCTTTTACATGAAAAAGATGAATGACAAAAACTTATGTTTAAGTCACTGTTTGGGGGTTCCAATCACAGCAGATTTAATCTTTTTTAAAAATGTTATTGAAGTTTAGTTGATTTACAGTGGTGTGTTAATTTCTGCTATAGCAAGTTTACTCTTAACTGATGTTGAAGAGATTGAAAAAAACAACTTTTTCTTTAATATTTATTTAGCTGTGCCAGGTCTTAGTTGTAGCACGTGGGATCTAGTCCCCTGACCAAGGATCGAACCCAGGCCCCCTGCATTGGGAGCATGGTCTTAGCTACTGGACCACCAGAGAAATCTGCTGATGGTGAAGAGCTTTTGACTGCAGAAATGAAAACAGGAACCCAAACCTTGGGAGAAACCTTGAAAAAGAAGGGTGCCGGGGAGAACCAAGGGAGGTGGTCAAGCCTGAGAGCCTGGGCCTGGAGGGAAGACCCTCCTGTGCTGACAGAGCATGGGCCCTTCCTGCAACAGTGAGTCCTCACTGGGCAGGAGGCCAAGAGAGGCTGACCACGGCTCAGCACAGCCACGCTGTCCTCCAGGGATCGTACTTCAGTGCTTCCAATAACAGTCACCCTTGGGAGATATGTGACACTCTCCCCAAGGATGAACAAAGATACAGTCCACCCCGTAAAGTGGGTCTTTTGTGGTATGACCACTCAGCTGGCATCGCAGCCTTACCATTCAGAGTGCTGAGCTGCGCTGGCTGGGCTCTTAGTTTCTATGGTGCAGTGAGGTTGTGTCCTATCGGTCAGGGTTTCGGTACTGTTGGACGCTCCTCAGAGAGCTGGGCCACAGGGAAGAGGAGGAACACAGAGAAACCCATATGCATGTGTGTGTATATACACGCACAACACAGACATGTACCTACACACAGGCTTCCAAGAGAAGGAGCAACCGTGCACTCAATTTTCTGGCAGTTAGAAGAGCACTGTTTCTTTTCCCCTCAGGACTGCCCAGTGCTTCTCTCTGGGCTTGTGATACCCACACAAAGGCAGGCTCTACACCCCAGCCTTTCCTCTGCAAAGAGGAGTGAAGTTGTCACAAGATGCGTTTCATATTTGGCCTGTGAACTTGAGAGAACTCTTCTGAGTTTTCAGTGAATATGATTACAAACCCCACAAGCCCTTGCAGCCTGGCTTTAACAGGCAGTTATTGAAAAGATGATGATGACTTAGATGTCTTAATTAGCCTGCTTGCAGGAGTTCCCTGGTTCCGCTTGTTTAAGTGAGTTGATTTCAAAGCCAGCGTGATGGTGTTAGCAACGATAATAAGAACCACGTTTCTCAGGCAGTTTCTCTGTGGCAGGCTCTGTGCTAAGGACTTTGCATGCATCATCTCACTTAATCCTCAGGACCACCCAGTGAGGTCAGCCCTGTTACTTGTCCCCGCTTTTCAGATGAAGACACTGATCAGCTGCTAATTCCCTCCACAAGGAAGTGGAGGAGGCAGACCATGGGTAAGTTTAAATCTATTGGACTTGAAAGTCATGGGAAGTAAGGTGGGGACCCCCAGCTGACAGGGTCCTGCTCCTGCCTACAGACTCACCCTCAAGGACACCCCACAGCCCTTCTGCCCTCCAGCTCCCACTCCCAGCTAGACCCAGGACCTGTCTAATCTAGCAGACTTGCACCCCTCTCCTATGGTACAAGCCTCCTATCTTCTGGGACCCCCACCAGCCTTTATGGGGTTTTGATCATCTCCTCCCAGGAAAGGGGCCATAAGACACCACCCCCCTCTAGAAGAGGGACCCAGACACAGCCTTTCTGGTGTCAGGGCCCTGTACTCTCCTCTCCCAGTCCGGTGACTCAGTCTCCTCCTGGGAGGGAAAACGAATCCTTGGATTCTCACATATCCTCCCCAGCTCAGACGCTTATGCTCCACATTTTATGAACTCCATAGCTTTATTGCTTGCTATTAAAAGTCAAGCTTTTGGAGCTTTAGAAATAAATTATTTTTCAGAAAGCTTGTCTTCTGCAAATTGAAAGCCTTAGTTTCCAGAAAATTGTCTCCGCTAGGAGCCAAGAATTTGACACCTTTGTGCTCTGTGCTCCAGTCCCTCCCCGGAGGCCTTAACGCTCAGCCTTGGGTCTAGTTTTAATGGTGAAAGAACATAGGAGAAAAAATAATTTGCTGAAAATGAAAAAGCACCAGCTATCATTTTGAAAGACTATCCTCCTCCTCTGACCATGACTTTGGGTAAAACCCAGCCTTGGGCTCCTTGTTTTTGAGGGAGGAGTTAAACTTGCTGGTCTCCCCATCCTTACTGGCAATGACACCCCATGATTCCTGCATTTCAGCAGGAATTCCAACTGGGGTCCTTTCCGAGGCAAAGAAGGGTCTCTCTCCTCCACAATTTGAGGCATTTGGGGAAATTTGGGATCAGTTGGAGCCTCCTACGCTGCGTGAACAAGATTAGGCCCAAGACAAATGGTCTCGCCAGAAATGAGAAGCCAGCAGTCTCTATCTGCGGGAATGTAGAATTGGGGTTGTTATGGGCCTGATTTGTGAACTTGAATGAGGGCTTCTAGAAAGCTATTTGTAAAATTCATTGCTGTCTCTAGCTGCAGCTAACACATGCCATCTTCCATCTTCAGACTTGGTGATTTCACGTTCCATGCATTCATAGAATAGAGTGCACTGTGGGAGGTGGGATGTAGGGGAGGGGGTGGATCAACAGGGTGGAAACGGGGCAAGTGCCACCGGGCAGAGAACCACAGATGCCGCTGAATGGGAATTCAACTACCGGACACTTCCTGTTAGCTTCCACTGTCTAGCACCAGGGACTTCCCTTGCCTGCTTTCTTCTGGGAAATCTCAGACCCGGCTAGAATTTTGCCCCTATGTTCAGAGTTTTAAAAGCCAAAGGAACTTTGCAGTTGAATGCTGGTCTGCACCTCTGCCCTCCTCTGCCTATCTCAGTGTGTCCTCTGTTTGTGGCCTGGTAGGGGACAGGCCTTCTGAAGGGGTTTGGGTCCCATGACCAGGACATGTTGGGAAGAGCCCTGGAGCTCTGGTGCAGCTGGAGCTGGGCCCCAAGGGAGGAACGGGAAAGATTTGAGACTAGCAAAGAGGAACTGGCAAGCTTGACCAGGCTCACTGAAGCCTCACACACTTTAAAGGACTTGAAGACACCTTAGATCCTTCTGGAACAAGGTTTTCTCTGTCCAACAGCCAGTACACTTCTGGGGCATCTAGGGCAACTTTCTGGATCAAAGGGTAATTTTAATCTAGAAATGGAATTAGTGGAGAAAATTAACTTCCCAAGCTGTTCTTTTACGCCCTTAGAGGAATTTGACTAATATACTCACTGCCAAGCCTCACTTTGCCTATCTGTAAGATGGGCTGATCCCCAGGCTCTACTTGCCTCCCAAGGCTGCTGTGATCCTTGGTAACTCAAAACATGAACAGATTTTAGGGCATTCACGTGACCAAAGAGGTTATTTTCAGTAGCTGCTAGTCCGTGATAAGGCCCTCCAGGCCCTCTCTTGTTTCCTGAATTAGCTCTTAGGTCCACAAGGTACTGCTTGGTGGTGGCATGAAGTTCCTGGGACCGTGGCTCAGGAGCGTCACAACAGAGATGAACATCTACAGGGTTTGTCCCTGTGGGGTAGGGGGCCGGCTGCTCTGGATGTGTTTTGGCCTCCTGATGGCTGGTTCTCTCCAGGAACACCGGGCCATTGAGCAAAGGGCAGGATCAGGCTTAGTGTTCTAGGAGGCTGGTGGGCGGCCCAGCTGGGACTTAGCCGCCCTGAGTCAGGACAACTGCAGGTGACGGTGCCACTGCCAACTTTAGCGAGAGCTCTGACCTGGGCCATGAGAGCAAGCCCAGCTGCGTGCTGTGCAGTGTGTATGTTTGTCCTCTTGTGTTTGGAGAACCAGAAGTCCCCGTGGGGTGGATAGGACCCAACTCTGAAGCCCAGGGTCTGTTTATAAGTGGCTCATGGGAGGGATAAGTCCTTCTCAGGAACTCTTTACTAACCAGCCCACCTACCTCCCCAGCCATGTTATCATGGAGGCTTTGTTGTATAACTATACATCTCAAAAGAAGGCTATTTCTCCCCAAGCTCAGATCTGAAGATTATATTGAATATAATTCTCTACACTATGAATTTATAAAACACACAGCACGGAGGTGATAAGGTGAGGGCAGCTGGTAGTGACTGTAGATTTCTGGGATCTACAGTCTGTTCTGTTGGCCTCAAACAAATGTGGAAGCAGTGCCAGAAAAAGCAAGGCTCTGGGGCTGCCACATCCCACGTGTGTGAACTTGAGCAGGTGTCGTGCAGTCTTTGAGTTGTTCCTTGCCTCTAAAATGGAAAGATAGAGTGGTTTGGGGAATTTAATAAGATAAATGGGAATAAATCAGTTATAAAACATCTGGCTCAGAATAGGCCCTTAATGAACAATAAGAACTATTTTGTTTGGTTTTGCTTTTATTAGTTAATAATTGTCTTATTCAAAGTCCTCTTGAGAGCTAGTTTCCTCTTGAAACTACATGGGGCAGATCTGATCTCAAGGAATGGGAAGTCCAGGAGACTGGGGCAGGACAGCTTGTCTGTGCATCCTGAAATGAGTCACTGTGTCCCTCCCTCCCCACCTCTTCCTCTCCTTCCCCTCCTCTCTCCCCCTCCCCCCACCCCCCACACATCCACCCCATTATGCACAGAGTTCACAGTCGGCCCTCCCAGGGCAAGCTACACAACCACAGAGGAAAGGAGTGTCAGCCATGTGCACTAATCAAGCTAATCACATACAGATGACTTGGACAAGCGGGGTCAGGAGACGTTTAGAGAAAATGAACAGCCTAAAAGAGAAGCACCAAGATGAATGCCAACAGAAAACCCCACAACTAACCCTGGAGGATATGGAACAAAAGAAAATTTTTTTAATCTAGTAAAAACCCTTAGACTTGAGTATATGTTTTTCATTAAATAAGAAAGAGCTGTTATGAGAAAGAAGAACAGAGCAAGAAATACGTCTTGGAAATTATAAATACAGTTACTAAAGTTAAAAATTAAATAGGGTTTAAAGGAAGAGTTGAGGAAGTGTCCTGTAATATAGGCTAAAAACATAAGAGCAGAAAAGGTGAGATGAAAAACTGAGTGATATGGACGATCAATCTAGGGGAACCAATATCCATCTGCTCAAACAAGTTGACTTAGGGAGAACCAAGAAATCCAAGAGGAGGAAATGGTCAAGGGAGTCACAGAAGAGCATTCCTCAGAGCTGAATTAAAACACCTTCAGATGGAAAGACCAGATTGGAACTGAGAAAAGGAAGTGGAAAAGCTCCACAAGTGCATATTCTCTTTGGGTGAACTCTGGGAGTTGGTGTTGGACAGGGGGGCCTGGTGTGCTGCGGTTCGTGGAGTTGCAAAGAGTCAGACAGGACCGAAAGACTGAACTGAACTGAACTGAGATTTCAGACCATCAAGGACAAAGAGAAGATTGTAAAAGCTTCCAGAGAGAAAAGATGTGTCATCAACAGAGTCAGGAGATCACTGTTATCAGATAGGAGTTATCAACTCTAGAAGGCAGTGGGGCAGTTGCCTTCAAATGTCTGAGGGAAACAACTTTTACCTGGAATCTTGAACCAAATAAAGACATTTTCAGACATGTAAGGACACAGAAGGAAATGGCAACCCACTCCAGTGTTCTTGCCTGGAGAATCCCAGGGACGGGGGAGCCTGGTGGGCTGCCGTCTATGGGGTTGCACAGAGTCGGACACGACTGAAGCAACTTAGCAGCAGCAGCAGCAGGGACACAGAAAATTGTCTCCTTTCTTAATTTAGAGAAAAAGGGGGACAGTGAGAGAGACAGTGTAATACACTAAAGCAGAAAAGGTGTTTAATAAGAAGAGCTGGTCCAAGAAACAGCAGAATCAAACCAGATGTGTAGTGAAAGGGGCCCCACCATGACAGGTAGGGTAGGTGGGTAAGGAACCTGGGAGATGATCCAGTCAGGTGAGAAGAAGAAGCCAGAGGTTCTGAGAAGAAAGTCGGCAAGAACAAAGCAGACTCCATCTCACAGAAATCAGATTAAGATGCTCTAAACCTCCATGCTATGAAAGTGCTGTACTCAACATGCCAGCAAGTTTGGAAAACTCAGCAGTGGCCACAGGACTGGAAAAGGTCAGTTTTCATTCCAAGCCCAAAGACAGGCAATGCCAAAGAATGCTCAAACTACTGCACAATTGCACTCATCTCACATGCTAGTAAAGTAATGCTCAAAATTCTCCAAGCCAGACTTCAGAAATACATGAACCATGAATTCCCTGATGTTAAGCTGGTTTTAGAAAAGGCAGAGGAACCAGAGATCAAATTGCCAACATCCGCTGGATCATGGAAAAAGCAAGAGAGTTCCAGAAAAACATCTATTTCTGCTTTATTGACTATGCCAAAGCCTTTGACTGTGTGGATCACAATAAACTGCGGAAAATTCTGAAAGAAATGGGAATCCCAGACCACCTAACCTGCCTCTTGAGAAACCTATATGCAGGTCAGGAAGCAACAGTTAGAACTGGACATGAAACAAAAGACTGGTTCCAAATAGGAAAAGGAGTACGTCAAGGCTGTATATTGTCACCCTGCTTATTTAACTTGTATGCAGAGTACATCATGAGAAACGCTGGACTGGAAGAAACACAAGCTGGAATCAAGATTGCCGGGAGAAATATCATTCACCTCAGATATGCAGATGACACCACCCTTATGGCAGAAAGTGAAGAGGAACTAAAAAGCCTCTTGATGAAAGTGAAAGAGGAGAGTGAAAAAGTTGGCTTAAAGCTCAACATTCAGAAAACGAAGATGATGGCATCTGGTCCCATCACTTCATGGGAAATAGATGGGGAAACAGTGGAAACAGTTTGGAGGGGCTCCAAAATCACTGCAGATGGTGACTGCAGCCATGAAATTAAAAGATGCTTACCCCTTGCAAGAAAAGTTATGACCAACCTAGATAGCATATTCAAAAGCAGAGACATTACTTTGCCGACTAAGGTCCGTCTAGTCAAGGCTACGATTTTTCCAGTGGTCATGTATGGATGTGAGAGTTGGACTGTGAAGAAGGGTGAGTGCCGAAGAATTGATGCGTTTGAACTGTGGTGTTGGAGAAGACTCTTGAGAGTCCCTTGGACTGCAAGGAGATCCAACCAGTCCATTCTGAAGGAGATCAACCCTGGGATTTCTTTGGAAGGAATGATGCTAAAGCTGAAGCTCCAGTACTTTGGCCACCTCATGAGAAGAGTTCACTCATTGGAAAAGACTCTGATGCTGGGAGGGATTGGGGGCAGGAGGAGAAGGGGACGACCCAGGATGAGATGGCTGGATGGCATCATGGACTCGATGGACGTGAGTCTGAGTGAACTCCAGGAGATGGTGATGGACAGGGAGGCCTGGCATGCTGCGATTGATTCATGGGGTCGCAAAGAGTCAGACATGACTGAGCGACTGAACTGAACTGAACTGAAACCTCCATGATAAGAAAATAAACTTTTTAAAGACATTTTTAAAGCAGTTAAAAATTCTGGGAAAAACAAACTGCTAAACAAAAAGACATAGTCCCATGTTAAGCAAACTAAGATATGTCACATTTTGAGTAACTGAGGGAAGGTAAAAAAAAGCAGAACTATTTGACTGAGGCCTGAAACCGCCTCCTTCAAACAGCACAGTGGAGTCGGGGGAACTGCCAACTTCTCCCCAGTGACAGGGAGGGTCGCTGTTTTTCTGCTGAGGGTGATGGACCAGAATGTTCTCAATGCTCTTGATTCATTTTCACTTTTGGATGCAATGAACAGAAACTGGCTCTTAGTATGTACAGTTACAGAATGCAGCAAGGTGAAGATGAATGTTGCAGATCATTGAATTCAGAAGTGACAGGGAAGGATCCAGGGTTGGATTTCTTCCGCAGTGAAGGGGCAAGAAAGACTGCCTAATTGATCTTTTTTGTTTTGTTTTGTTTTTGTGAGTTAAGTTTTATTCAGGATCTTCCTGAGAACTATAGCGTGGGAGACAGCCTTTCACTCAGTTAGCTCTAAGGAAATTGCTCAAAGAAGTAGGAGACGCCAGTTGATAATTTTTGACTGGGAAATATATGCAGTCAAGTACCACATCTTGGGGAAAAGAGTGTTGCTGATCACAAAGAACAGACATCTCAAGTTAATGATTTTAGTCCTTTTCTATGTATGGGAAAGAGGAGAGAGTCTGATTCATTGAGATTCTTAGTGAGGTGTGCATCTATCTACCTAAGGGCCTGTTCATCCAAAGCACACAGTTTGGATGAACACGCAAAACAACATGAAGCAAACAGCCTCATCCTGTTTTACAAACTGATTTCCCCCTCAGGGTATGCTGTTCATGGGTCACTGGGACACAGACATGACTTAGCCCTTATAGAACTGGGTGGTGAGCAAGGCTCTTTGTTATTTGTTCTCAAAACCCTGGACAAGAACTTTTACCCTTGCACTTATTTAGTTTAGAGCATGAAACAGTTTGTGCTGTATCAGACACAGCCTAGTTCTTTCCTAAGTGACTGAGCTTCTCAATCAGTGACTTAGCAGTTCTTGGGCTATAGCAGAAGACTGTGCTATAATCCATCAGCCTGCTAGCAGGCTAGACTGCCTAATTGATCTTAATGTGTTATAGTTTAGGGTTTTGTTTTTATGGTGAGGGTAATTTGCTTTCAAAATTCTTTGAAAAGTGGTGCCATGTTGAACATTTGAAGAGTTTCTACCCAATTCTGTCACCAGCTATCTCATGCTTTTAAGAGTTTGCTGCATTTTCTATTCTGTGCCTTTTGCTGTATTTTTATTTATTTGCTGCTTTCCAAAGATTTCCATTTTGAATTCCTCAATATATTTTCTCAGCGAAAAATGTCCATGTAGTCATGTGGTGAAAAAGCCACTATGTATGTGTGTATCTAGAATTAGCATAGAGATGATTAAGACCGTTCAGTGTTGATCAATAATCGTATTTGATCTGGGCTTCTTACTCTGCTTCCTCAACCATCCTGTGCTTTGATATTTATTACCACCTACTGCGATTCTGGCCTTGCCTAAATAGAAGTTGCTTGAGGAAATTCACAGTCCTAGTGATTGAATTCCAGTGGCGCTGCTCTTGGAATGACAATACAGAATTAGATCTTGCAGAGTGAATAGAAACCCAGTAAATGGGAACCACGCCGCCAATAAAAATGTCTCTTATTGCTTTGAACACAACAAAGCAAATATCACCAAATGCAGCCCCCAGTCATAAAAACTTTATGTCGCAAGTTTAGGGTCAGAGTCCTCTTTCAAATGTGCTAAGCCGTTTGAGCAAAAAAGTGTATTTTTGACTCATGTGATTTTAGATCTGAGACTCTCAAACCCCAGGGTTTGGAAGGATGACACAGTGTTTGAAAATTTCCCTGTATTCCACATTCCATGTGAAGCTCCAGGGTTGCTCAGATGTTTCCAGGACAGACAGGTGGCCCTGGGCCGACCTCCCAGGGAGCCCAAAGTGAGGCTGGCTGCGGGCGGTCTCTGCATCTGTGCTGAGCATCCGGGCCTCTGTCGGCACAGCCAGCAGCCCAGAGGAGAACTTCCACATCAGAGCCAGCCTCAGCCTTCTCTCTGTCCTCCTCACAGAAGGCTCAGAGGATGCATCCAGAAACCCTCTTTTTCCAGAGTTGCTAAGGAAATCTACGCCCTGCTTTACTTCTTGCTAATTAAAATGGATTTATCCAGGGCAGGTGGGCCTTCATTATAATGCATAATAATAAAACACATGACAGGAGCATCCTTCATCCTGATGAGCTGGCAGGGGTGCTCCCAGGCCTGTTTCTCTCCAGAAGGAAGGAAAGCCCCCAACCCCACAGTCACTATGATAAGCCCTGGGGTGTTCCACAGATGGTGGTAAGTGGATCCCCTTGCAGTAAAAAGATCCGTGAGCAAATGGAAAAACAAGAGTCTTCCCGGAGACCAGTTCAGTTCAGTTCAGTCGCTCAGTCATGTCCAACTCTTTGCGACCCCATGAATCACAGCACGCCAGGCCTCCCTGTCCATCACCAGCTCCCGGAGTTTACTCAAACTCTTGTCCATCAAGTTGGTGATGCCATCCAGCCATCTCATCCTGGGTCGTCCCCTTCTCCTCCTGCCCCCAATCCCTCCCAGCATCAGAGTCTTTTCCAATGAGTCAACTCTTCGCATGAGGTGGCCAAATTATTGGAGTTTCAGCTTCAGCATCAGTCCTTCCAATGAACACCCAGGACTGATCTCCTTTAGGATGGACTGGTTGGGAGACAGTTATGAAGGCACAACTGTGGGAGTCACGAATGTTGTCATCACCATGACGCAAACATGCAACATGAAGGCAAAGAGCAAAAGGGACCGTGCAGAACAGAGGTGGCCTTGCTGTCCGAGGCTCAGGAATTACTGGTGGTTCTTTTTTTCTTTTTCAAAATTTTCTCAAAATCCCCATGAAAGAGGAACTTTTAGGGCTACCATTTAGTTATTTGCATTGAACGGAAGTTTGCCCCGTGCCTTGGATTCTTCATCATTTTAAAACAAGCAAGCCACCTTTCAGGGAGGAATGAGACTCATCCACACTGCCTGCGTCTCACCTCCTCTCCTCCTCTCTCCTGTTGTCAGCACGGGGAGAACACCTCAATTACCTACAGATCCAGGCTCAGAGAAAAGAACACTTTTCTGTGTCAGAGACGGAGCTCTCCCAGGACATCCTCAGCTCAGGAGGGGGCTGAAATCAGCCACACACACAGATCTCCAAGGACCTGCTGAGGCGGGTGCCCATTAAGTAACAGGTCTGGGCAGCCCTGTGGCCCCATCAGCTGTCCCAGGCCTTGCCCTGGGGAAGCCACCCTGCCTAATGTCCCATCTGTTCCTCCTGCTCCTGGTGTCGAGGCTGTAGGAGAGCTACCCATCCTCTTCCCACCGCACCTGACCAGGGTACAGACATGTCCTCTCTGTATCACTGGTTCTCGCATCCTATGTTTACACATGCGTCAAGGAAGCACAGAGGCCCTGTGTGTCTGCAGCTCACCCGACCATCCAGAGCAGTCCTCCCTGACGATCGCATGGTTCCTACGTGCTGGAACACACTGCAACGCATGGCCCCTCCAGAGCCGAGAGGCACAAACCGACTCCAAATGTTGTTCCTTCCTTGGCTGTTTGGGGTAAAAACGTAGTGAATGAGCAAGTCGACAGCTTGCCTCCTCACTGAAGTATTGGTTAGCGGAAGATGAGCAATGCTGCTTGTTCAGGGGTGAATTACACAGGGTTTCCACCCTCTTCTTGCCAGTGTGCCTTGCTCTAATGAAGACACAGCCATGTTTTCTCTGGTTCTGAGCTGTCTTTGCTCCTGCCCCTTCCCTGCACTCCAACTCCACCCCCTGCCCCCGACCCTCTCAGCCTCCCCTCAGCGCCTCCTCCTGCCATTCTCTGGCCATGTGAGGACCCAGCAACTTTTGCCCTTCTGTTCCATGCCCACTACCCCCTGAGCTTCAAGTGATGCTGCCCCAGCCTCTCCAGCCCCACCTTTTCCGGGGCGGTCCTTGCCGGCTCTCCTTCCTGTCCTCTGGTCATCTGGTCCCAGCTCCCCTATCAGCCCCGCTCTGTGGGAGCTGCAGTGCTAGAGCAGGGACCAGGCCCTCTTACACACCTAGGGCAGGCAACCGCACTCCTGTGGGTCTGGGGCTGGGGGGAGGCATAGCTGACAGTGTGCTGGAGGCCTCAGATATGTTAATAATATAGGTCCTCTTACAGCTCTTGCTTCATGAATAGGGTTCAGAGAGGTGAAGTGACTTACCTGAGGTCACACAGCTTGTAAAATGGCATATCCAGGATCCACACCTAGGCTTTCTTAGAGGAAGACTGCTTCAAAATGGGCCTGAAAAGACAAGACGAGCCTGGAAGGAGCAGGGCATGGGGGCTGTGGTCCAGAGGAGTGACAGGATGTGGAGTTTGTACAAAGGTTTTGGTCGCTGGATGTGCTTCATTTGTCGATAGTAAGAGGGAAGAAAGGAAGTTTTCCTCCATGAAAGGTCTCCATGACACTTTTCTCACCCCCTCTCTTCTGCACACATGTGCGTACATATGTTCACACAGCAGCTTGGCAGAGAGTCCTGGGACCTAAACAAGGCTGGTGAACTTTCTTTGGTTGTGTTCTAGGAGTCCATGACCAAGCCTGCCTAATGTCCAGTAGGAAGCCAGCTCATGGTAAGGGATAGTCATCTTCTAGTTATCTTGACCTTGGCTTAGATCTTAAGTTGTTGTTGGTGGTGTTCATTTGCTAAGTGGTGTCCGACCTTTGTGACCCCACAAACTGCAACATGCCAGGCTTCCCTGTCTTTCACTACCTCCTGGAGTTTGCTCAAACTCATGTGCATTGAGTCAGTGATGCTATCTAACCATCTTATCCTCTGTCTCTCCCTTCTCCTCTTGCCCTCAATCTTTCCCAGTATTAGAGTCTTTTCCAATAAGTTGGTTTTTCACATCAGATGGCCAAAGTGTTGGAGCTTCAGTTTCAGCATCAGTCCTTCCAATGAATATTCAGGGTTGGTTTCCTTTAGGATTGACTGGTTTGATCCCCTTGCTGTCCAAAGGACTCTCAAGAGTCTTCAGCACAATTCGAAAGCATCAATTCTTTGGTGCTTAGCCTTCTTTACAATCCAGCTATCACATCCATACATGACCACTGGGAAAACCATAGTTTTGACTATATGGACTATTTGTCAGCAAAGTGATGTCTCTGCTTTTTAATATGCTGTCTAGGTTTGTCATACCTTTTCTTCCAAGGAGCAAGCTCCTTTTAATTTCGTGACTATTATCACCATCCACAGTGATTCTGGAGCTCAAGAAAATAAAATCTGCCACTGTTTCCACTTTTTCCCTTCTACTTACCATGAAGTGATGGGACTGGATGCCATGATCTTAGTTTTTTGAATGTTGAGATTTAAGCCAGCTTTTTCACTCTCTTTCACCTTCATCAAGAGGCTCTTTAGTTCCTCTTTGCTTTCTGCCATTAGAGTGGTAGTATCCACATATTTGAGGCTGTTGATATTTCTCCTGGCAATCTTGATTCCAGCTTGTGTTTGGCCCAGCCTGGCATTTCACATGATGTACTCTGCATAGAAATTAAATAAGCAGGGTGACAGTATACAGCCTTGACGGACTCCTTTCCTGATGTAGATGGTTGAGTTCCTGCACACATTTTCTGCGTTACCCTGTGGCACTTTAGGAGAGAGATGATGGCTGAAGTTGCCATCATCAGAGCTTGGCTGCCTCCTCCTGGCTGGGTGACAGAGACATAAGTGGGCTGGTGGTTCCCTGGGACAGTAACTTCAGAGGACCTTCAGGGATCACATACCTGGACTCCAGCAGTGGTTCAGGAGCCTGGCCATGCTTCCATCTACCCCACGAGCCTTTGAAAACAGAGGCCTGGGCCCCATCCGGAGAGGGTTGGTGAGACTGAGACCCAAATAAGCCTTGCTCCCAGCTGCTCAGGGGCAACTGTACGTTTTTGTGGAGTTATCTGAGTGAATTATTTTATTCCTGTTTTATGTCCCGAACAAACCCACATCATCATTTTATTAATGCATTTGCAATTACTGCCTAACAATTTCCAGTTCCGTGTGGTCTGTGATATGGGGATGCTTAATCAAATATCCGCATGATGGGCCTTTAAGTTCTCTGGGACCAGAAGCTTTTCCCATCAATTAAGCTTCAACAAAATGAGTTTTAGGCTCATCTGCAACTGTATTTTTATGTTTCTTTTATGGCTCCCCTGCCTTCCCCTGGTGTCTTTAGAGATACCAGAAAATGTGGTGTGGGGCTGAGGTATTTATTAGCAGTGTGCAGAGAACAGGTTTATAATGGTCATTATGAAATATTGAAGTGCCTGCTTTGAAGTAGAATAATTTATATTTCCATTACAGTCATTTCACGGGTGCCCTCTCCCACCCACTGCCAGTGCCACCAGGGAGAGGGGTGTCCATCCTGGGCCCTGTGGGCTCCCTGGGATCGAGGCCCTGGAGGTGTTTCCTCTGTAAGGAGATTGAACTCATAGAAACTTCCATAGACCCCACACTCACCACACACCCGGAGGTCTTGGGAATCTGACCTATTAAATGCAAAGAGGATTTCCCAGCCACCCAGGGTGCTCCTCCTTTGTGCCAGGTGAGGTGCCATCCAGGGCCACTGAGTCCAACAGCCCTGGGGACAAAGATGGTCAGGCCCCTCGCACACATGAGGAAACACAACTCAGGGAGAGAAGAGCGAAATTCCCAGCAAGCGGGCATTGCTCTGCTCACACACATAACCCGAGCAGGTGCACACAGTGCTGGCGGGCACGCCCAGGCCCTCCTGCCTGTCCTGTGAGCACGCCTGGGGGAAAGTATGAAGTGAAAGAGGGCCTGGAAGGGAGGACTGTCTGGCCACTGTGACCCCAGCCCCCGTACTTCCAGACCCTGAGCAGAGCTCCCTCGCCCATCAGTGAAGGAGACGGCAGATCCCAGGTGGCCCAGGCTGGCTCCTGGACATGGCCAGGGCACCCCATGCTCAGGCCTGCTTGTCACCATGCCTCATTCTCCTGCCTCTTCTCCTGCCCCCACTCAAGTGAAGGAGGTGGGTTTGACTGGAGGGAGGTTCCGAGTGGAGGGGAAGGAAGGCCTGTGAGCATGGAGTATCCGTGTTTAGCTCTCCCACTAGCTCTTCTGTGACATCCTGGGTCAGAGGGAAACAGAGGCCTTGTGTGTCTCAGTAGAAGGGACTCCGGGCAAAAGTCACTTGCCTGTGCATCTGGGCACTCCTTCGTTTCTTTGGTGTGTGTTTGCCGAATGCTGATCACATGCCAGGACCTCCGCTGGTTCTCAGGCCATGACAGGAGGGGCATGATGGGCAAGCAGGGGAAGTGGAGACTGTAAATGTCTGAAGGACGTGCCCGTAGGGGACTGAGGACACGCAGAGGAGCGTGAACCCGGCCAGAGCAGACAGGACAGTGACATGCAGGGGAAGCCACATGCCAGCTAAGACCTAGAGGTGGTGAGGAGTTTGCCAGGATGGGGTATGGTGTGGCTGTGGTGCCCTGAACCAAGGGTGTTGCCAGGCTGGTGTGAGATACTGAAGGTGGCCCAGGGTCCCTGGAGCAGGTGTGCACATGGGAAGAAGTGAGGCTGGTGACGGGGCCAGGCCAGTAGGGGAGGACTCTTCAGGCCACGGGGAGCAGTTTGGCTCTCCGCTGAGGACACTGTGGGTCCTCAATGCCGAGTGGAGGGGGTTGGCCAGAGCAAGATTGGAGCCACCAGCTAACCAGGACAAAGTGGTCATCCAAGTCATGTTAGTGGTTTCCTTGAACTCGAGTGGAGCCAGAAGGAATGGGGGAAACTGGCACCATCAAGAAGTGCGTAGGAGTCGGATTTGCTGCAATGTGGATGGACCCGGAGACCGTCATACAGAGTGAAGTCAGACAGAAAAAGACAAATGTCCTACGTCATCGCTTTATATGTGTGATCTAGGAAAATGGCACAGATGAACTTATTTGCAAAGCAGGAATAGAGTCACAGGCGTAGAGAACAAACTTACGGCTACCATGGCGGGTGGGGAAAGTGGGATGAATTGGGAGATGGGATCGACATATAAAAACACTGTGTGTGAAATAGATCACTACTGAGAAACTGCTGTATGGCACGGGGAGCTCTACTCAGTGCTCTGAGGTAACCCAAATGGGAAGGCAATCCAAAAAGGAGGGGGTATATGTGTATGTATAGCTGATTTACTTTGCTGTACAGCAGAAACTAACACAACATTGTATAGCAACTATACTTCGATAAAAGTTAATTAAAAAAAAAATGAGGAGACACTTAGGAGGCAGGAGTGGCCTGAGCCAGGACTGATGGGCTGGGGACGGCAGGGTGGCAAGGTCAACGTCGGGTGTGTGGTTAGGCAGCTAGAGACGTTGGCGGAGGGGCCACTGGCTGGGATTGGGATATACAGGAAGGAGTCGTCTCGAGGGCAGGTTCACTTGGGGCCAGGATGAGTCAGAAGCCTGAGGGACAACGTGGAAAGGTGTCAGACCAGCATCAGGGTATGAGGTCTGGAGCTCAGGAGAGGGTGTGGGCTGGACAGTGAGTAGAGACCTCTCCAGGCTTCCCCGACTCCAGCCCCTGATCAAAGGGACTGAGTCTACTGAGGAGTACCCACAGCTCTATCCAGCTCGTGTCATCCCAGTCTCCGAAGAACCAAAGCTTCTAGGAACCCAGAAAGCACTGGAGCAGGAAAAACAGTCAGATACCCCAGCAACGACCAGGTATGGAAGGGCCTGCAGAGAACAGGGCAGGAAGATGGAGAGGGGCCAGTCCTGGGGGCCACACTCACGTCCTGCCCACAGGAGCTGGTCCAGAGAGGGCCACTGGCGTGAGCAGGTCAGTGCATCCCCAAGGCTCTGGGGCCTCCAAGAGCCGAGTGTGATGTTGACAGGGCCAGTCAGTGGTCCACGTTGCTGCCTCCCTTGGCAGATAGCAGCTTCTACAGCGCACAGGGTGGTCTGGGCCAAGACAGAGGTAGTCAGGGTGAACCAGGCCCCTCCAGAGACATGGCTCAACCAGTACTCGCTCATGACCTGCCCAAGGCAGGCAGAGGTGCCAGAGAGGACCAGCTCTCTCCAGCCCCCTCGCCCAGGCTCACCTACCAACCACATGTCTCCACATGGGTGACCTAGGGGACTGATGCACCCAGAGACTCAGCCTCACACTCACACACACACACCTGTGATACACAACACCCCCAGAACCCCACTGCTAGATGCCTTCCACACATGTACTAACCACCCCAACACCCTCCTCTGGAGTCGCATGGGCCTCAGTGACTTGTAGGCAGGAGGCATGGCTGTTTTCAGTACTAAATCTCCATTTCTGCAAACAGTGTCCCCAGGGTGCTCACTCCATTTCGCTTAAAAGCTAAATCAGCTTCACTGAGCTAGCCGACCTTGGCAAGGATGCTTCTCCAGCTCTTGGGCTGGCTTTCTGATGAATGGGGTGATGATCTGTCACTCTGGTGCACGTTTAAAGCTCTGAGAGGCGTGTAGCTCTAGCATGCTGCCTGAAACTTGGAGACGCGATTCGGGAGAAGAATCTCCTAAGGCAGGGGCAGCATTTTAAATGTAATTATCACTGGTATGTATTCCCAATGGGCAGCCCCAGATTTTGTGCCAGCAGACTCCCTCCCTACGTATTTACTTTTAGTTCCACTCTCTTTTCTGTGATCCGTTAGTTCTACTAAGTCCTTTAAAGGCTAAGATCATGGCCATTTGCTCAGGTGGACATGATCCAGATAAGGGGACCCAGACCCTCTTCTTGAAGATGTGCCAGGCTCCAATTCTGCACTAATGCACCCCAGTTAACAGGCAGAGCCAGCCCTGCCAGTTTATGTCATCTCCTTGTAAAGACAGTAAAGCAAGTGCACAGGTGTAGCAGAGGATTCTTGACAGCTCCCCCCTTAGCTGGAAAATGTGCCTTTGGCTCTATCATTTGGGTCACAGGGAGAGACGCCCCCAGAACACAAGCGTCATTCCCCTGGGTGGGTGGCTTGTCTGATGAGCCTGTGCAGCTGGTCCAGAGGTGGGACCAGGCATGCCTATCTCATCTCTGCACTCCTGAAAGGGCAGGCAGAGGGCTCTCAGCCTCACTGGGAAGGACGCTGCCCTGAGTCGAGCCCCATGGGCTGCAACCCCTCACCCCACCCCCTGCTTGGGGCCTGCCCCGCTGCAGGTGAGGAGGCAGCCCCGTTGTGCTGTTCATCTTTTCACGTCCTGTGGCCTGGCCTTCTGGAGAGCAGGGCCTGTGCCTCGTCCCCTCTGCGCCCCACTGCCTGGCCCAGGGCTGGCACACCCTCACCCCAAGTGCACCACGAGTTTGTGTGTCTATTGAGTGAATGGGGACAGGACCCAGGGACTATTCAGGGCTGGCTGTGCTTGTTCCCCGCACCCCATCCCTCCCTCCTTCCCCAGCTGAACAACTTTACTGGGGAGGATGCCAGCGTGTTTTCTGGGACCTCTCAGTGAGCAGGGGCGGGGATGCCGCCTGGTTCGGGGTTTTCAGAACTCTTTGCCCAGTGCCCCTGTGGCCTACATTTGGCGTGAAATACAGAGTTACAGTAAGCCAGGCAGTAACTCATGAGCTCGTGAATTCACAGAACAGGGGTAAGTGACGAGGTTGCCTGTCTCTGCCAAGCCAGACATCCAAAATGGTTATAAATTATCTCCCGCTGTGGAGTCAACCGCCCTTTGATCCCTGGATGTAAATTATCTGAATGTCACGTTGCTTAAGACCAATTAGTCCGTCCCCAGGGATGGAGCATCCCGCATGGGCATGGTGGGTGCTGGAAGTGCAGAGAGGGCCCACACCGTTCCTGCCCCTGCAGCTGCCATCTGCTTGGCAGGTATACCACCCACTGGAGAGCAAGTTCGTGCTGAAAGTCAGGTGCAGTGTCCAGACCCCAGTTGCCACAGAAGAGGGGGAGGGGACTGGCCAGGGACAACTCTCCAGGAGGGGACTTGAGCTATGCCTGGGAGGGTAGGCCAGGGCCTTGACGGGAGGGATGTGGGGAGAGGAGAGTATGGCTGGGCCTGCTGTGCCGCTGTCATCGATAGTGAGTTGGGCACAATTAGACCATGAGGTGAGGTTGCAGAAGGGTCCATCTCACTCCCCTCTGAGCAGAACACCTTTGATGCCCATCTCTGGGCCACACGAGTTAAACAGCCAGGGCCACCGAGGTCGGTCCTAGCTTAGCCTGAGCCCTCATTTCAATCCAGCAACTTGGGAACCCGGTAGAGGACAAGGGGGCAGAGCAGGCCCAGCTGTGGTCTGTGAGAGGTTTCCAAGTCCTTCCCCACTGGCCCTGTGCGCTCAGGGGCCTCTAAGGAGCCCGTGGTGATGCCAGGAACCTTTGGTGAGCCCTCACCGAGAACAGATTGATTCCACAGCAATAGCTCTGAGCCAAGAGCCACCCACTGCCAGCTGGGCCTGAAATGTGAGCCAGGGTCCACAGAGGGGTACCTTGGAGTGTTGCCCAAGGGCCTGTGAGGGGTCATCCCAGCTGCTAGACTGAGCTCCCAGCCAAGTGTAGGGGTGATGCCAGGATGCCCCAGGAACTGGTGATTCCCTGGCCTCAGCTTCTTCCATTCATACTCCTAAGGCTCCTTTGCAAACCCCACCCCCTCCACAGAGACCCAGGCCAGAGGACCTAATAAACCACACCTCCAGGGACGGTAGGCAACCCAGCCCCCAGGCTGCTATATAGGCCAGAGTCACGCCCCAGGGTAGAGCTTGAGTGACCAGGCAAGCGGCTGCTGCACATCACAGACCCCCTCCTTGAGCCCCACTCCCTGTCTGTGTACCCAGACTAGTGCCTGGCCGAGGACAAAGACCTCACCCGAGGCAACAGACATTGAGAACTGTCAGGTTGCCTCTTTTAAATAAGTGTATTGTTGAAGTATAACAGAGACAGAAAATGAATAAATCATAAGTGTAGAGCTCAATGTGTTTTTACAGAAAACACATCTCCTGACCAGCACCCAGAAGCACCCCCACACAATGCCCCATTCAAGTCTCCATGCAAGCATCACCCTATTCAGGTTGCCTTTTGAAAGAGGAACAGATGCGACAAACCAGATCAGAGACAGAAGCCCGCCTTGTCACTTAGAGGAGGCCCTAGGAAGAGGGGGTGCACTGGGGAACGGAATGCAGACCAGAGGGTTAAGGAAACTGTGTGAGCGTGGAAGAAAGTGACCCAGTGAGTGTGGCAGACACAGGCCGACTGTGATGTGTCACTGCACTTATGAAACCACAGAAATGTGTCTTGGCGGGGGAGCTCTGAGGAGCTCCAGTGCTTTATGTTTCAGCCCAGAAAGATTTAAGCGAGAGGCAAAGTGATAGATGGGCCACTTGTGAGGTTTATAAGCCAGCACATGAGAGGTGCTGCCCCAAGAACTTAGCGAGCTGCAGTTTTATAAATCCAAGGAGGAAAGGGGAGGGGGAGAAGACCACCTTCTTCTTCACCCTTGAGAGGTCAAGCTTCCATCGTCAGCTCCTCCTCCACGTCAGGCAGGGGACTTTTCTTGTCCCTACACGGTCAAGCCAGGACTGTCATAGTGTGATGGCATGAACCCAAAGGTGTTAACGCGGACTGAAATTCAGTAAATCATCTCAGGCTTCAATATAGTGTCAGTTTTCGCTGTATTTTTGTCTTTAGTGTGTGCAGAGGAATGTGTCCTAGGAATTATATGGGTCTCATGCCGCCGCTATTGTATTGTTTGGGGGCATGTCTCGTGGTTCTGCGGCAGGTCTTGTTGCGAAGCAAGCCTGCTTGTTTTTGTGGTTAAGCAAACTGGCTTTCTTGAATGATCATTAACTTATAGTGTCTCCCATATTTTCTCTACTTACGATCCCTTAGTGGGATTAACTGTCTAATCACTTGCTTTGTCCCTTTCCTCGGTCCCTATCACTTAGAACACAAAGCAACAGTATATAGCAATAGTATATAGATTACAACATCAGCTCCTAACTTGGGCCCTTTCTAGGCTCTACACCCAGAGGAAAAGAGGCTTTGGAACGGAAACAGTAAAAATTGTTAGTGGAGTAGAAAATAGATGTCTCCTGTCGGCTCTTCCTGCTGTTGGTGATTCCCTGGGACGTGGGTGGGGTCTGGGTCTTCGCATGCCCCAGAGGTCAGGCACAGGGCACTGAAGACCCCTCTCAGGTCAGGCTGAGTCCAGTCCATTCTGCCCTCAGGCTTGCTAAGAGCGGCTCTGAGCCAAGGCTCCTGGCCATGAAAGACCAGACCTGCCAGTGTGTGGTGATAATAAGATTTGCCCAGGAAGAGGCCTCACATCTGGGCAGGGTTTCCACCTCCCCCTCATGCTACAGAAAAATCCCACGCTCTCCCCCACCACTGTCTCCTTCATCCTTCCCCACAAGCGTATTCACATCTTGTGGAGTTTCTTTGCAAGAAGGCTGGAAATAAGAGAAGGGAGGTGGAGCTAGGTCAGGAAAGACTCCCAAGGGTATGGGCACAAAACACCAGGCAGGTGATAAGCTGGCTCCATCACCCACACCCTAGGACCCAAGACAGACCCTGACTGTTCCTGGCCTCAGTTTCTGTGTCGGTGCAATGAAGAGTCTGGACTACACCATGCTAAAGCCTTTACCCCATGTTCTTAGGGACTGTGGCCTATTATTTATGCTGGACAGGCCGTGTTTAGTTCAGTCGCTCAGTCGTGTCCAACTCTTTGCGACCCCATGAATCGCAGCACGCCAGGCCTCCCTGTCCATCACCAACTCCCAGAGTTCAATCAAACTCACGTCCATCAAGTCAGTGATGCCATCCAGCCATCTCATCCTCTGTCGTCCCCTTCTCCTCCTGCCCCCAATCCCTCCCAGCATCAGAGTCTTTTCCAATGAGTCAACTCTTCGCATGAGGTGGCCAAAGTATTAGAGTTTCAGCTTTAGCATCAGTCCTTCCAATGAACACCCAGGACTGATCTCCTTTAGGATGGACTGGTTGGACCTCCTTGCAGTCCAAGGGACTCTCAAGAGTCTTCTCCAACACCACAGTTCAAAGGCATCAATTCTTTGGCATTTAGCTTTCTTCATAGTCCAACTCTCACATCCATACATGACCACTGGAAAAACCATAGCCTTGACTAGATGGACTTTTGTTGGCAAAGTAACATCTCTGCTTTTTAATATGCTATCTAGGTCGGGCATAACTGTGTAGGGGTCTTTAAAAGACCAACAGGGATGGGGGACGCGGCAGGGGCTGAGCCCCTGGCACAGGACCAGTCACTGGGCTGCACCCCCGAATCAGCAGCTGTGTGTGTACGTGTTCATCTGCCTACCTACATGAGGACTTTTTATCCAGTGTCCTCTGTGCACCTGGCCCTGGGTGACAGGCTGAGGGCCTACAAAGGAAATGAAAGAGCATTTCACCCCACGCTCTTGAAAATCTCAACAGGACACCATACTCACCATACTCACAAAACTCACACCAAGGTAAGAGTGGGATTGGCTTACTTAAATGACAGCTCCGAGTTTATTAGGAGCCATTAGCATCATTAAGTGGCGGGTGTAGAGCCTCACCAGGTGGCTTTTCAGATTTTCCCTTCTCCATGGAAAGGTCTTTGTGAATGTTTTACCCACCTTTTTCAAAGCCCAGCTCAAAAGAGGGCAGGTAAGCCTCCCCTGAGGTTGAGGCACAGCATGCCAGTCCTGTGACACGTGCAGGCTGCACCTTGTCTGTGGGGATTCACACCGGACACCTGGTCACAGCCTCAGGTGTGAAGGACAGTGTCAAGCTGTGGGGCCCTGGCCCCGCTCTGCCTGACCCCAGGGGTGCCCCGGGCTGTATACATCATCCTCAGGAGAATCCTGGAATGTCCCTGTCGCTCCCATCTCCTGTGGGTGTTGAGCCCTCTTAAAAGACCTGCATCCATTTTCATGACAGATAAAGCAATGAGGAGTCCATTCTCGGCATGCGAAAACTTATAAGTAAGCAGGGCAAGGAGCAGGCCCAGCAATTTCCCAGTGTGTGAACTGAATGAGAGTCAGCGCATCCACAAATCCCACCGCAGTGTTTGGGGAGCGAACAGAGCAGCCAGAGCAGTGATGCGGCTGAGCTGTGTCTGGAATAACTCGACTTGCTGCGGGGTAGGGGCTTTCTGAGCCACAAAGGAGCTGAACCCTGGATGCCTCTTCAGTCCCACTGCTCCCCACCTTTGCTGTTGGCCCCCAAACCCCTATCGCCAGGCTCTGAACACCGAGCCAGGGCCACTGTGGCCCACCCATCGGCTCAGACTCGTCCTGCCTGGAGCTGACTTTCACGGAGACAACAGTTTCTGGGGCTCTATCTGTGGGCCGCCTGCATTTTGATAGGTTTCCAGGGTGGATAATCCCTGAACAGCAGAGCAGACGCAGAAAGGAGAGCCTGCTCTCTCTCCTCCAGCGGCTTAAGCACTGGAAAGGCTCCAAAGCTCTCTAAAGGCTGTTGTTCTCTCTCGGAGTTGTTGTTGTGGAGTTTTGTTTTCCTTTGTTTTGACCTGGGATTTACTGTCAATCATACAAGTCAGAGAGTTTCAGATAAATCTTCAAACCTCAGGGAACTTCTCCAAGTCACGTCAGGTCTAAAAGCCTCTGTTCAGGTAATTCTCTCCAAAATGCCATGCCCTACCAAGGCCACATACAGGATGAATCCCCAACTTAGAGCAGACCTTGCCTTCTAAGCATGTTCTCAGGCAGTTTTCCTCTAATACCTTTCTTTCTAAAGTAAATGTCCCACGAGCCCAGCTAAGCTTCTGCTGGTGGAAAGGTGGACCTTGTTCACATTTGGGCAGTTCTTTCCTGGAGGTCCTAGTTCAGTGGCAGAGATTTGCAGTCCGCACACCCCTCATGCCAAAGAAGGAACGTCTCTGCTTGTTGTCTTTAAAAGTCAGTGGCTCTCTGGCATGCTCTGAAGCTGAGGATTACTGCATCTGAGCACACACCCCAGACAACACAGAGAAGAGCAACACACTTCAGGCCGTGCTGACGTGTGAGACACGGGTTCAGAATCTTCCCACCCCAGTCTCTTCACCTGCGGGCACAGAGTGTATGGGCCCTACCCAGTAGGCATCCCAGAAGGACAGAGGCAGGGAAGAACCCCATTCTGGAGAGAGGGGGAGGGAGGTGGGTCCTGCCCTGTGCCCTGGCACTGCCCACATAGGACCTGTTGTCACCAGTGGGGCAGGCATGAAGCCCTGTCCTTGGGGGCTGTGGCTGGCTGCCGCCCTAGGAGTAGGCAGCTCCACAGCCCAAAGCGTGGCCCTGCCCTCTCTGCCTCCCTGTGCTTGGCCTTTGCAGGCTGGGCTTGCACACAAGTGCAAGTGTACATGGCACAGCCATGGGGCTGCACACACACACACACACTCAAGTGCACTCCTATACCTTTCCCACTCTCCTTTAAAATCCCAGAACCAAGCAATGTCAGAGGAAGTAAGGCCACCACTTCACAGCCATTAGGACAGCCGCTCACAGTAAAACAGAAAATACTAAATGTTGGCAAGGATGTGGAGAAATTAGAACCCTTGTGAGCTGTTGATGAGAATGTCAAATGCAGCTGTGGTAAACAGTATAACAGTTGGTCAAAAAATTGAACATAGAACTACCATGTGGATTCCAATTCTACTTCTGGAATTGTATCCAGTTCTGCTTCTGAGTATTTACCCTGGAAAATTGAAAGCAGGGTCTTGAAAGGTCATTTACATACACGTGTTCACAGCAGCATTATGCACAATAACTAAAAACAGGAAGCAATTCAGGGTCCATCAACCAATGAACGGAAGAGCAAAATGTGGTGTATATGTGCAATGAAATGTTATTCAGCCTTAAAAAGAAAGGAAATTCTGACACATGCTACTACATGGATGAACCTTGAGAACAGTATGCGAAGTAGAAGAAGCCAGTCACAAAAAGACGACTAGTGTATGATTCTATTTATCCACTCCTTTACATATCTCAAATAAACAGAATCATACTGTAGTCTTTGTGACTGGCTTGTTCTGCTTGGCATACTGTTCTCAAAGTTCACCCATGTTCACTCGTCAAATGTGTTCTATTTATTTGAGATTCGTAGAGGAGAGGTGGCTCAGCTGGTAAAGAATCCACCTATAATGTGGGAGACCTGGGTTTGATCCCTGGGTTGGGAAGATCCCCTGGAGGAGGGCATGGCAACCCACTTCAGTATTCTTGCTGGGAGAATCCCCATGGACAGAGGAGCCTGGCAGGCTATAGTCCACAGGGTCACAAAGAGTCGGACAGAACTGAGCAACTAAGCCCAGCACAAAGGAGTGGAAGTCACAGAGACAGAAAGAATGGTCTCTGCAGGGGCTGAGGGAAGAGGGAATAGGTGACTATTCTTCAATGGGGACAAAGTTAGAATTCTACACATGGAAAGAGTTATGGAGATGGATGGTGGTGATAGTTGTACCATAGTCTGAATATCACTGAGCTGTATACTTTAAAATGCTAAGTTTTATATTATGTGTATTTTACCGTGATAAAAATAAGCTGAGGAAAAACATAGTTTAGTTGTTTCCGTAGATGACTAGTCTTTAATCCTTCCAGACTCGAAGTTACCTTTCCATAGCAAGTATCCTGTAACGTCCCTGTATAATCTTGAATGAATATGTGTCTTAACCAAAACTAGGATATAAAGAAAAGTCCTAGGCATAAAGCATGCATTTTAAGTAACTGTTTGGATGCCAGCTACACACCCCACCTCACAGTGGTAAGATGTCAGCCCCGGCATGCGGATCTTAGGAACACAATGGCTGCAGATGGAGCCCATGATGGGCACGTTAGGTTGGCAGTTTGAGTACTCATGTGTCCTTGAGTGTGGAAGGATGATTCTCCAAAATAGTGGACAATTCTTGATAAAGTTGTAAACAAGGGAATTCCTGGTGGTCCAGTGGTTGGGACTTCATGCTTTCACTGCCAAGGGCACGGGTTCGATCTCTGGTCAGGGAACTAAGATCCTGAAAGCCACAAGACACAGTCAAAATTTTTCACATATATATATTTTTAAATTTTTTAAAGATGTAAACCAAATTTACAATATACAAGAATAAGTGCATCCTCGGAAAATCCTTTTCAAGGCCGGAAGGGGATATATTTTGTGTGTAACACCTCGGTAGGTCCTAGTAACCCAAGAGTGGTAAGTGGGTCTTTCACTCCAGTAAGAGAGTGGCCACCACCCCCACTGGCTGTGATTCCATCGATTTTGTTCCTGAGAATTGCTCGGAGGCTTCATCCTCCAAACAGCTAACCGAAAGTGACTGTCCATGGTGCAATTTGAAATGTTTGTTGGACCAGACAGTGCTACAAAGAGCAAGGTCCCTAAGGTCCCTGGTCCCAGCCATTAAGTGCCACCAGGGCCCCCGCCAATCATTGTGAGAACCAAAAACACCCCCCATGGAATTTCAGAACGCCTGCTGGGAACAGCACTGCCCTTCTTGAGGTCATTTACAGAGTGCTTCTCCTGTGCTGTGAGTCCTCACAGAGCAAAGTGATCCCTTTACCTGGATGGAAGCCTGGCTCTAGGGCCAGGAGACCTTGTCCCCACCATTCACTCAGTCCATAGCAGCCTCAGACCCTGCTGCATCTCTGGGCGAGGTTCCCCTCAGCTCAGAGGCCACTCGAAGATCAGAGCGGCTCACAGCAGTGACATTTTTTGGACATCTGACCCCGAGGAACTAAATTTTTGCAGCCTCAGTAGCAGGACATTTCCGTTTGCTTAGGCGTCTGGAGGATGAAGCCTCCCAGCAATTCTGGGGGAATCACCGCAGACGAGGCGGTGCTCACTTTTTCTCCTCTCGTCCCCTCCAGCTTCCCCGTCTGCCATCCCCTGGTCTAGCGCCACCGCTTCTCCTCATGGTGCAGGTAAGGGCAGGAGGGGAGCAGGCAGGGGACAGAGCTTCTGGGCAGGGCATTAGGGGAGCAGAGTCTGGAAGGAGCCCGTGTCCTGCTCCTAGAAAGCATGAGTAACTTGGTAGGGAACCTAGTCATGTGCGTTTCCCACAAACGCAAGAGGAAAAGCTAGAGTTCTTAATTCCAGGAGGGCTTTAGCATTTATTCAAGTTTTCAAACATTACTCGTTCACTCAGGGGCCACCCGATAGATGTGCCAGTCAACCATAAAAAGAGTATGTGGATCCCTCTCCTAGGAATCCAACCAATTTTGCTTTCTCTAATAGGAATAGAAGAGAGGATTGTAAATGTCAAACAGCAGATTGTATAGCAACATCAATTGAACCAGGCATTCATGAGCAAATGTTCCATTTATCTAGCAAAGCTCTGGGTGGTTTTGTTAAGTTAAATCACCTGATGCTGGGGAAAAACCTGAGATGAGGTTTTGTCCACAAATTCAGGTTACTTCCACCCAGCGTCCGAGCAGCCTTGATCAGCTCTGGTGCGGGCAGCTAGGGAATGAGGTGTGTGGTCTGCGTGGCATGTGTGTTGGGCCAGGCAGGGCAGAGGCCATGTGGAGCCCTAGATGTGCAAATCCTGTTTGTGGGCCTAAAGTGGGTCCTGTATCTTCAACTCAGAAGCCGGGATGATGAATAGCATTGTCCATGGAAGAGAATAGAGAATGCTGAGCAAGGACAGTGACCCAGCCTGATGCTAGGCCCTCTTTGGAGTCTGGAACAATGAGGGGCTGCTAATGAGTGTTGGTGGGCCTGCTGTTGGTTCTGGAGTGAGGATTAGAGTGAAGAGGGGAGACAGGCTGAGCACCGTGCATAAAAGACAGGCAGGAACTTGCCAAGCCCTTCATAGCCCATGACAGCATCCAGTGTGGGTCCCCGTGGCCAGTTCTCTAAGACACTGAGGACTCTCATGAAAGAGATGCCAAGGCTTTGGGACATAATTTATGGAGGAGACAGGCAGAGATGAAGACAAGATGAACATGTGTAGCTTGTCAATGATGCCATCCAATCATCTCATCCTCTGTTGCCCCCTTCTCCTCCTGCCCTCAGTCTTTCCCAACATCAAGGTCTTTTCCAATGAGTCCACTCTTTGCATCAAGTGGCCAAAGTAGGAGCTTCAGCTTCAGCATCAGTCCTTCCAATGAATATTCTGGGTTGATTTCCTTTAGGATTGATTGGTTGATCTCTTTACTGTCCAAGGGACTCTCAAGAGTCTTTTCCAGCGCCACAGTTTAAAAGCATCAATTCTTCAGTGCTCAGCCTTCTTTATGGTCCAACTCTCACTACTGAAAAAACCATAGCCTTGACTATATGGACTGTAGCATATTGGTGTCTCTGCTTTTTAATATACTGTCTAGGTTGGTCATAGCTTTTCTTCCAAGGAGCAAGTGTCTTTTAATTTCATGGCTGCAGTCACCATCCACAGTAATTTTAGAGCCAAAGAAAATAAAATCAGCCATTATTTCCACTTTTTCCCCATCTTATTTGCCATGAAGTGATGAGACTGGATGCCATGATCTTCATTTTTTGGATGTTGAGTTTTAAACCAGCTTTTTCACTCTCCTCTTTCACCTTCATCAGGAGGCTCTTTAGTTCCTCTTCACTTTTTGCCATCAGAGAGGTATCATCTGCATATCTGAGACTGTTGATATTTCTCCTGGAAGTCTTGATTCCAGCTTGTGATTCATCCAGCCTGGCATTTGGCATGAGGTACTCTGTATATACGTGAAATAAGCAGAGTGACAATATACAGCCTTGACATACTCTTTTCCCGATTTTGAACCAGTCTCTTGTCCTATGTCTGGTTCTAACTGTTGCTTCTTGACCTGCATACAGGCTTCTCAGGAGGCAGGTAAGGTGGTCTGGCCTTTCATCTCTTTAAGAATTTTCCACATGTTTGTTTTGATCCATACAGTCAATGGCTTTAGTATAGTCAATGAAGCAGAAGTAGATGTTTTTCTGGAATTCCTTTGCTTTTCCTATGATCAAATGGATCTTGGCCATTTGATTTCTGGTATCTTTGCCTTTTCTAAATCCAGTTTATACATTTGGAAGTCCTCACTTCATGTACTTTTGAAACCTAGCTTGAAGGATTTTGAGGATTACCTTGCTAGTATGTGAAATGACCACAATTGTATGGTAGTTTGAGCATTCTTTAACATTGCCCTTCTTTAGGATTGGAATGAAAACTGACCTTTCCCAGTCCTGTGGCCGTTGCTGAGTTTTCCAAATTTGCTGGCATATTGAGTGCAGCACTTTCACAGCATCATCTTTTAGGATTTGAAACAGTTAAGCTGGAATTCCATCACCTCCACTAGCTTTGTTCATAGTAATGCTTCCTAACACCCACTTGACTTCACACTCCAGGATGTCTGGCTCTAGATGAGTGACCACACCATTGTGGTCATCCAGATCATTAAGATCTTTTTTGTATAGGTCTGTGTATTCTTGCCAACTCTCTTAATACCTTCTGTTTCTGTTAGGTCCTTGCCATTTCTGTCCTTTATTGTGCCCATCTTTGCATGAAATGTTCCCTTGGTATCTCTGATTTTCCTAAAGGGATCTCTAGTCTTTCCCATTCTGTTGTTTTCCTCTATTTCTTTGCATTGTTCACTTAAGAAGACTTGCTTACCTCTCCTTGCTATTCTCTGAAACTCTGCATTCAGTTTGGTATATCTTTACCTTTCTCCTTTGCCTTTTGCTTCTCTTTTTTTCCTCAGCTATTTGTAAGACCTTCTTAGAGAACCACTTTGCCTTCTTGCATTTCTTTTTTGTGGGGATGGTTTTGGTCACTGCCTCCTGTACAATGGTACAAACCTCCATTCATAGTTCTTTGAGCACTCTGTCTACCACATCTAATCCCTTTAATCAATTTGTCAGCTGTGCCGTATAATCATAAGGGATTTGATTTAGGTCATACCTGAATTGTCTAGTTGTTTCCCTCACTTTCTTCAATTTAAGCCTGAATTTTGCAATAAGGAGCTAATGGTCTGAGCCACAGTCAGCTCCAGGTCTTGTTTTTGCTGACTATATAGAGCTTCTCCATCTTTGGCTGCAAAGAATATAACCAATTTGATTTTGATATTGACCATCTGGTGATGTCCATTTGTAGAGTCATCTCTTTTGTTTCTGGGAGATGGTGTTTGCTATGACCAACAAAATGGACAGAGCACCTCCTTAGAGCTGGACCTTGGCAGTAAAGCCAGATTTGAAGAAAGGGCCTTCCAGGAAAGGGAAGCAAATTTGCAGGCTGCTTTCTGGCAGGTAGTGGGGGTAGTCAGGAACTGCAGCTCAGGCCACGGTGTAAACACTTCCCCAGAGGACCTGAGTATGGCAGCAGTGACCCATCTGCTCAGAAGTCATAGGTCCCAAGGGACAGCCAGCAGAGGATCACCAGGTGGCGTGACTTTGAGTACACCTGTTTGGGGGTTGTGAGGGGACCATATCATGTGTGCTTAGCAATCTCTAGAAATTGTCAGAATTTTGTGGCTTGGTCAACACCATCAGTAAAACTATATCACGTATTAGCAAAAACATATTCTAAAGATAAACCCATTGGTTTTGGTATTTATTGTTAATTGAATTTTCCCAGAAATGGCAGCAGAAAGATTGTTAATGTTCATGAATTTACATCAAATTAAACATCTGTTCCTCTTAAGCTAAACTCCAGTAAAGTTATGGCGGCTCATAAATTAGATGGGGGAGGAAAATGCTTCTTGCTCTTTGCACAGCTTAGCAGTTTCAAAATAGACCTCAGAATGCCACATTGCAACTGAGGCCCATGTAACACAAGCATGTTGAGCTGTGATGTTGGTGCCAGACGATTAAGCTGAGTTTTTGCTTTGGTGGTGAAGACGGCAGCTTTGTTTTCAGCAGTAACATTACTTCTCAAGCCAGCTGGGGACAGTGTGGGAACCAGGGAGGCAGATGCTTGGGTGGGGGTTGGGGCAGAACCTGCCCGTGAGCAAACCCAGCAGCAGCCAAGAGACTGGGCACACCTGTGAGGGTCCTCCCAGGAGAGGGATCTGGATCTGAGCCCAGGGGCTGGGCCACCTGGCCTGGTCAGGAAGGACTGGAGTCCAGAGGTTGTGGCTCAAGGGCATGGGAGGCTGTTGTGTGGCTTCTGAAGGGACCTGTGTGCAGCTCAGGAAGGGAGCTGCCCTCCCCCAGGTGGTGGCATCTCAGAGCATGACCCACCAGCCCCCACCAGGCACGTTCTTCCTTCCCATCCCCCTGCTCTTTAGCTCACACTCATCCCCAAGTGAGATGACTCCTGCTAATGGCAGAAGAGTTCTTCATGGTATCTAGTAACCTCTGTCCTGAAGTCCCCTCTCCCATAAATTTAGGGGTTTGCCAGGGACTCTTGAAGTACAAGGCTGCCTCAGTAAGGGAAGGGCCAGCACCCTGGAGGCCATGGGGGGCTGTCTTCAGAGGGCCCTCAGGTCCCCCTAGCCCCGACTCCCCACAGTTCCACCCACAGGTAAAGTTCTCCTGGAGCTTGGAGGGTCCCCAGGGTCAGCTTTATGTTCAGTTACTGATCAGAACCCTCGTGTGGCACCGAACCTTTCCTGAAGCTGTGCCACAACTGAATTTGCCCTCAGGCCTCCCCACCTGGGCACTGTTCCCAGCAGAAGCCCTTTGCCTGGCCTTTTCCCAGGGCCGTCCAGGGCTGTCCTGACCAGCAATGGCAGAACCAGAGGACAGACCCTCTCATCCTCCTCCCGTCCAGTGGCAGGTCCTGAAGAGCTGTGTGTTCCCTAGAGGGGCTCGGAGGAGACACTCCCATGTGACCCCGTGTCCAGCAGGGTGACAGCCTCTCTGTGGCCCCCCACCTCCTTGCCACCATGACTCCCAGGCTTGTTTTGCTAGACTCTTTGGAGCTACTGCTGCAGGTTTTGGGGTGCCCCCCTAGTGAGGAAGGGTCCATGCCCCTGGCAGTGAGTATGACACAAACCACACACTGGGGCTGCCTCACACACTCATGTGTCATGCCCCCTGCAGCCAGGAGCTGATATGATGGATGGCATGGCCCCTCAGTCGCTCTAGAGTTCCAGACCTCAGTCACTATGCCTCGGGGTGGCTGAGATTGTCCCCTTCCTCAGGACAGGGCTGTAGCCACTATCCTCCAAGATTATACTTTCGTCCAGTCAGCAGACATTTAATGAGCACCTTCTGCATGCAGGTGCATGGCCCAGGTGCTGGCATCACACCTACAACAAGGCAGGGCCCCGGCTTCAAAGGGCTCCCATGTAATGGGGCAGCCTGATGCCAACAGTGTATGAATAACAGAGTGAAGGCTGGGGAAAGGACCACGACAGACAAGAATGGGTCAGTGCACAGGGACGTCTTTAGATGAGGATGGCTTGGCAAGGGAGGCAAGCAGAGATGGTCTCTCTCCAGTCTCCCTACCACCTCTATTCCTAATGCCAGGAGTCTCCAGCCCACCCTCTCTCCTGCCTCCACGTCCCCCCAGTATCCAGGCCCTGGGCCTGTCCAGGGCCTTGACCACATGACCTGTCTCCCTCTCTGTTAGAATCTGAGCTCCCTGCTACCTGGCTGGCTCTCCCTCCTTGCCCATGCTGTGCCACACCTCTTTCCCCGACTCTGGAGCCACCAGCCCCTCCCACATCTGTGCCCAGAAGCTTTGCCTGCCACAGCGAAGACCGTCCCTTTGAGGCCGACCTGGCAGGGGCGCACGTGGCTGATGGAATATTCAGTGTCTCCCTGGCTTCCCTTTGTTCTGCAGGAGAAAGCATGCCTTTGGTAGACGTTCAGTTCCAGAGGCTGCTACCTGCGTCCTATCTCTCTTTGCTCAAAAAATTAAATGCAGACGTGCCTGTGCTCCTGCTGTAGCCATCTCCCTCAGAGTGGAGGCAGTGTGGCTGGAACGGGAGAACATCAGAATCTTCAAAGAGGGACAATTATTGAGGGAACTAGATTAATGAGGTGTCATAACAACTTAGCCAGATCCGCGGCTGACCTTTCTCGTGGAGAACGGGCTTGATAAATGTAGTTCATTACCAAGTTCTGACATGAAAATAGGATCACACTCTGGGCTCCTCAGCAAGCTGATCAATATTTTATCTGCCAAAACAGGCCCGGTCCTGTGAGCAGGAGGAGCCCCCACACACATGTGCCAGCAGGAAGCCCGAGGCCAGTGCCAGGGCCTGGCCAAGCGGGGCCAGTGCTGCTGCACGGGGGACACCGTGGCCAGCGGAGGATGGCTGGGTCCTTCAGAGGGCCTGTTGGGGACTGTCATCACTGCCAGGCTGGAGGACATGAGCCTCCCTCCCCAAGAGGCCCCACAGCAGAAACGTTCATGGGGGTGGGTAGGCGGGAGGAAGTCTCCACCGATTTAGTGGCCTCCTGTGCTAGGCACTGGGCATCAGTGAAGGGGACAGAGACAAATATACCCAACCCTGGGGCTCCTGAAGGGCATTTTGTGCAGAGAGGCCCTCGGGCCTGGGAATCACTCAGACACTGGGAGGTCTATTTGTGTTTCCTGTAAGGTGTTTATTGTCCCTATTCTAAGGTAGGAAATGGGGGCAAGAGAGGCAGGAGTGGCTGCCTTTCCTGGGGTCTCACAGCCACTCAGAGGCAGAGCCTTTGCTCTCCTGACTCCTTGTCCAGTGCTCCGTCCAGCCTTGCAGTGACTGTCATCAGTGGAGTTGCTGTCAGGTGTCACAGCCCACGGTGAAGCCTGTCTCTACCTGAGGACCCCAGGAAAGGTTGTTACAGGGTGGCCCAGTCACCCTGGCTTCTTAATGAGAGGATCTGCCCTGGAGCCGCAGGACTCAACCACGTTCGCAGGCACTTAACACTGTCCCACCATGTGCGCGACTATCCAGGCTGGTCCCACAGCGGGATGTGGACGGCGCTGACAACACCCCATCCAGGTTCCTGTAGTCAGCCCACTCTCCATCATCGTGGTCATTCCCCACGTGGACACTGGGGAAGAGTGTTGCGGTCCCCAAGCCTCTGCTGTACTCCCCTCCAGGGACTTGCCCTCCAAAGGGGCAGGGTCCCTCCTGGGGACCAGGCCCACCCCCAAACATGCAGAGCACAGAGAATTACGAAGCCAAAGGGCTAGTTTAGATCAGGCGCTATTTCAGCTGTGGCCAAGAGGCAATGAAGAGTAGGCCGGGCAGAGATGTGGGTAAAGAACAGTGAGGAGAGCAGTAAACGCTGCCCCCATGCAGCACAGTCATGTGGCCAGTGCTGCTGAGGTTGTTTCTCCCTCCACACCCCAACCTCCTCAAGTCCCCAGTCAGCTTGCCAGGTGGGTGGCCAGAAATGAGCTGCATAATAATGAGAAGCACCCAACCTTTGGGTATTGAAGCTCTTGCCTATGTTTATTAAGGGGAAGGGAGATCTGAAAACAGAGGCTATGGGCCAGGCCTCAGGACGCGTGCATCACGTGAGGCCAGCCAGGGCTCTGCTAGCTTGGCTCCTGGCTCAGGGTCGCCTGTGCCAAGGGCTAGGCTTCACCCCCGGCCTGGCCAGCCTCTGGAAAAGGGATCATGGGTAATTTACTTTCTTTCTTTATATTTATCTGCACTTTCCAAGTGTTTTCTTGCTGTTTTGATGCATGTGTTCCTTTTATACTAAGACAGAGGTTTCAAACTGGCAGCAGAGCGAGACCCTTTAGCTGAAGGCCAGCTCTGCAAAGACTCACAGGTGCCCACACCCCGCCTCAGGGAGCCGTTACATCTGACCCCACCGTGTGATCAGGAGGTTGTGAATGAAAAAGTAAGGCTGGGACTTGGTAAACTAGCACTTTTACATGCCTCTCTCAGAAGCTATGCATCCTAGAAACCAAAAGGGACGGCTTTTGAGAAGCCTCAAAAGTCTTGAAAGAGACTGAATTGTGGAAGCTGAAGTGGCCATCTCCGCGGGCACACAAACGCCACCATCACGTGCCCTTCCTCTGAGGCTCACGCCTCCATAGAGCTACACAGATATTAGAGGAGCCGGGAACTTTGAGGCAATGATTTATTTATTCCAGGTTGAGACTCATGTAAAGCACAGCTGCTCCTGGGATAAAGAAGGATTTCAGATCACCTTCCAGGAGCAGGACCTAGGTGCAGGGGGTTTGTCTTAGGACCTCCATGCCCAGCAGCAGCCAGGCACAGTGAGGGCCTCAGTAAAGGAAAGGACAGAGGACGTTTGGCAAAGTGCAATCTGCTCGGCCTGGCACTCTGCCCCAGCTCCACGCTTCCCTCTAGCCTCATCCAAGCCCTGCTCCCTGCTACCCTGGCCCAGCCACACCCGCCTCCTGGGGCTCTGGACACATTGTGCTGCTCGCTCCTATACCTGCGACCCCTGTGACCCAGAAATCCCTTCCCCGGCCTCCTGTGCCCACAGATCCCTCATCCTGTGGGGCTGATCCATAGCGAAACTTCTTTTACTTTGGCCTCGTTAGCTCTCCTTCCATGAGCACCCTCGATGCCCAAGACAGAAAGCTCCATTGTATACTCAAAGTACTACCCACCGTAGAGCACAGAGTTTGTGAGTAAATGCTGGTAAACAGATGGAAAAGGCATGGGTGGCATGAGCCTAGCAGGAGGCCAGACCAGGGATTCGGGGAGCAGGCCCTGGACACTGAGGCACCTACCTCTTCTGCCGAGTTTATATCTAGGCATGTATATACTTTCCTGACCAGCAGGCATGGGCTGGGCATTGCCAGGGTGGAGAAGCCTCCATGAACTCACAGTGAACTGTAGGGGTGTGATAGGAGAGGAGAGCCAGGGGAGGCACTGCAGCCCGCCCGACGGGACCTGCGTAGCTGGTTTTCCTGGCCACCAGAGTGGGAGGTACTGTCAGGCTGCGTGAGGACACCTGGCCTGGGGCAGCAGGCAGCTCAGAGATCTGTGCCCCACCAAGATTGGGAGGACGAGACAGCTCTGCTCATCTGACCTGGCCCAGCCTGCTCCAACCTTCAGATGTATTCTTTTCTTCTGGGGAGGCAGGGGGAGCCTAATGGTATGCTAGCATTTCTGAACTGAGCCTTCTATCAATCCGACATCCATCTGCTGTGAACACCAGCTTCCCAGTGTTGGGGCACAAATGCCTGTCCCCTGGAAAGCCTGACCGGCCTTCCATTCCAGGCCCCTGCAGATCCCCCACACATTTCCACCACCACCTCCACCGAAGTGTCTCTCTGCCCTCATACACTGCATCCCGCTTCTGCCATTTGCCGGGACTGGTTTTATCCTCTGGGGAGCTAGGCAGCAAGATCTGGGCAAACCTCTTCCTCTTCTTTCCCCAGACTGGCCTTTGTCCAGCTCAGGAAGCCGAGGACAGACCCTGGGCAGAAGAGTGTGGCTGTGGGACACAGCCGTGATTTTCACTGTGCAGACTTGAGAATCAGGTTTACCAGTTGGAGGCCCTGTGAGCTCCCAGGAATGGATATGCTACCAGGCCAAAGAGGACTGGGAGAGCTATTCTTGTCAGAGCACGGAAACTCCTAGAGAGCAAAGAGATTTGATTATATTGAACACAGCGATTGATTTTTTTCTAAATAAACATGCAGGATGAAATGGTAACAGACATCTGTTTCTGACAAGAATCAGTTGACCCCAAATTGGAGGAAAGAACATCTAGAAACACAAACAAGCACAATAAAAAGTGGTCGGACCATCCAGGCTTGTCCAGTAAGGAAGGGAGAGAGACAGACAGACTTCCCAGCAGCCCCGTCCCCACCAAGCAGCTCCCTGTTTATTGCCTTTCAGCTACTGTGGTTCTGATAATGACAAAGGGGAGAGTAGCCATCATTTTATGAGCCCTCACTCAGTGCTAGGCCAGTGTCATGCCTTTTATTATGTGCATGTCTTATTTAACCCTCCTAACAGCCCTAGGTGGGAGGCTCTGCTCTCTCTCTGATTTCATCTCACAGATGAAATCACTGATGCACCCTGTGCAAGATACACACTCAGGCAGCCACAGAACCAGGACTCAAACCCAGCAGACCACAGAGCCAGGGCTCTCCAGCACTGCTTATATTGATTGCCTCCAGCCCCGAGCTGATACAGCCTGCCCTAAGCTGGCCTTGAAATCAAGGGGAAAAGACCTAGACCTCAGACACTCCCTTGCTAGCAGCACTCTGGCTTGAACCTGGAATGCATGAGGAGGACCATATACCCATGCCCCAGGATTCGGCAAAGCCAGGAGGTGGGGCACATCCTTCATCCTCATCCCAGGAGGAGGGGAGGTGGGGCAGCGGGGAGTGCTCCCCTGCTCTGCTCAAAGCCCTGTGGGTGGGTAACATCTCCATGGCCCGTTACCAGCACAGTTAAACTACATCATGTCACAGTGTATCACAGGCCTCATTTGCCAAAATACTGTGTGGTTCTGATGCTGTGGACCAAGCACAGCCGTGAAGAAAGACCTGAGAGCAATGGGCTATGAGCTTCGGGCTGACTTTTGTAAAAGCTGCCTTTTGTTTCTTGGTCGTGGGCTTGTGTACACATGTTTGTCTTGAAGGAATCCAGCCCTGGGAGTGTTTCTAATTATCTTAAGCAAGGCTTATTAGTCCTGTTAACTGCAACTCCCTGATCTATGAGGCCACGGATTCCAAAGGAGCCTTTAAGGTAGGATTAAGGCAAAGATGAGCCATTGCAAAGTGGAATTGGGGCCAGCTTTCCTAAAGCTGCTGTGGGGCTGCACTGCAAAATCCCCCAAATGAAGACTCCCATTCTGTCTGACCATCACCCTGTGTCTGGCTGTAGAAGGTGCTCGATCAACATGTGCAGGGCGAACGAACAGGCTCCTCCCAGCGTTTGCATCATGTGTGGCTTGTATCCGGTGCTCAGGGACTGTCTGTGGCATGGACTGGTGGCCAGCCGCATGGATAGGTCTCATGTCCTCGGGCCACACCCTGCACTGCGTCTAGCAGGTGCCTACTACCTGCCGATGGGTGGTGGGTGGAGGGAGGTCTTCTCAAGACTGGGGGAGGAGTCTGACTGGAGTAACCCCATCTTCTCTTCCAGGTGACCCATGCACCATGGCTGACTACGCCCGCCTGAAGAAGGTCCTGCTGGCACTGCAGAGCCGCCTGCAGCCACTCCACGAAGGGGACAGCAGACAAGAGCCCACCTCCCAGAAGCGCCTCCTGGTGCAATCTCTGTTCAAGGACTTTGATGCAGATGGAGACGGCCACCTCGGCAGCTCTGAGCTGGCCCAGGTGGGTATAGCACGGGGTGAAATCACATTACGGGAGGATCCAATTTTCCATTCAGGGTGTGTAGAAAAAGAACCAGCAGACCCATGTGGGAAGAGTCGTTTGTCACTCTCTCTGAAATGGGACGCTAAGGGGGCCTTGCTCCGGCAAGAGGAAGCATCTCCCAGGAGTCAGAGAGCTTGTGTTGAACACTTGGAAATATCTGACAAAATGATGTCAGTGTCTCTTTCCCACCAGCCACCTTCAGCTATTATTGACCAACAAGCTCCGAGCTAGCTGGCGAAACACACACTGTACACAGGCTGAGCTCTGAGGCTTTCATTAGGAAACAAGTCTTTTCTTCCTGAGTCCTTTACTGTCCTTAGCAGGAAGGTTCAAAGAAAGCAGATTTGGTTTTCACCAAGAGCTTTGAGAGCTGTAACACGCTGTCCCCACGTCCTCTCCCCCTCGGACCTCACCAGTGGTGGTACCTGGGTAGCAGCAGCCCACACTCCAGCCTATGGCTTGCAGGCAGCCCTGTGGCCACCCCCTGAGCACTGCTCTCCCCTTTGAGAAAACACTCGGATGGAGTCCGTGGTTTGCCTCCCTCCCAAACACAGCACATGTGGCCCTTTGCCCAGCTACCAGCTGGTACAAGGGCCAGAAGCATCTGCAGCAAAAAAACAAGGAAGGAGCAACCCAGGGCAGCAGGCACACCAGCTGCAGGACAGGCCTGTTGGGTGCTGGTGGCGGAAAGGCAGGCTGGATGGGCCCAGCGGTCTGCATTCCTGCTCCTGCTCTGCTGGTTTGGGTCTGAGAGCCTGGGGTCCCAGAGCCACACCAGGTGCAAAGAAATGGAGGGAGGCTAGGTCAGCCGCCCTGCCCCCGAGACCACAGAGTGCCCTGCCCGCTGAGAACAGATACAGGATGGTTCCCCACCGTTGATACTACTTTTAAAAGATCTTTCACAGGGCACAGCAGTGACCTCATCAAAACTGTGACCAGGTCACCAGGAAGGCCAGGCTAGGGAGGGCCATGGCATTTAGAGCACCCACTAGGGGCTTGGCACTAAGTAAGGCCCTTTACCTGCCATGTGCCCTACACAGGCATGTCCCTCACTCTTCAACTGAGTAGCTACGAACACAGACTTCACAGTCAAACTGCCTGAATTCAGGTCCAACTCCAGCATTTATGGGGACCTAGGGGGTCTAGGCAGACAACTGCCTGGCCCTGTGCCCCTTTTCTTGTCTGTGACTGTCACAGGGTCATCAGGAGGGTTAGATGAGCAAAGAGGTGTGCAGTTCTCAGCCTAGTGCCCAGCAGGTGGTACATTCTCAGAAGGTGACAGCCGTTAGCATCCCTTTGTCACCATCACCTCTATTGTTATTTCCTCCTTAAACCTTTCAGCCACCTTTTGCTGTGTGGTAGGTGCTGCTGTTATCCCCACTTACCAGGTATTTTTAGGAAGCGGAGGCTCCAAGAAATCGAATGGTTTGCCTGCAGAGCACTCATTGCCTAGGATGTGGTGAACTCAGACGCAACCAGGGTTCCAGGTGTGCATGGACCAGCTCTCCTCACACTACACGGGGCTCCCTGGGAGGACAGCTCCCAGCACCAGCTCCACCTGATCCTCTCGAGGTCTATGGGGACAGCAAGTGCCCAAAAACTCGGAGTAGAGCAGTTGTCCAGACACTTCCCCATGCAGGGCCCCCTTCTCAAGTCCAGCCAGTTCAGAGCTGGCTTCCAGGGAGTGGGTGGGGAACCACAGATCCTAAGGCACTTGCAGACCCTGCTCTGCTCACTCATACCTGGCATCATGGGCAAGTCCATCCATGGCCCACACTCCGGGAAGCCTCCCAGACACACACCAGCCTTCATGTCACTACTTCATCAACCCTCAGCCCCCAGCTATGGTTAAGACCCCATGGGCCAGGACCAGAGGCCCACCAATGACCCATGCTGCTCTGGGGAGAGCCCAAGTCCTGCTGGTCACGGTTACCTGAGAGAAGAGCCACCTAGCAGTTCAATTCCCCACAGTGCAGGCTGTGTGGGGAGCCCAGAGGGCAGGCATCTCTGTCTTGCCCCAGACAGAGGCAACTGTGGGATCTCGGTGCCCCAGGCCCACGTGGATCCAGGTAGCTGCCAGGTAAACAGAACACTTCCTGGGCACATGGCTCTAACCTGGCAGAGACATGCCCTGAGGCACCTGCAGCCATTAACAAGCGTGGTAATTGGACTATGATTTCCTCTTTAAAATTTAATGTGTTTAAAGTCCATTTCATAAATCTGCCAAGCAGGGCCCAGCTAAAGTGGGCCTTTCCTTGACACTGAATCAGAGGCGTTGGGGAAAACTTGTAGATCCTATGAAAAGTTAATCAATTTCCAGCGCAGAAATAGACAAAGGGAAATTTCCATCTTTGGAAGATTGATTTTGGGCGTTATGGTTGATCTCCCTTTTATCGAACACTCTTATTTGCTGGGTGAAGGGTCATTTTTTTAGCATTATCACATTAAATTGCCTTTAATATACCAGGCCCAGCTGAGACTGTTAAATAAAGAGAAAATGCCTCTGTTCCCCTCTTCCCCCCAAAATAAAATCATTTTCTTTCTTCTGAGATTTCCTTCTGAGCATTTTCTTTGCAAGACTCTAGTTTCAGACCCACACACAAATGGTCCTACTAGGGAGGCCCCCACCCTGCAGCCCAGATCACATCCAGAGAGGAGTTCACAAGGGCCCACCCATGGTCCCCTCAATAGAATCCCAAGGGTAGCGGTTTGTATTCCTGGCAGGACAAGGCAGACAGAGCAGGGACTCAGGCCTAGGTCAATAGAACAGCAGTGTCCTCTCCCCAGGAGCAGTACTGTGGCTAGGATGTGCTGACCTGAGATTGGTGGGGGTTGGAGGGGGTGGGGAGGGGTACACTGATGGAGCAGTGACCTTCCAGCTCTACACAGTTGGGAGCCACTGAGTATGGCCGCTGTTAATTGGGCTTATTTGATCAGGCCCCTGTCTCTTCCCTGTTTCCCCGTCTATAACACAAAGGGGTAGATCAGATGACCACATGGATCCTTCTCACTTCAGATCATCTGGGATCTGTTTCCCCTGGCAGGTAAAAGACAGACCTGAAAGCTACTGACTCAGGCCCAATCTCTGTGTGACCTTGAGAAAGTCCCTTTCCTCTCTGAGCCTCAGTTTTCTCATCTATAAAAGAAGAAGGTCAGACAAGAAAACACCAAAGAGATTTGGATGCTCCCCAAGGCCTACGGAGCTGTCGCTGGTGTCCACAGGCACACACACAGACACATCTGCCCAAACAGTGACTGCAGCCCCACTTGGCCTGACAGTGCCCACAGCTCTGAACTCACTCCTGACTCTCGCCTTCTCCCTTTCTCACCCACAGCACATGCTGAAGGAGCAGGACCTGGAGGAGGACTTCCTGGGTTGCTCGCCGGGTGACCTCCTCCGGTTTGATGACTACAACAAAGACGGCCTCCTGACCCTTCATGAGTTCTACACAGCCTTCCGTAAGTCAGGCCCCCGTCGGGGCTCACAGTCAGCAAAAAGACGTTTCCTCACCAAAGTGGTGTCAGGGTCTGGAGTCTGTCTTTGGTTGTTTTCCAAGGTTGGCTTTTTTTATAGGTGAAAGTAGTTGAATTTGTTTTGCAACAAGCCTGAGATTTAAGGAAAGAGTAAGGGGAGGGCAGAAGTGGGGGACGGGATACTTGCTCTGTTCCTTTTGGATGAAGGTTCTTCTCGCTGTTGATATCATTTGAGGAACCCAGGACTGTGTTTAAGCATGATTAAGAAGGCACTGCCTCACATGGCTAGGGGGTCCTGTGACTGCACTTGGACAGAGCAGATGTTAGGGTTCTCCCAAGGAGGTGGCCCAGCCCCACCAGAGAACCCTGCCTGGGGGCAAATCCTGCAGGAGGGTGCTGGAGGCTTGGCCAGGTAGACAAAGGAGGAATCACAATGCAGGATAATGAAGAACGAGGGTCCAAGTTGGTGAGAGGTGGTAGAGTCCCTGGGAAAGAAGAGAAATGGGGCTGTTCTGCCTGAAGATGGAAGAGGTGCTCAGAATGGACCCTCTGCGGGGTCACTGGTGCATATGGTGAGCAGGCACAGAGTCTGAGGGACCCAGGTCTCCTCCCTGAGGTGCTCTTCCAAGAGATGACCTCATGTCAACCATAGCTAGAGCTGGGACAGGGCTTCCAAGAGATGTGAGATGCAAGAAGCTCCAGCCAAGTTCACTAAGAGATGGGAAGCAGTGTGGGACCCTAACTCGAGGCAAGAGGGGACATTCTTGGCCCCAAAGAAGTGAAGCTCCTTTTTGTCAGACAGCACGTGGAGCAGGCTCTGTTTAAAGCAGGTAACGTGTGTACCCTGTATGAAGCACCTTTGAACATGACCTGCAAGCTCGCAGCTCCTGTGGGCCCTGCAATTGAGGAAGCAGGGGTGAGACCCCCCAGGGTCCCTGAGTACTCTGAGCCACAGGTCCAGGCATCCTGGGTCCCATTCTCTACCTGGAGGTATGTTTGCTAGGAAGCTGTTCCTGCTTCATATCGGCATCTCTGTGGGCTGTTGTTACTTCATTCACCAGGCCTGAGGGGGCATCCTCATGACTTGTTGACAAGAAGGGCTCTTGTGGCAGGTAGAAGAGGTACTCATGTGACCTGAAAGGAGAGAAACGAGCGTGATTCTTCCCTATGGGAAGTGTCCATGAGCTTATTGCAGGCTGCACCTTTCCAGTCCACGGCGTCCCAGTTACCAAGGACCAAAGTCCAACCCCCAGTTCCCAGGCTCTGCTTGATAGATGATGACTGTGTTGCTCCGCAGCCTCCTCCTTCGTGCCCACAGTTTAAACTCTACGAGTGGTGGTTCATAATACGATGTGAATGGCTGGTAGATTCAATCTGCCTGGGAGGTGTTTGCTTTGTGGATTGAGGAGCTTATTCCATGAAATGAATCTCTAAATTTTAGAATGTGTGGCAGTATCGGCAACTCTGGAGACCTAGCTCGTGCAATGATTGTTATATTTTCAGGACTTTTGCAAAGGCACACAGTTACATAGATGGAAGATTTAAATCAGCCCTAGTAGGACTGTTCACAACACAGAAGTCTACATACACAATACCAATGCTGCACAAGGGGCAGGGGGCTTTTTCCCTCTGGAGAGCCCATTGTGAGGCACTGCCCTGCACACGCTGGACAAGACCCTCCCTCCCCACCTGTCCTCACCACCTCCTGGAATCTCCTCTGCATCTGCCTTCTTCAAACAGAGCCCCCTTGATGATGCTAATCCCACGGGAAGTGAACAAGAAAGGAGTAGATGTCAGGCCAACGACAGGGTGAGCAGGTGGAGCTTCCCTCCTCATCAGAGAAACAGCAGCACGCTTTCTGGGGTCAGTTCTGAGACATTCCCAGCATGCCTTGTGCACTCAGCACCCCCCTTCTCCCATCTATAGAAGGAGCTGTAAAGAAAAAGATCACTGCGTTTTCAAAGCTGGGGGCCAAGGCTGGACTTCAAGGATTTGGGGATACACCAGAGCCACACACGAGTGTCCCACAATGGCATCATTAGGCAAAAAATGACACTCTTTGGGTACCGTCCTGGTACCAGTTATCACAGAAGCCTCTGATCTATGAGCCCACTTCCTTCCTGGGAACTGGTCTGTGACCAAGCAGGGGCTATTGGCTCTCCTTTCAGGAAATGGCAGCATCCCTGTTGCCCCTGATGAAAGAGAGGCCACCCTGGCCTCCCTAGTGAAGGTTGTTAAGAGCAGGAGCTGCCCGTGGAAAAGGAGGGACCTCCTCACTTCACTTCTGATCATAAGTCCCATGTAGAGCAATGTGCTGTCTGTTTCCCTTGTTCCTGGATTATTATTTGAAAAGCCTTATAATCATCATTTTTAAAACAAATTAGATTCTGCTGTCGCCTTGGACTTGTTTTGAACTGGGCAGCCAAACCATTCATCACAGCCCAACCCAAACAATAGACATGCAATAAAACGTAAACTCACAGCCATTAAGGACACCACAAAATGAGTTAACCCTGCTCTCAAGGCCCAACACACAGTCACTCGGAGCACGCGGAGACTCAGCGTCAGTCGGGATCAGTGGTCTTTCAAAGGCACAGGAACTCTAAATTCCCCTCGCTCTGGGAATGGATTTATGGTCCAGTGGATATTAAATAGGAAATTGAAATGAGACACACAGGTACAACTGATTACCCAGAAATCAATGGGCATTAAAGACATCTCACTAAAATGCAAAAAGTAATATCTCAGACATTTCAGCAACAACATTTTGGATTTGATTTTCAAAACTGAAGCTGACAGGCTGGCAAAGGTTGAGACTTTAAAGTTGCATTTTCTAGTCTCTATTTTGCCAGGATCCTTGGGTTCCAGGCAGGGCAGGGTATGTAGCGTGACTGGCACAGATTCCACCACTTTATTAAAGGATGGGATTTGGAGGGCTTTTCCCTGGTGAAGTGAGTTGTATTAATATTTACAAAGGTGTTTTTTTTTGGCGGGGAGCAGTGTGCAGTCTCCTAAGTCATATTTTCTCATGCAGCTGACATAGCCCAGGCTACGCTGGTGTTTGCCACTGTCTGCAGCTGGCTGAGGGCAATGCCAGCAGTCTCAGGGCTGGTGGCTGCCGTGCTCAGTTGAGTGGTTCATGGTGGGGCTGCACCTTCCTCCTGGCTCTGCAGAACAGGTGACCCCCACCCACCTGAGGAGGGCAGAGGACACGTCCCTTAGCCATGAAAGTCACAAAAACTGCCAATCGCTCATCTCTGTACAGTGATGGCAGTGAACTGTGAGGCTGGCCTTCCTCTCTGCCTCTATTTGTCACCTAAACATTCTCCTCAGGTTGCTTTTGGTTTTCCAAATCATAGACTGATCTTGGAACTAACGGTCCAGTGTCCTCTCAGCATGTCCCCCAAGCCTTCCTCCTCACTCCTCCTTCTGCCCCGAACCCGCCCCCCCCCCCGCCCGCCAACCCCCAACAAGCCACAGAACCTCCCACCCCTGATGTGAGGCAGAAACCCAGGCCCCAGGGTTACTGGTGAGCGAGATGCGTGCCCGCCTGTCTGTTCATCTCAAGGAATTAAAAAGTTGCTTGCTTAAAAATCTTTTCAATAATGCATGTTTTTGCACTTTTCTGAATGCTTGGGTTGGGATTGTGGGAAAAAAACATGTTGTTTAAATGAGAATTTTTCTCTCACTTTAAATTCATTACAAGTTCCTTCTGCTTTTTTAGAAAGATACTTGTCCTTTTAATTAATCCTATGAGAGCAATGTGCTGCATGTAAAGGACAGGCTCACCATGCAGGATCAAGGTCTTCCTGCATTACCGTCCAAGGGTCACGGATGCACAGTGTCCAGGAGGAGGACCTGAGTCAGGGGGACCAACATGTGGGAGTCAGATGCCCTCCCTTAGTGCCAGGCCAGCAGAAAGGAAAACAGTGATTTAATCTGATTATTGTGGTACTTCTGTATCCAGGGCAACTCTGTAAACCAGAGGAGGTGGTCACTGGGCAAACTTGCAGCTGTTTTTTCTGCCATTGTTGCTGCATTATGAAAGGGTACTGTGGGTTCATCTGGCACGTGGTTATCCTCGGAACAAATAATGCCCGCACAGGGCAGATGCCTTGCCAGACCCGTTATCATAGCCCTCACCACCACCCCATGATAGTAAAACAACAGCAACTGTCCCTCCTCCAAATCTATCCAGGCCTTTATCCATGTAGGGTGAGTTCAGACAGGAAGTTCAGCCAGTAAAATCCCACTTTATACTCCTCCATTCCTTTCTTCCATTTGGGATATTGAATAGGGAAATTTCATATGGCATCAGTTCAGTTAGTTCAGTCGCTCAGTCGTGTCCGACTCTTTGCCACCCCATGAATCGCAGCACGCCAGGCCTCCCTGTCCATCACCAACTCCTGGAGTTCACTCAAACTCATGTCCATCAAGTCGGTGATGCCATCCAGCCATCTCATCCTCTGTCATCCCCTTCTCCTGCCCCCAATCCCTCCCAGCATCAGAATCTTTTCCAATGAGTCAACTCTTCGCATGAGGTGGCCAAAGTACTGGAGTTTCCGCTTTAGCATCATTCCTTCCAGAGAACACCCAGGGCTGATTTCCTTTAGAATGGACTGGTTAGATATCCCTACAGTCCAAGGGACTCTCAGGAGTCTTCTCCAACACCACAGTTCAAAGGCATCAATTCTTCAGCGCTCAGTTTTCTTCAGGCAGTCAAAATATTGGAGTTTCAGCTTCAGCATCAGTCCTTCCAATGAATATTCAGGACTGGTTTCCTTTAGGATGGACTGGTTTGATCTCCTTATAGATGGCATAGAGTCCATCAAAAATTTTATCTGAATCTATTTGGCTTTTGAGTTTGGAGAGCAAGAGTTACCTGTGTACAGTTACCTGTGTCAGTGTTGGCAGAGTCTACGACCGTTAGTGGGGTGACTCCCCTAATCCCAAAGGGAGGAACTGGTTGCCTCATGCAGGACTTGCAAATCAAGTGGCAAAAACACTGATTCCCTGGCGGTCCCTCATTTGCTCAAGGGCATAAAAGAGCTAAACTGAGCTGCCACTGGAAACTGGTATCAAAAAGAGCTGTCCGTCTCAGTACTCCCTGCCAAGGACTTTCTCCTCGCCTCCAGCAGGGAGAGGGCCTCCAAGAAGGCTTCTGTGTGAGTTTGCTGTATGCCCCTGAAGCCAAAGTCAACGGGCCAGCCATCTGGGTGCTTTTTTGCTTATTAATAGCGCTTTAGTTAGTAATGAGCTCTTACCACTCAAGTCATATAAACACGATTGTTGTTGTTCAGTCAGGAAGCTATGACTCTGCGACCACATGGACTGCAGCACGCCAGGGTTCTCTGTCCTCCACTGTCTCCCAGAGTTTGCTCAGATTCATGTCCACTGAGTTGGGGACGATACCTAACCACCTCATTCTCTGCCGCCCATTTTTCCTTGGACAGGTCTTTACCAGAGGTTAAGCTGAGCTTCAATTTCCTTACGTGTAAACTGGGTATAATAACCACCACATAAGGTTGTTGTCCAGTCACTAAGCCATGTCCAGCTCTTTGCAACCCCGGGCACTATAGCATGCCAGGCTCCTCTGTCCTCCACTATCTCCTAGAGTTTCTCAAATTCATGTCCACTGAGTGATGCTATCTGACCATCTCATCCTCTGTTGCCCCCTTCTCCTCCTGCCCTCAATCTGTCCCAGCATCAGAGTCTTTTCCAGTGAGTCGGCTTTTCACGTCAAGTGGCCAAAATATTGGAGCTTCAGCATCAGTCCTTCCAATGAATATTCAGGACTGGTTTCCTTTAGGATTGACTGGTTTGATCTCCTTGCTGTCCAAGGGACTCTCAAGAATCTTCCCCAGCACCACAGTTCAAAAGCATCAAATCCTACGTAGGGTTACTCAACACTAAGTGAGATAATTCGTGTAAGGTGTTTAGAATGATACCCTGTGTATGGTAAATGCTAGAAGGAGATGGCAGCCCACTCCAGTGTTCTTGCCTGGAGAATCCCAGGGATGGGGGAGCCTGGCGGGCTGCCATCTGTGGGGTCACACAGAGTCGGACACAACTGAAGCGACTTAGCACCAGCAGCAGCAAGTAGTCATTGGCCAAGTAGGTCAATGATGGAGGTGATGATGGTGATGATAAAGATTTCTGTGTGTTCCCAGCCCCTGTCACTGTGTTCTGTCATTGTCATCTGGCCCGTAATAGTCCATAAGCTCCATGAGGCTGGAGGCTGTTTTGCTCACCATGGACTCACGCCTAGCGTGGGATCTGATGTCCAGAAAGCCCTTGGTACATCTTTGCTCAGTGAGAGGGATGAAGCATATGAAGAAATAAATACACTTGGCAAGCAGAGGGTCTTGGAAGTTTCAAATCGAGACTACTTCTTTCCCATCTCCAGTGATTTGCTGCTAACAGCTGCATCGTAGAGCCCAGCACTTGCTAACATTGTCAGGAGCTGAGATTTCAAGCACTTTCCATTTTTAAAGATCCCAGCTGGAAGCTGTCAATGGCCTTAGTGCAGAGCAATTGAACAGTAGAAAATGAACTAATTATAGGTTGTTATTGAAAATCTATTATGTACAAATTGCAAAGAAAACTCATTAAAATGCGATGCTTTGGTGATTAAAAAAAAAACAAAACAAAACGAAAAAAATGTCCTCTTTGGGGGAGAAGCAGGGGCAGGGTGGCTGGATACTTTGTTTGTCCCTGTTCCAGGGTAAGGACTCCCAGCAGGACTGCAGCCAGGCTCGGGTCTTATGCTCACGTATCACCCAGGAAGCCTGATGTACAAGCCGTAGAGAGGCTTACATTTTGTACAGAACAGACAGCTCTCTGAATGTTAGTAAATACATAGAAATGGCTGCAGATGAAACAAAGCATTTCATTACAAAGATATAAAATGAGAACAAGTTAAATGTCAGCTCTTTACCAGGATAACACCTCACCGTCCTTGTAAATCTTGTATTTTTGCAAAGCTTTTGTGAGGACTCCAAAGGCCCTAAATGTGCAATTAAGCACTAAGTTCGCATTATTGATTTCCAAACTTGCTCCCTGAGATTGGGGTGCTGGGAAGGTTTGAGATGTGAATGGCTGAGCTGCCCAGAGCCCAGCTCTGCAACGGACCCCTCAGATGCTGAGACTGCCTCCCAGACTCCAGGCAAGAGCCCAGAAAGCAAGGCAGGGTGCCCCTCTCCCCCAGCTCACTGCCTCCTCATCCCACCAGCAGCACCTGAGTCTCAGTGTGGGTGTGGCCTTGGGGTGGTCTCTGTGGCTCCTGAGACCCCCAGTGCTCTGAGGCATGGAGAGACCCACCAGGTATGTGTCTGAGAGCTCTCCCAGGGCTGTACGTGCCCAGGAAGGTACTTGGAGCATAAATCCCTATCCTCTGCCTCGTGGTCTTTCCTTTCTCTCCAGCCACCTTAATTCAGGCTCTATGACAGTGTCCCATAAGACCCCCACCTCCACCACCACTCTGCTTGCCCAGCTTATGGTCTGCACAGGAATGAGATGCTGGGGAGTGGAGGTGCTAGGGCTCTGCTCACATGGGCACAGCGACCACCTGGGTGGGCAGCATGGGGGCCACTCTTGAGGCAGGAGCAGGGGGGCACTCACATCCCAGCCCCAGGATTGTCCCTGGCAAGGTGGTGGCTGGAGAGCAAGGCCCTGGGCACAGACGGGACCTGGACAGGCAGAGAGAGAAGGGAAGGGTGGGGGACGCCCAAGCTGCTGCAGCTGCCTGAAACAGGCACTCCGGTGGCACACTAGGGGTGAGTTGGAGATTCTAGACCACCGGCCGTGACCCATCCAGGTGTCCTCTGCATCAGCCGTACCTGCTGGCTCACCGGTCCTCATTTTATCATGAATGTTACTCTCCAGCCACTCTCCAGCCTGAGGGCTGGGGACGGTGGTGAGTAACTAAAGCATGAGCAGAGGCCACATGACCAAGAGTACGTGAACACAGGTAGCAGCAGAACAGGCGAGGCAATAACAAAGCCAGGAGGCAAAGAGGGCAAAGTAGGGGCTGCCTCTGAGAGCGGGCAAGGTCGTTGTTTCTGAGGCATCGTGTTCCCGCTGGAGGACGAAGGAGCAGGAGAGAGAGAAACCCAGAGCTTTCCGTGAGGCAGAGACGTTATATGGCAGGTGCTTGAGAAACACTTGTGGGGAGGATGAAAGACCATGATGGAGTTTTCTAAACAGTAGTGAAGAGAGATGGTTCAAGGCGGTTGTAGTGGTTCTCGGGGAGAATGCAAGTCAGGGGGGTTCCTGGTGGTGGAGGTAACCCTACTGCCCACGTGTGGCACTGAGCGGGGTCAGCTGCCCACTATTGCTCTTCAGGTGTGTTGTGTTATCTGTATCACTGGGTTGGCAGAGAGGAGCCCTCTGCCAAGACAGCCCTCACCCCTGCTCTACTTTATTCACCCCTTTCCCGGTGGGACTGGTATTTCCCTGAAAGCTGGCCTTCTGTGGGGGAGTGCAAACCTACCCTTTGTGTGTGTGTGTGTGTGTGTGTGTGTGTGTGCATGTGTGTGCATGCACGCGTGTGTGTGTGTGTGTGTGTGTGTGTGTGTGTGTGTGTGTGTGTGTGAGTCGTTCAGTCATGTCAGACTCCTTTTGACCCCATGGACTGTAGCCTGCCAGGCTCCTCTGTCCATGGATTCTCCAGGCCAGAATACCAGAGTGGGTAGCCATCCCCTTCTCCGGAGGATCTTACCGACCCAGGGATAGAACCCAGGTCTCCTGCACTGCAGCAGGTTCTTTACCAGCTGAGCCACCAGTAGTAGTAGTATTAGCTGCTCAGTCATGTCTGACTCTTTGTGACCCCATGGACAGAAGCCCCCCAGTCTCCTCTGTCCATGGGATTTTCCAGGCAAGGACACTGGAGTCGTTTGCTGTGTCCTTCTCCAGGGGATCTTCCCGACCCAGGGACTGAACGTGGGTCTCCTGCACTGCAGCAGGTTCTTCACTGACTGAGCCACCAGGGAAGCCTGCAAATCTATCTTTAGATCCTCTTATATCTACAGCATCTGACAATCCTTACCAGAAGCCTCCTGGAGGCCAGCCTGGACACTGTAAGGAGGCTCCAGGCCAAGGAGTGGGTTGGAATTAAAATGCCCTTTGCAGCAAAGTGGGGACTTGGGAGGCATCCCCACTGATGGTGAATATATTCCCATTCTGGTGGGAGGCGAGCTGTTCCCAGCCACGTGCTCCAAGCCTCGAGTTCCTGTTTCAGCTCACACAGAATCTGGTGGGGTTCTGGAGGCTGACCTTTGCCTCTACTTCTGGACTCTGCTTGGACCCAGGGATCCAGGCAGGGACTGGGACAAGCAACATGCATAAGCAGTTTGTTGGACTGTGAGCAGCCTCAGCAGAGGTCCAGGCAGACCAGTCTCCACTGTGCAGACCTTCCAGTATCTCCCGATGCTCCTCCTGCCTGTGGACACTCGGGGGGCGGGGAGCTGAGGACTGCTGATCAGTTGGCCTCCTGTTACTCTCCACGTATGGGGCTGCTTGGCAGTGGCTTTCCATTTCAGGCTTCAGCCAGCATTCCCAGTCCCCCACTCTGGGGCCCTCCACAGTGTGGTCTGCCCAGGGGAGGTAGAGGGAGGCTGTGCGAGACCCCCCACTCCCAGGCAGCTGCAGGCTGAGCCTTGGGGAGCTGTTCTGCTCCAGATGGCTCCGGCATTTGTCTTCAGGTGTTTCAGGCACAATAACTGTTTGTACACTTGTCAGGATTGCAAATCAAATCCAAGTGGGAGTGGAAGGGCAGGTAGTAGGAGGGGCAGTGAGGTGGGCGGGTGGCCCCCTGAGTGCCTTCTTTGGTTCACTCATCTTCCTGAACACTCTCGAGCCTCTGCAGATACAGCCCCACTGATGAGGCACTGACAGGGCTTCAGAGGCGTGTGCCAGATGCTGCGTCCATCCCTGGCAGGGCTTCCTCCCAGCCCCATGTTCTGAAAATAAGGAAAACTGAGGCCAGGAGGCTGGGAGCCTGCCAGGGGCCCATAGCTGCTAACACAGACACCAACACAAAGGCAGGTGTGCATGGGTCACACCTGAACACTGAGTCACCAGCTACATGCCCTACCCTAGACAAGACCTTTTAGCATCTCCAGTTTTTCCCCCCGAGTCCAACATCCAGAAAGTTCCCCACGGTCTGTGACTCTGGGACGGGGCAGAGGGAAGGATCTGTGAGGCCACATCCTCTCTGAGGGCCTTTCACCACATGCTAGTGCAGAGCAGGGCAACCGGGGGCTCTTTCCAGATCCCAAGGTCTGTGGGTCACAGGTGCTTTCAGACACTTTACCAGGTCCCATGGCACCACAGAAAGAGCCCCTTAGGGCCAGTGGGCTTCAGCCCCACAGGAGAGGGTGGGGCCCCCCTAGGGAGTAGGCCTGTCACTCAGAACAGGTATCCCCATGCTCCCAGGACGCTGTGGAGAGATGCTTTCCTTCCAGACCCAAACCCATTAAGCAGTGATGCCCTTCTCAGCTCCCACAAGTGAAACCACATCAAGTGCCTCCTCTTCTCGGGCATGTCCAGCCCTACTGGTTCAGTTCAGTTGCTCAGTCATGTCCGACTCTTTGTGACCCCATGAACTGCAGCACGCCAGGCCTCCCTGTCCATCACCAACTCCTGGAGCTTACCCAGACTCATGTCCATTGAGTCGGTGATGCCATCCAACCATCTCATCCTCTGTCGTCTCCTTCTCCTCCTGCCCTCAATCTTTCTCAGCATCAGGGTCTTTTCCAGTGAGTCAGCTCTTCACATCAGGTGGCCAAAGTACTGGAGTTTCAGCTTCAACATCAGTCCTTCCAATGAACACCCAGGACTGATCTCTTTTAGGATGGTCAGGTTGGATCTCCTTGCAGTCCAAGGGACTCTCAAAAGTCTCCTCCAACACCACAGTTCAAAGGCATCAATTCTGCACTCAGCCTTCTTTATAGTCCAACTCTCACATCCATACATGACCACTGGAAAACCATAGCCTTGACTAGATGGACCTTTGTTGACAAAGTAACATCTCTGCTTTTGAATATGCTATCTAGGTTGGTCATAACTTTCCTTCAAAGGAGTAAGCATCTTTTAATTTCATGGCTGCAATCACTATCTGCAGTGATTTTGGAGCCCAAATAAATAAAGTCAGCTACTGTTTCCCCTATTTCCCCATCTATTTGCCATGAAGTGATGGGACCAGATGCCATGATCTTTGTTTTCTGAATGTTGAACTTTAAGCCAACTTTTCCACTCTCCTCTTTCACTTTCATCAAGAGGCTCTTTAGTTCTTCTTCACTTTCTGCCATAAGGGTGGTGTCATCTGCATATCTGAGGTCATTGATATTTCTCATGGCAATCTTGATTCCAGCTTGTGCTTCCTCCAGCCCAGCGTTTCTCATGATGTACTCTGCATACAATTTAAATAAGCAGGGTGACAATATACAGCCTTGACATACTCCTTTTCCTATTTGGAACCAGTCTTTTGTTCCATGTCCAGGTCTAACTGTTGCTTCCTGACCTGCATATAGATTTCTCAAGAGGCAGGTCAGATGGTCTGATATTCCCATCTCTTTCAGATTTTTCCACAGTTTATTGTGATCCACACAGTCAAAGGCTTTGGCATAGTCAATAAAGCAGAAATAGATGTTTTTCTGGAACTCTCTTGCTTTTTCCATGACCCAGCGGATGTTGGCAATTTGATCTCTGGTTCCTCTGCCTTTCCTAAATCCAGCTTGAACATCTGGAAGTTCACGGTTCACATATTCCTGAAGCCTGGCTTGGAGAATTTTGAGCGTTACTTTACTAGCTTGTGAGATGAGTGCAATTGTTTGGTAGTTTGAGCATTCTTTGGCATTGCCTGTCTTTGGGCTTGGAATGAAAACTGACCTTTTCCAGTCCTGTGGCCACTGCTGAGTTTTCCCAATTTGCTGGCATATTGAGTGCAGGACTTTCACAGCATCATCTTTCAGGATTTGAAATAGCTCAACTGGAATACCATCACCTCCACTAGCATCACTACTTTGTTCATAGTGATGCTTCCCTAAGGCCCACTTCGCATTCCAGGATGTCTGGTTCTAGGTGAGTGATCACACCATCATGATTATCTAGGTCGTGAAGATCTGTTTTGTATAGTTTTTCTGTGTATTCTTGCCACCTCTTCTTAATATCTTCTGCTTCTGTTAGGTCCATACCATTTCTGTCCTTTATTGAGCCCATCTGTGCATGAAATATTCCCTTGGTATCTCTATTGGTAGCCCTATTGGTCCCAGGCCTCAAATCCCATCTCTCTGCAGCAGTGCTTAGAAAGGTGCTGCTGCTTATCAGCAGGATGGCTGGGAACAGCACTGCCATTCAGGACCACCCCCACCCCCTGGGGTTCCCCTGCTGATGCCTGGGTGTGGGGTGACAGCTGAAGAGAGCGTGGCAGGCTGAGCACTGTCCAGGCAACAGCTGCATTGGCCCATGTGTTGGGCCACCAGCACCCAGCGCTCAGGGCACAGTGGGGGGGTCTAAGGGTCAGTGGAAGCCACCCATAGCTGGCTCAGACAGATCAACAGTGGGTTGGGAGTTTTGCCAAAAAGGACTAGTGGTCAAATAGGAGCATCGACAATGCTCTTGAGGTTCCCCATGGCCCAGCCAGCCCTGACACCTGGGCGTGCTGGGTGGACAGGTGGACTCAATGGCACTCAGGCTGTCTCTCTCTCTTTGGAGACAGTGGTCCTGGGGTAGGTGGGAGCTGAGGGCAGAACTGGGGGTCCTGCTTTGTCCTGACCACACCTGCAGGGTTGCTGCCCTGCCCCCACTGGCCACCCTGGTGACCCAAGGGTTGGGTCATGTACAGAATTACCATCCTGTGGACTGGTGGGCGGTGATGAAACTTTCTGATGCAACTCAGGGCTTCAGGCTTGGGAAGAAACGGGACATGTGGAAGGTTCACAGGCAGGAGGGTGGAGGGGTGTGGCTGTGAAGCAAGCAGGTCGGGGGCGGTGTAGACAGTGAGCAGCAGGGGCTACAGCTGCCGGGAGCCTCAGAGGCAACCTGGCCTATCTCACCTGAGACACGTGTCCTCAGATTCTCAGGCTGTGCCCCACACAGAAGTCGTGTAGGTTTTCCCTGGGGCCACCCTCCCCAGCCCCACCATCACAGAGCAGCTTGCTACCCCTTCCCTTTCTTCCAGCCAGGGACACACACACCCTGTCCCAGATAGGAGGGCAGGTGGTGGGAGGCTTTCTAAGCGCTGCCGGTGGAGCTTTTAAGGGAGCAGCAGCTTCCACCGTATGGAGAGGCAGTCAGTAGCTGCCTCTAATTGAAGAGGCATGCCAATGCGCTTCCACTTGGAATGTTTTCCTTGAATTCTCTAAATTAACAGTGAAAGCATGGGCTGAGCAGGGCTCTCGGTCCCCCAGAGTCAGGCCTCCATCAGTCAGAGGCTGATTGTTAACTTTGGAACCATTCATGCCCAGATTCCAGCCGCCTCCCTGCCTCCCACCACTACCTGGTTAGAGTCTGAAAGCAGCTCTTGTGAAGGGAAGGTGGAGAAGAAGGAGGGAAAACTCTAAGCAGTTAGATGGGCTGTTGATTAGTGTCTCCGGGCAGCTGTGGTATTGGAGAGGCGGGCAAACCTGGGGTTAAATGGACACAGGAGGAGGGATTCCATTCATGTGGGTTGTCTGTTCATGTGGGCCCCACCTGAGCCTCCACACTTGTGTGATTCTCTCCCTTTGAGGTCAGGAGAGGCTATTGATCTTGCTTAGAGGGAAGGGCACATTCAGCCCAAGCCCATGATCCGTGGCCACCAGACTGCAGGCCATAGCTCCTCTGTGGGCAGTCCCAGCTGGGCAGCTGGGTAGACGGAATTGTCACAGGCCCAGACTCTGGGCAGCTTGACTTTGAAAGGCCTGTGTTGGACTAGACTGTCTGCACTAAACCTGCTCCTTTAGAGAACAGCCACTCAGAAGGCTGAGGCCCTGCAGGCTCTGCCAAGATGTCCAGGGAGTGGGAGACGGCCTTCATCACAGGACAGCATGTGGTCCTTACAACAGCACAGCCAAGGCGTCTCCCTGAGGGTACAGGGATGGCTTCCTGACCCCAGTTCCCATTTCTAATCCTTGAACGGGAATACTCTGGTGCTTCCAGGATGAGTGGCCTGACCAGCAGCTGTCCCTGTGGTCCTTGCAGAGGGAACTGAGACATGCCTGGCAGGTGTCAGGTGGCTCAGTAGTGTGGCCCAGTTTACTGGAGGAAGCTTTTCGTGTGGCAGCTGTGGTCTTTGAAGTCGCAAAGCCATCAGGTTAGGAACGGTACCATGGCACGGGCTAGGTGCCCAATGAGCATTGGCTCTTAATCCTGTTAGGTAAACACAAGTTTAGGGAAACACCGCCAAGCAGAACAACAGGTGAATACTTGCTCGCTGGCTTCCGCTCATGCTCAGCAGGTGGCTGGCTGGGCCCTGGGGACACAGAGGTGACTGCAGCAGGCCTGGCTGTGTCACCCTGTCCTCAAGTTGCTGGCTGAGGGAGTGGTTTGGGCCCACATGAGGAAGCCCTCCCGTGATGGGGTGTCTGCTGTAGGGGCTGATCCACAGCCCAACACTTGGTGCAGACGCCCCAGCCTGCTGGTGCAGAGGAGCTTCAGGGCCCGGCATGTGTCACAGAGCTTGTTTCTGAAGCCGTATAATCAGTCTCAGAAAATAATAACAGGATTAAGAGCCAGTGCTTATTGAGCACCTAGCACTGTGCCGTGGTACAGCTCTAAGTGAGTCCATTAATCCTGGCAAGCTGCAAGGGAGGAACCATTATTAGCCCCTTTCTGTAGAAAAAGCCCCGAAGCATCAAGTGCTGGAACAACTTTCTGCATCTCAGAGCTGGGATTGAGGGTCAGGACTGGAACCCAGGAGTCTGGCCTCAGAGTCCGAGCTCAGCTGCACTGCCACTCAAGGAATTCCTGATGCTGTGACGCCCACAGTGTTTTAGCGGGGTCCCTGTGGTACCTCACATTTGTCAGGTGTTGGCCTCATGGGTACCAGGGATTAGGGGAGTGGGTGTATCCAAAGAAGTGGACGTGGCTCGCCCAAGCCCACGCACTCCCACCCTGCGGCGTCCTGGCCCACACAGGCCGCTCCACCAGAAGACCCCTTCTTCTGCGTCTGCCCAACCCAGAGGTCTATGAAGGACCGCAGTGGGGCTACAGGGCCCTCCTCCCAGTTGGCCAGGACCCCTCTGGCAAGCTCTTCCTGAGGCTCCTGTGTCCAGCCTGGGGCTTCTGTGGCTGTGAGTGACAGGGAACTGGGCCAGTCAGGCACACAGTAGGCACACAGGGGAGGCGGGCAGCAGGGGCTGTGGTGTTTGTTTCCAGTGGTCACATTTGTTGGGTGTTAACCAGTTTTGTATTATCTTACCTAGTGACAGCAATCTTGATGAGAAGGATACCATTTATGACCATTTTAGAGTTGAGGAAATCAAGGCTCTGCAAGATTAAGGAACTTGCCCATGGTCCCCCAGCTGGGAACCCAGAAGGCACTGCAACTGCAGCGTCCTCCACCCAATACTTCTGTGATGAGCCCACTTGTGACCACGTTTAAGCCTTGGCTTGAGGACAAGTGGGAGTTTCCTCTCCATGCCTGGCACCCCGGGACTCCCCACACTCCATCCTTGTGCCTGATTTAATCATGAACTGAGTCTTCTTTCTTTAATCAGGGTACTGATTCCTCCTCTCTCTGGCAGGGATGTTGAACAAATCAATTAGTACGTGCTTGCAAAATGCTTTGCAATCTCACACGTGAGTCAGGACTCATTAGTGCAAGACAGTTTCGAGCGATACCCTTTGCCATGAAAAATGGCCCTCTTGCCTCCTGTGCTGCTGCTAAGTCGCTTCAGTCATGTCCGACTCTGTGCGACCCCATAGACAGACGCCCACCAGGCTCCCCTGTCCCTGGGATTCTCCAGGTAAGAACACTGGAGTGGGTTGCCATTTCCTTCTCCAATGCATGAAAGTGAAAAGTGAAAGGGAAGCCGCTCAGTCGTGTCTGACTCTTAGCGACCCCATGGACTGCAGCCCACCAGGTTCCTTCATCCACGGGATTTTCCAGGCAAGAGTACTGGAGTAGGGTGCCATTGGCTCCGTAGAGAGCCTTTTTTCAAGACATTTTGCATCAAAGTTGCAATTACTGATTCTAGAGGGTCTCCTGATGAAGTGGAGATAGGCCAGGGCGTCCTACCCATGTGGCCTCACAGGTGCCCTTGCAGAACCCCCAACCCCTTGAGGTTGGTCTGCAGGTGAAAAGCACTTAACCTCAGAAGCAGGGCATGGTCACTCACACAACAAACACCTCCTGGCAGCGCTGTCCTAGGCCGTGGTACTCACCAGGTTTCAAAATAGAGCAGACAGAGTCTCAGACTCATGGAACTGCATCCCAGTGAGGAGACAGAGATAAACAATAACAGAAATATAGATTAGAGGAAGAGATGTGATTTTGAGATCAACACAGAGGACCAGGGAGGACAGGGCCGGGGCAGGCAGCAGGTGGGCAGCAGAAGTTAAACACGGTAGTCCAGGGAAGGCCTCACTAAGCAGGGGCTGTGTGAGCCAGGTGATGGAGGGATGGGCACTTAGCCACAACATCACCTGAGAAGACACATCCCAGGCCCTTGCGTAAGCATAGGTCTTGTGGCTGGAGGGGTGTAGGGTGGAGGGCGTGAGGTCAGAGGCCCTGCAGGGCCCTGGATGCTAGTGTGAGGACTTGTTTTTACACTGGATGCAACATCAAGTCTTTGGAGGGTTTCAAGTTGAAGAGTGACATAATCTGGCCTTATATTCTAAAGGAATCACTCTCGCTGCTGTTGTGAGAATAAACTGTTGCAGGCCAAGGGTGGAAGAAAGCAGCCAAGACAGGAGGCTGTTACAATAATCTGGTGGTGAAGGCCAACGTGACAGGTGGTGAAAAGTGGTCAGTTATGGGTGTGTTTTGAAGGGTAACACCAAGGAGATTTGCTGATGGACTGGGTGTGGTTACAAGAAAAGAGGTGAGTCTAGCGTGACTCGGAGGTGTTGGCATGAGGACCAGAAGGATGGAGTTGCCATTTCCTTTGATGAAGGAGACTGGGTGGAGTAGGTTTGGGAGGGACGATCGCTGTTACATTGGGGGCATATGGAGTTTGAGGTGCCTACCAGACATCCAAGTGGCAATGCTAACAGGCAGCTGGGCATACAAGACTGAGTTAGAGGAGGGTCCGGCCCCAAGATGGAACATTCCAGTCCTTAGCTTACTGGTAGTGTTTGAAGCACGGAGGCTGGATAAGAGATCACTGAGTGGTGAGTATCAATGGAGACGAGCATCCAAGACCGAGTCTTCAGTGTGAAGAGGTCAGGAGATGAGGGTGGGGGAGCTGGCAAAAGAGAGTGAGAGGAAGAAGCCAGAGAGATGGGAGGGAAACCAGACAAGCACAATGTCCTGGAAGCCAACAGAGGACTATGCCAGAAGTAGTGAGTGGTGTGCATGCAACTGGGAGATTCAGATGAAGACAGAGAAGAGAGTGCTGGACGCTGAGTTCTGGGGCCTTTAGTGGCCTGGAGGAGCAGTTTTCACTGGACGGCAGGGCCAGAGGGCAAAAGTGGGTGGGAACTGGAGAAACAAGGTATAAAGAGCTCGTCCGAGGGGTCTGGTTATGAGGAACAGAGAAGCTTCTCTGAGCAGGTGAGGGCAGGTAGAGTCTAGTGCTGGGGTGATGGGGCTGTCCTAGGGCGAGGCTGGCAGAGCCATACCAACAGGAGAGAAGCCTGCTGGGTGAGTGCAGGTGCAGGTAGCTGAAAGGGTGTGGCAGTAACCCGTGCAGACATCTATTTTCTCTGTGAGTCAGGAAGCAAGGTCATGGCTGAGAGTGAGGATAGAAGAGGAGATGTGGCGGCTTGAGAGAGAAAGTGTAGAACAATCTGTTAGGAAAATGGGAGGGTGGACAGTTGGAGAGAAGGTGAGGTGCTCACCAGGCAGCATGAAGGGCTCACATGACGCACAGTCATGAACTCAAAGGGACCCGGGTCAGCAGGGTGGTGGCTGTCCTCAGCCATTTTCAGCTACTCAGATGTAAGCACACAGCACACACTTCATTTCAGTCGCTCAGTCGTGTCCGACTCCTTGCGACCCCGTGAACCACAGCGCGCCAGGCTGCCCTGTCCATCACCAAATTCTGGAGTCCAACAAAACCCATGTCCATCGAGTTGGTGATGCCATCCAACCATCTCATCCTCTGTCGTCCCCTTCTCCTCCCGCCCTCAATCTTTCCCAGCATCAGGGTCTTTTCCAGTGAGTCAGCTCTTCACATCAGGTGGCCAAAGTACTGGAGTTTCAGCTTCAACTTCAGTCCATCCAATGAACACCCAGGACTGATCTCCTTTAGGATAGACTGGTTGGATCTCCTTGCAGTCCAAGGGACTCTCAAGAGTCTTCTCCAACACCACAGTTCAAAAGCATCAATTCTTCTGCACTCAGCTTTCTTTATAGTCCAACTCTCACATCCTTACATGACTACTGGAAAAACCATAGCCTTGACTAGACGGACCTTTGTTGGCAAAGTAATGTCTCTGCTTTTGAATATGCTCTCTAGGTTGGTCATAACTGTCCTCCCAAGGAGTAAGCGTCTTTTAATTTCATGGCTGCAATCACCGTCTGCAGTGATTTTGGAGCCCAAAAAAATAAAGTCAGCCACTGTTTCCACTGTTTCCCCATCTATTTGCCATGAAGTGATGGGACCAGATGCCATGATCTTTGTTTTCTGAATGTTGAGCTTTAAGCCAACTTTTCCACTCTCCTCTTTCACTTTCATCAAGAGGCTCTTTAGTTCTTCTTCACTTTCTGCCATAAGGGTGGTGTCATCTGCATGTCTGAGGTCATTGATATATCTCCTGGCAATCTTGATTCCAGCTTGTGCTTCCTCCAGCCCAGCGTTTCTCATGATGTACTCTGCATACAAGTTAAATAAAGGTGACAATATACAGCCTTGACATACTCCTTTTCCTATTTGGAACCAGTCTGTTGTTCCATGTCCAGGTCTAACTGTTGCTTCCTGACCTGCATACAGGTTTCTCAAGAGGCAGGTCAGGTGGTCTGGTACTCCCATCTCTTTCAGAATTTTCCACAGTCTATTGTGATCCACACAGTCAAAAGATTTGGCATAGTCAATAAAGCAGAAATAGATGTTTTTCTGGAACTCTCTTGCTTTTTCCATGACCCAGCGGATGTTGGCAATTTGATCTCTAGTTCCTCTGCCTTTTCTAAAACCAGCTTGAACATCTGGGAGTTCACAGTTCACGTATTGCTGAAGCCTGGCTTGGAGAATTTTGAGCATTACTTTCCTAGCGTGTGAGATGAGTGCAATTGTGCGGTAGTTTGAGCATTCTTTGGCATTGCCTGTCTTTGGGCTTGGAATGAAAACTGACCTTTTCCAGTCCTGTGGCCACTGCTGAGTTTTCCCAATTTGCCGGCATATTGAGTGCAGGACTTTCACAGCATCATCTTTCAGGATTTGAAATAGTTCAACTGGAATTCCATCTCCTTCATCAGCTTTGTTTGTAGTGATGCTTCCTAAGGCCCACTTGACTTCACATTCCAGGATGTCTGGCTCAAAGTGAGTGATCACACCATTGTGATTACCTGAGTTTTGAAGATCTTTTTTGTACAGTTCTTCTGTGTATTCTTGCCACCTCTTCTTAATATCTTCTGCTTCTGTTAGGTCCATACAATTTCTGTCCTTTATCAAGCCCATCTTTGCATGAAATGTTCCCTTGATATCTCTAATTTTCTTGAAGAGATCTGTGGTCTTTCCCATTCTGTTGTTTTCCTCTATTTCTTTGTATTCATCCTGAGAAAGGCTTTCTTATCTCTCCTTGCTGTTCATTGGAACTCTGTCTTCAAATGAGTATATCTTTCCTTTTCTCCTTTGCTTTTCACTTCCCTTCTTTTCACAGCTATTGGTAAGGGCTCCTCAGACAGCCATTTTGCTTTTTTCCATTTCTTTTTCTTGGGGATGGTCTTGATTCCTATCTCCTGTACAGTGTCATGAACCTCCATCCATAGTTCATCAGGCACTCTATCTATCAGATCTAGTCCCTTAAATCTATTTCTCACTTCCACTGTATAGTCATAAGGGATTTGATTTAGGTCATACCTGAATGATCTAGTGGTTTTCTCCACTTTCTTCAATTTCAGTCTGAGTTTGGCAATAAGGGCACACAGACAGGACTAACCAAGGCTGAGGGAGTGCTGAGGGAGCAGGGAATTGAGCGTGTGTGCAATGTATGGTTCCAGAGATGCAAATTCCATGGAGCTGAACCTGGGTGAGAAGGGAGTGACACCATAAGGGGATTGGTGGCAAAGTAGATGGTTGGTTGGTAGATTGTGGGTCCCAGTAGAGTCGAAGACTTTTTGAAATCTGGATACCAGAGAGGATAAACCAGAAAAGATCTGGGAGCGATCAGAGAGGAGGATGCTTGAAGATAAGCTTTTTCAGTCTGTTGTTATTTGTAATGATGCTCTCTAGGCTTGGAATATAGTCATGGGAGTGAGGGCTATAAGGTGGAGGGTTGGTAGGGTAATCTACTTGGATGTTTGTATCACCAGTGGATGTGAAAACAAGAGAAGCATCACTGAGACTATGGGCAGTGAAAGGCTATGCGTATCAGAGTGGGATGAGAAGAGAAGCGCCCCAGCCATAGCCGATGACCGTAGCAGAGGAGTGGGGGTGGCCCATGCACCTGGGACCAACTCCTGTGAGATGGACTCTTCTTTTTTATCCCTGTTTTACAGAAGAGGAATTGAGGCCCCAGATTGTCAGTAAGTAGTAGTACAGCTAAAACTCAAATCAGAGGGTCTGCCCCCAAGGCTGGCTCCCCGGCCACCACACAGCACAGCTTCTGACTCTGGGCATGAGGGAGATGTGGTCCCTGCCCCCAAGGAGTTCACCGTCCTGTGGGAAATCAGTACATGTGCAGAGACAGGTTTGCCTTGTCTGTGAAATGGGTACCCACAGAATGCCCTGAAAACTGAGGAGGGTGTAACACCTCCAATCAGAGAGATGCCGGAAGTCTTCAGAAAAGGATGGGTGCCATTACACAGGCAAAGAGGGAAGGGTAGCCCAGTTAGAGGGAACGGCCCAAGAAAAAGTGCAGACATGGGAAGGTCTCAGACCATCCTGCATGGCCAACGCATCCCTGTGTCACAGACAAATAAGGTGATGCTGGAGGGAGAGATGAGAACCAGAGCATCAAGGGCTTGTGTTAGGGAGACTAAATGCAGGCACGGATACGCCCAAATCTCAGGGGTTTAACAGTACAGATTTCCTTCTTCCTCATGTAATAGTTCAGTGCTGGGGTTCACTTTGTGGCCACACGATGAAAAAGGGACCCAGGCGTCTTCGTTTTTGTGGCTCTAGTATACCATCTCACAGAGCCTCAGATTCCTTAACCGGTTGCCCTGCACCTGGCCAGTATACGGGGGGGTAGAAAGAGCAGAAGGTCTTGTGGGAGATTTGGGGGAGCCCAGCTAGGACGTAGGGACATCCCTCTGACATACTCCATTGACCAGAACTCGGTCAGATGGCCATGCCCGGCCACAAGGGCAGCTGGGAAATGCAGTCCAACTGTATCCACAGGAGGGAGAGGAAGCAGGTTAGGTGAACACATAGCAGTCTCTGCCACAGGCCCCCAGATCAGGCCGCAGGGTTTGAGCTGTTCAAGGAAATCAGGAAGAGACTTGATCAAGCTTCTCCAGCTTGAGGACTTAGCGGGGGATGCACCCAGGGAAGGTGATGGAGACCTGAACGTGGAGGCAGAAATAGGAGCAGAAAGGGCCGCAGAAAGAGATGGTATTGAGAAGCCCTTGTGGCCAGTGGCTGGTGCAGGAGTCTCTTCCCGCAGGGCCAGGATGGTGGCCTGCCTCCCCATCTCCACAGTGGGGGCACCAAAAGGCAGGCTCGGGCCTCGGGAAGATGAAGTGGCTGCAGGTGGCCCATGACAGTCCTCCTTGAGCCACAGCCTGGCCTCAGAGAGGGGGGTTAGAAAGGACCTATTTTAATTTTCTTCTTGGGCCTCCACATGACAAAGGAGAAATATCACCCAACATTATTATCTCTCAGAAAATACTCTCTGGAACCATAAAAAGGAAAATACAGGGAAGCCAGACCACGGAGACTGCCCCTTAAATCAGGAGCTTCTAAATTATCATGGTGGCGCTCTCTAATTCCTCTGGATGAAAACATTAAAGATGACAATGTCCCTTTAAATCAAATGCCCTGGGAGTTGCTATAAAGAGTCAGTGGGCTTTTTTTTCTTTCCTTGTGAGAATTTTTTTTTGTCTCTTTTCACCTTGTAATAAAATATAAACCATAACTTGTGGGGGCAGGCTCTACAGAGCAAGCTGTGAACATGGATTTTCTGAAAATGAAGGTGTTTGGTTAATGGGAATCATCTCATCTCAGGAAACGTGAGATTTTCAAATGATGAGTTTGCTACTTAGCTTCACACTTTTGTGGGGTTTTTTTTTTTTTTTTTGGTTTTTTGTTTTGTTTTGTTTGATTCAAGGGCTGGCCCACAGGTCTAGCTGTGGCACCACTGTGAAGAATCATGAAAACTCACTCTAGGAGGCCGGTGGCCGGGAGGGAGGGACCCCTCCTGGAATGGATCACTGGGCCTGGGCTGGGGGAGGTGGGACGGAGACCCCAAAGCCCATGGTGCAGGGAGGCACGGTCTGGGGAAGGAGCGCTTAGAACAAGGAGAACTGGGGACAGGCCTGGCTGGCTGAGCTCTTGGGTCACACAGAGAACCCAGGGGCCAGTGCAGCCCCAGGAGGAAGGGATGGAGCCTGCAGCACACGGCCTCAACTCAAGAGACTGAGTCGACGTGTTCCAGGCTCCGGTGTGGAAAGTGGGTGCGAGGAAGGACTGGTGAATTGGCCCTGGCAAGCGCCAGCCCCGAGGAAATAGGAACGTGAGGTTTGAGCCCGGGCCTGCTGCTCCCCTCTTACCCTGCAGCTCCCATTTCTGCACACCCAGGTGGAGACTGCCAAGGCCAAGTCTGTAAAGCTGACTGGACAGTTGTATCCCAGGCAGGAAAGCAGACTCGTATTTCACAGACGTTTTCAAGGCTTGGCTCTGATATAGAAGGGTTTACACCCTAACGCCTGCAGCTGCCTCTCCTCCCTGAAACAGTCAAGCATCCCACCCACGGGTCATTAGTGCCCACTGACTCTGTGGCCCTACTCCTCACTCTCATTCTTCTCTCTCCAGCCTGTCTACTTCCCTCTCCACCTCCTCCACACCCTCATACAGATGAGGGAGTTGAGGCCTGTGACAGCCACTGGTGGTCTCCGTTGGCACGTCCAGCAGGGACACGCCTCAGCCTTTAGCGGGTTTCACCTCTACAGGCCCTACTGAGCCCTCCCTAGAGACGCCTATTTGCCTTCCACCTCTTCTCCACCTCCTTTGTGAGTGAGTTCCTGTCCTCTGCCAGCCTCTTATAGGTTTCCTGTAGATAGCCAGGTAGTGAATACTCTGACACTGTGACACAAAAGCAACCGTAAGAACAATGAATGTGGCTGCGTTCCAGTAAAACTCTATTTACAAAAGCAGGCAGAGGGCCTTCCTGAGACACTTACCGAGGTTTCTCTCTGCAGGAGATTTTTATCCCACCCACAACTCCAGAGACCAAGTTTCCAGCTGTAGGTCTTCACCAGCCCCTTGCCCCGCCCCAGGAACCCTTGGTCATCACCGTGGAGAGTGAACTTGCCATCCTCCCCGCAAGCCCAGCTCTCTTCCTGTATCTCCTATCTCACCAGTGTATTCTCACCTCTTCCCTTCAGTGTACTTCATTTTTAATCAGATTGCTACATGCCTCGGGGTGGGTGGTTGAGCCTTGGAGAAGCTGCAGGAGTCAGTGGGAAAAGGCTCTGGGGATGGAGAGGAGCTGGAGAATGAGGGCCCCAGGGGGAGACTGCAGCACCAGAGTGGGAAATTGCAATTAAGCTGGGCCTGGGTTTCTGCCTGCCAACAGGCTAGCTGGCCAACAAGCCAATATCTTGGCCTTTCAACAGGGCCCCACGGAGTTATGCTGAAGGAAAACGAGCCTGGGGGTGAGTTTACCAGGTGCAGGCAAGTGACCACAGGTGAAGGACAGCTGAGATTCAGGGGCTTCAGACATCTATGTGAAGATCCGCAGACCCTGCAGAAAGTATAACTCCACAATGGGCCCCCGTTTCCCTTGTGGGACCGCCTCCCCGAGGGCTGCTGACATGCCAGGAAGCAGAGCAACAGACCGAGGGGGAGACCCAGGTTTGGGCTCTCCTGCCTCCATAAGGCCTTCCCTGGTGGCTCGGGTGGTAAAGGACCCGCCTGCAGTGCAGGAGACCCAGGTTTGATCTCTGGGTGGGGAAGATCCCCTGGAGGCGGGCATGGCCACCCACTCCAGTATTCTCGCCTGGAGAATCTCTTGCAAAGAGTCGGACACAACTGAGCGAGGGTCACAAAGGGTCACGTGGAGGAAGCTGGCAACGTACCCCAACATGGTCTTGCTGGGACCCTGCCCTCCAGCTCCGCTGTGGGTGTGCATCTGGCACTGGCTGGCGTTTAAGTGGTGGGTGCAGGTGCTGAGTGTGCCTGCTGATTGATGCAGCTCTAAACATTCTGTTCATTTAGAGCGGCAAATAGTCTCACTTGCTTGCTTCCTGGCGTGTGTGGAAGTAAAATTCCATCTTACTCATTCACTCTCCTCCCTGCTGTCCCTGACCACCTGAGGGGCACACCCACCTGGAGGACACACCTCCCAGTGCTGCGCCTGTGCCACCATGAATAGACTGAAGATTTGCTCCAGGGCCTCGTGTTTCATCCTGGTCGTTCTCTCGGGGATGGAAAGCCGTCACATCCCCTGGTACCCAGACCCTGCTCTTGGCACACTTGGGACAGCACTGGAATTTATTTTGCCCATTTGGATACAAATGCAATTGAGACAAAATTCCTTTTGTTTTGGAAGCCATTGCTCCATTTCTGTTTCTCAAGTGAAGTGTCGGCCAAGGAGAGTGGAAATAAACCGTGTGCCTGGCTGTGGCAGGTGAGCTAAGTCCTCCACCTCTTACTACCACGTGGAGCCCCCATGTTATTTTTCCAGCCAAGGGTTTATGGCCTGGCTTTGGGCAGTTCTGAAGGCAGATGGCAGGCATGGGGCTAGTTCTGTGCCAGGACAGACCACTGGACCCCCCAGGAGTTGGGTGAGCCGGGGGACAGGTGACCCCACCTGCAGGACACCTGTCTAGCCACGCTGTGGTCTCTCACTCATCCTGGGGTCTGAAACTCTATCTGAGAAGGCTTCTTTCTCAGCAGAGACTCTGGGGAATGGAGACATGGCCAGTCATTCACTTAGGAGGTAGAGGAAGTGATGGCCCAGGGCTTGCACTCTGTAACTCCCAACCCATCTAGGGAAATGAGGCCCAGGGCAGAAGGCAATGCGTGAATATGGAACTCTAAACCACAGGAGCTGTGTGCTAGGTATTGTGGAAATATCATGAGGGTCAGCAGGCTTCCTGGAAGAAGATGGACTTGAGATGGCCTGAAAGCATGGAGACGGGATAGAGAAGGAAAGTATTCTGCCTTGTGGTAAGACAAAGATTCAAAGGAGGGATTAGGCAAGAGTTCACGAATTGACCTTCATTTAGCTCTGGCGAAGCACCTGCTGTATTCCTGGTCTGCATGACTGAAGGACTGAAGTTGGACAGATGGTGGTAGGACAGCTGGAACTGAGCCTCCAGGCCAGCCAAAGACATGTGACCTCCAGCTCTGTCCTGCTTGGCCCTGGGGCTCCAGACCTGGCAGCCTCCAAGGTCCTCACTCTTATCCCAGATTCCCAGGTGGTAGGGGTTTTGCTCACCCATGGGCAAGGGAGACACGGTTGTCCTATGTTCCCCCGGAGTTTCTGGGACCATTAGGATGTTGACCGAGCAGCTGGAAAGCCAGTGCCTCTGAGCTGTCTTGCTCCTGGTGAGTGCCCCATCAGAGAGAGGTGGTTCCTGGAGCTCCCTTGCCCAAAGGGCCTCTTACAGGCCTTACTGTGCTTCCTGACCCCAGGCTGCAGGGGTGGGGAGAAGACACAGCACTATCTCTGGGGTGTGGCACGCAGCCATCGATGGACTCTGACACTTTGGAACAATTAACAAGGTCGTCAAGACCCAGAGAGGCAGCGCCCCCTTAGTCCCAGGGGCCCCTCAGTGCTGTCCAGCTGTAGACACTTGGGTAGAGAGAGAGTGTGTTTTTTCAGTCGCTATGTGTCCAACTCTTTGCAGACTGTAGCCCACTAGGTTCCTCTGTCCATGGTGATTCTCCAGGCAAGAGTACTGGAGCAGGTTGCCATTTCCTCCTCCAGGAGATCTTCCCGACCCAGAAGTCGAACCCGCATTTCCTGCCTGTGTCCCCTGCATTAGCAGGCAGATTCTTTACCACTTGAGCCACCCAGGAAGCTCAGGCAATAGCAGAGCTAGGATTAAACCGAGGCAACTCCAACTCCTAAACACACAACTTGTCCACTGCACTATTCTGCTTCCCAAGGGAAAGAGAGGCTAAGAGAGGGATGCAGGTGCTTGTGGTATGGCACAAGCTCCTTGGAGGAGGTGGCATTTGGCATTTAAATGGCATCCAGAAGGAAATGTGTGATTGAACCAAATGGCAGGAAGCACAGTGTGAGAGAGGACATGGATGCTGGAGGGCACTGCTATGTCTCAGAGCGTGGGGTGCAGGCAGTAGGGGGCAGTGGGAACCAAAGGTGAGGTCACCAAGAGCACACAGGCCTCAATGGCAGACCGGGGGCAGCCAGCCAAGCTCTGGGCAGAAGGGAGGTGGGGTCAGGGCTGAACTGGGTGGGTGTCCCAGGCCTGCATCTTAAAAAAGGAAATGACCCAACTGCTGCCAGTGTCACAAGCCAGAGTCCAGGTAGCATCCTCAAACCAACGCTGATTTAACGAAGACAGTGACTCTAAGTCTCCAGACACAGCACTCCCTTCCCCTGCAAAATAGTTACTCTGTAAAGCTTTGATATATTCTGAGCTGAGGCTTTCTGGCTGAGAAGCACTAGCATTTGGTTTGTGTATATAAAGATGGGATCACCAGTCCAAACCCACCTGCCGTTGAACCTTTGTTTTTAAGAGAGATGGAAAGAAATTTAAAATCAATACTTTTTGGATTAGGTTTTTCTTTTATGGAATTAAAAATGCTCCATTCAAGCCCAGAGGAGGAATGTGGACTGGAGGCAGCTTCGAGGTGATTAGTGTGTCTCATAACTTCCAGACACTCACATACACTTGGAGTAAAAACAAAGAGAACCAAAATCACTTCCACACAGCAGCTAGGAAGGCCTGCCAGCTTGTCAGGATTTTCCCAGCCACTGTGGACCAGTTCAAATGCCCCCTCTACCAAGAAACTGTCCTCACCCCTTCCCTCTGGCCCTTGCTTGCATTGGATGTGTGGGCGGAGGGCCCCCATTGCCAGGATGTGGCCATGAGCTGAGGGCAGGGTCTCCGGGAGGGGTTAGACCCCCACCCTTCTCCCCTCCCTAGGCTATGCTTCTCTCTCCTCACACAACAACTTCTCTCAGGTGATGTGTTTTAAAAATTAAAAAGCTGAAAAGCCCTTTTGAGCTGTGTGGCCTGTGGGTGAGAAAGAAGTTTTTGTCAAGACTAAAGAGGTGATGAATTTGTAGTGGGTGGTGTCTAAAATGTGCTTCATAGAAACAAGAGCTCTTTGGGGAAAAACTCACTCCAGGTGTTTTAGGTACTTGAGTTTGAAGGTCTGGGATGGTCTCCCAAAGCCTAGAATCTGTTGCTTCTATCTGAGTAATACCATGAGCTATTGCTGTTCAGTTGCTCAGTCATGTCCAACTCTTTGCAACCCCATAGACTGCAGCATGCCAGGCTTCCCTATCCTTCACCATCTCCTGGAGCTTGCTCAAACTCATGTCCATTGAGTTGATGATGCCGTCCAACCATCTCATCCTCCGTCACCGCCTTCTCCTCCTGCCCTCAATCTTTCCCAACATCAGGATCTTTTCCAGTCTGTTAGCTCTTCTCATCAGATAGCCAAAGTATTAGAGCTTCAGCTTCAGCATCAGTCCTTCCAGTGAATATTCAGGGTTGATTTCCTTTAGGATTGACTGGTTTGGTCTCCTGCCAGTCCAAGAGATTCTCAAGAATCTTCCCCAGCACCACAGTTCAAAAGCATCAGTTCTTTAGCACTCAGCCTTCTTCATGGTCCAACTCTCACATCCATACATGACTACTGGAAAAACCATAGCTTTGACTAGACGGACCTTTGTCACCACAGTGGTGTCTCTGCTTTTTAATACGCTGTCTAGGTTGGTCATAGCTTTTCTTCCAAGGAGTAAGTCTCTCTTAATTTCATGGCTGTGGTCACTGTCCACGGTGATTCTGGAGCCCAAGTAAATAAAGTCTCTCACGGTTTCCATTGTTTCCCCATCTATTTGCTATGAAGTGATGGGACTAGATGCCATGATCTTCACTTTCTGAATGTTGCATTTTAAGCCAGCTTTTCCACTCTTCTCTTTCACCTTTATCAAGACACTCTCTATTTCTCTTCACTTTCTGCCATTAGGGTGGTTTCATCTGCATATCTGAGGTCATTGATATTTCATGAGCTGACACAATGCTAAGTACTTTTTACATATTCAATCCTCATGGAAAGTCTGTGAGGCAGATCCTAGTATGCTTCCCATGTTATAAAAGAGGAGAGCAAGGCCCAGAGAGGTAAAGGAATTTTCCCAAAGTGGCAGAATCAGACAGTAGTAGAGCTGGGATCAGAATCCAGGCTCCCAAGCTCTGCTTGACCTCATACTCTGGGTCACTCAGCAGTCAGCTTCATGTTACGACCATATCACACACACCCAGGCTGCAAGCTCCATGAGGGCAGGCCAGGATTCTGCTGTGCATGGACACCCAGAACAGAGCTTGGTGCAGAGCCAAGGTATTAACGCCCTGGTGATGGGGCCACTGATCCTGCTGCCTTCCTAGAGTCCGGTGTTCAGGGCTGTGGTCAACCCTGAGGGTGCTGAGAACCCCCAAGGCAGGTCTTGACAAAGTCTGTGCCTGGCCATGATTGAACCCAAAGGCCCATCCTGAGGTCTGCAGAAAGCTAAATGCCAGCTCCTTCTGCTGCCGCCGCCAGGGAATCCCAGCCTGGGCTATGTCAGGTAGTGCTGAGCTCCAGGGCCTTGAAGACCCCTCTGGGAGAAGAAGCTGAGGGTCAGGGAGGCTCCCTGGGGTGGCAGTGTTTGAACCCTTGGGACTGGAGGACAATGGGATGTGATTCCTTTGGAACTGTGGAGAGGACACGTGAGAGTTCAGATCCTACCCCATGGTGTCTCTAAGGGGAGGGGTCAGAGCCAAGGGAGAGGGCAGGTCTCTGCTGCAGGTCAGAGAGAATCTTTGGTGCCAGAGGCAGCCTTTGGAGGAAAGGTAGGGGTCCCAGCTGGGCTGGCACTTTCTGGAATTTTCTCCATTCCTCTCATTTCACCAAGGCACTGTACAAAAGCAAAATGTCATTCCTGTTACAGGGTTTTAGCAGTTCCCTCTCCATCATGGTTTCCCTCTGTGTGTTCATTTTTCTTTTTGTTACTCTTAAATACGTCTTGCCTTCTCTGTCTCCTCACGATCCGAGCTCTGCCTTTTTACAGGAAGAGGGCACAGGGAACTGGGCCAACCTCCCATACCCTGCGACCTTGCCAGGCACAGTGGGGGCAGCATTGAGAGTCCCAGGGCTGAGCTAATGCCGTGCCCTGACCACTTGCAGAGCTTCCTGGCAGGGCTCCCTAAGGTCACCCATTGCCATGCGCTCACATACACATAAGCCTCCTATTTCCTGCCTCATTGAGTCTTAATACCTTGGCCTGCTCCTTAGGACTCATACCTCAGTAGGCCTTTCCCAGAGCCCCTAGGCCCCAGCCGGCCTGATTCTTCCCCTCTATTTGCATTCCCTCAGCACTCACCCTTCCCTGCCCCAGCAAAAAAAAGAAAGTTTATTTGTTCAAGGAGGACGGGGACGAATGTGTCTAATTCACCTGTCTCTCCAGTGTCTAACACTAAACATCCTCTCAGATTTTACAGTGTTAGTCTACTAAGCATTTTAAAATAGGAAGTGGGGAGGAGATTGGCCTTACCCAGGTCTTGGATGCCCGAGTCATCTGCAATAGGGTTGGCTAAGGACTTGGGGAAAAGACCAAGTGCCCAAAGCAGAGTCAGGGCCCAGAGTGGTTCCAGAGCCCCACATGCCGGGCACAGCACCTGTGCAGTGTCTGCACAGGCCGGGCAGGAGGATGAGGAGCAAACCGGGAGGATTCATGGGAGAGGAGGTAGGAGGGTCTTCACTGGAGGGCCACTGCTCATATCTGCAGAGGCCTCAGCTATGAAAACCAAAGATGCTGACATCCTTCCCCCAGCTTCTAGAGAGGAGTGTCACACTTCAACAATAGAGAGATCATGTTTTTAGTGACATGACTCAGTTCTGAGTCAAGAACTCAAGACTTTGATTGGCAGCAGTCTGACCTGGGGGCACAGACTTGTGAGGTTGGCTCCTTACAGTGTGCTCAGAGTCCCGGATGTGCAAATGGTCCCTCCCAGGGGGCGGCCCGGTCAGGGTAGGGCCCCTGCCCACATCTGTGCAGGTCAGACCTCACCTTGCACGCGTGTCTCCTGCTTTTGCAGTGCTGTGAGCCAGCACGCCTGTCCACAGTCCCCAGAAAAGTTTCCATGAGCCTTTACCAGCTCCATCTGCACCCTCGGGCCAAGCATGTCCAGGGCCTGCTCTCAGTTCCCCCCAGGCAGCTCCCAGAATTTGCTCGCCTGGTGATCTGCTGCCAGGGGTCTCTATGAAAAGGAAAGCTGGGTGCCTGACATGATTGAGCAAGAGGGCAGACTGCCCCCTGGATCTGGACCTCGTATCGAGTCACGTCTCAGTGACTTGTTTTGTTTGATTTTATTTCTCATCTCCAGTGGGCACAGCTTTCTAAGTCAGGGCCCAAGTTTTTGTCCACTGTCTGGACAGCCAAGGCGCAGCCCCAGAGCTGGATCCTGAAGGCCCAGCACAGCCCCATTAGAGCCTTAAAGACACCACACACTGGGCTCAGGGCCCGAGGGCCCCAGGAAGAGCTCCTGAAACACACCTTTAGGGCGAGAATGGTTAGGGACTCAGTACCTCCACCAAACTCTGTCACTGGTGACCAGTCCTTAGAAGCAGGCAGCAGGTCCCTCTGTGGCCTGGTGGCAAAATAGCACATCTGCTGGGACGGGGGCACCTCAGCCTTCCCAGAACGCTGAGCTTGTGCCCACAGGCATTTCATGTTCCTCTGCTCCCAAATTATTTCTCAGAACTTGATACGTGTCAACTGCTGTGTTCTTGGAGAAGAGGCAAACGTCAGATGAGCCTGTGAAACATGGTGTTTGTTTAGACAAAACCGTCCTCCTGGCGTGTGTGTATGTTAGCTGCTCAGTCATGTCTGACTCTTTGCAACCCCATGGACTGTAGCCCACCACGCTCCTTGGTCCATGGGATTCTCCAGGCAAGAATGCTGGAGTGGGTTGCCATTCACTTCTCCAGGGAATCTTCCCGACCCAGGGATTGAACTCTAGTCTCCTGCATTGCAGGCAGATTATTTACCAGTGAGCCACCAGGAAAGGCTCTAGAGGAAACCACCCTCCTGGTAAAGAGTCTGTTTGTGCCTCGTGAGAAAAGATCAGTCCACACCCTTCCAGAACAGAGTCCTGGGACACAGAGGACTAGAATGAGTGATAAATCCCAGGTTTGATGGGGCCGAGCCCAGGCCAAGGCTCAGGGCAGGTCCTGCTGACCAGGCAGAATCAGCAGCTGCACCCATGGGTAGAATGACTGCTCAGGGAACCCTGGGGGCAGCCCTCACCTGGGGCATGAGGGGGCATCTTCTGGAAGAGAAGGCCTCGACTCCGGCCCCAGGAGCCACTGCTGTGCCTCTATCTCCTCTCACAAGGGGAGTCCTACGGGGAGAAAATAGTCCTGCTGCTAGTCGGATTAAAATACATTGTAAGTTTTCCAATTACATATTTCAATTACTCTGTGAATGTTAATTGCAACAGTACAACTGTGAGCTGGCAGGAAACCAGAACCGACAGCTTCTGCCCCAACTGGCCACAGGTTCCCCACCCCCAGAACACACAAGGATACCCCAGGACTCCTCTCGGCCCCAGGCAGTTAAGGAATTTCCGCCATGCTCTCAGTCCCCAGTGTGTGGCTTGGTGCTTCAGCAACTGCTCATCTGTCCCCATAGCAGGGTGCCAGACCTTTACACGTACTGTTTCCTCTACTTGGAACCACCTCCTGGGTCCCACCTTTTCTGTCTTCTGGTTAAAATCCTTTGAGGCTCAGCTCAAGTTTCCCCTGCTCAGGGTGGCCTCTGAGGACACAGAACGGATACCCCCGTGAAGCCTGTGCTCACCACCCAAGTCTATCCTCAGCTCCCTCTCCTGGACTTAGGCACTGACCTTGCCAACCAGCTCCACCTTGCCAACCAGGTTCTGGCCTGACCTGTAGTCTTGGAGCCACGAACCCGAACCCCAGACCCAGGTTTGCCAGCCACTCGTGTAGTGAAAGGACTTCCCAGGTGGCGCTAGTAGTAAAGAATCCACCTGCTGATGCAGGAGACTTAAGAGATGCAGCTTCATTCCTTGGTTTCCGGAAGATCCCCTGGAGAAGGGAATGGCAACCCACTCCAGTATTCTTGCCTGGAGAATCCCATGGACAGAGGAGCCTGGCGGGCTACAGTCCATGGGGTCGAGAGAGTCAGACATGACTGAGCGTCTGAGCACAGCAGCAGCATGTAGTGAAATCCTGACCGCTGCTGGGACCAGAGTTCCTAATAAAACCTCATGGCCACACCTGCCTCCAACTGGCTCCCTTGAGACCCAGGCCATGGCTGGAAAAACTGAGCACCCGTCTGGGAGCCCTGCCCAGTGCCGCCCCTGACCTGGTAACTCTTGAGAAAAGACAACCCCTCCCCACCACTCCCCTCACTCTCCAGTCCCAGCATACTCTTCCCCTTTCAGTCTCTTGTTCCAGCTGTTCAGCTCAAATCTCAGGAGAGACCTGGACCAGGACTGTGGCAACCTTTAGTGGGAGTTCAGGTGGGGAGTCCTGAAGAGCTGGGTGGCTTCATTTCCCCAAGTTTCAGTTTTCTCATCTGTACAATGGGAGTCAGTGAAAGTGAAAGTGAAGTTGCTCAGTCGTGTCCGACTCTTTGCTACCCCCATGGACTGTAGCCTGTTGGGCTCCTCAGTTCATGGAATTTTCCAGGTAAGAATACTGGAGTGGGTTGCCATTTCCTTCTCCACGGGATCTTCCTGACCCAGGGATCGAACGCAGGTCTCCCGCATTGCCGGCAGACACTTGACCATCTGAGCCCCCGGGGAAGTCTACAATGGGAGTCAGTAGAGCACCTGTTTATGAAAATAGGGTTGTTCTGAGGGTTCAGTGAGCAGTGTGTTTATAGGACCCAGCCAAGTGTGAGGCAGGATGCCCAGGGAATATTAGTTTTTATTATCTGTTATTGGCCTGCTAAATCCAATCTGTTTGGGAGCATTTCCTAGAAAGTAAGTTCCAGGCTACAGTCAGCAGGGGTCTTCTGAGGACTCTGAATCATGACCTTCAAGTGGCCCTCAGGGCCATTAATGCGGATCACAGACATCAGGCAAATAGGAAAGTTAGCTGGCTCAGGACACCGGAGGCCTGGCAGGAATCAGGTGACCCCTCCCCCAAACCAGAACATCCCTGTGTGTCCCAAACTCAAGGAGCCAGTGTACGTACCTCTCTGCCCACTTACTAAGTGTTAACCTCTGTTGCACATGCCAGGCACTGGGCAGGTGGCTGGGATTCAGTGGTGAGCAAAACCAGATGTGGTTCCTGCCCTCTGAGAGCTTATAGGCTATGGAGAGAGATACAGAAATGACCCCAGCCCCCTCTGGATATGGTAGTTTCAGTGAGGCGCCCCACTGAGATGGTAAAGGAAGATACCTATAGGGTGAGAAGGAATCAGCCAAAGTCCAGATCAGGCACACAGCCTGTGCAAGACCTGGGGGTGGGAATAGGCTCTCTGTGTCCCCAGAACAGGAGGCAGGCTGCATGGCCGGGATGTGGTGGTGCGGGGAAGCTGAGGGGCTAGGGGAAGCTCTCCAAAGAGGGTGGCTTTTACAGTTTGTGGTGGACAGCTACTTATTAAACATCTCCGTGGCCCTGAGTAGGGCTTGGTTTGTTCCAGGCTCTGTGCTGAGCCCTGCAAGACCACACAGCCTAGGTCCCTGCCCTCGGGGAGCCTCCATCTGTTGGGACGTGTCTTGTGTCCTTTGGGGCTGGGGGCTTTGTGCAGCCACATTTCAGGAGCAATTTTCAGAGCAGGTGACAGATGACTTTCATGCCTCATTTTCACCCACCTGGCACAGTACACCTTTTTCGTGGCGTGGACCTTGGCTGGGAGTTTGAGATGCCTGCAGTAACCTGGCTCATGAATATTCATGCCTGGGCTTGGAGTACAGAGCACTGAGCTAAGTGCAGCTGGGTAAGTGGCTAGACTGAGCCTATGGCTTGAGACTTCAAGCCCTTCCTCTCCATGCCCACCTGCCACTTTCCACCCCAGCCAGCTTAAGTAATGTGGCTTCCAGAAGCTAGAGGACACTGAAATGATTGGCCAAGGTCAGAGCAGGTGGCCGAATGCAGGCCTGGAGGGCGCTGCAGGTTGATACGACCCCCTGAACTCAAGAGAGGGCCCTGCATCAGTGTCCCTGGACTGCCATGGCAGAGGGCACCAGCGTGTAACTTTATTCTCTCCTGGTTCAGGAGGCCAGAAGTCTGGCATCAAGGTGTGGGAGGGCCGTGCGCCCCTAAACATTCTGGGAGAGAACGCTTCCTTGTCTCTTGCAACTTCCTGGGCTCCCGGCGATCCATGGCTTGTAGCAGCACGGCTGCTGTCTCGGCCTGCGTCTGCCTCCTGCCTCCATTTTCGCATAGCCTTCTCTTTGTTGCTCCGTGTCTTTTCCTCTTCTTGACTGAGGCACCAGGGAAGCCCTATAGTGACACCAGACGTTGGATTTAGGGCCTACCCTAAATCTAGGATGATTTTATCCCGAGACCCTTAAATAATTACATCTGCAAAGATCCTACCTTTCTTTTGATAAGGTTATATCCTGAGGTTCTGATGGGCCTGAATTTGAGGAGGACACTATTCAACCCAGCAGAGCCCATAAAGAGGAGGCCCTGGCAGGGAGCCGGCATTGCTGTCTTGGCCCTTGAGGATGCTGCCCTGTGTACCTCCACATCCCAACCACTCCTGTGCTCTGTGACTCTTGTCACCATGTCCTTATGTTCCATCTGTGTCCGTTCAAGGAGCCCCTGGGCTTTCCAGGATCTTTGTGCACTAGCCAGCCCAGGCTCAGCCCACACCTCCTCCCAGGCACATGGGAGCCAAGCTTGACGACAGTCTAGGGTGCTGGAAATCAGAGAATGCACAGTCAGCTCTAGGGAACTTCTCTACAGAAACTGACCACCTTCTACACAGAAACCCCGCATCACAGCTGCACTCAGATTGCAGCCACGCAGGATGAGCGGGTTGTCCAGGGCTGGGGAGAGACTCCTGTGCCTGAGGGTTGGACAGGTATACAGCTGCCTCTTCAAGAAATGATGCCCAGGAACCCCACCCCAGCCTGGGAGTCCAGGGGCCTGAGTTTTAGAGCCAGCAAGGCCATTAGCACCCTGGATACCTGAGGCTGCCTTGGTTATGTGTCCACAGGAAGAGCAGGGGACCAGATGGTCTTCAAGGGCCCTTCCCTCCCTGGTGTCCTGAGTGGGAAACACAGACATGCACCTGTTTAACTGCCTGGGAGTGGCTGGAGTTTTTAAGGTGAAAGTGACATGCAGGCCTTTCAGAGGTTCCCTTGTGAGGGCTGCCCTCTTGCAGCATGTCCTTCTGAGCCCAGCACCTGGTACTCAATCTTCCACTATGAACTTCCTCCCACCTCTGATGTTCCTTGAGGGGCTCCCAACACACCTCTGCTGGGATGGCTCCCAGGGCAGGCAGGGGAACCGATCCTGGCTCCCTTAGACTGAAAGGAGGTGGTGGTCATCATTACACTGCATCTGGGTCATGACAGAGCAGGAGGCATAAGCTGGTGATGGCATAAGCTGGTGATGGTCCTGATGAAATGTAGGAAAGAAAGTTCCAACAGAGGCAGAGCCCCCTGGAACGCTTGAGAACAGAAGGCTGTCCATGTAGGGAGATGTGAGGATAAGAGTGAAGCCCACGCCCGGGTCATGGCAGAAGTCGTGGTGAGCCAAGGAGGGCAAGAGCCCCTGCAAGAGTTACGTAGGGTCTCCCAAGACCCCTTTTGCTCTAAACACACATGCCATGTTGGATCCACAAGCTGCAGGGGAGGCAGGCTTCTGGACAGGGTGTGGGCACCTGGCCCGCCCATGGACTGGCACTTTTTAGCTGGTAGTTGTACTTTTGGACATCACTAAGCCAGTTGTATCAGCCCAGCTGTGCTTTGCAGAGCCTGTGAGACCAGGTCCCCACAGATATGCTGGCAGTGGTTCTGGAGGTGCCCATGCAAACCCTTTAAGGTCCCTGGGAAGAATGGTCCCATCTGTGAAGTAGGCATGCCTTCCTGCTATTTGAGGGCTCTGTGGTCCAGTACCCAGATGCTCTCGCTCCTCCCAAGTATAACTATTAACCTGCCTTTCTAATATAGAGTCATTTTTCCTGTCTTTGAACTTTCCATCAGTGGAATCATATAATAGGACCCTTTTGTGTCTATCTGCTTCCTCAGAACTGTGGTTGTGAGACTGACTCATCTATTTATTTTCATCAGTAGCAGAGGTTCGTTCCTTTGCATTGGTATACAGTGTTCCATAGTGGATATACCTGGCTTGTTTCTGGTTTGGGGCAATTATACACAGTGTTTCTGTGAACATTCTCTTACAAGTCTTTGACCTCCATTTTTGCGGGAAATGTATCTTGGCAGGGCAATTGCCAGTCAAGAGTAACAAGGTCTTGTCTGCTGGTTTTAAATGTGCTCCTATTGTGAGACTGGGGGCTTAGACCACATGGGGAGGTGGGGGTGGCCTTTAGCCCCAGAGCACCTGTTCAGGGTCAGCTAATGACACAGCCTTGAGAGGTCATAACTGCCACACACACACACATACACGCGTGTAGTCTTGAGCCCCTGGGTGTTTCTTCAGGCCTTTCCATGTTTGGGGGCCAGGGCCACTCTCCAGGAATCTAGATTATAGGCTGAGGGCTCCCTGGGCCAAGGCAAACGATGTGGAGCAGCAGCCAGGAGAGGAGCCAGGGCCAGACAGACCTTTGGGGCCCTTTAGACAGCACCTACTCAGAGGAACCACCTGCCTTCCCCTCCCTCTCGCTCCCTCCCTGTCCCCACCCCCACTCTCCACTGGGGCCCCTGCATCCAGCCACCCTGGCTCCTGCTTGCAGCCAGACGAGGGGCGGGGCTGTGAACACCCCCTGTGGCCCCCACCCTGGGGGACAAGAGATGCATTCCCCCCCCCGGAGTAAAATGCAACCCCCACTTAAAGCGAGAGTCTTGCGGTTTCTCTCTGTTGACTTGAATTATGTTTAGTATACTGTTAGTTAAATATGTGTAAACATAAAACTAGGTACACATTCCTTATGTGTAGAGCCCTTTTATAACCATAAAGCTAAAACAAATTTATAAATGAAATAAAAACAAACTGCAAAACCAATAAACTTCAAATTAGCAACATTAATTTAATGGGACAAATGATATTGTTTTCCTGAAACTGAATCAGCACTCACAGCATGATTCTGGGGCAGGCTGCTACAGTTCTGGGAGGTTTTCACGACTTCACCATGGGCTGAGGGATGACTCAGACCTCCTGCCGCTTTTCTCCATTCAGAACACTTTGAAACCATTCCAACAGTCTCTGGACTTCTCTGGGTCTCTGTTTGTTCATCTGTAAAGTGGAGAGAGTAATAGGATTTGTTGTGAGAATTAAGCCAGTTGATGCACAGAGCCAGGCCGACCTGAGTGGACGACCCCTGCAGCCATGCAGGCCTCCGTCTTCGGAAGGCCCCATGCGTGCATGCTGTCATTTCAGTTCTGTCCAACTGTTGGCAACCCCAAGGACTGGAGCCTTCCAGTCTCCTCTGTCCATGAGATTCTCCAGGCAAGAATACTGCAGTGGGTTGCCATGCCCTCCTCCAATCCAGGGATCAAACCTGCATCTCTTTAAGTCTCTTGCATTGGCAGGCAGATTCTTTACCACTAGCTCCACCTGGGAAGCCCTCAGAAGGCCCCGTGCTTGGTTTAATGCTCTGCCATCTCCATCTTGAAATTCTTAGTACTTTTTTAAACAAAGATCCTGCGTTTTCATTTTGTACTGGGCCCTGTAGATGGTGTAGCAGGACCCCTGCACGGCACAGAGCCAGACACACCAGTGGCACTCGGTAATGGTTAGTTGCTGCTGCTGGAACCCTGTTCTTGTTACGAAGTATAATTCCTTTGTGGTGTTTCCCACCGAAGACAGTTTTATCTTCCCATTATTTAGTAGAGGTTGGTGAGGCCACCTCATGTGGGTAATTGTATTTGACTAATTCTTGGAGCTGAGTGTGTGCTCCGGGGCAAGGACACGGGTTTGTTGATGGGGATATTAGCATCTGTGACCACATGGGCAGGCTGAGCAGGGTAACCCATCAGAGCACTGTGGCTCAGTATCAGAACCCCAGGCTCTGCTGACATTCAATCACTTTTATTGTAACTGGTGCAAAATAGGGCCAGGCGGAACACTGCTATTTTCTTGAAACCACTTAAGTAGGTGACCACAGTTTAAGATAGCAGGTTATAGAGTTGAAGACACTCTAATGGATTAGAAGCTCACACAGAGTTGCTAATTTAATTTCCCTTTTTTATTGCTGTTCTCCTAAAAAAAAAAAAAAACAACCAGCACAAATAGCCCTTTTCCTAGAGTGAGATATTAATAACCAGGGCCTTCTGCAAGAGCAGGAAAGGGCATGAGAATTTTTCAAGGTCTCTCTATTTGTCCCTGATTTCTTGAGGCTCTCAGTTCGCCCAGATAGGGAACAGACCCAGGGGACTAGGACGTGGAAGCAGCACTTAGTGGCTATCACCAGACTCAAGTATAATAAAACCCTGCCCACCCAGAGTACATCTCTGCAACAGCCCTCCATCAGGCCCTGGCCCGGGTCTGCCAAAGGAGAAGGACCACCTTGGCCTCAAAATGCAGACGTATTAATATCCCAAGTGTCCCCATCATGGAGGACTTTGTTCCCCAAGGAAAGTCGGTTCTTCCCTGGAGGACACAGCAGGCTAAGGACTAAAGTTACTCCCTGAGCTTGGTAATCAGGCCTCACGGCTAGTCTCCTGATGGAGAGGCAAGAGAGACCTGCCCACCAGTTGGGGCATCCCATATTTGCCCAGGGTCATGCCTGAGCAGGCAGGAAGTGGGTTGAGGAGAGGAAGTGGACCCTCCCTCCCATCAGTGTCCCCATTAGCACTGGAGTAATTTTCCTCCTTCCACCACCTGAAACCTGGATTTCCCTTTGGCCCCCCAAAGGCCTAGGGACAAGGAAAGATAGAATCTTTGCAGCTGCTTCTTCCCACCAGGGATCCCTTCCTGGGCCTGCTGGGTTCCTGTAACCTCAGGGTTAGACAAGCCTCAGGGGTCATCAGTGGCCAGCGAGCCCTGTTTTGTACCACTGTGGGAGCTTCACCAGCTTCTGCAGGCAGATCCCTAGGGCCCCAAGCAGCTCCCTCCTCAATCCAGGGGAGCCACAGACACCGGGGAGCCACAGCCAGGCTGCACAGGGGGCCCTGCCTGAGGTCTCTGGAGCGTTATGGTAGACACTGGTTCCATGTGGACACTGAACCCCTGAAATGAGGCTCACCCAGAGTGAGATGTACATACCAGATTTTGAAGCCTTGCATGGGAAAAGAACATAAAATAGCTCATTAACTAACTTTTGCATTGACTACATGTTGAAATGATACTTTAGATATATTGATTTAAAGAATATTAAGTAAATCAGTAGCCACTGTTTCTTTTTGCTTTAGGTGGCTGCTAGACCATTTAAACCTGCTAGGTGGCTGGCACTGCATTACATTCCCACTAGACAGCACTGTTCTAGAGGGACCTCTGGATTGACTCAGAGGTCAACCAGGAAGCTTATATTCTGGAAGAAACGTGTCCCCAGCAGACCCACAGCAGGCGATCTCCTGAACCCTGCCCCCGAAGGCCTCCTGCACTTGCTCCTGAAGTGAGGCAGTGCTGGTGGGAACTCTAGCCAAGGGGCCCCCAGAGCGCAAACTCAGAGGCTGTGCTATTACAAATATGACCAGGACCAGAAAGTCACAGTGGGTTTTCAGGGGTCACCCAGTAGTAACAGGTGGTCCAAGTGTCCATAGTCTCTTCTGAGTCTTAGAGAAAACTCTAGAGGAATAATCACAGATCCACTGCCATGTTGGTGCCTGCAGACATTCACTGTTCCCGGTATCTCCCTCAGTGCTAACGCAGCACAGTCGTTTGCAGAATAATAAATCGGCAGAGTTGTTATTTCTTTAAAATGCAGACATATCTGGGGTATCCGCTTAAGGATGCACATGGAATAAATTACTTTTGGATGACACTTTTTAATTGAATTGAACTAACAGCTTAGTAGTATGTTGCAATAAGAATATTAGGATGATTAAAAGATATGAAAACTCTTGTGAAATTAAATGATTAAACAGAATGCTGAGTAAATGAACAAGCCTGTGTATATTAATCAGTTGTGGGCCTCAGCAAATGGCTGCATAACTAAACGCGTGTTACGGACCTCAGCATGCATGAGTTCCCAGGCTCTCTGGGCCGGCTCTCCATCACACGCTCCTTACTGCCAGTTGGGCAAGCTGCTTTCCCATGGATAAACAATATGTTAGTCGTTTAGTGAGTGTGTTAGGTGGTAAGAGCTCTGGCTTCCTGGCAGACTTGCATTCCTCCAGTTGCAGACTTGGAGGAATGGCCACGTCGTTCATTTTCTGTCTTTGTTTTTTAACTAAATGAAACCTTAAATAAGGGGTGAATTTTATTAGAATTCTGGCTTCTGTTCTGGTCAGGGGCACTGACCCTTTTTGGAGATGTCACTGTTTCCTGTTAAACCTGTCACCTTCATGTGCTTGATTTCATTTCCACAGAACTGTTAGCTGGGTACAGAGGAACCAGGAACAGAGACTGGAAATGTCACACTATGGAAAAGTGCTGATTCCCAGGGCCGATGCTGGCTGCCCTGGGGTGGAGGAGGAGCAAAGATCTCTGGGGTGGGGCAGGGCATGTCCCAAGAGATCCATTGCCCACCCTCAGCCAGCACCTCTCAGGTGCCTTTTGTGTGACCTAGAAAACTGATTAACTTCCTTTCTTGGTTCATCCCCCGCCTGCCTAGAGATTACACAGGTAATTTCTGATCGCATAAATCTTTCATGCCCAAGTCGCACTTGTAATTAGCTGCATAAAAATTCAGGTTACGACTCAGACAGTTATTAGGAAACATGAAAACAGTGAAAAGTTTGGTTTCGCTCACTAATAAAAACTCTCAAGGTCCCTGTTACAGAGAACAGAAGGGACATGGTATCTCATTAAGGGTAACATTCAGCTCGGCAGAGAACCTCACTTGCTAGACTTGATTCTGAGTATAGTTTAAAAAAATAAAAGCCCCAGCCACTGCCAGCAGGCCTGTGCTCACCCGCTCCCTGCAGTGCCGTGGTGGCCTCCCCAAGTCACTTTCCCTCACCAGGGCTAAGAGCCTCGTGCTTCCTAAACCAATGTAGCAAAAAGCCGAGCAGAGGCATCTTCTCAAATGAAATTACATTCCCCAAACCAAAGTGCTGACCCAACTAGTTTTGCAGAACATCACGCTGGAAAATAATACAGTGAATTCCATTAAGCCAATGGTTCCTAAGGAACAAGTCAGCTCTCTGAAAGTTCCAGATAAAACACTGCAATTGTCTCAGTGGTCTAGTGTAATAGACTACCAGGGGCACTGGATTCATCTTCCCCAATTGGGCAAATTCAGAGCCATAGAAAGGAATCGCATTCCCATAATTACCCAGGAGACAGAAGCTCCTCAAGGCAAGGCTTGGCAGGCTTTCCTCCCCTCTGCAGACAATGACCCTCAGTCTGGCCCAGCTTAGGCCTGGAAGCTGGGCTTACGAAGAAGCACTAGCTAGAATCCAAGTTAGAATGTCAGATGCCCCTCAGAGAGCCAAGGGGTTGAATTCCAAGGATGAGCCTAAATTTTCCCAGAGCAGACCAATCCTCTGACCCAGGCTCATTATGAGTTATTAAACTCACCCTTTCCAGAGGGACCATGCCTTCTTAACCATTTTATTGTTGTTCAGTCTCTAAGTCATGTTCTCACTCTTTGCAACCCCATGGACTGCAACATGCCAGGCTTCCCTGTCTGCCACTATCTCCCAGAATTTGCTCAAACTTGTGTCCATTGATTTGGTGATGCCATCCAACCATCTCATTCTCTGTCATCCCCGTCTCCTCCTGCCTTCAATCTTTCCCAACATCAGGGTCCTTTTCAACGAGTCAGCTTTTCACATCAGGTGACCAAAGTATTGGAGCTTCAGCTTCAACATCAGTCCTTCCAATGAATGAATATTCAGGATTGACTTCCTTTAGGATTGACTGGTTTGATCTCCTTGCTGTCCAATGACTCTCAGGAGTCTTCTCCAGCAGCATTTCAAGTGGACTGGGCTTTTGGTAATTTAGGGTATTTTATTATGCCGCCAGGTCGGGAAGTGCAGTCTGACGGTTGCCTATGCCTCATGGAATCCCAGCACCCATGTTGTCACCTGTAGTGAAGTCATACCCTCAGCTCAGCAGATATCATTCCTTACTTTTCTCCAGGGCAGAAATGCTGAAAACATTAATTTGTCAAAACTCTGAAAACCATAGGCTGGAGCCAACAAGGAAAAGAGCAATCAAGGCTTTGTCATCAGAGGAGGCAGACGGCCCCAGTGTCCTATCAAATGTAGTCCAGAATGTATTTTGCCATTATCGTAACTATGCCCTTCAGCTGCCACACCGGTTCAGGAAGGGAGTGCTGATACATTCTGTGGCACAGTCTCTTTATGGGGAGGATGGGACCCCAGTGCCCCTTGGCAGAGAGAGAATAATAGCATAATGCAGCAGAACATTTTTGAAATGCTAATGCACGCTCCCTGCAACTTAATTTTATTTTTTTCTTATTGGCTTTTTTATACAACATTTCACAGTCCTGTAGCCTCAATAGCTAGACCGGCATCATAAAAATGACAACACAGTGATTTAAGGTGGAGAGTCCATCATAGCGAAGTGGATGGTGTGCTTTTAAAGTATCAGTTTAGCACCTCTTACCTGGGGTCAATGTTCATTTTCAATACATCATTAAAGCATCCTGCTAAATCACTCCGAGAGTGGCCATGCTCATCTTCCCCATCGCCACGTTGGATTAGGGAGATAATGAAGTGGCATCCTATAGGAAAGGCCATGTTAGGTACCCATGTTCTGTAGAATTAGGGGCTACCACGGAAGGGTGGCATGAATTAAAGGCTTGAAAAGGGATGGAAAGAGAGAAGATAGCCAGATATGTGGGCATTCACGTTTCCATTCAGAAGTTGGTAATGAATGACCGATGGCATCAAATGCAGCCTCCTGTCTCCATCTTTATAAGCACAGTTTTCACCAAACCAGTAACCTTGAAAGTTCAAGCTGTAGTCAACTCTGTAGCCTATAACCCAATAGGAGAAGAGAGGACACGCTACCATGCCCTGTAGAACTCTAGAGATTCCAAAGTCAGCTCAAAGGCAAGTGCATTAACAGGTCCAGCAAACCTTAGATGGAGCAGAGCAAAGGCCTCACCTCTGGCAAGGGCTTGGACCAGAGCATCAGGCTGATTGAAAACTCCCAGAACATGAATTCCTGAGAACTCATCCTTCAAGTCCAACTGCTCCCATCCAGTCATTGTGAGACCCTGAAACAATGATGCTCCTAAGGGCTTTCTTTCATGTTCTTCAAATCTCAAAACCCAGTCCCAAACCCTGACCCCCAGTCCCAAGCCCCAAGAAAAACCTCCATTGACAAATTGGTGGGACCCATCCAGGCTTTCTTTAGTGTGTGTACAAATATCCACACAGGTATTTTTGTGACCTAGGATTAGACTCTATGCATTGTTTTACAATTTGCTTTTCTCACTTAAAAACCATATCAAGCCAGTACAAATAGATTTACCTGGATCTTTAAGTAGCTGTATAATATTCTGTTTGGGGCTGAAACATAGTCTATTTAGCCAGTGCCCTGGTGATGAGCATCAGGATGTCCTTAGTTTTTTATTATCACAAACAATACTGCAGTCAGCATCATTGGTCAAAGGCATCTTTGCACATAAATACACCATCACATCAACTCACAGAGGTTTCTGGAGGGGCCTGATTATGCAGGTTCCTGCCAACCCCTCCAAAAGCGATGCACTCTCATCTCAGTATCTTTTGGTTTCCAAACTTAAGGAGACTAAACAGCCCACTCCCTCCTCCTTGTCTTGGAATGAGGAGGGAGGCAGCTGAGACTTGCACTCGGAGTTTGCTCCTGAGAAGCTGGTCTACAAAAACAAATGAACTGTGCCTCCAACACCTCCAGATTGACCTCCCATGGCCTCAGAAGTCTCTGAGTGTCTTCAGTCATCCAGGAACTCATATACATCAGCCCAGCTTCTCAAACCAACTCCCATGGCAGGTGGTGGTAGCTTACAGACTCTTCCCCACTAAAAAACAGCAGCACAGAAAGTGGAATAGTTGGAGCTCTGGGTGTTGCCATGAAACTGTCCACTGGTGAGAAAGCACAGCTTTGACCAGCTCTGCATTTAAAAACCCAAAGTCATCTGCACTGTAGCCTGGTGACCTCAGAGCTCAGGCCACAGTAGATATAGCTTCTGGGAGGAGGGACTCCAGCCTCTGTTCCTGGTGTGCAGTGCTCCTTCTAAGGCCTGCCGGGTGTATTTATCCTGAGTTATCCTTATCTTCTGATTACTAACCTGGATGTCTCTAGCATCTAGGTTTCCAAAGTGAAACCCTCTTTAAGCTTGATTGAGTGAGTGAAAGTCACTTGGTCATGTCTGACTCTTTGCAACCCCATGGATTATACAGTCCATGGAATTCCCCGGGCCAGAATACTGGAATGGGTAGCCTTTCCCTTCTCCAAGGGATCTTCCCAACCCAGAGATCGAACCCAGGTCTCCCGCATTGCGGGCAGATTCTTTTCCAGCTGAGCCACAAGGGAAGCCCAAGAGTACTGGAGTGGGTTGCCATTTTCTTCTCCAGCAGATCTTCTCTACCCAGAATTGAATCAGGGTCCCCTGCATGGCAGGTGGATTCTTTACCAACTAAGCTATCAGGGAAGTCCCTAAAGTTATGATCAGCTGGACTTTTCAGAAATTACTGTATATTGGTTACAATTTTATTTAAGCCCATTTAACCAGTTTGGGCTTTTTTTTTTTTCTTTAAATGAAAAATTGCTCACTTTCAACCCAAGAACTGGTGTTAGTGAGAGCAGATTCCTCCCCAAGTTGCTGGCAGACACAGCACATCAATGATACCGTTCTTTTCTGCTGAGCCTGGATGGAGCTCAGACTCCTTCTCAACGCAGCCAATAACTGGTACAGACACTAAACCACCAGCCATCCCTGCCGCCACAGGCGCAGGAGGCCAACCAAGAAGTGAGACGTGAGAGCTGGCACCCCAGCATCAAACCAACACCTGCAGTGCCCAGATTACACACACTTACTTTTTTAGCTTAAAAGCTCTTATGTTTTTCTTATAATTTAACTTTTTAATCAAAAACAGAAATTTAGAAGACTGATTTAGGGTGGCTAACTTTTCATTTGGCCAAGTAACGATAAGTAGCTTCTACAATGACCACAGCACCATAAAAATAAGGAAGTTAGAAAGGAAGTCAGAAAAGGAAATAATTTCCATAAGTCAGAAGGAAATAATTCCAGACAGAAGGAATAGGCAGCCTGGCAGTAGTGTCAAGAACATCATACACACATTCACACCCCTCGCTGCCCTCCAGAGAAGACGTCTTCCCCAGGGCAGCACTAGCTCTCAGACCAGAGTCTGGTCTGGTGCCCCATCTAAAGGAGAACGTCTGGATGCGGGTGGACTCCCCAGCTCTGTGCAGGTGCCGGCACTGGGCCCTCACAGCATCACCGCACCCAGATTGGGCCTGACATCTCCCTCTGCTGGTTTGACTGGTGGAAGGGAAGACCTCTCCCATCTGCTTTCATGGTGGAAATGCCTGGCTTCTCAGCCATGTCAATCCTCATCAGCTTGGAGGACAGTACCACCTAGGGGCAAGGAGCCACCGAGGGAGCAGGTGGGCCAGCCAGTGAGTTAGAAGGACCTGGCAACGTAACCTTTACACCCATCAGGAGAGCTCCTAGATCCTGTTGTTGTTCAGTCTCTAAGTCGTGTCTGAGTCTTTGTGACTCCATGGACTGTAGCAGGCCAGGCTTCCCTGTCCTTCACCATTTCCCAGAGTTTGCTCAAGCTCATGTCCGTTGAGTCAGTGATGCCATCCAACCATCTCATCCTCTGCCACCCTCTTCTTTTGCTTTCAATCTCTCCCAGCATCAGGGTCTTTTCCAATGAGTTAGTTCTTCACATCAGGTGGCCAAATATTGGAACTTCAGCTTCAGCATCAGTCCTTCTAATGAGTATTCAGGGTTGATTTTCCTTAGGGTTGACTCATTTAATCTCTTTACTGTCCAAGGGACTCTCAAGAGTCTTCTCCAACACTACAATTGGAAAGCATCAGTTCTTCAGCCCTCAGCCTCCTTTATAGTCCAACTTTCACATCCATACATGACTACTAGAAAGACAGTTTAGCTTTGACTATACAGACCTTTGTTAGCAAAGTCATGTCTCTGCTTTTTAATACACTAAGTTTGTCATAGCCTTCCTTCCAAGAAGCATTTTGTAATTTCATGGCTGCAGTCACCATCCAGAGTGATTTTGGAGCCTAAGAAGAGAAAATCTGTCACTGCTCCCACTTTCCCCCTTCTATTTGCTGCGAAGTAATGGGACCAGATGCCATGATCTTAGTTTTATGAATGTTGAATTTTAAGCCAGCTTTTTTACTCTTCTCTTTCACCCTCATCAAGAGGCTCTTTAGTTCCTCTTTATTTTCTGCCATTAGAGTGGTATCATCTGCATATCTGAGATTGTTGGTATTTCTCCCAGCAATCTTGATTCCAGCTTGTTACTTGCTCCATGGCCACATCTGAACCTGGCCCCCAGTATCTTGTTAGACAGTAAGGTGCCTGAGCCAGTTCTCTCCTCTTCCGCCTTCCCTGGTTTCTTTTCTTTCACCCCTTCCTTCCCTCACCCTTCCCAAGAGGATCTGTCAAATCAAAATCACCCAGGTTCTTCCTTCTGCTACCGTTACCAGCTCCCAGGAGAGTGGTCCTGAGAAACAGGGTTATGGAGACTCCAGGGGGATAGGCAGTGCAAGGACGGGGGTCCACCCTGCCCAGCTGGCAGCCCAGACCCTCCACCTTTGTGACTTGTGCATATTCAGTACTCTCCAAGTATGTGGTGGGGAGTCACATGCTTACTCCTAGCTGGTTCCTACGGGCATGAGCAGGGTCATGACTGTTCTAAAGGCTGAGTGCACCCCAGCAGGGCCAGGGTCAAAGGGGAAGCCTGGTCACTGTTCTGGACCAGTGACCCCTGCAGTTAATGCCAGCTGATCACGCCTACTCCACAAGGAGAGGTACCCAGCTCCCAGGAGGCAGGGGCAGATGGTGTCCTTTGCTGTCCACTGCCAGGGACTCCCCACTTCTTAGTCAGTGAAAGGATGGGCAGAGAGAGGCAACTGCTCACCTGCATCTCATGAAAGACAGAGATTTCCTGGAGCCCTGGCCCTACAGGCTCCACTGACACCCAGGCCTTTGTTCCACACACTTCTCTCCAAGGTCAGGAGCCAGTGTGGAGGGCGTCTCTTGGGGAGGATGGTGAGGCTGAGGCTGCTAAGCAGACCCTGCTCCAGCCAGACCAGCCCACGGTTCACCAGGCATCTGCCCTCAGCTGCTCCTCAACCAGGAGAGGGCCAGGCCTCCTGAACCACATACATTTTAATGGACACCTTTCACTGGAGACTGCCCCACATGCGCAGGAGCTCATTAAAAACGCTGTTGTTTCAGGACAGCTGGAAGCCATCCTATCCACGACTTCCTGATCTGTCTGTAGAGCCGCCAGGAGAAAGGAAACTCATCTCAGTTCCTAAGGTCAGGGCTGTGGAAACAAGATTCTGCAGCCCTACTGGCTGTACATGCTATGGTTTGTTTACCCCAGGTTTGCATGCAGAGAACCCCCCCTACACACAGTGGACAGATGCTCAGCATTTTTGCCAGTACTAACCAGGCTTACAGTGCCCAGCCCAGAGTGAGCAGGAGTGCTGTGGTCACAGGAAGGGGGGCCCTTGAACTTGTCAGCTCTTGAGGCTACCATACTGGGTAGTCACTGTACGCTTACCCTTACCCAGAGCCCCGTTGTGGGCCTGGGGTGTGGGGGCAACAAGACTGGGACTTGCAGGGCTGCTGCCCACCTTTGGGGAGAGTCCCTCCTGGCTGGAGTCATTAAACAATCTCCATTGCTTGGTGAGTGTGAAGGGAAAGGGTGTGAGGCAAAATAAGATGCTTGATATGTACCCCAGCCTCACTGCTTGGGGTAGTGTGCTCACCTGGTGGCTAAACCTGAGCTCAGCCATGAACCATCCCTTCTCCTCCCTGAGCCACAGGGTCAAGGCAGCACCCTCCTGGGTGGCTGTGGCATGAATCAATTCCCATGGCACCCATGCACAGAGGGCTCAGAAACCAGGGCTGCCTTGATCCATGCCCCTCCATTCCCTACCATCCTCCACGGCCCAGGTGCTCCAGATCCCTGCCACTCCTAGTCTTCTGTCCCTCTGTACCTTGGTGGCTGGTTTGTCCCTCTTCAGTCCCTAAGCTTATTTTTCCTGGATTCAGTTGGTGTTTCTTAAGGTGAGCTGAATGCCAGGTCCCATGCAAGGTGCTGAGGGGGAAGCTGAAAAGCAGGCAGGGAGTTCCTGCTGCTCTTGACCCTGCCTGCCACTCACCCCTACCCAGTGTGCCTTGCCTGGAGCCCCTTTTCTGCTGATGGCACCTTATTTAGGGTCTGTTCACCTGGTTGCCACAGAACATGGCACCAGATGTGGTATGGTACACCCTGCAAAGGACATGCTTCCAGCATTAAGTGCAAAGGACGTGGGCGTGGAGGCAAGAGGCCTTTGGAGGCTCTGGCCTGTGGAGATGGGAGTGGACAACAGGTTGAGCTGAAAGGCTTGAGAAGAAGAAGGTGGCCAGTCCTGGGTCCATGGGGGCAAGAGGCTGAAGGAATGAGAAAGGATGGTGAGACAGAGCCTGGGAAGGAGGCCCGGCTGGGAAAGACAAGGCGAGGGGAAGGCCAGGCCATCTAGAACAGAGGTCCTTTGGACCTCAGAGCACAGGTCCCTGAGGAGTGCCAGGGGCCAAATGTCTCCGAGCATACAGGGCCTGGCTCCCAGCAGGCACTCGGCCCACAGGGTGTGGCGTGAGAGACTGTGTAAACCAGCAGATGGATTTTCACACTGTAACTGGTTTCCAACCATGCCACACTGGCTTGAGCAGGCAGGGCTCGGCTAGGTTCCAAGACCTTAACTCTACTCTCCTGAAGTGCTGTGCATTAAACAGAAGGAGCCCGTGGTCAGTGACTCCTGGTTCTTCCCAAGGACCACTGGGCTGGCCCCTCATTTGCTGGGGGACTGTGATGTGTGGCGTCTGTGGAGCTGAGGACAGATGGAGGCCTCCAGGTATCAGGGTCATTTCCCCAAACCCAGCGTTCCCACAGCACCTGCCCCAGAGGGCTCAGGTGTGCAGAGCTGAGCTGAGAGAAGCAGCCAGGCCGGGACCTGAGAGGGTCACACGTTTGACTGGTGTCCGCTTCTAGTTTCTCCGAATCCTTTCCGTTTTGATGGGCCGGAGTGGAGACGGGGAGGTGAGGCTAAGGAAGATCATCTTGGCATGAGGCCATTACAGTGGGCAGGAAGAGCTGCTTCCCGGGGCTGCTCCAGAGAGCCAGGTGTTGGTATAAAGCAAGCAGGTGGGGAGTATGAAACTGGGGTCTCCAGGGGTGAAGACAGGCTCCTGGGGTACCTGTGCAGTGTGTTTATAGGTGTGATGTCTGTAGAACCCAGATGATCATTTTATTCCAAAGAATTCTGAGGCCTTTGAACTTGAACCTGAGCCTCTTTGTACAAAGCACCGAAGAGAAATTGGGTCTGGGCCCATCCCAGCTTCCTGAAATAGGCTGCATCCCAGGTGAGACCCAAACACATCCCCACACACCATGTGCAAGAGCCATTTGTCACACGTTGATCTCTGCCCAGGCTGTGCATGTGCCCTCTCCCCCCCAGGGCTCTGGGACCCCTGCAGCAGCCCAGCCTGTGTGAGATGGTTCAGTTATAACCATAAAGTCATTCAGCACCACAACCAGGAGCGGAACACGTGAGATCAAGATAATCAGTCCCCTTGCCAGGGGCAGTGGTGTCACTGCCGCACCCTGGGGCATCCCCTGCCCCTCAAACAGTCTGGCTGAGGGGCTGTAGGGGCAGTGTTGGGGCGGGGGGGGCGGGCGGGAGTGAGGAGTACCGTGTTTAACTCTATGGTTCCCTTTCTCTGAATTGTTAATTGCTTGAGGTTGAGACCCAGATTCTCTTCTTGCGATTATCAAAATCCCTCTCCCTCCAGCCCCATCGAAATGGGATGCTAAGAAGTACCCAGCAGTGTTCAGAACTACAGAGTGTTGGTCCTGCCTCTGTGACTCTGGGCATCGCTTTCCCATCCTCCATGTGGGGACCCAAGACCCAGATGGCCTGCCCTGCAGGGATGCTGGGCAGCCTGCCTGTTGGGCGGGCATGTCGGGTACCTCCTGCCAGCCTGTGAGTCCCCATTTGGGGAATGACTCCCCTGCATTTAGTCTGGAGGTCTCTTCTCCAAAATTCAGCCCGCCAAGTGCTGTATTTGTCAAGTTGCAGAGGCTGGTTTATTTTCACCACTACTCTTATGATCGTTGGAATTTCTCTGATTTCAAGGGTTTCTGCCCCAAGTACCCTCTCTGGGTCCAAACAGGACACTTGTGGAAAGTGTGTGCAATTTGGCTCAGACTAAAGCAGGAATGGTGGGGGGTGTGGCTAAAAATAGGTACTCATGGGCCTTAAACACCAGGCAGAGTAGTTGGGCTCTCTCCCAAGACAGCAGGCAAGGAGGAGCCCTGGAGGGGAGCTGCCCATTGGTGGAGAAGTTCCCAGAGAAGAAGCTGCTGTGTGGGCCAATAATGAGGTTCTGACCAGAGCTGCCTCGGATGAGTTGAGGAGAAAGGGGTGAACTTGGAGGGGTGCTAGAGCGGTTTGGCCGTAATTGTAAAGATGGGGAGAGGTGGATGATATTTTGGCTCATTCATCCCTAAAATGGACCGCTCACTCAGCCAGCCCACAGCCTCCACGTGTGCCTCACAGGACAAGTACTACATTGTCGGATGCCGCCAGAAGCAATTTGCCGTGGGTCAAGATGTGGAGATTTCCAAACTGACAGATGGCAGAGGAGTCTTCAGAGAGGAAACAGAGGCATTTTTCTTACCAAGATCTGTCCTTGGACAAAGCATACATTATAGGGTTCTCTCTGAAAGATAAGTTAAAGAAACTACCTGAGACAAAAGAGAGAGATAAATACCCCAAACAAGAAGAAGAGATTTCTCACATCCCAATACTGTGGTGCCATGCATCATGCCTGACACAGGGAAGGTTTCGGCAAAGGGAAATGAGTTGGTTTCTATGTCACAACTCTGATGACTATAACGCCCACTCTTCTGAGGTCCCCCCTCCCCAGTCACTTTCCTGCATGGAGACCCTCCACCCCAGGAGTAGCAGGGAGTCCAGCAGGCCCAGTGTCAGCAGCAAAGCATGATGCCTGAGCCCCAGGGTAAGGTTCGGCCTCAGCAAGCTGGGATGAGGAATGAAGGGCCTTCTTTAACCCACACAGTGTAACCACCAGGACGTGGGTTAGTCTACACAGGGCTGCGTGCACGCCGGCCCTGCTTAGGAGAGGGTAGTGAGAAGCAGGACTTTCACTTCGAGGGCTAAGGTTCTGTATTTCTTGGAGGGCTGTACAAGTCACATTATTACTGTTCAGTTCAATTCAGTTCAGTCGCTCAGTTGTGTCCACCTCTTTGCGACCCCATGAACTGCAGCACACCAGGCCTCCCGGTCCATCACCAACTCCCGGAGTCCACCCAAACCCATGTCCATTGAGTCAATGATGCCATCCAGCCATCTCATCCTCTGTCATCCCCTTCTCCTCCTGCCCTCAATCTTTCCCAGCATCAGAGTCTTTTCAAATGAGTCCGCTTTTTGCATCAGGTGGCCAAAGATATTACTGTTAGTTGTAGTTATTAACATAAACCACAGTTCTTCACGGTGCCACTATTGACCTTTGGGGCTAGATTATTCTTTGTCGTGGGGACTCATGAGTGCCTTGTAGGGTATTTAGCAGCATCCCTGACCTATCCCCTAGATGCTAGTAGGAAAATACTCCCTTCCCAAGGAGGACACCTAAAACCATCTCCAGAAATCTCCAGCTGTCTCCTGGGGGTCAAAATCACCCCGCGTTGTGAAGCACAAATACGTACCACACGGACCTTTCCCCTCGTCTCTCACCATTGGGTATGCTTCCCCATGCCTCCACCTGCACCCAGCCTCTGCCCACCCTGTATGAAGCACAGAGCCTCTGCGCTGTCAGGGGCCAGGCCTCCACTTATTCTCTAGCGACTTCCTGCTTTCACCCACTCAGAGACTTTTCTGCTAGAATTGTCCCTTCTCTCTTTTGTATCATGAATATCTCCCTCTCCATTTGCTCATCCCCACAGGTTTGTTTTTTAAGCTGTTGTGTTTGCAAGCCAGGGTTTCCACCCACCACTCCATTTCTCTGCTCCCCTTCATGACAAAACTCTTCTAATGAGCTCTTCCTCTCCATATCCTATCCTCTCAGTCTATTCCAAAGATGACTTCACTCTCCAGGGCCCTAATGAAACACTAGAGGTTCCAAACATTGAGTTCCTGAGTGTCTTCCACGTTGCCAAGCCCATTATCTCAGGCCCAGCCTGACCGGAGCACTGGACACAGGTGACCTCCTCTCTTCCTCACACTCCTGCCCAGGCTCATTGTGACTTCTCCACATCCTCCCACCTCTAAACTTCGGTGTGGACCAGGACTCGGTTCTCAGACGTCTCCCCTCACTTCATACACTCCCTGGTGATCTCACTGGGTCCTGTAATTTTAAATGTCACAGAGCATTGATGAATTCTGAATTGGTTTCCCTGGCATGGACCATTTTTCTTACCGAGGGATTTTTCTTACCAAGATCTTTCCTTGGACATACAGGGAGGTACCTCTGTTTCAGATACCTACCTCTCAGTCCACCTACTATGGGAAAAACAGAACCGGAATTTTACCAAAAATGTCTGCCCTTTCTTCCTCAGCCTTTCAGTAAATGGATCCAACCCCCATCCAGTTTATCTGGCCAAAATATATAATATTCATGCTTGATTATTTCCTTTCTCTCCATCCCCTCATTCAGTCAATCAACACATCCATTGACCCTGCCTCCAACAGTTGTCCCAAATCAGCCTGGCTTCTAACAGCTCTCCTTACTTCCTCTGCTGCCTGCTCTGTCCACCCTTCCTGGAACCCCCAGCAGGCCACCCCAGCACTGTGCACCCCTTTCAGACAGAGCTTCGGTCAGCCCACCTCCTCCCATAGCCACATGCCCGGCCAGGCCAGTCGTGGTGGTTCTCTCTGGTGGTTGCTTTGGGTAAGCATGTGATGCAAATCTGGCCAAGGAAAACTGATGGGGAGTCAAGGCGGAAACCTGAGGAAAAGTCAAGGCAGAAACTGAGGGGAAGTCAAGGTGGAAACTGAGAGGAAGTCAAGGTGGAAACCTGAGGGGAAGTCAAGGTGGAAACCTGAGGGGAAGTCAAGGTGGAAACTGAGGGGAAGTCAAGCTGGAAACCTGAGGGGAAGTCAAGGCGGAAACCTGAGGGGAAGTCAAGGCGGAAACTGAGGGGAAGTCAAGCTGGAAACCTGAGGGAAAGTCAAGGCGGAAACCTGAGGGGAAGTCAAGGTGGAAACCTGAGGGGAAGTCAAGGTGGAAAGTGAGGGGAAGTCAAGGCGGAAACTGAGGGAAAATCAAGGTGGAAACTGAGGGGAAGTCAAGCTGGAAACCTTAGGGGAAGTCAAGGCGGAAACCTGAGGGGAAGTCAAGGTGGAAACTGAGGGGAAGTCAAGGTGGAAACCTGAGGGGAAGTCAAGGTGGGACCTGAGGGGAAGTCAAGGCGGAAACCTGAGGGGAAGTCAAGGTGAAAACTGAGGGGAAGTCAAGGTGGAAACCTGAGGGGAAGTCAAGGCGGAAACCTGAGGGGAAGTCAAGGCAGAAACTGAGGGGAAGTCAAGGTGGAAACTGAGAGGAAGTCAAGGCGGAAACCTGAGGGGAAGTCAAGGTGGAAACTGAGGGGAAGTCAAGGCGGAAACCTGAGGGGAAGTCAAGGTGGAAACTGAGGGGAAGTCAAGCTGGAAACCTGAGGGAAAGTCAAGGCGGAAACCTGAGGGGAAGTCAAGGTGGAAACTGAGGGGAAGTCAAGCTGGAAACCTGAGGGAAAGTCAAGGCGGAAACCTGAGGAGAAGTCAAGGTGAAAACTGAGGGGAAGTCAAGCTGGAAACCTGAGGGGAAGTCAAGGCGGAAACCTGAGGGGAAGTCAAGGCGGAAACTGAGGGGAAGTCAAGGTGGAAACTGAGAGGAAGTCAAGTTGGAAACCTGAGGGGAACTCAAGGTAGAAACCTGAGGGGAGGTCAAGGCGGAAACCTGAGAGGAGGTCAAGGTGGAAACTGAGGGGGAAATTAAGGCATGAGGGCTTTGGGAGAGGCTTCCTTGTTCCCACAGCCCAAGCACAAGAGAGTCCCTCCTCATGCTCCAATGCAGCACCTAAAGCTGTGCCACACAGCCACAGGCTGAGGGCTGCAGGCAGGTAGGGTAGGGCCTGAATGCTCCATGCCATCTTGAGACCACGGGATGAACCTACCCAGGAAACTCCCCCAAGGGCCCTCTCATTGTGTCAATAGTAGCTTTTCCTTACTAGGCAGCCCCATTCCCAATTGGGGTTTCTTGTTAATGCTGTGAAAAATGTCTCAACCAATGTACAGATGGTCTTTAAAAGTATAAATCAGATCATTTTACTCTCTGGCTTAAAATCCCCCACTGGCTTCTCATGGAATAAAACATCAGCTTCTCACCATCATCATGGGGCCCTGCCAGCCCAGCTCCTGATATCTCCAGTCTCACCTCTGACCACTGCCCCCAGAGGCCCCCTCCCTAATTCCATGCTGCTCATTCCTGGCTTATGCCCACAGCATCGCCAACTGGTGAGGGAAAGGTCCTTCAAATTCAACCCTGACCCGTCTCTGCCAAGACCCAAGCCAGGCTGTCAGGGCCAACACCTCACACTGACCTCCTCTCCTTCCAACCGTTGGACTCAGCTGAGCTCTCTGCCATGTTAATAAATACTCAGTGACCGAAGTTACAGAAGCAGAGGGAGGACACAGAGGAAGAACATAGTTTGGACATGGCTCACCCTTCTCTGGTGGGTCAGGGTCCTTAAGACCGAAGTTGGCAGGAACTCCATGGGCCCTGGGGGCAGCAGGCCCACCACTAGGCTCCGGAACCCCTCCTCAGGAGTTCATCCAAGCTGTGGTGGGTTCCAGAAGGTGGGATTGAGACAAAAAACAAATACACTTATAGAAGCTGTTTCCAAAACGGCCTGCTGATGCCTGTTTACGAAATGCAGCCATGACTTAGCATCCTCAGGAGACTGGATAATTAAACAGAAAAGAAGCTGTATTTACTCATGCGAGACCTGATGGCTTCTCCCCTTTGCACACGTGAAGCCCAGTCCCCACTCAGAGAGGGCATGGCCTGGGCTGCAGGGTGGAGGTAAAGAGGGAGACACATCAGGGACAGCTCCCTGTCTGGCTTTTGCTGCTTGGACACATTCCAGCCCCTGTACAGTAGAGGACTGTGTCTGTCCCTCTTCCTCAGCTGAGGCTGTGGCACAAAAGTGCCGCAGTTTAGAAATCCTCTTCTCATCTTATTCACTAAAGAGGACAGGAACATGCTTGTAATCTACATTTCAGATCACATGCCTTGAGAAGGCTTAGCGACTATCAGTCAAGACAGAGGTGCCACCTCATATCTGTGTGTGGGTCCCTGGACCTCTACTCCAAGCTCACCTCATCGCAGGGAATGGCACTGTAGTATGCAAGAGGATGAAGCCAGGGGCACAGGAGGAAGTCATCCTGAACACCTTTCCCTTGCCCCTTTCGCAGTTTCTAAGCCCCAGACCTTCCTCTTCTCCCCATCTCCATAATCCTCACCTGTCTCCCCTGAACCCCTGCCTCAGCCTCTTGGATGGTCTTGCCACATCCTCTCTTCTCTCCCAGTGGTCCATTATTCCCACAATAGCCACAGTGATCCTTTTAGCTTGCAAATGAGATCACAGCCCTTCTTGGCCCAAAATCCTTCCCATCACTTTCCATTGCTTTAAATTAGAACTATTACATCTTCCCTTTAAGGAACCATGGCTCTGCCTGTTTCACCTGGCCACCTTCCGCCTCTCTGCATCTGTACCATGCACACCTGCCCTGTCCCCTGCACTTTGGCCACACTCGCCTTCTTCAGTTCTCAGAGCATGCTAAGCCCCATCCAACTTCAGGGCCTTTGCACGAGCTTTCTCTGACTAGAACGTCCTCCCCCTCATTCTTGGCCTGGTTTCTTCTCATTTTATAGATCTCTACTTAAATATCTCCTACTCAGAAGTCTTCCACCACTACTCACCACTTGCATCTTTTTCTTTATCTATATGTACATTTTGGGGGGCTTCCCAGGTAGCTCAGCTGGTAAAGAATCCACCTGCAATGCAGGAGACCCGGGTTTAATTCCTGGATTGGGAGGTTCCCTTGGAGAAGGGGTAGGCTACCAACTCCAGTATCCTTGGGCTTCCTTGGTGGCTCAGATGGTAAAAAATCTGCCTGCAAGGCGGGAAAGCTGGGTTCAATCCCTGGGTTGGGAAGATGCCCTGGAGGAGCGCATGGCAACCCACTCCACTATTCTTGCCTGAAGAATCCCCATGGACAGAGGAGCCTGGTGGGCTATAGTACATGGGGGTGCAAAGAGTTGGATGTGACTGAGTGACTAAGCACAAAACACCACATACAATTTTTAAATTGAAGTATAATTGATTTATCATGTTGTATTTATTTCTGCTGTACAACAAAGTGATTCCATTTTACATATGTGTCATACAATATTTGTCTTCGTTTTTCTGACTTTCTTCACTTAATAGGATCCTCTCTGGTTTCATCCATGTTGTTGCAAATGGCATTGTTTTGTTTTTACAGCTGAGTAGTATTCCGTTGTATATATGTACCACATCTTCGTTATCCATTCATCAGTCAGGAGACAGGTTGTTTCCATGTCTTGTCTGTTGTGAATAAATGCTGTTGTGAACATAGTGCTGCATGTGTCTTTTTGAATTATAGTTATTATCCAGCCCAGAGTGGGGTTTCTGGATCACATGGTAATTCTATTTTTCATTTTCTGAGGAACTGCCATACTGTTTTCCACAGTGAATGCACCAACTTACATTCCCACAGTGTAGAAGGGTTCCCTTTTTCTCCACCCTCTCTCCAGCATCTGTTATTTGTAGACTTTGATGATGGTCATTCTGACCAGTGTGAGGTGGTGATACCTCACTTTAGTTTTGATTTGCATTTCTCTAATAGTGAAGCTGAGCATCTTATCATTGCCCATTGGCCATCTGCATGTCTTCCCTGGAGAAGTGTCTGCTAAGGTCTTCTGTCCACTTTTCAATTGGCTTATTTGATTTTTGTTGTTGAGTTATATGAGCTGTTTATATATTTTGGAATATACTAACCCTTGTCACTCACATCATTTGCAAATATTTTCTTCCATTGTGTGCATTGTCTTTTCATTTTGTTCATGGACCCCCTTGCTGTTCAAAAGCTTGTAAGTTTGATGAGGTCCCATTTGTTTATTTTACTTTTATTTCTCTTGCCTTGGGAGACTGACCTAAGAACACATTGGTATAGTTTATGTCAGAGAACGTTTTGCCTATGTTCTCTTCTAGGAGTTCTATGGTGTCATATCTAATGTTTAAATCTTTAACCCATTTTATTTTTGTGTATAATGAGAGGGTGTGTTCTAGCTTCATTGATTTACATTCAGTTGTCCAACTTTCCCAGCCCCACTTGCTGAAGAGACTTTTTTTCCTGTTGTATATTCTTGCCTCCTTTGTCAAAGATTAATTAACCATAGAGTACGAGTTTATTTCTGGGTTTCTCTCTGTTCTGTTCCACTGATCCATATGCTTGCTTCTGTGCCCGTAACACACGATTTTGATTACTGTAGATCTGTAGTGTTGTCTGAAGTCTAGGAGGACTATGCCTCCTGCTTTGTTCTTTTTCTTCAGGATTGCTTTGGCAACTCTGGGTCTTTTATGATTCCAAATGAATGTTAGGAAAATTTGTTCTAGTTCTGTGAAAAATGTCATGGGTAGTTTGATAGGGGTAGCATTAAATCTGTGGGTCGATTTGGGTACTATGGCCTTTTAAATAACATCCTTCCAATCCAAGAGCATGGGTTGTCTCTCCACTTCTTTGAATCATCCTCCATTTCCTGCATTAATATTTTGTAATTCTCAGCATAGTCTTTTACCTCCTTAGATTTATTCCTAAATATTTATTGTGGGGGTTACAATTTTAGAAGGTATTGTTTTTTACAATTCTCTTTCTGATGTTTAATTGTTGGTGTAAAGAAAGGCAACTGACTTCCATATGTTTCTTGTATCCTTATATCCTGCTGAATCTTTTATCAGATCTAGTCATTTCTGTGTGGAGTCTAGGATTTTCTATACATAGTATCAGATCATCTGTATAAAATAAGAATTTTACCTTTTCCCTTTCAACTTGGATACATTTTACTTCTTTTTCCTGTCTTCCCATACTGTGTTGAATAGAAGAGGTGAGAGTGGGCATCCTTGTCTTGTTCTGAATTTTAGCGGAAACATTTTCAGCTTCTCACTATTGGGTATTATATTGACTATGGATTTATCATAAATAGTTTTATTATATTGAGATATGTTCCCTCTGTAGCCATTTTGTAAGAATTTTTATCATTAACTGAATGTTGAATTTTGTCAAATGTTTTTTCTGCATCTGTTGAGATGATCATGTGGTTTTTTTCTTTTTCTATGTGGTGTATCACATTGATTGATTTGTGTATGTTAAACCATCCTTGTGAACCTGGGATGAATCCCATTTGATCATGGTGTATGATCTTTTTATGTCTTGTTGAATTTGGTTGGCTAATATTTTATTGAGAATTTTTGCATCTATATTCAATGAAGATGAAATGAAAGTGAAAGCTGCTCAGTCGTGTCCAACTCTTTGCAACCCATGGACTATACAGTCCATGGAATTCTCCAGGCCAGAATACTGGAGTGGGTAGCCATTCCCTTCTCCAGGGGATCTTCCCAGCCCAGGGATCAAACCCAGGTCTCCCGCATTGCAGACAGATTCTTTACCAGCTGAGCCACCAGGGAAGTCCTGGTGGTGTCTTTTTTGGTGGTGTCTTCAGCTGGTTTTGGTATCAGGGTGGTAGTGGCTTCATAGAATGTCTTTGGGAGTGTTCCTTCCCTTCAGTTTTTTGTAAGAGCTTGAAAAGGATCACTATAAGTTCTTCTTTGTATGTTTGGTAGAATTTGCCAGTGAAGCTATCAGGTCCTGGACTTTTATCTATAGGGAGCTTTTTAATTGCAGATTCTGTTTCACTTCCAGTGATTGGTCTGTTCAAATTACATTTCTTCTTATTCAGTTTTGGTGGGCTGTATGTTTCTAGAACCTTGTCCATTTCTTCTAGGTTGTCAAATTTGCTGGCATAGAATTGTTCATAGTATTCCCTAATTATTTTTTTCCTAATTATTTTTTGTATTTCTATAATATCAGTTGTTATGCCTCCTTTTTCATTTCTTATTTTGTTTATTTGGATCCCTTTCTTTTCTTCTTGGTGAACCTGGCCAGAGATTTGTCCATCTTATTTATCCTTTTTAAAAAGCTTTAAAAGCTCTTGGTTTTTATTAATTTTAATCCCTACTCTATTTCCTGTCTGATCTTTATTATCTCCTTCCTTCTGCTGGCTTTAGGTTTTCTTTGTTCTTCTTTTTCTAATTCGTTTAGACAGTGGGTTAGGTTGTTTATTTCAGATTTTTCTTTTTTTCTTTTCTTTTATTTTATTTTCATTTTTACTTTATTTTACTTTACAGTACTGTATTGGTTTTGCCATACATTGACATAAATCCACCACGGGTGTATCCAAGCTCCCAATCCTGAATCCCCCTCCCACTGCCCACCCCATATCATCTCCTTGTTTCTTAAAGAAGGCCTGTATCATCATTAACTTCCCTCTAAAAGCCGCTTTTGCTGAATCCCATAGATAACGTATGGTTGTGTTTTCATTGTCATTTGCTTCAGGTATTGTTTCATTTCTTCTTTGGTTTCATCTTTGACACACTGGTTTTTCAGTAGCATGTTGTTTAATCTCCATGTAATTGCTTTTTCTTTCCTTTTCTGTGGGTGATTTCTAGTTTTATGTCATTGTAGTTAAGAAAGATGCTTGAGATAACACTCTTAAATTTGTTGAGGTTTGTTTTGTGCCCTAGCATATGGGCAATCCTAGAGAATGTTCTATGTGCACTTGAAAGGAATTTGTATTCTGGGTTTTTCTTTTTTTATGTAATGTTCTGAAAACATCAATTATGTCTAACTGTTCTATTATATTAACATCATTTAGGATCTCTGTTGCTTTATTGATTTTCTGTCTAGAAGATCTGTCTATTGATGTGGGTGGAGTGTTAAAGTCTGTTATTGTATTCTCATCAGTTTATCTCTTTATGTCTGTTAATATTTGTTTTATGTATTTGGGTGCTCCTATATAGGTGCATAGGCTTCCCAGGGGGTGCAGTGGTAAAGAATCTGCCTACTAGTGCAGGAGCTGCAGAAGATGTGGGTTCAATCCCTGGGTCAGAAAGATCCCCTGGAGAAGGAAATGGCAACCCATTCCAGTATTCTTGCCTGGACAAGAATGGACAAAGGAGTCTGCTGGGATACAGTCCATGGGATCACAAAGAGTCAGATATGACCGAGCAATTCACACACACACACACACACACACACACACACACACACTCCTCCCCTACATATCATGATTTTGATGGCTTCTTTTACATCTTTATGTTCATCCTTTTGCTGTTCATTGTGGTTATCTTCACTTTCACAGAAATTTTTTTTAATATGTGTACTGGTTTATTTAAGTGATTTTCTTTATAATTGTGATTTTCTCCTTTCTATAGATTCTTACATCTTTTCTATTTAGAGAAGACCTTTCAATATTTTCTTTTAGATAGATTTTTTGTTGCTGTATTCTTTGATTTTGCTTGTCTGAGAAATTCTTTATCTCTCCTTCTCTTCTAAATGGGTAAAGTATCCTAGATTGCAGATTTTTCCCTTTCAGCACTTTGACTATATCTTGCCACTCCCTTCTGACCTGCAACATTTCCATAGGGAAATCAGCTGACATCATTCTAGGGGCTCTCTTGTGATTAACTCTTTGTTTTTCTCTTGCTGCCTTTAGAATCCTCTCTTTATCTTTAACTTTTGCCATTTTTACTATAATATGTCTCAGTGTGGGTCTGCTTGGGTTTATCTTTTTGGGGACCCTCTGAACTTCCTATACCTTCATATCTGTTTCCTTCTTTAGGTTTGGAAAGTTTTCAGCCATAATTTCTTCAAAAACATTTTCAATCACCTTTCCTCTTTCTTCCCCTTTTGGGATCCCTATCATGCATAGATTGTCATGCTTTATATTATCTCATAGGCCTCTTGTATTGCTTTCTTTTTTTGTTTGTTTGGCTTTCTGTCTGCTGTCCTGATTAGGTGGTTTCTGTTATTTTGTCTTCCAGGTCATTTATTTGTTTTTCTGCGTTATTCATTTTGCTCTTCATTGCCTTTAGCTCAGCTTTTGTTTCTGCCAATGAATTTTCTAATTTTTCTTGGTTCTTCTTTATAGTTTCCAGTTCCTTTTTATAATACTCTGCAGTTCTTTTGATAGCCTTTCTTAATTCCTTTAATAGTTTCGTTATCTCCTTTTTGAAATTGGTGTCTGTTAGACTGATGAGATCTGTTTCATTGTTCTTTAGGGGAATGCTCTTAGTCTTTTAACTGAGAGTTCTTCTGTGTCTTCATTTTACTTGTATTTCTCTTACTCTGTGGGTTTAGGAGAAACAGTTATCTACTTGGTCTTAGAGGGCTATTTATATGTGTAGCTTGTATGGGTTTAATATATGTGGTGTGAGGCCTGTTTTTAGTATTGATGCGTGTAGCTTCTTTCCTCAATGTGTGCTGGTCATTATCCACTTGACAGGGGATGTGCAAATGCAGCAGCTGGTTCCTAGTCCTGGGGTTCACAGGGGCAGTGGCAGCTCAGGCATGCCCCCAGAGTCATGCTGGGAGCAGAGGTATCTCCTGCACTCCTGGAGTCTGCAAGGACAGAGGCAGAAGCTCACAACCACTCATGGTCGGCAGGCAACAGCTGTGGCTCACCACCACCTCTGGGGACTGTGCAGGCAGTGTCCTGCCATCTGTGAGCATGTGCAAAGGGAAAAGGCTACAGTCCAGGGCCTTCCCCTCCCCTAATGCATCCCCAAAACAATGGCAACTGGCCACTAAGGCAGCCTCGGTTTCCTCTTCATACACCCTCAGTTGCAGTCACACAGGATTCCAGCCTCCCTAAACTGTTTCCTCATAGCCTGTCCCAGTCCTCACTCTGCTTCATCTCCAAAGCTCTAGTTCCAGCCTCCAAGAAGACTGTCTAGGGCCATGGTTGCACATCGCAGGCTGGGGAGTGCAGGACAGCAGCACTGACCCTCTGTGTATTCCTCCCTCTGCTCTGGCTGCCACGAACTGGCTGCTGCATTTTCCTCTGAGGCTCTGAAGCTCCCCTTCTGTCCCAGCTGATCTCCCCTCCCGTGAGGGGGCTTCCCAGGGTACAGGAACATTTCCTCTTTCACAGCTCCCTCCCAGGGGCACAGGTCTCACCCCAATTCCTTTTTTTTCTTTTCTCCCACCCAGTCACATGAAGATTTTCTTGCCCTTTCAGCAGTCTGAGGTCTTCTGCCAGCTTACAGTAGAAATTCTGTGAGAATCATTCCTCATGTAGACATATTTTTGCTGTTTGTGGGAGAAGATGAGCCTCACGTCCTACTACTCCACCGTCTTGATCCTGAATGTCTCCACTTGTGTCTTGATAGGGTTCCCCTGCTTTTCTCTCTCTCAGTATCTTGTTCCTTCCACCCACAGAGCATATTATATTGTGTAATTTGTTTACACATTCTCTCCCATCCTGCCCTTAGATGCCACCTCCCTTGGGCACAAAGTTTGGACTGTAATAGTAAAAGCAGTGGAAACAGCTAAGGGGATGAGAGAATGAGATCCCTGGACAGATGTCCTGGGGATTGAAACAGAAGTTAGGTCTCCTCTTGTCAGAGAATTAGCAGAGGCTTCCTGACCCAAATGCCTCGCCCTCCCAAAGGTCCCTTCCACATCTCATTACAATTTCTTCCATGGAAGTAAATTAACTTATATTTCTTCCTCTTGGGGTAGGGGATGGTATATTAGATAATCAACACCAGATGCTATAGAAACCGTAAATCTCAGTGGCATAATGCAGTAAAGACTGACTTCTCACCTTTATCAGGTCTGATAGGGTTATGCAGCTCTCCTCCAGCAGCAACTAGGAGGCTATGTTCTTTGTTCTCACAAAACACCTGGCCATACAGTCTCCATGGAAGGAACAAGTGAGCGTGGATGATAACTGCATGTTCTCCAGAGTACCAGAACCAAAAGGATGGATAGATGTATGGATGGATAGGCGGATGAATGGGTGGAGGAGGAGAAAGAGAGATCTATTATAAGGAATTGGCTCACATGATTTTAGAGGCTGAGAAGTCCCAAGATCTGCAGTCAGTAAGCACGAGCCCGAGGAGAGCCAATGTTATAAGCTTCAGTCTGAAAACTAGCAATCTCAAGACTCAGGAAGAGATAATAAGGTCTTCCCTGGTGGCTCAGTGGTAAAGAATCTGTCTGCAATGCAGGGGGCACAGGTTCAATTCTTGGGTTGGGAATATCCCCTGGAAGAGGAAGTGGTAACCACTCCAGTATTCTTGCCTCAAAAAGCCCATGGACAGAGGAGCCTGGTGGGCTACAGTCCATGGGTTTGCAAAGAGTTGGACATGACTGAAGCAACTGAGCATGCACTCACTGAAGGGGAGAAAAGACCTGTGTCCCCTCTTGAAGACAGTCAAGAAAAGAACTCTTTCTCTTACTCAGACTTTTTGGCTTATTCAGGTCTTCAGTTGACTGGATGAGGCCCATGGACACTAAGGAAGGCAATCTGCTTTACTCAGTCCACTGATTCAGATGTTCATCTCATCCAGAAACAGTCTCATAGATACACCAGAATAATGTTTGACCAACTCTCTGTGCACCCCCTGGCCCAGTCAGGTTGATCCATAAAATTAACCATCACAATGAGTGCTTATGAAGCCAGACATGTTCATACACTTTTAGTCAGAACCTGTTGTATATCTACATCCTGGCTCCAGGAGGGGCTGGGGAATAGTCTTAATGAGTGCTCAGGGACTGGAAAATGAATTAGCATCTGGGAACACATAGCATGGCACCCTCATGCTAGTCAGATAAAAGTTGCCTGCTCATCTCCACCAACAACTTGTCCAAGAGATTCTAGATCCAGTCTGATATCTGTATGAATTTTTGCAAATTCTGAGTAGCTAGTATATGATTGCATAAGATAATACAGTCTTTTCCCTACAGTCACCAAAAAACAACTCTGGGTTAGAATACTTTCCTTCTGCAAATATCTTGAGCAGAGGTGCTCCCATCCCTTTGGGAGCAGACTCGGCAGGGAATGGGAAGTACATAGACTGGCTGGCCTGACTGAGGCTCCCCCAGGCACAGAGACCAACCAGGGAGGGACCACCTAGCCTGTTGACCAGGAGGCTCCGGGCTTTTCACCTCGGCACCAACCCTGTTCTTCCACTGATGCCTCTGCTGCCTGCCACACCCATGACACCCAGAGCATCCTGAGACAGTGGCGTCACAGCCTTTGGATGCTGAGCTCAGCTCTTGCCTTTCCTCACCTGCCCACAGCAGTCACCTTGAGGTTTAGTTTTCCCAAATTTGAAAGGGTTCATCGGCCAGAAGAGGCAAGACAACCCTAGAGCTCGGAGAATGCCCAGGTGACCTGGCTCCTGCATGGGTACCCCCTGCCTTGCAAACAAAGAGAAGGCTATGCCAGACCTGGGCTCCTTGGGAGCAAGACATGAGTTAGCCTTCCACACCCACCCCTGCAGGACCCACCACTGGGCACATGGGGAGCTCCACCAAAAGAGGCTGATCAGGCTCTGCAGGAACCAGGGCTCTGCACTGGGGTCTGTGGACAGGCTTAGGGGTGTGCTCTCCCTCCAGGTGACACTTCTCTCCCTGCTTAGCCAGGAGTCCCAGGTTAGCAGGATCTGGGCATGATCTGCTTTCTGGTATATTCCCACTGTATCCTAGTACCTAGGAAGTGCTCAATATATAATTGTTGAATGAACACTGCCCTAACTGTTTACTTGCTTAACATTACTTATTAAGCACTTTTATGTGCTAGGAACTGTGCTAGGTGCTGGGATACAAAAGAAATAAAAGAGATATGGTCTGTCTTCATGCAGCTTGTAAAGGTGTCTGTTTATATCAGAGAGCAGAACTTAATAACTAAACTGCAAAAATGCTTGAAGAAACCCCAAACAACATAAGTCAATTGAGAAAGTAAATTACCCCCCAGATCTGGAGGTAATTAACTAGTAAATTTATTACCCTCCCCCAAATGAAGCATGCCAGAGGGAATCCAACAGTGACACAAAAATGGAATCTTATTATACATAAATAAACGGGAAATTCTGAAGGAGTGCAAGTCAAGCTGGTCTAGGCCTCCTGCCCAGGCTGGACATTCCCCAGTGCTCAAAACATGCAGGTTGAGATGAAAGACCACATGTTCGCAGCCTCCCACCCGTACAGTTTCAGTAGATGTTTGAAGGGAGCCCAGAAAGGCAGGTTCTGGTGGAGGGGGCCAGGGGAGTCACAAAGCAACCCCATCACCTCCCCACAGCAGCCCTGCCCTGTAAATGCCAGGGGAGGCTATCAGGTCCAGGCAGTTAGACATTGCCTGTCCCCTACTTGGTCAAATGGCCTTAGGCAACACACACTCTACCCTGGTTTCTATCCCACTCACCATCTCATAGCATGGCCCTGGTCACAGGAATAAGACCAGATTAGTAGAGACTGTCCAGAGAAGGCAATGGCACCCCACTCCAGTATTCTTGCCTGGAAAATCCCATGGATGGAGGAGCCTGGTAGGCTACAGTCCATGGGGTCGCCAAGAGTCGGGCACGACTGAATGACTTCACTTTCGCTTTTCACTTTCATACACTGGAGAAGGAAATGGCAACCCACTCCAGTGTTCTTGCCTGGAGAATCCCAGGGATGGGGGAGCCTGGTGTGCTGCCATCTATGGGGTCACACAGAGTCGAACATGACTGAAGTGACTTAGCAGCAGCAGTAGAGACTGTCACATGGGGCCGCACCTGCTTTGGCACCTCCCAGGCCACTGGTGGGGAGGGTATTCCCCCAAGGCACGGGAGAAGCACATTTCTTGTTGGAAGTGAACAGTGTGAAAAGAGGCCACCTCTGGTAGGTCTCTGAGCACCTGGTCTGCAGTCTCTCTCCAGGCCTCCCTGGTTCCCAGCCAGCCCCCGAGCCCAAGTTTGCCCTGAGACGAGCTCAGTCCACACAGGGATGTGGGAGCCAGTAGACTGAGCTTTGGACAGAGTCTTTCCACCAAGAGCATCATTTGAAAAATGGCAAATGTCCAGGTAGGAATGTGTTCCATTAGTGCATTTCTAGCATAAGAAAACTAACGCCAACTTGACAGGAATTTGAGAAATTTAATTTCTATTGCTGTGAAGCAACAGAAGCCTGCTTGAGAGGGTGCTGATGGGTTTATGAGTGTCTCATCGAGTTCAAGTCAGTGTGAGAAATAGTGCCTTAGATTAAGGGAAAGCTGTAATAGGAACTAAAACCCAATTCTCCCGTGACTCAAATTTTATGGCCTCCTGCTTCCAGGAAGGGTGCTTGTTCGCTTGCTCGTGGTGGGCCCATTAATCCCCCGTACCGCCCCGTCTTTCCAAGCTCCAAGGAGCACTGAGGGCATATGTATGGGGAGGGAAGTGAGGGCTGTGTCTGGAAAACCAAGGGCATTGCCACTGTGGCTTGAAGGGCCTTGAGAGCCACGGACGTGTCTCCCAGGACTGCACCTGAAGCCTCCCTGCCTTGTGCCAGGCACTGTGCTAGTTACCAGAGGGTCAGACAGCCCTGGGGGGACCCCCACCACCATGCAGCCTGCTGAGTGTGATCTCGGGTGTCTCAGCCTGCGTCAGCTCGAAGCAGAGTCTCAGCTCCCGGACCAGAGATTGAAGCCAGGCTGAGGCAGTTAGAGTGTCAAATCCTAGTCACTAGACCATCAGGGACAGTGGCCAGTGAAAAGTTCTGCTTTGGAGAAAGGGATTATTAAGAGGTGGAAAGAAGTGAAACAAGTAAAGCATTTATTAGGAGGAAAAAAGTAAGTGTGGATATACACGAGTGGGCTCAGAGAAAGAATCATGGCTTTGGGGTAGTTTAAATCACTTATACCGGGCAGGTCTTCCGGTTTCCCCCGGCCAATCATCTTGCTTTGCCTGGCTCTGAGTCCACGTTTGGTCTGATTCAGCACCGCCAACCATGTGCATACACATCTCTTAGCCAGAATGGATTCCAGGGCAAGGGCTTCTGGGAAATTGACAAAACATATTATGGTCTGGAGCCCCCTCCCTTCTCTGACCTCTGAGGAACCTTTCTGTGCATGTGTAGTTTGGGAGAGCTCACTGGCTTCAATAATGAGAAACCTGTGATATCTCTTTCATCCGAGCAGGACTCAGCTCCTCCTCACTCCTGCCATCATCTTCATCATGGAGCATCTGTCCACAGGGGACAGGTTCCAGCTGCTCAGCCTGGGCCCCATCTATCTCCTGCCTCAAATGAAGCAGGAAGGTCTCTCTTGTGCTGAGCAACCCACGTTGACTTTGGTAGTCATGGCAATGCTACCTGAGCCGCCTCCTCCCACGAGGAATAAGGAGAAGCTGACTAATGTCCGAAGGCTTAGCCTATAGGGAGACAGATGTCCCAAGCTGTGAGGAACCCCCATCTCCCTTGCCCTCCTCCAATTGCCTACCACCTGGCAGCCTTCCAGGGTGGCTCTTACAGCAAGGACATCATCTCTCTGTGGGCACCTCTGCCAACAGTGCTGGGCAAGCTCCCCAGTCCAGCCCTCTCTTTCTAGAGACCCTAGACTCTTTCTACAGAGGTCTTCTCACCCCGGACCTGACTGGAGCCCCCAGCCCAGCCCTCTTTCACTGCCCACAATGTACTCTGGGCACAAGGCAGGTCTTGTTGCTCGGTGCCCCAGAAACCTATGGACACTTCCCCCAGAGTGGCCAGGAACCACAGATGGTCAGCACCATGGGCGCAGCAAAGCCACAGTCAAGAGTTGGAAGGAACCCTTGCTGGCCCTTCCACAGGCTGCTCCCTGGAGGGCTGCAGTGTGGCTTTTCCACCTCCCTCTCCAATGACTCTTGACCCCACCGGAGCAGAGTTCAGGTCCAGGCACATCTGAGTCCCCTCATCTACAGGTGTGCCCAGACAGTGGTGAGCTTCAGCCCACAGTAGTTCAGTCAGTGTGTTCACTGAACACATATGAGGACCATCTCCACAAATCCCAGGCTTCTTGGCCCTCCTCCGGTCCCCATCACAATGGGAAACTTAAGAGGGTTGTGGGGTCCCCTCAGCTGGTCCACAGCACCACCACAAAGCCCTCCACTATTACTCTGTAGTGAGCAGGCATGTAGTCGTGCATGCATGCTAAGTCACTTTAATCATGTCTGACTCTTTGCTACCCTATGGACTATAGCCAGCCAGGCTCCGCAGTCCATGGGGTTCTCCAGGCAGGAATATTGGAGTTGGTTGCCATGCCCTCCTCCAAGGGATATTCCTGACCCAAAGATCAAATCCGCCTCTCTTACATCTCCAACACTGGCAGATGGTTTCTTTCCCGCTAGTGCCACTCAGCAGGTTGGGAGTAGGTGCAGTAACTGAGATCACATTTCCTTCTGATGACTCTCATTGTCTTCACAACACAGCCCCACCCATCTTCCCATTATCATCTTTCACCATGCCTAGGCTTCCAGATGGGGCTGTGAAGGGATGGAGGAAACCAAAGAGGACCTCTCTCTGTGTCTTCAGTGGCCACAGTGTATTGATCTGCCCAGTACACCGTTTGGCATGACATTTGACCCCACCTCTAACCACCCAGCACCTAGTCCAGAGGTGGTCACATGGCCCAGCGCTGTGGGTCAGTCAGTCCTGTGACTGCAGAGCACTTCATCTCCTATGTTCTTCATGAAAGAACATAGGAGATGAGTCTGAGTAATCGGAGTTTAGTCCTGCTTTTTTGCAGGGCCCTTAGGAAAGATTTGGGCCCTTTCTCCAGGATCCCACATACAGGGACAATGTGAGCATGAGGCCACCCCTGGACTCCTTGCAGCCATGCAGAGAGTGCCATTGTCAAGGGCCCTGGATGCTTGCAGTCTCCTCCACCCCTGAGCTTTCCCAATTACAGGCATGAAGATCAACGCCTTTCTTTTCTCTTTTCCTAAGCGTGTTGAGCATTTCGGAGAATTTCTGTTACTTAAGCCTGAAAAAGTCATGACAGGTTCACCAGGACAACGTTCAATCTTCTTCACCCAACGTCTGTCTAAGTTTCCCCTTATGTGAAGACTGCAGGGTCCCAGAAACATCCCATGAGGTCATCCTAGAGACTGGTCTAAGGGTCTCAGAATAGACAAGTAGAAGGTGCCAAGTAGGCACAAGCTTAGGCCCCAAACCACAGTGAGATGGGAGCCAGCAGGTACCATTGAGTCACCTGGGAAACTATGGGGAAGGTCAGGGACTGTTCTCAATGTGTGATGAATCTGGGGGTGATGGGGAGCTGCTGGTAGCTTCTGAGCAGAGCCATGATATACCTTGTCCTCCAAGTGGTGACCAGGACACTCAGGGACATCAGGGACAAAATGGGGGTTGGAGGAGGTGGTGACCACACAGGAGGTTCTCAAGGACCCGTATGGAGAGGAAGGGAGGGCTCAGGGAACATCAGGAGGGAACCCCTGGGGGCTTGGCATCTGTTTGTGCTGCCCCTTGAAGCATCATTTGTACCATCACGGCAAGTGGGCAGAGAACAGAGGCAGATGGTGCTGGGGAAGCAGCAGTCAGGCACTGGCAGGACAAAGGAGGATGACAGGGACGTCTGCTCAGAACCGTGCACGCAGAGTCCAAAGCCTAAAAATTGGCCAGGCTCCCAGAGCCCTCCTAGACCTCAGCCCTCCATGACTCAGCTGGGGACCAGGGATGGGAAGGGACCAGCCCAAGGCTGCCTGGGGCTCTCCAGCAGCTCCGGGGGCCAGGTGTCCAGAGCCACAGCCCCACATCTGCCCGGTTCACTCGAGCCCCAACCTGGGAGGCTGCCTCATGTTTCCCTCGCTGGGAAATCACCCTGGGAGGTCACTTAGCAGGGAAGTAGGGCCTGCCATGGAACACGTGTTTAACGGTAAAACACCGGCAATGAGGAGCAGTTTGTTGGCCATAAATCTCTCTAGAATTTTTAAAGGACCTAGGGAATATTGACATGAACTAAATCTAATAAAACATTCATTTAATTAAACTTTAAATGATCCAAATATTTGCTGTTTGGTTAATATTTGTGTAGCTGACATGAGCAGAATTATGATGGTTTTGTCAGTATTCACGCATTCTAATTTTGCCTGAGTCTTTCCTGTGAAATCGCACATCTTCAGACATACAAATGCCTTGGGGCACGCTCAGGAAAAATGTGGGAAGCAGCCGTCCCAGCAGTGGATGGTGCACAGGCTTCCCACTTGGGTTCGTTTGCTTGTTTGTTTATTTTCAGCCCTGTGCTACAGGCTCCTCCAGACATTTTTCTATAACTGTTAAAACACAACTTTGTGTTTCTGAGTGTAGAGGGAGGCATACGGCTGACTGTCCTCTGCCACCTCTGGTCCCTACTGCAGGGGCCCCTGGTTGCCCTGCCCGCAGGCACCCTCAGCAGGGATCAGCGCCACTGTGCTCCTGGCCTGGGCACTCCTCAGCCCAGTGGAGTCCCGAGTCCCATGCTTCCCAACAGTTCTGCCTCCCAAGCCCCTGCTGGCACAGTCAGGCTCAGGTCTGAGAGTCTGATGCCATCCTTAAGTACAGAGGCACAGAGCATACCATGGCCCAGCCATGAACCATCGGGCCCCTCCACACCACCCAGGATCAAGGGGGCTCTGGCAGATGAATGCAGACCCTGGCTCTCTGCCGCGTCCATGTGGTCACTCTAGGTGCGGAGGGGCGCCAGCCAGGTGAGAGAGGTTTCAGCCTCCTCTTCGAGCCTCCTTGGTTCCCCGTACCTGCATACTAGCAGGCAAGTTCTCTGCCCTTCCCGCTGTGTCCCTCCCTATTCCTCTGGGGACAAGGGGGCTTTCCACACTCCTTCCAACTTCCATAGGGCCTTGAGGCTCATCTCAGGAGGGAGAACGGTCTCCTCTGTACTTGGGCACAGAGCTAAACAATATTAGTAAATCCCTCTCCCAGTCTCTGCCCCTCTGAATGTCTGAAACCTGGGTCCTACTACAGGGGGGTTAGTGCCTTCTCTGCCCTGAGCAATAAGCCTCATGACTCAGAGGTGGGAGGGCAGCAAGTTGAACATGATTTAAGAGGGAGCTTGAAATGCATCACTTCAGTGTTTATAAAATATTATGCCGTTTGCGTCTGCATCAATCACTCGGTGCTTATCTTTTCCTCATGTGGCTCCTTCACCAGGAGTCCCATTTTTCCTGTGTGTGATTGTCCCCTCTCCACTGGCCTGTTGCCTTTTCTTCCCTCTGTATTTCTGTTTCCTTCATTTTTCATTCAGCCATCCAACGAGCACTGATTAAGCACCTAGTGTATATCTTGTTCATCTTTGTGGGCCCAGGGCTGGGCCATGAGTGTTTGTAGCTGGGGGAAGGGCTTTGCTGCCCAGGACTGGACTGGTCTCTACTGCACCAGCTCTCACTGCACCTGCTCTGCAACGTGTGGCACCTGTGACGGATTTTGCTCCCCTTCTCCACCGCCCCCCTCCCCCTGACACACACATACTAGCAAGAGAGTGTGAGCCTAGGTGTGCTACCTGGTCACAGCTCAAACGTGTCCCACTAAGTCGCAGAGCTCAGGTCCCAACTCTGGGCCTTGCTCCACAACCTGTCAGGGCCCCCCAGGTCCTAGCACCCTTTGCTGGCATCCCAGAATCAACCCAGGCCCCCAGAGCCAGCACGCCTCCCTCTGCCGGCGCTGCCTCTCCAAACTGCCCAAGAAGATAGGAGGGAAGGGCAGTAGGGAGGCCATGCAGTCAGCAAAGCCAGCGACTCCCCACTCCAAACCTCATCCCATTTTGGCATTTGAGTAGCCTGAGTTTGATTTTTTTCGTTAACCCTGAGAATTCTGAAAGGCCTGTGATTCTGAAAGGGAGGTAATTTAGACCCTCCCCATTTGCCTGACAAGTAATTAGTCTTAATGCCAGTTATCAAGTGAAGTGGCAAGGATTAGTCATTTGTGCAGCCCAAATTACACTTAAAAAAAATAAAGGCTGCAGTGCATGGTCGCTGAACAGAAACCCAAATCCAAGTTCACAAGCTCCTTAGGCAGCAGCAAACCTTCAAAGGTCAGCCAGTTCTCTCCCCAGACTGCAGACAGTGCAACCTTTAATTTGCCCCCAGGTGGGCGAGAAACCTGTCGGCCCAGCCAGCGGACCTTGACTGCACTTGGCAAGGCCCAGACTCCATGGGGCCTGGTGAGCGCAGGGCGGGGCTGGTGCATCTGGCTCCCCGGTTTCAGCGGGGCAGCCCCATGGCCCCAGCAAGCCCACCTCCCTGGCTTCACTCACAGATCCACAGCCCTGAAACTTCCCCTGCGCTAACTATGGTTCCTGACCTGATGTGACTCACAGAGCCCTTGGAGTGTTTGATAAAAGTCATGGCCCCTCTCCCAGGAATTGTGTCTATCTGTCCATTTAGCCAGCCCACTGTGGATAATGCTTCTGATCCCTGAAGTTCCCTGGGCCCTTGACCTGCAGTAGATCCCCTTGGCCACATCCTTTCAAGTAGAGACTTCACCCCCTTGGACCTGCAGCTGACAGCATCTCCTTTCCCTGCAGAGGTGGTGCAGCTCAGCCTTGCCCCCGAGGAGCGGGTCAGTGTGGCCACAGTGACCGTGGGACTGAGCACGGTGCTGACCTGCGCCATCCGCGGAGACCTGCGGCCACCCATCGTCTGGAAGCGCAACGGGCTGGCCCTAAACTTCCTGGATTTGGAAGACATCAATGTAAGTCACCAGGCTCTGTCTGAGCTCCGCCCCACCGCCTGGGGAGGCCAGCTGTGTGAGATGCCTTGTGGGAGCTGCAGGGCCAGAGGGCTTTCTTTTCATATCCCGCATTGGTGCCATCCAGCCTGGTGTCTGGAGTTATCAGTCCCACCTTGTGCAGAGAATAGGATGGATGGATGGTGTCTGCAAACTTCAGCCAGGCCCAGAATAAGGTGAATACTGGGGGGAGGTCTGGTGGGCGGGGCAGGAGGTTCCCGGGAAGGGGAGAGCATCTGGCTTGTGGGTGGAGATGCTCTCTCTCTCCCGGGGGAGTCTCTAGATCCTGAAGCTGGGAAGGGCACAGACAGCTGGACACTGGGGAGAGGGCACCTCCTGTGGAGGGCAGAGGTGGCCTCTGGGATGCTTGACTGGAAGGCAGGGGCAGGGGGCGAGGTATAAGAAAACGAGATCAGACCAGAGGGACCTGCCCTGAGATCTTGTTCGCTGGGCAAGGAGTATGGATGTGATGAGTTTAGAGGAAAAAGAGAGTTCCTGTGTCATCACAGCCCAATGTGAGCAATGGGGGGCCTCCTGGGCTCTGAGGGCCCCAGGCAGTGTGCACTGGGGTCCCAGCATCACCCCACTCTGCCGCTATGACTGGACAGTTTCTTAAGTGGATCCTCAGTGAATTAATCAATTAGAAAAGCAACGTTAGTGTTGCCTCCCTTCTGTGGGCCTTGAGGAATAGAAGGATTGAAGAGTATGCCCTGGCCCTGGTTTGGCACGGGGCGGGGGGCGAGGGGGCGGTGGTTTCCCAGGAGTTCACGTGAGACGATGGAGTAATGTCACCCACGCAGGGTGCTGCCAGGAGGGTCTATAGGTCTTGAGCTACAGTGACAGGAATTCAAGTTTCAGGCAGAGACAAGCAGCCCTGGTCTCCTTGGCTCAGGACAGGCCAACCCAGAACGGGCCACTTGGCCCCAAGACGGAAGACCTATGGAGTCAGTGGTCAGTTCACACTAGCAGCTGTAAGGTGGGGGTTAAGGTGCCGAGGCAGAGAGAACTGGCCTGGGCCATGCGACCCCATGAGTTGGACTAGCACAAAGGGCCAGGGTGTACCCCAAAAAGAGACCAATCGGAACTGCTTGGATGGAGCACCACTCCAGCCATCAGCCCTGCCCCGCACTGGAGTGACCCATCACATCAGATCGTGAGCTCCCCATCCCTAGAGGCATACAAGCTCAGGGTCATGGTAAACAGTGCTGCCAGCCACAAGAAGGCAGCTAAACCCCATGGCCTTAAAGATCTCGTCCAGCTCTGAGACTGCTTTGTGGAAAGAGAGGGTAACAGAAATCACAAAGCTGGGACTCCGCTACTCTCTGGGTCCCTGTGATGCACACTGAGACGGTTGGGGAAGCAGATGGGAAGCGGGGGTCACTCTGGAGTCCAGCCCTGGGCAGGGCTGGGCAGAAGTGCCCTTCCCCCACCTTTGTCACACCAGGCAAGATGGTTTCCTTGCAGTTTCCCCTCTATAGTGAGCACAGACAGCATCCACCCACCTCTGAATGTCAGTGCCAGCACAAGCCTGGTTGCTTGCTGGTCAGGTGCTCAGTGGGCAGAGTTCTTCCCCTGAGCCTAAGATGCCCAGGGTTGTCTGAGATCTTAGCAAGGAAGGCAGTGTCCTGCTTGTGAAGACTGGGGTGTGTATGTATGTGCATGTGCAGGTTATGTGTGTTGATGAGGTGCACGTTTGTGCGTGCAAACCTCTCAGGGTGAGTTGTCAGCGTTTAACCACGATCGGCCAGTGGTGATTAATTCAGAACTAGGTCAGGCCTGCCTGTGTCTGAACATCCATGTGCATTGCTTGATGCTCTATTTAAAGACAGTAGAAATAAAGGCAGAGGCAGAGCTCCTCTTAATGCACTTGCCATCAGTTAATTAAATTACTTTGGGTGTCTTTCCCCTCCCTCGAACATGCCTCCAGCACCAACTCAATTGCATTTCTACTTTTCACAGAGAGGTTAGCAATTTGGGTAATTGTGGTGCGACTGGAGATTAATGGCCTCTCGTTACCTCCCAGGAAACCCTTGCTCCTCTGGGCAAGTGAGCAGCCCACGAGCAAGCAGGGCCCTGTGCTTCTGAGAAACCCCCAAGTGAGGGCGCAGGGCAGTGCTAGCCCCACAGGGGTCCTGACTTGATACATGCAAACACACACACAACACACTCACACACACAGACACATATACATACACACACATGTATACCTGCCTTCAAGAGAGGAGAGAGACAGCACAGCCTTACTCATGAAGGGCACAGGCTCCAGGGTCAAAGGGGCCTGGGTTTAAGTCTCAGCTCTACCACCTCCTGGCTTAGCGACCCTGGAAATGGCATTTGACTTCTCTAAGCCTCAGTTTCCTCTTCTGTGGAAAGGGGATGAATAATAGATCCTGTCTCATAGGGCTATAATGAGGATTAAAAGACACATGAAGTTCTTAGCACATAATGTCCGTGCTATTATGCTCTCATTTTCATTATTTCTATTATTACTACTTCTCCCACCAGACAGCACTCTCAACCCCTTGCAGCCTGAGTCCGCAACCAGCAGTCAGCACGGTCTGGTGAGGCCCCCGTCAGGCAGATGTGACTCTGGGATGGTCCCTGCTGCCTGTCGTCACCTTGATTCAGGTCAGCCTTGATTCATCCAGGGGGAGACACTGACCAGCACCTCCAGTGGGTCCAGGGCCTCCCTGGGTGAGCCATACACCTGCTCTGAGCCTGAGGGGCAGCAGAGATGAGGTTGTCCTCCTTGAGAGGCCATTTTCAGGCTGAGCATGTTGGCAGGGGGGGCACCCCACCCAGTGACTGGCACACAGCAGGGGTTCATTAAGCACAGCCCTGCTCTGGAAGGTGAGAGAAATAGCCATAGGAGGAAATTAGGCTGTATCAGGGCAAGGCTGGGTCATCAGGGCATTCCTGAAGCAAGACGGGTCACAGGAGAACAGTCCAGGGGACTACCCTGGTAGAGCAAAGATCAGGGATCAGTGGGTTTGTAGAGCCCCACAGCCTGTGGCATCTCAGCGCCTACCCCATCCTGCCGTAGTCAGAGATGAAACACAACACGATCACAGGCCTTGTAAGGAGCGACTGGCTCCGAAATGCTGCACTGACAGGGAAAGCTGATCAGCTTACAAAACCCAAGGCGGGGAGATTAGAGAGCACACAGAGGTGTGGGCCTCCTTTCTTTGTCATTTGTATGAGACATCTTGATTGGCAACAAAATATTAATCACTTTTTCACTACTCTCTTAATGAGAAGCTTTCATGGGCAACAAAATATTAATTTGTCTTGTCTCATCTGTTAAGAATTCCGTTAATGAATTCGGTCACAGAGCTATTACAGAATGCCATGCTAATGACACATGTAATTAAACTTCTCTGACTTGCCAACATCAAGGAGGCCCCAAGCATCAGAATAATATTTGCTCAGAAAGTAAATGTACCCGTTTAGCCCGGAGCCGCGCAAGGAGGAGCCCCTCAGATTCCCCAGTGAGCGATGTCGCTGTCAGGAGCAGGCAGGAGTCGCCAGTGTGTACAAGGTTTTCCAGACAGCACACGTGAGGAAGCCTCCTCTGGATTCACTTACGAGTGGCAAGCCCAGTGCCAGCATAGAGTAAAGACACTCTCCCTGGCTTCGAGGGGACAGCACAGCACAGCGTAGCAGGTCCTAGGGACCTGGTGTTCCCCCACCAAAGAATGCCTGAGCCCTCCCCCCAGCAAGACATCTCAGTCTCACAGCAGCCCGGACCATGAGGGGCCCTGACTCAGCTGCAACCAGAAAAACAAACCCCCCGAGCAGAAGGCAGCACTGGATACTAGGAGTGCAAAGGCCCCCCAGACAGGCGCCCCCCGCCTGGGGTGGGAATCTGCCCCCCTCCCAGCAGTGGGTCTCCAGATTATGATACCTCCTCCTGTTTGCATGACAGTTTCTATGTGTGCACTACCTCCGGAGCTCACAAAGGGTGGCCTGTAATTTGTTTATTTCCCAGCCAACTGCTGGGATCTCTACAGGAGCAGCTGTGGGTCTAGCAGCTTCAGACCTAGCCCTGTGCCCCCCACCTCAACCCTCAAGGACCCAGGGCCATGGCTCCAGCTCAGAAGGTGCCCTGGTCTCGGACCAGGCTGCTGGCCAGGAGGGCACCTACACTGGTGTGCCAGGGTGACCCTGCACCTCTCAGCACCATCCCCAGCCCCGTGGACCTGTGGTCAGCCCACCCAGCCTCTGTCCTGCTCTGCTCAGACAGCACAGGGCCACGTGGGAGAAGGGTACCCCGTCATCCCAGGGGGCCACAACCAGAGCCTGTCGGGGGAGCTTTTGCTAGGGAAGGACTCTGCCTTAGGAGGCAGTGAGATGCCCTCACCACAGGTACCAAAGGAGGAAGAGGACCAAACGGGTCCCCTTTGAGGGCTCTCTGGGCCCTGGGGTCATGTAGTGCTGTGATAAGGGAATCATCTGGGTGATAGAGCCCTGTGGGATATGAGTCCTGCATAGGAGCCAGGAAGCTCCCTTTCTCACCGGACAACAGAGCCTCAATCTTCCTTGTCTCGTAAGGGCTCAGAGCCAGTCTTCAGTCCGGGGTGGGGCCCATCTCAGCAGCAGATCCATACACTCCTCACCTAGCCGGGCCTACACACTGGGTGTTCTTCAGGGTTGGGGGAGGCTGCCCCACTATCCGCAGAAGCAGGGCCCATCCCGGCCTCAGCACCCTGCCCAGACCACACAGCAGCTACTCAGGAAGTGAAGGGACCGTCCCCAAACCCAGTCTGCACCCCCTGCTCCAACAATATCACCTGCCCTCGCCATGTAACTGTCTTCCTCACTGTCCTTTATGTCTCTAGGGACAAGGGCTGCCCATGAGGGGAGCAGAAGCAGGGAGAAGACATCCCTAAAGTCCCAGAAATTAGCTGATCCCCAAACCCTTGCAAGTGTTAACACAGGTATTTCTACCATTGGTACCAAGATGCTGCTGTGTCTGGGGGGCCGGTCTCCGTGATAGTCCATTCAGAAGCATCATCTCATTTAATCCTCATCACAACCCTATGAGGCAAATAGAGTTCTGTCGCTCGGGTTTCAGGAACTTACCGGAGCCTGCAGCCAACCTGCACACCCCAGTTAGAGCTTCATGGGTTCCTTGCTCTTAGGACAATAGCATCTAGTACCCAGCATTGCCAGGGTCTCACTCTGGGGCAGCTGAACCTACCTTCTGCTCTAGCAGTAATGGCTACAGTACCTGAGCCCCAGTGGACGTGTCCACTCTGGGTGCAGCCGTATGTCTGGTGCTCCAGGTCTCATTAGCTGCTGGCTTCTGCCACAGCAAAGAGAAGGCAGAAAGCTCTTAGACCAGCACATGGAGTTGTTTGGCCAAGATATTCTCAGGGAGAGGAAACATTTTTCTATTGTATTCTTCTTTAAAAAAAAAAAAAAAAAGCTCACAACAAACCCTAGTATATTGCAAATGACTTGAAAGAGCCACTCTTTTTTGTCGGTTTTTTTCTTTCACCAAATCTCCCTATTTGGGGCTTTCAAATGTCGACAGGCAGAGTACAGTGATAAAAGCAGAAAAACAAAACCCATTAGAAGAAAGTATTTGTGGCAGTGTTTGAAGGATGTGTTAAAAGGTTCACTTTTTTCCCATGCCTAAATGGTGTAAAACCATGAACAAATAACTCTAATGAAGCATACGCTCTCAGCCAGCTCTTCTTTGGAAGTGAGTTATTAAAAAGACCAAAAGAGAATGATTTAGGAGCTCATGACTCATTTAATTTTTATTGTCTTTATATGAACCAGTCATGAATCCGTTGTAAAAAGATGAGAGGCGTTTGATTAGCATGGAGAGCTGTTTGCAACATGCTAGACCGTGGTTGTAGGTTCTGCATTAAAATAATCTCATTAAACGCTTGGGTACATTTTGTTTTAAGATCTTGGAAAACACTCTACTTGAAGCATTCAAAGGCTTTGGCCAGTTCTCTCCAGCTCCTGTCAAATAAACCCTGGTTACGGATGCACCTCCGGTTCTTTTGAGCTTTGGATGAGCTCAAACCACTAGGATTGGCCAAAGCTCTCCTAGAGACAGAGCTTGGCCCATGGTACAACAGCTTGTAGAGCTCATGGGGGACTCTGCCCTTCCAAGTACCTCATCTGGCCTTAGCTTTCTCAGTGGCCTCCTCAGGGTCACCCCTTATTCTCATTCTTAGTGACCACTTCTGGCCCCATCTCAAAGGTACAGGGCTCCTCAAGAAGGTTCTGATCCAGCTTCTAGACCCTAAATGCAGAGCTCCAAGCCCCATGCCGGAAGCTCACGTTCAGGCTGCTTTTAGGCTTTGCATCTGCAAACAACACTGCAGTGAGCATCTTTATACATACCTCTTTGCACATTTCTCTAAGTAGTTGTTTAAGTTCTTAGAAGTGGAGTAACTCCATCGAGGGTGGACACATTTTCTGTTTTGATGGATATTGCCAAATCTCCCTACAAAAAAAAGTTGCACCAAGTTTATAGCCCTTCCAGTGGTGTATACAAGTTTTAAACACCATAATAGGTGAAAATTCCTGATTGTAAGCCTTGTTGGTCCCTGAAATGAGCCATGGAAAGAAATTTAATCAAATCCTCTCCAGGATGTTTCATAAACAGCAAGAATGCCGATCAGCCATGTTGGCTGACAGTGTGATCCAGGTTAGAGGAGCTGGGAAGGCCCTCTTGGCTTGGGGACTCATGATCCAAGTCTCCCCGAGGGAGGGCTGCAGGCTTCCCAGATGAAGGCAGCAGGTTCTAGACAGTTTGAAACTTCAGTTTGTTACCGACCAGGGTTCTTGGCCTTCCCTCAGTCAATAGAAATTCACTAGGGCCCAGACAAGAAATTCAGGCAAGGCTTTATTGGGGACCCTGCTGCAGCAGAGGGGAGCAAAAATAAACGACAGTTTCCCTTGCTTGCTTGCTTCTGAGGGGGACAAGCTGATTCCTCATGTGGGGTGAGGGTAGGGGTGTGGCCGGGGGTCTGGCTAGAGGTGTGGTCTAGGTGTTTTGCTCACCTGTTAGGTAGTGCTGTCTGCAGGGGGCACGTGCAGTGCAGACATCTCTGAGGACCCGCCATCACCAAGGCGCTGCAGTGTTTGGGTCCATTTGTGCAGGTGGGATGCTAGGGTTCATGAGATTCATGGGGACAGAGTCAAATCGGCCTGGAGGGAAAGACCCTCTACTTTCTCCATCCTCTCCAAAGAAAGCCAAGGAAGCTCCTAAGAAGGGCAGAGTTAGAAAAGCTTGGAATAAATGTCTCTAAATGGAGTTTTAAACTTGTAGCATTGACAGTGAAAAGTGAAAGTCACTCAGTAGTGTTCAACTCTTTGTGACTCCATGTACAGTCCATGGAATTCTCCAGGCCAGAATACTGAAGTGGGTAGCCGTTTCCGTCTCCAGGGGATCTTCCCAACCCAGGATCAAACCCAGGTCTCCTGCATTGCAGGCGGATTCTTTACCAGCCAAGCCGCAAGGGAAGCCCAGCATTGACAATACCATTAACTTCACCTCTGAAATCATTTTGGAGTCCTTGTGTTTAACATTTAGTCACTAAATAGTCAGCACTGATGGCTCATTTTCTTATTACTTCGACCTGACTCACATGTATCACTGTGACAACATCTCCCATCTTGCCTCTGCTTAAATATTGTTTAATACTCAAGTCTTATTTAATTGCTTGCTTTATTAAGGGCAGATACCTAGAAAATAGCTTCTTAAAAGGCAAAACCCATTTCTTTAAGTAAAATCATCTCTTTTCCAAAGACAGATGTGCATCAATACAAAGAATGGTCTAATCTAGCATCTGTTTATTTCTGGAAGGAACCTTGATTTTGCTAATACATTTCTATGCATCAGAGCAAAAGAAAAAAAAAAAGCCATCCATAAAAAGACAATTACAGAGATGCAATCAAGCACTGATAGCAGTATTCAGACACATCTCAGAGAACCTTCAGGAGAGAAAGGATTGCAGCTTTAGTTTTATGTAACTTCTTTTAAATCAATTTTTAAAGTAATTTCTTTACATCCAATGAGGGAAATTTGATTTCTGTAGCCAGTATTCATGTCCCAGAAACAATATGCACTTTTTTTCTATAATTATATGATGCCCATTGTTTCAGCCCAGAGACTTTTTTTTTTTTTTTTTTTTAGTACAGAATCACATTTTCCCCAGAGCCTAAGTCACAGGCTGTTAATGAGTTAGGTGTTCCAAATAGTGCATCACCCATCCAGCAGCCCCACACCCTCCACACCTGAGGGACCACACCTCTGCTCCCAGGAACACTGAGGGAAAAGCAGAGGCTAAGCAACTCTGATGCTGCTGCTGCTGCTGCTGAGTCGCTTCAGTCGTGTCCAACTCTGTGCGACCCCGTAGACAGCAGCCCACCAGGCTCCTCCGTCCCTGGGATTCTCCAGGCAAGAATACTGGAGTGGGTTGCCGTGTCCTTCTCCTAAGTCCCTTCAGTCATGTCCGACTCTGTGCAATTCTGTGGACAGCAGCCCACCAGGCTCCTCTGTCCACGGGGTTCTCCAGACAAGAACACTGGAGTGGGTCGCCATTTCCTTCTCCAAGCAACTCTGTTAGAGGCTCACAGAAGCCGTGAGCCTAGTCTGGGGTTGCATGGACTCTGCCGGCTGCCATGTGTGGAGCCCTCCCAGCGTGCCCCGGTCTGAGAATGCAGTGTGGAGAAGGAGGCAGGGTGGGGAAGTGGGGACAAGGCCTGAGATTGGCTCTCTGCCTCCCTACCAGCCACTTGATTTGTACCCCCATGTGACTGGCAATATCTGGGGGCATGGTACGTCAGGATACATCCTGGACATGTCCATTGTCCAACCCGAAGAACCAAAATCAGGAAAGCCCCTGCAGAGAGCCCAGCTCAGGGCCTTGTACGGTCTGCTCAATGAGTATCTACTGAGGGCCACCCTGTGTCAGTCCTACGCCAGGACTGGGGACACAGCAGCGAGCAGCGGGCACCAGTGTCCCTGCCCTCCCCCAGGGCACTCACATGCTAGTCAAGGAGACAGGTGGCAAACAGTACGCTAAATGGGAGTAAGACAAGGGGCGTCGCTGGGCTGTGATGCGGAGGAAGGACGCAGAGCACAGCAGTGGAGCTCACTGCATCGAGCCTGTGGCAATACCAGTGGAGGTGGTGGAGAAGGTCAGACTCTGAATATATTGTGCAGGAGGGCTCTACTTTCTCATTCTGTGGGGACTGGCTTTTGTTTTACTTTATGGTTTTCAGGGCTTTTTTCTGAGGCTTAAACCGGGCAATGTGTGTCAAGATTCCCAGCACACAGTTAGCTCATGAACCCTGAACTGGTGGTGTTACCTAGCACTACCCTGCTGTGGACCGGTGGGCACCTCAGCCTTGGGGCCCTTCTCAGCCTGCAATCCCCATGACCACATCATCCCATTGAGGTGGCAGTACGAGCAGAGGGTGCCAGAACCCGAGACTGGCTACAAGGGCCCTCCTATAAGGAAGAGCTGTGGATAGGAAGGCTCAGGAAGGCAGCCCAGAGGGAAATGCCAGGGGACTCCCCCGCAGCATCAAACTCCGAGAGCAAATGGGTCTGGTGTCGCCCTTTGGGATGGAGTCTGTAGTCTGTCTGGGAACCAACCAAGTGAGGTGCAGAGGGGTTCCCAAGGTAGGGGCCACACCCAGCTCCCCAGCCCTCTCTCAAGATGCCTTTCCAACCTCTGAGACTCCAAGCAAAATGTATTTTCCTTCAGACTTAGGTTTTAACATGGGAAACAGCTCAGATTAGAAACATGTCATCCCCAGAAGCGAGTAACTATTAACTTTTCATAAGCAACTCAGGTATGAACCCTTTATGACTCTGTTCTGACACAGGACAAATCAGCTATCTGGTGTTTTATTTTTATTATCGAAGTTTCCACCGGGTAATCGGAATGAGGCTTTTTAAAGCAGAGCAATGTTTCAAAGAAAACTCTTAAGGGTTCCTGCAGCCTTCTCCAATGTTTTACCCCAGTGGGAGCACTTCTGAGTATCATTTTCCTTGATACCAAGAGCAGGCTGCATGCATCCACTTTCCACCTTTCTTAACCCAGACCTCACTTGGGCCTGCACCCCTCATTAGGTTAACTAGCCAGAAAGCCTCCTTAAAGGACTTGTGATTGTGACTGGGCCCTTGCCACACTGACTAGTGGCCTTTGTCCCTCCTGCCACCAAATTGCTTCCGTGGGAGGAGGGAGCTCAGGAAGGACAAGAGAAATAACAGGAGGGATGGTTTGGTGTTGTCTCCAAGGGGTCAAGAGGAGTTTTGCATCTTCTGTTAATAATAAGAAAAGTAGACAAATGTATACCTATGGCTGATTCATGTTGACATATGGCAGAAACCAACACAGTATTGTAAAGCAATTATCCTTCAATTAAAAATAAATAAGTTTTTTAAAAATAAGAATAAGAAAAGGAGCAGCCCCATGTCTGTCATGCTTCCCATCGGCAGACAGGGCATAGGAATTTTCCACAACTTCCAGGCAGGGGAAGCCAGTTCCCAGAGGGATGAGGGGACTTTGGTCAGTGACAGTTCAAGCTAAAACCTGAGTCTCCTGAGTGCAGCACCGCACTTCCCCCATCACTCCTTGCGGCTAGGGCTGCCAGCCCCATTTCTTACCAGGGAGTCAGGATCTGTTCTGCCCCATAAACTGAGTACCACACCTCAGACATGTTTGGTAGCTAACACCAAACTCCCTGAAACGCCAGGCAATTCCATCCCCAGCCTGTCTGCAGCTAGTGCCTGGATGGGGCCAGCATTGTGCAGGGCTCTGCAGAAGAGGCAGCTGGCTGGAAAGCCCTTGGGGCAGTGCTTCCTGCCCTGTGCTTAGCAGGTGACTTTGATCAGCCCAAAGCTCCCTGCTGCTCATCCCTCCCAAGGTGCTGGCCAAATCGGACCCCACAGTGAGGCTGCAGATGTCACAGGGACAAGGCTTACCACTGAGCCATCTCTCATGGAATGGCTGACATCGGCCCCACCTGCTCTCTTTTACGTCCTGCCCTGTTTTCTGTTTGCCTTCATTTTCCTCAGAGTTCTGTTTTCCTTTGCTGAGGTTACCCAGATCTCTGCAAGCTGCCTGAAATTATTTGGGGAGGGAGGTAAGATCTAAACCAGTGATAGGTAAACCGTACCCTGTGAGCCAAATGCAGCCCACCCCATTTTTTAATAAAATTTCATTGAAACATAGTGATACTCATGAATTTAGGTATCAGTATGGCTATTTTCACGCCTCAAGGCAGGGTTGAGTAGTTGACAGAGCCCTGTGGCCCACAAAGCCAAAATATTTGCTATCCAGTCTTAAGAACAAGTTTGCAAAGGAGGCCGCCCTCCAGAGCATCTCAACAGGTGGACAAAAGTCCAAAAAACCAGCCAAGCAGCAGCAGGATTAACAGGCAATGCAGGTGAGGCCAGCTGTAGAAATGGAGATGGAGGGTGCTGGGGAAGGCATTCAGCCGGGCCTCCCAGAGAAGGTGAATCAGGTCGTAAAATGATGTACAGGGTCTGAGCAAGCAGCACGGTGGAGACATGGCGGTCCTGCTGCCCAGCCCCACAGGCAGCTCTGGCTGAGCAAGGGGCCAGGCAGAAAGGACATCCTTGCAGCTGCAGGGTTTCTGTTTTCTGGCAAATCCCAAAATCTGGCTGTCCTTCCCAGCCCACTCAACAGAGAAGCCAATCTTGTCTTCCTTGCCCAAGCAGGACTTCGGAGAGGACGACTCCCTCTACATCACCAAGGTGACCACCATCCACATGGGCAATTACACCTGCCACGCCTCCGGCCACGAGCAGCTGTTCCAGACCCACGTCCTGCAGGTGAATGGTTAGTAAATGGCTCCATGCATATTGTTGCCCCAAAGTGTTCCCCAAAGGCTGCTCAGAATAACCCTCCTCCTCTCTTGCATTCTGTCTTCTTGAAGAAATACCTGACCCCAAAGTGTCCCATTGCTCCCGTATCTGGGGCGGTGGGCAGGGGCAGAGTCTGCTAACTCACTTCCCAGTCCAGCTCTTCCCTGAAGCCTCCTTTGATGAAGTGAGTCCAAGTGGGAGGGGGTGAGTCATTTAGGTGGGTCAGCACCCCAGGGAAATTTGACGTGTCAAGCCATGCCCAGCCTGAGCAGGGTGTCTGCACCAGAGAATAATGTGAAAGCTCCAAGTCAGCCCCAGATCCTTGGTGCCAGCCGGTGTCTGGGGCTTCTGTTTTAAGATAAAGTGTACACAGTGTTGAGGATCATTGCATCACAAGGTTCAGTATCACTTGCCTCTGGGATCCTGGGTGACAAGCCATTTAAGGACAACAGAGTAAGCCCAGCTTGCCTCTGCATTTGTCCTATAGGATGTTTTAGGGATTTTTATATTCATACTGCCTAAGTCATATTTTATTAGTATTTCCCTTGAGCTGGGACATACTTAATCCTCTGGGGTTTTGTGGCTATGCTTGTTGGCTTGACTCCAGATGTACAGTGAAGTTGCTGGATTTCATCAGAAATAACACACAGGTTCCTAGTTATAACATCCCTTGGATGAGCCATCCAAGCTGGCATTCAGAGTTCATTTGTGTGTGCAGCCGGTAGACAGTGTCTGGGTCACTCCAGGAGCAGATTGTGTGCTCTGCAGTGTGAAGAGGGCACTGCCATCTATAGCTGGCGAGTGGTACCCAGCGCTGTACAGTGTTGGTAAATACGTGGGTGCACAACAACTCCATGTGACTTGGCACAGCTCCCTCTGGTTCTCAGACCCGCTGAAAATGGGAAATCAAGAATTCCCAGATCCTCCATCCAACCCTTCACATCTTGCCCCCACCCCACAAGAACTGAGGGCACAAGGAGAGGGCTTGAGCCTGTCCCCTTCATTTCCTCCAGAACAAATCTGTGGGGAGAGGGGCCTGGGTAGGGGAATCCACCTGCCCAGGAGCCAGAGTAACTCACGAGTGAGAACCTGTCCTCACCTCAGGCTTCTGCAGGAGATGCTGTGGTCTTAAATACTTTCAATATACAAATTGCAGGTCCACACAAATTGCTGGGGGATCCTTCTGCCTCGTGGTCCCCCAGAATTCTGAGACAGAGCTCATGATGGGGGATGAACCATTTCCTCCCTCCCAGTGCCGAGTCCGGGAGCAGGGCCCAGACCTGTGGACACCATGTGCTGCTGGCTTTAAAGCAGAGACTAGGCTGCTCCCTGTCACTACTCGGGTGGAGAGTGGGCTGTGCAGCTAGAGAGTTTTGTTCAAGCCTCCCTACCCGCCCACCAGCCTCTTGCTAAAGGGGCTGCTTGGGGCCTCAGGAAGTTGAAACAGCAAAACCTCCCTGCTGAGATCCAGAGAGAAGCCTCGAAATCCATTTTCTGAGTGCTGAGAGATTTAAGGCTTCTCTTTAAGCTGAAGTCCTAGAGTCAGAGGCAGCACACTGGGACCTCTGTATTTTTTTAATAATTTTATTGGTTATTTATTTGTATTTCTGGTGCATCAGGCTTAGTTGCACAGTCAGGATCCGCGTTGCACCAAATAGGATCTTCCGTTGTGGCGCAGACTCTCTAGTTGTGGTGCACAGGCTCAGGAGTTGTGGCCTGTGGGCTTTGTTGTTCCGAGGCATGTGGAATCTTAGTTCCTTGACCAGGGATCAAACCCGTGTCCCCTGCATTGCAATGTGGATTCTTAACCATTGGGCCACCAGGGTAGTCCCAGGACCTCTGTATTTTGCAGTAGGCTTTCTACCTCACTCCATGGCGCACTGTGTTCAGCTCCATGGCGGTCAGGCTAGGCCATCCGGGTGGGCCTCACTCCAGGAGGCCTTGAAGTCCCTGGGCTGGGCTGGCCACTGGCACCTGGGGTGGCATTTGGGTCCATTAAGCAATTCCTCATGCAGGATAGCACTAAGGTAGACCCAATATTGCCTCCCAAGGACATGAGTCCATTGCTGGTTGACCAGGGACAAGACACAAGGTTTTCCGGAAGTGTATTCCAGAAGTGAAGCTTACTGTGTTGACTGAGAGGGAAGACCATCCTATCTGTGTGGGAAGATGGGAAGATGCTGTTGAAAGTAGAATGGCATGAAAGACACAATTACAGTAGGAATGTTTCCCAGATACCTACTGGGCACCTTCTCTGTTTCACAGATGAGGAAACTAGGGGTTGGAAACTACAGAGAGATTAAATTACTTGCCCAGGACCCTCAGCCCTACAATTAGTGACTGCAAAATAGATTTTGACACCAAAGCCTGGACTCTTAATGCCTTTTCCGCCCCTTCACTCTGGAACATTGCATTGTGGCTGCTGGAGAATCCAGGTGTGGTCAGTCGGCGGGTTGGTATTGATCTGCCAAAGGGGCACACTGTGGGGGTGGGAGGGTGTTGCAGATAGGAAACAGCAAACCTGCCTGGCCTACCCCCGCCTCAGGTGCTGAGCTCAGGTCAGAAGCAGCAGGCATCCAATGAAGGACTTATAGCTCAGATGTAAGGGCAGCCCCTGCCCTCAGCAGGACTGATGTTGGTGACCTGCAACAGCTTGGTCGTCCAGCTCTTGGTGGGTTCAGCAGACCCTGTGCAGACACCGATGCTGCTCAGGATCCCAGGGTCAAGAGGGCTGGGCTTCTAGGGAAAACTCACAGAGGCAGTGGGCTTGGGGGCTTCCAAGCAGAAGGACTGGGAAGGAGAGAAGGCACTGTCTGTGCTCAGTACAGAAGCAACACTACCTTGCTGGGTCATCTTGTTAGGAAGTTGTGAGAGAGCAGTAACAGGTTCATCTGTAGGATTTGTTCCTTTTTGTCATTCACCCCCAGCATGAGTCAAAGCATGAAAGATGTCCCCTAGTAACCTGGGTAGAATTAAGTGTGGTCACTCAGCTGTGCTGCAGGTGGTGAGGTTTGGTCTACTCTTGGCCTGGAGAGGGCCTGTGGCTTATTTAAGCCGAGGCAGCGCCTGGGACTCGAAGGGAGTGATGTTCTATGTCAGTTCCTCCTGCTAGCTTCTCCTCGGTCAGAGTGAGGACAGGAAGGGGAGGATGTGAAGTGGGGAGGGGACGCCTTGGCCAGCACCCTGCCTCTCAGAAAGCTCAGAATTCTCCAGGTGACCAGCAGGCGTGCCAAGTATGTAGCTGGTGGGCCCAAGAGACAGAGAAATCATTCATGCAAAACCACTCAGACGAATAGGAACTGGGTGAGGCTGTTTCACACAAGGCACAGTGCAGACCCAAACTGGAGACACTTTTGTCATAAGGTCAAGACATGAACTCTGAGCCAGAGAGGCCTGAGTTCAAATCCTAGTGCTGGTACTTCCTTGACATACATCTTAGGTGGGTAAACTCACCTGTAAAATGGGAATAACAATATACCTTATAGGCTTGATGAGATAGGATACGTGTCAAATGCTTGGGAAATACCTGGAAAGATGTAATTCAAAGTCCAGGATGGGACAGATGTAGGGGAGATTTTGTTTTGTCTCAAACCATATTTTAACCATAGTTGGTGCACACAGATGGTCTGAGCTCACAGAGCTTGCAACCCATAATACAGATGGGAAGATCAAGATCCAGAGCAAGTTGCCAGGCCAGGAATAAAATATAGACTTCTCCCTGGAGCTGCTTCATTCCCTGGTGGCAGGGGCAGGACCACACATACAGGCTGAGCTTCTGGGTGCCTTCTGGGGCTTCTCCATCCAGAACTCTGCCTTGACCTGGTTTGCTAAAGGGAACACTTCTAGGCAACTATTTCCTTTCTTTCTCAAATTATTAGTATAACTTCCCCATAGACCAGGCCTCCCAGAGATGAGACCCAAACACTGACATGATTTATAACTTCATGCAAACCTCCTGCATTGCTTCCATAAGAAAGAGGAAAAACTTCAGACATAAATGATTAATCCATTAAATTAAAAACACCCTCGACCTCCCCACAGTTCAGACAAGTAACGATTCATTCCCAAAACACAATAGTAATCTCCTGAATCTGTTGATTACTGCAGCTTGGTACTTTTGTGAATGTGCCTCTTACTTAAGACATATTTATGCTGCCTTTCACCTTGGAAATGATCGATGTTTCCCAAAGAAAATGTGCTGTTGCGTTATGTATTCAAATGTTTTCACGGGAAGGTTTTGCAAATTTAAAAGGAAATGAATGTGTTTACCCAGGACAACATTAATTTCGAATGATTTTGGTGTGTGAATTAACACAAAGGAAGAGAGGAGATCAGGGCCAAAGGAAAGCAATTGGGCTTTGCCTTGCTTCTGGCAGAGAGCTGCATCTCCACCCAGCCCTACCCTGGAGAGGGTAGTCTCTCACAAAGAAAATGCAGGACTTCTCTCTGATGGGAACCTACCCAAACGGGGACCTCAGGTACCAAGGTCTTAGATGCCTCCCTGCTCAGGGTTCTTCTCAGGCCCTCCCTCTCCTGGCAGGAGGCTGGATCCATGCCTCTGGTTACAGTGCTCACTCAGACCTGGTCCACACCACCTCAGTCTTAGCGATGCCCCATCACACTTGAGGAACACAGTTGGGTCCTGTAAGCAGTGACCAGGCTCCCACCCAAATGATGGGATGGTTTTATTTTTTCCCTCTAACATCCTAGTACCAGTTATCAACTCTGCAAAGGTCAAGGCAGGGCAAAATGGGCTTCTCGGTGGAGCTCCTTGGTGCCCTGGAGCCTGCCTTCCATTCACAGGCCACCCTACCCTCCACTCCAGCATGCAGGCCGTGGGGCCGGGAAGATCCAGGAGGCCGCTAGCACTGATCTAGCCCAGGGGCCTGGGTCAGTCTGCAGGGCCCCTTCCCATTGCTGCTGGCTGAGCTGTGCCACTTTGGCCTCCACCATGCCAGTCTCTCAGGAACCACGGGAGTGGAGGCCCAGGCCACTGTTTCTCAGAGCGGCAACAGCAGCTTCCAGGCCCAGGAGCCCACGTATGCACACACACTGAGACCTGGGCCCTGCCCCACCCCTCCCACATGCTCCTACCCTGTGAACGCCTCGCTCCCAGACAGGCCTGCCCTGCCCCGACTCCCCTGCCCTGTACTGATTGTTCCCTTGGCTAAGAATCTCCCTTCCCACCCTCATCCCCCCTCCACCCTGCCTTGCCACCAACACCACGCCATCCTCAGGATGGTCATTCATTCAACAAGCATTTACTGAATTTCTCTCCATAACACTCACCAGGCTAAGCACTGAAAACACAGCAGTGGAGACACCAAAATCCCCATCCTTGTGGAGCAAGTCAAAGGGTGGAAGATACTAAGGGGGGAAATGTTTTAAACAGGAGGGGATAAGGAGACTCCAGTAAAAGCTGGAAACTTTAGGTAGGATGGCAGGTCAAGGCCTTACTGAAAAGATGACATTGTGTCCATGTGGTGGGAAAGTCAAAGATGCCTCCAGACGATCTTTAAGGAGGAGGAGTGGCCATCCGCTGAGCGGAGAAGAGGGTGAAGGAGCAGGCTTGGGGAAGGAAGACCAGGAGCTGGTGGTGACATGATAAAGACAAGGTGTTATCATGTAGCCCGTGTGGTATCTAAGTCTGGAGTTGAAGGGAGAGGTTTTGACTGGAGGAATAAATGCCATATGCCTCACAGGGTGGGTGGTGTTTAAAGTCAATGGACCAAGGTAGAGGCTGAAGGAGAACAGATAGAGAAAGTCCAGCAAGCGGGCATGATAGCACTGGGCGCCTTGGGGGTGGGGGGGGTGGGGGGAGGGGCGGGGGGGGTGGTGGTGAGAAAGAGCAGGCAGGAAGGCACAGACAAAGCCAGAGATAGGAGGACCAGGAGTGTGGTATCCGGGACGGAGTGATCAGCTATGCTGAATTCAGCCAGAGGTAGGTCAGGGAAGGTGAGGACAAGGAACTGGCCATTGGATCGGGTCAGTGGAGCTGGGCGTCACTGAGGCCCAGAGCAGAGACGTTTCCATGGTGCTGCGGGGGGATGGGTCTGCTGGAGCTGGCTCTGGGGGGAAGAGAAGTGAGAGCCACCAAGTGCAGGTAACTCTTCAGGGTATTTCTAAGAAGAAAAACAAGGCACAGCTGGGGAGAGAAGCAGAGGCAAAGATGTTTGGGTTTTTTCCTCCCAAGATGGAAATTAAAAGCATTTGTGGACTGATAGGAAAGATCCAGTTGAAATGGGGAACTGATACAGGAGGGAAAGAAAAGTGCTGGAGCAATGTCCTGGATGAAATGTGAGGGGATGGAATCTAGGAATTAGGCTCGTGGGACAGAAAACTCAAAACCGGCGTTTTTCTGAAGAAGGGAAAGAGAGGGTCTGCCCCACCTCCCAGCCTATGGGGATGGGGGCAAAGGGGAGAGGGAGCCGCACCCACTTAAGAGGCTGCAGGAGAAGTGTCGCCAGGCTTCCATCTGAGTGAGAAGGTGAAGGGACACTCACAGAAGAGTCTGAGGAGAGAGGATATTTTGCTGATGGTGGAACATGGGTTCTAGAAGGTACAATAGCAGGTTTGGGATAAAGGATGCCCCCAGAGACCTCAGCTCTTGTGAAGACTGACAGGATCCCAAACCAAGGGCATGAGCAAACGTGACCTGGTGGTCCTGAGTTGGAGATGAGACTGGGGCGGGGCCACTGGGAGGCGGAGCATTTGAGGAGTGAGGCCCATCTTTAGTCTGATGGACAGACGGAGGTCTGAGGAGGAGCAGTTGTAGACCCCAGGATGGCTTCAGCAGCTGGAGACTCCAGTCCGGCCAAGGGTGCCCCTCTCGGCACCCGGGAGCCGTCTTCTAACCCCTGCCACTGGAGGCCCAGTGTCTTTGTCCAGCAAATAGACCCTTGTTTTTGAGTGGATGATTCCACACCTTCAACTTTCAGTCAGGGTTTGTTTTGTTCCATAATGCTGCCACCTTTTTCAGTTCAATCCATCTGTGAGAGCTTCCCCATTAGGGCTGACCCAGCATCTCACCTACAACCTGATGAATAGAAACCAGTCCCCCAGCCCTCTGGAATCAAAACACTGTGGGGTGGGCCCAGCATTGTTTCAACAGGCACCCCACCCCACCCTCCCACCAGGGGATGCAAGTACATGCTCAAGTTGACCTCTTCATGGGTCCACAGAGTCCCATCAGACCTCAGGGCAGGGGCAAAGGCCAGTCTTCAAGGCTGGTGCTGGCCATCAGGTACCTTACTGAGGAGAGCAGTCCACAAACCCACAGCTCACAGGACAAACCTATTATCAATAGAGGGGGAGGCACCATGGCAGAAGGAAGGTTGGTGTTTCCTTTGTGAGGTGGAGAGAGTGCATCTGAGTGCTCTATTCAGATAAGTCTTCCCAGACCCCATCCCCATTCGCCTTCTTGCCATGCCCATCACACTAGCAATTATGTTATTCACCTTCCTCCCGACAGAAAGCTTCATGAGGCCAGAGACTGGGCCAGTCTTTTTCACTGCTCTGTGTGTAATGCCTGACACTGATGGTTATTCAGTCACTTATTTCTGTATGATTCTTTGTGACCCCATGGACTGCAGCATGCCAGGCGTCCCTGTCATTCACTTTCCTAGAGCTTGCTCAAACTCATGTCCACGGAATCGGTGATGCCATCCAACCATCTCATCCTCTGTCACCCACTTCTCCTCCTGCCCTCAGTCTTTCCCAGCATCAGCATCTCTTCCAGTGACTCAGCTCTTTGCATCACGTGGCTGAAGTATTGGAGCTTCAGCTTCAGAATCAGTCCTTTCAATGAATGTTCAGGGTTGATTTCCTTTAGGACTGACTGGTTTGATCTCCATGTGTTCCAAGGGATAAGAGTTAATAAATGTTGGCTGCACAACATTGAGTTGACAGAACTGTGTAAAAATCAACCAAGACCATTAATGTGGTGCTGGACTCAAAGATGGGCATCCTCAGCCCTCCTCACCACCACCAGTGCCCCTGCGGTCTCTCCCTTTCCCTCCTCCTCTCCCCCTCCCCCATTAGCTATTGTAAGCCTTGAAATACTTTGTGATACCTGATATGAAAAAAAGGCCACACCATGACCTGTTTTTCAAAATTTCTTCTACTATTCTTGCACATTCTTCCTTCTAGCTAAATTTGAGAGTTGTTTTGTCAAGACCCCACCAATTGATTTGAACTGGAATTAGATTAAATGTTTGGCATAATTTGGAGTATCTTGTTTCCTAACAGCAGTAAGCCTTCCTATCCAAGACCATCTCTCTCTAGTTTTTCAAGCCTGTTTTCAGTGTCTTCGGGGGATGTTATAATTTCCTTCATGTCCGTCTGCTGTGTTTTCTGTCTCGTCACTGCGAGTACATAAGTTTGTCTGTTTGGGTGCTGGCCCCTTGACAGTATTCACTTCTAAACCCTTTCATTTTTGGTTCATTATCTGGACCATATCCAAACAAAGTATCATTTTTCTCCATCTCTTTAATATTTGTTCCTCCCCATTTCTTGCCTTCTGTTGACAATAACATCCACCAAATGTTGGCAGTCTGGTATTACCTTCTTTCCTCTTTTGTTTTTTTCCCCACTTCATGTTTCACCATTCTGAAAAGAATGGTGCCATTCTTTCATTTTATAGAGATATTCATCATTCTAGGAAGAAAATGTTATTCTGTTCCTATTTTATTGAGGTTTTTTCCCCCCAGGAAATGCATTTCGAGTTTTTCTTTCAAATGCCTTTTAGTGTCTAGCAAGATTATCAAATGGTGTTTCTTTTTTGACTGCCTTTGACTTGGATATGATTAAGTACAGAGTTCCTAATAGTCATTGAAGCATGTTATATTTGGTCCCAGTATGTTCTTTTAATTCCATGCTAGATTTGATTTGCTAATATTTTTATGTGTGTATTTGGTTTTTTGTGTTTTTAATTTATTTTATTTTGGAGTATAATTGATTTACAGTGTTGTGTTAGTTTCAGTTGTCCAGCTAAGTGATTTACTTATACATATACTCATTCTTTTTCAGATTCTTTCCCCCTCTAGGTTATTACAGAATATTCCATAAATTTCCATGTCCTATACAGTAAGTCCCTGTTGATTATCTGTTTTATATATGGTATGCTATGCATGCTAAGTCACTGAAATGGTGTCCAACTCTTTGCAACCCTATGGACCATAGCCAGCCAGCCTCCTCTATCCATGGGATTCTCCAGGCAAGAATACTGGAGTGGATTGCCATGCCCTCCTCCAGGGGATTTTTCCCACCCAGGAATTGAACCCGTGCTTCTTTTATCTCCAGCATTGGCAGACAGGTTCTTTATAATTAGTGCCACCTGGAAAAGTGAAAGTGTTAGTCACTTAGTTGTGTCCAGCTTTTTGCCAACCCATGGACTATAACCCACCAGGCTCTTCGGTCCATGGGATTCTCCAGGCAAGAATACTGGAATGGGTTGCCATTCCCTTCTCCAGGGGATCTTCCCGACCCAGGGATCAAACCCAGGTCTCCTGCATTGCAGGCAGATGCTTTATGGTCTGAGCCACCTGGGAAGCCCATTGTACTCATGTGCTCATTCACTCAGTTGTGACTGACTCTTTGCGACTCCATGAACTATAGCCCACCAGGCTCCTCTGCCCATGGGATTTTCTAGGCAAGAATACTGGAGTGGATTGCCAAAACTCCTAATTTATTCCTCTCCTTTACATTCCCCCTCTGGCAAGCATGAGTCTGCTTTTGAAGTCTATGGGTGCCAATAAGTTCATTTGTATCATTTTTCCCACATATAAATGATATCATATGACATTTCTCTTTGACTCCTCCTCCTGTCTCCAGGTCTGTCAATATCTGTTATTTTTACTTTGTATTGGAATGTGGTTGATTAATAGTGTTAGGTTTGTTAGTTTCAGGTTTACAGCAAAGTGATTCAGTTATACGTGTATCTATTCTTTCTCAAAAAGTTTTCCCATTTAGGTTATTACAGAATATTGAGCAGAATTCCATGTGTTATACAGTAGGTCATTTTTTAGTAGGTCCTATTTTAAATATAATGGGGTATATAGGTCTATCTCAAACTCCCGATGTATTCCTCCCCACAACCTTTCCACTTTGTTAACCATACGTTTATTTTCTAAGTCTGTGGGTCTGTTTCTACTTTGCAAATAAGTTCATTTGTATCATTTTTATAGATTCCGAATATCAATGGTATCATATGATATTTACCTTTCTCTGTCTGACTTACTTCACTTAGTAAGATAATCTCCATGTCCATCCATGTGGCAGCAAATGACATTATTTCATTCTTTATAATGGCTTATAAATTATACCACATATTCTTCATCTGTCAATAGACGTTTAAGTTGCTTCCATGTCTTGGCTATTGTACATAGCACTGCAGTGAACTTTGGGGTGAATGTATCTCTTTGAATCATGGTTTTCTCCAGATATACGCCCAGGAGTGGGACTGCTGGATCTTACGGCAACTCCTTAGGGATGTTTTCAGCTATTATCTCTTCAAATATTTTCTCAGGTTCACTCTCTCTCTCTTCTCCTTCTGGTACTCCTATAATGTGAATGTTGGTGCATTTAATTTTTTCTCTTCTGGCATCAGCTGTGCCAAGTGTCTTTCTTAGGGCATTTACTGTTGTCCCAGAGGTCTCTTAGGTCCTCATTTCTTTTCTTTCTTTTTTCTTTACTCTTTGCCATGACAGTGATTTCCACCATTTTGTCTTTCAGCTCGCTTATCCATTTTTCTGCCTCATTTACTCTATTGATCTCTTCTAGTGTATTTTTCATCTCTTTGTGTTTGTTCTTTACTTCCTCCAGGTCTTTGTTAAACATTTCTTGTGTCTTAGTCTGTGCCTCCATTCTGTTCCTGAGATCTTGGATCATCTTTACTATCATTACTCTGAGTTCTTTTTCAGGTAGATTGCCTATCTGCATTTCACTTAGTTGTTCTTCATGGTTTTTATCTTGTTCCTTTGTCTGGAGCAAATTTCTCTGCTGTCTCATTTTACCTTTTCGTGTCTGTCGTCTCCTTTCCACAGGTTGCAGGACCTTTTTGCTTCTGATGCCTGCCCTCTGGTGGGTCAGGTTGGCCCAGGGGCTTTTGCAGGCTTCCTGGTGAGGGGCACTGGTGCTGCCTAGTAGTGGATGGTGCTGTGTCTTGTCTCTCTAGTGGGCAGGGTCATGTCAAGGCATGTGTTTAGAGGTGACTGTAAGCTCAGTGCAACTTTAGGCAGCCTGTCTGATGATGGGTGGTGCTATGTTCCCACTCTGCTGGTTGTTTGGCTTGAGGTGTCCCAGCAGTGGAGCCTGCAGGGCTGTTGGGTGGGCCAGGTCTCATTGCCAAAATGGTGACCTCCAGGAGTCCTCACACTGATCAGTATTGTCTGGAGCCTCTGCCATCAGTATCCTTGCCCCCACAGAGAGCCACAGCAACCCCTGCCTCCCCATGAGACCCTCCAAGACCTGGAGGTATGTCTAGCCCAGGCTCCTATGGAGTCACTGCTTTGTGCTGGGTCCTAGTGCATGTAAAATCTTGTGTGCACCCTCCAAGAGTAGAGTCTCTGTTTTTCCCAGTCCTGTGGAGTTTTTCCCAGTCCTACACTCAATCCCCACTAGCCTTCAAAGCCAAATGCTCTGGGGGCTCCTCCTCCCAGTGCTAGACCCTCAGGCTGAGAAGCCTGACTGGGGCTCAGAGCTCTCACTCGTGCAGCAGAACCTCTGTGATACAATTATTTTCTAGTTTGTGGGTCACCCACCTGGCAGGTATGGGATTTGATTATATCACAAAAGCTCCCCTTCTGCCATCTCCTTATGGCTTCTTCTTTGTCTTTGGATGTAAAATATCTTTTTTGGTAAGTCCCAGTCTCTTTTTCCCCCAACGGTAGTTCAGCAATTAGTTGTGATTTTGGTGTTTTTGTGAGAGGAGGCGTGTGCAAGTCCTTCTGTTCCACCATCTTGTCTGGAATCCTGATTTGCTAATATTTTACTTGAGATTTGGGTATGTCTAGTGCTGAGTGAGTTAGGTCTGTAGTGATCTATAGTGTACTCTCTTTGGCAGGCTTCCATGTCTAGGTTATACTAGCTTCAGAATAAAATTTGGTACATCTTCTCTGTGGTATGCGCTAGGAATTAGCCATTCCTAAAAGGAACTTCCTTATGAAACTAATCAGAGTGCTTCCCTATGAAACTAATCAGTAGTGCTTTTTAAAAAACAGCTTTATAGAGGTACAATTTATATACAGATGTTTAATATATACAAATTCATGACTTTGGACATGTACACACATAGGATACTACCACCACAATCAAGGTAACAGATAGAACCCTCACCTCCGCAAGTTTCCTTGAGTCCCTTTGTGTTTCTTGTTTGTTTGTTTTGTGGTGAGAACACAAAACATGAGATATACCCTCTTAATAGATGTTTAAGTGCACAATATAACATGCTGATTATAGGCCCGGATTGTATAACAGATCTCTACAATGTATTCATTGAATAACTGGAAAGTAGTGTTTTTAAATGTTTTAAATATTTTCTTCTTGATTCCATGTCAATACTTTAAAGTTTCCTTTTAAGTGATTCGTCTCATTGAGATTTTGATATTTATTACCTATAATTGAACATAGTGTTTCTATAGTTTTAAACCTCCTCTGTGTTCTTTATTTTTTTTTTTAGTAACCAGCCTTACCAGAAATTTGGCTATTTTATTGATTTTTATGAAAAGCCAAGTCTCAGATTTATCAGTTCCTCTCTTTTTTGGCAAGTCTATTCATTCCTTTCTGATTCTATTTTTGTTGATTCTTCCTTGTGGTTGCTTGGCAGGCTTGTATAAATAAATAGTGATTTAGCAGGAACCAAGGTTATTCACTCCCAGGTCCTGGCCTCCCACATTCTAGAACCCCGGGTACTCCACCTCTTTATCCAACTCCCCACCAGTCCGGTGCTCCTAGAGCCCCCGGCCCTATCTCTGAGCCTTGAGCAAAACCCTACTAACTTTTCCACTTGAACCCCATTCCTCCCTTTACAAAATTCAGGTTGTAAGGAGGTTTCCTAGATAAATTACTGTTCCTTTGCTCTTTGAACCAAGGGGAGTCAGAGAAGGGAGATCCACTGCTGTGTTCTAAGCAGCCCTCCAGGTACGCCTTAGCTAGAGCCCCATTTATGTCCTCCATCCAAAGTGGCCTGACCTGTGACAAGGACCTTCTCCCACCTCCTGGAACTCTTCCCCTAGAACTGCAGACACAGAAAAACCAAGGAAATGACTCAGACTTTATTGTTGTTTGGTCTCTGTGGTTAGCACCTCCAAGCTGATATTATGCAGACAGCTCTGGTCACTCTGAAGGTGGGTTTGTGCCCTTTGCTAGCTATCCATTTGGCTTTATCCTCGGCCTCTTACTTTGTCCCAAAGCTCAACCAGAGGAAAGACTTGAAACTCAAACTAAGTTGATCAGATTATTACCAGCTTCCTGAAGAGCTACAGCATCCATTTCTCACAATGAGGGGATAGAATTTTTCTTTTGTCCTCAGCCCATCCAAGCACAGATCACTAGAAGTTTTCAGGTTCTAGGATCAGCTTTATCACTTCCTTCTATATGCACATCAATTTGTTCTATCTCTAGTCCCAGAGGAAATCTCTCTCCTAACATACTGGATCACTTTCCTTTATCAGACAATGTGCTCAATCGCTTCAATCGTGTCCAACTCTTGGTGACCCCATGGGCTGTAGCCTACCAGGCTGCTCTGTCCATGGAATTCTCTAGGCAAGAATACTGGAGTGGCTTGCCTTTAGGAGTGTCCAAAGAACTCTGGAAAAATGTTGTTGTTCACTCCAGGAGGAATCCTCCCACATTTCCAAAAGACATATGATGTGGTTTTTATTGTTGCTTAGTTTCATATCCATGCATTACATGAGCCCTCACAAAGCCTTTTTGGAAGTATATAGAGTAAAATATATGAATAAGTAAGAGCCAACAATTCCACTGAAAATGGTAATTATTTTATTTCCTGGGCCTAGAGCTCAGGGTAGGAGGGAAGACCCTCAGACAACCCTTACTTCTTCCTGCCCTACAGACAGACCATGTCAGAAAGACCAGAGTGGGGAGGGTGCTGACGCCCTGCCCACCCCGCTCATCTGATGAGTAGGCCTGGTCATATCCCCAGTTCCAAACTTGACTGCCAGGGCCCACAACTGAGTCAAGAACGAACAAGGGGGGACATATGCCTTGTACCCATGTTCCAGTGGGTGAGAAGTGGAGAAATAAAATGACCCACTGGAAAATCAGTGGGCTTCCCTAAGCAGTGATGTAATTAGTAGCCCTGCCAATCAGTGCCCATAAGTGCTTTGTGAAGCACTTCCTGCAAGAAATTAAGTCCCTGTCCAATGGCTTTCCGATAACAGAAATAATATATCTGAATTTTATTCATTCAGAAATAAATTTTGGCGGTTGTTGCTCTTTATATGTAGCAGCTGAACAGCCTTAAATATTTGGATGCCTTTCTGATCATATTTAGAATAATGATGAGCGCCATGAATTACAGAGTACAAAGCCTGACATGTTTATTGCCTACAATCCATTTTATAGCCCTTTCTTTTAGAGCCTGAGTTGCTGTAGAATGTTTGCAAACTAGTTACAAAGAGAACTCCAGAGTCGCCTCTCAGTTCAGCCCTCTGGTCAGAGTCTTATTGTGGGACCACAGGCCCGAGGCAGGTGAAGACCTATTCTCACCAGCACTAACTCTCGCCCACAGTGCCACCCGTCATCCGCGTCTATCCAGAGACCCAGGCACAGGAGCCCGGGGTGGCAGCCAGCCTGAAATGTCATGCAGAGGGCATTCCTATGCCCAGAATCACTTGGCTAAAAAATGGCATGGATGTCTCAACCCAGATGTCAAAACAGCTCTCCCTTCTAGGTAAGAGCCCCCCTTGATGTCTCTGTGCCATTAATCCCATCAAGCTCAAGCTGACAGTCTCTGTAAGAATGGGAATAAGAGGAGTGATTTGTTTCTAAGTCAGACACGGGGAGCAAGCAAATGCCTCTCCCAATTTTCCTGCTCTGAGGTCTCACACAGATCTCTCTGAGCACAATGATGAGATGCTGTCAGCTAGGTCCCAGGTCACTTGCAGTTCAGCTCCGCTGTTCTAGCCCTTCCTGGGTATATATCAGGGTACTGATTGCCCTCAGCCAGCTGAGGGGCTGTACTTTTAACCTCAATGCTCTCAGTAGGAGAGAGAAAGGCAGGGGGGCGGTCCCAGCTGAGCAGGCCACCCTGCACTCTGTTCTTTCTACAGCCAATGGGAGCGAGCTCCACATCGGCAGTGTCCGGTATGAAGACACAGGGGCATATACCTGCATTGCCAAAAATGAAGTGGGTGTGGATGAAGATATTTCCTCCCTCTTCATTGAAGACTCAGCTAGAAAGACCCGTGAGTCCACTTTTGCCTTTGAGCTCCTTACTGAGCTGGTTGGGAGACCCTGGGTTGCAGGGGCCACAGCTACCAACAATGAACCCTTGGAGACAGGTGTAAACCTTATGTCCTTCCATGTATTCTGGGACAGAGGATGGCCAGAGGTGAGAAAACTTTGCCTGTAAACCTAGAGAACTCTGCAAACGCAGGCAGGGAAAGTCTCTGGACAGCAGACAGAGCCCAAGGCCACGAGGAAGCCCGCATAGCCTATCCCCAGTTCTGCCTCCTACTTGCTCTGTCCTTCATCTACAAAATTGCTCCTACTAACCACCCACCAGCAGCTGCTGCCCTCCCATGGCCCAGGAACTGGCCTGCACACTCACCCACACGTGCTTTTCCTCCAGGGATTGTTGCCTACTTGGGGTGCTAAGCAGGCTCTTCCTCATAGCCACTGCTCCCCAGTAGGCTCTACAGGAGTAATTTCATGGACATGGGTGTTAGATATGGTCTCTTTCCCATGATCAAAGACTTTAGCTGAGTCTTTATCATCAAGGGAGAAAATCAAAAAAGTGTTGCGGATGATCTTCCTAAGGAAAATCCTAGCAGAAAACCAGCATGCTCCTGGAAGTAGTCCAGGAGGTCTGAGGGATGTTGCTTGCTGTTTATCATCCACAGAAGAGAGAATCCCATTAGCTTCTGTGATCTTGGGACCTGATTCACTGGGAACCAAAAGGGTCCTGAGCCCTGGAAGCATTTGTCTCTGCCAAGTATCCCCTCCTCAGTGTTGTGGGGGGCAATGAGTGGTGCAGAGTCCATACATGATGGACTAGATACCAGTGTGTTCTTGAACTGAACTGAATCACTACAATGTTCTGATGTTGCTTTTTCTCTTTTTTTTCTTCCCTTAATCATGTACCTGCTTTCTTCATTTCTCTGATGCTGCAGTTGCGAATATTCTATGGCGAGAAGAAGGTACCAAGCTTATTTATTCTGTATTGTGCCTATAATCACATGTGTTCATGGCTCCATAGTATGCCATCTTTCCATGCACCACCAATAGTTCTTTCAAACATCAAGCAATCCCTACAAGTGGGGTCCACAGGCCAGATTAGAGGGGAAGTCCACATCAAACTCAAGTGGCACACTTGAGGCAGGTTTAAACCTCCTAGTGTCTTTAATAGGCTTCCCAGGTGGCACAGGGGTAAAGAATTCACCTGCCAGTGCAAGAGACATAAGAGATGCGGATTCAATTCCTGGGTTGGGAAGATCCCCTGGAGTAGGAAACAGCAACCCATCCCAGTATTCTTGCCTGGAGAAATCCATGGACAGAGGAGCCTATCGGGCTACAGTCCATGGTGTCACAGAGTCAGACATGACTGAGCATGCACAAGCACAGATGTCTCAATGGACATTAGACTATTTGAATTTTTAGAACAAAAGTTTCCATTTAAAGCTATTTTGAAACCTCCAATGAAGCAGACTTCTTGGCAGGGATCCTGGTCAGAACTGGGCCTTAAAATATTTTCTAGTAACTGATGTTGGTATTGGGATTTAGTGTTACTTTGAGAAAATGCTAAAGAAAAAAGCTACCATCATGTCTGTAAATATACATTTGCATGTATATTTCTAAATGAATAGGTTTTTTAAACCTATGTGTATCTACCCGACAATCTTTAGATATTAGGCCAGGCCATACAAAACTGCCATTTGGGGGGAATTACCTGACAGTCCATTGGTTAGGACTCCACACGTCTACTGCTGGGGGTCCAGGTTCAATCCCTGGTCAGAGAACTAAGATCCCACAAGCCACATGGCCAAAGAAAGCAAAAAATAAAATTGCCATTTTTGAATATCAAAAGTGGTTTAATAATATGGTTCAAAAATAGCAAGCACATGTGAGCACTGGGTTAAAGAGCCTGAGTCACTGTGTTGGGTGCATTTGCAATGGACCCCCCAACTCTCCCTCTGAACCCCTCCACCAGAGACTCCAAATCACCTGAGGTACCTTGTCCCCTAGCTTGGTGGACAAAGGGGAGAGGATTTTGCACCAGGAGAAGGCACCGTGTGATCCAGGGTTAAGCACTAATTCTCCGTTTTTGAAAACCAGCACATTTCCTCATGTTTCTTCTTAAGAACTTCACAGGCTGTTACCTACCATCTAGCATGCGCATGCATACAAGCACTCAGAGTAATTTCCTGACTGTCAGGCACTAATGCTCACACAGTCTGGGAGCAAAACAAAGGCAGAGCCTGGAAAATGAGGGATTGTTGCCAGTATGTTTTAGGAATCCTCAGAAGGAAAGTCGTAGCAACGGTTGCTAATCAGGGACAGCGGTCCCTTGACACTGCCTCAACCTGGCTTCTAGGCCACCGTGCACAGAGAGCTTTGGCTCTGTTTCTTTAAAAAGTGCTTTCTAAGGGGTGTTTACAAGTCTCAAAAGTGGAGAACTGCAGAGAGAGCAGGAGACCCTGGAAAGTGTTAAATGCAGCTCTGGAGGCCCAAAGGCCAAATTAAGACCCACAACTGCCTCGGAGCTTAGGACTGGCTAGTGCTATGCTGATACTGGACAACCCAGCAGTGAACAGACTCCATCACACCTGGACAGCTGTCTGCCCACACCCTTTCCTGCTCATACTCAAGGACCCGAAGTTGGAGAATACAGGAGCAAAAGCAGAGAGGTTGGCAGGGCTCTCCCATCTCTGAATAGGAGCAGTGACATGATGGACTCCCAATAGCAGGGAATGTTCCCCTGTGCCCCTTGGTCAAGCTCACCACAGACAGAACCTTCCAGGGTCTGACTCGTGAGGCCAGCTCTTGTGAAATCAATTACTTGTGGATCAAGGCCTTGTTGAGCTTCACGTTGCACTGTCCACTGTGGCAAGGCTCGGTGCTCAGCCTGCAGCACAGCTGCAAGCCCCACGTGGGCTCTACAGAGTTTTCAGTCTCATGTTGGTTCTTCCAGCCACTGATTTTCTAAGAACCTTGGGGGCCTGTTGTGGGGTCTGTGGTTGTTTTGCAGGGACGACCTCCCCTGGCCCCTAGGTTTGAGCAAGAGGAGCTTGCCAAATGACAGTGTATAGAAGAGAAAGTCTTGCTGGGGACAAGATAGATTGGGGTCACAGCAAATGTGTGCTCCCTACCCCGCTCCATACACTGGCCGCTGTGTGGGAGGCACAGGCCCACTTTGTCTGGCTCTTGGGAGAGGCTGCCCAGCACCCAGGATTCCCTCTGGGACCTGTGCAGAGTGCTCCCAGGCGTTCCCAGCTTCCGAGAGGCCGGGGTCTAGCTGTTTATAATGGCGGGAGCCCTCATCTCGGCACAGAACCAGAGGCAGATGAGGCTGTGTTGTGGAGTCAGGGACCCCTGTCCACACTGGAAGCCTTGGGCACTGGTGAAAGTGACCAGCCGAGCCACTGAAAGTAGGCAGAACAGGATTCCCATTTGCCTGTTTTATCATTTTCTCACTCACTAAAAACTTACTCCATTAGCCAATTAAGTCAGTACACTGGTTTTCTTAGCCTGCTAGGAAAGAATTTTTCACATAGGTAATTCTTTTAGAATCCCTAGTAATCTTTTCAATGTGTTACCTTCAAAAGCAATGAAGGGAGAGAGGACGGGGGGAGGGGAGGAAGAGGGAGAACTCTAGACCTTGCCCATCCCTGTGCCATGCTGACCTTGTATGGAGAGCAGGGCGAGGGGACAGAGCCCAGGCGCAGGCTCCAGGTCTGTCACAAGGGCCTGTGGCCTCAACCAAGCCCCTCTTCATCTTGGGCCTGGTTTTTGTTGTTGTTGTTGTTTTCTGTCTTTAAAATAAGGAGGCTGAACTAGCTGGTCCCCAAGTCCCTTTCTCTGCTGATCTAAGGAAATTTCTCCCCAGACAGCCATGGCCCTGGGCTAGGATGAGGTTGGGGACAGGCAGCTGGCCTGACCCAGCTGTGGGCTCTGTCACCTGGCATGGGGCTGCCACGGGGAAACTGGTAAGGCAGAGGTTGGAGCAAACTGTCTCGAAGGAAATGTTCACTGGCACAGAGACCAGGTTTGGACAAAAGAATACCAACCCCAGCATTCCTAGGCCGTCATGTTCCAAGTGGCAGCACTGTATATAAATGTGTTTAAAAAAAAAATAACTTTGTTTCTTTGGCATCATCTGATCCGTTCTGATTTGCCTAGTTGACAAGGACCAAGGGAGACTTTGCCTTTCAGGATGTGTGTGCATTCAGTTGCTTAGTCTTGTCTGACTCTTTGTGGCCCCATGGACTGCAGCCCACCAGGCTCCTATGCCCATGGAGTTTTCCAGGCAAGAATACTGAAGTAGTTTGCCAAGCCCTCCACCAGGGCATCCCAACCCAGGTCTCCCGCATTGCGGGTGGATTCTTTACTAGCTGAGCCACCAGGGAAGTCCAAGAACACTGGACTGGGTAGACTTTCCCTTCTCCAGGGGATCTTTCTGACCCAGGAATCGAACCAGGGTCTCCTGCATTGCAGGCAGATTCTTTACCAGCTGAGCTAGCAGGGAAGCCCTTAGAAAAGGTCAAATGTATGTCACAGCCAGAGCTGTCCTTTATTTGAAAACTTGTGTTGACGGCCAGCTGTGGATGACCTGGGGCAGGTGTGCGTGTCTGGGAAGACAGCTGGGGATTGGAGGGCCCCTGGTGTACGTGTTGATTCTGAGCCCTCAGGCGCTTGCTCCCTATGCACTGCCTGCTTATCTCGCCTCACCCCTCCTGGACCAGACCTTGCACTCTGTGCCTGCACCTGACACAGCCAGGCTGCCGGTTTCATCTGTGCCCAACATGGCCTGTGAGCCAGCCTGAGGACCAGCTGCTAGGAAGGGCATAACCATGGCTGTGCTTGCTCCTCGCAGGCCTCAGTGTGGGAAACATGTTTTACGTCTTCTCCGACGATGGCATAATCGTCCTGCACCCTGTGGACTGTGAGATCCAGAGGCACCTCAAGCCCACGGAGAAGATCTTCATGAGCTACGTAAGCGTCTGGCACCTGGGACACTCCACATCACATGCAACATCCCAGCAACATCCCTTTCATCATGTGTGCCACGGGGTTTCTTGAATTCCACTTGCTATACATGATGTGGTTCCAGATGCCTTCCTCCAGTGGCCACTTCCATGCATGGAGCCTGAAGGGAGGCCCCAGGAGGACGGATGGGCTCCTGGCCTCCACAAGTTCACAATCAAATGACAGAGACAGTAGCGCGAATGGACAGCTTCCAAACAGGTGCTGCTAGAAGGATGTGTAAGGTACCTGGCAACAAGGCCTCTCCAGGGGCAAAGTCAGAGAAGGCTCTGGGGGCAGGTGATGCCTGGGCTCAGTTGTGAAGAACAGGTAGGAATTGATGATGGCTGTCGAGAGGAAATGTCATGAACGTGGAGCACAGGAGCATAAAACATCACGTCATGTTCAGGGAACCACAGATATTCTATATGCCTGGAGGACAAATGGATGTGAGAAGGGCCTAAGATTGAGGATGACAGTAGGTAAGGGTCAGGGCTGGTGAGTCCTAAGGGGAAGCACCAGAGGACTTCAGGCGAAGGATGGCCAGCATTCAGGTGCTTTGGAACATGTGGGGCTTCACAGAGGGTGATGATCAGAAGGGCTGCCCTGGAAGCACAGAAGTGGGTAGAGAGGCTGTTGTGATGATCCAGGAGAGGATGGGGACCTGGGTTAAACCAGAGGCGGTGAGAATGGGAAACATTTAGTAGATTTTTGTGCTTTGGAGGCCCTCAGTGGTCCCCAGGGAGCAGGGGAGAGTGCAGGAAACGTGTGAGTGGCCTGAGCATCAGAGCTGCTATGGACAATTCAGAGGCTGGGCAGAAAATGGCAGTGCAACATGCAGGGGCAGAGGCAGAAGAGACGACTGCAGGCAGCAGGTCCCAAACAACTCTTCCAGCCCCCCAGACCCAGCTGTCAGGAGGCATCCTCAGGGCTGTGCCTCCCACCCCTCGGTTCTGTCCCTTCCACTGGTGTCCCACTTGGCCTTGCGTTGGTGGATTCTTACTAGAGGTCTGACCTAGCTAATCCCTGGCTTCTTGAGAGTAGAACCATGGCATTAATCCAAGAGTCATCTAACAGCCCCCATGAGCCCTCTACTCAAAGACATACAGAGGATACCCTGGGCCACAGTGATAGACTTGGAGCTCACGGAGCAAGTGGGCTTGGCCCAGACGAGTGCCTAAAACAAGTTTGTCACATTGCTGTGCCGGCCGGTGGTGTATTTCACAGTGTTGTGTTTCTTATATTTGCAGCTTGGGAACAGCTCTTTTCCAGACTATTTCATTTGAATTAATCATGCTTTAAAGTGTTAACCTCTGATAAGTTTTCCCTCCACGTGATAGCCATGAAACCATCTAGAAAGAGTTGTTGTTGTTTAGTCACTAAGTCGTGTCCAACTCTTTGCAACCCATGGACTGTAGCCTGCCAGGCTCCTCTGTCCATAGGATTCCCCAGGCAAGACTACTGGAATGGGTTGCCCTTTCCTTCTCCAGGGGATCTCTCTGACCCAGGAATCAAACCCGTGGCTCCTGCGTAGGCAGCAAATTCTTTACCACTAAGCCACTACCAGCCCCCTAGTAAGAGTGGTCCTAGTTAATTTCTAGCAGTTAGGTTTGAATAATTGCAACCCATCACATTGGCACTAACTTCTCATATATTTGCAATAACCTAACCTGTAGCTTGCAAGGGAAATCTCTCAAATCCTAAGCAGGGCTCAATTTTCCTGAGAAACTAGAACATACATAGTAAGAGAGGTCCTGTAGGCATTTCAGGCAACTCAAACCTCTGTGAGCTATGGAACAGTCCCAAATAACAGTTTGCTCACCTACCAAATGGCCAGAACCTCCCAGGGGAGTTACGATGAGCTGACCCTCTTCCTCAGGCTCTGGGTGAGTAGGCAGTTGGTGCTTCTCATCTCTGGCCTCTGCTGGATGAGAGTCCACTTTGCCCAGCAGGGTGCTGCAGAGTTAGTAGGTCAGGGCACAGGCTGTAGAGCAGGATCTGCACAAGTGATATCAGAGCCCGCCTCCATCACTCAGCGGGCCCAGTGGCTTAAGAAAAGTGTTTAACCCCTCTAAGCCCCTGTCTTTTCTCATAGGTAAATTAAGGTTACTGTGAGGATTATGGGCTTCCCAGGTGGCGCTAGTGGGAAAGAACCCACCTGCCAATGCAAGAGGGCATAAGAGACGTGGGTTCAACCCCTGGGTCAGGAAGATTCCCTGAAGAAGGGCATGGTGACCCACTCCAGCCTGGAGAATCCCATGGGCAGAGGAGCCTGGCCAGCTACATCCATAGAGTTTCAGAGTCAGACATGACTAAAGCAACTTAGCACACAGGCATGTAAGGATTAAATATGATGACAGAGAGAGTAAAGTGTAAAAGGAGAAAGACCTGCTTCAAAGCTATTGCAGCTGTTTAGGAAAGAAACTGGGCTTAAGCTAGAACATAGAACTCCGAGATTTAGGAGGCAATCTCTAGTCCTCAGGGACTAATTCACAGTGAGTTGTGTGGGAGAAGGAAGCATCCAGAATGGTGTTCCTGCTTTGGACTTGGCTGCCTAGATGCCATTGAGGACCCAGAGGAGGAGCAGGGATGGCGCCAAAGACCAGCTCACATGTGGACAGTTGAGAATGAGCTGACTGTAGGAGAACCCATGGGAGAACTGGGGGAGGATGGTTCTGAGCTAAAGACGCAGATCTGGGGGCCTCAGCATGTGAGCACTGATGACAGCCAAGACAGGAGACAGGATCACCAAGGGTGCGTGTAAGTGATTGGAGCTGGGCACCTGCACAGAGCCCTGGGGCTGGCACAGAGGCTGAGACAGCATCGCACAAGAGTCACGAGGAAACACGTGAGAATGTCTGTCACAGAAGACATGGGAAAAGAAGGCCCTCTTTTCTCTCATTTATTCTTTATTTATATTGATTATGTTCTACATCTCAAGCACCAGTTCTGTGTCAGGCACTTCACTAGGTGCTAAGAATAAAGCAGTGAGCGCAACAAAGAGCTTGCTCTCAAGGAGCTTACGATCTAGTGAAAAAGGAAAGACTAAATGTAGGTAGACAAACAAATGAAGAAGGTCAAGCGGTAAATGAGAAATGTAGCAAGGTGAGGCAGGGTGGGTGCCAGGGTGCGCTTGGTGAGGCTGGAGAGGGCGTCTCAGGAAGGCGGCATGTGGGCTGACATGCCACCTGAAGGACATGAAATAAACCAGGTAGACATCCGGGAAAACCAGTTGACCAGCGCACGGGCCCTGGTGCAGGAGTTCAGCATGAGGACAGAAGATGCCGGCGCGTGCGTGCACAGGATGGGTGGCAAAGGGAGAAAAACACTAGAGACAGGTCAGAGGAATCCCAGGAACCAGAGTGTTCAGGGCCTTGTTGGCTTCAGGAAAGACCTCTTCTGAGCTAGAAAGAGTGTTATCGTGGTGAAGTGCGTTGGGCTGACTTGTATTTCACAGGGATCCCTGTGGTTGATGAGTCAAGAATCTGTCAGGGGAGGCCAGGGCGGAAGCAAGGAGCACAGTGTGGATGCTGTAGCAGTCACTCAAGGGACAGATGTGGCTTGAGTCAAGGTGCCAGAGGTGGGAGTGGTCGGAAAGTTTAACTCTGAATATGTTCTTGGAGGTAAAATGGAAATGATTTTTATTCATTGGACGAAGGCTGAGGGTGTAGAGAGAGAAAGCAGAGTGAGAGATGCCTTCAAAGATTTTGTCTGGGAAGTAAAACAAGGGAAATGAGCAAGACTGGGAGGCAAAACTGAGTTGATTTTGGACTTAAAATTTGAAATGTAAATAAAATAGCTACTTAGGAAAGTAGCTAAGTCTGAAGTTCAGAGAAGAGGGCTGAGCTAAAGATACAAATTTGGGAGTTGTTAGCACAAGAAGGAAATGGCAACCCACTCCAGTGTTCTTGCCTGGAGAATCCCAGGGACAGGGGAGCCTCATGGGCTTCCGTCTATGGGGTCGCACAGAGTCGAACACAACTGAGGCAACTTAGGAGCAGTAGCAGCAGACTGTATTTAAAGTCACAGGTGTGGATTAACAATGATTAGCAAAGGTAGTGGATTTTAGAGAAGTTATCCAGTAGTGACCCCTGAGCATTCTGGCATCTAGAGATGCCATGTAGAGAGAGCAACAGAGAAGCGTCAGACACTGGGGAGGGTGGAGGGAAAAGAACCAAGTAACAGGCAACACAGTATAAGATGATGGCAAAGCTAGAATATAACTGAGAAGTCTGCCGGAGGTTCAGTGAGAACACCGCCAGCTCTGTGCAGAGGACTAGGAGTGTGTGAGAGGTGAGGCCGCTGAGAGTGTGTGTAGGTGATTCCTGCAGGAGGCTGGCCACTGACAGAGTTGGGTGCGATGGATGGGGATGAGGAGAGGGAGAAGGCCACGCTCAAGAGGGGAAGCACACGGACCTCTCAGCTGCTGACCGAAAGGCCAGCAAAGGGAGTTACAGCCTCAGGAGGAGCAGGGGAAGATGAAAGATGAACGGAACGTGGAGTGAAAAGCTCCATGCACGGTGATACGAGAAGCTGTGTGTGCTGTGCTCCCTCGGATGCTGCAGTGGCGAAGAATTCTGAGAGAGGAAGAAAGGAAGAGGGGAGGGTGAAGGGAGCGGAACCCAGCGATGGCAGGGGAACAGGGGATTAAGAAGACTTATGGCAGCCTGTCTCCTTTACAGGAAGAAATATGTCCTCAAAAGGATGGGGACGCCACCCAGCCCTGCCAGTGGGCAGCAGCAGTGAACGTCAGGCACCGCTACATCTACGTGGCCCAGCCCACACTGAGCAGAGTCCTCGTGGTCGACGTGCAGGCTCAGAAAGTCCTTCAGGTACATCTCTCTGAGGGAGGGGGGAGCTTCCAGCTTGGGGCACAGCCTGCCACATCCTTCTTTGTTCTCTGCACACTTCCCAGCTCCTAGGAGAAGTGGTCAGGCTAGTGGAAGGATGTAGAGAAGATTCATTTTAGAGAAGTGCATTTTTCATTAAGCATGTATTGCCTACTGTGTGCCAAACTTTGGTCTAGGTGCTGGGACAAATAGCCATGAATGAACAGGTCCCAGAAACTACATTCTAGTTGAGGAAAGAGACCATCATTTAGAATTTTAGGGAGCTATAGATGCTAAGAGCTATTTACATGTTGAAAGGGACAGAGGAACCGAAAGACTGTTTTTAAATGGCCCTCCCTCTGGAGGTAAACAGAATCTGAGATCTGAACACCAAGTGGGATTAGAGCTTTGGAGCACGACCATGGCAGAGGAGAGTGGGATGCAGCAAAGACGGAGATAAACTAAGGCTGGTGAGATAGCAAACCGTTCAAGTCTTTTAATCAGGGGAGTGACATAATCTGACATCTTTAAAGAGTCAATCTGCTGCTCAGATTAGAAAATAGAGCAGAGATGTGGTCACTGAAATAGTCCAGGCAAGAGAGGATGATGGCAGTGGAGGCAGTAAGAAGTTATCAAAGTCTTGCTATATTTTAAATGTGGAGCCCAAAAGATTTTCTGCTCATTTGAATGTAAGGTTTGAGAGAAAGGAATAATAATAATAATTTAAGCAGTGGTAGAATGGTAATGCCATAAACTGTGTGTGGTGGGTGAAATAATGGCTCCCAAGATATCCACACCCTCATCCCCAGAACCAAAGAATGTCACCTTATATGGCAAAAGGGATTTCACAGGCGTGATGAAGGATTTTTAATACTTTTTATTGGACTATAGTTGATTTACAGTGTTGTGTTAGTTTCAGGTGTACAGCAGAGTGAATCAGTTATACATACAGATATATCCCCTTTTTTTTTTTAAGATTCTTTTCCCATAGAGATCATTACAGAGTACTGAGTAGAGTTGCCTGTGCTATACAGTAGGTTCTTATTAGTTATCTATTTTATATATAGTTAATTCTCTTAAATCCCAATCTCCCAGTTTACCCCACCCCTCTTTTCCCCATCTGTGAATTCTATTTCTGTTTTTGCAACAAGTTCATTTGCATTATTATTTTAGATTCCACATATAAGCAATATCATATTTGTCTTTCTCTGACTTAGTATAATCATCTCCAGGTCCATCAATGTTGCTGCAAATGGCACTATTTCATTTTTTTATGATTACTATTCCATGATACATACATATTGGACATTTAGGCTGTTTCCTTGTCCTGGCTATTGTAAGTAATGCTACAATGAATGCCGGCTGTATGTATCTTTTCAGATTATGGTTTTCTCCAGATACTTGCTCAGGGGTGGGATTGCTGGGTCATAGGGTAGTTCTGTATTTAGCTTTTTAAGGAACCTCCATACTGTTCTCCGTAGTGGTTATACCAATTTACATCCCCACCAAAGGTGCAAGAAGGTCCCCTTTTCTTCACACCCTCTTCAGCATTTATTATTTGTAGGTGTATTGATGATGGCCATTCTGACTGGTGGGAGACCTCACTGTAGTTTTGACTGGCATTTGTCTAGTAATTACTGATGTTGATCTTTCATGTACTCCTCGGCCATCTGTACGTCCTCGTTGAAGAAATGTCTGTTTAGGTCTCCTGCCTATTTTTTGATTGGGGTTGCTTTTGTTTGATATTGAGCTGCGTGAGCTCTTTGTATATTTTTTTAGATTAATCCCTTCTTGGTTGCTTTCTTTGTACATATTTTCTCCCAATCTGTGGGTTGTCTTTTCATTTTTTCATGGTTTCCTTTGCTGCGCAAAAGCTTTTGAGTTTAATTAGGTCCCATTTGTTTGTTTTTACTTTCATTACTCTAGGAGGTGGATCAAAAAAGATCTTGCTGCCGTTCATGTCAGAGTATTCTGTCTGTTTTCCTCGAAGAGTTTTATAGTATCCAATCACACCTTTGGGTGTGTAATCCATTTTGAGTTTATTTTTGTGTATGGTGTTAAAGAATGTTCTAATTTCATTCCTTTACATGTAACTGTCTGGTTTTGCCAGCACCACTTATTGAAGAGACTGTCTTCTCTCCATTGTATGTTCTTCCTTTGTCAAAGATTAGGTGACAATAGGTGTATGGGTTTATTTTGGGGGTTTTTAACCTGTTCCATTCATCTATACTTCTGTTTTTGTGCCGGTAGCATACTGTTTTATAGCTTTGTGGTATAGTCCAAAGTCAGGGGCCCTGATTCCTCCAGCTCCATTTTCTTTAAAATTGCTTTGGCTATTCAGGGTCTTTTGTGTTTGTGTACAAATTCTAAAGATTTTGTTCAAAGTAAGGATTTTTAAATGGAATTTAAAGGGACTTACCTTAATTATCTGGGTGAGCCCTGCCTGCAAGCACAAGTATCCTCATAAGAGAGAAGATGTGACAACACAGAAGAAGGAGACAGTTTAAGGACTAAAGCAGGTTTGCTACACTGCTGGCTTTAAGATTGGAGGGCAAGGCCATAAGCCAAAGAATGCAAAGTTTTGGATTCTGGCAGCTGGAAAAGACAAGGAAATACATTCTCCCCTAGAGCCTCTAGAGGGAGCACTACCATGCAGATGTATTTCTCCTGCCAGTGAAATTAATTTTGGACTTCTGGCCTCAAGAACTGGAATTATGGGGAATAAATTTGTGTTGTTTTAAGCCACCAAGTTAGTGGCACTGTTGCTACCGCAGTAGGAAAGTAATGCACTCTGATAGAGGCTTTGAGCAAGGCAGTGGATGAAGCAGATACAGGGGGAAATTAGTAATTCAGCTTTAGATTATGTTTAAGCTGCTATTATATATCTAATCTATATCTTTAAAGATGTCATGTAATAGGTTGCATAAATAGGTCTGGAGTCAAAGGAGAGGTCTAGGCTGGAGATATGAAAGTGGGCATCATCACCACGTGAATTTGTTAAATCCAGTGACCTGGAGGAGATCATGGAGGGATATATAGATAGAGAAGAGGTCACGGTTGGAGCCCGGAAGTACTCCAACCCTTAAAGATCAGGAATGAGAGAACCAACAGAGGAGACCAAGGAGGAGTAACCTGACAGGTAAGAAAATGAGGAGAGGGTGGTTTTCCAGAAGCCAGGAGCAGAGTATTTTTAGGGAGAGTTATTGGCCAATGGTGTCAAAGGTTGCTGAAAGTATTTGTATGTTATGAAAATTGAGAACTAAGCTTGGACTCAGTACCACATGGATCGCCTTGGCAGGAACAAACAGGACGATAATGGCAGAATGCAAACCTGAGTGGGGTGAGTTCAAGTCAGAATCAGAGGGAGCAGAGATGGTGAATACAGCCAACCATTTTGAGGGGTTTTGCTGAAATGTGAGTAAAAGTAGACAAAGGGGGCGGTAGCTGGCAGCGGATGTTGAAGAAACTTCTAGGCTAGATGACACTCCAGCTTTGAATGCTAACGGGGAAAACGTGTGCAGTTCTTCCCTTTCTTCTGCATCACTGAAGCAGGCAGTGGAATCCAGGACACACGAGCAGATACACCAGCCTAAGATAAAAGCACGTTCTCTCATCAGAGCAGGAAGAAACCGGAAGTATTCAGGCACAGGTGTAAACAGGTGATACAGTTGGTGGTAGCTGGGTGACCTTCTCTTCTGGTTGCCTTTGAAATAAGGAAAATTATCACCAAGGCTGGAAGTCTAAGGAAAGAGGTGAAAGTTGGATGTGAGATTAAATTGACCAGGGAAATGTGATAGGACCGCAGGGCAGTGGTGAAGGCCCACTTACGGATGAGGGGTGCACATTTAAAGTCTAACCAGTGACGAGGCTTGTGTTTTTTCTTCCCAAGGAATGCTCAGCTGTGCAGGTTGCTCACTGTTGGGAGAAAGTTACATACCACCAGGGTTTTGGTTGTGGTTTCTCCTGGCAAATATGACAGGAGATTTTCTAGCTATCTTTTTGTTATTGATTTACCTGGTCAGAGAAAATAGTCTGAATAATTTCAATCCTTTGAAATCTATTGAAGCTTGCTTTATAATCAAGCTAATCTACTTGGGCAAATGCTCCATGTATACTTTAAAAGCTTGTGTTTTCTAATGTTTTTAAGTATGTATGTGTGTCAAGTTGGATCATTCTATTATTCAAATATTCTAAGTGACTTTTGTTTACTTAGTCAACTAGCTGCTGAGAGGTATGTTGAAATCTCCCCCTATGATTGTAAATTTATCAAGTTCCATCCATTTTTGCTTTGCTTTAAAATTGTAATATCTTCCTGAGTGGAAGGCTTCTTTCAAAATATCCCTATTTATCTCTGGTAAAGCTTCTTGCCTGAAAGTCTATTTTTGTCTAACAGTATAGCTAAATCAGATTTACTTTGATTAGTGTTACCATGGTATAATTTTTCCATTCTTTCAATCTATGTCATGTATTAAAAAGGTGATCTTTTATAAAGCTACTGTATTTGGATTTTGGCTTTTATCTAGTTTAATAATCTTGGTCTTTACTCAATTATTTGATCCCTGAATATTTAAGTATATGGTTATACCTACCATCTTTCTGTTTTTCTATTTGACCTACCTGTTTTTTTCTTCTTTCTTGCTTTTTTCTGGATTAGTCAAACATTTTTATTATTCTGTTTCTCCCTATATTAACTTGTTGTCCATGCATTCTTTGATCATTGCTATTATTATGACCACCCTAGAGATCACAACCTCTAACCCTAACCTCAGTACAGTCTCATACAAGGTATTACTTCATTTGCCTAATAATGGGCTTCCCTGATAGCTCAGCTGGTGAAGAATCCGCCCACAATGCGGAAGACCTAGGTTCAATCCCTGGGTCAGGAAGATCCCCTGGAGACGGGAAAGGCCACCCACTCCAGTATCCGGACATGACTGAGCAACTTTCACTTTCATTGCCTAATAATGAGAGAACCTTAGAACACTCTAACTCCTCTAACCCCCGTCCTGCCTTTGGCACTATAGTAGGAATGAATTTATTTCTACACATAATTTAACCCTGCAAAACATGACTATTATTGTCATTTATATTCTTGCATATATTTACCTTTTTCATTGCTCTTTATTCTTTCCTGAAGTACAGTGTTCTGTCTGGGATCAATTTCATTCTGACTGAGCGGGTTTCTTTAGTGCAGGTCTGCTGACAACAGATTCTCATAGTTCTTATTTGTTTGAAAAATTTCCCCTTATTTGTAAAGGATGTTTTCACTGGATACAGAATGTTACATTGGCAGTTATATTATTTCGACTTTAAGATGTCATTTCATTATCTTCCACTGGTTTTGTTAACAGGTCAACTGTCAAGTTTTACTCCCTCTCTTTTGAAGATGACGTATCCCTTTTTTCTCTCTGGCTGCTTTCTAGATTTTTCTCTTTCTTTGGTCTTTAATATTTTTCATCAGATTGGAAAATTCTTAACCATTGTTTCTTCAAATATTCTGAGGCCTCATTCTTTCTCACCTCTTCTTTGAGAACTCTGAAAGAAAAAAAAAATAGACCTTTCCATTGTGTCCCACACATCTCTTTCACTCTTTTCCTATTTTCCATCCTTTTTTGTCTCTTTGTAGTTCAATTTGGGTGTGTGCCTCAATTGTCTTTCACTTTACTAGTCCTGTCTTCCACCCTGTCTAAGGTATATTTAACAAAATCTATTTATTGAGATCTTCATTTCAGGTTTTGCATTTTTTCACTTTAGAATTTCTGCTTAATTCCATGTACATACACACATATATATAATTATATGCACATAATTTTCTTATCTTTTCGTATTATTTGCAGTCATATAAGCTGTATCTTGAAATGCCTAGTTATTTTTTTCTGAATGGCAAACCTTCCATATAACATTGTAGAGACTTTATGTGGCTGTCATCCACTGAAGAGGGTTTATCCTTTTTTCTCTGCTAGGAAGAGCGTAGAGAGTGACTCCCTCTAATCAGGTACTCTGTTGAGTCAAGGCTGAGTTGCAGCTTTTATAAAGCTTAGTCAGCCTCCAATTCACTCCTAGTAGGTCACCCTTCCGGTCCTCACACTGAAAGCCGGGTTTGTTCTTCAGGACCTTTTCCCTTCCATGTCTTAGCTCCTTAGCATAGAGACTGGAAAGCTCTGTTCTGAATTTAAGAGATATTGGGGTGGGGGGGTAGGTTTTCAATCTCCTGCTCCACACCACCTCAGTCAGAATGAGAATATGAACTATGATTGGAAAAGGTTAGGCAGAAAGGACAGATAGTGCCTGCAGTCCAAACTTCAGGGAAGTTTGTGAAGAGGGTGGACAAATTAGATAGCTGGAAGAGCATGCATAATCAAGAGGGTTTTTAAAAGAGAGAGGAAAAGTGCAAGAATCTAGAGAGAGTGAGGATGGTATCATGACTGGTGAGTTAAGAAGCTCTGGGAAGAAGGCAGCTGCTGGACCCTGAAGCCTTTGGTAAATGAAGGGAAAGGACTAGGAAGCTGGCAGAAGAGAGGGACAATGAGCAGCTGGAGGCATGAACAATGGACCGGGGGTATATGAAGGTAGGAAAATAGAAACAACTCTGCTTAGGACTTCAGGGTAGAGCGGGTTTTAATCTGAAAGTTGGTGACTGGAGAAGAAATAGATGTCAACGGGGATGGGCAAAGTCAAGAGTTTAGGTTTGTATAGAGTTGTGGTCATCAACAGAGGAATGAATTCTAGAGTACAGTGGGTTATCTGAAGCCGTGTGCTAAATGAGCTCATCCAGGGAAAGGAGGTAGAGAGAAGGTCAAAGACGAAGATGTGGAACGTGCCAACATTTAGAAGTCAGGATGAGGAAGGGAAGCCAGGGAGGTGGGGGGCTGAGGAAAGACAATGTTTCCAGAAGGGAATGGTTAACCATGCTGAAAATTCAAGTTAGAGGAGGATCAAAAAGTGATCTCTGAATTTCACATTAAGCTCTATCACAGTTCAGTGGAGTGGTGAAGACAATTAAATGCTTTCAGGGACTCCATGGACATTTCTTAAGGAAAGTTTTAACCAGTGGGAACAAAGATGCCCCCCATGACTAGGTCAGAAAGGCTAGAATATGGTGGACTAAAATTGAAGTTTCAGAAATTTGTTGACAAGGAATACGTTACGGTGGCTGCAGTAGGGAAGAGAAAAAGATCACTGAAACCAAGAAGGAACTGAGAAAGCAGGGCTTTGAATGAAGGCACCAAACTAGGGATCTTTAACGAACAGAGTGGCTAGGTCAGTGCCGAAAAGAGCAGGGGTCACAGCAGCATCACAAACAGTGTTTTGGAACTTAGAAACTACATTAAGAGAAGTACAAAACAGCCTCCAGGTGACTGAGGAAGCTCTGTTCTCAGAGAATAGCAGAGTTTCAGTCACAGCAGTAGACAAAGACTCACCTGATGCTAAAGTCCAAGTCCCGGAGGTTCCAGGTGGGTAATGTACAAGACAGTCTGCACGAAGTTAAAGGACATGTGATAACGGAAGCTTTCCAAGTCAGTCTCAGATGATGCAGGTGGAAGAGCTTGGGAAGGATGCTGAGGGTTCAGGAGGCCTCCAGGGCTTACAGGAGAAGTGATGGGAGGGTCCTGAAGCTGACCATGAGTGGAAAACTGGGAAAAAGAAAAGCCTGTGTTTGTTTTTGCCAAGATGGTATGGGTCTTCTTTAAGTAAAACTTGCAAGAAAGGAAAACATTACTAACAACCAATTTTATGCCCCTGAAGACAAACCCACAAAGGTTTCTGCCATGGGTTCCCAAATGGGCTCATTATCCAGGCTGCTAGGCTGGATAGAGAGGCCTAGAAAAATCACTTTCTGCAACAACAATGATCAACTTGTCGCTACTTTTTTTTTTTAAGTCCATAGGTGTCGATCCTCTGCCGGCTAAGCTGTCCTATGACAAATCACATGACCAAGTGTGGGTCCTGAGCTGGGGGAACGTGCACAAGTCCCACCCAAGCCTCCAGGTATGTTGGGTACATGGAGGACAACACCCACCAGCAAGAAAGAACTCTCTCCCCAGCTAATCACATTTACCCAAAGTATGTCCATGAAAGAAAGTAGGAAACATCCTCAGGACCACGCCCCTTACAGGCAATTAGCAGGGCATCTTCTGCCAGGCCTGCCGCTAAAGACAGCAACACTGATGGTGGATGGGATTCTGATGTCATGACAACCAGAAGGTGGCTCTTGGGCCCCGCCTAGCCCAGCCCCCAGACACTTGTCTCTTCTCAGCCAGGAGCTCCTGGGGCCAAGCAGGAATGAACCTCTGGACTCCAAAGGGAGCTAGAGCTTTCTCCACCTTGGGCTGCACAGGCTGGAGAATGCTGCCAAAGCAGGCACCAGACAGTAAGGAAGCAGAAGGAAAAGAAGGAAAAGCAGTGGCAATTTTGTTCACAAGTGAAAGCACATTACTGAGTGCTCATGGGGTGCTGGGGCACAGGAAGTTTCAGTAATTGGCCCCTGCTCCAACCTAGGTATATGTTGAGCCCTGCAGTCCAGCCACTGTACTGACTCCCCCTTGGGAAGAGCTTGGGCCCAGCACAACTGTGGGATCCCTTCTTCCACCCGTCAGGGAAGGTCAACACCAACCTGTGTTGAGTGTGTCTGGCTTAGCCTTTCTCACCGAGGTACATGAGAGAATTAAGCCCTACAGAAGGTAATTTAAATACCTGTTCCCTCAATTTTCACAATGATGGTACATAGAACCATTCTAGATGCCCAGACGTTAACTCAGCACATACAATGGACTTCTCAGGATATTAGGGTTTATTCTCTCAGAACCCCAGTTGAGAAGGGCTGCAGATGGAGCCAAGTTCACCTTTTTCCCAAGAAAGACTGGTAAGAGGCCAGGGGGCACCCTGTCTACAGAAGCTTCCTCCTGGGGACTGGCCACCCTCCTGGGCCAGGGAAAGGACACTACGTCATCTCCTTACACACTGAGACTGCTGCCCCTCAGTGGACGCCATCAACACGTCCTGGGCCCCAGCGAGCTGATGACAAATAGTAATAATTCATTAGAGGACCTAGGAGTCAGAATAAGGTCGCTCAGAAAATTGGTTTCTCTGGCAGCCCTAAGAAAACAGGTGGGGAAATTCGAAGGGAGGGGCGACCAGGAAATATTTTTCTAGAGCTAAAAATTAACAAAAATGATTACCTAATTTAAAACTGCAGGAGATGAGTTGAAAAATGCATGGTTTCTACTGAGACTCAAATTAGTAGCCTGAAAGATAAAGAGCAAGAAAATCCTCAAATCATAGAACAAATATAAGATTAAGATATGAAGTCTCAAAAGACATTTCAAAGTCAAAAGAAGTTTAGAAAAAGTAATAGTTGGAATGGAGTCAAACATTCAATTTGGAATAAAATTTCCGATTTAAAAAAAGTACATCTTGTAGATAGAAAGTGATCCAGGTTAACATGATGAGAAAGAACACATCTCTGCTCTTCCTGGTAAAACTCTGGACTTTTAAGAATAAAAAATATTTCAAGGCAGAAAGAACAAGTCACCTATAGAAGAACAATCAGATTTCTCACCTGCAGCAGTAAAGACTGTGGCATTGTGCCCACATGCTACTAAAAGAAAAGGGTTGATATCCAAGGTATCATTTACCTGTCAGGACAAAAGAAAGACCTAAGCATATGCAAGAATTCAGAGAGCATATCATGAAAGATAGCAGAAAAATAGCAGGTGAGCCAGATCAGAGACATCGAGATGGAGGAAGATAGAGAAGAGACAAGAGTAAGTCAGGAATCTAGAGAGGAAGGTCCAAAATTGAAACAAGATGGATGAGGAGAGACTAATGTGTGAAAGTGAAGTCGCTCAGTCGTGTCCGACTCTTTGCGACCCCATGGACTGTAGCCCACCAGGCTTCTCGGTGGGATTTTTCCAGGCAGGAATACTGGAGTGGGGTGCCATTTCCTTCTCCAGGGGATCTTCCCGACCCAGGAATTGAACCCAGGTCTCCTGCATTATGGGCAGACACTTTACCATCTGAGCCACCAGGGGAGAGAAGAAGGTCCAAAATTGAAACAAGATGGATGAGGAGAGACTAATATATAGTAAGTGCTAAATAAAGGCATTCGAATTAGGAGAGAGGCCCTGAAAGAGATATTCTGATACCAGGCTCTAAAGATGGTAAATTATTTCAGTAAAAGTAAAGATAGGGAGTAGAGGAAAGAGAAGGGAGTAAAAAGATTGCAACGTGTCATCTTATGAGGATAAGAGAGGATACAGAAAATGCTTTTTGAAATTAATAGTTGAGGTAGTTATCTAATTATTCCAAATGTGACAAACTGATTTCTCCTATTAAAAGCAGAGATGATGAGATTGGGTTTGGAAGGAAGAGAGGGAGAGAAAACTAGCTATAATTTGTTTACAAGAGGCATATAAAGTGATGATAGGTGGATGAAAAATGTTTGAGTGTAATATTCATGTCAGACAAGGTCAAATTTAAGGTTTCAAGCACTAAACAGCATAAGGAGAGACATCATGTGAAGATAAACAGCCAACAGATAGCAAACAACTGAATACATGACACAAGAGTGATTAACAATACAAGAGTTTGATTTTAAAATGCACTTAAATTGTACATGCCAAGGAGACAATATAAGGACATGGGAAAAGTGAATAATATGAATAAGGAACTCGGTTTCATAAATATATAGAAAACCTTTCCTCTGCCAAATAGAATTTTTTCACATGTCCACATATACATGTATCAGTAATCACAAAATTTTAACAAATTTTGCAAAAGTCAGTGTTATAGGCTACATTATCTGATAATTAGAAATAATTACAATGTGACCTACCTAATGAGGAAACACTCCTAGATTGTTACTGGAGCAAAGAGGAAATTAAAACGAGAAATTACAGTGTCTGAAAGCAATGAAAAACCTTCTCATCAAAACCTACAGGATAGAAAGAAAACCATACACAAGGGAATAGTTGTGTCTTAAAACCTGCAGAGAATATACTTGTATTAAGAAATTAGAAAAAGAACAAAATAACTGGCAGGAAGGAATTATTTAAAAGGCCAAAATTAGTAGAAACAAAAAAAAGAACAAAAACCAATAAATCCTTCATAAACCTGATAAAGAAAAAAACATAAAATGAAGGATGCAAAGAGAGATTACTACAGATGAAGGAAGATGAAAATGATTGTCAAATAGTGTACTGCAACTCTGAGGTGGCAAATTTTAAAACCTAGAGAAAACGGATGATTGCAAAATCCAGAAAAAAATAAACTGATCTAGTCAGAAAGAGAAGATATCGTATGACATCACTTATATGTGGAATCTAAACAGTGATGCAAATGAACCTCTCTGTGAAGCAGAAAGAGACGGACAGACATAAAGGACAGACCTGGGGTCAGCAGATACAGATTGTTACATACAGAATGGACGGACAATGAGGTCCCACTGCAGACACAGGGAGCTTACAGTGTCCTGGCAAAAACCATAGCAGAAAAGATACAATATTTATATAAATATAAAAAAGTATGTGTGTGTATATTTATGTGCAACTGAGTCTCTGTGCTGTACAGCAGAAAGTAATGTAAATCAACTATACTTTAATAAAATAAATAATAAAAAAAACTGACCTAAGAAAAGGAAAACCTGAAGTAGAACAATTACCAGAGAAGAGGTTTTTTTTAAAAAAAAAAAGATTAAAGATCTACCATAGACAAATGTACAGCCAAGTTTCTGATGCATTGTTTAACAATTAGATTAATACCTAGGCAAGAACACTCAGACGTATGTATTCAGAAAAAGGCAAGTCATGAGTGGAGATTTTTCAAAACATATTAAAATACATCAAAGTTGGCTAATTAATAAATTAGTATTGATCCTAGAAACAAATACATTTTAGTGATAGTTGCTTAAAATGTGATAACTGATAAATGAAGCATATGAAATTGGTAAGGCAAATGCTTTTGGGACCATAATCTTATCATTTATTAAAACCTAAAGTTGATCATTTAATCTTATTTCTCAGACCATTTGTATTCAGTGTTACCATTAGCTTTGTGAGAGAGGCTGAGCATAGTAGTAATAATTGGAACTGAGCAGAAGAGGAGCTTTTGGGTATAGCCAAGTTATAGCAACGCTTTCAAATGCAGATAGTTTTAGTATCATCTGAACTACCTCAGACCATGTGGGGGAAATGTACAGCTCCTTAGTATTAAAAAATAAAGCTATCAACTAATCTCACAAACACAGAAGCAAAATTCAACATGGTATTAAACATAGAGTCCAACAATGCATCTAACTGCTTGAGCAGGGAACAAATTCCCAGGATGCAATAACGGTTCACTCTTAGGAAATCAGTCAATATTACTCATACCACAAATTAAAACAGAATAAACTATAATATTTTCAATGAATGCTGGAAAGGCATTTAACTAAATACAGCAGCCATTCTTAATTAAAAAAAAAAAACTAAAAATAGGAATAGAAGACATAAACATAATGAAGACTGTTTCCCAGAAATCAAGAGCAAATTTTGCCTAAATGACAAAACACTAAGAGCATTTTAATTAATATCAAGAATTAGACCATGATGCCCACCATCACCATAATTAGAAAGTCTGAGAAATGCACTCTGGCAAGAAAATGAAATAAACTGAATAAACCTACCTTCATCATTGTGGACTAGTGTTCAGGAAACCACTGCTTGCAAAAACTGCTCCTGGAAATGACAAAAGGCAGAGCCTTTGTGGTGAGCAATTTAGAAATGTGAACCAAAAGCCTCAATCCAGCAACGTGACCCCTCAGAACTTATCCAGAGGCCATGATCAAGGATGGGCACAGAGATTTAGTTACAGCACTATGTGTTACAGCATTATTTACATTTGCAAAACATTTGAAATGCTATCCTAAGGTTTCTAAATAACACTAAGGGACTGGTTAAACAAACTTTGCTATGACAAAATGAAAGTGGTTCTATGAATGAGGCTTGTTCCACCAAGGCCCTCCCCCAGGAGCCAGTGTTTAAACCTTTGGCATGTTGCAAATTTTGCCCATCATTTTCTTGTCCACCACTCCCAGGTCCAGTTTTTAGCTGCATCAAAACTTTGGCTTCCTGCTCTTCCCCAACTGTCACCTCTTAGCTGGCTTCATCCACCCCTCTGGAGCAGATGCTTAGCCTTCCCATCCCCATGCTACCAGCTGACATCTCCTGATATCCAGCCACCTGCCTGCATCCCCAACCAAGCCCATAGATTCAGCATATTTGAGAGGCTCAAAAGCTGTCTTTAGTCACCAACATGCCCAGCTATGTGTTGGGACACAGGCCAAGAAGGAACTCATGACTCATTGGAGAAGTGAGGTTGACTAGCCCGTATCAGTTCAATGGCTCATGATACTGGGTTTTGAAGAAGTCACCTCTGCACACAGGGTGTTAGGGTGGTGAAGCGTGAATGACATTGACTGCTGGCAGCCTGTAATTTTCCATCTCTATTATAAGCTAAAATGACAGACCTGATATCAAGCAATGATTGCATGGTTTCTTGGAATTCTCCGGCATTTTCACCTGAACATTCTAAGATCCAGTTTCCTAATACTGATATTTTTTCTCTTTTTCAAACGTTTTATTTTGTATTGGGGTATAGCCAGTTAACAATGTTGTGGTAGTTTCAGGTGAACAGCAAAGAGACTCAGCCATACATGTATCCATTCTCCCCCAAATCCTCCTCCCGTCCAGGCTGGCACATAGAAGAGTTCCATGTGCTATATAGTTGGTCCTTGTTGGTTATCCATTTTAGATGTAGCAGTGTGAATATGACCATCCCAAACTCCCTACCTAACCCCCAGTGGAACTTTAAGTTTGCTTTCTGTTTTTTAAGTAAGTTGACCTAATACTGATATTTTCTTATTATCTAGTTCTAAGTTTTTTCCCACGGACTTGGCATGGAAATGTCATTCCGGCTTTTTTTTTTTTTTTTTAATTACAGGAAAATAACCTAACTTTAGAACTTAAGAGCTGCCCTAAAACTAAAATTCCCAGCCTACATCTTTCTAATCCGGCATTCTGCCTGTTGACCCCTGGAGGGAAAGCACCATCCCCAAAACCCCAGCCTCAAACCTGCCAGAGGAGGCAGGGCAGGTGCTGTTTGTCTTGTCGTTAAAAAAAAGAGCCAGAGGCAGTCCCACTCTTAAAAGGTTAAAGCGTCCAGAGCTCTAAGCCTTGTGAATCACAAAGCCCCATCAAAGACTGTCCTCAGCCCTCGGCTGCAAAAATCTGAATCCTTCCATCATCTCTATACATGGTCACAATATATAAAGATCAGAAAATGTGTCTCCCCTCCCTGGTCAGAGTCTGGCGTCTGCCTTCTGTCCTGCTAAGAGGATCTGGGCTTGTCCTTTGGGTCCTCCAGCCAAAACTGCCCACAGGTTGGCCAAGCCCCTCATCTGGCTGCAGGTCTGCCACCTATCTGGGAATCACCTAGAACTTGGAGGTGGATGAGCACATGCAGAAGGCAAGAGGACACAGGCTGTCTGGCTCAGTGTTTCCAGCCTGCCTGTGCCAAGGTCTCAGCAGCTGGTAGACAAAAACCCAGCCTGCCCACAGGGGGCTTTCCAGCAGGGCCTCCATCCTGTCTAACCCTAGATATCACTCAGCTCTGTCCAGGACTGCCAGGGTACCCTTCCCTTATACAGACACAGCAGGGACACACACCAAGGAACTTATCAAGTTGCCTCCTGCCAAGTCCACAGGGGATAAAGTTGCTCCTCCCAGGGAACAGAGACAGCCATGCTCTGTCACTACCAATTTGTACAAAACACAGGGCCTAATTCTCCACTGCTCACAGCAAGTCCCATTTGTAAAAGTGGAAGCCTCCCTTGCATCCTAGTCACCGACTCTAAGTGACACAGCCAGCATCTCTGAAAGATGCCTGTTTTCTCTATTAAATTATGGACTCACAGTGCTCAGAGAGCACCTCTGCAAGCAGCATACGGTGGAGACTCTCAACACAGCAACCTCAGCACCTGGTGTCAAGGGAAAATACAGAACCAGTCAACTCCACCATTGCGTGTTTCGCTACTTAAAACCCCTCTCCCCCTTTTCCCAGCCAAAAAGAGGATCACTACCCGAGTGTGCCTGGGTCTGTACGTTTCCACCGCCCACCCCACCTCCGCTTGGATGGACCCTCACAAGGACTTCCATTCTATGTTATAGGTGATCACAGAGGCCAGCACTGGCCAGGGCCAGCGCCTCATCCGCACACCCTTTGCCGGAGTGGACGACTTCTTCATTCCCCCAACAAACCTCATCATCAACCATATCAGGTGAGACTAGCCCACAAGCCCTGAGCTACTCCACGCCCCAGCTCAGCCCTCTATGGGGCAGCTTTGCACCAGGGAGGCGCTACTCCTTTCTCTTTCTCCCTAACTCCTTCTTTAGACCACATCAGGAAGGAACAGAGAAACAGCCCCATCCCTGTCTTCACTGTTAAAGTTAAGAAAGGCACCCAGCTTCTAATGCCCTCGGGGACCCAGTGAGGTCAGGAAGTCTTATAACTGTGGTTAGCTGTGTACTCTATCCTTGCTATATGTTTAAAAAAAAAAAAAAAACACACCTAGTAGAGGTAGTCCTCCCACCTGTTTTATGGATGAGGAAACTTAGGCCCAGAGAACGGAAGACACTGACCTAAGTCACACAGTCAGGAACTGGCAGCGTCAGACTAAACGTGGGTCTCCCACAGAAGGGGAAGGAGGTGGGGGATGAATTGAGAGAGTGCCATTGAAATATACACATTACCACGTGTAAAACAGACAGCTTAGATATCTAAGATAGATAGTGGGAAGTTGCTGTGTTACACAAGGAGCTCAGCCTGGTGCTGTGTGATGACATTACCTAGAGCGGGGTGGGGAAGGGCTAGGGAGGATCAAGAGGGAGGGGATGGAGATATATATATATACACACATATATATACATATATATACACACATATATACATATATATATACACACACATATATATACATATATATATATACACACACACTGATAGCTGATTCATGTTATTGTACATCAGAAACTAACACAACATTGTAAAGCAATTATCCTCCAATTAAAAATACATTTAAAAACAATTTTTTTTAAAGCCGGGTCTCCTTTCGGCGCCCCCTTTTGCCTCATCCTCTAATAACCACAACCTGTGGCTCCTCTCAGAGGCCCTGGAACACCTGCTTTGCCACCATCCAAAAGAACAGCTTAGTAATAACAGCCGTGGCCTCAACTGCAAACCTCATCCCAGCCTGGCCACTGCCCTTCCCTCTTCCTTTCAGAGAACCTTGACATTTAGTCAAGGCACCACTGCCAGAAGGCTGAGTGTGCCCTTTTATAAAGTCATCAAGACCCAAATGTCTTGTGGCAGTCTTTATGCCTTCCTTTACTCTGACATCAAGCACCTTTTTCCAGGAAGAAATGACTCATTTTTGCAAGCTGAAGCTGGACTTGTAAAAATAAGGCTCATCCATTTATATCCTTGCCCAAGGGAGAAAATAACGGCTTTCTGACCTCCCCACCTCACTCCAGAGAATACCTGGGGAAGAGCCTCTAAGATGGTTATAAATGGTAAACCACCTTAAAGAAGCTGAATTTAGACAGGAGTCATGCAAACTCAGGCACTGCAGAGCCTGTGTGTGACTTTTACATGACAGCTACCTACAGGCCTGGGGTTTTCTTTCCTGCTCTTCGCATGCTCTAGCTCTTTAAGGATGCTTTAAAGATGCCATCACATGGGCATTTTCCCATCTCTGAGGCATAGCTTGCTATTCAAGAGAAAATTGTGGAAGACATTTTTCTCTACTCTGGTAAGTGTACACAACACCCAACGGCCTCTGTAAGCAAGGGGTTTAGGCAGACTCTGGTGCTCAGAGTGAGTCCTTCCTGGAGTCAGACCCATTTGCAGCTCACAGCCAGCCTCCAAAGAGGAATTTCACCAAGTCCAGATGCGGCAACCACCACCTACTGACCTCTTCCAGTAAAGCACCCACTCTAAGATTTAATCCTCCCAACAGCCATTGGAAGGAACTACCCTCTTTCAATTTGCAGAGGCTCAGAGGGGTTCAGCAGCTTGCCCCAGGCTCTGCAGCTAGCAGGCACCATGGGAGCGCCAGGCCATCTGGCTGTAAAGGTAAAATCTGTCCTCAGCCCCAGCCCAGGGTTCCTCTGACCAGCATCGTCCATGTAGCCAAGGGAGAGGCTGCCCTCACGTCCCTCTCCAAGGGTCAGGGGGCATGGATAAGACATCTATCTGTCCTTGTTCTCTTGTATCTGCATCCCCAGGTTCTGACTCACCCGTTAGTCCACAAAACCACTCAGAAATGGGCTCACCTGTCCTGTCCTCCTAGCAGGCAGAGTCAGGGCAGACATATCTTGTCCTTTCCCTCCAGCCACGGGCCCACCACTTGTCAGCTGGCACAAGGTCTCTGGGAAGCTGAATCAAAGACATCCCGGAGGGAGGAGCTGCTGAGGCATAATTCCACTCCTTCACCATTTCTAAAGATGTGTGCATGTTATAGGAGCGTAAATCCAGGAACATTCTGTAACTCAACTGCACTTGGCTTGAGATCATAGATGAATCACTTATGAAACCATCTCCTGCAAAATAGGAGATCTTATTAACAGGCTATTAGATCAGCAAAGGATAAAGGACAACAGAAAGGATGCCATTGTTTAAGGCAAAAGACAGATCCCTTAACCCTCCCGCCTTCTGACCTCAGTCTTCATCCCCTCCCAGGTTCGGCTTCATCTTCAACAAGTCTGACCCTGCCATCCACAAAGTCGACCTGGAAACGCTGATGACCCTCAAGACCATCAAGCTGCAGAGCCACGGCTGCCTGCCGCAGGCCATAGCCCACACCCACTTGGGTGGCTACTTCTTCGTCCAGTGCCGGCAGGACAGCTCTTCTGAAGCACCCCCGCAGCTGCTGATCGACAGCGTCACAGACGCGGTGGTCGGACCCAACGGCCAGGTCACTGGCACCCCGCACACATCCCCGGATGGGCGCTTTGTAGTCAGCGCCGCCCCGGGCAGCCCCCAGCTGCACGTGCAGGAGATCTCACTGCGCGGGGAGATCCAGACCCTCTACAACCTGAAAGTGAGCCCGGGTGTCTCAGATGTGGCCTTCCAGCGCTCCTTCACCCAGGGAGACCAGTACCATGTCTACGCCACACTCGAGACAGAGCCAGACCTGCTGTTCCTGGAGCTGTCCACGGGCAAGACGGGTGTGCTGAAGGGCCTGAAGGAGCCCGCGCCCACAGGGCCAGCCCGGGCCTGGGCAGGGCCCCGCAGGATCGTGAGGGACAGCGGGCTGTTCGGGCAGCACCTCCTCACGCCCGCCCGGGAGTCGCTGTTCCTCATCAACGGGAGACAGAACGCACTACGGTGCGAGGTGGCGGGCGTGAAGGGGGGGACTACGGTGGTGTGGGTGGGCGAGGTATGAAGCAGTCCCGATCAGGCACCCTGTACATTTCTACAGACAAAAGCAAAAAACCTGTATTCGCTTTGTGGTTCAACACTGGTCTCCTTGCAAGTTTCCTAGTATAAGGTATGCGCTGCTAACGAGATCGGGTGGGTTTTAGGATGTAGGATTTCTGCCTTGGGCTGCGATGAGAACCTGCTGCCGTGTAAAGGAATCATCGTGCGCCCAGCTACGCGCCAGTTACCTGGGCCGCCCTGGAACCAGGAGCTCCAGCTTTCCAGGCGGACGCTTCTGTCAGTTGCCTTTGCATCCTCATTGTTTAACACCGGGTCCGTCCAGACTTCACCCTGCTGGAGCGGCCTGAAGCCGGGGGCTCCCAGGAGCAGGGCCCTCCCTCCTGACCTGAGAGCCTCATCCACTCTCCCTCTGGACCTCATTTTCTCCTTTGCAGCTGCTTCTCGCTTTTCTTTCCATTTGACTTGTAAGCCTGAGGGAGAGCCAACAAGACTTATTGCATCTTGGGGATGGGGAAATCACTCACTTTATTTTGGAAATTTTGATTAAAAACTAATTTTTTATAATCTCAAATGCTAGTAAGCAGAAAGATGCTCTCCCAGGTCCAGCTGTATTCTTCCCTGCCTTAGGCCACGTCTCTGAGAGGCACTACCCCATACCCGACAGCCAGAAAGAAGACAGTGGCCATCAAGGGGACTGGGGTCCTCTACATCATGGACACCCCCAAGAGCAGATCAGACCACCACATTGGTAAAGGCTTTTTCTGGGTTGGGACCCCAAGAGACCAAGACAAACCCTGTGTGCCTGCTTATCACCACTCAAGGGGGACATGTATTAGTCTGTCCAGTACCCCAGATTCCGGGCTGACCAAGCTTGCCTGCAAACGTGCCTGCAGAACAGTGGCCTCCAGGATTCAAGTGGGGTTCCTTAGGCTATCCCTTTAAAACCCCACTCTCTTCTGCCTGCGGCCCTCGCACTCAAATCGTACCCAAGTCCCTGCGTCCACACAGCACAGACAGCACATGTCAGTGTTCCTTACACATGGGTCCCCATCTCCCCAGAAACACACAAGGATGCGGGAGGCCACTGCCACAGTACTCCCACATGTGTAAGCTGTGGTGGGCTCTCCAGGGCAATCAAAGAAGTACAACCCAACAGATCCCGTATCAGAGAATCTCAGCAAGAAGAGGCTCCCTTGGGCTCTCAAAACACCCTTCTCGTGCATATCAGCAGGTTTGAATGGTCTTTTTTCAAGCCACCCGAAGTAGGAAGGGGTGTGGTCCCATCACAGACACATCAGTTTAGATGCCCTTCTGCCAACGTGGCCATGATTTTCCTGAGCTACTGAGAAATGGCCTCTTTCAGAGAAAGAGAGACATAGACCCTGTCTCACTGGAAATACAGCATCTCAGTCCCACCTAACTGCCCAATCCACCTGCCCCCTCACAGAGCTCCTGGTATCAGCCAGTCCTCTGATATGTCTCATGCATCTTAGTCCACCATACTCTTGTCCCCAAAAACTCCCGGGAGTGTGCCTAGACATATACATTCACAGATTTTTTAAGATAAAATATGTAGATATTTGAGGAAACAGACCTCAAAACCTAATTATTTAGTTTTACAATAACTGGGATGGATGGAAAACACATCTCACCTTTTTTGTTTTTACTATTATTCCTGCCTCAATCTCTTGACACATTTGCTTGCACGTCTGTCACTGAAATTTTCCAGCTTTCACAACCTTCTTCCTTTGGGAAGACCTTCTGAACTGTGGCAGCCCCTGGAAGAAAAAGAAAGTCTCTGAGTCTACATGAAGAAGAACCCACCAACTGCCAGGCCAGAACATCAGCCCCTCTGTGTTACAGGATTCCTGAGTAAGAGACCAGTCGAGCCGCAACTGGCCTTTTTTGCTGGGAGTGACTTCAGCGGCACCTGTTTCTTTTCCACTGTTCCTTCCACTTTCAAGTGTGGAAAGCTTATCAGCCTCTCATTGTCATCCCTATGTAGTTGCAAAGCTGGAGATAGCCAGTTTAGGTCTTGCTGCCAGCATTTCAGATACAATTAAGTAGGAGAAGGGAATCACAGCCCTGAAAATTGTGAAATTTGAAAATTCATAAAGGCAGGAAAGTCCATGTTTTTTCAGCAGTGCAGCCAACTGAAAGGCTGGCTAGGATTCCACCTGCCTCTTCCTCCCATACTTCATCCGCAGCAGAATTTCATGGAACACAGTCTGAAAGCCACTGGGATATGAAGTCATCACAGCAGCCAAGATCCTTCTTATGAACACAAATCATCAGCTATCTACTAACATTTATATTAAAGGAATATTTGTTTTACCAAAAGAGTCACCCCAAAAGTCACTTACGTAACAAACTATTTCAAAATTACTGGATTTTGAAATAAAATTCATTGCAGAAAAATTCAACGTAGATTTTTTTTTTCAGGCTAACAAACACACATATAAACCTATAGTGACATTAAGGATTTGAAATAATACCTTCATTCTCCTTCTGCCCAAGTGAGCAGGACCCTACATGGAGGTACTGGGTCCAAAAGCCCGCCCAGCCATTCACAGACTGAAAGTTGGAAGAGGGATTTGTCTGCTCCTAGAAGCCTACATGGACTTCTGCACAAGGAAGCTTGGGTGTGAATCACACACAGTGAGGCCAATGCCATCATCCCAGCCCCACAACACTGAACCAGCAAGTCCTGCCAGGGGCTGGCCCAGGCTCCTTTCTTAAGTCTTCATTCAAGTCATTCCAAGATCCTACTATTTTCCCCAAGCCTGCAGAGGTAGCTGGAAGAGCCCTGTAAAGTCTAGGCAGGGGCCACACTCATACCAAGCTTCAGATTCTATGACCTAGAGACGGCAGCGCAGGAGACAGAAGCTCAGTCCCTGCGATTCCCACCCCAATCTCAGCCTCCCAGCTCCAGGTTAGTATCCTGGAGGATAGCTCTCAAGCCCAGATAAAGCCGAGAACCACCTGCCACCCTAGGAAATTGTAACAGCTGAGTCTTCACAGAGGAAAGCCGCCTGGAGCTGGCTTCGTGTGGCCCCACTTCTTTTCTGTTGACCAAATAACCTGTGAACTAGTGGAGATTTCAGAACTGAGTTGTGAAACAGATTGATGATGGATAAATTTTTCTATAAGGGGCTTAAAAAGTAATCCAATTCGTTTCCACAGTGTGTTTCATCCAAATGCCATGGACGCTGCGCCCTCTTCGTTATTACATTGCACAGCTCACTCCCCTATCCTCCTCTTCAAAAGCCAGCCTCCAGGAGCACTGATACTGCTCCCAACTCTCTCCTACACATCCACCAATCTACCTCACATCCTCCTCTTCCTCGCACCCAGCACCCCCCAGAATGTGCACTCCAAAGCAAGACACCAGACGGGCAAAGCAAGATGACAATGATGCTGACATGAAGTCCTTTGCCATCTTTCCCCACCCAGGACCCCAGATCCCACTCCAGGTGCAATCAGAACCCACAGGGACACAGCTCCTTGCTGCTCAAATCACACCCCCAAGCCCTAGCTCACAGCCCTTTGGAGTTTGACGAGCAAGACTAGAGAGAACTCAGAACTGTCAGAGAAGTCCGTTATGATCAGACAGAAACTGCAGGGCAAGAATAGAGACCATGCCATCTCAGCCACGCCCTAAAGGGCTGAGCTACATCCCTCCATCCTCACCTTGTGCTCTGCCTTTCCCACCTCCTTCCTATGCCTGGAGATGCCTGCTCATGAACCACTCCAGGGGCAACCCACCTAATCACCACACCAGCTCCCCCAGGGGTCTTCGCGTGCTGCTTCCTGGCTTTGGGGTACAAGTGAAAAGTCATTCATCGGGCCAAATCCTGTACTATTTGCTCCCAGACTGGCACACAGGCAAAGCAGTTTTGTTCAAGAAAGTCATTAGCTGCCTTGATTGCTCTCCAAAATCATAGAGATCATATAGAACAGAGGGGCTTAAAAGAATCAAGGGGAAAATACATAGTATTTATCCTCAAGGTGCAACTACAAGACCCCAAATATCTGGTGGAATGCAACCCACTTTAGTCTACACCAGGTTACCTGCTGAGCCACTTGAGAATTTGAGTATCTTATCTGGACCTTCAGGATTTAGGCACCAGCCACCCAGCAGACACAGGGAGCCCAGTAATAATAGTCTCCTGTGAGCAGTACTGCGAATTTAACCAGACACAATGTGTGAAATTATGGAAGATAGGGAAGAGCAGGGACTGACCTTCAAAATTCACAGCAAGGCTTCATTAGCCAGCACGAGAGTGTTGAGCATGTGCTTGGTTTTTGCACGAAACCACACTTCACACATCCCTCTTCCCACGCTCACCCCTGTGGCCCCAGGGAGCAGGCCATGCCCTAAAGGGCTGTAGAGGCTTGGCCTACATGCCATGAAAATAACTTGACCCACCTCTACTCCCACCTGGTGACATGTGGCTCTCCACCCATCACCAAGGCAGGATCAGACAGTGCTGCTCCCTGGGGGCACCTTCTTCAAGAGTGTTTCAGAGGAATGGCAACCATGAAAAATTGGCTGGAGATGGGGCCCAAGACATTTCCTAACTCTAAACCTTCATCTGCTGCCCAGTATAACATCTGCCATAGCTTTAATAGTTGTTGGTCCCTGGCTCCTTCAGCTGCTTCAGAGAGGTGAGGGACAGCAGTCTGCAAGCGCCCCCTGCACCCCAGACCCACAGCACAGCCTTCTGCGGTACCCCCAGCCCACACCCTGACTGCCTGCCACTGGCCAGGCCCCTTCTCATTCCTGGACCCTTCATACACCACCCCTCTCCCCCCTGCTCGTGCTTCCTGAAGGCCTGTGAGATGATCTGAAAGCAGACCAGGCATGGAATTTTGCTGCAGTGTCGCACACACTGTGTTCATGCTATAGTGCAGTGAACGACCCTCGCAATGTGAAGTCACACACACACGCTCCATTTGCCCCGTTAGGATTCTCCTCCTGCCCCACCTCAGAAAACTTCCAGATCTCTCATGTTGAGGCAGATTACATTATTTTGAGCAGTTGTGTAGACTCCAAAATATATTTTCTGTAATCACTGGTATTTCTCGAAGGTCTCCTGTAATTACTATACATGTGAATTTTTCCTTATTTATAAAATATATATAAATTATTTTTAATACATCAATTTTAGTAGAAATTTGTACCAACACAGTAACTGTATGTGGCATTGGAAATAAGTTTGTGTTTACATTAACGTATTGCACAGTATTGGACACGCCATGTATTTGCAGTACCACTTGATATAAAGATGTTTCACAGAGTATATCATAAAGTATTGTCATTGTAAATGCTCTTTTTCTGAGGATTTTACAATAAAACTTGAAAAAAGTTACCTTTTTTTGGTGCCAGTCTATGTGCATTTGTTAAAGTGAGGACTGATTAAGGCAACCCAGGCCTGTATAGGTCCATGATGGTCAAGGCAAATTGGCCCCTGCTCTGACCCAGTCCAGAAAGAGGCTGGACAAAGGCAAGCACCTGACCCCAGAAGTATTTCTTCCCCATGTCGAAGTTTCAGCTCCCAAAATACACAACTGACATCTGGTCCAAAACTTATCACCTGCCTTGCAGTGCCCTTAAAATCCACCCCAGCCCCCAGACTAATTCACTCTCAACTCCAGTCACCCTTGTTTCTCACTGCAGTAGACTTTCAACTGGGATACAGAATGTGTAAAGTGCTCAGTAATTGCCAAGCTACCCATGTGGAACACCTGCCATGAGCCACATGGTGCTAGGGAGGGGGCCAGAAAGTGAAAGTGAAGTCACTCAGTTGTGTCCAACTCTTTGCGACCCCATGGACTGTAGCCCACCAGGCTTCTCCCTCCATGAGATTCTCCAGGCAAGAGTACTGGAGTGGGTTGCCATTTCCTTCTCCAGGGGATCTTCCTGACCCAGGGATTGAACCCAAGTCTCCTGCATTCCAGGAAGACGCTTCCAAGGGTCACACAAAGGAGACACAGTCCCTGCCTTGGTGAGCTTCAAGTCTACTTCACCATGACCAGTAGTGCAAGTTCTTGAGAGAGAGAGAGTGTGTGCATGTGTGTGTCTCCAAGGTAAGTGGGCTGCTAGAGACCCAAAGAAGAGTTGCAGTTCAAGTTCAAAGGTGGTTTGCTGGCTGAATCCCCTCTTCAAGGGAGCTCAGTCTTTTGCTCTTCAGACTTTCAACTGATTGGATGAGGCCCACCCACACTACAGAGGTTAATCTGCTTTACTCAAAGTTTACCAATTTAACAGTTAATCTAGGGACTTCCCTGGTGATCCAGTGCCTCAGACTCCATGTTCCCAAGGCAGGGGTTCCAAGGGGTTCAACCCCTGGTCAGGGAACTAGATCACACATGTCACAACTAGGAGTTCACATGCCACAACTAAAGGTCCCGCATGCTGCAAATAAGACCCAGCAAGCAGCCAAATAAATATTTACAAAGCCAACCTCACTGAAAAAAAATACACGGAAACATCTAGAATAGTGTTTGACCAAGTATCTGCAGCCATGAAATTAAAAAAACGCTTATTCCTAAGAAGAAAAGTTATGACCAACCTAGATAGCATATTGAAGGGCAGAGACATTACTTTGCCAACAAAGGTCCATCTAGTGAAGGCTATGGTTTTTCCAGTGGTCATGTATGGATGTGAGAGTTGGACTGTGAAGAAAGCGGAGCACCGAAGAATTGATGCTTTTGATCTGTGGTGTTGGAGAAGACTCTTGAGAGTCCCTTGGACTGTAAGGAGATCCAACCAGTCCATTCTGAAGGAGATCAGCCCTGGGTATTCTTTGGAAGGAATGATGCTAAAGCTGAAACTCCAATATTTTGGCCACCTCATGCGAAGAGTTGACTCATTGGAAAAGACTGTGATGCTGGGAAGGATTGGGGACAGGAGGAAGAGGGGACAACAGAGGATGAGATGGCTGAATGGCATCACCAACTTGATGAACATGAGTTTGAGTGAACTCTGGGAGATGGTGATGGACAGGGAGGCCTGGCGTGCTGCGATTCACGGGGTCGCAAAGAGTCGGACACGACTGAGCAACTGAACTGGTGAACTGAAGTATCTGGGAACCACAGCCTAGCTAGGTTGACACAAAATTAACTATCATAATCATGCAAGCAAGATGTTGCTCCCCACCCTCCTGAGGAAGTAAACTGCTTTATACCCAGCCCTGTGATAAGCACTTAATAAGCATCTGTCTTTAAACCTTACCACACCCAACAAGGCAGGAGGTACTATTGTCATCTCTATTTTATAAAAGAAGAAAAAATGAGGCTCAGAACAGAGCCAGAATTCAAATTCAAGTCTTCAAGGGCCAAACACATGCTCTTAACCAATAAACCTACTCTTTTCAATACCCACCTTGACAAAAATATGGAACCCCAGCTGCTCCAGATTCACTTCTTTGCAGACCCAAGGGGCACAGGCCAAACACACTAGGGGCTCTGCTCTGCATGAACTTCTGTCTCAAAGAGACGACTGCCCAGACTCTTCCTGAAGATTTGGGGTCTGACCAGTCCCCCTAAGCAAGAGGAAGTGCATCTCACTAGGACCCAAAAACTCTTGGTCGAAAGCAGACAGCAGCAGTCGGCTTGCTCACTGCCCACAGAGTCTGGGCTTATCACCACACACACTCTGGATTTCTCCTTCAGGCTCACAATCCCCAGGATGCCAAGTATTGAGACTGGGGCTGTGCTGGGACAGCAAAGCTGCAGCCCACCATCAGACCCACCCCAAACAGCTGAGAGAAGCTTCTATCCTACCCAGTGTTCACACATTCCCTCCTAACCAGGCTGAAAGGAGGCCACTCAGAGAGAGGCAAAGCACTTGGTCCCAGGCTCCACATTCCCAGGTCTGGGAGATGGAGGAGGAGGGCAGGCTTGCCAGCTCTACTCAGCCAGAACACCTCCACAGCCTTCATAATGTACTCCCTCTCTTGTTCAACCAACATCTTCTAAGAACCATCTCTGTACCAAGGTCTGGCCCACGTGTAGCCCACAGTCTATAAAGAGTTAAATGGACCCAAGAGGAACCACTGGCACACAGATCACTGAGGGACCTGCAGGGGGCTTGGTGAGGAAGAGCTCTTTTGGAGAAAGTGAAAGTCATTCAGTCACGTCCAACTCTTTGCAACCTCATGGAATTCTCCAGGCCAGAATACTAGAGTGGGAAGCCTTTCCTTTCTCCAGGGGATCTTCCCAATCCAGGGATCAAACCCAGGTCTCCCACATTGTAGGCAGATTCTTTACCACCTGAGCCACAAGGGAAGCCCAAAAATACTCGAGTGGGTAGCCTATCCCTTCTCCAGATACGGAAGTCAACAGGAAGTCCTGAGTGAAGAACAGTGGGGGTGAGAGCCTGCCTGCAAATAGGAACAGGAAAGGGCTGACCCAAGAGAGGAGTGGAGAACAATGGCACCGACCGCAGGCACAACAGCTCTGTGAGGGGCGGTCACAGCACAGCAAGGCCAGCGACTGTATGGTGGAGTGCCATGTTGTTGTGGCACTAGAAAGATGGTAATGATTAATTTATTTGTAGGGCAGCAATGGAGAAACAGACACAGAGAACAGACTTATGGACCCAGTGGCGGGGGGTGGAGAGGGTAAGATGTACAGAGAGAGTAACATGGAAACTTGCATGGCCATGTATAAAATAGATGGCCAGTGGGAATTTGCTGTATGACTCAGGGAACTCAAACAAGGGTTCTGTATCAACCTAGAGGGGTGGAATGGGGAGGGAGATGAGAGAGAGGCTCAAGAGGGAGGGGTCATGTATATACCTAAGACTGAATCATGTTGATGTTTGACAGAAAACAAAATTCTGTAAAGCAATTATCCTTCAATTAAAAAATAAATTTAAAAACTTAAAATTTAAAAAAAGAAGATAAGGTACCTATATATAATGGAATACTGCTGCTGCTGCTGCTGCTGCTAAGTCGCTTCGGTCGTGTCTGACTCTGCCAGCCCACCAGGCTCCCCCATCCCTGGGATTCTCTAGGCAAGAATACTGGAGTGGGTTGCCATTTCCTTCTCCAATGCTACTCAGTCATAAAAAAGAATGAAATAATAATTCATTATCATGAATCATCATAATAAGGAAGACAAAAACAAATATCATATGATATTGTTTATATGTGGAATATAAAATAATAATACAAATAAACATATTTACAAATAGAAATAAAATCACAGATATAGAATTCCCATGGACAGAGGAGCCTGGTGGACTACAGCCCATAGGAACTAAAGAGCTTCTTGATGAAGGTGAAAGAGGAGAGTGAAAAAGTTGGCTTAAAACTCAACATTCAAAAAACTAAGATCATGGCATCTGGTCACATTACTTCATAGCAAATAAATGGGGGAGAAATGGAAACAGTAACAGACTTTATTTTCTTGGGCTCCAGAATCACTGAAGTTGGTGACTGCAGCCATGAATTTAAAAGATGCTTGCTCCTTGGAAGAAAAGCTATGACCAACCTAGACAGCATATTAAAAAGCAGAGACATTACTTTACCAAAAAAGATCTGTACAGTCAAGGCTATGGTTTTTCCAATAGTCATGTATGGATGTGAGAGTTGGACCATAAAGAAAGCTGAGCACTGAAAATTGATGCTTTTGAACTGTGGTGTTGGAGAAGACTCTTGAGAGTCCCTTGGGCTGCAAGGAGATCAAACTAGTCAATCCTAAAGGAAATCAGTCCTGAATATTCATTGGAAGGACTGATGCTCAGGCTGATGCTCCAATACTTTGGCCACCTGATGCAAAGGGATGACTCATTGGAAAAGACCCTGATGCTGGGAAAGATTGAGGGCAGGAGGAGAAGGGGACAACGGAGGATGAGATGGCTGGATGGCATCACCAACTCGATGGACAGGAGTTTGAGCAAACTCCAGGCATTTTTGATGGACAGGGAAGCTTGGCATGCTGCAGTCCATGGGGTCGCAAAGAGTCAGACATGACTGACCGACTGAAAAACAAATGACCTAGTATATAGCACAGGGAACTATATGCAATATCTTGTAATAACCTATAATGGAAAAGAATCTGAAAAAGAAATATATATATAAAGTACATCTATATATTAGGAGGTGGGAAGGAGGTTCAAGAAGGAGGGGATATATGTATACATATAGCTGATTCACTTTGTTGTAAGGCAGAAACTAACACAACATTGTAAAGCAATTATACCCCAATAATAAAAGTATATATATATATATATATATATATAACTGAATCACTCTGCTATATACCTGAAACATTGTAAATCAACTATACTTCCATTTTAAAAATTAGTATCATGGTTTTAGAAACTAAATTTGATGAAATAAATAGGACATTATATTATTCTCAAGTCTAGATGGGTATTATCTTTATGTGTACAAAGGTACTATTTTTATATGTTCACAGAAAACGAGTTTGTTTCCTTAGCTCCCATTTCTCCAAGGCCACTGGCCATCAGAGTTCATCCCTTCAAGCCCGAATTTTCTGCCAGCATGAACCCAGTTACCAGAGAGAAGCTATTGGTCAGCAATGGCCAGAAGAACTGCTGGACAGTGTCCTGAGCAGCCCAGGAAGAAAGATGGCAAGTGACAACCAACAGTGTCCCCTCAGTGCACAAAGATCAACCAGTGACAGGGAGACTTTCAACATCCCTGGGGGATAAGAAAGAGAGTATGACTCATGATACCCCAAGGAAATCCTAAAAGGAGCCATAGCCCTTTGCACACACTGGTCAGGCTTTCTGAAAACCCAAGGACAATCTGAATCAGCACTAGCTGATGTACTGCTAGTTAACCACATTACTGTTGTTTCAGGATATTAAAAAAAACAACTCATGCTTGATAAAAGAATACTAGAGAGGAAATGGACCCAAACGTTTATCACTAAATTCTGGGATAATATGCAGGCTAATTTTCTTCTATACATTTATCTCCATGTTCTAAAATTTCTACAAGGAGCTATGCACACCACTTTTGTATTAAGAGAAATCTAACATTGACATCCACTAGTGAGTCGCACAGGTACACAGCAGAGAGCACTCTTGCTCCTTTTGGGTCAGGTGAGGACAAGAAGGACTCTTATCTTTGGTGAGTGGGGGCACCATGAACAGAAAGTACTCATTTCTCAGGTAGAAGCAATGACAGCAGAGCTGAGCCTACCTTATCCTTATGCATGCCACCTGAAGGAAGAAAAACAAAGCAGATGAGGGCTGATGGAAAGACAGTGGACTCATTCCTATGGCCCAACCACCCCCACATAAATGCCTCATCAATTCCTACCTCAGAGCCAATCGGCAGACTTTCCTCCCTAAGCATACGGCAGATTCACTCACTCAGATGATTCTACTATTAACAATGCTAGATAAACAACTCTCAAAGGAGAACATCTTCCTAAACACCAAGGAGGTGAGAAGAGCATGAAAAAATAAAAGTGAACCCAGAGACAGAAGCAGGGTGGTCAGGCTATCTTCTTGAGAGCCCTTGTCTATCCAGGTAAACAGGCTTTCATTGCAACAGCCTCACAGGGTAAAGGGAAGGACCCACTTGAGGCAGGAGTCTGCTAGGACACATTCTCCTACAGAAAGCTCAGGCCCCAAAGAGCTATACTCTCAGGCTAAGGGTGAACTAGAAGTTGAGCATCCCCACCCAGCCCCAGGGAACCTCAAGAAAAGTTGCTTTAAGGCTAAGAAGAACAGAAAGGTCCTGCAGAGTCATAATCACATCTGCAGACCAAACTCATATGGATGCAAGGATTCTTCAATATCTGCAAATCAATCAACGTAATTCACCACATTAACAAATTGAAAAATAAAAGCCATATGATTATCTCAATAGATGCAGAGAAGGCCTTTGACAAAATTCAACATCCATTTATGATAAAAAAAAAAACTCTTCAGAAAGCAGGAATAGAAGGAACATACCTCAACATAATAAAAGCTATATATGACAAACCCACAGCAAACATTATCCTCAATGGTGAAAAATTGAAAGCATTTCCCCTAAAGTCAGGAACAAGACAAGGGTACCCACTTTCACTGCTACTATTCAACATAGTTCTGGAAGTTTTGGCCACAGCAATCAGAGCAGAAAAAGAAATAAAAGGAATCCAAATTGGAAAAGAGGAAGTAAAACTCTCACTGCAGATGACATGATCCTCTACATAGAAAATCCTAAAGACTCCACCAGAAAATTACTAGAGCTAATTAATGAATATAGTAAAGTTGCAGGATATAAAATCAACACTCAGAAATCCCTTGCATTCCTATACACTAATAATGAGAAAGTAGAAAAAGAAATTAAGGAAACAGTTCCATTCACCATTGCAACAAAAAGAATAAAATACTTAGGAATATACCTACCTAAAGAAACTAAAGACCTATATATCGAAAACTATAAAACACTGATGAAAGAAATCAAAGAGGACACTAATAGATGGAGGAATATACCATGTTCATGGATCAGAAGAATCAATGTAGTGAAAATGAGTATACTACCCAAAGCAATCTACAGATTCAACGCAATTCCTATCAAGCTACCAGCAGTATTTTTCACAGAACTAGAACAAATAACTTCAAGATTTGTATGGAAATACAAAAAACCTCGAATAGCCAAAGCAATCTTGAGAAAGAAGAATGGAACTGGAGGAATCAACTTGCCTGACTTCCGGCTCTACTACAAAGCCACAGTCATTAAGACAGTATGGTACTGGCACAAAGACAGATATATAGATCAATGGAACAAAATATAAAGCCCAGAGATAAATCCACACACCTATGGACACCTTATCTTCAACAAAGGAGGCAAGATTATACAATGGAGTAAAGACAATCTCTTTAACAAGTGGTGCTGGGAAAACTGGTCAACCACTTGTAAAAGAATGAAACTAGATTACTTTCTAACACCACACACAAAAATAAACTCAAAATGGATTAAAGATCTAAACGTAAGACCAGAAACTATAAAACTCCTAGAAGAGAACATAGGCAAAACACTCTCCGACATAAATCACAGCAGGATCCTCTATGATCCACCTCCCAGAATACTGGAAATAAAAGCAAAAATAAACAAATGGGATCTAATTAAAATTAAAAGCTTCTGCACAACAAAGGAAACTATAAGTAAGGTGAAAAGACAGCCTTCTGAATGGGAGAAAACAATAGCAAATGAAGCAACTGACAAACAACTAATCTCAAAAATATACAAGCAACTTATGCAGCTCAATTCCAGAAAAATAAACGACCCAATCAAAAAATGGGCCAAAGAACTAAATAGACATTTCTCCAAAGAAGACATACAGATGGCTAACAAACACATGAAAAGATGCTCAACGTCACTCATTATCAGAGAAATGCTAATCAAAACCACAATGAGGTACCATTTCACACCAGTCAGAATGGCTGCGATCCAAAGTCTACAAGCAATAAATGCTGGAGAGGGTGTGGAGAAAAGGGAACCCTCTTACACTGTTGGTGGGAATGCAAACTAGTACAGCCACTATGGAGAACAGTGTGGAGGTTTCTTAAAAAATTGCAAATAGAACTGCCATATGACTCAGCAATCCCACTGCTGGGCATACACACCGAGGAAACCAGAATTGAAAGAGACACATGTACCCCAATGTTCATCACAGCACTGTTTATAATAGCCAGGACATGGAAACAACCTAGATGTCCATCAGCAGATGAATGGATAAGAAAGCTGTGGTACATATACACAATGGAGTATTACTCAGCCATTAAAAAGAATACATTTGAATCAGTTCTAATGAGATGGATGAAACTGGAGCCGATAATACAGAGTGAAGTAAGCCAGAAAGAAAAACACCAATACAGTATACTGACACATATATACGGAATTTAGAAAGATGGTAATGATGACCCTGGATGCAAGACAGCAAAAGAGACACAGATGTATAGAATGGACTTTTGGACTCTGAGGAAAGGGAGAGGGTGGGATGATTTGGGAGAATGGCATTGAAACATGTATACTATCATGTAAGAAACAAAGTGCCAGTCTATGTTCAATACAGGATACAGAATGCTTGGGGCTGGTGCATGGGGATGATCCAGAGAGATGATATGGGGTGGGAGGTGGGAGGGGGATTCAGGATTGGGAGCTTGTATACACCCGTGGTGGATTCATGTCAATGTATGGCAAAACCGATACAATATTGTAAAGTAAAATAAAGTAAAAATAAAATTTTAAAAAAATCTTAAGCCTAAGATTTAAAGATGTCTCAGCAAAATATACAATAGGTAACACAATCACAGAAAGAAAATAAATTCAAGGGACTTTGGGACACAATAGTTTGCTATGGGTAGTTTAAGATGAATAGTTTGCTCATCCTTAGTAGGCATATTAAGAGCTAAAAGAACTGCAAAAAAATATTCAACTTCACTCAATAGTCATTGCTAATATTTATTATTATAATGTATAGTATATATTATAATGATATATTATTTTTAATATTTGTATTTTTAAGCTATCTTATGCATTTAGCAAGATAAAGCAAATTAAAAATGGTATCAATCCAGATAGGAGATTTTGCTGCAATAATAATCAACTTTGGACCCTTGGTGGCCTGAAACAACAAAGATTTATTTCTTGCCCATTCCTTACATCCAGTGGGGGCTGTTAGGATGCTCTGTGCATTACAGTTTCTCAATGACCCAGTCTGATAAAAACTCCATCTCAGAGCTTCCCTGGTGGCACAGTGGTAAAGAATCCGCCTTCCAATGCAGGACACGTGGGTTTGATCCCTAGTCTGGGAGGATTCTACATGGCGTGGAGCAACTAACCCCTGTGCCGCAACTACTAAGCCTGTGCTCTAGAGCCTGGGAGCCACAGGTACTGAAGACTGAGTGCTCCAGAGCCCACACTCCGCAACAAGAGAAGCCACCACAGTGAGAAGCCGGCACACCACAACTAGAGTAACCCCTACTCACCACAGCTAGAGCAAAGACCACGCAGCAACGAAGACCAGCACGGCTAAAATAAATAACAAGTACATAAGTTTTAGAAACACTCCATCTCAATTCATTTCCATAACTGCTGAGGCTAGACTAAAGAGAATTGAAGCCAGGAATCAGGAATTAAGTGCTCTAGCCTGGAAGTGAAAAAATTCTCTTTCTCCTCACAATTCATTGGCCAGAACTACTTCATATGCACAAATCCAACCACAATAGGGGCAGAAGTTCAGAATTTTACTTGCCCTGCAGAGCTGAAAACAGTATCAAAGAGCAACATTGAAGACTACAGAAAATTTGTGTTATCCCACAAGAAAAGAGACACAAACATCGATTCCAGAAGTTCATCAAAGTCCTACAATTTAAATATGGATTGGAAATATCAATATAAATTCATATTTGTTGAGCAGTCACACAGTGATATCTGACTCTTTGCGACCCCACGGACTGCAGCACGCCAGGCCTCCCTGTCCCTCACCATCTCCCGAAGTTCACATTCATGGCATCATCGGTGTTGCCGTCCAGCCATCTCATCCTCTGACACCCTCGTCTCCTTCTGCCCTCAATCTTTCCCAGGATCAGGGACTTTTCCAGTGAGTCATCTGTTTGAATCAGATGACCAAAATACTGGAGCTTCAGCTTCAGCATCAGTCCTTCCAGTGAATATTCAGGGTTGATCTCCCTTAAGATTGACTGGTTTGATCTCCTTGCTATCCGAGGGAATTTCAGGAATCTTCTCCAGCACCACAGTTTGAAGTTCATATTTATACTTCCACTGATCAAACTGACACTCAAATTTCAAAAGGACAAATAACTAAAGCTCACTCAGGAAGAAATAATCTGCATAGCTCCACAGCTATTGAAGAAAATTAATTCATAAATGGAAACTTCCACAACTGTGGCTCACTGTCTCTAGCAATTTTCTTCAGCACCAGCAGTGTGTGTGCTCCTGTAGCACCCATGCTCTCCTTGGCTTGCATCTCAGTCTTCATGGAGGGATGAGGTATGGCCTCCCTCCTCAGCCCTAGTTCTCTCATTGCCCAGTCTTCCAGGACAGTATCAGCAACTTTGCTACTTGGTACTTTTGGATGCCACAGAATCTCCTCAAATCTCTTTTAGTAGTTAACCACTTGATACTAGCTAAGAAATCCTTTATATAAATTTCTGCCATTCAAATGTATGTAGACTTGGTCTCCTTATTGGACTCTGACTGATATAACTGGGAATAAGGCAACATAATTGGGAATGCACTCATCACTGACTTTTAACAAACATGCAAAAGCAGCTCAGTGGAGAAAAGAGACTTTTCAACAAATTGTGCTGAAGCAGCTAGATATCCATGGGCAAAAAAAATAAAATCCTCAGCCTATATCTCACATCTTATCAAACAATCAACTCAAAATAGATCATGAACTTAAATGTAAAAGATCAAGCTATAAAACTTTTAGAAGAAAAAAACAGTAGAAAATACTCAAGACCTACAGTTAGGCAAAGAGCTCTTAGGCTTGACACCAAAGACATGCTTCATAAAGAAAAATCTGATAATTTAGAGCTCACCAAAATTTAAAGTGTTTGTGTTCTCTGAAAAATCCTGTTAAAAAAATGAAAGGATAAACTTCAGACTAGGATAAAATACTAGCAAATGATCTATCCAGTAGAGGACTACTAACTTTATTCTTTTTATAAAGAACAACCAAAATCAACAGTAAAATAGCAACCAACTAGAAAATGGGCACAGGACATGAATTCCAAAACTGCAAAACTCATTTTACCAAGATGATACATAGATAGTAAATAAGTACATGAAAAGATGTTAAAAAAAAAAAAAAAACCCTATGGTTACCAAAGGGAAAAAGTGGGAGGGGGGGAGGGATAAATTAGGAGTTTGGGATTAACAGATACACACTACTATATATAAAATAGATAAATAACATGGGCCTACTGTATAGCACAGGGAATTATAGTCAATATCTTGTAATAACCTACAATGGAAAAGAATCTGAAGAAGAATATATATGTGTGTGTGTGTATATATATGTATGTATAACTGAGCCGCTTTACTGTACACCTGGAAAAAACACAACATTGTAAACCAACTATATGTGCTATATCCGTGCCGAGTCGCTTCAGTCGTGTCCAACTCTTTCTGACGCTATGGACCATAGCTCACCACCATGGCTCCTCTGTCCACAGGATTCTCCAGGCAAGAATACTAGAGTGGGTTGCCATGCCCTCCTCCAGGGGATCCTCCTGACCCAGGGATCGAACCTGAGTCTCTTAAGTCTCCTGCATTGGCAGGCAGGCTCTTTACCGCTAGCACCACCTGGGAAGCCTGTCCATCAACTATATGTCAATTAAAATTAACAATTAATTGTTATATTATCTGATAATTATCTTAATTACCTTTGTTGATTATCTTAACTAATTAAGATAAAATATAATAAAGATGTTCAACATCGTGAGCCCTTAGAGACATGTAGATTGAAACCACAATGAAATAACACTACACACGTAGCAGAATAGCTTAAATACTACGCTGCTAAAATAAAAAATAGTGACAAAGCCAAATGCTGCTGAGGATGCAGAAAAACTGGATCACACATATATTACAGATGGGCACATAAAATGGAAGACAGTTGAGCAGGGTTTTTTTTTTAAAAATCAGCACTCAGCTCCCATATGACCCAATAATTACATTCCTGGGCATTTATCCCATAGAAATGAAGATTTATCTTCACACACAAAAAAAGGGGCATACAAATGCTCATTACAGCTTTATTCATAACAGCCACAAACTGGAAAGAACTGAGATGTTCTTCATTCAGAGGGTGAATGATAACACAGACTGTGGCACATCCACACCATGAAACACTACTCAGCAAAACAGGGAGCAAACTACTGACATGTAAGAAGCCCTGAATGGACCTCCAGAGAATTATGACTAGAAAGGTCTATTTCATAAGGCTGCATCCTGAACACATGATTCCATTTATATTATAGTCCTGACGTGGCAGAATGAAGGACTCATTAGTGGTCATCGGGGATTAAGAAAGGGTATGAGGGTGAGAGTAAACTGGGTGTAGCTCATTGGAAAAGACTCTGATGCTGGGAGGGATTGGGGGCAGGAGGAGAAGGGGATGACACAGGGTGAGATGGCTGGATGGCATCACCAACTCGATGGATGTGGGTCTGAGTGGACTCCGGGAGTTGGTGATGGACAGGGAGGCCTGGCATGCTGCGGTTCATGGGGTCGCAAAGAGTCGGACATGACTGAGCGACTGAACTGAACTGATGAAAGACAACATGGGAAATTCTTGCGGCAATGGGAATGTTTTGTCTTAATTGTACCAATGTCAAAATCCTGGTTGTAAGATTATACTATGATTTTTCAAGATATTACTTTTGGAGGAAATTGGGTAAAGGATACATACAATTTCTCTGTATTCTTTCTCACAACTGTATGTGAATCTACAATTATCTCAAAATTTTTTTAAATATTTAAACTTCCAGGCCAGTGTCACCAATGAATTCTATTAATATTAACCATTTCCAATTTTACACAGACTCTTCCAGACAACAAAAAGCAAAACAACAACAAATACAAATACAACAAAAGCAATAAAATTCCAAATTTATTTTGTGATATTGGAATAACTCTTTCATACTGAAACCTAACAAGATCAATTCAAGACAGAAAAAAATTACAAGCCTATTTAGATATCAAAATCCTAAATAAAATATCAGCAAACTGAATGCAGCAACTTAGAAAAAGGATAATGCATTATGACTAAATTTAATTAATCCCAGAAATGCAAAGTTGTTTTAATATCAGGAAATAATAATTGATGTAATTTACCACATTATTGGATTAAAATACAGGAGAGAATAGAAAAGGCATTGAAAATATTCTAAGTTCATTCACTTTCATGGTGTCCTCTTTGCAAAGTAGAAACAGAATAAACTTTCTTGATTATTAGAGACAAAAATCTACACCAAACATTCTTCATAGTAAAACTGCAGGCATCCCTGTTGGCTCAGCGGTAAAGAATCCACCTGCTAATGCAAGAGACTAGGGTTCGATCCCTGGTCTGAGAAGATCCCACACGCCATGGAGCAACTAAGCCCATGCATCACAACTATCGATCCTGTGCTCTAGAGCCTGTGAGCCACAAGTACTGAAGCCCACAAACCCTAGAGCCCATGCTCTGCAACAAGATAAGTCACAGCAATGAGAGTCCTTGCATCACAATGAAAAGTAGCCCCCCTCTCACTGCAACTAGAGAAAGCCCGAGTACAGTAACAAAGACCCAGCACAGCCATAAAATAATATATTCAATTTTTTTTAATTGCAAGTGCTCCCATTCAGATAGGGAATAAGACAAAGATCTCACTTATTGCCACTTCAGTTCAGTCCTGTGCACCATGGTTCTAGCCAGATCAATAAGACAAGAAATTGCAATAAAAAGTATAAGGGCTTCAAACAAGCAAACCAAAAAAAAAAACAAGACTATATGACTGTGCAGGTAGAAAATTTTAATGAACATATAAGATGTATTATTAAAATTAATGAGAGTTGAGTAAGGTTACTGGATTAAAAAATTAGGACAACAACAAAATCAATTCTGTTTCTATATACTATCACAAACAATAAAAATAAAATTTATTCTTTTGAAAGATACCATTTACAATAATGTCAAAAAAGTGTCCAGGAATAGAATCAACAAAGGTATATAAGATGTATTTGACACTATTAAATGGAGAGATATACCATGTTGATGGATTGGACAATTTAGAAATATACTGATGTTAATATTCCCCAAACTGATTACAGAATAATAACCATCTAAATCGTAACTTCAAGAGGTAATTTTGGCAAGCTAATTCTAAAATTTATAGAAGTTTGAAAGGCCACAAATAGCTAAGAAACTCAAAACAAAAGCTGAAGGAATTTACCATATCAAATAATAAGACAGTATAAAAATATAGTCATTAATCCACAGAACAGACTTGTGATTGCCAGTGGGGGTAGGGTAGGGCAGGGGAGAGATGAACTGGGAGTTTGGGATTAGCAGATACAAACCATTATATATAGAATGGATAAACAGCAAGGTCCTACCTAGTAGCAAAAGGAACCATATTCAATATTCTAAAGTAAACCTTAATGAAAAAGAACACATATCTGTATCTGAATCACTTTGAAGTACCTCCAAAATTAACACAATACTGTAAATTAACTATACCTCAATTTTAAAATATAGGCATCAGGGACTTCCCTGGTGGTCCAAGTGGTTGAGAGTCCATCTGCCAATGTAGGGATCACAGGTTCTATCCCTGGTCCAGGAAGGTTCCATATGCTGCAGGGCAATTAAGTTTGTGTATGACAGCCACTGAAGCCCTCACAGCCTAGAGCCCGTGCTCCAGAACAAGAGAAGCCTCTGCAATGAGAAGCCCGCACACTACAGCTAGAGAGTAGCCCCCACTCCTGCCACTAGGGAAAGCCCACGCACAGTCATCAAGACTCAGCACAGTCAAAAATAAATTAATTAGTTAAAAATATATAGGCATCTGCTCCCAGGTCAGCTGAGGGCAGGATGCTGAGGAGGAGGTGGATGAGCCCCAGGTGACCAATGGAGCCTCAACATTAGAACAGCCCTGGGACTGAGTGGAGAGACTCCCCATTTCCTCTTCCAAATAGTTTAAACAATTAAAAATGAGGGCAGGATGGAGAAGACAGAAGAGTCAGATGGGGCGCTAACCTTCTCCCGCAAATACATTAAAAAGTACATCTGCGAGTGGACCAGTTCAGATAGAACATCTACTGAACACCATAAGAAGACTTCAGACTCTTGAAAGGGCAAGAACACCAGCACATAACCAAGTAGGACAAAAGGAAAAAGAAAAGGAAAGGGATCATGATGAGGCCTGTGCCCAGGGAGAGAGCTGTGAAGGAGGAGAGGTTCTTACACCCTGGAAAGTCCCCTCACTGGGGTGGAGCTCAGCCTGGATGGAGGAGGAGCTCCGGAGCTCAGAAGGAGACCGCAGCAACCAGCTTGCAGAAGGCTAACTGGAGAGTAACCTGCACAGAAGGTCAGCACCCAAGGCCCTGTGCACCCCAGCATGAGGGACTTGACCGTCAGTGCCAGTGGGAGCTGAATGCTGAAGTTCAGGCTTCGGAGGTCAGACTCAGGGAGAAGACTGGAACTGGCTACACAGACACAGCCCAAAGAGGCTGGACTGTGGCAACTGAGGATGTACTCGAAAAGAAGTCTGGGCCCACCAGAGAGGCAAGGTGCCATTAATGGGGCCAAGAAGGAGAAGGGTGTGACCACTGTAAGAATTTCTTTCCCTATGAGTGCTCCCAGACTACAGGAACTCCCAGGGCAGACACAAATAGCTATCACCATAGTGGGCTCCAGAGTTAGCCTTGGGCTACCACTACAAGACCCACAAGCAGATCCCAAGCACTGCTTCTGCTGCCCCAGAAGTGCACAGAGAGCAGCCACCCCTGGGAGACCCACGAGCAAGCATCTAGTGCCTCCCCCACTGCCACAGGACTATTCAGACCACAGCCACGCACAGGAGACCTGCAAGCAGGCCCCAAGCCCTGCCCCTGCCATTCCACTGCATCTGCACACCTGATATCAAGGGGACAAGGGCCAGCACACACTGAGGACAGAGATAGCAAGCATCGAAACTAAAAGCAGCAGCCCCTCGATTCTGGACTTGAGCTCAGCTCCTCTCACAAACACCAACTCGCAATGAACTGCTGAATGACCATTGACCAAAAAGCCTGGAACTTACAACAAAAGACATTTTACACTCAAAGACAAAGAAGATGGCAGAAGGAGATGGTAGGAGGGGCTCTCTGGCAATATAATCAAATCCCATACCTTCCTGGGGGAGGTGGAGGGATGGTGAAACACGAAGTGGCAAGTAATCATATTGGAGAGGTTCTCCCACAAGACTTCTGAGTCCACCTCAGGCTCCCAAGTCTAAGGGTCTGGCATCAGGAGGAGGAGCCCCCAGAGCATTTGGCTTTAAAGATCAGCATGGCTTGAGTGCAGGACCTCCACGAGATTGGGGGAAAGAGAGACCTTACTCTTGATGGGCACACACAAGCTTTCATGTACACTAGGACCCAGCATAAAGCAGTAATTCCGGGGCCTAGGCTGGACCTAACTATAATTCTTGGAGTGTCTCCTAGTGTTGCAGGGGTTGGCTGTGGCTCACTGGGGAGGCAAGGACACTGGTGGCAGAGGCCCCAGAGAATATTGATCAGTGTGAGCTCTCACCAAGGTCATCATTAGGGCATCAAGACCAACAGCCTATGGGTTCTAGTGCTGAAATGCCTCAGGCCAAATATTAACCAGAGGATAGAAATACAGGCCCACTCATTAGCAGACAGGCTGCCTAAAGCCATACTGAGCCAACAGCTACATTTAAACACAATCCTTGACACAGCTATACCCAGCAGAGAGACAGGACCCAGCTCCACCCACCAGAGGACAGGCACCAGTCCCTCCCACCAAACCTGCACAAGTGCCTATATGAAATTCACCCACGAGTATGCAGACACCAGAGACAAGAGGAGCTATGATTCTGCAGCCAGCAGAAAGGAAACTACCAATATAGAAATTTAGACAAACTTAGATGACAGAGAAATATGTTCCAGATGAAGGAAAAAGATAAAAAATATACAGATAAAAAAAAATTAAGTGGAGACAGGCAACTTATCTGAAAAAGATTTAGAGTGATGATAGTAAAAGATGATGCAATGTAAAATGATGATAGCAAAGATGATGCAAATCCTGGTAGAAAATGGTGGAAGAGATAGAGAAGATACAAGAGATGTTTAACAAAGAGTTAGAAGATTTAAAGAACAAACAGATGAATGACACAATAACTAGAATGAAAATATACTATAAGGAATCAACGGCAGAATAACTGAGGCAGCAGAATGAAGAGGTGAGCTGGAAGACAGAATGGTGGAAAATACTGCCACAGAACAGAAAAAAGGGATTTAAAAATGAGGACAATCACAGAGACTTCTGGGACAATGCAGAGTGAAGTCAGTCAGAAAGAGAATGATAAATATCTTATACTAATGCATATATATGGAGTCTAGAAAGATGGTACCAATGGTCCTATGTGCAGGACAGCAAAGGAGACATAGATTTAAAGAACAGATTTGAACTCAGTGGGAGAAGGAGAGGGTGGGATGATTTGAGAAAAGAGCATTGAAACATATACATTATCATATGTAAAAGAGGTAGCCAGTGGGAGTTTGATGTATGATGCAGGGTGTTCTGTGACAACCTGGAGGGATAGGGTGGAGAGGGAGGTGGGAGGGTGGTTCAGGAGGAAAGGACATGTGTATACCTGTGGTCGATTCATATTGATGTATGGCAAAAATCATTACAATATTGTAAAGTAATTATCTTTTAATTAAAATAAAAAGCAAATAACCCTCCCAAAAAAAGCATCAATATTCACATTATAGGGTCCAGGAAGGAGGAGAAAAAGAGAGGAAAGACCTGAGAAAATACCGAAAGAAAATATAGCCAAAAACTTCCCTAATATGGATTGGAAACTGTCACCCAAGTCCTGGAACTGCTACTCAGTTTATCCCAGGCAGAATAAACCCAAAGAGGAACGTGCCAAGACACATAGTAATCAAACTGACAGAAATTAAAGACCAAAAAATACTAAAATCAATGAGAGAAAAGCAACAAAGATGTATAAGGGAATCCCCAGAAGATCATCAACTGATTTCTCAGCAAAAATTCTGCTGGCAAGATGGGAATGACACAATATATTTCAAGTGATGAAAGGAAACACCTACAATCGAGAATACTCTACATAGCAAGGCACTCATTCAGATTTGATGGAGAAATCAAAAGCTTTACCAACTAGCAGAAGCTAAAAGAATTCAGCACCACTAGACTACCCTTGTCACAAATGCTAAAGAAAATCCTCTAGGGAGAAAAGACCACAGCTAGAATCAAGAAAATGACAAATGGGAAGGCTCACTGGTAAAGGCAAACTTACAGGAAAGGTATGAAATCATCCACACACAGTATCAAACCCAGCAATCATGAGGAAAGAACAAATGCAAGATACTGGAGTCCATCTGAAATTTAAAAACCAGGAACTTAAGTATATGTATGTATCTGTATATATAAATATATATGTGTGTGTATATATATGTATAAATGTATATACATGTATATACACACACACACACACGAACTCCTTATTGCAAAATTCAGACGTAAATTGAAGAAAGTAGGGAAAACCACTAAAACATTCAGGTATGACCTAAATCAAATCCCTTACAATTATACAGCAGAAGTGAAACATGTTTCAAGGGATTAGATCTGATAGAGTGCCTGAAGAACTATGGATGGAGGTTCTTAACATTGTACAGATGGCAGTGATCATGACCCTCCCCAAGAAAAAGAAATGCAAAAAGGCAAAATGGTGGTCCGAGAAGGCCTTACAAATAGCTGAGAAAAGAAGAGAAGCTAAAAGCATAGGAGAAAAGAAAAGCTATACCCATCTGAATGCCGAGTTCCAAAGAATAGCAAAGAGATAAGAACGCCTTCCTAAGTGATCAGTGCAAAGAAATAGAGGAAAACAATAGAATGGGAAAGACTAGAGATCTCTTCAAGAAAATTAGAGGTACCAAGGGAACATTTCATGCAAAGATGGGCACAGTAAAGGACAGAAACGGTATGGACATAACAGATGCAGAAGATATTAAGAAAAGGTGGCAAGAATACATGGAAGAACTACACAAAAAAAGATCTTCATGACCTCTGCAGATAACCACAATGGTGTGATCAATCACCTAGAGCCAGATATCCAGGAGTCCGAAGTCAAGTAGGCTTTAGGAAGCATCACTACGAGCAAAGCTAGTGGAGGTGATGGAATTCCAGTTGAACTATTTCAAGTCCTAAAAGATGATGCTGTGAAAGTGTTGCACTTGATATGCCAACAAATTTGGAAAACTCAGCATTGGCCATAGCACTGGAAAAGTGCCGGGGTCCAGCCCCGGTGGATCCAGGGTAATTCAAAGAGGGGACAGCATGGTGAGGAAAAACTTACTTATTTAGAAATATAAACAGAGATTAGGAAAAAATAGTGTAGTAGGAAAATTTAGTGGAGAAAAGATGCTGAATAACTTGGTTTACATGGAAAACTAATAAAACCTCGAGACAAGAGGTTTGCACAATCTTCGTTAGGCCACCGGCACCCGCTTGAATAGCAGAGGGTGCCCCACCTTGGGCTCCCTCTCATGTGGGTCTTAGAAGCCAGGACAAGTAAGTAGACGTGGTGAGCCTCTGCACTCCAGATGGGAATTCAGCCTGAAAAGGAGAGGGAAGGAGAGGGAGAAAGAGAGAGAGAGAGAGATTCGACATGGGGGAAACCAGTCTTTCCAGTGACTGGCCCATCCTTTATTGTCCGGAAAGCTTTTTATACTTTTGGTTGTACATAAAGATCAATGGATAATACAAAATTATGCAGCGTCAGCAGCCCTGACTCTTATCGAAACCAGGCTTTCTCTGCATACCTAGCTGTATACACAAGTCTTAGGTGATTTACATCATCTTCTGGCCAGAGGGCCAATTAACATTTTATGGCCCTTTTGTGATAAGGGTCTGTCAACCAGAAAACCTTAAAAGTGTTGTTCTTCCCAAAGTCTGGTGCCACTCTCAGAAAGCACTAAATAAAGTTACATTCTTACATAGCAAGGACACAACAATTTATAACAAGGAAAGAGGAGTACAGTGATTTATAACAAAGAGAAAATTCATTAACTCAAAAGTCTAGTATTGCTAACATCAAAACTACTATATTCCTATTTCTGCATCCTGTTTACATTGATTAATATCCTCCCAGGTACCTAAAAGATAAAGGATATGGACGCCTGGCAGCAAACATTAACTCAATAAACTCTTCACCAAACTAATTCTTAGCTCTAAAAGGCTCTATATCTTTAAGATGTTTTAAGCTTCGTGCCTCTTGCAGTTGGGGGGCTGTAAACAATCACAAGCTGTAAAAGTCTCCAACTGTCAGGCAAGTTAGAAAGCCATCAGAGGGATTTGAGCTGAAACATTCCTTTCATATGCAGGAGACCAGTTGGAGCTCTAAGTTAACTTTTTCCAGAGAAAGTTGGTCGGGGATAGCCCCCTGTAATGTCAGAAGAGTACAGTGCAGCAGACAGTAAACAGACAGATTTTGGTTTTGGGGTAGATGCTCAGGCAGAGGACCCCTTGAGACCTGACTCGCCTTGCCCATCAGGTCTCTCCACATGACCTTGTCATGGGTGGGATCTCCCATGCTGGCTCCCAGCAGAAAAGGTCAGTTTTCATTCTAATCCCAAAGAAAGGCAATGCCAAAGAATGTTCAAATTACCACACAACCTGGTTTAAATCCCTGGGTGGGGAAGATCCCCTGGAGAAGGAAATGGAAACCCACTCCCGTATTCTGGCCTGGAAAATCCCATGGACAGAGGAGCCTGGTAGGCTAAGTCCATGGGGTCGCAAAGAGTTGGACACGACTGAGTGACTTCACTTTCTTTCACATGCTAGCAAATTAATGCTCAAAATTCTGCAAGCCAGGCTTCAACAGTATGTGAACTAAGAACCTCCATATGTTCAAGCTGGATTTAGAAAAGGCAGAGGAACCAGAGATCAAATTGCCAACATCCATTGGATCATCAAAAAAGCAAGAGAGTTCCAGAAAAACCTCGACTTCTGCGTTATTGACTATACCAAAGCCTTTGACTGTGGATCACAACAAACCGTGGAAAATTCTTAAAGAGATGGGAATACCAGATCATCTTACCTGTCTCCCGAGAAATCTGTATGCAGATCAAGAAGCAACAGTTAGAGCTGGACATGGAACAATGAACTGGTTCCAAATTGGGAAAGGAGTTCATCAAGACTGTATATGGTCACCTTGCTTATTTAACTTATATGCAGAGTACATCATGCAAAATGCTGGGCTGGATGAAGCTTAAGCTGGAATCAAGATTGCCAAGATACATCAATAACCTCAGATATGCAGATGACACCACCATTATGGCAGAAAGCAAAAAGGAACTAAAGAGTCTCTTGATGAAAGTGAAAGAGGAGAGTGAAAAAGTTGGCTTAGAACTCAACATTCAGAAAAGTAAGATCATGGCATCTGGTTGCATCACTTCATAGAAAATAGATGGGGAAACAGTGGAAACAGTGGCAGACTTTATTTTCTTGGGCTCCAGAATCACTGCAGATGGTGACTGCAGCGATGACATTAAAAGATGCTTGCTCCTTGGAAGAAAAGCTATGACCAACCTAGACAGCATATTAAAAACCAGAGACTCAACTTTGCCAAGAAATGTCTGTCTAGTCAAAGCTATGGTTTTTTCAATAGTCATGTATGTATGTGAAAGTTGGACCACAAAAAAAGCTAAGTGCTGAAGAATTGATGTTTTTGAACTGTCATGTTGGAGAAGACTCAAGAGAGTCCCTTGGACAGCAAGAAGATCAAACCAGTCAATCCTAAAGGAAATCAGTCCTGAATATTTATTGGAAGGACTGATGCTGAGGCTGAAGCTCCAATACTTTGGCCACCTAATGGAAAGAACTGACTCACTGGAAAAGACTGATGCTAGGAAAGATTGAAGGTAGGAGGAGAAGGGGACAACAGAGGATGAGATGGTTGGATGGCTTCATCAACTCAATGGACATGAGTTTGAGCAAGCTCTTGGAGTTGGTGATAGACAGGGAAGCCTGACATGCTGCAGTCCATGGGGCCACAGAGAGTCAGACATGACTGTATGACTGAACTGAACTGATACATATACCCAAAATCTATAATAAATACGTACACCAAAAAGAAAAAACAAAGCAACCCAAACACAACAATAAAGATAATCATCAAATCACGAGAGAACAAAAGAGGAAGGGAAGAAAAAATACCTTCAGAAACAAGTCCAAAAGAATTAGCAACAAAAACACACTATATCAATAATTAACTTAAATGTAAACATATTAAATGTTCCAACCAAAAGACATAGACTGATTGAATGGATACAACAATATATATGCTATCAACAAGACACCCACTTCTGATATGGGTACATATACAGACTGAAAGTGAGGGGATAAAAAAAAGTTATTTCATGAAAATGGAAACTAAAAGAAAGCTGGAGTAGCAATACTCATATGAGACCAAAAAAAAAAAAAAAACTTTAAAATAAAGAATGTTAAATGTTACAAGAAACAAAGAAGTACTCTACGTAATGATCAAGGGATCAATCCATGAAAAAGATAACAATTACAAATATATACACACCTAACATAGGAGCATCTCAATATGTGTCAAATAAACAGCCATTAAAGGAGATTAACAGTTACACAATAATAGTGGGGAAATTTAACATCCCACTTTCATCAATGAACAGATCACTCAGACATAAAACAGTAGGGGAAAGGCCTTAAATGATGCATTAGACCAGATGGAATTTATCTGTACAGAATTCCATCCAAAAACAGCAGAATACACATCCTTCTCAAGTGCGCATGAAACATTCTCCAAGACTTATCACATACTGTGTCACAAAGTGAGCCTCAGAAAATTTAAGAAAACTAAAATCATATCAAGCATCTTTTCCAACCAGAACACTATGAGATTAGACATTAACTACAGGAAAAATTACTGTAAAAATAAAACCCCACAAACATGTGAAGGATAAACCCCACAAACATACTAAACAACCAATGGATCACTGAAGAAATCAAAATAAACCTAGACACAAATGAAAACTAAAGCATGACAACCCAAAACCTATAGGACACAGAAGTAGCGATTCCAAGGGGAAAGTTTATAGCAATACAATCTTACCTCAGGAAACAATAAAAATCTCAAATAGACAATCTCACCTTACACATGAAGCAACAAGAACAAGCAAAACCCAAAGCTAATAGAAGGAAGGAAATCATAAAGATCAGAGCAGAAATAAATGAAACGGAGACAAAGAATACAATAGAAAAGATCAATTAAACTAAAAGCTGATTATCTGAAAAGATAAAACTGATAAAACTTTAGACACAGTCATGAACAAAAAAAGGGAGAGGCTCAAATCAATAAAATTAGACATGAAAAGAGAGATATTACAATGGACACCACAGAAATACAAAGAATCATAAGAGACTACTACAAGCAAATATACAACAATAAAATGGACAACCTAGAAGAAATGGATGAATTCTTAGAAATGTACAATCTTCCAAGACTGAACCAGAAAGAAATAGGAAATATGAACAGGTCAATCACAAGTACTGACACTGGAACTGTGATTTTAAAACTTGCAACAAACAAAAGTCCAGTACCCAATGGCTTCACAGGCAAATTCTATCAAATATTTAGAGAAGAGTTAACACCTATATTTCCACAACTCTTCCCAAAAGTTGCAGAAGAAACACTCCCTAGCTCATTCCATACGGCCACCATCATCCTAGTACCAAAACCAAAGATACCATCAAAAAATAAAAAGAAGAAAGTTATGGGCCAATATCACTGATCAGCATAGACACAAAATTCTCAACAAAATAGCAAACAAAATCCAACAACACATTAAAAAGGTCATACACCATGACTGTGTGGGATTTGTCCCAGAAATACAAGGATTCTTTGATATCCACAAATCTATTAGTGTGATACACCATGTTAACAAACTGAAGAATAAAATCCATATGATTATCACAACAGATGCAGAGAAAGCTTTGACAAAATTCAACACCCATTTATGAAAAAAACCCTCCAGCAAGTGGGTATATACAGAACTTACCTCAACATTAATAAAGGTCATATGTGGCAAACCCACAGCTAACATCATTCTCAATGGTAAAAAGCTCAAAGCATTTCTTCCAAGATCAGGAATAAGTCAAGGATGTCTATTCTTGCCACTTTTATTGAACACAGTTCCGGAAGTCGTAGTCACGGTAATAAGAGAGGAAAAAGAAAGAAACGGAATCCAAATCAGAAGTAAGGTTGTCACTGTTTGCAGATGACATCATACTATAAGTAGAAAATCCTAAATATGCTACCAGAAAACTACTAGAGCTCAATGAATTCAGTAAATTTGGAGGAAATGAATTAATACACAGAAATCTCTTGCATTCCTATACACTCACAACAAAAAAAAGGAAGATAAATTAAGGTAACAATCCTGTTTACCACTGCATCAAAAAGAATAAGAACACCTAAGAATAAAGCTACCTAAGGAGGCAAAAGACCTGTACTCTGAAAACTAAGATGCTGATTAAAAAAAAACTGAAGATGACACAAACAATTGGAAAGATATGCTAAAATGATTATACTACCCAAAGTGAAAGTCACTCAGTCGTGTCTGACTCTTTGTGACCCCGTGGACTATACAGTCCATGGAATTCTCCAGGCCAGAATACTGGAGTGGGTAGCCTTTCCCTTCTCCAGGGGATCTTCCCAACCCAGGGATCAAACCCAGGTCTCTCGCAATGCATGTGGATTCTTTACCAGCTGAGCCACAAGAGAAGCCCAAGAATACTGGAGTGGGTAGCCTATCCCTTCTCCAGGGGATCTTCCCGACCCAGGAATTGAACCTGAGTCTCCTGCATTGCAGGCAAATTCTTTACCAACTGAGCTATGAGGGAAGCCCCATAGGAACTACCCAAAGGAATGCATAGATTCAGTGCAATACCAATGGCATTTTTCACAGAACTAGAACAAAAATATTTGTTAATTGTATGGAAATACAAAAGACCCAAAATAGCCAAAGCAACCCTGACAAGGAAAAGCAGAGCTGCAGGATCAGGTTCTCTGACTTCAGACTATACTACAAAGCTATAGCAATCAAAACACTTTGGTACTGGGGCAAAAACGGAAACATAGATCAATGAAAAAGTATAGAAATTCCAGGAATAAACCCACACCCTATGATCAAGTAATCTATGACATAAGAGGCAAGATTATACACTGGAGAAAAGACAGTCTACTCAATAAGTGGTGCTAGGAAAATTAGACAGTTACATGTAAAAGAATGAACCCAGAACATTCTTTACTATCATCCACAAATATAAATTCAGAATGAATCAAAGACCTAAACGCAATGCCAGACACTGTAAAACTTAGAGGAAAACATAGGCAGAACTTTCTTTGACATAAATGGTAGTAATATCTTCCTTCATCTGCCTTTTAGAGTAATGAAAATAAAAATGAACAAATGGAACCTAATTAAACTTAAAAGCTTCTGCACAGCAAAGGAAATTATGAACAAAAGACAACCCACAAAATAGGAAAAGACATTTGCAAATGAAGCAACCTATAAGTGATTAATGTTCAAAGTGTACAAAATAGGCAGAAGATCTACATAGACATTTCTCTAAAGACAACATACAAATATCAAGAAGCACATGAAAAGATGCCCAGCATCACTAATTATCAGAGAAACACAAATCAAAACTATAATGAGGTATTACCTCATACCGGTCAGAATGTCCATCACCAAAAACTCTACAAACAAACACGATAGAGCCCAGAGATAAACCCATGCACCTATGGGTACCTTATCTTTGACAAAGGAGGCAAGAATATACAATGGAGGAAAGACAGCCTCTACAATAAGTGGTGCTGGGAAAACTGGACAGCTACCTGTAAAAGAATGAAACTAGAATACTTTATAACACCATACACAAAAATAAACTCAAAATGAATTAAAGATTTAAACGTAAGGCTAAAAAACTCTTAGAGGAAAACATAGGTGGTACACATTTTGACATATATCACAGCAAGATCCTCTTTGACCCACCTATTAAACCGAAATAAAAACAAAAGTAAACAAACAGGACTTAATTAAACTTAAAAGCTTTTGCACAGCAAAGGAAACAATAAACAATATTAAAGGGCAACCCTCAGAATGGAAGAAAATAAATTGCAAATGAAACAACTTACAAAGGATTAATTTCCAAAATATACAAGCATCACATGCAACTCAATATCAGAAAAATAACCAACCCAATCAAAAAATGGGCAGAAGACCTGAACAGACATTTCTCCAAAGAAGACATACAGATGACCAACAACCACATGAAAAGATGCTTAATGCCGCTCGTTATTAGAGAAATGCAAATCAAAACTACAATGAAGTATCACCTCACACCAGTCAGAATGGCCATCATTAAAGAATCTACAAACAATAAATGCTGGAGAGAAGTAGAGAAAAGGGAACTTTCTTGCACTGTTGGTAGGAATGTAAATTGATACAGCCACTATGGAGGACAGTTCAAAATAGAACTACATATGACCCAACAATCCCACTGCTGAGAAAAATACATAACTGAAAGAGACACATGTACCCCAATATTTGTTGCCGCATTCTTTACAATAGCTAGGACATGGAAGCAGTCCAGATGTCCATCAATAGATGAATGGATAACGAAGATGTGGTACATATATACGATGGAATATTACTCAGCTATTAAAAAAAAGAACACATGCAAGTCAGTTCTAATGAGGTGGATGAACCTCGAGCCTATTGTACAAAGTGAAGTGAGTCAGAAAGAGAAAGACAAATACTGTATATTAATGCATGTATGGAATCTAGAAGGATGGTACTGATGAACCTATTTGCAGGGCAGCAATAGAGTTGCAGACATAGAGAACAGACTTGTGGACATGGTGAGGGAAGGAGAGAGTGGGATGAATTGAGAGAATATCATGGAAACATACACATTACCATATGCAAAATAGATAGCAATGAGAATTTACTGTGTGAAACAGAGAGCTCAACTCGGTGTTCTGTGACAACCTAGAGGGATGGAATGGGGTGGGAGATGGGAGAGGGGCTCAAGAGGGGACATATATATATATCTGTGGCTGATTTGTGTTGATATGTGGCAGAGGCCAACACAATATTGCAGAGCAATTGTCCTCCAATAACTAAATTTTGTTCTATACTTCAATATTGTACAATTATAATTTTAATAATTATTAGCTACTCAAGAACAGTTATGTTCTATGAGTATTGTTAAATTGTCACCACCAACAGAATGATACTCAGATGCATTCTTTCTATAAAACTTTATAAGTAATAAAAAAGAAAAAAGTCTACAAACAATAAATGCTATAGAGGATATAGAGGAAAAGGAACCCTTCTACACTGCTGTTGTTCAGTTGCTCAGTCATGTCCGACTCTTTGCGACCCCATGGACTGCAGCATACCAGGCTTCCCTGTTCTTCACGATCTCCTGGAGCTTGTTGAAACTCATGTCCATTGAGACAGTGATGCCATCCAACCATCTCATCTTCCCTCATCCCCTTCTCCTCCTGCCTTCAATTATTCCCAGCATCAGGATCTTTTCTAATGAGTCAGCTCTTCGCATCAGGTAGCCAAAGTACACTGTTAGTGGGAATGTAAACTGGTACAGCCACTATGGAGAACAGTATGGAGATTCCTTTAAAAAATAAAAATAGCACTCCTGCTGCCGCTGCTAAGTTGCTTCATTCGTGTCTGACTCTGTGCGACCCCATAGACTGCAGCCTACCAGGCTCCCCCATCCCTGGGATTCTCCAGGCAAGAATACTGGAGTGGGTTGCCATTTCCTTCTCCAACGCATGAAAGTGAAAAGTGAAAGTGAAGTCGTTCAGTCATGTCCAACTCTTCGAGACCCCATGGACTGCAGCCCACCAGGCTCCTCTGTCCGTGGGATTTTCCAGGCAAGAGTACTGGAGTGGGGTGCCATTGCCTTCTCCAAAAAATAGCACAGTATCATATAATCCAGCAATCCCACTCCTGGACACAATCCAGAAAAAACCATAATTCGAAAAGATACATGCATCCCAGTGTTCATTGCAGCACTGTTTAAAAAGCCAGCACATGGAAGGAAGCTAAATGGCCATCAACAGGGGAATGGATAAAGATGTTGTACAATGGAATATTACTCAGCCATTTAAAAGAATGAAATAATCCCATTTGCTGCAACATGGATGGAGCTGGAGATTATCATACTAAGTGAAGCAAATCAGACAGAGGAAGACAAATATCATATGATATTACTTTTATACACGATCTTTAAAAATGATACAAATGAACTTATTTACAAAATAGAAAAAGACTCAATTTAGAAAATGAACTTATGCTTACCAGGAGGAAAGGGAAGAGGGAGGGATAAAGTGGAAGTTTAGGACTGACATGCACACACTGGTATGTTTAGGATAGATAACCAACAAGGACCCACTGTATAGCACAGGGAACTCTGCTCAATACTTTGTAATAACATAAATGAGAAAAGAATTTGAAAAAGAATAGATACATGTCCGTGTATAACTGAATCACTTTGCTATACACCTGAAACTAACACAATATTGAGAATCAGCCATGTTCCATTATGGCTTGGTGTGCCACCTCCATTTCTCTCACCTTCAGTCTCTGTCTGTGCCTTTCACAGAGCTTCCAACAGAGCTAGGTGGGGACAAGGCACCTGGAGGTTTGTAACCTCTGTGGTCCATAGGAACCACTGTGAGGAGGGGCCATGGAGGAATTTACCACTTTCAGTAGAAAATAAGTGGTTATTATGATTTTGTACTTTGGATCTGGATTTACTGCATATTTCTGTATAGTAAGACACCAAATGCTTAAAAAATAATCCCTGAGATATGAGGAGGAGCATTTTAAGAGATGTAGTCTCTTTGAAAAAAGGACCAAACTTTTGAACTTAGCATCCTAACTTATGGCATAAATCCTTAATGCCTCTTCTCTGAAATATGCAACATGATAATTGAGCTTGTGCTTTTCATTTGGATAATATTCCATTATTAGTTTCTTAATTAAATATGTACATGATTTAGCTTGTTTGTTTGTCTTTAAATTCTGAATTTCAATTTTTGATTGCTGAGTCAGGAATTTGTCAGTAATTCGTTGTAAAAAAGAAATGCAAACTTCTCCTGTAATTTTTTTTTAATTTAAAGGGAGAAAAATCCACTTTTAGGGTTTAACTTGGGATGAATAAATTAATTTTTTTCCATGAGCAATAATTAATTATTAGGAAAACTAGTAGTGTATTCAGATTTATTTTAAGAACTCCATTTTATTTCTCTAGACCTGTACCATAAAACTGAAACTTTTGCCTTGACAAATGTACTACTGACCAACTTAGTCTTGCTTAGACTGAATGAAAGAATATTTGAAATGGAATGTAATAGTATGTGAGACAATATAAGAAATATTCCCATTTTATTCTGGAGCTATGACTAGTAGAAATGGGTTATGAGATGGCTCTATAAGTAATGTATCACTGAATCAAAATTATGAGTAGTGAAATGCTGCTTACCACTTAAAATGTAGACTTAGTTCCTAGGGCTTTATATTAGGGCAGGGGGTGGCGCTAAAGGTAAAGAATACACCTGCCAATGCTGGATATGCAAGAGACATGGGCTCCATCCCTGGGCTGGGAAGATCCCCTGGAGTAGGGTATGACAACCCACTCCAGTATTCTTGCCTGGAAAATTCCATGGACAGAGGAACCTGGCAGTTTGTAGTCCATGGGGCCACAAAGAGTTGGACATGACTGAGTGACTGAGCACACACTGAATATTTTAACCCCTGTTTGGTCACTAGAATACCTATCTTTCTTGAGGCTCCTCAGTAACCATCTGGCAACTACTTAATGTGAAGAACCAGCTCACCAGAAAAAGACCCTGATGCTGGGAGAGACTTAAGGCAAAAGGAGAAGGGAGTGGCAAAGGATGAGATGGTCAGAGAGCATCACCTACTCAATGGACATGAATTTGAGCAAACTCCAGGAGACAGTGAAGGACAGGGAAGCCTGATGTGCTTCAGTCCATGGGGTCACAAAAGAGTTGGACATGACTTAATGACTGGAACAAAAACAACTATTACTACTACTTAAAGATGGATGTAATTTAGTCTAAATGACTGTCTAGCTATTCCATGTATTTGTGTCATTTATCTTTTTTTTTTTTTTTTACTTTACAATACTGTATTGGTTTTGCCATACATTGACATGAATCTGCCACGGGTGTACATATCTTTTGATGAGTCAGATGTTTTTCTGTGCTAGGAGAGTTTTTCTATGTAACACTAAGAATTTTTACCTTTGGGAACAGGAGAAGCAAGAGTAAGGGTTTAGTCAGTTCAGTTCAGTCGCTCAGTCGTGTCCGATTCTTTGTGACCCCATGAATCGCAGCACACCAGGCCTCCCTGTCCATCACCAACTCTCAGAGTTCACTCAAACTCACGTCCATCAAGTCAGTGATGCCATCCAGCCATCTCACCCTCTGTCGTCTCTCTCATCCCCTTCTCCTCCTGCCCCCAATCCCTCCCAGCATCAGAGTCCTTTCCAATGAGTCAACTCTTCGCATGAGGTGGCCAAGGTACTGGAGTTTCAGCTTTAGCATCATTCCTTCCACAAGAAATCCCAGGGCTGATCTCCTTCAGAATGGACTGGATGGATCTCCTTGCAGTCCAAGGGACTCTCAAGAGTCTTCTCCAACACCACAGTTCAAAAGCATCAATTCTTCGGCGCTCAGCTTTCTTCACAGTCCAACTCTCACATCCATACATGACCACAGGAAAAACCATAGCCTTGACTAGACGGACCTTAGTTGGCAAAGTAACGTCTCTGCTTTTCAATATGCTATCTAGGTTGGTCATAACTTTTCTTCCAAGGAGTAAGCGTCTTTTAATTTCATGGCTGCAGTCACCATCTGCAGTGATTTTGAGTAAGAGTTTAGGGTTCAGAAAATGATTTTTAATTCTTCGTTCAAATCTTTGCTAAGTTACAAATTTAACCTTCCAGATTTTCTCAGAGAAAATGGGAATAAAACCTCCTTTCTGTTATTTTGAGATTTGTTGAGCTATCTAAAAACATTTTAAGTGCTGGTAAAAAACTATACTCCAATATAAAGTGAAAATTTTTAAAGAAACTGTTCTGGTCATATTAATAACTCACAATAGACTTTCAAGCAAATAGTAAGAATAAAGAGAGTTGCTACATGATAAAAGTTGCTGTTCACCAGGCAGATAAAACAAATTTTAAAACCATACCCTCAAAATACATAAAGTAAATTTGATAGTATTACAAAGAGGAACTGAAAATCTACCACCACTCCAGGAGATTTTAACATTCACTCTCACAGTAATTGTCTTGAGCAAATAAAAACTGATACTGGTAGAAGATTTGAACTATACAACAAATAAGCTTGACTGATACATGTATGTAGAACCCTGGAATTAAAGAAAACAAAATCTTTTTCAAACTCACACAAAGCCTCCCAAAAAACATATACCAGGTACAATGCCACAGAAAAACTTTTCAGTACCCCATAATCAAAATTATAGAATGTTCTCTGATCATAATGCAGTAAAGCAGAAATAAATAACAGAAAAGAAAAGAATCTGCACATTTGGAGGCTTAAATGTGTAATCATAAATAATTCATAAGTCAAAGAAGAAATTATAATGGATGTTATAATTTTGAAACTATTACAAATTAAGTGATTTGGGATACATCTATATATATTTATTTGATATCTATTATAGCTATATATCAGAACTTGTATGATATACATACAACCACAGATAGAAGGATATATTTGCCTTAGGAAAAATGCCTATATTAGAAAATAATAAGAAGTTTAGACATCAGAGGTTTGAGCATTCAACTCAAGAAATTACAAAAGGACAGCAGAGTAAACCTGAAGAAAACAGAAGGCAAAAAGCAGGGTGGGGAGGAGGGGCAGCTAACAGCAAGCATTTTAAAATAGAAAACAAACAAGGATTAATAAAACCAAAAGAAATTCTTTGCAAAACCCAATAAAATAGCAAACCCACAGCAAGACTGATCAGGAAAGAGAGTATAAACAATATTAGGAATGAAAAAGAAGACATTATCACAGATTTAGCAGAGATGTTTTTAAAACATAACAGATTACTACAAAAAACTTTATGCAATCTATATGAAAACATAAATGAAATGGACCATTTCCTAGAAAGATGATTTGCCAAAATGAACTCAAGAAGAAATGGAAAACTTGAAAAGCCTATAAAAGAAGGCAAGTCAATAGTTGATCTACTCACAAAAACAAAAACAAAACACCAGGCTCCGACAGTTTAAGAGGCATTTCTATCTTATACAAAACGTTTCAGAAAATAGAAGGAAAAGCTCCTAAATTCATTTTATGTTGCTAGTAAACTCTTAAAACCAATGTCAGACAAGAACAGTAAAAGAATAAAAAGTATGAGCCAATCTCAGTTATGAACCATAGATAGAAAAATTCCAAATAGAACTCTAGCAAATCAGATTTCTAGAAGATAAAACCTCATGACCAAGAAGAGCATATCCCAGTAACACAAGTATCAATAAATTCTAAGCTCCTAGTGTAATTCTCTACATTAACATATTAAGGAAGAAAAATCTGTGACCCCTCCCCCCAATAGATATAGAAAAAACACATCATACAATTCAACACCCATTTATGATTTCTAAAAAAAAAACACAACTAATTAGCAAAACCTTAACTAATTAAGTAAGTTCTGAGAATTATCCCTAGTAATGTCCTCTGGATTCAATTACTGGCACTTGAAACTGAGTGGACGGGGGGCCTCCTGGTGTCTGCCTGGTGGCATCTCATCGTTGCAGCTGAGCAGGGACTGCTGTGTGTGTCCTTGTCCTTCCTTTTCTGAAGAGAAATTCATGTAGGGCTCCATCCTGCACTTGCTTCACCTCCAGTCCTTTGCTGAGGAGAGGGGAGGGCTGGGACTTGTCCTATGAGTTCACAGATGATCGGATGACATGACACTACTGTGCTGTGCTTAGTCGCTCAGTCGTGTCCACCTCTTTTCCACCCCAAGGACTGCAGCCCGCCAGGCTCCTCTGTCCATGGGGATTCTCCAGGCAAGAATGCTGGTGTGGGTTGCCATGCCCTCCTCCAGGGGATCTTCCCAACCCAGGGATCGAACCCAGGTCTCCCGCATTGCAGGCAGATTCTTTACCATCTGAGTTACCAGGGAAGCCCACATCATCCTACACATCAGGACCCAAAGGACAGCCTGCATGTCTCCCAGATATCTCGTGGTAGTTGATCTAGAAGGAGCCATTAGATGTGCCCTGGCATGCATCCCTTGGGAAGAGGTTACCATGTCACATGTGTAACGAAGATTGAAACAGATCTTTGGTACATAGAAGGGCTGTGTGTGCTCAGTCGCTCTGCTGTGCCCAACTCTTCGTGACCCCACAGACTGTAACCCGCCAGGCTCCTCTGTCCATGAGATTCTCCAGGAGTGGGTTGCCAGACCCTCTGCCAGGATCTTCCCTACCCAGGGATCGAACCCAGGTCTCCCGCAATGCAGGTGGATTCTTTACCATCTGAGCCACCAGGGACACCCATATAGAAGGGCAGACTGTGACAAAAACTACCTGGCTCTTCAGAAACCTCATTTCCTCTTCTTTCCTTCCAGTGTACTGAACACTTGTCCACTACAGAATCCAGTCTCTATTGCAGTTAGGTGTGGCCATATGACTGAATTCTGGTTATATGAACATAGGCATGAGTAGTGCACACCACTTCTGGGCCTGATCTCTGAAATTGTCTTATGTATGACCCTTCCAGCTTCCTGCCACTTCTGTGGTGGTCTTGAAACCACATTTTGGAGAGAACTTGGATCCTTTGTGTGATCATTTAGAGAACTATCCACCCACCAGAAATCCATGACATGAAAGTTAACTGAGCAAGAAATAAACTCACTCTCTGCTGCAGACAGAGATTTTGAGGCCTATTACAGTATCTAATATTATCATAATTAATAAATACATCCTCCATCATATCTTAGGTGTGTTAAACTCTTCTCTTTAGGGTCAGCAACAAATCGGGCTTCCCTGGTAACTCAGCTGGTAAGGAATCCACCTGCAATGCAGGAGACCCCAGTTCAATTCCTGGGTCGGGAAGATCCACTGAAGAAGACACAGGCTACCCACTCCAGTATTCTGGCCTGGAGAACTCCATGGACTGTATAGTCCATGGGGTTGAAAAGAGTTAGACACAACTGAGTGGCTTTCACTTTCAACAAATCAAGAATGCTCAATGTCTCATGGAGACTCCTTTAAGAAACTAGAAATAGAGGGACCATATAATCCACCAATCCCACTCCCAAACATTTGTCTTGAAAAAACAAATACTCTAATTTGAAAAGATACACACACCCCAATGTTTATAACAAAACAATTTACAATAGCCAAGACATGAAAGCAACCCAAGTATCCATCAACATATGACTGTTTTAAGAATATGTGGGGTATGCTGCTGCTGCTAAATCGCTTCAGTCGTGTCCGACTCTGTGTGACCCCAGACACGACAGCCCACCAGGCTCCCCTGTCTCTGGGATTCTCCAGGCAAGAACACTGGAGTGGGCCACCATTTCCCTCTCCAATTCGTGAAAGTGAAAAGTGAAAGGGAAGTCACTCAGTCGTGTCCAACTCTTCGAGACCCCATGGACTGCAGCCCACCAGGCTCCTCTGTCCATGGGATTTTCCAGGCAAGAGTACTGGAGTGGGGTGCCATCGCCCACACACATGCAAATACACACAAACATAACAGAATATTGTTGTTGTTCAGTTGCTAAATCATGTCCAACTCTTTGCAACCTCATTTTTAGACCTGCTTGACCATGTCCAATTTACCTTGATTCATGGACCTAACATTTGAGGTTCATGAATATTACTCAGCCATGAAAATGAATTAAATATTGCCATTTGCAGCAACATGGATGAACTTAGAGATTATCATACTAAGTCAGACAAAGACAAATATATGATATCACTTTTGTGTATAATGTAAAAAATAATACAAGTGGATCTATGTACCTAACAGAAACAAACTCACAGACATAGAAAGCAAACTTAGGACTGCCAAAGGGGAAAGTGAGGGATAAATGAGGAGAATGGGATTCACAGATACAAACTAATACACATAAAATAGATAAACAACATGGATTTACTATATAATACATGGAATAATAATATCTAATAACTTATAATGGATAATAGTCTGAATATATATATATATGTATTTATGTAACTGAATTATTTTGCTATACACCTGAAACTAACACAGTATTGTAACTTCAATAAAAGAACACAAAGAATGTTCACTCTCTCCTCTCCTTTCATATGGTGCCAGAGACTAGCAAATATAGTGGTAAGATGAATGGATGGGCAGAAGGATGAGCTGATAGATACGGGGAGGTGGGTGAAGACTGAAAAGGAAACACAAAAATGTAACTGCTTATGGTGCACATAAGTATGTAGGGAATCAAAGAGTTTCTAAAGACACACTAGTAAGAACAAATAAAACTGTTTGGCAACTTTGCCAAGAGATACGGAAAAGTCACTTTTGATTTTAAACAATTTGAAAATGTCATTCTTAAACAGTGCAGAATATACAAGAGCACAAAAATATACAAGATACCAAAGAATCACTCTAAACGAAGGGTATGCACATGTTTTGTGGAAAAAACTGTATATTTATAAACGACATTTGAAAGACATACAAATGATGATGTATTCATGACTGGGAAGTTCTCCCCCAAGTTGACTATACATTTTATGAACTTCCGATCAAAGTCAAATAAAACAAAGAACAGCCAAGACGATCCAGAGGGGTAGGAAGTGGTAGATAAGAATTCTTTCAAAGCTTGAGCCATTAAAATATAGGCATATTGCTGCAAGAATGAATAAGTACACCTATGGAAGTGAATAGAAAGGCCAGAAACAGATATAGATAGATAAGTAGATAACCCAAATACACAACACAAGAAGCAGACTTTTTAAAGAAATCAGAGAGAGGGACTTCCCTGGCAGTCCAGTGGTTAAGACACCATGTGCCCACTGCAGGGGGTGCAGGTTCAGTTCCTGGTTGGGTAACTAGAATCCCACCAAGCCATGCAAAGCAGCAAAAATAAAAACAAAATAAAAAGTCAGGGAGAAACCATATGCAATTCAATCAGTGGTTCTAAGATAATTAATTATCCATATGAAGACAAGATAAAGTTAGAGGGGTGGAAAAGGGTGGGAGGTGAAAGGGAGGTTCAAGAGGGAGGAGAAATAGGCACACCTATGGCTAATCCATGTTGATGTATTGCAGAAATCAAACCAATACTGTAAAGCAGTCAATTAAAAATAAATAAACATAATTTTTAAAAATGATAAGATAAAGTTAGAGCAAAATTGTAAAACCTTCAGAATAAACCATAAAATATCTTTACAAATTTTTAGGATACACAAACAGTTCATAGAAATCAACAAAAAAAGGAACAACCCAACTGACAAATGGACAGGAGGCCTAAATAGACATTTCTCCTAAGAAGACACATGGATGACAAATAGACACGTGAAAAGATGCTCAACATTTGTAATTATTAGAGAAATGCAAATCAAAATTACAATGAAGTACCACCTCACACCAATCAGAAAGGCTATCATTAAAGAATCTACAAATAACAAATGCTAGAAAGTGTGTCGAGAAAAGGGAACCCTCCTACATTGTTGGTAGGAATGGAAACAAGTGCAGCCACTATGGAAAACAGTATGGAGGTTCCGCAAAAAACTAAAAATAGAGTTGCCATATGATCCGGAAATCCCACTCCTGGGCCTATATCCAGACAAAACTCTAGTTCTGAAGATGCATGCACTCCTATGTTTATAGCAGCACTGTTCACAGTAGCCAAGACATGGAAACAACCTAAACGTCCACCAGCAGATGAGTGGATAAAGAAGGTGCAGTGCATCTTCTATAATGGAATACTACTTGGCCATAAACAAACGAGACAATGCCATTTGCAGCAACATGGATGGATCTAGATATTATCATACTAAATGAAGTAAGTCAGAAAGAGAAAGACAAGTACCATATGATATCACTTACGTGAGGAATCCAAAATACGACACAAATGAATATATCTATGAAACAGACTCACAGACACAGAGAACAAACTTGTGGTTCCCAAGGGGGAGGGTAGTAGAGGAGGGATGGGTTATGAGTTTGGTATTAGCAGGTGGAAACTAATATACACAAGATGGATAAGCAACAAGGCCCTACTGTAACTATATTCAATACCTTGTGATAAACCATAATGAAAAAGAATATGAAAAAGAATGTATGTATGTATATATGTGTGTATATAACTGAATCATCTTGATGTACAGCAAAAATTAACACAACATTGTAAATCAACTACAATAATTTTCCAGTCAAACACTTTTTAATTTTTATTAGAGTATAGTTGATTTATAATTTTGTGTTACTGTACAGCAAAGTGAATCAACTATACAAAAACTTATATCCCCTCTTTTTTGGATTTCCTTCCCACCTATGTCATCACAGAGCATTGAGTAAGTACAGTTTCCTGTGCTATACAGTAGCTATCTATTTTATATATAGTATCAATAGTGTCTGTGTTGTTTTTGTCGCTAAGTCATATCTGACTCTTTTCCACCCCATCCATGGACTGCAGTGCACCAGGCTCCTCTGTCCACGGGATTTCCCAAGCAAGAATACTAGAGTGGGTTGCCATTTCCTTCTCCAGGAGATCTTCTCCACCCAGGAATTGAACCCCCATCTCCTTCACTGGCTGGCAGATTCTCTACCATATGAGCCACCAGAGAAGCCTCACCAATAGTGTATATATGTCAATACCAATATCCCCAGCTTCCCTTGGTGTTCATACATTTGTTCTCTATGTCCGTGTCTATTTCTGTTTTGCAAATAAGATCATCTACACCATTTTTCTAGATTCCACATATATGCATTAATATATGATATTTGTTTTTTCTGATTTACTTCACTGTATGACAGTCTCTAGGTCAATCCACATCTCTACAAATGATCCAATTTCACTCCTTGTGATTGAGTAATCTTCCATTGTATACATGTACCATATCTTCCTTAGCCATTCCTCTGCTCATGGACATTTAGCTTGCTTCCACATCCTGGCGAGTACAAACAGCACAGCAATGGACACCGGGGTGCGTGCATCCTTTTGAATATGGTTATATCTGGTTATATGCCCAGTAGTAGGATTGCGGGGTCGTATGGCAGTTCTATTTTTAGTGTTTTGAGAATCTGCCACACTGTTCTCCATAGTGGTTTATCAACTTACATTCCTACTAACAGTGCAAGAGAGTTCCTTTTTCTCCATGCCCTCTCCAGCAGTTATTGTTTATAGATTTTTTAATGATGGCCATTCAGATGGGTGTGAAGTGATACCTCATTGTAAAAAATAAAATACCTGTACAACTGAGTAAAAAAGTTTTCTTAACGAGTAACTACAAATACAAACCATAAAGGAAAAAATAAATAAACTTGACTACATTTTATATTCCGGGAGATATTTGTACTTGCTTGCTCATCTCTGCACAAAGAAATCCAGAAAGAAAGAAATAACAGTGCTGGAGGGCTAGACAGATGGAGAATACAAGAGTGAAAGAAAATCATTTCATTTATATTTACAAGAGTGTTAACCATGTGACTATAGTATCTATTTTAAAAATAATTTTTTATTTATGGTATCTTCAAAGGATTCCATAAGTAAAGTGAAAAGACAAGCCACAATCTGAGGCAAGATGTTTACGGTCACATAAAATTGTATTAGTATGTTGGACCATGTAAAGAAATTTTTAATAAGAAAAAAGACATTTCAATAAAAACTAGGCAGAAGTATGAACACACAAAACACAGAAATGAAACCTGATGGGAAATAATAAGATGAAAGGTTACTCAACTTCATAATAACTAGGAAAATGCTCTTTAAATTTACATTGCAGTACAATTCCACCCTCATAAGAGTAGCAATAATTAACAAGTTCAATAGCACCCAGTGTTGATGAGTTCCTGGTGAAGCAGGGTCTTTATATGCTTCTAGAGGAAGTACAAATTGGCACCATCACTTTGAAGAGCAATTTGGTAAAATCTAATTAAGTTAAAGACGTGTATATCCTGTAATCCAGCAGTTAACATTTCCAAGTATATACCAGAGAGTGTATGCAAAAATAATATTTAAAGAACAATCACAGTACCACCGTTTATAATAAAGAAAAACTGGAAACCTTCTAAATGACAATTGGCACAAAAAAAAAAGATAAAGAGTTGTAGTCTATTCACAAAACGGAAACATTAAATGAATGAAATAGAACTGCATGTATTAACAGGGCTAAATCCCAAAAAAACCTAAGATTAGGTTTAAAAAGCAACTCCTTTAAAGATATATACAATATGGTATCATTTACATCAAGTTTTTAAAACACTGAAAATACATACTATACATTGTCTGTTGGTACATTCATATGTAATGATTGTAACAAAACATAATAAAGACATCCAAAATAATCCCTGTCAGTGGTTTGTTATCAGTGGGAGTGAAGAGAATAGGATAAGGCAAGGGCATGTAAGAGACTTCAACTGTACTTGTAATATCCTATCTATTTTTTAAGGTTTTTTTTATGTGGGCCATTTTAAAAGTCTTTATTAAATTTGCTACAATATTGTTCCTGTTTTACATTTTGGTTTTTTGGCTGTGAGGCATATGGGATCTTAGCTCCCCAGCTAGAAATCAAATCTGCACCCCTGCATTGGCAGGCAAAGTCTTAACCACTGAACTACCAGGGAAGTCCCTATTATCTTTTCACCTAAAGAAAATATGGCAGGATATTGACATATAATAAATAGAGCAGGCTAGTGGATAATAGGTGATGAGCACAGCAGACTTTGCTATATACTTCTCTATAGTTTTTTATATAATGAGTACATTTTAAAGTTGGACCCAGACTGTAAATAATGTAAGAATCTTTGAGAGAATGGCAACCTTTATCCTTTACTCTATGTCCTATTTTTTAAAAATTCATTGCTATACTTTTTATTAAAGTGCAAATACACAAATATAAACCATAAACTGTAATAATCTATTCTTTAATATAAATATGACTCTGGAGGGTGGGTATAATTTAATTTTTCTAATAAACAAAAACTCTTTTCAAAATTTCAAAAAGAAAAAGAAAAAAATGAAGTTTCACTTTTAAGATGATAAACTAAATCAAGGCCACAGTCTTCTCCTTTGGGAACAAATCCATAAAAATGTTGGCAAAATTGTTAGTATATGCTTAAGTTTAAAACAAGAAAGGACACTCTAGTTGACTACAAAATGTGAAGAATCAATCCATGAAAGGCAAAAAAAAAATAGAGAGAAAGCTGAAAGCCACAAAAGGATAAAACAAAAACAATTCACATGCTCCCTCCTCCTCAAAAAAAAAGATGGGGAAAAAAAGGAAAGGGTGAAAAAGCAAAAAAAAAACTGTTTCTTGCTCATAGAGAAAACTCAGGGCCAGAGAAGTTCTGAGTCAGTGGTGACTAACAGAGACCTGGTAACAAGATGTAAGCCTGCACATTCCCACTACCACCAAGCATCAGCATGAAGGTGTCTGCCCCCAGGGAGGAGCAGCGATTGCGGATGCTTAGGTAAGAGAAACAGGTGCTATCCCAAACAGAAGGGGAACATTGCTAGTGGTCCAGGCTCACTCATGTCCAGATCATCCCCCAGGTGTCCTCCTCAGTAAAGCAGTAATTGTGGTTCCCATCCAATCTGACAAATGTTCTGTGCACAGAACAGATAGACACTAAGGGTCACTCAGCTGAAAATAAGCACACAGGGATGGTTCACCAAACATCAACAACCTGAGAGAGGGAAACTTTGCAAACAGGACAGCTAATTCCAAGGAAATAGAGTTAGGAAAGCAATTATGACAGGATTTTTTATTAACAGAATGTTTTACATACTTAGAAAAGTATGAGGATAACATAACCATTAAATAAAAAGAACAGGCTATGAAAAATCACATCTTAATAGAAATTAAACTTTTGAGATTTTTTTTTAAAAAAACTCAATAAATGGGCTGAGTTGCAGAATAGATACATCTAAAGAAGGAATCTGAGGCCAGAAACTCTTTCAGAACAGGGAAACAAAGAATGGAAAAAAAGAAACTACATAAGAAAATTAGTGAGGGGAAAGTAGAGGGAAGAAAAACAAACATTAAACATAGCCCACCACTGAAGATATACATGTATCTGCAAAAAGAAAGGACCCAAGGTGTGCTAAAATAAATCTCACACACCTACTAGGTATGAAAACTTGAGATAAAACCTCTATGATTAAAACAGCATGATACCATGCATGACTAGACACAGGCCAATGGAACAAAAGAGAAAAAGCAGAAATGCAAAAAATTAGTTTTCAATAATGTACTATCTCAAATCAGCAGGGAAAAGAGGGGCTTTAAGGAAAAAATTGTGTTGGTACACTAGACTATCACAGAGAAGATAAAACTTGATGAGTTCCTTATACTACACCCCAGGACAAACTCCAAACAAATCAGAGTTCTAAAAGTTAAAAATGAAACAAGTATTGGAAAAAAATGGATGAAAATTCAGCATGATTGGAAAAAGTGGGGGAAACTTTTCTTATTCCATTTCTAAATCCAGAAGTAATTAAAAACAAAAACACAAATTTGACTACAAGAAAGTCAAGGTTTTACAGGACAAAAAAACAATAGCTCCTGTATACTAACTCTAACCAATTATAATGTGCAGTAGAAAAAAGAAGATATCAGTACCATAATGTATCTTAGAATATACCTAATAACAAATATGCAAGCAATAGTACAGCTATAAGATTTATTTAAAAATAATTAAAACATGACCTAACTTAAAAGATAATCCATTTTTGAGCCTGGGAAGATTTATCATAATAAAGCTGTCAATTCTTTCCCAAATAATCTAGAAATTCAATGTAATCATAATTCAAATACCAATAATATTTTTCAAGGAATTGCATTAGGTGATTCCAAAATATATATGAGGATGGGGAAGGGAAAGCTGGGCCAAGGCAATCAAAAGGTATAAACTTCTAGTTACAAGTATTAACAATGTAATGTACAATATTATAAATATAATTAACAGTGCTATATGTTACATATGAAAGCTGTTAAGAGTAAATCCTTATAGAAAACCTAGAGATAAACCCACACACCTATGGGTCACATAATCTATAACAAAGGAGGCAACATTATACAATGGGAAAAAACAGACTCTGTAATAAGTGGTGCTGGGAAAACTGGACAGCTGCAAGTAAAAGAATGATATTAGAATACTTCCTAATGCAATACACAAAAATAAATTCAAAATGGACTAAGAGCCTGAATGTTAGACTTGACACTATCAACTCCTAGGAGAAAACACAGATAGAACACTCTGGCATAAATCACAGCAAGATCTTTTTTGACCCATCTCCCAGAGTAATGAAAATGAAAACAAAATAAACAAATGGAACCTAATTAAACTTAAAAGCTTCTGCACAGCAAAGGAAATCATAAATAAGACAAAATGGCAACCTTCAGAATTGGAGAACATATTTTCAAAGCAAATGACAAAGGTTTAATCTTCAAAATAAAGAGCTCATGCAACTCAATATGAAAACAACAAACAACCCAATTTTTAAAATGGGCAGAAGATCAAAATAGACATTTCCCTGAAGGAGACACCAAGATGGGCAAAAAGCATATGAAAAGATGCTCAACAATACTAATTTTTACAGAAATGCAAATCAAAACTACAATGAGGTGTCACCTCACGCTGGTCAGAACGACATCATCAAAAAATCTACAAACAATAAATGTTGGAGAGGGTGTGGAGAAAAGGGAGCCCTCTTGCACTGTTGGTGGGAATGTAAATTGATACAGTCACTATGGAGAACAAGGGCTTCCCAGGTGGTGCTAGTGGTAAAGAACCTGCTTGCCAACGCAGGAGACATAAGAGACACAGGTTCGATCAGGAAGATGCCCTGGAGAAGGAAATGGCAACCCACTCCAATATTCTTGCCTAGAGAATCCCATGGACAGTGGAGTCTGGTGGGCTACAATCCATGGGGTCATAAAGAGTTGGACATGGACCAAGAACAAGATGGCGGAGGAGTAGGTGGATGTGAAGTACGTCTCTCTCCATGGATACATCAGGAATACACCTTCAGACACAGAAGTGCATGCAGAACACCAGCTGAGAGCAAACAGGAGTATCTGACCATCGGAAAAGGATATAAAGAATCACGCAAAACTGCAGGAAGTGGGAAGTGGGGGAGAAACTGGAGCATTAGTAGGACTGGACTTGCCCTCAGCAGGTGAAGAAACTGAAACAGGGCTCCAATCCCCACATTGGGGCAACTGTCTGAGTCAGAGGAGAAACATTTAAGGCTGAGAGTGAAAGAACTGATCTGTGGCAGCCTAAATGGAATGGGAATCAGGCAGTCCTTGCTGCGGCCATACAAACCCCAGACAGGGACGCAGGTCACCTAGAAGGCACAGTGGCTACTAGCTGGAGTTTAGGGATTGTGGAGCATCCCAGGGTGAGGGCTGCTGTTGACTGTGGAAAGATGGATTGAGGGGATATGAGAGAGAAGATCGTGGTGGGAAATGACTGTGGAGCAAAGTCAGGCAGCCATGGGAGCTAGGGGATACTGCTGAGTCATGAGTAGGGGGTGGAGCCATCACCATAGCCTCTCTCTCCCCACAAGCCAGCATCTGCAGCTGGAGAGAGGCTGGCCCATCAAGTGCCTGACACACCCAAACTACAGAGTAGGACCCCAGCCTGAGGGGCCCCTCTATGTGCCTGAATGGGCGGAGCTATGGAAAAGACTGGCCAAAGAGAGGCCTTCTGATCGCCAGCTACCAGAGGCTCAAAGGAAGACACTGATAGGACCATAACTCCTGCAGTGGAGGCAGCGCATGTCCCTACACACTTGGTACCGCCAGGGTCCCCGCAACCCAAGCAGCTGCACCACCTTCATGCTCAACACTCACTGGAGCAGAGCTGCCACAGGCAAAAAAGAAGTCTTGCATCTATGCATGCAAAGTCACTTCAGTTGTGTCCAGCTCTTTGTCACCCTGTGGACTGTGGACTGCCAGGCTTTTCTGTCAAGGGAGTTCTCCAGGAAAGAATACTGGAGGGTACTGGCCAATACTGGTTATCATACTCTTCTAGAGGACTATATTTCCTGCTCCCCTACCTGCCAACTCCCCTGAATACCTGGTGCTGCCAGAACCACCTGTGACCCAAGCAGCTGCACCACCTCCACACTTGGCCCTCATTGGGGCAAACCCAAGTCCTCCAGGGCAGCCTCAGGAGCAAACCCCAGTGGACGACCCACATGCTGAGATGGAAATAAAACTGTAATTGAAACCCAGGAGCAGTGTGGCTAAGGAAGAAGACCCAAAACCTTCCCACCAGCCTTACAAGCTGTAGATTATATTCACAGAATCAACTAGGCAGACTCTGTGTCTACGGAATATATAAAAGGACACAGAGCTCCCACAAAAGAAAATGCACTAGTTCTGATAGCTGTGGACATTGAAGGCAAGAACACCAGGAGTAGGACCAGATTAGATTATGAGATCCACCCCACAGCAGGTCCAGAGACCAGCACAGTGTTGGAGGGCATCCTAGGAAGGTGGAGTGGGCTGTGACTCCCAGTGAGGGAAAGGACTCTGATAGCAGTGACTCAAGAAAAACATTTATTATTCTTGTGTTTTGACTTGTTCTATAGATTCTTCTGGATTTTTTTTTACTTTTTTTTTTTTCCATCCCCCCCCCCACCCATTGTCATTGTTAATTTTATTGGCACTATGAAATCTAATTAAGCTTTTGGGCTTTTTTTTTCCTCTCTCAGTCACATTTTTTTATCGTTGTTATAAACCTCTGCCTCTACATTGGACTTTTGCTGTTCTGTGGAGTTTTCCTCTTTTTTTATGTTTTTCTTTTTTCTTCTTCTTTTTTTTCTTTTCTCTTTTTTTAATTTTAATTTTTAAAATTTATCATTTTTTCTATATTTATTCCTTTGTTTGCTTTTCCTACTATTCTTTTCCCCTCACAGTTAATCTTTAGTGTATATAAATCTTCTTTATCTACCTCTATTTAACTTTGCATATCTATTCTTTCTTTCTTTTCTTTCTTTCCTTTCCTCTCAACATATTTGTTAGCTTTATTTTCATTGCTTTATTCCCCACTTGGCACCTTGCAGAAGATTGTGTTAGAGGGCCTACTGTGGAGGTGTGGGTCAGCAGGGGATCACACAGGAAGGGGGGCACTTGAAGGTCCCCCTTGGTATAAACCCTCTTGGAGTTAACTGTTAAGGCTACCATAGAGCCTACAGATGCCAGGGCTGGGTTGCCTCAGGCCAAACAACTACCAGGGAGGGAGTGCAACCCACTCATCAGCAGATAATTGGATTAAAACTTTACTGAGGGACTGCCCACCAGAGTAAGACTTAGTTTTTCCCATTGCCAGTCCCTCCCATGAACAAGCATGAATAGCCTCTTAGCCTCATCCCATTGCCAGTCCCTCCCATGAGTAGCCTCTTAGCCTCATCCATCAGAGGGCAAATAGGAGAAGCAAAAAGCAGCACAGTCTCACAGCAGCTAAAACAAAAACCATATTACAGAAAGTTAATCACGATGAAAAAGCAGAAAGTTATGTTCCAGATCAAGGGACAAGATAAAATCTCAGAATAACAACTAAGTGAAGTGGAAATAGGCAACCTTCCAGAAATAGAATTCAGAATGATAGTGAAGGTGATTCAGGATCTCAGAAAAAGAATGGAGGCAAAGATGGAGAAGATGCAATAAATGTTTACCAAAGACCTAGAAGAACTAAAGAACTAACAAACTAAGATGAATAATACACTGCTGCTAAGTCGCTTCAGTTGTGTCCGACTCTGTGCAACCCCATAGATGGCAGCCCACCAGGCTCCTCCATCCCTGGGATTCTCCAGGCAAGAATACTAGAGTCGGGTGCCATTTCCTTCTCCAATACCCTAGAAGAAATCAATAGCAGAATAACTAAGGCAGAAGAACAGGTAAATGACCTGGAGGACAGAATGGTGGAAATCACGGCCACAGAACAGAATATAGAAAATGAATGAAAAGAAATGAATACAGCCTAAGAGACCTCACAACATCAGACACACCAACACTCTCATTATAGCGCTCAGAGAGAGAAGACAGAGAGAAAGGAGCTGAGACAATATTTGAAGAGATAATAGCTGAAAACTTTCTGAGCACGGGAAAGGAAATAGTCAACCAGGTCCAGGAAGCACAGAGAGTCCCAGAAAGGATAAACCCAAGGAGGAACACACCAAGATAAATAGTAATCAAACTGACAACAATTAAAGACAGATAATATATTAAAAGCAACACAGGAAAAATGACAAATAACATATAAGGGAACTCCCATCAGGCTACCAGCTGATTTCTCAACAGAAACTCTACAAGCCAGAAGGGAATGGCATGATACATTTAAAGTGATGAAAGGGAAGAACCTACAACTAAGAATATTATACCAGTAAGACTCTCCTTCAGATTCAATGGAGAAATCACAAGCTTTCCACACAAACAAAGGTTAAGAGAATTCAGCACCACCAAACCAGCTTTACAACAAATGCTAAAGGAACTTCTCTAGGCAGGGAACACAAGAGAAGGAAAAGACCTACAGAAAATAAACCCAAAGCAATTAAGAAAATGGTAATAGGATCGTATATATTGACAATTACCTTAAATGTAAATGGATTAAATGCACTAACCAAGACAGACTGACTGGGTGGATGAAAACATGTGCATGTATGTACTTCTACTTACCACATCACTCTGCTTGACCTCCCCCCCACCAAAATTCTATGTAATTATTTTATATTGTTAAATTAATCATGTTTCCAGTATGGCTTGCAATTGTAATTATCTTTTATTTTTTGTCTGGCTATTGATTGTGAAAGCTGATAAACATCTTTTACTACTGTGATTATGTAACTATTACTCACTTTATACCATTGTATCATGACTGATCATCAGAAAAGTAATAGAACTCTATATCACCAAAACTAGGATTTAATAGAAAACCTGTAATCACTTTTTAAAATCCAGGTGCATATGAGAATTATCTTGAAATTTTTTGAAAAAAACAAATGTTCAGGTATTGCTTTTTTTCTCCAGAGCTCCAGATAAGTTTCTAATAAGCAGTCATTTTTAAAAACAACTGGACTATATGATGATCTTTTACTTTTATCTAGTTTGTTTCACTTTTTCTATTTCATATTCAGTGCTCCCATTTCATTTACTTTATGTTCCCTAATGTCTCTTTTTTTCTGATATTCTATCTTCAGCCTTTATCAAGTGTAGTAGAAAAGCTTTTGTATACATACATATACAAATGCATAATATATACATCTTGGAAAACATGAATTTTTGCCTAACTAAAAAAATTATAACATATTGATTGGACTTATTATAAATAAAATGATAGATTTCTAATTGAAAAATAGACATGCAACAAACAACAAAGGTTTACCATATAGCATAGGGAACTATAGCCTGTATTTTATAATAACCTATGATGGAAAATAATTTCAAAAATAACATATGTGTATTTGTGTAACTGAATCACCTTGCTGTGCAGCTGAAATATTGTAAGTCAACAATACTTCAATAAAATATATCTATTTTTAAAAAAATACTTCAATAAAATACATATTTTTAAAAAATGATGTGATACATATATACAATGGAATATTATTCTGCCATTAAAAGGAACAAAATTGGGTCATTCATAGCGATGCGGATGGGCCTAGAGTCTGTTATACAGAGTGAATTGTCAGAAAGAGAAAAACAAGTACCATATATGTGGAATCTAGTAAAGTGGTACAGATGAACTTATTTGTAGGGCAGGAATAGAAACACAGACATGTAGAACAGACATGTGGACACAGGGGAAGAAGACAAGGATGGGACGAATTGGGAGATTAGGACTGAAATATGTACACTACCATCTGTAAAATAGATAGCTAGTGGGAACCTGCTATATGCTACAGGGAGCTCTCAGCTCACTGCTCTGTGATGACCTAGATGGATGGGACAGGGGTGGGGACGGGGGAGGAAGGTCCATGAAAAAGGGGACATATGTATACATATAGCTGATTCACTTCATTGTACACCAGAAACAAAACATTGTAAAGCAATTATACATCAATAAAAAAGAATAAATCCTTACAGTTATCACAATGAAGATTTTTTTCTATTTCTTTAATGTATCAATATGAGATGATGAGTGAGTGACAGTCACCCAGTCGTGTCCAACTCTTTTGCAACCCCATGTACTATATAGCCTGCCAGGCTCCTCTGTCCATGGAATTCTCCAGTCAAGAATACTGGAGTGGGCTGCCATATCCTTCTCCAAATATGAGATGATAAACGTGCACTAAATTTATTGTGATAATCAAGTTAATTAACTGAATGCATATATAAACATAAAAATCGTTCATCTACTTTGGAAGACAGTTTGGCTGTTTCTTATGAAACTAAATATCCTCTTACCATGTGATCCAACAACTGTATCCCTTGATATTTACCCTTAGGAGCTGAAAACTCATATCCACATAAAAACTCGCCCATGGATGTTTACAGTACTTTTATTCATAATTTCTAAAACTGAAAGCAGCTAAGATATTCCTCAGTCTGTGAATGGGTAAACTGTGATATAGTCAGATAATGGAATAGTATTCAGCTCTAAAAAGAAATGAGCTATCCAGTCATGAAAAGATATGGAAGAACCTTAAATACATATTACCAAGTGAAATAAGCCATCTGAAAAGGCTACATACATACTGTATGATCCAAATCCTATGACATTTTGAAAAGGCAAAACTATGAAGACAATAAAATATCAGTGGTTGCCAAGATTAGGAGGAGGCAAGGATGAATAGGTAAAGCATATGGAATTTTTAGGTAAGTGAAAATATTCTGTACAGTGACCTAAGGATGTATACATGTCATTATACATTTTTGCAAACCCATAGAATGTACAACACCAAGCATGAATCCTAATGTAACCTATGGACTTTGGGTGACATGGCAACATAGGTCTATCACTGTAACAAATGTACTACTCTAGTGAGGGTGTTGATAATAGGGGATGCTGTGCATGTGTGGGAGCAGGAAGTATATGGAAATCTCTGTACAGTTCCCTCAGTTTTGCTAATAACCATAAACTTCTCTAAAATTTTTATCTTAATAGAAAAATAAATTTAATTTTTTTAATTTTTAAAATGTAAATATACAAATGTAGTAAAAACAAGTTTAAAAAAGAAGAGAGCTTGCTCTACCAAACATCAAAACATATTCTAAAACTGTAGGAATTAATACGGTTTGTATTATTGTAAGGATAGGCAATAGACCAGAAGAATGTAATCGACAGCTCAAAAATGGATTCATGTGAAACAGAAGGAAACTGGATCTCTTAAAAATGTTATTGAGATAACTGATTCTCCATTTGGGGAATAATTATGTCCCAACATACTATTCTCAGAAGTAAATTCCAGGGAGGGATAAATTAGGAGTAAGCCTGGCGTGATGCAGTCCATGGGATCACAAAGAGTCGGACACACTGAGCAACTGACCTGAACAGATGGGATTAGCAGATACACACTCTCTATATAAAACAAGATTTACTGTATAGTAGAAGCAACTATATTCAATATCTTGTAATAAACTATAACAGAAAAGAATATGAAAAGGAATATATATACCACTTTGCTGTACACTTGAAATTATTAATAACACAATATTATAAATCAACCCTACTTCAAATTTTTTTTTTTTAAAAAAAAGGAAATTCCAGATAGAGGAAAGACCTAAACTTTCCAAAAAAGTCAAACTTTTAGAAGAAAATGGGAAGTTAAAAAGTTCTTTCAAATAACAAACAGATATAAATTAAAACTTTTAAATTTGACTAAATAAAAATGTAAAAGTTAACAGATCTCTTCAAGAAATTTAGAGATACCAAGGGAACATTTCATGCAAAGATGGGCACAATAAAGACAGAAACAGTGAGGACCTAATACAAGCAGAAGAGATTAAGAAGAGGTGGCAAGAATACATGGAACAGCTGTACAAAAAAGTCTTAATAACCTGGATAACCATGATGGTGTGGTCACTCACCCCTAGAACCAGACAGCCTGGAGTGTGAAATCAAGTGGGCCTTCAGTTCAGTTCAGTCACTCAGCCGTGTCTGACTCTTTGCGACCCCATGAATCGCAGCACACCAGGCCTCCCTGTCCATCACCAACTCCCGGAATTTACTCAAACTCATGTCCATCGAGTCAGTGATGCCATCCAGCCATCTCATCTTCTGTCATGCCCTTCTCTTCCTACCCCCAATCCCTCCCAGCATCAGAGTCTTTTCCAATGAGTCAACTCTTCACATGAGGTGGCCAAAGTATTGGAGTTTCAGCTTTAGCATCATTCCTTCCAAAGAACACCCAGGACTGATCTCCTTTAGAATGGACTGGTTGGATCTCCTTGCAGTCCAAGGGACTCTCAAGAGTCTTCTCCAACACCACAGTTCAAAAGCATCAATTCTTCAGCGCTCAGCCTTCTTCACAGTCCAACTCTCACATCCATACGTGACCACTGGAAAAACCATAGCCTTGACTAGACGGACCTTTGTTGGCAAAGTAATGTCTCTGCTTTTCAATATGCTATCTAGGTTGGTCATAGCTTTCCTCCCAAAGAGTAAATGTCTTTTAATTTCGTGGCTGCAGTCACCATCTGCAGTGATTTTGGAGCCCCCAAAAATAAAGTCTGTTTCCACTGTTTCCCCATCTATTTCCCATGAAGTGATGGGACCAGATGCCATGATCTTAGTTTTCTGAATGTTGAGCTTTAGGCCAACTTTCTCACTCTCCTCTTTCACTTTCATTAAGAGGTTTTTTAGTTCCTCTTCACTTTCTGCCATAAGGGTGGTGTCATCTGCATATCTGAGGTTATTGATATTTCTCCCAGCAATCTTGATTCCAGCTTGTGCTTCCAGCCCAGCATTTTCTCATGATGTACTCTGCATAGAAGTTAAATAAGCAGGGTGACAATATACAGCCTTGACGTACTCCTTTTCCTATTTGGAACCAGTCTGTTGTTCCATGTCCAGTTCTAACTGTTGCGTCCTGACTTGCATATAGGTTTCTCAAGAGGCAGGTCAGGTGGTCTGGTATTCCCATCTCTTTCAGAATTTTCCACAGTTTATTGTGATCCACACAGTCAAAGGCTTTGGCATAGTCAATAAAGCAGAAATAGATGTTTTTCTGCTTAGGAAGCATTAATACAAACAAAGCTAATGGAGGTGATAGTATTCCAGCTGGGTTATTTAAAACCCTAAAAAATGATGCTGTTAAAATGCTGCAGTCGGTATGTCAGCAAATTTGGAAAACTCAGCAGTGGCCACGGGACTGGAAAAGTTCAGTTTTCACTCCAGTACCAAAGAAAGGAAATGCCAAAAAGTGTTCAAACTACTGTACAACTGTGTTCATTTCACAGGCTAGCAAGTTTAGGCCCAAAATCCTTCAATCTAGGCTTTCAGCAGTACTTAAACTGAGAACTCCCAGATGTACAAGCTGTATTTCCACAACAAAATTCTAGCAAAGAGAATTCAACATCATACTAAAAAGATCACATATCATGATCAAGTGGGCTTCATCTCAGGGATACAAGAATTCTTCAATATATGCAAATAAATCAATGTGACACACCATATTAATAAATTGAAAGATAAAAACTATACAACTATTTCTGCAGATGCAGAGAAAGCCTTTGACAAAATTCAACACCCATTTATGATAACACCCTCCAGATAGTAGACACAGAAGAAACGTATCTCAAAATAATAAAAGCCATACAGGACAAACCACAGCAAACATTATCCTCAATTGCAAAAAGTTGAAAGCATTTTCTCTAAAATCAGAAACAAGACAAGGGTGTCGACTCTCACTACTATTCTTCAACATAGTTTTAAAAGTCCTAGCCATAGAAATAGAGAAGAAAAAGTTTTAGCCATGGAGAAGAAAAAGAAAGAAAAGGAATCCAGATTGGGAAAAAAAGTAAAACTCTCTGTTAGCAGATGACATGGTTCTCTACATAGAAAACTCTAAAGATGCCACCAGAAAAGTACCAGAATGAATCAATGAATATAGTAAAGTCACAGGATATAAAATTAATATACAGAAATCCCTTGCATTCCTATACACTAAAAATGAAAAATCAGAAAGAGAAATTAAGGAAACAATTCCATTCACCATTGCAATGAAAAGAATAAAATACTTAGGAATATATCTACCTAAAGAAACAAAAGACCTATATATAGAAAACTATAAAACACTAATAAAATAAACCAAAGAGGACACAAATAGATGGAGAAATATATCATGTCCATGGATCAGAAGAATCAATATAGTGAACATGACTATACTACCCAAAACAATCTGTAGATTCAATGAAATCCATAACAAACTACCAATGGTATTTTTCATAGTACTAGAACAAATAATTTCACAATTTGTATGGAAACACAAAAGACCTCAAATAGCCAAAGCAATCTTAAGAAGAATGAAACTGGAGGAATCAACCTTCCTGACTTTAGACTATTCTACAAAGCTACAGTCATCAAGACAGTATGGTACTGGCATAAAAACAGAAATATAGATCAATGGAACAAAATAGAGAGCCTGGAGATAAATCCAAGCACCTATGGACACCTTTATCTTTGACAAAGGAGGCAAGAATATACAATGGAGAAAAGACACACTCTTCAATAAGTGGTGCTGGGAAAACTGGTCAACTATGTGTAAAAGAAAGAAATTAGAATACTCTGTAACACCACACACAAAAATAAACTCAAAATGGATTAAAGATCTAAAGGTAAGACCAAAAACTATAAAACTCTTAGAGGAAAACAGGCAGAACACTCTCTAACATAAATCAAAGCAAGCTCCTCTATGACCTACCTCCCAGACTAATGGAAATAAAAACAAAAATAAACAAATGGGACCTAATTAAATTTAAAAGATTTGCACAATGAAGGAAGCTATAGCCAAGGTGAAAAGACAGCCCTCAGAATAGGTGAAAATAATAGCAAACTAAACAACTGACAAAGAATTAATCTTCAAAATACACAAGCAGCTAATGCATCTCAATATCAGAAAAATGAACAACCCAACCAAAAAGTAGGCAGAAGACCTAAACAGATATTTCTCCAAAGAAGATATACAGGTGGCTGGTTCAGTCACTAATTCAGTCCGACTCTTGAAACACCATGGACTAGGAAGCTATCAGGCTCCTCTGTCCATGGAATTCTCCAAGCAAGAATATTGGAGTGGGTTGCCATTTCCTCTCCATACAGATGGCTAATAAACACAAAAGTAAATGCATGACAAAACTCATTATTCAGTTCAGTTCAGTCGCTATGTTGTAACTTTGATTCTGAATTTTGCTCTGTATTCAGTTCAGTTCAGTCGCTCAGTCAAGTCCAACTCTTCGCAACCCCATGAACCGCAGCATGCCAGGCCTCCCTGTCCATCACCAACTCCAGAGTCCACCCGAACCCATGTCCATTGAGTCAGTGATGCCATCCAACCATCTCATCATCTGTTGTCTCCTTCTCCTCCTGCCTTCAATCTTTCCCAGCATCAGGGTCTTTTCAAATGAGTCAGCTGTTCGCATCAAGTGGCCAAAGTATTGGAGTTTCAGTTTCAAAATCAGTCCTTCCAATGAACACCCAGGACTGATCTCCTTTAGAATGGACTGGTTGGATCTCCTTGCAGTCCAAGGGACTCTCAAGAGTCTTCTTCAACACCACAGTTCAAAAGCATCAATTCTTCTGTGCTCAGCTTTCTTTATAGTCCGACTCTCACATCCATACATGACTACTGGAAAAACCATAGCTTTGACTAGACAGACATTTCTTGGCAAAGTCAAGTCTCTGGTTTTTAATATGCTGTCTAGGTTGGTCATAGCTTTTCTTCCAAGGAGCAAGAGTCTTTTAATTTCATGGCTGCAATCACCATCTGCAGTGATTTTGGAGCCCAAGAAAATAAAGTCTGCCACTGTTTCCATTGTTTCCCCATTTATTTCCCATGAAGTGATGGGCCCAGATGCCATGATCTTCGTTTTCTGAATGTTGAGTTTTAAGCCAACTTTTTCACTCTCCACTTTCACTTTCATCAAGAGACTCTAGTTCCTTTTTGCTTTCTGCCATAAGGGTGGTGTCATCTGCATATCTGAGATTATTGATGTATCTCAACAATCTTGATTCCAGCCTGTGCTTCATCCAGCCCGGCATTTTGCATGATGTACTCTGCATATAAGTTAAATAAGCAAGGTGACCATATACAGCCTTGACGAACTCCTTTCCCAATTTGGAACCAGTTCATTGTTCCATGTCCAGTTCTAACTGTTGCTTCCTGACCTGCATACAGATTTCTCAGGAGGCAGGTCAGATGGTCTGGTATTCCCATCTCTTTCAGAATTTTCCACAGTTTGTTGTGATCCACACAGTCAAAGGCTTTAGTATCGTCAATAAAGCAGAAGTAGATGTTTTCCTGGAACTCTTTTGCTTTTTTGATGATCCAATGGATGTTGGCAATTTGGTCTCTGGTTCCTCTACCTTTTCTAAATCCAGTTTGAACATCTGGAAGTTCACAGTTCAAATACTATTGAAGCCTGGCTTGGAGAATTTTGAGCATTACTTTGCTAGCATGTGAGATGAGTGCAATTGTGTGGTAGTTTGAACATTCTTTGGCATTGCCTTTCTTTGGGATTGGAATGAAAACTGACCTTTTCCAGTCCTATGGCCACTGCTGAGTTTTCAAATTTGATGGCATACTGAGTACAACACTTGCACAGCATCATCTTTTAGGACCTGAAATAGCTCAACTGGAATGCCTCACCTCCACTAGCTTTGTTCGTAGTGATGCTTTCTAAGGCCCACTTGACTTCACATTCCAGGATGTCTGGATCTAGGTGAGTGATCACACCATCATGTTTATCTGGGTCATGAAGATCTTTTTTGTATAGTTCTTCTGTGTATTCTTGCCACCTCTTCTTAATATCTTCTGCTTCTGTTAGGTCCATACCATTTCTGTTCTTTATCGAGCCCATCTTTGCATGAAATGTTCCCTTGGTGTCTCTTATTTTCTTGGAGAGATCTCTAGTCTTTCCCATTCTATTATTTTCCTTTATTTCTTTTCATTAATCACTGAGGAAGTCTTTCTTATCTCTCCTTGCTATTCTTTGGAACTCTGAATTCAAATGAGTATATCTTTGCTTTTCTCCTTTGCCTTTAGCTTCTCTTCTTTTCTCAGCTATTTGTAAGGCTTCCTCAGACAACCCTTTTGCCTTTTTGCATTTCTTCTTCTTGGGGATGGTCTTGATCATTGCCTCTTGTACAATGTCATGTATCTCCATCCATAGTTCTTCAGGCACTCTGTCTATCAAATCTAATCCCTTGAATCTATTTGTCACTTCCACTGTATAATCATAAGGGATTTGATTTAGGTCATACCTGAATGGTCTAGTGGCTTTCCCTACTTTCTTCATTTTAAGTCTAAATTTGGTAATAAGGAGTTCATGATCTGAGCCACAGTCAGCTCCCAGTCTTGTTTTTACTGACTGTATAGAGCTTCTCCATCTTTGGCTGCAAAGAATATAATCAATCTTATTTCGATATTGACCACCTGGTTATGTCCATGTGTAGAGTCTTCTCTTGTGTTGTTGGAAGAGGGTACATATATACAACAGAGTATATTACTCATCTCTAAAAAGGAAAGCATTTGACTCAGTTCTAATGAGGTGGATAAATCTAGAGCCTATCATACAGAGTGAAGTAAGTCAGAAAAAGAAAGACAAATACCGTATATATTCTTATATGTGGAATCTAGATAAATGGTAATGATGATCCTACATGCAGGGCAGCAAAGGAGACACAGATATAAACAACAGATTTGGGACTCAGTGGGAGAAGGAGAGGACAGGATGATTTGCGAGAATAGCATTGAAATATATACATTACCATATGTAAAACAGATAACCAGTGCGAGTTTGATGTATGGCACAGGGTACCCAAAGCCAGTGCTCTGTGACAACCTGGAGGGATATGGTGGGGAGGGATGTGGGAGGGTTGTTCAGGAGGGAGGGGACACATGTATACCCATGGCTGATTCATACTGATGTATGACCAAAATAATCACAATATTGTAAAGTAATTATCCTCCCGTTAAAAACAATACATTTTTTAAAAAAGAAAAGGCAGAAGACCCAGAGATCAAATTCCCAACATCCATTGGATCATAGAAAAAGCAAGAGAATTTTTTTTAAAAATCTACTTCTGCCTCACTGACTATGCTAAAGCCTTTGACTGTGTGAAAGTCACATAGTTGTGTCTGGCTCTTTGCCACCTCATGGACTATACAGTCCATGGAATTCTCCAGGTCAAAATACTGGATTGGGTAGCCATTTCTTTCTCCAGGTATCTTCCCAACCCAGGGATTGAACCCAGGTCTCCCGCATTGCAGGTGGATTCTTTACCAACTGAGCCACAAGGGAAGCCTAAGAATACTAGAGGCGGTAGCCTATCACTTCTCCAGCGGATCTTCCTGACCCAGGAATCAAGCTGGGGTCTCCTGCTTTGCAGGCAGATTCTTTACCAACTGAGCTACTGTGTGGATCACAACAAACTGGAAAATGCTTAAAGAGATCGGAATATCAAACCACCTTACCTGCCTCCTGAGAAAACTGTATGTAGGTCAAGAAACAACAGTTAGAACCAGACATAGAACAACAGACTGGTTGCAAATTGGGAAAGGAGTATGTCAAGGCTATATACTGTCACCCTGCTTATTTAACTTATATGCAGAGTAAGGTAAGGTAAAGTCACTCAGTCGTGTCCGACTCTTTGCGACCCCATGGGCTGTAGCCTACCAGGCTCCTCTGTCCATGGGATTTTCCAGGCAATAGTACTGGAGTGGATTGCCATTTCCTTCTCCAGGGGATCTTCCCAACCCAGGGATTGAACCCGGGTCTCCCACATTGTAGACAGACGCTTAACCATCTGAGCCACCAGGGAAGTACATCATGAGAAATGCTGGGCTGGATGAATCACAAGTTGAAATCAAAACTGTCATGAAAAATATCAACAACTTCAGATATGCAGATGATACCACTCTAATGGCAGAAATCGAAGAGAAAGTAAAGTGCCTCTTGATAAAGGTAAAAGAGGAAAGTGAAAAAGCTGGCTTAAAACTCGACATTCAAAAAACTAATATCATGGCATCCAGTCCCATCACTTTGTGGCAAATAGATGGGGAATAAATGGAAAAAGTGGTAGATTTTATTTTCTTGATCTCCAAAAACACTGAAGATGATTACTGTAGCCATAAAATTAAAAGATGCTTGCTTCTTGGAAGAAAAGCTATGACAAATATAGGCCACATATTGAAAAGCAGAGAAATCAGTTTGCCAACAAAAGTCTATATAGTCAAATCTATGTTTTTTCCAGCAGTCCTGTATGGATGTGAGAGTTGGAGCATAAAGAAGGCTTAGCACCAAAGAACTGATGCTTTCGAACTGTGATGCTGGAGAAGACTCTTGGACAACAAGGAGATCAAACCAGTCAATCCTAAAGGAAATCAGTCCTGAATATTCATTGGAAGGACTGATGCTGAAGATCAAATACTTTGGCCACCTGATGTGAAAGGCCAACTCATTGGGGAAAACCCTGATGCTGGGAAAGAAAGAAGGCAGAAGGAGAAAGGGATGACTGAGGATGATATGGTTGGATGGGCTCACTGACTCTATGAACATGAGCTTAAGCAAATTCTAGGAGAAAGTGAAGGACAGGGAAACCTGGTATGCTGCATTTCATGGGGTTGCAAAGAGTCAGAAATGACTTACTGACTGAACAACAACAAAAACAAGATCAACAACATGAAAAGTCATGTTACGTACTGAAAAGTACATTTACCACACACCTAACAAAGTATCTAGCCTATATAAGTACTCCCAGGGAAAAGATAACCCAATAAAGAAATGGATAGATGGGTAATCATTACAGAGAGAAACCATATAAACAATGACATAAAATTATATTCCCTCTCCCTTCCCTTCACGATTTCTGGTGACTATTGGCATTCCTTGGCTTGTGGCTGCCATCACTCCAATCTCTGCCTTCGTGGCCCCACTGCCTTCTCTTCTGTGTTGTAACATCTCCCTCTGCCTCCCTCTTATAAGGATACTTGTGATTTTATTTAGGGCATACCCAGATAATCCAGGACAGCCTCTCCACCTCAAAATCCTAATTTAATCTTATTGTTTGCCATGTAAAGTAATATTTGCATGGATTAGGACTTGCTTATTTATCTCTGTGAGAAGGAAGGGGCATTATGCAACCTACCACAGGCTGATTCCAGTTTTCTTGGTGTAGAGTGGGATTAACAATAACTATCCAATAGGGAGAGTTGAACCATAAAGAAAGCTGAACACTGAAGAACTGATGCTTTTGAACTGCGGTGTTGGAGAAGACTCTTGAGAGTCCCTTGGACTGCAAGGAGATCAAATCAGTCAATCCTAAAGGAAATCAGTCCTGAATATTCATTGCAAAGACTGATGCTGAAACTCCAATACTTTGGCCACCTAATGTGAAGAACTGACTCATTGGAAAAGACCCTGGTGCTGGGAAAGACTAAAGGCAGAAAGAGAAGCAGATGAGATGGTCGGTTGGCATCACCGACTCAGTGGACATGAGCTTGAGCAAGCTCTAGGAGTTGGTGATGGACTGGGAAGCCTGGCGAACTGCAGTCCATGGGGTAGCAAAGAGTCAGACACAACTGAACTGAACTGATCCAATAGGGTTATTGTGATAATTGAATGAGTTAATGTTCAATATATATACATATGTATATATACACACACAGAACGCATTTAAACCATGCCTGACACACAGTAGCTGTTCAAGAATTAGTACCTTTTTTTTACAGGTAGTGTCTTTCCAGGTACGCTAGTGGTAAAGAACTCGCCTGTTGATACAGGAGACATAAGAGACATGGGTTTGATCCCTGGGTTGAGAAGCTCCCCTGGCAGAGGGCATGGCAACCCACTGCAGTATTCTTGCCTGGAGAATCCCCATGGACAGAGGAGGCTGGTGTGCTACAGTCCTTGGGGTCTCAAAGAATTAAACACAATTGAAGTGACTTAGCATGCTCGCACTACAGGTAGTAACAATAGTAGTATTAAAGGATTTTGTGAGCAAAATATAAAAATTCAAAACTATTTTTAAAAAGATTGATTTTTAAAATTCAATTCTGTTAAAATTTAAAGTATCTATACAACAAAGAACACTATAAACAAAGTGAAAAAAAATACTTCAGAATGGAAGAAGACACTTGCAATGCACTAATGAAAGATTAAAATCTACAATGACAAAGAATTTCTATAAATAAGATAAAAACAACCCTATTAAAAAATAGGAAACAGGTTTAAACGAGCAACTCGCAATAAGGAAACATAAATGGGCAATAAACACAAAGTGATATTGACCCTAACTAGTAATCAGGAAAATACTGCAGTGAGATACCATTTCACTCTATCAGGTTGGAAAAACATAATTGTTACAACTGATGTGGAGATCAATCCAATAAAATGTTCATCAATGGCTATGCCACATTTCATCAAATCTACAACACTGATTATAAGATTCATCATTATTTTGTATGCCAAGAAAGGAATAACACTAAAATAATTGTAACTCATGAATTTCAGAGATGTTAAAATGAGAAAAAATGGTACATCTCAGACTTTATGAAATACAGTCATAGTGAAAAAATTGGAGATAACCTAATGTTCATTCATCACAGAAATGGCTCAATAAAATGTACTATATATTCATATAATGAAATTCTTATAGGAGTTAAAAAGAATCACACAAAAAAGATATTACTGAATAAAAATAACAAGATGCAGAATCATATCATACAGTATGATATTTACGTTCACATCCACACACATACAGAGAAATCACGTTAAACTTTTTTTAATTACTTTTTATGGTATATGGATTGTACCAGTGCCTCCATTTTTTCACACTTCCCTGAATCTATGCCTTTTTGTAGTGCCTGCTCATACTGACTCTGGGCTTAACAATATGACTTGCTTTGGCTAATAGGGCAATAAAAAACCCTAAATAAACAAAAGATTAAGATGTTACACTACAGGCCATGTCTGCTGGACACAGAGAACCGGGAATCAAGAACATTGCCTGGCAGACCCAGAGTAACAGTGGTTAAGCATAGAAAAGATGAAGCTCTTTTAAAATAATAGGTGTGGCTTTTAGAAAATAGAGTTGGATAGAATCAGACACAAAGAAAGCCCATAAAGTTTTTTGAGAATATTGTATAAGTGTTTCCAGACTGGGTTAAAATTGTTCAAGATGTAAACAGACCTCTGGGCAGGAAAAGATTTGGGAAATTGTTTAAAGGTCATATTTTCTCCTCAGGTATGATCAAAGGAAGGTAACAGAAAATTAAAGATGTCTCAGAAGGTAATGTCAAGGGCCTTGGAATACAATGAACTAAAAAGCCACTCCCAATAAGCAGAATTAAGTGCCAATCAAAGGACGTTCACCATCCAGGAACTCCGGCGCAGTCCAGTGGTTAGGACTTGGTGCCTTTCACTGTGGTGGGCCTGAGTTCAATCCCTGACCAGAAAACCAAGATCCCGCAACCTGTGCCGTGGCCAAATACACACACATACACATACGCGCCATCTCTGAAGTAGCAGGTCCTGGAATGAAGTCCTGCCAAAAATAGGGGAACCTGGCACTATTTTTCCACCTTGATTTTAGAAGTGCTATGAACAACAATTCAATGTGCCCCCTCCCTGTTCTTTCCCTTTGAATGGTAGTGTCTGTTGCAGGTGTCCTGTTCCTGTCTCATTTTTATACTAGGGGGCAGAGAGCAGGGGCCTCACACTGACTCTAGAGCTAACCATGGAACTTCCTGTAGCCAGCAGGACAGTAGCAAATGGGACACAAGTACAGTCTTCAAAAATCACTTAAATGTTTCCATTTCCTTTCTTGGACTCATAACAAGAGCATTTCCAGAATACCCTAATGGAAAGATAAGTGGGGAAAAGGAGTCATTCCAGTCCAGACCATTCAGGACAAATAGACCCCAGCCACCCAGCCATCTGATCACTAGGTCAACCCCAAGGATAAATGGTGTGTTTTAAGCTGCTAAGGTTTGGGTTGATATGTTAAGGAATAGGGTAGTATTCAAAGGGAACTTAAGACTTACTTGTAATTTACCTTTTTGGTTAAAAAAAAAAAAGGTGATGAAGAATAAGATACAGATTATTTCTGTGATTAAAATTTGATTTTTTAAGTGGCAAAAGCTACAAAGAGTTAATTCTTTTTTAAAAGTTTTTTTTTTTGATATGGACTATTTTTAATCCTTATTGAATCTGTTACAATATTGCTTCTATTTTATGTTTGGTTCTTTGGCTGCCAGGCCTATGGGATCTTAGCTCCCCTTCCAGGGACTGAACCCACACCCCTTTCATTGGGAGGTGAAGTTTTAACCAATGAATTGCCAGGGGCATCCCCAAATAGTTTATTCTTAAAAGAGTAAATGTTGTTCAGTCACTCAGTCATGTCCGACTCTGCGACCCCATGGACTGCAGCACTCCAGGCTTCCCTGTCCTTCATTATCTCCTGAAGTTTCTTCAAACTTATGTCCATTGAGTCAGTGATCCCATCCAACTATCTCATCCTCTGTTGTCCCCTTCTCCTCCTGCCTTCAGTCTTTCCCAGGGTCAGGGTCTTTTCCAATGGGTTGGCTCTTTGCATCAGGTGGTCAAAGTTTTGGAGAGTTTCAACCTCAGCATCAATCCCTCCAGTGAATATTCAGGATTGATTTCCTTTAGGATTGACTGGTTTGATCTCTTTGCAGCCCAAGGGACTCTCAAGAGTCTTCAACACAACAGTTCAAAAGCATCAATTCTTTGGTGCTCAGCCTTCTTTATGGTTCAACTCTCACATCCATACATGACTACTGGAAAAACCATGGCTTTGACTAGATGGAACTTTGTTCATAAAGTAATATCTCTGCTTTTTTAATACTCTGTTTGTCATAGCTTTTCTTCCAAGGAGCAAGTGTCTTTTAATTTCATGGCTGTGTTCACAATCTGCTGTGATTTTGGAGCCCAAGAAAATAAAGTTTATCACTATTTCCATTGTCTTCCCATCTATTTGCCATGAAGAAATGGGACTGGATGCCATGATCTTAGTCTTTTGAATGTTGCGTTTTAAGCCAGCTTTTTCACTCTCCTCTTTCACTTTCATCAAGAGGCTCCTCACTTCCTCCTCACTTTCTGCCATAAGGGTGGTGTCATCTGCATTTCTGAGGTTATTGATATTTCTCCCAGCAGCCTTGATTCCACCTTGTGCTTCATCCAGCCCAGCATTTCGCATAATGTACTCTACATATAAGTTAAATAGGCAGAGTAACAATATACAGCCTTGCCATACTCCTTTCCCAATTTGGAACCAGTTCATTGTTCCATGTCTGGTTCTAACTGCTGTTTCTTGAACTGCATACAGGTTTCTCAGGAGGTAGGTAAGGTGGTCTGGTATTCCCGTCTCTTGAAGAATTTTCCATAGTGTTGTGATCCACACAGTCAAAGGCTTTAGTGTAGTCAATGAAGCAGAAGTTGATGTTTTTCCAGAACTCTCTTGCCTTTTCTATGATCCAACAGACATTGGCAATTTGACCTCTGGTTCCTCTGCCTTTTCAAAATCTTGCTTGAACATCCTGAAGTTCTTACTTCACGTACTGTTGAAGCCTGGCTTGGAGAATTTTGAGCATTATCTTGCTAGCATTTGAAATCAATCCAATTGTGTGGTAGTTTGAACATTCTATGGCATTGCCCTTCTTTGAGACTGGAATGAAAACTGGACCTTTTCCAGTCCTGTGCCCACTGCTGCATTTTCCAAATTTGCTGGCATAATGAGTGCAGCAGTTTAACAGTGTCATCTTTTAGGATTTGTAATAGCTCAATTGGAATTCCATCACCTCCACTAGCTTTGTTGGTAGTGATGCTTCCTAAGGGCCACTTGACTTGGCACTCCAAGATATCTGTATCTAGGTGAGTGATCACACCATTGTGGTCATTAAGATCTTAGACTTTACAGAGTCAGACACAACTGAGTGACTGAACTGAACTGAAGATCTTTTATGTATAGTTCTTCTGAAGTAGCGCATCCATTCCAGTGGCCTCATTTTATAGCTCTCACTTAGGGCACAGACTCCAAGAGCTGATTGGCACAGACAAATTTTCTGTGGTCAAGACAATCACTAACAATTTTCTGCCCAGCTCTACCATATTCTTTTCACTTGAATTTTCAGAAAAGTAACAATTTTCCCTTGAGCCTATTTGCACTATAGTGATTTTTTTCTGGTGAAGCCTATTGAAAAAATAATTTCCTAGTGAGAATTAAGATGCACATTTTGGGAAGGATTTACCAGATGGTGGAGCAGAAGGACATGACCACACCTTTTTTTAAAAAAAACAAAAACACCAAAATCACAACTAACTGCTGAACAACAAGCAACAAAAAAGTACAGGAACCTACCCAAAAAATACCCTACATCCAAAGACAAAGAAGAAGCCACAACAAGACAGTAGGAGAGGCACAATCACAGTAATATCAACTCTTATACCTACCAAGTGGGCAACCCACAAATTGGAAAACAATTGTATCACAGATGGAGAAGGAAATGGCAACCCACTCCTGTATTCTTGCCTAGAGAATCCTGTGGACGGAGGAGCCTGGTGGGCTGCTGTCCAGAGGGTCGCACAAGTCGGACACAACTGAAGTGACTTAGCATATATCACAGAAGTTCTCCCACAGGAGTGAAAATTCCAAGCCCCATGTCAGGCTCCCCAGCTTCAGAGTCTGGCAACAGGAAGAGAAGCCCCAAGAGAATCTGGCTTTGAAGGCCAGAAACTCCACTCTTCGAGGGCACACACAGGGTCTCCTATGTATGCTGAGACACACAGTAATCAAATTGACAAAAAATAAAGACAAAGAAAAAATATTAAAAGCAGCAAGAGAAAAGCAACTAATAACATACAGGGGAATCCCCATAAGGTTATCAGGTGATTTCTCTGCAGAAACTGCAGGCTAGAAGAGAGTAGCACAATACATTTAAAGTGATGAAAAAGAAAGCCTACAACATAGAATACTCTACTACCCAGCAAGATTTTCATTCAGATTTGTCATGAAATCACAAGAGAAGAACAAAAGGGAAGGAAAAAGACCTACAGAAACAAATCCAAAACAATTAACAAAATGGGAATAAGAACATCAGTTCAGTTCAGTTGCTCGGTCACGTCCGACTCTTTGCAACCCCATGAATTGCAGCACGCCAGCCCTCCCTGTCCATCACCAACTCCCAGAGTTCACTCAGACTCACATCCATCGAGTCAGTGATGCCACCCAGCCATCTTATCTCTGTCGCCCCCTTCTCCTCCTGCCCCCAATCCCTCCCAGCATCAGAGTCTTTCCAATGAGTCAACTCTTCGCATGAGGTGGCCAAAGAACTGGAGTTTCAGCTTTAGCATCATTCCTTCCAAAGAAATCCCAGGGCTGATCTCCTTCAGAATGGATTGGTTGGATCTCCTTGCAGTCCATGGGACTCTCAAGAGTCTTCTCCAACACCACAGTTCAAAAGCTTCAATTCTTCAGTTCTCAGCCTTCTTCACAGTCCAACTCTCACATCCATACATGACCACAGGAAAAACCATAGCCTTGACTAGATGGACCTTAGTTAGCAAAGTAATGTCTTTGCTTTTGAATATGCTATCTAGGTTGGTCATAACTTTTCTTCCAAAGAGTAAGCGTCTTTTAATTTCGTGGCTGCAATCACCATCTGCAGTGATTTTGGAGCCCAGAAAAATAGTCTGATACTGTATCCCCATCTATTTCCCATGAAGTGATGGGACTGGATGCCATGATCTTAGTTTTCTGAATGTTGAGCTTTAAGCCAACTTTTTCACTGTCCTCTTTCACTTTCATCAAGAGGCTTTTTAGTTCCTCTTCAGTTATTGCCATAAGGGTGGTGTCATCTGCATATCTGAGGTTATTGATATTTCTCCCGGCAATCCTGATTCCAGCTTGTGTTTCTTCCAGTCCAGCGTTTCTCATGATGTACTCTGCATAGAAGTTAAATAAGCAGGGTGACAATATACAGCCTTGACGTACATGCTGCTGCTGCTGCTGCTAAAGTAGCTTCAGTCATGTCTGACTCTGTGCAACCCCATAGATGGCAGCCCACCAGGCTCCCCCATCCCTGGGATTCTCCAGGCAAGAACACTGGAGTGGGTTGCCATTTCCTTCTCCAATGCATTGACGTACATACATATTGATAATAACCTTAAACATAAATGGGTTAAATGCTCCAACCAAAAGACTTGGACTGGCTGGATGAATACAAAAACAAGACTCATATATATGCTATTTACAAGAGACTCAGTTTAGACTGAGGGACACATACAGATTGAAAGTGAGGGGATGAAAGGGGTATTCCATGCAAATGGAAATCAAAACAAAACTGGAGTAGTGATACTCATATCAGACAGAATAGACTTTAAAAGACTGTTATAAAAGACAAAGAAGGACACTACATAATGATCAAGTGATCAATCCAAGAAAAAAGATGTAACAATTATAAATATATATGCACCCAACATAGGAGCACCTCAACATATGAGGCAAATACTAACCTCCATTAAGGGAGAAACTGACAGTAACACAAGAGTGGGGAAGTTTAACACCCTACTTTCATTCAATAGACACATTACTCAGACAGAAAATAAGGAAACACAGGCCTTAAATGGCATATTAGACCAGATCAATTAATTGATATAAGTATAATATCAGTATTATGTATAATATACTGTATATTATATATATAATATGTAAGTATAATATAATGATATAATTAAATATCAATTAATTGATATTTATACAGCATTCCATCCAAAAGCAGAAGAATATACATTCTTTTCAAGTGCACATGGAACTTTCTCCAGGATTGATGACATGCTGGGCCACAAAGTGAACCTCAGTAAATTCAAGAAAACCAAAATCATATCAAGCATCTTTTCTTAACACAATGCCATGAGATTAGAAATCAACTGCAAGAGGGACTTCCCTGGTGGTCCAGAGGTTAAGAATCTGCCTTGCAATACAGGGGACACAGGTTTGATCCTTGGTCCAGGAACTAAGATTCCACATTCCAAGAGCAACTAAGCCCATGTGCCACAACTAAAGAGTCCATATGTCGCAATGAAAGATCTCGTATGATACAATGAAGATTTTGCATGCCACAATTAAGACCCAACACATTCAACTAAGTAAATAAATTTTTAAAAAGAATTCAACTACAAGAAAGCAACTGTAAAAAGCACAAACACATGAGGCTAAATAATATGCTGTTTAACAAACAATGGGTCACTGAAGAAATCAAAGAGAAAATCAAGAAATACCTAGAGACAAATGAAAACAGAAATACAATGATCTAAAACCTATGGGACACAGCAAAACACATTCTAAGAGGAAAGTTTATAGCAAAACAATCTTACCTCAGGAAATGAGAAAAATCTCAAATAAACAATGTAACCTTACACCTAAAGCAACTAGAAAAAGGACAAACAAAACCCAAAGTTAGTAGAAGGAAAGAAATCAAAGATCAGGACAGAAATAAATGAAATAGAGACAAAGAACAACAGAAAAAAATCGATGGAACTAGAAGCTAGTTCTTTGAAAAGAAACAAATGTATAATCAGATTCATCAACAATAGAAGGGAGAGGGCTCAAATCAATAAAATTAGAAATGAAAAGGAAGAAGTTATAATGGACACCACAGAAATACAAAGGATTATAAGAGACTACAACAGGCAACTACACACCAATAAAATGAACAACCAAGAAGAAATGTACAAGTTCTTAGATAGGTACAATCTCCCAAGACTGAGCCAGGAGGAAACAGAAAATATGAACAGGCCAGTCACAAATACTGAAACAGTGGTTTAAGAACTCCCAACAAACAAAAGTCCACCACCAGATGACTTCACAGCCAAATTCTATTAAACATTTAGAGAAGGGTTAACATCTATCCTTTTATTTATTTTTTTTATTTTTACTTTATTTTACTTTACAATACTGTATTGGTTTTGCCATACATTGACATGAATCCGCCACAGGTGTACCTGAGTTCCCAATCCTGAACCCCCCTCCCACCCCATATCATCTCTCTGTATCATCCCCGTGCACCAGCCCCAAGCATCCTGTATCCTGCATCAAACATAGATTGGTGATTCATTTCTTACATGATAGTATACATGTTTCAGTGCCGTTCTCCCAAATCATCCCACCCTCTCCCTCTCCCTCAGGGTCCAAAAGTCCGTTCTATACATCTGTGTCTCTTTTGCTATCTCACATACAGGGTTATCATTACCATCTTTCTAAATTCCATATATATGTGTCAGTATACTGTATTGGTGTTTTTCTTTCTGGCTTACTTCACTCAGTATTATCGGCTCCAGTTTCATCCATCTCATCAGAACTGATTCAAATGAATTCTTTTTAATGGCTGAGTAATAGTCCATTGTGTATATGTACCACAGCTTTCTCATCCATTCATCTGCTGATGGACATCTAGGTTGTTTCCATGTCCTGGCTATTATAAACAGTGCTGTGATGAACATTGGGGTACATGTGTCCCTTTCAATTCTGGTTTCCTCGGTGTGTATGCCCAGCAGTGGGATTGCTGAGTCATATGGCAGTTCTATTTGCAATTTTTTAAGGAACCTCCACACTGTTCTCCATAGTGGCTGTACTAGTTTGCATTCCCACCAACAGTGTAAGAGGGTTCCCTTTTCTCCACACCCTCTCCAGCATTTATTGCTTGCAGACTTTTGGATCGCAGCCATTCTGACTGGTGTGAAATGGTACCTCATTGTGGTTTTGATTTGCATTTCTCTGATAATGAGTGATGTTGAGCATCTTTTCACGTGTTTGTTAGCCATCTGTATGTCTTCTTTGGAGAAATGTCTATTTAGTTCTTTGGCCCATTTTTTGATTGGGTCGTTTATTTTTCTGGAATTGAGCTGCATAAGTTGCTTGTATATTTTTGAGATTGGTTGTTTGTCAGTTGCTTCATTTGCTATTATTTTCTCCCATTCAGAAGGCTGTCTTTTCACCTTGCTTATATTTTCCTTTGTTGTGCAGAAGCTTTTAATTTTAATTAGATCCCATTTGTTTATTTTTGCTTTTATTTCCAGTATTCTGGGAGGTGGATCATAGAGGATCCTACTGTGATTTATGTCGGGGAGTGTTTTGCCTATGTTCTCCTATAGGAGTTTTATAGTTTCTGGTCTTACGTTTAGATCTTTAATCCATTTTATTTTTGTGTGTGATGTTAGAAAGTGATCTAGTTTCATTCTTTTACAAGTGGTTGACCAGTTTTCCCAGCACCACTTGTTAAAGAGATTGTCTTTTTTCCATTGTATATTCTTGCCTCCTTTGTCGAAGATAAGGTGTCCATAGGTGTGTGGATTTATCTCTGGGCTTTCTATTTTGTTCCATTGATCTATATTTCTGTCTTTGTGCCAGTACTATCCTTTTAAAACTCTTCTAAAAATTTACAGAGTAAGGAACACTCCCAAACTCATTCTGTGTGGCTATCACCACCCCGATACCAAAATCAGACAAAGATATCACAAAGAAAAGTACCCAATACCACCGATAGACACAGATGTTAAAATCCTCAACAAAAACTTGCAAACCAAATCCAATAGTACATTAAAAGGATCATACACCATAATCAAGTGGGACTTATCTCAGGGATGCAAAGATTTTTCAGTATCTGCAAATCACTCAGTGGTATACATATTAACAAACTGAAGAATAAAAACCAACTGATCATCTCAATAAATGCAGGAAAAGCTTTGTACAAAATTCAACACCCATTTATGATAAACTCTCCAGAAAGTTGGCATAGAGTAAACCTACCTCATAATAAAGGCCATATATGACAACCCACAGCTAACATAATACTTAATGGTGAAAAGCTGAAAACATTTTCTCTAAGATTAGGAACAAGACAAGGATGTCCCCTCTCACCACTTTTATTCAACATAGTTTTGGAAGTCCTAGTCATGCTAATCATAGAAAAAAAAGAAATTAAAGGAATCCAAATTGGAAAAGAACTAAAATTGTCTGCAAATAATATGATACCATACACAGAAAGATCCTACCAGAAAACTGAGAGCTCATTTGGTAAAGTTGCAAGATACAAAATTAACACACAGAAATCTGTTCCATTTCTATACACTAATAACAAAAGATCAGAAAGAGAAATTTAAAAAACAATTCCACTGACCATCACATCAAAAAGAGTAAAATATCTAGGAATAACCCTACCTAAGGAGATACTGACCTGAAGTCTGAAAACTATAAGACACTGATGAAAGAAAGATAACACAGATGGAAAAATATACATGCTCTTGGATTAGAAGACTCAATATTGTCAAAATGACTATATTACCCAAGGCAATCTACAGATTCAATGCAATCTCTACCATATTACCAATGGCATTTTTCACAAAACTAGCGAGAAAAATCTTAAAATTTGCATGGAAACACCAAAGACTCTGAATAGGCAAAGCAATCCTGAGAAAGAAGAAAAAAAAAAAAAACTACAGCACCAATGATAAAACATCTAGGTTAATGATGAAAAGTTTCTCCACAGTAAGGGACACCCAGAGAGGTACACAGAGTTACATGGAGAAGAGAAGAGGGAGGAGGGAGATAGAGGTGACCAGGAGTAGAAGAGGGGGATTCAAAGGGGGAGAGAGCAAGCTAGCCAGTAATCACTTCCCAAAGTGTTCTCCACAGTCTGGATCCCTCAGAAATGTTCACGAAGTTACACAGAGAAGAGAAGAGGGAGGAAGGAGACAGAGGTGGCCAGGAGGATAAAGGGGGGAATCAAAAGGAGAGAGACAGATCCAGCTAGTAATCAGTTCCCTAAGTGTTCTCCACAGCCCAGAACACACAAAGAGATTCACCGAGTTGGGTAGAGAAGAAAAGAGGGAGGGGGGAGATAGAGGCGACCTGTTGGAAAAAAAGGAGAGTCAAAAGCGGGAGAGAGCAATCAGGCCAGTGATCTCACTCTCAAGTAAAAATGGGTACTGAAAATTTGGGTTCTTAAAGGTACAAGTTCAGTTCAGTTCAGTCGCTCAGTCATGTCTGACTCTTTGCAACCCCATGAATGCAGCGCGCCAGGCCTCCCTGTCCATCACCAACTCCCGGAGTCCACTCAGACCCACGTCCATCGAGTTGGTGATGCCATCCAGCCATCTCACCCTGTGTCATCCCCTTCTCCTCCTGCCCCCAATCCCTCCCAGCATCAGAGTCTTTTGTAAAGGTACAAAGTTGATAACAAATACCAAAAATCAAAGATTAAAAATCTAGAGTAGAGGTTAGATTCTCAAAATTACAATATTGAAAAAAAAGTCACAAAAATTATAAAATATATATATATGAAGTTTGCTTTAAAAATATGATCTTTCTCTTTTTTTGCAAGGTAATAGTAGGTTATAAAAAATGAAAATTAAAGGAGTAATGGGGACTTAAAAATAAAATTAAATTTAAAAAATTTTTAATTTAAAAAATGATAACAGTAAAAATATATCTAAGATTTTCTCTAGAGCTATTGCAGACAGCATGTGGTCAGTTCATTTTCAGATAGTTCCTTGGTCCGGCTTGTACTTCTCAAGGTCTATAAGCCCCTTCCTATGTAGTCAGTGCTAACTATGGGGTTTTAATCTATTGCACCTGTCACTTCCAAAGCAGTTCCCTGTGTTTATTTAGCTTCTTCTGTTTGCTGGTCTCTTCAGTGTCTAATTTCTGCCCTGACACAAGGGGTGCAGTGGTGGTCACTTTTTTTTTTTTTAGGCTCGTTTGTTCAGTGTGCTTTGGGGAGGGAGGAACACTGCAAATAAATATCACTGGCTTGTGCTCACAGTGATTCAGCCACACTGGGTTTGCCCCCACTCACGGCATGTGTGCTTTCCCAGTCTACACTGCTCAGACTCTAGGTTGCTCTGCCAGGAACTGTCTAATGCGGGCCCTGGTTTGCATGCACTTCCCAGATCTAAGCCACTCAGGTTCAGGTTCTTGGGTACTCCACAAAGGCGCAGACTTGATTGGGCCTGCGTTTTGCACCTGTCCCAGGTCTGAGCAGCTCAGGTGACCAGGTGCTTGGCATACATAGTCGCCCCCAGCTGAAGGCTGTGGCTTATCCCTTCCCCCATCCCAGCCACATTAACAAGTTGAAAAATAAAAACCATATGATTTGTCCCAGCATATTAACAAATTGAAAAGCAATTTGTCCCAGCACATTAACAAATTGAAAAATAAAAACCATATGATTATCTCAATAGATGCAGAGAAAGCCTTTGACAAAATTCAACATTTATTTATGATAAAAACCCTACAGAAAGCAGGAATAGAAGGAACATACCTCAACATAATAAAAGCTATATATGACAAACCCTCAGCAAACATTATCTTCAATGGTGAAAAATTGAAAGCATTTCTCCTAAAGTCAGGAACACGGCAAGGGTGCCCACTCTCACCACTACTGTTCAACATAGTTTTGGAAGTTTGGGGCATAGCAATCAGAGCAGAAAGAGAAATAAAAGGAATCCAAATTGGAAAAGAAGAAGTAAAACTCTCACTGTTTGCAGATGACATGATCCTCTACATAGAAAACCCTAAAGACTCTACCAGAAAATTACTAGAGCTAATCAATGAATATAGTGAAGTTGCAGGATATAAAATCAACACACAGAAATCCCTTGCATTCCTATACACTAACAATGAGAAAACAGAGAGAGAAATTAAGGAAACAATTCCATTCACCATTGCAATGAAAAGAATAAAATACTTAGGAATATATCTACCTAAAGAAACAAAAGACCTATATATAGAAAACTATAAAACACTGGTAAAAGAAATCAAAGAGGACACAAATAGATGGAGAAAGATTTTGTGTTCATGGATCAGAAGAATCAATATAGTGAAAATGAGTATACTACCCAAATCTATAGATTTAATGCAACCCCTATTAAGCTACCAATGGTATTTTTCAGAGAACTATAACAAATAATTTCAAGATATGTATGGAAATACAAAATACCTCGAATAGCCAAAGCAATCCTGAGAAAGAAGAATGGAACTGGAGAAATCAACCTGCCTGACTTCAGTCTCTACTACAAAGCCACAGTCATCAAGACAGTATGGTACTGGCACAAAGACAGAAATATAGATCAATGAAACAAAATAGAAAGCCCAGAGATAAATCCACACACCTATGGACACCTTATCTTCGACAAAGGAGGCAAGAATATACAATGGAAAAAAGACAATCTCTCTAACAAGTGGTGCTGGGAAAACTGGTCAATCATTTGTAAAAGAATGAAACTAGAACACTTTCTTACACTATACACAAAAATAAACTCAAAATGGATTAAAGATCTAAATGTAAGACCAGAAACTATTAAACTCCTAGAGGAAAACATAGGCAAAACACTCTCCGACATAAATCACAGCAGGATCCTCTATGACCCACCTCCCAGAATATTGGAAATAAAAGCAAAAATAAACAAATGGGATCTAATTAAAATTAAAAGCTTCTGCACAACAAAGGAAACTATAAGTAAGGTGAAAAGACAGTCTTCAGAATGGGAGAAAATAAAAGCAAATGAAGAAATGGACAAAGAATTAATCTCAAAAATATACAAGCAACTTATGCAGCTCAATTCCAGAAAAATAAAAGACCCAATCAAAAAGCAGGCCAAAGAACTAAATAGACATGTCTCCAAAGAAGACACACAGATAGCTAACAAACACATGAAAAGATGCTCAACATCACTCATTATCAGAGAAATGCAAATCAAAACCACAATGAGGTACCATTTCACACCAGTCAGAATGGCTGCGATCCAAAAGTCTACAAGTAATAAATGCTGGAGAGGGTGTGGAGAAAAGGGAACCCTCCTACACTGTTGGTGGGAATGCAAACTAGTACAGCCACTATGGAGAACAGTGTGGAGATTCCTTTAAAAACTGGAAAATGGAACTGCCTTATGACCCAGCAATCCCACTGCTGGGCATACACAACAAGGAAACCAGAATTGAAAGAGACACATGTACCCCAATGTTCATCACAGCACTGTTTATAATAGCCAGGACATGGAAACAACCTAGATGTCCATCAGCAGATGAATGGATGAGAAAGCTGTGGTACATATACACAATGGACTATTACTCAGCCATTAAAAAGAATTCATTTGAATCAGTTCTGATGAGATGGATGAAACTGGAGCCGATTATACAGAGTGAAGTAAGCCAGAAAGAAAAACACCAATACAGTAGACTAACACATATACATGGAATTTAGAAAGATGGTAATGATAACCCTGTATGTGAGATAGCAAAAGAGACACAGATGTATAGAACGGACTTTTGGACTCTGAGGGAGAGGGGGAGGGTGGGATGATTTGGGAGAATGGCATTGAAACATGTAAATTATCATATGTGAAACAAATCGCCAGTCCAGGTTCAATGCATGATACAGGGTGCCCAGGGCTGGTGCACTGGGATGACCCAGAGGGATGGGATGGGGAGGGAGGTGGGAGGGGGGTTCAGGATGGGGAACACATGTACACCCATGGTGGATTCAAGTCAATGTATGGCAAAACCAATACAATATTGTAAAGTAAAATCAATAATAAAAGTTTAAAAAAAAAAAAAAAACTAGAGAAATCAGGCTCCCTGACTTCAGACTATACTATAAAACTATAGTAAAGAAAACAGTGTTTACTGGCACAAAAACAGAAATACAGATAAATGGAAAAGGATAGAAAGTCCAGAAATAAACCCATGCACCTATGTCGATTAATCTATGACAAAGGGTGCAAGCCAATACAATTGAGAGAAAAACAGTCTCTTCAACAAATGGTGCTGGGAAAACTGGAGAGCTACATGTAAAAAAATGAAATTAGGACACTTTTTAACACCATACAAAAAATAAACTCAAAATGGATTTAAGACCTAAAAGTAAGACTGCATATTATAAAACTCTTAGAGGAAAACATAGGCAGAACATTCTTTGGCATAAATCAAAGCAGTATCTCTTTTGATCCATCTCCTAGAGTAATGGAAATTAAAACAAAAATAAACAAATGGGATCTAATTAAACTCAAAAGTTTTTACACAGCAAAGGAAACCATAAACAAAACAAAAAGACAACCCATAGAACACAAGAAAATATTTGCAAACAAAGTGACCAACAAGGGATTACTCTCCAAAATTTACAAATGGCTCATGAGGCTCAGTACAATAAAAAAAAAAAAAAATCAAAAATTGGGCAGAAAATCTAAATAGACATTTCTCCAAATAAGACATACAGATGGCCAAGAGGCACATGAAAAGGTACTCAACATTGCTAATTATTAGAGAAATGCAAACCAAAACTACAGTGAGGTATCACCTCCCACCATTCAGAATGGCCATCACCAAAAAGTCTACCAGCAATAAATGTTGGAGAGGGTGTGGAGGAAACAAACCCTCTTACACTCCTGGTGGGAATGTAAACAGGTACAGCCACTATGGAAAACAGTATGGTGGTTCCTTAAAAAACTAACAATAGAGTTACCATATGATCCAGCAATCCCTCTCCTGGGCATATATCCAGAGAAAACCATGATTTGAAAGGATATATGCACCCCAATGTTCATTGCGACATGTTCACAATAGCCAAGATATGGAAGTAAACTAAATGTCCATTGACAGAGAAATGGATAAAGAAGATATGGTATATACATACAATGGAATATATTAACCATAAAAAATGAATGAAATAATGCCATTTTCTGAAACAAGAATGGACTTGAAGATTATCATACTAAGTGAGGTAAGTCAGATAGAGACAAATATCATATGGTATCACTTATATGTGGAATCTTATAAAAATGATACAAATGAACTTATTTACAAAATGAAATTATGGTTACCGAGGGGACAGAGGAGAGAGGGATAAACTGGGAGTTTGGGATTAACATATACACACTACTATACTTAAAACAGATAATCAACAAGGACCTACTGTATATATTCCTATAGGGAATTCTGCTCAATATTCTGTAATAACGTAAATGGGAAAAGTATTTGAAAAAGAATAGATGCATGTATATGTATAACTGAATCACTTTGCTACACTCTTGAAACTAATACAACATTGTTAATCAGCTACACTCCAATATAAAAATTAATTAATAAAAAAATTCAACATAATAAAAGCATGTTTTTCAAAAAAAAAAAAAAAAAGCATAGCAAGTGCTGCCTCACTGTGAGACAAGATGACGGGTCTAACCACTGAACAAAGTTCCCAGACTCTGTATGACTTTGGAGCCTCTGCCTCTTTGGTGCTAGGGCCCAGTCCTGACCTTAAAGGAAGGAGTTTAACCAATAATGCCCCCCAGTGCCACACAACCCCACCACAAGGGCCTGTGTATCCATATAGACTTGGGCCCAAGTGAAAAGGGCAAAGCCAGTGACCGGGTACAACTTCTTTCTCAGCCAGCAACACTCTGAGTTTTGTCAAGATGCGATGAGCCTACTCTTCCATGTTGGGCCCACTCCGCACACTGAGGGACCAGACATTGTAGCTGCACAGGAAGAAGGCTCTGATATGGGGGCATGCAAAGGCAGATGTGCACATCTGCCAGCAGCTCCTCAAGTCCAGGGACATGCCCGAGGGAGCCAGCAAAGACAAGTAAACTTTACAGGTGAGCAGCCATGCTTTTGTTGTGAGTGTTACTGTAAAAATGACTGCAGGCTGTAATAGATTCCATAACGAGAATTCCATTTGTTGACCAGTCAGGTGTTATACAAAAACGTGTCCCCATGGCTACCTGGCAATTGAATGTCTTGACCTTCAGTTCCACTTCACTAGAGCAAGTCACACCATGTTGATTTGATGTATGATCACACAGGGAGGAACTAGATGAAATAGGCAAATATTCAAGACAAAAAACATTTTACAAAGCTAAATAAACTAGACGGAGATCTCACTCTTCAGTGAATTCTCCACTTGGGCTCATTTTAATTATCATTCTTTTTTCCACTTGTTTTTAGAAACCTAGCTTCAGAGGCTTTTGAGAATAAACACTTTTCCAGATAAACAATGGAAAAGACAGAAAGACAAAGATTCTCCGGCTAACCAGAAAACCGGTTCTCCTTGTCCTGAGGAGAGAACATATATGTGGAAATGATGGGCATTTCAGCTGCATTTGCCAACCATCCTTTAGACTGCCTCTGAACCTACAGACAAAACACCAGCAACAGAGAGTGAGGTGCCAGAAGGCAAGACTTGAGGGGAGTTTGATAAACATGGTGTCTTATTTCCACTAAAGATTTCCTAACCCCAGAAAACTGAACCTGCGCAGCAACCTTCTCACAGCATCTATAACCCTGGGTGTTTGAAACATGAATAGAAAACCTCTGGAGCTTAAAGAGCCTTCACCCTGGGCAATTCAAAGCCCTGCACATCACCCATTCTTCTCCATGAGCCAGAACTCCTGAGGTATAGTGAGGGAGCTTTCAATAATGTACACAGTTAACCTGTCACATTCACAGGGGTTAGGGGCGCCTACCCTCCATGCAGTCAAAAACCCATCTGTAACTCATAATTGGCCTTCTGCCTATGCTGTTCCCCTGCATACACAGATTCTACCAGTCATGGATTATGTAGTACTCTAGTATTTTCTATTGAAGAAAATCATGTATAAGTGGACCCGTGCAGTTCAAACCCATGTTTTTCAGGGGTCAAATGGACAGTGAGGAGTAGTGGCATAGGTATGAGGACAGGAGAAGAAGAAAAGTAGTCACACAGCAAGTAAATGGAGGAGGCCAACTTCCAGGGTTGGCTCTTTTCCTCTAGGTCTTCTCACCTGGGATTTTGCTTGTGTGCTGTTGAAACCAGCAGGCCTAAGACAGAGTGTGAAGTGGAAGGTGCTGGTGGACACTTTAATAAGCAGTTCCTTTAATAACAGATCCTTGGGGCTTCCTCAGTGGTTCAGCAGTAAAAGAAATCACCTGCAGTGCAGGAGATAAGGGTTCAATCCCTGGGTCGGGAAGATTCCCTAGAGAAGGAAGTGGCAACTTTCTTCAGTATTCTTGCCTGGAAAATCCCATAGACAGAGGGGCCTGGCGGGCTACAGTCCATGGAGTCACAAAAGAGTTGGACATGACTTAGTGACTGAATAACCACAACAAAGGGATCCTTGGAGCTCAGGGAGCAACTGCAGATCTCTCAGGGCTGCCACCCTGCTGGTTCTCACACCATTATCTGATGAAGTGTGTTCACTAGGTGGCAGATGACTCCCTCAAGACTCTGGGTTATGTGTCCATTAAATCAGATTGCTAATCAGGAGGTTTTAATGTTGAGTATGAATCTTGGAGCAATAACTGTTTTCAAGTTTTTGTACTAAATACCACAAAACAAATCCCTAAACAAAAGAACATCTGTCACAGAAGCAGCTATAGTCAACATTTGACAGCTGGGCCAATTCCTGGTCCCTACCAAGCATAGAGAAGGTTTCTTGGACACACACACAGCACAACTGCCTTCTCCTGCTGAGTCATGCACAGATGATAATACAGGGTGAGCCAGACTTGCCACAGGAAGGTCTTTTTTTATGTACCCCAACCACATATGGTGTAGAAGGCAATGGCATCCCACTCCAGTACACTTGCCTGGAAAATCCCATGGACAGAGGAGCTTGGTAGGCTGCAGACCGTGGGGTCGCTAAGAGTCAGAAATGACTGAGCGACTTCACTTTCACTTTTCACTTTCATGCACTGGAGAAGGAAATGGCAACCCACTCCTGTGTTCTTGCCTGGAGAATCCCAGGGACGGCAGAGCCTGGTGGGCTGCCGTCTATGGGGTCGCACAGAGTCAGACATGACTAAAGCGACTTAGCAGCAGCAGCAACCACATATAGAACTCTTAAGCACACAAAACATTTCTCTTTCTGTCATAGTCACACTGTCTACACTTTAGGCAGAGATAACCTGAAACAAAATAGGGTCTTCCCCAAGTGGGGAAGCCTAGAACTAGCTGGAATCTCTTCCCAAAGTCTTTTTACTGAACTTTAGAGTTAATTACTCTCAGAATCAGAATCCATTTGAATCTACTCTGGGAAGAAGAGAGACTACAGACACCAGAGTCTGGTAGCAAGTAAGAGGCTGAAATCTAAATTCAGCATGAGTCTGGGATTCTAAATAAGAACTATACCTATCCTATAGTTGACATTTGTGATGTGCCAGGCCTAGCAGTAAGAACTTGCTTTATCTCATTTTATTGTCAGTCATAACCACCCTAGGAGGCTGTGCTTGTCATCCTCAACTCCAAGACCAGAAACCTTAGGCCCAAAGAGGAAAATGGCATGCCCAAGATCACAGAGCTAGTATGTGATGGAATCTGGATTCCAATCTGCTGTCTCAATCACTAAGTGCCTCCCAGCAATTAAAAAATTATACACACACTCCTTGTGAAAGGATGCATTAAGTGAAAATAGATACAAGGGCAGTGACTTTCCTAAGCTAGATGTCATGCCTCTGTTAACTGATGGACACTGTTGGCCACACTTCTTCCACATCAAGGTCCACAGGCTTAAGACTTGATCTCTGACCTTGCAACATCACCAAGGGCTTTCCCAGGATAGTTGGCACTCTCTTGGTGCTTTGCCTGGGGCTCCTCATGCAAGATCCAAGCCTGAAACACAGGATTTATATAACGAGTATCTTGATCACCACATGAAGCCCATAATAAGGCAGAAATATGGCATCTCTTTTTTATTTCAAACTGAAAAATTGTGAGTTTAGGAATATGAGAATCTACCTGGTTCATAGCCTGCCAACCATGGTAATAGAGAACAAGCAGGCCTGTGAAGCACAAAGCCCTCAAGAGCAGCCAGAAATTCCCATCAAGTTACAAATCTCAGAATGAAACAGGGAAACTGAATCCTGCCCTTAACTTGCTTGAAATTCAACAAATACCTATTTCCAGAGAGAGATTGGAGAGATATTCCCTCTCAAGGGGTCAGAGCAGTTTCCTAGGTGGGGCGCTTGATCAGCTGAGGCCCAGCTATGATCCCATATTTCTAGCATTTTTCCACCCTCCCTCCACACACACCAATTCCCAGTAGTCTGTGCCCTTGGACAGCCCTTCGAGCACAGGAACCAGCAGAAACTCAGAGCCGATGACCATGAAGGAGGCAGCAAAGAGGCTACACACTGTGATTCTTCCCAGGGACCAGAAGCTGTGAAGGCGATTCATCCCAGCACTGAGCACATGCTGAAGTTGGGGCCGCAGCCCCAAGGGCCCTGGGCCTGCACTCACACAGGCCACCAGCCAGCAAGGCAGCATGTCAAGTGAACAGACACTGACAGCCCAGTGTGACCAGATTGTGATACAGGGGACTTCCCTGGTGGTTCAGTGTTTAAGAATTCACTTTCCAATGCAGGGGATGTGGGTTCAATCCCTGGTCAGGGAACTAAGAGCCCACATGCCGCAGGGTATCTAAACACCAACGCTGCAACTACTGAACTGTTTGCCCACAACAAAAGATCCCATGAGCCACAACTAAGACCCGATGCAGCCAAAAATAAGCAAAAAAAAAAAAAAAAAGAACTGTGACACAGGACATGCAGGGTCCTCTGGAAGGACAGGTGGTCACCATTCCTGGGAGAGGGTTTATGTCACGGCAGAATCAGGGAAAGCTCCCTGGAGGAACCTCTAAGTTGAGGCTTGAAAATGAGAGGTTACTTTGGCAAAGCAGAGAAGCTGGTGGGGGGAAGGGCAGGGGACTGTGTCCCTAAACAAAGGACCAATATGGTCAAAGAACTGAAAGCTGCTGCAGCTGGCTTACAGCATGTGCTCCCTGCAAGGTCCTGCAGGATGAGGAGTGGGGCAGGGAGACAACCCAGGGCCTGTGCAGGGGAGGCAGGTCCACCACGGCTCAGCAGCCCAGACCCAGCCTCCTCTGAACACATCCTCCTTGTGATGTTCCAGGGATCCTGACGTGCCTCAACCCAGCCTGTCTGGCCATACATTTCATAAGGGGGTCACCACCACGATGAGAATAGCAGGCCTTGTTATTTGGGGGTTGAGGGTGAGTTAGAGGTGATGTCAGTCTTATCACGGTGGACCAAGGTAAATTCAAGGAGCCAGAGAGTAAAGCTTATCAGGGGCTAGGGGAGAGATGTGGAGAGTTACTGTTTACTAGATACAGTTTCTGTTCAGGCTGATGAAAAAGTGCTGGAAATGGATAATGCTGATGAAAAAGTGCTGGAAATAGAAAATGATTGTACAACATTATGAGTGTATATAATGTCACTATGAATGTATATAATGTCACTAAGTTTTATACATAAAAAAGGTTAAAATAGGAAGTTTTGTGTTACTTAATTTTAGCACAGTTTTTTTAATTGGCCAAAGCAGGAGATCACTTAAATTCCCAGTTCTTCCTAGCCCCAGGGAATAATCAACAGTCTAGACATTAACCAGATATATAAAGGTCAAGTCTAGTATCTGACATATAGCAGATGCCAATAAACGATGGTTACTATTCTATTATTACTGAATCCACATGGCTTCTCTTGCAATCACCTAGTTGGTATATTACAATTAAGTATTAATTAACAACCACTGTAGAATTCCTATTATAACTCCACATCACAGATTTTCAAGTTTAAGTTCAGCTTCTCCTTCCATTACTTCCTCCCATCTCCCGCAATAAGCTGTTTACCATTTCAATTATTTTAGTTCCAACCACTGTGATCACTGTACTTAAAATTCAATCAGGCTTCTAATTTTAAGCATCTTTTTGCATATAGCGCCAACAATTGACAAGCGTCCTGAATTTAACATCTGTTCCCAGCAGTAAATGGTTTTAAATCTGAGAAGTGAAAACACATATAAGGCAATTACAAGCAGTTTTTGCACTGTGATTCATGGCTGGCATCAGCAACTTCCTCCACGACAGCCATGGTCCTGAGAGATGGGGCCACAGCCTGTAGCATTCAGCAGCACAGATGCTGAACAAACCACCTGGACACTCTGTCACTGCCAAGATGCCTTTTGACTAACAACAAAGGAAAAACCTACTGTGTGCCAGGAAACCTGCTGGATAATTTTCTAGGCTCTTTCTCATGTAATCTGAATTTGCCCAGAACCTGGAATAAAGACAGGGTCTCTTGCACTCAGACAGCTCCCTCTGGGAGTCTCATTGACACCCACAGCCAAGAAAGCATGGAAGGTGGCCCCTCATCCTGCCTTAGTGTCTCCTTGATGGTGTTAATGTCTGTGTCAAGGCTCTGTCTGCTGTTCAGAAGATGGCAGGGCAGGAGGAATCTAGCCAGAAACTGTCCCACTGGGCTCACAGACTCGGATATGAGTTTATGGAAAGACGGGAGGCAAATACAACCAAAGATGCTTTTCATTCCATCTTGGGAGATGACACACCAGCTAAGACAAGGGAGGGATCATTAAGTGTATGAAAAGAAAGCAGCCATTTCTTTGGCCTCAAACAAATGTTAATTATACATAAATTGGTAAACTGTGAAGGGAAATAAGTATAAATGCTAGAAATATACTTTATTATTAAGAATATCTAAAATTTTCAATTAAGAATTTTAATATTCCCACTAGGCCTTCTAGAACTACATATAAGACAATTACAAGCAGTTCTTGCACTATGACTCATGGCTGGCATCATGTGGCAACTTCCTCCACAATAGCCACAGTCCTGAGATGAGATTCTCCAGGCCAGAATACTGGAGTGGGTAGCTGTTCCCTTCTCCAGGGGATCTTCCCAATCCAGGCCTCCCCCATTGCAGATGGATTCTTTACCAAATGAGCCATCAGGGAAGCCCAAGAATCCTGGAGTGGGTAACCTATCCCTTCTCCAGCAGATCTTCCCGACCCAGGAATCAAACTGGGGTCTCCTGCATTGCAGGCAGATTCTTTACCAGCTGAGCTACTAGGGAAGCCACTAGAACTACAGCTCCATAATTTAAAAATTCCATATCGTCAGCCTCTATTCAAAAGTCTGAAACCTGGCTTTCCATGAAGGATGCCACTTCCTCAGTCCCTCAGGGATGGGAAGTGGAGTCCTCTCTCTCTGCTGTCACTCCAATAATTCCCCACCTTCAACAGCTACCTCCTTGCATCACCCCATGATTGGCAACTCATTCATCTAACACCTGGGCACCTGGCACCTATCTTCTCCTTCACCTCTGCTCCTTCCCCCTTGCTGGGTAGCCAGCATCTGTGTGGATAACCCATCCTGCACCCTGACCTCCACTTCCTAGACCACCTTGTTCTAGGACGCTCCTCCTCCACTCCATCTCAGCTACCCAGAGTCACACCTTGGACCTTATCTACCAACAGTAATCTCCTGTTACCATCATTCATTCAAATGTTACATCTGACCACACCCTCTTCTTCCCAACATGTTTGTTAGCCTCCTACCTCTCTGGACCTTCTGCGGCCAGCCTTGGACCTCTGATCCACCACCCCTTCTTTGCCCAATCCAGCAGTGCAGTGCAGGCACATGAATAGAAAGACCAATTCAACAGGTTTGTCTTTTTCCGTGTGTAAATCTGAATGCTTTTACTCATAACTATAATGCTGACTTATATTGGGGGTGTTGTGCACATGGTTTTTTAAAACCACCTTACAAAATTATATCAACCTATAGAGGGGTGGTCAGGAAGGCCTTTACTACATTTGAACACAAATCTGAAAAGAAGAGACGGAGCCACATGGCTTTCTGGGAAGAACATTCCAAGCAGCACAAACAGTAAACCCAAAGGCCTAGAGGCAGCAGCATGCTTGCCAAGTTCAAAGAACAGCAAGGAGACCAGCACAGCAAGAGCAGAGCAAACAAGGGGAGAGTGGTGGGAGGGGTAACCTAAGAAATGGACCTCAACGGCAGCAGGAGGCAAACCGCAGAGAGCCTCCAAGGCTAGGGATGGACTATGGCTTTTACTCCAATGGGGACATTTTGATCGAAGAAGTAATGTGCCCCAACTTGCATTTTGAAAGGCACTCACTGACTTCTGGGTCCAGAATTGCCTCTGGGGCAGAGCTAGAGTGGAAGCAGGGGTTCCAGATAAGAGGCTATGATCACAATCCAACTAAGAGACAGGAAGACAGAAGTGCTAAGAAATGGTCAGATCTACTTTGAAGATGGTATTTTGAAGGTAGAACCAACTAGATAAATAAAGACAGATGGAATAGAAAGAGAACTGATAGACAGGTGAGAGCTGATAGATGATAGATCAATAAAAGAAGTAGGTGCATATTTGTATCTGAAGACATATCCACAGTTTACGGCTGAGCGAGAAGCCTAACAGAGCAGTATATATGATCATACCTATTAAAAATACATATTTATACATGTCTGATCTGCCTCTTGAGAAACCTATATGCAGGTCAGGAAGCAACAGTTAGAACTGGACATGGAACAACAGACTAGTTCCAAATAGGAAAAGGAGTATGTCAAGGCTGTATATCGTCACCCTGCTTATTTAACTTATATGCAGAGTACATCATGAGAAACACTGGGCTGGAAGAAACACAAGCTGGAATCAAGATCGCCAGGAGAAATATCAATAACCTCAGATATGCAGATGACACCACCCTTATGGCAGAAAGTGAAGAGGAACTAAGAAGCCTGTAGATGAAAGTGAAAGAGGAGAGTGAAAAAGTTGGCTTAAAGCTCAACATTCAGAAAACGAATATCATGGCATCTGGTCCCATCACTTCATGGGAAATAGATGGGGAAACAGTGGAAACAATGTCAGACTTTATTTTTTGAGGCTCCAAAATCACTGCAGATGGTGATTGCAGCCATGAAATTAAAAGACGCTTACTCCTTGGAAGGAAAGTTATGACCAACCTAGATAGCATATTCAAAAGCAGAGACAGTTTGCCAACAAAGGTTCGTCTAGTCAAGGCTATGGTTTTTCCTGTGGTCATGTATGGATGAGAGAGTTGGTCTGTAAAGAAAGCTGAGTGCAGAAAAATTGATGCTTTTGAACTGTGGTGTTGGAGAAGACTCTGGAGAGTCCCTTGGACTGCAAGGAGATCCAACCAGTCCATCCTAAAGGAGATCAGTCCTGGGTGTTCTTTGGAAGGACTAATGCTAAAGCTGAAACTCCAATACTTTGGCCACCTCATGCGAAGAGTTGACTCATTGGAAAAGACTCTGATGCTGGGAGGGATTGGGGGCAGGAGGAGAAGGGGACGACAGAGGATAAGATGGCTGGATGGCATCACCGACTCGATGGATGTGAGTCTGAGTGAACTCCGGAAGTTGGTGATGGACAGGGAGGCCTGGCATGCTGCGATTCATGGGGTCGCAAACAGTCGGATACAACTGAGTGACTGAATTGAACTGAGGAAGATATTTGGAATGATATACCCTCAAGTGCTAACAGTGATTCCCTCTGATGAATAGAGGTAGAGGGGCATGGGAAAGCTATCTTGTACTTTATGTGCATTTGAGGTTTAAACAATGAGTATACATACTGATCGGAGAAGGCAGTGGCAACCCACTCCAGTATTCTTGGATGGAGAATCCCAGGGACGGGGAGTCCTGATGGGCTGCCGTCTATGGGGTCGCACAGAGTCGAACACAACTGAAGCAACTTAGCAGCAGCATACATACTCATTACTCATGCTGAATGGGACAGGTCATTTGGTAGTAAATACCACTCCACAAGAGGTGGTGACCCTATACTGGATAACCAAAGGATAATCCCTTTGGTGACATGGGTCAGTCACCTAAGAAGTCAAAAGTTAGACAGCACATTGGACCTAAAGAGTCCTTCCAAGCCTTGGGCTTCCCTCCCAAGATAAACTATTCAGTGTGATCCCCTCAATCTCTGAGCCTCAGTTCCCTCACTGGTAAGACAAGGATTGACAGTACCTTCCCCAGGTCCGAGATAATATAAACTGGGCTTCCCAGCTAGCACCAGTGGTAAAGAACCTGGCTGCCAATGCAGGGTACATAAGAGATACAGGTTAGATCCCTGGATCAGGAAGATCCCCTGGAGGAGGGCATGGCAACCCACTCCAGTATTCTTGCCTGGAGAATCCCATGGAGAGAGGAGTTTGGAGGACTACAGTCCATGCAAAGAGTCAGACATGACTGAAACAACTTAGCACAAACGCCAAGTGTCCTGTACAGGACCCAGCACACAGAGACTCAGTAAGCATCAGCTCTCCTTCCCTCCCCAGGAAGGACTGCAGGGAAATCCAGGAGATGGGGCTGCTCCCAAAGGCTCAAAGCACCCTACCTAATATTACAGGTTCCAGTGAAATAGGAAGGGTACTGGCCAAAAAGTGTTTCCACTGCTCCATCCCTCAAAGCAGGAGGATCTCCCTCAGAGGGAAGGATATAGCTGCTTCCCTCTCACCCTCTCTGGAGACAAGCAAAGAGTAAGGTAGAAATACCCCCACTCTACTAGCAACGGAGAAGGCAATGGCACCCCACACTCCAGTACTCTTGCCAGAGAATCCCATGGATGGAGGAGCCTGGTAGGCTGCAGTCCATGGGGTCACTGAGAGTCAGACACGACTGAGTGACTTCACTTTCATGCATTGGAGAAGGAAATAGCAACCCACTCCAGTGTTCTTGCCTGGAGAATCCCAGGGATGGCGGGGCCTGGTGGGCTGCTGCCTCTGGGGTCACACAGAGTCAGACACGACTGAAGCAACTTAGCAGCTACTAGCAACAACATATGGCTGGACTCCCCAGAATTCCAAGTCAAAGGTCAGAAGTTTCTGACAGTGTATGATTTTCTTCTCCTGGCTCGGGAGGAGGCCTTGGGGAAAGGGAAAGAAAAACTGGATGCTATTTATCTAAAATCGCTAATACTTTTCAAGAAGCTATAAAAAGTGCATGCTCTTGCCAAATGAATGTCGAAAGAGCTTTGACATCCATTTTGGCCGGAAATGATCCGTTCCCTTCCTAACGCAGATATATGGTTTTTGTGTCTCAGATCTGCCCAGTCAGACGCACAGTGCATTCTTAATTATTTTGAAATGATTAAAAATGGACTCATAAATCTATGCTTTGACACGACATGGTGATTTGACCCCCCAGACATAACGTAATGGGTTATTAACAATGCTTCCCAAATCTATTGAAAATTTTTTTCCAAAGCTATTCACTAATTAATAGCTGTTCACACAATGATCATTTTTGAGTAATTATGAAAGTGTGTCACATTTCTTGTGATGAGAACATAATTATATCCATTAAAATTATTTGTATAGTTTTTAACCTTCTGCCAAAAATAAATGAGGCTAGTCAAAGGGTAACACGAACTTTGTGACAATACCTAGAGGTTATCTCCTCCATGACACTTGCTTCCCAGAGTTTGTTTTGTAGCCCAGAAACTTGCTTCTTGTCCTTCAGCTTTTTCAGAGCTCCTGGAGGCAAATGGCACTGAGGCAACGCCTGGGAGGGAGGGTCCCTGTGAACTTGCAGGATTCACACCTTTCCCTCTGTAGCCATCAGGCTGTTCCCCCTCAGCCTCTGGTCATTTCCTGCGTGGCCCCCTCACCCACCACGCCCCTCCAGTTTGTCCTTCTAACCCAGCCCCAATACACAGTATATATAACTCCCAGCCTGCCCAAACTCCCATTCCCTTGCTCCACCTCCTTGCACTGACTGGGACCTGCTGGCAGGCTGGCACTCCTCTCACTCATCTCGGTGTCCAGCAGAGCCTGTGCGACTGAACTTGCATCTCCTAAAAAGCCAGAGGAGGAGGGTGTAGACAGCTTGCTTAGTTTACACTTGCACTTGAGGAGCAAGACCAAGTGGGATGAGTCCAACAAAGGCTTGGCTTTTTGCTGGGACTATCTTAGAGTGTGTTTGGAGTTGAAGGGAGGCTTGACTTACTGCCCTCCCAATGTGATGTCCAGGTTCTAGGAAGCCATCTGCCTCAGATCAAGGTAAATCAAGAAGCCCCAAACCATGGGACTGCTATAAAAAAGTATTTGACGTTCATCTGAAATTCTAATTTAACTGGGCATCCTGCATTTTATCCTGTAACTCTAGATGGAGACGAGACGGAGGCAGGTGTCCACCAGATGGGTCTCTCCCCAGCCAGCCTCCCTCATTCCTGAGGCATGAGCTGCTGCAGGGTCACTCCTATCCTCAACACACCAAGGATCCTGGGCTCAGACTGAAAGCTCTGCAGGGCCACAGATGAAACCTTCCCTGAAGGTGTCCTTCACCACAATAACTGCGGGCTTTTGCCTCGGCAGCTGCCCTTGTCCCGTTCCTCCATACCGTCAATTCACCTCTTGTCTAGAGTACACCTTCACCTTCCAGGAGACAGCCTTCTCCACACCTCCAAGCTCCTGCCAGCATCACTAGCTGCGGCCACAAGAGACTTCACCACCTGAGGTCACAGGCCTGGGAGGACACACCTCGAAAGGGCCTGGCCCCTGACACTGGATTCCACGCACTCCAAGAAAGCCTTTCGTTTGTAATGTGTGTGGAGCAGCTGTGGGGGGGGGGGGGGGGGCGGGGGAGGAAGGAGAAGCAGGAGCAAAAGCTAACAGTGCAGTCAGGCCTGTGACCTGTGTGAAATGAAAATATCTCCTGCCATATCAAGAAACAAAAAGGTCACAGCCACCAGTGATTTTTGGCCTCCAAATGTGAATGAGGGCTTCCGAAACTGTGATCCAGTCGAAGTTCATCCAAGTTCAAGTCCATTGCATCGGTGATGCCACCCAGCCATCTCATCCTCGGATGCTCTCTTCTCCCTCTGCCCTCAATCTTTCCCAACATCAGGGACTTTTCCAATGAGTCAGCTGTTTGCATCAGATGACCAAAATACTGGAGTTTCACCTTCAGCATCAGCATCCTTAACTTGATACCTGATCTTTGATGTTCAGACTGCCTGCTCTCTTTGTTGCAAATGTATATAACCTGACTTTCCCTCCTGCCTCCTTGGAACAGTTTTCTCAGAGCTACTGGGATGCTGTCTCTCAGCTCGGAGTCCTAAATATTCCCACGAAATAAAGTAATTCTCTACTTTTAGGTTGCACGTATTTTTTTAGTTCCTCCACCTGAACTCTAGAAACTGTAGCCATGGTACCAGCAGAGGCCCCTTGTGTCCATCCACTTCCTTAGGAGTTCAGGACAGATTTGAGTCAGTCTCTCCTAGTTCTTGAATCTCCCATACTGGTTGAGATCTTGAATTTTTTATTTGGTGGGGCATAGCAGGTACCTGCCCTCTCCCATTAATGTACCGGAGGAAAGGTATGGTTGAAAGACACCAGGAGATGTATCCACCCAAGGTCTAGATACTGGATGGGGCTCAGTATCTAGAAATAACCAAGGTTCCATTGGAAGACACCGAGGTGGCTCCATTGTAGAAAGACATAGGGAATGGAGCTCATACTTGCAAATACATAGTTAACTGGAGAAATTAAATCTCGACCTAAATGTTGAGGGGGCTCTTCAATGCATATGTAGTTAAAAATTAAAAGCTGACTTGGTAAAACCTAAAACAAGGGCTTCTAGGAGGAAGCTCAGATTTCTCTGTGTCTTTGAGATGTATCTGACCTTCCTAGGTCATTCTATTGTGTGTGTGTATGTGTGTGTGTGTGTGAGAGAGAGAGAGAGAGAGAGAGAGAGAGTTGGGCCTTTAAGAGATCTTTTTGCATTCTTTTTTTTTTTCTTTTTTTTTCTTTTTGCATTCTTAACCATTTGCATCTCTGTGGAGATATAATTTATTGGTGGCCAAATGATGGGTCCTTTGAAAATTAGAGAAACTAACAAATTATTAAATCTAGAGTGCTCTCATAATAAACAACTGTTTTGTTGGTAACAGTATGTTAGGAAAATTAAAAGAATAGTCTTGTTTAGGCTTCAGAGACAAAGCAGAGCAGCCTCTGACTTTGCTTCTAACCTGCCCTGACTGGGAGTGACTGTGAGTCACTGCCTGCTCTGAGTGCAAGACTCGCAGCACCTTAGATAAAACTAGGGAGGGATCTTAAGATTGTTGAGACCCTGAAGGGGGCCTGGCCAACCAAGCCCCAGCTTAGCTACATTCCACATTTTACACAATGAAACAAACAGCATTAACAGGAAACCAGGCTTGCAACTTGGTCACAGATTGATGTGATATTAGTTTGCTTCCGTCCTGGGATTATAAACAGGAACCCTGAACTGCAATCTTTGAAGTCTCACCCACGGAGCGGACATGCTACCTGGAACCCCTTCCCAATTGGGACTCCAGATGTGCTGTGACATGGAATTTCCCAGCACTGATTAAGTCTGGATGTTGGTCAAAACATGTTGGTGATGTTTTCTTTGCTCTATTTCTCTTTTCTTTTAATGTTAGTATATTGAAAGTAAGTTGGATAATTTTGTTGCAGGAAGGGGGACGCTTTCCAGGGCCCGAAACTGGGCTCTTGTCTAACACTTGGAAATGAATTGTCCGAGGAGACACATCCGCTGACAAAGCAAGAGATTTTGTTGGGAAAGGGCACCCGGGTGGAGAGCAGTGGGGTAAGGGAACCCAGGAGAACTGCTCTGCCTCGTGGCTCACAGTCTTGGGCTTTATGGTGATGCGATTAGTTTCAGGGTGGTCTTTGGCCAATCATTTTAATTCAGAGTCTTTCCTGGTGGTGCACACATTGCTCAGCCAAGATGGATGCCAATGAGAGGGATTCTGGGATGTGGACGGACACGCGGTGTCTCCTTTCAACCTTTCCTGAACTCTTCTGGTTGGTGGTGGCTTATTAGTTCCGTATTCCTTATCAGGATCTCCTGTCATAAAACAACTCATGCAAATGGTCACTATGGTGCCTGGCCAGGGTGGGCGATTTCAATCAATGTGCTTCCCCTGACAACTCCCTAAAAAATATTTGTATTATTTATTTGTATATAATGAGTGGCTTATTTTGTTAACAAATCCTTTGAACCTGAGACAACAGTGAAAACTTTCGGCAAAACACAGTATGAGAGCCGAGAACTTTTGGATGTACAAGCTGGATTTAGAAAAGGCAGAGGAACAAAAGATCAAAGTGCCAACATCTGTTGAACCATAGAAAAAGCAAGAGAGTTCCAGGAAAACATCTACTTCTGCTTCATTGACTATCCTAAAGCCTTCGACTATGTGGATCACAGCAAACTGTGGAAAATTCTTCAAGAGATGAGAATGCCAGACCACCTTACCTGCCTCCTTAGAAGCCTGTATGCAGGTCAAGAAGCAACAGAATGGGTCATGGAACACAAGCTGGTTAAAAATTGGGAAAGCAGCACATCAAGGCTATATATTGTCCTCCTGCTTATTTAACTTATATGCAGGGTACGTCATGCGAAATGCCAGACTGGATAAAGCTCAAGCTAGAATCAAGATTGCTGGGAGAAATATCAACAATCTCAAATATGCAGATAACATCACCCTTATGGCAAACAACAAAGAGGAACTAAAGAGCCTCTTGATGAAGGTGAAAGAGGAGAGTGAAAAAGCTGGCTTAAAACTCGACATTCAGAAAACTAAGATCATAGCATTCAGTCCCATCACTTCATGGCAAATAGATGCAGAAAAAATGGAAACAGGACAGACTTTTCTTGGGCTCCAAAATCACTGTGGATGATGACTGAAACCATAAAATTAAAAGACACTTGCTCCTTGGGAAAAAGCTATGACAAACCTAGACACAGTATTAAAAAGCAGAGACATCACTTCTCAGACAAAGGTCCATATTGACAAAGCTATGGTTTTTCCATTAGTCATGTATAGATATGAGAGTTGAACCATAGAGGAAGGCTGAGAGCTGAAGAACTGATGCTTTTGAACTGTGGTGCTGGAGAAGACTCCTGAGAGTCCCTTGGACAGCAAGGAGATCAAACCAGTCAATCCTAAAGAAAATCGAAGCACTGATGCTGAAGCTGAAGCTCCAATACTTGTCTACCTGATATGAAGAGCTGACTCATTGGAAAAGACCCTGACCCTGGGAAAGATTGAGGGCATAAGAAAAAGGGGGTGACAGAGAATGAGATGGTTGGATGGCATCATCAACTCAATGGACATGATTTTGAGCAAACTCCAGGAGATAGTGAAGAATAGGGAAGCCTGGCACACTGCAGTCTATGGGGTCACAGAGTCGGACACAACTAACCAAAGACTGAGAAACAACAATATAATACACAAAAGTCAAACGAACCTAACAACTTTTTTTGAATGAGAAAACCTGGTTTAGGAAGTTTCATTGTGGCCTTCCCCTCAGTGGGCCTTACAGATGCAATTATAATAGCAATTCAACAAAAAGCTTGGGAAAGAAAAAGTCTAGCTATTATTTCAACAAGGTAAAAAAAAAATTTTTTTTAAGAAGTTACTGAAATGAATAAAAACTTCTTTGGATGGTTACTTACAATGGGATAAGTAAAATAGACATTTATGTGATTAAAGATTTAATATTACTACCTAAAGTTAATGAGCCAAGTGAAAGTGTTACTCACTTAGTCATGTCTGATTCTTTGTGATCCCACAGACTGTAGCCTGCCAGGCTCCTCTGTCCATGGAATTCTTCAGTCAAGAATACTGGAGTGGGTTACCATTCCCTTCTCCAAGGGATCTTCCTAACGTAGGGATCAAACCCACATCTCCCATATTGCAGGCAGATTCTTTACTGTCTGAGCCACCAGGGAACCCCCAAGAGGGACCAGTGAGCCAAGAGGGACACCGACTGGTCCTCAACATTAAAAGTTAAACAAATCTGTTCCATTTACCCCAGTTTTAAGTTATATATTTAAAGAGCTAGAAAAAGTATACACTGACCAATAATTTCGGGACATTAATCTGACTAATTATTTTGGGACAGCTAAGCCAAAGGGCCTGACTTTCTTGGCTCTACCTGACTCTGGGGATTCCAGAGCATTTCATGAAAAGTAGGTAAAAACAGGCAGAGAACAAAAGGAAAAACAAAGTTGGGCATACTGCAGGAGACGGTGAAGGACAGGGAAGGCTAGTGTGCTACAGTCCATGTGGTCACAAAGAGCTGGACACGACCGGGTGACTGAACAACAACAAAAGACCTTATGAAAACTGAAGTTAAAGGCATAGAAGCTGATGGATTAAATAAATGTATATAAATTGGTATATTTAAATAGGTTTTATATGAGTTAGTTATGGCTCTTATTTAATTATATTGTGAGATAAGGCATATAGATTGCCACTAAGGAAATATTAACTAAATGCACTGAGGAAACCAACAGTTACCTGAGCCATACAAAGTAAGTAAACACTGAGAACTAACATGCAAGGGCTAATAAAATAAAAACAGTGATTTCGCTTTGGTTTAACTTATAAACTCAGAAAGGTCTTTGCTAGATGCCTTGCACAGATCTTTGAAGATGTGATCAATTAAAACATAAAACTTCATAAATTACTTTTCAGTTTGATAAAAAATCTTACCACTGATTTAAGTAACTTTAGGCAATAACTACTCTTGCCTGGAAAATCCCGTGGACAGAGGAGCCTGGAAGGCTGCAGTCCATGGGGTCGCTGAGGGTCGGACACGACTGAGAGACTTCACTTTCACTTTTCACTTGCATGCATTGGAGAAGGAAATGGCAACCCACTCCAGTGTTCTTGCCTGGAGAATCCCAGGGACGGGGGAGCCTGGTAGGCTGCTGTCTCTGGGGTTGCACAGAGTCAGACACGACTGAAGCGACTTAGCAGCAGTAGCAGCAGCAGGCAACAAAACCATTCTTTATAAAACTAAACAACTGCCTTTGTCTCGCAAATGTATAAACAAGAATATGAATGAATACAGGCCCCAAGGACCTGGTTCAGTTCAGTAGTGTTTAACTCTCTGCGATTCCATGAACTGCAGCATGCCAGGCTTCCCTGCACATCACCAACTCCCAGAGCTTGCCTAAACACATGTCCATCAAGCGAGTGATGCCATCCAACCATCTCATCCTCTGTCTCCCCTTCTCCTCCTGCCTTCAATCTTTCCCAGCATCAGGGTCTTTCCCAAGGACCTAGACTAAGCCCAATTAACCAAGCAACACCTGTAAGATCAAGCGGGGGAAAAAAAGTGGCAGTTTTAAATCTAAACTGCTGAGAATGTTTCCTCTGCTAAACGTTACAGAGTGTTGCTATTGTTCAGTCACTGGGTCGTGTCCCACTCTTTGCGACCCCATGGACTTCAGCACACCAGGTTTTCCAATCATCTGAGCAAGCCACTTTAAGTTATTTCAACTGTTTATCAACTAGCAACTTTATACCAATATTGTAACACCAAGTTCATATCTAAATTTTAGTAAAACCATGAGATCTCTAGTTTGTAATGGCTGTCTACACATTACACATGAGCTATCTCTTCTTCTAAAAGGTATTATTAGATTTAGAAAGAGCTTTATTTAACTTTAATAAAAAGTACTTACATTTAAAGAAAACTGGCCAAGACAACTTTCAGGTTCACATGAAATGAGAAATATTTACTATCAAGTTGATAGCTGATACTAATGTTTAAGTTTGTGGATCTAATTAATATAGACATCATTAAGAGTCATCAAAATTAAGTATAATACTTTATTGTACCTAGGTTTAATAAATAAGATGTTACTAATCTCTTGCAAGGAAATAAACTGACATGATAAAACTTCAAGGTAAATGTAAATGAGATAAGAACTTTGGGATAAAAGTTTTAAGGTAATCATATTTTAGAAATGTCGACTTGAAATGCTCTTTCCAAATGTTTGGTAACTTAAGATTCTAAAACTGTGTTAATTTAAGCTAAGTGATGAAAGTTTATTTATTTAAAAGATACTAAGGCATCAATTACTAAATAAAAAATTAAAAGTATATGAGAATATTAATGAAAATATTTGGTATCACCTAAGATGTTCTCTATAAGAAAACAAATGTTTTTTAGCCTCTTGAGAAATCTGTATGCAGGTCAGGAAGCAACAGTTAGACCTGGACATGGATCAACAGACTGGTTCCAAATAGGAAAAGGAGTACGTCAAGGCTGTTTATTGTCACCCTGCTTATTTAACTTACATGCAGAGTACATCATGAGAAACGCTGGACTGGAAGAAACACAAGCTGGAATCAAGATTGCCAGGAGAAATATCAATAACCTCAGATATGCAGATGACACCACCCTTATGGCAGAAAGTGAAGAGGAACTAAAAAGCCTCTTGATGAAAGTGAAAGTGGAGAGTGAAAAAGTTGGCCTAAAGCTCAACATTCAGAAAATGAATATCACGGCATCTGGTCCCATCACTTCATGGGAAATAGATGGGGAAACAGTGGAAACAGTGTCAGACTTTATTTTGGGGGGCTCCAAAATCACTGCAGATGGTGACTGCAGCCATGAAATTAAAAGACGCTTACTCCTTGGAAGAAAAGTTATGACCAACCTAGATAGTATATTCAAAAGCAGAGACATTACTTTGCTGACTAAGGTCCGTCTAGTCAAGGCTATGGCTTTTCCTGTGGTCATGTATGGATGTGAGAGTTGGACTGTGAAGAAGGCTGAGTGCCGAAGAATTGATGCTTTTGAACTGTGGTGTTGGAGAAGACTCTTGAGAGTCCCTTGGACTGCAAGGAGATCCATCCAGTCCATTCTAAAGGAGATCAGCCCTGGGATTTCTTTGGAAGGACTGATGCTAAAGCTGAAACTCCAATACTTTGGCCACCTCATGCGAAGAGCTGACTCACTGGAAAAGACTCTGATGCTGGGAGGGATTGGGGGCAGGAGAAGGGGACGACAGAGGATGAGATGGCTGGATGACATCACTGACTCGATGGATGTGAGTCTGAGTGAACTCCGGGAGTTGGTGATGGACAGGGAGGCCTGGCATGCTGTGATTCACGGGGTCACAAAGAGTCGGACACGACTGAGCTACTGAACTGAACTGAACTGAAGATGTTCTCTATAAGAAAACAAATGTTTTTTAGAAATTATCACTGATGTTTAAGCTCACCAATTTATAAAATGCCATATAAACACGTTTATAAAATTAAGGTTTTAAAACTTGAAGATTCTAATCTAAACATGTAATTAAAACTATTAAAAATCATACAATAAGTTTTCAGGATAAGAAGGAAATAAAATGTATATTTTCAGTAAAAAAGATATGAGAAATGAAATAACATTTCAGTGGGAAAAAATAAGCTGGTTATTTTTACTTAGATGAAAAATGAAAGACTGATACAAAAAGTGATGAGAGATTATGAAGAGGAACTCTGACCAAAAAAGTTTTATACATAATCAGGATTAACTAAATTTAGATTGAATTAATTAAGTAAATAGACCTTGTTAAGTGAGCTATTGCAAGACTGGAAATTTTATCTCTCTCTACAGATTGTGTGAGTTTCTGTGCCCTTAAATGATGTATATTTATCTTGTTTGTGACCTTGGTTAAATGAATAGGTATTGTTTCAGTGACCTATGATCCTGTGTTTTAAAATCTTTTTCATCTTTTTAACAAAATTCCCAAATATCAAAATCTAACCAAGTTTTTTAGCCTCCAGCTGACTCTAGGATGGATGCTTCGAAGAAACATCTCTGAGGAACCTCAGAAAGAAGGACATGAAAGTGTAGTCTCTCAGTCATGTCCAACTCTTTGTGACCTTATGGACTGTAGCCCACCAGGCTCCTCTGTCCATGGGATTTTCCAGGCAAGAATACTGGAGTGGGTTGCCATTTCCTTCTCCAGATCTTCCAGACCAGGGATCAAATTCAGGTCTCCCACATTGCAGGTATACTCTTTACCCTCTGAGCCACCAGGGAATCCCTCTGAGGAATCGCAGAGATGAATGTTAAGCTAAGTTTATTTGGTTATTTTTAATTCAAAAACATTGTCAAGCAATTGAAAGTGAAGTTTAAGTTGTAATATAGATAAATATCATTAATACAGATACTCCAAAATTTATATGAAATCCCTAACATTTGACATGTCCTGATATAATGTTATCAATCATAATTCTAATAATTATATTAAAATGTTATGTCATAATTCTAGTAGTTATATTAAAATGTTATATGTTGCAGAACTGTATACAGGTCAGGAAGCAACAGTTAGAACTGGATATGGAGCAACAGACTGGTTCCAAATAGGAAAAGGAGTATGTCAAGGCTGTATATTGTCACCTGCTTATTTAACTTATATGCACAGTACATCATGAGAAACACTGGGCTGGAAGAAGCACAAGCTGGAATCAAGATTGCTGGGAGAAATATCAATAACCTCAGATATGCAGATGACACCACCCTAATGGCAGAAAGTGAAGACGAACTAAAGAGCCTCTTGATGAAAGTGAAAGAGGAGAGTGAAAAAGTTGGCTTAAAGCTCAACATTCAGAAAACGAAGATCATGGCATCCGGTCCCATCACTTCATGGAAACTAGATGGGGAAACAGTGGAAACAGTGGTTGACTTTATTTTTCTGGGCTCCAGAATCATTGTGGATGGTGATTGCAGCCATGAAATTAAAAGACACTTGCTCCTTGGAAGGAAAATTATGACCAACCTAGACAGCATATTAAAAAGCAGAGACATTACTTTGCTAACAAAGGTCTATCTAGTCAAGGCTATGGTTTTTCCAGTAGTCATGTATGGATGTGAGAGTTCAACTATAAAGAAAGCTGAGCGCCGAAGAATTGATGCTTTTGAACTGTGGTGTTGAAGAAGACTCTTGAGAGTCCCTTGGACTACAAGGAGATCCAACCAGTCCAGCTTAAAGAAGATCAGTCCTGGGTGTTCACTGAAGGGACTGATATTGAAGCTGAAACTCCAACACTTTGGCCATCTGATGCGGAGAGCTGACTCATTGGAAAAGACTCTGATGCTGGGAAAGATTGAGGGCAGGAGGAGAAGGGGACAACAGAGCATGAGATGGTTGGATGGCATCACTGACTCAATGGATGTGAGTTTGAGTGAACTCTGGGAGTTGGTGATGGACAGGGAGGCCTGGCGTGCTGCGATTCATGGGGTCACAGAGTCGGACATGACTGAGTGACTGAACTGAACTGAACTGATATAAGCAAAACTAGGATCTAACAGAAAAACCTATAATCTATAATCACTGTTTAAAATCCAGATGCATATCAGAATTATCTTGAACTTTTTTGAAAAGTATAAATGTTCAGGTATTGTTTTTTTCTCCAAAGCTCTAGATATGTTTCTAATGAGCAGTCATGTTTAAAAACAACTGGACTAAATGATGATCTTGTATTTTTATCTAGTTTGTTTCACTTTTTCTATTTCATATTCAGTGCCCCCATTTCCTTTAGTTTATGTTCTCCATCTCCTTTTTATTTTCTGACATTCTTTCTCAAGCCTTTATCAAGTGTAGTAGGAAACTTTTTATATACATATTATATATATTAGTAAACTTATGAATTTTTGCCTAATGTAAAATTATGACAATTTGACTCTACTTGTTTGACTTATTATGAACATAATGATAGATTTCTAATTGAAAAATAGATATCCAACAAGCAACAAAGGTTTACTGTATAGCATAGGGAACTATAGCCAATATCTTATAATAACCTATGGAATATCATGGAAAATAATTTCAAAAATAGTATATTTGTTTAACTGAATCACCTTGCCGTGGACCTGAAACATTGTAAGTCAACTATACTTCAATAAAATACACATATTTAAAATAAAAAAGAAACAGTGGCTAAAATTAAAGATGTTTATTCTTTACCTTGGCCTAAGGCCCTTGGACTGCAAGGAGATCCAACCAATCCATCCTAAAGGAAATCAGTCCTGGGTGTTCATTGGAAGGATTGATGCTGAAGCTAAAACTCCAGTACTTTGGCCACCTCATATGAAGAGTTGACTCATTGGAAAAGACCCTGATGCTGGGAGGGATTGGGGGCAGGAGGAGAAAGGGACAACAGAGGATAAGATGGCTGGATGGCATCATGGACTCGATGGACATGAGTCTGGGTAAACTCCAGGAGTTGGTGATGGACAGGGAGGCCTGGTGTGCTGCAGTTCATGGGGTCGTGAAGAGTCAAACACGACTGAGCGACTAAACTGAACTGAAGGCTCTTCCATAGGTTCTCCTCAACCTCAGATCCACTCCTTTTGGCAAACATCATTTGTCTACCTTTGAGATTATTACAGGGAGACACTGAGATTGGATGAAGGACTATATAATTTTATATTACTTAAGGGAGATGTATTATATTATTGCAAGTGTTTAATCAAAATACTGACAAGTCATTCTAAACTTGTTTCTGAAGCTTATCACAGTAATCTATCCTCAAATGAAGGTCAGATGTCCCATGACTTACAACCAGGAGATTATGTATATAAGAAAAGACATAATTTAAAGGACTCCTTCCAACCTAGATGGAAGGGCCCTCATCAAGTTTCTTTGACTAGCTCAAGCACAGAAAATTTGAAGGGAGTTGACTGTTGGATTCATATTTCCCACCTAAAATGGGCTCCTGCACCAGACTGGTCTATAGAGAGAATTGCTGACCTCCAACTCACCTTTAAACAATTCGCTGATAATAAGGAAAGCCCAACACCAGGATGAGAAGATGACATCAGAAGTAGACAGCAGTCCCAAGATGTTGGACCTGACCCATATGATTGTTCATAAGTTTTCTTCTTAGTTTCTTGGACTCTTACACATGAATCAGATGTTTTTTCTATCATGGGCATGATCTTATGGAAATTTTAGGAATCAGTCAAACTGTTGGGTTTGTGGTCAATTACCCACATCCAGTACATCTGGTTTACCTTGATGATTTTCTTCCTTTCAAGGCTCTGATTGGATGACTCTTAGAAAGTTTATCTTAGAAGAAAGGAATTATAGTTCTGTCTGGGCTAGTACTGACATCACTAGATGGGACCCACTCACTTGGCCAACCAAACATATTTATTCTAACCCTGGCTGTAAATATGAATTTTCCCTTAAGGTTACTCTAGCTCAGTCAAAATAAACAGCTAAATTCCAGTCAAAAAAAAAAAAAAAATATATATATATATATATATATATTCTAGACTATTGGGAAGGACACTCCCTCAGTTATGAGATAGATTTATCTGACTGACATCAGTTTATGGTCCTCTAAGCCTAAAAGCCCACCTATGCTGGGAACAATTAAACCATACCAAAGATAATCAACCTAAGAATACTAGAAAATTAGGCTGGATGCCTTATGAAAAAACTACCAGTATACTATTTCCCGTAAAGATGATGACTGGTATGGAACAGATTGGATTAGACATCCAGAAACATACTGGCTGGCACCTAACAGGAATTCACGGATTTGTGGATCCAATCTACGACCCTGGCTTCCACCAGCCAGCTAGGAAGGTATATTTTAGGATTCCCTTGGGCTCAAGGCCACTATGAACTTAGATGTGACTCCAGCAAATTTACCATCAGTATGAGCCCGATGGACCTAGAGATCTGTGTTTCACTATTATGATCACTTAGCAGCTATTTTTGTGCCTTCAGTAGGATTGGAAAATGTTATTTCTGACATTAAAGCCTTAAAAAATTCACTCAAAAGGCATTAAATGATAGCAGCCAGGCTATTATCCTACTAAATTCTGAGGTCTCTCTGTTGAGAAAAGCTGTCTTACAAAATTGTATGGCCCTTGTTATCCTTACAGCATCTCAAGGTGGCAACTGTGCTGTAATTCAAGCTGAATGTTGTTGTTTACATGCCAGATAAATCCTCTAATGTGATGTTTTAGGAAGATGGTTTTGTTCTGAAAGCTCATGGATTAAATCCCTATTTGTAACTTTAATTGTATTATTAGCTATTGTATTTGTTTGTTTTATAAGATTGCTCTTTTGTATTACATGATGTATAATCAGACCTCTGGCCAAATTAATGACAGCTAAACATCTTGAATAAGCAGGGTGACAATATACAGCCTTGATGAACTACTTTTCCTATTTGGAACCAGTCTGTTGTTCCATGTCCAGTTCTAACTGTTGCTTCCTGACCTGCATACGGGTTTCTCAAGAGGCAGGTCAGGTGGTCTGGTATTCCCATCTCTTTCAGAATTTTCCACAGTTTATTGTGATCTACACAGTCAAAGGCTTTGGCATAGTCAATAAAGCAGAAATAGATGTTTTTCTGGAACTCTCTTCCTTTTTCCATGATCCAGCAGATGTTGGCCATTTGATCTTGGGCTCCTTGCCTTTTCTAAAACCAGCTTGAACATCTGGAAGTTCACAGTTCATGTATTGCTGAAGCCTGGCTTGGAGAATTTTGAGCATTTCTTTTTTTTTTTTTTTTTTTTGAGCATTTCTTTACTAGTGTGTGAGATGAGTACAATTGTGTGGTAGTTTGAGCATTCTTTGGCATTGCCCTTCTTTGGGATTAGAATGAAAACTGACCTTTTCCAGTCCTGTGGCCACTGCTGAGTTTTCCAAATTTGCTGGCATATTGAGTGCAGCACTTTCACAGCATCATCTTTCAAGATTTGAAATCGCTCAACTGGAATTCCATCACCTCCACTAGCTTTGTTCATAGTGATGATTTCTAAGGCCCACTTGACTTCACATTCCAGGATGTCTGGCTCTAGGTGAGTGATCACACCATCATGATTATCTTGGTCATAAAGATCTTTTTTGTATGGTTCTTCTGTGTATTCTTGCCACCTCTTCTTATTATCTTCTGATTCTGTTAGCTCCATACCATTTATGTCCTTTATCGAGCCCATCTTTGCATGAAATGTTCCCTTGGTATCTCTCATTTTCTTGAAGAGATCTCTAGACTTTCCCATTCTGTTGTTTTCCTCTATTTCCTTTCATTAATCGCTGAGGAAGGCTTTCTTATCTCTCCTTGCTACTCTTTGGAACTCTATGCAGAGTACGTCATGAGACATGCTGGACGGGAAGAAACACAAGCTGGAATCAAGGTTTCCGGGAGAAATATCAATAACCTCAGATATGCAGATGACACCACCCTTATGGCAGAAAGTGAAGAGGAACTAAAAAGCCTCTTGATGAAAGTGAAAGAGGAGAGTGAAAAAGTTGGCTTAAAGCTCAACATTCAGAAAACAAAGATCATGCCATCTGGTCCCATCACTTCATGGGAAATAGATGGGGAAACAGTGAAAACAGTGTCAGACTTTATTTTGGGGGCCTCCAAAATCACTGCAGATGGTGACTGTAGCCATGAAATTAAAAGACGCTTACTTCTTGGAAGGAAAATTATGACCAACCTAGATAGCATATTAAGAAGCAGAGACACTACTTTGCCAACAAAGGTCCATCTAGTCAGGGCTATGGTTTTTCCAGTAGTCATGTATGGATGTGAGCTGGACTATTAAGAAAGCTGAGCACCGAAGAATTGATGCTTTTGAACTGTGGTGTTGGAGAAGACTCTTGAGAGTCCCTTGGACTGCAAGGAGATCCAACCAGTCCATTCTAAAGGAGATCAGTCCTGGGTGTTCTTTGGAAGGACTGATGCTAAAGCTGAAACTCCAATACTTTGGCCACCTCATGTGAAGAGTTGACTCATTGGAAAAGACTCTGATGCTGGGAGGGATTGGGGACAGGAGGAGAAGGGGACGACAGAAGATGAGATGGCTGGATGGCATCACTGACTCGATGGACATGAGTCTGAGTGAACTCTGGGAGTTGGTGAGGGACAGGGAGGCCTGGCATGCTGCAATTCATGGGGTTGCAAAGAGTCGGACATGACTGAGCAACTGAACTGAACTGAAACATCTTGAATAAATAGATCACATTTACAATGTAAAATAATTGCAATAGTATGATTCTAGGTATGGTAAGAGGCAACAAGGGAAATATCTCCTGGATGCTATTAGGTTAGAAGATAGAGGATTCAGAGAATATTTTATTATTTATCAATGAGCCTAACCCAGAAGTTAACACCTAGAATGACATATCATTGAGGACCTTCACATGATCTGGGATGATCCAGATCAGCACCATGGGACAAAAAAAAAAAAAAAATGGTCATAAAATGTCTCCCAAATATGGTCAAATTATGACCACAGGGAGGGATTGTGAAATGAAAATATCTCCTGCCATATCAATAAACAAGAAATGACACAGCCATCAGTGATTTCTGGCCACCAAATGTGAATGAGGGCTCCCAAAACTGATCCAGCCGATGTTGCCACCTTCCACAGTGATTGCTGAGGAGCTGCGGGAATGCAAGAAGCAGCCATCTGCCCCTCCTTAAGGTGAGCAAGGGAAAAGGATTGCTCCAGGTAGCTGAGGTGCATTTGAAAGGAATGAATCCAGTGAGCCCAGAGACTTGCATCTTCCCAAGCAGAGAATGCTAAATTCCTTAACTCTGGTCTTGATGTTCAGACCACCTGCTCCCTTTGTCGCAAACTTGTATACAGCCTGACTTACCCTCCTGCCTCCTTGGAGCAGTTTTCTCAGAGCTACTAGGATGCTGTCTCCTGGGCTTGGAGTTCTAAACGTTCCCACCAAATAAAATAACTCTCTACTTATAGGTTGCACATATATTTTTAGTGGATACCTGTCTCCCCCTACTCCCCATCCCAAGGAGGTCTTCCTGGGAGAGGAGGCTTCCAGAAGTTTCCCACCAGTTTCCCAGATTCATTCTGTTACTTGGCCAATAATTACATACTGCACCCTACTCTGTGCCAGGAACTGTTCTGGATAGTTGGGATATATCACAGAGAAAAAGAACAAAGATTCCTGCCTTGTAGTACTGAATTGTACAGCAACCCAGAAATGCCAAAACTCAGCAGCAAAATAGTCAAACAGATCAAACAGGAAACCAAGCTTACACTACCTGTGTGAAAAACAGGCAATGCTGACTTGGAATTAAAGCATTAGATTATTTAGAGAAAAGCAGAGAGGAACTAAATAACTCAAACACAATAACATAAGGACATTAATAAATACACTTAAGAGTGTGCTTCAGGTTTTCCCTGACTATTTTAACTAGAGTTAAAATAGTCAAGTATCTGGCAAGCAACAAAAAAAAAACAAAATTCTAAATGAGAAAACATGGAGCAGATACAGGGAAAAAATAAAAAGTATAACACACTCAAGTTGTTGTCTAGTTGCCCAGTTGTGTTTGACTCTCTGCAACCCCATGGACTATAGCCCGCCAGTCTCTTCTGTCCATGGGACTTCCCAGGCAAGAAAACTGGAGTGGGTTACCAAGTCTTCTTCCAGGGAGTCTTCCCAACCCAGGGATTGAACTCGGTATCCTGCATTAACTGGCAAGTTCTTCACCACTGAGCCACCAGGGAAGCCCCTTACACACTCATACCTATGGGCAATTAATCTTCAACAAAGGAGGCAACAACATACAACAGGGAAAAGGCAGTCTCTTCAGCAAGTATTGGGAAAGCTGGACAGCTACATGTAAGTCAATGAAGCTAGAACACTCCTTCACACCAAATACAAATATTAACTCAAAATGGCTTAAATACTTAAACGCAAGACATGACATAAAACTAAAAGAGAGCATAGGCAAAACATTCTCTGACATAAACTGTACCAAGGTTTTCTTAGGTCAGTCTCCCAAGGCAATAGAAATGAAATCAAAAATAAACAAAGTTATAAGCTTTTGCAACAGCAAGGAAACCATAAACAAAACGAAAATACAACCTATAGACTGGGAGAAAATACTTGCAAATGATGCAACTGACAAGGGTTTAATTCCCAAAATATACCAACGATTCATACAATTCAATAACAAAAACAAACAATCCAATCAAAAAATGGGCAGCAGACCTAAATAGACATTTCCCCAAAGAAGATATACAGATCGCCAATAGGCACATGAAAAGATGCTCAACATTTACTAATTATGGAGCTTCCCTGGTAACTCAGCTAGAAAAGAATCTGTCTGGAATGCAGGAGACCCCTGTTGGACCCCTGGGTTGGGAAGATTACTGGAGGAGAGCATGGCAATCCGCTCCAATATTCTTGCCTGGAGCATCCACATGGACAGAGGAGCCTGGCAGGCTACAGTCCATGGGGTCACAAAGAGGCCAATAGGCACATGAAAAGATGCTTAACAGTACTAATTATTAGAAAAATGCAAATTAAAACTGCAAGGAGGTACCACCTCACACAGGTCAGAATGGCCATCATTAAAAAGTCTACAAATAACAAATGCTGGATAGGATGTGAAGAGAAGGGAAGCCTCCTACCCTGTTGGTGGGAATGTAAGTTGATGCAGCCACTGTGGAAAACAGTATGAAAGTTCCTCAAAAAATTAAAAATAGAGTTGTCATATGATTCAACAATTCCACTCAGGCATATACACAGACAAAACTATAATTTGGAAAGATACATACACCCCAGTGCTCATAGCAGCACTATTCATAATAGCCAAGATATGGAAACAATATAAATGTCCACTGACAGATGAGTAGATGAAAAAGATATGGTATATATACACAATGCAAAGCTACTCAGCCATCAAAAAGAATGAAAGAATGCCGTTTGCAGTAACGTAGGTGGACCTAGAGATTATCATACTAAGCCAAGTAAGTCAGAAAGAGAAAGACAAATATTACCATGATATCACTTACATGTGGAATCTAAAATACAGCACAAATCAACATATTTATGAAACAAAAACAGATGCACAGATACAGAGAACAGACTGGTTGCCAAGGGGATGGGGATTGGACAGGGAAGGATTTGGAGTTTGGGATCAGCAGAAGCAAACTATTATACAGAGAATGGATAAACAACAAAGTCCTATTGTATATCACAGGGAACTATACTCAATATCCTATGATAAACTATAACAGAGAAGAACAATAAAGTTTTTATTTCTATATGTAGAATATATCTGAGTCACTTTGCTGTACAGCAGAAATTAACACAATGTTGTAAGTCAACTATACTTCAATAATTTTTTTTTAATTTTTAAAAACTTTCACCCCCCCCTAAAAAAAATTGTAAGGCACTTAGCTATTATTTTTTGCTAATGAATTTGAAGATCTCAATAACATGGATGATTGGGGAAAACAGAACTTACAAAAATCAATCCTCTAAGAATTCTTTAATACCAATAATTGAGGGGAAATTTACAGAATATTTACTTCCAAATATTAAAATTTTCATTTCCATGTGTCAAAATTAACTTTCAAGAAACTGCTAATTCTTATCATGTGAACTGTTTTAATATGTAAAAACAAGTTGAACAGCAATCTAATTTATTTTATGGCACTATCCTAACTCTGACACTAAAATCTGAGAGCAATAGTAAACATGTATAGTCTGCACTTAGGAAAATAAGTGTAGGGATTATCAGATATAAACTAATATATATAGAACGGATAAATAAAAGGCCTATTGCATAGCACAGGAAACTATATTCAATATCCTGTGATAAACCATAATGGAAAAGAATGTATAAATATCTATAACTGAGTCACTTTGCTGTATAGCAGAAATCAACAACATTGTAAATCAACTATACTTCAATAAAATAAATTTTAAGAAATGTAATAATACTAAATAAAATACCATAAAATAGTATTCAATGGAATATTAAAAGTATAATGCTTAACAGTAAAGTAGATCTATCCCAGGACTGTAAAAGTGATTTAGTGTTAGGAAATTAGTCAGTCATATAATCTCCCAGATCAGGGCATCAATTTTTTAGTGACAGTCTTATGCTTAGACTCTTGTTAAATTTAACATCTTTACCTTATAAAAATTCTAATTCTGGAAATAGAATGACACTTGCTAAACATAATAAATATATATTATATATAGAATTTATCTCCCATGAGGATCCTGGTTATATTCAAATAATTGTGTATTTAATAAATGTATGACATTATCAATGGGAAGAAAATACATAAATACTCTCCTCAGTTATTCTAGTTCCTTCACATTGTTGAAATAAACCTTTCAATCAATGTGTACGGTTATATTAACTAATTCCTTTTCCTCCTCTTCCCATCAAGTGGGTACCTCTTAGAACCAATAGCTTAAATCTAAGGAAATCAGATTTACCTCAAATGAAAAACTCACTTCACACTTACTGATGTAACTCTCCAGCTTTCATATGAATATCAGGAACAAGACAGGGATGTTCATTATCACCATTATTATCTGAAACTATTGAGAAAGGCCTGACCAGTACAATAAGAAACAGCACTTAAAACTGTAACTATTAAAAATGAGACTATACTATCATCTTCATTCATTCACTCATAAGATTGTTTTCCTGTAAAATTTGAGACAATTTAAAAAACTATCAGAACTAAAAAGAGTTCAGTACCATGTTACTAATATACAAAACTCATGAGTTGGCAAGGGTCTGGTGAAACAGACCACATTCATATGTTGTTCATAAGAATTTAAGTTGGTACAACCCTTTTGGAAACAATTTGGCTATAGGTATTAGAAATCTTAAAATATTCATACTAAAATAAACAAAAGTTAATTCCCCTTATAGTAGATACTATTGCTTTCCCAAAAGATTTTAGATTTTTCTGACAGAACCAAAACTTTGGGGTGTATTCAGCCAAGATTTAAGGCAGGCATCGTAGTTCTGTTACCTTTTGCCAATGATGGGTCAGGAATACACATTCAACTAAACCATAGAAAGGGAAGTCTACTTGAGACATTAGCCTCTGCAAATAGAAAGCTCTTAAGAATAAATCCCTTCTGCCTCTACCCTTTTCTCCCCTCCTTGCTGCTGCTGCTGCTGCTAAGTCACTTCAGTCGTGTCCGACTCTGTGCGACCCCAGAGACGACAGCCCACCAGGCTCCTCCGTCCATGGATTTGCCAGGCAAGAGTACTGGAGTGGGTTGCCATTGCCTTCTCCGCTCTTCTCCTTGAGATTCTATCAAATAATGATGTGATACTTGGAGCTATGGCAGTTACCTTGGATCATGAGGGCACACGTTATCAATACACTGAAAAACAGAAAGCACCTGGGCTCATAATGACATTCCAGCCTGTGTAGTATTTCCCCAAGTTTGCATCTGAACACGTAGCAGGCATTCTTGGCTGTCTGACATCTTTTTAATAACCCCATGATATTTTGGTAGTTTCACATGAGTCTTACCTCCCTGTACTAGGAATTCAAAGATCTACTTAGACTTCCTTTTTGCTAGACTGCAGACATGTGTCCCAAATTCTGCCAGCGTGGTTCACCCATACGAGACTAGATTCAGAAGGGAGAGGTGAAATGACAGCAAAGAGCTCAGTTTTATGTGCTGTTGGAGGCAATTGGTCCTCCTAAATAATCTGTGGCAGAGTCTCTGGAGTCTAGAATGTGGGAGTCATTAGAGCAAAGCAGCGGGAATTGGCATATGGGGTCGCAGAGTAGGACACAGCAGCAGCAGCAGTGTTTTGCTATTAATACAAAGTCCCACAATGGGATGGAGCACGGATTCTAGCTGCACTGTTCCTGGCAGTCATATCCGAGACTAGTCGTCTGCATCACCACCCCAACTCCCCAGAGATACCTATTATCTTGTGTAAAGATTCCTTTCTGCTTAAATATACCCCTATAGATTCTCTCATTTGCAAACAAGAGCCTGAACCTTTAATTCTACATCTAGCAAACCATTTCAAAGAAAATAATTCAAAATCTAAAAGGAGGCTTATACACAGATGACCATTGCTGTATTGTTTATAATAGTTGAAAGAAATTTTATACCAGCTAAATGTCCCACAATAAGAAAATTATTAATGAGTAATTTATAATAAATCCAGTTGAAGTCTGTAAAATGTATATAATATGGAAAACTACTAAAATCAGAATGCAATAGGGCAAAATCACATAGAGTTTAATCATAGCCATGTTAATAGAACAAGGCTCATAAGCATTTCTCCCATTTTTATTTATCCACCAAGTACCTCCTATGGTCTGTATAGTCGAAATTATGGTTTTCCCAGTAGTCATGTACAGATGTGAGAGTTAGACCATTAAGAAGTCTGAGCACTGGAGAAGTGATGCTTTCAAATTGTGGTGCAGGAGAAGACTCTTGAGAGTCCCTTGAACAGCAAGAAGATCAAACCAATAAATCCCAAAGGAAATCAACCCTGAATATTCATTAGAAGGACTGATGCGAAAGCTGAAATTCCAATACTTGGCCACCTGATGCAGAAAGCTAACTCACTGGAAAAGATCCTAATGCTGGGAAAGATTGAGGGCATGAGAAGAAGGGGGTGACAGAGGATGAGATGGTCGGATGGCATCGGCAGCTCAATGGACATGAGTTTGACCAAACTCGGGGGGATAGTGAAGGACAAGGCAACCTTGTGCACTGTGGTCCATGGGATCACAAAGAGTCAGGCAAAAGTCGGCAACTGAACAACAAGCATCTCCTATGGTAAATACCTTGGTGTGTCGGCACAGTCCATGAGTCATCCCATCTTCCCTGAGAATTTGCCTCCACAAATCACAAGTTTGGGTCCTGGCAGCCAAGCTTGTCCCTCATGACCCCTGCTCCCTGAGCACAGTTGACTAGACCTGGGGAGACCACGTGAGCCCAGCTGAGTCAGTGAAAATCTTCTCCAGGTATATGAACTCAAATATTAATGTTAACTTCCTCGTGTGACTGGAACTGTGTACCAAGTGAGAGAGGTGGAGGGATGGGGGAAGAAGGGGAGGCTGAAGCTGGGGAAAGGGAGAGGAAGAGGGTGAGCAACTTTCCAAATTCTCAGCCTGTTCTTGAGTTCTAACTTCCTCCTTCTCCTTGGGTTGTGGAAGAAATTCCTATGTCCTTATGAAAACTTTTTGCCACTAACTAGTTTCAATGGGCTTCTGTTCCTCAGAATCAAAGATGATTTTACTAGCACATTTCTAAAGGTGAAACCTCAGGATGCCGTTGGCAATTTGAGGGCATCTCACTTTCAGCATCCCTGACTTATTTCCTGTCCACTTTCACCTTCCCAGAGGCTGAACCTTGTACCTCAGCCTGCACAAGTAGGTCAAAGTCACTCTCAGCAAATTTGGCCAAACTAGCTTGGACCCCAAGCTACCTTCACTGGACCAGTCAGGGTGGGGAACGAGGGAAGGATGGGAATGAGGAAAGCCTAAAGGTATCTGTATTAGAATGGACTTGTCTTATGAAATATTACTCAGCCATTAAAAGGAACAAAATTGTACAATTCATAGAGAAAGGGATGTATCTAGAGACTATCATACAGTGTGAAGTATGTCAGAAAGAGAAAAACAAATAACTAATATTGCTTATCATTCACTTCAGTCACTCAGTCATGTCCAACTCTTTGCAACCCCATGGACTGCAGTATGCCAGGCCTCCTTGTCCAACTCCTGGAATTTACCCAAACTCATATCCACTGAGTCAGTGATGCCATCCAACCATCTCATCCTCTGTCGTCCCCTTCTCCTCCTGTGCCCTCAATCTTTCCCAGCATTACGGTCTTTTCAAATGAGTCAGCTCTTCGCATCAGGTGGCCAAAGTATTGGAGTTTCAGCTTCAACATCAGTCCTTCCAATGAACACCCAGAACTGATCTCCTCTAGGATGGACTGGTTGGATCTCCTTGCATTCCAAGGGACTCTCCAGGGTCTTCTCCAACACCACAGTTCAAAAGCATTGATTCTCCGGTGCTCAGCTTTCTTAATAGTCCAGTTCACATCCATGCATGATTACTGGAAAAACCACAGCCCTGACTAGACAGACCTTTGTTGACAAAGTAATGTCTCTTCTTTTTAATATGCTGTCCAGGTTGGCCATAACTTTCCTTCCAAGGAGTAAGCATCTTTATATTTCATGGCTGCAGTCACCATCTTCAGTGATTTTGGAGCCCAGAAAAATAGTCAGCCACTGTTTCCCAATCTATTTGCCATAAAGTGATGGGATCAGATGCCATGATCTTCGTTTTCTGAATGTTGAGCTTTAAGCCAACTTTTTCCCTCTCCTCTTTCACTTTCATCAAGAGGCTCTTTAGTTCTTCTTCACTTTCTGCCATAAGGGTGGTGTCATCCGCATATCTGAGGTTATTGATATTATTCCGACAATCTTGATTCCAGCTTGTGCTTCTTCCAGCCCCGCATTTCTCATGATGTACTCTGCATATAAGTTAAATAAGCAGGGTGACAATATACAGCCATGACGTACTCCTTTTCCTATTTGGAACTAGTCTGTTGTTCCATGTCCAGTTCTAACTGTTGCTTCCTGACCTACATACAGGTTCCTCAAGAGGCAGGTCAGGTGGTCTGGTATTCCCATCTCTTTCAGAATTTTCCACAGTTTATTGGGATCCGCACAGTCAAAGGCTTTGGCATAGTCAATAAAGCAGAAATAGATGTTTTTCTGGAACTCTCTTGCTTTTTCAATGATCCAGTGGATGTTGGCAATTTGATCTCTGGTTCCTCTGCCTTTTCTAAAACCAGCTTGAACATCTGGAAGTTCACAGTTCACATATTGCTGAAGCCTGGCTTGGAGAATTTTGAGCATTACTTTGCTAGCATGTGAGATGAGTGCAATTGTGCAGTAGTTTGCATCTCTTCTTTTCACAGTAGTGAATATATGTCAACCCCAGTCTCCCAGTTTACCTCCACTCCACTGACTCTGGTTATTCACATGTTTGTTCTCTACATCTGTGTCTCTGTTTCTGCTTTGCAAATAAATCCATTTTTCTAGATTCCACATATAAGCCTCTTATCCTTCTTCATCAAAGGACAGACAGACTGAAAACCACCATCACAGAAAACTAATCAATCCAATCACATGGACCACAGCCTTGTCTAACTCAATGAAACTATGAGCCTTGCCATGTAAGGCCACCTAAGACAGACGGGTCATGGTGCAGAGGTCTGACAAAATGTGGTCCACTGGAGAAGGGAATGGCAAACCATCTCAGTATTGCTGCCTTGAGAACCCCATGAACAGTATGAAAAGGCAAAAATATAGAACACTGAATGATGAACTCCCCAGGTCAGTAGGTGCCCAATATGCTACTGGAGATCAGTGGAGAAGTAACTCCAGAAAGAATGAAGGGATGGAGCCAAAGCAAAACAACATCCAGTTGTGGGTGTGTCTGGTGATGGAAGCAAGGTCTGATGCTGTAAAGAGCAATATTGCATAGGAACCTGCAATGCTAGGTCCAAGAATCAAGGCAAATTGGAACTGATCAAACAGGAGATGTAAGAGTGAACATCGACATTCTAGGAATCAGTGAACTAAAATGAACAGGAATGCGTGAATTTAGCTCAGATGACCATTATATCTACTACTGTGGGCAAGAAACCCTTAGAAGAAATGGAGTAGCCATCATAGTCAACAAAAGAGTCAGAAATTCAGTACCTGGATGCAGTCTCAAAAATGACAGAATGATCTCTGTTCTTCTCCAAGGCAAACTGTTCAATACCACAGTTATCCAAGTCTACGCCCTGACCAGTAATGATGAGGAAGCTGAAGTTGAACAGTTCTATGAAGACCTACAAGACCTTCTAGAATTAACACCCTAAAAAGATGTCATTTTCATTATAGGGGACTGGAATGCAAAAGTAGGAAGGCAAGAAACACCTGGAGTAACAGGCAAATTTGGGCTTGGAGTACAGAATGAAGCAGGGCAAAGGCTAATAGAGTTCTGCCAAGAGAATGCACTGGTCATAGCAAACACCCTCTTCCAACAACACAAGAGAAGACTCTACACGTGGACATCACCAGATGGCCAACACTGAAATCAAATTGATTATATTCTTTGCAGCCAAAGATGGAGAAGCTCTATACAGTCAGCGAAAAAAGTCTGGGAGCTGACTGTGGCTCAGATCATGAAATCCTTATTGCCAAATTCAGACTTAAATAGAAGAAAGTATGGAAAACCACTAGACCATTCAGGTATGACCTAAATCAAATCCCTTATTATCATACAGTGGAAGTGAGAAATAGATTTAAGGGACTAGATCTGGTAGAGTGCCAGATGAACTATGGACAGAGGTTCATGACACTGTACAGGGGACAGGGACCAAGACCATCTCCAAGAAAAAGAAATGCGAAAAAGCAAAATGACTGTCTGAGGAGGCCTTACAAATAGCTGTGAAAAGAAGAGAAGCGAAAAGCAAAGGAGAAAAGGGAAGATATACCCATTTGAATGCAGAGTTCCAAAGAATAGCAAGGAGAGATAAGAAAGCCTTCCTCAGTGATCAATGCAAAGAAATAGAGGAAGACAATAGAATGGGAAATACTAGAGCTCTCTTCAAGAAAATTAGAGACACCAAGGGAATATTTCATGCAAAGATGGGCTCGATAAAGGACAGAAATGGTATGGACCTAACAGAAGCAGAAGATATTAAGAAGAGGTAGCAAGAATACACAGAAGAACTGTACAAGAAAGATCTTCACGACCCAGATAATTACAATGTTGTGATCATTCACCTAGAGCCAGACATCCTGGAATGTGAAGTCAAGTGGGCCTTAGGAAGCATCACTACGAACAAAGCTGGTGGAGGTGATGGAATTCCAGTTGAGCAGTTTCAAATCCTGAAAGATGATGCTGTGAAAGTTCACTCAGTATGCCAGCAAATTTGGAAAACTCAGCAGTGGTCACAGGACTGGAAAAGGTCAGTTTTCATTCCAATCCCAAAGAAAGGCAATGCCAAAGAATGCTCAAACTACCGCACAATTGTACTCATCTCACACGCTAGCGAAGTAATACTCAAAATCCTCCAAGCCAGGCTTCAGCAATACGTGAACCTTGAACTTCCAATGTTCGAGCTGGTTTTAGGAAAGGCAGAGGAACCAGCGATCAAATTGCTAACATCTGCTGGATGATCAAAAAAGCAAGAGAGTTCCAGAAAAACACCTATTTCTGCTTTATTGACTATGCCAAAGCCTTTGACTGTGTGGATCACAGTAAACTGTGGAAAATTCTGAAAGAGATGGGAATACCAGACCACCTGACCTGCCTCTTGAGGAACCTGTATGCAGGCCAGGAAGCAACAGTTAGAACTGGAACAACAGACTAGTTCCAAATAGGAAAAGGAGTACGTCAAGGCTGTATATTGTCACCCTGCTTATTTAACTTATATGCAGAGTACATCATGAGAAATGCAGAGCTGGAAGAACCACAAGCTGGAATCAAGATTGTCGGGATAAATATCAATAACCTCAGATATGCAGATGACACCACCCTTATGGCAGAAAGTGGAGAAGAACTAAAGAGCCTCTTGATGAAAGTGAAAGAGAGTGGAAAAATTGGCTTAAAGCTCAACATTCACAAAACAAAGATCATGGCATCTGATCCCATCACTTTATGGCAAATAGATTGGGAAACAGTGGCTGACTTTATTTTTCTGGGCTCCAAAATCACTGAAGATGGTGACTGCAGCCATGAAATATAAAGATGCTTACTCCTTGGAAGGAAAGTTATGGCCAACCTGGACAGCATATTGATGCAGGATACAGGATGCTTGGGGCTGGTGCACTGGGATGACCCAGAGAAATGATATGGGGAGGGAGGTGGGAGAGGGGTTCAGGATTGGGAACACGTGTACACCCGTGGCAGATTCATGTTGATGTATGGCAAAACCAATACAATATTGTAAAGTAAAAAAATAGATAAATAAAATAAAATCTGAAAAAAAATTAAAGTAAATAAATAAATAAATAAAAAGCAGAGACATTACTTTGTCAACAAAGGTCTGTCTAGTAAGGGCTATGGTTTTTCCAGTAGTCATGTATGGATGTGAGCTGGACTATTAAGAAAGCTGAGCACCGAAGAATCAATGCTTTTGAACTGTGATGTTGGAGAAGACTCTGGAGAGTCCCTTGGAATGCAAGGAGATCCAACCAGTCCATCCTAAAGGAGATCAGTTCTGGGTGTTCATTGGAAGGAATGATGTTGAAGCTGAAACTCCAATACTTTGGCCACCTGATGCGAAGAGCTGACTCATTTGAAAAGACCATGATGCTGGGAAAGATTGAGGGCAGGAGGAGAAGGGGGTGACAAAGGATGAGATGGCTGGATGGCATCACTGACTCAGTGGATATGAGTTTGGGTGAATTCTGGGAGCTGGTGATGGACAGAGAGGCCTGGCATACTGCGGTTCATGGGGTTGCAAAGAGTCGGACACGACTGAGCAACTGAACTGAACTAATGAGAACCTGCTGTATAGCACAGTACTCTGTGGTGGCCTAAATTAGAACGAAATTCAAACAAGAGGGGATATATGCATACATATAGGTGATTCATTTACTGTTCTGTCAAAACTAACACAACATTGCAAAGCAACTATATTTCAATAAATTAGTTTTTGAAAAAAGAATGGACTTGTGTTTACTGGAAGGAAAACAAAAGTGTTGGAGCTAGGAGTTGCTTAAAAGGCCTTGGCCAGAGCCAGAAGGAACAGTGAAGGAAGAAAGACAATCTGGAGACTGGGCATTTTAGAGAGAAAGCAGAGGTCTGAGCAGTTGGTAGAAGACCCAATTTTCAAGGACATAAACAGATAAAAGAGAATGTTTAGAAACTTTGCTGATAACTGCTGGTTGGTGGTCCTATTAAGAAAGCCTCAGCAAAGCTGTTCTTTATGCCCATCTAGGTTCTGAGAGAATGAGCATTTCTTTCAAAAGCTTAATTGTACTGAGACTGCCTTAATGAAAAGTGATCTAGGTTTTTTTCTAATTTCACAGGAGGGGGTGGAACGACCCATGCATTACTTAGATGGAGTATAGAAGATGAGATTTAGTGGTTGTGATCCTAAATATAGAAGGGAAGGGAGCACAGGAGGGTTTGTGCATTTCCTGAAGAAAGCGCTGCTCGTGAGCACACATTCCCACAGCTCCCCAGAGTGTAGAATGAGCTGTGGTGTGCAGAAAACCTCCATCATCCTTCTGTACCATTTGCAGCAGAACCTCTGCAGGAATCCTGCTAGAAATGTAATTCAATTAAAGGTGATGAGTTGACTGCTGATCAGGATGATTAAAGCCTTTGCTGAGGCAGAAAATTCAGCACTTCGAAAGACCAAACCTGGCATGTCTCCTCCAGTTTCCCTGGGCAAATGGTGCAGCCCAACCAGGACAGAGCAGTCTGGTCTCCCCCACACACACACCCATAGGACCCGTATCACTAGGAAGACAAAACTTCCCTTCCCAGTACACATCGCTGACACCTCCAGAGAAACAATCCAAATCCAGAGATAAAAGAGAATGCTTCCTTCTCTCTGAGAATCATCTTCCCCAAAGGAGACAGGCTTTCCCTGGGCCTCCTGGGACTGCTGAAAAAGGAGACTGGGCTATCCAAGAAGGCACTTTCTGGAAGGTCCACATCTGCACATGTGAAGACACTCCCACATGGGTCCATAATGTCCTGAAAAGAAGTTGATGTCCACCTTGTCTCTCCCATCCCATTAACTCAGAATCATTCCAGATGCTTTCTCCTCCCTCTCCTCAGTCACATTTTTGATTCCGCGGTTGTCTGCAAAGTCCTGTGAGGTTTGTACAGAAAGATGACTGACCTGTCGTGAAGAATTCCCCACACACAGTCTCAAAAACACATCACTGCCTGCACCCCATACACATGTCCCAGCCTGCCCCCCACAACTGACAGAGTGGCCCACCACGGAGCTGACAGTTCTAATTAGGCAGAGAGACTTAATTAGCATAGCCACGGCGATGAGAACTCTCTGGAGAATCCAATGAAAGCCTGGAGGATCTCCAGACACGTCTGTGCAAAACAGTTAGGGGAGAGAAATGTGCCACACGCTGACCATGAAACTCAATGTCCTCAACCTGCCCTGACCAAGGCTTGGGTTGGAATGAGCCCCTTCATCCATCCTCTCTCCATCCTCCATCACCCACCACCCAGTCATCCCCTCCACCTAATCGTCCATCTTCCTTTTACCTACTCCATCTATTTGTGCCTCCACCCACCCACTCATCCGGAGAAGGCAATGGCACCCACTCCAGTACTCTTGCCTGGAGAATCCCATGGACAGAGGAGCCTGGTAGGCTGCAGTCCATGGGGTCTCTAAGAGTCAAACACGACTGAGCGACTTCACTTTCACTTTTCACCTTCATGCACTGGGGAAGGAAATGGCAACCCACTCCAGTGTTTTTGATTGGAGAATCCCGGGGACAGGGAGCCTGGTGGGCTGCCATCTATGGGCTCGCACAGAGTCGGACACGACTGAAGCAACTTAGCAGCAGCAGCACCCACTCATCATCCTTTCAGCAATCCAGCCACAGAATGACCATCCTCTTTTTAATCCACTCTTTAATTCATCCATCTTTCTGCCCAACCAGCCATCTGTCCGTCTCTGAGTTGCATCCAGTTAACCTTTCATCCAGTTGCAATGTTTTCAATCTCTAGATTCATTTATGCCATCAAAAACCAGGCTGCCACACATCCACTCACCTATCTATCCAACCAGCCTACTGCATGCAGGATCTATGCCAGGGTCTGTGGCTAAAGAATTGAGTATGAGCTGCTTCCCTCCCAACCCCAATAAAGACATCTCAGTCCAGTGAAGAGGGGCCTTTGTGAAATAAAGCCCCTTTTTTATAAAGCCCACATGGTGAGCTCCTCTGGAGATCTGAGTGTGTTCTCTGTCTGGATCCCCAAGCAGCACATTCTGGTTGCCCTACCCCACCAGCTCCATCATAGCCTGGCCCAGGGACGTTTTCCTAGCAGACCTAAAGGCCAAAGAGAGGAGCAACATTCCATGTGGAACTGCTGGAGACCTGAGTGCCCAGTCACCCACAGTGCCCAAGTACCTGACCAGGCAGGGGTGGGAGAAGTCTCTCTTCAAGGTACAAAGGGTCCCTCATCTGTACCACTTCCTCCCTTCAGCCTGTAGGTCCATGCTGTTCAGTGAAAATAGAATGTGAGTTACATATTGAATATTAAATTTTCGAGGGACCACATTTTCAAAAGTCTTTAGAAAGGTGAAATAAATTTAATATAGTTTACTTAACACAATATGTTTAAAATATTTCCATATGTATTCAGTATAAAGATTATTGAGGTAGTTCACAATTTTTGGTACCAAGTTTTCAAAATCCGGTGTGTGTTTAATACTTAGAGTACCTCTCGGTTCAGACAAGCCAAATTTAAAGTGCTCAATACCACACACAGCTAGCAGCTACCATATTTTAAGGCCAGACCCAGACATTGAGGCCACCCTGATAATTTGGGGCCTTTTCAAATTGATATTTGCCAAGTGTTTGCTAAGCACTCAATCAGAGGACTAGCTGAGCAATGTGACAGGAAGGACAGGAAAACAAAAAGCACTGCAGCCTCCTCACAACCCCTTCTCCACTGTCCTGAGCCACTAAGGTCCAGCCTCAGACCAGCACACCCTCTCTGCAAAACCTAGGCCCTGCAGTCACCAGACACCTCCAACACACACAGCCTAACCGCCTTGAGTTGCTTGACTGTGCCCCCTAGGAGTCTGTCTCCAGTCTTAGAAGTCCCCAGGGGAATCCTTCCCAACCACAGGGAGTGAGAGCTGTCATCGTGGCTCCGTCCATGTTCAGGGAGCACCTGGTTCCTCTGAGAGATGGGGTTCCAGGATGCTATCCAGCCAGCCTGCCTCTCCACCAGCTTTACCCCTGCTCAGATTCTCTTATCCAGGACCAGCCAGTGAGGCTGGAGAAATAGAGAGGCAGGACAGAGACTGCCCCATGCTTGCATACTGGGTGGTCTCTTGGCCTCTCTGAGACCCCCGAGAAGTCTATGGGGTAGGGAAACCCTGTCTCATTCAATAGATAAAGAAACTGAGGCTCAGAGAGGCTGAGGGCCTTACCCAGGCATATAGGGATCAACAAGAGTGGGGCAGCAGATTGGACCCCACGGTGCTCACTGTCTATGCCACTGCCCTGCCACCCTTCCCCACTGGCAGCCCCTCTAGACAGAGGGACCAAGCAGAGGAGAGGGCTCTTAAAGGCTCCTCCAAGGTCCCAGAGCCATTCTACCACCAAGGCAGGCCCAGGAAGAGGCACTGTCACCAACCGGTCCCACCCTCTTCCCATCCTGTCTCCCAGAAACAGCATGCCCTGGAGAGCGCAGCCCGCAGGTGCCTACAGCAAGCTCAGAGCCTTCACACCTCGGTGCCTCTGCCCATGCTTCTCTTTCTGCCTGTTACGTTCTCCCTTCCCCTTCCTGCTCAGAAAAGTCCACTACAGCCTTCACGGCTCCCTCAGAGCTCAGCTCAGTGAAGCTTTCCATAACAAGCCCAGGCAGAACAACTGCTCCTCCTGCATTTTCCCCTGTGAACAATACATCTGTTGCTTCGGGTGCCCCTCCATACTCTGGCCCCCACAAAGAGCAGGTACAGATCCTGTAACCAAACCAGTGTCCAGCAAGCAGGAGACTGGCACTCAGTAAGGACTCAGAAAATGCTTATCAATAACCAGAAGGAAGCTTACAGTGCAATAATAACCTGTATCACCACCAATGGGCTGTCTGGGTCCCCACTATTCTTTTCTTTTTAAATTTTATTGGAGTAAAGTTGATTTACAATGTTGTGTTAGTTTCAGGTGTACAGCAAAGTGATTCAGTTTTACATATATATATATTCATTCTTTTTTAGATTCTTTTCTCATGTAGGTTATCACAGAATATTGAGTAGAGTTCCCTGTGCCATACAATTTGTTCAGTTGCTTAGCCATATCTCTTGGCAATCCAGTGTACTGCAGCACGCCAGGCTTCCCTGGCCTTCACTATCTCCTGGAGCTGGCTCATTTCCACCGAGTTGATGATACCATCCAACCATCTCATCCTCTGTCGCCCCTTCTCCTCCTGCCCTCAATCTTTCCCAGCATCAGGGTCTTTCCTAATGAGTCAGCTCTTCCCATCAGGTGGCCAAAGTACTGGAGCTTCAGCTTTAGCATCAGTCCTTCCAATGAATATTCAGGGTTGATTTCCTTTAGGATTGACTGGTTTGATCTCCTTGCAGTCCAGGGGACTCTCAAGAGTCTTCACCAGCACCACAGTTCAAGAGCATCAATTCTTCAGTGCTCAGCCTTCTTTATGCTGCTACACAATAGCTCCTTGTTGGTTATCTAGCTTAGATAGAGTAGTGGGTGTATGTTAATCCCAAGATCCTGATTTATTCTGCGTTCCCACTCTTAATTACAGCCTCTTCCCATTTCTCTGGAAGCCCATGCACCTGTGGATCACCCCGCCTCGGTGCAGCAAGGCCACTGGGAACCCCTGCACACATGTTCACTCGCAGTTTCCCTCTAGGCACCCAGCTTCCATCTGTAACTCTCTGTCCCCTTGGTAGAGGCTACCCAGGAAACTGGAGCATCTCCCCCTCCCCAGCTACCCACTGAAAGTGACATCCTCTTGGGGGATATCAAAAGTCACAGGTAATGTAGTTTGCTCGAGAGCATTTTGGAAGATTATTTATCTGTGTTCTCCAGAAAATGAAGGCTGTACTAGGTCTTGTTGATTATATTACCCCACTGAGAGGCAGAAATAATCCTGAAGGTGGCAAGTTAAATCACTACTTTGTAATTTACTAAAATAAAACTAATACCCAAAGAAATGTTTTCTCCACCATTTTATAGCAATTTCACCATTAAACTGTCTTTGATTGCAATTCATAACAATGAATAAAGAAAAGCAAAAAATATCTTCAACCCAGCCAAAAAACTTATTTTTCTGAACACTAACAATTTTCCCCATGAGCAACGTGGCATCATCTCCAGAGTAGCCATGGCCACCTAAAATGATGAGTGGGAATGATGATGGTCACTCTGCATGACAAATAGCTTCATACTGCCTCCTCCCCAGAGAAAGCTGCCGAGTCCTCTTGCTGAAACTGAACCCTGGAGGTCCTCACCAGAGCAGCCAGGATGAGCCAGCATGGCAGTGTGTGGACTCCCAGAGAGCCCTGGACTCTAGGAGTCAGCATCTTTGCCCTTCAAAGTCCAAGAGTATTTATGAGCAAGGGCTCCTGGCAGGTGGGGAGTCAGCTCCCAGGTAGAGATGGACTCTGGGAGTGTCTAGATATCAAGCCACACGGAAGCTGGCAACAGTCACTGAGAAAGGGAAGCCAGACCATTGGCGTTCTTCAGCCACAGCCTCCTCATTGAAGGAACCTACCCCCCAGTACCTGTAAAACCCCCAGAGGCCAAGACCTGCCCCTCTGGGTTCCAGACCCCCAAGGTGAGCAGCTGCACACAGCCTAGGATGGACAGGAAGGAAGGAAGCAGGGCACTGGGCACTCTGCTCAGCTAGGTGACCCCTCCTCACTTAGACGTTCTCCTTAGGCCATCTCCCTTGCCCTTGTGGATTCTATGACCACGTGACTCTCAGATATGCCTCTCTCTGGCCATGTCACTACCCTGAGTGCCAGACTAAAATAGCCAACTGCCACCTTGACATTTACTCTCAAACACTTCAGCATCATTACACAGTGAAGCTCTGATATTTTGGCCACATAATGGGAACAGTCTCTGATGCTGGGAAAGATTGAAGGCAAAAGGAAAAGAGGGCTGCAGAGGTTGGGATGGTTAGATGGCATCACCAACTCAATGGACATGAATTTGAGCAAACACTGGGAGATAGTAAGGGAAAGGAAGCCTGGCGTGCTGCAGTCCACGAGGTTGCAAATAGTCAGACACGACTTATCAACTGAATAACAATAACAACAGTGGACATTTAAAACTCAACAATTCAAATCTGCACCAGTGATTTCCTCCACCAAAACTGACTTTTCCTATTTAAGGGAGTGGTACCTTCATCCAACCAGTCATCCCACAGGGCAAGCCAGACACCTGGAAGCAGACACCTCAGCACCTCCCTTCTGCTTACACTGCATGCCCAACACCCCCACACATACACAGTCCTGGTGATTCCATATTTTTTCCTTCTTTTTTTTTTTTTTTTTTGGCATGTGGCATGCAGAATCTTACTTCCCCAGCCAGGGATCAAACTCATTCCCCCTGCCGTGGAAGCCTGGTGTCTTAACCTAAACTGTTCCACCGGGGAAGTCCTTGATTCCATTTCTTTCAGTTCAGTTCAGTTCAGTCACTCAGTCGTATCTGACTCTTTGCGACCCCATGAATCGCAGCATGCCAGGCCTCCCTGTCCATCACCAACTCCCAGAGTTCACTCAAACTCACGTCCATCGAGCCGGTGATGCCATCCAGCCATCTCATCCTCTGTCGTCCCCTTTTCCTCCTGCCCCCAATCCCTCCCAGCATCAGAGTCTTCTCCATTTCTTTAATTCCTCTCAACTAAATGTATCTTTCTGCATCTACACCTCCACTACTGGGCCAAGCCACCACTGTTTCTCACCTGGACACCTGCACTCATCCCTTGACTGGTTTCCCTACGTGCATTCTACCCCTGGACAATCCATTCTCAAACAGGAACCAGGGTCACTCACCTTCTACTTAAAACCTTCAGTACTACCCACTGCTCTTAGGTAAAGACCACATCTCCTCTCCAGCCTTCATGGCCCTACATGGTCTGGCTCCAGTCCCTCTCTCTCCCATTCCACCTCCCACTATGGCCCCTTGCTCTCAGCTCTCCAGCCACCAGCTTCCATTAGGTCACTTGAACTCACCTTGACCGTCCCATCAGAGGGCAACCCCATCTTTCATGCCTACTTATCTAAAAGGTTATCCTTCAGGTCTCAGTTTAAACATGTCTTTCTATGGTAGGAAGTTGTCCTTACCATATACACATTTTCCTTCCAGCACTCATTACTGTTTATGGCAATGCTTCCATGTGTATGGATATTAAATGCCTGGCCCCATCAGGATCTAAGCTCCATGAGGGCAGGGACCACAGATTGTGCTCATCATCATGCCTCTAGGGAATATTATAAAGATGAATAATGAATAAAGACAAAATCAGGGTTATAGTGCCATGGCTCAAGCACCTTTTCTCAAAGGAAGAATATACTTTCCACATGACTCAACCTAAATGTCAGTCCCCAATGGCCCTAGACTGTCACTTGCCCCCAATAGCAAACTGACTCTGAATACCAGTCCCTCACTTATTCCTCCCATGAGTGAGAGTGTGTGGATGGCTCAGAGTCGTTTATCCACATACTTGAAGACATACACCTCAGTGTCACCCAGGAGCACCCATGGGAAAAGCAGTGACACCATGGGAAAAGAAGCAATAAGCAGAGCATGATCAAGATGGTGGAGTAGTAGGACATAGAGCTCACCTTCTCCTACTTATATATTAAAAAGTAACTGCAGTTTTTGCATTGTTGAACTTTGCCATTTGACATTAGAATACACTCTTAAATAAATGTGGCTATGTAATACATCATTTTAATGCACATTTATTGCTTTGTGTCTTTTGCTGATGAACTGAAACTTACCATTTATCTTATATGTACTTTAGACTACGGAAATGATGGTAGACAAAAGGCAAATTTGAGCAATTTTCATATTCGAGTTCAAAATGAGTCATAAAGCAGCAGAGACAACTCACAACATCAACAATGCATTTGGCCCAGAAACTGCTAATGAACATACAGAGCTCTGGTGGTTCAAGAAGTTTTGCAAAGGAGATGAGAACCTTGAAGATGAGGAGTATAGTGGCTGGCCATTAGAAGTTGACAACGACCAATTGAGAACCATCATCAGAATGGATTCTCTTACAACCAAATGAGAAGTTGTCTAAGAACTCAATGTCAACCATTCTAGGGTCGTTTGGCATTTGAAGCAAATTGGAAAGGTGGAAAAGCTCAGTACCTGAATGTCTCATGAGTTGATAAAGAAAATAAATAAATAAATAAATAAATCACCACAAATAAAATCATCATTTTGAAGTGTTACCTTCTTTTCTTCTGTGGAACAATGAACCGTTTCTCAATTGGATTGTGATGTGCAACAAAAAGTGGATTTTATACAACAACCTGCAAAGACCAACTCAGTGATTGGACTGAGAAGAAGCTCCAAAGTACTTCCCAAAGCCAACCTTGCACCAAAAAAGTTCATGGCCACTGTTTGGTGGTCTGCTGCCAGTCTTATCCACTACAGCTTCCTAAATCCCAGCGAAACCATTACATCTGAGAAGTACGCTCACCAAATGAGCATACTTCTCATTGATGAGATGCACCAAAACTGCAATGCCTGCAGCTTTGTTCAACAGAAAGGCCCCAATTCTTCTCCATGACAACACCCGACCACACAGTGTACCACCAACGCTTCAAAAGTTGTATGAACTGGGCTACAGTTCATGTCTTATCTCATCTGCCATATTCACCTGACCTCTTGCCAACTGACTATCACTTCTTCAAGCATCTCAACAACTTTTTGCAGGGAAAATGTCTCCACAACCAGCAGGAGGCAGAAAATGCTTTCCAAGAGTTTGTTGAATTCCAAAGCGTGGAGTTTTATGCTACAGGAATAAACAAACTTATTTCTTGTTGGCAAAAAAGTGTTGATTGTAATGGTTCCTACTTTGATTAGTAAAAATATGTTTGAGCCTAGTTTTGATGATTTGAAATTCAGGGTCTGAAACTGTAATCACTTTTGCACCAACCTAATACATCTACCTGTGGCATGATTCTCACAAAATAGCTACTGAACTCTGCCAGAAGACTCAGACTGCTGAAACTACAAGAAAATTTCCATGTAATTAGTAGGAAAAGGAAAAGAAAGCAAGAGAGGATCCAGGTTGGGACCTGGACCCTTTGGAGGCAACTGTGAGAAAGGAAATGTTCCAGCACCCTGGGAAGCCCCCTCACTGATTGGGAGATCCGTTGGGACAGGGAGCTTCAGAGCCTCAGAGGAGAGCACAGCAGCTGGGTTTGGGCAGCCGAAACAGGTGTGCAAACCCCATGGCAGGTGAGGGCTGGGTGCTAGAACTCAGGCTTCAAAGATTAAACCAAGGAAAGGACTGGGGTTGGCTATATGGAAATAACCTGAGGAGGCTGGAATCAGTGTGACCACAGCTGAGTATACTAGGAGGAATCCTGGGCTGCCTTAGAGACCAGTCACCATTGTTAGGGGGGATGCATAGGGCAGAGGAGGAACATGGATTGTAGCCTTTTGCCCTGTGTGCATGGTCACAAAAAGCAGGACACTGCCTGCGTGGAGTCCATGGGCAGTCCCAAGCCTCCACCACCTTCTGCCCAGAGGTTAGGAGTGGTCCCGTGCCTTCACTGCCTCCTCCATGGACACCAGGAGTGCTTACAAGCTCCCACTGCCTCCCTCCCAGGCTTCAGGAATGGTTACCAACTGCTGCCACCACCACCCTGGCAGATTCCAGGAGGAGTCAGAAGCTACCTCCTCTCCCACTGCAAACTCTAGGGCCACACCAGAGCTGCCACCACTGCCAAGAAGCTCAGAACTGGGAACCAGCCACCACATCTTCCCAGGTGGCTGAGATGGTAAAGAATCTTCCTGCAATGCAGGAAACGTGGGTTCAGTCCCTGGGTTGGGAAGATCCTCTGGAAAAGGGAATGGCTACCCACTTCAGTATTCTTGCCTGGAGAATTTAATGGACAGAGGAACCTGGCGGGCTACAGTCCATGGGGTTGCAAAGGGTCAGACATCAGCACAGTCCCTATCAAGGGGACTGTTGTTGTTCAGTTGCTATGTCTTGTCCTACTCTTTGTGACTCCATGAACTGAAACACACCAGACTTTCCTGTCCTTCACCATCTCCTGGAGTTTGCTCAAACTCATGTCCATTGAGTCAGTGATGTCATCCAACCATCTCATCCTTTCTCAGGAGGATAACAACCAGCACATGCTGAGAAAAGAGGTGACAGACATCCATACTAGAAAGAGTCCTCACTCCAAATGTATTAAACCCGCACAAGCTACACAGAGACACCCCCACATATAAGTAGCCCTCCAAGATCAGAGTAGATAATTGTTTCCCCTAAACTCACAGAGTAAGAGAAAATATAAGTAAAATGAAGAAGCAGAAGAACCACTCACAGATAAAAGACCAAGAGAATTCCCCCTGAAAGAACAAACAATGAAAAAGACCTCTTCAGTCTAACAGAAGTCGGTTTCAAAAAGGAGATAATGAAAATACTGAAGGAATTTAAAAAGGCTATCAGTAGAAATGCAAGATACAGTTTTAAAAAAAAGGGAATTAGAAACTAAAAGAAGAATCAGGAAAAATTAGAAAACTATTTGCTGAAATGAAAGCAGAGCTAAAGGAAATGAATAGCAGAATGAATAATCCAGAAAAACAAGTAAGCGACCTGGAAGATAGAATAAGGGAAATCACCCAGTCAGGACAGCAGGCAGAAAGCCAAACCAAAAAAAAAAAAAAAAAAGAAAGCAATGTAAGAGAGCTATAGGATAATAAAAAGCATGCCAATCTATGCATAAAAGGTATCACAAAAGGGGAAGAAAGAGAATTGGGGATGGATCAAAAATGTATTTGAGGAAACAGATATGCAGGTACAGGAAGCACAGAGGATCCCAAAGAAGATAAATCCAAACAGATCTACACCAACATATTATAATAAAAATGGCAAGGTTTCCCTGGTGCTCAGTTGGTAAAGAATCTGCCTGCAATGCAGAAAAGCCCAGTTTGATTCCTGAGTTGGGAAGATCTGCTGGAGAAGGGATAGGCTACTCACTCCAGTATCCTTGGGCCTCCCTTGTAGCTTAGTTGGTAAAGAATCTGCCTGCAATGCAGGAGACCTGGGTTGGGAAGATCCCCTGGAGAAGGGAAAGGCTACCCACCCACTCCAGTATTTCAGCTTAGAGAATTACATGGACTGTATAGTTCACGGGGTCGCAAAGAGTCGGATACAACTGAGCAACTTTCACTTTCCCTTTCCCTGGTGGTCCACTGGTTGAGATCCTCCAATCCGCACCTCCAGTGCAGGGGGTGCAGGTTCAATCCCTGGTCAGAGAACTAAGATCCCACATGGCACACAGTGCAGCCAAAAGCTAAAAAAACAAACTAACAAAAAACTTAATGACAAAAGTTAGAAATAGAGAATTTTTAAATGCAGCAAGAGAAAAACAAGGAGTTAATTACAAGGGAACCCCCATAATGTTACCAGCTGTTTTCTCTAAAAAAACATTGCAGGCAAGAAGGGAGTAACAAGAAATATTCAAACTCCTGAAATAGCAAAGTCTGCAACCTAGGCTACTCTACTCAGCAAGGTTATCATTTTGAATCAGTTCAGTTCACTCAGTCATGTCTGACTCTTTGTGACCCCGTGGACTGCAGCATGCCAGGCCTCCCTGTCCATCACCAATGCCTGGAGCTTGCTCAAACTCATGTCTATCAAGTCAGTGATGCTATCCAACCATCTCATCCTCTGTCATCCCCTTCTCCTCCTGCCTTCATTTAGAATAGAAGGAGAAATAATGAATTCCTCAGACATGCAAAAACTAAAAGAATACAACAACACTAAACCGATCCTAAAGAAAATATTGAAAGATCTTCTCTAAGTAAAAAAGAAGAATCTGTAGGAAAGAGAACATCACAGTTGGAAAGTAAACCATTAAAGAAGCCAGTACATACATTTTTAAAAAACCAAAATATAAACACCAGTACAGTATACTAACACATATATATGGAATTTAGAAAGATAGCAATGACAATCCTGTATGCAAGACAGGAAAAAAGACACAGCTGTGTATAACGGACTTTTGGACTCAGAGGGAGAGGGAGAGGGTGGGATGATTTTGGAGAATGGCATTCTATCATGTATACTATCATGTAAGAATTGAATCGCTAGTCTATGTCTGACGCAGGATACAGCATGCTTGGGGTTGGTGCATGGGGATGACCCACTGAGATGTTATGGGGAGGGAGGTGGGAGGGGGGTTCATGTTTGGGAACACATGTAAGAATTAAAGATTTTACAATTTAAAAAAAAATTTTTTTTAATTTAAAAAAATAAAAAAATAAATAAAAGTTGACTAGGATTAAAAATATATATATATTTCAGTGAAAGTGATGATAAATTAAAGCTGAAGGATGAACACAAAGACGTAAAAGAGGACATCAAAATCATAAAATGTGGGGAAGGAGACTAAGAAAATGTAGGGGCTCCTTCCAGAGAATGTGTTTGAACCTATATGACAACTGGTCTAATGCAATCAGAGATTGGAAGGGGTTAGCATACTTGAAAAACAGGGTAATCACAATTCAAAACATACAATAGATTTACTAAAAAGAAGAGAAAATCAGTATAATACAGAAAAAATCAAACAACAAAAGGAAAAAGACAAAGAAGAAATGTAAAATCAACGGGAAAACAAAAATGACAATACATATCAATAATTACCTTAAATGTCAACGGACTAAATGCTCCAATCAAAAGACACAGATTGGATTTTTTAAAAAAGAGCCTACAATGTTGTGCCTCCAAGAGACCCACTCTAGGGCAAAGGACAGTCATAGATTGAAAATGAGAGGATAGAAAACGATATTTCATTCTAATGGAAATAACAAGAAAGCTGGGGGCACAATACTCATACCAGACAAAATAGACTTTAAAACAAAGGCCATAAAGAACGATAAAGAAGGACACTATACAATGATATAAGAATCAACACAAGAAGAGGATTTATATTCATCAACATATATGTACCTACTATAGAAGCACCCAAAAACATAAAAGATATAAAGGGAGAAATTGCCAGGAACACAGTCATAGTAGAAAACTTTAACATCCAGCTCAAATCCATGGGCAGATCTTCCAGACAGAATCAATAAGGCAATAGAAATCCTAAATGATACAATAGAACAGTTGAAGTTAACTGATATTATTTTGAACGTAATGTCCTGAAAATAAGAGTACACACATCTTTTTCAAGTTCACATGGAACATTCTCTAGAACTGACCACATACTAGGGCAGTAAACAAGCCTCAAGAAACCTAAGAGTTTAGAAATTATCTCAAGCATCTTTTCTGACCACACAGCAGAAAACTAGAAATTAACCACAGAAAAAGAAATGAAAAAGAAAAAATTACATGAAGACTAAACAACATGCTACTGAAAAAAAGGGGGGGTCAACTATGAAATCAAAGAGAAAATTTTAAAATACCTTGAGGCAAATGATAACAAAAACACAACCATACAATATCTATGGAATATAGTAAAAGCACTTCTTAAAGGGAAGTTTATGGCAATATAGGCTTTCCTCAAAAACAAATGAAAAACTCAAAAACACAACCTAGTCTACCACTTAGAAGAATTAGAAAAAGAACAGATAAAACCTAAAATCAGGAGAAGAAAGGAAATAATAAAAATCAGAGATGAAACAAATGAGATTTTTTTAAGAGGAAAAATATCAATAAAATGAAGAGCTGGTTCTTTGAAAGGATAAACCAGTTGACAAACTTCTAGCCAGGCTTGCCAGGAAAAGAGGGAACCCAAATAAATAAAATAAGAAATGAAAAAGGACCCTGAGAAAACCATGATTGAAAAAAACATATGTATCCCAATATTCTCTGCACACTATTTACAATAGCTGGGACATGGAAGCAACCTAGATATCCATTGACAGATGAAATGGATAAAGAAGCTATGGGATACATATATATACAGTGGAATATTACTCAGCCATAAAAAGGAACACATTTGAGTCAGTTCTGATGAGGTGGTTGAACCTAGAGCCTATTAGACAGAGTGAAGTAAGTCAGAAAGAGAAAAACTGATATCACATACTAATGCATATATATGGAATCTAGAAAGATGGTACTGATGAACCTATTTGCAGGGCAACAGGGGAGACGCAGACACAGAAAACAGACTTGCGGACACAGTGGGGGAGGAAGAGAGTGGGATGAATGGAGACAGCAGCACAGTAACATATACATTACCACAGGTAAAATAAACAGCCAGTGAGAATTTGCTGTATGACTCAGCTCAGAGACCCCAAACTGGTGCTCTGTGACAACCAAGACGGGTAGGATGGGGTGGGAGGTGGGAGGAAAGTTCAAGAGGGAGGAGACATATATACCTATGGCTGAGTCGTGTTGATATATAGCAGAAACCAACACAATACTGTAAAGCAATTATCCCTCAACTAAAAATAAGTAAACTTTTAAAAAAAGAAATGAGAAAGGAGACATAACAACTGATACTGCAGAAATACAAAAAGCATAAGGATATATTATGAACAATTATACGCCAACAAATTCAACAACCTAGAAGAATGGACAAGTTTCTAGAAACATACAGTCCACCAGAATTGAAAAAAAATAGATAATTTGATCACTAAAAGTGAAATAGAATCTGTAATTTTAAAACTCCCTACCAAAAAAAGCCCACAACCAGGTGGCTTCACAGGCAAATTCTACTTATACCAATCCCTCTCAAACTCTTCCAAAGAATTGAAAAGGAGGGAACAGTTTAAAGACATACTATGAAGCCATCATCACCCTGATACCAAATCAAAGACATCACCAAAAAAGAAAATTATAGGCCAATATCTTTAATGAATAGAGATGCAAAAATTCTCAACAAAATATTAGCAAATGAATCCAACAACATATATAAAAGATCATACACCATGACCGAAAGGAATTCATCCCAAGTTCACAAGAATGGTTCAATATGCACAAATCAATGTGATATACTACATTTAAGCAAAAGAAAAGATAAAAATCACATAATCATCTCAAAAGATGCATTAAAAGCATTTGACAAAATTCAACACTCATTCATGATAGAAAAATAACTCTTACTAAAGTCAGTATAGAGGGGACATATCTCAACATAATAAAAGCTATTTATGACAAACCCACAGCCAATATAATACTCATGGTGAAAAATTGAAAGCCTTCCTGCTAAAACCTGGAACAAGACAAATCCACTCACTCTCACCTCTTCTATTCAACATAGCATTGGAAGTCCTAGTTACAGCAAGTGACAAGAAAAAGAAGTAAAAGGCATCCAAATTGGAAGGGAAGAGGCAAAATTGCCATTAAATGCAGATGATGTAATATTGTATATAGAAAACCCAAAAGACTCTACATAAAAATCACTAGAACTGATAAACAAATTCAGCAAGGTAGCAGGATACAAAAATAACATACAGAAATCAGTTACCTTTCTTTACATCAACAATGAAATATCACAAAAAGAATGTAAAAAAAAAAAAACTTTTAAAATTGCACTTAAAAAAACAAACTTAGGAATAAACCTGACCAAGCAGGTGAAAAACTTATTCACTGAGAACTATGAAATATTAATAGAAGAAACTGAAGATGATTCAAAGAAATGGAAAGATACCCACTGGAAAAATTAATCCTGTTAAAATGGTCTTACTAACCAAAACAATCCACAGATTTAATGATATCCATATCAAATTATCCATGACATTTTTCACAGAACTAGAACAAATAATCCTAAAATTCATTTGGAGACATAAAAGAAGAGGAATTACCAAAGCAATCCTGAAGAAAAAGAACAAAACAGGAGGCATACCTTCCCAAATTTCAGACAATACTACAACACCGTAGTAACCAAAACAGTGTGGTATTGTCACAAAAACAGACATATGTTTCAATGGAACAGACTAGAGAGCCCAGAAATAAACCCACACACCTATGGTCAGTTAATCTTCAATAAAAGAGGCAAGAATAATCAATGGTAAAAGACAGTATTCAGCAAGTGATGTTGGCAAAGTTGAAAGGAGTATGTAAATCAATGAAGCTAGAGCACACCCTCATACACACAAAAATAAACTCGAAATGGCTTAAAGACTTAAACGTAAGACATGACACCATGAAACTGCTTGAAGAGAACATAGGCAAATCATTCTCTGGCATAAATTGTACCAGTGTGTTCTTAGATCAGTTTCCCAAGGCAAGAGAAATAAAAACAAAAATAAACAAATGGGACCTAATCAAACTTACAAGCTTTTGCATGGCAAACCATAAAATAAATGAAAAGGCAATCTAACAAATGAGAGAAATATTTGCAAATAATGCAACTGACAAAGGCTTAATTTCCAAAATATTCATCTCATACAACTCAACAAAAAAAAAAATTTTTTTTTAATGGGCCCCCCAAAAAAACAGACAGAAGACCTAAATAGACCCAATAGGCACATGAAAAAGATACTCAAACTTGCTATCATTAGAGAAATGCTGGGGCTTCCCTTGTGGCCCAGTGGTTAAGAACCCACCTTGCAATGCAGGGGACTTCGATCCCTGGTCCAGGAAGATCCCACATGTGGCAGAGCAACTAAGCCTATGTGCCACAACTATAGAGCCTGCTCTCTGGAGCCTTCGAGCCACTACTGAAGGCAAGTGCCGAGATCCTGTGCTCCACAACAAGAGAACCCACTGCAACAAGAAACCCACACACCACAACTAGAGCATAGCTCCTACTCAGTACAACTCAAGAAATTCCTTACATGGCATCAAAAATCCAACACAGCCAGGAAAAAAAAAAGAAGTGCAAATCAAAACTACAGTGAGGTACCCTCTCACATTAAAAAAGAACCCTCCTGCACTGTTGTTGGGAATGTAAGTTGGTGCAACCACTGTGGAAAACAGTATGGAGGTTTCTTAAAAATATAAACTAGAATTACCCTGTGATCCAAAAATCCCACTCCTGGCCATATATCCAGAGAAAATTATAATTCAAAAAGATACATGCACCCATATGTTCATAGCAGCAATAATCTATGTTCACATTCTAAGTTCACAATAGCCAAGATATGGAAACAAGCTAAATGTTCATCAACAGATGGATAAAGAAGAGGTGATACATATATACGATGGAATACTACTCAGCCATAAAAAAGAACAAAACAGTGGCATCTGCAGCAACATGGGTTCACTAGAGATTATCATACTAAGTCTTTCAGAAAGAGAAAGACAAATGCCGTATGACATCACTTACATGTGTAACTTAAAATATGACATAAATGAACCTATCCATGAAACAAACAGAATCACAGATATAGAGAATATACCAGTGGCTGCCAAAGGAGAGGGATTTGCAGGGGCGATGGAGTGGGAGGCTGGTGTTAGCAGATATAAGCTTTTATATCTACAATGGATAAACAACTAGGTCCTACTAAATTCAGTGTCTTATAATAAACCATACTGGAAAAGAGTATTAAAAGAAATATATATATTATTTTTATTATATGTAATATATAATTATATATTTTGATATATTAAATCTATAATTTATATAATATATATAATATATAAATAACATTAAATATATTATACATTGTTATATATATATAACTGAACCCATTTCACCATATAGCAGTTATCAACACAGAACTGTAAATCAACTATATTTCAGTAAAAAATAAATAAAAATAAGGCATCAGCCCTTCCAAAAATTAGTTAACATTTAAATTTTTAAAAAGGAAACAATAGGCTTCTCTCTCAGAAATTTGGGGACCACTAAGCAGGACCGCCTGTTCATCCATGGGTAGCTCCATCTACCCTTGTCTGTGCCCACTCTACATGCAGCCCTCATCATTCAGGCCTGTCAACATCCCTCAGAGGAAAAACATCCTCCCTGAACAATCCCCAGCAAAAACCATGGGTAGGGGGAGATACTTCAAGCTAAGCCTGGCTGGGCTCATAACCAGCGAGCCTGACAACAGAGTACAATGAGCTCCCTGGGTGTCCAGCTGCTGAGACACTGAAGTATCTCCCAGGAGAGGACTTGTCATGGGAGAAAAACAATCAGGCATGACGAACTTAACCCAGAGACCAAGGCTGATGATGTGATCAACTCTGTCCCCAATGATTCAACCAGGGTGTAAGAGAGAAGAGGGCTATAAAGCAAAACCAGGACCTCCTCTCCTACGAACCCTGCAGTGCAGCAGGACGTCAGGGCCACAGGCATGAACCTGAAATACCCAAGAGACTCCAGGGAGAGATGACAATGCCTTCAGAACCAGGAGGATCTAACCAGGGTCAGCAGGGCGCAAGGGACTGACCAGAGCCCAGCAGCTGGAGCAAATGAGAGCACAACCCAGACACCACCACAATCCCAGACTTGAACTGTTCACGGACATAAAGGTCAATCACAAAATACATGGGGAGATCATGCTGGGAAGCAATTCCCAATGGGCTAAGGGTCAAAAAAAAAGTGTGAAATGGGCCAGTCTGAAGAGTTTAAATCCCCCAGTTACTTTTCAAAATTTGTAAAAATCAAACTGGTCCTCAGAGACTCAGACCTTCTAAATCTAAGTCCATGGAGACAGATTTATGAATCATTATTAAACTGCTGAGAAAAGGTAAAAACCAGGAGACTATTAGACATAAATCAGACAAGTGAGTCTACAGCCCCATCGGCAACAAGGAGATGTGGACATGGGCCAGCAGCACCTAAGTCTCAGGGACGCTGGCTCAGAGCAGGGGAGGGAGAGGGAAGGCTCAAGCCTGAGTTTCACTCCCCTCACTCCAACCAGACCCAGCTCGAATTCTCTGCCCTTGGACTTCAGGCCCTGATGAAGGCACCCAGCCAGGCCCATAGAGAGGAAGGATCAAGCCCTAGACACTGTTGTTCCCTGAGCAGGCAGGTGTCTTGGGAAAGAGGAGAACTTGATGTCAATGGAATTTTCCTGGGTTGGAGTTGGGACTGAGCCCCAAAGCTCAGGACTTTGTGAAGACAGGCCGACACATTTCAAGCAGAACAGCTCTGCCCACTAAATAATACGTGGCCAGAGGGCTTCCTTGGTGGCTCAGTGGTAAAGAATCTGCCTGCCAATGCAAGAGACTCAGGTTTGATCTGTGGGTCGGGGAGATCCCCAGGAGAAAGAAATGGCAACTCACTCCAGTATTCTTGCCTGGGAGATCCCATGGACATGGGAGCCTGCTGGGCTACAGTTCACGGGGCCGCAAAGAGTCAGACACCACTGAGTGACTAAACAAACAAAGAGGCATGGCCAAGCAGGCCCTTCTTATTCACCCTATCACCCTCCTGCCCAGAAACACTCCCAGAGGAGGGTCAGAGAGGGTGTTCAGCCCCCTAGCTATGCGGAAACTTCAGGGTTGCTGCCAGGAGGGAGACCCCGGTTCATCCCCCAGATGGTCCCTGAACTGTGGAATGGCAGGCCCTGGTGTCTCTAGAGCTCTAGAAGTGTGGTGTGGGGAAGGGGAGAAGACAGAACTCGTGTATCCTCTTTACACACTGAGACTCACAGAGGTTACATGACCTATCCAAGACGAGGTAGCCGGGCACCATTGCCTGTCTCTCCTCCTGCCTAGGTGGGCAGATGCCAACATCTCCTAATGTCCCCCCTACGTGGACTGGACCAGTCACACCCTGAGGCCACCTGGCCATGGGACCACATTCCAAATCCCCCCCTTCCTTGCCCAAGTGTCCCCTCCCCATTGCACTTCCAAGATCCAAGCACCAGGCTGGGCTAGAATGGACCCCTGGAAAAAAGCCAGCCCTTTTTCAGACCCTCATGGGAATACTAGCTGCAGAGTACCAGGACAAGGCCGATGGCACCAGCATCACTGAGGGTCTTTTGTTGGCACAGATAAGCTTTGTGATGAACAAAGGGAAAGGAAAGGACAAGCCTGCCACTGTTCCCATCCCACCCTCAATGCCGGTGACCAAGCCACTCTCCTGCTACAGCAGAGCTGATGCCAAGCTTGATTCAGCAAGGAAGGACGCCCTTTTATTTTCCTCTATAAATTACTTTCCCGAGGAAAGGCATAAAATTGAACAGGAACTGTTGAGTTTAAATAGTTTAGGATGTTTTTACCTAGGAATGTCAGTGGGGAGTGAACAAAGTCCAGGCCCTGAAATGGGCCTCTGTCACTTGAGGCCTGACCTCTGCCATCCACTGAGATGACCTTGGTACTGCTGCTTTATTCACTGAGCTCCTGTGGACCACCCATGTCATCCTGGGTGTGTCATAGGCACTGGAGTACAGCAGAGATTAGGTGAGACTGTGGTACCTGCCTTCCGGGAGCTTACAGTCTAGTGGCTGTGATACTAGCAAGTAAGATGAGTAAAGACTGTGATAATAATCATGATAGCTTACACTCCCTGAGCATTGACGCTAATGGCAGGCACTGTTCTCAGTATTTTAAGTGTATTAACTCATCTGATCCTATGAGGACAGTTCTATTATCTCCATTTTACACAGGAGGCACGGAGGGATTAAATAACTCATCCAAGGTCACTCAGTCCATGGAGGGTCAGGAACAACACACACAGATGTGTCTGGTTCTAAGCCCTCTCTCTCTCTCAGCCCCCTCACTCTGCATCTCTTGTGATAAAACCACGGAAGAGACAAACAGGGTGATGGGAAAGAGCAACTGTGGGGAGTCAGTTTCACTTAGAGGAACCCAGGACGCCCAGAACCCTGAGGAAGCGAGCCAGGAAACATATGGGCCCCTGCAGAACAGGCTGCTGGCCACAGAAACTGCATCACAAACCCCAGATGCAAAACGAAGTGTAGAGGGATTTCTCTGGTGGTCCAGTGGCTGAGACTCTGTGCTCCCAATGCAGGGCACCCGGGTTCAATCCCTGGACAGGGAACTAGATCCCACATGCCACACTAGAGATTATGGGAGTTGAGAGGGTTGCCGTTACAGTGAACATCAAGTCCCAGTAAGACTGAGCAAACCAGTAAAGTCAGAGTGAACAAAGGAACCTCTGATGGGAGAGTTGGGGTGCAACTAAGACTTGGTGCAGCCAAACAAATAATTTTTTTCTTTAAATATTTTTTAAATATTTTAATTTTTTTTTTTAAAAAAAAGCCACTTGATGGGTGATGAGCACACACTGAGCCAGGGAGAGTGACAGCTCCCCTGGGTGATTCTCAGTCATCCCCACTCAGGGGAGGGGGCAGGGCAGGGCCCAGAGACTGAGTCCCATTTCCTCATCTGCCAGGGGGACCCTGGCACCTTCTGGGACCTTTGGGGAGATCACATAAGATAAACCCATATTATTGATGGAAAGCAGAGATCTTACACACTCCCCTGGGGAGCCAGACTTCCAGAGAGCAGCACGGAGCCGCCCCAGAGGGAGGCCTGGGAAGGGTAGGCTCAGAGCCCCAGCTGCCTGTGAGGGTGCCTTGGAATCCAGCTGGCAGACAATGTGGCCTGAGTTCTGTGCCAAGCTGGTCTCTCCTGCCACTCACTTCCCACTTAGGGCAAAAGCCATCTTTTTTCCCCCTCTCAGATCTGTAAATACCTAAAAACTAATTACAACCACAGTCCTATGCCGCAAGATCTAAGGTTTTCTGTGGTAGTTTAGAGTTAGGGTGATATAAATACAGATGTATGCTAATCATGGAGAAAGGGAGGGCCTTTCTCCAAGATTATTTTGGCCTCAGTCCATCCCCCTGTCTGTGCCACGTGCCGACAAGGTTCATCTCCTCGGTCATATACATTCACCTCCTCTCCATGGACCAGGGAGATTGAGGGGGAGGGGCAGGGTTCAGAAAAAAACTGTTCCCTTGATGTGAATAAACAAGTTTCTAACAATGAAACCGACATTCACTGAGCCAGACACTTAGTCTATTTCATCTACTCCTCACAACAAGCCTATGAGATAGGCAGTGTTCCTGTGCCCATTTTGTGGATGAGTAAGTGAAGCCTCAGAGAGGTCAGTCACGGTCCCAAGGTTACACAGGTGACAGGGACAGGATTTGAACTGGGCCCTGCCCCACACCAGAGTCTGTATGCTTAAGCCTCACCAAGAGAATTTTTTCACAATCAAGACCCAGGTGGGTTTGATCTCACACTGAATGCCAATCTGCCTCATGTAACCTGAGAAGTAAGATGAGTTAACTTTTATTTAGGACTACAGGGATGATATGAAGCTGTAGCCTGGGATTCCCATGAATTTAAGGTTATACATATTAACAAATTACAGGTAGCCCCAACCAATCTACCTCAGTATGATCACAATGGGACAAAGATCTGTATTTTACTGGTATGACCATTTAGCAGCTTGTGTGTGTGTGTGCCTTCACTGGGGTTGGAGGATGAAATTGATCATATCTAAGCCTTGACATATCTAAGATTGCCAGGAGAAATATCAATAACCTCAGATATGCAGATGACACCACCTTTATGGCAGAAAGTGAAGAGGAACTAAAAAGCCTCTTGATGAAAGTGAAAGAGGAGAGTGAGAAAGTTGGCTTAAAGCTCAACATTCAGAAAACTAAGATCACGGCATCTGGTTCCATGGGAAATAGATGGGGAAACAGTAGAAACAGTGTCAGACTTTATTTTTTTGGGCTCCAAAATCACTGCAGATGGTGATTGCAGCCATGGAATTAAAAGATGCTTACTTCTTGGAAGGAAAGTTATGACCAACCTAGATAGCATATTAAAAAGCAGAGATATCACTTTGCCAACAAAGGTCCATCTAGTCAAGGCTATGGTTTCTCCAGTGGTTATGTATGGATGCGAGAGTTGGACTGTGAAGAAAGCTGAGCACCAAAGAATGGATGCTTTTGAACTGTGGTGTTGGAGAAGACTCTTGAGAGTCCCTTGGACTGCAAGGAGGTTCACCCAGTCCATCCTAAAGGAGATCAGTTCTGGGTGTTCATTGGAAGGCCTGATGCTAAAGCTCCAATACTTTGGCCACCTCATGCAAAGAGTTGACTCATTGGAAAAGACCCTGATGCTGGGGAAGATTGAGGGCAGGAGGAGAAGGGGACGACAGAGGATGAGATGGCTGGATGGCATCACCGGCTCGATGGACATGAGTTTGAGTAAACTCCGGGAGTTGGTGATGGACAGGGAGGCCTGGCGTGCTGCGATTCATGGGGTCACAAAGAGTCGGACATGACTGAGTGACTGAACTGAACTGAAGCCTTGACAACTTTCATAAGATTTAAATGATAGTAACCAGGCTATTAGCCTATTGAATTCTGAGATCTCTATGATGAGAAAGGCAGTGCTACCCAACTGCAAGACCCTTGACACCTTACCGCATCTCAGGGAGATATCTGTGCTATAATCCAAACTGAATGCTGTATTTTTGTTCCTGATAAATCCTTTAATGTAACACATTTGAACCACATGAAAAAATCAGATTTCTGCTCTAAGTGACCCATTCCCTAGTCTTGACAATCTTTAAAAAAAACTGGTGTGGGAGGCTCATGGCTGAAATATTTACTTTTAATTCCACTAATGTTATTAACTATACCATTTGTATTTTGCTTGTTTCACAAAATTATTATTTTTGTATTTTCAAGTATATGACTGAGCCTTCAACAGAAATGATGAAGCAGTTGATCAAATGTATAGCTCGATATATGATCAATGATCGCAATAGTGTAACTCTAGAAGTCAATGGCACCCCACTCCAGTACTCTTGCCTGGAAAATCCCATGGACGGAGGAGCCTGGTAGGCTGCAGTCCATGGGGTCGCTAGGAGTCGGACACGACTGAGCGACTTCACTTTCAGTTTTCACTTTCATGCATTGGAGAAGGAAATGGCAACCCACTCCAGTGTTCTTGCCTGGAGAATCCCAGGGATGGGGTCGCACAGAGTCAGACACGACTGAAGTGACTCAGCAGCAGCAGCAGGGGCCAGGTGTGGCAGTAAGCACTGACACACACTATCTTGTTTAGTCTCCACAGGTAGATTCTGTGCTTATCCCATTTCACAAATCAGTAAGCTAATTGCAGTTTCCAGGGCTGAGTCACAGGGGAACCAGCCTTTGGGCTCAATGCTGTCTGACCAGTCACAGGGGTGCTCTGGAGCAAACTGGCATCAGGGATTTCTCATCACTCCCCACCAACCCATGAAGGAGGCCAGACTAAAGCTTGCCATTATGATGAGGGAATGCTGAGCTGTCTTGGGCCGTGCACTCCCCAGAGGAACATCCCCAGCTCCAGTTCTTCCAGGCAGGTCCACACCAAATGAGTTGTGCCAAGGTCAATGGGCCAAAAGAGAGGCCCCACACTGGCCAGTCCCTCTGCCCCACAGCACCTCACACCCTGGAGTGCAGAACTGTTGGATCCCCATCATTCCTGCATCCTGGGAATGCCCCACCATGTGGACACAAAGAGGAGGCACAGCCAGAGCCCACCCCCAGATAAAGGACATTGGGTACCACCCATCTCAGGGCCCCCACCCCTGACCACAACTCCTACTGGGCCTTTCCCGGCACCTCTGGCCCCGCAGGAGTTGAGTCAGGGTGGGTGGACCAGTCACAGGATGAAGGGTCTGGCCAAATGACGAGAAGAGCAATGTGACTGCTAGCATGGAGGCCCAGATGAGCCAGGAAGGACGCTGCAATACAGGGGGAACACTGCCCACTCTCCCAGCCAGACGGCAGTGCACGGCCAGCGCCTAGTCCGTCTCCTGTGCAGGCCCGCACCTGCCACAAGGAGGCAGCCACCCACCAAACCCAGCGCCCTCAACTGCTCCTGTGGACAACCATCCGCCCAACTCCCCGCTCTTTGATTCAGCCCCCTCCCTTCACTTCCCAGTACTAATATTCCATTTTGTGGGGTCTCTCTATGTGGCCAGAATGGTGAGCCTCACACACAGTCTTGTTACTCCTCATCACCTCCATTTCACAGAGCCTTGCCAGGGTCACCCAGCTGGTTCATGGTAGAGTCAGGACTGAGGCAGGTCTGTCTAGCTTCAAGACCATCCCACATTTTCCCTCATCCTCCAGGCCCTATCAAAAATTTCTGCACCCAAATCTGCAGTGCATCAGATCCCCAAGTGCATGAGGTATTGGGAACCCCCACCACCCTCACCTCCCCTTCCACTGACTCCTTCCCAGGCAGAGGGAACTTCTCTCCCCACCTCCTGCCCCAGGCGCCCCATGTTGGCAGCTCCTGGACTAGCTCACTGACAGGCAGATGCTTCAGACTCCCTGGCTGCAGTGTGGCAGTATCAGACTCTCCAAATGTTGTTTACTAACAAGTCCCTGAGAATTTATGATAAAGTTGATGATGCCTAACTGATGGGTCCAGGACCAAAGAGAGCCAATTACCCAACACTCACTGCTATGATCTTAAAACAGATGTTTGAGTGTGTAAAATTATGGCTTGTGGTCGAGAACTGCAGATACATTCCAACCTTCCCTTTTATTGCCACTCATAAATGTTAAATGCAGCAAGATCTACATCTGAAATTCAGTTGTTGCCTTTAGGTCCCAGGTTTCTGAAGCCAAGGCTACTTTTGGGGCTGGGGTCCTGGCGATCACTCTGAAACCCCAGGAACAACATATGAAAACAAACTGACACAAAGTGAAGCAGAGGACAGGCCCCCAGGGCCCACCTCTGATGCCCCCAGAGCACAGGTCATAGGGGTCAACAGCCTCTGCCCTCTAGTGTTGATACTTGAGATGACCCAAACCTGGACCAGTAGACCACCCTTCCAGAACCCAAATCGGCCTGATTCTTGGCACATATATACCGGCCAACTAGGAAGGTGGATTCTTGCACATTTGGGTGTGACTTACATTTAGAGTTATTCCTGGTTCTCTGGAAGTTTCCTGGGCCACTCACAGCAGGGTCTCTAGGAAGCTAGCCCTGCTCACATGTGCCTCCTCATACAACTGCCCACAGAGCAAGTCGGGGGTGTGGCGGTAGGATGGACACAGAAAAGAGAGTCTGGGAAAGTGGTGCCCCCAGGCCAGAATTCTCAATAACAAAGTTTGACATTCTGCTCAAACCTGGAGACCCTTGCTAAGGGACCAGCCCCTGGACCTTCTCATAGGGCAATCCCAGAAACTCAGTCAACCCACCCTCGTCTCTGAGAAATTCACACATAAAGGGGCCACTTGTGGTTTGATTGTGTCCTTCACAAAAGGATAGTGTGAAGTCCTAAACCCAATACCTCAGATTGGCACCTTATTTGGAAATGTGTTGTTGTTCACTTACTAAATTATGTCCAACTCTTTGCGACCCCATGGACTGTAGCACACCAGGCTCCTCTGTCTTCTACTATCTTCCAGAGTTTGCTCCAAGGAAATCTGTGGTTGTTGTTTAATTGCTAAATTATGTCCCACTCTTTGCGACCCCATGGACTGTAGCACACCAGACTCCTCTGTCCTCCACTATTCCAGAGTTTGCTCAAATTCATGTCCATTGAGTCAGTGGTGCTATCTAACCACCTCATCCTCTGCTGCCCCCTTCTCCTTTTGCCATCAATCTTTCCCAGTATTAGGATCTAACAGAGCCCTTACAAAGTGAAATGAGTTCATCAGAGTGAACCCTAATCCTGTATGACTTGGCATCCTTATAAAAAGGGGAAATGTGGGCACAGAGGCAGACCTACATGGAGGGAAAACAGTGTAGACACAGAAGAACACCATCCGCAGGTAAGGAACACCTGAGGCCATCAGAAGCCAGCAGAGATCACAGGCAGATTCTCCACCACAGCCTCGGAAGGAACCAGCCCTGTCCATGCCTTGATTTCAGACTTCTGGCCCTCAGAACTGTGAGAGAATCGTTCCTCAGTCATGTAAGTTCCCAGCATGGGGGACTTTGTGACAGCAGCCCCAGGAAATCAATACCCCATTGTCACTGGGACTATAGCTGGGCAGAGGCAGGGCCGCCCCCCAACATGAGCCTCCTCCAGTCCTGGTAAAAGGTCCTCCTGAGTTGTTAACATGGTCCCCTGTTTTTGGTGAAGTTGTTAACTGAGACATTCTAACACAAATATGGCTGAAAACAAAGGAAATTTAATCACCACCAGGAGGACCTATGAAATAAGAAGAGAAAGACTCAAGGGGCTTCCCTAGCGGTCGAGTGGTTAAGAATCTGCCTGCCAAAGCAGGGAACATGGTTCGATCCCTGGCCCGGGAAGATCCCACATGCTGTGGAGCAACTAAGCCCAAGTGCCACAACTACTAGCCTATGCTCTAGAGTCCGGGGGCCACAACGCTCAGCCCATGTGCCCTGGAGCCCTGTGATTTGCAACATGAGAAGCCACTGCAATGAGAAGCCTGCACCCCACAACAAAGAATAGCCTTCTCTCACCGCAGCTAGAGGAAAGCCCCCCCAGCAACGAAGACCCAGAACAGCCAAAAATAAAATAAATTTTTTAAAAGAAAAGAAAGGCTCAAAACTGGCATGAAAATAGAAATAACTGTCCCCAAAGATGACTTACCCGTATTTTCCAACCAGGAACAACAACTGGGATGCCTGACACCCTTGCGCTGGACTGGTCTCTCCAAGACCCAGGGCAGGTGTTCCTCTTCCCTGCTCCCTTCAGAGAAAAGATGAGGTCACCCAGTTGTCAGTACTCAATTGCATAATTGCAATTATGCATGGGGGAGAAACCTCAGCCAAACCCATTTTATACTCAATGTTGGAAACTGGGGAGTTGAACTAGGAGAGCAAATAGCCACCACGTCCTTGGCCCTTCCAGAGACCCCGGGGCCTGAACCCCTCTCCATGGCCATCTTTGGCAAGCCACCAGCATCCTTATCAAGGTGTCTCCTCCCACAGAATCCCCCAGGCCTCATCTTTTATCCTCAACTCCCTCTGCCAAAGGGCCAGGACTTGGAGGAGGTGGTCTGAAAAGAAGACACATCCCAAACAGATTGTCCCGCTTGTGGCTCACAGGATCCCCACTCTGAACACGTACTGTGTTTTCTTAACATATGACACTGTGCATTTCCTAAAAGGCAGATTGATTCCTTCTGATTCTACTCATAGCACATGTGAGCCCCCACCTAACCACAGAAACTGGCCAGATCTCCGGCCACCCACCTTCAGTGAAGCACCCAGCCCCAGGATTGCTATTTCCCAGAGATAATGGCCCTCTGCCCTGACCCCGCAGCCCACCCACTGGGCCTCACCCCAGACCCTCACCAGCCCCCTTGCTGCCAGTCCGTCCCCTCCTCCTTTCTCCCCACAAACTGCCAGACCTCTCTATAGTGCAAATCAGACAAACTGTGTCTTTGCTTAGAAACTTACCAGGGCTTCTCAACACCCTCAGGAGAGAATCAAGGCCGTTTTTGTCTCTTAAGAAAGATACAAGGCCCCAAGCTCCAGGAAGTCCCTTCCCAAGTGCTTGGGACCTCCCCCAGGAAGCTGCGTGCATGGATGACTTACCCACCACATCCTGTAACGAGTGCCAGGCATCAGCATAGCCCCCACATAGATGACACCCACTGAATCACCCACCCCTTTGTCCTGCCTGTTCAGGAGAGCCACACTCGGGCAAAGGTGCCTGGGCGCCGGCTGTCACCATGCACACACTGAGGTACCCTTGAGCTGCCGGGGAACAGGGTGAGGGCGTGCCGTTCCCCACTCCTCCATCACCAGGCCAGATTCCAGCTCGCTTTATAGACCCTCTCATGGAGCTCTGTGGCCTTTCCTAGAATCTGACCTTTCTCCCAGCACCCTTGTCTGGTGGTGTTTTACCATCCTCAATTTTGAAAGACCTTGAACTCCCATGTAAAATAATGGCTGCAAAAAGGCATCCTGGGAGGGGCATTTTGTGACTCCACCCACTGATCCCCTGACCCCCTTATCTCTGGGCATTCCCTGCCCTTACTTTCCATCCAGAGCTGTGTGCCCATCCCTGCCCACCTTTGGTCACGCTCTTCCCTCTGCAGCTCCTGCACCAACCCTTCTCTCTTTACTTGCCTATGCGGCCACTGCCCGCTCACCCATCACATCTCAGTTCCAATCCTACCCTGCAAGTTGACTCTCAATTACCTGTTGATTTCTAGGCCCCAGCAAAGCGCTGTAGGGAGATAGCTCTGGGTCCAGGTGATATTTGCATCCTCGGGACAGGGCAGAGCCCCATGGTTACTCAAGAAAATGTTTGCAGAAAGGACCAAGGAGCCAACAAATGAAGCCCAGGCTCCCATTAGTTGCATCCTCCAGGTTTTCTGGGGCAGTTGCCATGGCTGCCAGGGGCCATCCTCCCAGGCCACTGCCAGCAGCTCACTCTGGGAGGTGGGTGCCATGAACAGCAATGCCGGATTATCGGAAACCATTTATTTTGTAAACTCAAATTAACAGGAAGCAATTTCATTAACAGTACTGCTTGATGAGTTCGTTCCGATTCAGGGCTTTTTTTTTTTTTTTACTTTTATTTTTTATTTTACTTTACAATACTGTATTGGTTTCGCCATACATCAACATGAATCCGCCACAGGTGTACACGTGTTCCCAATCCTGAACCCCCCTCCCACCTCCCTCCCCATACCATCTCTCAGGGTCATCCCAGTGCACCAGCTTATTTTTAAACTGTCCTTAAACACTATGTGTAGCAGGCTGAAGAGCGGAGTCTGATATAATGGAAAGTGCATGACATTATGCCTCACCTGGGAACATCGAAACCCTGAAGCTTTTCTCTTGAACTGTTAGGGCCCTTCCACGCCACAGAAGTCTCCTCCAGTTTGAGGAAGGGAATAGACAGGGGTGTGCTCTGGAGCATGTGGGCCCAATTCAAGAAGGGAACCCAGCCCAGCAAGTGCTTCTCCACTCTGGAGAAGCTCTCAGCACAGTCAGGAAAAAGACACACACTGAGAAAAGGAAATCACAGACTTACCTACCCTGGGGGAAGCGAGCTGCCCTGTGGAGAGGAGCTGAAGGCCGGGGGCCCAAGAGGAGAGAAGCCCCCACATGCTAGAGACCGCAAGTCAGGGCCAGTTCCTGAGGCCTTGGTCACGCCGGGACTCGTGTAAACTAGATATTGTGTCAAAGAGACACGTCATCCTGCCGTCACAGGTAGTCTCAAAGAAGTTCCAAACTTGACCTGGCATTTCCAAAAATAAGGCTGCATCTTCCTCTCCCTCTGCTCCCCACAACTCTACTTTCTCTTTCCACCTCCAGCCCACAACCACCTTCACCCTCAGCTGTTGGTTATATCAATCAACAGCCTCATTTGTTCCCTCTTTACCCATTCCCCAGGTTCTCTACACCCAGAACAAAGGCATCAACCTCACCTGAAACTTGTTATATGTACAAATCTTCAGACCCCACTGCAGACTTTCTGACTCAAAAACCCAAAGGGGCTGGGGTGGGGTCAGATTTTAACAAGCTCCCCAAGTCTGTGAGGCACAGTGGGGTCACTGCTTCCCTGGGAGGGGAGTCCAGGAGCTGATCCACAGGGAGGAGCCTCCCTACCACTGTCTGCCCTGCCACTTCAGTTCATCCTCCTGATCTGGTATGAAAGAAATCTGGAAAACAAGTGGCCAAGACAGAACTCCCACAGGGTGGGCTGTGGCAGGAGATAATCCTCTTAAGTGAATGGGAGTGGAGGGGAAGAACAGGGACCCTGCTGCACGAGGAAAGCTGTGTCTTTCATACCACTCAGAACGGGGTACCTACCACGAGGCAAGGAGAGAACACGAAACTAGGTGTCTGAAGGCTCCCATTTCCCCCAGTCCTTCTGAAGCTGGTCATAATCCTCTGCAGCAAAGTCCAGGATTCAGAGAGGCACAATGCTGATTCCTGGGAGTCTCTATGCCCAGCTAGAGACCCGACCCTCTACAGAGGTCAGGAGCAACCTCCCCCCTTCTGGGGCTACCAATGGGGTCACACCAAGTCAACAGGAGAGGCTTAGGTCAAAAGGCGTGTTGGGGCCTCTGGCGCTCGGTAAGATGTACAGCCCAGGGGCAGGAAGCAACACTCCTTCCCCAGCCTGGCAGTGGAGGTGGAGGGGCGGGGGGCGGGAAGAGGGGCACTAGTGACCATACCCACTAGGAGGTCAGTGCCTGTAGGCTCCCTAGCCTGCCCATCAACAATGTTCCTCAGAATCTGGGCTACTGGAAGGATTGTTGTTGTTCAGTTGCTCAGTCATGTTCGACTGTTTGTGACCCCATGGACTGCAGCACACCAGGCTTCCCTGTCCTTCACCATCTCCTGGAATTTGCTCAAACTCATGTCCATTGAGTCGGTGATGCCAGCCAAGTGTCAGGATAAGGGCAAGAAAGAAATTTCTTCCACAGCCCTGAAGCTGCTTATACCTGGGTCAGCTGCTCCTTGTGCTGCTAATAGGGCTTAAAAAGGAAAATTACATGCCTAGAGCTTGCAGGATCTTTATCTTTTTCGTTTGTCTAGAATGTCTTCCACATCCATCATTTCATGTAATGAGCAGAACTGGTGTGACCACAACTTCACCAATGGAGAAACTAAGGCTTCTAAAGGTTAAGTTTATCAAAGTCAAAATATGGTTCATTGTGAGCATCACCTGGGAGCTTGTTAGAACTGTAATCTCCCAAGCCCCTACCAGATAAGTATCTGCCTTTTAGCAAGAGCACCAACCTAGTCTGAGAAGCACTGGGCTGGGTGCTTAAGATCTGCAGTTAGTCCAATATTCTTTTTTTTTTTTTTTTCCCAATATTCTTTTATAACAAGCAATACCACACTTTGAATGATAAGGACATCTTACAAGCAAAAGTTCATAAAAGTTCCTTGCCTTCTAGCCTGAGGCTTCTGTTAAACCATGTTTGTTTTTGCTCTCAGCTACCCCAAAGGAGAGGAATTGAATGTCTGCATTCTCCTCAACTTCAGGACTCCTAAGGCGCGAAGCTGCTACTTAGTCTGACACCAAGCAAAGGAAGAGCGATGTCTCCCTCAAGTGGCCACTTCAACCCTGCCGCTCACACCACACCAGATCAGAACTGACTGGAGGAGGGGGATCGGATTCTCAGGAAGCCAGTGCTACTCCAGATAAAGCAGTATGCAGCGTTATTGTTTTGATGGAGGTAAAAGCCCCATATTCCAGGCACACACTTTTCCAGAAGATTGTTATTGTTCAGTCACTCAGTCATGTTCAAATCCTTGTGAAACCATGGACAGCAGCACGACAGGCTTCCCTCAGTCAGCTCAGTTGCTCAGTCATGTCTGACTCTTTGTGACCCCATGGACTGCAGCACACTAGGCTTCCCTGTGCATCACCAACTCGCGGAGCCTACTCATACTCATGTCCATCGCATCAGTGATGTCATCCAACCATCTCATCCTCTGTCATCCCCTTCTGCTCCTGCCTTCAATCTTTTCCCAGCATCAGGGTCTTTTCCAATGAGTCGGTCCTTCACATAGGGTGGCCAAAGAATTGGAGTTTCAACTTCAGTATCAGTCCTTCCAATGAATATTCAGGACTGATCTCCTTTAGGATGGACTGGTTGGATCTCCTTGCAGTCCAAGGGACTCTAAGAGTCTTCTTCAACACCACAGTTCAAAAGCATCAATTCTTTGGCACTCAGCTTTCTTCAAAAGCATCAGTTCTTCGGCATTCAGCTTTCTTTTGGAGAAGGCAATGGCACCCCACTCCAGTACTCTTGCCTGGAAAATCCCATGGACAGAGGAGCCTGGTAGGCTGCAGTCCATGGGGTCATGAAGAGTTGGACACGACTGAGCGACTTCATGTTCACTTTTCACTTTCATGCATTGGAGAAGGAAATGGCAACCCACTCCAGTGTTCTTGCCTGGAGAATCCCAGGGACGGTGAAGCCTGGTGGGCTGCCATCTATGGGGCCGCACAGAGTCGGACATGACTGAAGCAACTTAGCAGCAGCAGCAGCTTTCTTTATAGTCCAACTCTCACATCCACACATGACTACTGACTAGAGGGACCTGTGTTGGCAAAGTAATGTCTCTGCTTTTTAATATGCTATCTAGGTTGGCCATAGCTTTTCTTCCAAGGAGCAAGCGTCTTTTAATTTCATGGCTGCAGTCAACATCTGCAGTGATTTTGGAGCCCCAAAAAATAAAGTCTGTTACTGTTTCCATTGTTTCCCCATCTATTTGCCATGAAATGGGACCGGATGCCATGATCTTAGTTTTCTGAATATTGAGTTTTAAGCCAACTTTTCTATTCTCGTCTTTCACTTTCAAGAGGCTCTTTAATTCTTTGCTTTCTGCCATAAGGTTGGTGTCATCTGCATATCTGAGGTTAATATTTCTCCTGGCAATCTTGATTCCAACTTGTGCTTCATCCAGCCCAGCGTTTCTCATGATGTACTCTTACATGTAAGTTAAATAAGCAGGGTGACAATATACAACCTTGACATACTCCTTTCACTATCTCCCAGTTTGTTCAAATCCATGTCCATTGAGTCAATGATGCTGTCTAACCATTGTATCTTCTGCTACCCCCTTCTCCTCCTGCCGTAAATCTTTCCCAGCATCAGGGTCTTTTCCAATGAGTTGGCTCTTCCCATCAGATGACCAAAGTATTGGAGTTTTAGCTTCAGCATCAATCCTTCTAGTAAATATTCAGGACTGTTTTCCTTTAGGATTAACTGGTTTGATCCTTCTGCAAGTCTTCTCCAGCCCCACAGTTTGAATGCATCAATTCTTCAGTGCTCAGCCATTTTTTATGGTCCAAATCTCATACCTGTACATGACTACTGGAAAAACTATAGTAGCGATTCCTGGCTCCACCATCCACCTGCTCTGTGAGCTTTGCCTGCTTTGACCCTTTCCTCATCCACAAAGTAAGAGTTTAATGTTTTCAAATATAGTTCTCCTTTTTATTCACTGAAAATATTGTACGTGTGGATTCAAGTATTTCGTGCTTCACGCTGGCTGCCCAGGGCAGTGGCGAACAAGGAAAGATCCATTCTTCAGTTGGAAAATATAGATAAGGACGAGACTCAAAGAGGAAAGACCCCTCACCCAGCCTCATTTAGGGCTGCACGTATGCTCTCAATTTTCTGAGTTCTACCCCACACAACCCTCCTGGTCCTCATGGCAGTCTCATGTGAGTTCGAGGCCTGTCCACCAGCATTGCTGAAAGGCACACTATCATTTGGGCCATCCTTTTCTGGAACATCTACTAAATTCAGCTCATCCTCAGAAATGCTTTACCGGGATTTACAATCCTTTGCTGAGACACTGAGACTGTTTTCCAAGTGTTTTCAGTTTTCTCTCCCCCAAGCATTTACCCGGCTTGACTGCATAGTCGTCTATTTTTAAATGCACGTAGAAAAAACAATGTACGTGTAAGGGCCTGCTTACTTGTGATACGAATTTTGGTCCTCCGTAATCCAGGACTCCAAATCTTACAAGTTCACCTGACCTTTGAAGGATGTAAACACAGACCCAACTAATAGAAAAGGGCCCCAAACACAGCTGTTTTTTTTTTCTGTTGTTTTTGAAACCAGCAAATCCTGGGTTAGAAGTAAATATTTCCCCTACTCTCCCTCCCTGCCCTTACCACTGTATCAAAACCAGAATGACAAAGTCAGGATTAGCCTGGCAGTTGATTGTGTATATTGGACACATCTGGAAAGCATTCTGTATTTGGCTCACATCCTCTGAGGTCCTCCCTTCTCTGATCCACCAGAAATGCACTCCCTTCTTTATCTTCCTGATGCGTCTACCTCAACATGGCAATTTTCCCATTTTGCCTCTAGCCTGCTGCGTAAGAGGTCCCCTCCTTCTTTTCTACATTGACACCTGCCCCAAATGCGGTATCCAGCTCCTATGACCAGGGCAGTGAGGGTCATATCCCAGGGCTGCTCCAGCCAGAGGCAAGGGAGCATTACCCAGGGAAAGAATGCCAGTTTCCAGGTAACTGGTGGAAATTCTCCGCATTTGCACACAGGACAGTGGGCCTAGGATGCTGCCTAACTTCCTTCCTCCCCAAGTTGCTCTCTTAACTAGGCCAACCTTCCTGACCAAATGCTCTCCTCCACCTTAGGCCTCACTGCATGCTCCTGAAGTAACCCCACAGCCACTAACACCACTGCCACCTCTCCCTTCTCCAACTCCCTCCTCCCTAACATGCCTGAGGCATGGTCATTCCCCCTGGCAGCTCCTTGTTTCCTTCAAAGCCCCCACTTCCTGACACAGCCAGAAAAACCATCCTTTACTCCCTAAGGCAGGAACACACCCTGACCTCCGAAGCTTCCTTCCACAGCAGCTGTAGCTACAGGATCCCTCAATTCCACATTCTACAACTTCCTAATCTTATCCAGACTCCCAGGAGTATCTGCACCGACTCATAGACCAGGAGCTCCATCTGTCTAGTACATCCTTTATTCCAGCTTTGAAACCTTGGAGCCATTCTTCTCAAGATATACTTCTAGGGACCTTCTCTCATGGTTCAGTGGCTAGGACTCCACGCTCCCAAAGCCGATTCGATCCCTGGTCAGGGAGCCAGATCCCACATGCCGCAACGAAGAGTTCACATGCCTGCTACACCTGAAAAGATCCTGCATGCCACCACAAAGATCAAAGATCCCATGAGCCACAACTAAGACCTGGTGCAATCAGGTAAGTACAAAAATAAAGCAAACCAAAAAGTCTAAAAATAAGTCAAATACACTTCTAGTTTGCTTAACATTAGAAAACTCCAAAATGCTTATTACAGAAATCTTAAAAAACACAAACAAGCAAAAATTTCCTAACAAAAAACCACTCCAATCCCACCTTGAGAAAAACCCATTTCATTTTGAAACATCTAGCCAGATTTTACTTTTATGCAAACACATTCCATGTTCTTTCCAAATGAGAAATTGTACATAACTGACAAATTTTACATAAGAAATGACCTGTTAAAGCCACTTAAAGGAAAATGATTAAAATCAACCAAGTATACAGAAGTGTTATTACCAAAAGCCAGATCAATAATATGCCAATTGGTCCTTGAAGGCTGGCCTGTGTGCCCTTGTCATTAACCCATAAAAACTGGCTACTCCCCCTGCTTCTAACAGCACGGTTTCTTAAATCACTTTTCCATCTTCCCTTTCCCTCCAGTACCAAGACTTACCATTTACCCCCTTCTCCTGGTTCACAACCCTAAAACATGGATTTTAAAAGTTCTACTACCTCCAACTTCCCCCAGGTCCAACTCACTCTGCACATATCACAAGCATCCCTAAAACACTGTCACCCTCAGGCTAGAAGCCCAGTGCTCCACACCAGGACTCGTCTTTCAGCCCTAGCAAGCCCTACCACCTCTTTCACCTCTGACAGTTCCCGTACAAAAACCCCTTAAGATGCCGTCACTGGTCTAAAGCCTGTGTGAATCCTCACCAACCCCATGGGAGCTGTGAAAGTTCTTCACATTAATCTGAAGCTGCCCCGTTGCAAAACCTTCAACACCAGCCCTAGCTCTGCCTCCAACACCCTATTCCCCAGTGACACAGAATGCTGGCACCTCTCCCAGATAAGTCTGCTATACTCTCCACACAACTCGCAACATCCCTATGAAATGGCTACTCTCTGGATAATCAGTAGCTTCCTAGCTGGGCCCAGGCTTCCCACTCACAATACCAGGTGTCCAGTCTTCTCCCAGAGGCCCAGAGAAAAACTTCACTCCAGACACTTCTTCAAGGTGGCGAGTACCGGCTCTCTCGGTAGGCCTAGCACTGGGACTATTAAGTGGCAGGACTACAGGAAGGCCCTGTGCCCCTCCACATCTCGGCCCCATGCTTTGTGCACCTATGGTCTCTCATGACAGCTTCATCCCCTTTCAGCACTCACCACCACCCCACATACACACCAACACACAGAGGCATGCGCACACTACTCCAACTATTATGGTAGCCACTGTTAAAAGCACATTCTGGGCCATGTCCTATTATCTGAAAGGGCAGGCATCAGTCCTGGCACTGGCCGTGGGGCCGTAACTCACTTCCTGCTATTGTAAAAACCCTCAAAATAAGGCCCAGTTACAGGAGCAAGGTAAGGATTCCTAAACCAGAGAACTGGGCTGAGACTCAGCATGGGAGAGTTGAGTATGGTAAGACGACGACTTCCTACCACCCAATGTGCTGAACTTTGAATGTTCTTCAGAATGGAGATCACTGACAAAAGTTAACAACTTGGAATTTAGCTAAGAGGACTCTTACCTCCAGAGAAAATTTTTTATTGAAAACACAGAAACACACACACAATTATGAAATTAAGAAAACCATTCCTTAAGAGTGTAAGACAGGTTTCTTTTTATTAAGTTTTCCTAAACTAGTCTCATGTTTACTGAATGTTTTTCTTTGTGTAAGAATGTAACCTGGAGCTTTAACAAACCAATTTAGATAATGCAACCTGGATAAATGCTTGTCTGCACACAAGTCATCAACTGTTACTCTCTGGTCTGGTCTCCATGTAAATTCAATTGGTCTGCAAGCCTGTCTAAACAGAGAGCAAGAAGACCACATCATCTTAATTCTAGTTTAAACCTCAAATTCAACCCCATCCCAAGTCCCACACCCTCCCCACACACAAAAGAAAATTTCTAGGAGAAATGGCCATTAAGGACTGAGTCAAGTTGCATAAGCATTGGCTTAATCCTGCAGCCAGCACTCCAAAGTAGCTCCTGGCCTCACAGCAGGCCAGCTGAACTCTTGAAGCTGGACAGGTAGAGAATGGACAAAGGATGTTCTAAGAACAGGGCCAAGTCCTGGTGCTGCGAGGCTTCCATGCATGCTTACACGCCAACATAAATACACTTCCACCTTCCTCCTCTAAGCGACGTTTCTGTACAGCACTTTAGCGCTTATAACAGTCTGAGTTTTTTAGTGCAGAGATGGACAGAAACTCATTCTAAATATGCAAGGTATACTCTTATTTCTAACAACATAAGTCAAAAGTAACAGAGAAGCACTCTGTTATACAGATTAACAATTATTACAAAGGTCCAAAATGTAACCAACAAAGCTTGTACCAGTTTCTAGGGCAAGGACCGGCTCTGGGCTCTAATACTACAAGTTTCCCTTAGAGTTCCCAAAATGCCTTACTCCTATCAACACAGCCCAAAGCGCTGTCACAGGGAATGCTCTGGTGCTCCTGACAGTGACTGCAGAGTAAGAATGAGGCACTGCTAAAGTCAGGCACCATGCTTTTTTAACACTAACTTCAGACTCATCCAGTACAATCCAGTGCATCTTAGTTTTTTGTACAGTCTGTCAGCCGTTTAACACATACACATTGGCAGATTCATGACAGATGTTAATGCTTAACACATAAGTGACTGTGAATGAGCCAAAAAAGAACTTAATTCTCGTCCTAAGACTTCACGCTATACCTCAAATTTACACAGAATCTCTCTCACCTGAACAAGCAGGCCAGGATACAAATCTTTATACCATAATTAACAAGAATCAATCCCTCAGTTAAATTTACCATGCCTATATCCAACAATACATCTACCCAATTCTAACCTTCTGAAGAGAAAATTATTTAGACTTTGATGCTTGGGATATTAATGAACATACTTTCAGAAATATACATTCTCAGGAAGAACCTCCAGGTTTAAAATTCTCAGTTAACAACCTGCTCCAGGTGAAAGGGTCTATTTTCCCAAGAGCAACACACGGCATTTGTAATGGGAACCCCTTTCCTCTGGAAAAGATGGGAAGATGGTGGGGGGAGTCCCAGGGGAGCAGAGTGACACATGAAGCTCAGAGCACACCTTTGTTGTTCTACGTTAATCTGTGCCATGCTCTAGCCCTCAGAAACAAAGGGAGATCCCTCCCCCATCCCCACACCAGGCGGGGAGCCTTTGTGGCAACCTCCACAGCAGAATTTTTAAGCACAACTAAGAGTTCCTGTCATTTATGTCCTAACAAAAAGTTTGCTTGATAGCTAAGTATAGCCTGTGCTATAGCTCAACTTTCTAAAACAAACTTCTCTTCGTATAAGCATGATTAAACATAAAAGGAGTGAAGCATAAGCTCAGTAAGACTAACTGGGCTTCTAAATAGTACCATTATGAAAAAGATACAATGCACTTCATTTATGTATCTAACTATTTAGAAGTCAAAATGCTCCATACATTACCGATATCCCCTCCCCTTCAAGTTCCCTAAAAACTGACTAAGAAATCTCCAGTATTTAATTGCTCTAGTTGATATTTAGAACAAAGTTGACAACTTAAAGCTTTATAATAGTCTGTTTTAATATAAACAATTGTTGGAATCAATCAATGTCCATTTCAGGAAGCTTCTTGTCTGAATCCAAAGGCACAGCTGTGTCTGTACCCTGCTCAGCAGCCTGAGGGCCCGGGTTGTCTCCTTGTCCATCCACTGGTCCATTCTGCTCTGCATTTTTTTGCTCCTCTTTTGGAGGTTCCACTTTGGGTTTGGGCTTTGAAATTATAGGGCTGCAGATACTCGTCAGCTCCTAGAATAAAAGGAGAGAAAACAGTGGTTTTTGTAATTTTACATAGCGTACTAAAATCCAAGTCCATCCTCTCCTATCCCCAAGATGTAAGCAAAGATGGAGTAATGAAATTCTCTATTAATAATACCAATACTGACTAGAAAAAACTATTAAATCTTTAAAATCATGAATTACTTTAATTTTAGCTTCAATCTCTTTTGCCTTGACAACTGGATCCATGGTCAGACTCTGCTTGTTCTGCAGATTCAGCTTGTTATTCATCCACTCCATGGCCTCATTCGTGTTTTTTTCCACTTTCAGCATGTCAGCAGCATCCAAATGATCATACTGGTCCTCCTATAACCAGAAGCCAACCAGACAAGCGTCAAAGAATGCTACGGTCCCTACTCAAATACTGCCTAGTTCTTCAGCATCTTCCAAGAAGTTACAATCTTTCCCAAAATGAAGCCCATCTAGCCTCACAAGCTATACATTCAATTCCCTAAAAATTCAATAAAGGAAAGTAACCTCAATTTTTAAAACAGAGGAAATACATTTCAAGGTCAAAAGGAATACACATGGTGGCAATTAAAAGGTTTCAGCAGTATAAACAACACATGCTTTATACAAATCTTATAAATATAATTCTGCAAATAAATAAATATAATTTTACAATGCAAAAAAAAAAGGCCATATCATTAGATATGAGACTGGAGGTTTAGGCATCAAAGTTAAGAAACAAAATAATTATGAATACAGTTTTTTAAAAGAATCCTTTCAGAAGTAAAATTTTAAAATTAATCTTTTTAGAAAGCTTAGTTTATTATATTTAAGTTTCTTACATGCAAATAACACCACCCTTATGGCAGAAAGTGAAGAAGAAATCAAGAGCCTCTTGATGAAAGTCAAAGAGGAGAGTGAAAAAGTTGGCTTAAAGCTCAACATTCAGAAAATGAAGATCATGGCATCTGGTCCCATCACTTCATGGGAAATAGATGGAGAAACAGTGGTTGACTTTATTTGGGGGGGGGGGGGCCTCCAAAATCACTGCAGATGGTGATTGCAGCCATGAAATTAAAAAGACATTTACTCCTTGGAAGGAAAGTTATGACCAATCTAGACAGCATATTCAAAAGCAGAGACATTACTTTGCCAACAAAAGTCCATCTAGTCAAGGCTATGGTTTTTCCAGTGGTCATGTATGGATGTGAGAGTTGGACTATAAAGAAAGCTGAGTGCCAAAGAATTGATGCTTTTCAACTGTGGTGTTGGAGAAGACTCTTGAGAGTTCCTTGGACTGCAAGGAGATCCAACCAGTCCATCCTAAAGGAGATCAGTCCTGGGTGTTCACTGGAAGGACTGATGTTGAAGCTGAAACTCCAATACTTTGGCCACCTGATGCAAAGAGCTGACTCACTGGAAAAGACCCTGATGCTGGGAAAGACTGAGGGCAGGAGGAGAAGGGGACAACAGAGGATGAGATGGGATGGCATCACCGACTCAATGGACATGAGTTTGGGTAGGCTCCGGGAGCTGGTGATGGACAGGGAAGTCTGGCGTGCGGCAGTTCACGGAGTCGCAAAGAGTTGGACACGACTGAGCAACTGAACTGAACTAACACTGACAATACATCAAGAACCTAGAGTATAAAAGTAGAATTAACCGAACTATTGACCAAAGTCTGGGAGCAACCCAGACCACAGGCCAATTCCCAGCTCCCCCAAGAGTAACCTGAGTAAGGATTAAACCACCTATTTCATAAATGTACTGTGTAGATTTAATGATATATTTTGGAGTTATCATATAGTGCTCAAGAAAATGATACACCCATGGTGTATTGTTGAAACAGTCCTACAGACTAGAGCAAGTTAAGTCACTAATGAAACATTTCATAACAAGAAAAGGAAACAGTAATACTGCTCAATTACTGAGTCTCCTTACTTAAGAGAAGCAGCAAATCCCAGGGTTCTTAATAAGGTTAAATAAAATATACATGTCATTAACATCCAAAAAGAAAACAATGTTATTAAATAACAGAAAAAACTGCTATGAAAATGTCTGAGAACTCTACCAAAACATTAGTAGGGAAGAGGAAAAAAAAGAAAAGATACCTTGTTTTTGAAAGAGCTGATTACTTTCATATACTGTTGGATTTGTTTCCCTAGTTCGTCAAATAATTTTGGTCTTTCTTCAGATTCCTGGAATCGCATCTTAATAGGCTGACCTAGATTCTTATTAGAAGAGAGAATATACAAATTCTTCACAGGGGAGTTTAAACTAACAGAGCAGTATTTTTATACTAAGAATGATTATGAATTAAAATACATTTAATCTGTGTTCTATATATAAGAAGTTGAATATTTTTCCCCAGACTGTTGAAATATTACCCTCAGGCTTCATTAGAATATACATCAATACTGTTCCATGTGGAGCCACTGCAACTTGTCACCTGAACCCTAGTTCTCAAAATACATTGGAGAGACAACCAAAAATTAGATGCCTGACAGTGATATACAACACTGTATATGATGTACACGTGCCAAAAATGTTTAAATCTGTATCTTACAAAGCCTCCAGCTCTAACCATAAATTTGCCAATAAGATAAAACACCACAGGGGTGAAAAGGAGTAAAATATAGACTGGGAATAAATTCTCCAGGACAGATGATTCAGTTTTTTCATCAACTAAGTAAAGGAAGAGAAACTGACGGAAGGAGAACTATGGATACAGATTTAAGAGAAGCATCAACACAATGTATGGGCTCTATTTGGATCCTGAGTCAAAGAAGCTAAAAAATAATTTATGAAACAACTGGAACCTCAAAACTGACTGAACATATGGTGATATTAATAGTGATGTTAAGGAATTTTTATACATGTGATAATGGTACAGCATAAGGTTATATTTTATTTTAAATACACATTGATGTATTCTGGGGTTAAATATAACCTAAGAGACTTGCTTAAAAATAACTGGAAGTGGAAAGGACCAGAAATGGAACAAAACTGGACGTAAGCTGATAATAGTTGAAGCTATTATTCTGTCTCCTTCCATGTGTTAGACAGGTCCCATAAAAAAAAAAAAAAGTAAATTAAAAAACTCAATGAGCAGGAGCTCACTGGAGACTCTCAACATTCTTGCCAGAATGACAGGAAACTGCATGTACTTACTGTCCTTGAGCAATTTCATTCCAAAGGTTAGTCAGCAATGGAACAGTTTAACAAGAAACTAAGTAACCAGAGAAATGGAAAAAGTTCTTGTGTACTTGCATCTTTTTCCAAACAAGAGGCCTCAACTTTTTAAATAATTCTTTGGACTTTTTAACTCTAAAGTGTAACTATCACTTCTTTACATAAAAAACCAGTCACTTCTACTCTATTGAGAATTGAAGCTGTATATACACAGCCCTGCTCCAACTACATTGCCACTGCCTGTTAGAGGACAGAATACATCTTGTTAGTCTTTTAATTTCTTGACATTAAGAACACACTCAAGCTCCAATTCAGTAAAACATTTTAAGTCTGAACTCAATTTTCAGAAAAATTGTTTTGTTATTATCAAGTTAAAAAAAAAAAAGATAGTGAAACTAAATGATAAAAAGTATAGCTTTTCAATCACTTTCAGCCTGCCTTCATTTAACATGAGAATTACAATTTTGAGGTATTCTCCATGCAAAGTACAACATTTTGCTTTCAAGAATCACTTACTTTTAATTCAGCCAATTTATCAACGTAAACTTGCTTTGGCTGGTCTTCTCCATCCTCATACAACCAATTTTCAGTATCTTCTAGTTTCAAGGTAAAATTGTTACGGTCCTAGAGATGAAGGAAACAATGCAATTAAGTCCATCAAAAATTAGTCGATTCAAGAATAAAGAAAACAGTCACAGACAATGATACATCTGGATTTTCTTTAAAACATGAGGTAGTGGGTAGATGGGGATATAGGAAACAAGACTGACACAATCTTATTTTGCTTTATAGGTACAAGGGGGTTTATTACAGTGTTTTCTCCACTGTAGGAGACATTTGGATATGTTTGAAAATTTCAGAATTAAAAATTACGTTTAAAAATAAGTGAGTTAATAGTAAATAACACTGTGTTGAAAGCTACTGAGAGAATAAATCTTAAAAGTTCAAAAATTAAGTATGTGTAGTGATAGATGTTTAGACTTATGATGGAAATCATTTCACAACGTATAGAAACATCTAATCACTATGCTGTACATCTGAAACAACTAAAATGATATGTCAATTATACCTAAATCTTTTTCTAACAAGTGAGTTAAAATCAGCATCAGCAGAAAAGTGAGCTTTTTCGTAAAGAAAAATACTAGGTAAATAATAGCATGCAAGTGTATCAAAAAGTGACACACCGAAAAAAAGTGATGCACAAAGACTAACCTTTAGGAAACACTCCACCAATTCTATATTTATATATATATATATATATATATATATAAAACTGCCCCCCAAAAATATTTTTAATCATTTTACTGTATACCTACAGATGCAAAACATCACTTGTAAGTACATTTAAGGATCCTCCCAGAAGACACAAAATGAGCAGACACACTGCGGCACATACTTACATCTTCACTCACAAACTTCTCATATTCACCACTCAGCTTGTCTCTCATTTCGTACACATATTCTTCTACTGCATTCTTAGCATCATTCCTCTCTTTCTCTAGTTTATCCTGCATGATCATCTTACCCTGTGAACAGTAGTCAGACATTCAAAAAACTGAGACAATTTCCTCTTAACTGTTAAGCAATATAGTAATAAAGGTTAAGAGAAGCCTTCTTCCCAAAATCCTTAGTTCTGCAAATCATCCGAGAAAAGAGCTGGAAGCATTAGTCTTCAGTAAATTATGACGATCAAGTGACAGTTTCGTAGGTATGCTTAGGGAAACAGAGCAACAGAATAAATAGCAAGATGTTGAAACTCAAAAGTAAAAATAAGGAAAATGCTAGGACAAGAACTGAAAGAAACTATTAGCTCACTGTCACAAGGTGGGTATAACCTGCTTGTATTACATACCCAGGAAAAATAAAAATTATTCATATAGTATAGATGCTAAAGGTTCGATAAAACTATTCTAAGACCCAATGTACCTATCATAAGAAACCTCACAGACAACAATTAATTGAATAATTGTGCCCCAAGGTCCCAAACAATGCATCACTCACCATAAGCAGAGTTACATACTGACTGGTAACAGGGAAAGAAACTAATAAACAAAACATTAAAGCTACTCTGAGTTCTCCCACTGATCAACTTCCCTGACCCTGGCCTCAAACATCCCAATCTCTAGTGAACAACCAAACTCACATACCCAAAAACATGAATGATACCTCCCCGAAATGTCAAAAGGTTTCATAAGAGAGTTTTTAGCAATAGACGTATCACCATAAAACAATTTTGATGATATATCTTGGGATCTATTAAACTTGTCCTCCAATACCCCAAAACGTTCAATTGTTCCCAAACCCCACACAATGCATAAAGGTCACTAGACACAGCATTCGAACACTATGGTCACATTAATGTTGTAGCTTATTGCTCTAGCAGACTTAAAATAACCACCTCATTTTCAATGTATAAGTTGAGCATCTCTCTGTCTATCTGCCATAAGAGCTGATTCTCAATTGGCAGGTCCACAGTACTGGTCTTCACTTTTGCCTTCTTGGCTTGAGGTGGTTGGTCCATCTTTTTGTCTTTTGATCCAGCTTGAGAGGTCTAAAATAAGAGAAATCATTAAGTACACACATACAGACTCCAGCTTCCAAATGGGTCACGTTTCAAAGGCTGGTTTTGCTTTTTTACTAACTTAAGTTTGTTCTCTTATAATATCTGGAAAGTTAGAAATATATGAATAGTCAAATCCATAGAGATAAAAAGTAATGGTGGTTCCCAGAGGATGGGGGAAGAACGAATAGAGGAAATGGGAATTATTATTTCACAGGTAATTTTGGTTGGACAGATGAAAGAAGTTCTGGAGACTGACCGTACCACAGTGTGATTATACTTAATACTACTCATCTGTACACACATATACACTTATATACATACATATATATATACACACACACACACACAGAAACAAACTCCCATCACCCCACCATCAACATACCATTACAATTAAATATTCTCTAATTTTCTTCCACTCTTATCTAAACATACAAACGTGCGTAAGAAATTAGTAGGGAGAGGGTAATGAAATTTTTAAGGCTCAGAAATACAGCAATAAGATGACTTCCAGAGTATCCGTAGCTATTTCGATTCTCACAAGGAGTAAGGGAGTCCATTTGGCTGTACCCTGGCCACAAAAAGGAATTCATTTGCCGTGATCTATTATTTTCATTGGGGCAATAACCTTTTCTTACACATTTATAAGGCTTATTTACTCCTCCAAATTGCCTAGTCATATTCCATTCACCATGCTCTTGGGATCTTCGTGGGTTTTTACCCCAGTGATTGACTCTTCTAGATTTTTTCTAATCTTTTATTAGTCTACACGAGCTTTTTTAACCCATCCATCTTTCCCTTTGTGATTACTTTCACTGCTTTCACATTTTCAAAGTCCCTGATGATTCACAGATTAGAAAAATATTCATTTGAGATTTTTTTTTAATATTTATTTATTTTTGGCTGGGCTGGGCCTTCACTGCTGCTACACACAGGCTTTCTCTAGCTGTGGTGCAAGGCTTCTCACTGAGGTGGTTCTCTTACTACAGAGCAGCAAGCTCAGTAGTTGTGGGGCACAAGCTTAGCTGTGTGATCTGTGGCATATCGAATCCTCCTGAACCAGAGATCAAACCCATGTCTGCACTGGCAGATAAATTTTTAACCACTGGACCATCAGGGAAGTCCCATTCCAGCTGTTTTTAATTCTTCATCTGTAACTTTCAAATAATCTGGAATATAATCTTCTCTATGACATAAGGCAAGATTTCAAAGTCATTTCCCCACCTCCTGTCCAAATCTTACATCAGAGCTGAAATTTATGTTATCATTTTATTTCCTTTAGAAACAATACTATAAAAGGTGTCAGTTCCCAAGCCACCTCACGAAAGGAACCTAAATAACTCCATGAAACTTCCCACACCTCTAAGGCCTGATTGGGGGAGAGGGAAAGGTCAGGCCCACCTCATTCCCTTCTCCTCCCCCACCTTCAAGAACAAAGAAAAATAGGTATTTCCCTTCCCCACTGCTGCCCTCAACCTAGGCAACAGGTTTACCTCCAAAAAGGCCTACAAAACACTAAAGCATCTGTGAGCATTACTTCCTCTGTCCATTATTTTCTCTTTTTACAATTATTTGCAAAGTTACCGACATGAAAATGGGTACCAGCCTTGAGCCTCCTAAAGGCTCGGCCAAACTTTTTTAAACGCCACAATCAGAAATACCTTAGAAGGTGAGATTATACCCTGCAATGTCATAAATAATTTGTAAGAAAAGCTGTTTTCAATGCTGATGACAAAATTTAAACATGAAAACTCAAAAGTTAAAGAACAGGTTGTAACAGACCCAAAAATGTTACACATTCATTTCAATATATTATTATTTAGAACAGTATTTCAACGTAAACATAAGTTTCAGAAGAGTTGACAAAATTTGAAAAAATCATGTTTCACTACTAGTAAAGAGTAAGTTATGGGTAAGATGACTATTAGTAACAGCCATTCAGAAATCAGCATGAACCAATCACTAAGCTAGTCAAACTAGGGCTTCTGAGTGCTTTCCTCCCACATGCCATCCAGACTAAAGTTCAAAGACCATCTTGCACTGTAAAGTAAAATTTAAAAAAACAAAAAAAAAAACAAAGACCATCTTGCCAAACACACTACAAAATCTTGCTTTAAGACTTCAAATACGCAGGCAGAGAGGGGATAGCAGCACAGTCTCATGAGTGGGACTGTACAACCTTAGCCAAGTTTACAAGGTCTTTTATTTCCCACAGACTTCCTGAGGACCCCAAGGCTCACTGCTAACAGTCACACTGCTTGAGACAGACATTTCAACAATAATACAGTCCTGTAATCTCAAGCAAATGATTTGAAATTTTCTCCTTTCGATTTCTTTTGTATTAGGTTAACTTGTCAATAGTTAAGTCTGTTATAAATTAGCTGGAAAACTGCAACAGTAAGTAGTAAGACTGAAACTACACTGACAGGACAGAGCCACAAGATCTGAAGAAATCTAGTTTTATCACGGTAGGAAATAAGGTCCACCACACAGCTCTCAATCTCACCCCACTGCACTGAGAGCTTTTGGTCTGAAAGGAACTTAAAAGCTTCAAGGCCTAAGCGAATTTATATTGTGTTAAACTGAACAGGGAGGCCTGGCGTGCTGTGATTTATGGGGTCGCAAAGAGTCAGACATGACTGAGCGACTGAACTGAACTGAAACGCTTGTTTTCAATATTAAAATACTGATTGGTAAGGCCTTGCCCAGGGATTTTCCAGTTGAGTATTTATCTTAAAAAAGAAAATCACAATACTCAGACCATTCTTAAATGGGACAATCAGCCTCATGTAAAACTGGTGTAAATCAAAAGAGCATCTCAGAATTTGAGGCACAGGGGCGTAAAGCTTCAAATTTAGAGATCAGTTTTCTGGCTTTGCGCAAACTAAAGCAGAAAGTTGTTACATTTTTTTATGAAAGGCTTTTAAGTATTGTGGAGTTATTATTGAGTTTTATCTCTACGCAAGGCAGAACTGAAAGACCTCTGTATTCTCTCTCTTCCTGGTACACAGTGTTATAAACAGCTCCTTAGGGGAATGTTACATTGATCTCTTAAATTATAAAAACTACAACATGTCAAAATTATGAGAACTGATATAACTTTGCCTTTAAGAGTACTAGACTGGAACTTGTCATATATTATTTAAGGAAGACTCAGAGTGTTCATTAATGTTTACAATTTTAATATTTCTAAAGGCTGTTAAGGCAGTCTGGATATGTGCTGAACGCCACTTTTAAATTTGGGGAATTTTTTAAACAAAAACTATTCTAAATAAATTCTATTTCAACACCAAAAAAAATGGACTGTTCAAAGCAATGAAGATTTCTAATATAATCCCCTTCCAAGACATAATATGTCAGGTCAAAACCATGAGTGTAAAAAGACAGCAAATCACACTGTAAAATACAATTTATACCTCCATTTCTTCAGACTCCACCCTATTTTCTGCTGGTGTCTGCTGCTGTTGCTCTTCAACATGTGGCTCCTCCTGGTCCACTTGCATCTTCTGAAAAATAGGTCATATCGAATTCTGAAACGAGGAAATACTAGCAAAAGACTAAAGCAACTTTCACGACACATTGGCAAAAATCACAGGATATGAAATTCCTGCTAATTACCAGCAATCAGACAAACCAGACTCTAATTCCAGCTATGACATATGTGTTATACTTAGAACACAAAAGTTTTCCTCTCTGGATCTGTTACATCTGTACAATGGAGATAACATTTGCCTGCCCTCATATAAACAAGAGTGGTTACAGAACTATATTATAAAGCCATAGCAGTACTCAGTGTGGCAATATGTACTTGCCCAAAGTACATAGTGTGGCAATATCTAACACAATAAAACTTGAAGAGAGCATGAGTTTGTCCTTGCTTCCTCATGAACACATTTCTCTCAAAAGTCTAAACTTCTTATTGTAGCTTTTAAAATCAGACATTTCATCCTCAAAAGTACAACCATTGTATGCAGTAGGGAAAGTAGACACCTTGAAAATTCTGTTAGAAGTGATTAAAGAACAATGCCTGCCAATAATAAAGACGTTTGTAGAGACCTTGAATCACACTAGCTTTCAATGCCTTCGGCATATTATAATAGCCTTGGAGGTTTTTAAAACAAACACCTGGGCCGTAGCCTAGACCAACTTGAACAAAATTTGTGGGGATGAGACCTAAACATGCGCAGTTTATATTATAAAGCCTTGACTTTTAAACACAATAAGGACAAGGCCCAGTGCATGACTCCAATAAATGAGTGTGAATTCTATGCTACCTATGGAAATAATCAACTGAGACTCAGCATTCTCCAGTAATCACAAAAGAATCAAGAATAACTCAAATTGACAAGTGCATGGTCTCAAGGAGGAAACCAACTATGTCCCATTTCTATACAAATTCCGTATAAAGACTTTGTTCTAGTTCACACATGACGAGGTATGCATGCAAACCTACTCTCAGCAGCTGTCACCCTATTTGCTAGAATTTCTAGACAAGTGTCACCTCTGAGCCATTATAAATGGCCTAAAATGGTATAAAATTGTCTAGATTACCTCTTCCTCCTTTGCATTCTGATCTGTTTCCATCGGTTCCTCATTTTCCTCAAACTTGTGCACTTCCACTAGAGATGCACTGGACACACTGAAAATGCCATGGACATTTACTCGAACCTTGACTTTCACTTTTGAACTGGAGCCATCAGACTGAGGAGTGACTTTCTGAACTGAGAACTGAGCTAAGGACATATGAGAGACAAAAAAGAACACATAACCTAAGAGGATGAATTCAAACACAAATATATGCACATACTGCCAGGTTATGTCCATTTCTCAGTGAAAGGTCGTAGCATGATACTTCAAATAAGCAAGGCGGGCACTCTTAGAATCTTAATACGTCATCAGATTTCTCCTCCTTCTTTCCCATATAACAAAACTTTTAATCATCTTCTCCCAATTAAGAACTCAAGTTATCGCCTAACTCTTTAAACATGTCCTTCCCTCCAGTCCCTTATCCCAATTCATCTTTATATGCTACTGCAGAGTAAATTCCTAAGACAGATCTGTCACATTTTCATCTACTGAAAACCCCAAAGATTCCATATTCTTTGTCACTTATTAAGAAACTGCCATTTCTAGATTCAGTTACTATACTAGCATTTTGCTCATGTTTTTAATTTCATAAAACTCTGTAAACTATTAATTATCATGTTTATTTCTGTTTTACAAGTGAGGAAAACACAGTAGGTTAACTTTCTAAGCTTCTAAATGCCATTCAGGATACTCCTAATACTTTACGCATGTACTCTAGTTCTGTAACTATCATTAACTCTAGATTCTCTCTCCTCAACTGGTATTATTTCCAGATACTAAGTTTCTCATAGCCAATGAAGAATGAAGACAACATGGTTCCATAGCCTATGATACTGATTATCACAACCTGCTAATAATTTTTCTGTGTACACCTAACTCTATGTTAGGGTCAGAACTGAATACTTTCAGTAACCAGCATCACATTATGCACAAAGTATAACAATAATGTGCATTAACCAAGAACTGCAGCCTAGGGGAATTCCTTGGTGGTCCAATGGTCAGGACTCCATGCTTTCACTGCCAAGGGCACAGGTTTGATTCCTGGTCAGGGAACTAAGATCTCATAAGCCACATGGTGCAGCCAAAACATTTTTTAACTGATTAAAATTAATTTTAAAAATCTTAAAAAAAAAAAAAAAAGAACTTCAGTCCACAGTAGGAGATCCAATTAAATAATGACCATCCTGCTGGTTCTGAACCTGATAATAAGACTGAAAGGTTTCTTTGTGCATGTGATTTAAAGTACTCAAATTTCAGTATATTATACTCACTTTGCCGTTCCCATTCTGAAAAGCTTTTTGTGCATGTGATTTAAAATACTCAAATTTCAGCATATTATACTTGTTTCGCTATTCCCATTCTCCCAAGTACACAATTTTTTTAAATTCCCAACTCTTTACTTACCTATAGCAGGATCTGGATAAGGCAAATCTTGAGGAGAGCTATAATAAGCCTCAAGAGTGAAAGGTTCCTTTCTATAAAATGTGAGTACTTTAGAGAAAGGAGCAGCATGATTTTTTGAAAAGACTTCACAGTCACTGAATGGAGGAAAAAAGACAAACAACAAATTTAGGACATTTCTAACACTTTTACCCAGGTATTCTAGTTTTGTAATTATTGTACAACTCCAGTTACTCCTCTCAACTGGCATTTCCAGTTCGTAAGAGTTCCCAAGAAAAACAAAAAATGTAAGTGTATGTATATACAGTATCAGTTTTAAACACACATACACAATTCGACACACTAAGGTAAAAGTGAAAGTGAAGTCGTGTCCAACTCTTTGCAGCCAATGGACTGTAGCCTGTCAGGCTCCTTCGTCCATGGGATTCTCCAGGAAAGAATACTGGAGTGGGTTGCCATTTCCTTCTCCAGAGGATCTTCCTGACCCAGGGATCGAACACAGGTCTCTCGCACTGCAGACAGACTCTTCACCGTCTGAGCCACCACGGCACATAAAAGGCACCAATTATTTCAGCAGGATCAAAGAAACAAAACTAGTAAGGACACAAACTTATTCTGATGAGTAAAATAAATAATCACTTTGCTTCATGCACTATAACATAAGAGATTTGTGTAAGCTGAAACAGAGTATTTACCAAGACTTAACTTGTTAAGTACAAAAATCATTAAAAAACATTACCTTGACCCTTCTTCAGCTGGAGAATTCCATCTCAGAGATATTGGATATGGAACTACATCAGTGATAGAAAATTCTCTGACTTTGAAAGCAGGCGATAAGATTGCACACTAGAATAAGAATTTTTAAAAATTCCATTTGGCAAACAGGCATTATGAACTATTATAAGACCTATAAGAAAAATGACTTCAGAAGAGCATCTACTTACATTAATAACTTAGCAGTATCTAAATAAGTGGTTTTACAAGTGTCTATCATTTGTCAAATCACCTATTAATCTAGCTATTCCCTATTATTTTTCCATTAATCTCAACCTTTATTTAACTGATGTATAACACTACTTCATGTAACAAATATGCCAAATTCTAGTAGTATTTCAGGCCTACTTATGTTTCTAGTTAATTCTTTCATCTTATTACACGTTATATAGTACAAACAATTCCATTTATGAATGCCACCTCTAGTACCAATTTTAAAACAAATGTTTCAGAATCTTAGACCTTAAAATCAAGCAGCTAGTCTCAGACTAGCTGGATACATTAACCACTGCTGTACTGCTTCAATGATCTGTCAGTGGCTACCTGTGAAAGAAAGCAAGCTCACCTGCAATGCACAGCCTCGAGTAACAGCTTCATCGGCATTTAGTGTCGTACTAATTTCTTTACCAAAAAATTTGCTGATCTTCTCTTTCACTGCAGGGATTCGTGTTGCACCACCAACTATCTCCACTGCATAAATATCTTCTTTCTTTAACTCTATTTAAAAACAATTAGAATAGACATTTAGATTAAAAGAATCTTTCAATTCATGTTTTACAATGAAATAAAAGAGCAATATAACATCGTATCACCACAAAATAATTCACAAATATGTAAGAAAACCCACCACCACTCTTCATCCCCTCCACAGTAACATATATACACACACAAAAGTGTGTGCCATTTGGAAACAAGTAGTTATATTTTAATGCTCAAAATAATGAGGGCAGGGTGGCACAACAGTACTGAGATTTAAGAGGTGAGGGTGAAGAATATCTAAAGTCCTATAGTGCCTAAGTCCTGCAATCTCAGACAGACTCACACAAATAAGTGTTAAAATACCAACAGTTAAGCTAGCCATAAAGAAAATAAAAGGGCTGACACAAAGTGGTAAGGAAGTTCTGTCTGACCCAGCCTGACAGGCCTGTGTGGACTAAGACTAAATAGACTTCAGGACGCAGTCTGAGAGTATCAGCCGAGGGACCTCAGGGCTCTGCTGGCTCAGATTATAACACAGGTTCAGTCTCCTCATAACAGAAGGAAAGAGGCTACTACCCAAGGCTCTGCTGTCATTCATAAAATACCTCTTAACACCACTTGGTTTCCTGCTCACATTTTATACAACAATCTGCTGAGTGACAATCTGTTGAGAAGGGCTATTTAAAGAAATGGGCTGTACCAGTATGAAAGGAACATGCATCTGTCAAAATCCCTCCATTTTCATATCTGAGCCTTATGTCAAGATCAGAGTACGAGAGTGGACTCTAGGAAAAGGTCTGTCAAAAATTTGGGAAACAACGGTAATATATTCCTAAATCAAACTTCTACCTTTTACCCTGAGATTAAGTATGTGGTTATCGTATCCTCCCCCTTCTTAGTCAACGAGATTCACTGACAGAAAGTCCTACAAAACTACCACAGCAACATTGCTTAAGATAATTTTTACCACCATGAAATACCTGAGACATTAAACCCATCTTTGAATCTGTCTGAATTATGTTTCCAGGGAAAACTATTAAGACTTTCCCAGACACTACTGGAGGCACTGCAGGGGGGAGATATTGGTAAAAAGAAGTTTAATATAGCATTGAAGTAGTTCATACAACAAACACTGGTAGAACTGGGGATGGGGGGGTGGGGAGAGTTAACATTCTCCAAACAGCCCAAGATGAACAATTTAATCACAAAAATACTTACTGGCCTGTTCCAAAACACTACGAAGTGGTGGCTCCACTCTAGCTAAGAGATCATCACACATCTCCAGAAATTTGCCTCTATTAAAAAAAAAAAAAAACAGGTCAAGTCACAGTCCACTCTTATATAGAATAAATACCTATAATCAGACATAACAAGCGCTGGCAAAGATGCAGAGAAACTGGACCTCATATACATTCTTGGCAGGAATATAAAATGTTACAGCCACTTTGGAAGACTTTAGCAATTCCTCAACATATCAAACATGGTGCTCCCATATGACCCAGCGATGCCACTCTAGGTGTTTCTCCACAACTGAAAACATGCGACTACACGAAACTCCACACATGAATGGTCACACCAATATCATTCACAAGAGGCAAAAAAGTGTGAAAAACCCTAATATCCATTAACTGTATTCAGCAAAAAGAGATGAAAATAATAAAAATGACTGATAACACGCTGAAACGTCAATGAACTTTGAAAACATTATGCTAGGTAAAATAAAGCCAATCACAAAGAAGACGTATTATATGACTGACCCCATTTATATGAAACTATCAGAACTAAAACCAAAGAGACAAAGATTAATGACTGCCTAGGGCTAAGGACAAGAAGAACAAATGGGGAAAGACAAGTTACTGGGTAAGGAGATATTTTTCCCTTTAATTAATGCTTTATTTTTTAGACTGGTTTTAGGTTTACAAAGAAATAAACAGAAAGTAGAGAATTCCCATACACCTCTTACTCCCAACTCAGTTTCCCTATTAGCATCTCTAACAACTGATGAGCCAATACGGATACATGGTAGTATAAATTAAGGTTCTACATAATTTGACAAATGGTGCAAGTATTCACCATTACCGTACTGTACTGAATAGTTTCACTACTCTAAAAATCTTTCATACTCTATTCATCCCTCCCTTCCACTGACCCTCTAACCACTGATCTTTTTATTGTCTCCAGTTTTCTCTCTTCTAGAATGTCATATCATTATCATATAGAATGTCATATACAATGTCAAATATTTCTAGAATGTCATATAGTTGGAATCATACAGCCTTTTTAGACTGACTACTACTGATTAGAAATATACATTTAAGATTTTCCCATGTCTTTTCACAGAATGATAGTTCATCTAGAGTTTCTTTATGAGGTGATGAAAATATTCTAAAACTCGGTCATGGTAATGGTTGCACAATTCTGTGAATACATTAAAACCCACTGAATTATAAATGTGTTAACTTTTACGAATTACATCTCAAAAAAAGAAAAACAGTAGAGGTATAGAATGCACCCACCAGAATGGCAAAAATTCAAGATCACTAATACCAATATTGATGAGGATGTGTAGCAACCAAAATCAAGTTTAAAATGACAGTTTTGCTCCTAATATCAAAAAAGTGAAAGAGTTAAAAGAGTCCAGCAATAGGAGAAAATGTTAAGTCTACAGTGTCATACTAGGCAGCAATACACAAGAACAGATGATATATGCAACAGCTAAGTCAGAGGTCCAAAGCCCGGGCCATAGACCAGCACTGGTCCTTGGCCTGTTAGGAACCAGGCCACACAACCAGAAGTGACTGGAGGGCAAGCTTCATCTGTATTTGCAGTCGTTCCCCATCACACGCATTACTACCTGAGCTCCACCTCCTGTCAGATCAGCAGCAGCATAATAAATGTAATGCTCTTGAATCATCCAGGACATTCCCATCTTCCCTACCCCCAACATCTGTGGAAAAATGGTCTTCCACAAAACCAGGCCCTGTTGCTGAAACAGCTGGGCACTGCTGAACTAAATGAATCTCAGTCTCATGCTGACCAAAGAAGTCTCACACAAAAGACAAAATATTGTATGATTTCACTCATCCTTCTAGAAAAGGTAAGCGTAATCTATGCCCCTCAGAATAAAAGACCTTATCAGTGGCTGCCCTGGAGGATGGAGGCCTGAGAAAACTTCTAAAATGATGGAGTAGTGGTTTGCAGGATGCACGCAACCGTCAAAACTCACCAAATGACACTTAAAACTTGAGCATGTCTTTATGTAAAGTATACCAGAAACTACAAACATTAAACTCTGGTTAATACGCCTACTTAAAAGTGTCTAGAAAGATGGCTTTGAGATGCATCAAAAGATAAAACTGATGGGTAGGCAGAAGGACGGACAGACCAATGGGTAGGTGAAAAACCAAGCAGTTAACACTATCGGTAGAGCCGAAGCGGAGGCGAAGAGTGTTCACTGTGAAATTCTTCCACCTTTGCTGCATATTTGAAAATGTCCGTATAAAAACATAGAAAGTGAAGTACACAGAGCATTCTAGAAAGACAGCAGTGGCAGTGGCAGAGGTCGTTCCTTTTTATAAAGTTTTACTGAAATTTAAATTCATATACAATAGAAATGACACAAAAAGTGTCATATTTAAAGTGCACAATTCAATGGCTTCAGAACTGTGCAAGCATCACCACTATCAATTTTAAAACATTATCATGACCCTAAAAGAGTATTTTTACCACTATTAACATTATTCTTCCAACTCCACCAAAACCCTAGCCTTAGGCAACCACTCATTTTGGACATTTCATATAAATAGAATTAGACAAAATGTAGTAATTTTAACTTATTTCTTTCCTCTAGCATAAACTTTTCAAGGTTCATTCATGCTATACTACACATCTATACAACAGTTTTTTAATTGCCAAAGAATATTCTATTATATGGACGTATCATATTTTGTTTATCAGTTGCATTTTGTTTATCTAGTTTATCAGTTGATGGGAATCTGGGCTGTTTCCATTTGGGGGGTATTATAAATAGTGCTGTTATGAACATTTGTGTATAAATTTTTGTGTAAATATGTTTTCAGTTCTCTTGGATATAAACCTAAGAGTGGAAATGCTGAATCATATGGTAACTCAGTATTTTACTCATTCTTACGTGAAATAAGTATTTCTGAGCTTTTAGGAGGGAAGTGAGCACTTCCACTAGAGATGCACTGGACACACTGAAAATAGTTTGGTGATTCCACAAAAATCTAAGTATATAATTACCACATGACCAAACAATTCCACTCCTGGTTACATACCCAAAAGAACTGAAAACAAGATACTCAAACAACTTGCGGTGAATTTTTATAAAGCGCTCATCACAAAAGCTAAAAGGTGGAAACACAGATGTCCAGTAACTGACAAATGGATAAATAAAATGTAATATTCCCACACAAATGGAATATTGCTTGCCATAGAAAGCAACGAGGTACAAACATATACAACATGGATGAACTTAAAAACATTAAGTTAAAGAACCCAGACACAAAAGAAGCCAAACATATAGTGTAGGATTCCACCTAATACATTATACAAACACAAGAAAGCTACAGTTTAATGAAAAAAAAAATGAAAACCATCACTTCAAGTAGAAGAAAAAGGTGACTACAATCTGGTTACTAGGCACAGTAATCTAATTCTGGTAGACTGGAAGCAATTCTGATGCCCATCTCAATATTCTGAGCATGGCTCAGGCCACACTTTCCCAAACACTCCGTTAGTCTTCTTTCAATTCTACCAGTAAGTAGAGTTCACATCCTGAAAAACATCCAAGCAACCTGACCTGGCAACAGAAACATTCTGGGTGTTTCTGAGGATAATCCTGAAACATCAAATTACCCAGAATCCTTATCATGTTATACAAAGAGACCTGTTGTCTCAAGTGATACTGAATTACTCAAAAACACAATTTCTGAATCAATGACTAAAGCAAATTCCATATAATTCTGCATTAAAGCACTCTGTCCTGAATTTATGAAAACTAGTGACTCACGTTTAACACAGGCACATGTCAAAGAACTGCCGATTTCTTGGAACATCCAATTAACCAGAACAAACCAATTAGTTGAATTTATTTGAATAATCAAACCCAACCTTCACATTAAAGGCAAGATCCTGAATGGCCTCTAATTTTTACCAACAAAATCTGAAGTTGTAACAGTCATGATAACTTCAACAATTAGATAATTAAGGCTAATATACAGAAACACCCACAGTTCAGTTTACTGGCAAAATATTAATATGGTTACCTATTCATAGTTCCAGAAACATCAACATCATTCATAAAACATTCGATGCTCAAAGGAAGGTCTGAAGCATTTGCGCTCATCAATTTCTTGAGTTTCTCACACTCCTGAGACAGTCGTAATAATGCACGGATTTTGGACTTTATGTCTAGCTTGTATTTCTTTCCAAACTCTTCACAAAAATGATTTACTAGCACCTCATCAAATTTTCTGCCTCCCAGTGTTGTGTCAAATGCAGTGGCCAGAACCTTTGGGAAAAGATGATAATTAGTTAAAAAACTAACCAATTTAAAATTTTATCATGACATATATTTAACTGGTAAACTGTAATAAAAAGGTGGTAAGGGACATTAAGGTCGAAACAAGACAACGTGCATATGTCACTTAAGGTTACAACCACTATGAAATGAGACATCATAACCCTCAATTTACAGATCTAGACAGATCAGACAATCTATTAGGTCACAAAGATATTAAGTGGTAGAAGTAGAATTCGAAACCCAATCTCAATTTCAAAACCTATGCCTTTCCCACTATACCAATCTGGCTCCAAACAATAATTATAATCCAAGAGCCAATACACTAACATGTCATATACAGTTCTAGTCTTATCTCTACCACAAAACTGCAAATAACACCAAAGGCTTATTTAGATCCACGCAATTTACCACCAGAAAATATGCTAAAGCCTTAACTCACAGTAATCTGTTTCTATTCAACATAGAAGACTACAATTAGGTTGGGTTATCCTTTTCTAAATTTCTAAAGGAAAGCAGAAGCAAACTAGATCTAATCAGATTCAATAATAGAAAACTGGCTAAGTAAGTAATGTCCAACATCCTCAAAACCATTTCTTCAAAGAATGTTAAATAGCCTCAGGAACTTTTTCTTAGTGAGTGATCTCATGAAAGAAAGAAAAGAGAAAAACACAGAACTGAGTACAGTTCTGTGTAATTCCAATTTTGTTTTCATAAATGACTAGAATGAAATATATCAAACTGCAGTAAGATCATGAATGTCTTTCCTTCATATATATATGTTTCCAAATTTGGCATGATTCTAGAGTAAGTATTTTGATAGTTAAAATTTAAACTGTAATTGGAAAAGTGACAAGTGACAGCTGATAGTGAAGCAAATACTAACACACATCACTCTGACTCAAAGACAAGGCTAAATTATAGCCAATACCTGCTGTCTAAAAAGGTGAGAGTCTAAACTGGGATTTAGAAATAATCCTATTATGGATAAAAGTAAAGCTTAAACTCTGAGAATAACACTTGGTCCATCATTTGTATCTATAAAAATCATGATCCTCTTATTTCCCAACCATCCCCAAGAGCTGCTTTATATTAAAAAAAAAAAAAAAAGGGAACAAATCAGAATATAAAGCAGAAGCAAGTCCATTTTTCAAAGAAACAAAGGACTGTAACAAAGAGAAACTCAAAATACCCTTCAAATCTAACAAATATTTATTCTGGGATAGGTAGTTCCATTGGACCAACCCCCAAGTTGGGGGAGCAGAAAGCCAATTTAGAGCCGGCAGCAAAAACCCTGATACAGAACCAAAGTATTAAAGGAAATATGCAGATTATCCTTGGTTTTTAAGTACATTCTAGATAAAATCACCAAGCTAGAAAATTGATTTTATGTACTGAGGAACTAGCAAATACTATCAAATCTGACTGTGACCCACAGACATAGGAAACAAACTTATGGTTACCAAGGTTAACCACAGGAAGGTGAGGGGGAGTGATAAATTAGGAAGATGGGATTAACACTACTATAAATAAACTAGAGAACCAATAAGGACCTACTGTATAGCACAGGGAACTACACTCAGTATTCTGCAATTCTGTAATTTTCCCTATAAGGAAAAAAGAATCTGAAAAAGAATTTATCAATATATGTACAAGTGAATCACTATGCTGTAATACCTGAAATTAACACAACATTGTAATAAATAAATCAACTACACTTCAATTAAAATTTTTTTAACTCACTGAACACCTAAAATCTGTACCTTTCACTCTACATAAATTTTATTTTAATAAAGAGACTAATAAAGGAAGTGTATATACATACTAAAAAAGCTTTTTTAAACTGTGACCAGCATCACCCTCCGGTCCCTCTTTGCCATTAACATTACTAGACTTCTCTGTGTACAAAACTGCTTTCTCCAGAGCTCTATCATCTCTAGACATCTAGAGTAGAACTCCTAGGCTGGTTTCTTTTGACCAGACACGTTCTAGTCACTCCACCCTGTTCCCAGAACATTCAAAACCTTAAGAGAATACCTTTATCATCCCTTAATCCTCGCTGTAAGACATCTGAAGGGACTATACGTTAAAAGACTCCCCCTAGTAACCCTGCAAAGCAAGCATTATTTTCCCCACATTACAGACAAAAAAAAACAGGCTCAGGAATCTAAGGACTTTTTCCTCAAGTTCTATGCTCTTTGCTTCATTATCTTGTCAACACCTCAAAAATTACTTTGGGCCTCCAACTTCCACCCCACCCCTACACAACTAATTTCTAGTTCAGATGGCTCATACCAAGTTTCCACTAGTGAAACAAACTTCTTTGAGATATACTTATTTATGGCTGAGGCAGGCCATCACCGCTCTCTCTAGCGGGCTTCCTTTAGCTACAGGGGCTTCTCGTGCTGCAGAGCACAGGCTCCAGGTATACGAGATGCAGTACTTGTGGCACACAGGCTCGACAGTCGCAGCCCAAGGGCTCCAGAGCACAGGGTCAAAAGTTGTGGCACACAGGCTTCACTGCTCAGCAGCACGTGCCATATTCCTGGACCAGAGAGCAAACCCATATCCCCTGCATTGGCAGGACGATTCTTACCCACCGGACCACCAGGGAAGCCCCGAAACACAACTCCATAACCAACTACTTTAAGTTGCCTCTCATGAATTCCTAATTATCATACATCTGTAATGCAGTCTCCTGGGAAAAACATACTTACTTTAAGTTTTCCTCTATTAAATGCACATACAGAAACTTGATAAGAAGAATGCCCCATGTCTACAAAAACTACATTTCTTGGTTTCTCTTCTAAGGCAGGAAGATCTTGTTTATAGATTCCATATGCAAGAGCAACTACACAATAATACAAAAATAAACATAACGTTATCATTTTTGTAGTAAAATTAAAATTCATTTACATAGGAAAAATATATTTACAGCTACAAAAAAAGATTCAAAATCCTTATAAGCTCTGCATGGTTTATTCAAGAATAACACTGACTTCAAAGAGATATACGTTGACATCCATTTCACTTTGGCTTCCTTAATGTTTCCAATTTCCAGTTCTAGCAACTGTGGCAATTTTTTCCAAAACCACTTTCTCCCACTTTCCCAAACATTTTCCCCCATATTCCCTTGTTCCATTTCTCAACATTCCCATATATTCTGCCTCCTGAGATCTTGCTTTATAAACCCCAGCCCTCTGACTCTATCAGCCCACAAGTTGGGAGAAAAACCTAATATTTAAACCAAAGCAATGCTCCAAACATGTAATAAATGCACTTCCTTTCCAAAAAAGCATGCAATTACATATCGAAGTGCTATGAAGATACAGAAAAAGTACTTGTCAAGTAAACTCTTCATATGTGACAGAGTACCCAAAAATACTGGTAAGGGCTCCAAGTAAAATATGGAATAAGAAACCCTAGGGTTTTAAGATTTCACAACCTTTGAGATTGAGCAAGTAAAAAAAAATTTCAGTTAACACTCACCTGCAGTAGTTTCATTCATTAACCGCAGACAATTGAGACCAGCAATCTGTGTTGCATCCATCACTGATCGTCTTTCTGCATCAGTATAGAAACAAGGAACCTATGAAAGAATTTTTAAATTTACCATTATGGAGATTCCTGATTTAAAATATACCTGTCAAAAAAACAGTAAAATCCAGAAATGCCCTCAAATAGCTACAGCTATTTACTCTGTATATGATCAAGGAAATCTTTCAAACCAGTACAGCTTATCGGGGCTACTCTATAGTCTTGGGACAAATGCACAGCCATCTAGAAAATAAAGTAAACTTGTATCCCTACTAAACACCAAATACCAAAATATATCTCAAACCAAAGATGTAAATGTTTTTTAAAAATCATGAGTATCAGAATAAAAGGGAATCTTTACTGTCAAAGAAAGAAGGGGGAAAAAAAGAAGGGATTTTCTAAATATAACACAAAACCCAAAAGAACCAGCAGGTCAAGATGAGCATCCTCTGGTGGCCAGTGCTGGGTCCCAAGATGTGGCTGGGAAATCAGTGGCACTGGGGCCAAGGGCAACAGCAAGCAGGACGGCTCACTACCTCTCACTCGCCTGGCAGCAACAACACCGGGCATCAGCGAGGCCCATGGGAGTCGGGGCACAGCCCAGTGTGTGGGACACTCAGCTGGACCCTAGTTCACTCAACCTGCATGATGCTTTTCTTGCTCTGGAAGCTGAGACCTTTGTGCACTTGCTGGGTGTTTTGTGCGCTACTGGCCCTGTGTGATTACAGCCAGGCTCCAAGCTTCTCCTGGCTAAACATGTTTGTGCCCTTCTTCACTGCTCACAAGCTTGGCACCTACTTCCCCACTATCATCTCCATGCACCTCTTTCAGGACAGAGAGAAGTGGCTGGCTGTGCTCAGCCTTTTCTGCTGCTGCTGCTAAGTTGCTTCAGTCGTGTCCGACTCTGTGCGACCCCGTCCCTGGGATTCTCCAGACAAGAACACTGGAGTGGGTTGCCATTTCCTTCTCCAATGCATGAAAGTGAAAAGTGAAAGTCAAGTCGCTCAGTCGTGTCTGACTCGGAGCGACCCCATGGACTGCGGCCTACCAGGCTCCTCCAATCCATGGGATTTTCTAGGCAAGAGTACTGGTGTGGCTTGCCATTGCCTTCTCCTCAGCCTTTTCTGGGTATACACAATTCAAGTTCAAGATGATATTGTGCCAGAAGCTGGTAGAGCAGACTTAAGAGCTCTGATTTGACCTGATCATGTCTCACATCTTCATTCTCCTGAAGTTGCTCATGAGCTGCACCTGCTGAGGCAACCAGCCTTGCAGAGGATAAGCCGGACCCCAGGCTGAGGTCCCACTTCCACCATACCACTGAAGAAGCCTGGGCCTCAAAGTTGGCTTGTACCCTGCCCAGTGCCCACTTTTCTCTATACCTATCATGTCTAAAATTATTCCCTCAGCAGGGATACAAAGAGCAGCCTTGATCCTTAAAATGCATTCCCTCTTATTTCACGCTTTGAATAGCTAGTCCTGAATTCAGATCCTAGTAAAAGCCCCAGGCCAGACAGTCCTGACCTCCTCTGACAGTTGAAAACTGCACGTAAGTAAAATGGTCTGATGATCTCTGAGTATTTTCATGGATCTGGGAAAGGACTCGTCGTACAAAGGCTGCTAAGCTGGAATTAGTGTTTCCCCTGGCCAGCAGAGCCAACCTGTGAGTTCTCTGTCCCATCCCCTGAGACGAGACTTCCTTGACACTCGATCTCTTTTTAAAAAAGTATAAACTAGCTTGTGAATCCTCCCTTGTGCTACTGGGGAGGATGGCCCTTATCGTCATTCCAACCCAGCCACAGTATGTTGAGTAACCGTGATTGGGACCCTATCTGGAGTCCTGTCGCCTAAGAAAAAAGAACTTTTCACTTGCTTTCAAGGCACTACTTGGCTTCCAATCTCAGGAGACTGCAGTGCCATGACTCTTCCACCACCTTGTGGCCAGCACTGTTAGCACACCTAAGACAGATTTAGGACCAGACAGATCTTTTCAAGAAAACTGGAGACACCAAGAGAACATTTGATGCAAAGATGGGCACAATAAAGGACAGAAACGGCAAGGACCTAACAAAAGTAGAAGAGATTAAGAGGAGGTGGCAAGAATACACAGAAGTGTACAGAAAAGGTCTTAATGACCTGGATAACCACGATGGCATGATCACTCACCTAGAGCCAGACAGCCTGGAATATGAAGTTAAGTGAACCTTAGGAAGCATTATGATGAACAAAGCTAGTGGAGTGATGGAATTCCAGTTAAGCTATTTCTAATTCCACAACAGGATGCTGTTAAAAGTGCTGCACTCAATACGCCAGCAAATTTGGAAAACTCAGCAGTGGCCACAGGACTGAAAAAGGTCAGTTTTCATTCCAATCCCAAAGAAGGGCAATGCCAAAGAATCTTTAAACCACCATACAATTGTGCTCATTTCACATGCTAGCAAGGTCATGCTCAAAATCCTTCAAACTAGGCTTCAACAATACATGAACCAAGAACTTCCAGAGGTACAACCAGGATTTAGAAAAGACACAGGAACCAGAGATCAAATTGCCAGTATCCGTTGGATCACAGATAAAGCAATGGAATTTCAGAAAAACATCTACTGCTGCTTCATTGATTACACTAAAGCCTTGGACTGTGTGGATCACAACAAACTGTCAAAAAAAAGAGATGGAAATACTAGACCACCTTACCTGTCTCCTGAGAAATCTGTATGCACGTCAAGAAGCAATAGTTAGAACCAGACATGGAACAATAGACTGGTTCAAAACTGAGAAAGAAGTACATCAAGGCTGTATATTGTCTCTCTGCTTATTTAACTTACATGCGGAGTACATTATGTGACATGTCAGGTTGGATGAATCACAACCTGGAATCAAGATTCCCAGGAGAAATATAAACAACCTCAGTTATGCAGATGATACCACTTTAACGACAGAAAGCGAAGAGGAACTAAACAGCTTCTTGATGAGTGGTCAAAGAAGAGAATGAAAAAGCTGGCTTAAAAACTCAACATTCAAAAAAATAAGATCATGGCATCTAGTCCTATCACTTCATGGCAAACAAATGGGTAAAAAGTAGAAATAGTTGCAGATTTTATTTTCTTGGCCTCCAAAATCACTACAGATGGTGACTGCAATCATGAAATTAAAAGACACTTGCTCCTTGGGAAGAAAAGCTACTGACAAACTTAGACAGCGTAATAAGAAGCAGGGACATAACTCTGCCAACAAAGGTCCATACAGTCAAAGCTATGGTTTTTCCAGTAGTCATGTATGGATGTGAGAGTTGAACTATAAAGAAGGCTGAGTGCTGAAGGATTGATGCTTTCCAATGGTGGTACTAGAGAAGACTCTTGAGAGTCCCTTGGACAGCAAGGAGATCAAACCAGTCAATCTTAAAGAAAAGTCATTGGAAAGACTGATGATGAAACTCCAATACTTTGGCCACCTAGTGGAAAGAGCCAACCCACTGGAAAAGACCTTGATGCTCGGAAAGATTGAGGGCAGGAGCAGAAGGCAGTGACAGAGGATGAGATGGCTGGATGGTGTCACTGACTCAATGGACATGAGTTTGAGCAAGCTCGGGGAGATGCTGAAGGACAGGGAAGCCTTGTGTGCTGCAGTCCATGGGCTTGCAAAGAGACAGACACAACTTAGTGACTGAACAACAAAGGGATAAGAAGAAGGGCTTTCCAGGTGGCATAGTGGTTAGGTATTTGCCTTCCAACACAGGAGATGCAGGTTTGATCCCTGGGTCAGGAAGGTCCCCTGAAGGGGGAAACTGCAACCCACTCCAGTATTCTTCCCTGGAAAATTCCATGGACAGAGAGGCCTGGCAGGCTAGAGTCGGGCGTGACTGAGCTCACACACAAGGGATCAGAAGGAGGGGCAGGTGTTCTAATGCTCATAGGCACTGAGACCTACAAATGTTAAGTTTACAAGGGATCACAGCCCACGTCTGTTGGACTGATGTCTTTGGTTTGATGTCAATCAGGTGCCAAATGAGAACATTTGCTAAGATAAAGAGAATGTTTTGCTAGGGAAGGAAAAGGGAGAGCAGAACTGAAACATTTGATTCATTAAAAAATTCTAATAACCTAATGAGGGAAAATATTTGCAACTCACATTATAAAATAGCAAAATGAGCTAATCTCTCTAATATTTGAAGAACTACAAATCAAAATGAAGACCACGCTTCCCTGGTAGCTCCGTAATAAAGAATCTGCCTGCCAACACAGGAGACGCAGGTTCGATGCCTGATCCGGGAGGATCACACATGCCACCGAGCAACTAAGCCTGTGGGCCACAGCTATTCAGCCTGTGCTCTAGAGCCCTGGAGTTGTAACCAATGAAGCCCACGTGCTCTGTCACAGAAGAGGAACCCACAATGAGAAGCCCACACACTACAACTAGACAGCAGCCCCTCTTGCAGCAACTAGAGAAAAGCTTGTGCAGCAACAAAGACCTAGCACGGCCAAAAATAAACAATTTTTTTTTTAGTTAAGTTTTAAAAATGCAGTGGAGAAAAGGATTTTAAAAAATGTTTTCTAAAAAACTGAAGACCATAAATTCAAAATAAGATGAGGAAAGGATAGGAATATTTCACAAAAAGTGAAATACAAAATGGTTTATAAATTCTAAAACATTCAAGTTTACCTAAAAAGTAAAATATCAAAATCGCACATACTTTGCTACCATTATTCATCGATCAGAATTATTTGACATGCCAATAAGCTGAGCTGATGAGGCTGTGGTCAAACAAGCCCTCTTATGCATTGCTGACCTAAATATAAATTAGTACAAGTTCTCTCAAGGGCAATTAAACAATAGTTGTTAAATTTTAAAACATGTATCCTCAGGCCCAGCAACTGCACTTCTAGGAAGTTAGCCTATAACCTACAAACTGATCATGTAAGAGCAAAATATATTTGTCCAACTTTTACTCACTGTAGTATTCTTTGCAATTAAAGAGACAAAATCTGGAAGTAACCGAGATGTCCAACAAAAAGAGACTGTGCTGTGTTGTGTGTTTAGTCGCTCAGTCCTATCCGACTTTTCAACTCCATGGACTCTGGCCCACCAGGCTCCTCTGTCCATGGGAACTGTCTAGGCAAGAATACTGGAGTGGGTTGCCATGCCCTTCTCCAAGGGATTTTCCCAACCCAGGGATCAAAGCCAGGTCCCCTGCATTGCAGGCAGATTCTTTACCATCTGAGCCACCAGGAAAGCCCGTGAATACTGGAGTAGGTAGCCTATCCCTTCTCCAGGGGATCTTCCTGACCCAGGAACCGAACCAGGGTTTCCTCTGTTGTAGGAGAATTCATTACCAGCTGAGCCACCAGGGAAATCCCCCCAAAAAAAGAGACTATACTTAAGTATTAATAGATTATGGTACATGCATAAACTGGGACATTCTGCTCCACTACATGGAACGAAGCACCTCTCTAATGCTATGGAACAAATAAGGTAAACCGTCGAAAATTTATTAAAAGAAAAATAAAAGTAAAGAAGGACCTGTACTTACTTGATTGGGTAAATAAAAACCTCTGAAAAGATCTGTAACAAAACGGTAAAACTAGTCATCTCTGGCAAAGAAAATCTACTTACTAGGTAGCAGAGGTGTTAAAGCTTCCCATACACCCTTTTATATGTGTGATTTGATTCGAACACGAGGGCTATTACCATGTTTCCCAAAATATAAAGCTTATATTAAACAATCATCAGTTTACAAATAGAACAAAACAGCACCAACATCTAGAGCAGCGGCTGCACAGAAGAAAGCTCACACAGAGGTCAGAAGCCACTATCCTGAGACAGGCCCGATGGCAAGGCCGGCCCTTCCTGAATCCAGAAGCTGAGTAAGTAGTCCCCTAAAGCGACAGAAAGATTTCCCTGAATCATTGCAGTGCTTCACTGTGCCTAAACTGCTTATACTACGTAGCTTATGTTTTTATACTTAAATTTCCTTCTGGAATTCTCGCATTTTGGTACATCCAAGGTATAGCATGTCTTTGTGAATGACCTCCAACAGAAATCCTGGACTGAGCCTCAGGCAGAACTTCGCTGGTGTATAGTATTTCACATGTGTTGTTACAACTTGTTGTTGGAGGAATTAAGCACTTCTGGTCTAACTCCAATAGATGGGGACTCTTGGAATCTTTTAGCTGGTTTCCTCCAGATCTTCTCCCCATACCATTTCCCTTTACTGATTCCGCTTTGCATCCTTTCACTATGATAAATCTTAGCCATGAATATGGCTTTATTCTGAGTCTTGTAAACTCTCCAAGCAAATCACCAAAATTCTCAAGGACCCGCAAAACATTACTTAATCCATCACCTTTTAACTTGATCCCAAAAGCTGGAAAAGCATCTCAGGCAGTCTTGCCATTTTACATAAAATTTACCTCTATACAGAGCAAATTTTGTCACCCTGCTTATTTACCTTATATGCAGAGTACATCACAAGAAACGTGGGGCTGGAGGAAGCACAAGCTGGAATCAAGATTGCCAGGAGAAATATCAATAACCTCAGATATGCAGATGACACCACCCTTATGGCAGAAAGTAAAGAGGAACTCAAGAGCCTTTTGATGAAAGTGAAAGAGGAGAGTGAAAAAGTTGGCTTAAAACTCAACATTCAGAAAACTAAGATCATGGCATCTGGTCCCATCACTTCATGGCAGATAGATGGGCAAACAGTGAAAACAGTGGCTGACTTTATTTTTCTGGGCTCCAAAATCACTGCAGATGGTGATTGCAGCCATGAAATTAAAAGATGCTTACTCTTTGGAAGGAAAGTTATGACCAACCTAGATAGCATATTCAAAAGCAGAGATATTACTTTGCCAACAAAGGTCTATCTAGTCAAGGCTGCGGTTTTTCCAGTGGTCATGCATGGATGTGAGAGCTGGACTATAAAGAAAGCTGAGTGCCGAAGGATTGATGTTTTTGAACTGCGGTGTTGGAGAAGACTCTTGAGAGTCCCTTGGACTACAAGGAGATCCAACCAGTCCATCCTAAAGGAGATCAGTCCTGGGTGTTCATTGGAAGGACTGATGCTGAAACTGAAACTCCAATACTTTGGCCCACTGATGTGAAGAGCTGACTCACTGGAAAAGACCCTAATGCTGGGAAAGATTGAGGGCAGGAGGAGAAGGGGACAAAAGAGGATGAGATGGTTGGATGGCATCACCGACTCAATGGACATGGGTCTGGGTGGACTCCGGAGTTGGTGATGGGCAGGGAGGCCTGGCGTGCTGTGGTTCATGGGGTCGCAAAGAGTCGGACACAACTGAGCGACTGAACTGAACTGAATACAGAGCAAAATTCAGAATCCAAGTTAGGACAGTAGGTGGGGGAAATGTCCACTGAAACCTGAAAGTCCACTACAGATTTGGGGGAAAGCAGAAACCATCTAAGAAACACAGTGCCTGTACTGAATTTGAGTTCTTTAAAGAAAGTAGCATTCTTCTTCTGTGTGTCCTCCAAATGTGGATTATGGGCCATAATCCAGTTCTTCCTGACAAAAGTCAGTACAATTTTACTAGATAGCCAAGAAACAAGAACGCCATCAGACAAAAACTATGAGGTGAAATAAGCCCACTTGCTTTGCCAATCAGTGCACCAAAATTAAGACAAAATAGGCCAATAAACAACAAAGTTCTACTGTACAGCACAGGGAACTATGTTCAATATCCTGTCACAATTCATAATGGAAAGGAATACATATATACGCACATACACACACACATATATGGGGCTTCCCTGGTGGTTCAGATGATGAAAGAATCTGCCTGCAATGCAAAAGACCTGGGTTCTATCTCTGAGTGGGGAAGATCTCCCAGAGAAGGGAACAGCAACCCACTCCAGTCTTCCTGCCTAGAGAATTCCATGGACAGAGGGGCCTGGCAGGCTACAGTCCATGGGGTCACAAATGAGTCAGATACAACTTAGTGACTAACACATTACATCTATACATATATAAATGTATTTAATATAACAAAGTCACTCTGCTATACAGGGAAATTATACACTGTAAATCAGCTATATGTCAAAAAAAAAATTTTAATAAAAATTTTCAAAGACAAAAGAAGCCAAAGAGCTAAAATATCAGATAACAACTGCAGAATGAGGAGATTCACTGGAAAAGCAAATTCAACCACCTAAATTTCAACAGTACCTAAGGACGCCACCATACTACAAGCACAAAGCTATAAACAGCCAGGCTTCCATCTAAATAGGCAAGTGGAAAATACAAGATGAAGTCTACTGCTGTCTTGCCTTTAGTGCCGGATATAAAAACAGCAAAGATACAGACAGGAATAGAGAAAAAGCATTTCTTATTGAGAGTATTCAACTAATTCAACAAACAAGAGGCTACCATGTGCCAGGCACTATGCGGGGTGCTGGAAGGAATCCAGGAAAAAGCGGGCTTAGTCAGAGATAAGCCTTTAAACAGACAGAATAGAAGCAAGAGCAAAAACTAAAGAGGAAAGAAAAATTCAATATGAGAACCAGTCTGAAAAGTTTTTAAAATAATGGTTACCGCCTAAGACAAAAAGCAATTTTATTTTCAATTAACAGCTTTCTTCTTCCTGCTTCTTCATAGACCCTAATAAAGGGATGAAACTTACCGAAACAACACAGTCCACAACAGGCTTCTTAAGAACACTTTCTGCTGTCTCCTTCAGTTTGGATAAAAGCATGGCAGTCACCTGCTCCATGGTAAAACTACGTTCCTCCTCCATGTATTTCACCTGCAATAAAAAACAAAAGGATCTAAACTTATTGTATTTCTTCATGTCCTAAAAACCTAATGAATAATTTCTAAATCATCAGTGGAACATTATCTCAAGAGGAAATCAAGAGTTAGTTTTGGAAGCAAAAATAATTTAAAGGTCACTTTTAGCTTGTTAAATGTGCTTACCAACCAGGATACCTGGAGATGAGATTCAGTTCAATTCAGAAGCTCAGTCATATCTGACTGTTTGAGACCCCATGGACTGCAGCATGCCAGGCTTCCCTATCCATCACCAACTCCCAAAGCTTGCTCAAACTCATGTCCATCAAGTCGGTGATGCCATCCAACCATCTCATCCTCTGTCGTCCCCTTCTCTTCCTGCCTTCAATCTTTCCCAGCATTAGGGTCTTTTCAAATGAGTCAGTTCTTCACATCCAAGTATTGGAGTTTCAGCATCAGTCCTTCCAATGAACACCCAGGACTGATCTCCTTTAGGATGGACTGGCTGGATCTCCTTGCAGTCCAAGGGACTCTCAAGAGTCTTCTCCAACACCACAGTTCAAAAGGATCAATTCTTCTGTGCTCAGCTTTCTTTATAGTCCAACTCTCACATCCATACATGACCACTGGAAACATCATAGCCTTGACTAGACAGACCTTTGTTGACAAAATGATGTCTCTGCTTTTTAATATGTTGTCAAGGTTGGTCATAACTTTCCAAGGAGTAAGCGTCTTTTAATTTCATCGCTGCAATCACCATCTGCAGTGATTTTGGAGCCCAGAAAAATAAAGTCAGCCTCTGTTTCCACTATTTCCCCATCTATTTGCCATGAAGTGATGGGACCAGATACCATGATCTTAGTTTTCTGAATGTTGAGCTTTAAGCCAACTTTTCCACTCTCCTCTTATCACTTTTACCAAGAGGCTCTTGAGTTCCTCCTCACTTTCTGCCGTAAGGGTGGTGTCATCTGCGTATCTGAAGCTATTGATATTTCTCCCAGCAATCTTGATGCCAGCTTGTGCTTTATCCAGCCCAGCATTTCACATGATGTACTCTGCATACAAGTTAAATAAGCAGGATGACAATATAGTCTTGACATACTCCTTTCCTGATGTGAAACCAGTCTATTGTTCCATGTCCAGTTCTAACTGTTGCTTCTTGACCTGCACACAGATTTCTCAGGAGGCAGGTAGGTAGTCTGGTATTCCCATCTTTTGAAGAATTTTTCACAGTATGCTGTAATACACACAGTCAAAAGGCTTTGGCATAGTCAATAAAGCAGAAGTAGATGTTTTTCTGGAACTCTCTTGCTTTTTCTGTGATTGAAGGGATGTTGGCAATTTGATCTGTGGTTCCTCTGCCTTTTCAAAACCTAGCTTGAACATCTGGAAGTTCTCAGCTCACATACTATTGAAGCCTAGCTTGGAGAATTTTGAGCATTACCTTGCTAGCGTTGTTCTTTTCAGCATCGGACTTAACTTCCATCACCATTCACATCCACAACTGAGCGTTGTTTTTGTTTTGGCTCCATCTCTTCATTCTTTCTGGAGTTATTTCTCCGCTCTTTCCCAGTAGCATATTGAGTACCTACTGGCCTGGGGAGTTCATCTTTCAGTGTCATATCTTTTTGCCTTTTCATATTTTCATGGGGTTCTCAAGGCAAGAATACTGAAGTGGTTTGCCATTCCCTTCTCCAGTGGACCACGTTTTGTCAGACCTCTCCACCATGACCCGTCTGTCTTGGGTGGCCCTACACGGCATGGCTCATAGTTTCACTGAGATAGACAAGGCTGTGGTCCATGGGATCGGTTTGATCAGTTTTCTGTGATTGTGGTTTTCATTCTGTCTGCCCTCTGACAGGTAAGGGTAAGAGGCTTAGGGAAGCTTCTGATGGGAGACAATGACTGTGGGGTAAACTGGGTCTTGTTCTGATGGGTGGGGCCATGCTCAGTAAATCTTTAATCCACTTTTCTGTTGATGAGCAGGGCTGTGTTCCCTCCCTGTTGTTTGACCAAACTGGGAGACCAAACTGTGGCGGAAGTAATGAAGGTAATGGTGACCTCCTTCAAAAGGTCCCACGCCTGCCACACTCAGTGTCCCCAACCCTGCAGCAGGCCACCGCCAACCCACACCTCCTCCAGAGACTCCTGGACATTCACAGGCAAGTCTGAGTCAGTCTCTTGTAGGGTCACTACTCCTTTCATCTTCGTCCATGAAGACCACTAGTAAATGGTATGTTCTGACCACCAACAAAACTTAAGACAACTACCTGGGAAGAAGCGAACTGGTGTATAGCTCCCCATAACCCACACTGCCCCTCCATTAAAGGGCCTGGTGGTGGAAACTATTTTACCATCTGACATACTATGTATATTTTACTTTGCTCACTGTGTTGACTTTATAATCATCACCTCAATTAGGATCCAATCTAAGGCAACGGTTTTTGTCAGATCTGTTCACTGTTGACTCGATGGACATGAGTTTGAGCAAGCTCCAAGAGTTGGTGATGGACAGGGAAGCCTGGCGTGCTGCAGTCCGTGAGATCACAGAGAGTCGGACACGACTGAGCGACTGAACTGACCATTCACTGTCTTAGCCCCAACATCAAGGACAAACCTGACAAAATAAGTAACTGTTGACACCTTCAAGATAACCTACACCCTGCATAAAGGTATGAAATTCTGACAAGTTTCAAACTGTAAATGCAGAAAAGACTGCCTGAGGTAAGGTCCTATTCCATGTCCATACTTCCCAACTACAATTCAGACCAAAAATGTCAACTCTATACTTTTAGCTCCTGCTCCAACTTGAACACCATCTTCTCACCTTCTCCCTCCCAAACCCAACCATAATTTATTCTGGTTTAGAACAGTTTCTCACCTTACTGAATATAGATGGGAAAATAATCCTCCCGGTGAGCCTCTTTCAAGGCTACCTCTTCTTTTCTCATTTAAGTGTTCCAAAATTCCTCCAGCCTCATACTTGGATCCACAGGTGTTCTCCCTAGTCTCTTCCTCCCTTGGCTCTTCGGACTAAATCTGCCAATGCGCACCCTATTTCTTTCATAACTATTAAGTAATCCTCATTTCCTCATCTCCGTTTCTTTTCCTCCTCTGCACTTCTTATCCATCATTAGGCCCTTTAAAACTGTTTTAAAAAATTACTGCTGAAAATACCCTAAGTAAACCCAGTGATCATTTTTCAGTTATCAGAATTCTTTACTTTCAAATTCAACTGAGTTCTCAGTTACAACCGCAAAACTGACTATCTTTTTCCCACTATTTTCAACATCTCTTGGACTTGAACCTGTTCCCATGATCCTTAGTTCTCCAAATGGGGTGTCTCACACATCAAATCTCCTTTCTCTAAACTCAGTTGTCTGGAAAGCTCAAACATACTTCTGGATTCCTCTTACCACCTGAGTGCAAGAGACAGATGTGTTCACCATACCCACTGCTCAGCCTCTCATCTTTTTCGAATGATCAGCTCACATCATGCTTCACAAAGAGATTCTCCTAGATGTTCCAGAGATAGCAAAGACTAAACTCCCTTTTCTCCAAAAAAACACCACCGCTTTCCAATCCTACTGTCAAGAGTATGACTACATATCTGGGAGTAACTTTAAAGTGTTGATTTCTTTTCTTGCTCTTCCAGTGATCACTCACTAAAATCATAACAGAAAGACTACTGGGAAGACTGCTGCATTAGAAAACAAGACAAGAAGTTAACTTCACATTATCACCACCTGTCTGTCCAACCCCTATTAACAGTGCCACCTATGGCTCCCAAATAAAAGCCAGATCATTTAAAAAACCATTGCCAAATGGTCTTCACCAGCAAGACTTTCCAAAGCATTTGTAACAATTTTCATTACAACTTAAATCTAGAATGGTATGATATATTGATCTGATAACACTCTCAAGGGCTTCCCTGATAGCCCAGTTGGTAAAGAATCCACCTGCAATGCAGGAGACTCCAGTTCGAATCCAGGATCAGGAAGATCTGCTGGCGAAGGGTTAGGCTATCCGCTTTAGTATTCTTGGACTTCCCTTGTGGCTCAGCTGGTAAAGAATCCACTTGCAGTATGGAAGACCTGGGTTTGACCCCTAGGTTGGGAAGATCCCCTAGAGGAGGGAATGGCTACTCACTTCTATACACTGATCTGATAACATAAAATACTGTATTTCAATCATAAGGCATTATCTTCAGAACCTTACCTTTATACCTGTTAACCCAGTGGCCAACTGCACAATATCATATGCAAGTTTGGATTTTTCTGCCTCCACAAATGGATCAGAGAATGCTCGGCCATGGAATCTTTTAAATCCTTGGACTGTGTTCTTTGCATTGGAAATTACCTAAGAGAAAGGATATCAGAGTTAAAGAGTAGAAAGACTATTACAACAGCAATTAAATTGGGGGGGAGATTCAAAAATCTCAGGATTAAATTAGAATCCTTTTCATGCCACAACCTTTCCTTCCTAGTTTGTTTCCTCCAGCACTAAACCTTTCTAAATGATGCCTTCTGAAGTGAGGAGTGATGAACCTATACAGGTCACATAGTGGCAGGCTAGGACCAGGGCCCAGTTTGTCTTACTTCCTCAGTAAGACAGATCATTACCCTTCATACTTCTAATGAACCTTTATATTAAATAATTTTTATCTTTTAAAAATTACCTGTAGTTTGTGATTCAAACTTTCCAGGAGTCAATCCAACAGTATATATTAATCCAGTTATTCTAGTGAATGAAACTTACCATAAAGAAAAAACAGATGACACTAAGCCCACGAAGACAAATGCAGATAAACTAACACAGTATTATTTATCACAACAGAAAATTGGAAAAGAGCCTAGAGGGTCAACGACAGGGAAATGAGTAAACAAATTATAGTCTATCCATACAATGGACAAATTATTTTAGAAGTCTGGAGACAAGTATCTCTATGATATGATGTCACCTTCTTAGAGTGGGGGAGAAAAACACTTATATGCTTATAATATAAAAGGTTACACATTAAGACAGTAACAGTGATTTTTGGACAATGGTAGGATGCTAACTTCTAAATGCCTTATACTCGTACACCTGCATTTCCTAATGTATCTCTAACAAAAACTACTGTACTTTATGAAAAAAATGCTGGCAAAGATATTCGAAAACTGAAAATGAATTTCTGCTCAAGACTTATGGACTCTTCTTCCCAATGCAGGAGTGCAACAAGTCCCAAGGAAAAACAACAACAGAGCTCCTCTGAATCCAATATGTCAAAGGCACAAACAGAAGTTCTTTTGTAAAAACAATATGAAGCCTCCAAAGTCAGGCTCTGCTTCAGTAAGCTGCCAAGAAATTCAACACCACAATAACTATGTCAACCTAGAACTAGGCAGCCAGTTTAGTATAACAACTATTCTCAATAATGAAAGCAAGTTTAAAACCAAAACAGCTCTGTATTTGCTACCTGCTGTCTCCTAAAACATCTTGAACTTTCTGCAACTTATAAAACACCCAATTTAATTAAAAATCAATTGGTCAAGCACCATTTGGTGGGGGCTTATAAATCTTAGGCCCAGACTGGTCCAGAAAGACAGTTATCATTCTATTATGTTGCTCCAGACTGAACTATAGAAAGATCTAACATGGAACTCCTTAACTTTATAGCAACCTCAGGCACTGAGAAAAATACAACTCTTCAAGTTCTGCTGCTCTGCTTACTGAGAAACAAGCAAATAAGTCAGGCTCCTGGTTTAAAAGTAAACTAACGGTAAGTGTGCTTCTCCAAGTATGCTTTCCTTCCTTGAGAACCCTGATCAACAAGGTCAAATCTAGAGACAACACTGACCCTAAATATGAGTAAGATGGAAATTCAACAAGACAGATTTTACCGATTATTTTAAATATCCAGGGGGGAAAAATTGTTAACAACAACTCAGGAACAAGTAAAACCTTGCATTAACAGTGTCCAGGTAAAACACATCCTGGTAGTTTGCATTAAACAGACCACTGTTCGTGCTATTTTAAAAAGCTGTTTGCTTCTCACTCAGGTACATGAGAATAGGTTTGTCTCTCAGTTGTACACGTAGGGGCTCCCAGTGCTCCACACACAATGGGCACTGAAAGAGCTGCTGCATGTGAAGGATGGACCAACCACAGAAATAAGAAAAAAAACAGAACTCTACCTGGCTTTTAGCTGCTGCTCCAATTGAGCGATTCTTAGGTCCAAAAGAAATGCAAGCCCTAAAAGATAAAACAAACATTTAAGCATTAAACCTTACTGCAACATTAGATCCAAAACCAGAGCAGACAAGATTTCTGAGTCTCAGCCAAAAAGCCCTGTTTTTTTAACTGCACACAATAAGTCTATGATTTTGACCTTTCTACTGAGTAAAACTGTCCACGGAATGCACTGCTTCTTAGAATAATGGGAATTCTGTCACTGAGATGTTGAAGCACAAGTCTGATATGACCATCTGTCTAAAAGACTAGAGAAAGGTGGACTAAACCAGTCTCCACTATCCTCTAATTCTTCAAGTCTGGTGTTCAAAATTCCAACAGAAAATAATATGCTGTCATATTAACACATCAATTAAATGTTCTTTGTGTTTTATAAACAGCTCATAACTTCGCCAAGAAAGTAGTCTACAAGCCCTGAAAACAACTCTTATCTTATTGTAAATATATGGAAAGTTATTTTTCTACTAGTTTTCAAGGACTCAATTTTTCTTTTTTTAAAAAAAAGACAATTTCTGACAAGGAACTTCATTCCCACTTCTGAACACATTCCTCCAAATCAATTCATATACTGCCTGCTGGTTTCACCTATATGACACTTATTTTAGAAAGCAAAATTTATACCTGCTTAAAGGTATAAATACTTTAAAATACCGTGTTTAAGCTTAGAAAGTCAGTTATACTTGGGAGTTGATGCCTCTGTTATCACGGCCTCTATGCTTCTCCCTGTGTTTCACTCTGGAACCTTGCCTGTGTTCCCTTTACTCTCATATTCTTACGTTGCCTCCCTTTCCAGGGGCAGATTTCTCTCAAACTAAGATCAAATTCACCCATGCCACCCAAAAAATTCTAAAAGACAAAGTTCTTCCCAGAGTCCATTTCCCCCTCAGGTTAGTAAACCCTTCTACTCCTACATTATTACTAAAGTAATAAATTGCTTATGTGCACTATCTTATTTAATCCTCATAAGCACCCTATCTTATTTCTACCGTATAGAAGAGGAAACTGAGTCCATAAAAAGGTATTATAGGTAAATGCATCCCAAGTCATAAAATCTGAAAACAACAGGAGTCAGGACTATAGATCATTTCTCCACTAGCTAGCTTTCATCTCCCTAGCCTCCCTGGACCCCTAATTTTTCTAATTTAGTGGAATGAGGAGGAATGAAGCTCTGGCGCCATACTGCCTTGGTCCAAATCTGACACAGTTAAATAGAACCATTTCACTTAGATAAACTTACTCTGTGCCTCAACAGCCCTTTCCAAGTCCCAGAGCAGTTATAGGCAGCTATGCCCTGTATCCATACAGTATAGTCTGGGATCTCATGAGATTTCCTAAGAACTCTAAGCTCTACAGGCCAGGAACATGCTGGGAGAGCCCTTCAAGAAGCACAGGTGTCAAGATCAGCCTTCCTGCAAATAGACGACCTATCACTTAAAAAAAAAATTTCCTGAGTACTTACACTTACCTGTCTCTCCTATAGTGGTGCTAGAACCTGCCTGTCAATGTGGCAGATAACAGACATGGGTTCGATCCCTGGGTCATGAAGATCCCCTGGAGGAGGGCACAGCAACCCACTCCAGTATTCTTGCCTAGAGAATCCCATGGACAAAAGAGCCTGGAGAGCTCCAGTCCATAGGGTCGCAAAGAGTCAAACATGACGGAGTGACTGAACACACATGCATATCACAGCCCATAAAGCCCTTTAGGAAACTGCCCACTGTAATCTCATCCACTCCACTCACCCTCTCCACTGCTTCTAGCCTATACATGCAAACATACATCTTTCCAAAAGCCATCAGATCTGAATTTCTAAGATGTATCCCAACAAAACTAAAAGCCCATATTATTCATCTTTGTTTCCTGCAGCCGTTTTCAAATCTTCATCTCCTCAAAACAGGACAAGCTCTAAGCATGAAAAAATTAATGTCCCCAACTTTACTTTTATAAGGTTTAATTTTCTACCTTGGTAACTGTTTTGCTTCTACTTATCTTCCAAACAAAACGAATTACCAACAAATAGGGTCCAGATTCCTTAATGTAGAACTTAAGGCCTCTCATAATTCCAACCCCACTCCCATTTTCCAGCTGCATCTCATGCACACTGTGCCTCAACACAAGTCAGGCAGTCTTCCAATCTTCCTGCTTTGCTCTATCACTCTCACCACCTGAAATGCCCTGGTCCTTCTAAATCTCACTCATTTCCCAGAAACAGCACACACTTTGTGATGTTTGTGATGCATTCCCAATTCCTCTCAAGTAGAAGTTAATCACTTCAACCTCTTACAACTTACTGGACTTTGGGCAATGCAAATGTAGAACACGTCCACCATCACGCAATGTTCTACTGTGCAGAGCTGCTCCAAGCAATGTTCTGTGTGAAGTCAGTTAACATTTTCACCTATCCTTAAAAACGACATATCCTTAACAGTAATAGTTTGCAAGTGTCTCATAGATTTTGAAAGGCCGAATACAAGTTTGTCTCAGTTCAAATTATTCATCCTCTTATTTGTCTATGCATGCACATGCTACAAACAGTTCCCCACTTCTGCTACAAAGCAATCAAATCTTACTAATGGAACATCAATCTTTACCACATAATATAGCACACACCTCAAACAAAGCATAGCTCTTGTAAAGTACTGGCAGAGTTCACACTCTTGTCATATTGTAGAAAATCACTAATATATTATTATATAACGTTTACATTCTAAAACAAGTTCTGTAACAAGCCAACTATTACACTACAGAAAGAAATCCTTGGCTTTTCCACTCTATCAACTTGACTGAGTACAACGTATGTACAGTTTGAAGGGGAAAAAAAGGGCTCAGGCTCTAGAATTAGACAATATGAGTCTGTCTGAATCCCTTCTCTAGCTTTCAAGCTGTGTGACCTGTGGTATTTAACGTCTCTGAAATTCAATTTGCTCATCTCTAAAATAGGGAGGATTACATATGGTTGCTCTAAGGACTAAATCTGTTGATCCACTTTTGAAAGTGAAAGTCGCTCAGTCGTGTCCAACTCTGTGGGACCCCATGGACTGTACAGTCCATTGGAACTCTCCAGGCCAGAATACTGGAGTGGATAGCCTTTCCCTTCTCCAGCGGATCTTCCCGACCCAGGAACTGATCCTAATCGAATCAGATCCTGCATTGCAAGCCGATTCTGTACCAACTGAGCTATCAGAGATCCACTTTTAAAGGGCTTTATTATCAGAGACTGGCACATCAATAATATTAGCTATTATTAATCCTCCAACAGTTTCAAGTTTTATACAAAAAACATACCAACTAAGGAGTTCCCCAATGGCTTAGTGGTTAGGATTCAGGGCTTTCACTGCAGTGGCCTGGGTTTAATCACTAGTCAAGGAACTGAGATTCCACAAGCTGAGCAGATGGCCAAAACAAGATGAAAATATACCAAATAGTTTGCCCTGAAAGTTCTACTTCACCTTCTCAAACTATTTACTAAAACCCACTCAGTCATCTTTAAATCATAAGAAATAAAAATTCTACCATTTCCTTCTCAACAGGACAACTGAATGAGATCAGTATGTTAAACAGCACTAACCGCAGAGGTTTTTCAACTACAAGCTTACAAATATTTAAATATGAAAAGGGTCCGAAAAGATTACATCAGATACTGGGGCCACCACTAGAACAATCTCATTGCAGAAAATTAGCAAAGTGTAAAGAAGAAAGTAAGTATTATCAGCAACTCCACAACCAAAACCCTCCCCCCATAAATGGCCACCACTACCATTTAGGTAAGTATTTCTATCCAATCCTAATAAATAATTATTTTAAAAACAGAAGCTACATACCCCCAGTAAATTTGTTTCTCAACAAACATGCTCTAAAATCTTCAGTAACTGAATAATTCTGTCCGAGTTTTGATAGCAAACCAGATATTTAAAGTAAACATGTACCACTTACCACTCACCAGGATATTCAAAATTTGCACACAGCCTATATGGAATCCCCACGTATGGCAGGAAGCCCTTCATCCAAGCAGGTCAAGTTCTCTTGTTCTACAGCTTTCATTGTTGAACCTTTCTATGCCAGGCAGTGCACTAAGCATTCTACATTTGCTTCTCCCACACACTCTGAGAAAAGAACTATTACTGACCCTACTTTGTAAATGAAGAATTGAATAAAGTCGTTATGTGCCTAGAAACATAACTAGAGTCCAGCATTCAAAATCAGGACTCTCAAACTCCAAATCCTATCCATAAACATACTTTTGTAATGCTTACAAAACCCTCTAGATTTATCCCTACTTCTATGCCTTCACTGAGACTGTCCCAATCCAGGCTCCGTTATTCTAACCCTATTTGCAAGTCCCAGTCCTGCCTTTCCATATCACCCATCCCCCACTAATGCTCCCTCTCCATTCAACTTGTACTTAATTAAGGTATGTACTTAATAACTTCACCTGTAATTATACTCTACCCTTATTCTATTTACTGTTGCTTTCATACTTCCAACTAGACTGATTCCAAGAGCCCTCCACAGTAGGGCTCTTTATCTTACACTTCCCCTATATTCCACACAAGGCTAACAACGCTGCTAAGAACAGTAGTACTCAAGACACTTGCTACTTGACTGATACTACTTTCCCTCCATTCCAAATTACAGGTTGACATCAAAAAGTTAATTTAAATCAAGTTCAAGACATCTCTGTTCTAATCTTTAAGTCCTAGAAAAAATAATCCATTTAAACTAGGTAACAATGTTGTTCTCCTTCCTGGGTATGAGATACCACTGACCAAACATTTATGCACATTCTAATAGGATATTACCAACAGCTGCAACCAGCACAGATCCTTAAAAGGTAGCTTCATGTTTATATGTGTGTGTAGAACTGTTCTCAGGATATGAAGACAGCTGTTGCTCTAATTCAATGTTTTAAACAATATAAGAAAATGAGTTTTACAGAGAACCTACAAGAGTATTTAGACTATTAAATAAGAGATAATGGTGAAACTGGCATGAAAATGGTTACATTAATTAGTGTATCCCATGATCACTGCCTTAGCCCTGAGCTAGGAATACCCCAAACAGTATCAAACAGAACTCATACTTGCAGGCTGTGCAGTTTCTAAAGAACTGAACTCCTGAGTCAATAAGATTTGAACATTAAAAGCTACATATCTGGTAAGTGCTAAAGGCAAAGTTCCATAGATTTCCTCTTACTGTCCCAATGTAGTCTGTTAATAAAGAGAAATAATAAAAAATACAAAAAGGTAATAAAAGCAGTATTAAACACTTAGGGAGTATTCTAAATACTTTATGTAATTTTAACTCATAATCCTCACAAACTCCAGTGAAACAGAGAAATCACTTATGTTCCTGGTGTGAATTAATCTCTTAAATTTTTGTAAAGTATTCAGGCAATATGCACTGAAATTCTAGGCATATATATATCCTTTGTCCAACCACATCTGGAAATCTATCCAACAAAAATAAAAGTATTAACATGCAAACATAAATATAAAAGACTATTTGTTGAAGATTATTTCTAATTGCAAAAATTTAGAAACCACCCCAACATTTGAGTAAAGCATGTTCAAGTCATAATATGGACTCATATACTTGAGGTGACTTCGTATTTACTGACTCTGAAAGATGTCTAAAACATAAGTGAAATAGTTACAAAATACTGTATGATCTTATTTGTTTATACGGGTATATCTGTATATTTACAAATATGAATATATACATATATTTATATGTATATTTGTATAAATCTAGAAAAGTCATGAAATGATATATATGTATATAACAGCAAATAATTAGGTAAGAAACAATTTTACTTAGTACTTTATTTTGTTGTTGTTGTGGCAAACAAGTATTTTGTTAAGTCAGGAAAAAAGTTATATCGGAAATCCAATTTAGAACCTGATGACAAAGTTTCTGTAGACTATGCCCACCAATTCTGTATACAAGCTTTTTAGTTCGAGTCTTTTTTTAAACTACTTTGATAACCTTCACAATTATATATGGGAAGTGTAAGTAGTCTAAAGCTTTGGTTAACAAATCAACTTTCCTTTTCATTGAACCCAAAAGATCCAAGTCATCTTGCAGCTCTACACAGATCTACAACATTTATTAAAGACATTTATTCTAGAGAGGAACGCTTTTCTTGCACAAATAACGTATCAGAAGTTAATCTGCCAGTTAACCAGAACCTATACTTATTTTCAGCTTTCCCTCTCAAAGGTAGGTATTGACAATTTCATCTCTTCAAATTCCTAATATATTGTTCTATTAGGAACTAAGTCCATGAAAATAATATAAATTATTCATATACAGAATGCTTTTCTTAGGTAACTCATCTCTACCCTGTAAACTCTGCATAATGCAGTCCAACTCTCCTCTAAAGTTTGGCAGTCCGTTAACATTTCAATTCCAAAGCTTTAAGGTTGTACTCTTTCTATTATAATAATCCAACTAAACATAAAAATAGGCTTTCCATCTTATACCAAAGCCTATGGTCATAAAATGTCAACACTCATAATTTAGAACTCCACAGTTTATCTCTAAGCCGCCCACACTTTCCTCCCGGTTCCATACCAGTGGAGAGCAACAGCAACTCCCACGTGGACCAAATATTGCAGTAGCCTCCTAAGTATCCTCGGGTGCAACAGGCTTCTCTCGCCCTTCTCAAATAAATCCACTCTCCACAAAAAAAGCCAATCACATTTTTAAAGTATCAATTGAATCACCTCCCACAGCACCTAGATAAAAATCTAAGATTTGCAATGCCTTACCATGATCTAATCCACCCTGCCTAACCTCTCTCTAGATTCAGTTCAACATTCCTTCAAATGGCCAAAATCCCCTCAGTAGTGTCAAATGTGCCAAGTTCTGGTCTTCCTCACCTGCTATTTCTTTTGCCTAAACAACTCTTGCTCACTCCCACCACAGATCTCCATGGTAAAACCCTATTCATCCTCCAGGTTACATCTTAAATGACACTTTTTTAAGAATGCTTTCCACCAGCCCTCATATCCACTTAAATTAGGTCCCCCATCACTGTTTTCCATACTTTCCCATCAGGGTCCTTACCGCAGTCAGTAATTATACATTTAACATTTGGCTCTGCCCACCAGGCATGTGTCCATGATGGAAGGATCTTATTTGCTGAGAAAGCAAGGATCTCTTTCAGGTAAAATTCAACTAGCCCCTCAAAAATGGAAATCAAATCCTGTCGTACCCACATACTGAAATGAGTTACGTCTACTGCCATACCACTCTGAACGCTCCCGATCTCATCTGAAATGCGTTACTTTCATAATACTCAATCCTCCATTTCATTCCACTCTCACACTCAAGCAAACCTACATCAGTCCCTGTGTATGTTTGAGGTATAAATCCATGCTTTGGTAATTACTTAAAAAAAAAAAAAAAATCAACCTTTCTGACCCCATGTTCTACTTAACCAAAGACTCCAAGACTAAAATCGAAGCAAATCAAGATCATAATTCAAAAATTTAAAAAAAAAAATCCTTTCTGCCCCCATGTTCTACTTAACCAAAGACTCCAAGGCAGAAATCGAAGCTAATCAAGATCATAGTTCAAAAATTACTTGAACGTATGGCATCTAAGTTTCCAAGAGATATAAGGAAAACTATTTTTAAACAGACATTCTTTGTCACAATTACATGGTTTATCTATCCTTTCCTGAAACAACTCTTTCAGTTCCAAATGATGAGATTCACGGTAATTCTGTTACAGTTCCTATCTGTCTAAAGGAGAAGGATGGGGCATCATAATAGTCTAAAAAGAAAGGTCAGGAACATTTCATTCTAATACCTGATATTCTTACCTTTGGAGCTAAATAAAATATGCTCACTTCTAGGTGGTAAAAAGACCCAAAAGTTACAGGATTAACTCAGTGCTCTAGTCCTTTTAACTTCTTGAGGAAAACTATCTCTACAGATGAAGCACAACAGGATCCAGAAAGACAGTAACAAACAGGAAATTAATGCTTAAATACTTTAAAAACTTCAGTGTACAATACACTTGCCTGGAAATACAAATTAGATGCACTATTACAAACTATGAAGATGGGAGGGTGGGGGATTGGGTTGTGGCTGTTAATGAGTACAGGGTTTCTCTTGTGGGGAAAAGAAACTGTTAAAATTGTGTTGATAATTGCACAACTGTGACTACACTAAAAATCAATTGTACACTTTTAAAGAGTTAATTAACTGTACTGTATGTGAATTATATCTCATTAATGCTGTTAAAAACTACAAAATTGAGAAAGGAACATCAAACTGAGATTTTGAATCTGGGATGGGTTTTCGGGGAAGCACTTGGGTTAAGTCTAAAATAAGAGGTAGAAATCTGATACGTTTAAGGAAAATATTGTCAGTTTGGTAAACGGAGCAATCGAGTTGGCCAGAAATCTATCGCTGAAGCTTAACAAAAACCAGGGCAAAAAAGGAGCCTTAGAACAGAGGCCCTTAATGAGACACAATGAGAACCAAACAAATAATACGAAACTTCTTAAAAGATTTTGTCCAAAAGGAAGACAATGATTGAAAGGTACCTCTAAGTATACAAGCAGATTCTTACTTACCCTATGCAAGGAAAAACGTGGGTGAGTCATTATTTTTTTTAGTGCTGTCTCTTTATTGGTCCCATAACTTACTATAGGTTCTTCTAAAAGTCAAAGTGAGCCCCTGTGTCATTCATTAACAATTGGGACCAACACCCTGGCTGGAATGTATATTACCGTAAAAGTGGAACGCTGTTGGGGTGGATGCGCACAGGATAGCAGAAAATGACAAAACACAGTTCAATACACTACTGAAGCGACGTGAAAAACCAAAGTGAATGCAAAGGTATCCAAAAGGCATCGATTTTATTATATCTTTTTCTGAATCTTTCCGTGCCAAGCCAATCTTGAGATCTCCGGTGCTCCGACTCCCTCTCTTCCGGGCGCCACCCCACCCCCACTCACGTGGGACTCTGGCCGCTGCATGGTCTTACGCCTGCCGGCAGATGCCAGAAGCGGTTCAATTAAACTTTTATTAAGCGCTTGCTGTGTGCAAAGCCCCGAACTCTGTGCTGGCCTGAAGAAACGTTAGTACACTCGGCGCCTACAATGTGCCTTCTCAAAGAGGGTCTCGGTCCATCCCACATCCCAAGCCTGCCTTCCCTCCAGTTCCTACCCATGGCCTCCAATAGTCCAAGGAACCACTCACAGCCCTTGTTCGGCCGGCCGGTCACAGAAAAAAGGCGTCGCCCTTAGCGCAGACCCACAAGAAGGGTCGCAGCCCCTAATGACCTAAAACCCAATGGGGTTCCCTACCAACCGGAGCCTCGGCTCGGAACGGAGGTGACTGGCCGGTCCGCGTTCCCCAAACCGCGAGGGTCACAGCCCGGACAAGCGCTACCTCCCCACCCCCAGTGCACGCGGCTAGCCTGGCCCACACTCACGGCGTGCAGCGGTCGCTGTACTCATTAGCGATCGTTTCGATGCCGCCGGCGCGGGCTACAGCGACGTAGCAGCTCTGGAACCCCAGGTCTATGCCCACCACCGACATGGCGCCGGCTACAGCTCAGGCTCCAGCCCAGGTCCGGCCGGCAAGAGAAGACACGGACCCCGGCGGGGCTGGCGCGCAGAAAGCTGGCCGCGTGGGACAGGGGGACCTGGGATAGTGGGGGACGTGCGAAGATCCGCGCGAGCGCCTAGGGTCTCGGAAAGAGGGCAGCGCTGAGGGCACTGCTCAGGCCGGCTCCGGCTCAGCGGCCGCACAGTGGGCGCCGGTAGCGGGGGCGGAGAAGATCTCGAAAGATCTCGTTGCGACGAGAGTAAAGCTGCAGCGCGAGAACTGAGAGGGAATGTTCTCGCGAGACCCTGTCTCAGCTGCCTTTCTTCCTGAGGCTCCGCCCCCCAGTTACGTACAAGAGTGCGTCAAGCCCAGGCCCAAGATACAGAGGAGCGACAGAGAAGCCGAAAGATAGTTGGGAGGCGGAGCTGGTCACTGAGCCTGCGCACAGAACGCGCCGCAGCACTCCCTGCAGCGGTAAAGAGCAGTGGAGCACCTCCTTTCCAGTAGAAAGTAGGAGGGAGAGCAGTTTTGAGGCAAAAACTGAGGAAGTGCTTCTGGCCTACTTCCGTCTTTTTTATTTATCTCAAAGGAAGTTCTGGTTGTGGCACCTCCTACGCCCCACCTTGTGTAGGGAAGTGGGATCGCAAAATGATTTTCAAAGTCCAGAGGGACTTCTCATCTACTCTGCTTGGGGAAGGTTACTGGGCGAAGGAGGCCTCCTTTGAAACGCGACCCTCAGCAGAGTGTTCGATCGAGCTCTGTCAAAGACAGTGCCCTCTGCACCGGAGGCCAGGACTCCACCTTGTTTTTTGTTCGTCAGCCTTGTCGCACCCTTTTCTGAACCACTCTTGCAGTTAGGTCAGATTGAGGGGCCTACAGCACGTAAGACTTTCAGCCCCCAACCCATTCTAACCACAAGTCTTGAACTCGATTCCTGACACACAGAAATAGATGATATGCTCCTGGTAAGTGGCAGGATGAAATTGAAGGTAGCCACCTCATGCAAAGAGTTGACTCATTGGAAAAGACTCTGATGCTGGGAAGGATTGGGGGCAGGAGGAGAAGGGGACGATCGAGGATGAGATGGCTGGATGGCATCACTAACTCGATGGACTTGAGTCTGAGTGAACTCCGGGAGATGATGAACAGGGAGGCCTGGCGTGCTGTGATTCATGGGGTCGCAAAGAGTCGGACACGACTGAGCGACTGAACTGAACTGGACTGAATCTTCAGGGCCCCTTACTTGCTTGGGCATCTGGAAGAGAGAAGCTTCTGAAAGTGGCTTCAAGGTGTGGAGGGGAAGCCACCTGGCAATCAGGAAGCAATTCTAAGTATTCAGCATTTCTGATGAATTGCTGAAAGATAGCTCAGAAAACAAGGAGTCTGAATCTCCATGTCTCCACTGATTTGTTGTGATGTCTTGTTACAAGTCGGACACGACTGACTAAGCACAGCACCTTGTTATAAGTATTTACTCTGATTTTTTTAAGGGCCGCTGACACTGAATAAGCCTCCCTGTCCATCACCAACTCCCGGAGTTCACTCAAACTCAGATCCATCGAGTTGATGACGCCATCCAGCCATCTCATCCTCTGTCGTCCCCTTTTCCTTCTGCTCCCAATTCCTCCCAGCATCAGTCTTTTCCAATGAGTCAACTCTTGGAATGCATGAGGTGGCCAAAGTTACCTTTAGGAGCTTAAGTCCCCTAAAACCCAAATCCAACTGGTCACAAGAGTAGGTAAAGGAGTAAATGGAGTCCCAGTGACAGGTAGCAAGTTTGAGCCACTCATAATTGGGAGGGGAGAGGCAGAGAAAGCTTTTTATGTTTGAATTTTTCTTATTTTGCCATAAAATATGAATTTTATTTCATACCTGCTACCTAAGAAAGCTCCTCAGTCTCTAGGAGCAATGCCTAAAACCCAGGTTGTGTGCCTTTAAACTCGTTAGCTACCACATGTGGTGGTTTAGTCCTTAAGATGTAGCCTACTGTTTACGACCCCATGGACTGTAGCACACTAGGCTTCTCTGTCCATGGGATTTCCCAGGAAGAATACTGGAGGAGGTTGCCATTTTCTTCTCCAGGGGGTCTTCCCAACTCAGGGATGGAACCTGGGTCTCCTACATTGCAGGTGAATTCATTACCAACTGAGTCAGGAAGGAATCACCACATGGTTCTCAAATTTTGGCTGAATCATACCTGTTTTTGTCTTCAAAAACAAGTACAGAGTGTGCCCTCAGGCTATAATAAGAGGTGTAAAGACAGAAAGAAAACCTTTAAAAAAGAGGGCAAGGACAGATGCTATACACCCCTATTCACAGTGTTACCACAACAGTCAAAGTTGGGAATAACCAAATGTCCACTGATGCATGAATTTTTTTAGCACGTGGTATCAGTTCAGTTCAGTCGCTCAGTCGTGTCCGACTCTGCGAACCCATGAATCGCAACACACCAGACCTCCCTGTCCATCACCAACTCCCAGAGTTCACTCAGACTCACGTTCATCGAGTCAGTGATGCCATCCAGCCATCTCATCCTCTGTCATCTATACCCTGCTTATTTAATTTATATGCAGAGTTCAGTTCATTTCAGTAGCTCAGTCGTGTCCGACTGCGACCCCATGAATCGCAGCACGCCAGGCCTCCCTGTCCATTACCAACTCCCGGAGTTCACTCAAACTCACATCCATCAAGTCAGTGATGCCATCCAGCCATCTCATCCTCTGTCGTCCCTTTTTCCTCCTGCCCCTAATCCCTCCCAGCATCAGAGTCTTTTCTAATGAGTCAACTCTTTGCATGAGGTGGCCAAAGTCCTGGAGTTTCAGCTTTAGCATCATTCCTTCCAAAGAAATCCCAGGGGTGATCTTCAGAATGGACTGGTTGGATCTCCTTGCAGTCCAAGGGACTCTCAAGAGCCTTCTCCAGCACCACAGTTCAAAAGCATCAATTCTTCGGCACTCAGCCTTCTTCACAGTCCAACTCTCACATCCATACATGACCACTGGAAAAACCATAGCCTTGACTACAGCATATGAAATGCCAGGTTGGATGAAGCACAAGCTGGAATCAAGATTGCCAGTAGAAATAGCAATAACGTCAGATATGCAGATATCACCACCCTTATGGCAGAAAATGAAGAGGAACTAAAGAGCCTCTTGACAAATGTGAAAGAGGAGAGTGAAAAAGCTGGCTTATAACTCAACATTTTTAAAAAAATGAAGACCATGGCATCTGGTCCCATCACTTCATGCCAAACAGATGGGAAACAATGGAAACAGTAAGAGACTTTATTTTCTTGGGCTCCAAAGTCACTGTGGATCATGACTGCAGCCATGAAATTAAAAGACTTAGAAGCTTGCTCCTTGGAGGAAAAGCTATAACAAACCTATACAGCATATTAAAAAGCAGAGACATTACTTGCCACCAAAGATCCATATAGTCAAAGCTATGGTTTTGCCAGTAGTCATGTATGGATGTGAGATTTGGACCATAAAGAAGCCTGAGCGCCAAAGGATTGATGTTTTTGAACTGTGGTCTTGGAGAAGACTCTTGAGAGTCCTTTGGACAGCAAGGAGAGATCAGTCAATCCTAAAGGAAATCAATCGTGAATATTCACTGGAAGACTGATGCTGAAAGCTCCAATACTTTGACCACCAATGTGAAGAGCCAACTCTTTAGAAAAGACCCTGATGCTGGGAAAGATTGAAGGCAGGAGGAGAAGGGGACGACAGGAGGAGATGATTGGATTGCACCACTGATTTAATGAGTTTGAATAAGCTCCAGGAGACTATGAAGGACAGGGAGGCCTGGCATGCTGCAGTCCATAGAATCACAGAGTCAAAAGTGACTGAAGAATAAATTCACCTATGACGCAATATTATACAGACTAAAAGGAACAAAATCCTAACACACTGCAATATGAATGAGCCTTGAAAACACCATGCTAAGTCAAAGAAGCTAAACATAAAAAATATATATATTGACTATGTTTACACGAGGCGCCTAGACTAGGCAAATTCATAGAGATAGAAAATAGAATACTGGGAAAAGAAACTTAAAAAAAAATGGAATAGTGGTCACTAGGGGCTGGCTGGTGAAGGAGATGCAGGTTTGATTCCTGAGTTAGGAAGATGCCCTTCAGGAGGGAATGGCAATCCATTCCAGTATTATTGCCTGGAAAATCCCATGGATGGAGGAGCCTGGCAGGCTATAGTCCATGGGGTTGCAAAGAGTCAGGGGAGACTGAGCGCACACCCACACACACGTGTGCGTGCAAAGGGCTGGCTGGTAGCTGGGGTTAGAGAGTTATTGTTTAATAGGTACAGTTTCAGTCTGGGATAATGAAAAAGCTCTGAATGGATAGTGGTGATGGTTGCACAACAGTGTGAACATACATAATGCCACTGATTTGTGCTCTTTACAGTGGTTATAATGGGGCTTCCCTGGTGATCCAGTGCAGGGGACCCGGGTTCAATCTTTGCATGCCATGGAGCAACTAAGCCCATGCATCCCAACTACTCCAGAGCCCACAGTCTGGAGCCTGCAAGCCATAATTGCTGAAGCCCTTGAACCTAGAGCCGAGGCTCTGCAGTAAGAGAAGCCACCACAATGAAAAGCCCACATATAGCAATGAAGACCCAGTGAAGCCAAAAATAACTAAATAAAAATAAATTAATTTTTAAAATGGTTAACATGGTAAGTTTTCTTATGTATATTTTGTTTCACTTAACCATCCTTCCTCTATCTCCTATTTTTTTCCCACCTAGACAGATATCAGTAACACCAAAGATATTATTGACCTTGCTTATTACAGAGTCCTGTCTCCATCTGTCTACTCTGGGTTATTAAGCACTGGACAAACAGAAACCAGTCTGTAAGCAGACTGGGTGGGGGAGGGGGGCACTTCGTGAAGAAAAAGAACCAGGCATGGCTTTCTTGATGTAAGAGATGCCATTTTTGGTGGAAGACTTTTTTTTGACCTATGCCTGGGCACAATGCTTTTGACTCTGTGGCTCACAATAAACTGTGGAAAATTCTGAAAGGGATGGGAATACCAGACCACCTGACCTGCCTCTTGAGAAACCTGTATGCAGGTCAGGAAGCAACAGTTAGAACTGGACATGGAACAACAGACTAGTTCCAAATAGGAAAAGGAGTATATCAAGGCTGTATATTGTCACCCTGCTTATTTAACTCATATGCAGAGTACATCATGAGAAACGCTGGGCTGGAAGAAGCACAAACTGGCATCAAGATTGCTGGGAGAAATATCAATAACCTCAGATATGCAGATGACACCACCCTTATGGCAGAAAGTGAAGAAGAACTCAAGAGCCTCTTGATGAAAGTGAAAGAGGAGAGTGGAAAGTTGGCTTAAAGCTCAACATTCAGAAAATGAAGATCATGGCATCAGGTCCCATCACTTCATGGCAGAGAGATGGGAAAACAGTGGCTGACTTTATTTTTCTGGGCTCCAAAATCACTGCACATGGTGACTGCAGCCATGAAATTAAAAGACGCTTACTCCTTGGAAGGAAATTTATGACCAACCTAGATAGCATATTCAAAAGCAGAGACATTACTTTGCCGACTAAGGTCCATCTAGTCAAGGCTATTGTTTTTCCAGTAGTCATGTATGGACATGAGAGTCGGACTATAAAGAAAGCCTGAGCACAGAAGAATTGATCCTTTTGAACTGTGGTGTTGAAGAAGACTCTTGAGAGTCCGTTGGACTGTAAGGAGATCCAACCAGTCTATCCTAAAGGAGATCAGTCCTAGGTGTTCATTGGAAGGACTGATGCTGAAGCTAAAACTCCAGTACTTTGGCCACCTGCTGCGAAGAGCTGACTTATTGGAAAAGACCCTGATGCTAGGAAAGATTGAGGGCAGGAGGAGAAGGGGAGGACAGAGGATGAGATTGCTGGATGGCATCATCGATTTGATGGACATGGGTTTGGGTAGACCCCGGGAGTTGGTGATGGACAGGGAGGCCTGGCGTGCTGCAGTTCATAGGGTCACAAAGAATCGAACACGACTGAGCGACTGAACTGAACTGGGCACAATGCTTGCCCTGTTCAAACAGGTCTCAGTAATTAACCATATTATCATAAGGAAAGTGAGGGAATGCAGGAATAAAGGAAAACTAGTCAAGAAACAAAAGTTCAGCAGTAGAAAACAGAGTTCTGGTTCCTTCTCAAAGGACATACATAATCTGATACACATCTTTTGAGTTCTATGGGAACTAAGGCCCCTGCCAAGGTGGAGGATGGAATGATGACGTTTCTTTTCTGACCCTTGTGGCTTCATTCACAATGTGTCTCAATTCTATGTCGAGAATTCTCAGCTCAAGCCCCTTCATGAATATGCATACACTACACAAGGCCTTTCATGGATATGCATTTACCCTTCCTTAGCTTAAAAATTCCGCAATTTGGTGTTCAGGGAAACACTGTTTTAGAAGATATCCCCAGTGTTCTCCATTCTAACTGCATGTAGTAAATCCTCTTTTCTCCCCATCTTTGGCTTGGTTGATTTTTAGCTCAACATCCACCAAAAGTAGAACCCAGTTTTCGGTAAACAAGCCTACCCTAGGGTGAAGTGTCTAAACTACCTAAAAGATCACTATGTCTGGGTTGTGGCCTCTCTGTCTTTTATCCTGTGGGAGGCCTCGACAACCTTAAGCTAAACTGGCAGAAACACATCCTTGATCTGTCTCAAACTTCATATCTACCTGCCTTATTTGCCTTGGCACAGCTTTTAGTTTAAAATACCCTATCAATCCTTTTAACAATTTGTCCTTCTCAAAATAAAGTATAGCTAACATCCGTCACACAGAGTGCTCATCCTGCTAAAAATAGTTTCCCTGATCATCAAACTTATAGCTCAAGAGGCTATTCTGGGATATTTAAATAAATGAAGTCAGAAAAAACGTTACTTAAGAATTTCAAAGAATAAAGGGACAAGTTGCCAAGAATCAACTGTAAAGCAGTAAGGTTGCCAAAATATTTAATGTTAAAGATACCATGGGTGTAGCACAAGTTCTTTTCATTTAGCAGAGCATTTTGAGTATTTTAGAAGGAACCTGTTAAATGCCTTTCTCTGACACAATAATTGAATATAGACTTCCCTGGTGGTCCAGTGGTTAAGAATCTGTCTGCCAGTGCAGGGGACATAGGTTTGATCCCTGGTCCAGGAAGATTCTGCATACCACCAGGCAACTAAGTCTGTGGGCCCAAGAGCCCATGGTCCATAAGAGAAGCCACTACAATGAGAAGCCCACACACTGCCACTAGAGAGTAGCTCCTACTTGCCACAACTAGAGAAAGTTTGCACACAGTAATGAAGAATCAGTGCAGCCATTAATAAAGATTTTTTAGAAAAAATTTTTAATAAATGTATTTTGTTCTAAGCAGTTAAGTGTTTGTTTATTTTAAATATACAGTGTTCATAGCCTGCTCACCATAAGACAAAATTCAGTTGGAAATTCATAATCTTCCCTACCAGGTGTCCAGTGGAGTCCTGTCCTACATTCTGCAGTGGCTTCTGGAATTATCTGTTTCACAAGTAAGCTGCAAGCTCAGATAATGGTGGTTTCTGACTTCCTTGGTACCACAGTGAGTAGACCAGGTCCCTTCATCAAACTGATGCCAAGCAGGGCCCAGAGGGACTCCTGGGCATGAAGGCCTTTTTGTCCCCCATTTCTTGTCAGCAAGACTCAACCCTCTGTGACCTTGTCTGAGTTCCAAAGGGCAGAACACTTACTGATTAAAGGAGAAGCAGAAGCAAAACCATGAGAGGCAAAACTAAAGGGACCAGAGAGACTCACCAAGATTAGGAGATGAGACCACCTGAGACCCCCCATATTTTCAGCCACCCCATCCTTTTGAAACTCTGCATAAGAAAGGATGAAAAACTGTTACTGCCTGGATCCTTATAGCATACTCCATCTAACTATATACATAAAACCTCTCCCCCAACCTACCAGGGAGTGAAGGCAAAGGACGGGTGGCAGAGTTCTTAAGGCACTAGCCTACTGTGTTTCCCTTTGCCTGGCAAAGTAATAAAGCCACTCTCTCTTTCTCCTCCATAACTCTGTCTCCATATTTCTGTTTGGGAGCCAAGATTTTGGGAACAGAACCAGCGCTCCTTTCTTGAACTCTAAAATTCTAACAACTCAGGAATAATGGTAATTACTCCATCTCCAGTTCCTACAGTATGTGCCACATTGTGCTGAGTTATTTGGGTATCTGTGCTGAGGTATTTTGGGTATAATCTATTTAATCTTCACAGCAAACCCATTAGGTAGGTGTTATTTTCCAATTTTAAAGATGAGAAAACAGACCTGATGGGGTTAAAGAGCTTGGTCAAAGTCACATAACTTTTAAAACTCTGATTTCAAAGTGGCCTCCTATAACTATACCACTGCTTTCTTTAAGCTCGTGTTCTTTATAAAGCCTCATTAGCGTGAAAATGTTAGTCGCTCAGTTGTGTCCAACTCCTTGGAACCCCATGGACTGTAGTCCACCAGGCTCATCTGTCCATGGAATTCTCCAGGCAAGAATACTGGAGTGGGTTGCCATGTCCTTCTCCAGGGGCTCTTCCCAACGTAGGGATCAAACCCACATCTCCTGTATTGCAGGCAGATTCTTTACCATCTGAGCCACCAAGAAGTATTAGAGCAAATATGTAAAATAAAAGAATTGTTGTTGTTCAGTCACTAAGTTGTGTAGGACTCTTTTCTCGACCCCATGGACTGCAGGACTCCAGGCTACAGAAGATTAAGAGAAATTAATTCATCTAGAGTCATTCACTATAGACCTTTTGGAAGACTTTCCTTACTTTCAATGTTTTTCTTGCCTGGAGAATCCCATGGATAGAGGAGCCTGGTAGGCTACAGTCCATGGGGTCACAAAGAGTCAGACACGACTAAGAGACTTTCACTCACTCACTTTTTAAAATTCGGTTAAACCAGCCTTTCCCAAGCTGCGTTCCATGAGATACTGAGGTTAATGATGTCATTTTAAAGGCTCTGAGAAAGCCTAAAATAAACCTGTTTAAACATTGTTTAATTTTAAGTACAAATGGAAATATAACAAGTATAAGTATGAAGAGTAGTATAACACAATTTCCCTGAAGGAGGAAATGGCAGCCCACTCCAGTATTCATGCCTGGGAATCCCATGGACAGAGGAGCCTGGTGGGCTACAGTCCATGAGGTCGCAAAGAGTTGGGCACGACTGAGCGTCTGAGCATGTAGCACAATTTAGTCTCTAGATTTTTTTTCCCCCTTAAGCATTTTTCTAATCATAACACTCTTTTGATATAGAAACTACCATTACAGTTCACCTCTAACTCCGAATTGGCTGAAATCCTAGTGTCCTTCCTCCTGCTATCATACTGTCTGCTTACATAGTAGCACTATGCTCTCACTCTGAGGCCCTTCCCCAAAGTCTCACTCTTTTCCCTTATTTGGGCTGATTACTCTTATGCATATGTCCTGCAGTATCATCAATCCCAACTCTTTCCCTCTTTATAATCTTAAAATGCTGGATACACTTACACAGAATTCTCCAGGCCACCAAGCTGATACCATCAGGAAAATTTAACCCCTTCATCTAGTTCCCTTGGTCACTGGTAATTCTCCTGACCTGACTCACAATCTCCTTACCTAATAAACTCCACCCTCTCCTCAACCAGCCCCAGACTCAGCCGCCTTCTACCTCTAGCAGCTGACGTTCCAACTCCACCCCCAAAGTCCAGCCTGTTGGTCTGGTCCGCTTAGGACAGAAACATGACTCTGACCTGCTCAGTCCAGTTTTGCTCTGGCTTGTCCTGTTCCTGAGTACAGAGGGACCCCCCGGCAGGGAGCTATCCTGCCATAGTAGCAGCTGGCATCTCTCCTCTACAAATTGCAAAACTCTTTTTATCATTTTTTGTTTAAAGTATCAAATTCTTCAGGACTCAGTGTATCCTGTGCTGGTTTCCCTTCAGCTAAATACAGCTCCTTTGTCTCAGGACAGAATGCTCTTTGCTTCTTGCTTTAAGACTCAAGAACAATGATTTTAAAAGGCCCTGGGCCCCATGATAATGATTCGCTTTTCAGGTTTCCTGATTGAAGAGGAATCTGGAGTGTGAATATTTATAATTTGATAAAGAATCAGTGTTACTATGAACAGTGTTATTATGAACAATTTTATATGGCATTCTGCCCAGGCATGGCTTCACAACTAAAGGACGACCATTTATTTTCTTGTGGACATGCAGCAAATGTTCAAATGCAATGTGAGTTCAAATTCTAAATATATCACAGACGATTACAGTTTGACACTCGAACACCAGCAGTGCAAACCTTAACTCAGAGGAGAATGACTAACAAGTTTTCCTGGCACTGGCACAGGAATCCATCCCCAAGGCCAAAGGCAGCAGCAATAGCAACAGCAGGCTGAAACAAGAGAAGGGATGACTTGAGTTCACTGAAAGCATCAGAGTTTCTCTTTCAGGCAAGACAAAGACAAGTCTGAAAAGAGGATAACCAGAAGAAGTTTCCACTATGGAGGTCCTATGAAACAAAACCATGAGAAGAACTTGATGTATTCTTGAAATGCTTTGAAAGAATTGGGTACTCGCAAAGAGTAAAAATGTGCGTAATAAGTCATTCTTCAGAACTGGATGACAAGCCCTTTAGGAATACTATTTAGTCTATTAAATATGGTTATATTGTGTGCCATTTCCACTGAAGGCAAAAGTTTACTTTTGAAAAAAAGCAATGACCTTAAAGATCTCAACCTAATATCCTTACTTGGTTCAGTGGTCTGTGATAGTGAGCAGAGCTTGGGATATCTTATTTTTATTCCAATAATGTTAGCACTTGTAAGAATTCAGGAAGGAGTAGCATACTTGTCTTTGGCATATCATCTTACCCTTAAACAAGATGAGACCCAGAGCCCCAAGAAGGCCCTACCATGCTAAAAGTTCTCTTCCAATCATTTAGAATGTCAGTGGAGTGACATTTACTTCTCTAAAAGCAAAATCCTCTTCCACACCAGAAAGGACACAGTGGCAACCTGGCATCTCCATGTAAATGAACAGAAAGTAAAATTACACGATGGAGTGGAAGCTCATGAATGAGCTCCCCACCACCCCCCCCCCCTTCTTCAATCACAAACACATACCACTCAGGCTTTATTTTCAGATTCCTTACGTGAGTGCCTTTCTCTAAAATCTTCAGTGGAATTTCCTAAAGCACTGCAATATTTGAGAGTTGCTGGTACTTGTGAATCAAGGCTGGGCACTTGCCCTGCCTGCCTCTCTCTCTTGACTAAAGGCGTGGTTGCCGGTAGCAGAACCATCATGTCAGAACTACAAGAGGGAACACAGTATAATGAAGCAGTAATAATTACAGCTGTGACCCTACAGCAGAAAAGACACAGACAAACAGAAGTAGAATTCCAGAAACAAATCCTAGTATGAGAAGTCAGTATAGGATAGATGGCATTTCATGATAGTGAGGGAGGGATGATGTTGGGATATTAGCTAACCTTTTGGGAAGAAAATTTTAGATCGCTACCTCAAACCTTATGCAAGAATATATTCCTTATAAATCAAATACTGGAGTATTCTTGCCTGGGGAATTCCATGGACAGAGGAGCCTAGAGGGCTACAGTCCATGGGGTCGTAAAAAGTCGGACACGACTGAATGACTGACACTTTCACACTTTCAGGGTATGCTAAGTGGTGGTGTTTGGTAGGTTAGTTGTATTAAATGCATTTTGACTTATTATATTTTCAACTTATGATGGGTTTATCGAGACATAACCCCATCATGGGCCAAGGAAGATCACAATCACAAGGGCTTCTTTTCTCATTGAGTTGCTTTGATCCGTTGTCTACCTTGCAGGACTGATGTGATGCATAAATAAAATGGTTACTAGAAAATGTACATTGCCTGACACATAGCAATTGCTCAAGAAAGTTAGAGATGGTTGTCGCTGTGCCTGAGATTTTTCCCAGTTGTCCCAGAGCTGGTGATTAGGGCTCACAGGTGAGAACAAAAAAGTACGAACTAACCTACACCCTTAAGAAAATTGCCAGTAATTGGAGCCGGGGACCTCCCCAAGAGAGCAGACAGAAAACAGCCTAGACATTTGCAGCCTCCTCCTCACTCCAGCTCTCCAGGCCTCTGTAAAGTGAGGAGGAGCGAAGGGCACACAGTGACTGACTTTCTGGGCAATGCAGAATTACTTCATGATGAGGAGAGACTTTCTCCTCCCAGTAGAAGAGGGACAGAAGGTGCTCTCTCCAAGGAAAATGAGTGAGAAGGGAGACCCATGCAAAGACTGGAGGGTGGTCCGTGAGGAGGAAAGACCTCCAGTCTATGCCTTAGTTGGCCATTTGCTGAGACAGCATGCTAGCCAATTTTCCCTTTGAACAAAGGAGGGCAAATATGAACAAAAGAAAAGAAAACTGAAGAGAGCAAGCAGGAAGTAGTATGGTGTGACAAGGAAACAAGTATTTCCCCTGGATTTACTGCATATTGAAATAGGTGGTTGAACTTGGACCGTTTCACCAGACCTCACACATAAAGGCTATTGGCTGGGAGACAGCCGTGTAACAAAAGGCAGCAGTGGAGAAGGAAGGTCGAGCTTGAGCTGGGCCCACTTCCCCCCCACCAATCAGGGACCGGAGGGTCCTCTGAGGACATCTCTACTGAGCTTGTGCCACACAGTGGTTAGTAACACACAGGCCCATCAGCATAAACTAAAGAAACTGGGATGATTGACAGAGCCTTACACACACTCAGGCAAATATAAAACCTTTTGATTTAAGATTTTGATTACTTGCAGCTAAAAGTATCTTAATACACTTCTTTCTCTGTAGACCCAATTTCTCTCTCTTTATGAACTGGCTGCTCAGAGTTCTGAATGCACATGTTTCAAGCCCAGCCCTATGCAGAGATGAAAACTGAAGACCTTCAGTTCTACTATAAAATTGCCAAGTAAGAGAACCTAATTGGTCCAGCTTGGTCAAAGCTGGTTCAGTCAAATACACCTAGGACTTTGTTGTTTTAGCTGCTAAATTGTGTCCAACTCTTTTGCAACCACATGGACTGTAGCCCACCAGGCTCCTATGTGCATGGGATTTCCCAGACAAGAATATTGGAGTGGGTTGCCATATCCATCTTCAGGAAATCTTCCTGACCCAGGGACCAAATCTGAGTCTCCTGCACTGGCAGACATTCTTTACCACTGAGCCACCACGGAAAACCCACACCTGGGAATACAGGGTCACTAATTCCAGTCTCAGAGAACTGTCATCATAAGCTAGAAAGGCACCCCACAAAATGTCTTACAGGGCTGATGTGGTGAAAGAAAAATGTTGTGTTGCAGAATTCTAGAGCACTGAGGAATCCAGATAAGCTTGGGAGGGCTTTGAAATAAACATACACAGGGGAGCGCGTTCACTTCACTTTCCAGAGAGCTTCACAAGGTAATGTGCAGGGACTGGGGGGGATGAGAAGGGCAGAGGGAACTGGATCTGCGAGGAGATGAGAGAGGTCATTGATTGCCAGAAAGAGAGTAAGAGAGGTCATGTCATCCATAATGTGACCACCCTTTACAGCAACCCATATATCTTTGGTAGAATCACGAGCTACTTGGTGTAATGGGATTTCCAGTGGGCACCTAAAAAGGGAATGCAGCATCATATGTAGGTATGACCTAGGGCAGGAACCTAAGAGCAATTAAACTGCTAAAAGAGTAGGATAGTCTTTTAGGTGGGTTTCCCTTGGGGCTCAGTGGTAAAGAATCCACCTGCCAATACAGGAAACACAGGTTTGATCCCTGGATCAGAAAGATTCCCTGGAGAAGGACATGGCAACCCACTCCAGTATTCTTGCCTGGGAAATCCAATGGACACAGGAGCCTGGTGGGCTACAGTCCATGGGGTTACAAGAGTCACACAAGACTTAGCGTCTAAACAACAAAGTGAAGTCGCTTCGTCGTGTCCGACTCTTTGCGACCCCATGGACTGTAGCCTACCAGGCTCCTCCATCCATGAGATTTTCCAGGCAAGAGTACTGGAGTGGATTGCCATTTCCTTCTCCAAAAGAACAACAACAACAACAAACTACAAATTAGAGTTCTGATCCTTCTCAGTCTGGGGTTTTTGTGCTTTATCTGCAGTTGGTCTGGTGAAATGGAGCAATGAAGAGTTTCAAAACTCTTAGATGTTCCTTAGATTCTAAGGCTTCTAGTCTATATTTGCTTCTTTGAAGTCAGATCTCCCTGGAACCTTATTATAATAGGCTGTTTTCTTACCATACTGATTCATATACCTTGAAGCTTTGAAGCTGTTCGGTGGTGGGAACAAGAATTTCTGTGACCTCAAGCCCACATTAAGGCAAATCTGACTTTGAGGTAGAATGGGAGAAGTGGCAAGTACTATGAGAAAAGCTGCTAAAAACAGAATGAATAATTTGAAATGTTACTAAAGGCTTTTGCTGTTTCAGTTCTAGAGCATTAAGATTGGAAACAGTGAGAGGCAGTTTTTCTGAGGATGGAAATGCAGGATAGCCTGTGAGACTCCTCGGCCTATTAAGAAGCCTAGAAAAGAATTCATGGTAATTTACCAGTATCATCATTATAGTGCCTCTATTTAATTTTGAACAAAAGTTTGTGTAGTCTTCTGTGTCAAGGAAAAGTGATAATTTAGTTCAATTGGCATTAAATTGTGACAGTTTGCCAACCGTGGAACAATTTTCTCCATCTACCTGCCACCTCTTCTCTTCATCACTCTGACCGTAGGAGTGGACATAACTCAAGCCGAATCACTCACAGCACTTCCTCCCACTGGGCCACAAAGACTGAACCAGAGCTAGGCAGATGACCGCATGACCACGCACAAGGTGCTCTTCCCAGAGATGTATCTCTTGTAGTCAGTGGCAACGTTTCTTCTCTCTCTTGAAAATGTTGAAGTTTACCTAAACCCTGTTTTCCTGGAAAACTTAAGATGGTTCAGAAATCCCCCACACCCTCTCATGTTCCAGCTTACTGCAAAGAACATGTGACTTAAATAAGATTCACAGTGACCTCCTTGTTACCTACAGTAAGGCCAGACACAACCTTACCAAATTCCCATTCATGTTCTCCTAAGTGATAATCTGAAACTTCAGTTCAGTTCAGTTTAGTTGCTCAATCGTGTCCGACTCTTTGCGACCCCATGAATCGCAGCACGCCAGGCCTCCCTGTCCATCACCATCTCCCGGAGTTCACTCAGACTCACGTCCATCGAGTCAGTGATGCCAACCAGCCATCTCATCCTCTGTCGTCCCCTTCTCCTCCTGCCCCCAATCCCTGCCAGCATCAGAGTCTTTTCCAATGAGTCAACTCTTCGCATGAGGTAACCAAAGTACTGGAGTTTCAGCTTTAGCATCATTTCTTCCAAAGAAATCCCAGGGCTGATCTCCTTCAGAATGGACTGGTTGGATCTCCTTGCAGTCCAGGGGACTCTCAAGAGTCTTCTCCAGCACCACAGTTCAAAAGCATCAATTCTTCAGCACTCAGCCTTCTTCATAGTCCAAATCTCACATCCATACATGACTACTGGAAAAACCATAGCCTTGACTAGACGGACCTTAGTCGGCAAAGTAATGTCTCTGCTTTTGAATATGCTATCTAGGTTGCTCATAACTTTTCTTCCAAGGAGTAAGCGTCTTTTAATTTCATGGCTGCAGTCACCATCTGCAGTGATTTGGGAGCCTAAAAAAATAAAGTCTGACACTATTTCCACTGTTTCCCCACCTATTTCCCATGAAATGATGGGACCGGATGCCATGATCTTCGTTTTCTGAATGTTGAGCTTTAAGCCAACTTTTTCACTCTCCACTTTCACTTTCATCAAGAGGCTTTTTAGTTCCTCTTCACTTTCTGCCAATCTGAAACTTAGCTACACACAAATATTTGCCATTCAGACTGACTGAGACCCCTTGATTACAACAACAATTCCAACTAAAATCACCCCACCTATAAGCTGTCTCCCTATAAAAGTCTCCAGGCAAAAGTGCTCGTCCCAGTGCAGTGAACTAAATAAAACCAATTTGCTTATTTGTTTGGTTTTGGTCTTTGACTGGCTCTGGAATTGTAAGAATGTGTTCTCAAGAGTCCAGTAGCTGTATTCACACCTGTGGAAAGATGTCTGAAGCAAGGAGGCTACGACTCAGAAGAAAGTAGAAACTAGGTTGTCTGGTCAAAAGGCATCACATTCCTGGTTCTGAGCCTATATGCCTAGAGCTGCCCTGCTCTCACTGCCCCCAGTATTTATCCCTTCATCTCCTTCTTTGCAAAGGTTATTTTGATATTGGTTTCTGTTACTTGCAACTTAAGTACCTCTGACTAATAATCTACCACATTTAAAACCCACCTTCTAAATGCAGTAAATATCTTCATGTAAATATTCCTGGGATTAAAATTGACTTTAAAGGGAGTTCCTTGGTGGCCTTGTGGTTAGGATTTCAGGCTTGCACTGCTGTGGCCCAGGTTTAATCCCTGGTCAGGAAACTGATATCCTACAAGCTGCTCAGCACAGCCAAAAAGAAAAAAAAGATTCACTCTGATGATTTACCAATGATAAAACCCCTTCATATAGATGCTAACCAGACTTACTAGGGTGATCATTTTTGCAGTATGTAAAAATAAGAAATCATTATGTTGTACACCTAAAAGAATATAATGTGTCAATTATACCTCCAAAAATAAAACACTTCATGACATCTATTTTTAAATGGCTTCATGAAATTTCACTGAAGAGAATGGAAGAGAAACAGAATAGTATATACATACATACATACATATGTATATATAATATTTTTGGCCACGCCCTGTGGCTTGCAGGATCTCAGTTCCCAGACCAAGAAATTAACTCTGGCGATAGCAGCCAAAAGTGCCAAATACTAACCCACTGGACCACCAGAGAACTCCCTGTAGTTAATATTTTTAAAATGCAGAGACAGAGCATAAATGTTGTGTCACAAAAATAATACTGCTCCAACATGTAACGATTGCAAAGGCATAATACCTGAAATGGACAAGATTTACAAACACTGGTCATATTTGGAAATGTAAAGCAAATCTTTATAATATCTGGTACATGCATGCTGAGTCACTTAGGTTGTGTCTGACTGTAACCTGTAGCCTACCAGGCTCCTCTGTCCGTGGGATTCTCCAGGCAAGAATACTGGAATGGGTTGCCATTTCCTTCTCCAGGGTATCTTCCTGCCCTAGGGATCAAACTTGCACCTTTCGCATCTCCTGCATCACAGGTGTGTTCGTTATACCAATAGCGCCACCTGGGAACAATGTCTGGAGACAATTCAAATTTTCCAAATTCTCAAAAGATTGATAGAAACCAGATGATGCAAAAAGAAGGTCCTTATAGCAAAGTTACTTATGGCAAGCACAAGAAAAGGTTCTGTTGACAACTCCAGAACCTGTCTTGAAGTGGTGCTATATAAAATGCTTCTCACAAAAAATGTAACTGCTCTTAGGATGTATCTGCTTTTTTTGGAGAGAGGCTACTTGCCACTATTATTCATAAAACAAAGTGTAATGACTGTTTTCTTTTTTGCATTACACACCACATAAACTGAATCTTGATTTAGTATTTTTCTGATTAACATTCTCATGAAAAATAATTTAGAGGTATTTATTTTTAAGTAGTTTGGCCAGCTTGAGCTTTTCCACTAATAGCACTGGTAACCTGGAAAAACATAAGCAAAGGTTTTTTCAGTTGTTTTACCTATCACAGAGAGGAGTGTTTGGTATGATAAAATATTACTTGCTTTATGCTTTTTTAAACCTTAAGATACACACTCATGCTGCTGCTGCTGCTAAGTCGCGTCAGTCGTATCCGACTCTGGGCGACCCCAGAGATGGCAGCCCACCAGGCTCCCCCGTCCCTGGGATTCTCCAGGCAAGAACAATGGAGTGGGTTGCCATTTCCTTCTCCAATGTATGAAAGTGAAGTCGCTCAGTCGTGTCCGACTCTTGGTGACCCCATGGACTGCAGCCCACCAGGCTCCTCCAACCATGGGATTTTCCAGGCGAGAGTACTGGAGTGGGGTGCCATCGCCTTCTCCATACACATTCATAGACAACACTAAATTTTAACAAATGTTTAATCTATATACACTTAAGGACCTAGAAGTAAATTCTGATTTTCCATATTTTTTACATTTACCAGAAGTAAAACTTTTCTTTAAAAGTCAAAAACTTAAGAAATAATTGTATCTAGGCTAAATAGAGAAAATGGGTCTATGTGAAACTCAAATTTTCAAAAAATAAATATATTTCACAGGGAAACGAAAATAGCTAAAAGGAATTATCAGAATTCTATGCTTAGGAGCCCATCCTCCCACTAAGAGCCAAGAAATGGGGATAGGAGTTATGTGGATACTGTGAAATAGGAAAACAGATACCTTTGTTCTATTCCAGACGGATGGACGGTGATGGTGGAAATCTTACTACTTATACCTCTTGTACATCACTACCACATGGTGTATCAAACATGCAGAGAATATACTCTATCTTGATTGAGGTGGTGGTTGCATCTTCTGTGGTTTCGTGAGTGTATACATGTGTGAAAATTCATCAAATTCATATGGTTTAAACCCTTGCATTTTGTTGTTAGTAAATTATATCTCATCTTTTAAAAATACTACATACAAAGGCCTAGCACAGTGTCTGACACTCAATATATGTAGTTGCTTAAAAATAAGTAAATAAAAGAACCAAAGATCTACTAAGCACATGTCATGCCATGCTCTGTCACTTCAGTCATATCCAACTCTTTGCAACCCCATGGACTGTAGCTTGCCAGGCTCCTCTGTCCATGGGACTTTTCAGGCGAGAATACTGGAGTGGGTTGCCATGCTCTCACAAATTCTTTACTGCTGAGTCACCCAGGAAGCCCAATAATACTGTTTTTTTGTTCTTTTTTTTTACTTTTATTTGCATTTATTTTTTGCGGCATTTATTCCCGGGCCATAAGTTTTTGTTTCTTCAGTTTCTTCTGGGATATCTTTTTCTTCTGTGCAACCTCCTCTTCTGGTTTAGGAACAATCTGTTCTTTTTCAGTAAGGATCATCTCAATGTGGCAGGGAGAGCTCATGTAGGGGTTGATCCAACCGTGAGCTCTGTAAGTCCTGCGTCGCCTCTTGGGGGCTTTGTTCACTTGGATGTGCTCAATGACCAGAGAATCTACATCTAAGGCCTTAAGTTCAGCATTACTCTCTGCATTTTTGAGCATGTGTAGTAAAAATTCAGCACTCTTTTTGGGCCATCGACCCTGAGTCCAGCCCCACTGTTTGGCCTCTGCACACCTGCCAACTCCACCGTTGCAGCGGCGGAACGGCACACACTGCTTCTTTAACGTGACGTCCTTCAGATACTTAGTGGCTTTTCGGATATGCATACCCTTTATGGCCTGGGCGGTTTCACGAGTGTTCTTAAAGTGTACACGAAGATTTGAACCTCTTGATTTGCATGATTTTGTGGGGTTTTCTGGGTCAAGTGAATAGCGCACCATTTTTAGGAGTCACCTCAGGCCGCTTACCGGAAAAGCCCAATAATGCTGTTTGGATCAATTTAAAATTCTCCAGAAATGTATTGTCTGTGATATTTTACAATGTGTTATAATTACCTAAGATTCAGTTGTGCATATAAGAAATATCTGCCTTTCTCAAAAGAAAACCTCAAATATCTCTGTCCGTACATAATGAAAAGTAATACATATTGTTTTCTCTTTATCTCTATTTTTAAGTTTTTCCACAATGAAAATACATCTTTTGTGTTTTAATAAAGGCAGGAGAGGTGTGGTTTCAAGACTTGAGCTCAAATTAGGATAAACTCATTTTTGCCTCAGGATGCACATGGCACAAAAGCTGCATGTACAGGCGATAGGCAGCCAGGGACATGCGATGAATGGGATATGTCTGGAAGAAATATTAGATCATCACTCCAAATTTCATATGAACTTTAATAAATTAACTATCATATATCTGACCTCACAATTGAAATATCTGGATTTAGAGCACTGAAGTTTATCATCCTTACCAGAAAAGGGAGATCTGAGATGATGACTTCTTTTTTGTTTTTGTTATATGACATTTCTAAATGTTTGGCCACTTGTAGGTCTTTGTAAAACACTGTTACGTCTCCTACCACTATCTGCATGTGAAAAATTTACATGGAAAGATCTTATCAAGAGGTCCTGTTATGGCATACACAGCTTTTGTTTTTTCTGCTCAGCATTCATTCCTTAAAGTACTCCTCTCATCTTCCTCATTCTGGAGACTGCTAACTGTGGGATCCTTCCCCTGACCAGAAGGATGGGCACATCTCAGTAAGAAGCCAAGCAGACTCCTACCAGGGAACTTCACTGTTGATATTAAGCACATAGGGGGTTGGACCTGATCATCTGCCTGAAGGGGTGGCACACGTGTTTCTATGACTAAGATCTGGACTTTCTGGTTCAAAGCTTCACAAGGCTGGGTGTGTATTTCCTACTTCTAAATTATGAGCTAGCCATAAGCTATTAATAAATTCTTGATTTACTTAGCCAAAGTTTTGTTTTGTGTTTCTTGCAATGGAATCCTGAAAGATTAAGGGAATTCCTTCTATATTATCTCAAAATACAGTCACCACTCTGTATCCTCAGGGAATTGGTTCTCTGGAGACATTTCCCTGCCTCCCCCCACCCCCCCCCAAAAAAAATCTGTAGCTTATACAAACTTGTATAGCATTTGCATAAAACCTATACACAGCCTCCCGTATACTTTAAATCATTTCTAGATTACTTATAATAGCTAACACGATGTAAATGCTATGTGAAGAGTTGCCAGTACAAATTCAAGTTTTGCTTGTGGGATTTTTTCCCCAAGTATTTGTGTTCTATGGTGACCCCATAGATGCCCAAACTGTAGATAAAGAGGGCTGACTATAAACAAAACTGGCAAGAAGGAAAGAAAGGTTGTGTAATGGAAAAAGCTCAGGGCACTGAGCCTTGGATAAATCACTTAATAAAAATGTCTGAGTTTCAGTCCCCTAATCTGTAAAATGGGGATCCTTTGGAGGCAAGGCACAGAATCTCCATTTGAACTCTCTGAATCACAAAAGAGGTTTACTGAAGGAAGGCTGTGATAACCAAAATAATCAAAGGAAAAGACAATCAAGTCTAGGTAGGTCTTTTCTGTCTCCCTTCTCTATTTCTCTTAGCATATTAACTTTAGTCTCTCCTAAACCAGCAAAAAGTCAGTTTTCATTCCAATTCCAAAGAAGAGCAATGTCAAGGAATGTTTACAATACAATTCATTCAGTTGACATTCTAGCAAGGACATGCTCAAAATCCTTCAAGCTAGGCTTCAGCAGGATGTGAACTGAGAACTTCAAGATGTACAAGAGGCAGAGGAACAAGAGATCAAATTGTCAACATCTGTTGGATCACGGAGAAAGCAAAGGACTTCCAGAAAAACGTCTACTTCTTCTTCATTGACTACGCTAAAGCCTTGGACTATGTGGATCACAACAAACTGTGGAAAATTCTTAAAGAGGTGAGAATACCAGAGCATCTTACCTGTTAGAAATGAACATGGAACAATGGACTGGTTCAAAATTGGGAAAGGAGTACATCTAGACTGTATATTGTCACCCTGCTTATTTAACTGCTATGCAAGGTACATCATGTGAAATGCCAGACTGGATGAATCATAAGCTGAAGTCAAAATGGCCAAGAGAAATAGCAATAACCTCAGATATGCAGACCATACTACCCTAATGGCAGAAAATGAAGAGGAACTAAAGAGCCTCTTGATAAAGGTGAAAGAGGAGAGTGAAAAGCACACTAAAAACTCAACATTCAAAAAACTAAAACCATGGCATCTGGTCCCATCACCTCATGGCAAATAAAAGGGGGAGAAGCAGAAGCAGTGACAGATTTTATTTTCTTGGGCTTCAAAATCACTGCAGATGGTGACTAGCCATGAAATTAAAAGATGCTTGCTCCTTGGAAGGAAAGCTACAACAAACATAGGCAGTGTGCTAAAAAGCAGAGACATTACTTTGCTGAGAAAGGCCCATATAGTCAAAGCTATGGTTTTTCCAGTACTCATGTACAGATGTGGAGATTTGGGCTGTAAAGAAGGCTGAGTGCCAAAGAATTCTTCATTTTGAGTTGTGGTGCTGGAAAAGACTCTTTAGAGTCTTGGATTGCAGGATCAAGCCAGTCAATCCTAAAGGAAATCAACGCTGAGTATTCATCGGAAGGACTGTTGCTGAAACTGAAGCTCTAATACTTTGACCACCTGATGAGAAGAGCTGACTCATTGGAAAAAACCCTGATGATGGGAAAGAGTGAAGGTAAATGGAAAAAGAGGAGGCAGAGGATAAGATGGTTAGGTAGCATCACTGACTCAAGGGACTTGAATCTGAGCAAAGTCTGGGAGATGGTAGAGGACAGAGGAGCCTGGCGTGCTACAGTCCATGAGGTCACAAAGAATCAGACATGACTTAGCAGCTGAACAACAAAACAAACCGGCAAATCCTGGACTCACAAGCACACAGCTTTATATCACAGTAAGGCACTGCATCAAGGCCCAAGGATTTAGTTTTCAAGCCCTCTTGGAAAGTGGAAATAATCAAGGAATGTAGCTCTTACCCCTTTCCAGGGGGCCTTAGGTACCACTCTCACCCTCAAACCCAGAGGTGAATGGAATTCTTCTTCTTCTTTTTTTTTTTTGGAGAAAAGAGCTTTTTCATTTAGAGAACCAGAGCTTCATATCCACAGAGGCCCAAATACCTTTCCACCAATCCCCTTGCATGATCATTCCCCTTTACAAAACAAATCGTCTCCTTTTCTGAACCTCTCCCTTATTTAGCCAAGTTAGTCAAATTCTCTCATCCGACTGGAAGGAGAAGAGGTCTTTTTGTTGTATGCAAAAGCATATTATGAAGAACCCACATTTGATTTTGCACCGGGGTCCAATCTTACAACACTAAAATTTCCTGAATAGTTAAAACAACTAGTTGTAAAGCATAATGAAAGGGCAAAAAACTTAAAAGTGTATCCATTCTATTCCCTCTTATTCCGGTGGAGCTAGTTTCCATTGTGGTTCGTCTCACAGTCTTGTGTGAAAACACTTTCACCAACTTCTGGTGCCAGATCAGCTATATATTGTATAGGACCCAGGGCAAAATTAAAATGTGCACTGTTCAAAAGTTATTAAGAATTTAAGGACTTCCCTGGTGGTCCAATAGTTAAGAATCTGCCTGCCAATGCGAGGGACACAGGTTCCATCCCTGGTCCAGGAGATTCCACATACCATGGTGCAGCTAAGCCCATGTACCACAACTGGAGAAAGCCCACTTACAGCAGTGAAGACCCAGTGCAGCCAAAAAATAAATATATAATTTTTTTTCAAAATTTCAAGACAGCAATAGCAGAGCATTAACCCAAGTGTGGCATTTTTCTAAGGACAGGGCCCTGTGGACTGTATAGTTTGCCTGTTCATGTTCTGCGCTCGGCTCTCTAACCACCAGATGCTTACCATCAGGGCAGGAAACAACCATGCTGACCAAAACCAAGTCAGTTCAGAGAGATGCAAACCTGTCTCCAGCACATGACTTTTACATCCATCTTTTCCCATGTGTTACATAACTGGAAGACACTTGACAGAGGCTTTCCTAGAGTAAAAGAATAGTCTACTTAAGTCTTGATATTCATTTTTAATTTTTTTAAACTGAAGTATAGTTGATATACAATATTACATGTTACATGTGTACAGTATAGTGATTCACAAATTTTAAACGTTATATTCCATTTGTATTTACAAATATTTACTATATTCCCCATGTTGTATAATATATTCTTGTAGCTTATCGTATACATAACAGTTTGTGTCTCTTAATGCCCTTCCTCCATCTTGCCCATTCTTCCCTCCTTTCCTCCTATTCATTCCTGCCAGTAGAAATTACTTGCAGCTTTCACAAGAGTTTTCATTTTTTTTTTCAGCTCCTACCCATCAAGGTTTATAATACTTAGTGTCTGAATTTTAGCCTAGGCCCTATGGACAAAGTTGAGAGGCTCACAAGCCCATGGGCCTCAGTGGGAGAAAGCTACACTGGCCTGTCTTACCATTGAAAAAGCAAGATATTATTGTATTGTCTGTATTTGTATCTGTCCCCTATGTCTAGATGCTTTTAATTAGCTTTTGTAGGTTTTCCAGGTATGGAAACCAAATCACAAAAAATGTCACGTGCTTCCTCCTTTCTGTTTGTTGTATCTTACCCTGTCTCTTGACATTTCACATTTACTAGAGTGCAAGTTCTTTTAAAATTAACCAACAGATGGGAATTCCCTGGCACTGTGGGGACTCCATGCTTTCACTGCCAAGGGCCTGGTTTTTCTTTTTTTCCTTAAGATTTATTTATTTATTTGGCTATGCCAGGTCTTAGTTTCAGCATGAGAGATATTTTTTAGTTGTGTGATACAAACTCTTAGTTGTGGCGTGTGGGATCTAGTTCCCTGACCAGAAATGAATCTCGGGCTCTCTGCACTGGGAGTCTTAGCCACTGGCCCACCAGAGTTATTTGGGAGGGACTGCCCCTACCAGATATCAAGATATTCTATAAAATTATTGAAATTAAAGAAATACAAATACTGGGACAAATAGATCTTTGGAAGAAAGTAAAATATGCAAATAAATTAAACTTGTACCTATTTAGTTATAAGGGAGTGGCAAGTCAACTCAATAAAGAAATGATAAATTATGTAGTAAATGGTGTTTCAAAAGTTAAAAATTAGTATTAAAAATATAACCATAATTGTAATGGAAGAAATATAATAAAATACAAAATACATTTTAAATAATTTGGGGATTCTAAGCATGAGCCAAATCTAAGAACCATAAAGAAAAAGACTGTTAAAAATGCCTATGTAACAGGAATTCACTGGGGATCCAGTGGTTAGGACTTGATGTTTTCACTGTGGTGGCCTGGGTTCAACCTCTGGTTGAGAAACTAAAATTCTGCAAATAGCATGATGTGGCCAGATAAAAAGGAAAGACAACAGACAAAATAGGAAAAAAATAGTAAAATATAAAACAAAAGTTTTATATTAAATAGTCAAAGTTTCTACAACAGACAAAATAGGAAAAAAATAGTAAAATATATAACAAAAGTTTTATGTTAGTCAAAGTTTCTACATATAAGTGTTAAAAAGGTAAAAATCCAATAGAAAAATAAAAGTTGAACAATTTATGAAAGAAGTACAGTCTTCAATGATCACATGAAAGACACTTAACTTCATCAATAATACATCATATTACCTTATTACCATTAGCTCTGGTGAGGAAGCAGTTTTGGGTACTACCTATTTAAGGAGCAGAAGGTATAAATCTAGTCATCTTACAGAAACATGGGTTAATGCTAGAAAAGTCTATTTATTTCATTTTTGTAGTAAATAATATAATTATTCAACAATAGGGTACTGGCTGGATAAACTGTGGAATATCCATGTAATCCATAGAATATAATACATAAAAAGAATGACCTGGATCTGCAGGTGCTGATATGGGAAAAGATGTCCATAAATACAGTGAGGAATGAACAAAGAAAAAGAATGAAGCTGAAGAACAGAACAGAGAGTAAGATTCCACTTTTTAAAGAACCAGATGTGCACAAAGGTTGCATGATGTCATTTTTAGTAATTCCCAATACTAAATCACTCATTACCACCTTACCCTGAATTATTTTTCTTCAGAGTATTTATGCTCTTTGGACATTGTGTTTGTTTATTGACTATAGAAAGCTCCATGTGTACAAAGATTTTGTTCAATGCTCTGCCTTCAGTTCTTAAAACGTTTTAGGTGTTCAAGAAATATTAACTGAAAAAAGAATGGAAACTTAGAAACACACACACACATATATATATATTTCGAAAAGTTATATATGGGAACGTCCATGTTGGTCCAGTGGTTAAGAATCCAGATTTCAATGCAGGGGACTCAGATTTGATCCTTAGTTGGAGAACTAAGTTGGGATCCTTAGTTGGCGATCCAACCAGTCCATCCTAAAGGAAATCAGACCTGAATATTCACTGGAAGGACTGCTGCTGAAGCTGAAACTCCAATACTCTGGCCACCTGATGTGAAGAACTGACTCATTTGAAAAGACCCTAATGCTGGGAAAGATTGAAGGCAGGAGGAGAAGGGGATGACAGAGGATGAGATGGTTGGATGGCATCACTGACTCAATGGACATGAGCTTGAGTAAACTCCAGGAGTTGGTGATGGACAGGGAGGCCTGATGTGCTGCAGTCCATGGGGTTGCAAAGAGTTGGACATGATTGAGTGACTGAACTGAACTGAACTGAGGAACTAAGATCCTACATGCCTGGAAGCAACTAAGTCAGAACTTTGCGACTATTGAGCCCTAGTGCTGCAACTAGAAAGTCTGTGTACTGCCACGAAAGATCCTATATGATGCAACTATCACCCAATGCAGTCTAATTAATTAATTGAAAAAGTATGTATGTTTCAAACACCGTGCATTTAAGGGAATACATTTCCATGATCTGATACTAAATGCTAACATATCCTTAAATAATTAATATTTGTATAATTTTTTTCTAGTTGACAAAGCAGTTTTACCTGTATAACCTTCTAACATCACTATGAAATTAATACAAATATGATTATGTATGTAACACAAGTAATTAACATATATGTACACTTCATAGTTTGCTAAAGTCACTCTTTTTAATCATTGTATTTCTTTAGTTTTGTCTGTGCTGGATCTTCATTGCCGTGCATGAGCTTTCTCTCGTTGCAGCGAGCAGGGGCTTCTCTTGTTGCAGGGCACAGGCTCTACGGCACTCGGGCTTCAGCAGTCGGGGCAAACAGTCTCCATAGTTGCAGCTCCTAGGTTCTAGAGCACAGGCTCAATAGTTGCAGCACATGGGCTTAGCTGCTCTGCTGTCTGTGGAATCTTCTCCCATCAGGGATCAAACACGTGTCTCCTGCCTTGGCATGTGGATTCTTTACCACTGAGCCACCAGGGAAGCCCCAGTCTTTTTCAACTGATAGTCAATCTTGTTCAAATTATTCCTTTAAACTTTGCCATCCAGACTACTTCTGGTTTCTGAAAACTACAGTGGGGCTTCCCTGGTGACTCAGACTGTAAAGAATCTGCCTGTAATAAGGGAGATCTGGGTTTGATCCCTGGGTTGGGAAGATCCCCTGGAGAAGGGAATGGTTACCTAGTCTAGTATTCTTGTCTGGAGAATTTCATGAACAGAGGAGCCTGGTGGGCTACAATTCATAAGGTCCCAAAAGAGTCAGACGCGACTAAGCAATTAACTTTATTCGTTCATGTATATAAAAATGGATTTGTATATAAAGATGGATAGATAGATCCCTCATTCTACAATGTTCTTCCCAGCTTCTCCAAGCAATATAAGTGGACTCGTCCTTCAGAACCCTTGTTCAGATTAGTCAGTTGGCCTCATTCCTCTCCCTCAAACTATAGACTATGCAGGAAACACAACACACCAGGCCCCAACCCACTACTGCCCGAAAAGCAGCGCCAGAGCCTAGCCAGGACCACTGGCTCCGCCCACGCCTACGCCCTTCAGGGTTCGAAGTCCCCGCCCACTTCGAGGAGTTTCCCAAAACCCAGCGCGGCCGTCGCCAGCCGCGCTAAGATGGCGACTCCCATGCATCGTCTCATAGCCCGGAGACAAGCGTAAGTTAGGACCGGAGTTGGGCGGCGGGGCGGGCTGGGGGCGGAGAGAAGCGCGTCAGCGGGCTATTGAGCGGTGCCGGGAAGCGGGGTTGGTGTCGGATCCTCAGCTTGGCCTGGCGGAGGGTGGCCTTTTTTCTTACAAGTCGCCTGCCCACAAGGGGCTCGGGCCGGGGCGAGAAGTTTGATGTCTGTGCACTAGCGATTTCGTGGAAGACGGCTGCGTAAGGCCACTGGGCGGGACCTAGGGGTGACTGAAGAGAGTCTCGCGTTTGGTTCCCGCGAAGGGGACGTCCAGGAATTGGTTACTAAGTGATTTATGCCGATTTGCCCAACCCAGCCGGTGGGCAGCGGTGGGCGCACCCCACGAGTGACCAGGCGAAGCTTGTAGCCCGCATCCAACACCCCTTACTCTCGCCGACGTAAACCTTCAGCTTCCTGTTCAACCTCCAGGCCAGCTGGCTTTTCCTGCCCCATTGTAATCGCCTTACTTAGGAACAGCCTGACTTTTCTCCCAAGCTATCTTCTCACATTCTGCCATTCATTCTCTAAGAGATACTTTGGGTATAAGAAAGTGTTCAAGACAGAATACTTGCTTTCAGGAAGCTTACATTCTGTTGGTGGAAAGAGTCGATAAACTAAATATTTTAAGTAAATGCAGTTGGATAGTAAGAGCTTTGAAGGAAGTGAGATGGTGGGAAAAGAGAACGGTCCAGGTTAGGTTGGTTGGACTGGAAAGGCATCTCTGAAGAGGTGGGGTTTGAACAGAGATGGAGAGTGTGAGAAAGGAGTCAGTCGTGAGAGGATTGGGGGAAAGAGCATCCAGAACAGCATAATTAATTTGAGACAGGAGAGAACTTAGTTTCTAAGAACTGAAAGATGTCCATTGTGGCGGCTAATGAGCGAGAGAAAGGCACAAGAGTGTGAACAGATAATGCAGGAGTTCGTGTCATATGCCCCTTTCTTGTACAGCCTTTTTTTTTCTTCTACCAATCTGCACACCCAACCAACATTCACCACTTATTCACTCTCAGCCTTTCATGCCATCACTGTTTGCCTGTTTATAATACATCACTCAGTCTGCTGCAGTGTGTATATTTGTATTCCTTTTTGTATTTATAGTTTTTTTTATTCTAAGAGTCCTGATCCTTTTCTTCAGTCTTTGATCAGACTCTGCCCCTCATGCTGGATGAAAAGAGTTCCTTGATCATAAAGATAAAGACTTATAGAATCAGTGTGAAGTAGTAGTATGCTTGGTGAAGGAAGAAGGCTTTTCCAAGATGGTTCTGAGATCTAGAATGAAGTAACAGTTCTACTTAAATAGATATCCACTTAAATGGTGTTACCAGGGTCTAATGTCTCTCAGATTTGCTCTTTTGGATGTTGGTTCCATACTTGGATAGATGACTCCTTTGGTCCTAAAATGGCTGCAGTATCTAGAGTCCTTTATATCCTGTCAGCTTCAAGCTGATAGCATCTCATTGTCTAGATTGGATTACATTCCCTACCCTAAACCATGTCTATGGGAATAGGAAGTTCTGATTAATTTGGATCTCATTCTCTTCCCTTGTGGCTCAGCTGGTAAAGAATCCGCCTGCAACACAGGAGACCCCAGTTCGATTCCTGGGTTCAGAAGATCCCCTGGAGAAGGGAAAGGCTACCCACTCCAGTATTTTGGCCTGGAGAATTCCATGGACTGTATAGTCTATGGGGTCCCAAGGAGTGGGACACGATTGAGAGACTTTCACTTTCATTTTCTCTTCCCAGCATAATTGAATGGGTCTTTGTAAACAGTGGGTGGATAGGTCAGAGGAGGTGATGATGGCTAGATTGACTAAATCAAACAGTGTCCACTTTTGAAAGTAAAACTTTTAATGCTTTTAGCATAAGTTTTAGAGTATCACAGAGTTAAACAAATGTTCCATTTCTTCAGTATGCTTGTATTCGGTACATGAGCTACCTAGAAGTAAAAAACAAAGCTTTAGGAGCTTCTGGTCTCAACTGGGAGGAAAACATGGTGTGTAGCAAAACCTGTTATGGTTTAAAGGCTGTCAGGACAACTCCCAGGGAGTTGGAGACCGAGGGCCATTAGAGGCAAGGAAAGTGCAGGAAAATTTGGGGAATATTTTGGGAGAGAAAGAAAGTAAAAGAGGAGCTTTTGCTTTTTATTTTATATTCATCAAAATGATTTGTTTATAAAGAGCAGATAGCGCTTCCATAAGAACAATTTTTGAGCTACAAGTTATGAGAAGTGAGAAAGTACTATTGACATTGTTTTTAAAAGTTTTTGGACCAAAGGAGGAAAGGGGGAAAATTTGAACTTCCCATTCAGCAGATCTTTTAGGAACTTAACTCTGAATCAGATTTAACTCAAACACAATTGTATGCAGAATGACAAGAGTAGAACTGAGGCCCAGGAGACCAGAGGAGTGGGTATTAGAGCCCTAAGCCACTCTGAATGTGTTTAAGGCACTTGACCCAGGTGATTTGGTCCCCAACATAACAGAAAATTTCCAAGTGAAATGGCTGTAGTGCTGCTGGTAATCTGAGGACTTCTGGCCAACAGGAGTGACGCTAAAGGACTAGAAGTAGGCAAATGTTTTGATTTTCAAAGTGAGAAGGGTAGATTCCACAAACTAGACTTGTGAATTTGATATCCATTCCAGGCAAAATTCTGGCTGGATATATTAAATCTGTTCAGAAGTAAAAGCCAAGTTCATCAGGTATCAAATCATTAGAGATTGATACCCTTATTGCCTTTCTTAGGTATTTGGATTTCAATGAGGCATCTTGGAAGGTCTCTCACAGTATCCTTGTGAACAAAGCAGAACTATTAGGTACATTAGTTGAACATCATGAACTGAGAGTATTGTTTAACGGGTTTAAGTAAATATACATGGTGGCCTCAGTGTGGTACTGTTTGATCTTGTCAACAATTTTTATAAATGACTTGGATGAAGACACATGTGCATGTTTATCAAACCTGCAGTTAACACAAAGCTAAGGGTGACTAATACAATGGATAACAAGATCCCAATCCAGAAAGGTCTTGACAGATGAACTCTACATTGAGTCTAACGAGAAAAAATTTAACAAGTGTAAAATTAAGTATTGTAGTGTTTTTTTACTGCAATTTCCAATTGTTCATTGCTAGTATATTGACTTTTGTATACTGACCTTATATCCTATGACCTTATTAAACTCATTTATTTGTTTAATAATAAATGGAACTCTTAGGGATCCTCTAGATACATAACCATTATTGATATTATATTTTTTGTTTATTTGATATGTACATTTTTTAAGATTTTTGTTGCATATTACCACATAGCCCTTCAGAAAGTTTCTGCAACTTACATACCAGCATTTAAAAATGTATGTTTTACTATATTCAGAGTGCCAATTCTCCACCTTTGCCAACCATAGACTTAAAATTTTGCCAGTCTGGCAGACATGTCTTAATATTTCAGGTATCAAAGAAGGTTGTTTCACATAAAAAGGCTGTACTGTTTAAAACACTTCCTTAAACCTTAGCTTAGGCTATAGAAAAGGAATGTTATTAAATAGGGTATTCATTCGAAAAGAAATGCTTGCTGGTCTTGTTTATTTTGAAATTATAGGTCTGTCTCTGCATTCTATATAGAAGATATAAGTATTTTTAAGATTAGTTAGTAAATGTTTATCTATTTACTTATTTTTAGCTGTGCCTCATGGCATGTGGGATGTTAACTCCCTGACCAGAGATCGAGTCTGTGCCCTCTGTCGCGGAAGCTTGGAGTTTACACCACTGAACCATCAGCGAAGTCTCTAGTTAATGTTTAGAACATCATAGGTGGGCTTCAGATATTAGTGAATGTTCTGTTTGTAACAACAAAAAACAAACTCCACAGTGCTGGCCAATAATATTTTTAATAGCTGACATCCCAGGCTATAAATTTCTTACAATATCGGGAAAACAGATTGTAAGTTGGAGAAGAAGACTTTATTTCCTTGATTCTGAAAGGCTTCCATCCTCCTCCATAATTTCATTATTAGGAAATATTGTGAAAGACTTTGAAATGGATTAAAAAAAAAAATTACTGGCTGAGTTGTCTAATCCCCTATCCTGGCTATATGACCCGGTCAGGACCTGTGCCTCATTGTCTTTGACCTATTTTAAAACTCAGTAAATTGTGGAAAAATTGAAGAGAAGATTCTTACCCATGCAAAGCAATACAACTGATTGTTGCCCTGTGGCTGTTGACCAGTTTTTAACTATTAGTAAATTTGTTTCCTGCATTCCTGATTGCCCATATATGTGTGTTGTTTGGATACTGTTCTAAACCAGTTCCAACATCTTACTGGTTCCCTTATTAATTAATGATTAAATAAAATCTTTGACATGTGTTCATTATATATTTGTATTAGAGTCATGATTTTACATTTTTTACTAATTATCCTTTAATGTTTTTGATTTTATCATTTCTGGCATGCATATTATAATAGTTGTTGTTTAGTCGCTAAGTTATGTCCAGCTCCTTTGTGACCCCCATAGACTGTAGCCTACAAGGCTCCTCTGTCCATGGGATTTCCCAGGCAAGAAATACTGGAGTAGGTTACCATTTCCTTCTCCAGGGGGTCTTCCCAACGCAGGAGTTGAACCCGTGTCTCTTGCTTGGCAGGTGGATTCTTTACCACTGAGCCACCTGGGAAGCCCTGCATTACAATGGGTGTGCTAAGTCGCTTCAGTCATATCCAACTCTTTGCCACCATATGGACTGAAGGCTGTCAGGCTCCTCTGTCCGTGGGATTCTCCAGTCAAGAATACTGGAGTGGGTTTCCATGCCCTACTCCAGGGGATCTTTCCAACCCGAGGATCAAACCTATAATGTTCTTTTTTTTTTACCTGAAAAGTGGGCAACTTAATATTAAGTCCATAAAGTCTTTTATTATAGAAAGCCTTAACAATTTGCTGTACCATTACATATTGAGATAAACTCTGAAGTTATAGTCATGGTACTGGCAGTTGTTTATGGAAATTTATGAACTATTACTAGGCGAAAAGCTGACTCTTCTTTATTACCTTTTAATACTACTGCTGGGTCTTAGTTCCATACTTGAAACATTAATTTTTCACATTAGGATTGGCTTATTTTTGGACAAGTGCTAAAAATAAGTTTTTAAAATTTATTTATTTATTTATTTTTGGCTTCACTGGGTCTTCTTTGCGGCATGTGGACTTTCTCTAGTTGCACTGAGCAGGAACTGCTCTCTAGTTGTACATGGGCTTCTTATTGTGGTGGCTTCTCTTGTTGCAGAGCATGGGCTCTACGGCACTTGGCCTTCAGTAGTTGTGGTGTGTGGGCTCAGTAGTTGCAGCTCCAGGGCTTAGTTGTCCCAAGACATGTGGATCTTCCCTGACCAGGATCAAACTGTGGGTCCCCTGCATTGGTAGGCAGATTCTTAATCACTGGACCACCAGGGAAGTCCAAAATAAATTATTGTCAAAATTACAGAAGCTGGCCCACAATGTGGCAATTAATTAATGAAAAGCATACTATAAACAATATATGTTCCCTGAAACCCTTGCCTACTTTAACAGTCATTCATTTTACAAATATTTACTGAACAGCAATTACGTGTCCTCCAGGGATAAAAAGGTGACTGCTCTATGTCGAAATTGGAAGTCCAGCATCTCATCATGCACCCATGTTTGAGGAATTGCCAAGTGTCATTAGTCCACATAGTTGATTAGCCTAATGTGTAGGCTGATAGTCACAGCTCCCATTTGTGTATTACTTTATGCCAGATTCCTTGTTGCTTGCTATACAAACATCCCAGTTTGTAGAATGAGGATATTGTTCTCAAACTCATTGGAGTGTCATGGGGATTAGATGTATTTATGCGTAAGTAGTATTTAGCTAAATTCCTGACATACAGTAAGTATAAAACATGGCTATGGTCTTGTCTAATTCTCACAATGATCTAGTGAAGTAGATATTGTCCCATTTTTTAGAATAAGAAACTGAAGTTCAAAAATCAGCTTTCTAAAGAGCCTAAAACTATGTAGTGAAAGAGCCAAGATTTTTAAAAAATTTTATTATGACCTATAACATGATCTACAAAAAAGTTCAGATGACATAAATAGTCCTTAATAAATAGTTATGAAAAGAACATCCCAAGCTACAGTAATAAAGACAGTACTGGCACAAAAACTGAACTGTATTTCAGTGGAACAAGATAGAAAGCCCAGAGATAAACCCATGCACCTATGGACACCTGTTTGACAGAGGAGGCAAGAATATACAATGGAGAAAAAACAGTCTCTTCCATAAGTGGTGCTGGGAAAACTGGACAGCTACATGTAAAAGAATGAAATTAGAGCATTTCCTAACACCAAACACAAAAATAAACTCAAAATGGATTAAAGGCCAGAAACTATAACACTCTTAGAGGAAAGCATAGACAAAACACTCTGATGTAAATCACAGCAATATCCTCTTTGACCCACCTCCTAGAGTAATGGAAATAAAAACAAAAATAAACAAGTGGGACCTAATTAAACTTAAAACCTTTTGCACAGCAAAGAAAGCTATAAACGAGATGAAAAGACAACCCTTAGAATGGCAGGTAATTGCAAATGAAACAACTGACAAAAGATTAATCTCCAAAATATACAGTTCATGTAGCTCAATACCAGAAAAACAAACAACCCAATCAAAAAGTGGGAGGAAGACCTAAACAGTCATTTCTTCAAAGAGAAGTTTACTGATCCTAATATAAAACCTTTCTACACTCACTTATGAAAAAGCTGGCTTAAAACTCAACATTCAGAAAACTAAGATCATGGCATCCGGTCCCATCACTTCATGGCAAATAGATGGGGAAACAACAGAAACAGTAAGAGACTTTATTTAGGGGGGCTCCAAAATGACTGCAGATGGTGACTGCAGCCGTGAAATTAAAAGACACTTGCTCCTTGGAAGAAAAGCTATGACTAACCTAGACAGCATATTAAAAAGCAGAGACATTACCAACAAAGGTCCATCTAGTCAAAGCTATGGTTTTCCCAGTAGTCATGTATGGATGTGAGAGTTGGACTATAAAGAAAGCTGAGCTACGAAGAACTGATGCTTTTGAACTGTGGTGGTGGAGAAGACTTTTGAGAGTCCCTTGGACTGCAAGGAGATCCAAGCAGTCAATCTTAAAGGAAGTCAGCCCTGAATACTCATTGGAAGGACTGATGTTGAAGCTGAAATTCCAATACTTTGGCCACCTGATTGGAAAAGCTGACTCATTGGAAAAGACCCTGATGCTGGGAAAGATTGAAGGCGGGAGGAGAAGGGGAGTACAGAGGATGACATGGTTGGATGGCATCACCAACTCAATGGACTTGAGTTTGAATAGGCTCCAGGAGTTAGTGATGGACAGACAGGGAAGCCTGGCAAGCTGCAGTCCATGGGGTTGCAAAGAGTCGGACATGGCTGAGTGACTGAACTGAATTGAAACTCACTTATGAATTCTAATTATTAAAACAATATTTGTGGACTTCCATGGCAGTCAGTGGTTAGGACTCTACACTCCCAATGCAAGGGGCACAGGTTTCAATCCTAGGTTGGGAAACTAAGATCCCACATGCCACACAGCGTGGCCGAAGAGTAAAATAAAAATTTATCTAGAGTCTTTTGGATTTGCAATGCACATGATACATTATCAGTAAGGAATGACAGTTTTATTTCTTCCTTTCCAATTCTTTATCTGTTTTTCTCCACTTGTCTATCTTAACTCAATCTCAGGGATTGAGATTTTTCTTAGTCTCCTAGGTGACTAGAAGCTGGGCAGCACTTCATACACCATTGCTTTATTCCTAGGGTAAAGATCTTCAGAGTCCTAACTCTGAATGCATAATTTGTCTCCCTTGCTTGTTATAAATGATGCTTGCTTACCCTCCCAAGTTGGGAAAAGCCCCCAGGACAAGAGTTTAGTTAAATGTAGAGCTGACCACTCTGAGTTTCCCTCCTCTTCCATATCTTGGCTTGGTGATTCTTTAACCTCTTTGTTAGTTCTCTGATCCTTGAGCAGATTAAAAATGTTTTGGCTATCTTTTCTAATTCTAAGCTGAAGAGTTGATCTGAATTACCTAGTCTGCCCTTACTGGAATGGAATTGAGGAAACAAGATTTGAACTCAGTTCTGTCTAAGGTCCAAGCTCTTCAGATCAGTTCAGTCGCTCAGTTGTGTCCGACTCTTTGCAACCCCATGAATTGGAGCACACCAGGCTTCCCTGTCCGTCACCAACTCCCGGAGTTCACTCAAACTCACGTCCATCGAGTCGGTGATGCCATCCAACCATCTCATCCTCTGTCGTCCCCTTCTCCTCCTGCCCCCAATCCCTCCCAGAATCAGAGTCTTTTCCAATGAGTCAGCTCTTTGCATGAGGTGGCCAAAGTACTGGAGTTTCAGCTTTAGAATCATTCCTTCCAAAGAACACCCAGGACTGATCTCCTTTAGGATGGACTGGTTGGATCTCCTTGCAGTCCAAGGGACGCTCAAGAGTCTTCTCGAACACCACAGTTCAAAAGCATCAATTCTTTGGCGCTCAGCTTTCTTCACAGTCCAAATCTCACATCCATGCGTGACTGCTGGAAAAACCATAGCCTTGACTAGATGGATCTTTGTTGGCAAAGTAATGTCTCTGCTTTTGAATATGCTATCTAGGTTGGTCATAACTTTCCTTCCAAGGAGTAAGCGTCTTTTAATTTCATGGCTGCAATCACCATCTGCAGAGATTTTGGAGCCCCCAAAAATAAAGTCCGACACTGTTTCCACTGTTTCCCCATCTATTTCCCATGAAATGATGGGACCAGATGCCGTAATCTTAGTTTTCTGAATGTTGAGCTTTAAGCCAACTTTTTCACTCTCCTCTTTCACTTTCATCAAGAGGCTGTTTAGTTCCTCTTCACTTTCTGCCATAAGGGTGGTGTCATCTGCATATCTGAGGTTATTGATATTTCTCCCAGCAATCTTGTTTCCAGCTTGTGCTTCTTCCAGCCCTTAACCACTTACTGTATTGCCTAGTGATTAAATCTAACAAATGCTTGTATTGTTTATGTTTCTCACAGCAGAAAATGTCAAGTCAAAAATTTAAGGCCTGTATTCTTATTTTTTATCCTGTAGTGAAGCAAATAAGCAACATGTAAGATGTCAGAAATGCTTGGAATTTGGACATTGGACTTATGAATGCACAGGAAAAAGAAAGTACCTACACAGGCCTTCAAGAACAGCAGAACTAAAGAAAGCTTTAAAAGAAAAAGAAAACAGATTATTATTACAACAAAGGTAAGGTTACATATGGTGTCCAAAGGAATATTTTATTTTTATTTATAAAATTTATTAAGGGACTAAATATCTTATGATGGTTATCCAGATTTAAATTAAAAATACTAGTTAAAGTTTAATGAGTATTACTGGTGCAAGGCACCATGCTAAGCTCTTTACAAGACCCAGCACAACCAAAATAAATAAAATTATTTTTAAAAACGTATTTCAAAAAGTGTATTTTAATAATACCTCATTATATGACTTGTGGAATTTATTTAGCATGGGAAGAATTCAAAGAACTAAGTGACATTGCTATACCGTCTACCTGTTCAGGTTAACAAACTTTCTCAGGGTTAAATCTGTAAAAATTAAATATAGGAATTAACTTGATACTGAATTCTGTCATAGTTAAGCAGTAAGATCGATGGATACAAAAACTAGAAAAAAAAAAATTGATGTCTTTAAAAGATATAGTTCCAGTAGAATACTTTATGTATGTGTGTGTGTTAGTTGCTCAGTCATGTCCAACTCTTTGTGATCCCATCAACTGTAGCCTCTTCTGTCCATATAATTCTCCAAGTAAGAATACTGGAGTAGGTAGCCATTCCATAATAGTTACTAAAATTTATAATATATTTTACATTGTTTTAATCAATTTGCATAGTAGTAGTGATTATGGTAATTCAACTCAGAGTTTTTAAGCACTTTTAAAACTTTATGATCATATGTAATTAAAAGATAAAATTTCAAGTTATGTTATATCTGTGTTTTTATTGCAGAGAAATATAAGTGGTCACTAAAATTTTCAGGCATAAAAATATATTAGGATACATTCTGTGGGGGAAGGAAAATAAAAAGGTTCAAAGATGAAAAAGGATAATGTAAAAGTACCAATTGTTAAAGATAAACTTGTTCATATTTTTAAAAATTAATTATGATAGGTATCAAATTTTGTGATAGTTACAATTATCAAAATGATATAACAATTTTCTTTTTTAAATGTCAATATTTTATATATAATGTGCCAGAGTTTATACCCTCTGCAAATATTGAAACTTAGGATAGAAAAAAGATGAGGAGAAAAACATAATTTTAAAAAATTCATTTATTAGAAATGTAAGCAAAAAATGATAAGAGTTATGGATAATTTCATTTCAACAACTACTTTTGTTTTTCTAGTTGTATTACATGAGTATTTTGATCTTAAAAAATACATACAACTACATGAATTTTAGTTTTGGCTCTGTTACGTAGACTGCTGATTATTTTGATTCAGTGATAAAATTATGGAAGTGTATGAATTTTAATGACCTTGAATTCTTGTGGTGTGACTTAACAAATGTACTTCTACCAATTAAATAAATTGCAAAAATGAAAATTCTTCAGTAATAAAACAACTTTACATAAATACGTATTTATATTTGAAGATCTGGGAAATAAGGGTAGAAGCATTATCTAGGATATGCAGAGAAGTTCAGAATATAAAAATGTTAAATTTATAGGACAGTGTAGAGTAATTGAAGTAATTCTGTAATTTGAAACCCTGATTTAGTAGACATGTTGTTTGGCAGCTATATAGCAGCAAGCCATTTGTGTATTTAAAATCACCAGGCTTTTTTCTTTATAAATAATGCGGGAGCATAATCTTAAAGTATTAAGTCTCTGGTTTTAAAACTGAACATTTGGAGGACATGCAGAAAAATAAATGGTTTGGAAGGTTTTTTTGTTTGTTTTTTAAATTTTTTTGCCTGTGCCTAGTGGCGTGTGGGATCTTAGTTCCCTGGCAAAGAATAGAACCCACACCCCCTGCAGTGGAAGCAGAGTCTTAACTACTAGACCACCAGGGATGTCTCAAGAAATGAGGCTTTTAAATTTTTATTGGAGTATAGTTGATTTGGGCTTCCCTGGTAGCTCACAGTGGTAAAGAATCTGCCTTCCAATATAGGAGACTTGAGTTTGATCCCTGGGTTGGGACGATCCTCTGCAGAAGGAAATGGCAATCCACTCCAGTATTCTTGCCTGGGAAATCCCATGGACAGAGGAGCCTGGTGGGCTACAGTCCATGGGATCGCAAAAGAGTCAGACAGGACTTAGTGGCAAAGAACAACAATTGTTGATTTACAGTGTTGTGTTAGTTTTAAGTGTACACCAAAATGAATCATTTAAGAAAAAATTTTTTAATTAACAGTTGCTTTTCTTTTTATATAAAATGACCACTTATAATACCATTCTAGAAAACCAAATTATAAATTACACTTGTTCTGCTATTATTTGCTTTGTTCTGTTGTTCACTAAGTAGTTGATTTAGCTGTGTCAACCTAAGTTCACAATTAAAAAAGAAGCAAATTAGTGTGTGCTCATCTTAACTATTAACTCACCTGACTTCTAAAATACAGTTGATAGCATCTGTCTTAAGAGCTAGTTAATTTAACTGCATGTACCACACATGTGCTCAGTTGTGTCTGATTCTTTGCTACCCTATGGCCAGTAGCCCACCAGGCTCCTCTGTTCATGGGATTTTTCAAGCAAGAATACTGGAGTGGGTTGCTATTTCTTCCTCTAGCGGATCTTCCCAACCCAGGGACTGAACCCACATCTCTGTGTCTCCTGCATTGGCATGCAGATTCTTTACCACTAAGCCACCTGAGTAGCTCATGCAGGTACCATATACACCTGCGGTAGGAAACTTTTCTCTTGGTTATAATAAGAAACACTGGACTCTCAGTACATGTTACAAAAGACAAAGTGTTTCTTTAATGTAAAACAGTTTTGGGGATATCGGAAGGGTTTGTCTGAGCTGTTTATAATCACTTTATTAACAAGAGCTCCTCCCCCTTTCCCTGTTGCTTATCAGCATTGGAGAAGCTAATGTAGAAAGAAAGACCAAGAAGAAAAGGTATGTGTGGCTTTAATATTACATAGGTAATATATAATAATAGTTGGAGGGATAGGGTGGTTGATTTTAAAATAATAGTTACAAGACTTGGATCTGAAGTCTCTCGTTTGCGATTCATGATTAAACATCGTCCTGTTTTCTGATACCTTCCTCTGTTTACTTGTCTGGAGTTTCTTCCTTTGTTTCTCCTTTTTCTCCAACTTTCCAGGGTCCTTATACCTGGAAACAGTAAGTGATTTCTCTTGTCTTAGGTTAAAAAATGTTATTAGAAATTATTGGTAAGAAAGTATTGGCCAGCTGTATCTTGTCTAAAGTAGTTAAGGTTATGAAACAGTTACCACTGTACAGGAGGTTTAAATAAACCCAATTGTTAAACTGCAACTGTATTCTAACATTCACTCTGAAGCACAATACAGTATGTTCACTTTTCTCAAATTCCATCCAAGAGATTTAAAGACCTTCTGGTTGGAGTGAAAGGGTGGGCACGTTAGGATTACTAACAGTTAGGCAATCCATAAAGCATCAAATCTAGTGATACAATACTGGTAAAGCTTCAGTATACGTGTATATATATACATAACACTCAAGTGTAATTGCTTTTAAACATTCTATTGAATGTCAGCTTCTCATGCATATAATTGTCTAATAGGTCTAAGAGTGTAACCAGTTCCAGTAGCAATAGCAGCGACAGTTCAGCCAGTGATTCTTCATCAGAGAGTGAAGAGACATCTACCTCATCTTCCTCAGAGGACAGTGACTCTGATGAAAGTTCCTCCAGTTCATCATCTTCCGCCTCCTCCACAAGCTCCTCCTCATCCTCTGATTCAGACTCAGATTCCAGCTCTTCCAGTAGTAGCAGCACCAGCACAGATAGTAGTTCTGACGATGAACCACCAAAGAAGAAGAAAAAAAAATAGAATTGCTCCATCCATTGGACTAATGGACTGAAAACAGTAATGTGATTCTCAGAAGGGAATTCAGAATGTGTTATGGCCAAATAGATTAACTGGCCAACATTTCTAGAGTTCGGAAGTTTCTAAATGTTTTACATTATAAGAGCATAAAAAGTATTAATAATGGATTATATATATATATATAAAGACTTTTTTTATTTGAGGGGTGAACCTTGTTTTTCTTTTTTATCTTTAAAATATATCTCTAAAATTAATCAAAGCTGAAATCTAGTAAATCTGTTTTTGTGATGAAACCTATCTTTCCTCCCTATGAAATAAATGCCATACTCTGTTCCATGTTAGTGCTGTGTATCAGACATTTTTCAGGATAAAGGATCATAATATCTGGCAGTGAATTTATAATGCTTTTGGCTGTATGTTATTATGTAAGATTTAATACATTAGAAGCTTAGGAGTTTTCCTACTGTTACTAATGTGCTCTATTTTTGTGTTTATGTTCAGAAAGTTGTTCTGACTTCTTGTCCTAAATGAAAAGTTCAAGAAACCTATTAATAAATTTATACCTTTTGGATGGTACAAGTTTCAGGTTACTGTGTTTTATCATTCATTTTCTTCTTGTTCTTAGGGTTACCCTTTTCTGAGGAAAATTATTTTAGAGGAACTTAAAAAGAACAAAAATTCTGAACCTACCTAGGAGTCTAGTCTTTGGTGCCTTTGGATAAATTCAATGTGTCAGAAAAGAAAGCAGTCATTTAAAAAGCTAGCTTATGTAAAAGGGATATAAATACTTTTGTGTGTCAATATGCTATAAAAGATACCATTCAAAGGGGTAGGAGGAAGAGATGTAATTTTTACAGAAAATTAGAGTGATGTTGGCTGCCTTTTACTAAATTTTTTTAGATTGTTTTCATAAAGATTGCCTTTTACCATTTTGCAATTGTGGTATGACTGTTTATATGGTAACTCATCATATATGAGTCTACTGCATAAATATGAGTGACTTGGATTAATCTAGTGTGTTTATATAGCATATACACATTTGAAATCTAGCATGAAAGTTTAAAAAGAAATACTGCCAAGTATTTCTTAAAAAGTAAAATACTCTGTCATGATGAAATTATTTGATTTAACATCACATTATTTTGTGATGTGTTTTGAACTTTTTGGAAAGAGGTATTGTTTGTAGAAAAATCTTGATTTAGGTTAAATATAGGTTTTTAAAACTACAGATGTTGTCTTTTTATATTTTTATGAAAAAGCAGCAGAAAATTACTTTTGAAGAAAATGAACTTCTATTTAAATGTTTAAATATATGTATGTTGTCAGTTTAAAGATCTGTAACTACCTGTTTTACAGAATCATCTGCTTTCAGTGATTATAAATACTCTCAAAATATCATTTTTAAGGCTCTATACAGAATGTGTCAGTTGACAGGCAGATTTCATAAACTACTAATGAAATGCAGTTTACAATGTTTGTAATCTCTGTGAAGGCAATTTTAGCAGTGAAAAAACTTGGAAGGGAAACATGTACATAGGTTATATCACTTGCAATCAAATAAAACTCAATTTGTGCTGATGAGCTTAAGCTTCTTTAATGTCTCTGCTATTTTTCTTAATGCCACTTCTTATCCATTTAGATGGTAAGAACATTTAAATTCTAATTATTTTTACTATTACAACTATTCAAAGGGATACCTGGAAAAGTACAGAGGTCAAGATCCTTACTCTAGTTACACAGTTTACTCAAAAAAGCAGACTGAATGGCACAGTTGAGGGTAACTTCCAAAGAATTTACCCAATCCTGCCTAAAAGCAGAACTCTGGAAGTTGAATCCCTGGCGAATGTAATAAATGTATTATTTCTCAGAACCATATCAAAAGGAGTCATAATCAGATCATAGGTTTTTACTCCTCAAACGTTTGTTAGTATGACTGTACAATATAGTAAATTTGTCTTGGTATTACACCAAAAGTTAGCACTGGAAATGGAAGAAAGTACAGAGAAAGTGTACTTCATAGTCATGATTTTATTTATTTTTTTAACTTGCTAATTTGAACTAACTGTAGGTTTACAGAAAATCTGTAAAATTACAATTTCCATGTATACCTCACCTCACTTACCCTAATGTTAGCATCTTACATAACCATAGTACAATGAGCAGAACCAAGAAATTAGTATTTGATAAAATACTGTAAGTTAAACCAAAAACTACTCACACTTCACCAGTTTTCCCAGTTGTGTTCTATTTCTGTCCCATTCTATTACCCAGAAAATGCATTGTTACTTCTAAATCTACTGTCTCTAAGTTCCTTTGTCTTTCCTTATCTTTCATGCCCTTGTCACTTTTGAAGAGTATTGATCAGTTATTTTGTCTAATGTCCCACAATTTGGATTTGCCAAATGTGTTCTCATGGCTGAACTGACGTTATGCTTTTTAGACTAGCACAGAAATGAAAAATTCCCAATATCGATAAAGTAATTTACTATTGGTGATATTGACCTTGATCACTGGGTTAAGGTGGTTTCATCAGATTTCTCCATTACAAAGACTGTCTTTCTCTTAGTATAGATAACAATAGTTATTACTGTGATGTTTGACAAATGGTAATTTTCCGTTTTCCTCTTTACACTAATTGGAATTATACTATAAGGAAGCACTGCTGCTTCTCTCCCAGTTGTTTAATCGATAGTACTGTGGACTCATCAATGTTTCTTCTGTTCTGTGGGTTAAAATTCAATAATAGTGTTTTTTGGCTCAAATTATCCCACCTTTTACTATTAGAAGCATGCCTTCAGGTTGGCTCCTTTGTTTTTTTTTTTAATCTTCATCTTTTTGTTACTACTTCCTTACTTTTAGAAATCACAAGATGTTCTGGATTCATCTTGTGATCTCCTTGCCCTGTCTTTGAACCAACCACGTTTCCAGTTTTTATCCTGATTTTTAACTGGAGAATGATGTTTAGAATCCATGATCTGGGTGCTGTCTTTGTAGGTTTTTTATGCATTTTGAATAATAGTGTTCTAAGGTGGTAAAGACATGGAGACCTGCCATTAGTAGGAAGAAATTAGGTGTCATCACCTTCAACATTCCTCAGCCTAGCTTTCCTTAATTTCACAGTACTCTTCATGCAGCAAAGTTCTTTGGCAACAAATGGAAGAGACAAAGTCTTTAATTAAAAATTGTCATTGCATCCTCCCTTCCCCTTTATAGTATATCTAAATTGATAATAGGCCAAATATAAATTCAGACCTTGCACTATGGTGCCTTAATTGAAAGGGGTTGCATGGTGTCTGTCCATGGGGTCACATAGAGTCAGACATGGCTTAGTGACTAAACAATGACAACAAATTGAAAGAAGTTGGCCCAAAGGAATATTTCAAATTGTATTTTTATATGCTGTCCTTCAGGCTTTTACATCTTGGTAAAATTATGCCATAAAAAGATGCAGGTGTAGGTGTGGTGGTGGTGGTATGTGTGTGTGAGAGAGAAAGGTACTATGAAAGAGGAAGAGAGAAGGGAAAGCCAGGATGACATCTGGGCTATAGACATTCTCAGATGCATTTTAGGAGAGAGTATGGATGGAAGTTGAGGACCTGGAAATTGCCAATGTCTTTGGAAAGTCTTTTGTATCCTCCCAAGGATACTTGCACATGCTATTCAAGGTTATCAATAATAACCACAAACATCAGTATAACTCCTATTTGGAAGGTACTATACTAGAACATATGAATAACACTTCAACAGTGATTTCCTTGGAGTTCACTATCAGTTGGGGAGACACACACAAAAACACTAAGAGCAAAGGAAAAAAGGCTTTCATTGAAACCATATTTATTACCCTTCCTCCTGACACCTAATAAAATGGTAGAAAAGAAACAGACACAGTGCTCGCTTTGGCAGAACATATACTAAAATTGGAACGATACAGAGATTAGCATGGCCCCTGTGCAAGGATGACACGCAAATTCGTGAAGCGTTCCATATTAAAAAAAAAGAAACAGACACAAAGTATAAACCCATAAGGCAAGGAGAAAAGGAAAGGAGATGAAACATGAGAAACTGCAATTCTTTTGGAAGCTGGAAAAATTGATGGAATCGTGGATCCCTCCTTAAACAACCAAATCATTTTAAGGGCCCAATCATAACCTTACAGTGAAGGAAAGTCAATAAGAAGCAAGCCAATTTATGCCATGAAACTCTGCAAAGGCTCCAAACTCGATGACAGCATACAGTCATCAGCCAAGGTCAGAGAGGGCTCAAGGACAGAAAGTGATGGTAAGTTCATGTAAGAAGCTACACCCCTGTGTACTCCTCTCCCATTTGTGCTGTCTTAGTGGGTCTATGGGGTCGCACAGAGTCGGACACGACTGACACAACTTAGCAGCAGCAGCAGCAGCAGTGGGTTTATGATTATGATTATTATTATTTTTCATTACTTGAATGTGACATTTTGTAAGTAGTAGTAAACACCTGAGTTCAACCTTCTATGATTATGAGTATTATGTTAATTTAAAATTAAGTAAGACACAGTACAAGTTGCCATGTGCTACAAGCGACTCGGGTTATAGATAATAAATTCTATGACGCCACGATGATAAATCCCTAGCACTGGATCTTACTCTCCCAAAAATTCTGGACAAAATCAAGAATGAAAAACCATGCCACTATTGGGTAGTATTTTTACATGAACATTGTGGTGTACATTTAATAAAACAATTCCCTTCCTTAAGAAGTCCTGAGGGTATTCTGAGATTATTTCTGTACTAGGCAAATCCATAGGGTCACTAAACATGTAAGCCAATATAACTAGATATTTATACAAAGAAAATCACCCCTAACTAGTTAGTTGCCTTAAAGAGAATCAGTATGTGGACAAAGGAAAAAAACACTCATTTATGCAAAATTTAACAGCCAGTATTAAGTATCTGTCTTTGTCCTCTGAGGATTAATAGGCTATTAATAAACACTTATAGACATGTGTTAAGCAGTACAAGCTTAAGTCACTAGAGATCTTAGAGTCTTAACCACAGGGAGAGTTTGGTAAAGCCTTCCAAGAGAGCTGTATATGGCTAAGAAAGAGTTGTTGAACCCATGTAAATGTATATATAGATGTGTAATTAATATTCAGATGTATAAAACAGTTATTAAATTGATTGATCTGCTTGTAACAACATATAAATGTTCAAGAAAAAATTGTTTTTTCATGTTTTTAGACTCATTGCTTTAATTTACAGTTAGATTCATTATTTTAGTATCTTTAGCATTAAGATAAAAGAATGAGATATTATTTCAATTTTTTCAGAAGAGAAATGAGGGTCACTCTTGGTGACGTTGGTCCCCAGGGCTTTGACACAGTGACTCCTCCTCATCACTCTTTGCAAGGCCAGAGAGAACACGTCTCCTTACAGCAGATCATATGTTGTGTGATTTTTGTGCAAGCCTAACACAATTATACTAACTTAACACATTAAAGATGAGAGTGGAAAGAAGGTGACAAGTATGAGATATACTGACAAGGCAGAAATTACAGAACTCAGTGATCGGTTGATTTTGTGGTGAAAGAGGTGAACCCAGAAAGGTTTCAAGATCTGTTGTTTGGATGATTGGTAATAAAAGTATTCATTTCATTATAATTATAACAATAGTAGCGTCTACTACCTTGGCAAATATAAACTGACCCTAGAAATTAGAGATAGGTAAAATAATTTTTAACACAATGGAATACTACAGTTTTTTTTAATTTTGAGATACCACTTGGGTGTCTGAAAATTTGTCTGTAGAGTATGATAGTGACCAAATTGCTAATAGTTATCATATTTGGGTGCCAAGATTATAATTTATACTTTTTATTTTCTTACTTTCCAATTTTCTTTTTTTGTTGCTTTCTTTCATTCTTTTTTATTTTTTTTAGCTACATGGCTTGCAGATTCCTGACGAGGGATTAAATCCCGGCTATGAAAAAATAAATAAATAAATAAATAAAATAAATCCTGGCTATGGCAGTGAAAGTGCTGAGTCCTAACCACTGGACTGCCAGGAAATTCCTGCCAATATTTTCTTTTTAGAACTTTATAAGGTGCAATTGACCTACAATGATCTTCATGTATTTAAAGTATATAATTTGATGGATTTTGGCATCTATATACACATGAAATCATGACCACAAGCAAGATAATTAAACCTTGCCCCACAAAGCTTCCATGTGCCCTTTTGTAATCCTTCCCACCCATTCTTCTTTGCTTACACTATCTGCCATTAGTCCCCAGAAAACTACAAATATAGCTTACTTAGCTATAGAATAGTTTGCATTTTTTGAATGTATATAAATAGAATTATATAGTATGTACTTTTTGGTCTGCCTTCTTTCAGCATAATTATTTTGGGACTCATTCTTGTCTTTTTCTTCCTTTAAGATTTTTTTATGTGAATCACTTTAAAGTCTTTATTGAATTTATTACAATATTCTTTCTGTTTTATATTTTTGTTTTTTGGCCATGAGGTATGTGGGATCTTAGCTCCCTGACCAGGGATGGAACCAGCATCCGCTGCCTGGGAAGATAAAGTCTTAACTGCTGGACTGCCAGAGAAGTCCCTCATTCTTGTTGCCATGTTTATCAACAGTTTATTCCTTTTTACTGATAGTAGTATTCGACTGTATGGATATACCAAATTTGTTTATCCACTCATGTATTGATGGATATTTAGACTGTTTCCAGTTTTTGGCTACTACAAATAAAGCTGCTATGAACATTCATGTATAGGTCTTTGTGTGGATATAGTGTCCTAGAGGAAATAATTAAATATACTATAAACCCTATAAACCAGCAAAATGACAAAACAAATCACTCTATCTAATAACCCAAAAAAAGGAAATAAATGGAATTTTAAAAAGAGTAAAAGAGGAAAAAGAAAACAAATAGAAATGGGACAAATAGACAATAAATATCAACATGACAGATTTAAACCTAATCATGTCTATAATCTCACTGTTAAGTCACTAAGTCGTGTGTAACTCTTTTCGACCCCATGGACTACAGCCTGCCAGGCTTCCCTGTCCTTCAGTATCTCCCTGAGTTTGCTCAAACTCATGTCCACTGAGTCGGTGATGCCATCCAACCATCTCATCCTCTGTCATCCTTTTCTCCTCCTGCCTTCAATCTTTCCCAGCATCAGGCTCTAAGTCGTTTCCTTGCATCAGGTGGCCAAAGGATTGGAGTTTCAGCTTCAACATCAGTCCTTCCAATGAGTGTTCAGGACTGATTTCCTTTAGGATTGACCGGTTGGATCTCCTTGCAGTCCAAGGGACTCTCAAGAGTCTTCTCCAACACCACAGTTTAAAAGCATCAATTCTTCAGCACTCAGCCTTCTTTATTATCCAGCTCTCACATCCATATATGATTACTGGAAAAACCATAGCTTTGACTATAAAGACCTTTGTCAGCAAAGTGATGTTTCTGCTTTTTAATAGGCTATCTAGGTTTCTCATAGCTTTTCTTCCAAGGAGCAAATATCTTTTAATTTCATGGTTACAGTCATCTTCCACAGTGATTTTGGAGATCAAGAAAATAAAATATCACTTTTTCTACATTATACATAATCTCATTACATGTAATCTATATATATTTTGACATACACACACTGCTTTATTTATTTGTTTATATTTGGCTGCACTGGGTCTTTCTCTGATTTTGGTGCACGGGCTTCTCATTGCATTGGCTTCTCTCGTTGTGGAGCACAGGCTCTAAGACCACAGGCTGTGATAGCTGCGACTTGCTGGCTCCAGGGTGTGGGCTTCAGCGGCTGTAGTACACAAGCTCAGTGGCCCCACAGCGCTGGGAGCGCATGGAACGCTCCCAGACCAGGAACTGAACTGTCTCCCCTTCATTGACAGGTGGAAACCTATCCTCTGTACCACCAGGGAAGCCCTGTACATAAATAATCAAAGCTCCAATTAAAAGTTAAGGATTATTGAATTGGATGAAAGAGTAAGAAGTACTGCCAACCAGAAATGTACCTTAAATAAAATAGGCACATAGGTATGCTAACACTAATAAAAAGAAAACTAGAGAGGCTATATTAATATCAGACTAGTAGATTTCAGAAAAGGGAATATTATGAGGATCAAAGAAAGTTATTAAAGATATTAAAGTTATTAAAGATAATGTGTTATCATACTCATCTTGAGTATGAAATGTGGTCAGTTCATCAGGAGGACATAATGATCCTAAACATTTATACTTAATAGCAGACTTTGAAAACAAGTGAAGTAAAACTGATGGAAATAATAAAATGAGAAATAAATCCACAATTATAGTCAGAGAGTCCAATACCCATACTTGTTAACTGGCACAACAAGTAGACAGAAAATAACTAAGGGTATAGAAGACTTGAACAACACAACCAACAAATTTGACAAAATAAGCATTTATACAATACTTTATCCAACAATAGCAGAATACACATTCTTTTGAAAGTGTACCAAGAATATTTACCTAAGTAGCCCATATTTCAGATTGTAAAGAAGTCTTAATAAAGGTAATAGGATTTAAGTCAACTGATAGAAAAATTCATGATATAAGAGCTTTAATTTTGTAATTCATTTTTATTGGAGTATTATTGATTTACAAGGTAGTATTAATTTCTGCTGTACTGCAAAATGAATTAGAGCTGTGAGTTTTATTCAGGGTCTTACTAAGGACTATAGCCCAGCAGATAGTCACTCAATGAAAGTGAAAGCCACTCAGTCGTGTCCAACTCTTTGCAACCCTACAGACTATACAGTACATGGAATTCTCCAGGCCAGAATACTGGAGTGGGTAGCCTTTCCCTTCTCCAGGGGATATTCCCAACCCAGGGATCAAACCCAGATCTCCCACATTGCAGGCAGATTCTTTACCAACATTCTTTACCAGGAAGCCCAGGGAAGTCACTCGAGTAGTTCTGAGTAAACCGCTCCCAAGAGGTGGGAGAAAATCCAGTTTATATGTGACAGTTTTGGCAATCAGGTACATATCTTGGTAAAAGATTTCTAGAGCTTCGCTGGTGGCTCAGTGGTAAAGGATCCACCTGTCAATGCAGGAGATGTGGATTCGATTCTTGGATTGGGAAGATCCCCTGGAGAAGGCAATGGCAACCCAGCCCAGTATTCTTGCCTGGGAAATTCTGTGGCGAGTGGAGCCTGATGGGCTGCAGTCCATGGAGTCACAAAAGAGTTGGACATGACTTAGCAACAAAAGAACAACAACAGATTACTGTTCAGTTCAGTTCAGTTCAGTTGCTCAGTTGTGTCTGACTCTTTGTAACCCCATGGACTGCAGCACGCCAGGTTTCCCTGTCCCTCACCAACTTCCGGAGCTTACTCAAACTCCAGTTCATCGAGTCGCTGATGCCATCCAACCATCTCATCCTCTGTCCTCTTCTCCCGCCTTCAGTGTTTCCCAGCATCAGGGTCTTTTCCACTGAGTCAGCTTTTCCAATCAGGTGGCCAAAGTATTGGAGTTTCAGCTTCAGCATCAGTCCTTCCAATGAATATTCAGGACTGATTTCCTTTAGGATTGACTGACTGGATCTCTTTGCCCTCCAAGGGACTCCCAAGAGTTCACAGACTTAACTCTTTAACAGATTTTAACTCTTTAACTACAGTTAAAAAAACATCAGTCCTTCATTGCTCAGGCTTCTTTATGGTCCAAATCTCTCATCCGTACATAACTACTGTAAAAATCATAGCTTTGACTAGATGGACCATTGTTGGCAAAGCAACGTCTCTGCTTTTTAATATGCTGTCTAGGTTTGTCAAAGCTTTTCTTCCAAGGAGCAAGCATCTTTTAATTTCATGGCTACAGTCAGCATCTGCAGTCATTTTGGAGCCCAATAAAATAAAATCTCTCACTGTTTCCATTGTTTCCACATCTATTTGCCATGAAGTGATGGGACCGGCTGCCATGATCTTAGTTTTCTGAATGTTGAGTTTTAAGCCAATTTTTCACTCTCCTCTAAAAGAGGAGGGGCTTTCATCAAGAGGCCCTTTAGTTCTTCACTTTCTGCCATAGGGGTGGTATAATCTGCATATCTGAGGTTATTGATATTTCCTCTGGCAATCTTGATTCCAGCTTGTGCTTCATCCACCCCGGCATTTCAAATGATGTACTCTGCGTATATATCAGGTATTCCCTGTAGCTCAAATGGTAAAAAGTTTGCCTGCAATGCAGGAGACCTGTGTTCAATCCCTGGGTTGGGAAGATCCTCTGGAGAAGGGAATGGTAATCCACTCCAGTATTCTTGCCTGGAAAATCCCATGGACAAAGGATACTGGCAGGCTATAGTCCATAGGGTCACAAAGAGTTGGACACAATTGAGCAACTAACAGTATTACTACTCTGCATATAAGTTAAATAAGTAGGCTGACAATATACAGGCTTGACATACTCCTTTTCCTATTTGGAGCCAATCTGTTGTTTCATGTCCAGTTCTAACTGTTGCTTCTTGACCTGCATACAGATTTCTCAGGAGGCAGGTCAGGGGGTCTGGTATTCCCATCTCTAAGAATTTTCCACATTTTGTTGTGATCCACATAGGCAAAGACGTTGGTGTAGTCAATAAAGCAGAAGTACATCCTTTTCTGGAACTCTTGCTTTTTCAATGATCCTGCAGATGTTGGCAATTTGATCTTTGGTTCCTCTGCCTTTTCTAAATCTAGCTTGAACATCTGGAAGTTCATGGTTCACATATTGTTGAAGCCTGACTTGGAGAATTTTGAGCATTACTTTGCTAGCGTGTAGATATTAATGGTTTCAGTGCTTTCCTATATGTGGGAAGATGCAAGAATCTGAGTTCATTAAAAATCTTCCTGAGATATACATATAAGGGGCCTGCTTGTCCAAAGCACAGAGCATCCTGAGATCATCCTTTCCTCTGTGTGAAGCAGAGTGTGCTGTTGGTGAGCATCTGTGCGGTAGTTTGGTAATGGACAGGGAGGCCTGGCGTGCTGTGATTCATGGGGTCACAAAGAGTCGGACACAACTGAGCGACTGAACTGACTGACTGACTGACTTGAACATTCTTTGGTATTGCGTTTCTTTGGGATTGGAATGAAAACTGACCTTTTCCAGTCCTGTGGCCACTGCTGAGTTTTCCAAATACGCTGGCATATTGAGTGCAGCACTTTCACGACATCATCTTTTAGGATTTGAAATAGCTCAACTGGAATTCCATCACCTCCACTAGCCTTGTTCATAGTGATGCTTCCTACGGCCCATTTGACTTCACATTCCAGGATGTCTGGCTCTAGGTGAGTGATCACACCATCATGGTTATCTAGGTCATGAAGATCTTTTTTGTATAGTTCTTCTGTGTATTCTTTTTTTATTCTGTATATTCTTGCCACCTCTTCTTAATATCTTCTGTTTCTGTTAGGTCCATACCATTTCTGTCCTTTATTGTGCACCATTTTTGCATGAAATGTTCCCTTAGTATCTCTAATTTTCTTGAAGACATCTCTAGTCTTTCCCATTCTATTGTTTTCCTATATTTCTTAGCACTGATTACTGAGGAAGGCTTTTTTATCTCTCCTTGGTATTCTTGAGTCACAAAGAATAGATATTAATGGTTTCAGTGCTTTCCTATATGTGGGAAGATCCAAGAATCTGAGTTCATTAAAAATCTTCCTGAGATATACATCTAATGGGCCTGCTTGTCCAAAGCACAGAGCATCCTGAGATCATCCTTTCCTCTGTGTGAAGCAGAGTGTGCTGTTGGTGAGCATCTGCAGCAGGTTATTCCCTGTAGAATTGGTTGGTGAGCAAAAATGCTCTTTTGTTCTTTGTTTACAGTACATACAAGGTATATCTGACCACAGTGAAGTTAAACTAGAAATCAGTATCAGAACCGTCTCTGGAAAATCCCTCAACATATGGAAGCTGAATAACAACCCTTCTATATAACTCACAGATCAAAAATGAACTCAAAAGGAAAATTACAAAATATTTCTAACAAACTAAAGATGGAAGCAAAATATTTGTGGGATGCTGTGAATGCATACTTTGGGAAAATTAACAGCACTAAACATTAGAGAAAAATGTCTCAAAACAGTGACTTCAGCTTGCACCTTAATAAACTAGAAAAAGAAGAGCAGATAAACCCTGAAACAACTGGAAGAAAGGAAATAATAAAGAACAAGGGCAGAGATCAGTGAAATAGAAAACAAATAATAGAGAAAGTCAACAAACCTAAAAGGTAGTTCTATGGGAATTTCCTGGTTGTCCAGTGGTTAGGACTCCATGCTTTCACTGCTAAGGGCCTGGATCAATTCCTGGTCACAGAAATAAGAACCCATAAGCCCCATGGCGTGGCTAATAAATAAATAAAATAAATGGAAAGTAGTTCTATGAGAAGTTTAATAAAACCCAGTAAATCTCTAGCCAGACTGCTCAGGACAAAAGAGAAGAGACAAATTACCAATATCAGAAATGAGCGAGATGCTATCACTACAGATTCCACATATATTAAAAAGACACTAGGAAATAGCAAGACAACTTTACTCATTTAATAAAATAGAAAAATTCATTGGAACCCAAACGAACAAGTTTCACTCAAGAACAAACAAATGACCCAAATACCTGTATATTTATAAAGAAATTGAATTTTTATTTAAAAATCTTCCCACAGAGAGAACTCACATTTTCAAAACTATGATTTTATACTTTTATAAATTTATAAACTGAAAAGATAAATATTATCTAGTTTTTCCTTTGCAATTTTTCTTTGACCAATGGGTTATATAGATGTGTATTATTCAGTTTCTATATATTGAGGGATTTTCCAGAGATGTTTCTATTACTGATTTCTACCTTAACTCCACCATGGTCAGATATACTTGGAGCCCCAAGGCCAGGTATATGGGTGTTCATGAATGAATAAGATACCATATTCAAAACCTTATATGCCTTGAATCCTTCTACCTTTATTGAGACTTATTTTACGATCTGGAATATGGGTTACCTTAGTAAATACACCCTAGTGAATGTTCTGAGTGCACTTTGGAAAGAATGTATATTCTGCTATAGTTGGGTGGAGTGTTCTGTGTTAATGTACACAGGTTATGCATGTAAATAAGGACTGGAAAGGAAATTGAACCAATATTTTAAAAGTAGATTTTACTGTTCATTTATGGAGTTTTTTTCTCTATGTAAACTGCTTGAACCACATAAAGGAAAATTATGGTTTGGATTGGTGTAACTACCCTTCCAAGATGATTCTTAAAGATCCTATTCCCTGTTGTTTATGTCCTTGTATAGTCCCTTCCCACACTGCATACGGGCTAACTTCTGTGATTTATAGAGTAATACAGAAGCAACTGTTTGTGACTTCAGATTTGAGGTCATAAAAGGCATTACAGTTTCTGCCTTGTCTCTTGAAACATTCACTTTAGGATGACCCAGCCTCTGTGGTATGAGCAGCCTTGTAGAGAGACCCCTGTGGAGAGGAACTGAGTCTTCCAAATAACAGTCAGCAGCAACTGCCAGGCACATCAGGGAGCCACCTGGGAAGGAGAGCCTCCATTCCCAGTTAAGTGTTCATATGACTACCGCCTGTTAAGAGACCCAAGCGAGAACTGCCTAGCAAAGCCACACCTGAATTCCTGACCCATAAAAATTGTGAGAGACAATAAATGGTTATTGTTGTGTTAAGCCACTAAGTTTTGAGCAATTTGTTATGGAATAATTTTAAAAACCTCATGCTCATAGGTTTTAAAGTATACATTTATTAAAAGATTACATTCAAGCTTCTTCTCAAAGTTCATCTTCTTTGAGAAGTTTTTCCTAGCCAACCTAGCGGAAATAGCCCTTGAACTGATTCTATCCCTTTGCTCTGCTTTTTCCTCTTAATGTTTATACCTGGAAGTAGTTTAGAGTTGTATGTGTGTGTGTGTATCTTTCTTCTCTTTCTTTTACACTAAAGTGGAAGCCCCATGAGAATAAGGACCATTTTGTTCACTACTGCCTAGAACCTGGAGAAGGAAATGGCAATCCACTCCAGTACCCTTGCCTGGAAAATTCCACAGACTGAGGAGCCCGGTAGGCTACAGTCCATGGGGTCACAAAGAGTCGGACACGACTGAGTGTTCACTTGCACTTGCTTGCCTAGAACTTAGATGTTTAGAATACTACCTGGTATATCAGTGGCACTCTACCAATAACTGTTGAAAGAGTGAATAATAACAAAATCATTAATATTCTCATTTGCCTCAATAGTATACTTGGATTTTATTTTGAGAATGTGGGTATGTATGGAGACTATGAAGCACGTGTAGATTTGTACTAACTACTTTTCCTAATGTTTGCATTAGAATCATTTTAATAGCAGCAGTTCTTGTTGAGTCCTTTCTCTTAACAAGGCATTGTGGTAGGTAGCCTCTGAAATGGCTCTCAATGACTTCTGAGTCCTGGTGCTCATGTCCTTCTCAGTCCCTTCCCACACTAAATAGGGTTGACTTGTGCAACCAATAGAATATTACAGAAATGAATGCAACTTCTGAGGTTAGATCATAGAAAACACTGGAGATTTTACTTGTTTAAAAGACATTTGGGATTTGATGTACAATGGAGCTCAGATGGTAAAGCATCTGACTACAACGCAGGAGACCCAGATTCGATCCCTGGGTTGGGAAGATTCTCTGGAGAAGGAAATGGCAACCCACTCCAGTACTCTTGCCTAGAAAATCCCTTGGACAGAGGAGCATGGTAGGCTACAGTCCATGGGATCACAAAGAATTGGACGCAACGGAGCAACTTCAATTTTCACCTCATTACAATTTAATTTCTTCCAAAAATGTTTAAACATGAAAAGGAGGCTGCAACTAAAGTTTCTGAGTGACTCATTATGTAAGTGTGGAGAAGGCAATGGCAACCCAGTCCAGTACTCTTGCCTGGAAAATCCCGTGGACAGAGGAGCCTGGTAGGCTGCAGTCCATGGGGTCACTAAGAGTCTGATACGACTGAAATAACTTAGCAGCAGCAGCATTATGTAAGTAAGAAAAGTCATTTAATGATGACAAGTTCATTAAATCATGTTTGATAGTAGCAGCCAAATAAATATATCCAGAGCAAATAAACTTGCTTAAGAGTATTAACCTTTCTGTGAGAACAGTTGCTCAGAGTTAAAGACATTGAGCGCAATAGTCAATTAAAAAACAAAGGGGTATCAATTGGTTTCCCTTGACTTATTTTTTGTAATATTAATAGCTTCTTGAGTTTTAATGAACATACCATATAATTCACCCATCGAAAGTGTACAATTCAGAGTTATACAACCCCCACCAGAGTCAATTCTTATTACCCCCCAAAGAAATCTTGTACCCATTAGCAGTCATTACCCATTCCCCAACAAGCACCCAGCCATAAGTAATCACTGAGTTCTATCTCTATAGATTTCCATATTATGAACATTTCATATAAATGGAATCATACTGTGTATTGTCCTTTGTGACTGACTTCTTTCAGTTAGCATAAGGTTTTCAAGGTTCATTTATAGTGTTTCATTTGTTTTCCATCTTTTGGCTATTATGAATAATGCTACTGTGGACATTCATGTGCAAGGTTTTGTGAGGACCTTTTTTTTTTGTAATTTTCTTGGGTGCATACCTAGGACTCTGGGTTATATGATAGCATTATGTTTAAAATTTTGAGGAAGGCAAGAGAAAAAAAAGAACCTCTGTGCCTATTTTAAAAATTGGGTATTTGTCTTTGTCTTTTCACTTTCTTTTTATTTTTTTTAATATCTGTTTACTTCTTTATTTATTGGCTGGCTGGGTCTTTGTTGCAGCAAGAGGTCTTTCTCTAGCTGGGTACTGGCTTCTCGTGGCAATGATCTCTCTTATTGAAAAGCACAGACTCTAGACACGTGGGCTTCAGTGGTTGCTGCCTATGGCCTCAGTAGTGGTGGAGCATGGACTCCAGAGCAGTGGCTCACTAGCTGAGGTGCATGGACTTAGTTGTTCCTTGCCATGTGGGATCTTCCTGATCCAGGGGATCGAATCTGTGTCTCCTGCAGCTCCTGCATTGGCAGGCAGATTCTTTACCACTGAGTCACCAGGAAAGTCCTGTCTATTCACTTTCTTGATGCTGTCATTTTGAAGCACAAAAAAATCTTAATTTTGATTAAGTCCAGTTCATGTTTTTCTTTTGTTGCTTGTACTTTTGGTATCATATCTAATGAGCCGTGGCTATTCCAGATCTTGAAGCTTTATGCCTTTGTTCTCTTTTAAGAGTTTTATAGGTTTAGCTCTCACAATTAGGGCTTGGATTATTGTGAGTTGATTTTTGTATGTGCTGTGAGGTAGGAATCCAATAGAATTCTTTTACATATGGATATCCAGTTGTCCCAGCACAATTTGTTGAAAAGACTAGGTTGTTTGCCCTTTGAAAATTGTCTTAGAACCTTGTTGAATTTTTCAACCATAAATATGAGGATTTATTTTTTGACTTTCAATGCTATTCCATTTAGATATAGGTACTTGAATCTTGATGAGTACACAGTTGTCGCTGATATCAGTCAGTTGCTTATTTGAAGAATCAATATAGAGTTTGAAGTGACTAAAGAATTACCACTAAGAGTAGTCTGTGTGAAACAACTACCAAAGAGAATGTTTTCAAAGAAGTTGTGAAAACCCTAATTCTGTACAACCTGCAGTTGTGTTGAATAAGGTATGTTAAATTGATGGTGGTACTGGTGGCTCAGTGGTAGAGAATTCATCTGCCAATGCAGGAGACATGGGTTTGATCCCTGGGTCAGGAAGATACCCTGGAAAAGGAAATGGCAACCCATTCCAGTATTCATGTCTGGGAAATCCCATGGACAGAGGAACCTGGCAGGCTACAATCCACAGTGGCACAAAAGAGTCAGAAACGACTTCATGACAAAAACAACAACAACAAACGAACATGTGTGGAGGAGAAAAAACTTATTTGAACAAATTTACAAAGCTTTGGAAAATGTAAGGTGTTTAAAGCCTTGTAAATATTTGAATTTATCATGTATCATCTTACTAACAGCATCAAGAGTGAACTTTATTACCTCTTCTGGATTTAACCATCATGTGTTCCAGGAATTTGTTTTCAGAAATATACCTGAATATCCTCACTTGCTATACCACGTCGCAGTTTGATGGCTTAGTAATGGTAAAATATTATTGTGATTATTTGAGCTCTGGACTGAGATGAAAACTTTTTTTAATGGTGGTAAAATAAATATAACATAAAATTTAATATTTGGCCAATTTTTTTGTGTACCATTCAGTGATATTAAGCACAATCATTACCACTATCCATTTCCAAAATTTGTTTCATCTTGTAAAATTGAAATGCTATACCCATTAAACAATAATACCCCATTCCCTCACTCTAGCCCCTGAAAACTACATTGTACTGTTTCTATGAATTTAACTACTTTGGGTACCTCTTATAAGTAAAGTCATACAGCATTTGTCTTTTTGTGACTGGCTTATTTCACTTAGCATAATATCCTCAAGGTTCATTCATGTTGTAGCATGTGCAAATTTTTCTTTTTTAAGGTTGATTAATATTTTGTTAACGAATATACCACATTTTGCTTATCCATTCATCTGGGTTGCTTCCACATTTTGGCTATTGTGAATAATGTTGTCAGTTGGATTTTTGTAAATGAGAAGTGCCCTCAGCCACTGTTGAACACTAAACAGCTTGGAAATGAGCTTTTACTGAAGACTCAATCATGTTTCTTAACAAGTTCAACCTCAATTACAAAGCAAACTGTATATATGTGAAATTTTACTACAGTCAATTCATTTCGGCAACAATAATTTTTTTAAATCACAAACAATATCAAGTTGCTTTATATACTTCCTGTGCTGTCCAAAGATACAAGTAAAATGTCTATTACCATACAAATTTGCAGCATATGTCTTTTCTGAGCTCAAACTGCAGTACCTATGGAAGTTTCTAGACTTTACAGCAGTGAAAGCATGGAGTCCTAAACACTGGACCATCAGGGAATTCTCAGTAATTAATGTTCTTAAGTAATATTACCTATCTGTATTTGGTAATACCTACCTGTGAAAAGATGTTTTTGAAAATGAAATACATGAAACTTTACTACAGATAAGCACTAACAGAAGAATATCTGGCAAAGTGGGGAAAAAAAAAATCTGAAATCACATTTGATGATAAGAAATAATAACTTTGAATTCCAAGTAAGTGAAATGTTATCCTCATCCCCTGCCCAAAAAGAAAAATTATTATTCTCACTACAAATAATTCTTTATAATTACTTGAATTATAAAGCTTAATTACTACATTTTGAATTTCATGAAACATTTATGGAAAAAATTTTAATCTACTATTTTGTACCTACACAAAATCCTTGATTTTGCCACTTGGCCTATAAAACCTGAAGTATTTACTATTTGGCCTTTACAGAAAAATTGCCAATCCCAGAAAGAAACAGAGAGAAAAGAGCTAAAGATCAAGTGTTCAGACATCTTGGAGAGTGTGGCATCTCAAAAACCAAGAGAGGAAAGTATCTCAAACAAGATAAAATGGTTCATTGTGTAAAACAAAAAGGTAAAGACAAAGATTCAACTTTTGGATTTGACAGTGTGGGAATTGATGGTTACCTTGGTGATTGGTTTCAGCATGGTGGTAGCACACAAGATAGAGAAGACAAGGTAAAAAACGTAAATAACGCATCTCAAAATGTTTAGTATTTGCCTGATACATAGTGTGTACAATAATTATCACTGAAGCAGCAATTGTCGATGCCCACCCATGTCCCTCACCTCCACTATTTCAGAAATGTCAGTGTAACTTTAGTTTATGCAGATGTTCCTGATTTTATTTGCCCCGAAAACGTTTCTGGCTGCTATAGTTTGCTCTGCTTACATGCAACAGGCCTTCAACAGTGATCAACAAGAGTAGTTATATAAATAATTCTCCAGCTCTCTGGGCCCTCAAATGCAGTAACTAATATAAGTGTTCTCTAGTTTTCCTGAGCATTCCCCAGAAGGATTAAGAATCGGAAAACCTGGTACTTGTGCAATTTGAAACAACCACTCCCCCGAAATTTGATTCTTAATCATGATGATGCTGGGAAAGACTGAAAGCAAAAGAAGAGGGTGGCAGGGGATGAGAGGGTTAGATAGCATCACTGACTCAACGGACATGAATTTGAGCAAACTCTGGGAGACAGTGGAGGGCAGAGGAGCCTGGAATGCTGGTGTCCATGGGGTTCTAAAGAGTCTGTCATGACTTAGCCACTGAACAACAAAAATCATGATACCACAAGTGACCGTGAAGATTTGGATTGATCATGGCCAGATGTTAACATTCTCCAACTCAGGCTGAGAAATGGCTCCAAAGTGAGACACAGAATTGAAACTATTTATATCCACATGGATTACTATCAACATGGACATAATTTTATTATTTCATTGTCATCTTCAACATTACTACTATTCCAGAACCATTCAACCAGGAACAGAAAAATTGCAACTTTCCATTTCAGAAATGGAAATTTCTCAAAGTCCCATTTTAATGAACTTTGAACTACTCAACTTTTCAATAGGTGTCTTAATTTTATTTATTTATTTGCCATGCCACTCAGCTTGTGGAATCTTAGCTCCTCCACCAGGAATTGAATCTCAGGTCCCTTGAAGTGGAAGCTCAGAGTCCTAACCATTGGACTGCCAGGGAATTCCCTATTTATTTTTACTGAGGTATAGTTGATTTGAAATGTTTGTGGTAATTTGTTAAAGCAGCAATAAAAACTATACACACTCAAGACTCTTAAAAACCTTTGCCTTGCTGTGTCTGCTAATCCTAACCTACTATATCATGATTCTTACCGAATCCCAATCAAGCCTCCTAAACTGAAAAAACTCCTAAGTCCAGACCCCAAAATCTTATAAATATCCCAAATTCCCCTTGGAAATGCTACTGAAACCATCAAAGTACTAGTCTGTTTTACTAGTAAGCAATAAACTCAGCTTTGACTTATCAACACATCATTTTGGTGATAAATTTGGGCATACCAACATTTGACAGTTGTTTTATTCATTGCCTAGAACAGTACTTGGTATAAAGTAGGTGTTTAATAAACAAAACATTAGATAAATAATAAATAATTTATTTGAGTTTCTTAATGCAGAATAATATTTATGTAGGTATATTTATGACTTAGCAATTCATATATCTAGAAGTGGCTTTCAGAAAATCAGTTTAAAGACCGAATGCAATCTTGTGCATGGGTGTTTATATAAACTTTATTCATAATCATTAAAGTAGAAACCACCCAAATGCTCTTCAACTGATGAATGCCTAAACAGTCTTGTGTTATAGTAATAGAATACTACTCAGCAATAAAGAGGGATAAATTACTGAGATATGCAAAGAGAATAGATAGATCTCAAAGGCTTGTTAAGTGAAGGAAGCCAGATCTAGAAGGCTACTTACTATATGATTCCATTCATGTGATATTCTGGAAAAGGTCACGTATAGGGACAGAAAGTACATCAGTGGTTGACAGGAACTGGCATTGAACTGAGGGGTTCATTATATAGGAGCAAGAGGAAATGATTAGGGTTAGGGGTAAAGGAAATGTTCTATATCTTGATTAGGGTGGTGGTCACATAGCTGCACACATTTGTTAGAAGTCACAGAATCAAACATTGAAAAAGGATAAATTTTACTGTGTATAAATTTTATTATTTTAAAAAATATTTGATTGATTCATTTGTAGCTGCGCTGGATCTTCATTGCTGCACTGCAGCTTTCTCCAATAGTAGAGAGTGGGGGCTACTCTTTGGTGGGATTTCTCTAGTTGCAGCGAGCAGGGGCTACTCTTCCTTGCAGAGCCCGGAATCTAGGCACATGTGAGGGCTCAGCATTTATGGCTCAGGGGCTTAGCTACCCTGTGGCATGTGGGATTCTCCCCATCAGGGATCGAACCCATGACCCCTGCAGTAGCAGGGAGATTCTTAACCACTAGATCACCAGAGAAGCCCCTATTTTCTCAACTTTGGGTTGGTTTCTAGTGTTCAGCAAAGGGATTCAGTTTTATATATATGTTTTTTCACTGTATGTCAATTATACCTCTATAAAAATCTGACTTAAAAAAACCCAGAATTCTACTAAGAATTGCTGTCGCAACAATGTATACTGAATACTTTGTTCAAATATTGTCTGTTAATAAAATAGTCATATTTTTCTCGGAGATTTCTTTCTCTTAGATTTTTACGGTTGGTATTTTCTGCTATTATGCCAATCAGTGCAGTTGACTTACATTGCTCTAGAATATGAAATTAAAGACAGAAAATTCATTTTGTTCAAATGGATGCATCTGATTAAAATGTTATGAGCTGAGAAATAATTTTAGGAATTTTTTCTCTCACTGCTAAAAGGGAAGAACATCCCTATTTGAAGAAAAATGCCAAAGAAAAGTCCACCCCTATTTTTTCCACCCCAGCCCCCCTTTTAGTTTTTAAGTAAGGTCTCATTTATATCAAAAAACTGTTATGATACTTTATGAAACAAAAAGCATATTATCTTTTAATTTAGCCAAACATTTACTCCAAAATAAATAAAGGAATTTTCTTGTAAGATTTTATCATCAATGCTTTAATACTTCTTAAATTATTGTGTAAAATGATATTCTTTCTTGTTGTCATTCTTCATCATCACTCCTTTCCTATATGGACCTGTAAATCTTCCTAGGCAAAATGAAATTGGTACTACATCTATGGAGGCAATTTAACAATCTCTATTCAAATTGAAGGGACTTCCCAGGTCCCTCAGTGGTGAAAGAATCCTTCTACCAAAGGCAAGGGGCTCAGGAGACTCAGGTTCCATCCCTCAACTGTGAAGATTCTCTGGAGGAGAAAATGGCAACTCACTCCAATATTCTTGCCTGGAGAATCCCATGGACAGAGGAGCTTGATGGGCTACAGTCCACGGGGTCCCAAAGAGTCAGACACAACTGAACGACTGAGCATGCATGCATTCATTCAAATTGAAAATACCTTTCCATCTGAAGATTGTGGTCTAATGAGTTACTGGTATAGTTGTCAATCTTGTGAGATTATTAGTTGCAGCTTAGTTTGTAATTTAGTAATGGCTTGGCAGCAACTTAAATGTTCACCTGTAAGGGGTTGATTAAATTATTATATTTGCATATAATGAAATAGTATACTGTCCTTAGGAAGAATGAGGCAGTCAAACTACCGCACAATTGCACTCATCTCACACGCTAGTAAAGTAATGCTCAAAATTCTCCAAGCCAGGCTTCAGCAATACGTGAACCGTGAACTTCCAGATGTTCAAGCTGGTTTTAGAAAACGCAGAGGAACCAGAGATCAAATTGTCAACATCCACTGGATCATGGAAAAAGCAGGAGAGTTACAGAAAAACATCTCTTTCTGCTTTATTGACTATGCCAAAGCCATTGACTGCGTGGATCACAATAAACTATGGAAAATTCTGAAAGAGATGGGAATAGCAGACCACCTGACAGGCCTCTTGAGAAACCTATATGCAGGTCAGGAAGCAACAGTTAGAACTGGACATGGAACAACAGACTGGTTCCAAATAGGAAAAGGAGTACGTCAAAGCTGTATATTGTCACCCTGCTTATTTAACTTCTATGCAGTGTACATCATGAGAAATGCTGGGTTGGAAGAAGCACAAGCTGGAATCAAGATTGCCGGGAGAAATATCAGTGACCTCAGATATGCAGCGGAGAAGGCAATGGCACCCCATTCCAGTACTCTTGCCTGGAAAATCCCATGGATGGAGGAGTCTGGTAGGCTGCAGTCCATGAGGTCGCTAAGAGTCGGACACGACTGAGCAACTTCACTTTCACTTTTCACTTTCATGCATTGGAGAAGGAAATGGCAACCCACTCCAGTGTTCTTGCCTGGAGAATCCCAGGGGCAGGGGAGCCTGATGGGTTGACGTCTATGGGGTTGCACAGAGTTGGACACGACTGAAGTGACTTAGCAGCAGCAGCAGCAGATATGCAGATGACACCACCCTTATGGCAGAAAGTGAAGAGGAACTAAAACACCTCTTGATGAAAGTGAAAGAGGAGAGTGAAAAAGTTGGCTTAAAGCTCAACATTCAGAAAACGAAGACCATGGCATCTGGTCTCATCACTTCATGGGAAATAGATGGGGAAACAGTGGAAACAGTGTCGGACTTTATTTTTGGGGGCTCCAAAATCACTGCAGATGGTGACTGCAGCCATGAAATTAAAAGATGCTTACTTCTTGGAAGGAAAGTTATAACCAACCTAGATAGCATATTCAAAAGCAGAGACATCACTTTGCCAACAAAGGTCCATCTAGTCAAAGCTATGGTTTTTCCAGTAGTCATGTATACATGTGAGAGTTGGACTGTGAAGAAAGCTGAGCGCCGAAGAATTGATGCTTTTGAACTGTGGTGTTGGAGAAGACTCTTGAGAGTCCCTTGGACTGCAAGGAGATCCAACCAGTCCATCATAAAGGGGATCAGTCCTGGGTGTTCTTTGGAAGGAATGATTCTAAAGCTGAAACTCCAGTACTTTGGCCACCTCATGCAAAGAGTTGACTCATTGGAAAAGACTCTGATGCTGGGAGGGATTGGGGGCAGAGGAAAGGGGACAACAGAGGATGAGATGGCTAGATGGCATCACGGACTCGACAGATGTGAGTTTGAGTGAACTCCGGGAGTTGGTGATGGACAGGGAGGCCTGGTGTGCTGCAATTCATGGGATCGCAAAGAGTCAGACACGACTGACTGAACTGAACTGAGAAGATATCCAGGATATTTAACTGAGGAAATGAACTTAACGGTATATACAGTATGTTATCTTTTGCATAAAAAGTACATGTATTTTAATATATATTTATGACACATCTTGGGGAAGGTTAAGGGATTGCCTCCAGAACTGGAGTAGTTGAAGGTCAGAGATGCGGGTGCCAATTATTTTTCACTCTACTTTATCATAGTTCATTTTGGGTTTTGCATGACTACATTTCCTGATTTATATAGATACATAGACAAAATCTATATAGTTTAGCTTTAAAGAATATGTTGTCACTTCAGATTATATGAAGAAAAAATAATGATTCTGATGAATTTAGAACTAATAAATTCATTAGTCCTAATAAATTTAGGACCATCTTTTAGGACTAATAAAAACATTTTCATATGCACATTCTTTATAGTTTATCAAAAAGCTCCTAAAATCCTTGAATTTTATTTTAAAAAGTCTTTAAAATGCTTCCTTCAAAATTAGTAGAAAGTGAAAGGAAAAAAACCCCCAGCTTTCCATGAAGGCCCTAGGTGGAAAGAAAACAGATAAGAAACAGGAAATTATAAAGTGTTTTCCAAATAATGAACCCAAAGTAGTTTCTCTGGATAGTTACCATATTCGTGTAACTATGAGACACTTTGAAAATCCTGTCTAGTCTGAAGCTGGATTTACAAAAGGCAGAGGAACCAGAGATCAAATTGTCAACATCCGCTGGATCATAGAAAAAGCAAGAGAGTTCCAGAAAAACATCTACTTTTACTTTATTGACTACGTCAAAGCCTTTGACTGTGCGGATCACAACAAACTGGAAAATTCTTAAAGAGATGGGAATACCAGACAACCTGATCTGCCTTCTGAGAAATCTGTATGCAGGTCAAGAAGCTACAGTTAGAACTGGACATGGAACAACAGACTGGTTCCAAATCGGGAAAGGAGTTTGTCAAGGCTGTATATTGTCACCCTGCTTATTTAACTTATATGCAGAGTACATCATGAGAAATGCTGGGCTGGATGAAGCACAAGCTGGCATCAAGATTGCTGGGAGAAATATCAATAACCTCAGATATGCAGATGACACCACTCTTATGGCACAAAGCAAAGAACTAAAGAGCCTCTTGATGAAAGCCTCTCCTCTTTCAGAGGAAAGTGAAAAAGTTGGCTTAAAACTCAACATTCAGAAAACGAAGATCATGGCATCTGGTCCCATCACTTCATGGCAAATTGGAGGGGGCTCCAAAATCACCGCAAGATGGTGACTGCAGCCTTGAAATTAAAAGACAGTTGCTCCTTGGAAGACAAGCTATGACCAACCTAGATAGCCTATTAAAAAGCAGAGACATTACTTTACCAACAAACGTCTGTCTAGTCAAAGCTATGGTTTTTCCAGTAGTCATGTATGGATGTGAGAGTTGGACTATAAAGAAAGCTGAGCACTGAAGAACTGATGCTTTTGAACCGTGGTGTTGGAGAAGACTCTTGAGAGTCCCTTGGACTGCAAAGAGATCCAAGCAGTCAATCCTAAAGGAAATCAGCCCTGAATACTTATTGGAAGGACTGATGTTGAAGCTGAAACTCCAATACTTTGGCCACCTGATAGGAAAAGCTGACTCAATGGAAAAGACCCTGATGCCGGGAAAGATTGAAGGCGGGAGGAGAAGGGGAGGACAGAGGATGAGACGGTTGGATGGCATCAGCGACTCGATGAACAGGAGTTTGAGTACTCTCCGGGTGTTGGTGACAGACAGGGAAGACTGGCGTGCTGCAGTCCGTGGGGTTGCAAGGAGTTGGACACGACTGAGCGACTGAACTGAACTGAGTCTGTAACTATGATTTAGTCTCCATAAAATTATAGCTTGCTCTGACTGGCACGGATGTTAAGAACTGAAGGAAAGTGTTTGGACTGTCCTGAAGAAAGTACTAATGGTAGAAGCTGTTGAGATGAGGAAGAAAAAAGGGCTGGCTTGGCTCGTGGAAGTTCATGCGAGGTTTTAGGCGGCCTCCTGCACAGAAACTCCCGGCAAACTTCCCTTTTCGGCCGGAGCTGAGGAGGGTCTCGTAACTGACCCCGGGCTTCGAGGTCAGCACCTGACAGAGGGTCTGGGGGCTTCAGCCACACCCTTAGCAGGGGCTGACAGACTGCTCTCCTGAGCCCCAGAACCGGTAGATCCGGCTGAGCCCGGCCCCGCCCTCCCGAACCTCACTAGCGGCCGCGCGCCGGGGTGTGCAGGCCGGGCCCTGCCCAGCCGGCCCGGCCCTGCCCAGCCGGCCCTGTGAGACGCTGCCGCCGGGACTCTGGCCTAGGCCACCTGAGCTAGTACCCGGCTTGCCCCGGGTCTTCGGATCCGGCGGCAGCGCACGTCACCACCGTCAGCGTCACCCCCCAACGCAGCAGGCCCCGTAGCCCTCCGTTTTTGTGGCAGGGAGGGGCGCGGCGTCGCCACGTGACGCTCTCGTCCCCGCCCGGCCCTGGTCACATGGGTGGCGCGGCCGCCGCGTCAGTCACAGTCCTGGCTGCGGTAGTCGAGCCGCCGTCGCCAGCGGACGGGGCGGGGGAGCCCAGTGCCAGGTCCTCGTCAGCCCGCCCCTGTCGCCTCAGCCGGCCGTCGGGGGCTAGGCCCGACAGTCATGGAGCGGGGCGGGACCTCCGCCTGTGGTGTGTGAGGTACGTCGCCGCCGCCTGCGCTGTTTGAGACCTCTCGAGCCGCCGCCGCCGCCGCCGCCGCCCGGAGCTCCTCGCCCTTGGCAGCCTGTCGCCGCCCCCCCGGCGGGCTCGAATGCGCGTCCCGTGAAGGTGCAGGCTCGGCGCCGCCTCTGCCGCAACAGGGAAATGGTTCGGGCCTAGCGGAGCCGGGACTGGAGGTGAGAACAGCAGACGGACTGACTGAGGGCCGGGCCGGCCGCGGGGAGGGGTGGGGGGAGGGGAAAACAGGGTTCGCCTGGGGGCTCTGAGAGACCTTCCAGGTTAGGGCTGCTCGATCCGGCTTCTTCCCTCGTCTTCGCCTTCCACTCCCGACCCTCAAAAAAAAAAAAAAAAGAAGAAAGAAAAGAAAAATTTAAAGGCTAACCCAATCCTAACAAAAATTCCCAGAAAGCCATCTTCACCGTTTCTCCTTTCGTCCCTAATCCGTTCCTTCCCTCAGAAATTCATCATCGACTGATCTGTTACTTTTTAATACCCTCCTCAATTTCAAGTTATTTCTAGTTAAAAGAGAGAATAGGCCTGGGTTCTGGCTATCATTACCCAACTAGTTCTCGCTTTCCTTCTCGCGATCCTGCGCACGTCCTCCTCCTCCTCCTCCTCCTCCTCCTCCTCCTCCTCCTCCTCCTCCCCCCCCCCCGCAAAAAAGAAAAAAAAAGGAAAAAAAATTTCCGCCTTCGACTGGCGAAGGGGATTGACTAAAAATGGGAATATGGGGGTGTAATACTTGAATAGCCCCCATAACTTCTGAATCGCCCTGCTATCTAGTTACCCCGATAGCTTGTATTTGGGTATTGATGTGTAGGCCTTCCCTCCAGCTGCCTGTGCCCGGGGTTAATCTCGTAATTGACGTCAGTGCTTTGTTCCTTCCACTTTGCTGTTCCTTCCACTCTTTGAGGATGGATCATGGGATATAGGAGTTTGAGGAGCATCCTTATTGTTTTTTCTTTCACAAACGATATCATTTATAGGAAGTTGAAGGTACAGATGTGAAATGCTTGCGTATAGAGTTCAGCCTAAGACGAAGAGTTCTATTTAGGGTTCTCAGACAGTTGCAATTCAGAATCGTGCGATTTCTTTTCTGCTGACCTGTTGGAGATTTTAAACTAAGGCCAGTCCCTTTTCCAGTTACCATTACTTTTCCTGACGGAATTTAGGCTACAGTTGTTTGTGAATAGGATGTTTGTAAATGTGACGTTTAAAATGTGTCTTGTGTTTGAGGGCTCAAATGTTAAAAGCACAGAGCTTTGTTTCCATATTGATTCTGCAAAGCTTTGTAAAGTGCTCCTTTTATTTAACAGTCCTTTAACTTACTAAAATTGAAATATTTATGAGAACTTTCTTGATTTTGTGTTTAATAAAGAGCCTCTGTGGCCAGTGAATCTTGCCTAGAATCATCTTTGGTCTTATGTTCCTGAAGAAGTGTTGGCAAGTGGCCATCTGGTTTTTAACAAAGCTGGCTTCTTTAAATTGCTCAGGTTTATTTTACTTTTTCATCACTGCCTCTTTCAGTCTCCAAACACACAAAAAAAGTTATTTTAAATTCTCTTTTAGCCTTAACTTACCTGAAGCAATTAAAAAATTGTGTGTGTGTGTGTTTAACACCAGCAGTTTCATTCAGTTTATGGTGGCTTGCAGGCTCACGACTTTGGTTTTTGTTAGCTCTACAGGAACAGTAGCCAGATTTTGCTTTAAATAAAATTCTCTGTCAGGTGGGGACAAGACAGGATGTTTGTGAATGACCAAACCTTTATGGTTTGATTAAAAAAAGAGCTTAGCTGTATTCATTGGAAAATAGTCTACCATTTTGAGGTGTAAAGGTGATTCTACAGTGCTCTGAAGCTGTGTAATTAAGTATTCTTAAAGATAGCATCTTTTCATTTAGATTCAGTTTCTGCTTGTCAGATGATGTACATTCCCTTCTCTGGGCCCTTAAGATGTTGTACCTCTTTGTGAGAGCTGATGCATTCTGCTTTTTATTGTGATTTTTTAATAGGTCTGTTGTGTCTTTAGAGCAAGGACTGTATATCTTTGTGTCCTCCCCAATATTTTATACAGTTATTAGGTTGAATTTGAATGGGATATCCAACCCAAGATTTCACAAAAGGGTACCCCTAAAAAAATCATATGAGCAAGTGACCAGTATCTGAAGGGGAAAAAGTAACTATCAGCTACAGAAGATGACAGAAGGTGAAGACGTCTAAAATTATGTATCTTTTGTTTTTAAGGGTTAAGGTAAATGTCATAGTTTTATTTGTACCTGAGAGGAACAAAGAAAACAGGTGTTTCTTTTGTGACCATCTACTGGTTTAGAATGGAGTCCAAAATGTATGAGGCCTTCTCTTCAATTTTTTTTTTTTCATAAAAATCAAAGAGGTATTCCTAAGTATCAAATGAAGGTACACCTGGACAGTGACCCAGAAGTGAAGTGTGTATTATAAAAATAGATGACTTAGATTTTATTTGATTTTATTAGTTTTTTAATTTATTTTTTATCGAAGTATGTTGTGTTAATTTCCACTGTATAGCAGTGCCTCAGTTACATACATATATACATTATCTTTTTATATTCTTTTCCATTATGGTTTACTCCAGGATATTGAATATAGTTCTTTGTGCTGTACAGTAGGACCTTTGTGCTGTACAGTAGGATAAACATACAGAATGTTGATCCATTCTGTATGTAATAGTTTGCATCTACTAACCCTAAACTCCCAGTCCATCCCTCACCCTAGGTGTCCCCTCCCCAGGCACAAGTCTGTTCTCTATGTCTTTTGAGTCTGTTTCTGTTTTGTAGATAGGTTCATTTGTGCCATAGTTTAGGTTCCACATAAGTGGTATCTTATGTTATTTGCCTTTCTCTTTCTGACTTCACCTAGAATGATAATCTCTAGTTGTTTCCATGTTGCTGCAAATGGCATTATTTTGTTCTTTTTTATGACCGAGTAATATTCCATTGTGTATATATGCACCACATCTTCTTTATCCATTCATCTGTCAATGAACATTTAGGTTGTTTCCATGTCTTGGCTATTGTGAATAGTGTTGCAGTGAACATAAGATGCATGTATCATTTTGAATTATAGTTTTTGGCCAAGAGTGTGGTTGTTGGATCATATGGTAGATTTTATTTTTTAGTTAAGCTTTATTCTACAGATTCTTAGAGCTATTCTTATTCTTACTATAAAATCTTTTCTGTATAATATATATAGTTTTTTTAACTTTTTAACCCCCCAGTCTTCATTATGCTTTTCCTACTTCCTTTTTTATTTCCTCTAAGTTGGAACAATTATATTTGATCTCTGGGATGGTGTGTGCCAGTCTCAGTTATTATGGAATAAGGTATAGTCAGTGGCTAAAAACCACTTAAAGCTAACTTGACTTGTTATCTTGCTACCTTTCTCTTTGGTTTAAGAAAAGCACCCCTACACTTGTAGTTAACTCCTCACGCCCAGAAATTGACTCTATAAATAGACTGTTCTGGATAAAGCCAGTATGGTTTGGCTACCCAGATACTGTCGTGATCTGTCCTGGAACTGGGCTTCCTCAGCTTCTTTGACTTTTTCTTTTTGTCATCATTAGGATGGGGACAATTTTATGGAAAGGTGAGTACAGTCAGTGCTCTTCATAGATAGGTCTTCCCACCTCTTTCCAGTTGCTATCATTCCTTCTATCTGAAATATCACTTTTCCTCTTTTAGTCCTACCTCTTTACATTTCACCATCTTTTAAGGCACAATGCAAATACCATTACCTTAAGTTTTACTTGACTCCACCCTACTCTAATTGTGCCCTATCTCCTTTGAGTCCTTGTATCACTGTATCTCTCTTAATAATTATGTGTTATGCATTAACTATGGAACTGTAGCACGTTGGATGACTTCAGGCACAGTCAGGGAAGACTCACTAGTAGAATAAAGACTGTTATACTGTATTATTGGGTGGTTCTAAGAATTAAAGCAATAATCCAATTTAAGATTTTACTTAAAAAATTAATAGTGATTCCTTAATATCATCACATATTGTAGTCATTGTTCAAATTTCCCTTACTTGAGTTTTTGTTTTAAACAGTCTGTCTGAATTAGGATCCAAAGAAGATTCATACATCATATTGGATTGATGTGTGTCTCAACTCTCTTTTCTTTTTTCCTCTATGGGTTCCTCACTGTCTTTTTGTTTTTATTCCTATGCAGTTGGTTTGTTAAAGAAACCAAGCCTTTGCCCATGAGATTTCACATAGTCTGGATTTTGCTGATTACATCCCTGTGGTTTCATGTAATATGTTCCTCTGTCCACTGTTTTTCCTGTAAATTGGTAGTTACATCTAGAAGCTTGATCCAGTTCAGACGTGAATTTTCTTTTTAATGGGAAGAATACTTCATAGGTAGAGTCCTGTACTTCCCATGTATTCTTGAACTCTCAGCCTGGCTTCTCATCCTAGCATGCCAGTAAAATTGCTCTTACCAAGGCCACCTTAACTTCTGCATGGTCAAATTGTATAGTCATTGCTTAGTCGTTTACGTCTTTCTATACTTGATATTGTTACCCATTGTCTCCTTGATAACTGTTTATTTACTTGACTTTTATGACTCTGTCCCTTTCCTGCCTTTTTTAGTACTAGCTGCCTCTTTGCAGATGCTTAATTCTCTGCTAATCATATTGACAGTTATGAATTTTCACCTTGACCTGTTTTCACTCTTCTGGGTGATTTCATCCATTTTTATTGCTGTAACTACCATCTTTAAGTGTTTTAAACTCACTAGAACTCTTTGATCCAACTGACTATCCCTCTTGAGGTTGCCCAATAGGTAACTTGTTTTAGTCAGGAAAATGACACATTCCTAACTTAAGCAAAAAGAATTTATTGGAATTCCCATGAATTCTCAGGAAGTCAATCAAGCCATAGGAGGACAGCTAGAAGTCAGGAAGAACTAGATCCAGAGGCTCCATGTGAGGTCAAGAGTATCCTCTGTATCTCACAAGATACTTTTTTTTTTTTTCTACAAGATGCTATTTGTGTGTTGAGTTAGTTCTCTTCTGCTGCCGATCAACTTTAATACTTACTAGTGTCTTGAGTTTTAAATCTTGTATCTTCTGCCATCAGAGAGGCTGACCTGATTCTTAATCTCAGATCTCAATAAAGGGACTCATTAGGTTATATGTCCACCTCTGGACCACAGCTTTGGCTACAGGGTTGCATCCTGCAGAGAAGAGGAATAAAGGACACGCTAAAACAGTTGTCCAGTTCGTTCATTCCATGGCTATTTAGTACACACAGAGTCCTACTTTTCTTATATATATTTAATATTTTGTTTAATATAATATCACTATCTATACCAGCAAACACTCATCTCTGCTACGGAAATAACCCAAATCATATCTACTTACTGCATCCAGAGGTCATTGTTCTCTGAGTCCAGATTCTAAAGGTGATACTCCTTGTTAATCAGGCCTAGATATGCTTTGTCACAGGTCTGAAAATTGTGGAGTAAATACTAAATTTAAGCATTCCTAACATAACTGATACACGGTGATAGGGGAAAAAAAAACCCTGAAACTCTTAGGAGGGGAAGGGAAAGGAAGGTATCATTGTTCCAAAACTTACACCATGTCTTGCTGGACAGGTACAGTATAAGGTGAATGATAGAACTGGCAAATTACATGGGCCTTCATTTGCTGACTTATTTCCTTGCAAATGGAGTGAGTTTTTTGATGAGCCAAATGAAGATGAAGATTTTCAGTTCTGTCCACTAGAAAGATTTTCCTTTTCTGTTGTTTTAGGTTGAGGCTTACACTTAGAAGGCATTTGAAAGAATTTTAGAAGAGGGCAGTTCTGTTGCCTTCACACAATGATTGACACGTTATGGTTGGTAGGTCCAGTGCTGCCTGCTTTTGTATGGCCTGAGAGCTGAGAGTGGTTTTAACATTTTTAAAATGGTGAGAAAAAAATCAAAAGAAGAATATTTTGTGGTATATGAGAATTATAGGAAGCTCAAAATTCAGTGTCCCTGAATAAAAGTTTTACCGGAGCACAGATAGCACACCCATTTGTTCACTTATTATATGTAAGTGCTTTTGCTACTACAGTGGCAGAGTTGAGTAGTCCTAACTTTATGCCTATAAAGTCAAAAATATTTACTTTTAAAAAGTTTGTCAACTTCTGTCTTAGCAGATCAAATGGCCCTTAGTGGATATTTTAGTCTGAGGATTGCCTTAGGGTTGAGGAGTTAGTTACAAGGTCCTGTTTACTGTGATGACTGTTAGGGTATTTTTTGTTTGATTGTATGTATATGTGTCTATTTGTATGTATGTATATGTGTAGATATATGTATATGTGCGTATAGGTCTGTTTATACACACATACTTGCATATATAGATAGATATTTAAATAAAACAGGTGGGGTCTGCACATTGGCCTAGCTTTAGTTAAAAATTCAAACTTTACCTGTCAACTGTACCCTGTAGGTAAGATCACACTCTAGCTTCTGTTGTAACGTAGTTGCTCTTAGTACATCTGTGTGAATGGGTGAGAGAATTTGGAGAACTGGGCGTGAGTGAGCTTCTAGGACTAGAAGCTGATCAGATAGTCCCCATAAGTTTTAATTATGTTGAATTTAACTATTCTACTACTTCTCAATCCCCTCACTCCTAAATTCTGTTTTCCTTCCTCAGAGATTATACCACTATCATTTTTCCTAGAAACCTGCAGGTTGTCCTTGATTCCTGTTTTACTTCTCACATCTGTCTATCCCTAAGATTCTACCTCCATAAAATCTTTGAATCCAAGCCCTTTATCTACATTATCAACACTCCTACCATTACTGTCTTAATCCATGCTTTCATTTCTTACCTGGGTTATTGCAATAGTCTTCTCATTTGTTACCTTGTAATCTACTTCATCCTTTACCAGAGTGATTTTTTTTTTTTCCCCTCAAATTGCAAATTCACTTCTCCTTGAACTCCTTAGTAGTGTGGCATTTTCTGTAGTATTCCAACTGGGGATTCTTGTACATTAGTGAATTTTATGTTAACTTCTAAAGGACTGATTTATAGCCAAGTAATCATTTGGGAGTTTAGATTTTGTTTGTTTATTAGATTTTGTTTATTAACATGTTTGTGCCAAGTTATAAAGCATTATAACTAATGCTTTAAAGCATCATTATACTAATGATGCTCAGGCAGGGCAAGACGGTGAGTTAAATTGGATCATGTATATGTTAATATAAACCTGGGCTAGTAGTATTATATTTTCACTGTGAGGTGTATCTGGTAGATCCCATCTTGTAATTAATCAATATGAAACAATTTGTTTGCAGTGTGAGTGTTTTATTCAAACTTCAGCAGTCATTATTCTATATATACATTTAACATAGTTTTCATTAAGTTACATGCATGCTCAGTCGTGTCTGATTCTTTGCAACCCCATGGACTATAGCCCACCAGGCTCTTCTGTACGTGGGATTATCCCTTCAAGAATGTTAGAGTGGATTGCCATGAAGGTACGAAACCACAAGTGAACAAGAAAGATTGCCAGAGTTAGCAAGTAAAGCCTCCTTAAAATTGACATTTAAGGACTACTAGCTGGTATGGTGCAGAAGGCAATGGGCACCCCACTCCAGTACTCTTGCCTGGAAAATCCCATGGACGGAGGAGCCTGGTAGGCTGCAGTCCATGGGGTCGTGAAGAGTCGGACATGACTGAAGCGACTTAGCAGCAGCAGCAGCAGCAGAACCTTATTAACAAGAATTTAGGGTAATTAGGGTAGGGGCTGATGTAAGTTTACAAGCCTTGAGTATACTTTCAGTCAATATGTTAGCATTTTTTCTCTCACCTTTTTTTTTTTTTTTAAAGTATTCTAAGGCACTAAATGGGCTTCCCAGTGCCGATAGTAGTATAGAACCCGCCTGCCAATGCAGGAGATGTAAGAGACACAGGTTCGATCCCTGGGTCCAGAAGATCCCCTGGAGGAGGGCATGGCAGCCCACTTCAGTATTCTTGCCTGGAGAATCCCCACAGATGGAAGAGTGTGGTGGGTTACAGTTCATAAGGTCGCAAAGAGTTGGACATGAATATGACGCGACAGCACGCAGGCAAAGCACTAAAATATATTTCAGGAAATTCAGATACTTTTTTACCACTTGTCTTGGAAATAAGCAGGTGAAGATGAAATTGATTAGAAAGAATTCCTTTTTAGTGTTAATTCTAAAGAACCTTTGCTATGTAATGCTTTTTAACTTTTGCTGAATTTGCTAGATGCATTTTTGAGTAATAAAACTTTTATTTAGCCTTTTGGACCTGTGTTATTTTCTCTTGGCTTCCTCAGGTCCTATAAATGAAAGCAGTCTTGCAGTACTTTTTGAGCCGATCGTTTCTTTCTGAGTGTTGTTACTGAAACACTCAGTTTTCATACCATCTCAGTTTGCCAAGTATGATGCTGAGATTTTACAGTCTAGCACTTATATTTGGTGAACATTTGAGAGTACAGGGTTTAAGTAAAAATAGAAATTAATCATTTCTATACTTGTGTTTCTTTTTTTTGTTTGTTTTGTTTTTCTTTTAGAGAAATTGCTTTAAAAACAACAGAATTTGTGAAGTATCAATAGTAATGATTTATTGGGTTTATAATGTATTGAATGCGGGAAAAAGAAAACCTACTGTCTTATTGTTGTGAAATGTAAGCAGGTCTTAAGAAACGGGAGACTGTGTGGGTAAAAAAAGATGGGCAACATATCTGAAACACAACTTTTAGTAAGTACTCTCACTGCCTCTTTGGCTCTTGAGGCTTTAAGACTTTAGTGTTATCTTTATAAAATTCATCAAGTGTTTTGAGTATATATCTGTTGTATGCCAGCCATTATGTTAAGTGCTAGAGAGGAGAGAGGGGAAGTTAAATGATATCTTTAGTTCTTTCTCTCTAGAGGCTTATAATATGGAGATGAGTAGAGAAAGCAGGTAGAAGAATAACAATAATGTGAGGCAAATGTTAGTGCCAAATGAAATACGAAGAAATGTTTCAGAAAGTAAATGAGTTTAGGTCCCAGAGGATTCTTAGAGACCTTCTTGAAGGAGGGGTGCTATGTGATAAACTTTCAAATGGATGTATATGGAAATGGAGAGAAGGAAGGACGTTATATGTAGAGGGACTAGTTTGAGCAAAGACCTGGATCTGAATATGTGTAGGTTATTTTTGGGCTCAGATAAGTACTGAAGTCTTTATAAAAGTAGATAGAAATTGGACTTTGGACAGCTTTGCAACCTGAGATAAAATTGTTAGATTTCCATAGAGAGGAGAGTTATTAATGACTTTTAAGTAGAAAATGTCTTAATTAGATCTGTTTTATAAAGTTGTAAAGATAATTATTGGTTCGTACATAAGTTTCCAATAAGATACCTTTGCAGGTTTTAGATATTTGTGTGCTTTCAAAGTAAGAAACTGAGTCAAAAGATTTTCTTCTTTATAGAGAGATTTCTAAAATTTGACTTTTAACTATTCTTTCCACCCATTTATTTATCTTCAAAGATAAAGGTGGACTTCTCAGTTTGATTTGTTTATATGTTTTTAGAGTGGTAGCACAGTTTTTTGAGATAAATTTAAACGAATTAAGTTTGGTTTAAACATTTCTCAAGTATTAGTAAATGCCCAAAGTATAGTTTTATTTCGTTATGTTTCTAAAACAGCTTCAGGGCATGTCACTATGCAGGATTACTTACTAAGGGAAGCAGGAGCGTTTAGTTTTAGTACTGAGAGAAACATTATCTAAAGAGAGGCAGCTGGCTACAAGTAATATGAATACTCATATTCTAATGCTTACACTTAAGTGTGAGCATACTTGTGTATGTAATAAGCATTTCTGCTCTTCAATTAAGGTTTTAAATTGTCTAATATTTTAAAAAGAGCAACTCAGTTTGTTAGTAATGAATTTGACAAATAGTGTTTCAGATTGGATACTGCTTAATAACATAATAAACCTTGAATGTGATACTGTTTGATTTCTAAGGTGAGGAAGTATCATTAAAGTATCAGAGTTGTATATATAGCTTAACAAATTAGTAAAGAAATACATTTCAGTTCTTGTCAATCTCAAATCATTAAATGCAAATGTTAAGAATCTACTAAGTTAAAATGTGTTGCAGAATAGTGTCTGACTTTAGTGTGGTATAAAATGCTAATTGTTTCAATTTTGAAGTATTAGTATTTTAAAAAATTATTTTTTTGGCTGCTTCAGTCATGTCTTAGTTGCGGCATCCAGGGTCTTCTTTGCATCATGTAGGATCTTTTGTTAACGGTGCACAAACTCTCATTGTGGTGTGTGGACTCAGTAGTTGCGGTGCTCTGTCCTAGTTGTGCCAAGGCATGTGGGGTCTTAGTTACCTGACCAGGGATTGAACTTGCATCCACTACACAGCATGGTGGATTCTTAACCATTGGACCACCAGGGAAGTCCCCAAATAATAGTGTTTTGTGGTATTAGGTAAAGGATATCATGATCTCAAGATATTATCTCCTAATAAATAGATAATCACTCCTTTTTTATCAGGTTGTGAAGTTCATTAGCTTACTTATTTGGTTGTCTGCTAGGTTATATTCAGGTATGCGATGCTGGAAAACACATTCACGGATTATTGTCTAGTGGAAGAGGAAATACTAATGAACATCAAAACAAGTTTATACTTAATTGTGATCAGGTACTCTGAAGAATTATCTGCATGAATTTCCTCAAGCTGGAAGGAGTACCACAAGTTCAAGAAACCCGAAAACAGCCCTTAGTGGGAGCTAGGAGGGGAGGGTGTCAGGATATAAAATGAATCTGATGAGATACATAGGCAGGAGTCACATCAGGAGAAAGTCAAGTCCTGGCTTTGCAGGCCAATGTTAAGTACCTTAAAGTTTATCCTACAGGTGGAAAGCTTACTAAAAGTTTTTAATCAGGGTTTAAGTGACATAATCTGATTTGTGTTTTAAAAAGATCACTTTGACTGCTGTATAAAATATGGATTAGAGAGAGAAGAGGAAAACTAGGAGTCCCAATCAGAAGGCTCTAGCATTTGTCCAAGTCAGAGATAAAATGATGGCTTGTTTGAACAGTGGCAGTAGAGGAGAAAGTGAACTGATAAATACAAGATATATTTTGGAGGCTATGATTATGGATTGGATGTGGAGAGAGGTTGAAGGGAGGATTCAGCAAGAGCAGTTTGTTGGTAGAATGAGGATCACTGGAGCAGGAGTTGTTGAAGTGAAGGGAAAAGAGATCAAGAAATCAATTTTGGATGTACTGAGATTGATATTCCTCAGACAAAGAACATGATCAAACAGATCCCTGAATTTGTGGTTCTCTATCTCAGAAGAGAAAGGTGTGATGTGGAGCATATCTTGGTATTTGTAGTGTAGGCATATAGTTGGTATTTTAAGCCATGAGAATGTAGGGAAAGAATGTAAAGTTAATCAGAGACTGAATAAGACTCATGACTGAGTGCAGAGGAGCACCAATTTTTAAGAGGTCTGGTAGATAGAACGGAAGAACCTGATGCTAGGAAAACTGGGAGGTTATAGAGGCCAAAAGTATGTTAAGGAGCCATTAGTGGCTGAATATGTGGAATGGTAGGTCAACTAAAATGATAGAGTGTCTGTTGAATTTAGCAACTTGCAAATGAGTGTGATCTTGGCAAAGGAGTGGAATGTGGGAAGCTGGAAACAGAATGTTTCAAGGTTGGAAACAGAATGTTGCATAGTGATTGGATACATTTTAGAAAGCAGCTTGTGTGTATCAGTTAAAATAGATGCTCATTGCCTGAAACCTAGCAATTCCACTTGTAGGTATCTGTTCCAGAAAAACTCACTCAGTCATTGATACAAAGAAAAGTATATAAAAATTATCATTACAGCATTGTTTGTAATGGCAGAAAAAGAGGAAACAAATCTGGAGGGTGTATAATACAGCAGTGGAAATAAATTAACTACAGCCACATGAGTCAGGATGGATTAACTTCAACATAATGTTGAAAATTTTAAAGGCTCCGAGTCTTTATAGAGTATACCATTTTTAAAGGTTGAAAAATATGCATAACAATTCAATGTCTTATTTAGGGATTCATACATGTATAGTAAAAATATAAAGAAATTTATGAGAAAATGATTAACACCAAAATCAGAATAGTGGCTGTCAGGAAGGGAGCACAGGAGATGTGATCCAGGAGGGGTACACAGTAGCCTTCATTGGCAATGCTGTGTTTCCCAGGCAGCTTGGTAACCCAGGTATTCACTATATTGCTCCGAACACCTTTTGGGTAACTTGTAAATGAAACAAATGGTTGCAGAGAAAATGGAGAATAACCAAGAGTCCTTCCCATAGAGAATAGAGGAGAGGTAGAACGGTCGCTTGAGAGATCTATGGGATCAGGAAAGACTTTCTTTTTTTAAAGAAAACTATGTTTGAATGATGATAGAAAGGATTAATTAAAGAGAGAAAAGTTGAAGTTGCTGTAGAAAGGTCAGTTACTGATAAAAGTCTAGAAGAAGATAGCAAAATGGGCATAATTGTTCTTTGATAGATGCTTTTTCTTTTTTAGCCAGAGGAAAGAAGAAAATGGATGCAGTGCTGATAGTTTGAAAGTTGATGGTTGATTGATGAGAAGATTTCTCTCTGATCTTTAATCTTTTTAATCTTTGTTCAGTAAGACAAGGTCATTTGTGGAATGGAAGTTAGGAGGAAGAGTCATAGAGCCCCATGAAAATTCTTGTGAGGAATAGGAAAGAGCATTTGTCAGAGAAAAATAGTAAAATTTCTGGGAAGCTTTGAGGGCCTAGTTGAAAATGATTTATGAAACGTTATTATGAGAAGTTAGATGATATGTAAAGATATAATAAAGCAAGCAAAAATGGTATGGAATTGTCTTTGCTTCCATTTTTTTTTTACTATGTTATTTTTATTTTTTGGCCTTGTGGCATGGCATGTGGGATCTTAGTTCCCCAGCCAGGGATCTACCCCTCTTACCCTTACCCACATTGGATGCGCAGAGCCCTAACCACTGGAACACCAGAGAAGTCCCTTTACTAGTTAGTTTAACCCTGAAGGCTCTAGAAGTCTCGTCAGGTGAAGGTCCTTTCATGCAAAATTCTATTTTGGTACCTGATTTTTTTTTTTAATGTGTGCTTGGAAGATAAGCCCAGCTTAGTTTTAATTTTTAAATTGAAGGATAATTACTTTAGAGAATTTTGTTTTCTGTCAACTATCAACATGAATCAGCCATAGGTATACATATTTCCCCTCCCTCTTGAACCTCCCTTCCATCTCCCTCCCCATCCGAGGTACCTGATGTTTTGTTATTGTTGGCTTTGATCTCCACAGGTGTACAACCTGTTTCCCTTGCTTGTAGGAAATTACCTCTTCAGACTCTCTTTGGGTGAAGAAATGCTGTCAAATGAGGCAAGAGGAATTTCTATACCAGTGAGGCTTTTTGCTTTAACATAAAGTTACAGTTTAATAGCAGTTGTAATAAACTGGATTCTGAAATAATTGAAATCTTAGCTCAATTCTCATTTTGACTTTTGAAGTGTAAATCGTTTAATAATCGACACTAGTTAAAAAAAAAAACCTTGTAACATTGCAGACACTAGTTCTGAACATTTGAAAAAGGCAACTTAAAGGTCACATTTTACTCTTTCAACCATTTTTGAGGTTTTGAATTTTAAAAGTTTATAAAACTACATGTTTTTATTTAAAAAATTATAGGTGATGAATTTCTGGTTCACTGGGAATGCACCCTTTTTTAAACTATGAGTACTATATTTTCTTATTGTGGTTATATATATATATATATATAGTGAAATTTATTGTAGTACTTTTAAATGGACAGCTCAGTGGCATTATGTACATTTACAGTGTAGTGCAGCTATCACCGCTGTCCATTTTCAGGACATTTTCATCATCTTGAACAGAAGCTCCATACACGTTGAATGATAATTCCCTATTCCGTTATGCCTAGTATCTTGCAACCACCATTCTGCTTTCTGTCAATTTGCCTTTTTTACATACCTCATGTAAGTGACTGGCTTATTTCACTTAGCCTTGATATCCTCAAGCTTCATTCATGTTGTAGCATGTGTCAGAATTTCTTTCCTTTTTAAGGCTAAATTATATTTCTTTGTATGTGTATACCACATTTTGTTTGTCCATTCATCTGTTGGTGAGCACTTGGGTTGCTTCCACCTCTTGACTTCTGTGGATAATGCTGCTGTGAACATGGGGTGTACAAATACCTATTTTGAGTTCCTGCTTTCAGTCCTTTTGGCTATATACGTAAGTGTATGATTGCTGGATCATATGGTAATTCTATGTTATACTCTTTGAGTGAGCAACAAACTTTTCCACAGCAGCTGCACCATTTTACATTTTCACCGGCACTGCTCAGGGTTCTAACTTCTTCATATTCTTGCCAACATTTTTTTAACAAGATTTAAAAATGTTGATAGTAGCCATCCTAATGGGTGTGATGTTGTATCTTTTAGTTTGGATTTCCATTTCTCTAAAGACTGATGATGTTAAGGATCACTTCATGTGTTTATTGGCCATTTGTATATTTTCTTTGGAGAAAAGCTTGTTCAAGTCCTTTCTCCATTTTTTGATTGAGTCGTCTTGGCATTTTTGTGGAAAATTTGTTACAAATGTGAAGTATTGATATATTTCCAGACTCCTGGTTCTCTTTTGAGGTTTCTAGTAAATTTTGAAATTGAGAAGTGTGTGTCTTCCAGCTTTCTTCTTTTGCAAGATTGCTTTGACTATTCTGGAACTCCTGAATTTCCATGTGAATTTTAGTATCATCTCATCAATTTCTGTAAAGAAGTGAGCTGGGATAGTAATAGGGACTCTGTAGAATCTGTGGATCAATTAAAGGAGTATCTTCATCTTAATAAATCCTCAAATCCATGAATAAGATTGTTCCCATTTTTTTTTAGATCTTTAATTTCTTTCAATAATGTTTTGTAGTTTTCAGAGTTTGAATTTTGCTGTTCTTTTGTTAATTTTTTTCTGAGTATTTGTGTGTATGTGTGTGATATTGTAAATGGAATTGTTTTCTTAATTTCATTTTTGGTTTGTTTATTGTAATTTATAGAAGTTGAATTCATTTTTTTCTGTATATTGATCTTTTTTTTTATTTTTATTTTTACTTTATTTTACTTTACAATACTGTATAGGTTTTGCCATACATTGACATGAATCCAGCACGGGTGTATATGCGTTCCCAAACATGAACCCCCCTCCCATCTCCCTCTCCATAACATCTCTCTGGGTCATCACCATGTACCAGCCCCAAGCATACTGTATCCTGCGTCGGACATAGACTGGTGATTCAATTCTTACATGATAATACACATGTTACAATGCCATTCTCCCAAATCATCCCACCCTCTCCCTCTCCCTCAGAGTCCAAAAGTCCGTTATACACATCTGTGTCTTTTTTGCTGTCTTGCATACAAGGTCGTCATTGCCATCTTTCTAAATTCCATATATATGTGTTAGTATACTGTATTGGTGTTTTTCTTTCTGGCTTACTTCACTCTGTATAATCGGCTCCAGTTTCATCCATCTCATCAGAACTGATTCATATGTATTCTTTTTAACGGCTGAGTAATAGTCCATTGTGTATATGTACCACAGCTTTCTTATCCATTCATCTGCTGATGGACATCTAGGTTGTTTCCATGTCCTGGCTGTTATAAACAGTGCTGCGATGAACATTTGGGTACATGTGTCTCTTTCAATTCTGGTTTCCTCGGTGTGTATGCCTAGCAGTGGGTTTGCTGGGTCATAAGGTAGTTCTATTTGCAATTTTTTAAGGAACCTCCACACTGTTCTCCATAGTGGCTGTACTAGTTTGCATTCCCACCAACAGTGTAAGAGGGTTCCCTTTTCTCCACACCCTCTCCAGCATTTATTGCTTGTAGACTTTTGGATCGCAGCCATTCTGACTGGTGTGAAGTGGTACCTCATTGTGGTTTTGATTTGCATTTCTCTAATAATGAGTGATGTTGAGCATCTTTTCATGGGTTTGTTAGCCATCCATATGTCTTCTTTGGAGAAATGTCTATTTAGTTCTTTGGCCCATTTTTTGATTGGGTCATTTATTTTTCTGGAATTGAGCTGCATAAGTTGCTTGTATATTTTTGAGATTAGTTGTTTGTCAGTTGCTTCATTTGCTATTGTTTTCTCCCATTCAGAAGGCTGTCTTTTCACCTTGCTTATAGTTTCCTTTGTTGTGCAGAAGCTTTTAATTTTAATTAGATCCCATTTGTTTATTTTTGCTTTTATTTCCAGTATTCTGGGAGGTGGATCATAGAGGATCCTGCTGTGATTTATGTCGGAGAGTGTTTTGCCTATATTCTCCTCTAGGAGTTTTATAGTTTCTGGTCTAACATTTAGATCTTTAATCCATTTTGAGTTTATTTTTGTGTGCGGTGTTAGAAAGTGATCTAGTTTCATTCTTTTACAAGTGGTTGACCAGTTTTCCCAGCACCACTTGTTAAAGAGATTGTCTTTACTGCATTGTATATTCTTGCCTCCTTTGTCAAAGATAAGGTGTCCATATGTGTGTGGATTTATCTCTGGGCTTTCTATTTTGTTCCATTGATCTATATTTCTGTCTTTGTGCCAGTACCATACTGTTTTGATGACTGTGGCTTTGTAGTAGAGCCTGAAGTCAGGCAAGTTGATTCCTCCAGTTCCATTCTTCTTTCTCAAGATTGCTTTGGCTATTCGAGGTTTTTGGTATTTCCATACAAATCTTGAAATTATTTGTTCTAGTTCTGTGAAAAATATGGCTGGTAGCTTGATATGGGTCTTAGTTGTAGCATGTGGGATCTAGCTCCCTGACCAGGGATCAAACCTGGGCCCCCTGCACTGGGAGCTCAGAGTCTTAGCCACTGGACCACTAGGGAAGTCCCTTTTCTGTATATTGATCTTATGTCATCCAACTTTGTTGAGCTCATTTATTAGCTGTCACAGATTTTTAGTGGATTCTTTATGGTTTTCTACATATAACATCATTATTCTACTTTTCCTTTCCAGTTCAGAGCCTTTTATTTCTGTTTCTTGCCTGATTGACTTGACTAGAACCTCTATACAGTATGGATTAGAAGTGGTGAAAGGACATCCTTGTCTTGTTCTTTTCTTGATCTTAAGGGGAAAGCATTCACTCTCTCACTATTAAATATGATAGCTCCATTTTCCTTGTAGATATACCTTGTTAGCTTTAGGAAATTTCCTTCTATTCCTAGTTTGTTGAGTGGTTTTGTCAAGAAGAGATGTTACAACTTGTCAGATGCATTTTCTACATCCGTTGAGATGGGCATCTGGTTTTTATCCTGTATTCTATTGTTAAGGTGTGTTACTTTAACTGATTTTTGGATGTTAAGCCAGTGCATTCCTCACTTGGTCATGGTATATAATCCTTTTAATATTGCTGGATTTGGTTTGTTAATATTTTGGGGGGGGGAATTTTTGTGTAAATATAAGGTTTGTATTGATCTGTAGAATTTTTTTTTTTTTTTAGGTAAGAAATGGATTTACTTAGGTTCAGAGAGAAGCACACTCCACAGAGTGTGAGCCATCTCAGAGGGCGAGTACAGCAACCTGATCTGTAGATTTTTTTTCTTGCAGTGTCTTCGTCTAGTTTTCATATCAGGGTAATATTACCTTTACAAAATGAATTAGAAGTAGTTTCCTCCTTCCTTTGTTTGGGAAGAGTTTGTGAAGGATTAGTGTTAATTTTTTAAACATTTGTTAGAATTTACCAATGAAGTCATTCAGTTTTGAGCTTTTATTTATAAGAGTTGTTTTGACTGCTAATTCAGCCTCTTGTTGGGTCTATTCTGGCTTCCTGTTATTTCTTGACTTACGTGATCTGGTGTCTTTTTCAGGAATTTTGTCCATTCCATTTAGATTACCTACTTTGTTTGCATACAGTTTTTTATAGTATTCCTTTGTAATCTTTTATTTCTGTAAGGTTGGTAATATTGTCCCCTCTTCACTTTTGCTTTTAATAATTTTAATTCTCTTTCTTTTTTTCTTGGTCATTGTTTACTAAATGTTTTTCAACATTCTTGGTCTTTTTAAAGAACTAGTTTTTGGTTTTGCTAATTTTCTCTATTATTTTTCTATTATGTATTTTATTTCCACGCTAATTTTCATTCATTTCCTCCCTCCTGCTTTCATTTGGTTTACTTTTAAATTTTTTTAGTTTTGTATTTATTTATTGTTTTAGTTTTTTAAGATTCATTTAAAACCTTTCTCTTTGCTTAATATCAGTGTTTATAATTACACATTTTCCTTCAGCACAGCTTTAGCTGCATCTCATAAGTTTTGGTTTGGAGTTGTGGTTTTATTATTAAAATCTCAGAGTTTCCTTCTTAGGACTTCTTCCTTCTTTGACCAACTGGTTATTTAGGATTATATTGTTTATAATTTCCATACATTTGTGAATTTCTCAGTTTTCCTTCTGCTCTTGATTTCTGATTTCATCCCATCGTGATCCAATAACATACTTTGTATGATTTCAGTCCTTTCAGATTTATTTAGATTTATTTTATGGCCTAATGTACAGTCTGTCGGAGAATGTTCTGTGTGCGCTGGAGGAGAATGTGTATTCTGCTTTCGTTGAGTGTTCTATACCTGTTAGACCTAGTTGAATTATTACAGTGTTGTTCAAGTCAGTGTATCAAAACCTGAGAGACTGTTAATATTTGTTCTATTCATATCTTTTATCGCTTGAATAACACCAGATTATTTTAATGTTGTGAGACCTCAATTGTTTCTGATAGGGAAACGAGCAGTTGCAGCAGAAAGTTGGGATCCTCAATTCTTTAAAGAAACACACTGGTCTGAAACTTGTTAATAATGCCATAAAGAGACAGGAAGAGTTGACAAAGATTTCTTCATTCTCTTTTCAAAAACAGCTTTATTGAGGAATAATTTTCATTCCATAAATTCACTTGTTTTTAAGTGTTCAATTGTTTATGAGTATGCAGCTATCACCACAATTTAATTGCTGAACATTTCTATCACACTAAAAAGAGATGTTGTGTCTGTTTACAGTCACTCTTTATTCTTTGTTTTACCCTTATACTCTGTTTTTTAGAGGGAGGGGGAGGGGGGCAGCATACCAAGTGGCTTGTGGGATCGTAGTTCCCTGACCAGGGATCAAACCTGGGGCCTTGGCAGTGAGAGTGCCAAGTCCTAACCTGGACTGTGTTAAATACTCTGCTGCTGCTGCTGCTGCGTCACTTCAGTCATGTCCGACTCTGTGTGACCCCATAGACAACAGCCCACCAGGCTCCCCCGTCCCTGGGATTCTCCAGGCAAGAACACTGGAGTGGGTTGCCATTTCCTTCTCCAATGCATGAAAGTGAAAAGTGAAAGTGAAGTCGCTCAGTCGTGTCCAACTCTTCGCAACCCCATGGACTGCAGCCTACCGGGCTCCTCCATCCATGGGATTTTCCAGGCAAGGGTACTGGAGTTGGGTGCCATCGCCTTCTCCAGTTAAATACTCTGGACCATGTTAAATACCACTGGACTGTGTTAAATACTTGTATAGTGTTAAATATTCAAATACACTCAAATAGTTCTCTCATCTAATCCTTACCATCCAATTAGTATGGACGTTTTTTAAAGGACAGAAATAAGATTTATGTAGATTACTTACCTAAATCCTATGTCTAGTGTGTTATATAGTCACAGCTAAATATCAAGTACCCAGTTCCACTATAAAGGCAGTTTCACCTGGACATAGCTGCTAGTAGTGGATGGATAAGACTTACAATAACTGCAATGAGTAGCAACTCTATTAAAGGGCTATTAAAGCCAGCCCTTTCCTTTGTTGAGTACCCCAGTCCCATGTAGTCCATAGTATAGTTCACTTTTAGTTTCTTGTTACAGGTAACTGAAAAGTAAAGATACAGATAGCACATAGTCTGTAGTAAAAATATTTAAAATTATTTATTTAGATTGATTATAGTTACTCCATTGACGTAAAGAATGGAAAACTCCAGAGAGGCTGAACAAATGCGGATCAAGGTGAAAGTCAAAAAGACAGAAAGAAATCAAGAGACTTGGAGAGAGTATTGACAAATTTCAAAAACTGTGTGTGAGGTTTGCATTTTAGATTGAGGAGAGTGTAGGCCTGCCTGCAGAGTTTGGAAGTAGTCCTGAAGGAGGAGCCAGAAGACTTGAAGAGGTGGTCAGTAGAGTAGGATGCAGTTTAGCATAAGATATAATTCTAACCTCTTATTTCTCAGCTAAGATGTAGTACAGATTGGAAAAGCATGGTTATTATGTAATCAAAAGACTGTCACTTTAATAGGAAAATGGACAAAGATGTAAATAGGCAGTTCACAGAAGAAGTATGAAATATGAATGGCTAAGCAGCTCATGAAAAAGATGTGCAGTCTTAACTATAAGAGAAATTGAGTAGAATGCAGCTATGAGCTTTCAAGATCAAGGACCATCTAGGAGTCATTCTTTATTTTTTCCCTGGCTTCTAGAACAGTGCCTAGAAGTAGCAGACAGGTTCCTGTATTTGTTGAGTAAATAAAACAAGTAACGTTGGAATATTTTTTTTTAATTTCTTAGGTGATTCGATTAAAAAAGACTCATAATCCCTGGATTGAAAACAGCATGGTTAAAGGGCAGTGTCTGGCTCAGAGGTTAAAGCATCTGCCTCCAATGCAGGAGACCCGGGTTCAATCCCTGGGTCGGGAAGATCCCCTGGAGAAGGAAATGGCAATCCACTCCAGTATTCTTGCCTGGAGAATCCTATGGACGGAGAAGCCTAGTAGGTTACAGTCCATGTGGTCGCAAAGAGTTGGATACATTTGAGTGACTTCACCTTCACCTTCACCACACTCTTATTAGTAGGCTGTCAACTAAAACAATGTTTTTGAAAAGCAGTTTAGTGGTATACATTAAAGTGGTATAGCATATATCCCTTGACTCAGCAATTTCACATGGAGAAATTTATCTGAAATGAAAAAAGTGTGCACACACATGTACAATCATTATAATGTTTGTCATACAGAATTCCAGATACAACCTCTTCAGGGGCTTTCTGGTTAAATGAATACTATGCAGGCAATAAAAGAATGAAAATTCATATATATTGTTATGGAACTATGTTCATTACTTCTTAAATGAAGTAAGAATTGTATGTGTAATAATTTTCACCTTTACTCTCTGACTCCTTGGAATGTGATTTATTTCAGGGAAGTGAAACTATTGGTGACTTTACTTTCTACTTTATAGTGATCATATTAGAGTTTGGGGGCCAAGAATGAGTATTACTTGTGTAATTGGAAAAACAGACCCATCAAGGTTCATCTTTTTGGAAAAAGGAACCTTTTTACCCTGTTTGTGGGAATGTAAATTGGTGTAGCCACTATGGAGAACAGTATGGAGGTTCCTTAAAACCTAAAATAAGAGTCACTGTATAATGCAGCAGTCCCACTCCTGAGCGTATATCTGGAGAAAACTGATTCCAAGAGATACATGCACCCCGTTGTTCATAGCAACACTATTTACAGTCGCCGAGACATGGAAGCAACCTGTGTCCATCAACAAATGAACGGATAAAGGTGGTGTGATATAGATACACAATAGTATATTACTTAGCCATGGAAAATAATGAAATAATGCCATTTGCAGCCACATGGATGGACCTAGAGATTATCATACTAACTAAAGTAAATCAGAGAAAGACAGATGTCATATGATAGTGCTTATATGTGGAATCTAAAAGAAAAATATACAAAGAACTTATTTACAAAACAGAAATAGATTTAAAGACATAGAAAACAGTTACCAGAGGGGAAAAAGGGGAAGGATAAATTAGGAGTTTGGGTTAAAAATATATGAACTACTGTATATAAAATAGATAACCAACAAGGACCTACTGTATAGCACAGGGAACTGTAGTCAGTATCTTGTAATGACCTAGAGTAGAAAGGAATCCAAATATATATATGTCTATAACTAAATCACTTTGCTGTAAACCTGCAACTAAAACAATGTTGTAAACAACTATATTTTACTAAAAAAAAATTTTTTTAAGGTTTGTCTTTTTTGGAAAATACATAGGTGGAAGACTATTCCCTATTAACATTCGCAGGAATGGCCAAAATATTTACTGAGCAATAAGAGAGATGATTTAACTAAATACGGAGATGTTTCCTATTATGCATGAAAACTGGATATTCAGATTTTCAGTTTTCTTGTGTTTAGCTTATGAGAATGGTCATGGGCATGTTTTCCTATTAGTTGAGTTAGTTGTATTTCTATATACTCAGCACCTAACAATTCTACTTCCACGTTTAAGCTAAAGAAATAATGAGGCTGTCAATCATATGGCATACATTGTGTTGCCCCTACTTTTCCTTACATAACAGCATTTATGGAAATTCCCCAGGTTAGCTGGAAATTAGCTAATTCATTTGCTTTAATAAATCATGGTTTATTTAACCATCTCTTTGTTCTCGGACATTCGATTATTTTAAATTGTTTTACCACTAAAAACAGTGCTGCAGTGAACATCTTTGTAGCCTATGGGTGTGCTTTTAATTCTGTGGAATACAGTCCCACAAGTGAGGCTACTGGGCTGAAAGGTTTGTCTTTATTCTGGCTGAGTTTGAAATGTCTTCACCATTTTAATAACTGTCATTTTAGAAAAGTACATGGCTCTTAATTGTTATTAAATAAAACATTTTATTATTGAATTGGGCTTTTTTAACTATTAAAATCCCACATGTTTGGGGATTTATTTCTTGCCTCTGTTTTACTGATCAATTTGTTCTCTCTTTACCTTGCTATTTTGATAATAGTAATGGATTATAATAGGTTTTAATCTAGTATGGCAGGTTACTCTTCTTCTCCCTGATGCTAAGTATATAATAGACACTTGTTGCATATTAAGTTAATAGTACACTTAATAATAAATACTAAATTTTGCTTTAGATAATTTTTGGATGTTCATTTACTTTTATTGAACCGAAGCTTGGCCTTTGGATGTTGTCCCCTTCTTGCAAGTAATAAGTGTAATTTTTTTCTGAAATGTGATAAATCATGACACAGAGGAGTTGAGGATAACTGGATATCAGAGTGGATTTGGAGGTGCACCTTAGTCATGAGAGAAATACTGTAAGCCCTAGAGGAGAAATAGTTTGATGGTAGTCCCAAGGCTGAAAAATGTTGGAAAGCACCCATCATGCTCTAATATTTTAATCATTCTTAACCTTTCATATTTTATTTTTGAAATCTCAAACCTAAGAAAAGTATAATACAGATCTCTATACCCTTCACCTAGATTAACATTTTTACTGTTAACATTTAGTTGCTGCTGCTGCTACTCTTCCTTCTCCTCTTCCTGACTCTTTCCTTTACCTCTGTCTTTCCCTCCTTCCTTTGTCCATTCCTCTCTCTCTTGTCTCTCCCTCCAACCCCACGTACGATACTTTATCTATAGACATACTATCTATACATACTAGGTATAGATTCCAATGGGTATTGAACCATTTGAGAGTTGGCAAACATAACATTTCGCCTGTATGTTGTATATGTCCTAAGTAAGAATCAAGGATTTTCTCCTACATAATGAAATAGAGTTATCACAGTTGAGGGACTTAACATTGCTATGTTATCTGAAATACAATCCATAAAAACAGAACTACCATATGATCCAACAAACAAAAGAAAACAAAAACACTTGAGATATATGCACCCTTATGTTAGTTGTGGCATTATTTGTAATAGCCAGGATATGGAAGCAGCTGGAGTTCCATTGATAGATGAATGGATAAAGATGTGATGTGTAAATATGTATAATGGAAAATTACTCAGCCATCACAAAGAATGAAATCTTTCCATTTGCATCAGTATGGATGGACCTAGAAGGTATTATCCTAAGAAGTTAAATAAGTCTGACAGAGAAGGACAAATACTACATGATTTCACTTATATGTGAAATCTTTAAAAAAAAAAAAAAGAGCAAGCACAATAAAACAGAAACAGAGTTTTCATACAGAGAACAAACATATGGTTGCCAGAGGGGGAGGGGTTGAGGTTGAAGGAAAGAAACAGGTGAGGATGATGAAGAGGTACAAACTCCAGTTAGGAAGTAAATGAATCAAAGGTTTGAAATGTACAGTATGAGGAATATGGTCAGTAACTATATATTATCTTTGTATGGTGAGGTATCTTACTAGATTCATTGTGGTGATCAGTTTCAAATGTATAGAGGTAAATCAGGTTGTATGACAGGAACTAACATAGTGTTGCAGATCAATTATACTTCAGAAACAAACTCAGAAAAGGCAGAGTTAGGATTTGTGGTTACCAGAGATGGGGGATCAGGGTCAGGGGAATTGGATGAAGGCAGTCAAAAGGTACAAACCTCCAGTTATAAGGATAAGTGCTAGGGAGGTGCTGGACAATACAATTTAATAAAATTAACAGTGCTGTATGTTTTACTTAAAAGTTGAGAGTCCGTCATGGAGTTCTCATCAAAAATGATGTTTTTCTATTTCTTTAATTTTGCATCTGTATAAGATGATGAATGTTCACTAAACTTACTGTGATGATGACTTTATGATACATATCAAACCATTATGCTGTTAACTTTTCAAGTGCTGTGTATTATATCTCAATAAATTAACTAGAAGAAAAAATTTCTAGTTAGTATATCAACTTTAAGTACTGGATAGGTACTTAAACAATTTACCTTAAGTAATTAAAAATTTTAGAAGAACCTTCTTTCTACTTGCTAATTTTCTTTTAGAAATTGTTTTATCTAGTAGATTGGTTGTGATATAGCAGTTTGTTATTTTTTACTGAATTCTGTTTCAGTATAGTAGTTGCAAATATAGGAGGAATATAGTTTTGGCTGTTCAACAGAGATATACTTAAAATTGAGTCATTTGAATTTCATATTAATTTTAGGTCAGCTCAAGTGGAATTATTGGAATTACTGCTTTGGGAAAAACTTATTTTAGGCAGAGATACTCATATTGAAAGACACAGAAGGAAAAAATAGAACCAGTGTATTAGATGTGAAAATAAGTCAAATCAGAAAAAACCTAGTGAATAAAAACTGAAACTGGGATATTAGTTCTTATTAGCAATCATTTAATTTCATCAGGAGCTTCTTGGCAGTTTTGTTAAAAGAGGAAATATTCAGTGTGATGACTTTTATTTTTTAAGAAAACAAAGTTTTTATTAATTATAGGAGGAGTTTTATTGTGGGAATCATCCATTTTTGCAGTAAATTTTCACATATTTCTTACATGATTATGTTAGTGCTGTTGAATACATAAAATTAAATCATAATTTAAATAAGGCATGTCTGTTGTTTTCTGATTGTTCAAGAATTTGGGGGTGGGGACTGCCTTGGGTCTCCATTGTGTTGAGCAGGCTTTCTCTAGTTGTGCACAGGCTTCTTGTTGTGGTGGGTGAGCTTCTCTAGTTGAGGCACATGGGCTTAGTTCCCCTGCTGTATGGGATCTTAGTTCCCCAACCAGGGATTGAACCCACGCCCCTTGCAGTGGAAGGTTAGAGTCTTAGCCACTGGATCACTGGAGAAGTCACTGAGCTTTCAAAACTTAGGAAATTAGAGGAAATTGGTAGTTAACGCAGAAATGGACACAAGTTCATGTGTTGTGGCACCATAGCTCTAGAGGTCTGTTTGAAGTTTGATTGTTAGTGATACACAGTTATTAGTTGGCACAAGTGTGCTAGGGGATAATAAATGTTCTTTCATTTTAATTTCTGAATACCAAAGTGTAGATGTTTTATGGTGTTTATTAAAGAATCAAATACTTTTTGTGGTTCTGATGGGAGACCAAAGAAAGCACACACTATTCCCATAACCTCAAAATAGTTTGTATTCTTTTCTAAGTTTATTAGAAACTTGTACATAAAAGAAGGAACTTGAATATACATTTGGATACCTGGAACACATTTTTAAACACTAAAAAGTTGCTCTATTTGAATGATAGTAAATTGCAAATCAGGAAGTTTTATATTTAAATGTTTATTTGTGCTTATAAAAGTCCTCAAGAATATATTGGTTTTGCTGTCCATGCTCATTTTACAATTATAGTTTCTACCAGTCTTGATTGACTTTAATTTTCTGATTTAATTTAATTTCTGAATCTTATCATAAGGCTGGAAATACTCCACTGTATAATCTGGTCTTTCTGTTTGGCCTCCAACAGAACTTTCCAAGCAAAACAAAGCATAACTAGGACAGATGATTAAATCTATCTCCAGGGAAGAGTGTGTTGCAGAGTCCCTGATAATCCCTTGTCCCAGGATTAGACAACAGTTTTCATTGTTATCTATTAACCAAAAATCCTACTGATATAAACTATTTTCCTTGGTTTCTTCTTAGTGAAAACAGAATATACTGTCATGATTATAGAAATGACACCCTCATTTACCCCTTCTCCCAAAACACTTTTTTTTTCCTCTGTAAAATTTCAACTACTGTTACTAACCCAAGTTAATTTTAGATTCTGCTGCTGAAAGCCTCAGTTTTGGCATTTATTGAGGTGTTAATTGAAATATTAATGTATTTAGAGCAGAAATGTCGTTTTTTAGGGAATCTAGAGCAACAGCAAAGCTGAGATCAAACTGCCATAAGGATGGACACCAAGGAAGCTGTGTTTGGGACAAAAAGAAATCAAGATAAGGTAGATGGAAAGTAGAGAAAAGCACTGGACCCTGGGGGGAGGGGGTGGTAGGTAGGAGTGGGTTGTATGCTTCTAATGACAAAGAATAGTTAGATTTCTGAAGAAGCCACAGAAGGCTTATAGGAAATGCTAAGAATTATGGGTTTAAGTACTACTTTCCCTCTGAATACGTAAGTTTTAGCTGACTTTTAGCTAGGAGAAAACTTAAAAAATTGATAAGGCTAAGTGTTTAAATGGGGTGGATCCTAATATCCTGGGCCAGTGTTTCCTATCTGGATAGTTGTGGGAAGACACTATCGGTTTTTAGTAGATATCATGAATGTGAACGTGAAGTTGCTCAGTCGTGCCCGACTCTTTGTGACCCCATGGACTGTAGCCTACCAGGCTCCTCCGCCCATGGGATTTTCCAGGCAAGAATACTGGAGTGGGTTGCTATTTCCTTCTCCAGGAGATCTTCCCGACCCAGGGATTGAACCCTGGTCTCCTGCATTGTAGGCAGACGCTTTACCGTCTGAGCCACCAGGGAAGTCCTCTTTTATTCAGTAGATAATAACCATTGCCAAAACCCAACTTCAGTACTAATGCCTGTTATCACTTGAAAGTTAAAAGGGACTATCCGATTGAAGTGTTAAACTGACAAAATGAGTACAGAACATTTAATTTTTCCTTTTTTGTGTGATGTAAAGGTTGTGTTTCTCTTCATAGCAACATGAACCGTGAAGACCGGAATGTGCTGCGTATGAAAGAACGGGAAAGGCGGAATCAGGAAATTCAGCAGGGCGACGACGCCTTCCCACCTAGCTCTCCTCTCTTTGCTGAGCCATACAAAGTTGTAAGTTGTCCTTTGAATGTTTTTTCCCCTATAATGTAACATATCTTGCTTTTAAAATTTTTAAACTTGAGTTTTTATATTAGAAAGAGTTACAGTGTTATGCCCTTTAACATTTTTTCCTTTCCTCATAATAGAATATACTTTGGTATAAATTTTTCATTGCTATATAACATATGTACAGAAAAGTACACAAAGTAAGTATTACAGGTGAAAGAATTTTCATTCACCATATGAGCAACCTCACATAATTAATACCCACATCAAGAAATATAACATCACTAGTGCCCTAAAGTCACCTTACAAGCCCTCACCCCACCACTGTCCCATCTCTGTCCTGTAACTCCGTAAGTGTGGATTAGCTCAAACATTCCTATCTTTATTCCTAGCTCTACCACTAGCCCTTGGCAGGCATTTTACCTTTCTGAGCCTTGAAGTAAATTAAAAGTTTCTTTATCAAAGCATATCATCTGCTGTTTCCTTGGATGTTTGGGTATAACATGAGTCAAAGAAAAGTGTTTCATAAATTCTTTTTTTTCCCTGTTTCTTGCCATTTGCTTACTAGTTTATCAAATTTCAGTATATTTGAATAAAAGTGTTTTCATTATCAGTCTGGTTCTTTTTTTGTTACCATATACTAGATTCTCTGATTTTCTTTTTATATGTTTAATGCTTAATTAACAATGTCAAATTTAGATTAAAGCATAATGTTAGATGTATTCAATGAGTTGAACTAATTGCCTTTTTAAAAAAACTATCATTATACTTGATTTGCTTGTGTGCATGCTCAGTTGCTTCAGTAATGTCCAATTCTTTGTGACCCTATGGACTGTAGCCCTCTAGGCTCCTCTGTCCATAGAATTTTCCTGGCAAGAATACTGGAGTGGGTTGCCATGCCTTCCTCCAGGGGATCTTCCAGACCCAGGGATCCAACCCAAACTGAACCTGATGATTTTAATGTAACTGTATTGGCCACAAATGTTTCTCTCATATTTGATTTGGCTTTGGATTTCATTGGAAGTAAGCTTTCCTGATGGCTTAGTGGTAAAGAGTCTGCCTGTGGTGCAGCAGATGCAGGTTTGATCCCTGGGTCAGGAAGATCCCCCGGAGAAAGAAATGGCTACCCACTCCAGTACCCACTCCAGGAATATTGCATGGACAGAGGAGTTTGCTGGGCTACGGTCCATGGAGTTACAAAAAGTTGGACACAATTGAGCGACTAACACATTCACACTTTCTAACACTTTCATTGGAAGTATTACTATAATTTAAAGGCTTATATTGTGTAGAATAGCTATAATAATATATATTACAGCACCAGTGATCATTGTTGGCTTCACAGTATGATGTTGAAAGTATGTTAGATTTTCTTCTCATGAAATACAAATTAATGACATATCCTGGGTTTACTCTTACAACACTTGGTGTTTGTAGAAACCATTTGTGAGATCTATAAGTAGCCATTTATTCAGAGCTTTTAAGATTTGTCCAATGAAGGGCAATTAGACTGACATCATTTATAACACAATACTTTGGAATTAAAGACATTTTGAAAAGAACAGGAGTTTGGTCCAGAATCTTTGACTCATACTACCTTTTTATTCTGTAGTATGGTGTGTAGTATGTAAATATCCAATGAATAGGATTTGATTTCTGACCTTGATATTATCAATAAATTGCTGTACATTTACCTCTCAGACTGATTTTCGTATAATCTAAAGTCCTTACTGATTCATACCAACCTCAGAATAAATACTGGTGGTTCAGGGTCTTCTGTTTGTTTTTCAGTCTTGATTTCCTTTTTATATAATCAGTCAACTTTTTTCTTTCACATATATTAATATGAAAGAATCCTAAAGCTTGTAGACATCTTGGATCTTATTATTACAAAATAATTTTTGAAACTCAGAGTATACACTTTTGACTTCAAAAGTTGGAGGACTTGATGGTCACAATTAATAGCCAAAATTTAAAAATTTATCACTGGATTTTCCATGCTTAATTTGTTGTTGACTTTTATTAACTTGATGTGTTCCAGTAACAGAAGGAATTATTAATTTAAAAAAGATAATTAAATATATATAGCTTGTTTCATTCTCCTTTTTACTTCTGCTTCTAATTGTAACATTGGATTGTAAGGAATATGTTGTTTTCCTTGACTGCCAAAAGTATGAGTATTGGCTAATCTGCTGATTTGGAACTTAATTACGTAAAGGCATAATTACTTTTCTGCTCTTCAAAATATTTTTACTACTGTTCTAGTATATTTATTAGTGAAATTTGGAGTTTTAAAAGATCTCCTATAGTCTATTGTATATATATTTCTCACTGTCCTCTAGAATATTAGTGTTTTGAAGGTTTTTCACTTACACTGCATTTTCTTTTTCACCATAAAAAAATATGTATTTGGAGTTTGCTTTGAGATCTTAACCTTAACATATGAGATGAGACCTCCTTTTGGAAAAGTCCCTTTCCATTTAAAGTTTGTGAAGTTAGTTTGGAAGCATCTTTTCTTTCTAGTTATGCTAATTTTATAGTTTTATTTTACTTTTTTTTGTAGACTAGCAAAGAAGATAAGCTGTCAAGTCGTATTCAGAGTATGCTTGGAAACTACGATGAAATGAAGGATTTCATAGGAGACCGATCTATACCAAAGCTTGTTGCAATTCCCAAGCCTACGGTACCGCCGACAGCAGATGAAAAATCTAACCCAAATTTCTTTGAACAGAGACATGGGAGCTCTCATCAGAGTAGCAAATGGACTCCAGTAGGACCTGCACCCAGCACTTCTCAGTCTCAGAAACGGTCCTCGGGCTTACAGAGTGGACACAGTAGCCAGCGGGCCAGTGCAGGTGCCAGTGGTGGCACTAATAGCAGTGGCCAGAGACATGACCGTGACTCATACAGCAGTGGTGGGAGCAGTGGCCGCAAAAAAGGCCAGCATGGATCAGAACACTCCAAATCACGCTCTTCCAGCCCTGGAAAACCCCAGGCTGTTTCTTCATTAAGCTCCAGTCATTCCAGGTCTCATGGGAATGATCACCATAGCAAAGAACATCAGCGTTCCAAATCACCTCGAGACCCTGATGCAAACTGGGATTCTCCTTCCCGTGTACCTTTTTCAAGTGGGCAGCACTCAAATCAATCTTTCCCACCTTCATTGATGTCAAAGTCCAGCTCAATGCTACAGAAACCCACTGCCTATGTGCGGCCCATGGATGGACAGGAGTCCATGGAACCAAAGCTGTCCTCTGAACACTACAGCAGCCAGTCTCATGGCAACAGCATGACTGAACTGAAGCCCAACAGTAAAGCACATCTCACCAAGCTGAAAATACCTTCCCAACCATTGGATGTAAGTCACACATTTAGAGCTTTTTAACATTGTAACTATATGAAGCAATTCACCCTGAAATTATGATTGAACTTGAACTCTTTGTCTTAACAGTAAGGAATGTAAAAGTTTAAGGAAAAACTTGTGATTGACTCCCAAGTGAATCCATAGAGCTCTTAGACACTTTTCTTGAGCAGTAGAAAAAAGGTCATTCGTTGTTTTCAAATATTAAAATGGCAAGTCAGTTATAGAACTAAAACATGATCTCTCAATACCTTAGGTTTCCTCATTTTAATTTTATGGGATAATACATTTTGTTTCTTTTGTTTTAAAATAATTACTTCTCATTGCAATACTCATCAATAAGATGTGGGCATGGTTCATTGTGGTAAATGTTGAAACTTTTTTGGTTGCATGGAGATGGTAATGTTTTATGATTTGGATGCCATGATCCTTTTCTCTGGGTATACTTAAAGGTTTGCGGCAACTGCTCTAGGGATAGCGGTGGGTTGAAATTTAAGGTATTTAGAACTATGTACCAAAACATTCTATTCAGAATAGTGAGCATTCTTTGTGAAATAGCTGAAATTTTATCCTTTAATTTTATCCTTTAATCTAGCAATAAAAAAATTTTAATCCATATCAGTAGCTGAAAATTACAGCTCATAGCTTGAAACAGTGGAGGAAGGGATGGGGATAGGTAAAATGATGTTTTGAGGACATTTAAAAATCTTTCTTGTGGCCTTGGGAAACGCATTGTTCCTGGCATTTGTCATCTAATTACTCCTCTCAAGAGAAAAGTAAAGTGGTGATTTGTTCTTTATGTGATCCTTAGAGCTAGACTTCACCATAACTCAATTGTTGTTTGTGCTTCAGAATAAACTTAACTTTCATGATTTAAGAAATATTATATAAAATGTCCATTGTGTTCCAGACAGATAATCTTTCAATAATACTGGTTTTACTCTGTTCGTTAGTTTATGTGAAATGATGATTTCAGTATCATAGTATATTTTATATATAAATCGACTTAAATTTTGACATCTTGTTCAGCTGAAAAAACTACATTTTGAAAGTTATTTCTAATCCAAGTATAAGCAAGATATGATTTCTTGGAAAACTTTTTTTTAAATTTCCAATCGTGTACAGTTTGGTGATTAAAATTTTTTAGTGCTTGAAATTATGTATTTAAGGAAATCAGTCCAAAGATTCTAATTAGTGTTCTGGCTTTGAGTAGTGGGATACCAAATATATCTTTAATGTTAGTTTTATTACTAATAATGTTAAATCTATACAACAAATGATAAAAACCTAATAAGAAATGACTTTAGACCTAATATGTGTTTCTTTTCCTCTTTTTTTAGGCATCTGCTTCTGGGGATGTGAGTTGTGTGGATGAAATTCTTAAAGTAAGTTTTTTTTTTTTTTTAAATAGTTTGTTTCTCTAATTATGATGCTCTGCTACCCTCTTCTCCTCCTCCCCCCTATATGTCATAAACTATCTGAAGCTGCAGCAGACTGATTACATGGATAACCTGATTGTGTCCATCAAAAATAACTGACTCTTTTCTGTTTATATTCATACTTAAGTTCTGAACTACTTGGTTTGTGTACTCTTTGCCCTCAAAAAGCTGGGGGTTTTGTTTGTAAGTAAAAACAAATTCTGGTCTTAACAGTTTGCTTTGAAAAGAGGAAGAAGCCAAATATAACTATACCTTCTTATGTTTATCATTTAATAATTTGAAATACTTAAAAATCTCAGTAGTTATCAAACCATTGTGTTGAAAATAGCTTGCTTTGTAGTTCATCTGTATATACTAGTCAGATGTACATAAAAAGTCTTCTCTGAATACTACACATTTTGAGTGTTTAATGGAGTATATTTAAACTGACACTTGATTAAAGAGTACATTCTTCTGTTGGGAAAAGAAAATGTTGTCTGTTGGAAAAAGAACCTGTTTTTGGCTCAATAGACAAAAACCATCAGTCACATATTAATTGTACTTCTTGTGTACACCTGAATTTTTATGTCTGTACTTGTATTTCACTGTATGTACTTTTTAAAAATTTTTATTTATTTATTTTTGACTGCGCTTGCTCTTTGTTGCTTTGCACCGGCTTTCTGTAGTTGTGGCGAGTGGTTGCTACTCTTTGGTTTGGTGCATGGGCTTCTCTTGTTGCAGAGCACAGGTTCTCGGGCACGTGGGCTTCAGTAGTAGCAGCTTTGTAGAGTGCAGGCTCAGTAGTTGTGGCACATGGGCTTAGTTGCTGTGAGGTATCTGGGACCTTCTCGGATCAGAATTAAACCTATGACCGTGCATTTTGGCAGGCAGACTCTTATCCACTGCACCACCAGGGAAGTCCCCTTCACTGTGTGTATTTTTGAAAGACTGCTTACATTGGCTGCTGCCACTTATTTTTTCCTTCTTTTCTTTTGTTGTTTTTCAGCCTCTAAGTTGTGTTTAACTCTTTGAGACCCCATGGACTGCAGCACACCAGGCTTCCCCGTCCTTCCTTTAGCCTACTAAAATCTCTTTTACTTCCGCCATTCTCCTGAACTTGTTTCTCCAAGGTCATTACCTCCCATGCCATAAGAGGCTTCATTTGAGTTCTCTACTGTTTCTGCTGTTTTAAAGAATTTTTATTTTTTCCTTCTGGAAGCACCATTTTTTCCTTCCTTGACTGTTACATTGTTTTTATTTTCTACACACCTTTTCTTGTCTCGGATTCTCAACATTCCAAAGTTGCCCTTTGGGAAAGCTTGTCTTCTCTTATCTCTTAAATTTGAGTTCATTTTTTAAGCCAGTGCTTCTCTCTTCTTTTCTTCTTTGATGAAATTTTCCTCCATGCTTTGGACTTTAGCTGTTAGACAGCTATTCAATCTTTCTCTCCTGTCTTGGCCTCCTTTGGGTTTTGGTTTTTGTCTCTTCATTGCTTCTTAGGTGGGTCTCTGTTTGGGTTTCTCCCTGCCTCTTCAGATATGTCTGAAGCCATATTTATCAAACTTAACTTCTATTAGTAGTATCACTGTTCTTCCTGGCCAATTGTAGAATCCCAATTATCTTTCACTTTTTTCTCTCATGTTCTTTTTAACCACAAAACTACATGCAAGACTTTGAAAATTTCTTGAAAATGTTTGTTCCATTGTTTCCATTTCTGCCACTTTGAGCTTTAGTAATTGTAATATACAGTCCTTACTCTGACTTTCTGTCTGGAGTCTCCCTGCTCATCTGTCTTCTGTATTGCTGTCATAGTCTTTGCTTTAATCCTTTGTCTTCATAATTTCTTTCTAAGAAGTTTTCAGGCCCCTAAAAAGAGTAGTGTACAAATTTAACATTTTAAATGTTAGTCTGTATACAAGCCAGTTTCAGCCTCTCCCACTACAGATTGACCACTTTTCCCAAACTGATTTCCCTAAGCCATACCCTTTCGTATTCTTTCATCTCTGTAAACTTTCATAGAATGTGTTTCTCCTTCCTCTTCAGTTATATACAAATTCTGTTTTTTCTTAGAATCCCACTGAAATCCTTTCCCCCCTTGTATCAGGTCATCAGACCACAATGATGACTCATTGCTTTCATTTTTCAGTTGCCATGTACGTAAAAAGTCTAAGGGAGCATATATCTTTACTTTTAAATCCTCAGAAATGTATGGCATGTTAATACCTGGAAGAGATCTTAAGATTTTCTTGTATTTAATTATTTCTATGATGTTACTGACCATTTATTATATTGAGTGAAAGTCGCTCAGTCATGTCTGACTCTTTGCGACCCCATGGACTATTCAGTCCACAGAATTCTCCAGGCCAGAATACTGGAGTGGGTAGCCTTTCCCTTCTCCAGGGGATCTTCCCAACCCAGGGATCAAAACCAGGTCTCCCGCACTGCAGGCAGATTCTTTACCAGCTGAGCCACAAGGGAAGCCATTTATTATATATTTTATGTATATATATGACTTGGCACATGGCCTTGGGTGTAATAGATGCTCAGTCATTTGACAGTAGGGAGTTAAATAGATTTTTTATTGAGAGGATTTTGGTGTTTAAGGTGTAAAATGCCAACAGTGAAAACCTGGGGCATATAAGTTTCTGTTTCTTTTCCCTTCCCTATGTGCAGCGTATAAGGAAGCTCAGGTTCACATTGCCTTTGTGTTTTCTTCATACTTGTAGTCATATTTTTTCTGGGAACCTCATCACAAACTTAAAGGAAATAAAAAGGTTTTTTTAGTCTAAAAGTAATATATTTATTGTAAGAAATGATTTATTAATTCACAGCTTACTGTGGACCTACTGTGTGTGAAGCACCAGGGATATCGTGGTGATAACAGTGTTAGTGTTGCACCCTTTGAGCTGACATTTTTGAGCACAATGTAGGAAATAATCAACTATATACAATTACTTCAGAAAGTGAAATACTATTAAAGACATAAAGCGTGGTAAGAGGATAAAGAGCAAGCTGAGTGCAGGTGACCTTTTCAAGAGATTCAAGTGGTAGAAGCTATATCAAGTGTTCTCTTCTCTTCTTCCTTCAGTCATTCTGTTGGCCAAAGGTTAACTATCTCTGAGAGATTTTTCCATAAACAAACATTTATGAGGACATACACTGATTTGTATTTGGCATTTAACAGTAACTGGGGGTATCATTTCATTTCAGAAGGTAACTTTTTTATTTTTCTGTTTGCTTGGTGTTCCATTGTATGAGTGTCTGGTAATTTAATTAATCCTATGTTGTTGATGTTTAGGTTGTTTTCATTTTTTTAGTGTGCATCCCTTGAACATGTATCTTTACATAACTATGTGGGTATAGCTATAGGATAAATTCCTAAAGGTTATACCACCTTTAATTCATTGTATTTTCTCAATCTACTTGACAGCTGGCTTTGAACTACGTGTCAGAGATAAAATACTTCTTCCTTATTCTGGGTCTGATACCTCTCTACTTCCTGCGTCTCTTACATATACATTGTGATTGTATCCAAACTTCCACTTGGACATACTTGGCATATGATTAGACAGAAGGCATTCAATGAAATCAGACATGTAGTCTTACTTGTCTGTCTTCCTCAATGTGTGCATTTGATACCTTTCTTCTGATTTTTCTCCACTTGATCAAAATTTCAGATCAGTGAATGGACTCTGTAGAGAAACTACCCAGAATCAAATTCTGTGTCCTTTACTAATTAAGTATATGACCTTGAGTAAATAGCTTAATCTCTGTGCTTCAGTTTTATCCTACATAGAGTCAGGATAATAATGGTATCTACCTCATAATGTCATTATGACTACTAGCTGAGTAACAGAGGTAAAATAGCACAGTATCTGGCCCATTAAAGGTACACAGTAAAAGCTGGCTTCTTTTCTTATTGTTATCCCCCTTTCCCACTCCCGTAGCAAGCTCTTCCTTAATAGCATTTTACTATGTGCCCTGTATTTGGTTACAGGCTGATTTCTATAACTATTCACAGGCCTTAGCACCTTAACTCTAACCTCCTTGAAGTCAGAGTGTAAACTGTCTTCCTGTTACCTACCCCATAGTGCCTTGCACACGTGCTTAATTAATATTGATTAAATATGTACACCTTTGGAGGAGCAGTCAGAAAACCAGCATTTATAATACAGATCTGGTTTTTAGCTGTGTAATTTTTATCCTTGACCTGCTTGAAAACAAACTGTAATAATTACATTTCAGGAGATGACGCATTCATGGCCTCCCCCTCTAACGGCTATTCATACACCATGCAAAACAGAACCTTCCAAATTTCCTTTTCCAACTAAGGTAAGTAAATAAAATGTGTCTTTATACTGTAAGAAAACTCTAAATGGCTTGACTAAAATCATGTGAATTCAGAATTATCTTGCCATTCCCATTTTAGTGGGAGATAGATAACAAATAAGTGAATGAATAGGTAACTTCAGATAGTGATAATTACTATGAAGAAAATAAAACTAGACTGTAGAATTGAGATTGACTTAGATTGACAGAAACTTGGAAAATCTTTGAAGGCGACTTGTGGTAGAGACCTAGAGGTCATCACTGCTTGTTGTGAACTATTATGATATTCTTGGCCACAAATGGTAAGGGTTTCCCAAACTGAATGAGGAAGTTGTTTCCAGAGGACGCAACAACCATACTTACAGCCTGTGGTAATGGTTCTTCAGACAATAATTCCAAGCTCATCTAAAATCAACAGATTTGTTTTTTTAAACATTAATTTATCCTTATACCAATAATGCAAGAAGGACCCCTAATAATAGCTTTCTCCATATTCTGCCTCCTCCATCTTACCAGAGCTACTTCATGCATACATTTACAAGTCTTTTCAAATGCATTTATATGTACATATAATGGAATCATTACGTATAAACATTTTCTCATTTAATTTCTGTATCGATTTATTCTGTATTTTTAATCAGTCAGCAATAAATCTTAGATACTTTCTCATGTTATTATATATAATATATTACATATAGAGGTATTCAGTTCTTTTAATTGCGTCCATTTTATATCTTAATTTAAATTTATTTAGCCATTTCCCTTTGATATTTATCTTGTTGCCAGGTTTTCATTTCTATAAACATTAATGTAGTAGATAACTTTTATTCATGCCTTCCTGTGTGCATATGAGTTTCTTTTGTGTAAAAAGCAAGAAATAAAATTGTTGAATATTGAGAGTATATAGTTATTAACTATACTATAGTATATACTATACTATATACTATAATAGTTAACTATATACTCTCAAATTTCCTCTGTGGTAATTGTACTACTCAATACTTGCACTTGTATTTCCTTTTATTCCTTACATGCACACTGCTATTTGTTATTTTAAGCACCAATCTTTTGAGTAGGAAATAGTATTCTATTTCCTAGATTGCCGGGGAGGTTCATCATCTTTACAGATTTGTCATCCATTTAATGTCTATGTGGATTAATTGGCCTATTTCTTCTGCCCTTTGGGCTATACCTTTTGCCTAATGAGTTTTAGGGAAATTTCTGTTTTTGTTTTATGTTGTTTTGTTTGAATTCTGGATTTTAATAATTTATTCCACATACTGCAAATGTTTCTCCCACTTAGTGCCCATTTAAGTTTTATGGTCTAAAAGATTTTGTTTGATGAATAAATTTATCTTTTTCTTATACAAAGCTTTTGCTTTTTAATGTCTTGTTAAAGAAGGTTTTTCCATCTCCAGGATCATAACTTCTCATTTTTCTTTTAATGTGATTGCAGTTTTATTTCCTTTGTTTATATTTAGCTCCATTTATTTTTGTGAGTGATACAAGGTAGAGAGAAAACTCTCTGCATGTATGTGTGTCATACCACTCTTACTTTTTAAGTCAGCTATGTTTACACATTAAAAATGCACATATAATATACAGCCCGAGTTTTGATAGACATATGCACCTTTGTAAGCACCATGTTAATTAAGAATTAGAACATTTCCTTCAACCCACAAAGTTTCCTCAAGTTCCTTTCCAGTCCACCTCACCCCACCACTGGCCCCACACAATTGCTATCTGTTCTATGTCACTATAGGTAAGTTTTGCTTTCTCTTGAATTTCATATAAATGTAATCCATACAATGTATATATATTTTTGGCATATCTATTTGTATTCTTCTGCTCAGTATATACTTTTAGAATTCTTCCATGTTCTTGAATGTATCAGTTATGTTTTTCCTTATATTCATAATTCATTTTTATTTCTATTGTATAAAAATACCAAAATTTATTTATTCATTCACCTGTTGATAAACATTGAGTTGTTTCTAGATTTGACCTATTAAGAATTGAGTATTTATGAACATTGACTAACAGTTCTTTGTGTGAACTTGTATTTTCTTTTCTTACGGGTATACTGAGTCATACAGTAAAAAAGTAGAATTTCTGGATTATGTATCAAGTGTGTGCTAAATTGGTTGTACCACACTCCTTCCTGATTCACTCCCATTTCCCAGCCGTGTATAATGGTTTCATTTATTTTCAGTTCAGTTCAGTCGCTCAGTTATGTCTGACTCTCTACGACCCCATGGACTGTAGCACGCCAGGCTTCCCTGTTCATCACCAACTCCCGGAGCTTACTCAAACTTATGTCCATTGAGTCAGTGATGCCATCCAACCATCTCATCCTCTGTCATCCCGTTCTCCTCTCACCTTCAATCTTTCCTATCATCAGAGTCCTTTCTAGTGAGTCAGTTCTTTGTATCAGGTGGCCAAAGTGTTGGAGTTTCAGCTTCAGCATCAGTCCTTCCAATGAGTATTCAGGACTGATTTCATTTGTTTTACATCCTACATTTGGTATTGTTATTCTTTTTAGTTTCAGCCATTTTACTGGGCATTAGCAGTATCTCATACTGGTTTTAATTTGTATTTCCCTGATGTCTAATGACACTGAACCTGTTTATGAGCTTATTGGCCATTCTTTTTGAAATATTAGTTCAGATTTTTCACCTTTGCCCTGGAGGGGTGTGAGGGGGGCAGTGATGCCAGAGTTGATAGGTTTCTTTTTTCCTTTTTTTCTAATAATGTCTTTGGTTTGATATCAGGATAGTGCTGGCTTCTTAAAAGGAGCAAGAAAATGTTCCCTTCATCTCTATTTTCTGAAATAGTTTGTGAAATATTAATTCTTCCTTGTGTGTTTAATATAACTCAACAGTGAAGCTATCTGTACCTCTAGTATTCTCGACTGGAAGATTTAAAATTACAAACTAAATTTATTATTTCTTTATTAAATATAAAGCTATTCAGATTTTCTATTTCTTATGTCAGTTTTGGTAATTTTTTTCTTTTCAGTCAGATTTATTGGCCCAGTGTCATTAATAAGCTATACTTATTCTTTAATGTCTGTAAGATCTACAGTTCTCTTTCCTCTGCTACTGATTATTTGTAGTTTCTCTTTTTGTTTTCCTTGATCTGTCTAGCTGGTCATTTATCAGTTTTATTGTCAGTTCCAAGAACCATCCTTTAGCTTTTTCAGTTTTCTATTTCCTTGATTTTTGCTTTTAGTGTGATTATTTTCTTCTTTCTGCCTATTTTGGGTTTCATTTGCTTTTCTTCTGATTTATGGATTTGATCATAGATTATAAAATTTCTTGTTTTAAGTGTTTAAGACTATCAGTTTCCCTTTAAGCCCTTTTTAAAAATATATCTCACAGATTGTGATATATTGTGTTTTTATTATCATGCAGTGCAAAATATTTCCCTAATTTCTTCTGTGACTTCTTCTTAGAACCATGGATTACTTAGAAGCATGTAGTTTTATTTTCAAGTATTTGAGGATTTTCCAGGGGGGAAATGGCAACCCACTCTGGTATTCTTGCCTAGGAAATTTCATGGACAGAGAAGTCTGATGGGCTACAGTCCAAAGTGATTCAGTTTTATATACATTCATCTTCATATTCTTTTCCATATGGTTTATCATGTGATATTGAATATAGTTCCCTATGCTATACAGTAGGACCTTGTTGTTTATCCATTCTGTTTATAATAGTTTGTATCTGCTAATCCCAGACTCCCAGTCCATCCCTCTCCTGCCCCCTCCCCCTTGGCAATCACAGTGCTGTTCTTTATGTCTGTGATTTGGTTCCTGTTTCATAGATAAGTTCATTTGTGTCATGTTTTAGGTTTCACATGTAAGTGATGTCATATAGTATTTGACAATATATTCTTTTTTAAATTTTTATTCATTTGACTGCATCTTGTCTTAGTTGTGGCACATGGGATCTTTGTTTCGACATGCAGTGCTTGGACTCTCTTAATTGTGGTGGGAGTAGGGGGCTCAGTAGTTGTAGCACATGGGCTTAGTTGGCTTAGTTGCCATCCAGCATGAGGGATCTTAGTTCCCTGACCAGGGATTGAACCCATGTCCACTGCTTTGCAAGGGGGATTCTGAACCTCTGGACCACCAGGGAAATTTTGACAATGTATTCTTTATTGGTGATATTTTTAGTTGCAAAGATGAGAGCAAGAGAAGGTTGCAGTGGGCTAAAAAGGTATTAGAGGCAGTGATTATATAAACGGAGATTTTGTTTTGAGGCACTGTCTGTAGAAGGGAGCAGAGAAATGTGGTGGTGCCAAAAAAGGGTCTGATGATATTGCCTGGGGACTATTTTTTATAAGATGAGGGCATTTTATCAATATCTATGTAAATTTGTTAAAAAGGAAAAGCAAGCGATAAGTGGGAAAGAAAGAAGGTAATCTTAGGAAATCTTCACAAGAGGAATTGAAATTTATGCCCAAGTAGAGAATATTTGCCTTGAAACACAATTAGTACTTCCCAGCTGGCTCAGTGGGTAAAAAATCCACCTGCAGTTCAGGAGATCCTTAAGTCAGGACGATGCCCTGGAGGACAGCATGGCTACCAGCTCCAGTATTCTTGCCTGGAAAGTCCCATGGACAGAGGAGCCTGGTGGGCTATATAGTGTCCATGTGGTCACAAAGAGTTGGACACAACTGAAGTGCCTGAGCATGCATGCACAGAGCACAGTTATGTCATTCTTTTTCACAGGAGGGAAAGCAGAGTGAATGAGTGTGCTTAGGGATAAGTTGGTAGATTTTCCAGTAGTAGTTTGAAGTGAACTAAAGCTTTTGACTACCTTTACTCATATTCAACTGTATGTTTTGAACAATCCCTGGCAGTGTTCTTGGTGCTGTAGGTGTACCACTGAGCCATTTAGATGATGCCAATAGAATAGTTTCTGGCACATAATAGCTATTCGGTAAATGTTTGTTGACTGAATTTAGATATATTAATATATACTCAGGTAACTCTGTTTACCTGAGTAAACAATGGAAACAGTGGGAACGGTGAGAGACTTTATTTTCTTGGGCTCCAAAATCACTGCAGTTGGTGACTACAGCCATGAAATTGAAAGATGCTTGCTCCTTGGAAGAAAAGCTGTGACCAGCCTTGAGAGCATATTAAAAAGCAGAGACATTACTTTGCCAACAAAGGTCCAGGTAGTCAAAGCTGTGGTTTTCCAGTAGTTGTGTATGGGTGAAAGAGTTGGACCCTAAAGAAAGCTGAGCACTGAAGAATTGATGCTCTTGAACTGTGGTGTTGGAGAAGACTCTTGAGAGTCCCTTGGACTGTAGGGATATCCAGCCAGTCAATACTAAAGGAAATCAGTCTTGAATATTCATTGGAAGGACTGATGCTGAAGCACCAATACTTTAGCCACCTCACACGAAGAACAGACTGATTAGAAAAGACCCTGATGTAGGAAAGATTGAAGCCAGGGAGAGAAGGGGATGACAGAGGATGAGATGGTTGGGTGGCATCACTGACTTGATGGACAAGGAAACCTGGCATGCTACAGTCCATGGGGTCATAAAGAGTTGGACACAACCAAACTGAACTCAACTGTGTTTAGATTTTTTTTTTTTCTGAAACAGCTCAGTTAGCTACTTACTGATTATTGCTTTGGCTAGGTTACTTTTACAGGGTTTTGGGGTTTTTTTGGCCCCACCATGTGACATGCTAGATCTTAAGTTCCCTGACCAGGAATCAAACCCTCACATTTTATGATCACATTTTATGTCTGGTATGTGAGGTATCCAAAGAGAAATTTAGGTCTTTTCAATATGGAAAAGTTGATAGTTATTCTTGTTCATTTGTTCTTCCTAGCTGTGGCTTATTGCAGTTTTAAGTGTGCTTTGTTAAGATTATTTATGGGTTGTGTTAACTGATTTTAATTCAGCTAATCTTCACCAATGCACAGATGGCTTAAAAGACATACGTGCAATGAAACTATCAAAAGAAAATAACACACAAATCCTTCTCTGACCAAACAAGAAAATGGCAAAGTTGAGATTGTCCTTCTCCAAGTATGAGCTCTTTATCTGCCACTGCATGGTAGAAACAAAGATGCCATAAGCATAAAAAAATCCAGATTATCAGCAGTAATTTGACATGCATTTTTATCATTAATCTTGCATTTAGTGTATATAGCATATACCTTGAGATAGTAACTGATAAAATGATGAAAGCATCATAATTTGTACTTAGTGACATTTTGAATTATGTGGTATTCAGTACAACCTTTTGGAGAAGGCAATGGCAGTCCACTCCAGTACTCTTGCCTGGGAAATCCCATGGACGGAGGGGCCTGGTAGGCTGCAGTCCATGGGGTCGCGAAGAGTCGGACACGACTGAGCGACTTCACTTTCACTTTTCACTTTCATGCATTGGAGAAGGAAATGGCAACCCACTCCAGTGTTCTTGCCTGGAGAATCCCAGGGACAGGGAAGCCTGGTGGGCTGCTGTCTATGGGGTCGCACAGAGTCGGACACGACTGAAGGGACTTAGTAGCAGCAGCAGCAGCAGCAATAAAACCTTTAACATAAATCAAGTCTAATAAAATTTTATTAAAAACCTCTTTTGTTGTTTCTCCCAGTGTTCTCCCTTTGTTTAAAAACTTGGTCTTTTTATTGCAAAGAAAATGACTGAAATCCAGTACAAAGAGAGCACAGACTAAAATGCATTCCTTTGTCAGGAAACACTATTGAAATAGAAAGCAAAACTAAAGATTTAAAAAACAAGTATTAAAATAAACCATGCAGTGTACAAGTTAGGTCTATATAGATGAATGAAAGTGTAGGTGCTTCTAGTACTAGTATCAATTTTAAGAGATTGTTTGCTTCTCTTTTCAGTTAGGTGTGTGTGTGTTAGTCCTTTAGTTGTGTCCGACTCTTTGAGACCGCATGGATTGTAGCCCGCAGGTTCCTCTGTCCATGGAATTCTCCAGGCGAGAATACTGGAGTGGGTTGCCATTTCCTCCTCCAGGGAATCTTCCCGACCCAGGGATCAAACCTGGGTCTTCTGCATTGCAGGCAGATTCTTTACCATCTGAGCTACCAGGTTACTTCAGTTATAAAATACTTGAAAAGCTATTTTTGTGTGTGTACCACTCAAAGAAAGATATAACAGAAAAGTTAAGTCCTAAAGTATATTTAATTTCTCCTCCCCCTTCCTTCATGGAAAACTGGTGTGGCACTCCCAAATACTTTTTATATTAACCCAGAAGTTCACTGATTATTTGTTTAATGACAATAAGAGTTAGTGTACTTAAAAGTGAATTAGATACATCCCTGGTGGTTCAGATGGTAACGCATCTGCCTGCAATGCGGGAGACCTGGGTTCAGTCCCTGGGTTGGGAAGATCCCCTGGAAAAGGAAATGGCAACCCACTCCAGTACTCTTGCCTGGAAAATTCTGTGGATGGAGGAGTCTGGTGGGCTACAGTCCATGGGGTTGCAAAGAGTCTGACATGACTGAATGACTTCACTTTCCCTTCCTTTCTGTCCCTCCCTCCCTCTTCTCCTTCCCTCCATCCTTCCTTTTTCCCTTTCCCCTCCCTCTTTCACATGTAAGTCCCAAATAGATTAGATCTTTTCATAGCATATTTAAAATGATAATAATAAATTAAACCCTCTTCTTAGAATAAAAGTGATGTCCTAACAGTGAATGAAAAAGTAACTGCCTCAAGTTAGGAAGGCAGTGTTTTAAAAATAATGTCATCACTATGTGTTTCCATTGTTATTTATTTATGGCTGCTCTGGATCTTTGTTGCTGCACACAGACTTTCTCTATTGTGGTGCGTGGATTTCTCATTGTATTGCTGTGGCTTCTCTTTTTGTGGAGCACAGACTCTAGGGTACATGGGCTTAAGTTGCATGTGGAATCTTCCTGGACGAAGGATCAAACCTGGCCCACCTGCATTGGCAGGTGGATTCTTAACCACTGAACCACCAAGGAAATCCTGTATTTTTATTGTTGTTAAAAACTGTGATGATTGTCATATGTGCAAGCTTTAAAGACTTGGAAACAGAATTTTCTAACTTGAGTGAGTTTTGAACCCATTTCCTAAAAATACTAAACCATAACCTTTTATTTTCTTGAGAAATTGTTTTGTGTCAGTGACCATTGGAAATCTATTAGCTAAATTTCAACAGAAACTTTTGCATATTAATCTGCAAGATTGAAACTTTGGTATCATGGTGTAGTCAGTACAGCATCTCTTCCATTTGTCTAGCTGTGTCTTTGTGATACCCAGTGGAACAATTATCAAACCAGTTTTAGTGTCAGACTGTATTTTTGTGTGTATGTAAGGAAAGCATTGTTGCCATTGATAAATACAATTTTTAAATTACTCTAGAATATTATTTTATCTGAGCCCTTTAAATTTTTAATATTTTGGTCTTACATAATATATACTAGTTAAATAATAATGCAAATGGCAACCCATTTCAATATTCTTGCCTAGAAAATTCCATGGACAGAGAAGCTTGATGGGCTACAGTTCATGGGGTCACAAAAGTCAGGCGCAACTGAGCACACACATATTTGGGAGATACAAATGTAAAAATGTCTTAGTGGTAGGGAGTACATGATCAAAAGAGCTTGGAGACCAGTATCTTTAAGCTGTAGTCATCTCCTATTTGTACCACTGCAGTTATCTCCTGACAGAAATGTCTTTACTTCCATTCTAGATTTCTCAAAGATGTTTTCTACTTAATAGCCAAGGTAATCATCACAGTATGCAGAGGTACTTGTATAATTCTTCAGCGTAGTAAACTGCGCACACACACACACACAAATCTTTAATATGGTCTATAAAAATCAGCTATGTGATTTAGCCTCTTTGGTCCTGAGTTTAATTTCTTAACCCTCTTCCTTCTATACCTTTTCCTCTCGTGGGCTGCCTAGAAGTTCTTTATACTAGCTATGCTCCTATTTCTTGCCTTTACACATGCTTTTCTGTCTACCCTGAACACTTACATTTCTCATCCTTTCCCAGTCTACTTCCTACATATCCTTCAAGTTTCATCCTGAGCAGTACCTACTCAGGGAAGCCTTTGCCCATTTTTCTGGTCAGAGGTGTGTGTGTGTATGTGTATCTGTATGTTTGTTTCTCATGTACACGTGTATGCACACACACATAATAATAATATAATTGTTATTTTTATATTATTTTATAATACCGTGCAAGCATTTACCCTTTGTTGTACTTAACACAGTTGCTATTTTATCTTGATTTGCATGAGTAGTTGCAAAAATACTCATTGATATTAAGTTCCATAAAGACAAAGGCCATGTCAGTTTTTGCTTATTGTGTTTTTCCAGTACTTAGATATGTGAGTGAATGTGTATCAAGGAGTTTGGGTTTCAGCTTTAGTAGGAAAAATGAAGAGCCATTATATGCTCTGTGAAAAATGAGGGAGTATTAATGATATATACTAAGACTTGGACTTTAGAAAGGTCAACTAGAGGCTGTAGTTGAGTGAAAGAAATACTAGAGCCAGGAAGATCTGTTAGATGACCATTGTAAATGAAGAAAGGTGAGAACCTACATCTTTCCAGTACAGATGGAGAGGAGAAGGGGTTGCATATAAGTAGATGGTCTAGACAGAATCCAGTCATATTTGCTTATTTATTTTATAGGCTTTGTTTTTTTTTAGGCCACCTGTGTGGCACATAGGATCTTAATTCCCCAAACAGGGATCAAACTCATGTCCCCTGCATTGGAAACATGGAGTCTTAACCACTGAATCACCAGGGATGTCCCTCCAGTTGCTTTTGGTCACTAGCTGACTATTGTCAGAGGTGAGAAAAAGGAATCAAGAGACTACTTAAAAGCTTAGGTTATTAGACTGTTAGACCATTTACCAGGTAAATAAGTATAAGACAATTAGTCATTCAAGGCTGGGTAGAGAAGTCTTTTCATGTAAAAAAATAAATGTTTGTTTGTCTGCGCTAGGTCATAGTTGGGACATGCAGGATCTAGTTCCCTGACCAGGGATTGAACCCAGACCCCCTATATTGGGAGCACAAAGTCCTAGCCACTGGACCACCAGGGAAATCCTTCTTTTCATTTTTAGTAAGATTCACAGGAATGACCTCTTGGTCACTGATGTATTTAAAGACTTTTTTAAAATAGCTTTGTTGAGATAGAATTCACATATCATACAAATCACCCATTCAGAGTATACAGTTAAATGGTTTTGAGCATATTTATAGATATGTACAGCCAGTATAGCAGTGAATTTTTAAACATTTTGGGAAATCTGTGGTGATCCAATGCTTAGGACTCTGCATTTTCACTGACAAGGGCCTGAATTCAATCCCAGGTCCAGGAACTAAGATCCCACAAACCACATGGCATGGCCGAAAAGAATTTCTTTTTTTAATGTTTAGAATATTTTTATCACCTCAAAAGGAAGCTCCCTACCATTTAGCTGTCAACCTTTTTCCCTCTGTTCCCCTCCCAGTCCTACCCAACCAATATGTCCTCTCTATTGATTTCCCCTTTCTGGATGTTTCATGTAAATGAAATCATATCATATTTTGTATATCTCTTGCAACTGGATTCTTTCTCTTCGCATAATGTTCAAGATTCTTCCATGTTGTAGCATGTATCAGTTCCTTCATTCTTTTTTATGGTCAAATAATAATCCATTGTTTAGAAATATATCATTTTGTTTATACATTCATCACCTGATGGAAGGCTTCCCTAGTGATGCAGGAGATGCAAGAGGTGCAGGTTTGATCCCTGGGGCAGGAAGATCCCCTGGAGAAGGAAATGGCAACCCATTCCAGTATTCTTGCCTGGAGAATCCCAGGGACAGAGGAGCCTGGTGGGCTGCAGTCCATAGAGTCACAAAGAGTCAGATGTGACTGAGTGTCTAACACAGCAACAGCTGATGGAAATTTGGGTTGTTTTGGGCTTTTGGCTACTATGACTAATACTTCTGTAAACTTTTGGCACAGTTTTTTGTGTGGACATGTTTTCATTTCTCTCGGTTATACCTGGGGCAGAACTGCTGGACCATGTTGTAACTCATATGTTTAATTATCTGAGGAACTGCCAGAATGCTTTCCAGAATAGCTAGAGGTACCATTTAGTATTTCCCATTAGGTTTTCAGTTTCTCCACATTCTTATCAACACTGCAGTTATCTATCTTTTTTATTCTAGTCATCTTAGTGGGTGTGAAATGATATCTCATTGTCAATTTGATTTGCATTTCCTCCCAATGACAAATGAAGTCAAACATCTTTTCATATGCTTTCTGGCCACATTTCTTGGGAAAATGTATAGTCAGATCCTTTACCCAGTTTTTTCACTGGATTACTTGACTTTCTGCATTGAGTTATAACAGCTTTTTATATATTGTAGATACCAGTCTCTTATCAGATATATGATTTGCAAATATTTTCTCCCCAATTTGTATGTTGTCTTTTCGCTTTCTTGATAGTATCCTTTGAAGCACAAAAGTTCTTAATTTTTATGAAATCCAATTTATCTATTTCTTTCATGCCATGTGCTTTTGGTGTCATATATAAGAATTCTTTGCCAAATCCAAGGTTATTAAGATTTGGCACTGCATTTTCTTCTAAGAGTTTGTAGTTTTATCTCTTAGATTTAGATCTTTGATCTATTCCAAGTTGTCTGTGGTAAGGATCCGACTTCATTCTATATGACTGTTCACTTGTCCTGGCATCTTTTGTTGAAGAGTATTCTTTCTGTGTTGGATGGTCTTCATACCCTTGTTGAAAATGAGTTGACAGTTGATGTAGGTTTAAAGTATTTTTAAACAGCAAAACTATATTTTAGCTTTGATACTGTTTGGATTTCTCTTTCACAGATAATTCTGTCATTTTTAGAAGATTATACTTTTAAATAAGCTTTTGAAGAGAATAGGGAAGTTTGTGTGATCTTAGTGTACTGCAATGTGTACCACAGACTTAACCTAGAAAAATGTACAACTTGCACTTGTGAAATAGCTGTTCTTGTCTTGAAAGTTGAGTTTGAAAAGTTTCTTTCCTGGACATTTTGGCTTTCTTTTTACTGATGCTTGCTGAGTGCCAAACACAGTGCTAGTATAGGGCTTACAAAGAAGTATGTAAAATGAGTATAGAAATCTCTTCCTCAGGTTGCTAATTATAAGATATTGGGAGCAGGGAAAGGGAGTAAAATGACATGGGAATAACTGTGAATGGGTTACTAGTCCATAATAGTGGTATGTTTTGAGTATATATAATTTGTATAACTATTTTTACTTTAATATATCATTATTAGTATTCTTTAAAAGATAACATTTTCTTAAGACCAAGAATTAAATTAGGATATGAGTGCCAAGGATGCTGCTAAAAACAAATGATAAAGAAAGACTGTTACATAGATTGGTACTTTTCTGTATTAAGCTCTGGGAAGCTCTGCTACTGACCATTGAATTGGTGAATCTGATCAGATGGGATCATTAAATTCTTTTTTTTTTTTATGCATTCTTTTTTTTGTTTGTTTTTTGTTTCATTTTTGCTTTTGTCTTTTATGCATTTTTAGTAACTCAACAGAATCTTCCATTGAATTAGTTGGAATTGAGTAGCTTAATGTGAAGTATTTTTCTCTAATGAAACTTTTTCTCTTAATGTCACTATATAATTTTATGTCCCTTTTTCTCAGGAGTCTCAGCAGTCCAGTTTTGGCCCTGGAGAACAAAGTGAGTATTTCTTTTCCTCTTGGTTTTTATATTAAGCTGTTTATTGCACATTCATTTCTCGTGGTCACATCATATGATTCTTTAATAATTCTTTTGTGTATCTCATCCCAGTATTTGTGATCTGATGATTAGTAATGGGTTGAACTGAATCTTAGCTTAAAAAATGAAGAATTATAAATCACTTGGTATCAAAATAAGCTATTTTTATTAAGTATTTGAACTAATAGTTCAGAGCTCATGAGTTCAGTTTGATGGCCACCTCATATCCCCAAGAGCCATTCTATTCTTTCTGGGTCTTTTTAGCTGTGAAGAAAGTCTGATGTGTGCTACAAAATCCCTGTCTACCTCCACTCTCTTGGCCTCTCAGAAGAACTTGAGGGGAAGATAGCTTTGGGGAGTTTCATTGTGATTCCATGGGTTGATGGCTGTATAAATTGATAGTGGTAAGGTCAGGAACCTTCCAAATGTCTGGACTTCACCATAAAGCTCTCTAAAAAAAAAACCCAAATGTTTCTTTGCCAAGAGCAGTAACTTCTCAGGTATATTTACTCTGGTAATAAGCTATTTAGAGAGATTAAAATGTGGAGCTTTTTTAGTCCTTAGTTTGTTAACTTTAGTGATCTTAAAGCAGAGGTCCATTTTAAGGTTAACATATCTTATGTAACTATTTCTTTGTTCTGTCTTAAAACTACAGATAGGAAGAAAGGACCCAGCATTATAGATACATAGTAAATAACTACCTGTAGGCCAGAAAGTATTCATTTTCTCTTAAATCTTTTAAAAGTATCCCTTTACTTCTACTCCTCTTCCCCCATTCTCTCTGCCCATAGCTAACTATTGGCAAATGGGACCATAAGCTGCACCTACTCTTTCTTTCCTGTGTTTTTCACTTAATTTATTTTAGAACTGTCTTTATATCAGTATGGGCTTCCCTGGTGGCTCAGACAGAATCTGCCTGCAATGCAGGAGACCTGGGGTTTTGATCCCTGGTTTGGGAAGATCCCCTGGAGGAGGGCATGACAACCCACTCCAGTATTCTTGCCTGGCAAATCCCTATGGACAGGGGAGCCTGGTGGGCTACAGTCCATAGGGTCGCAAAGAGTCCGACACAAACTGAGCGACTAAAACTATCACTTTTTTTTTTTAAATATCAGTATAAAGCTCTAGTTCATTCTTTTTAAAAACAAGAATGTGTTATATTGTTGAAACTATCCTAATGTATTCATCTAGTCCCCTGTAGATGGGCGTTGGTTTCCAGTTTTACTGTTGCAAACCATGCTATAATAAACTGTGTGAGTGTTTATGTGTATGTATGTATTCCTCCAGATGTAGTATAAATTCATTTCCTTTTAACTGCTAGGTCAGTGGGTATGTGCATTTATAGTATTGGTAAGATAATATTATCAAATTGCCCTCTAGAAAGATTGTATGAATTTACAGTCCTACTAGTAACATGTGACATGCCTGTTTCCACCAGTATTTCATACAATGTACATTAGAGTGTTACTGATTTGATGGATGAAGAATTATGTTTTTATTTATATTTCTTTGAGGTTATATAGATAGACATTTTAAAATATAAATACCCATACTATAGTTGCTGATGTCTGCATTCTTTTTTGCTCCAGAAAGATATAATCCTTCTAAAACTTCAAATGCACACCAGTCTAAATCGTAAGTTTATTGCTTAATAAGTTTAATGTTTGTCTTTTTTTTCGCTCAAAATCCAACTTGTAGTATCTGGATATCTAGAACACTTAGAAATATGTGTTTAATCTTTTAAGGCACGAGTAGGCAAACTTTTTTGTAAAGGACCAGATAGTGAAATAGTTTATTAGACTTTAGGGTCCAGATGGTTTCTGTCTCAACTACTCAACTTTGCTGTTGTATCATAAAAGCAGCCAGAGACTATGGGTGTGGTTATGTTCCAGTTAAAACTTTCTTTACAAAATAGGCCTAGATTTGGCTTGTGGAGCCATAGTTCATGTACCCCTGCACTGGCGCCCCACTCCAGTACTCTTGCCTGGAAAATCCCATGGACGGAGGAGCCTGGTGGGCTGCAGTCCATGGGGTTGCTGAGAGTCGGACACAACTGAGCGGCTTCACTTTCACTTTTCACTTTCATGCATTGGAGAAGCAAATGGCAACCCACTCCAGTGTTCTTGCCTGGAGAATCCCAGGGATGGGGGAGCCTGGTGGGCTGCCGTCTATGGAGTCGCACAGAGTCGGACACAACGAAGCAACTTAGCAGCAGCAGCAGCAGCTCTATGATTACATTTTTTTCTTATCTTTCAGAAGTGTGTGTGATGCTAGTTTGTTTAAACAAACAAACAAAAAAAAACACGTGAAAAAAATACAGGATTCTTCTTAGTAAAACCCTCCATTTGACCACAAAATTTAGAATATTAAAGCAGCATAGTTCATACTGTCTGTGTTGTTTTCCTACTTTTATTTTATAGGTAGACCCAGAAATATGTATCAAAATGTGGTAGAGTGGTATATTGGATGATAATAAATTCCAACTTGAAGAATGAACTTACTATTGAATTCCTGAGACCACAAGTTAATCCAGTGATTGAAACAAAATTCTAAAGAAAGTAAATAACCAGTATAACCACAGTCTATACTGATAACCTCAGCCTCTTCAGCTGAACATAGTGGGAACTGAGTGAGAATAAAAATATATGAGTACAAGAAATTTCACCTGCCTGTTAAAGAGTTTAAATTATGTAAATTCCTATTTATTATATTTATTCGTGTGCAGAAAACCGATGGGAGCTTACCATATATGTGCAGATTACTTTGGTTTCTGAGGGAACAAGAGCATCCAGTACCTTAAGCAGTATGGTAAAACTTGACATATTCATATGTGTAAACAGGTTCATTGACCTGCCATTATTAAATCATAAGGGCTGAGAGAATTCAGAGTAAGCACATTTCTTTATAGGAAATCAGTCATAGAAATGTACTGAGACCTTGACCAAAAGAAGACCTTTTTATCTGTCCCACTGATTTGGTCATCCTTAGAACAGGTTTCATAGTTCTATACAGATTTCATAGTTCTAACAGATTTCATAGTTCGTCTGGTTACTTTGTATCAAGATGGTCATTTATGTGAAACTCTGAAATTGGGATCAGATTTAGAAACTCAGATTAAGTTTTGAGGGGAGAGTATTAGTAGTAGGAGGAGTGAAAGAAGATTTCCTTTCCATTGATTGGAGACTGTCAGGAAATTTTGAGAAGAAAGGTAATGTAACTAGTGGTGATAGAAATCAAACATTTTCTAGATTTCCCTAAGGTTTGTGTTAATTTTTCCTTTCTTATAAAAAGGCAAGGAGTGTTTTGTGATTCCTTACTCAGTTTTTAATTTTGATTTTGATTCTGTGGCCTTAAGGAAAATCTAAATCTATAATTTTACTTTTAAAAACTAATTCCAGGAACTGTTAACTTAAAGTATTTATTTGTGTTTTTTAAATAGTTGATTTTAATTTTGATTAAGAAAGATTTGGACTCTGGAGTTATTTTTAATTCATACATGGTTATTTCTCTTGTATAACCAAGGTTCTTGCCCAAAATTGTACATCTGCAAAGAGCACTCATCTTTCATAGCAAGGCATTTATGAACTAGCACTTTGTGTGTTCTGGTTTTCACAACTACCCAAGTGTACATATCTCTTCATAAAACATTGGGGATAGTGAAATAGAATTGCTGATGCTTTCATTTTATCTTCCTTCTTTTTGAGAGTCATATTCCTCTAGTGTACTATTGGGTATGAGTACGGTAATTTGTTTTAATAATGAATGAGTTTGTATATTTGCAATTAGAGATAACAAAAGTGAGTATGGGAGTTTGTGGCAGGTAACTTTTATTTAATTAGAAAACAAAGATGAATATTTTACTTATGGAAAAGTTAGAGCTTCCAAAATTGAAATTGTTAAATGTCATCTTTCTCAGATTTTTACTCTGGATATAAACCAAACCAGACATAGTAAGACTTACTGGGTCTTTTCTTTATTTTTCAATTAAATCTTTGGCTACCACGGTGACTATTTCTAGAATTATTGTTGAATATCTAATACTCTGCTATGCCATGATGAAATTCCCAAAATAATCATCCTTTCTGTCTTTTCCTTCTAGTATGTTAAAAGATGACTTAAAGCTAAGCAGCAGTGAAGACAGTGATGGGGAACAGGTGTGTCTACTTATGATTTACTAGTTTCATACAGTGTTTGTTTTTATTGTATTTTATAAGAATTATAATTGAATAATACATTTATGATCCAGGTAGTTAAGATAAGTTCATTCCTGCTTTTCTGACACTGGTATATTTACAGTTTTCCACTCTGTCTTTAAACCTCCATTTTTTCCCCCTTTTTTTTTTTTTAAATGTCTTTTCCTTATTACTTAGCATATATCAGAACATCCCCATGAAGCATGAGATTGTTGATAAGAGGAATTATTAACACAGCTTTTAATCTTATCCTGGCAATTCATTATTCTTCCGGTGAAAACAGTATTTCATAAGTGTTAAGTGACCATTGATGCATATATTAGAGAAGAAAGTTTTCCTATTAAGATTTCACATATTGTTCACATTAAGCAGATAAAGTACTATTTATTCATTTATAGATTTCCTCTCATGTTTTAATTTTAGGATTGTGATAAGACAATGCCAAGGAGTACACCAGGAAGGTAAGCATCCTTTTATTTTTTGTTTTATTTAGAGTGGAAGGGTCAATCTGATAACAGTGTGTAGTGATAGAGTAATTGACCTTATAAAGTAAATATTATTATTACAACTCTGTAAATTAACTAAAAATCATTGTGAATTGTATTTAAAATAAATGAATTTTAGAGTATTTTGTACCCCAGTAAAGCTTTTATTAAAGGTGAGTACTAATGGCTAATGTGGCATTTCAGAAACTTTTTAAGGAAGTATTTATTTCGTTTATAATGAAGTTTTAGAATCATAGAATTTGAAGAGATTAACAAATAGTAAACATTTTAAATAAAGTGGAGTGTCAGCTTTGAATGCTTACGGGTTGTCATTCTGAAAAAAAAAATCTTTTGGTCATTTATATTTTTTATTTCTTTTAGTAACTCTGAACCTTCACACCATAATAGTGAAGGGGCAGATAACTCCAGGGATGATTCTAGCAGCCACAGTGGATCTGAAAGCAGCTCTGGATCTGACTCAGAGAGTGAAAGTAGTTCCAGTGACAGTGAGGCAAATGAGCCATCCCAGAGTGCATCTCCTGAGGTGAGAGGGAGCCAAGAGGGTCCCTTCTTTTTAGGCACTCTGAAGGCCCCTGGTGATGCCCAGTATTTACTTTGAGCTTTATTTTTCTTTCAACCTGGTGACTCATGTTATTTAGTTATGGTGAAAAGAAGTCTTAAATAGTATAAATTCACTGTAGCTTGATAAAATGTGGTTTAAAATCTCTGTTGGTTCCTACATCATTGGTTTGCTTTCTGGAATTAAATGTACTATATGGATTCCTGAAAGGGCTATTTAATATTTAAAGGCTATATATATAATAATTAGCTTATCTTCTCATTCAAGTGATTAGAGCTATTATTATTTTTAGCCTTTTGCTTTGGTTCAGTTAGAACTATGAAAAACATATGCTTTTGTGGTGTTGGGCATCGTGTTTTTTCCTCTTCCTTGAGATTATGAAGAAAGGAGAAAGTTTCAGTACTGAAAAAGCATACTTCTTTCTCTGTTTTTCAGCCTGAACCACCTCCCACAAATAAATGGCAACTTGATAACTGGCTGAATAAAGTAAATCCACATAAAGTGTCACCAGCTTCTTCTGTGGACAGTAATATCCCATCATCTCAAGGCTATAAAAAGGAAGGCCGAGAACAGGGCACAGGGAATAGCTACACGGATCCAGGTGGTCCTAAAGACACAAGTTCTGCTACTCCTGGACGAGACTCCAAAACTGTCCCAAAGGGATCAGAAAGTGGGCGTGGGAGGCAAAAGTCTCCTGCCCAGAGTGACAGCACAGCACAGAGGAGAACTGTAGGAAAAAAACAACCCAAAAAGACTGAGAAGGCAGCTGCTGAAGAGCCCCGTGGAGGCCTGAAGATAGAGAGTGAAACTCCTGTAGACATGGCTACCAGCATGCCCTCCAGCAGACACAAAGCAGCCACCAAAGGCTCAAGAAAACCCAATATAAAAAAGGAGTCCAAATCTTCCCCTCGACCTTCAGCAGAGAAAAAGAAATACAAGTCAACAAGTAAATCTTCCCAGAAATCGAGGGAAATTATAGAAACAGATACCTCATCCTCAGATTCGGATGAAAGCGAGAGCCTTCCTCCTTCCTCACAAACTCCTAAGTACCCAGAGAGTAATAGGACTCCCGTTAAACCCTCCTCAGTGGAGGAAGAAGATAGCTTTTTTCGGCAACGAATGTTCTCTCCTATGGAAGAGAAGGAACTTCTTTCACCCCTCAGTGAGCCTGATGACAGGTATCCACTTATTGTGAAGATTGACCTGAATCTCTTGACTAGAATACCAGGAAAGCCTTACAAAGAAACAGAGCCACCCAAGGGGGAAAAGAAAAATGTGCCAGAAAAGCACACAAGAGAGGCTCAGAAACAAGCCTCAGAGAAAGTTTCCAACAAAGGCAAGAGGAAACATAAGGTTTGTAATGGGTTTTTTGTTGTTCTTGTTGTTGTTGTTGTGTGAACATCATCCTCTAAAATGCAGTGGAAATCTCATTAAGCCAAAAACTAGCTAGTTGATTCACAGCTATGAAGGAAAATAGAGGTGAGCCTAAAGTCCTGATGAGACAACAGACACAAGAGTCTCTTGAGGACCACTGTGCCTCTCCCTGTCTCCTTTAGTAAAGAATTATAGTTTCTAATCAGATAAGAAATGAACCAGTACATCTGTTCATAGTGTGTGCTGGCCAGTGTAGAGGTGAGAACAAAGCAAAGATTGCAGACTGACCTTTACAACATTTTTAAAATTTTGGTTTTAAATGTCTTTAGTTGGGATATATACTCTCCAGGTTGTCACACTTCATAACACTTTCTTCTCTCATATATCCAGACCAAGTCACATGTTTTAGATTACAAATTCAAGCTAGTAAATTCACTCACCAATTTTAACATGTCCTTAAGAATTTCACCAATCCATTGTACATAGCTGTACCACAGCTTTTCTGCTTTTTCAAACACCCATATCTGCAAGTTCAGAATTAAAAACATCTGCTGGCACATAGCCAGCTCTTGTCCCTAAATAATTCCAAGATAATTTGGATTTACAGATAAAGCTTGGTGTATACTTTTATGATCAGCTTTTTTAGACCCAGGAAATATGAAAATTCATGGATATCTGTGATTGGAAGATAATGGACATATAATGGAGCTGAAAAACTTACATATAGAGACAGATTTTTTGGAAAGAAGTGTGATCTCTCAACTTTAGTAAGAAATCTTTAGAGGAGAGTACATTTTACTAATTTGTATGGAAGAATAGTGTAATTTTCCTTGATACACATGTGTGAATGCGATTATAAGATATTGAAAACATGAGCAGGTGAACAGGATACCAGGTGGACTGAGAACAAAATCCCAGGCCCAGCTGACCCTGAGAATCTCATGTAGAGGACAGGAAGAATATAGCATTTTCTTAAAATGAAATGAGTCTGCAGTTTTCCCTCTTTTTTCCTTGGAACCACAGTACTGTGTGCTGTTGCTGATGTATTTGGACAAATGAGAATAACACTTTTTTTTTTTTTGCATCTTCAAAAGTTGAAGATTTTTTAAAATTTGAATTTCTAGAAAACTGAAGCTTCCTACTTTCAGTACTATAGCTAAGAGCTTCCATTATTGTAGTAAAGGGATGCTTTATTCAACTGGTAAACTCTTTAGGGCTGCTGGATTCTAGAGCCCACAGCCTCACATTGCTGGACTTAGTTATGGGATTTTATATTATTCTATATAATTCACAGAAATTATATGAAATAAGAGCTTGTATATGATAGATTTTGCTCCTTAAAAAAATAAGATGTTTCTTATGGAATTAAAAAAATGGTTCTTTTATCTTTAAAAAGGTATTACAAATCTTTATAAACTTTTTCAGACATTTAAAATATAATATACTGAGTATATTTTACTCTTGTTTAAAATTTTACAATATACATAACTTGTAATAAAAAAACCCCTTCCTCTAAAAGGAGTGTCCCATATCTCTGTTGGAGAAGGAAATGGCAACCCACTCCAATATTCTTGCCTGGAGAATCCCATGGACAGAGGAACCTGGTGGGCTACAAGTCCCATGGGGTCGCCAAGAGTCAGACATGACTGAGCGACTAAGCATACCTCCTTACCTCCCCCACATCTCATTGGCATGTATTCCTCACAAGTTTTTTTATATTAATACCTGTAAATGAAATTTTGATTTTATAAAATGTATATCACCAGGAAACTTAGTGATGATTATTTTTCCCCCCTAGAATGCCATACAACTTGCAGGATCTTAATTCCCTCACCAAGGATTGATTCCAGGCCCCAACAGTGAAAGTGCTGAGTCCTAACCACTGGACCACCAGGGTATTTCCCAGTGATGATTTTTGAGATTGCTTTGTTCTTGAAGATAAAGCAGATAATACTGAGAAAGAGACCAGCCAAGGATAATGAAAGATGTGGATTCCTTTTTCTCATGTTCTCGCATGTGCAACTTTAATCATTTGTGTATGGGAACAAATTCTTTTGTATGGCAGGATGTTTGCAATATTTGTGCCCTGATATTTAAATCAACAGGAAAACTTAAATTCCCCAAGCATAGTAGCTTGATAATTATAGACAGGCCCATAGCTTTTGTTTCAGCAAAAAAGTTTTTCAAAAATCATTAGTCTTGGCTAAAAGCAAAAAAATGGACAGTAACAAGTGTTGGTGAAGATGTGGAGAATGACAGTGCCGATGGGAATGTAAAGTGATGTAGCCACTTTGGGACCTAGTTTAACAGTTCCTCAAAAAGTAAATAGACAGTATTCCCTTATGACTCAGCAATTTCATTCCTATGTATATACCTGAGAACAGTGAAAACATGTCCATACAAAAACCTATACTTGAAAAGTAGGAAAAATTCAAATGATGAATGGATAAATAAAATGTGATATATCCATATAATAGCATATATTCATTCATTAAAAAGAAAATGTTGACAAATAATCTTACAACACAGATGAATTTTATGGTATGTGAATTATATCTTAATTATCACATCCCCCCTCCTCAAATCATGAGACTGAAAAGATGCCATTTAAAAGACTGTTTCAGCATTTCAGCTTTTCTTATCTAAAATAGGAGACTTCTTCTCAGACTTAAAAACCTAATTTATTTAACACTGTTTAAATGAGTTCTTTCACTTCACATTTATCTTCTTTCTGAAGTATATCAGAGATTAACTGTTTGAGGGTGACTAGCACTGAAAACTGAAATTAGATGAATAAAAATCAAAACCTAACTGCCTTTTTTTTTTCCCTGTTTTTCATCCAGAATGAAGATGATAACCGAGCCAATGAGAGCAAGAAACCTAAAACAGAGGACAAGAATATGGCAGGCCACAAACCATCCAGCAGCAAAGAGTATGTCTGCAAAACATGTTAATGTGTGTGTTAATCTATGTGTGTTATTTGCTGCTGGGTACTTTCTAATGTGCTCTTAGAATATTCCATTTAGTATGTATATGTTATACATTTCTGTACACAGTCATATACCAAATAGTGGGAGGTTTTGCTTTTAGTTAATTGGAATGAAAAGCAAGATTCAGTCACTTTATCTCTCTTTTTAGGAGAATAGGAAGTATTCATAGGATAAGAATTAAAGTAAAGCTTTACCACTTTCAGGCCGGATGGCAAGCTTATGTATAGCTGCAGGAGACATTCACCATTCCTCTTTTTGTGCTTTTATTCAATCACTATTTATTGAATACTTGTGTGTGGCAGACCAAGGTTTAGGCACTGAGTATACAACCATAATGGGGAGGAAACACTGGAGAGGATATCTGCCCTCTTGAAATTTATAGTTTTATTTTGTTTTATAGAAATCATATGTTCTAATAATCAAATAGGGAAAAACAAATTATCTTGAAATGAGGCAAAGTCAAATGGGAAAAGTCCATCACTCTTACATGACTGTGTAGAGAAATGAGGGCATTTGTTTGGTTTGGCAGGTCATCTAAACAGAGTACTGCTAAAGAAAAAGATTTATTGCCTTCTCCTGCTGGGCCTGTTCCTTCAAAAGATCCAAAAACAGAGCATGGCTCTCGGAAGAGGACTATTAGTCAGTCTTCTTCTTTAAAGTCAAGTAATAACAGCAACAAGGAAAATAGTGGCAGCAGCAAAAACAGTTCCTCCGCATCAAAGCAGAAGAGGACTGAAGGGAAGACTTCCAGTATCTCTAAGGAGGTCAAGGTAAGGCACTGAGAGACCTGAGCCTTTTGAAAAAACTCTCCTTCCCATGTGAGTTCTCCAAGGTAACTATGCTTTGAAAATTTTTTAAACATCTTACTAATCTTACAGATCTGTTCATTTTTACTCTCAAAATGTCGTAGTCTGATAATAAACTTGTGCTGTGATCTGAGACCATGAAAGGAATGAAGTCATCTGGACACACGCATATTATTGGTTAAGGCAGAAGTTGGAAAAGTTGGTTTTCCATAATTGGAAAAGTTGGTTATGGAAGAACAGTTGATTATGATCAAATTTATAAATAACTCCAGTTGTTCTGATTGCGTTCTTATCTATGGTTTTAAATTGTCTTTGGATCATTTAGAGTTAGATTTTACAAGCTAGTTATACTACATAAAGTGCTAAAGCAACCATTTGGCTTCATGAAGAAGAAAAATATTCTTTAGCTGAGCTAGCACTGGAATTAGCCCTGGAGCATGATCATCAGGTAGGGGAATATTCTTAATGTTTGTGGGTGCATAACTAGATCAGAGAAGCTTTTTCAAGGTTGTACTTAGGCTCTAATACTGAATTTGTTTATCAGGTTTTTCATTGCTTTCTAAGGTGATCTGATCAGGAGCAAACTCCCTGAAAAAGTTAAGAAAATACCTAGATTTTTAAAGTATATAATTTACTGCATTATTATTTGTGACTTAAAATAAGCAACTGTTTAACAGTTGAAAAAATTGACAAAGGCAGTTAGTTGTGCTTATTAAATGTGGTGATTAAATCTTTTAAATTTTGAGGTAATTTAAATTGTGAACAACGTCTCAAATTGAGATATACCGAAGGCTTTTTCTCCAGCTGGACCGCTTCCATAGCAGTTTAGATAGTGTCCTTGAGGAACCTGTTCTGTGGGCCTCCTTCACTGACCTAGTTCTCTGTTTACCTGCTGGCTGGCTCTTTCTCTATTTCCCATCCTTGAACTGTAGGATTTGAGACCTGTATGCTTCTTCTTTTAAATCTCTTCTCTCTCTTTCTTTCTTTCATTTTAAAATGTACTCATTAAGTGAGTTCTTCTGCTCATTTGGTTTCTGTTATCTCATAGGTAAAATTCAATGTCTATGTCTCTTCTCTTGTCAGCTTCTTGAAAGCAGGGATTTGTGTCTCACTTGTTTGCACTTTATCCAGTGTTTAACTTACTGGATAAAATTAGATAATATGAAAAACCAAAATTACATATAATTTTTATTTTCTGTTTCTCTAGATATTTGCTGATACCAAATTTTTGAAATATGTTGGCATAAATTTTGTTCAGTATAGTCTTTTATTTTTAATATCTTTAATATTGCTTCTTATATTGTCTTTTATTTTTAATTTTAGTTTTCTGTACCGTCTTTCTCTTCTTTCATCAGTTTCATCAGAAGCTTATCACTTTTACTTGTCTTTTTCAAAAAAACAGCCTTTCTTTGTCTTTATTCACTGTAGTTTGTTTTTATTTGCTATATCATTAACTTATACTCTTTATAATTTCCTTATGTCTTTTTGTTTTGCTCTTCTGTTTATTAACTTTTAAAGATGGATACTAAGCTTGTTTTTCAAAATTAATTGTAAGCTCTTTTTCTCTAATATTCAAACATAAGCAGTTAGACTATATATTTTCCTCTAATTACTGCTTTAGCTGCATCTTCAAGACTTGGTATATACTATTTTTATAACTCAGTTCAAAATGTTTTTTAATTTCTTGTGTGATTCCATCTTTGATCCAAGAGTTACTTAAGTGTGTTACTCAATTTCCAAACATACAGAGATTTTCTGGTTGTCTTTTGATTAGTACTTCTACCTTGTAGAAGGGGCTAGAAAGTGATCCGCGTGCAGTAATCTTTTGAAATTTGTTGAGTTGCTTTGTAAAACAGCATAGTATATGGTAGATTTTTGTAATGAAAAGACTGTGTCTTCCACATGAATTAGAGACAGCGACCTGTATAATTCAGTTAGATTAATGATATTTTCACACCTTCTGTATGCTGACTGATATTTTGTTAGTCCTTTTCTACCAGTTTTTTAATTAATTGAGATAAAGTTGATATATAACATTGTATTAGTTTCAGGTATACAACAGAATGATTTCCTATATATATATAATGCAAAAATTTACTCAACCACAGTAAGTATAGATAGTATTTCTTACCACACGTAGTAATTTTTCTTTATTTTCAGAAACTTCATTTTTCCTTCAATAAATTTAAACATAGGCACTTATATTTAAGTTGGTACATACGTAATTGAGGTTTTTACATTGTTGAAATTTGCCACTTGATATTGGAATACATTCGTAAATAAATATGATTATGTTGTACATTATTTTAATGCACACTTCTTACTTTATGATTTTTGCTGGTGACTTTTATTACTTACTATTCATTTTAAACTTATTTTATGCTATGGAAATGATGTTAGACAAAAATCAAATTCGAGTGATTTTCTTATTTGAGTTCAAAATGGGTGGTAAAGCAGCAGAGACAACTTGCAACATCAGCAATGCATTTGACCCTGAAACTGCTAATGAACGTACAGTGCAATGGTGGGTCAAAAAGTTTTATGAAGGAGATGAGAACCTTGAAGATGAGCGAGTGGCCAGCTATCGAAGTTGACAACGACAGACTGAGAGCCATCATTGAAGCTGATCCTCTTACAACAACACAAAAGATTGCTGAAGAACTCAGCGTCAACCATTCCACAGTCATTTGGCATTTGAAGCAAATTATGGAGGAGAAAAAGCTTGAGCTGACTGAAAATCAAAAAAAAATCATCGTTTTTAAGTGTCATCTCTTTTTCTGTGCAACAACAATGAACCATTTCTCAATCAGACGCAGTGAAAAGTGGATTTTATCCAACAACCAGAAGCAGCAGTGATTGGACCAATAAGCTCCAAAGCACTTCTCAAAGCCAAAGTTGCACCCAAAAAAAGTCATGGTCATTGTTTAGTGGTCTGCTGCCAGTCTGATCCACTATAGCTTCCTAAATCCCGGCAGCACTATTAACATCTGAGAAGTATGCTCAGCAAATTGATGAGATGCACCAAAAACTGCAATGCCTGCAGCTAGCATTGGTTAACAGAAAGGGCCCAATTCTCCATGACAGTGCCCAACAGCACGTTGAACAACCAACGCTTCAAAAGTTGAACAAATTGGGCTATGAAGTGTTGCCCCATCTGCCATATTCACCTTACCTCTCACCAACCGACTACCACTTCTTCAAGCATTTCAACAGCTTTTTGCAGGGGAAATGCTTCCACAGCCAGTAGGATGCAGAAAATGCTTTCCAAGAGTTCATGGAATCCCAAAGCATGGATTTTTTCACTACAGGAATAGACAAACTTATTCCTCATTGGCAAGAACATGTTGACCGTAATGGTTCCTATTTTGATTAATAAAGATATGTTTGAGCCTAGTTGTGATGATTTAAAATTCATGGTTGGAACCACAATTACTTTTGTGCCAACCTTAATAGATCTGTTTATAAAACACAGGGGGAAAGCTGTCCAAGATTGCAATAGTATTCAGGAAGCCATTTGGTAAGTGTGCAGATTTTACCATAAAGAGTTTAGTATTTTTTCAAATCTCAGGGCTTTTATTTTCATTCTTGAAGAAAGCTGTAGTAGGTGGAACTTGAAAGGACTTTTTTACAAGAAAAGAAAAAAATAATTGTTACATGGTTTCTTTTAAACAGAAGTAATAAAAAATATATACATTACTGGGCTTTCTAATGTTGAGACATTTATTAATTCATAGGATAAATTCTACTTATTTATGGCTTTTTAATGGGAAAAAATGTGTATTCAATTTATTGAAGATAGGACCGGAGGGGAAGCTGTTGGGAGGACAGGGTCATAGCCCTTGCGTTAAAGGTCTCTGTTGATAGGAGACAGAATAGACATGTTGATAGGAGGCAGCATAAAATTTAAGAAAGTGTCTAGGCTTTTGAAATCTGATAGATCTGAACTTAAAACCCAAATTCCAGGAATACTATTTAAAAGCTGTTTGGACTTGGGCAAGTTGCTCAGCTTCCTTGAGACTACTTTTTATCTATCCTAATAGCAGTACATATTTCATAGGGTTGTTAAAGGATTAATGGTTATACTAAGTACTTGGTTAACTTAGTGCCTAGTAAATAGTAAGTACATAGTAAATGTTAGATATTGTAATTGTTTTCATTGACCAGTTATTACCAGTAAATTTTGTCTGAAGTAATGTTACTGTATTGATATTAGATTTGTGTATTCCTTAAGTTTTTACAAGTGCCAGTGTCATTGCCTCCCACATAGTAGACCCCTAATAGAAGGTTCTTGAGAGTCCCTTGGACTGCAAGGAGATCCAGCCAGTCCATCCTAAAGGAGATGGATTGTTCCTGGGTGTTCATTGGAAGGACTGATGTTGAAGCTGAAACTCCAATACTTCGGCCACCTGATGCAGAGAGCTGACTCATTGGAAAAGACACTGATGCTGGGAAAGATTGAGGGCAGGAGGATAAAGGGACAATAGAGGATGAGATGGTTGGATGGCATCACCAACTCAATGGACGTGGGTTTGGGTAGACTCTGGGAGTTGGTGATGGACAGGGAGGCCTGGCGTGCTGTGGTTCATGGGGTCACAAAGAGTCGGACATGACTGAGTGACTCAACTGAATATTATAAATAATATTCTTGGTTATTTAAAGTGGGCTCATTCCATAAAAAGGACATTTACATTATGAAATTTTAAATTTTTATAACAAGGGAGTTAACTGCCACAGACAATGGAATTTTGTTTGCTTTTTAACCACGAACTAAAAAATACTTTGAGTTTAATTTTAATTTCATAATATTCAATGTAGTTTTTGTTTTTATTTTTCTGGTCAGGAAAAGGCTCCAAATAGTTCTTCTAACTGTCCTCCATCTACACCAACTCCTGATGCTTCTAAGCCTCGGAGAACAAAGCTTGCCTTTGATGACAGGTAAGATAAATAAGATTTTTTATGCATTTAAGAAATCATTCCAGTCAGCATATAAGAAACTCATTTTAATGTCTGTCAGTGACCAGAAGAATTGGTTGTATTGTGATATTGTTGTACTGTGATATTGTGACAGAATATTCAGATTTTTAATTTTAAAGGCACCTTCAAGTCCAAGCATTGCTCCTTTTAACTTAATTTACCTTCATGATTCTCATGGAGAATGTGAATAATGTACCTTCCAATAGTCCACCTTTGCTGACTTTACTGTTTAAAGGCTTTCTTAAGTAAAACAGTGTAGGTTTAAAATAAAGACTGTCTCATGTCTCAGATAAGTAACATAGGGTTTTTTCCCCTCCATTTTGATAAAGTATTTTTCCTACCTACATTCTGTTTACTCTCAATCTTTCAAATGATTTTTGCTCTTAACCTAATATAAACATTTGTCAGGGAAAAACTAATCAAATGTTTAGTAATTTGTCTTTACTTGAGGACATGAAAACTGAGGGCTATAAAACTAATATTATCTTAGGAAAATATTTCCCATTTTACTTAAAATAAAAAATTTACATTGCAGAAATTATTCAGCAGACCATTATTTACAAGAAGCAAAAAAGCTAAAGCACAATGCAGATGCATTGGTATGTAAATATTTATATATTTAATCAAATTAACTTAAATCTTCATTTGTTCTCATAGCACATCAGTGTGGCTCTCATTTACCTTTATTCTCCTTTCTTCAGTCTGATAGGTTTGAGAAAGCTGTATACTATCTTGATGCTGTGGTATCTTTCATTGAATGTGGGAATGCATTAGAGAAAAATGCTCAGGAATCCAAATCCCCATTCCTTATGTATTCAGAAACGGTGGAGCTCATCAAGTAAGTGGGGAAACTTTCTGCATTGTTGGCAATAATATTTCTCTGTTCTTTCTTGGAAAGGACTAATTTATAAAATAATAGCCAAAGAGGATCCTTAATCCTTTATTGTCCTTGGATAAGGAGAAGTAGACACTTTAGTGGGTATTTTTGTCTTTAAGTTTGATTTTAATGTTTAGAGGACTGAGGAGGTCATAAAACAGATGAAGTATTATATTTTGTGTCCTTTGTTTCTTCTCTTATCTCACAGATACACTATGAAGCTAAAGAATTACTTGGCACCAGATGCTACAGCTGCAGATAAAAGACTTACAGTGCTTTGGTAAGTGTTGCATGTTAGCCTCTGCTAGACGACAAAGCAGTTTTGTAAGGAACTGTGCTGTCTGTGTTCTTCTGAAAGTTATCCTTGAATTGGCCTTCCATAACCCAGTCATAAATCTATTCTTGATGGGTCAAGAAGAAAACAACAGAATTCCTACTGAAAATTTTTAGTTGTTGTGAGCCTCTCCTCCGTTGCCCTCTTAACAAAATAAAAGCCTTGGTAGAGTGAGACTGATATTAGAACTTTCTATTAAGTGATCACTTTTTTAGGCTTTTTTTTTTTGGATTTGACTATAGTTTACTTTTTTTTTTTAACTCTGAGGCTTCTATTGTGTATTTCAGTAAAGATGGACACTATAAAAAATCCAGGCTCTTCTTTTGATATCCTCTCCCTCCATTTACATATACATATACCTCTACCTTTGGGGCTTCCCTGGCAGCTCAGCAGTAGAGAATCTACCTGCAATGCAGGAGTTGCAGGAGATAGGGTTCAGTCCCCAGGTTGGGAAGATCCTCTAAAGGAGGGCATGGCAACCCATTCCAATATTTTTGCCTGGAGAATCTCATGAACAGAAGAATCTCACGGGCTATAGTCTATAGAGTTGCAAAGAGTTAGACACAACTGAAGCGACTTTGCGCGCCCGCATTCCTTACCTCAGGTAGCAAACATCTAGCTTGCTCAGAATAAAGAAATGACTTGTTTGCTTATCCCCAGAGAGAGAGTTTATCAATCATGGTTATTTACTTTACCAGGTACTGGGTTTAACAAGTGGGAGAGCAGCTGTAGAAAAAAACTGGCACAGTCCTATTTGTCATGGAGTCCAGGGTATAGTGTGAAGAGACAGAAATTAATCAAATAACCACACAAGTACATGAATTCAGTACTTTGAAGGAAAAGTTTATATAACTGTAAAGGTAAACTGTAGGGATACTTAGTCCTTAGGTAGAGGAAACATTTACAAGGGCTGGATAGTGAAAAGAAACTGGAAACCTTGTGTCAGGAAACTAAAAGACCCAGGAGAAGTAAGTGAAAGTGACTGGAGAGGTAGGCAGTGATGGCCATGCAGGGCCTTTGTAAGTTTTACACATGTTACTTCAGAGTTGTAATATTACAGTTGAGTTCCTAGTTTGGTTGTTTTAAATTATTTTTAGTTTAATGTAGAGATTATGCTCTGAAGTTTTTTGGGGGGGGTGGTTGTTGAGGGAAGAGGTGGCTGTGCCATATGGCTTATATAGGATCTTAGTTTCCTGACCAGGGATTAAACCTGGACCACAACAGAGAAAGATAAAGCACTGAATCCTAATCACTGGACTGCCAGGAAATTCCCCTGCAGTGATTTTTAGTCCCTATGTTATAAATGACACATTGGTGTCCTGGGGGTGAGGTTTTGATTTTTGAATGTCAACAAATAGAAGGCTAGTCCTAGGTCTCTTCCTCTTCCTTTCCCTCCCTAGGTTGTGTACCGTAATAAGATCACACCTTTTGGTTTTGCCTAAGAGTTAGTGTCATTGACCTTATGCCATGGTCTGCTCACATGAATCACTTGTGTACTCTGGCGCAATGTGAAGCTTGTCTATGCGGTGTGGCCAGAGTCTGTTGTCCTGGTAAATAAGCTGTCCTTTTCCATTGGCTAGCCTACGATGCCAGTCTTTGCTGTACCTGAGGCTCTTCAAACTGAAGAAGGAAACTGCTCTGAAGTATTCAAAGACGCTGACAGAGCATCTGAAGGTAAGTACACAGTAAGAGTATCTGTTTCCCAGGAGACAAAATTTGTAAAGTCTCCTATTGCTGCCTCAGAAGTGCCCTCATGTTTTTCCTGTCAAAGTAGAGGAAGTACTACTGTTTGGGAACTTTCAAATAGTTTGAGGTTTAAAATGCACACATATCTGATTGTGGAAACTATGTAGCCATATACAGTAGCCCTTAGTAATCTTTCAATGTATATAATCTATTTTTATCACAAAACCTAATGTTTTTTCATGATAGCCCTACATAAGTCTTCCTAAAATTCAGCCCTGATAATGACTTGGAATGCTTTAATAGCTTAGCATTGCCTGTAGGGTCAAGTGAAAGATTCTTACTCTGACCTACAAGGCCTTCAAGATCAATCTCTCTCCCACTCTCCCTCTTTCTTTTCTGAAGTTTACTCCAGGTAAATTGTTTGGCTCATATACACTCTCTTGTCTGCAGCCTTTGTACACAGGATGACTTGCCTTGCTCTACGCCTTCTCCCCTCTTCTTTATCCATCTGAATGTTACTCATTCTTTGTCTCTCCCTTTTCAGTCTTCCAGAACACCCCAGCTATTATCTAAATAACTTCCTTCTGTTGCACATACACACACACACACACACACACACACACACACACACACACACACATTTTGGTTTCTTAAGATCAGTACTGGCCCAATGCTTTTGAATATATTTATTATACTTAAATAAAGAGTACTTCATAAGTTACTTTTTTTTTTTTTTTTTTAATTATTAAGTACATTTTCTTTTCTCCACAGAATTCTTACAATAACTCTCAAGCACCATCACCAGGCTTGGGAAGGTAGGTAAATTTTATTCTGTAAAATTTTATGTGACAAGTTTATTTTTATGTGAAAGTGGAATGGGTTTCGCCACTTTCCAAAAAAGGTATTTTTTGTGAAAGTGAAAGTTGCTCAGTCATGTCCAATTCTTTGTGACCCCATGGACTATATATAGCTTGCCAGGCTCCTCTGTCCATAGAATTCTCCAGGCCAGAATACTGAAGTGGGTCGCCATTCCCTTCTCCAGGGGATCTTCCCAACCCATGAATCGAACCCAGGTCTCCCACATTACAGGTGGATTCTTTACCATTATCATTTGTTTTTAAGTTGAAAATATCTTAAACATGCTCTTAGAAAGATTAGAGAAGGAACATTTCACCTGTAGAAGTCTGAGTTGTTTTTTTTTTTTACAACTCCTCAACCTTTCTCAGCTTGATTTCTGTGGCTAGTTGGAGTTTTATCATCTTGCACTTATCTTTGTTCATGTCTGGACACTGCCAAAATTTAATAACAGTGGCATGATTATGGTTTCTCCTCCATTCCCACATAACCTCCATCCCACTCATCCACAGAAAGGATAAAAACTACCATGAAATCTCAAATTGTTAATTCATTCAGCTTTCTATAAAACAATTGGGAAGTACCTAATTATATCCCCCAGATAGGTGGAAAGTGTGTTGAGCTGAGAGTAAGATGATCTAGCTTCTAAGTCTTGGAACAGCTCTTACCAAAGTATATGACTTCCTCACTTCTTTCCCATCTTTTGTACTGTTGCCATTGGTTAAACCAAAGAGTCTTGATAAAATAATAACTCACAATAAACACTTTAGTGAGCTAAGTATTTATTTAAAAGAACCTATACTTCTTTGGAAGTACAGTTCCCTTTTAGTTTAAAACAACCTTCAAATTTTAAAAGCCTTCATGTAGGAAGAACCAGTCATACATTAATTTCCTCACATTCATCATTTTCTATATGAATAAACTTCCTGTTTCTCTGTGTGTAGCAAAGCTGTTGGGATGCCTTCCCCTGTTTCTCCAAAGCTGTCACCAGGCAATTCAGGAAATTATTCTTCTGGAGCCAGTAGTGCTTCAGCAAGTGGTTCTTCAGTGACCATTCCACAGAGGATCCACCACATGGCAGCCAGCTATGTTCAGGTTACATCCAACTTCCTCTATGCCACTGAAATTTGGGACCAAGCTGAACAGCTTTCCAAAGAACAAAAAGGTAAGGAGGTCTCTGGAGAGACTCTGAAGGATGGAATTGTTAAAAAGAGATTTTATGGAATAGTTAAATTAAGTGTCTCTTGTACATTTAGTTTATTATCTAGTCTAGAGTTAATGACAGTCAGTTTGCTGATCTCCATTGCTTATCAATCATGTAAATGTACTGAGTTTTGTCAAAAAAATACCTTGCACTATAGTGGTGACACAAACTAAACAAAAAATAGTTTTGGTCTAAGACAAATATGCCTTTGTTCAGCCACATTTAATTGCAGCTTATACTATAAAAGTAATAAAATGTATAATCTGTCCTGGGACAGTTAAGGTAAATTTGGCTATGGGCAAAGGAGTATATCCAGACATCTTATACATATGAAGTATTTAATATATAAGAAAACATGTTCATACTGGATTTTTGAAGATATATTGGAAGAAACTTACGTGATAAAAGAGACCATAAAATGAATAGCCTTCTGTCTAGCATTCTTTAATATTAGATCATTGCACCTTGTTATCTCCCAAACTAAGAACACTAAGAATTAGGAAGTATTAAAGATCTTTGAAAAAGTACAGAATAAACACTTCAGTAGATGTTTTTTAGCAAATATGTGTATGTAGCATCTATTCAGGCAGCTCCTTTGTAGAAAACTTTAAGTAGCCAATCAAGCAAGTATACTTTTGTCACAGAGTATATTTAAATATAATGCTTATAGCATCAGATGAAAATGAAAAATTCTGATCCCTAAAGAGGGGTAATGGTGGGAGGAAGTTTGTGTTTCTAAAAACCTGATTTGTTTCTAAACTTTTAAATATTGTCACTACAACTCAGGAAAGGTTACAAGATGAAATTCTTAAGTTATCCCTACATTACATTCTTCTCCCTGATGCCAGTTTTCTAGCATCATTTTTCCTTTCATCTCTCCATTCCTCCCTCCCTTTCCTTCTTCCTTCCCCCCACTATTGTTTACATGATTACTTGCCTGCCTGTCTACCTACATATTTTATGCTAATTTTCAAACACTGACTAAATAAGGAAGAGAATGGTATAATGATCCCATGTACCTTTTACTCAACTTCATTTTCAGCAATATAACATTTTGCTAATCTTGTTTTCTTTTCCCCCCACCATCCCTCCTCATCACCCCCCATCATGTTTTTCTTTACCCTGGTATATTTTAAAGCTAACTCCTTTATGTCTTCTAAGACATAATCTCCCCTTAGATTTCCTATTGTTTGAAGTATGCCTTTTTTCTTTAAACAGTTGGGTTTGTTTCAAACAGGATCCAAACATTCATTGATCAATTTTTTAAGTATCTTCCGTTCTTCTGTTTCTTTGGCGGGGAGGGGCATGCCATTGATATCAAGGAGAAACTGTACCATAGAATGCATCAGATTCTGGATTTTGCTGATTACTTCCTCATGGTATTGTTTAGCTTGCTCTTTTGTCCCCCTCATTCATACTGATAGTTAATATCTTGAGACTTGATTAGAGTCAAGTTCATTATTTTAGGTAAGAACTTTTCATAGGTGGAATTGAAGAAAGTAGGAAAAACGACTAGACCATTCAGCTATGACCTAAATCAAATTCCTTATGATTATACAGTGGAAGTGAGAAATAGATTTAAAGGACTAGATCTGATTGATAGAGTGCCTGATGAACTATGGACAGTGGTTCGTGACTTTGTACAGGAGACAGGGATCAAGACCATCCCCATGGAAAAGAAATGCAAAAAAGCAAAATGGCTCTCTGGGGAAGCCTTACAAATAGCTGTGAAAAGAAGAGAAGCGAAAAGCAAAGGAGAAAAGGAAAGATATAAGCATCTGAATGCAGAGTTCCAAAGAAAAGCAAGGAGAGATAAGAAAGCCTTCCTCAGTGATCAATGCAAAGAAATAGAGGAAAACAACAGAATGGGAAAGACTAGAGATCTCTTCAAGAAAATTAGAGATACCAAGGGAACATTTCATGCAAAGATGGGCTCGATAAAGGACAGTAATGGAATGGACCTAACAGAAGCAGAAGATAATAAGAAGAGGTGGCAAGAATACACAGAAGAACTATACAAAAAAGATCTTCACAACCCAGATAATCACAATGCTATGATTACTCACCTAGAGCCAGACATCCTGGAATGTGAAGTCAAGTGGGCCTTAGAAAGCATCACTACGAACAAAGCTAGTGGAGGTGATGGAATTCCAGTTGAGCTATTTCAAATCCTGAAAGATGATGCTGTGAAAGTGCTGCACTCAATATGCCAGCAAATTTGGAAACCTTGGCAGTACCCACAGGACTGGAAAAGGTCAGTTTTCATTCCAAGCCCAAAGAAAGGCAATGCCAAAGAATGCTCAAACTACTGCACAATTGCACTCATCTCACACGCTAGTAAAGTAGTGCTCAAAGTTCTCCAAGCCAGGCTTCAGCAATACGTGAACTGTGAACTCCCAGATGTTCAAGCTGGTTTTATAAAAGGCGGAGGAACCAGAGATCAAATTGCCAATATCCGCTGGATCATCAAAAAAGCAAGAGAGTTCCAGAAAAACATCTATTTCTGCTTTATTGACTATGCCAAAGCCTTTGACTGTGTGGATCACAAGAAACTGTGCAAAATTCTTCAAGAGATGGGAATACCAGACCACCTGACCTGCCTCTTGAGAAATCTGTACGCAGGTCGGGAAGCAACAGTTAGAACTGGACATGGAACAACAGACTGGTTCCAAATAGGAAAAGGAGTAAATCAAGGCGGTATATTGTCACCCTGCTTATTTAACTTCTATGCAGAGTACATCATGAGAAACGCTGGGCTGGAAGAAGCACAAGCTGGAATCAACATTGCCAGGAGAAATATCAATAACCTCAGATATGCAGATGACACCACTCTTATGGCAGAAAGTGAAGAGGAACTAAAAAGCCTCTTGATGAAAGTGAAAGAGGAGAGTGAAAAAGTTGGCTTAAAGCTCAACATTCAGAAAACGAAGATCATGGCATCTGGTCCCATCACTACATGGAAAATAGCTGGATAAACAGTGGAAACAGTGTCAGACTTTATATTTTGGGCTCCAAAATCACTGCGGATGGTGATTGCAGCCATGAAATTAAAAGACGTTTACTCCTTGGAAGGAAAATTATGACCAACCTAGATAGCATATTGAAAAGCAGAGACATTACTTTGCCAACAAAGGTCCGTCTAGTCAAGGCTATGGTTTTTCCTGTGGTCATGTATGGATATGAGAGTTGGACTGTGAAGAAAGCTGAGCGCCAAAGAATTGATGCTTTTGAACTGTGGTGTTGGAGAAGACTCTTGAGAGTCCCTTGGGCTGCAAGGAGATCCAACCAGTCCATCCTAAAGGAGATCAGTCCTGGGTGTTCTTTGGAAGGACTGATGCTGAGGCTGAAACTCCAATACTTTGGCCACCACATGCAAAGACTTGACTCATTGGAAAAGACTCTGATGCTGGGAGGGATTGGGGGCAAGAGGAGAAGGGGACGACCGAGGATGAGATGGCTGGATGGCATCACCGACTCAATGGACATGAGTTTGGGTGAACTCTGGGAGTTGGTGATGGACAGGAAGGCCTGGCATGTTTCAATTCATGGGGTCACAAAGAGTCGGACACGACTGAGCGACTGAACTGAACTGAACTGAACTCTATATTTCCTATTAAATCATACTATGAGTTATATAATGGTTATTCCTTTTTTAGTCTTAGCAGTATTTGACCATTCAGCTGGTGTTTGCCTGATTCAGTTTGATGTAAACTTTAAAATGTTAAACTACTTAACTTAGGCTTTTAGTATCCATTGATGATTATCACCTACATGTGTTATTCCGTTAGGAAATAGAAAATTCATCACCAGTTTATTAGCTGGAGTTCTATAAAGGAAATCCTTTTCTCCTCAACTGTTTGATTACTTCTTATATATAGTATACTAAGGTCTTTATTATCATTGTGCATATAAAAACTGTCCTCACTGAGTCCTACATCCCTCTGTTTTCTCCCAGAATGGTGTTGGAATCAAAGGTTAGGATACTGTCATTCTTTCCTCCTCTCTACCCCCTGCCTTACATATACATCAGTCTGATTTTGTTCACATAGAAAGAATCATGTCATTTCTATCTCTTACATTTTTAAACTACTGTTTAAAACATGAGATTCAGTTCATTAAAGTTGTATGACATGATTACATCAGAAAGATTGGACACAGGCTATTGTAAGTATCTAACTTCACAGGGGCTCTTATGGGGGAAACTTGTAGATAACAACATCTTGCTTTTTCATACCACTTGCTTCTTATACAAAAATTGTTCACAGAGAATGTTTTGAGTAATAGTATAGTGTGAATACCTTGTATAATTAGGTCTACATTTTAATCATGTTTGCTTTGTAGTAGCAATTTCCATCGGTGACATTTTGTTTATATGTGTAACTCTTAATTCCTGACCATTTAGTCTTTTTAAAATGTTTTGTGACTTAGGGAAAAGATATAACTTGATTGACTATGGGATGATTTGTTCTAAAGCATGAACAGTTAATCATTTTAGTGTAGGAGGAAATGTTTTTTACTTTATATGAATAGTTTTTTACAGTCTAGACTAAAAACTTTAAAGCACTGATTGAAAAGAGTGTGCATCATTTAATGAGTGTTTTTGGTTTTCTAGAATTCTTTGCTGAACTGGATAAAGTAATGGGCCCTCTCATCTTTAATGCAAGCATCATGACAGACCTAGTTCGTTACACCCGGCAGGGACTGCACTGGCTTCGCCAAGATGCCAAGTTGATATCCTGAACTGAACACAATCTCGTTGCCTCTGATTTTCTCCACAACACTGTGTCATGTCACAAAGGAAAACTGCCATAACACACCACCTAGTTGACACTAAGAATGAGGAATGGTTTTCTCTTCCCTGGTTCCTGCAATTTTTTTTTTAATAACCCAAAGTCATGTCATTTGACCCTTTAATATTCCCAATATGAAAAATTATTTAAATGCTTTTAAATCTGCAGCATGTTGATAGTTGGTTTCAATGATCTATAATAAGATTGAAATTTCAGTTGCAGTTCATTACTAATTTGTTGCAATTCTATTTATTAATTTTTTTAAGTTCCCAGATTGGGGGTAGTTTAAAACTTAGTTATTTCTGCCTATAAATTTACTCTGTTGAATATTTTATGTACATTTAATGTAGACTTTATTTATATACTTTGGGAGCTTTGTTACCTAAAAGTAATGTCTTTTTGTGGTAGCTCTTCTAAGAGTAAGAGTTGGTTTATGTAGAATATGGACATGTTCTTTCTACACCTACTACCTGATATTACTTCAGATCTTAAGTACAATTTTATTATTGCAGAATTTATACTTAGTACGATATTAAGGATATTCTTCTACACATGGAAAATCACTTAAATATGAGAAGATGGCAGTCTATGTGAATGTAAAGTGAAATGTTTCTGATTTGGTATGCATTATTTCAAGAACTGTGAACATGTGTTAATAACACTATAGCAATCACAAGGTGACTGTAACTTGCATTTAATGCATTACAAAAGAGGGCAGGCAAACTTTCTAGGAGAAGCATATCATGTGAAGGGTTTCATAAAAGGACAATCTTGAACCTTACGGATTTTATTAAACCATATGTTTGGTTGTTGTTGTTACTACTAATAATTTGACACTTAACTGAAACAGAATAAGTTACTGTTGAACAAAGGATGATCCAACTCCTGAGGGCTGCCGCCTATATCTCTTTCGTTGATGATGTTTGTAGTGTAAAATCTCTCTTCAGAATTTTAATTAAAAATTTTTTTTCCACACTAGATTGTGATGCTCGGGTAGGAGCATGCAGTGACTGATGTAAAATGGCCTGGAGCTTTGGTGTGTGTGCTTTTTGCTATACAACTTAGGGTTCTAATGCCTGATATAGAGATGATGAATTTCACCTTTTAAACCTATCTTATGTTTACTACCTTTGTATTTTGAAAGCCTTCATCAATGATATGTGTTTCTGATGGGATCAGAAAATTCGCGCTAGAAAAGTACCTATCTTGGTTCAATGTGAGCTCTCTTGGGAAGGGGAGGGGAGCAGGAGTAGAGCTTAATAAGCCAGCTCTGTTAAGAGTTGTATATCAAAGTACCTTTCCCTTATAAGGTGCAGATAGGAGTTAAAGGTGAGAAATATACCTTCTTGTCTTTTGTTTTAGTGCCCCTATCATGTCTGGTGTGCCTTAAATCTTACCTTTAAATGAAGATTCTGTGGATTGTTTACAGATGAAGTTTTACACTAGGAGCAGATCACCCGTATGGTTGGTCTTCTATAGTAATAATGTTAAATTCTCTTTCCTTTTCAGTTGTCCTTTAGGGTCACATGAAGATTAATTCTTTCAGAAAAGCTAATGCTTTGGTACATGACTTAGTCTAACCTATTGGGTAATGCTGCTTCAAAAAATAGTTTGTCCTCTCAATTCCAAAAATGAATCCATTCAATCAGAAAAAAGGATTGCCCTGTTATTTATAGATGATTGCTAAGGTCTGAAATGAGAAAGAAAGGATAGAAAATCTCTTAAGCCCAGTGGTGTAGTAGCCCCTCTGTGTCTGAATCTACACTTATAAAGCTAGTTAACTTTTCTTGTCCTGTGGCCTCATCTTGAGCTTCTTAATGGTTTTGTACCTCGTTGTTTTTTTTGCATATCACTGAAGATTCAGATCCTCAATTTATGTCAAATTTAACAATTTTCCCTTGGAGAAAATTGCCTCTGATATCTTGCTAATTTTATCTTAGTGTGTTTTAGGAACAGTTTTCCTTAAGAAGACAGCTTGTCCATGATCCATGGTGGTTATTCAGTAAGAAATTTGCCACAGTTAATCAAAGCAAATGTTTGTCCTGTTCTTCTCTAATTTCTCTGACTCTGATTCCTTAATTTTCTGTGATATCTTGGAAATGGAAAAAGTATCCTTAAAGCTTTTAGACTTTCAGCAACAGCAGCCAGTGGGGCACTTCTGAGTTCCAGTGTGTTCTAGTCTCTTGTGAGTCCTGAAAGATAGCAGGAATATTTATTTCCCAGGTCACATTGATAATTTGTTAAAGCAGAATTTCCTGCATGTTTTATGGTGCTGTGCTAGAATATTCTGTCTCTAAAACTGTTAATTCTTGGGAAATTAGTTTTTCAAGCTTTTAATTGTGGAGGGTTTTCCCCCTAGGTGGTAATGGGCGATGGATCAAACTCCTTTTCTAAACAATTGAATTTTCAGTGTAAAAGTCTGTGGAAACACCACTCCTTCTCCTCTGTGTCCATCTCCTCAGAAGTTCTGTCTGTCTGCATCTGTTCCAGCATGTACTTTGGACTCCTTTACAGGCGACCATTCCTCCTTCCTCAATAGGTGTCTTCAGTGTTCTCTAAATACTTACAACTGATTCTGACAAGTAGCTAAAACTTACTTAGCCTAAGACTTGTATTTAACATAGTTAATTATAAAAATAGCAACTATTTTAAAAATTGTTCTGTTGACTGCTCTTAAGACCACACTTGTATGCCAAGAGGCAGCAGCCATACCACTGGCAACCAGCAAACAGATTACAGTGGAGGAAGTTGTCACATGGTATAATACTTCCCAGCCTAGGCTGGGCTGTGGGGAACACTCCCCTCCAGGTGATTCAAGTTGCCACAGTCCAGCCTAGGCCCAGCCTGACTGGGGAGCATTTAGCCCATTTCTTGCCTCAGTGCCACCTTTTTCTGGGCAAGTAGTTAACTGATTTTATAAGCAATGAATACTTCAGATAAATTCACAGTTGTAGTTTCTGCAGAGTAGAGAAGGTGGACCATCACTAGTTTAATTCTCCAATGTAAAAGCTGTCTAGAGTAATGTGTGCATGTGCCCGCACATGCCTGTGCTCTGGGGGGCTCTTTCACTGATGGATGCACAGGTGTTCGGGTTGCACTTTGAACGACACACTTGTGGCTTTATTAGGTTTGCTGTTGTTTGTTGTTTTTTAATCGTTGTTTGTTTCTTTTCATTAAAGAAAGGTCTAATCAGCTAGATCCGACAGCATCATTTTTGTATTTAATGACAATGACTTTGAGAAATTACCTTATTGAATAAGCTTGTGTTGTGAAGCAAGAGCCTGCAAAACACACCTGTTGTAAATGAACGTTCTGGCTCTGGAGGCCAGCAGCACTCTGTGGAGTTTCAGAACAGTCTGTAGTTGCTCCAGTCAGTGATGCCTAGTTGTGTAAAGGAGAGGTACGCTGTGCACTCTTCTAAGTGTGAGGGTATGCAACTTTGGATTTTAAAATTATATACACATACACACTTTATATATATGTATGTATGTATGAAAACATGAAATTAGTTTGTCAGAAATGTGTGTGTTTAGTATTTTAGCTTAGTGCAACTATTTCCACATTATTTATTGATCTAAGACACTTTCTTGTTGACACCTTGAATATTAATGTTCAAGGGTGCAATGTGTATTCCTTTTAGATTGTTAAAGCTTAATTACTATGATTTGTAGTAAATTAACTTTTAAAATATATTTGAGCCCTTCTGTAGTATTATAGGGCTCATACAGGGTGGGAAGGATTTTAATTTTCCAGTTGCTAATTGAACAAAAGGGCCTCATTATGTATTTTGAATTATAGAAGTTTGCCTCTGGATCCCAGGAACATCTACTGGGAAGAATGTTTTAGGCAGATTGTGAAGATTGTTTTTTAATCCTAAGTAAATTGCAAAGCAAAACATTTCAAATCCATCTAGATTCCTATAACTCATATTCCCTAATTATGTGAAACACAGATTTCATTTCAGTTTCATGTATCTATGTGTTGGAGAGGCAGAATTTTTTCCAATAATAACATTGTACATCTAAGGTTGCTATTCAGTAATATAAATAGAAGAGATAAGTATTGAATGACTTAGAATATATAGTGACAAGAGGCCAAATTGTTCATGTTTGTGAGCAATATTCTTTCACATATTCACTAATAGATAAATTCATTTTAGACCCCTAGACCCTATAACCAAGCTGACAAGTGATAGGAAGTAAGTTATTAATAGTTGGTAAAGCAAATGCAGATTCTGTTCACTCAAACCATATGGTTGATTAAAAAGAACTTACAGTCTCCCGAAAAACGAATGGAAAGAATATCTTCTTTTTTTCTTTTTGATGGCATTTGGTCACAGAATAAGGCGTTAGAGTTAAGTCTAAACCAGTCTTTAAGCAATGGAAAATAGCAACCCCAGTAATCGTCATATAATGAAGTTGACTTTGGGGAATGTCAGCTTTGACCTCTCCTTGCCCACCGTTCCTCAGCTAAGCATAAATTCCCATTCTTAAAAAGAAACAGCCAAAAGGTGCTCTTAATTTAGAGCATGGGGGAAAAGCTCTCACCAAGAAATTCTAGTAATACTCTGTTATGACCTTTTACTGCTCCCACATGGGGTTTCTTTTCAGCTTTTTACCACTGGAATTTTCTACCTGCTATGTTCCTCTCTGGAAAATGTCTATTTGGAAATGCTGCCTTTCAGATCAATGCCATAATTATCCATACTGTTGAGTTTGTTGTTGCTGTTCAAGTGTCCCCATTTTACAACTTCATGCACACACCTGGCAGATCATTGACATGAGCATTCAACAGTACTGGGGTCGAGGTGGGGTGGGAATGGGCAGGGCTCACCAACAGAGCTGGCCGAGGTGGCAGTGCCTGAAAAGGCGTCACCTTTGAGGACCAGATGTGGGGTTGGTAAGCACAGTTATGAAAATTTCTGTCCAGCCTCCATTTTGAATGGTTTTAAGAAATTTTGTATATGGAGGACATAAATACTTATATATTTATTGAAAATCCTTTTTTTTTTTTTAATTAAAATTATTTGGTGAATAATGGTTTGACCTTTGGGGAGGGTTTTGGAGGGGAGGTAATGCCACTGATAAATTAAAAGCCTTGTTGATTCTGCAGAAAGGTACTGTTAGTGTCTGATAGGATGCCTTTGTTTTATACATGATCCAAATCTTTGTTTTACATTTATTTTATCCAAAATATTTAGGCATCTGACATTTTCAACCAAAATTTGAATTATATACTGTGATTTTTATTTGTTGCAATACATTAAAATTTCAGAGGTACTTTGGGGCTCAAAAGCTAGGATTCCTAAGTCAGTATGTGCATTTCACGTAATAAAGCTGTTAATGGTGAGCAAAGTATTATATACTAACTAGATTTTTCCACATCTGTATAGTATATTATATGTATTTTGTGGTATTGAGATTATAGAAAGTTTAGAGTGTCAAACATGCGTTTAATGTGTATTTTTAAACAAATTTATGGCAATTAAAATATTTGGAGACAAGGGTATCACATTTCAATTTGTAAAGATCTTTTTAACTCTACTGTGTCATTAAGATGCTTTGTATAATGCCAAACCATAGCTGGAGAAACTAAGTTTAATAAATATCAAATAGATTTTCTGTATTAAAGTTGATAAACACTGTGCTCTCTATACTTTTTCAACTCTTACTTTGCCCTTTTTGTGTACTTTCTGTTTTGTGTATTAGGGTCCAGTGCTACTCTTCCTTTAAAGTCTGGTCCCACCAGTCCAGGTCTTAATTTCTGATTACAGAAATTCTGTGGAGAAGGAAATGGCAACCACTCCAATACTCTTCCCTGGAGAATCGCATGGACAAAGGAGCCTAGTGGGCTACAGTCCATGGGGTCACAAAGAGCCAGACACAACTAAGCAGCTAACACACACAATGATGTAAAAACAGACCACAATAAATTCACAGGACAGCAAAAAAAAAAAAATTCTGAACTGGCTGGCCATGGGTCCCTCTGCATAGATCATAATTCTCCCTGCTCCAACAGAAATCTCATACACATCCTTTTTGTTACTCTTGGTGGCTTGGGCTTTGTTTCATTTAACTACGTTTTTCTTCTGGTTCTCTCTGTTCATAGATAAACCAATATTGGCTGTCTGCACCTCACTGATATGTTCTTTACATGCAATGAAGGGTTAAGATCCAGGGCCATAGTTTATGAACTTGCTGAGGTTAATCACTAGCTATTACTAAACTTTTGCCTTTAACCTGCCATTGTGTTTTTATTACCTGAAGAAATGTTAACTCTCACTGCAGTTTCCAGATTAAGAAGTTAACACATTATCATTAGGCAATGCTGGGTTTTCTGTAGTATACAAAATGAATCCTTCCTCTCAAAAGTGTGAATTCCAAGCTGCCAAAATTTCAGTTTGAGACATTTAATAGTATCCATAGAAAAATAAACTCTTTAAGTTAACAAGTTTAGTTATGCTTATCTACATATCAACATTCTAAGAAGAAACGGAGACCAATTTAAAGCATATATCTGTCTTCAAACATTTAAAAACAAGATTGCTTTACTTAAGTGTCTCCAGCCAAATGCAGTTAATCAATATTCCATAGAATGGAGCATTGTTGTAGGTAAGTGCTGTCCTCTTTTTCCCCTGGTGTGTACATCATTCCTGGGCCACACTTAGGGAGCAGCGTCTTTTTCTAAGGGAAAAGAAAGGTGATTTTTAAGACAAAGGTCTAGCAGTGCCCAGAGCCACCTCTGCTGCATTTCCTTCCTGTACTTGACATCCAGTCTCAGGGTAGAGCAAAGAAAGGAAAGGTATCACTCTATCAGGGTACCTGTTTGGAGCTGTTCTTGGCTCTTAACTCTTGAGGGACTGTCCTCCATGAAGCCCCTATCGTTAGCCCAGGCAGTCCTCCACCCCAGTTTCATTATTAGGTCTGTATGTACTGATCTCTCCACTGCCCAGCTTCCCAGGCCTCTTGGGTCCAGCCAGCCCTGCTCGCAGGTTTGTGGAGTACCTGCATAGCCTTGTGATACATTCAGAATCATCCCGACAGGAGGCTCCAATGGGCCTGAGGGAGACCGCTCTCCAAAATGGGGTCATTCTCCTTGGCCTTCTCTTTGCTGAACTCAGTTCTGGTACTGGAGAGCCATCTACCTGCAGGGCGAAGACAGCCATCTCAGGTGTAGAAGAGTTGAAACGTTACTATTTATCTTAGAATAATGATCACCAACCCCAGATGCATTAGACTCAGAGCAGAGGGGTCCATTCCTCAGGACTGAGTCTGGCTCTCAAGTTCTGCCTATAGTTCCATGTCCACCGCTACCATCCCCACACACCCACATACATATCCTGTCCTTACCTGGGCTAACAGCAACAGGCAGATCATGAGTACTGCAAAGAGTTTGAGGTGCCACATCTTGATAAGATCCAGGACCCTGAAGGGCCGGGCACAGTACCCACTTCTTTTTATAGACAGACCCACCTCTTTTTTGGTTGCCAGGTAAGATGGGGGCAAAGTTTATATTTGCAGTCAAGGTCAGTTTAATAAGTTAATGTCTACCAGAGAGGAATGTGTTCAAGGCCTGCCTCTCAGGCACGTATTTACTGATCCCTCATCTGGACTTTGGTTGTGTTGCTGGCTCGGACTTTTTCAACCATTTTACCAAAAGTCAGCACTACCTCCTCCCCTTTGAAAAGCCACGTGAAGCCATTGAGGGAGACCAGGCACCTAGCCACATTTGCATTCCATAATAGCTCGGTGAAATCTCTAATCAAAATAGAATTATCCTAATGAGGTCTTTAGAAACAGTGTTGAGTCCTTTCAGCTTATTTAGGAAAGAAGCACTGATCTCTTTTGTTACAGGCAATTGGATATGGCCCTTATCTCCCTTCTGTGGAAAGAAGTATGTGGGAGGATGCTTCAGCCAGACTTGCCTACAGTGCCCCAGATCCTTGTTTGTATAGATTGACTGTCACCCTAATTATTTGTTCCACATCATTTGCCTAGAAAATGGAAACCCAGCAGCAGAAAATGCAAAGTCCGACCTACCTGCTGTCTCCCAGGGGAAGGGCAATCAGGACTGACATGTTTCAATCATGGGCAAATAAGTATTGGTTGACTTTGTTTCCTTCTTTAAAATTTGAGGAAATAGCAGGGCCTCCTAATCTGTGAAAGCTTGACAGTAGTGACAGATATTGCAAACCTTGAATTACTAGCTTTCCTGCCAGTACATGACTGAGCCTTTTACAGAGCATATCCATCAACTTCAGGGAAGCAGGCATAGGGCTGAGAATTCTCCAAAGCCCAAAACATCTGTCACCGTAAGTAGGAACCACTGCAAGTCCCTAAACCATGAGTGATTATGGTTACTCATTAAATGACAGATATTTTAATAAGTTTGTAGAGAAAGGTGTAAATTTGAATTCTGTGAAGAAGGAAATATACAGGACTTCAGATCTTCCTTTGATCTGGAAGAAAAAGCCAAGAAAGGCAACAAGATTTTTATTTTCTGCCTTGTGTCTCCCTGAACATTTGGCTGATACCTCTTCCCTAAGCCCTTCTCATCTTCACAGGTTGGATATGGCAGGTGAGAGCCTGCCTGTTCCCCAAGAAAAAGTGGTGGAGATGCGGCACAGCTGAAGGTACTACAGGACAGTCACCAGTCCTCTTGCCAAGGAAGTAAAGGGGCATATGGTAGACCTCAGGGATGGGGTTGGGTAGGGTAGGACCACAAATCATCCATCTGCCTGTTCCCAGTCCTTTCAGGACCAGGCCAGGCCTGGAGATAGACGCCATTGCTTGCACTTAAGGAACATGGAGAAGCAGACCTATGCCAAACTCACCTAACCAACCCTGCAAGTTTGAGGCTAATTAGCTGTTCCTTCCCTTTACTCCTGAGCTTCAACACAGAATGACCTCAAGTAGGAGCTTAACTAGGAAGTTCTGTGGGATGGAGAAGAGGCTGTGAGGTGACCTAGTGAACATTGGGTAAGAACAGAAATCTGATGAAGTAAGCAAAAACCTGAACAACGTGATAGCCTAGAGCCAGTTGGGTCTGTGGGCTGAGGGCCAACCTCCCCTTAATAAGCCTACAGTGATGTGCCAAGTGGGATGTGGAAAGGGCTTATTCCCAAGATGGACGCTTTCTCCCAGTCCTCCATTTCTGCCATCCTGTACTTCAGGCAAAATCAAAGTAGCCTGTTGCGTTAACTTACAAAGCCAATACCATAGGCAAGGGAAAGGCCTGGGGCTTTGGGGCCCCTCTTTGTAGGGGGAATAAAGGACTGGCTATTCGTCATGGGTGTGACAACACTGCAGAAACCTTTGTGGCCCAAGCCTCCATCTTGTATGCCATCCCTCCTCCCAAAAGAAAAGATCCATTAGTTACTGCCCATGGAGGAATCACTGTGAAGGAGAGTATTTCTACACTAACTACACTATGTGTCTACACTAACTCGGTAGTTGTTTTATTTAAAATCAAGCTTTTAAAAGCAAAGTGGCAACCAGACAGCATTCAGCTGAAGTGACAGAATTGTCCAGATGTAGGCATATCCATCCCACAACGCTTTGAGTAGCTGTGAAGGCCTATTCCTGAAATGAAAAAATATTTAAAAGTGCAGGGGCTCTGTACAATCAAGTATTTTGCTGAATGAATCAACATAAAAGTACATGTTCCTTTCTCCAGCAGAAAGGTCTAAGCAGCCATAAGAAGAAGAAATGCTTGGCTGGAAAGCAGAAGCCAGGGACCTACATAGGTTAGCTGACCAGAGGCCAGCCCTGCCCCTCTGAGCTTTAGTCTCATGTCAATGAGATGGATGGGAGCACCTCTGTGAGGCCTCCCAGGCACTGACATGTGGGGTTTCAAATGATTAATTTACAAGAAAGTGAGACAAGCACGGTTGATAGCTTACAGCTTGGTAACTCTGAATACAACTCCAAGGGATTTTCTGTTTCTGAAGTTAAGTGCCTAGGATGAAATGGGAGACCGAGGAGGTAGCTACATGAACAGCTGTTTGAAACATGTTCCAGGTGGAGGGAAGATCATGAAGGGCTTGGCAGTAATTGGAAACTTTTTTCATGTCCCTGAGTAGGACATGCCTAATGAAAAATAAAAGACTGAAATGGAAAAACTTTTCCGGGTAAAACTTCAACAAATAGAGTGTATTTGCTCAATTGCTGGCTAGAACTGGCATTGACTTCTGGGCCTGCATCTCTGGCAATGTGTTGGCTGATGGAAGTGTCCCCTTCACAGCATTATGCAGACCAGAGAGAGATAAATGCCTTTGTGGGAGCAGGAGCATTGCTGGGGAAAAGGAGGGCTAAATGAAAAAGTGATTGTGCCCCAGCAGCAGGTGAAGCAGCCACACCTGGGCTGGAGGTTCCAAGTGGATCCTCTATAGGGATAGAGGCCCACAACACCGGTCCCTCTTAAGAGACCACCGATTTTCAGTTTCTTTACGAATTTCTACAGATAGAATAGTCCATAAAATGATCCCAGATCCCAGTCATGTACAGGTGTACTGAGCTGTAATTGATATTCCACACCCCTCACCACCATCACCACCCCCACCCTCCAGGACCCTACTACACAGCTCTGAGTCACCAAACACAGAGAGGGAAGTCCTTTAGTGAGGGACAGGCTTAAAGCAGTGCTTAACAATTTTATCTGGAAGTAGAAGCTTAGTGCATGGAAAGGCTTCTAGGACAGTCTTCTCAGTAGAGCACTACTGGGATAAAAGATTTCAGACCAAAGGCTCAGTACCTGGTCTAGACTAAGGAAGGGTTAAGTTTGATTTGGGGCTGGAATCTCCAAAGCACTCAAAGAACCAGGAATAAAAGTCTAAAATGAAGCAAACATGGGACAAGGATGGCCATGCCACCTAGGAAGCTTGGGGCTAAAATTGGAGGGAAAAAAGAAACAGATCAATGGCCTGTCAAGGAAGTAATTGATCCTCCCCTGGCCCATGAACCTGTTCAGACTATGCAAGATTAAGAATGGGTACACTTACACCTTAAGTTCACAGCTTTCATCAGATTCTCAAAGGAGACTATGACCCAAATATGTTGCATATCAGGCAGCGAGCCCTGGGAATAAACTTGGACAAGCCAAACAGGAAAATTACAGTTTGGTGAGGCTAGTTTTCATCACACCACAGTTCTGTTAGGCCTGCACTACCTTACCAGACTCTTACATTTCAGTTACCTCAGCCCTGTGGCTTTGTCTTAATATACCTATTTTATGGGTAAGCAGTTCATAGCTCAAGAATGAGGGTTTCTTGCCTTTACCACACATTAGGGACGCAAGGCCTATTAGTCTCAGCTGTACCTCCTTATCCTGGCTCACAATCAATGCAATCTCCTGATACCTTACAGATTTTTGAGGTAGTTTTGGTTCATGAAAGGCAGTAATTATAGAGTAAGAAGGAAAGACAGCCTGAGCCAGAAGTTGACTTACTCTGTGGAACTGCTGCTCTGGACCAGCAGGACAGCTCCTTAGCAAAGAGGAAGTTTCTAGAAATGGAGTAGGGAACCAGAAGCATAAACTGCCAACACCTACCCCCACCATCTCCTGAAGGGAAAAGGGTAATTTTTCCACTAGAAAGATAATTCAAAGGCTCTAAGACAGGGGTGAACATTTTCCATAGAGTCAGAGAGTAAATATTTTAGGTTTTATGGGTCATACATGGCTAAAAAGTACTTTTAGCAACCTGGTAAACATAGCCAGTTTGCTGACCTCAGTTCTAGAGGCAAAGGAGTCACCTCACCTCTTCCTTTGATAGCTGTCATGTAGACCAGCATAGCTTTAAGAACAGAAACCTCAGTGCCAGATTGTATCATTCACTAGTTGTACAATTTGGGGCAAGGTACTTGTGAAGGAAAAAACACCAAAGGTAGTTGTGAGGGTTAAAAGACATTATTTGTGTAAAGGGTTAATACCTGACACATAGTAATTACTAGATTTTATTGTCAATATGGAAGCAGTGGGCAGGGAGCTAACATTCCCTACAGTTGATGCAGCTACAGTCTTGTAGATTACAGAACAAGGGGTGAGCAACACTCCTTCCCAAACTCAGACTAGCCAAAATGGTTCAGGAATCATGCTGGGGGAAAGGAGTTTATGCACTTGAAAACTGGCAATCACATCCAAGGACTCTGCTTACACAACACACAAAATCACAACAGTGAAGCCCATAATAATAAGTTTATTGTGTCTTCAAGACACTACAATATACTCTCCTCTCCCAGAGAAGGGTCTTTCAGAGACAAGGAACCATTATCCAGATGAGTTGCTTATTTGTCATTTTCATAGGCAGCTGGATTCTTCCTCTTCGATTTCTCAAACTCCTGCGTTCCCCATGTGTAGACAAGATAAAACACTACGAATGCTATAAAAATAAATGAGAGGAAGCAGTGAGCACATACAAGACACATGGATCCCAGTCCTCTTTTCTGATTCACCTTATATTCTGCTTTCCTGTCTCTAGTTCAGAAATCACTCTTAAACCAGATGATCAAAAAGCTTACGCTACAAACTCATTTTTCAGCTGTGTAAAAGGGGTTTATCCAGGAAAACTGTGAACAGTGACCAAATCTTCCCTATCGCTCCCCTGTTGCACATTTTAAAATGCTTTAAAAACTGATGTCAAATTCACATAGCATAAACTTCACCGTTCAACCATTTTGAAATGTACACTTCTGTGGGTTTTAGCAAAGTCAAAATGTTCAACTATCATCACTATCTGCTGCACCTTTAACACAAAACAGCTCACTGCTAGAAAAGAAGTGGGTAAAGGTGACCTCAGAGGGAGACACTGGAATCACACAAGTGACCTTGAGCCAATCATTTCTCTGTGACCCAACTCCCTTATCTGTAAGATGGGGAGGACATGATCAGTTCAACGGCATTCAGGACTACTGAAAGAGAAAGCCTGTTTATATGCAGAGTGCTCACTGAGGGGACCCTCAACACCCTCTGTGGATGGGAGTCTAGCCCCTCCGCGCGGCCAGGGCACTCACGCGGCGCGACGCGAAGGATGCACGCCCGAGTTCGGCGCAGCATATTGGGGATGCCCTTGCTGAAGTAGTGCGGAAAGGCGCGCTGCTCGAAGGGCGACAAGCTGTAGGTGATCACATGCCGCACCCGTGTCAGATGCCCAAATTGGCGGCCCATGGTCGCGGCGGCCTCTGCAAGACGGAAGGAGGACAAGCGTTGGGCTCAAGCCCGGGACTTGCCGCCGCCAACCCGAGTCCTTCCGCGGCGCTCCTCATCCTCCCAACCCAGAACGCAACCCCACCCGCCAGGAGTCCCCGAGACAGCGCGATGCGGCCCCACTCACACACCGAGGTCACCTCGCCCACTACACCACGGGACCCTCCGGTTTCCGTCCGCCACTTCCGGTAGGATCGGACGCCGCGCCAGGAGGCGGTGAGGTCACTTCCGGGAGAACTAGTTCCCTACTGTCTCCAGGTGACGGCGCCATAGCCCCCAGGGCCGAAGAGACGTGCCCCCGCCGCGTGACGTGAAGTGGGCGGTGCCTGCTCTGGGGTGGGGCCAAGCGCCTCTGGGCGGGCTCTGGGGTCCCAGGGCGCCCCCAACCGGATCCCCTCAGTCTTCTCCTCGGTTCCCGGCTTTCCTCGGAGCCTCAGGAAGCGGCTGAAATCGGACGGACTAAGAGTAGAAGAGTGAGGGGCCTGTCAACCTCCAGAGCTGCCCTAGGGTCGGGTGTCCTGGCGTGGTGGAAAGCGTCTTTGAGGCCGCCGCCTGGCAGTCAACGCGAGGTTTTGTACTGTCATGTCCAGTAAGCTGGAACCGGAATCGGCTATGGTCAGGCCCTCAGCGACCGCAAGACCCGAATCAGGGACACGGATCTGAGACTTCTCTTGTCAGCCACCGGATTAGAATCCACTGGCAGGGTGTAGACTTTCCCAAGAGATAATAAAAATGTTTCCATTGAGCCACAAGAGTCCTTAGGTAATAGTACAGCAAGTGATGAGCAGCTGTTAGTGATTGTAGGAGGGAAGAGGCAACCTCCGTCGCAGCCGGCTTCTCCCTCACAGAGTTCTGCCTGGGGCCGAATGTCATGTTGCCCACTGTTCACTGCCCAGGAGGAAGGCAGGAACGTCGCGTGTGAGGCGATTCCATTTTCGGAAAGTGCTTTCTACTTAAGGATACTGCTGTCCTGTACAGCTGACTGACTTTTCCACTTGATGCAACGTGTCTGTAAATGTTTTTTTCATGGAATTGCTGGCCATGTGTAATCTAGGACTAAGTTCTCATTCAGCAGTTTGGGTGTGTTTTATAACCCTCCTTGGCAGATCCGAGCCAGGGAGGTTTGGCAGACAATGAACTTAAAATTTACCAGTATACCTCGGTTTTATCAGCCTGGGTACTGCACAGACTGGTTCTGTACCTTACACGGTGAGTATATTCAGCTCTTCTTAGTGTACCCATGTCTCATTTATCTGAAACATAATCTTTAACCTGATCTTAGCTCAGAGGCAAGAACATAAATACTTATACAGGTAAGAACAAAAATACCTAGCAAATTCTCCCACCATTTGAGTGATTAATAAAAAGCAAACCTTTCATTTATTTTCTAGCACCTGAAAACGTCTTTAAACCTTTCAATTAAAGTATGCATAGATGAATGAGCAGACCCAAATAAAGGCACCAAGATATTATACTTTAAAGTGAGTCAAGATTAAATGTGATGTCCTCCTTTTTAAAGCATATTGCAGTATTCCAAGTACATATCCTTAAAAGGCTGTGAGAACTAGGCAAAATAGCAGTTCTCTGCTCTCTGGAATCTCAATTTCAGTTGTGAATTTCTCTCACCCTCCAAATCAACATGCAGTAAATAAATATTCTAAGCACCTGGAAGTGGGAGAGGTGGTACAGATCCAGGGAGAAGAGTAAACCCAATACCATAAGTTGCATACAAACAGATCTGGGTATCATCATGAATAATTAGCTTTTCCCCATGCCTTCGAAGTTTCAGCAAGCATCTAGGGAACATATTAAAAATCCTAATCTCTCTCAAGAAATCGGCCGCTTTTTTTTTAAAGATCACTCCTTGTAGCCTTTCAGCTACATAGCTAGTCCATTAAGTTAAGAGATTTTAAATAAATGCCAGGGGAAAGGAAAAGGAAAACTATATGGCCAAGTAAATCTGAGTCTAATTAGGACAAACTGAATGAATAGGGTGTTGTCAGCTGATAAAAATTATCCACAGCTAAGCATCCTTAAGGTCTGATTACAGAAGTGAACCTAGCCCACCCACACACCTAAAGTCTATTTAAGAGACCAACCGAGGCTCTTCCTGGTTTTTAGGAAGAAGACTGGTATGGGGAAATGTGTTCCTTGCTAATGCTTCCAAGCCATGGCGCTTCCCAACGAATTCTTCCTTTGGTTTTGCTGCTTTGCCTGGCTCTGTTTTCCTATTAGCCTTGATTCTCTGCCTTCTAGGGGAGAAGCTCAGATTGTAGCTAGGACTGCGTTGGAATCTGAGGCTGAGACTTGGTCCTTGCTGAACCATTTAGGTGGGAGACACAGACCTGGTCTCCTTTCCCCTCTCTTAAAGGTTCTGTATGATGGGCACGGGGAACCCCCCAGGCTGCAGCCAGATGACAGAGCTTTGCGCTACATGAAGAGGCTCTATAAGGCATACGCTACCAAGGAGGGGACCCCTAAATCCAACAGACGCCACCTCTACAACACTATTCGGCTCTTCACCCCCTGTGCTCAGCACAAGCAGGCTCCTGGGGACCTGGCGGCAGGTGTGTAGGAGCAGATTGGTTAATGGGCGGAGGGAAGAAGAAAGACCTTTTTGCATTTCAGTTACATAAAGGAGTTGGCCCTGCTCCTTGACTTGCATTTTACTTTGCATGGTACTCAATATCCAAACAAACCTGGTACTTGATCTTACTGTTTATTCCTAATGCCCTCATGGGTTGATGTAGGCTAAATCTCTTGCTAGAAGAGATTTAATGGCCCTAAAACCTGGGAAGAGTGCTGCTGGAGGTTAGCATCTTGTCCAGGGTCACAAAATCAAGACTGTAAAAAAAGGTATTTTGACTTCGTTGCATATTCTTTCTAGTCTACCAATGTTGGCCTGGACGTGAACCTACAGTACCTCTTTCAGCTGTTGGTGTGCTTTAGTAAACAGGATGTTTTCCCCACGTTTGTTGCTTTGTGTGAGAGGAAAACTGAAGTCCTTATGTGGAACAGTAGATCACCCTACAAGGGCAATGTGTTAATCAACAATCTTGTGTGTGTGAGAGAGATGGGAGCAGTGCTATTTAAAAAAGAAAAACAAATTATATTCATTAGCTCATGACTTACAGAAAACCCTTCTAACCCAGCAGGTCATTTGTGGCTATCTTAAACCCTTTCTCCTTCCTTGACGTCCTGTTTTGTTACAGTGGGTTTAGAGCTTCCATTTGTTGTCAGTCTCAAGTGTTCCAAATTAACTTAGAGAAGTACTTTTTCTTTATTGATTCTGCCGGTAAGAACTTAGAATGTTTTCTTAACAAGCCTGGCAAGTGTCTTTTGATAGTTTTCCTCTTAAAGACTTTCCAAGAGAAAAATACTGCTTTCCTTTTTAGCTTTCTCTTTGTTTGCAGCAACTTAATAAGATTCTAAAACTTCAAAATATAATGATTCCCTCTTTTAATTCCCCACCAAAGCTGTTCTGAATTTCTGGTGATCCAGCAGTAAGTGCTGGGACTTAGATATGGTACAGATAACTTGCTTTTTCTTTATAACCCCTATCCCACCCTGACGTTTAAGGCTTGAGAAAGTGGGGAGAAAAGGGACAGAAGCACATTCTGAGGTACTGATTCCTTGATTTGACTTCTGTTACATATGGCATTACTGTTGGATTGTTTTTCTTCTCAGGAACGCTTCCATCAGTGGATCTGCTGTTTAACCTGGATCGTGTTACTGTTGTGGAACATTTATTCAAGTCAGTCTTGCTATATACTTTCAACAACTCCATTTCTTTTCCCTTTCCTGTTAGATGTATATGCAACCTGGTGATAAAAGAGCCAGAGTTTTCTAGCAAGACTCTCCCTAGAGCTCCATACTCATTTACCTATAACTCACAGTTTGAATTTAGAAAGAAATACAAATGGATGGAGATTGATGTGACGGCTCCTCTTGAGCCTCTGGTGGCCTCCCACAGGAGGAATATTCACATGTCTGTAAATTTTACATGTGCGAAAGACCAGCTGCAGCATCCTTCAGCACGGGACAGCCTGTTTAACATGACTCTTCTCGTAGCGCCCTCACTGCTTTTGTATCTGAACGACACAAGTGCTCAGGCTTTTCACAGGTGGCATTCCCTCCACCCTAAAAGGAAGCCTTCACAGGGTCCTGACCAGAGGAGAGGGCTATCTGCCTACCCCGTGGGAGAAGAAGCCGCTGAGGGTGTAAGATCGCCCCGTCACCGCAGAGACCAGGAGAGTGTCAGCTCTGAATTGAAGAAGCCTCTGGTTCCAGCTTCAGTCAATCTGAGTGAATACTTCAAACAGTTTCTTTTTCCCCAGAATGAATGTGAGCTCCATGACTTTAGACTTAGCTTTAGTCAGCTGAAGTGGGACAACTGGATTGTGGCCCCACACAAATACAACCCTCGATACTGTAAAGGGGACTGTCCCAGGGCGGTCGGACATCGGTATGGCTCTCCGATTCACACCATGGTGCAGAACATCATCCATGAGAAACTTGACTCCTCAGTGCCGAGACCATCCTGTGTACCTGCCAAGTATAGCCCTTTGAGTGTCTTGGCCATCGAGCCTGATGGCTCAATCGCTTATAAAGAATATGAAGATATGATAGCCACTAAGTGTACCTGTCGTTAACAGACTCCTGTCAAGTAAAACCATGAGTGTCCTGGCCAGTGTAAATGCCGCTCCCCTTCCTTTGGGAGGAAGTTTCATGTGTCAACTCTGACTGTACGACAGTGTGTGTTGTGTAAGGAGGAGCCTGTATAGATTAGCATATTCTGTGGCATCTATCAATGTAAGGGATAACAACTGCCTTCCTCATGGCCAAATGTTTAAATGAAATGTATTTCCTTTGGAGAACTTTGAATTTTTTCCCAAGTGATTCTTTTTTCCTTTTTGTAGGAGTCTTCTTTTTGATGTAAGAAAATTTAAAAACTTAATTAGCATAAATCTTGGGTGGAATTGCAGTTCTAGACAATTCAGAGTGCTATAGTCTTATTTAATGGAGGAATAAATTCCTGTGAGTGGCATAAATTTTCTGTGTGTGGTTTTAATTAAAGATTTGCTTTTAAATGGTTATTTGAGAGGGAGAGGAAGTGTATCTAAAAGCTAGTCTTTACTCAATTTACTATCCCTTTTTCAGAGTTAGAGAGACTAACTCTCTATCTAAATTAGACTAGAGAGTATACAATATATTGGGCTTCCCTGGTGGCTCAGTGGTAAAGAATCTGCCTGCCAATGCAGTAGATGTAGGTTCAACCACTGGAGAAGGAGATGGCAACCCATCTAGTGTTCTCGCCTGGCAAACCCCACGCACCAAGAAACCTGGCAGGCTATATAGTCCATGGGGTCACAAAAGAGTCAGGCACGACTTAGCAACTAAACAACATACACTATAACCCATTTCTGTTGTGTTAGTGATTGGTACTAACTCTGCACCTTAGATGGCTTTATTTAAAGGAAACAGCCTTGCAAATTTTCCCAAGAAATTGCAGAGTTTAAGATTTTTTAAAACCTATTTTATCCTTTGTATATTTAAAACTCTGAACCTTTGGTAGGTGGTCAAGAAGTGTTTGTTTTTTTTTCTTAGTTTGGTTTTGCTGCTTTCCCTCAGCTCCCATCACTCCACCCCTGCAGGTTTTTTCCAGGTGAATTTAGCACTGTTAGCACTAAACTAAGCTGACAGTCACTAGGTTATATTACAGAGCAGGCCTTGTTTGGATATGAGGGCTTTTATGTGGGTTTTCAGTAAATCTACCTTGAGGGAGACCTGGAGATGGGGAGTTCAGGGCTGAGCAGTGATTTCCGTTTCAGAGTTTATAAAACCCTCATCTACAAATCAAAAGTACCTCCAAGATGCAAGTAAATGATCTTTGCTTGGTGCCTAGTATCTAAGAAAGTCAGCTGGGATTTTGATAGAGATTGTGTTGAATCTGTAGATTAGTTTGGGGTGTATTGCCATCTTAACAACATCAAGACTTCCAATCCATGGGTGTGGTGGATCCATTTATTTAGATCTTCAGCTGGTAAAGAATCTGCCTGCAATGCAGGAGACCTGGGTTTGATCCCAGGGTTGGGAAGATCCCCTGGAGAAGGGAAAGGCTACCCACTCCAGTATGCTGGCCTGGAGAATCTCATGGACTGTGTTTTCCATGGGGTCACAAAGAGTTGGACACGTGAAAGTTGAGCAACTTTCACTTAAACCACTACAATATTGTAAAGTAATTGGTCTCCAATTAAAATAAATTTTAAAAAATGTTTTGTAGTTTTCAAATACATTTTGAACTTTATATTGTTAAATTTATTTCTAAGTATTTTTTATGCTATTGGGAATGATTTATTTTTGAGTTGTTTCCTGGTATTATCTTGCATACACTTTATAAACCCACACACACTGTCATAAATGCTCTTATTGCCTCATGATTTTTTTCCCTCCAAAACCCTTTTTTTTTTTTTTTTCTGAAAAATGGGACTGAAAACAAAAGTTTCAGGTGACCCAGTTTCCAATAACTTTGCCATCTTGTTGTATAACTTGGAGTCATTATTCTTGGGTAAATGAGGCTGCAAGTCTGAGAGAAATGGTGTTTTGTTATTCTGTTATTCTTAGGATTAAAAAATATTCGGAATGGTCAGGCCACAAGTGATGGTGATAGGGTACAGCTCAGCTTATTAAATCTCCCTTAATATGCTAAAGAGAGGCAGGAGAATTGCCTGAGCACACACAGTGTGCAGTGGAAGCTGGGGATTGATATTCCAGGGTTGACAAGAGTAATAGTGGAAGCTTTTTGCCCCTAAGGCGGAATGATTTGGAGTTGAATTATGTGCTCCAAAAGAGGTCCCCTGTTGAATGCTTTTGTATTCAACTTTTTGTGCAGACTTTTTGAAGGCATAATGCACTGAACCCTGAAGTTCTAGAACATAGAAATCATTGTATTTCAATTTTAGTTGGAAATTTTCTTTCTGTATAAAGAAGCAAATTAAACATAGTTTGATGGGCAGATTGGCCCTTTGATATCATTTAGGCAGCAGCTCAATTCTTTCAGAAATTGAAAACTTGGTCTTGCAAACCTGAAAATCATAACATCTTTAAGATTATTTAACAAAATATAGTTTACCCTTAAACAACACAAGGGTTTGAGGGGCTGACCCTTTGCATAGTCAAAAATCCAAATGCAGGGACTTCCCTGGGGATCTAGCGGTTAAGACTTCCACTGCAGGTTCATCCTTGATCAGGGAACTGAAGATCTCACATACGGTGAGGCCAAAAAAATAAAAAATTCACATGTAACTTATGATTCCCCACAAAATTTAACTACTAACAAACTGTTGACCAGAAGCCTTACTGATATTATGAACAGGCAATTAACACATTTTGTTTCCTATATATACTATGGGGCTTCCCTGGTGGCTCAGCCGTAAAGAACACACCTGCCAATGAAGCAGACCCAGGTTTAATCCCTGAATAGGGAAGATCCCCTGGAGATGGAAATGGCAACCCACTCCAGTATTCTTGCCTGGGAAATCCCCTGGACAGGTTTGGTGGGCTACAATCCACGGGGTTGCAAAAGAGTTGGACACAACTTAGCTACTAAAAAACAAGAAAATGTACTATATCCTGTTACAGTAAAGTAACTTAGAGGAAAGAAAAAAAATCTCCCTTAAGTATGGCTATTTTCAAATGGATCACATGAGATCTATCCACTTTAAGGATCCCTTATAGCTCCCCAATCGCCCTAAACTGGCATTTATTTCCTTAAACATGGGAATTTGTTTTGCTTTATTGTTTGTTTGGGTTTTTTTTTTTTTTTTAATCATGGTTTAGTTCTGTGTCTGAGTATGGAATTTGGTCTGCAATCGGAAGGTTTTGAAAATGGTGGGGGAGTTTGATGGAAGTTAAGTATTAGAGTCAGTGTCAAAATTAGGAATAGATATAATAGTTCATCTATATAGGTAAGTTCTAAAATTGTCTGACTTAAAACACTTTCGCGTAGTGTTTTGATGCTATAACTGAGTAACTGTAGCTTGAAGATCTGTGAGCTTGGCTTCCTCCCATCCACTTAGGCTTTATTTGTAAATTTAGTCTCTTTCACAGGACATCGTTAATATTCAGGGTTTATGTTTGCTAAATTTAAACTTAAAAGATTCTCTTCTACACAATTGAGGAAGATATACTAGTCTCCCAGCTGCCTCCTCCATATGAAACCTGTTTTTCTTCAGTAACTCTTATAAAAGCTGCCAATTTAGAAAATAAATGAGAAAGGACAACAGTGATTTAGATCTGGAAATTCGAGGATGAGGCTACATCTGCCTTAAATAGATGCATTCAGCTTTGGTATTTAGTCCAGATGAGATACGAGGTCACTTAATGTGATGAGTGCCAGGAAACAATGGGCCATGTCAGGAGCTGGGTTCACCTTCAGCTCCGAGTTTCCTGCTCTTTATTGGTTTAAATCAACTCCTCTGTTAAGCTGAATACTTTGTTTTACTAATCAGCTTCAAGGATACCAGCCACTCAACTTGGTTCAGAACTCAATTTAGCCAATCTGTGGGAAAATTTATTTACTCTTTCATGAGGTAAAGGATGTACTCATGGTTATTTAAGTGACAAAAGAAAAATGCTCAGGCAAAAGAACTTGGTTTATATCAAAATGTTATGTAGTCAATTTTAATTTGTAACTTTGGAGGGATTGTAACTTATAAAATGATAACTGAAATGAAATTAAAACATTTAAAATATTCTTTAGAATATTTAGAGGATGTAAATCCCCCCAAATATTTCTTAGGTATAAAGATTGGCTGAATGATTGATAGAGTAGAAAAGTATGCTGTTTTATACATTAACTGTTCTCTAAGAGGGAAAAATACCCATAACCAGGAGACTGAGACACCTCATCCTTAACCAGAAATGACAAGCCAAGTATGTTCTCTTTACGTGGTTAATTACTTCCAGATGGAGTTATGCTTCCCAAACCCTATATATACAATTTTTGGAAAGGGTCTTGATTTGTTAGTAAGACTAGAACTATTTCAATATTCATTTAAAGAACAGGATTTTGTAGATGGCCTGACAGTATTTCTTTCTCTTATCCTACTATGTAATACAACTTGTTTGGAAGAAATGAATAATTAGATAAATGTGGATAAGAGTCAACTGTACATTTTGGACATCTCATTAAGAATAAGTACCTTGTGAACAGTTCAGTCATTTGTAGAACTGCATTTAGTGCTGGTGTCTTTCCACACTGAAGCGCTATAACTGGCAGTGTTAAGAGTTCACAGCCTGGGCCTGGATGTCATTTCAGTATTCTCAGAAATAATTAGCTCACTGAATAAATATTTATTGAACACTGACTATGGGCTGGGTGCTGTGTGTGCTTAAGAACAGTTTGATGTCCTCACCTTCACCTACCAGAAAAGGAGACATCCTTTATTCCCCTAAGTTCCATCAGTGAGCATTCATCACTACAGAATGTTCTATGAAGAAATACATTTGGGTCAAGGGAAATGTTGACCCTAAAATCAATATAGTTTTTATCTCTGGATGGAATTAATGGTTCAGTATGTTTTCATCTTAGACCATTTCGCCTCTACCTTTGAAACAGCATACCCACATTTTCTTTATCTATTCATCTGTTGATGGACACTTAGTTTCTTTCCATATCTCGGCAACTATAAATAATGCTGCTATGAACATGGGGCACATTTATTGTTTCAAATTAGTACTTTTGTTTCTGGTAGATATATATCCAGGAGCAGAATAACTGGGTCATATGGTAGTTTGGGGCTTCCCCGGTTGCTCAACGGTAAAGAATCTACCTACAATGCAGGAGGCACAGGAGATGTCAGTTTGATCCCTGGGCTGGAAGATCTGGAGGAGGGCACAGTAACCCACTCCAGTATTCTAGCCTGGAGAATACCATGGACAGAGGAGCCTGGCAGGCTACTGTCCATAGGGTCGCAAACAGTCAGACATGACTGAACTGACTAGCATGGTAGTTTTATGTTTAGTGTTGTTATAAAACTTCATACTGTTTTCCACAGTAGGTGCACCAGTTTACATTCCCACCAATGGTGTATGAGAGTTCTCTTTTCTCATTTCTCATTTGTGTTCTTTTGGATGCTAGCCATTCTGACAGATGTGAGATGATACCTCAATGTGGTTTTAATTTGCATTGTTGAGAATGTTATCAATAGCTGTGGGCTTGTCATATATGGCCTTTATTATCCTGTGAGGTATGTTCTTCTATACTTCTATACCCACTATCTAGGGAGGTTTTTAAAATCTTTATTTATCTTTGCTTATACTGGATCTCCATTGCTGTGCAGGCTTGTCTCTACTCTCAGTGAGCAAGGGCTACTCCCTAGTTGTGGGGCGCATGCTTCTCACTGTGGTGGCCTCTCCTGTTGTGGAGCATGAGCTCTAGGGCACTGGGCTTCAACAGCTGCAGCTTGTGGCCGTAGCAGTTTTGGCTCCCAAGCACTACAGCACAGTTCACTCGGGCTTAGTTGCTCTGTGGCATGAAAGATCTTCCCAGAAAGTGAGTCACTCAGTCGTGTATGACTCTTTGTGGATCCCACGGGCTATACAGTCCATGGAATTCTCCAGGCCAGGGTACTGGAGTGGGTGGCTGTTCGCTCCCAGACCAGGGATTGAACCCAAGTCTCCTGCATTGCAGGCAGATTTTTTACCATCTGAGCCACCAGGAAATCAGCTATAATTAAGCATATATTCCCTCCCTCTTGAGCCTCCCTTCCACCCCATCCCACCCATCTAGGTCATCACAGAGTACTGAGCTGAATTCCCTGTGCTATATGGCTGCTTCCCACTAGCTATATTTTGCACATGGTAGTGTACATATGTCAGTGCTACACTCACAATTTGTCCCACCTTCTTCCCCCACTGTGTCGACAAGTCTGAGAAACTTGGAGACTTTTAAACTACAATTTTACTTATTCAATAAATATTTACTGGGCACACCCTACATGTAAGGGGCTCTTCCAGATGTTGATATGAGTGGTAAACAAGATAATTGTGGCACTTGATCTCATAGAGTGTCTATTATATGGGAAAGAGACAGACAATAAACAATTAAACAATGCAAGTAGATATATACAGGAACTTCTAGGCAGAACAAATGTATGTGAGAAGAAACTTGTGTTCCAAGAACAGAAAGAACTAGGCGTGACTGGCAAGTGGGAAAGGAGAAAGAATGGGTAGAAGGCAAGCGGAGTGGGAGGAGATGAAACTGAAGAAGCAGACAGACCAGATGCAAGACCTTGTTGACCAGTGCAAGGGGATTGGACTTGTATATCTGGTTCAATAGGAAGCCCTTGAGAGTGTTTAATTGGGGGCCTGAAAGGGTTAGAGTCATTGTTTTTTAAAGATCATATCAGTATTCTATGTAGAGTTGTTTGACAGAGATGAGTCTGAAGCAGGGAGAACTTTGGGTTTTGGGGGGCTACTGTCATGGTCCAGGTGAGAGATGATGCTGACTTGGAATATGGCAGTGGAGATGGGCATGCAAAGACATGAAGAAACTTGGAATTTACTTTTGTGACCTCCATTTGTTACTTGGCCTATCTCTCTGAGCTTGTAGGATGGCAGTCTTCTACTAAGAGAAAAAATTTAGGTTCTTATGGTGAAATGAGGAGGTAAAACTTATCCTATTCCTTGGCTTCATATTCCCATCCATGTGAGCTGCCTCTTAATTATAATTTTTTCATTGTTCTGTTTGTTTTCTTCTTGCATTATTTCTTGAGTTTTGTTTCTGTCTGTTCAGGTTCTGCCTCTCACATTGGAGGCTTTTCTCAAATGTCTTCTGTCCATTTGTAAATATAAGGCTCTAGAAAGCTGTTGGAAGTGCTGCATGGGAGGGTGAGATATGTTAATTTATGGGCTCTTTAGTTTGAGGCTCCTCTGTTTCTCTAAGATTTTGTGCAAAAAAATTATCCATCCTTGTGGTGGGAGGAAGATGGGTCAAAGATGTAGCCTTAGCTGCTGGTAGTCTTAGAGCCCAGCAATGCAAAGGACTGTAAATTTTTACCTAATCCCTTTTTATTACAATACTGACTGCATCTCTTCCCCCAACCTCCACAATGCCTCTTTGTTTTAACTCTTCTATCTGGAATTGTTTTGATTCAACTCTTACATAAAGTCAGGGCTTCCCTCATAACTCAGTTGGTAAAGAACCCACCTGAAATGCAGGAGACCCCAGTTCGATTCCCGGGTCAGGAAGATCCCCTGGAGAAGGGATAGGCTACCCACTCCAGTATTCTTGGGCTTCCCTTGTGGCTCAGATGGTAAAGAGTACGCCTACAATGCAGGAGACCTGGGTTTGATCCCTGGGTTGGGAAGATCCCCTGGAGAAGGGAAAGGCTACCCACTCCAATATTCTGACCTAGAGAATTCCATGGACTGCATAGTCCATGGGTTCACAAAGAGTCAGACACAACTGAGCGACTTTCATTTACATTAAGTCAACTCCTAGTCTCCTGCTGAGTTGGATAAGGAGTGGTCCTCTCTCTGCTCAGAATGGGGAGTATACACTGTGTCCAACTGTTTCATCTACAGATTTGGGCAATATCCACTTAGTTGTAGCTGGTACTACTGCCTTCCATGGCATATGGCATCATTTCCTGAGGTTCCCAGGATTCTGTTCAGTGTCTCACCTAGCTTCTCATTGACTTCCCCATTCCCCACAGGTTTAGATTTCCTTTTTAATTAGCTCTGTTCACTCTTCTAGATAATTTTCAGCCCAAAACTTTGTTCACACATCTGCTGTGCTCTCTTCACCTGATCTTTGCCCTATGAGTATATTTAATAATCACCTCTAATTTAAAAAAAAAAAGGCAGAGGAACCAGAGATCAAATTGCCAACATTCACTGGATCATAGAAAAAGCAAGAGAATTCCAGAAAAACTGGAACTCTGCTTTATTGACCATGCCAAAGCCTTTGACTGTGTGGATCACAATAAACTGGAAAAATTCTGAAAGAGATGGGAATACCAGACCACCTGACCTGCCTCTTGAGAAACCTGTTTGCAGGTCAGGAAGCAACAGTTAGAACTGGACATGGAACAACAGACTGGTTCCAAATAGGAAAAGGAGTACATCAAGGCTGTATATTGTCACCCTGCTTATTTAACTTATATGCAGAGTACATCATGAGAAATGCTGGGCTGGAAGAAGCACAAGCTGGAATCAAGATTGCTGGGAGAAATATCAATAACCTCAGATATGCAGATGACACCACCCCTATGGCAGAAAGTGAAGAAGAACTCAAGAGCCTCTTGATGAAAGTGAAACAAGGGAATGAAAATTGGCTTAAAGCTCAACATTCAGAAAACGAAGATCATGGCATCTGGTCCCATCACTTCATGGCAAATAGATGGAGAAACAGTGAAAACAGTGTCAGACTTTATTTTTTGGGCTCCGAAATCACTGCAGATGGTGATTGCAGCCATGAAATTAAAAGACGCTTACTCTTTGGAAGGAAAGTTATGACCAAACTAGACAGCATATTAAAAAGCAAAGACATTACTTTGTCAACAAAGGTCCATCTAGTCAAGGCTATGGTTTTTCCAGTAGTCATGTATGGATGTTAGAGTTGGACTATAAAGAAGGCTGAGTGCATAAGAATTGATGCTTTTGAATTGTGGTGTTGGAGAAGACTCTTGAGAGTCCCTTGGACCAGTCCCTCCTAAAGGAGATCAGCTCCATGTATTCATTGGAAGGAGTGATATTGAATCTAAAACTCCAATATTTTGGCCACCTGATGAGGAGAGCTGACTCATTTGAAAAGACCCTGATGTTGGGAAAGATTGAAGGCAGGAGGAGAAGGGGATGACAGAGGATAAGATGGTTAGATGGCATCACCAACTCGATGGACATGAGTTTGGGTAAACTCCGGGAGTTGGTGATGGACAGGGAGGCATGGTGTGCTGCAGTTCATGGGGTCGCAAACAGTTGGACACGACTGACTGACTGAACTGAATTGAATGTCAGTGGGAGAAACTATCAACAAGTTTGTGTCCTCAGTTCTTCAAATCAAAAGGGTAGATCTTTAAGCAGCATGTAAAGTCCTTGTACAAGCTTCTGCTTAGAGAAAGTGAGTAAGAAAGTCTATTGCAAATTCCCATTGTGATCTGAAAATAACTTTAGCACCACAGTCTCTTCTTCATGTGATTTCACTCCAACCTCCACCTTGATATTGCCCCCCTGCCAAGGTAGAGTTCCTGACACTTATAAAGTGCACCTATTATACAATTGGCCCTCAGTGCCTTGAGAACCCCATGGAAAGTATGAAAAGGCAAAATGATAGGATACTGAAAGAGGAACTCCCCAGGTCAGTAGGTGCCCAATATGCTACTGGAGATCAGTGGAGAAATAACTCCAGAAAGAATGAGGGGATGGAGCCAAAGCAAAAACAATACCCAGCTGTGGATGTGACTGGTGATAGAAGCAAGGTCCAATGCTGTAAAGAGCAATATTGCATAGGAACCTGGAATGTCAGGTCCATGAATCAAGGCAAATTGGAAGTGGTCAAACAAGAGATGAAAGAGTGAACGTTGACATTCTAGGAACCAGCGAACTAAAATGGACTGGAATGGGTGAATTTAACTCAGATGACCATTATATCTACTACTGCAGGCAGAAATCCCTCAGAAGAAATGAAGTAGCCATCATGGTCAACAAAAAAGTCTGAAATGCAGTACTTGGATGCAATCTCAAAAACGACAGTATGATCTCTGTTCGTTTCCAAGGCAAACCATTCAATGTCACGGTAATCCAAGTCTATGCCCCAACCAGTAATGCTGAAGAAGCTGAAATTGAATGGTTCTATGAAGATCTACAAGATATTTTAGAACTAACACCCCCAAAAGATGTCCTTTTCATTATAGGGGACTGGAATGCAAAAGTAGGAAGTTAAGAAACACCTGGAGTAACAGGCAAATTTGGCCTTGGAATGCAGAATGAAGCAGGGCAAGGACTAATAGAGTTTTGCCAAGAAAATGCACTGGTCATAGCAAACACCCTCTTCCAACAACACAAGAGAAGACTCTCCACATGGACATCACCAGATGGTCAACACCGAAATCAGATTGATTATATTCTTTGCAGCCAAAGATGGAGAAGCTCTATACAGTCAACAAAAACAAGACCAGGAGCTGACTGTGGCTCAGATCATGAACTCCTTATTACCAAATTCAGACTTAAATTAAAGAAAGTAGGGAAAACCACTAGACCATTCAGGTATGACCTAAATCAAATCCCTTATGATTATACAGTGGAAGTGAGAAATAGATTTAAGGGCCTAGATCTGATAGATAGACTGCCTGATGAACTATGGAATGAGGTTTGTGACACTGTACAGGAGACAGGGATCAAGACCATCCCCATGGAAAAGAAATGCAAAAAAGCAAAATGGCTGTCTTGGGGAGGCCTTACAAATAGCTGTGAAAAGAAGAGAAGCGAAAAGCAAAGGAGAAAAGGAAAGATATAAGCATCTGACTGCAGAGTTCCAAAGAATAGCAAGAAGAGATAAGAAAGCCTTCTTCAGCAATCAATGCAAAGAAATAGAGGAAAAGAACAGAATGGGAAAGTCTAGAGATCTCTTCAAGAAAATTAGAGATGCCAAGGGAACATTTCATGCAAAGATGGGCTCAATAAAGGACAGAAATGGTATGGACCTAACAGAAGCAGAAGATAATAAGAAGAGGTGGCAAGAATACACAGAAGAACTGTACAAAAAAGATCTTCACGACCCGGATAATCATGATGGTGTGATCACTCATCTAGAGCCAGACATCCTGGAATGTGAAGTCTAGCGGGCCTTAGAAAGCATCACTACGAACAAAGCTAGTGGAGGTGATGGAATTCCAGTTGAGCTGTTTCAAATCCTGAAAGATGATGCTGTGAAAGTGCTGCACTCAATATGCCAGCAAATTTGGAAACCTTGGCAGTACCCACAGGACTGGAAAAGGTCAGTTTTCATTCCAATCCCAAAGAAAGGCAATGCCAAAGAATGCTCAAACTACCGCACAATTGCACTCATCTCACGTGCTAGTAAAGTAGTGCTCAAAATTCTCCAAGCCAGGCTTCAGCAATACATGAACGGTGAATTTCCAGATGTTCAAGCTGGTTTTAGAAAAGGCAGAGGAACCAGAGATCAAATTGCCAATATCTGCTGGGTCATGGAAAAAGCAAGAGAGTTCCAGAAAAACATCTATTTCTGCATTATTGACTAAGCCAAAGCCTTTGACTGTGTGGATCACAAGAAACTGTGGAAGATTCTTCAAGAGATGGGACTACCAGACCACCTGACCTGCCTCTTGAGAAATCTGTACGCAGGTCAGGAAGCAACAGTTAGAACTGGACATGGAACAACAGACTGGTTCCAAATAGGAAAAGGAGTACATCAAGGCTGTATATTGGCACCCTGCTTATTTAACTTATATGCAGAATACATCATGAGAAAGCTGGACTGGAAGAAACATAAGCTGGAATCAATATTGCTGGGAGAAATATCAATAACCTCAGGTATGCAGATGACACCACCCTTATGGCAGAAAGTGAAGAGGAACTAAAAAGCCTTTTGATGAAAGTGAAAGAGGAGAGTGAAAAAGTTGGCTTAAAACTCAACATTCAGAAAACGAAGATCATGGCATCCGGTCCCATCACTCCATGGGAAATAGATGGGGAAACAGTGGAAAGAGTGTCAGACTTTATTTTGGGGGGCTCCAAAATCTCTGCAGATGGTGACTGCAGCCATGAAATTAAAAGACGCTTACTCCTTGGAAGAAAAGTTATGACCAACCTAGATAGTATATTAAAAAGCAGAGATATTACTTTGCAGACTAAGGTTCATGTAGTCAAGGATGTGGTTTTTCCAGTAGTCATGTATGGATGTGAGAGCTGGACTGTGAAGAAAGCTGAGCGCCGAAGAATTGATGCGTTTGAATGTGGTGTTGGAGAAGACTCTTGAGAGTCCCTTGAACTGCAAGGAGATCCAACCAGTCCATTCTGAAGAAGATCAGCCCTGGGATTTCTTTGGAAGGAATGATGCTAAAGCTGAAACTCCAGTACTTTGGCCACCTCATGCGAAGAGTTGACTCATTGGAAAAGACTCTGATGCTGGGAGAGATTGGGGGCAGGAGGAGAAGGGGACGACCGAGGATGAGATGGCTGGATCGCATCACGGACTCGATGGACGTGAGTCTGAGTGAACTCCGGGAGTTGGTGATGGACAGGGAGGCCTGGCGTGCTGCGATTCATGGGGTCGCAGAGTCAGACACGACTGAGTGACTGAACTGAACTGAACTGAATGGACTGGGTTCTGCACCTGGATTCAACCAACCTCAGGGTGTGTAAACTGCAGGTAGGGAGGGCTGATTATACTACTCTGCTTGAATAAGGGACTTGAGCAATGTGGATTTTTATATCCACAGGGGATCCTGAAATCAGTCCCCTCAATACTGAAGGGCAATAATATATTTATCACTTAATCTGATACAGCTCCCTCCTGCCAGCTCTTCTGAATAATGACACTCGAATGTGCTTCTTTCCCACTATGGAACTGCCCAAGCCTTGTAGAATCACTCTTGGTAAAAATGAAGTCACAGCTCTCACTGGTGAGAACAGTGACGACAGTTTGAGGAAAGAGGCACACATTGCCTCTCTCTTCACATACGTGAAGCTTGCATTAATTTTCTGTAGCTGCCTTTGGAGTATAGTTCTCAGGGGCAGTCTAATTATCTGCCCCATCCAAATGAGAGGAACTGATAGAACTCTGTCCACCATAAAGACCTTGGACCTAATTCTGCCAAAGTTCTCTTTCTTTGATAAAACTGCACGTGTGAGACTGACAACTACCATACAGATACACATACAGTGTCAGGAATGGAGTATGCCTTCACTTAATAAGTCCTGACAATAAGTATTCTGATTATAATTCAAGTCAGACCACATTTGTTAACAGGTAGCACTAGGCTATATACTCTTGATCAGACTCCTTTTGTATTACTGCTAAAGACTTATTTTAATAATTAGTAGACACTTTCATGCATTGGAGAAGGAAATGGCAACCCACTCCAGTGTTCTTGCCCGGAGAATCCCAGAGACGGGGAAGCCTGGTGGGCTTCCGTCTATGGGGTCACACAGAGTCGGACACGACTGAAGTGACTTAGCAGCAACAGCAGCGGCAGACTTTAATTCATCCTCAACAGTTTAATTTTTAAAATATTTTATTATTGTTTACTCATTTACTTAACTGCATCAGTTCTTAGTTGCAGTATGAGGGATCTTTCATTGTGGCACAGAGTCTCAAGTTGTGGCACATAGACTCAGTTGCTCTGTGGCATGTGGAATCTTAGTTTCCTACCCAGGCATCAAACTGGCATCCCCTGCATTGCAAGGCAGATTCTTAACCACTGGACCACCAGGGAAGTCCCCTCAATAGTAACTTAAAAGTCATGTGACCTCCATGCATGTGAATATTGAGATTTGTGGCCCACAGATAAACCTGAGATCTCCTGGTATGCAGGCTTTTAGGTCTGAGGGCAGATGGTGCTCTGAGACAGTGGGTAAATTAGTGCAAGAATACATGAGTTTTCTTCTTGGGTTTAGACACACACTTAAAATATCAGAGTGATTATAGCCCTTAGAGACCATTTGTTGCTTACGTATGAACATATTGGGCAAGAATGGACCAATATCAGCAACTATTGTTAACTCTATGAATATATGTGTGCATCTGTAATACATACACATACAGAGAGAAAAGTTCACATACCATAAAATTCACTTCACATCATACACTTTAGTGATTTTTAGTATACTCACAAGGTGGCGCAACTATCACAGATCTCTAATTCCAGAACATGTCCATATAAACAGAAGTTCATAGCAAATAATACTCCCCATGCCCACACCTTCCAGCCTCTAGCAGTCACCAATCTATTTTCTGTCTCTATGGATTTGCCTCTTCTAGACATTTCATTTAAGTAGAATCATACAACGTGTGGTCTTTTGTATGGTTTCTTCTTCTTAGCAGAATTTTTCAAGGTTAATGATTGTTGTAACAAGCATCAGCACTTAATTTCTTTTTATGGCTAAATACTATGCCATGTTATAGATATACAGCATTTTGTTTATCCATTCCTCTATTGATGACCATTTGGATTGTTTCTAGCTACTGGCTATTGTGAATAATGCTGCTATAAACAGCTACATGTTCAGATATGTGTTTTTGCATGCAACATGTTTTAAATTCTCTTGGCAAAAGTCCGTCTAGTCAAGGCTATGGTTTTTCCAGTAGTCATGTATGGATGTGAGAGTTGGACTATAAAGAAAGCTGAGCACCGAAGAATTGATGCTTTTGAATTGTAGTGTTGGAGAAGACTCTTGAGAGTCCCTTGGACTGCAAGGAGATCCAACCAGTCAATCCTAAAGGAGATCAGTCCTGGGTGTTCATTGGAGGGACTGATTTTGAAGCTGAAACTGCAATACTTTGGCCACCTGATGCGGAGAGCTGACTCATTTGAAAAGACTCTGATGCTTGGAAAGATTGAGGGCTGTAGGAGAAGGGGACAACAGAGGATGAGATGGTTGGATGGCATCACCGACACAATGGACATGGTTTTGGGTGGACTCCGGGAGTTGGTGATGTACAGGGAGGCCTGGCGTGCTGCGGTTCATGGGGTCGCAGAGTCGGACAGGACTGAGCAACTGTCGGACAGGACTGAGCAACTGAACTGAACTGATATACTAAGAGTGGAATTTCTGGCTCATATGGTAACTATGTCTAATTGTTTGATGAACTAACAAATTGTTTCCAAAGCAGCTGTACCATTTTACATTCCCAACAGCAGTGTAGGAAGATTCTGACTTATCTACATCCTTGCCAATACTTAATGTCTGTGTTTTTTATTATAGCCATTCCTGTGGATGTAAAGTGGTACCTTGTGGTTTTGATTTGCATTTGATGTTGAGCATCTGTTCATGTGCTTATTGGCTATTTGCATATCTTCATGGGAGATATGTCTTTTTGAATCCTCTGCCCACTAAAATAATTGGATTCTTTGTCTTTTTATTGTTGAATTGTAAGCTGTTAAGCATGCTGCTGCTGCTAAGTCACTTCAGTCATGTCCAACTCTGTGTGACCCCATAGACGGCGGCCCACCAGGCTCCCCTGTCCCTGGGATTCTCCAGGCAAGAACACTGGAGTGGGTTGCCATTTCCTTCTCCAATGCATGAAAATGAAAAGTGAAAGGGAAGTCACTCAGTCATGTCCGACTCTTTGCGACCCCATGGACCGCAGCCTACCAGGCTCCTCTGTCCATGGGATTTTCCAGGCAAGAGTACTGGAGTGGGGTGCCATCACCTTCTCCGGTTAAGCATGCTAAGGTAAATCTAATTTAGATAAAGCACTCACTGTTCCAAGAAGACCAGCAGGTTGCAGTTTGGCTTTATTTTTAAAGCAAAGTGCCTTTTCAGGTACTTGCTGCATTTTTCAAAAAGAACCATTGTTTACAGACTGTATGTGAACTAGGACCTATTGCCATCACTAAAAAAGATATTAATCTACTTCTAAGAACCTTTGCAGAGGATTGGAAAACCCCAGTGAACTCAGAAATCCTTGGTTCCATCCATAGCAGCAGCTTCCAGACCTCTATCTGCTGGGCCCAAGTGAGTGACAGAAGCAGTATACTCTGAAAAGAACATAGCTCCTTATAGTATATTAAATGACATCTTTTTGTTGAAACCACCAACAGGAGAAAGTGAAACAAGAATTGTAGGTAAATTTTAAAGTGTGTACACACAGGCTAATTGCTGAGTCCCAGGGACCAAGTTCATTCTGAGGATGCTGCTACCAGCCGTGAATTCAGAAAATGGAGGAATGACCCAGCTGTTCACCTGGGTCTCTCACTTGCATTCATTCAATGATCACTGATGATAGTTCTGAGCCTAGTACATCCAGGCTCAGCCTGGTACTCCCTTCCTTCAAGAATTCACAATCTGTCTTATGGGACAGACATACAAGTAAATGAGAATGTGTGTATATTCTACAATGTAATGTTAGGTGCAGCAGGGAACAATGAACTCTCCCTAGAGATAGCAAGGATGTTTCCCCAAGGAGGCGGTTCTTGGCTCAGGGGCTGTATAACTCAACATCACGATGGGTCCTTCCTAAGGACATTTACTAGTAGGAGAGGGAAGAAAAAAAGAAACTTCAGCATGTGCCCAACCCTCTGTAGGGACGGGGGCAGCTATGGGATGGAAACCTATGCTTCTAGGTCTCCAGGCAAGCCCACCTTGGCCTGACATTTGCTTAGTCTTTTGGTCCATGCTAAAAATTAAAAAACAAACAAACAAAATACAGGTAGAATCTGGCCACCCTCTTTAGTGCAAGAATAGGAAAAAGGAACCAATCTCCAAACTTTCTTGTCTTTGATTTTATGTTTATCAAGGGAAATCTTGTTTTCATTTTCATAGCAAATGTTTATGACTTTGAACCAGGAACTTGCCTGCCTTGTATTTCTCCTGTGCTGCTTTATCCTGTTTCCTGAGTTGCTAGTTTTGAGCTTGTTTAAGCCTTGTTAGAGGATCTCCAGCCACATCAAAGGGCAGGGACCACATCCCCTTAGCCCCAGGGCAGCTGTGGGAGAGCTTTCTCGCTTCTTGCCTAGTGGTTGCTTCTTCCAGGGGTAGAATAACTCTGAACACCCAAATCTGGCCAGATTTTCCTCCAGCCTAACATTGGCATCCCAGTATTAAAAGGTGTCTTGGCTCTGTTTCTGAAAGTCATTAGATTCAGGCAGCAGCAGCCAGCTCCTACAACTCCAAAAAGGAATGCATCGGAAGGAGGACTTTGTGGCCCACAGAACTGACTAAAAGGCAGGAGGACCAGGCAATGAAAATAGACAGGAGCCAAAGGAGGCTGGGCAGCAAGAGCAGGAGACAGGTTAGGACCACCACCACATCACACCGTCCAACTCCTAGTGCTTTCTCACCTGTCCCTACATCTCCATGTCACCCACATGAGAGTCCCAGTCCCCGGCAGGAGCATCACACTGGTCAAGCCCAGGTCTCAAGGTTTGCACTGTGGCAAGCTGTCTTTCAAAATGGGAGAAGGGGCTCTCTCTCCCTAAGACCTACACAATATGAGTTCCCCTAGGAAGGAAGTGTGGCACCCCACTCCAGTACTCTTGCCTAGAAAATCCCATGGATGGAGGAGCCTGGTGGGCTGCAGTCCATGGGGTCGCTAAAAGTCGGACACAACTGAGTGACTTTACTTTCACTTTTCACTTTCATGCATTGGAGAAGGAAATGGCAACCCACTCCAGTGTTCTTGCCTGGAGAATCCCAGGGACGGGGGAGCCTGGTGGGCTGCTGTCTATGGGGTCGCACAGGGTCGGACACGACTGAAGCGACTTAGCAGCAGCAGTAGCAGCAGCAGGAAGGAAGTGTTCAGATGTCCACCACAGCCCTGTTTGAGGGAGTAGTAAGCAAAGCTTAGGAGGGGAGCAACACTCATGGGAGACCTCTGGTGTATAAACCAGTCCTCAGAGATCAAATTGAGGCTGGGATTTAGTCAGGATTGTCTTCCCTACAGGAGAAACTGAAGTGAGGAATAATAATGATAACTAACGCCACTTGCTGATGGCCTCCTGTGAGCCCGTGCTGAGTAGATTTGATGAAATCTCATTTAATCTTTACCTGGCAAACATGCAGTTGTATCCATTTTATAGATGAGCAAATGAATTGTTCAGGAAGGTTGGGATATCTCCAGGGTCAGACTGGCATTCACTTAGGTCTGCCAGGCTGTGGACTCACGCTCACTCTCTCACTGCTGGTTTTTGTATACACAGGATACAGTGAATTGGAGGATAGCTCTCTGTCCTCCTTATTTTTTTTTTTAAATTGTGGTATTTTATTTTTGTTTGTTGTAGCACAGCAGCAGACTAGAAGGCAGCGTGATCTTGTGGGAAGACCTTGTGGCTGGGGTGTCTGCAGAACTGATTTCTAGGCTGTCACCCACCCTGAAATATTTAAATATAAGTGTAGACACTTGCATCTCTACACAAACCAGGCAGGGCTTCAGAGAATGTTTCCCTTATTGGAGCTATGTTAGAGGATTTTGTTGTCCTCTTTTTTTAAACTTCTCTTGATCCTTCCCTTGGAGTACAAAAATCTGCCAACTAAACTGTGTGTGTGTATGTGTGTATGTGTGTGTGTGCGTGCTGTCACATTCACTCCTGGAAGGGTCCCCAAAACTCATGCACCATGATGGATGCCAGATATACACACCCTCAGGTTTTAGAACAAAGTCTCCTCCATGTGAGTACCTGACCAGACACATCAGTTAAGATCAGCAAGAGTTTCCTGATAAATGTTAAGGACATGCATTATCTACTTCCAGAGCTAATGACTAGAATCCATTCTACGTGCATATGGCATGCTATGACCCAATCCTGTACCCAGGCTTCCATGTAAAGCCTGAGGCCCAAAGCTCTAGGGTTGGAACATCCTCTCATTGAAAACGCTTGTCAGATGACTCCTGATGACGCCAGAGACTTGGCGGATTTAGCTCAATTAGAAGGTACTTTTAGGAGAGGGGCCTTTGTAGACCATTTCACCCCTTCATTTGGACCTGAACACAGGGCCACTTCTGGACCTGAGCCTACTTTTGCCCTCCCTAGGGATGCTATTGAGAGTCTGGTTCAGAGTCTTGAGTTAATTTCTATTCTTGGGGACCAAAATGACATGTAAGAGATATTTTTTCATCTAGATCCTGGGAGGCCAGCAAAACAAAGTGGAAAAGCTCATGTGACTACCACTTACCTGTCTTGGGTCCATTGGAGTTGGTAGAAGAGGAGAGAGGCCTGTATCCAGCTACCTCCTTTTCTCTCTTGGCCAGGGATGTGTGGGTAATGATGAGTGCAGATGAGGAGGATGGAATGGGCCCAGGTCTGGGGTTTGTAAACCAGGCTAGAGGAGTTAACAAAAGCTGAGTTATTATGGCCAAAGCAAACAGAGGCTGAGGAGTCACACAGCATCTGTAGGGAAAAGGTGATATACGTGTACTCAATAGGAATGTGACAGACCAGCATTCTTTCCCAGGAACTGCTGATCTGAAAGGAAACTTTGATTCAATCGCTGGGACAACCAGTCCGTACCCAGCCTCGCCCAAAGGCCTTCCTGCCAGACACCCTCATATGGGGGCCGGTGGGGGGGGACTCCATTCTCCCTGAATTTTTCTTGTGGCTGACTTCCTATAAAGCCCTATCTTTGGACAAGTGTGGTGAATTCAGTGCATAATTAAAAAGCAAACAAACTTCCTCTAAGGGAACACTTACAATTTAAGTAGACACTTGTGTAAAATCAGTGATTCATGCTTTGTTGGACTTCCAGAAATAGACAACATAATTCATTGAAGGATTTCTGGCCTTTAGTGAATTTGAACCAATATATGATGGTCTCTGAATTATTAAAATAGCTCTGTAGTTGCTATCTACAAGAATGAAACTTTTTTTTTTTACCTTAACCATGGGTTATAAATTCATTCCCACCACAAACAAAGTCAGAAGACACAAACTTGGGAAAATATTTGCCACACATAAAAAAAAAAAGTAAATTACCTTGATATATAAAGAGATCTTATAAGTCAGTAAGAAAAAGACCAATAATCCAATAGAAACATGGGCAAGGAAAATTGACAGATCACAGAAGTGAATACGAGTGGCCTTAAAATGTACAAAATGATATGCAATTTTATATATAAAAAAGCATTTTCACCTTTCAGATTTCAGAGATCAAAAGTCTGATAATGTACTATGTTAATGAGGATGTGGGAAAATGGGCACTCATTAACGGGGATACAAATTGGTACAAACCTCTTTGTAAGAAATTTGAGAAGATTAACCAAATTTGAAATTTTACATATCCTGTTATAGTTATCTATTACCGTTTAACAGAGTATCCCTAAACTTAGTGGCTTACCCATTTACAATTATTTTGCTTGGGTAACTGAGGAAGGGCTAGGTTGGGTGGTTCTTGGGTAACTCACACGGTGTCAGATGTACTCTCCCAGGCCTGGAAAAGTACTGAGATACCGAGGGGCACAAGCATGTCTTTCTATGTAGTAGAAAAACATGATAAATATGTGTCCATCTTCTCCATGGCCCTTGCTCCCTAACCACTGCCACTAAGAGAGACTCCAAGTTGGTTGCAGTTTCTTCCCCTTCTTCCCCTCTAAGACTTTTTGGGTTTTTGCATTAAAGAGATGCCCTCCAGTCAAAGATCATGAGGGACACACCTCTAGTTTAAAAAATGGAGTGCATTAATTGTTACAGTGAGGGGAACCATGAAGCATCTTGGTAAGAGGGCATTAGAAAGGACTTAAAGGATTTAGTGATTTTGGAGAGAGTTAAAGAAGTAGGACGTTTCTCAGTGTTTGATGCTTCAGGAAGCAAGAGTAATTCTATGATTGTGTACCTTAAAATCTTATTAGAAAGAGGAATGACTAAAGCAAAGCCAAAGCCACAGTTGGCAAGGAAGCAGCAGTCACACATATTATCCAGGACAGAAAGACGTTTGATCATTTTTTTGACTTGGACTATATTCATGGTTTGTCTGTGTTCAGATATGATTACAGAATGGTCTTGTTTTTATCTTGACCCATCATGGTTACAGAGGGTCTTGTCTGATGTTGATGTCCTATGAAATTGTTTATGTGCAACAGGAGAACTCCATGCCCTTGTCTGTGACTGTCAGATCAACTCCTATAACACCCAGGTCTAGCTGATAGTCCCAGGCCAACTTCCAGATGTCAGGGGCTGCTTTCTCTTTCGCAGAAGAGAAGAAGAGGCAAGCAAAGAAGTGAGTGGATGGGATTTCTTTTGGGGAATTTAGGCAGAGAGTTTCTATAGTCTATGCAAGAGAAATAAGGGGGAGGAGAAGAGGATTATCAAGAATGACTGTGGATGCTGTGTCCACTTCATAGTTGTCAAGAAATATACTTTCTTAAAAAAATATATAAATTAACAACTTCCCTGATGGCCCAGTGGTTAAGCCTCCATGCTCTCAATCCAGAGGGCCTGGGTTCAATCCCTGCTTAGGGAACTAGAGCTCACATGCTGCAGCTATTAATAAAAAGATCCTGCATGTCACAATGAAGATCAAAGGTCACAACTAAGACTTGGTGCAGCCAAATAAATAAAAATAAATTAAATATATATATATATATATATATATATATATATATATATATATATGCACATATACATGTATTTTAAAATATATAGACTGTAGCCCTCCAGGCTCCTCTGTCCATGGAATTTCTCAGGCAAGAATACTGGAGTGGGTTGCCATTTCCTCCTCCAGAGGATCTTCCTGACCCAGGGATCAAACCCATGTCACCTGCATCTCCTGCATTACAGGCAGATTCTTTACTGTCATATAGAAATTAAAATCTTGAACATTTTTGAACTGACTTTTGGTTGCTGGGTTTTGTTTCCTCTATTGTGATACTGCTCTGAGACCAACCATGTGGATCAGAGTTGGTGTTAAAAGGGCAGGTGTTCAAAACCAAGAAGTTCTGAGCCATTGTCTGAGTCCAGAGCTCCAGGTCCTGCTGATGCCTGGACCAGGATAGCATTTGAAGAAAAATCAGTGCCAGGAATGTCCCAATCAGAAGCCAGGCTCAGGTGCCTGCTGCCTCCATCCCCTAGAAGACCCAAGCAGACCAAGTCCCCCAGGCTCTTATTCCCCCTAGAAAGTGGTAGCCTTGACCCCTGGTCTGAGTTCTGGCTTCTGGTTATTGTCACCAACAAACCTTGTCAGTCAAGAACGCCAAGATAAGGGGATATGGTCTTTGTCCCCCAGGCATGCTGATTCTGTGGTATAGTGAGGGAAGCCACAACAATAACTGAAAGACCAAGCACTGACTGGGTTCAGCAAAAAGGCCCCAGCCCCTTCCAGGGATGGAGCATTTCTTCAGAGCCAGTATTCATAGGATACAGGATTGAAAAGTGGGGGTTAGGGAAGGCTGAGGACAGAGCAGTGACCAGTGTACAATGGCTGATGAATTCAGATCATTCTTTGGAGCCTTGAGATCCCCAAAGGTGAAAAGAGCCAGATTCTATGGCTGGAGTAAACCCTATCCAGGCCACAAGGGACATGCATAGTCTAGCACCTTAAAATGCTGAGCACCACCTAGAAGACCCAGAGTGAATACACAAGTCAGCAGCACCCCAGCTTCCCTTCCCCCTTTTCAGGTGGCCGGCGGAGGGCCCAGACTATGCGAGATATGACAGAAATGAAAAGAGGCAAAGAGGGGAGAAAAAGAGCCCATAGTGGGAATCAGAGAGCTGCAAGAGTTCTGGAAATGAAGTTCTGGAGGGAGAGTTGGTCAAGGGAGGATGCATTAGCATCCGCACTGTACTCAGAGCTGGACAGGGACAGTGGCGGGTCTGTTTACTTAGCCAAACTGGAATGAGGTTGCCTTCTGGAGCTCTTTGGACCTGGCCTGTGCTTCCCCACTGATGGGGTGGTTTGAATCCGTGGGACTCCGGCCGAGCGTTCTCGGCCTGTAGTGTAGTGAGAACACTACAGGCCGTGAGAACACACCAGGTGGAGGCGGGCGGGCGAGCGCCCTGGGAGCCCTACCCCTACTTTCTCGCTTGTCCAGCCGGAGCAAGAGGCCTGTGCCCGGCGGGGTAACGAGCGTCCAACCCCGACCCGGGTCTAAGCCTACAAGCGGACACTAGGAAAGGGCGGTCGGCTGCCTGGGCAGCGCGGCCGCTCCGCGCTCCCGCCCCCGGGAGTCGGATTTGGCGCCTCCCCCGCGGCGGCGGGAGCCTGGAGGTGGGGTCGGGAGCCAGAGCCCGGGGCTCTGATGTCACCGCGCGGCCGCAGTCCAGGAGCGCGTCTCGGGTTGGAGCTCAGGTACGCGGCGAGGCCGGGGGCTAGGCGGTGGAATCGCTGTTTCCCGGGGCGGTAGGGCGAGCCCCGCGGCTAGGTGCGGATGGGAGTGGCTGAGCCGCTGCGGAGCAGCCCGCGCGTCGTTGGTCTGGAGGTGTTGGGCTCCACACCACGTCTGGTCTGCGCGAGTCGGATCGGGCTCCTGCGCCCCTGTCCCCGCCTCCGGCAGAGGGGTGGTGGGCGCAGAATCGGTAGCGGCGGGAGCTGCTGGGGGAGCACGCTGGGGGCTGGCGAACACGCAGTGGGGTCTCACCGCACCCCCTAGCCACTCCTCGACCCCCGGCTCATGCCCTTCGGCAACGGAGCCGCTAGGGACCCAGCACCCCCCCGCCCCACCGTCCCCCTCTCCCGCGTCCAGGACCGCGTGGTCCCCTGCGCGCGTTTTGAGCCCTCCTTCCCCTACGGTGAATCCAACAGGAAAGGCCGAGAAATGCGCCGGCCGGGGGCCATCCACTCTGCCAGTGTCCGGGAGGCGTCGCTCTCCTGCTGCACCGCGTGACTTTGTCGCCCCCTGTGGCCACCAGGCCTGTGCTTCTTGCCTCCCTGACGAACCTCAACTCAGCGTGAAGCCTCAGGTATGTGGTCCGACCTCGACCGCCGCCTCCTTTCCCCATGTGCCTCAGCATCCCTCGTTTCCTGCCCTTGGCTCGGAGCTAGAGCCTATGGAGACTCTACGGGTGGGCGGCAGCAGTGGAGAGCAGATGCTTCGCAGGGTGCGTTGTGGGGCGGACAGGCTTGGAGCATGAGGAGCCATAGGGGGCTGGGAGAGCCGTGGAACTTCCCCCTAATGCCTGCTCTTCCAGACTGTGTCTGGAGAGCTGGGATTCAAGACAGGCCCAGGACCCAGAAACTCAGTCTGGGTGACATGGAGGCAACACCCTACAGTGAGCCTACCACTGAGGAAGACCATCCCAGATATGATTTAATTCCTGATCCTTATTGATCATTTGAGGTTGTCTGTCTTTCTGGTCACTTTACCTGGATCTGTTTCTGTTGCCTTTGTGTGACTTTAGTCACTGGAAGCAGTCTTCATCGGTTCCCAAAGAACCTCTAACTAAAAGCCTGGGTCTGTCTGCTTGCCTGGTCCAGCCTCTCTGCTGAGGTCCAGACCCACATCTCAACCTACCCAACTGTTCACCAGACTTGCCACAAACACCGCAAAGTCCACAGGCCCCAGACCCGGCCTGGAACCCTTGGCCAGCCCGCATCTCAGCTTCCTCATTCCTGACACGGGTACCTCCACCTCCTCAGCTCCTGGTTCTGAACACTGAAGTCATCCTTGTCTCCTTTTCCTCTCTTGCTCTTTGATTCAGGTGATGTTTATTGCAAACGATGCCAATACCATATGACCCTAATTAATATAGCAGTTTTCCAGCAGGGATTCCATGCTGCTCCCCCTAGGCTGACGGGGCTTGAGAAAGCTTTAGTTCTGACTTATATTCAGTGCAGGCATTGGCTCTGCAGCCCAGCCCACAGCTGACCATTAGTGCTGATGCTAGGGCTTCTGGGGTGTGGCCACTCCCAGCCACAGAGGCTGGTTGGACTGCAAGAGGCTCCCTGCAGCCAGACAAAAACTCTCTGCTCTTTGGGCTGAGGCCCCAAAACACACTAAAGGAGCTGGACTTTCCTACCCTATCTTGCATGGGTATTGGGTGCTCAGGTTACCACTGAAAAAGCATTCTCAATACAAGTTAAGGTCAATAAGAAAATATACAGACATTTTTATTATCCATTTGAGCTGTTTTTATTGGGTGAACTCAGAACCCTTTGTCATTCAGTAACTCACAAATAAAAATTTTCAAGACCTTTTTTAAGGAGACATCTTTGTATTTGAACAGTTACCCATGCCTATAGATGCAGTGAAAGTCAACATGGGTAGGCCTGAGTGGCATGAGCCAGGATAAAGAGTGCTCCCAAGTTGGGCTCAGAAGGATAGCAGAAGAGGGGGCCACTGTCTGGGTGGCTGGAGGGGTTCCCTAGAGGAGGTCAGTCTTCCCAGGGGCTGCTACTCAGAGTAGCTTCTTTTCTTTCTGAAATACAGAGTATAAACTACTTTGCAAAAGTGGTCCCCAAGGCTGAGTGTGAGGACCAGCCTTCAGGGCTGGCTTTAGTAGGCACAGTGATGCCTCCAGGTGGGTGATGTCAAGATGTTCTGGTACCAGATCAGCTGAGAGCCCCTCCTGGGAATGCTGGAAGTACTGCTTCTCCCTTTAAGGAAACACCATGTCCTCCCACTACTAACCTCTCTACTTGCCCTAGCCAGCAATCTGTAGAATCTGGGCTCTCAGGGAATGGGGTAGAGGATGATCCTGAGCTCCAAAATGTGTCTAGGAGGCTCACCAAAGTCTCTTTTTTCAGTTTCCACCCAGCTATGGGCCACCCTCCTCTGCAGTCCCAACCAAGCAGCTCAGGGAAGGCACACCTGCTTTCTCCCCACTATCCACACACACACACAAAATTCCCTATAGCCCACACTGAACCCTTAGTTCCCAAGACTCAAAGCTACTTTCACCCCTGATCCAGGTACACTCCCCCAGCTCCTCCCCTTGACCCCCCTCCTGGCACTGGGAAGGTATTGATTTCTGGCCATTCCTGTTCCAAGCTATGCTTGCCTGCTCTTTTGGTTCTTAGTAACCTGAAGGCAATGGCACCCCACTCCAGTATTCTTGCCTGGAAAATCCCATGGATGGAGGATCCTGGTAGGCTGTAGTCCATGGGGTTGCTAAGAGTCGGAGACGGCTGAGCGACTTCACTTTCACTTTTCACTTTCCTGCATTGGAGAAGGAAATGGCACCCCGCTCCAGTGTTCTTGCCTGGAGAATCCCAGGGACGGGGGAGCCTGGTGGGCTGCCGTCTATGGGGTCGCACAGTCAGACATGATTGAAGTGACTTAGCAGCAGCAGTAACCTGGGTAACCTGGTCAGTGTCCATGAGTGGCAACTGTTTCATCCATTCTGTCTCCTTCTTCAAAGAGACTAATAGGGAGAGAAGAGTAGGTGGAAGCAAAGAAGCCCTCAACCTTCTCCACCAAAGCCACCCACCCCCCATCTAGTTCCTGCAGTTCTGCTCCTTTCCTTGTCGTTCAACAAATACTTCACATCAACTGCATGCCAGACATTGAGAGTACAGAGATGAGTCAGTGCAGGGCCTGTCCTCAGGAAGTTCATGGGTGGGAATGGGGAGAAGGAATCACAGGCAAACCAACAATCACCATCCAGGGTGTTGAATGCTGTGATGGGGAAGCTAGGACACTAGAGGGATCCCAAAGGGCCAGGAAGCCTCTAAGCTGAGCCCTATAGGAGGAGCAAGAGTGGCACAAAGACTGGGTGAGCCTGTCACTCCTTGACAAAAGGCAGAGTCTCCCAAGCAGGGAACATATTATCCTGGGATCTGACAGTAATTTGAAGGGGGTAGGGGGCGGATTGTTTCCCACAGAGGAGTCTGAGCTTTGTTGGGGGGGACTGGGGTAAACTGGCTTTCAGCAGAGTTTGCTTCTAGGAAATTGATTCTGGCTTCAGTAAGCTTGGAGGCAAGCCCAGATTCCAGGCAGGGCTCTGCCTCTTACTAGCTGTGTGCCTTTGGGCAAATCATTCCCTGGTTCAGAACCTCACTGTCCTCATCTGTAAAACGCAGGCAACAGTTGTGAGGTTCAAGATAAATATTTATTCAGAGCACCTGGAACATAACTGGCCCAGAGGAAGGTTGTGAAGCTGCCCCTGCCACCTGACCTGGGTCTTTCCTCCCCTCCTTTCTTGGCTCCCCTCTGATCTCAGATCGTTGTTGACATTGTTTCTGAGGAAAAGATTACCAGGAGAAGTTAACAAAGCAGCCAGGAAGCGGCCAGGGTGGGACAGGGTTGGGGAGGGAAGGAGCATGGGTACGTTCTCAACGCTCCAGGAGGTGCCAGGCTAGAGGCTGGGCCAGAAGAGCCCCAGTAGGGAATGGACTAGGCGCCACTTCCTTCCACTGAGCTAAGGCCCTCAACCTCCAGAGGTGCTCCCCTGGTCTTCCTGCCTTTGCCATCCCAGACGAGGGAGGTGCCGGATGTTAGGGCCATGGGTCCCGTGGCCAGGGAGGCGATGTGTAAGCATGTCGGTGTTGGAGGGGCCAGCAGGCTGCCCTAACCCATACCCGGAGCGCCTCACCTCCCATGCCGCCTATGCTTTTCCAGGCCTCACAGAGCTGGCCAGCCTCCGCCCTCGTCCGAGCAGCCATGGAGGCCCTGGGTCCCGGAGGTGGCCGCACCTCCCCGGCCTCGTCCACTCGTAGCCTGGACTCGCGGCGATTGTCCGCGCCCACCGACTCGGCCTACAGCTCTCTCTCCGCCGCCTCAGGAGGTCCTGAGCCTCCTGAAACTCCTGAGCCGTCGCCTTCGCCGGGGACCCAGCAACTTCCCTACCTGGACTGGGACTACGTGCGCGTGGTGTGGGGCGGCCCGGCCCCCGCCGCCAGGCTTCGCACTTCCCCGCAGCCCCGGCCCGCGGCCGCCGCACGCAGTGGGCCTCCTGCCCCCGAAAAGGGGACCCCGGGACCGCTCAGCCGCCAGACCACCCCGCTGCTGTACGCGCTGGCGGCCGAGGCTGAGGCCGCGGCGCGGGCAGCCGAGCCGCCCAGCCCGCCCGCTTCGCGGGCCGCCTACCGCCAGCGGCTGCAGGGCGCTCAGCGGCGAGTGCTCCGGGAGACGTCCTTCCAGCGCAAGGAGCTCCGCATGAGCCTGCCCTCCCGCCTGCGGCCCGCGGCCCCCGCGCGGCCCTCTGCCGAGCACCCGCGCTCCGCCTCGCTCAGCCACCCGGGCGGGGAACTAGAGCCGGCGCGCTCAGGGGCTCCCACCCAGCAGCGGAAGTGGTGCTTCTCAGAGCCAGGGAAACTGGATCGCCTGGGTAGGGGCGCTGGGTTGGCGAGGCAATGCTCCGGAGAGGCCTGCTCCAGCTCTGGCTTCATTGGGCCGGAGCCTCGGGAATGGCAGCAGAGGACACTGGCTGAGTCTGAAGGTCACCAGATCAGATGGCTGCCTGCGACCCAGCCCCCAAGCATAGAGGACCCAAAACCCCGGTCCTTGAAGCTTGGCAATGCCTACGGGCCCACCACCAGTCGGAGTCGGAGTGCTTCCAGGGAAGTCTTGGCCCCCTGGGGAAGTCCAGAAGGTGTCATGCCCATTGCCCAGGTATGGAAGATAGGGGCTGCCATCCTGGGGTGGAGGAACCTAGAGGACTGAAAACTTGAGCAACATTTCACCCAACTGCTTGCCTTTCCAGGCTGTTCCCCAAGGAGCAGAAACCCCTAGACCACCGTTGCAGAACAAACTTAACAGGTGAGAGACATGGACCACTATGGGAACTGAAAGTTGGGGGAGGCAGTTTTCATGGCTCTTGCTCAAGAAAGAAGGCCTCCAACCACCCTCTGTTTGAGCTTTATGTCTCAAGGCAGAGTGCAAACCACACCCCCTAATCCCACTCCCAACACCCCACTGTGTCTCTGGTGCAGAACCAGAATCTTCCTTCCTGGTCACTGTGGTCAGTGTGGGGTCCTTGCCTCCAGGTTCCTGAATCAGAAGGAAGCTGCAGAAGTGTGTCTTGCAGAGGGACCCCACAGCAGTCCCTCTGACTATGAGCAGAGGGGCTCAGAGAACTGTGTTGTGTCTGTTCGGCTCCCATCCCTTCCTGATGATGAAGTTTTCCTGGAAGAAGCCCCACTGGTCAGAGCAAGATCACCTGCAGACTCCCAGACTCCCCTGGGGCTCCCAACCTGGTGAGTTCCCTCAGACTTTCAAGCAGAGTGAGATATACCTTTCCTACACCCATCTATAAAATGCTGGAGAGGCAGGGAACTCTCTCTTGACCGAAGGCTGGGGGGGTGCGGGGCGGGGTGGGTTGGGAGGGGGGAGTCGTTGCAGGGGGAGAGGAGAGGGGGGCCCCTTGGCCAGAGCTTTTTCTGATTTAGTGTCTCTTCCACTTTCAGTGTCCATGTCTCTGACCAGGAGTACGGAGCTGGCTTGAGTCAAAGGGCTGACCAAGCGATAATCCCCCCAGAGCAGCCCCTCCATGAGAACCCAGAAACTGCAGGGGTGGATGAGTGTTGGCAGGGGTTAAACAGCTCTGTGAATGTTCCCAGGCCTACATGCTGTAGCCCCGCTGAGGCTGCAAATGGTGACATCCTTACATTTGACCCCACTGGACTGCTGACCACTGTTCCCCCCACAGCTGCAGAGACTGACCTGAAACCTTTCCCAGGTGATACCCTGGGACCTCCAGACAATGATACCCCAGGGCCCCCTGACCACAGTGCTCTGGCTTGGGGCCCTGGGGAGCCTGGTCCTCACTCAACATGGGCCAGTCCACGCCTTGAGGAGCTGGTTCAGGAGCTGGCCAGATTGGATCCCTCTCAGAGTGACACTTTCACTTCCTATCCCAGCCCAGAGCCATCCCTGGGCCTGCTAGATGGACTGATTCCTTTAGCTGAGGTCTGGGCTGCAATGAGACCAGCCTGTAGGGAGGCTGGAGAGGAGGCTGCGGGTAATTCTGAGCCAGGGTGAGTGAGGGGCACCAGGGACTCAGAGGACTTTAAGCCCCTGATCTCTGGGGCAGGACAACCCAAGGAGCTCTGGTTTTGTCCCCAGGTCCTATCTACTTAACTCCACCCGGCACCTGCCAACTTCTCAGGAGGAGACAAGGCCTGAAAACCTTACCACCCACGTTGTGCCTGACCAACCATGTGACCAGGGTGCACTAAAGCCAAATAACAGCATCCAAGCCAAGAAAGTGAGTGTGGAAGGGGCCATTGGTGGCTGATGGGGCTAGAACCCAGAGTCTGGTCTGAGGAGTCAGGGGCCTGGCTCCAGACTTAAGTGCCTATGCACTCCTGGCAGGCAGAGCTGGCAGACCTCCTCCAAAAGATGCTAAGGGACCTTCAGGCCGAGCAGAAGCAGCTGCAGGGAGCGGCCCAGGCTTGGGCCAGGCGCGGAGCTGCTCTGGAGGCCGCTGTCGGCCAGGCCTGTGCACCCCACGAGCTGGAGAGGTTCAGCCGGTTCATGGCCGACCTAGAGCGCGTGCTTGGCCTCCTGCTGTTGCTGGGCAGTCGCCTGGCCCGCGTGCACCGCGCCCTGGCCCGGGCGGGTGCAGACAGCGACCCTGAAGAGCAGGTACTGGTTCGGGCTGAGGAGGGCGGGGAGACGGGAAGGGCGGTGAGGGGCCTGCATCGGGCCTGGCTCACAGCGCCCTCGCCCTACATCTCCAGGCCTCTCTGCTGCAGCGACTGGGGCTCCTGCAGCGGCAGGAGAAAGATGCTAAGGAGCTGAAGCAGCACGTGGCGCGGCGGGAGCGAGCCCTACGCGAGCTGCTGGCGCGCGCACTGCCCGCAGAGGAGCTGAGCGCCTACCGCACCCTGTTGGCCGGCAAGGCCGCCGTCCTGGCCCAGCAGCGCAGCTTGGACGAGCGGGTCCGCCTTATTCAGGACCAACTGGACGCAGTCAGGAACGACCTTGGCCGTCCCTCGCCTCCCAGGCCGGCCTTCCCCTCAGGGACCCATCCTCCGGATAAACCGCCCTTCCCCCCTCCCCTCATCTAGTTACAGGCGGTGAGGGTGGGGAGCATTGCCCTTGCCTCTCACCCACATGATTCCGGATGACGCTGGTTTATTCGGTGCTTTTCCCTTGGGGTGGGGAAGACCCAGGCCCGGCTTTGCCGGGGTACTTCTTCCAAGTGTTCTCATGTGGCCTTTCCCAAGTCTTGTGGATTATCTGGTGGTTAACTGAGAAATTTAAAATCTGCAGTATTCCCTCCTGTGATTGAGAAAGAGTTCCGGTAAGGCTTGGTTAGAAGGAGATCAGACAAGTCAGAGAAGCACTTCAATTTAAGATTCAAAATGGCCATTTCTTTTTCCTCTCAATAAAAAAATTGATGAGAAGTAATACCCGGAATCTGGCTTGGAGGCAGGGTCTTGTTTGCAAATTTCAGACACCTCCCTGACTAGAGCAGATTAGCCATTTGTCAGAGGACATCAGTCAGGTCTGGGGATTCCTAGGAAGACTGAAGAAACAGGCTTGAAAACAAGAGGGGCCAGGCAGATGCTGTCACCAGTAGTCCCTAACTCTTCTGGTGACTGCATTTTTACCACAAAACCTGATTGGCTGAGGTTAGGTCCCTTTTGCTGGTTTTTACCCAAGCCCCTAACCTCAGTGGTATAGTGGAAGTGGGTAGGGCTGCCTCCCTTCAAGATTCAAGGCACAGGGAGCTTCCCCAAATGGAAAATGGATTCAGATGCTTTGCCTAAAAACCCTGATGAGTGTCAAATACACTTGGACATTTGGAGAAATTCATTCTGAGGCCCACAGAGAACTGTCTTCCTCGTCTAGTTGTGTTATCAAAACTGAATTTGTCTACCTCTCCTTTGTAAGAACTTATGGGGTCAACCAGGCTTCAAGAGGGCAGTTGGGAGGATGGGAGCTGAATGGGGATGAGTCATGGGGCATCTGGAGACCTATTATGCTGGGTGGCTTATGTCCTGGAGATGCCCATTTGGGGTTGGGCTGGAGCTGAGAGTTGGGGGTTAAGGGCTAGAGTGAAATGAAACAAATGACACACACACTCTCTGTGTATCATCCCTGTGTACAGAGAATCAATGTTCTCCAATATACATATGAAAATCTGCCTTAGTATTTGGAGCTGCAAAGGCTGGGGACCAGAGCATTGTTCATGCAAATACTGAGTGTATTTTTGTAAGCGGGGCACCTTAATAATAATGGTATCTAAAGCCAACTGACCTCTAAGTGAGAAATCTCTGCTTCTGAGCTCATTTTCGGATGCATATTGTCACTAAGTGCAACTGGTTGGGAATTTTAAATGGTCGTATTCATACTAAAAGCATTAGTTATAACAGTCGCGCTGTTGAGCACAGAACAATGCTCACATTGTGCCTTTTTATAAAAAACATATGGGGCTCCTGCTGAGGCGTTTGCGGGTTCTAACATTCTGCTCTACTCCCCTTTGAACGCTGTGGGCGGGCCCTCCGCTCCAAGGTCCTCTGCCCCGTGGGGCACCTTGCTGCCAGATGCCTTCTGGAGGGATCTACTTATTTCTCCCTTTTGCCCTGTACAGTGCTCATTGCTTTCTCCTATTGTGATATTCTTCCCACTCCAGAAATCTTACCTGAAAAATCCTATGGACAGAGGAGCTTGGCGGCTACAGTCCATGGGGTCGCAGAGTGGACGCGACTCAGCGCACATTGTGATATTCTTAGAAATACATTCAACCTCGTCCATTTAGGCCAGTGGAAATTGTGTATTTCAGACAAAACACTTCCAGCCCTGAATGGGCATGGGAAGCAGCGTCTGCCCTTGTCCGGTTAAACTGCACTTTGGTTCTTGGCTGGTTTTGGCCATGGGGAAATATGAGGCTGCTGTACTTGTCTCTACCAGATCGAAAGCGCCACCAAAGTGGGGCGCCAACTGAGTAGGTCCTTCCATTTGTCTCCTTCTCCTTCCTGCCCCAGTTTATCTTTCTTCCACACCCCGTTGTTCTTTCAGAGGACAAGAACGATCTCAGCATAGGTGTTGGATATTGGCACCACAGGCTAAGACTTGGGAGTGGAGGGAGGCAGTGAATACGAGAAGCCGGGTGAATTCCACGCTCCTGGACGCTGCCAGCAGATGGCGCTGTTCTTTCTATAACCCTTCACCACCTCTCCAGCTACCAGGCCTTCCGGGCTCCCCCAGGGACGGCTGCCTTGTCGTGAGCAGTGTACTTGTTGGGCCTCGAAGGAGGGGGCTAGAGGGGGCTAAGCCTTTGCTTCTGTTGGAAAGAAATTCTAGCCAGCTGGCTGTGGGAAGGTTGGCTCGCTTTCCTTTGCCACCTCCTTCGACATTTGTTGGTTAATGAGGAGCGGGGAGGGGAAAGCTGGGGGTGGGGGTCGGGGGGTTGATCTTGAGGATCAATATCCAAAAGAGCCTTACTTAGCTTCCCACGGTGGAAAAGAGGGTTCCTTGGGTCTCTTCTGGGGTTTCTATCCGCACCTCCCCAAGCTTCTGCGCCCCAGCCTGCTGGTCCCACCACCCCCAGCCTGGCGGCCTGAGGCGCCGCGCCCCACACAGCTTAGCGGAGTGCCCTTGTTGCTGGGCAACAGGCAGCAGGAGGCCTCCTCTCCCACTTGCCTCATCCCGCCCCCGCGGTTCCTCCTAATATGGATTTAATTAGTGTACTTTTTACCTTCTGCCTGTAAATTGGAAACTGAGTAGGGAAGCAATGTTCCGCGGTGCCCTAAGCCGGCGCTCAATCTGGCTGGAACAGTCTGCTCCGCACACCGCCTACCTCGGCAAGCGGCTGGAGTGAACCTCAGAAATCCTCAGGGAACAAACTACCTCGCTGTTCAGTCACGAGTAATTCAGAAACTTTCAGACGACATTTAGGTCAAATGCGGTTGAGGACCACCGCAGAGAGAAGAGATAAAGGGGGAATGTGGGGGGCGGGACGCAGGCAAATGCTGTAAATCAATCCTCCCAACGAACCCATAACGTTACTTTCACTGCCTAGCTGCCGTTTAGAAAATCACCATGGGTGTTTACCTGCTGTCTTTGAAATTGAAGTCAGCGCTAAGTTCTCACTAGGAGAACTTTTTTCCCCCTTCTGGAGGAGAGGTCCAGAGATCTCTCTCTCGATCACTCCCTCCCCACCTCTCTTCCTCCCACTTCCTCTCTCACTCTCCGGTCCTTCTTTCCACTTCCCTGCAGTAATATCTGAGGCCACCTCTGCTCCACTGGTTCAAGTCCAGAGGTGGGACAGTTCTGTGAAGCCAGCCATAGAGGTTCAAGGCAACAAGCTACCTGGAGAGTGACAGTCTACTTATTAAACCATTTTAAAAGGTCAGATAATTTCTTCCAGGATAAAGCAAAGAAAAGGGGAAGAATATAGGTCCTGAGTAGGCCCAGCCTTAAAGCCGTGTGTGCAGAGGGGTGCTTTCAATCCAAAAGGCTGAATGACTGCTTGTTTAGGACTGGAAGGTGAGGCTGGGGATTCTAGAGGTATGTGCAGTAAGAAAGGCATTGTGGAGACTTCCCTGATGGTCCAGTAGTTAAGAATCTTGCCTGCCAACGAAGGGGACATTGGTTCAATCCCTGTGAGGGAAGATTCCACACACCTCAGAGCAATTAAGCCCCTGTGCCACGACTACTGAGCCCACATGAGCCCAGAGCCTGTGCTTTGTAGCAAGAGAAGCCATTGCAATGAGAAGCTCGAGCACTGCAACTAGAGAGTAGTCTCCACTCATCCCAACTAGAGAAAGCCCACTTACAGCAATGAAGACCCAGCAAGCCAAAAATAAATTAAAAAAAAAAAAAAGAATCCACCTGCCAATGCAGGAGACAAGGGTTAGATCCCTGACCAGAAAAGATTCCACATGCCACTGGGCAGCTAAGCCTGTGTGCCACAACTACTGAGCCAGCATGAGCCTAGAGCCTGTGCTTTGCAACAAGAGAAGCCATCACAATGAGAAGCCCGCTCACCACAACTAGAGAAAGCCCTGTGCAGCCAAAAATAAATAAATAAAAGGCATTGTGATATTTGAGGTAATGTGATATCACTTACAGAATGTAGGATAGTTTCCCTTTTGTGGGAATATATTTTTCCTAGTAGTGTCAATGTTGTTGTTTATATATACAGGTACTAACATGGTAAAAGAATGGTGATCAGGTAGAGTAACACCACAAATCAGAGTTATTTGGTTTTGGAATGCATCCAGATATCCCTTTGGGACCAACTTCACACTCCTAGTGATATTTCAGGATGGTGTTGCAGTTCACAGACAACTCTACCTACTCATTCCATGTGCTCCTCCCTCCCCACAGCCTGTAGGATAGGTACTGCCAATTCCACAGAGAGAGAGATGGAGCTTGGAGAACTGGGTGACTTGCTTAAGGTCACTAAATGAATAAAGAGCTGAAATGAGACCACCTTGCTTTTCTTTAACAGGATGCTTTACTGGAAAAGAGCACCAGGATGCCATCCTGACCGTGACAGTTACTAGCTTGAGGCCATACAGGTTACTTACAGTTTCTCTAGGCTTCCTAACTTTAAAAATCAAGATACTAACAGTACATACATTGTAAGGTGGTGGTGAATACCTACAAAGTGCTTAGAACCGTGCTTAGCACTTAGTAAACACAGGTTATATATGCATTACCCATAGCCTGGTCTGGGGAAGGCAATGGCACCCCACTCCAGTACTCTTGCCTGGAAAATCCCACGTATGGAGGAGCCTGGTGGGCCGAAGTCCATGGGGTCGCAAAGAGTTGGACACGACTCAGCGACTTCACTTTCACTCTTCACTTTCAGGCATTGGAGAAGGCAATGGCAACCCACTCCAGTGTTCTTGCCTGGAGAATCCTGGGGACAGGGGAACCTGGTGGGCTGCCGTCTATGGGGTCGCACAGAGTTGGACACGACTGAAGTGACTTAGCAGCAGCAGCATAGCCTGGTCAAAATTGGGAAAGGAGTACATCAAGGCTGTATACTGTTACCCTGTTTATTTAACTTATATGCAGAGTACATAAGGCAAAATGCTGGGCTGGATGAAGCACAAACTGGAATCAAGATTGCGGGGAGAAATATCAATAACCTCAGATATGCAGATGACACCTCCCTTATGGCAGAAAGTGAGGAGGAACCAAAAAGCTTCTTGATGAAGATGAAAAAGGAGAGTGAAAAAGCCGTCTTAAAACTCAACATTCAGAAAACTAACATCATGGCATCTGGTCCCATCGCTTCATGCCAAATAGATGGGGAAACAATGGAAACATGACAGACTTTATTTTCTTGGGCTCCAAAATCACTGTGGACGGTGACTGCAGCCATGAAATTAAAAGATGCTTGCTCCTTGGAAGAAAAACTGTGACAAACCTAGACAGCATATTAAAATGCTGTTAAATATGACAGCATATTTAAAAGCAGAGCCATTACTTTGTCTACAAAATCTGACTAGTCAAAGCTATGGTTTGTCCAGTAGTCATGTATAAATGTGACAGCTGGACCATAAAAAGGTTGAGTGCCAAAGAATTGATGCCTTTGAACTGTAGTGATGGAGAAGATTCTTGACAGTCCCTTTTATCACAAGGAGATCAAGCCAGTCATTCCTAAAGGAAATCAACCCTGAATATTTACTGGAAGGACTGATGCTGAAGCTGAAACTCCAATACTTTGGCCACCTGATGGGGTGAGCTGACTCACTCAAAAAGACCCTGATGCTGGGAAAGATTGAAGGCAGGAGGAGAAGGGGACAACAGAGGATAAGATGGTTGGATGGCATCACCAACTCAATATACATGAGCTTGAGTAAACTCTGGGAGATTGTGAAGAACAGGGAAGCCTGGCTTGCTGCAGTCCATGGGGTCACAAAGAGTCGGACACAACTGAGTAACTGAACAACAACAACATAGCCTGGTCTCCATTAGGTATGTAACACATACTCAAGAATAGCCTCCATCCTCCTGAGAGGAAATGTACAATTGTATTAAAAAGCTTGCTGTGGATATGAGTCATACACATCTACATCAGCAATTAACTCTTTCCCCATTAAGAGGAGTGATTCTGTTCCTGTGATAATTTTAACCAGATAAATTGCCTTAATCGATGAACAACTATTTTTTTGGGGGGGTCGTTTGTTGGAAATACCCTTCCACAGGTATGCCTCCCGTTAACCAGATATTCTTCTTGAAAACTTCCCATATGCATATCAAACCATAATTTCCTACTAACTTCCCTTATAGTTTCAGACAGTCTTAGCCTGCAAGGGAAAAGCAGTGGTTTCTTACACCTGCATGCTAAGCTTATTGACCCTAAACTCTTGCCAAATGTTTTTACTTCACTTGCAAGGTTTGCAGCACACCCTTGTGAAACACAAAGATTCTTCTGCTGTTTAAGAATCTTCCTCTGATTTAAATGTGCCATAAACATTAGTTATTGTTATCGCTACTATGCTGGTTTACATTTTGTCTTTCTCAAAGCCAGTCATACCTGTGTGTGTGACCTTTGTTACTCTCAGTCAAGTTTCTCTTTCATTATGAAAAATTTCTAATATTTTATTCTTAGACCTTCAGCTACTGATTGCTTTAATTATTGCCTCTTGTCATTTATTTTTTCACAGAGGCAGACGATTTGATGTGCATTTTGAAATAATTTCAGGCAAGGAAGATGGGAGAGGCCAGATCAGGGCCTACCTTTATGTACAGTTTTTGGCTATCATATCCATGTTTGGTTGATTCCTTTACTTTGCAGAGAAATCCAAATTCTTTCAATAGAATGCTTGAAAGAAGCAAAAGGATGGGAATAAAAGTAATGAAAAGAAAGGCAAATACAGTAGCAAGTGCTATAGAATGTTTAAGGGAAGTACAGCATTACACAGCAGGAACAAAATGGGAAAATGTTTATTTCATTGGTTAAATCAAAACATTCCAGGAAGGACTGCCTTAAATAATTTTCAGAGGCCTCACTGGTACATATATGGGAGGGGAGCCCCACTACCCTGGTCACAAAAACTATTTGGTATAACTAATCACATGCAAACCCAATTTGCAAAAGCAGAGCATTATTACAATATGATATTTAAAAAAAAAGATTGGTTGAGCAAATAGACTCCATATCTTTAAAATGGGGAAAGAGCCATTTTAATCACGCTGGGTTGAACCTGAGAAATCCTGGCAATACTTAAAACCTTCTCAATTACAAATAGGAGCAAAGATACAGGTGAATTAAGCTACCCCTCTCTAAGGTCGCTGAGCAAGGAGACTTTGCATTTGGTATTTTGAAATAAGTTGTTTGCTTTCAGATGGCCTTTTAAAATGGCTACCACATAAGTTTTGCTTGTATAGAACTTTCTTATAAAATAGTTGCTCCTTAATTGTATCTGTTACTATTTAACCAGTTATTTTTCTGGTGTTAGGCTAAGACATTTTTTTTTTCTTTGAATATTCACCTACTGCAGTGAAAGCCTCAGCCAGATTTGAAAGCCATAGATTCAGAAACATGGCACCATGGTGCAATTCACAAATCAAATTTTAAAAAGTTAAATATTCATGCCATATCAAAGTAGCCAGCGACCAGTGACAAAGATACATTTCACCATAAAGACAACCACAAATTAAAAGTATTTGCCAAAAATGTCTCTTTTCTCTCATTGTTAAATCACTTTTACTCCCAAGATGCACTTGTTTTCTAATATTTAGCATTCACAGTATAACTGAAATTAATTACATTCACAATGGTCACTTTCTGTGTTCAAGATTGGCATCTTGATTGCTTAAAATGAGGTAGATAACCATTCAAGGGTTTTGTTGGTTGGGACTAAATTTCTTTATATTTTGATCGTTTTTTTCTTTTTAAATAGAATTGCAAAATATTTAGCAAAAGATTGAACATGTCTGAGCATTTTGGAAAAATATAATTTCAAGAGGTTATTTTATGAAAGTTGTTTTACCTCATTTCAACTTAAAAACAGAATAAAAGCATCAAATTACAAATGCACTGCATATCTTAAAGCTGACAAATAATCTATCATCACACAAAGCTGTAATTCTGCTTTGGAAGTATATAGATGCAGAGGCATTGGGTTAAATCATTCAGGGGCCAGACCAGCTGCTGCCCCTGAACCTTTGATCCTAATTGCAAATCTCCTCCAAGGTTGAAGCCTGATTTCCAGAGTTCTTCATAGGAGGCTCTCACTGAGATCTTGAATCCCATCTCTGGAGAAAGATTAAGCTGGAGGCAAGGGCCCACTTGGGTAAAACAGGCTGCAGTGAACAAAGCTGAAGACACGATGGAGCCAAAAGTGTTGGACCATGGTCTTGGGCAGGCTTTGACTGTGAGAGGGAGGGGCGATTAGAGCCACCAAGTCGTAACCTTGGGAACCGTCAGGTTGCTGGGGGTAGGCTGGGCACTAGACCAGCCAAGGGCCCCGGAGTGGGTCGACGAGAGATTTCTGAAAAGGCTGGCAGACTGCCGCGGATCTTTGTCTTTTTACGAGGAGCCATGGGCGAGGCTCCCAAGAATTTGCTTAAGGAGCTTGACTTCCTCATGCCTCGAGCCAGATCCTGGAGCATCAGGTCATCAGCCAGGACGCCCAGAAACGCGCTGGTGGTGGAACTGAGGATGGTGGCCGCCACCTGCACGGGGCGCCGGGCCGCAAAACTGCCACTACCACCAGCAGCCCCGTCGGGTTCAGTCGAACCTCGCAGGCCAGGGTCGCCAAGTAGGCGACGCAGAGCATACGAGGCGCCCGACTGCAGGTACTGGTAAGCGCGCCGTCCGCTGTGGTCGCGCACGTGCACCTGCGCGCCCAGGCGGACTACCAAGAGCACGGCCGCATCCTCGTGGCCGTGCAGCGCCGCCAAGTGCAGCGGCGTATAGCCGCCGTGCGAGCGCGCGTTGACGTCGACCCGTGCGCCCCCACGCCGCGCGACCTCCACCAGCTGCTGCACCATCTCGAGGTCGCCGCTCTTAGCGGCCCAGTGCAGGGCCGTGAAACCAGACATGAAGTCGCGTTTGGCTGCCAGGCCGAGGTCGCGCAGCAGCAGCCCGTGCAGCTGGTGGGTCCAGCGGCCCCCAGCCGTCCGCACTAGCCACTCGTGTTCGGCCGGCTCCAGGGGCACGGCGGACGGCGGCGGGGCAGCCGGAGCCTCCTCGGTGTCGGGGCTCAGCAGGCGCGGGCCGGCGCGCGACAGACGCCTCAGGTGAGGGGAGCGGCCGGAGCCCAGACCGAGGCCCAGGCCGGACTCCTCAACCGAGAGCCGCCGCAGCAGCATCGGGGAGCTCCGCGGGCTGGGCTCCTCCGACAGCTGCCTGCGCAGGCCCTGCTCCTCAGCCCGGATCCGCAGCGCCGAGGGGCCGGGGACGCAGCGCACAGGCAGCATGCAGGGCTTCTGTGGCGGAGGGCGCGGAGTGGGTGGTGGTGGCTCCCGAGGCGCAGCTTCCGGGTCTGGCGGTTCTACATGGGGCAAGGGTGCCTCCGACGGCGCCGTGGACGGTGGGGCCACGTCTTCAGAGAGACCCTCAGGGGGCTGGGCCAGCTCGAAGGCTGGAATCTGGGGGTCCGAGGGCACCCCTGACTGCCAGGCCGGGCCTAACAACAGCCCCTGAGTGGTCTCTGAGGCCGGAGCCCCGGCGCTGTCCTGCTGCTCTGATGGCGGGGCCGGGTCCTCAGCCGGTTCCGCCGCCCTCGGTGCCGAGGACGAGGACGGAGCCCCCGAGGCCACGGTTTCCTCCTGTGAGAGAGAAGTGACCTTCGACGGCGGGGCTGGTGCCTCCGGGGCGCTCTGGAAGCAGCAGGGCGGGGGCTCGGGTCCGTCGCGGGACCGCGACTTCTTCCTCAGCACCACGAATTTGACGCCGTCGAGCTCTTTCACCACGGCCACGTTGTTGACGAACTGCTTGAAGCGGTCCCTGCGGGCGGCGCGGCCGCGTGGGTCGCCGGCCTCCAGCAGCGGTTTGAAGCGGCTCAGCAGCTCCGAGTTGCGCACCTTCCCGCCGTTCTCCTGCAGGAAGCCCAGCACCGCCGCCTGGCTCACTCCGGCGGCCGCAGCAGCCGCGGCCGCGGCCAGCGCCATGGTCACTTACCGCCCCGCAAGGGGGGAGCCAGGCCGCCCGCTCCCACCAACTCTGCGGTTCCCGGTTGCTGGGCAAGGTGGACGTCGCGGCGCCGCCGGAGGAGGGAGCCGGGGTTCCGGGAGTCAGGTCCGCCTCGGCCAGTCTCACCTGATCTTGTTCACCGAGGCGTGACGGGCGTGTCCCCGAAGCTGGACCTCGGTCATGCCAGCGCAGCAGGGCCCGGCAGTCTCCTGGAGAAAGGAGCCGGGGGCCGCGGCGCGCGACCCCCTCCGCCGCCCCGCGGGGTCCCCAGTCTTCGGGGTAGGTGTCTGCCTTTACAGTCTGTCCAATGGGCGCCGGACTCCATCCCCCATGCGCGGTGCTCGCCTTACAGGTGACAGCTGCCGCCAGGGCCGCGGTGGGAGTACGGGAGCGGAAATTCTCCACCGCCCCTCCCAACCCGGGAATTAAAGGCACAGTGCCAGGCTTCAGCTCCGCTCCCGGTTGCTAGGTGGGTGTGTTCCCCAAAGATAACGCGGTCGCCCGCCGAAGCAAGGTTTTTTATTCCTTTAAGAAATGTTTAACCACCACAAAATACCGGGCAATTGCTTAAACCAGTAATTTATTCAAAGACCATCAATGCCTTTTGAATTGTTGATTACAGAAAAATGGCTTCGTGCAACTTGCAGGAGACACAATTCGCTGTGCGTGGCAATGTATGCCACCCGAGATTTAGAAGAGACGTTTTAAAAAGCAGTTTTCTTATGATGCGATAGTACATTTTCACATCGAGTTTGGGGAATAAAACCACAGGAAAACATAAAGAAGGAAAAATATCACAAGATCACCATTAACATTTTTGACTGTTTTTCTTCTCCCTCCCCCTACACATGTGTATACATGTTTATGCTTTAAAATAAGGTAAAATTGGAATCATGCTATGTTTTTAAAAATTCACTTCCTCCACAAATATTTGCTGCGCACCTAGTTTGGGCCAGTACCTTTTCAGATTGTGATACATGGTTTAGAAAGACAGATTAAAAACCCCTGATTTAGTGGAGCTCTTGTGGTAGAATGGGGGAAGGTTTTTCTTGTTCAGTTGCTAAGTCGTGTGGGGCTCTTTGTGACCCTTTGGACTGAAGCATGCCAGGCTTCCCTGTTAGGGAATAGTGGGGAGCAACAAAGAGAAGTGATATGGTGAATCGGCAAATTGTATAATATATTAGAGAAATACTATGGATATTTAAAGTAAAATAAAATACTATGAGTATTTAGAGTAAAATAGAGGGGCAGGTTTGGAGAAGGCAATGGCACCCCACTCCAGCACTCTTGCCTGGAAAATCCCATGGACAGAGGAGCCTGGTGGGCTGCAGTCCATGGGGTCACTAAGAGTCTGACAGGACTCAGCGACTTCACTTTCACTTTTCACTTTCATGCATTGGATAAGGAAATGGCAACCCACTCCAGTGTTCTTGCCTGGAGAATCCCAGAGACAGGGGAGCCTGGTGGGCTGCCGTCTATGGGGTTGCACAGAGTTGGACACGACTAAAGTGACTTAGCAGCAGCAGCAGCAGAGGGGCAGGTTGAAAGTTTGAACCCTTTATTGAAGGCCCTTTAAGGGATTAGAGATTTATGTAGGTAAGTAGAAGAAACTTTCAGCAGAAGAAACAGGGCAGAGGTGTGACCAGTTTTTTAATTTACAAACACAATACTACAAATACATAAACAAAGACACTCTGGTAGTTAAAGAGAGCAAGACTCTCGAATCAAAATTCCACATTTGAGTCCTGTCTCTTCCTTGAGTACTTGCTTGACCTCTCTGTGCCTCAATTTTCTTATCTGTGAAGGGAGAAATGGACAGTAATTACACTTATCAAATTGTTGTGAGGATTCTGTGAGAAAGTAAACATAAAGCACTTAGAACAGGCTTGGCCCACAGTAAATATTCAAATTCTTAGTAGTATGTTGTTGTTCAGTCGCTCAGTCATATACCACTGTTTGCGACCCCGTGGACTGCAGCATGCCAGGCTTCCCTCTCCTTCACCATCTCCCAGAGCTTGTTCATTGAGTCATTGATGCCATCCAACTACCTCATCCTCTTTGGATGAGATTTGGGCTCCATTTCCTCATTTGAGCTCCAAAATCACTGCAGATGGTGACTGCAGCCATGAAATTAAATGACACTCCGTGGAAGAAAAGTTATGACCAACCTAGACAGCATATTAAAAAGCAGAGGATCTTTTTTAAAGATCTTCCAAATTGTTCTTTCTAGTGGATGAACCAATGGAGATTTTTAGTAATCCCATCCAAATTAATTTCTTGATGGGAGTTTCTATTCCTCAACTTTTCCCATTTTTATTTTGTGAAATTTCATTCTTGAGTATTACTTCTTGTGTTTGTAGCCATCCATCCACTCTTTCAGTTGAGGTGCAGTTGATTTACATTACTCTATTTGCTTTGGGATACAACAGAGTGATTCAATATTTTCATGAAATATATACCATTTAAAGATATTGCAAAATCATGGCTATATTTCTCTCTGCTATATGGTATCCTATTATTTTTCTTACATTATACATAGTGATTTTTATTTCTTAATTACTACTTCACTCTGGCAATACCCAAAACCAAATCTCCACAGACATCTGTATTCTGAGTTTGTGAATCTTTTTCTGTTTCATCGATAAGTTCATTTGTGTCTTATTTTAGATGGAAATTAAACTGATTTCCTATGGCAGTTTTCTCTCTGTTTCTGACAACCTTGCCTCAAATGAGAATATGTAAATAAATTATCCTGAAAGGAGTGTAATTTTCAGGAATAGTATAACATCAAACGGACTTTTGCACACCTTTAAGCCTGCAGAGTTTCCAGCCTGAAAATGGAACTTTTCCCTATTTCGGTCTGGGCACTTGGGGCGTAGAATTTCCAGCCTGCAATAGGATTTTCCCTGTATTTCAGCCCAGCTGCAAAAGTCCTGGCCCCAATACAAACTGGGGGACCAAAAAAACAACAACAACAAAACCACACCAGCATTTGTGAATGGCACACTAGCTTTTGCCAAAAGCAGGGAAAGGGCTCAGAATTTTTTTTTTCCCCATAGTTTGGAATTCCTTTATTCCTTATCAAAACAATCTTAACAGTAAATGTAGATTAAATGCTTTTAATTTTTACATATAAGTTATCCTTTTTTGGATATATCTTTCATCAGGACTCTGCCACATTTCCACCATGTTCTTCCAGTGAGAGGGTAAAATTGCACATGAATCTTATTCAAAGAACATGGTACTGTAACAGACCAAAAAAATATGGAGCAGAGTGGAAAGTTTTACCACAAACACATTTAAACTTCTTCCCAGTAAAAAAAATCTGTTGTTGCTTCAGAGATAACTTTATGAATTAAAAGGTCTTATGGGACAAGCCAGATGAAGAGTCAGCAAGTATTTTAAGTAAATTCCAATGACCTGAACTTCAACTCCAAACTAGATATTTAGTGTTTTCTTTATTGCAAATATGATGTCTTTAACCTGAGGTACAGAGTTGTCTTCTAGAATCTTTGCATAAGGCATAGGCGCATCGGCACCAGTGACATGAACTGCAGGAGCAACCAGGAAATTGAACGCAGGGCCTTCCATGATCCTGGCACAGATTTCAGCTCCTATTCCGAACTGTGGCCAGCCTCCTTCCACGTTATAAGGTGGTTGGTCTTCATGACACTGGCTTCTATTGTTTCAATGTCCATTGGCCTCATGGTTTGCAAATTTGTCTCCTCACATTCAATTCCCTCTTTAGACAGCACTGTTGCAGCTTCTAAGCAGTGGCCCACAGGTCTTGAATGAGCAACTATAATTACGTGTGTTCCTTGCCTTTCTATTTTGGCTTTTCCAATAGGGATCAGAAAATCTTTTGACTGAGCTTCTGAAGGAAGTTCAAAAGGTACTCCGTACATCAGTTCATTCTCCAACACCACCACTGGGTTGTTATCCCTAATGGCTGATTTAATAAACCCTTTTGCATCCTCTGAACTCCAGGGGCTGACCACCTTTAAGCCTGGGCAATCCCCATACCAGGCAGCAAAACTGTGAGTGCTGGGCAGCTACACCTGCTGAGGCGCCATTGGGCTCCCTGAAGACTACGGGCGCAGACTGAAGGCCCTCTGACATGTAGTACGTCTTGGCAGCTGAGTTTATGACCTGGTCGATGGCTTGCATAGAGAAATTGAAGGTCATGAATTCACAAATGGGCCATAACCCAGCCATAGCTGCACCTACAGCAATTCCAGCAAAACCCATCTCAGATATGGGAGTATCTATGATCCTCTTATCTCCATATTTCTTCCACAGGCCTCGACTAACCTTATATGCCCCATCGTACTGGGCAACTTCTTCCCTAAGGAGAAATACCTTCTCATCTCTTTCCAGCTCCTCATCCATGCCTTGATTTATAGCCTCACGAACTGTCACCTGCAGTGCAGCCGGCGCGGTCTGATGGAACCGCCTCCTCAGCAGGCCGGAGACCTGCTCAAGAGGTCTCTGCACCAACACAGCAACCACCGCCATCTTGACCGTGTCCTCTAGCCGCTGCCAAATGCCAGAATTTTCTTACGGTCAGTCCTTCATGGCCCTTAGGCAGAATCCGGATTTGAGAGACTCATGCCACATGTGTCTTTCTGTTGCTTCCCTATCTCCTGTCGCCCTCTATCTCTCTCCATCAGATTTCCTAGATGACCCCTACTTGACCTTTCATATCCACATGACCTCTAGGAAAGAATTCTGGGGTTCCCTTTGGTTCAGGGCTTTCTCCTATTTTCAAAAGCCTGAGGGATCAAAAACTCTCCTAACATTCTAAAGAATTCCCTTCTAAATACTCCAGTTTCTCAGGGTGGGGAAGGACCAAGCTTCTCCCACTCCTTCAGAGTCTTCTGATGGGACTGAGACCTCACTTCCCACCAGAGGGACAAATAAAATTTTTATCAGATGATCTGCCCCTGATATCAGAGTCAGTTTGAGCACTATTTGATCTATATTTTAGCTATAAAACTATGACTACAGAAAGGAAAGATGACTTTTTGACACTGGATGGCCATGATATTCTTTAGACTCTGGAGAAAACTGGTTAAAATCAAATTTTTTTTTCTTGGAAACTGCAAAACCAGTTCTTTTTGCATATGTAATTAAAAACAACTAGCTTGTTAAAGGAGAAGGCAATGGCAACCCACTCCAGTACCCTTGCCTGGCAAATCCCATGGACGGAGAAGTCTGGTAAGCTGCAGACTGAAGCGACTTAGCAGCAACAGCAGCAGCAGCTTGTTAAAAGGCCTGCCTAGGGAAAAGCTTGAAGTTAACCCTTTCCATGTTCTTGAAATACACAGCCCACTTTGCCTGAGACCTCAGCCTTGGGCAAATTAGAACTTCAAGCAAAAAAAGGAGGAGGGGAGGGGTCAAAGAAACGTTTTAAATCTCAAGTGGAAAATTATGAGATCTCTGTCTGTCTGGATTTATGTATGTCTCCGTGTGTGTCTTTTGACTTTTTTTTTTAATATTGCTGAAGTTGTAAATGAGTTCTAATTGGCCTAAAGAAAAGTAAGTGCTTACAAATCAGACAATTCTTAATACAAGAGAAATTAACCTAAATGAATTTCAGATTCACATGAACTGGGAAATAATATTAAATATCTAGTATTAATGTTTGTTTGCTAATGTGATATAGACAGGTCTGAGTTGTTAACATTAAGCATAATATTTTCATTGTGTCTAGGTTTATTATAAATTAAATATTTTAATATTGTTATATATGTTACAAGTTTGTCAGCAAGGAAAGTACTTCGAGTGAAGAAACTTCAAAAAAATACATAAATGAGATATTATGTTTTAGATAAACTATTAAGAATACTTTAGAAATGTCTGTCTAAAACAGTCTGTCTAGATTTTGGTAACCTGAATTTCTAGAGTTGTGCTAAACTAAGTGATAGAAGTTTATTGAATAGCTATGTCATTTCCAAATAAAATAAGATTTTGAAACATTAATTCAGTTCAGTTCAGTCACTAAGTCATGTCCAACTCTTTGCAGCACACCAGGCCTCCTTGGTGTCCATCACCAACTTCTGGAGTTTACTCAAACTCATGTCCATTGAGTTGGTGATGCCATCCAACCTCTGTCATCTTTCTCTCCTGCCTTCAATCTTTCCCAGCATTAGGATCTTTTCAGAAGAGTCACTTCTTCACATCAGGTGGCCAAAGTATTGGAGTTTCAGCTTCAGCATCAGTACTTCCAATGAATATTCAGGACTGATCTCCTTTAGGATGGGCTGCTTAGATCTCCTTGCAGTCCGAGGGACTCTCAAGAGTCTTTTCCAACACCACAGTTCAAAAGCATCAGTTCTTCAGCGCTCAGCTTTCTTTATAGTTCAACTCTCACATCCATGCATGACTACTGGTAAAACCATAGCTTTGACTAGACGGACCTTAGTCGGCAAAGTAATGTCTCTGCTTTTTAATATGCTGTCTAGGTTGCTCATAACTTTTCTTCAAAGGAGCAAGTGTCTTTTAATTTCATGGCTGCAATCACCATCTGCAGTGATTTTGGAGCCCCAAAAATAAAGTCTGTCACTGTTTTCACTGTTTCCCCATCTATTTGCCATGAAGTGATGGGACCGGATGCCATGATCTTCGTTTTCTGAATGTTGAGCTTTAAGCCAACTTTTTTACTCTCTTCTTTCACTTTCATCAAGAGGTTCTTTAGTTCTTCACTTTCTGCCATAAGGGTGATATCAGCTGCATATCTGAGGTTATTGATATTTCTCCCCTTAGTTTTAATTCCAGCTTGTTCTTCGTTCAGCCCAGCGTTTCTCATAATGTACTCTGCATATAAGTTAAATAAGTAGGGTGACAATTACAGCCTTGACGTACTCCTCTTCCTATCTGGAACCAGTCTGTTGTTCCATGTCCAGTTCTAACTGTTGCTTCCTGACCTGCATACAGATTTCTCAAGAGGCAGATCAGGTGGTCTAGTATTCCCATCTCTTTCAGAATTTTTCAGTTTGTTGTGATCCACACAATCAAAGGCTTTGGCATAGTCAATGAAGCAGAAGTAGATGTTTTTCTGGAACTCTCTTGTTTTTTCTATGATACAGTGGATGTTGGCAATTTGATCTTTGGTTCCTCTGCCTTTTCTAAATCCAGCTTGAACATCTGGAAGTTCACAGTTCACATACTGTTGAAGCCTGGCTTGGAGAATTTTGAGCATTACTTTGCTATCATGTGAGATGAGTGCAATTGTGCAGTAGTTTGAGCATTCTTTGGCATTGTCTTTCATTGGGATTGGAAAGAAAACTGACTTTTTCCAGTGCTGTGGCCACTGCTGAGGTTTCCAAATTTGCTGGCATGTTGAGTACAGCACTTTCACAGCATCATCTTTCAGGATTTGAAATAGCTCAACTGGAATTTTGTCACCTCCACTAGCTTTGTTTATAGTTATGCTCCCTAAGGCCCACTTGACTTCGCATTCAAGGATGTCTGGCTCTAGGTGAGTGATCATACCATCGTGATTATCTGGGTCATGAAGATCTTTTTTGTATAGTTCTTCTGTGTATTCTTGCCACCTCTTCTTTTTTTTTTTTTTTTTGCCACCTCTTCTTAATATCTTCTGCTTCTGTTAGGTCCATACCATTTCTGTCCTTTATCGAGCCCATCTTTGCATGAAATGTTCCCTTGGTATCTCTAATTTTCTTGATGACCATTATATCTATTACTGTGGGCAAGAATCCCTTAGAAGAAATGGAGTAGTCATCATAGTCAACAAAAGAGTCCAAAATGCAGTACTTGGATGCAGTCTTAAAAACGACAAAATGATCTCTGTTCATTTCCAAGGCAAACCATTCAATATCAAGGTAATCCAAGTCTATGCCCCAACCAGTAATGCTGAAGAAGCTGAAGTTGAACGGTTCTATGAAGACCTACAAGACCTTCTAGGATAAACACCAAAAAAAGATGTCCTTTTCATTATAGGGAACTGGAATGCAAAAGTAGGAAGTCAAGAAACACCTGGAGTAACAGACAAATTTGGTCTTGGAGTACAGAATGAAGCAGGGCAAAGGCTAATAGAGTTCTACCAAGAGAATGCACTGGTCATATCAAACACCCTTAAAGATTTTGGACTATTAATGAATAGTGTTTGGTGCCATCCTGAGATATTCTCTATAAGAAAGCAATTTTTTTTTTTGGAAATTATCACTGGTATTTATGTTTACCAATCCATAGAATGCTAATACAAAGGTCAGTTCTTGATTGCTAAAGGAAAGTAGGAAGTGTGTTTTCAGTAAAGAATGTATGAGGAATGAAATTACATTTTATGAAGGGAAATAGAAGTAGGTCTGACTTACAGGGGGCTGTTTCAGGATGGGAGAACAAAGTAATGGGTATAAAGAGTGATAAGAAGGTTTTATAGAAAGTGGACCCCAAGGGAAGAGTTTTGTGCATAAATACAAGTTTTCTTGAGATATTGAAATGCCCTTGGTAATGGATTTTAAGTTTCTTTACCTCTGAAGTGATCTGTTCTATGTTTACCTTTGAAATCTTCTTTGTTACTTTGGCTAAGTGAATATATTTCACAGTGATCTATATGATTCTATCTGACTGAGTGTTACAAACCCCTTTGATATTTATTGACAAAACTTCCTAAATAACTTGACTTCTAGCTAACTTCAGGATGCTTCAGAGGGCCCCTGAGACATACCAAAGAGGTATTAAACTACCTAGGTTCAGTGGACATGTTAAATTACATGGGAAGTACTGTTGAAGGGTGATAAATCTCAGGTTATACTGTTATGGTTGATGTTACTAATATAGATATCCTAAAATTATGTGGAATTCATGAAAATCTGATATGTCCTGGTATAATGTTGTCAGTTATAATTCTAGTTATCATGTTAAAGTGTTACAAGTCACAGCAATGACCAGGTTACTTTGTCAACTGCAAATTAATCAGATTTTAAACATGCCTTCTATGGTTTCACTCTGATCCCTAGATTGCAGGAATACTACTACCTTCAAGGTTTATGGAAAAGGCTTTTCTAAGAGTAACCAATAACCAAATTTTGTTTGTTTGTTATCTGGTAAACTGGTAACAGACGAGAATTTAGTCTACTCTCTCTGTTAAGAGAACAAAGTTTTCTTGGAGTGAAGCTTTTGATAACAGATTATGAATTTCTTTGCCTTTAAGTGATTTATATTTGTTTTTAAAGTCTTTTGTTACTTTGGTAAAGCAAATAAACATTATTTAAGATTATAGTACATGTAGACAAAGCTTATTCTGCTTCTACAAAAAATAAGCCCTCACGGTTAGACTTTTGATATTGTGATGTTCTTAAAACATGGCAACAGTCTACTCCTAAATCAGGGAATTAAAAATGGGTGAACAATAGCTGTAAATCAAAGAGTCAGGACTATGGGAAATCCAAGATGGCTACTTGGATTTTCCTGGCTCCCTGACAAACCTCATTTTTATTTGATGGGTTAAAGCCTTCCCTGGCTACAGGGTTAATGCCCTCATAGTGAGAAAATCATGTTTCACTGAATATTAAGTTTTGTTAATTTTTAAACCAAGTTTCTAGTTTTGTTAATTAAGGTCTAGTGTTTACTAAGACTCACTTCTGAGATAGTTCCTTGTTATTATGTTATATTGCTAGAAGATTAAGTTATTTTAAAAGACACTCTAAGTTTGTTTCTAAAGCTTATCTCAGTAACCAACCTTCAGATAAAGATCAGATACTCCATGGTGTACAACCAAGAGATTAACAACTGGCTATAATCATTTAACTAAGTCAGATGACCTGGAGTATACTGGGTTATATCTAACAAAAGTACTTGACTTAAATTCTTTTTTTTTCTCTTAAATTTAATCAGAGTATGGTTGATTTACAGTGTTGTGTTAGTTTCAGGTATACAACAAAGTGATTCAGTTATACATATATTCATTCTTTTTCAGATTCTTTTCTCATAGAGGTTATTACATAATATTGAGTAGAGTTCCTTGTGTGGTATGGTAGGTCCTTGTTGGTTATCTATTTTAAATATAGTAATGTGTGCATGTTCAGCCTAAGCTGATTTATCCTTCTCACCACATTTCCCATTTTGTAACCAAACTTGTTTTGTAATTGACTTAAATTCTTGCTTGTGACCTTACTAATGACTGCTAGCTATATTATTTTCTATGTCACTTGTTTCAGAAGATTGTTTCTTATGTTACTAAATGTGTGACTGAGCCTGTGATAAAATGCTGATATGCAGTTCCATATGAGATCAATGATTGTAATAATGCAACTCTAGATATGGGAAGAAGCAACGAAGAGGGAATATTTCCCTGGACCAAGAGGCTAGTAAGACAGGAATGGTCCAGAGACTTTTGTCTCTTGCCAAGGCCTGGTCTAGTAATAGCATATTGAGTGGACTGTCAATGGAATCTTCGGTAGACCTGGGAATGAATCTTCCCAGCACCGTGGGACACAAATGGCCACGAAATGCCCCAAAGCATGGTCAGATATGGGGCTATGAAGGGACCCTGCTGACTGGACGTTGGCACTGGCCACTGCCTCTACAAAGATTAAATCATGACCACTGCAAGCTGTTGACCTTCAATACCCCCTGAAAGGAGTTCAGGGTGGAGATTAGAAATAAGGCACTCTGTGCTCTGGGAAAAACCCAGAAGAACCAGCCTTCAGATAGTCAGGTGGTTTTCAGGTACATATTTTATGAGCCCAAATTCTTGCCTCTTCTTGCACCCAGAGAAACACTAACGTCATGAACCAATGTCTGGCCCTGGTTCTCCTGGCTAGCCCCTGAGCAGCTTTTCTATTTCTATTAATCTTTGGGCCATGTACCTTTGACTTTCTTGATAAGTTTGTTTCTTCTAGAATACAACAAATCTAAAGCGGTATTATGACAGGAATATTCCCTGACCAACACCTAGACAATGCTGAAACAAGTCACCTTATCATTCCATGGACTCTCATCTCCCTCTGTAAATGCACCCTGACAGAGAGCCGGCAAAGGGAACCCAGAGCCCCACAATGCCCCTGTGCAGCCTGAAGTCAGAGCAGTCATTGCCCCTTTTCCTTTGAGACTGGGTTCCCAAATGCCTGAAAAGGGAAATAGGTAGATAGTTAGACATGAGCAGGGTATCAACAGGGGCCAAAGAATTGACCCTAAAAATAAAGAGAGGGAGGAATATGGTGACCCAAGGACAATAGACCAGAGAAAACCCAGGAGGGTCTTGGAATGCAGAAATGGAAAAACCAGACCCTTATCATCCTTCCCTCCCTCATGTTGTAACTATTAATAGTTACAACCTGTCTCCCCTCCTACCCTATAGGCAGAAGGTATTTGCCCTACTCTTCCCCCACCCAGTATACGTGCCTCATCCAATCAGCAAATGACCTGCAAGACCCCTATCCCACTCCTTGTACCCTGGCTATGAAAGTGAACTAAGGACCCCTGTTCAACTCCGGTTCTCCCTTGAGCTGGCCCATTATTCTAACAGCGTCTCACACTCTAATAAACTTCATTTCCCTCTGATTCTGTCTCATGTCTGGAAATTCTTTTCTAACCTATGCCTGGACCATGACAGGGCACAGAGTTTCTGGCCTGCGGATACAACCCTTATGGCAGAAAGTGAAGAGGAACTAAAGAGCCTCTTGATGAAAGTGAAAGAGGAGTGTAAAAAAGCTGGCTTGAAACTCAACATTCAGAAAACTAAAATCATGGCATCCGGTCCCATCACTTCATGGCAAACAGATGGGGGAACAATGGAAGCAGTGACAAAACGGCTGCAGATGATGACTGCAACCATGAAATTAAAAGACGCTTGCTCCTTGGGAAAAAAGCAATGACAAACCTAGACAGTATATTAAAAAGCGGAGATATTATTTTACCAGCAAAGGTCTGTACAGTCAAAGTTATGGTTTTTCCAGTAGTCATGTATGGATGTGAGAGTTGGACCATAAAAAGAGCTGAGTGCAGAAGAATTGATGCTTTTGAATTGCAATATTGGAGAAGACTCTAGAGAATCCTTTGGACTGCAAGGAGATCAAACCAGTCAATCCTAAAGGAAATCAGTCTTGAATATTCATTGGAAGGACTGGTGCTGAAGCTGAAGCTGCAATACTTTGGCCACCTGATTCAAAAGGCTGAGTCACTAGAAAGACCCAGATGCTGGGAAAGATTGAAGGCAGGAGGAGAAGGGAAAAACAGAGGATGAGATGGTTGGATGACATGACTGACTCGATGGACATGAGTTTGAGCAAGCTCTGGAGTTGGTTATAGACAGGGAAGCCTGATTTGCTGCAGTCCATGGGATCCCAAAGAGTGGGACAGGACTGAGCAACTGAACCAAACTGACTGATAAAGCAAAAGTCTAATTAACTTGAGAAGGAGAGATACTGGTTTGTGAAAGAGAAAGTGCTAGTCACTCAGTTGTGTCCTACTGTTTGTGACCCCATGTATAGTCCATGGAATTCTCCAGGCCAGAATACTGGAGTGGGTAGCCCTTCCCTTCTCCAGGGGATCTTCCCAACCCAGGGGTCAAACCCAGGTCTGCCCACATTGCAGGCATCTTCTTTACCAGCTGAGCCACAAAGGAAGCCCAAGAATACTGGAGTGGGTAGCCTATCCCTTCTCCAGGGGATCTTCCTGACCCAGGAATCAAACCAGGGTCTCCTGTCAGACTGGGGTCTCCTGCATTGCAGGTGGATTCTTTACCAACAGAGCTATCAGGGAAACCCAAGAAACTTGTTTAGATAGTGTCATTGAGAAGTTCCCCTCAATGTCTCTTACAGATGCTAATAAGAACAATTAAGAATATCAACAGGAAGAATTTGGAAGGAAAATCTAGCTATTATTTACTTTACAAGGAGGTAAAGTAAAAAAAAAGAAAAAAGATTCTCCACAAATTAAAAAAAAATTTTTTTATGTTTATTTGGTATGGGATAAATAGAATGGACATTTATGCAATTAAAACAAAATTTGACATTATTATACTACCTAAAGTTAATGAGCCAAGAGAGGCTCCCTACTGGTCCCCAACAGTAAAATCCAAACAAGTGTGTTCTATTTACCCTAGTTTTAAGTTATATATTTAAGAGGCTAAAAAAATTTACACTGAGATATCTGTCCAGCAATAATTTTGGAACAGTTAGGCAAAAAGGGCCTGACTTCCTCAGCTCTACCTGACTCTGGGGATCCAAGAACCTTTTATATAAAAATAGGAATTTTGCTTTGGCTCAATTTATAAATTCAGAAAGGTCTGTGCTGAATACCTTATACAAACTTTGAAGGCATAATAATTTAACTCTGAAGTTATGGAACATAGAACTTCCTGAATCAGTTTGATTAAAAATCTTGTCCCTGATTTTAGTAGCTTTAGGCAACAGAACTGTTTGAAAAAGCAAGTAGTGTCTTTGTCTTGCAAATATCTAAACCAGAATATAAATACAGGACTCAAGGACCTGCAACCAAGGGAAAAAACGACACTTTTAAATGTAAATGACTAGAATGTTCCTCAGCCAAACTTACAGATAGCTGACCTCAGTCATGCAACTGTCAGGTAGTTAGAATAGGAAATAGGAGTCCAGAATGGCAGTGGCTAAAAGACAAGGAAGGGAAAAGCCCGAGAAAATAGAACAAAGGAAGGTCAAAGGAAGATCGGAGGACCTGAGTGAGGACCTCAGGTAGGACAGACAGCACTCCTGGCTAGCCCAATTTACATAGGGCAGTCTCTCGCGTCAGGGCATTCTTCTCTTTGCGTCTTTGGGTCAACATGCCCTCATGCCTCGAGGATGGATTTTCCTGCTATTATCTAAATAAATAGAGCTGTAACATGGAGCTGTAACAGTGATTTGTCTAAGAGCTATCACACGGTCCATTTGAGACCTGAGAGCTATAACACGATCTGTCCAAGACCCGAGAGCTGTGACACGCGGAGGGCTTTAATGTCCATCACTCCAAATCTTTGTTGTGACGAGACAGAACTGAGGAGCATACTCTCGCCTGACACAACCTTAGTGTATACCAACTGCCTATAAACTAGTAAGTTTATATGATAATCCCTGATTCATAACTAAGCTTTTAAATGAAGCCATGAGATCTCTCAAAGGAGGGAGGGAAGGTGAAATGCCAGACCACCTTACCTGCTTCCTGGGAAACCTTTGTGCAGGTCAAGAAGCAACAGTTAGAACCAGACATGGAACAATGGACTGGTTCAAAACTGGGAAAGGAGTACATCAAGGTGCTGCAGAGAAGAAACCAATTCTGACTCCATGTTGGAAACTGTTTCTTTGACTTGCTTTTAATATTATAGTCATACTCAGTGGCTTGCCTAGAGGATCCTGCTCCTCTTCTAGACTGTAACTTAAAGTGCCTTTGTTCAGCTCTTGGAGAGAGAGTTTGTCCCTGCCCACCTGTGAAGAGAAGAGATTTATTAACACTTCTTCGGAAGGCTGGACATTCCCTTGGAAATGTTTTACAAGACTGACGACCCTTTCACTGTACTTCCCTACTGCATCTCCCTCTCTCTTCTGCCTTTTGACTTTAGCGCCTTGTTACTTCTTTCTCTCTGACCTATAAAAGAACCTGGCATCCAGGCCCCAATAAGATGGTTATTTTGAGGTGCTAGCCTGCCATCTTCTCAGTCTTCGAGTCCCGGGTTAAAGCATCTTCCTTGCCTCAACAGTTTGTCTCTCGGATTCATTGGCCTGTTGTGCAGAAAGCAGAGTGAGATTTGACTCAGTAACAATGGGTATATATTGTCACCTTACTTATTTAACTTTTATGCAGAGTACATCATGAGAAATGCAGGGCTGGTTGAAGCACAAGCTGGAATTAAGTTTGCTGGGAGAAATATCAATAACCTCAGATCTGCAGATGACAATACCCTCATGGCAGAAAGCAAAGAGGAATAAAAAAGAGCCCCTTGATGAAAGTGAAAAAGGAGAGTGAAAAAGCTGGCTTAAAACTCAACATTCAAAAAAAGAAGATTATGGCATCTGGTCTCATCACTTCATGGCATATAGATAGAGAAACAATGGAAGCAGAGACAGACTTTATTTTCTTGGGCTCCAAAATCACTCCAGGTGGTGGTGGTGACTGCAGCTATGAAATTAAAAGACTCTTCTCCTTGGACGAAAACCTATGATAAACCTAGACAGCATATTAAAAAAGCAGAGACATTACTTTGCCAACAAAAGTCTGTCTAGTCAATGCTATGGTTTTTCCAGTAGTCATGTATGGATGTGAGAGTTGGACCATAAAGAAGGCTGAGCACCGAAGAATTGATGCTTTTGAACTGTGGTGTTGGAGGGGACTCTTGAGAGTCCCTTGGACTGCAAGGAGATCCAACCAGTCCGTCCTAAAGGAAATCAGCTCTGGGTGTTCTTTGGAGGGACTGATGCTGAAGCTGAAGCTCCCATACTTTGGCCACCTGACGCAAACAGCAGACTCACTTAAAAAGACCCTGAGGCTGGGAAAGAGTGAAGGCGAGAGGTGAAGGGGAATACAGAGGATGAGATGGTTGGATGACATCACTGACCTAATGGTCGTGAGTTTGAGTAAGCTCCACGAGATGGTGAAGGACAGGGAAGCCTGTGTGCTGTAGTTCCTGGGGTCACAAAGAGTTGGACATGACTGAGTGACTGAAAACCAACAGTGAGAACTCTAGTCTGCCTCTTTATCTCTGTGTACATATTATATATGAAGTACCTCTACTTCTAAAAGGCAATATCAATATTAAGAACGCTGAAAGAGAAAAGACAGTGTTGAAGAATCCAGAGTCACAAAACACACCTGGGAGGACACTCAAGACAGGGGAACTGGTTCCCAGCAAGGACCCTGATGATTTTGGAGGACTTGGTTCTATGCCCTCCGCTACATGACTGGTCATGTTAGTGATTATTTTTACAACATGCAGGTGCAGAAGAATTAACAATTACAATATGGTGGTGCAGGCGCTATCGTATATCTAACTGAGACTATCTGACCTTTACTTCCAATCTTTATTTGCCATCTGGGAGGGGGTTTCCTGGTTTTTCTTTAAGGATGGTTAGCAAGGTTCAGGAGAAGGCAATGGCACCCCACTCTAGTACTCTTGCCTGGAAAATCCCATGGATGGAGGAGTATGGTAGGCTGCAGTCTATGGGGTCGCAAAGAGTCAGACACGACTGAACGACTTCACTTTCACTTTTCACTTTCATGCATTGGAAAAGGAAATGGCAACCCACTCCAGTGTTCTTGCCTGGAGAATCCCAGGGATGGGGGAGCCTCGTGGGCTGCCGTCTCTGAGGTTGCACAGAGTTGGACACGACTGAAGCGACTTAGCAGCAGCAGAAAGGTTCAAGCCCAGTTCACCTCCTGCCTTAAAATGGCTGACAATCTTCAAGATGGAATCCCTCTTGCCCTCCTCCCAGCGGCCCCAACAACAATGTGGCCACAATATTCTTTAGATTCTGGAGAAAACTGGCTAAGAGAAAATTTCTTTTGAAATTATAAAAACAGTTATTTCTGCATATGCAAGTCAAACCCTCTAGCATGTTAAAAACTTGCCTAAAAAAAAAAAAAAAAAGCTTGAAGTTAACTCATCATGTCCTTGAGATACAGTCCTCATTGCCTTAGATTTAAAGCCAAAAAAAAAAAAAAGTAATAATAATGGGGGAAGGGAGGGGTGGGGGAAGGAAGTCTGGCTTACAGGCGACTGTTTCTGAATGGAGAAAGATACAGAAAGTAAAATGAAGTTTCATGGAAAGTGGAATCTATGAAAAGAATTTCGTCCATGGTACAAGTTTTATTAAGATGTTGTACTACCTTTGAAGTCTTCCATGGTTATGTTGCAGGAAGAGGGACTGACCGTTTCCAGTGTCCAAATGGGGTTCTTGTCTAACATTCAGAAATGAATTGTCCAAGGAGACACATGTGCTGACAAAGCAAGAGACTTTATTGGGAAGGGGCGCCTGGGTGGAGAGCAGCAGGCTAAGGGAACCCAGGAGGACTGCTCTGCCACGTGGCTCACAGTCTCAGATTTTATGGTGATGGGCTTAGTTTCTGGGTTGTCTTTGGCCAATCATTCTGACTCAGAGTCTTTCCTGGTGGCACACACATTGCTCAGCCAAGATGGACGTCAGGGAGAAGGATTCTGGGAGTTGGTTAGACACATGGTGTCACCTTCTGACCTTTCCTGTTCTCTTCCAGTTGGTGGTGGCTTATTAGTTCCATGTTCCTTACGGACCTCTTGTCGTAAAACAGCTCATGCAAATGGTTACATGGTTAGACAGTGCCTGGCCAGGGTGGGTGGTTTCCGTCAATGCACTTCCCCTAACAGTTACTTTGGCTAAGCGAATAATAACTGTTAGGTGGTTAGAATAGGGAAAAGGAGTCCAGAATGACGGTGGCTAAAAGATAAGGAAGGGAAAAGCCTGCAAAAATAGAACAAAGGAAGGTCGGAGGACCTGAGTGAGGACCTCAGGTAGAACAGACAGGACTCCTGGCTAGCCCAATTTGCATAGGGCAGGCCCAGGGGGAGGGAACATACAAAGAGGAGCTCTCTCCCCCGCACTCTCTCCCGCGCGCTGGGGCGCTCTTCTCTTCGCATCTTTGGGTCGACATGCCCTCAGCCTCGAGGATGGATTTTCCTATTTTCTAAATAAAATAGAGCTGTAACACGGAGCTGTAACACTGATTTGCCTAAGAGCTATAACACGGTCCATTTGAGACCTGAGAGCTATAACACAGTCTGTCCAAGACCCGAGAGCTGTGACACGCGGAGGGCTTTAATGTCCATCACTCCAAATCTTTGTTGTGACGAGACAGAACCGAGGAGTATACACTCGCCTGACATAACTATTGTTGTCAAACAGTCAGGGACACTTGGGTTTTCTTGGCCCCCTGATGAAAATCACTTTTATTTCATGGACTAAAGCCTTCTCAGGCTGAGAGACTAATGTCCTCACAATGAAAAAAAGATTTTTTTTGTTTCACTAAATGTTAAATTCCAGTCTTGTTAATTAAGGTTTGTGTTTGGCAAAGCTCACTTCCCCGTTAGTTCCTTGCTGTTGTGTTATATTGTTTAAAAATTTTCTTCAGCTATTATAGACCTAAGTTTGTTCCTAAAGCTTATCTCACTAATCTATCTTTGGATAGAGATCAGATGCCTTGTGACCTGCAACTGGAGAATTATACATTGTGAAAAAGACATAATTCAAAGGGCTATCATCAACCTGGACAGACTGTCATGGAGAAGGGTTAATTTGAAATTTACACTGCATCTGCTTCTGTGACTTTAATCCTTTTCTGTTATTATAAACATACATAATGCCCTGCCTGAGGGAGATAACCTGAGCAGCCCACCAGTGAAGGACTGTTAGAAGTGAAACTAACACATCCCCCTGCTTAAAGGCTTGCCCCATTCTAGGGGACTTTTGCAAGGATTGAATAATTTTACTTCATTTCCTCACCTCCCCCCCCTCCTATCTCGGATCCATAAAAGAACTGGCAACCAGGCCTTGACAAGACGGTTATTTTGAGACACCAGTCTGCTATCATTTTGGTCAGGTGGCTTTGAATAAAAAAGCTTCTTCCTTACCTCATCCCCTCATCTCTCAGATTCATTGGCCTGTTGTGTGGCAAGCAGAGCGAGCTTGGACTCAGTAACATTTTGGCTTAACCAGCCAGGATCCTTGCTGCTGGTGGCTAGCTGGCCCTGATCAGGGAGTATTGGGACCATTTGTCCTGAGGGTCTTTTCTTTAAGATTCTCTGTAGTGGCACCGGCTGCCCCCAGTGCTTGGCAGTTGAGACCAGGAACCAACAAACTTCCAAGAGTAGACTGTAGGGTAAGGGAGTTAGAGAAGGCCCTTTACAGGAACAGATCACCTTTAATGAGGCGAGAAGGGGCAGCAGTCAGATTAGTGAGCTGCTGCACTAACCCAAGAAAAGAGTCAGTATATAGAGGCATATATATGGAAAGCTACCGTCTTAAGGGGGCCTGTTCTCCAAGGTTGTTCGGAGTAGTTCTCTCTTAAACGGCTGGGGCAAGAAATTCTGGAGATAGGCCAAAGGCTGGACCGGCTGGGCGTAGGCTTGCCGTAGTCAACCTTAATGTCCTTTTTTTTTTCTTCTGGTGAGAGAGTTCTTTGTTTTGCATAAAATGGTGGGGAGGACCTGGAGGGGAGTTTTAACTCCAGGCTATTTTGAGCCATATAACTTTCCTTCATTGACGGACTCGATTTCATTTGTAGAGTAAGTCTACCCAATCCAATAGCCTATTCAGCCAGTTTGCTTGTTTCGATTGCCTGTTCGTGTTAAGAGCCTGCGGGCTCAATTTTGGAGGGTAAGTCACTCCAATGTGCACACGGGGAACATTCCCCACCCCCCATTTGTGTTTTTACTTTATGGGACAAAAATGGGAAATATTTCATCTATCCAGAAGGAAAGATCTTTGGGTTGCATATTAGATATGTTAAGATCAGAAGAGCAATTGCTCACAATAAAACAATCTGGCAGTCAGAAGAGCTGTACAAAGGTGAGGAACACTCTGATAGTGAACAGGCCCGCAGGCTTCCTTGAATGTGAGGCATCCAATTCTAACTTCCTCTACAGGAGCCCCGGATAACTTTGACAGTGGGGAACAAGTTGACTGACTCTGTGATAGACACTACTCTCCTTTGTGAATTAAAAGCTCAAATAACCTTTCCCCCAGAATAGCTTGACATCAGGGTCCCATTGGGGCCTTTTTTGACCTTGCCCACTCTGGGGAGCTTTGGCTTCCGTCTGGGGGCTTCGACTCCAGTTAGGCGTGTTCTCCCTGTGATGGGAAACTCCGTTTATAAGGCACTTTGGAGAAAGGTCACTGGTTTAATGGGACTGGAAAGTCATGTTAATGTGACTTTCCGGCTGGCTAGGTTTTGGTTTATTCTGGTTACTTTGGTAATGTGCAGACATCTGGTACCAACTGCTTACTCTAAGGCTTCCTCTAAGATTTTCTCATTTCTTCTCAAACCCTCTGCAAACAGGCGAGTGGCTGTGGAAACAAGTGAGGAACTCTGGCCAGAGTTACTCTCTGGTGTGTCCTAAAGGCCCACAGCCCACTGTGCCCCAGTAACTGCCACCCAAGTGGAGGATGTCCTGGCATGCTGCAGTCCATGGGGTCGCGAAGAGTCAAGAGACGACTGAGCGACTAAACAGAATTGCAGTAAGTGGTGGTCAAGTTGTAGTTACAGGAAATGTCCACAAGTCGGCAGCAGTTCTTCATACCCAGCTTTGGTTACTGGGGCAACCAGAGCCTTAGGGAAAGTCGGCTTCCTGGCTGCGAAATAGAGTGAAATGTGCCTGGGCTTGTGTCTCAGTATTTCTGCCCCCTAAAGTTTCACACCTTGTTTGCAGGCCCATTCCAACCGGGGCCACAGCACCCAATTGAGGGTTCTCAGGTGCCTAGAAGGATGCACTGGCAGGAAGGAGGCTTGAGCTGGGAACCTTCTCCCAAAGGTCCTTGAGGCCAGAGGCCCCAGATCCATCGTTTGTGTGCATCGGGTACTCTGGTCCCAGAGAGGTAACCAGACAGTACAGGTTTAAGAGGGAGCTCAACTAAGTGCGCCTGGTATGTCGACACCACCCCAGTGCAGCCATGGGACCCAAGCCTGCCCAGACTCCAGGGATGGGAGAGCAGCCCAAGTCAGGGAGGTCAGAGATAGTGCAATAGGGACTGCTTTTCTGTCCTTAACATTATGCCAACGTTACACTGGAGTATAGCTGATCTGCAGTGTTGTGCTCAGTGTACAGCCACCCAATTCAGGTATTATTTATCCATGGAATATCCTTTTTTTTTTTTTGCCATAGAAGGTTGAACAGCGTGCTGAGCATCAGGTCTTTGTGAATTATTTATCTCAGATACATTTTTCTGTATATACAACGGAGAAAGGAACAAAATAATTGCGGTAGATTATCTCTTAGAGATACAGATGTCTGTGTATAGGTAGTGATACAGATTTTTGTGTATATGTGGAAGGAAGGAAGACAGGAAGAGGACAATCCTTGGGGGTTATCTATTACAGATACAGGTTTCTATGTTTATGTTAGTCTGGAGATCCTAATTCAGTCTAGGCCCTTCACTTTTTTTTTTCCCCCTGGAACCCTTTGTTTGACTTTTAATTCTCTGAATCTCTTTTTGGATTGTAAATTTGTTGCCTTATTGGTCTATTTTTACTTTGCCTGGAAGGTGCCGCGCATACTATGGTCTCCATCTGCCTGCCTGACTACCCTTAGTGTGTGATCCTTCAAGGTCCATCCCTGTGGCTACCCGTGTCATAACCCCTAATTTCAGTGGCTGCTTTTTGTGGGTGAGAAATAGTCTTGTTGGAGCACTAAGCCCTCAGTGGAGATTCTGCCGGTTGTGTGTCTTGGCTATTGGATGTGGTGCCGTAGCATTGGTGTGTATGTGCCTTTGTCTCAGCGGTTTTCTTGGGATTTAGGCCCTGGTGTGGGAATTCAAATCCTAGGCTTTGTTCCCCCTGATAGTTTTTTTTTCCCCCCCAGGCATTCGGAGACTGTCCATTATACTGACTGCTCCTACAGATAGAGTAGGAGGTTCTTTTGCCTCTAGGCCCTCTCCCGCCTGTATTGTTTGTTAACTTGTGAAGATGTCTATTGTGACCGGTGGGTTTTGATATTTCATTGTCATTTGTTGACATTCCTACAGCAATTAGGGATGCTGAGCATCTTGTCCTGTGGCGGAGGTATGAGGTTTTTTTTTTCCTTAAAGGGTTTGAGGAAAATTTACCTTTGGCAATTGACTTCCTGAAAGTCAGTTGTATTTGGGATATATTTCTGCAATTCCCATCCCAGGACATTAATTACCTGAGGGTAGCTGTCATTACGGAGAAGGTGATGGCACCCCACTCCAGTACTCTTGCCTGGGAAACCCCATGGACGAAAGAGCCTGGTAGGCTGCAGTCCATGGGGTCGCGAAGAGTCGGACACGACTGAGCGACTTGACTTTGACTTTTCACTTTCATACATTGGAGAAGGAAATGGCAACCCACTCCAGTGTTCTCGCCTGGAGAATCTCGGGGACGGGGGAGCCTGGTGGGCTGCCGTCTATGGGGTCGCACAGAGTCGGACACGACTGACGCGACTTAGCAGCAGCAGCTGTCATTAACAGAACCTCAGGCCTTGTGAATCAGAGGCGGCAGTGAGTACTGGCGGTCGTATTGTAGTTATAGAGAATGTCCACAAGGTGGCAGCACTTTTTCATGCCCACCTCTGTTCCCTGGTAGCTCAGTTGGTAAAGAATCCATCTGCAATGCAAGAGACCCCGGTTCGATTCCTGGGTCGGGAAGACCCGCTGGAAAAGGGATAGGCTACCCACTCCAGTATCTTGGGGCTTCCCTTATGGCTCAGCTGGTAAAGAATCCACCTGCTATGTGGGAGACCTGGGTCCAATCCCTGGGTTGGGAAGATCCCCTGGAGAAGGGAAAGGCTACCCACTCCAGTATTCTGGCCTAGAGAATTCCATGGACTGCATAGCACGACTGAGCAACTTTAAAATCTTAAAAAAGGAATCTGTTTCCTGGGGCAACCAAAGCCTTAGGGAAAGCATGCTTCCTACCACTGTGAAATAGAGTGGAGTGTGCCTGAGCAAACACTTAACGGCTTGAGTCTCACTACTTTTTCCCCCTAAAGCATCACACAAACACCCTGTCCAGACTAATCCCTTCCAGATCCACTGCACCCTGCTGAGTGTGCTGAGGTGCTAGGAGGCTGCACTCTCAGGTAAGAGGCTTGAGCTGGGAACCCCAGCACCAGAAGAGGTTGGAGCTAGCTGACTCTTGCCTTCAAATTCCTCCAGGCTTTGACACCACATGGGACTCTCGTAACAACCAGAACATAGCAGACAGTGGATGTTTAAAAAGGGTCAGTGAATGGAGAAGGAAATGGCAACCCACTCCAGTATTCTTGCCTGGAAAAGTCCGTGGACGGAGGAGCCTGGTGGGCTGCAGTCCACGGGGTTACATGACTGAGCATGCAAGCATGAGGGTGGAGGGAGATGGGTTGGTAGAAAAAAAAGGGTCAGTGAAGGGCATCGTGTGGGGTGGGGTTACCACCCCAGCCCAGCAGTAGGACCGAAGCCTGCTCAGTTTCCAGCATGGGATAGTATCCAAGTCAGATTTCAGAGATAATAAAATGGGCATTGATTTTCTTTCCTTTTATTTAACATCATACAGTATAGACAAAATACAGTGTAGTGATTGTTGTCTGTGTATAGCCGCCTAATAGGGGTATTACATATCTATGGAGTATCTCGATTCTTTTTTTTATTTTTGCCATAGATTTTCTATCAGAGTGTTGAACATCAGCTTTCTGTGTATATGAGGAAGTTCAGTTCAGTTGCTCAGTTATGTCTGACTCTTTGCGACCCCATGGACTGCAGCACGCCAGGCATCCCTGTCCATCACCAACTCCCGGAGCTTGCTCAAACTCATGTCCATTGAGTCACTGATGCCATCCAACCATCCCATTCCCTGTCATTCGCTTCTCCTCTTGCCTTCAATCTTTCCCAGCATCAGAGTCTTTTCCAATGAGTCAGTTTTTCTCATCAGGTGGCCAAAGTATTGGAGCCTCAGTATGAGGAAGGAAGGAGATAAACGTTGCAGATTCTCTTTCAGAGATACAGATATCTATACGTGCATGACAGGCAGGCAGGAAGGTTGAACAGCGTGCTGAGCATCAGGTCTTTGTGAATTATTTATCTCAGATACAGAAGGAAGGAAGCAGATAATCCTTTGTTGTTGTTGTTAGTGGCTCAGGGACATCTGACTCTTTGGACCCCATGGACTGCACCATGCCAGCCTTCCCTGTCCTTCACTATACCAGAAACACTGATTTTTTTCAAACAAAAGATTTTTTTTTTTTTAAAAAGAGTTTATTATCTTGGAAAAATAGAACAAGTCTCTTTGGCAAACAATAGGCCAAACAAGAACAAGATGGTGGGGTAGGACATGCGCTCATCTTCTCCTGTGAGAACTCCAAAACTGCAACTCTCTGCTGAACAGCCATCAACAGGAGGATGTTGGATCCCACCAAAAAAAGATACCCCGCGTCCAAGGGCAAAGGAGAACCCCCAACAAAACGCAGGAGAGGTGAAATTGCGTGTAGAATCAAACCGCATACCCACCAGAGACGCTCATCAGAGGACTATGTGTTCATGCTCATCAAGTAGTTAACTTCTTCCATTCGGTGGGAGTTTCAGCATCTGTATAACAACTCAGGGAGTGCGCATCAGATACCATTAGCTCCGTACTTCAGAGAGGAGCTACCGCAGAGGATACGGGATGCGGTCTGTCCTGGGAAGGCCCTATAGGCTCCTGCTCTATTACACCAGGTGTCTGGGCTCAGCAGCTGGGGAAGGTGGGGCTCCCTCCTTGGTGTGGGGAGCAGCAGGATCACAGTCCTCTGAGGGGCCTCTTAGCCCCCAAGGTGAAATGGTGAGGCAGTGGATAGACAGATGCATCTGGTCTGGGAGAGGGATCCGGGCTGGAAATGTCACTGGAATCATCATCGGAAGGAAGAGGAAAGGCCGGGGTCAGGGTCGGGGGGCAGGTGGGTCACAGCCAACCCTGTGCAGGTGGTGGTGGTCCTGTTGGAAGCAACTCAGAGCCGGAAGGACTGGCCCCCAGAGGCACAGTCTCATTCTCTTATTCCTTTGTAAAACACTGTGTCAGAGTTTGAGACACCCTCAGAAGACTTCTGAGCCCAGTGCTGCTGTGGCTTCATCAAAGGGCCTCGGGCCACGCCCATATTCCCCCTGCAGATGAAGCCCATCAGGGCACGGGGCCCACAGACGTCAGGGAACCCCTGCCTTCTTCCAGCCAGCTGCTGCTCAGAGGCCCACACCCTCCCATTCTGGTTCCACCCCCAGAGCCTGAGAAGTCCCGTGTATAGACAGACCGCTCAGTCTTCGCGCTCCTGTTGCTGGACATTTCGGTGGACTCTATGCTTCCCTGAAAACAGGGGTGCACGTGTCATTTCAAATTCTGGTGTTCTCCAGATCTGAGCCCAGAAGGGGGGTTGCAGGATCCCATGGCTCCTCTGTGCATACTTTTTTCAGGAATCTCCATGCTGTTTTCCGATGTGGCTGCACCCTTGTGCATCCCCAGAGTGTACGGAGGATTCCATTTTCTCTACGTCTTCTGCAGCATTTATTCTTTGGAGATCTTTCTGATCATGGCCATTCTGACTGGTGTGTGTTGGGGGGGGAGGGGTGATTCCTCAGTGTAGATTTTATTTGCATTGATTCAGTAATGAGTGGGTCTTCCCTGGTGTGGCTCAGCAGTAAAGAATCTGCCTGCAATGCAAGAGATGCTAGAGATGTAGATTTGATCCCTGAGACAGGACGATCCCCTGGAGAAGGAAAAGCAACCCACTCCAGTATCCTTCCTGGAAAATTCCAAGGATAGAGGAGACTGGTAGGCTACAGTCCATGGGTTGCAAAGAGTCAGACATGACTGAGCAACTGAGCACAGTAATGAGTGAGGGGGTGTCTTTCCAGGTGGTTAACTCGTGTATAGCTAGACATACACATGTTCTTTTTCAGGTTCTCTTCGAATATAAATTATTACGGAGTGTTGAGGAGGGTTCCTTGTGCTATGCAGTGGGTTCTTGCGGGTGATTTTATGAAGAGTAGTGTGTTAATCTTGAAGAAGGAAATGGCAACCCACTTCAGTATTCTTGCCTGGAGAATCCCAGGGGCAGGGGAGCCTGGTGGGCTGCCATCTATGGGGTCGCACAGAGTCGGACACGACTGAAGCAACGTAGCAGCAGCAGCAGCAGCAGTGTGTTAATCTACTGTGGGGAAACAGTGGAAACAGTGTCAGACTTTATTTTTTGGGGCTCCAAAATCACTGCAGAAGGTGATTGCAGCCCTGAAATTAGAAGATGCTTACTCCTTGGAAGGAAAGTTATGACCAACCTAGACAGCATATTCAAAAGCAGAGACATTACTTTGCCAACAAAGGTCCGTCTAGTCAAGGCTGTGGTTTTTCCAGTGGTCATGTATGGATGTGTAAGTTGGACTGTGAAGAAAGCTGAGTGCTGAAGAATTGATGCTTTTGAACTGTGGTGTTGGAGAAGACTCTTAAGAGGCCCTTGGACTGCAAGGAGATCCAACCAGTCCATTCTAAAGGAAATCAGTCCTGGGTGTTCTTTGGAAGGAATGATTCCAAAGCTGAAACTCCAGTACTTTGGCCACCTCATGCGAAGAGTTGACTCATTGGAAAAGACTCTGATGCTGGGAGGGATTGGGGGCAGGAGGAGAAGGGGATGACAGAGGATGAGATGGCTGGATGGCATCACCGACTCAATGGATGTGAGTTTGTGTGAACTCTGGGAGTTGGTGATGGACAGGGAGGCCTGGCGTGCTGCATTTCATGGGGTCTCAAAGAGTCGGACACGACAGAGCGACGGAACTGACTGAGTGTGTTAATCTGAACCAGCTCATTTCTCACTGCCCTCCTCTTTTCCTCCTTGGGAACCATAAGTTTCTTCTTGAGAACCATAAGTCTGTGAGGTCATTTCTCTTTGGTAAAGAAGTTCATCTGTCTCCATTTTTATGGCATCACCTAGAAGTGATACCATATGATTCTTGTCTTTCCCTGTCTCCCCTGCTTCACTTGGAATGATCACCTCTACTTTCCTCCTTGTGGATGGAAGTGTCATTATTTGATCCTTTTTAATGACTGAGCAATATTGTGTTGTGTCTAGGTACCCCATCCTCTTCATCCGCTCATCTGTGTTCTGCGCTTGCTTTGCTTCCCTGTCTTGTTTGTGGTACCTAGTGCAGCTGTGATCATAAGGCTGCCGGTGTCTTCAAATTTTGGTTTTCTCCATATGTACACCCAGGTGTGGGATTGTTGGATCCTATGGTACTTCTATGCTTAGTTTTTTTTGTGTTTTTTTTTTTAAGAAACTTCATACTCTTTGGGCTTCCTTTGTGGCTCAGCTGATAAAGAATCCGCCTGCAATGTGGGAGGCCTCGGTTCAACCCGCTGGTTGGAAAGATCCCCTGGAGAAGGGAAAGGCTACCCACTCTAGTATTCTGGCCTGGAGAATTCCATGGACTGTATAGTCCATGAAGTTGAAAAGAGTCAGACACGACTGAATGACTTTCATTTTGACTTTCATACTCTGCCTAATGGATGTACCGATTTATATCCCCACCAAGAGTGCAGGGAAGTTCTCTTCCCTTCGCATCCTCTGCAACATGTTTGTTGGAGATTCTCTGAGATGGCCATTCTGGCAGGTGTGAGGTGATAGCTCATTGGGCTTTTGATTTGCCTTCCTCTAATAATTAGTGATGCTGAGCATCTTTTTAAGTGCTTAATGATCATGCATATGCCTTCTTCATGAAATGTCCATTGAGATCTTTGGTTCATTTCCTAGTTTTGGTTCATTTTATTTTTGATATTGAGCTGTTTGTATTTTTGATATTGAGCTGATTCTTTACGGGGATCTTTGTTTTGAAATATTTTTTTTCCCTATTCTGAGTGTGTTTTTCTTTCATCTAGGGTTTCCTTTGCTGTGAAAATGCTGCTAAGGTTAATTAGCTTTTGGCTTATTTTTTTTCTTTTTCAAACTTTCTCATTATGGTTTATTATAAGGTATTGAGTATAGTTCCCTGTGCTATACAGTAGGTCCTTGTTTATCCATTTCATATATAGTCATGTGTGTGTGTGTCAATCTCAAACTCTGTATTCCTCCCCCCACTCTTTCCCTTTTGGTAACCACAAAGTTTGTTCTTCATGCTTATGAGCCTATTTCTGTAATAAGTTCATCTGTATCATCTCTTAAAGACTCCACACATAAGAAATACCATATGATATTTGTATTTCTCTGTCTTGTTTATTTTACTTAGTATGAAAATCGCTAGGCCCATCCATGTTGCTGCAAATGGCAATGCTTCATCCTTTTTATGGCTGAGTAATATTCTACTGGGTATATATACCACATTACCCATTCATCTGTTGATGGGCATGTAGGTTGCCTTCAACTGGAGAAGGAAATGGCAACCCACTCCAGTGATCTGGCCTGGAGAATCCCAGGGACGGGGGAGCCTGGTGGGCTGCCGTCTATGGGGTTGCACAGAGTCAGACATGACTGAAGCGACTTAGCAGCAGCAGCAGCAGGTTGCTTTCATGTCTTGGCTATTGTGAATAGTACTGCTATGAACATTGGGATCCATGTATCTTCTCAAATGAGTGTTTTCATCTTTTCCAGATATATGCCCAGGAGTGGGACTGCAGGATCCCATGGTAGTTCCACTTTCGGTTTCTTAAGGAGCCTCCGTAACGATTCTCCACCATGGCTGAACCAGTCAGTGTGGGAGGGTTGCGTTTTCTCCACACCTCTCCAGCAGTTATTATCTGTAGACTTTTTAATGATGAAGCTGGGTTCCTTCTGAAGCGCCCTGGCCTCCAGGAAATAAACAGTAGGTGAAAAAGGCTGGTGCACAAAAGTACGTAGCACACGCCACTCCTTGTGTTAAAATGTGTGAAGCTGCTGTGGACTCAAAGTATGTGTCAGTATGTCTCCCTGAAATGTGTGTGTATATTGACACCCCAGCCCCCCAGTGTGGCTGCATCTGCAGACGGGCCCCCAAGAACGCCGTCAAGGTTAAATGAGGTCAAAAGGGAACTGATCCCCTAGAAGAAGCGTGTCCGAAGAGTCCCCAGAGAGCTCCCCTGCTCTCAGATCAAGGAAAGGCCACGTGAGGACGTGGTGAGGAGGCGGCTGAACCAAGCCTCCAGAAGTGAGCTCAGGCTGCAGCCTCCAGAACCAGGAGAGGTTCACTGCAGCCTCGGCGGCTGGGCCTCTGTTCTGTGGTGGCAGCGCAGGCAGAGTCATGAGATGGCTGTTTTCACAGAGAGGATGTTTCTAGCCTCCTCCGGGACTTGGCAGGTGTTACACAGTCCATCCTCCTGCACCTACTCGTGTTTGTATCTGTGCCTATGCAGATAGGTTCTCAGATGCCTCCCTTCAAGACACAGAGTCTCCCCTGAACGAGATGTGGAGGGGATGGCCTGAGACTTTTGAGTGGCTTGTAAAAGGCAACTCCCCAACCTCGCCTGCCATGTAGTAAGGAGGCTCAAGTCACACCTGAGAGGCCCACATGGGGAGCAGCCATGTGAGGGGGCCTCGCGGAAGCCCCAACACCTGCCCACCCCCACCCCCACCATGAAGCTGATGCCTCTGTTGCAACTTCGTGAGGGCCCCTCAGCCAGCACCCCTCAGACAGATCACTCTCAAACTCTCAACTGTGAGGTAATGTTTGTCCTAAGCCACCAAGTCAGAAGTAATGTTTAGGCAGCAAGAGATAAAAACACCATGCAAGTATCACCCACCACACATCTGAAATGATCAAACCATGTCTGCCAGCCCCTGGGAACCCCAGACCTGTGCAGTTCTGGCACTGAAGGGGTCCCCAGGTCACTGCACCCCAGCATGAGCACGTGCAGGCGGGCAGGTTTCAGAGCGAGGTTTAATGCCGTGTGCGTCTGAAAGGTTGCTGCTGAGCCATGAAAGACACTGGGATTCTTGGCCTCCAGAAGAGAAGAATTCAATCCGGGGCCAGAGACAAGACTTGATTGCTCACAGCTTTTGTGTAATAAAGTTTTATTAAACTATAAAAGAGAGAAAGCTTCTGAGATAGACATCACAAGGGGGCAGAAAGAGTGCCTCGTCACTAGTATTCAGTTCAGTCACTCAGTCATGTCTGACTCTTTGCGACCCCATGAATTGCAGCACACCAGGCCTCCCTGTCCATCACCAACTCCCAGAGTTCACGCAAACTCACATCCATTGAGTCGGTGATGCCATCCAGCCATCTCATCCTCTGTCATCCCCTTCTCCTCCTGCCCCCAATCCCTCCCAGCATCAGAGTCTTTTCCAATGAGTCAGCTCTTCGCATGATATGGCCAAAGTACTGGAGTTTCAGCTTTAGCATCAGGCCTTCCAAAGAACACTCAGGGATGATCTCCTTTAGAATGGACTGGTTGGATCTCCTTGCAGTCCAAGGGACTCTCAAGAGTCTTCTCCAACACCACACTTCAAAAGCATCAATTTTTTGGCACTCAGCTTTCTTCACAGTCCAACTCTCACATCCATACATGACCACTGGAAAAACCATAGCCTTGACTATATGGACCTTTGTTGGCAAAGTAATGTCTCTGCTTTTCAATATGCTATCTAGGTTGGTCATAACTTTCCTCCCAAGGAGTAAGCGTCTTTTAATTTCATGGCTGCAATCACCATCTGCAGTGATTTTGGAGCCCCCAAAAATAAAGTCTGACACTCTTTCCACTGTTTCCTCATCTATTTCCCATGAAGTGATGGGACCGGATGCCATGATCTTCATTTTCTGAATGTTGAGCTTTAAGCCAACTTTTTCATTCTCCTCTTTCACTTTCATCAAGAGGCTTTTTAGCTCCTCTTCACTTTCTGCCATAAGGGTGGTGTCATCTGCATACCTGAGGTTATTGATATTTCTCCCAGCAATCTTGATTCCAGCTTGTGTTTCTTCCAGTCCAGCTTTCTCATGATGTATTCTGCATATAAGTTAAATAAGCAGGGTGACAATATACAGCCTTGACGTACTCCTTTTCCTATTTGGAACCAGTCTGTTGTTGCATGTCCACTTCTAACTGTTGCTTCCTGACCTGCATATAAGTTTCCCAAGAGGCAGGTCAGGTGGTTTGGTATTCCCATCTCTTGAAGAATCTTCCACAGTTTATTGTGATCCACACAGTCAAAGGCTTTGGCTTAGTCAATAAAGCAGAAATAGATGTTTTTCTGGAACTCTCTTGCTTTTTCCATGATCCAGCAGATGTTGGCAATTTGATCTCTGGTTCCTCTGTCTTTTCTAACTCCAGCTTGAACATCTGAAAGTTCATGGTTCACGTATTGCTGAAGCCTGGCTTGGAGAATTTTGAGCATTACTTTACTAGCACGTGAGATGAGTGCAATTGTGCGGTAGTTTGAGCATTCTTTGGCATTGCCTCTCTTTGGGATTGGAATGAAAACTGACCTTTTCCAGTCCTGTGGCCATTGCTGAGTTTTCCAAATTTGCTGGCATATTGAGTGCAGCACTTTCACAGCATCATCTTTCAGGATTTGAAACAGCTCAACTGGAATTCCATCACCTCCACTAGCTTTGTTCATAGTGATGCTTTCTAAGGCCCACTTGACTTCACATTCCAGGATGTCTGGCTATAGATGAATAATCACACCATTGTGATTATCTGGGTCATGAAGATCTTTTGTGTACAATTCTAACAGTGGAGTTATATACTTTTAATTAGTTATTACAGTGAATCGAAAGAATGTCTGGAGGTTGTAAAGACCTTACTCCCATAATTTACATTTTAAGATAACAGGATTAGCCAGAAGGCTTTTTCTAGAATCTGTCCTCAAGCAGGATACATTATTATTATATAATCCTAAGGAATGGCTTAAAGCTCAACATTCAGAAAACGAAGATCATGGCATCCGGTCCCATCACTTCATGGGAAATAGATGAGGAAACAGTGTCAGACTATTTTGGGGGGAGCTCCAAAATCACTGCAGATGGTGACTGCAGCCATGAAATTAAAAGACGCTTACTCCTTGGAAGAAAAGTTATGACCAACCTAGACAGTATATTCAAAAGCAGAGACATTACTTTGCCGACTAAGGTCCGTCTACTCAAGGCTATGGTTTTTCCTGTGGTCATGTATGGATGTGAGAGTTGGACTGTGAAGAAGGCTGAGCGCCGAAGAATTGATGCTTTTGAAGTCTGGTGTTGGAGAAGACTCTTGAGAGTCCCTTGGACTGCAAGGAGATCCAACCAGTCCATTCTGAAGGAGATCAACCCTGGGATTTCTTTGGAGGGAATGATGCTAAAGCTGAAACTCCAGTACTTTGGCCACCTCATGCAAAGTGTTGACTCATTAGAAAAGACTCTGATGCTGGGAGGGATTGGGGGCAGGAGGAGAAGGGAACGACCGAGGATGAGATGGCTGGATGGCATCACGGACTCAATGGACGTGAGTCTGAGTGAACTCCGGGAGCTGGTGATGGACAGGGAGGCCTGGCGTGCTGTGATTCATGGGGTCCCAAAGAGTCGGACACGACTGAGTGACTGAACTGAACTGAAGGAATGTAGAGGGAAAAAAAACATTTGTCCTTTCCTCCTCCTTGAGAATTCCAGACCCCTCTCTCCTTGGGGACCCCCAGACTTCTTATCAACCTGCCTAGGAATTGACTCTCTCATGTCCACACACCAAAGCTATTCCCACCAACAGAGGAAATGAACTCGTGCCAGATCCTTCCTAGAGTCCATCCAGAGAGCCTGGGCTGTTCCAGATGCAGACGGCAGGAGGCAGCACCAGCAGACAGCGCAGGGGCCTGAAGGGGTGAATTAATCAGTCATCCCTCTTGAACTTGCCATTGACATAGGGCACCCAGTCCAAAATCAGCTGCCAGTCAGTGGCCCACACCAGCCCCACGGTGCCCATGGCTCCCCTCGTGCTCGCTGGGGGGGACCCGGTCTCTGGCCAGCCAGTGGTAGCGTGGGCCCAAGAACCTAGTCAGCATCGCGGTGCCATCCCAGCTCAGGGTGTCTGTTTGGCTTATTTTTGTTTTATTTTTTGTTACTCCAAGATGTGGATCCAAAATGAACTTGCTGTGGTTTACAACAGCGTTTTCTGCCTATATTTGCCTCAAGGGTTTTAGAGTGTCCGTCCTCATACTAAGATCTGTAAATTATTTGAGTTTATATGGTATTAGAGAGTGAGAAATGGACTATTTCCTGCTATATCAGTAAAAAAGGATGTCAACAGTTCAGTTCAGTCGCTAAGTCATGTCTAACTCAGCACATCAACAGTTCAGTCGCTCAACATGTGTCCAATGTGCAGCCCAGAGGACTGCAGCACACCTTCCCTGTCCATCACCAGCTCCCGGAGCTTGCTCAAACTCATGTCCGTTGAGTTGGTGATGCCGTCCAACCGTCTCATCCTCTGTTGGCCCCTTGATTGAAAGATGCATTCAATCTTTCCCAGCATTAGGGTCTTTTCAAATGAGTCAGTTCTTCCCATCAGGTGGCCAAAGTACTGGAGCTTCAGCTTCAGCATCAGTCTTTCCAATGAATATTCAGGACTGATTTCCTTTAGGATGGACTGGTTTGATCTCCTTGCAGTCCAAGGGACTCTCAAGAGTCTTCTCCAGCACCACAGTTCAAAAGCATCAGTTCTTCGGTGTTCAGCTTTCTTTATGGTCCAACTCTCACATCCATACATGACTATTGGAAAAACCATAGCTTTGACTAGACAGACCTTTGTTGGCAAAGTAAAGTTTCTGCTTTTTAATATGCTGTCTAGGTTGGTCACAGCTTTTCTTCCAAGGAGCATTGTCTTTTGATTTCATGGCTGCAGTCACCATCCACAGTGATTTTGGAGCCAAGAAAATAACGTTTGTCATGTTTCCATTGTTTCCCCATCTATTTCCCATGAAGTGATGGGACCAGATGCCATGATCTTAGGTTTTTGAATGTTGAGTTTTAAGCCAGCTTTTTCACTCTCCTCTTTTACTTTCACCACGAGGCTCTTTAGTTCTTCTTCTCTTTCTGCCATAAGGGTGATATCATCTCCATAAGTAAGGTTATTGATATTTCTCCCAGCTTCTGCTTCATCCAGCCTGGCATTTCGCATGATGTACTCAGCATAAAGTTAAATAAGCAGGGTGACAATACACAGCCTTGACGTAGTCCTTTCCCAATTTGGAACCAGGCCATTGTTCCATGGTTCCACTGAACTATTCTAGCCATTGCTTCTTGACCTGCATACAGATTTCTCAAGAGGCAGACCAGGTGGTCTGGTATTCCCATCCCTTTAAGAATTTTCCACAGCTTGTTGTGATCCACAGTCAAAGGCTTTGGTGTAGTCAATGAAGCAGAAGTAGACATTTTTCTGGAACTCTTTTGCTTTTTTCTATGATACAATGAATGTTGGCAATTTGATCTCTGGTTCCTCTGTCTTTTCTAAATCCAGTTTGAACATCTGAAAGTTTTCGGTTCACATACTATTGAAGCCTTGCTTGGAGAATTTTGAGCATTACTTTGCTAGCGTGAGAGATGAGTGCAATTGTGTAGTAGTTTGAACATTCTTTGGCATTGCCTTTCACTGGGATTGAAGTGAAGATTGACCTTTTCCAGTCCTGTGGCCACCACTGAATTTTCCAAATTTGCTGGCACACTGAGTGCAGCAGTTTCACAGCATCATCTTTTAGGCAAATGCCAACCGATATCATAGTCATCAGCAATTGCAGCCCTCCAGTGTGAGCTGGTGAGCCCTCAGGGAACTCAGGAAGGAGAAGAATATCTGCTTTCTAGCAGCCATCAGACTGCAGACACTCCCTAAGGTGAGCCCGGAAGAAAGGAAGCTCAGGATGTGAAAAAAGGATGCTGGCCCCAGATAAGTGAGGTGCATATAAAAGGAATGATTTCAGTGAGTCTAACTCTTGCATCTTCCCATACACAGGAAAACACTAAATTCCTTGACTCAGGATATCTGGTTTTCTTTAACAATAATCTCTTGCTATTCAGACTACCTGCCCTTTGTTACAAAGTTCTGGGTAACCTGGCTCCTTCCCTCACCTCCTGAGAGCAGTTCTCTCAGGGTTAGCTGAGATGGTGTCTCCTGGGCTTGAAGACCTAAAAATTCCCACCGAGTAAAACATAACTCTCAAATTTTAGGTTGTGAATATTTTTTAAGTCGACAGGAATACTGTAATTTCATTCCCATTTTCATTGTTTAAGGAACCTTCACACTGTCTCCATGGGCTTCCCAGGCAGCGCTACTGGTAAAGAACCCACCTGCCAAAGCAGGAAACATGAGATGCAGGTCTGATCCCAGGGTGGCCAAGATTCCCTGCAGGAGGGCATGGCAACCCACTCCACCATTCTTGCCTGGAGAATCCCATGGACAGAGGAGCCTGGCAAGCTACACTCCACAGGGTCAAAAAGAGTCGAACGTAACTGAAGTGACTTAGCACACAGACATACTGTCTCCATAGTGGCTGTTCCCAACTGACATTCCAGCATTGATGGAGGAGGGTTCTCATTTCTCCACAACCACTCCAGCCTTGATTCTTTGTAGAGTGCTTGACAATTGCCATTCTGGACCGGTGGGAGGTGATACCTCATTGTAGTTTTGATTTGGATTTCTCTAATATTTAGCAAAGTTGACAGCATTTCCTGTGATTTTTTTTAAGAGTATGAGTGAAACATCCTGCAATTGACTCCTGAACGTCTGCCCTATGTTTTGATGAACACTGCTAGAACATTGTTTGAAGGCTGGTGTTGTTTACTCACAACCCCATGGGCCTTCTGAATATTAAGCGTCCATCAGCACAGCTTTCAACGCTGTTGTTATGGAAAACGGCCACAAGGAGGCAGCATTTCTTCATGCCCCTTTTTTCCTTTTTCTTTCTGTGCAATTTCATTTTGATCTTATATTGGAATAGAGCTGCTTTCTAATGTTGTGTACAGGAGCTTAATTAAGTTATGCATAAATGCATACATATTTTTTTCAGGTTCTTTTCCCATATACAGAAGATCCTAAAAAGTACCAAGAAACTAGAATCAGAGAAGAGAATAAAAATGCAGCAAGAGGTGGTGGAAAAGCAAAAGTGAAGTCGCTCAGTCGTGTCCGACTCTTCGGGGCCCCATGGACTGCAGCCTACCAGGGTCCTCTGTCTATGGGATTTTCCAGGCAGGAATACTGGAGTGGGTTGCCATTTCCTTCTCCACAGGATCTTCCTGACCAAGGGATCGAACCTGGGTCTCCCTCATTGTAGGCAGACGCTTTGAGGGCAGAAGCTTTTACCATCTGAGCCACTAGCGAAGTCACCCTGAGCCACCAGGGAAACTAATGTAAAATCCAAGAAATGTAATCCTGTAGAAGCAGCGCTCTACAAATTTAAAGCACGAAAACTGGATTCCAGAATTCCTTACAGTGGGCACATTTTCCCTAATAAGCTGCCAGAGAAGCCACCCACTGTGCCTATTGGCTTTGATTTTGAAATGGAGAACAGAACCAAACAGAGAAAAGCAGAGAGGGTATTAGAAGATAAACACTTTAAATTTATGCGAAGCCTTGCCCTTATCTATCTTGTTAGGTGTTGTGGGTGTTCCTAAAAAGAAAGCAATTCCACTCACTGTCCCAGGACTCCTGCCTTTATTCGGAGGAAGAGAACCCAAAACCCACCCAAGAAGACGAGGATGAGGAGAAGCCAGGAGTGATAAGAGCTCAATAATTACCCCATGACAGAGTACCTTTTAAGCCCAAAATCCCAGTGAGGAGAACTGTGGAAGCATGCCCTTTCTCTTTTGATTCAAAAAAGTCACTTACAGAAGGAGCAGAAAATAAAACAACTGCAGAAAGAGGAGTTGCCTACGTTCTAGGTGCTTCCTTCACCTCATTCTCCTACCATTAACCTGCAGGAGACGATAAAGGAAACAACTCAGATGGAGCCTTCTGCTTGGAGCCTGGCAGAAGAGGCACCTGAAGGCACAGACCTGGGTTCTCTCCTTGCCCCAGTGACAAGAAGCCTCCTCCTGATGTGATGGAAAGAGTGACTCTGGTTCCTGGATGGTGTCTGTAGCCAAATCTAGCAGTGGAGTCGCCTGGAGAACTTGGGTAGTATCCACATAGTCAAGGGCCACTCACTTACAGTAATTTGTGTTGCTTCCATCCTCCTCCTCTTTTTTACATATGTCAGAATATATAGTTGATTTAGTTTGTAATTTAGTCACTTAAAGTATAATTTTTGCTGCTTTTATCCTTCACTTTTTATATTTAAATTTAAAAATAAAAATACTGGCTTTAGTTTGTAGTTTATGTCTGATTCTTTCCTCTTCTCTGTGCAAAATGGATTTAGAGTTAAGGAGCCCTTTGCTCTGAGGAGGGAGTCTCGTTATCCGCCTGATGAGGAAGAGACTTGACTGATGTGTCCCTCACCGAGGCTGTCTGCCAACTTCAAGCGGAACTGCTGTTCAGGCGCCTTCTTCCCTTGTTGGGAATGCTGAGCAGGATATGCTTTAAGTCCTCCTGTGACCTGGGCTGGAATCAATATGTTCGTCTTACTGAAAATTTAAAAAGGCAGTTCCGTACTCCTCTCAACAGTGATTCTTAGCGCTTACATCTCATCAGCTCTGTACGTGTTCACAAGGAGACGTGATTTCTACATGACCTACTCCTGTTGGCTAGAATAACCAGAGCCTTAGGGTTACTCCTAGTACATGGTTTCTTCTGGCACATGCCAGAAGCCTGTCTCATCAGTCCCTGTTTTTTGTTTTTTTTTTTTTTTAAGAAACTTAATGTTTACTTCTTTTGGAGGATAGCTGACTTACAATGTTGTGTTTGTAAGTGTAGAGATTCTGCATCTGAAGGAGTCTTTTGGGCCTAGAAAAGAAAACAACAGTTTCAAAGGCCCTTGCTGAATCATCTAACTTCGGAGAAAACAAAACAGAACTTTAGGTCACACTCTGATGCTCCAGGCCAGTTACATCTATCTGGGACTTATCACCCCCTGTCCAGAAACCTTCCACCCCCTACACCTGCCCAGAAGACTTATCACCCCCTCTCCAACTACAAATGCCATCTCAACTAAAGAATACCCAAAACATCCCGCCTGATTAATGTTTCCCTTATCGCTTCCACAAACCTCCCTATAAATATGGAGCCTCCCTGATCCCTCTCGGCGCTCAGCCTGGCCGTTAGGCCGACTGTCACCCCTCCTTGCCTGAAAAAGGTAACCTACTTCTGTTGAGGTCGTCTTTCCTCTTTCTGCCTCGCCCGAACTATACCTTACAGCATCAGTTATCCCCATAAACATATTGATTCCCTTTTGTTTTCTTCCACATACACGTTATTATAGAGTGTGTAGTACACTACCCTTTCTAAAGGAGGTCCGTGTTGGTTCTATATTCTATATGTATTTGTGACTGTAAATTAATCCCAACCTCCTAATTTATCCCTTCCACCCACTACTCCCCTTCAGTAACCATGTTTGTTTCCTAAGACTGTGCCTGTTTTTTGCTTTTATAAAATAGCTCATTGATATCAGTTTCATCTTCTGAAGCACTTCACTTACTACGATTGTTCTAGATTAATATATGGTTGTTTTAGATTATTCCTGTAAATGGCATTATTTTTTTCCTGGCTGAATCATATTCCATTCTATGCATACATGACTTTTTAATTCATTCATCTGTCCATTTTGGTTACTTTCATGTCTCAGCTGTTGTAAACGCTGCTGCAGTGCATTCTTGTTACATCTATCTTGAAAAACCGAGACAGTCCCCATGAGACACTCAGTCCCCATTCCCCTCCCTCAGCCTGGCACCTACCATCCTGTTTTCCATGTCTAGGGAGCCGACTGCTCTAGGGACCTTCTATGAGTGGACTCAAACGTCATTTGTTCTCCTGTATCTAGCTTATGTCACCGAGCATAATGGCCTCAGGCTTCATCCAGGCTGTAGCCTGTGTTGGAACTGCCTTCCTTTCATGCGGGACGTTCACGGTCTGCTTGTCCATTTTTCTGTGGAGGAAACATGGAATATCTACATTCATCTCTCATGTCTTATAATGTTTGTGGAACAATTCAGAAAGTCCCATGACCCAAAAGTCATTCATCATTAACTACTTTATAGGCTCTTTTATTTTGAAATCCACCAAAGCTCAGAAGAAGGGAAGAATGTATATGAGCTTCACCTGTGTTTCAGTTCAGTCGCTCAGTCGTGTCTGACTCTTTGCCACCCCATGAATCGCAGCACGCCAGGCCTCCCTGTCCATCATCACCTGTGTTTAGGGTATCCATTCTATTCCTGGTGTGTGCTTTGCGTGTGCGCGCGCCTGTTTGCGGACATGTGCTGTACGTGTGCATGGTGCTGTGTAGGTGCGCAGTGGCATATGTGTGCGGGGCGGGCGGGGAGCTGGGAGTGGGTCATGGGCTGTGGGCTGGGGGCCCGAGGTGGACAGGCGGGCGCAGCTGGGAGCTCCCCGTGGGTTCGCTGCTCTGATGGAGTCTCTGCCCCACCTCTTTCCGCATTCCTGCTTCGATGCAGCGCGGTGCCCTGTGGGCGTCAGCCCCAGCACGAAGTCACCTGAGTGGGAGCCTGGGAGGTGTCAGCCCCCCTTGCCCCCACCCTGCGGGGAAGCAGGACCTGAGCGCGCTGCATCCCTAACTGACCATCAGGATAGTCGGACCCGCTCTTCTGGCCCGACCCTGCAAGACTGTCCTTCCTGGGCGCACGGGGCAGCGCCTCCTGCCGGAAGCCTGGGACGCTGCAGCCGGGCCACTTCCGGTCCGTCCTTGCAGGACACTGGGCTGCGCTCCACGAAGTTCCTGGCTGTCCCCTGGGCCCTGACCACCGCGTGACTGCAGAACCTGGTCACAATTTTGTTTTGCCCGTTGAAATGTTTAGTGACAAAGCTTTTGTTCCTTTTCCTGATGTGGGTGAAGTGTGGAGCCCAGTGATGATTTCTTCAAGAAAGGCACATCCTAGTTCCCACACGCGGGTGAGCCCCCTGTCCAAAGATGAGAGACCCCAGGTGTGCCTCCTGGGAGCGCAGCCCTAAGCTGCTTTGAACCTGACCAAGTTCTGTCTACGTGGTAGATTCTCCAAGTCCAGTCTACACTGATTACGTTTAGATGAGACCGTGTTCTTCTACAATGAGGACATTTACACCTGACTGGGTTCTCTATGCAGTAGGACGTGGAGACCTGGGGAGAGACCCGGCCTGGCCTCTGTCCTGGAAAACTTCGTGCCTGCGTCTGAATGTCAGTGCTCAGATGTCTGGGGTCTGGAGCTGAGGTGGGTTTCTCTGGGTAACCGTGGGGTTCCATGGGCGCTCCCAGGGGTCAGTGCTGAGGCAGGGGTCTTAGTCTTTCCCTCTGACGAGTTCACCTTCCCTGGGGCTCGTTGAGACACCTCAGGCAGGCCACCTGGTTGTTGCTGTTCAGTCTCTGAGTCGTGTCCAACTCTTTGTGACCCGATGGACTGCAGCACGCCAGGCTTCCCTGTCCTCCTCTATCTCCTGGTGTTTGCTCAAACTCAGGTCTGTTGAGTCGGTGATGCCATCCAACCATCTCTTCCTCTGTTGTCCCCTTCTCCTCCTTCCTTCAATCTTTCCCAGCATCCAGGTCTTTTCCAGTGAGTCAGCTTTTCCCATCAGGTGGCCAAAATATTGGAGCTTCAGCTTCAGCATCATTCCTTCCAATGAACACCCAAGACTGATTTCCTTTAGGATGGACTGGTTGGATCTCCTTGCAGTCCAAGGGACTCTCAAGAGTCTTCTCCAACACCACAGTTCAAAAGCATCAATTCTTCAGCGCTCAGCTTTCTTTATGGTCCAACTCTCCCATCCATACATGACTACTGGAAAAACCATAGCTTTGACTAGATGGACCTGGCTTGTTTACACACTGGGGGCCCGCCGACCGCAGCCATGGTGTCCTGACTAAGGGGACGTGTGACCCCAGGTGGGGGTGTCTGGGGACTGTGTGAGTCTCACCCCATCCCTGTGGGTCAGAATCATGTGCAGAGGGAGACCATACACACAAAACTAAAAAAAAGGGAAGAATACATGTGAGCTTCACTAATGTTAGGAATTAATGCTTTACAATATCATTTTATACAGACCTGTGCCTATTCCCTCTTTACCCCTGCAAGATTCCCCATCCCTGGGACTCCTGGAGACTCCTCAGGTGAGCTACCTGGTAATTATTCCAGTTCACCAGCACGAGCATGACAAGAAGAGAGCAGGTTTACCTGGGCAGTTGATTGCAGGGCACATGGATCAGGTAAAAAGCCAGTGGGCAGCAGGTGAGGTGCTGCTGTTATCTCCTTCCAGTAGACTGTCCATACTCAGCAGAGACCAGACCTGTCCCTTGTCTTCCAGCCCAGCATCTGGTGTGTTTTCACAGCACCTCAGCCAGACAAGAAAAGACTGAGACTGCCAGAACCAAGGTAGTGTGTTCAACATTATCATGACAGCTGTAAAAACAGCTAATATCACATAGAACCAGAGAGAAGAGAGGAGGACTTCTCTGGGGGAAGGAGACTGACCCGACACTCCTATCTACCAAGCCACGAGGTTACAGGAGCTCACTTGTTTCCACCATAGGGGCTCAACCAGCAGAGACCTGGTGTCCTAACCAAGGGTCTTGCCACCCCAGGTGCAGGGTCTGGGAGGGGGGTCACCCTAGAGACTGTGGACATGTGACCCCAGGTTCAGGGTCTGGGGAGGTGGGGTCACCCTGGAGACTGTGGACATGTGACCCCAGGTGGGAGACCTGCAAAGGTGGGGTCACCCGGAGACTGTGGACATGTGACCCTAGGTACAGGGTCTGGGGAAGGGGGTCACCCTGGAGACTGTGGACGTGTGACCCCAGGTGGGAGACCTGCAAAGGTGGGGTCACATTGGAGACTGTGGACCTGTGACCCCAGGTACAGGGTCTGGGGAGGGGGTCACCCTGGAGACTGTGGACGTGTGACCCTAGGTACAGGGTCTGGGAAAGGGGGTTCACCCTGGAGACTGTGGGCGTGTGACCCCAGGTGCAGGGTCTGGGGATTGTGTGGGTCTCCCTCCACCCACGTGGGTCCAGATCCTGCACCTGGAGACCTCATATGTGCTCTTTACCTCAATGTGTCTTGTCCCCTCTGAGATTTCCAGCATCTGAATTGAGGAGTTGCCCTGACTAGCCTTGGTCCTTTTTCTTCTCTCCATGTGGTTGCATTCACACGAGGTAGGCACCTTTGAGTGAGTTGCTGCTGTGCATTCCACTGAGTGACAGCTTTCGGTGGTGCCATATTAATATCGTAGCATGTTGTATATCTAATTCATAGGGTCACCACTGTCGGGAGACCTCTAGACCGAGTTCACGTAATTTATTTTATAATTTATTGTTGTTTTATATTGGGGTAGAGTTGATCCCCACTGTTTTGTTTGTTTTAGGTGTACATGAACTTGATTCAGTTATGCATAGATGTGTATCTATTCTTTCTCTGTTTTTTTCCTCATATAGGTTATTACAGATTGTTCAGCAGAGTCCTCAGTTCTATTCAGTAGGCCCTTTTTCATTATCAACTTGATATATGCTAGTGTGTATATTTTCACCCCAAACTCTTATCTGTCCCTTCTTTCCTTTGATAATCATAATTTGGTTTTCTCAGTCTGTGAGTCTGTTTCTATTTTATAAACTAGTTCAGTGGTATGAACTTATAGATCCCACCTGTATGTGGTATCTTAGGATATTTGTCCTTTCCTCTCTGAAAAGTATTTGTAGTATGATGGTTTCTCGGAATATCCACGCCCCTGCCAGCATCCTTATTTCGTTCTGTTTTATGGCCGAGTAGCATTCCAGTGTACGATGCACCACATAGTCTTCATTTTTCCGTCAATGGACATTTTGGTGGATTCTGTGTCTTGACTATTGTAAATAGTGCCGCCCTGAAAATCAAGGTGCACGTGTCGTTTTGAATGGTGGTTTTCTCCGGACCTAAGTGAGGAATGGGATTGCAGGATCATATGATACCCCTGTGTTTAGTGTTTCAAGGAATCTCCGTGCTGTTTTCCTGGCTTTACCATTTACATTCCCGCCGAGACTGAGGAAGGGTTTTATTTTCTGTACATTCTCTGCAGTAATTATTCTTTGTAGGTCTTTTCGGTGGTGACCATTGTGGCCAGTGTATGCGAGGTATCACCTTGTAGTTTTGTTTGGCATTGGTTTAATAATTACTGATGTGGACTCTCTTTCCATGTGCTTTTATAATCTGGTTTCTTGAAAGCTGGCCCTGTTTGGAATTTTTTTTCCAGTGATTTACCCCAGGACATTTCTTGAGGGCAGGTGCCATTTACCTGCCCTCTCAGACTGTCATTTACAAGCCTTCTCGGACTTGTGACTATTATGAGCCCTTTAGCATCTGTTTTAAGGTGTATATATTGATCTGAACCAGTTAATTATTCCCTGTGCCTCCGCCTTTATTTTTTGGTAACCATGAGTTTCTTTTCTAAGTCTACGAGGCTGTTTCTCTTTTGTAAAGAAGTTTATTTGTATCCATGTTTAGATTCCACAGAAAGTAACATCCTATGCTTGTCCTTCTCTATCTCACTTACTTCACTTAGTATCATCTCTAGGTTCTTCCCGGCATTATTTCATCCTTCTTTAGGTCTGAGTAATACTGCGTTGTGTACATGTACCCCATTTTCTGCCTTCATTCATCTGTCCTGGACACTTCAGTTGCTTCCGTGTCTTGGTTGTTGTACCTAGTGCTGCCGTGATCTCTTGGTGCAGGCGTTTTTTAAAATTTTGTTTTCTCTGCATCTGTGCCTAGGTAAGGGACTGCTGGGTCAGTGGGTACTGCTGTGTTTAGTTTTTCAAAAACTTCCATAATGTTCTGCCTAGTGGGTGTACTGACTTACATTCCCCCCAACAGTGTAGGAGGGTTCCCTTTTCTCCACACCCTCTGCAGGCTTGATTGTTGTAGGGTTTTCGATGTGGCCATTCTGATCAATGTGAGGTGATACCTTGTACATTTGATTTGCCTTTCTCTCAGAACTAGTGATGCTGAGCATCGTTTCGTGTGCTTTATGGCCACCTCTATGACTTCTTTGGAGAAATGTGCATTTATTCTTTGGCTGATTTTTTATTGTGTTGTTTGTTTTTTTTGATATTGAGCTGTACTAGTGGTTTGTATGTGCTGAGAAATTTCCTATAGGTTTCTTTGTTTGCAAGAATTTTTTTCCATCTGAGGGTTGTTTTTTTCTTTCACTAATAGTTTCCTTTGCTGTGCAGATGGTTTTAATGTTTATTAGGTCCCATTTGTTTGTTTTTGTTTTCTTTTCATGATTCTATGAAGTGGATCAGAAAAGAACTTGCCACATTTTTATGTCAAGGTATGTGCTCTTTTCCTCAAGAGTTTCATAGTGTTTGTCCTTTTATTTAGTCTTTAACCTATTCTGAGTTTATTTTTGTGTATGGTGTTAGGGAGCATTCTAATTTCATTCTCATTTTCATCCTAAGGAACTGCCCTGTGTCCTCCACTGTGGCTGCTCCCGATTTCCATTCCCAGCATCAGTGTAGGAGGTTCCCTTTGCTCCACACCCTCTCCAGCATTTATTGTTTGTAGTCTCCTCCTGTGGCCATTGTGACTGGTGTAAGGTGATACCTCCTTGAAGTTTTGATTTGCATTTCTCTCATGTTTAGTGATGTTGACGTCTTTACGTGTGATTTTTTAAAACTGTGTGAGTTAAACTTACTTATTCAAATTGGCTTCTTGAAGCCTGCTCTGTTTTTAGTTTTATTCTGTTGACCTCCCCTAGGACACTTCTTGAGGGCAGGTGTTTTTTACTTACAGCCCACAGGCCTAGTGACTATTAAGTGCCCGTGAGCAAAGATTGCAGTTATTGTTGTGGGAAATGGCCACAGGCGGCAGCATGCCCTTGGGCCCCTCCCTGGTTACTGGGGGAACCAGAGCCTTAGGGAAAGTCCTGTTCCCGGATTGTCAGAGTGGCACAAGCCAGAAGAAACATCCAAGGCTTGTGTCCCATTCCTTCTTCCTCCCTTACCCCTTTCCCCTGGACACATCCCAGTGCCTGCAACACCACTCTGTGGCGGGTGCTTTCATCATAGGTGGGGTGACCCTAAGGAAGGAGGCTGGGGGTGGGAACCTCACCATCAGGAGACATGGAGCCCAGGGGCCTTTTCTTCTAGCCTGGAGGCTCCACATCCTTTGGGTGCAGTAGGTGTAGTTTCACTGCAGGAGGACCCGCCTGGATCTGGAGATTGTGGGCCCGTGCAGAGGGGAACAGGCACACCAGGTCCATGGGGAAGGGCTCATTGACAGGCGTATCCTCCCCACCTTCCTCTCTACCAAGACCGTCCATCCAAGGGACCCAAGCCTGCCCAGCTTCAGGGATGTGACAGCAGCCCAGGTCACTAAGGCCTGAAGGGAAGAGAGTCAGCATTCTCTTTTTGTAATTTGTATTTTGTATTGGTGTAGAGTGACTAACAATGTTGTAGGATGTGTTATTTGTTTCAGGTGGACACCAACATGATTCACTTAAGCATAGCTGTGTACGTGTCCTTTTTTGGGTTCTCTTCCCATATAGTTTATTATGCAGTGTTGATTAGGAGTCCTCATCCCATAGTGGGTTTTTGTTGATTATTTTACAAAGAGCCGTGTGTGTGTGTTCATCTCCACCTCCTCATTTCCTTTGCCCACCACCTTTCCCTTTCGGTAACCATAGGCACTTCGCTGTGTTGTGAGGCCGCTTCTGTTTGGTGAAGAGGTTCGTTTGTACCCATGTTTAGCATCTTCCTCCAGGAGATGTCGTATAATAGTTGCCCTCCTTTGTCTTACTTACTTCACTTAGTGTGACGTCTCCACTTCCTTCCTTGTTGCTGGACGTGGCGTAATGTCCCCCTTTTTGTGGCCGAGCAACATTGCTCTGTGTGTGTGCCCCATCTTGTTTACCCATTCATCTGTCCTTACCCACTTAGGCTTCACCCATGTCTTGGCTATTGGACATAATACTGCCATGAACACTGGGGTGCACCTGTCTTTTACAATTACGGTTTTCTCTGGATCTGCGCCAGGAGTGGGATTGCTGTGTCCTGTGGTACTTCTCTGCTCAGTTTTTCACGACCCTTTGTGCTGTTCTCCGTTGTGGATTCTTTTCCTCCGTTTGCTCTCCAACATTGATTGTTGTAGCCTTTCTATGATGACCTTTCTGACCTGTGTAAGATGATGCCCCATTGCGCTTCTGATTCACAGCTCTAATACTTACAGATGCTGAGCATCTTCTCAGGTGCTTCATGGCCATCTCTATGTCTTCTGTGGGGGAAGGTCCACTTAAATCTTGTGCCCATGTTTGGTTGTTTCTTTGATATCGAGGTGCATAAGTTGTTTGTGTTTTGGAGATAAATTCCTCGTGGGTGCCTTTGTTTGCACATGTTGGTTCCATTATGAGGTTTGTCTTTTTGTTGTATGTATGGTTTCCTCTGCGATGCCAGTGCTTTTAAGGGGAGGTAGGTACCATTTATTTATTTTTGTTTTATTTTTCATGATTCTAAGAGGTGGGTCGAGAAAAACTTGCCACATTTTATGTCAAAGTGTGTTCTGCTTTTTCCCTTCAGAGTTTCATATTATCTGTCCTTTTATTTGGGTCTTTAGTCTATTTGGAGTTTATTTTTGTGTATGCTGTTAGGCAGTGTTCTAATTTCATTCTCACGACCGTTTCTTAAAAAACCTGCACCCTGTTCTTCATAGTGGCTTTTCACTAGCAGTGTGGGAGGGTTCCCTTTTTCCACACTTTCTCCAGCATTTATTGTCAACTTTTGGACAATGGTCATTGTGAAGCATGTGAGGAAATGCCTCACTGTAGTTTTGATTTGCATGTCTCTACTATTTAGTAAGGTTGACATCTTTTCATGTGATTCTTTTAAAGGGTGTGAGTTAAACTTATATCTTGAAACTGGCCACCTGAATGCCTGCCCTGTTTTGGATTTTTTTTCAGTGACACCTAGGACATTTCTTGAAAGCAGGTATTTTTAACTTACAGCCCCTTGATCCTTGTGCATATTAAATACCCAGCAACACTGCCTTTCGTGGTGGTGTTAAATTAAAAGGAGCATGCTCCACCAAGGAGCAGCACTTCTTCATGTTCCACTGCTCTTTTTTTCCCCTGTAATTTCCCTGTTACTCTATGTTGGAATATTGTTGATTTCTGATGTGTTTGTTTCAGTTGTACAGACACATGATTCGGTTATGTGTAGATGTTTATTTATTGTCTTTGGGTTCATTTTCATGCATAGGTGATTATGGTGTGTTCTTCAACTTTCCTATGCTATTCAGTAGTTACTTTTTGATCATCTATTTTATATATATTACTGTGTACATGTTGATTGCAAACTCTTAACTTCTCCCACTTGTTTCTGAAGTTTGGGGGCTCTGCAGAGGGCAAGAAGTACTCCAGGCCCATTGTGGAGGCACCCTGCCTACCACACGCTCCCAGCTCCCTCAGCCCCAGGACACTCCAGCCTTGGTACCCGAGGCAGTCAGGCTCCAGGGATGTGACACCAGCCCAGGTCACTACGGCCTGAGGGGAATAGAGCCTGCATTTCTTTTTCTGTGTTTTTCTGGTTTTGCCCTATGATTTGAACTGGAGTATATAGGTGAATTACAATCTTGTGGGTGTTTTTTTTTCCTTTTCCATCTCATGCAATGATTTTCTTGGTGACCAGAAGTTTCTTTTCTAAATCCGTTAGGCTGTATTTCTTTTGGAAAGAACTTCATTTGTATCCAGTTTTAGATTTCACCTAGAGGGGGTATCATGTAATACTTCTCTCTCTGTCTCCCTTACTTCACTCGGAATGATCATCTCTACTTTATTTCCTGTGGCCAGATGGCATTACTTTCTGCTTCCTTATCACTGAGAAATATTGCATTGTGTACCTGTGCCCCATCTTCTGTTTCCATTCTTCTCCAATTTCTACATTTAGCTTGCTTCCCAGACTTGACTACTGTACATTGTTGGGCCGAGATTTTAGGGGTTCCCATGCCTTAAAAATTTTTCATTTTCTCTGGGTTTATGCCCAAGTCTGGGACTGCTGGGTCCTAAAGTACTTGTGTTGCAGTGAAAAGGGAAAAAAGAGGAATTTGTTGCAGTGAAAAGAAAAAAAAAGAGAAATGAGTTTTTCTGTTTCCCCTTCCTGAGAACAAAGAAGATAGAACAGTGAGCAGACCTGAACATTCCTTGTTTGTTTGTTTACCTTTAGTCGCTCCTAGCTCTGCATGTGGAGAAGGCGATGGCACCCCACTCCAGCGCTCTTGCCTGGAAAATCCCGTGGATGGAGGAGCCTGGTAGGCTGCAGTCCACGGGGTTGCTAAGAGTCGGACACGACTGAGCAACTTCACTTTCACTTTTCACTTTCATGCATTGGAGAAGGAAATGGCAACCCACTCCAGTGTTCTTACCTGGAGAATCCTAGGGACAGAGGAGCCTGGTGGGCTGCCGTCTCTGGGGTCGCACAGAGTCGGACACGACTGAAGCAACTTAGCAGCAGCAGCAGCAGCCATTCTGAAAACCAAGCCTGCTAGCAGCAGGTGACTACAACCTCACTTTTTTAAAGGTCTCTCCTTGTAGCTGTTTTATGTTTAGACAAGGAAATTGCTCTGGATCATATGTTGACAAGAAAAAAATATGTGTAATGACCAATAACCACATTGAAGTTTGAAGAAAAGAAAGTGAAGTCACTCAGTCGTGTCCAACTCTTTGCAACCCCATGGACTGTAGCCCACCAGGCTCCTCCATCCATGGAATTTTCTAGGCAAGAGTACTGGAGTGGGTTGCCATTTCCTTCTCCAGGGGATCTTTCCAACCCAGGGATCAAACCCAGGTCTCCCACATTGTGGGCAGACGCTTTACCGTCTGAGCCACCAGGGAATCCCTTGAAGGTTAAGACCTATGCAGACAAACCTAGACAACTGGCTACCTGGCTACAAGTCCCCTCAAAGTGTTAAGTTTAAATTAGGATTCAGGCTTAATTTTTTTCTAATTTGTCTATTAATGTTCAGGTTGTCATTTCTCCGACTATTTCTGAGTCCGAATGGCTCCATCCATTTGGACAGGATGACCCAAGCACTGACCCTATCTGGACCACAATCAAAATCATCATCAAACGTAACTTGGTTCTTACTCCTTCTTTGATCCCCAATTACAATAACTCTTTTACTGGTCTATGATCTGTTTTCTTAAACTACCTGTTAAGACTTGTCTCCTCCAGATGACAACAGTTACATTAAGATAATAATGATGTAGACAGAAAACCCACACCCCTAAAGAGATTACAGCCACTTCTCCAAACAGATCCTATGGGAATAACCACAAAAGTCACTCTGAGGCCCCTTAATAAAACAGGGCAAGAACTCCGTGACCCTGATTAGATAGGGTCTATGAGTCCCATGTCAGCACTGAAGAAGTTACAAAAGATTACCATCTGTCCCTCATCACCCCAATAAAGATTTCTTGGGGTTCATATCTCTCAAAAATTTGAAGTAGGAGATAGATAGGCCCCTTGGCTTAACAGCTGGTGATTGTCAAACAGAGCAAAACTGAGGGTTTGTCCTCAGCCAGACAAGAACAAGAACAACACCTATTTCCCTTTCTCCATTGATATGGAGGAAATAAAATGATGGGGGAATTTGTTACAGTGAAAAGGAGAAAAAAAGAAAAAAAGAAGAGTGAGTTTTAAAAATTTTCTTTCCTGAGAACAAAGAAGATAGAACAGTGAGCAAGCCGGAGCATTCCTAGTTTTTTTTTTTTTTCTTTTTCACAAGCTCCTAACTGTGCATGTGCATAACTTAGTTTATTTTTCTGCTCCTTAACTCTGCAGGAGCGACACTTCACACCTACTGTCCTTTGCTTACCCTTACAGCACCCTTCCCCTTGTAGTTACACGTCAGAAAGAAGTCTGCACAGCCAACGCACTGCCAGCCTCAATTACCGCATTACTGATGACAGCCTATGACTGTTTTTGAGAAGATTCTAACACATTTGTTCCTCATCAGCAACCCCTCACTGGGAGCCCTTGCCTTATGTATGGATGTGAGAGTTGGACTGTGAAGAAAGCTGAGCGCCGAAGAATTGATGCTTTTGAACTGTGGTGTTGGAGAAGACTCTTGAGAGGCCCTTGGACTGCAAGGAGATTCAACCAGTCCATTCTAAAGGAGATCAGCCCTGGGTGTTTTTTGGAAGGAATGATGCTGAAGCTGAAACTCCAGTACTTTGCCCACCTCATGCAAAGAGTTGACTCATTGGAAAAGACTCTGATGCTGGGAGGGATTGGGGGCAGGAGGAGAAGGGGATGGCAGAGGATGAGATGGCTGGATGGCATCACCAACTCGATGGACGTGAATTTGAGTGAACTCCGGGAGTTGGTGATAGACAGGGAGGCCTGGCGTGCTGTGATCCATGGGTCACAAAGAGTCGGACACGACTGAGCGACTGAACTGAACTGAACTGAGACTCCTCATGGCAGGGGCCGGGGCACAGTTCTTGGGGCATTAGCCTACTATGTTCCCCTCTCCACTGGCTGAGGATTAAAGCCACCTTTCTATTTCCTCCAAGCTCTGTCACCTTGTTTTTTTATTCAGTGGACAGAGAAAGCTAAGATTTTGGCCAGCAACATGTCTGTGTTATTTTCAAGTGGCCCTCCATGCATTCTCCTAAGTATGCTGTGAATAGTGACCAGGAGCGCTTTCTCTCCACACCCTCTCTAGCATTTATTTTTCAAGATGTTTTGAGATCACCAATCTGATGAATGTGAATGCTTACCTCATTGGACTTTTGATTTTCATTTCTCTAGTCATTAGTGATGCTAAGCATCTTTTTACATGCCTATCTGCTATCTGTAGGCTTTCTTAGGAGAAATATTCACTTCAAACTTTGGCCTATTTTTTTTTCTTGGTTTGTATGTATTTTTGATATTGAGCTGCATGAGCTGTTTGTTTTGGAGGTGAATTCCTTGTGGGTTTCTTCTTTTGCAAATATTTCTTCCTATTCTGAGGGTTGTCCTTGTCTTTCCTTGAGGGTTTTCTTTTGGTATGCAAAACTTTTAAGGTTAACTTGGTCCCATTTTCTGGTTTGTGGTTTATTTTTCATTCTTCTAAGAGGTGGATCCACAAAGAACTTGCTGCATTCATGTCAAATTGTGTCCTGTTTATATTTTTCTCAAGAATTCCATAGTATCCATCCTTACAATTAGATTTTTAAAATCTATTTGGAGTTTATTTTTGCGTGTGGTGTTAAGGAGTATTCTAACCCCATTCTCATTTTCATAGCTAAAGGAAGCTTCACATTGCCCTCCATAGTGGCTGTTGCCAATTTACATCCCAAGCATCGGTGGAGGAGGGTTTCCTTGCTTCCACACCCGCTCCAGCAGTTACTGTTTTTATAGTGTTTGGCCATAGCCATTCTGACTGGTGTCATGTGATACCTTGCTGTAGTTTAGCTTTGTATTTCTCTAATAAACAGTGGTGTTGACATCTTTTCTTGTGATTATTTTAAAGGGTGTGAGTTAAACTTCTTGAAATTGACTTCATTATTACCTGCCTTGTTTTGAATTCTTTTCCTATGACCACCCCTAAGGCATTTCTTCATGCCTAAGGAGGGCAGGTGTTTTTTACTTTGTGAAATGAAAATATCTCCTGCCATATTAATAAACAAGAAATGCCATAGCCATCAGCGATTTCTGGCCTCCAAATGTGAATGAGGGCTCCTCAAGCTGCAATCCAGTGGATGCTGGTGATTGCTGAGGAGCTGGGGGAATGCAAGAAGCAAGGTGAACAAGGAAACAGGATTAGCCCCAGATAGCTGAGGTGCATAAGAAACGAGTGAATGCAGCGAGCCCAGAGGCTTGCATCTTCCCATGCACAGAAAGCTAAATTCCTTAACTTGATATCTGATCTTTGCTGTTCAGACTGCCTGCTCCCTTTGTTGCAAACTTGTATATAGCCTGACTCCCCCTCCTGCCTCCTTGAAGCAGTCTTCTTAGAGCTGCTGAGATGCTGTCTCCCAGGCTTGGAGTTGTAAACATTCCCACCAAGTAAAATAGCTTTCTACTTTCAGGTTATGACTATACATTTTAGTTGACAACTTACAGACCTTGAATCCTTGTGAATGTTAAATGCTCAGCAGGCCTGCTCTTCATGGTGCTGTTAACATGTTGCTGGCCACAAGGGGGCAGCACTTCTTCATGCAGCTCTTTTTTTTAACTGTAATTTCCTTTTTTCTATTGGAATATAATTGATTTCTAATGTTGTGTTTGTTTCAGATGTACAGGAACTCGATTCAGTTATATTAGTACATAGACGTTTATCTATTTTTTTGTTTCGTTTTCACATATTAATGATCACAGTGTGTTCAATAAACTTCACTATGCTATTCAGTAAGTACTATTTGATATATATTAATGTGTATATACGGAGAAGGCGATACCATCCCTCTCCAGTACTCTTGCCTGGAAAATCCCATGGACGGAAAAGCCTGGTAGGCTGCAGTCCATGGGGTCGCGAAGAGCGACCTCACTTTCACTTTTCACTTTCATGCATTGGAGAAGGAAATGGCAACCCACTCCAGTGTTCTTGCCTGGAGAATCCCAGGGATGGCCGAGCCTGGTGGGCTGTTGTCTCTGGGGTCGCACAGAGTCGGACACGACTGAAGCGACTTAGCAGCAGCAGCAGCAGCAATGTGTGTGTGTGTGTGTGTGTGTGTGTGTGTGTGTGTGTGTGTATATATATATTTAAGGGATTGTTAATTCTAGTCGCTTAAGTTATCCCACGTACAGCTGGAGGGCAACAGGCGCTCCAGGATCATTGTGTAGGCGCACTGGCTGCCACATCTTCCCAGCTCCTTCAGCCCCAGGACACTCTAGCTTCCCGACCCAAGCTAATCAGGCTCCAGGCATGTGACACCAGCCCAGATCACTATGTCCTGAGGGAAACTGAGTCGGCATTTCTTTTTTGCTTTTGCTGTTTCATCTCATCGTTTGAACTGGAGTGTATAGGTGAATTACAGTCTTGGGGGTGTTTTTTTTCCTTCTACCACAGCTAGTTTCACTTCTACTAATACCTATCGAGCTTTTTCCATATAGGTTATTACAGTGTGTGGAGTAAATGTCCTTGTGTTATCTAGTGGGTCCTGGTCATTTATTTTATAAGTAGTAATGTGCATATATTAGTCTGAAGCAACTCATTTCTCCATGACACACATCTTTATATCTTGGTGATTTGAAGTTTCTTTTCTAAGTCTGTGAGGCTCTGTCTCCGGGCAAGAAGTTCAATGGTATTCATCTTTAGATTACGCCTAGAGGTGATATCGTATGATGCTGATACTTGCCTCCCTGTGTCCTTTACTTCGCTCGGAATGATCATCTCTACTTTCTCTCCTGTGGCTGGCCTTGGCATTATCGCCTACTTCTTTACGGTAGAGAAATAGTGCATTGTGTACATGTACCCCATCGTCTATATCAATTCAACTGTGCTTCTACAATTAGCTTGATTCCCAGTCTTGTCTATTGTACCTTACGGGATCAAAATCACAGTTACTCATCTTTAAAAAAAAATATATTTTGGCTATATTCTCGACCCCACCCCAGTCCAAACATAAGACACAAGCCTGCTTAGGCTCCAGGGATGGGATAGCAGCCCAAATTAGGGAGGTTGAAGGGAATACATTAGGCATAGGTTTTTTTCTTTTTATTTAATCTCATGCTGAAGCTGTGTTAGAGTACAGTCGATTTGCAGTTTAGTGCTTGCCATTAGTGTGCAACCATCTGATTCAGTTATGACATATACATACAGCGTATCTGTTCCTTTTTGGGTTCTTTTGCCGTAGAAGTTATGGCAGAAGCTCAAGCAAAGTTCTACTTGCTGAACATCAGGTCCTTCTTGAGCATCTATGACAGCTACAGATTTCTGGATATATAAGGAAGGAAAGAGAGAATCCTTTTGGATTATCTACGCATACAGATTTCGGTGTATATGTAAGTCCTTACCTCCAAATTCATCCCTGCCCTTTCTTTCTGTCTTTTTTTAGCTGGAACCCTCTGTGTTTGAATTCTGAGTCTCTTTTTGGGTTGAAACTTAGTTCCTTTGTATCTCTTTTTTAGTTATTCCTACAAGGGACATCAAAGACTGTTGTCTTCCTCAGTCTGACTGATTTTACTTAGTGTATGATTCTTCAAGGTCCATCCTCTTAGCGACCAGTGGCATAATTTCATAATTTCAATGGTGCTTTTTCATGGCTGAGTAATGGTCCATTGTCTATAAGTAACACACCTTCTTTAACCTTTAATCTGTCAGTGGACATTTTGCAGGTTCTGTTTTAGCTGTCGCAAGTAAAGCTGCAGTGAATGTTGGGACGCATATGTTTTTATTGAAAGATGACTTTCTCAGGATATTCGCCCAGGTGTAGGAATATCTGATCCTAGGATTGACTCTCTTGAGAGATTTTTTTTTTTACATTCGGAGGTTGTGCTTTCTAGTAGCTATTGTCAATGTCCACTTCCACTGAACATGTAGTGGGGCTACCCCACCTGCCGACTCTCTCCTGCTTTTGTTGTTTGTAGACTTGCGAGCATGGCCAGTCTGACTGGTGGGATTAGATTTCCCGCTGTTGTTTTGACCGGTATTCCTGCAGCAGTTAGGGATGCTGCGCATCTACTCCTGCGGTGGAGGTTTGCTTTTGTTTTTTCTTGTTTCCTTGTGAGGAAAATTTACTGTGGCAGTTGACTTCTTGAGACTCTGCTGTGTTTGAAATTTATTTCTGTAACCCCCACTCTGGGAGATTTCCTGAGGGCAGCTGTCATTAACAGAAACGCCAGGGCTTGTGAATTAGAGGTGCTGGTCAGCCTCTTTGGTCAAGCTGTAGTTGCAGGAAATGTTTACAGGCGACTGCACTTTTTAAAGCACATCTCTGGTTCCTGGGAAAGTCAGCATCCTGGGCTGTGGATTAGAGTGAATTTTACCTGAGCAAACACCTAAGGGCCTGTGTTTCACTACTTTTCCCCCATAAAGCATCACACACACACACATATATACCAGACTAATTACTACTGGGTCCACAGCACCCTGCTGAGTGTGCTTCCAGGCCTAGGAGGCTGCACTCCAGCAAGGAGGCTTGAGTTGGAAGGCCCAGCACCAGGGCTTATTCAGGGTTCGTAATATTTGCTCTCTAGTCCCTGAAGGCCTGGATCCTGCTGGAAAGTCTGATCCAAGCCAGAACATAGCAGCCAGTAGATGTTTAAAAAGGGTTCAATGAAAGGCACCCTGCCAGGCTGTGGCAAACCAACCCGAGTCCAGCAATGGGACCTGAGTCAGCTTGGGCGCCAGGGATGGGGTAGCAGCCCCAGTCAGGGAGGTCGGGGGGAATAAAGTAGACACTGCTTCTCTTTCCTTCTCTTTAACCTCGTGCCGGTGTTATACTGCGGTATAATCTATTTGCAGTGTTCTGATTGTTGCCATATATAGCCGCCTGATTCGGGTATAACGTTATCTATGAGATATGTCTATTCATTTTTGGAATTTTTGCCATAGGTCAAACAGAGTGGTGAGCATCAGGTACTGGTGGATTATGTATCTCAGATACAGTTTTCTGTGTATACAAAAATGAAGGTAGGAGATAATTTCTGTGGATTCTCTCCTAGAGATACAGATTTCTGTGTATAAGTTAGAGGTATAGGTTCCCATGTATGTGGGAAAGGAAGGAAGGAAGGGAGAAAGGAAGAGGCTAATCCTTGGGAATTATTGATTACACATACAGGTTTCTATGTCTATGTTAGTTCAGATCTCCTAATTCATTTTCAGGCCCTTCAGGTTCCTTTCTTTTTTCTTTTTCTTGGAACCCTTTGTTTGCGTTTGAAATCTCAGAGTTCCTTTGGGCTTATAAATTTGACACTTTGTATGTCTATTGATACTTTGCCTAGAAGGTACATCATACACTATTGTCTTCCTATGCCTGACTGACTTCTCTTAGAAATGATCCTTTAAGGTCCATCCCTGTGGTTACCTGTGGACATGTAACCCCAGTTTCAAGGTCTGGGGAGGGGGGTCACCTTGGAGACTGTGTACGTGTGACCCCAGGTGCAGGGTCTGGGGGTTGTGTGGGTCTCACCCCTCAGCACAAATCAGGATCGTGTGTACTCGGAGACCTCCTCTCTCTCCTTTTCTGGTAACATGTCTTGTTCCCCTGAGATTTCCGACATCTAAGTTGAGGGTGTTGCCCTGATTTACCTGTGGTCCTTTGTCTTCTCTTGTTGCTTTCATATGAGGTCAGGCACCTTGGGGCAGCTGTGCTCCGTGTTCTGCTAAATGACCGATAACCCTTGGTGTGCAGTTTCTGAACCCCACTTGAGATTCTGGTCCCGGCAGAGTGAAGCCCGTCCACTGAGCCCATGTTGTGGTGAAGGAAAGGAAGCATGTGCTGCAGGTGCCGAGCAAGGAGTCCAGGGCAGTCCGTGCTTAAAAGGCTCACACTCCCTGAAGGCTTTCCTGGGGAGTTTAAAGTCAAGGTTAAGGAGGCAGTTATGCAGTGGGTGATCTGCTCAGGGACCTTCTCCTGATTGGCTGGTGGTGAGGTCATCGGGAGTCAGCATCATCACCTTCTAGTTCTAACGAGCCTGGAGTATGCTTGCTTGAGGAGCCTACAGTCAACTTCTCCACCTGGTGGGGGTGTCAGAGTGTGTAAGACAGCTCACGAGTCGTGGCTCAGAATATTATCTACAGCCCTTGAAGAGGGACATGGGTCGTTGACTTTGGTGGTGGTTTAGTTGCATTTGACTATTGCAACCCTATGGACTGTAGCCTGCCAGGCTCCTCTGTCCCTGGGTTTCTCCAGGCAAGAATACTGGAGTGGGTTGCCATTTCCTTCTCCAGTGGATCTTCCCAACCCAGGAATCCAACCTGGGTCTCGTGCATTGCAGGCAGATTCTTTACCAACCAAGCTACGAGGGAAGCCCAAAGTCCTTGACTTTGCTTAATGGCTAAGTTATTGTTTTGTCTTCTTTGACAGTTTTTCTTCCTTTCTGCTGGTTCTCATTTCTCTTGTGAAATGTACTCTTTGGAACTCAGAGAAGCCTGGGAGTCTAAAGGTTTTCTACAGACAGAAGGCAAGCAGAGGACATGTTATGTTTTCCCTTAAAATTTGATTATCTTTTGGATTAATGGATTAATCAATGCTTTGTAGGATCTTCTCTTGTTTTATTCCCACCGCTTCCCAGGAAGGTCAGTTTCAGTGGTTAAAGGGACTTCCCCAGTGGTCCAGTGGCTAATAGTCTGTGCTTACAATGCAGGGGCCCCAGGTTCATTCCCTGGTCAGAGAACTAGATCCCACAGGCCACACAGCTAAATGATCCCATGTGCCAGACCAGCCCCTGCCAAATATTATGATAAATAAGTTACAAATATAAAAAAACAAAACTTTTTAATTTAAATATTTGGTAAAACCCATACGTGGCCATTCTTACAAGTCCTTATTCAGAGAATACATGGCCGTGATACACGTCTGCAGACAGGATCCCATGACATTAGCGAGACGTGGCCGTGCCTCTGGTGCCAGAACTACAAGCGGCAGTGTTCTTGGTAAACAGGCAGGGTTTGTGATCGCTGAGTTCGTCCACTTGTTTTAGTCTTTCCGTGAATGTAGGTCTGTGCTTGAAACAGAGCAGGACCCTTTTGTCCTCCCTGCCCCCCCACCACGTCCTCCGCCTGCCTTTTGTCTGTGGAAAGTTTTAGTCAAAAAGTAAGTTTAATCAGAGAAATGAGAAATGCTGAAACAAAGGGAAACAGTCAGAGGAGACTAAACAATAATAATGCTGCCATTAAGCATGGTCAAGGACCTTCAGTTCCTTCTCAAGGTCTATAGATAATATTCTGAGCCACATCCCGTGAGCTGTCTTATAGATACCAGAACACCAGGTGGAGAAGTTAACTGCAGGATGACCGGACTGCACCCAGGACAGGAGCCGCCACAATGCAGAAAACTGGCCACAAAGAGATGGGAACACACTGACCCTGGAACTGAAGATTAACTGTACTGGAAACAAGATGACGCTGGGCAGACCCTGATGACCAATTTCGAGATGACTGTCGGAGCTGACTGTGCTGTTTCTGTGTGCAGTCCCGCCTCCTCTGTTCCCACCCCCTACCCCCTGCCCCCATCTATAAGAGCTCTCAACCCTTGCTTGTCGGTGGTGGGAACCGTCTTCAGATAGACATCCCCCACCCCGATCCCCACAATTCCGGCATCTAAAATAAAGCATTGGCTTTTGAGCAGCGAGCAGCCAGATCCGACGTACTCTTTCAGTAACATGCTGATTAACAATTGTTTTAATAAATAATTAGGTATTGGTTTAGGTTTATTTTACTGTTAACTATCAGGGGGTTTATGCATTTTGATATAAGCTTTATGCAAGGAGAAACATTTCTTGTTACTAATGTGAACAGTATTGCTTCTATTAATTAATAAGTTAGTTCACTTCAGTCGCTCAGTCCTGTCCGACTCTTTGCGACCCCATGGACTGCAGCATGCCAGGCCTCCCTATCCATTACCAACTCCTAGAGCTTGCTCAGACTCATGTCCATCAATGCATGGCATCAGTAATGCCATCCAACCATCTCATCCTCTGTCTGTCCCCTTGTCCTCCTGCCTTCAATCTTTCCCAGCATCATGGTCTTTTCTAATGAGTCCATTCTTCGCATCAGGTGGCCAAAGTATTGGAGCTTCAGCTTCAGCATCAGTCCTTCCAATGAATATTCAGGACTAATTTCCTTTAGGATTGACTGGTTTGATCTTCTTGCAGTCCAAGAGACTCTTAGGAGTCTTCTCTACACCACAGTTCAAAAGCATCAGTTCTTCGGTGCTCAGCTTTCTTTATAGTCCAGCTCTGACATCCATACATGACTGCTAGAAAAACCACAGCTTTGACTAGACAGACCTTTGTCGGCAAAGTAGTGTTTCTGCTTTTTAATATGCTGTCTAGATTAGTCATAGTTTTTCTTTCAAGGAGCAAGCATCTTTTAATTTCATGGCTGCAGTCACCATCTGCAGTGATTTTGGAGCCCAAGAAAATAGTCTCTCACTGTTCCATTGTTTCCCCATCTATTTGCCATGAAGTGATGGGACCAGATGCCATGATCTTTTTTGTTTCCTTACATTGATACTCTTTTTTTCTTTTTCTTTTTAATATAAATTTATTTATTTTAATTGGAGGCTAATTACTTTACAATATTGTATTGGTTTTGCCATACATCGACATGAATCTGCCATGGGTGTACATGTGTGATCTTTGTGTTTTGAATGTTGAGTTTTAAGCCAGCTTTTTCACTCCCCTCTTTCACCTTCATCAAGAGGCTCTTCAGTTCCTCTTCACTTTCTGCTATAATTATGGTGTCATCTGCATATCTAAGGTTATTGATATTTCTCCTGACAATCTTGATTCCAGCTTGTGTTTCATCCAGTCCAATATTTCACATGATGTTCTCTGCTTAGAAGTTAAATAAGCAGGGTGACAATATACAACCTTGACATACACCTTTCCCAATTTGGAACCAGTCTGCTGTTCCATGTCCAGTTTTAACTGTTGCTTCTTGACCTGAATACAGATTTCTCAGGAGGCAGGTAAGATGGTCTGGTATTCCCATCTCTTTAAGAATTTTCAACAGTTTGTTGTGATCCACACAGTCAAAGTTTGGCCTAATCAATAAAAAAGAAATAGATGTTTTTCTAGAATTCTCTTGCTTTTTCTGTGATCCAACGGATGTTGGCAGTTTGATCTCTGGTTCCTCTGCCTTTTCTAAATCCAGCTTGAACATCTGGAAGTTCACAGTTCACATACTATTGAAGCCTAGCTTGGAGAATTTTGAGCATTACTTTGATAGCATGTGAGATGAGTGCAGTTGTGCAGTAGTTTGAACATTGTCATTGCCCTTCTTTGGGATTGGAATGAAAACTGACATTTTCCAGTCCTGTGGCCACTGCTGAGTTTTCCAAATTTACTGGCCTATTGAGTGCAGCACTTTAACAGCATCATCTTTTAGGACTTGAAATTGCTCAGCTGGAATTTCATCACCTCCACCAGCTTTGTTCATAGTGATGCTTCCTAAGGCCCACCTGACTTCAGACTCCAGGATGTCTGGGTGTAGGTGAGTGATCACAACATCATGGTTATCTGGGTCATTAAGACCTTTTTTGTATAGTTCTTCTGTGTATTCTTGTATAATTACTAAATTGGTCTGGTATTAATTAGTAGTTTATATATTTATTATTGGTATTTAGGTGATTGTGCAGTTGACCCTGAGTGCTTTCTTAATTGTTGACTGCTTTTAAACTAACTGTGGTGTTGTATATATTTATTCTCTAGAGACATTTGTTGTTGTTGTTTAGTTGCCTGGTCATGTTCGACTCTTGGCCACCCGATGGACTCTTGGTCCTTCAGGCTCCTCTGACCATGGAGATTCTCCAGGCAAGAACACTGGAGTGGATAGCCATGCCCTCCTCCAGGGGATCTTCCCAACCCAGGGATCGTCAAGTCCCCTGCACTGGCAGGCAATTCTTTACCACTGAGTCACCAGGGAAGCCCAGAGACATTTGTACCCTGTAACTAAAACCTGTATCTGAAAACTTATATCTTTTAAAATAACACTGAAAAGTTACATTTTTAAGTAATATTTAAAGTAGAACTAAAGTTCTTTTCTGGACAACCAGCTATCACCAGGGAGAAGAAATGGCAACCCACTCCAGTGTTCTTGCCTGGAGAATCCCAGGGATGGGGGAGCCTGTTGGGCTGCTGTCTATGGGGTCGCACTGAAGCAACTTAGCAGGAGCAGCAGCAGCTATCGCCAGGTTTATAAGGCTTATTAGCCTTACTCATATATCACAGGATGAGTTATTTTAAACTGTCCATAAGCAGCTCCTCTGGCTCCAGGAAATTTAACTTCTTTCATCATCCTTTATAATATTTTGTCCATAGCTCCAGCTTTAAATTTCTATCTTCTACACAGAGATGCTGAGTCTTTTATTTACTTATGAGAGTTGAATCTGGTGGGAAGTTTTGTCTGGTTTTAGCACAAAGTGTTCTGAGATTTAAAATCTCCTCTAGGCTTTACTTTGATCCATCCAAGCACACTTTCCAGGATGCTGATCTTGTCAGGACTTATCTCCTCTTGAATGTTAGGAGCTTATTAATGGTTATGAAGTTATTGGTATTGGAGGGGATGACTGTGTGTGCTTATGGCTCAATCAAGCTCTCTATTCTTTATTTACCATTAAATTATCCTTTGGTTTTTGTATTTCCTAAAAACTTTTGTGTAAGTTATGTTCCTGAGGTACAAAATGTAGCCTCCATCTTCCCTTCCCATGGGCTACGCCTTGACTGAACATCTGATAATTATGGTAATTATGCCTTCTGCTGTTCTTCACCAGGGTTCCCCGAGGATGGGGTTTACCAGAGTCTGACAATTATCAAACAGGCTCCTCTAGAGGAGCGTGAATCACTGCCAAGTTCTCTGACTTTTAAGCTGATGCACATCCTGTTCTGCTGAATAATTTTGTTGTTATAATTATGTTAATGTAGGGCTAAGCATAGAGGGATATCTAATCCCAGTGTGGATTTTTATTGGTATAATCACAAGTGTTAAAGCCAGCTTCATAACTTACTTATATATTTTTATTATTTTATTTTTAATTTAAAAACTTGTCTTCTATTTTTAGTGATATGTAACTGACATATAGAGACTGTATAATTTTAACATATACACACCATAATAAATCAACTTATATACATGATGAAATGATTACCACAAAAAAAAATTTAGTGAACATCCAATCTTATATAAATACAGCATTAAATAAATAGGAAAAGTATTTTTTCCTTTGTGTTGAGAACCCTCAAGATTCTCTTTCATACGTAACATACACAGTGTTAGTTTTATTTCATAGCTTATTTTCTTTTAGCTATGGATTTTTACACCTTCACTAGGACTTAACTTTATTTTGAGGTAATCCTTAACATGCTTTACACTCGATTTCTACTGATATGAGTTAATCTTAGGCCAAGGTGGCTGACATACAATGTGCCAACCCTAATTAGTTAATGTCACTCACTCAGACTTCCTCTTGTGTGTGCTTGGTCTCTCAGTTCACGTCCAGCTCTCTGCGACCCCGTGGACTGTAGCCCGCCAGGCTCCTCCGTCCATGGGGTTCTCCAGGCAAGAATACTGGAGTGGGCTGCCATTTCCTTCTCCAGGGGATCTTCCAACCCTGCGGTGGAACCTGCGTCTTCTGTGTCTCTGCGTTTCAGGTGGCTTCTCTACCTGCTGAGCCTCCTCCTATGGCTTACCTTTCATCCCTGCCATTTCCCACGGGGCAGGGTTACACAGGCATAGTTTTTGTGCATCTGGTGTCAGCTCCTTTTAATCTTCTATGTTTAGAGACCGTTCTCACCAGATGCAGATAATTGCGTGTGTAACTGTGTCCGTATTAGACATGTAGTCTAATAGTAGACTGGAACTTGTGCCTTTATGGGGTTATTAAATCCATCCAGGTATTTACAGGGCTTCACGTTAATTATTAAGCTACATCACCAGGTTGAGTAGGACTTTGTATGTACAAGATTTATGCATTTAAATGATATATTGGTATTCAGTGCAATATTCAGTGCTAGAAAAACAGCACTTTCAAACCCACTGTGGAGAATGACGACACAGAGACAAGCAGCAGTGACGCATCAGATGACGACGAAGTGTGAAGGGTTCCCTAACAGCTTTAGGAATTTCAGTGTGATGCATCTCTCATACAGTTTGGGGTGAGTTGTAAAAATGAAGAACTGTAATTTATGTAGTAAAATACCCCATTAGAAGATGATTTTGGGGGGGACTTCAATATGAAGAAAACCAAGAATGCTGTGTTGGGCTGTGTTGAACATTATTTCCTTGTAAATGAATGCTGTAGAAATGAGGACGTCGGTTGATCCAACACCGACTTTCTTCATCACCGCCGCATTTCTCTGACTAGCAATGTGACGACGTAACAAATGAGAGTTTCTCATTTAATAATAAAAAAAAATTGTGTACTGTTTTGCTAAATAAATAAATAAATGCTATATTGGTATTCAGTGCAGTAGTTTGTATTGGGTTAAAATTAAAATTGCAATATTTAACATTTTTTTCTTTTGAAGATTATTAAAATGTACTTTATTGCTTATTTTGTTTGAGGTACATGGCAGGTCCAGAGGGATGTCTTTTTTTTTTTTAACATACATTGTCTTTTTTGTTGGGGTATAGTTGCTTTACAATCTTGTGTTGGTTTCTACTGTACGATAAAGTGAATCAGCTAAGGTATACATGTATCCTCTCCCACTTGAGCCTCCCTCCTCCCCATCCCACCCCTGGAAGCCGTCACAGAGCACAGAGCTGCGCTCCCTGTGCTAGGCAGCAGCTTCCCACTAGCTGTCTGTTTTACACATGGTGGTGTATATATCGCAATACTCCTCTCAGTCTGTTCCACCTTCTCCTTCCCGCACTGTGTCCGCAAGTCTGTTCTCCAAGTCTGTGTCCCTATTGCTGCTCTGCAAATAGGTTCATCAGTTCCTTGAGTCAGCATTTTACTTCAGTAGACAAGGACACGGGGGCTCGTACACAGTTTCATTAGCTGGGGCACAATTAGCTCCTTGTGCTGTCTACCCCTTGCCCAGTGGCTGAAGACAGACTGGTCTGGAGGGGGAGGGGCATGTATTCAGCAAAACTAACTGGAAAATGGGACATCACGGAAAGCAAAATTGTGATAATTTAAAGTGGCTCTACATGGTGGCTTTTGTTAAAAAAACAAAAGCAAAAACTCAGTTTCAGGAGCCTCTCCAGGATCCAAGCCTGCAGCTGACACAGAGCATCTGTATTAAACCCAGCCACACCACTCAGCATGTTGCCACACAATTATTTACATGGAGTTTGTCAATTTATTGGGCTTCCCTGGTGGTGCAGTGGTAAAGAATCTGCCTGCAATGCAGGAGACCTGGGTACGATCCCTGGGTTGGGAAGATCCCCTGGAGAAGGGAATGGCTACCTACTCCATTATTGTGGCCTGGAGAATTCCATGGACTGCATAGTCCATTGGAGAAGGCAATGGCACCCCACTCCAGTACTCTTGCCTGGAAAATCCCATGGACGAAGGAGCCGGGTAGGCTGCAGTCCATGGGATCACTGAGAGTTGGACACGACTCAGTGACTTCACTTTCACTTTTCACTTTCATGTATTGGAGAAGGAAATGGCAACCCACTCCAGTGTTCTTGCCTGGAGAATCCCAGGGACAGCGGAGCCTGGTGGGCTGCCGTCTATGGGGTGGCACAGAGTCGGACACGACTGAAGCGACTTAGCAGCAGCAGCAGCAGCATAGTCCATGGGGTTGCAGAGAATCGGACACAACTGAGCGACTTTCACTTTGATTTTGTCGATTTATTACAGCTGCTACACTCAACAACACTTTGATATACTACAGGTATCTCTGCTATTTGCTATTGTAAAATCACACAGAAACTATGGTGATACAGCTCAGTTCAAGTGTGGCTTTCCACTAAACAGCTTCAATTTACTCATCTATATGATAAGCTTTTAACCATGGTCAGAGTGGGCCTACACAGCTCAGAAGATGGTTTCAAAAGTCAAATGAAGTAATTCATTTCTCATTAATTAATGCGCTTGCTGATTCCTGGCTGTGCTGGGTCTGCATCGCTGCTCAGGCTTTTCTCTAGCCGTGGCGAGTGGAGACTACACTCTAGCTGTGGTGTGTGGACGTCTCTCTCCTTGCGGCGGCTCCTTTGTGGCGGAGCATGGCCTCTGGGCGCAGGATCAGTAGTTGTGGTGCACAGGCTTAGTCACGCCACAGCACGTAGGACATTCCTGGACCAGGGATCGAACCCGTGTCCCCTGCCCTGGCAGTCAGTCTCTTCACCACTGGACCGCCAAGGGAACCCATGAGGTAATTTTTAGATGGAGAGAATTTTACGGAAGCCATGCATGCAAACAATTCCAGTAGTTGGAATTCTTCAGAAGGAAGTAATGAGTGTATCATTTCAGGTTTATATTTAAGGCTTTGCTTGCATAATAGTTTAAAATTGTTTCTTAAAAACACAGCAATACACATGCCTCTAAGCAGGAAATTGATGTAATGGAATGCTGTGGAGAGACAGCAAGGAACTGTGTGTATATCTATACACACACTAATCAGAAATATCATTAGTGACTGTTTTCTCTGGGTAATGGAATCGCAGAAAATGTTTAAAACATTCTGTTTGCTTTGCAGTAAGTTGTGAATTTTCTCCCATATATGTATAACTTTGATAATTTTTTTAAAAAAGATAATACTTGGGGGGGAATCAATGTTTCCCTGTAAAATAGCATTTAGATAGCTCTCCCCAGAATTTTCATTCTACAGAATTCTGTTATTCGAGGCTTGCGGTAGAACAGTAAGTGCAAGGCCATTCCTGAGTGCTATCAGAAAAGTCTGTTTAGCAAAATTAGTGCCTTTCCAAGTAATCACACCAGCAAAAGGATTTCTTTTCCATTTCCCATCATTATAAGTTTAAATTAAATTCTCTCTTCTCTTTGTTTCCTTGTTCTCTTGACTGTGTTGTTTCTCTGTGGCTTAGAAGAGGATCATTTTGTGACACTGTCTTGTCTCTATGGAAACTCTAAGAAAATACAGAAAGAATTGGCCAAGTTGGAATGAACACGAACAGTGAAATCCATTTCATAGTCCTTTTGTGGACTGTGATTGTCCAGTGCATCTGTCTTTTCTGGTTCTGATGCTGAAATGCTTCACCTCTCATCTTGTACGGCCTCGGCCACCTCTGAGACACAGTGTCCCTCCTAGCTGAGGAGGAAGGATTTACTCCCAACATAACAGCACCAGCAGGAAAATTGTTCTCATTCCCGCGAATGTTTTTAGGGATCCGAGATACAGAAAGGATGCTTTACTTGCTTTCTTTACTCCTTCTCTTGCTCCTTGATGGAAGCTAAGGTTCGTAAATGTTATTGTGTTCTACTTATTCTACTTATTCTAGCAAAAGGTTACTTTCTTCCCTACTGAACCTCAAGTGAGAGCTTTTCAAAATGTAACTTCTCTCTTCAGGTCATGCAACAGTAACACGTATATTGATGTGCGTGTAATAGCATACACTTTGCCCAGATGGGCTTGTAATAGCAGAAATCTCAATGAAATTATTTATTATTGTCACGTGAGTGTATGTTTTTTGATTTTTTTGTTTTGTCACAACAAAGATTTGGAGTGACGGACATTAAAGTTTCTTTGGCATGTCACAGTTTTTAGGTCTTAGGCAGACCGTGTTATAGCTCTCAGGTCTCAAATGGACCGTGTTATAGTTTTTAGACAAATCAGTGTTATAGCTCAGTGTTATAGCTCTATTTTATTTACAAGATAGCAGGAAAATTTATCTTTGAGGCGTGAGGGTACATCAATCTAAAGACAGGAGGAGAAGAGCGCCCCAGCGCAGGAGAGAGCGAGCTGGCTTTGGCTCCTCTATTTAAATGTTTATCTCTCCCTGGGCCTGTCCTATGTAAACTGGGCCAGCCAGGAGTGTTGTTTGTTTTACCTGAGGCCCTCACTCGGTCCTCGGACCTTCTTTTGATTCATTTTCGCGGGCTTTCCCTTCCTTGTCTGTACCACCGCCGTTTTGGACTACTTTTCCCTGTTCTACCTACCTAACATTATGTATTGTTTTCCAAAATATGCACTGTTGAAGACCAGCTCAGTGGATGGACCGAGTAGAAACTCCAAAGCACTTCCCAAAGCCACACTTGTGAGAAAAAAAATGCCATGGTAAATGTTTGGTGGTCTGCTGCCGGAACTGATCTACTACAGCTTTCTGAATCCCAGCGAAACCATTACATCTGACAAGTATGCTCAGCAAATCAGTGAGATGCACTGAAAACTGAAAGGCTTGCAGCCAGCACAGATCCACAGAATGGGCCCAATTCTCCATGACAATGCCCCACTGCACGTCACAGAGTTAACACTTCAAAAGTTGAACGATTTGGGCTTTGACGTTTTGCCTCAGCTGCGTATCCACCTGACCTCTTGCCAACTGACTACCACTTCTTCAAGCATCTTGATGACTCTTTGCAGGGAGAACACTTCCACAACCAGCAGGATGCAAAAAATGCTGTTCAAAAGTTCATCACATCCTGAAGCATGATTTTTTTTTTTTGCTACAGGAGTAAACAAACTTATTTCTCATTGGCAAAAATGTGTTGATCCTAATGGTTCCTATTTTGATTAGTAAAGATATGTTTGAGCCTAGTTATAATGATTTAAACCTCATGGTTTGAAACCACAGTTGAGTTTGCCCCCAACTAGTAGATGGACAACAGGCACATAATAAGATGCTCAGCATCACTAATTATTAGAAATGGAAGTCACAACGAAGCACCATCTCACACCAGTCAGAATGGCCATCATCCAGCCCTTCTGGAAGGCAGGACACAAGTCAGGGATCTTTTTGTGTCTTTTATTCATAAAAATGATTCATAACAGAGAGGCAGAAAGTAGCATGATGTTTTGAAAGGTTCTTAATTCTCATCAAATGAAAATTTCTAGCAAAGTATTTATTTTATATAAAACTGAAAGATGGTATTAAATGTGAAATTATGAAAAAGAAGGAACTGAAGAAGCTCTGATGCGAACATTGTTGAATTCTTTTGTCAATCTCAAGGAGAGAGTACTAAATATTTAATTGCACTTTAATGATGATGACCTTGGAGTTAGATTTCTCCAGCAGTATTAATGCTGAAGGTGAAGTCGCTCAGTTGTGTCCGACTCTTTGCAACCCCGTGGACTGTAACCTACTAGCCTTCTCCGTCCATGGGATTCTCCAGGCAAGAATACTGGAGTGGATTGCCATTTCCTTCTCCAGGGGATCTTCCCGACCCAGGGATCAAACCCGGGTCTCCCACATTGGAGGCAGATGCTTTAACCTCTGAGCCACCAGGGAAGATAATTAATGCTGAGGGAGGCTATTTAATACATTTTTTAAATGTCATGTATGTGGCATTCACATAGATAGCAGCAGTTATATACACATGCAGATAACTAACATTTACTTTGCTAATATGTATCTCTGTAAATCTAAGACAGAGCACAGAACTATAGATTAAAACATTTATCCAACCAACAAAACAGGCAAATTAGCTAGTTGCCAGGGGATTTGTAACTGGGAAATTGCTGACTAGATCCAGGTATGGTAAGGCATTTTAAATTAGTGTCTTCCTTTATCAGATAATTTCAAGAATTTGAGGACGTAAGAAAGAAGCTGCACATATTGTCTTTCATAGTTTGTGCATGAAAAGGGTGTTGGATATTCTACATCTGAAAGAGTGGAAGGCTGTTAGTGCTCAGGGCAACAAGCAGTATGCTGTAACTCTGTTCCCTTGGGCATATGGAGCTTTAGAACTTCCTGTAAACCCAAGTTCAGCGCTGTTCCTTTGCTTAAGTCTCAGGTCTCTGAGTAAGCTAGTAGTCACGCTACCATCAAGGAGCACGGGTAACCAAGTTTCATCTAGAGAACTAGAGTGCATGCCCACAGAGTTTCATGTAGAAAGAAAACAACCCCTCAGATCCATCAGACTGGCTTTTACATGGAAGTTCCTGCGGATGAATGTGTGCGATTTAATCTGCTTCTCAAACCCAGGACACTTGAACACTTGCTCGAGATCCCAGAGGGAAACAGACATCATGGAAGGACAAAGTGAGCTTCATCGCTAACGCCTTTATGATGGTCCCTGGTGGCAGATGTGACAACATGGAGAACACGCCTGTGTCAGACGGTCCCCAGAGCCCAGGACTCCAGCAGGAGGACGACAGCCACAACCGTGGGCCACCCAGCCTGGAATATCAGAGCTTCAGTCCCTACCACGTCTCCCAGCGTGCAACAATTAAAATTGTTGAATGGGTGAGAGAGTATCACTCTCATGACAGTGAGAGATGATCTGGAGCAAAGAGCTTGGAAGGAGGAAACTGTGCTTGTCTGATCATCTACTAGGGCTCCTCCCTGTAAACTGTGAAACTCAGTGGCCTTATTCTGCAAAACCCCATGCACAGAACACATACACAACACACATACAACGTATACACAGAACACACACAGAGAACACGTACACAGCACATGCAGAGAACACAGCACACATAACACACACACACAGAACCTTTTTCACAAGAGTAGAGTGAGAGGAGGGCCTTGGTCCCTTCAGGCTGCTATAACAAAAGATCACAGCCATCCCTGGTGGCTCAGAAGGTAAAGCATCTGCCTGCAATAGGGGGAACCCAGGGTCGATCCATGGGTCGGGAAGAGCCCCTGGAGAAGGAAACGGCAACCCCCTCCAGTACTCTTGCCTGGAAAATTCCATGAATGGAGAAGCCTGGTTGGCTACAATCCATGGGGTCGCAAAGAGTTGGACAAGACTGAGCAACTTCACTTTCACTTTCATGGAGGCTTATAAACAATAGGTGATTCTGGAGGCTGAAGACCAAGTGTGACTGGGGTCTCGGTCAGGGTCGGGTCCACGTGGACCTCACAGGGAGAAAGGGGGAGGGGCTCTGTGGTCCTTCTGAAACGGCACTGACCCCATTTCCGAGGGCTCCTCTCTCACGATGAAGTGTCTCCCCTGGACCCCACCTCTAATACCATCACATGGGCATCAAGATCTAATGCGTGAATCTGGGGGAGACACAAACATAACAGGAGCTGAAGTGAACATCCCTGGGCTGTACTTCTGAGTTATTGCTTTTTCTCTCTTTTTACTTAACAAGATAAACTTAAAAGCCAGATAGGATCAACCAGGATTATTATTCTTTTTAAAATTAAAATTAATAGAAATGTTGCACCAGCTTTGGATACTTGAGATAAACCACCCTTGATTGTGGTGTATAACTATTTTTATACATTGTTGGGTTCCATTTGCTCATATTTTCATGTAGACTTTTACGTTTATGTTCATGAGAGATTGGTTGGTAGTTCCCTCTCATTTTTTAGGATTTGCTTTGGGCTGTGCTGGGCCTCCACTGCTGTGTGGGTTTTTCTCCAGCTGCAGCCAGCAGGGGCTACTCTCCGTTTGTGGTGCATGGGCTTCTACTGAGGCGGCCTCTCTTGTTGTGAAGCGTGGGCTCTAGAGCACAGGTTCAGTAGTCATGGTGCATGGGCTTAGTCGCTCTGTGACGTGTGGAATCTTCCCGGAACAGAGATCAAACCTGTGTCCCCTGCACTGGCACATGCATTCTTATCCACCGTTCCAACAAGGAAGTTCATTATAGGATTTCTCTTGTTCTAAATTAGTTAAAGTGCGTCTGTGACCCAGAATGTGGTATGGTATATCTTTGTGAATCTTCCATGTAAGCATGAGAATAATGTGTGTTCTGTTGTTGCCATAATTCATGGATGTGAATTGTATCCAATTGATAGATGTTATTTTTTAAATATTTATTTATTTGGCTGTGTGGGGTCTTAGCTGTGGCATGTGGGACCTTCATTGCATCATGTGGAATCTTTTATTGCAGCTCTCAGACTAGTTGTGACCTGCAGGCTCAGCAGTTCGGGGGTGTGGGCTCTGAAGCATGTGGCTTCAGTAGTTGTGGCACACGGCCTTAGTTGCTCTGTGGCATGTGGGATCTTAGTTCCTGAACTAAGGATTCGGTTCAAACCCTGGGGTTTGAACTCATGTCCTTTGCATTATAAGGCAGATTCTTAACCACTGGACCACCAGGGAAGTTCCTACACGTTATTGTTGAGTTTAACTGTGTCCTTCCTGATTTTCTGCCTGGTGGTCTAATAGACAGGTGTTGAAATCTCCAGCTCAGATAGTGGGTTTACCTATGTCTTTTGCAATTCTATTAGTTTCTCCTTCACACAATTTATCCATTATTAGGCTCATCCACATGAAGGATTGTTATGTCTTCCTGGTAATTGATCCCTTCATCATTATTTAATGCCCTCTTTATCCCTGATACCTTTCTTTGCTTTGAAGCTTGTTCTCTGTGAAATTAATAGGCTACTCCTGCTCTCTTGACTACTGTTTACATGTGTATTTTCCTTCATCTGTTTGTCTTTGTACTCAGCGTGAGTTTCCTATAGACAACATACGATTGAGTCTGCTGTTTTGATCCAGCTTACAATCAATTATTGGTCATTTAGAGCACTGACTTTCAAAGTGATTATTGACATAGTTGGATTAGTATCTACCATGTTTGTTACTGTAGTTTATTTGTTGCCCTTTTCCATCTAATTTTTTGGACAATTTTTCTGCCTTTTGTGATTTTACCTGAGCATTTTGTATGATGTCATTTTCTCCCTTTTGTTAGCATATCACTTAAATATTCTTTCTTGCTTTTTTTAGTGGTTGCCCTAGAGTTTGCATCATACATTTACAACTAATTGAAGGCCACTTTCAAATAATGTCATAATTCAAAGGTAGTATAAATACCTTAAAATAACAAAATAATCCTAGTCCCTTCTTTCAATCCCTTGAATCTCTGCTGTCATTTTTAAAATTTATATACAAGCACGTTGTTGTTGTGTTTTGTCACTAAGTTATGTCCAAGTATTTGTGACCCCGTGGACTGTAGCCTGCCAGGCTCCTCTGTCCGTGGGATTTCCCAGGCAAGAATACTGGAGCAGGTTGCCATTTCCTTCACCAGGGAATCTCCCTGATCAAGCCTGCATCTCCTGAACTGGCAGGTGGATTCTTTACAGCGAGCCATCTGGGAAGCTCATATACAAGCATATAGAAGTATATAATATATGCTTACATAATTGAATATATTGTTGGTAGTATTATTTAACTAAATGTTATCTGATAGATACATGAGAAATATGAAAACTAAGTTTATTTTGACTTCACTTATTCTTTCCTCAATGCTCTTTCTCACTTTATGTAGGCCTGAGTTTCTGACCTTCTCGCTAAACAACTATTTTTTCCTTCTGTATAAACAATTTATTATTTTCCTTCTCTAAACAACTTATTTGTACCATTTCTTCCAAGGCAACAAATTCACTCAATCTTTGTGTTTCTGAGAAAGTTTATATTTCTCCTTCATCTTTGATAGGTAATTTTGCAGGATATAAAATTCTAAGTTGGTTATTTTTTTCTCAACACTAAATACCATACTCTCTTCTTGCTATCGTGGATTCTGAGAAATCAAATGTAATCCTTAGCTTTGTTCCTCTAGGGTGTTAGAGAATGATTACAGAAAATTCAGGAAATACAAACAAACTTTAACCTTTCATGAAACAAACAGTCTCCATTTGGAAAACTGCAAAATGGGGGAGAAGGCAAGAAGCTTTTCTAAGAAAGAATGAAGAACAAGATGGAAACAAATAAAAAATTTCTGATTGGTTGAGCAAAACAGTCAGTCTCATTTAGGATGAGAAGGAGCAAGGTAATAAGTATAGATCCCAGAATTGGTTTGGCCTTTTCGGATTGACTGACTGGCTATGCAGTGTTTCTGGTCAAGAGGAACATGTCTAGAGACACAAAAGTCGTGTAAGTTTCAGTTTTCTGCCAAGGCACTCTAGGCACAAGCAATTCAATCTTGGACCTAGAAAGTGATTTCAACACCAGACAAAGTGCTTTGTTTTTGTCCCCTCTTCCCAACCCTGTGTCTCTCACAACTTCTTGTTTATCTTTGGTCTTATGTAGATTGAGCATAAAATTCCAGCCAGTATTGTTTCATAACCCTAAAAACAATGATGTCATTCAAGTGCTGCATTCAGTATGCCAGCAAATTTGGAAAACTCAGCAGTGGCCATAGGACTGAAAAGGTCAGTTTTCATTCCAATTCCAAAGAAGAGCAATGCCAGAAAATGTTCAAACCATGACACAACTGTGCTTATTTCACATGCTAGAGAGGTAATCCTCAAAATTCTTCAAGCTGGGCTTCAGCAGAACATGAACAAAGAACTTCCAGATGTACAAGCTGGATTTAGAAAAGGCAGAGGAACCAGAGGTCAAATTATCAACATCTATTGGCTCATAGAAAAAGCAAGAGAATTCCAGAAAAACATCTACTTCTGTTTCATTAACTACACTAAAGCCTTTGATTGTGTGGATAACAACAAACTGTAGAAAATTCTTAAAGAGATAAGAATACCAGACCCTCTTACCTGCCTCTGAGAGACTTGTATGCAGGTCAAGAAGCAATAGTTAGAACCAGGCATGGAACAACGAACTGGTTCCAAATTGGGAAAGGAGTACGTCAAGGCTGTATATTGTCACCTTGCTTCTTTAACTTCTATGCAGAGAATATCATGTGAAATGCTGGGCTGGATTAGTTACAAGGTGGATTCAAGATTACTGGGAGAAATATCAATAACCTCAGATATCCAGATGATACCACTGTAATGGCAGAAAGCAAAGAGAAACTACAGGGACTCTTGATGAGAGTGAATGAGAAGAATGAAAAAGCTGGCTTAAAATTCAACATTCAAAAAACAAAGATCATGGCACCTGGTCCCATCACTTCATGGCAAATCGATGGGGAAATAATAGAAACAGTGAGAGAGTTTATTTTCTTGGGCTCCAAAATCACTGCAGATGGTGGCTGCAGCCATGAAATTAAAAGACACTTGCTCCTTGGAAGAAAAACTATGACGAATCTAGACAGCATATTAAAAAGTGGAGGCATCATTTTGCCAACACAGGTGTGTCTAGTCAACGCTATGGTTTTTGCAGTAGTCATGTATAGATGTGAGAGTTGGACCATAAAGAAGGCTGAGCGCCGAAGAATTGATGCTTTCGAACTGTGGTAATGGAAAGACTCTTGAGAGTCCCTTGGACAGCAAACAGATCAAACCAGTCAATCCTAAAGGAAATCAACCCTGAATATTCATTGGAAGGACTGATGCTGAAGCTCCAATACTTTGGTCACCTGATGCAAAGAGCCAGCTCATTAGAAAAGACCCTGATGCTGGGAACGATTGAGGGCAGGAGGAGAAGGGGAAGACAAAGGATGAGATGGTTGGATGGCATCACCGACTCAGTGAACATGAGTTTGAGCAAACTCCAGGAGATGGTGAAAGACAAGGAAGCCTGGAGTGCTATAGTCCGTGGGGTTCCAAAGAGTCTGACATGACTTAGTGACTGAGCAACCACAAACTGTTTCATATATTTCATTTGTTTCTTTTTCTCTGCTCCTTCAGTTGGGCTCCAGTGATCCTAACCAGGTGGGTTAGGCTCTCATTCCTAGGTCTCCCCAAGTGCAGCCTTGTTAAGAATATCAGAGTGCTTTCTCTCTGTTAGAGCATAAAGGGTTTTCTCACTGACATTTAATGTGAGGATCTGGTTGAGCTCCTCAGGGTAAACCCCATAATCTCGTGGGTGTCCCCCCCCATCATTAGGTCCTTCTGGAGTTTTTAACACAGGTTGTCTCCACTGAGGCTCTGGCAATTCATAAATTACAGTTAAGGCTTTCCTACCCCAGAACTGGCTCCTGGTAATTTCCACTTGTGTGTCTCCACTCCAGATGTTTCGTTCTCCCATGTGGGATTCAGGAGCGGAACAGAGGTGGATAGTTCCTGGCCCCGGGGCAACTAGGCAGTGAGGAAACCTGAGTAGGTTAGCCTCTGAAAAGTGGTTTCTCTTGAGGACAGGTCTGGCGAAGGCCTGGAGCATTGGGAAAAAATTGATACTCAAACATAAAAGTGTCATGAAGAAGTCCTTGGACCTTATAAGCAAAAGCAACGTTCCTTAGTGCCAATAAAAAGTGCACATTCGGTTTTGACTTGATTTACTGATCATCAATCCTTGAGTTGAGACGATCCCTTGGAAAAAGGAATGGCTACCCACTCCAGTATTCTTGCCTGGAGAATTCCATGGACAGAGGAGCCTGGGGGGCCAGAGTCCATGTGGTCACAAAGAGTCGGACACAACTGAAGTGACTGACACACTTTTGCTTCTTATCCAGTGACATGTTTTCAATGAAGTTTATATGATAACATTTAAAGCTTTGAAAATGCAGTTTTGTTAGTTTGACTTCATCTCTATACTCAGAAACTGGACATGGTAAGTACAAGCTGGGAGGACAGCTGTGCAAGTAATTCAGGGAAACTTGAGAACGTGACTGTGTCGGCAGGATGAGATGAACTCCGTGGCAGACCAGTGTGTGTGAGTGACTGGTTTTCTTGGAGATGAGATATTCAAGGCCACATAGGAAGACAGTTCAGACACTGTCTTGACCAAGGCCTTCCCAACAGCGTAATTCCTAAATGACAGACTCTGAAGAATAAGTAGTCTGTTCCTGGGAACCACGCGAATGTCTCCTCATCAGATATTTGTTTACATAACGAATCATTCTCCAAGATACTGAGCCACCCTGAATCCTTGACACGCTATTTTTGTGCAATATAGAAACTCACAAATGTTATCTTACGTGACTCTACAAACCACCTAAAATATTTTAGCAGATTCAAGGCCACGTCTGCTTTCACCTGCCTCATTCTTTTTAGAGAGAGAAATCTGTTTTTAAGGTAGGGTTCAAATGGTACATGAGACCAGAATCTCTTTTTCCCTTTTTTTTTTAAAAAAAATTATTGGAGTACAATTGCCTTATAGCATTCTGTTCATTTCTACTGTACAGCAGTAGAATCAGCTGTATGTATAACTATATAGTTATAGTAAAGTGAATCAGCTGTATGTATAACTATAGTTATAGTAAAGTGAATCAGCTGTATGTATAACTATAGTTATAGTAAAGTGAATCAGCTGTATGTATAACTATAGTTATAGTAAAGTGAATCAGCTGTATGTATAACTATAGTTATAGTAAAGTGAATCAGCTGTATGGATAACTATATCCCCTCTTCTTTTAGGTTTCCTCCTAATTTAGGTCACCAAGGGGGACAGAAGGGTTGGATGATTTGGGAGATTGGGATTGACATATAGACACTATTGATACTATAAATAAAATAGATAATTAATGAGAACCTACTGTATGGCACAGAATCTTCTTTAAAAATTTTATTTATTTGTTTATGGTTTTGCTGGGTCTTCATTGCTGGGCGGGTTTCTTTCTAGGTGTGGTGCGTGGTGGCTTCTCCTGTAGCTCCTGGACTCTAGCGCACAGGCTCAATAGCCATGGCACAGGCTTAGTTGCTCTGCAGCATGTGGGATCTTCCCATACCAGGGGTCGAACTCATGTCTCCTGCATTGGCAGCTGGATTCTTTACCACTGAGCCACCAGAGAAGCCCCCAGAATCTTTTTAGAATACTCTTCTCTCAGCCATTAACATACTCTGGCAATCAGATTGATACACTTTTTAAATAAGTGTAAGTTTCTTTTTCTTTGAGTAGGGCAAGTTAATAGTGCTTCAAATATTTTCTAAAGTTAGATTTTAAATTTCACATTTGCGTGTCCCAGGAGGTAGGCGGGACTTTCCAATATGACAGTAAGGGTCAATCGCACAAATTCCTCTTTAATCATAACATGCTTACCTTGTGGAAATGTGCATAAATTATTAATTACAGCTCATTAAATTTTTACAAATGGCAACTCACACCAGTATTCTTGCCTGGAGAATCCCATGGACAGATGAGCCTGGCAGGCTACATTCCATGGGGTTGCAAGGAGTCAAACATGACTGAGTGACGAACACTTTCACTTTCAACTTTTCTCAAGCCAAAAAAATCTAGGTATCTTTTGTCTGTACTCTCATAAATTAAGACTGTCTTGTTAAGATCTGTTGGAACTGTACCTTGGTCTTCATAGTCCGAATTTCTGCGGCTTCTTCTCAAAATGCCTTCAGTTGTCACCAGAGCTACTCCTGTTCTTTACTCAAAACTTGCCCCCCCCCCACCAATTTTTAGCAGGAGTGAGCATATGTCTTTAAGTTCAAGGGTCCAGAGATCTCAACCCAGGCTCCTCAAGAAGTTTATAGTCAGTTTTTCAGGGGCCGTAAACCTAATCCCAGAACACCGACCAAGATGACGCCTCATCCAGGAGACAGCTTCTCCAGAAGACCTGGGAAGCGAGCTCCCAATGTCAGAGGCGGGTGGTCCTCTTTCCATCTGCTCTCCTGTGTTCTCTGCTTGCGTCCTCAAGAATCTAGATTATTAACAGATACTCAAACCTCTTATCTACAATGTGTATATGTTTCCCATCTTTAATTTTTCTTTTCATGCTTTGAGTCACTCCTCATGTGTCTTTTCATTAAGATGCATGTTGAGTATAATTATTGTTTTTTACTTGTGTTCCTTTGAATGACAACCAGCTTCCTCTGATGCTAGTTCATTGCAATAAGAAAGGTTATTTTCTGTGTAATTGGAATCAACCAGTAAGTGCTTTGTAAATGACAAAACAATGGGTCAAGTGTCCAGAAAAATAAAACTCCCATCAAACCTAGACATGAAGATATCTGCCTGAACAATAACAACACTTGGCAACTTTGTAGCCCATGTTTCACAGAAATAGAGCTTGGACACCCTTAGCTCCCGCTGAATACAGAACTGCAAACCCTGAGACATGTCTTTCTTAGTACTATTCCATGTTGCTTTGCTCAAATGTGTCATCACCAAAATCCTAAATACTGAGAAATGGACTTTGTCCCTTCAAGTGGTCCAACAAGTGATCTTTGAGAAAAAAGAAATAGAAAATCTGACAGTAATAATTCTGAAAAACTGCCACCACAGCTTTATCGTATATCCACAGCTCACCAAAAAGCAGTGAAGATGGAAATCGCTTCTGTTTGCAGACAACCGTGTTATAATATCCATCTTGAGCTGACATGGATGTCAAGGGGGAGGGGCTGAGAGCTTAAACCCATGTGGTTTTGGTTTTCCCTGTAATTAGAAACTATACATCCCCAAGATACATTCCTGTCACTCCGTGAAGGCTGCGAAAAATTAAAGACAGGGTAAATCTGGCTCTGGGAAATAGCGCAGACTATCAACTATAAATCAGCAAAAACACCTGAATTATCAAGGTCAGTTCAGTTCAGTTCAGTTGCTCAGTCGTGTCCGACTCTTTGCAACCCCATGAATCGCAGCACGCCAGGCCTCCCTGTCCATCACCAACTCCCAAAGTTTATTCAAACTCATGTCCATCGAGTCGGTGATGCCATCCAGCCATCTCATCCTCTGTCATCCCCTTCTCCTCCTGCCCCCAATCCCTCCCAGCATCAGAGTCTTTTCCAATGAGTCAGCTCTTCACATGAGGTGGCCAAAGTACTGGAGTTTCAGCTTCTTCAGCATCAGACCTTCTAATGAATACCCAGGACTGATCTCTTTTAGGATGGACTGGTTGCATCTCCTTGCAGTCCAAGGGACTCTCAAGAGTCTTCTCCAACACCACAGTTCAAAAGCATCAATTCTTCAGCACTCAGCTTTCTTCACAGTCCAACTCTCACATCCATACATGACCACTGGAAAAACCATAGCCTTGACTAGACGGACCTTTGTTGGTAAAGTAATGTCTCTGCTTTTCAATATTCTATCTAGGTTGGTCATAACTTTCCTTTCAAGGAGTAAGTGTCTTTTAATTTCATGGCTGCAATCACCATCTGCAGTGATTTTGGAGCCCCCCAAAATAAAGTCTGACACTGTTTCCACTGTTTCCCCATCTATTTCCCATGAAGTGATGGGACCAGATGCCATGATCTTAGTTTTCTGAATGTTGAGCTTTTAAGCCAGCTTTTTCACTCTCCTCTTTCACTTTCATCAAGAGGCTTTTTAGTTCCTCTTCACTTGCTGCCATAAGGGTGGTGTCATCTGCATATCTGAGGTTATTGATATTTTATTGATATTTCTCCCAGCAATCTTGATTCCAGCTTGCACTTCTTCCAGCCCAGTGTTTCTCCTTAGGTGAGAGCAAAGCCAGGGAGTGGAGGTTGGCCCCATCTGAGCAACCAGTGCGCTTCCTCCTTCATCAGAGAAGGAGGGTTCATCTCCTCCAAGTGTGTCTCACTGGAAATAAAGCTGAGATGACCATCAGTCTACTTACTCCTGAGAAACAGTTATCAGAAACATTAGTCTAATTTTTATTGATGCAAACACACTGTTTTTCAAACCACTTTAGGCACTGGAATGTTTCTGTCATCCTCCATGCTTGAGGAGAACAAGTTTTCCTTTGTTTTGTATTAGATTAGTAGTCATGAGTAAACAAGTGTAATCTTTTTTTTTTCTTGACACACCTGGGTAAATAATTCAAATGTAACCTTTTCTTATAAGTCATAAGAAATTATAAATTGTCTAATATCTGCTCAACTGACTTTGTGCTTAAGAGCCAGACGTGACTGAACTGCTAAGCGCAGCACAGTGCATTATTGTTTATATGCCAATTACAGGCTCAGTGGGTAAAAAATACACCTGCAGTGCTGGAGCCACAGGAGACGCAGGCTTGATCCTGCGTGGGGAAGATCCCCTGGAGGAGAACATGGCAACCCACTCCAGAATTCTCCCCTGGAGAATTCCATGGACAGAGGAGCCTGTCCACGGGATCACAGAGAGTAGGACATGACTAAAGCAGGCAGCCAGGCATATGACAATGACACTTCAGTACATCAGTGAAACAGTTTAAGAAACAGTAACTACCTAGCAACAGTATCCAGTAATCTAGATATTTCCATTGTACTTCTATTAAAGTAACATGCAATATTTTTTTTAATTGGGTCTTACACTCGCTTTGTTGTTGTTCAGTTGCTAAGTTGTGTCCAGCTCTTTGCAATCCCAGGGACTGCAGCCTTTTCATACTGTTCATGGAGTCTTCCAGGCAAGAATATTGAAGTGGGTTGCCATTTTCTTCTCCAGTGGACCACATTTTGTCAGAACTCTTCACTATGACCTGTCTGTCTTGGGTGGCCCTACACGGCATGGCTCATAGCTTCACTGAGTTATGCAAGCCCCTTTGCCAGGGCAAGGCTGTGATGTATAAAATAGATAACTAATGAGAACCTACTATATAACTCAGGAAACTCTATTCAGTGCTCTGTGGTGACTGAAATGGGAAGGAAATCCGAAAAAGAGGAGATATGTGTATACATGTGGCTGATTCATTTTGTTGTACAGGAGAAATTAACACAACCATGTAAAGTAACTATATACTCCAATAAAATAAAAGTAAAGAAAACTAATAAGACTGTTACAATTCTGTTTAAAGGCATTAGAATGAGCACAGCTCAGCTAGAGATACATGAATCTTCTAAAGCCTTATGAAGTACTCAGAGCATAATTCGTGAGATAAGAAAATGATGAATGACAAGATGGATGTTAGCTGAGCCTACAGTAGTAATCATTTCTCAATACGTATCAGTCAAAACTGTCATGCTGTATGCCTTAAACTTATACAGTGATGTATGTCAATTATTTCTCAATAAAGCTGGAAAAGTCATAAAAATCCATTTTAAAATTAAAAAACAAAAATTTAGGTCTTATTGAGGCCATTTAGATCAGCCCCATGAGAAGACTTCTGTCTTCAGGGTGCCTTCCTTCAAACACCAAGATAAAAAATTTCCATGTTTCCTCAGTTCCTTTGTGAAAAATTGAAAGCCTCTGAAATGGTATACAGAAGTGCTCCTAACCTGAACCTTGTAAATTACCTACTCTTATACCCAAAGACTTCTTCGTCTTAGGTATGCAGAGTCATTTGTGATTACTTCTGTTCATCACCTCTGCACACGTTGGTCTTTCCTGACTGCCTGGAAAACTCCCAGGATCCCGTAAGAGGTAACCTGAGGGTTAAGTTCTCTAAACTGAATCCTATTCAGGGAGTGCACTTGAGCACCTCCCCAAAAGGCTTTCTTCTGTTTCCTGGACCTGCTTTCGCTGCCCCGGAGCCTGGCCCAGCCTGGCGACCCACTACGCTGAAGCCCCACGGTGAGCCCCACAGTGAGTACGTGCGGTGAATAATTTGTATCCTAACAAACGTGAGCCAATGAACAAGGACTCGCAAGCAAAACTTTTACCGTTGCTATTGCAGGGAATGCCACACGGTGGCAGGCTTTTCTCAAGACCAATTGTGATTACCTGGGAAATGAAAGCTTTTGAGAGTTTTGACTCATAAGAAAAGACCCTGATGCTGGAAAAGATTGAAGGCAGGAGGAGAAGGGGACGACAGAGGATGAGATGGCTGGATGGCATCACCGACTCAATGGACATGAGATTGAATAAACTCCGGGAGTTGGTGATGGACAGGGAGGCCTGGAGTGCTGTAGTCCATGGATGGGGTCGCAAAGAGTTGGACACGACTGAGCGACTGAACTGAACTGATTGAATTCAAGGCTGTAAATTAACGTGAAATGTACCTGAATGAACACCCAAAAGCTTTTGCTTTTTTCCTGAGTATTATTTTTAAAATTAACCTTTTCCCCATATTATAGTAACATTGATACATATGTTGTCAATGGTGGCAGGTGAACTGAATGTATTTTCTATTTTGCTGTTCTGTTATTTCTGCTTTCTCATCATTGTACCCTGATTAAATTCTAGAGACATAACTTATGTTTCTTTTTAATTTACCATCTAAGCCACTGGGGAAGCCCCTCATCTGCATTAGCAGAACAAAAATAATACCAATGTTCAGTCCATCAGTGTTAGAAATCTGATTATGAAATCAGTCAGTTCAGTTCAGTCCAGTCCCTCATTCGTGTCTGACTCTTTGCGACCCCATGAATCGCAGCACACCAGGCCTCCCTGTCCATCACCAACTCCCGGAGTTCACTCAAACTCAAGTCCATCGAGTCAGTGATGACATCCAGCCATCTCGTCCTCTGTCGTCCCCTTCTCCTCCTGCCCCCAATCCCTCCCAGCATCAGAGTCCTTTCTAATGAGTCAGCTCTTCACATGATGTGGCCAAAGTACTGGAGTTTCAGCTTTAGCATCATTCCTTCCAAAGAACACCCAGGCCTGATCTCCTTTAGAATGGACTGGTTGGATCTCCTTGCAGTCCAAGGGACTCTCAAGAGTCTTCTCCAACACCACAGTTCAAAAGCACCAATTCTTCGGTGCTCAGCTTTCTTCACAGTCCAACTCTCACATCCATACATGACCACAGGAAAAACCATAGCCTTGACTAGACGGACCTTTGTTGGTAAAGTAATGTCTCTGCTTTTCAATATTCTATCTAGGTTGGTCATAACTTTTCTTCCAAGGAGTAAACGTCTTTTAATTTCATGGCTGCAGTCACCATCTGCAGTGATTTTGGGGCCCAAAAAATAAAGTCAGCCACTGTTTCCACTGTTTCCCCATCTATTTCCCATGAAGTGATGGGACCAGATGCCATGATCTTCGTTTTCTGAATGTTGAGCTTTAAGCCAGCTTTTTCACTCTCCTCTTTCATTTTCATCAAGAGGCTCTTTAGTTCCTCTTCACTTGCTGCCATAAGGGTGGTGTCATCTGCATATCTGAGGTTATTGATATTTCTCCCAGCAATCTTGATTCCAGCTTGTGCTTCTTCCAGCCCAGCATTTCTCATGATGTACTCTGCATATGAGTTAAATAAGCAGGGTGACAATATACAGCCTTGACGTACTCCTTTTCCTATTTGAAACCAGTCTGTTGTTCCATGTCCAGTTCTAACTGTTGCTTCCTGACCTGCATATAGGTTTCTCAAGAGGCAGGTCAGATGGTCTGATATTCCCATCTCTTTCAGAATTTTCCACAGTTTATTGTGATCCGCACAGTCAAGGGCTTTGGCATAGTCAATAAAGCAGAAATAGATGTTTTTCTGGAACTCTCTTGCTTTTTCCATGATCCAGCAGATGTTGGCAATTCGATCTCTAGTTCCTCTGCCTTTTCTAAAACCAGATTGAACATCTGGAAGTTCACAGTTCACATACTAAACTAAAATGGACTGGAATGGGTGAATTTAAGTCAGATGACCATTATATCTACTACTGCAGGCAGGATCCCTTAGAAGAAATGGAGTAGCCATCATGGTCAACAAAAGAGTCTGAAATGCAGTACTTGGATGCAAATCTAAAAAATGACAGAATGATCTCTGTTCGTTTCCAAGGCAAACCGTTCAATATCACAGTAATCCAAGTCTATGCCCCATCCAGTAACGCTGAAGAAGCTGAAGTTGAACAGTTCTATGAAGACTTACAAGACCTTTTAGAACTAACACCCAAAAAAGATGTCCTTTTCATTATAGGGGACTGGAATGCAAAAGTAGGAAGTCAGGAAACACCTGGAGTAACAGGCAAATTTGGCCTTGGAATATGGAATGAAGCAGGGCAAAGGCTAATAGAATTTTGCTAAGAGAACGCACTGGTCATAGCAAACACCCTCTTCCAACAACACAAGAGAAGACTCTACACATGGACATCACCAGATGGTCAACACCGAAATCAGATTGATTATATTCTTTGCAGCCAAAGATGAAGAAGCTCTATACAGTCAGCAAAAACAAGACCAGGAGCTGACTGTGGCTCAGATCATGAACTGCCAAATTCAGACAGAAATTGAAGAAAGTAGGGAAAACCACTAGACCATTCAGGTATGACCTAAATCAAATCCCTTATGATTATACAGTGGAAGTGAGAAATTGATTTAAGGGACTAGATCTTGTAGATTGAATGCCTGATGAACTATGGACTGAGGTTCGTGACATTGTACAGGAGACAGGGATCAAGACCATCCCCATGGAAAACAAATGGAAAAGATTATGAAATAATATGTTCCAAATTATTTGGAAGTAGTTAGGTCTTTCTTTTTGAAAGGAATGGTTTTGAAATAACCCAAACTTTGGTCCATCTTGCATTTCTGTGTTAAAATAGCAGAGGTATTGGAAACATTCTTTCCATTTACTTTGAACTTTTCTCTGAGAAACTAAACCACACAGTGCTTTTGCCCATCAGGCTCAAGCAGTTTGATAAAAAAGAATGAAAAAAACAAGACACCTCAGATGTCTTAAGACAGTCTGGAAAGTGATTTGTCTCACAAGAAAATTTAAGGCTTGAGTTCACTGCTGCTGATGCATGATACACCTCATAAGCATGGAAGGGTCACTGATATACATACAGGTCATTGAGCATAATCTATCAACCAGAGACCAAGGGTTTCAGGAGCTGTGACAGGAAGCTCTCACTTCCCACTGACTCTGAATCTCTGTGACTTCCTGAACTCCTTGAAAGTGAAAGTCTCTCAGTCGTGTCCGGCTCTTTGCGACCTCATGGACTATACAGTCCATGGAATTCTCCAGGGCACAATACTGAAGTGGGTAGCTGTTCCCTTTTCCAGAGAATCTTCCTGACCCAGGAATCGAACTGGGGTCTCCTGTATTTACAGATTCTGAGCTCCTTACTTTAACGAATTATGTCCCCTTCCTCTCTGTTGACTGATGGGACAACAGCCCACAGAGCAGAAAGTCTGGTCCAATAACTGACAATGGGTGCTTCTCTTCCCTTTCCAGTCCTGCCTTTTCACCTCTTTCTCTTTTCTCTGCTCGTTGCTCACCTTTGCCATTATCATTGGGAGGTGGTGGACAGGCATTATTCTTCATCCAAAAAAGAACAAGTAAAAATGCATTGCTATCCCAGTAGAAACATTTTAATTTAGACATAAGAGCAGTTCACAATGAATACGGATTCGTACAGTTTTCCATAGGTTTGTTGTTGTTCAGTTGCTTGGTTGTGTCTGACTGTTTGCAGCAGCATGGACTGCAGTGCACCACGCTTCCCTATCCTTCATCATCTCCAGGAGTTTGCTGAAGTTCATGTCCATTGAGCTGGTGATGCAGTTCAACCATCTCACCTTTTGTCGCCCTCCTCACCTCCTGCCATCAGTCTTTCCCAGCATCAGGGTCTTTTCCAATGAGTTGGGTCTTCACATCAGGTGGCCAAAGTATCAGAGCTTCAGCTTCAACATCAGTCCTTCCAATGAATATTCAGGACTGATTTCCTTCAGGATGAACTGGTTGGATCTCCTTGCAGTCCAAGGGACTCTCAAAACTCTTCTCCAATACCACAGTTCAAAAACATCCATTCTTCGGCACCCAGCTGTCTTTATGGTCCCACTCTCACATCCATATATGACTACTGGAAAAACCATAGCTTTGACTAACAGACCTCTGTCGGCAAAGTAGTATCTCTGCTTTTTAATATGCTGTATAGGATGGTCATAGGTTTTCTTCCAAGGAGCAAGCATCTTTTAATTTCATGGCTACAGTCACCATCTGCAGTGATTTTGGAGTCCAAGAAAATAAAGTCTGTCACTGTTCCTATTATTTCTCCATCTATTTGCCATGAAGTGATGGGACTGGATGTCATAATCTTTATTTTTTGAATGCTGAGTTTTAATCCCGCTTTTTCACTCCCCTGTTTCACCCTTATCAAGAGGCTCTTTAGTTCCTCTTCAATTTCTGCCATTAGGGTGGTGTCATCTGCATATCTGAGGTTATTGATATTTCTCTCGGCAATCTTGATTCCAGCCTGTGCTTCCTCCAGCCCAGCATTTCGCTGATGTACTCTGCATATAAGTTAAATAAGCATGGTAATAGTATACAGCCTTGACGTACTCTTTTCCTGATATGGAACCGGTCGCTTCCCCTTGGGGCCTTTGTTGGCTGGGGGGAAGTGGCTGCCACATGAGCAGAGACACAGCAGCTCTGGAAAGGCACAGGTGACCCAGAAGTGGGGCCTTCCGCCTGCCCTCACCTGTGTGGCTGGACCACACAGAGGTGGATGCCTCAGCTCCGTCCGGCCAAGCCTTCCAATGCCAGCAGGGCCCATGACATTCTGCCTACATCCTCCAGACACCGAGCTCCCAGATAACCTGCCCCATTAAGAGAGGGAGTGAGAAAACTCTTTCCTAAGCTTATAAATTCTGTCAGGAAGCAGACGGTGATGATGGTAGCATCCTCACAACTGAGCTTCTATCCTCAGCCGCTCATCTCTGAAGTCTGGTCCGGCCACCTCCACCCCTGTGGCCTTCTCTTTACCCCACGTGTTTCCCGAAACTCCCACTCTCTTGGAACTTTTAAAAGCCCCCTCATGTGATACAAGGAAATCAGCTCTTTCAGAAATGTATTAACTCATACAGATTTCAAATGTATTATTCTTCCAAACAGCTGAAAACTTTCACCTTTTAAAATTATTTATTTATTTATTATTGTTTATTTGGCCACCTCAGATCTTAGCTGGTGCCCATGGAATCTTTGCTGTGTTACGCAGGATCTTTTGAGTCGCTGTGCAAACTCTAGTGGCTCTGCGGCCCAGTAGCCGCGGCGTGGAAGGTCAGTTGCCCCTTGGTATGTGGGATTTTAGTTCTCCGATCAGCAATCGAACCCAAGTCACCCCTCGTGAACTTGGGGCACAGAGTTTCTGGCCAGAAATGGGAACTTCTCCCTATTTTGGCCCAGGAACTTGGGATGCAGAGTATCCAGTCTGAAATAGGAACTTTTCCATATTTCAGGCAGGGAATTTGGGGCCCAGGGTTTCCAGAGTTCTGTCCAGAATCTTGGGATGCGGATAAAAATATGGGAAATACATCTTCAGAGTTAACACCTTTTGAATTGTTTTTGAAAACATCATCAAAATTTTTATGTATCTTATGATGGTGTTCATTATCAGAGTGTGGGCTTGGTAAAATGTGACTTTCCCATGGCTTTCTTGTCCTTAATTATCTTGCTGATAGATTCTTTGGCCTCTTTGACTAGTTAGTTCTTTTTGAAGCAAAGATTGAAATGGTCCTTCTAGTTTGTATGATTTTTAACAATCTCATCCAAAGTAATTTCTCAATTGTTTTTTCTGTTGTATAACATTTCCCATTTTCATTTTGTTCCTTTTTTCTTGTTTTCTTTTGTGTTTATAGCTATACATCCCATCCGTATTTTTTTGTGAGAAGTACAGTTGATTAACATAACTATTTTTGTGTTGTGATACAGCATAAGGATGCAATATTTTTATGGAATCCACTTAATTGGAATATTACCAAATTGTGAGTTTTTTGTTGGTTTTGGAGATGAATTGCTTGTGAGTATCTTGGTTTGCAAATATTTCTTTGCATTCTCGGTTGCCTTCTTCATTCTTGAAGGTTTTCTTTTTTGGGACACCTGCTTTGAAATTGAAATATGTCGCATTTTCCTGGTTTCGGTTTCATTGCTCTAGGGGATGGATTCCAAAAGAAGTCATCCGAACCCAAAAAAGATAGTTTACATCCTCATGTGTCCTGCCTATGTTTTCCTTAAGACTTTCATAGAATCCCTCCTGACCTTTAGATATTTATGATTTGGAGTTCATTTCGTGTATGAGGTTAGAGAGTGTTCTAACCTCATTCTTTTTTTCTTTCTTTTAATAAGCCTCGCACAATCCTTCATAGTGTCTCTTATCAACACATATTGCCAGCATCAGGGGAGGAATATTCCCTTTTCTCCACGCCTTCTCCATCAGTTAGTGTTTGTCAAGTTTCTGACTATGGCCAATCTGAGTCCTGTGAGGGGATTCCTTCCTGTGGTTTCGATTTGTATTTCTCATATTTAGTAAAATTGACCTCTTTTCATGTGATTTCTTTTCAAGGGTGAGTTCATGTTACCTCTAGATGTAGCTTCCTGTAACTCGGCCCTGTTTTAAATTCTTTTGTGATGATCACCCTTGGCCTATAGTTGAGATCAGCTGTTTTTGCCTTACCCTTTGACCCTGAGAATACTCAATGCCCATCAGCACAGCTTTTCAAGCTGTTGTTACAGAAAATGGCCACAAGTCAGCAGCATTACTCAGCCCCATGCATTTCCCACACCCCTGTCATTTGTGTGGTTTTATGTTGGAATAGAAGTGATTTCTGATTTTATGTGTGTTTCAGGTGTACAGGAACTTGATAAATTCATGGATGAACATTTATCTATTCTCTTTCAAGTTCTTGTTCCCAACTAGGTGATTACAGCGTGTTCAATAAACTTCCACCTGCTATTCAGTAGGTTGTTTTTGATCATCTACTGGATACATATATGAGTGTCTATGTTAATTCAAATCTCTTAATTTACTTCGCCTGTACCTAGAGATTGAGGGCTCCTGCTGAGGGCAAGAGGCACTCCAGGAACGTCGTGGGGTCACATTGCCTGCCACATCCTCCCAGGACCCTGAGCCCAAAAACAATCCAGTTTTGGGACCCAAGCCTGCCCGGTCTCTAGAGATATGATACCAGCCAATGTGACCATGGGATGAGGGAAATAGAGTCAGCATATGTTTCTATATTTATTGTGTTTATCCAGTTATTTGAACCTGCGTATATAGGTGAATTACAAGGCAGTGGGTGGGTGGTTTTTTTTTTTAATTCATACTCACTTGATTTACTCACACATTGATGTGTATATGCTATATTTCAGGGACTGTTCCTGTACAGATTATGACCAAAAGTGGAGTATCATTCCTAGTGTTACCCAGTAGGTCTTTGTGGCTTATTTTCTACATAGTAATGTGCACATATTAGTCAAGTAGCTTATTTCTATGTGCCCAACACCCTTCTTCTCTGCTAAGAGTAAGCGAGATGAGTTTTTTCTAATTCTTTGAACTTTTTGTCTTGACTCAAAAAGCTCCTATGTATCCATTTTTAGATTCCACCTGGAAGTGACATCATACTCTATCTGTCGCTCCCTGTCTCTCTTACTTCACTTGCTATGATCATCTCTACCTTCTTGCCTATGCCTGAACGTGGGGTTGTTTCATTCTTCCTTATGGTTGATTCATATACCATTGTATATATAGAACCCATTTTCTTTATTCATTTCTGTGTCCTTGTACACTTAGGCTGCAGCAGTGTCTTTCCTTTGGAAATCGGTCTGGCAGGGATGGCATGGGTACCCTTGTCTTCTAAAATGTTTCTTTTCCCTGACTGTATGCCCAGGCACGTGATTGCTGTTTCCTCAGGCATCTCCATGTTTCGTTTTCTAAAGATCCTCCATATTGTTCTTTCTAGTGGATGAACCAATGGAGATTTTTAGTAATCTCATCCAAATTAATTTCTTGATGGGAGTTTCTAGTCCTCAACTTTTCCCATTTTTGTTTTGCTAACCTTCATTCTTAATTATTTTTTCTTGTGTTTGTAGCCATCTATCCACTCTTTCTTTTTCAGTTGAGGTACAGTTGATTCACATTACTCTATTTGCTTTGGGATACAACAGAGTGATTCAGTATTCACATGGAATGAAGTGAAGTGACAGTTGCTCAGTCATGTCCGACTCTTTGTGACCCCATGGACTATACAGTCCATGGAATTCTCCAGGCCAGAATATTGGAGTGAGTAGCCTTTCCCTTCTCCAGGGGATCTTCCCAACCCAGGGATTGAACCCAGGTCTCCCGCATTGTGGGTGGATTCTTTACCAGCTGAGCTCATGGAATATATACCATTTAAAGATATTTGAAAATCATGGCTCTATTTCTCTGTGCTGCATAATATGTCCTATTATTTTTCTTACACTATACATAGTGATTTTTATTTCTTAATTTCTTCTTCAATCTGGCAACACCCACAACCAAATCCCCACAGGTATCCGTTAGTTTCTGGATTTGTGAGCCTCTTTCTGTTTCATAGATAAGTCCATTTGTGTCTTATCTGAGATGGAAATTAAATGTGATTTCCTATGGCAGTTTTCTCTGTATTTCTGACAACCTTACCTTAGATGAGAATATGTAAATAAATTCTCATGAAAGGAGTATAATTTTCAGGAATACTATAATGTCAAACGGACTTTTTCCACCTTTCAGCCCGCAGAGTTTCTGGCCTGAAATATGAACTTTTCCATATTTCAGCCTGGGAACTTGGGGCGCAGGGAGCTTAACCAAGGTATAGTTTACTTACAGTTACCTGCACAGATCCTAAGTATGATTTGAGGAGTTTAGGCAAATGTGAAAACCCATGTCACCTACACCCCATCAGGACCTGGACTATTTCAGGGACTTCGCTGGTGTTCCAAGGGCTAAGACTCCACACTCCCAACACAAGAGATCTGGGTTCAATCCCTGGTCAGGGAGCTAGAACCCACATGCTGCTAATAAGAGTTCATGCGTTGCAACAAAGATGGAAGATCCTGCGTGCCGCAACTAAGACCTGGCACAACCAAATAAATAAATACGTGTATTTTAAGAAGACCTAGAACATTCCAGCATCCTAAATAGTTCCCTCCACTCCCCAGACAACTGTTTTCCTGATTTCTAGCACTCTAGAAATCACACCTTTTCTGAAACTTCATTGAGTTGGTCATACATGAGGTGTCTTCAGGGTCTGGCTAAAGAGCTGTGACTTTACAGATGTACAGTGTAAGGTAAGAAAGTTTGTGTTCAGTGAAATTTAAAACTTTTTGTTTTAATTGAAACATTAACACCTTTATGGATAGATGTATTGGTCTCTTCCCTGGCAGACATGGAAGGGTGAGATGTTTAAAAACTAAAGATCTTGTACTTTATTTCTCAAAAGTAATTTGACCACCTTGACCACCTATGGGTCCTAAAAATGGTGATTTGAAATAGCATCACTGGGACTTATCTGGTGGTCCAGAGGTTAAGGCTTATGCCTCCACTGCAGGGAGTATGGGTTCCATTTGGGGAACTAAGATGCCACAGGCTGCATGAAAGTGTTAGTCACTCAGTCATGTCCAACTCTTTGCGACCCCATGGACTGTAGCCCACCAGGCTCCTCTGTCCATGGGATTCTCCAAGCAAGAATACTGAAGTGTGTTGCCATTTCCTCCTCCAGGGAATCTTCCTGACCCAGGGATTGAACCCACGTCTCTTATGTCTCCTGAATTGGCAGGCCCGTCTCTTACCACTGGCTCCACCTGGTCACATCTAGAGGCTTTTATAAAAGGATTTCAGCTTAAAATAAAATGAATAAGATATACTAAAACTGATATTTGTTTCTCACATTTCAGAATATTTTCTTATGTGTTGCTAAAAGAAATGTCTCAGGATTTTAGGTTTTGAGTCATCCTTTTAGCAACAGGGTATTTGTTACTAGATGCAACCTTGGGGACAAGCATCACCTATTTCACTTCCTACAAATACTTGTGTTTTCACATCCATGTTGAAATGGCTAAAGTTTTCTGAATTCTCTACATTTCCTTTAATAAAAACCCTACCGGTAGGTAAACTACTATTCTAAAAAATGTGAAATAAAATGTGACTATGGCTTTATACCAGAATTTGTTATGATCGAACATAGTGATATCTTTTGAAGCATCATTTGTGAAAACCTTTTTATTGTGAATTTTCTGTCTGGTTTCTTTCTCTCTCTTCCAGAATATTTATTTATTTAGCTGCACCAGGTCTTAGTTGCAACACTAGGGCTCTTCAGTCTTCTCACTGTGGTATGCAGGATCTAGTTCCATGGCCAAGGATCAGACCCTGGTGCCCTGTGCTGGGAGCACAGGGTCTTAGCCTCTGGACCACCAGGGAATACCATATGTTTGCTGAGTTTTGACAGATGCACACATCTGTAAAAGAGATCCGGAACATGCTTGCCGTGGCCCTGGTTCAGTCCCTGGTTGGGGAACTGGGATGCCTCAAGCCTCTGGGCAGCCAAGAAGCAAAACAAAACAAAATATTGTATCAGGTATTATAACTAATCTAGAAATAAAATATGTATCATTTGTGTATGTTATAGGCCATACTACAACTTGTAATACTATGCCATTTTATATAAGAGACTTGAGCATACTCGGATTTCAGTGTGTGCAAGGGTCCTTGAACCAGTCCCCTGCATTATAGGATGACCATGAAAAATCACAGCGTGTCAGGGATTATTAAAATAGGTGGAAGAACAAAGTCACATCCATGTCCCTCATTACTAACAGGTGGCCACCAGGGCCAATTGCACCAGTTACCCACCTGTAGCCATGGGTAACAGAGAAGATGACTCTGCTTGCTTAATTCCACAAACACATTTATTAGTTTACAGAACAAATAGCCGCAAGCTAGGACAGTCTCCAGGCTCACCCAGCAGACGTTTCCCCTCTTCTCCTTGGCCAGAACTAGTCATGTATGTGCCTGGTCCCTGAACCAATCAGTGGGCGAGTCACTCCCACTCATGCAGATAGCTTCTGTGATCTTGGATCTTAATTTCCAATTAGCAGTTATTTTATAAACTCTTGATCTTATTTTCATTCCCTGGATTTATAGTTTATGTTGACAGATAAAACAAGGCAGAAATTACATAAATTATAATAGGATCTTCAGAGACTTACGGTTCATCAAATGATGAGTAAAATTATACTTTAGGTAGGGCATTTACAAAGCAGGATTCTGCAAATATTTTCTGTAAAGGGCCAGAGAGTAAATATTTTTTGTCTTTGCTGCGCATAACATCACTGTAGCAACTACTCAAATCTGCCCTGGAAGCTGGATAGCAGCCATTTGCACCCTGCACCCTGTAATTGAGTGTGTGTAGCTGTGTACCAATAAAGCTTTATTTACAACCATGGGTGATGAGCAGGTTCTGGTCGGCAGGGAGGCTGAAGTTGCTGAGGACAGCCATTATGCAGTTGTGTTAGAACTAATTTAGAAATAACGACACAAACTCCCAATCTTTGAAATTTATTATTTCCACCTGACAACTGAAGTAGCCTTTAATGTTTTCCACCACAGATTTACGTGCAAATAGGGAAGAGTCTCAATATTGGCTCAGTGGTAAAGAAACTGACTGCCAACTAACCCAGGTTGGATCCCTGGGTTAGGAAAATCCCCTGGAGGAGGGCATGGTAACCCACTCCAGTATTCTTGCCTGGAGAATTCCATGGACAGAGGAGGCTGGTGGGCTACAGTCCATGGGATCGCAGAAGAGTTGGACATGACTGAGCAATTAAATAACAACAGCTTAATATCCAAATGCAGCCTTCAGACTTTTCCCCACCCTGAGGAATAAGGGCTCTTTGGAGACTAGCTGGTTTTATGTTTCAGGGCAGGGCAGGTACATTGTGGGCCTGGGCTATCTCATTGCCAGAAAGAAGGGGTGCTTCTCCAAGTTCTGGGGTGCTGAAGGCACACAGGAGCCCACTTACTGGTATTTCTCATCAATACTGATGAGTTAATGACCAATTTAACTACTCAAATCTGAATGCCATGAATTCATAATTATCCTCAAAGACAAGAATCAAGATTTTTGTTCTTTTTGAAAAAAAGAGATATTTATTTTATTAGGATTTTTGTTCTTTATGAAGCTGCTAGTTCAGTATTCACAGCCTGATTTTATTCTGATGAACCATTTTTAGCATCCCTACATAAAAAGGCTGACATCCCTGTACCATATGATCTATATTCATGATCCAGCTGTATCTAAAGATTTTCTCTATGAGCATGCTCAGTCGCTCAGTTATGTCTAACTCTCAGTTATGTGTGACTGCATGGACTGTAGCCCACCAGCCCCCTCTATCCATGGAATTTTCCAGGCAAGAATACTGGAGTTGGTTACCATTTCCTACTCCTGGGGATCTTGTTGAACCAGGAATCAAACCCATGTCTTCTGGGTCTCCTGCATTAGTAGCTGGATTCCTTACCACTGAGCCACCTGGGAAACTCATAAAAAGATTCTACTCTTTGTAAAAAACAAACACTAGAACAGATAGTAGATACAGTATTAATATTGGTTACTCTGGGATTTAATATAATGGATGAAGCACACATTCTTTTCTTGAAATTTTCTGGCATTTCCAAGTTCTCTCGTTTATTTATTTATATATTATGTTTAGAATAAAAAATAAATCTTTGCAAAAATCTTATCTACAGGTTCAAGATGCCTTTGTCTATGGTTATAACATTGTTTGCTTGACCTTCAGGAAATTTCTCACCCCAAAGAGCAGAGGATGGTACATCCTCTGAAAAGCCACTGGTAAAATCTGTAGTGCTGGGTCCTCAGCCCCTAAGGGTAGAGGTTGTCCTCAGGTAAGGGGGACTGACTTTCAATTGTGGGAAAGATATGGAGGGCTTTAATCGTTGCCTACCAGACACCTGGCTTAAGTTGGGAGGAGTCTATATTCTAAAAAGAGTAAGGAAGGTTAGGTGGTTGGGGCTGAGGGTAAGGGTTGTCTTGGAGGGGGCTGGGCAGTTTCAGGCCACCTTGGAGGAGGAGGGACTGGACTACAGTGCAAACTTGGGGCCCCTTGTTAAAAAATTATTATGAATTTTAAGATGGTGACAGCAAGTGCAGGGGCTGCCCATGAAGCTGGCCCCTGTGGAGACCCAGGGTTCAAAGTCTACTTTGGAGGTAAGAACTGGCTGAGATTCTGGCAGAGATTGGATGCTGAGGCGGAATTTCTTGCCTATGGCTTTCCTGGGTGTCCAAGGGCTATGACCCACAGGCAGAAGTCCCTTCTCCATGGGGGAGACCAGGCTCTAGACCCCCGGGGGTCTCCCAGTCACTTTTTAGATGCTAAATTGTCACAGCTGTTACTGAAGTCCTGTGTTCAGGTAGGGTCTGGCGAAAACACCCTTATGTCTCCCTCTCTACTCAGCCCCTGCCTTCTGGGATATTAAACAGGGTACCCACCCCCCACTCCCTGTTCATCTTCCTGACTCCTGAGTCACTGGTCAGCCTCCCTTCCTTTAGGAAGGCCTCCAGGCTGCCCCTGCACCCTTGAAGTCATACCTTCTGTTACATTCCTCAGGCTGCATCTCCAGGTTGTGACCCCCAGGTTACTCAAGAGACCCTGTTTTATGGTCTTCTAGCTGCCTGTGCCTCTTCTTCAAGGCATTAGGGGACTCTGACATTGTGGGTGCAGTTAGCTGTTTGTGGGTTGCAGCTCTGTGGACACCGGGCAACTGACACCTGGCTCAGAGGAGGGACCTGTATCTCTGTTGATTCTGGGATGCACAGCCCTCCCCTGCATTCAGCGCTCCCCCCACTGTGGGGTCCCCTCAGCTGACCACCTGGGGTTGGGGCTAAAGTCCAGGGTCCCAGCTATGGGGTTTGGACTCTGGAGTTGGGTCTGCATTTGTGTTTGGGGGTCATGGGTCAGAGATTGGGATCTGGGGTTTAGGGAATGGAGTTGGGGTCTTAGTTCTGGCGTCCCGGGTCTGGAATCTGAGGTCTGGAGTTGGGATCCAGAGCGTGGGTTCTGAGGCCCAGGATGTAGGAGTGGGATTATGGGGACTGAGGTCTGAGGCCTGCAGCCCCTGCGGTTGAGGGTCTATGATCTAGGCTGGTCATTCCAAATCTGAGGTCAGGGTTTTGAGGTTTGAGGTCTGGGCTCACAATTTCTGGATCTGGGACACAGAGTCTGAAGTAAGGGGTCTGGGTTTAGTACCCGGGTTCTGAGGTCCAGGATCTGGGATCTGGGGTCTGAGGTAGAGATTCTAGAATCCGGGGTCCGGGATCTGAGGTTAAGAACCTGGAATCTGGAGGTCCAGTGTCTAACAGATCTAGAACCCGGGGTTAGGGGTCTGAGGTGCAGGATTTAGAACCCGGGGTTGGGGATCTGAGATAACAGATCTAGAACCCGGGGTTGTGGGTCTGAGGTACAGGATTTAGAATCTGGGGTCGGGGTCCCAGGTCTGAAGTACGAGATCTAGCACGTGAGGGGTCCCATGTCTGAGGTCGGGGCTCTGGGGTCTAGGCCCGGGGTCTGAGGTACGGTCTCCATCGGCCTCTGCTTGCCCCCGCCCCTCCCTCTCCCCTCCCGCTCCCCTCCTCTCCCCTCCCGCTCCCCTCCTCTCCCCTCCCGCTCCCCTCCTCTCCCCTCCGTCCCCCGTCTCCTCGCTCCTCCCCTCTCCTCCCGCCCCTCCCCCGCCCGGCCCGCCCCGCCGGGCGCCGCACCGACAAGATGGCGGCGGGTGGGAGCGGCGGGCGCGCGTCGTGCCCGCCGGGGGTCGGCCCGGGCGCGGGGGGCGGCCCCGGGCCCAGCGCCAACGCCGCCCCGGCCCCCGGCAACGCGGCCGCCGCCGCCGCCGCCCCGGCCCCCGCTGTCCCCGGGCCGCCCCCGCCAGTGTCGGTGTCGGGGCCGGGCGCGCAGGCCGCGGCGGGCGGGGAGCGGGCGGCCGAGGAGCCGGGGGCGGCCGCGCTGCTCCGCGAGCCCGTCTACAACTGGCAGGCCACCAAGCCCACGGTGAAGGAGCGCTTCGCCTTCCTCTTCAACAACGAGGTGCTCTGCGACGTGCACTTCCTGGTGGGCAAGGGGCTCGGCGCGCAGCGCATCCCGGCGCACAGGTGGGCCGCCGTCCGGGACCGCCGCCCGACCTGGGACCGGGTTAGCACCGAGGCCCGCCCCCCGGGACTCCGTCATCCCCCAAGACGCTGCCGCTTCCCGGGACCCGGTCATCCCCGGGGACCGGACCCCTACCCCCACCCCCCTCCCCGGGATTCAGTCATTCCTGGGATCCCGCTCCCCGCCTCCCCTCAGGAAAACCGCCAGCCCCGGGGACCCAGCACCAGCCATTCCTGGGACCCCTGCTGTCCTGGGGACCTGCCCTCCCCCACCGCCCCCGGGTCCCAGCACCCTTAAGGGCCTGTGACCCTGCCAGGCCTCCGTCCAGCCGGGATTTCCAGATACCAGCCATGGTCCGCTCCTGCGACCCCTGCCCCTCCACCCTCATTGGAGTCTCCTGGCTCTATGATCCCTGACCCTGCGCTCATGCCCGAAATCTCCCAGGTCCGCTGACCTCTTTCACTCGCTGCGTCTCTGTGACCCTTCAACCCCTGCCAGGCTTTCCAGGCCTTGCAGACCCCAGCCTGGACAGCCGGAGGACCTGCAGAGACCCCATCTCCTTCCGCCTCCTCCACTGGGCCCTAGTGACCTCCTCTCCCGAGTGCCCCCTCCTGGGGCTGGGACCCCCCCAGAGCCCCGCTCAACTCCCACCTCGTGAACCCCAGACCCTGACACCATACATCCCAGGTCTTCTCTTGAATGGGGTTTTCCTTGGTGCAGGCCCACATCTCTGCCAGTCTCAGGGGTGCAGCCTCCAGACTCCTGGGTGGGACGGGGCTGGTATCAGAGACCACCCTGCCAACTGCTTGCTGGGGGATGCTGGGAGGGTTCTGTTGGGGGAGGGGGCTGGGGGTTCTTGCAACTCTGCCTGGAGAGTCCCCAACCAGCTGTGAGGGTTGTCTTCACCATGCTGGCGTGTGGCTTTTACTTGGCCTGTGTCTTCGAGATTCTTCTCTCTGGCCCTTTCTTGGTTATTTATGTGCAACTGGGACTAGATTCCTGTCCGAGGAAGGTTCCAGGCCTGTGAGGGCGTCCTCAGGACCTCCTGGGGCTTGTCCCTGCCCTAACCCTTTCCCCTCCCCTGCGAATTTTCCTGTAGGGGGCTGGTTGCCTTGTGACCCAGGAGCCCCAGCCTCCGTCATGCCTTTCTTGTTTGATATTCCTGCTGTGTGGATCCTTTTGATGGAAGGTTCTAGTTCCTTTTCTTTTCAGCCTTTGGGTTGTTATTTCATTTGCATTGTGAAATGTTACCTGCCGCGATCAGGTGCGTGAGTGACCCTGGGCTCTCCTGAGCCTCAGTTTCCCTCCACCTCTATGACCTGGGACCGACCATTAGACACTTCCTTCCTGGAGCCACTGGGAGGGTGGACCCTGTGACCAACCAACCCTGGGACTAACCAGGTCCTAATCACAGTGCCTGGGCTCATCCTCCACAGGCTGGCCCCACAGGCTGGTGGGGATGTAACCCGGTGCTCCAGGAAACACTCTGGAGCATTGCTGCTGGAGCAGACAGGAGTGGGGAGAATTCCTCACAGCATGCGGCCAGCTCCAGGCTGGACCTCACCCCCGCCTCCCTCCCGGATGGGCTGCATTAAGGGAGTGGCTTGTAAGGAGCAGATTGGAACCCCACCTTGGGGAAACCCGGCAGATGCCCCTTAACCAAGTGGCTAAGTTGATGGTCCTGGGGGTGTCAGCACCCCCAGCAGGAAAGACTCCTCCCCCCAGTGTGCTCCACCCCCAGCCCTGAGTCCCAGTGTCGTGGGTCGATGGTGGCCCCCAGGTTGTGTCCAAGTCCCAATGCCCAGAACCCATGAACGGGACCTTATTGGGAAAAGGGTCTTTGCAGATGTGATTAAGAGGTTCAAGAAGAGATCATCCTGGATAATCTGAACGGCACTAAATCCAACAAGTGTCAAGTGCCCATGTGAGAGACATGGAGAAGAGGGACCGGGCAGAGACTGGAGGGATGTGGCCACAAGCCACAGTCTGCCTGGGGCCCCCAGAAGCTGAGAAGAGCAGAGCCTTGCAGGGAGCATGTCCCTGATCTTGGACCTGCAGCCTCCAGAACGTGAGATTCTCTCAAGTCACCCAATTTGCGGTAATTTGTTAGAGGAGTCCCAGGAAACCAGTCCACCTGGAGAAAATAACCAGATAAACCCAGTGGGGCATGCCTCAGGGCCAAGACACCAGCGGGTCCCCAGGACGGTCCTGGGAGGAGCCCGAGGACACAAGTTAAACGCCACGTGGGATTCAGAAACAGGGCCTGGGGCGGGAAGGGCATTAGTGCAGAGCTGGTGACTGCTGAACTGGACCTGAGCTTACTTCACAAAGCAGACTGAGGGCAGGGCTCGTGCCAGCTTCCAGAAAGGCTGTTGGGTCTGCAGCCACCATTTCCCAGGATCCAGGCTTGTGGTGATCTGGGGCTGGGGTGCAGAATGGCGTGGACTCTGGGTGAAGGGCGACCTGGTGCATGGGGCGCAGGAGGGCCTGGCATACATAACGGCAGAGGGGCCGGCTCTGGTCAGGGCAAGCTCAGGCCTCGTTCAGAGTCTGCCTCCCACCCCCATCCCGTCTCCACTGTACTGCTTTTTCATAGCTCTTTTTCCTTCTAACTTCCTCTGTGATGGCTGTCCTTGGCTTGCTGTGAGCAACGTCTTGCTGCTCTCCCTCCTGCCAAGCCCAGGAAAATGCCTGGCACACTGGGTGCTCAGGAAATGCATCAGTCCAGTGTCTATACTCACAGGGCTCCCTCTGAGGAAGTGCTGAGCATCTTCGGGGTAGCACTGTACAGTTTGATGGCCCCACGTTGATATCTAAAATACCTTTATTCACATATCACTGGAGACTTAGCAACACAGAGATGTCCCCAAAGTACAGCAATCTCTGTGTGTGCTTAGCTAAATAGCATGTTTTTTGGTAACTGTGGCTTTATGGTGGATTTTGACAACTGCTGTGGCTGTTCTTCCCAGTTTTGTTCAAGACTTTTTGTGAAGGCTTTTTCAGCTCGTCTCACACATTTAGCTGTTTCAGGATCAGTTACCCATCTGTCCATTCCTTCCTCCTGTCCATCCCTTGCTCAATCCAGCAATCTCTGAAATGGTGCTAATAAAAGATATCTCTTTCCCCATGGAATTTACCTTCCAGGACAGTACCAGCAAATTTTTGTAAAGAGCCAGACAATAAGTAGTCAGTAGGCCACATGGTCTGTGTCCCAACTGCTTAATTCTTCTATAGCAGTGTGAACACAACAAGACAGAAATGAATGTGCATGGCTGTGTGCCAATAAAACTTTATTTACAAAAACAACTGGTGGTCTGGATTGGGCCCAAGGGCTGTATTTGACCAGTCCCTGGGTCAGTGGTTCCCTATAATCTTTAGAATCAGTTTGTCAAATGCTAAAGAAATAACTGGAGGGGTTTGTCTTGGCAAAGATACCAGGTTGGGAGAGCTGACAGTTTAGTATACAAAGTATGGGCACATGTTGTCCCCATTTATGCATGGTGCTTTTGTGTTTCCGTAGGGAAGTTTTGTAGTTTTCTGTTTTGTTTTGTTTTTTTTGGCCACGCTGCCGGATTTTGGGATTTAGTTTCCTCTCTGGGGATTGAACCCAGTCCCCCTCGACAGTGAGCGTATGGAGTCCTAACTAGTGGACCACCAGGGAACTCGCAGTTTTATAGTACCCCACTCCAGTACTCTTGCCTGGAAAATCCCATGGATGGAGGAGCCTGGTAGGCTGCAGTCCATGGGATCGCTAAGAGTCAGACACGACTGAGCGACTTTACTTTCACTATTCACTTTCATGCATTGGAGAAGGAAATGGCAACCCACTCCAGTGTTCTTGCCTGGAGAATCCCAGGGACAGGCGGGCCTGGTGGGCTGCCGTCTCTGGGGTCGCACAGAGTCGGACACGACTGAAGCGACTTAGCAGCATGTAGCTCATGCACATTTATTGCTAGGTGTTGGGTTTTTTGTTTTTTGTTTTTTTTAGTTTTTGTTATTTCTGTTGCAAATAGTTTCTCCATTACATATTTCTTAGCTGGTTCTTGCTGCGAAGCTGTGGGGCCTTGCACATTTACTTTTATCCACTGGAATGATTTCTTTCTGAATCCTTTATGGTGTTAATAGCTGTTCCACTGATTCCATGGTCCAGTGCTGTCCAGTAGACTTTTCTGTGACAATGGGAATGTTCTAGATCTGTCCTCTCCAGTCTTAGCCTCTAGTCACACATGGCTACTGAGCACTTGAAATGTGGCCCTCACAACTGAAGAACCAAATCTTGTTTTCTCAGCTACACCACATGGCTCAAAGCATCTTAGTTCCCTAACCAGTGATTGAACCTTCGACCTCAGCAGTGAAAGCGTAGAATCCTAACCACTGGACTGCCAGGGAATTCCCAAACTGAGTCTTTCTCTTTTTTTCAAATCTATTTCTTTTCGGCTGCCCTGGGTCTGCATTGCTGTGTGGGCTTTCCTCTAGTTGCATCGAGCGGGGTCCACACTCTAGTTGCAGTGTGCGGGCTTCTCATTGCAGTGGCTTCTCTTGTTGTGGAGCACAGGCTCTAGTTTTGCCATTTGTAGAAATCTCATATAATTAGAATGACAGAATGTGTAGGTTTTGATCTGGCTTCTTTCATTCAGTGTCTTATTTGTGAGATCCATCCACATCCTTGAATCGACAGCTCATTTCTTTTTATTGCCAAAGTAATTCATCTTACTGCTGAATCCCATTGCATGGATGGACCACACTTTGTCCATTCACCAGTCATATGGGTTATACGGGCATACAGGTTAAACAGGTTATTTCTAGCTTTTTATTATAAGGAATAATACTGCCATGAACATTCAACATCTGTGCAGAAATCTGCGTATGGAAGTACTGTTCCTTTTGGGTAAATACCTTGAGGGTCAAATGTTGGAACCACAAGGTAACACTTACATGTGACATATTAAGAAACCGCCAAACTGGTTTCCAAAGTGGCTTCCCCATTCCCCACCCCCCATGATGCCCGAGGACTCAGTAATGTCTTTGGCCTCATAGGTGAATTGGGAAATGTTCCCTCCTCCTCTGCTTTCTAGAAGAATATGCAGAGGGTTGGTGTTAATTTCTTCTGGGAATGGGCTTTTCCTTGTGGGGAGATTTTTTCTTTTTTCTTTTTTTTTTTGCTGCACTGTGGGGCTTATGGGATCTTAGTTCCCTAGCCAGGGATCGAACCTGTGCCCCCTACAGTGGAAGCTCAGTCTTAACCACTGGACCACCAGGGACTTCCCTGTAGGGAGATATTGTCTTTTAATTGGTTGTGCTGGGTCTTCGTTGCTGCACGAGGGCTTTCTCTAGTTGTGGTGAGCAGGGGCCGTTCTTCATTGCAGTATGTGGGCCTCTCATTACGTGGCTTCTCATTGCAGAGCACAGGCTCCAGGCACGTGGGCTCAGGAGTTGCAGTGTGTGGTCTTTCGTTGCCCCACGGCATGTGGGATCTTTCTAGATCAGAGATTGAACCCGTGTCCCCTGCACTGACAGGCAGATTCTTACCCGCTGTACTACCAAGGAAGTCCCAGAAGATTTTTAGTGACTAGTTCACTTGTTATTTGTTTGTTTAGATTTCTCTGTCTTCAGTGAGTGTTGGCAGTTTGTCTTTACAGGAAGTCATCCATTTCCTCTAAGTTGTCTTTGTTGACGTAAAGTTGTTTCAAAAATCTTTTACCATCGGTCATAGTGATATTCTGTTTTCATTTCTGATTTTGGTAACTTGTGTCTTATTTCTTGATCCAGTCTAGCTAAAGTTCTAGCAGAGATTTTCCCCCTCAAAGAGTGACCTTTTGGTTTCATTGATTTATCTCTATTTTCCAATTCCCAGTTTCATTACTTCCTGCTCCCACTTTTACTATCTTCTTTGTTCTTTGGGCTTGATTTGCTCTTTCTTTTCTAGATTCCTGAGATAGAAGATTACCTTGCTGATTTTATTTTTTATTAATTTTTGGTCACTCTGTGCATGTCTTGTGAGATCGTCATTCCCTGACCAGGGATAGAACCTGGACCCCAGCAGTGCAAGTGCCAAGTCCTAACCACTGGATCGCCAGTTAATTCCCAGAAGCTTAGGTTGCTGATTTTAGATCTTTATTTAATGGATACATAATGTTTACCCCAAGCAGTGTTTCAGCTGCATTTCTTACACTCTGATGTGCCGTGTGCATTTTTGACCCAGTCAAGATCTTTTCTAATTCCCCTTGTGTTCCTTCCCTGACCCATGGGTTACTTAGAAGTGTTGTTTCATTTCCAAATATTTGGGAATTTCTCAGAGATCTTTCTGTTATTGGTGTATAATTTAATTCCTCTGTTTGGAGAATAAGCTTTGACTTGTTTTAGTGCCTGTAAGTATATTTGTTTCACCTTGTACCTGGTCTGTCCTGGAGAATATTCCTGGAGTGTGCATTCTGCCATCACCGGGCTGAGGGTTCTGTTTGGGGAGCTTAAGGAATCTTTATTTATTTGGCTGTGGCAGGTCTTGTTTGCAGCACGCGGGACCTCTAGTTGTGGCGTGCAAGCTCTGCAGTTGTAACATGGGGGCTCAGTTTCCCCATGGCCCGTGGGATCCTAGTTCCCTGACCAGGGATCCAAGCTGAGTCCCCTACACTGGAAGGTGGATTCTTAACCCCTGGACCACTGGGGAAGCCCCTGGGCTGACGGTTCTGTAAAGGTATGTTGGTGGCATTGTTCAGTCTGGCTGTTGGTCAGTTGTGAAGAGTGAGGTGTTGAAACCTCCAGTGGAAACTGTTGGATTGTCTCTTCTGCCTCTTTATGCTTGGTTTCTCTTTGTGTGGTTTGGGACTCAGCGGTGTGTTTGCGCTGTTACCCATTCCTGTGTACTGACCCTCTGTTCGTAGGAAACGTCCACTTTCCAGTAACATTCCCTGTCTTCACATCTGTCTTGTCTGGTATCAGGGCAACCACTCCAGCTCACTGGTGCTTTCTGTCTGCAGGGTGTATCTTTCCTCATCTTTCTCCTCTCACCCCCTTCGTGTGTTTAATGTAAAACTTCCGAGCCTGTGCTGTCCATTTGTCCGGTGAGCCTTGGCCACAGGGCAGGTTTCTCCACTGGGGTGTCCCTGCCGTCCGCTCGTCATCACCCTTCCCTCCTGAGGGGTGCTCTGTGTAGACATCCCCTTTCCCCTCCTCCTTTGCCCGCTGTTGGAGTATCTGTGGATGGTGGTTCTAGCTGGAAAGAGTTGTTTACTCTGGCATCTGCCATATGGTGATTTCCTATTTCCATAACTCCTTCTCCATTTGTTAACTGGGATTCTGAAAGGAAAAGCTGTCCCTTCCCTGTTGCTCACACACCTCCTGCGTTACATATTTATTTCATCATGGACTCACAGTTGTTTATCCTGTGGGTCATTGTCTGGTATGAGCATTACTGTCCCAGATTTGGCCTTTGGAAGTCCTTACAGTTGGCTCAATTCCTTTTAACATTGACCTGTCATGTTGGGAGAATGACTTTACTTTTTGGCCCCACAGGATACCCCAACTTCATCTCATCCTTCTCCCTCAGCCCAGGAATCAACCATTTCTCCTTTTAGTGGAAAATGGTATTTAGAAACCAAGATACAGGTGCTAGGTGTGCTCACTGCTGCTGGGGTATTGTTGTTTAGAGACCTTCTTAGCAGATAGAGCGAGGAAATATACCAGCACACACACAACCTCTATTTCTGTGTCTCTGTCTCCATCCATCCATCCATTCACCCACCTAAAAGCCACGAGATCAACTTGAGTCCCTCTGGCTCTGGCTCAGCCTTGGAGAGTTCGTCCCAGCCTCCCTTCCCCTCACCTGTAACTCTCTTCTCCAGTTCTGAGAACCTGGCTCTCATTCTGCACATGTCTGCTTAGTGGCACCATATGTGTAGTTTCAGAGCTGCTTTCCCTCTCCTGTGAAAAATGCTTTTTCTGCATGAAGCACAGTATTTATATGCAGTTCTTTTGGCCTTTAACCTGTTTCCCAAAGCTGCTTAGCTGGTCTTTCTTCCCTGTCCCTTCAGGGTACTATGTCATTCTTTCTTTCTTTTTAATTTTTAAGTTGTAAAATACACATACCATAAAATTCACCCTTTTAACCATTTTTAAGTATACAGCTTGGTGGCACTAAGCATATCCATGTTGTTTGCAACCATCCCCACCAAAACTCTGTCCCCATGGAACACTGACTCCCCATCCCCATCCCCTTCCCCAGCCCCTGGCCCCACCATCTTCTCCCTGTCTCTGTGGATCTGACTCCTTTAGGGACCTGTGAGTTGAACCAAACTGTGTTATTCTGTGTCTGGCTTCTCTCACTGAGCATCACGTTCTCAACGTCTATTCGTGTTGTAACATGAGTCCAAATCTCCTTCTTAAGGTAACTAACACCCCTTGTATGGACGGACCACTTTGTATGGATGATGTGCTCGTTGCTCGTCTGTCATCTGTTGATGGATGTTGGGTCGCCTGCATCTTCAGGAGTCTGTGGATCATGACACGCTGAATACTCTTGCACAGGTTTTGTGCAGACGTGTGTGTTCACTTCTCTCAGGCACATAACCTGGGAGTGGCACTGCCGGGTCGACGGGAACTTCATGTTTCGCCCCCTGGTAACCCACTGGCCTATCCACCACAGCTACACACCTCATGACCCCTGCCCCTGTCATCCTGCTTGAGGACTCTGATTTCTCCACATCCTCAGCAGCTCTCGTCATTGTCTAGGTTTTTTATTCTAGCTGGTGGTCCAAGGGATAAGGTCATGTCTCATGGTGGGTTTTTTTTTAACTGATGCTTTTGCTTTGATACTGCATTTCCATCATACTTTCTCATTAATTTTTATCTTGCAGAGGCTTTTGACTCTTATCACTGTTAAGTGCGTGCGTGCTCAGTTGTGTCCGACTCTTTGCGACTCTGGACTGTAATGCACCAGGCTCCTCTGTCCATGGAATTTTCCAGGCAAGAATACTGGAGTGGCTCGTGGTGGTTTTTTTTCTTTTTTTTTTTTTAATTTATTTGGCTACATCATATCTTAGTTGCAGCACTCAGTATCTTCATTGCCTCATGTGGAATCTTTGCTTGTGTTGCATGGAATTCTCGTTATGGTGCATGGGCTCACTAGTTGTGGCGCGTGGGCTTAGTTGCCCTGAGGCGTGTCAGTTCAGTTCAGTTGCTCAGTCGGGTCTGACTCTTTGCCACCCCATGAACTGTACACACCAGGCTTCCCTGTCCATCACCAACTCCCCGAGCTTGCTCAGATTCGTGTCTATCGAGTCACTGATGCCATCCAACCATCTCATCCTTTGTTGTCCCCTTCTCCTGCCTTCAACCTTTCCCAGCATCAGGATCTTTTCAGATGAGTCCTTTCTTCGCATCAGGTGGCCAAAGTATTGGAGCTTCAGCTTCAGCATCAGTCCTTCCAATGAATATTCAAACTGATTTCCTTTAGAATTGACTGGTTTGATCACCTTGTTGTCCAAGGGACTCTCAAGAGTCTTCTCTACTACCACAGTTCAGAAGCATCAGTTCTTAAGCACTAAGCTTTCTTAATGGTGGAACTCTCACATCCATACATGACTGCTGGAAAAAAACCATAGTTTTGACTAGATGGACCTTTGTTGGCAAACTAATGTCTCTGCTTTTCAATATCCTATCTAGGTTTGTCATAGGTTTTCTTCCAGGGAGCTGCAGTCACCGTCATCTGCAGTGATTGTGGAGCCCCCCCAAAATAAAACGTGTCACTCTTTCTATTGTTTCCCCATCTATTTGCCATAAAGTGATGGGACTAGATGCCATGATCTTTGTTTTTTGACTATTGAGTTTTAAAGCCAGCTTTTTCACTGTGTTCTTTCACCTTTATCAAGAGGCTCTTTTTAGTTTCTCTTCACTTTCTGCCATAAGGGTGGTGTAATCTGCATATCCAAGGTTATTGTTGTTTCTTCTGGCAACCTTGGTTCCAGCTTGTGCTTCATCTAGCCTGGCATTTCACATGATGTACTCTGTGTATAAGTTAAATAAGCAAGGTGACAATATACAACCTTGACATACTCCTTTCAATTTGGAACCAGTCTGTTGTTCCATGTCCGGTTTGAAGTGTTGCTTCTTGGCCTGCATACAGATTTCTCAGGAGGCAGGTATGGTGGTCTGCTATTCCCATCTCTTTAAGAATTTTCCAGCTTGTTGTAATTCACACAGTCAAAGGCTTTAGTATAGTCAATGAAGCAGATGTTTTTCTGTAATTCTCTTGCTTTTTCTATGATCCAAAGGATGTTGGCAATTTGAGCCCTGGTTCCTCTGCCTTTTCTAAATCCAGCTTCAACATCTGGAAGTTCTTGGCTCACATAGTGTTGAAGCCTTGCTTGGAGAATTTGAGCATTACTTTGCTAGCGTGTGAGATGAGTGCAGTTGTGTGGTAAACATTCTTTGGCATTGCCTTTCTTTGGGATTGGAATGAAAACACATTTTACAGTCCTGTGGCCACTGCTGAGGTTTCCAAAGTTGCTCGCCCATTGAGTGCAGCACTTTCACAGTATCATTTAGGATTTGAAATAGCTCAGCTGGAATTCCATCACCTCCACTAGCTTTGTTCATAGTGATGCTTCCTAAGGCCCACTTGACTTCACACTCCAGGATGTCTGGCTCTAGGTGAGCGATCACACCATTGTGGTTATCCAGGTCATTAAGATCTTTTTTGTACAATTCTGTGTATTCTTGCCACCTCTTCTTAATATCTTCTGCTTCTGTTAGGTCCATACTGTTTCTGTCCATTTTTGTGCCCGTCTTTGCATGAAATGTTCCCTTGAGTTCAGTTCAGTCGCTCAGTCGTGTCTGACTCTTTGCGACCCCATGAATTGCAGCACGCCAGGCCTCCCTGTCCATCACCAACTCCCAGAGTTCACTCAGACTCGCGTTCGTTGAGTCAGTGATGCCATCCAGCCATCTCATCCTTGGTCGTCCCCTTCTTCTCCTCCCCCCAATCCCTCCCAGCATCAGAGTCTTTTCCAGTGAGTCAACTCTTCGCATGAGGTGGCCAAAGTACTGGAGTTTCAGCTTTAGCATCATTCCCTCCAGAGAACACCCAGGGCTGATCTCCTTCAGAATGGACTGGTTGGATCTCCTTGCAGTCCAAGGGACTCTCAAGAGTCTTCTCCAACACCACAGTTCAAAAGCATCATTCCCTTGGTATCTCTAATTTTCTTGAGGAGACCTCTGGCCTTTCCCATTCTGATGTTTTCCTCTATTTCTTCTCATTGATCACTGAGGAAGGGTTTCTTATCTCCTTGCTATTCTTTGGAACTCTGCATTCGGATGGATATATCTTTTCTTCTTTGTCTTTCATTTCTCTTCTTTTCTCAGCTATTTGTAAGGCCTCCTCAGGTAACCATTTTGCCTTTTTGCATTTCTTCTTCTTGGGGATGGTTTTGATCACCACCCTCCTGTACAATGTCATGAACCTCCATCCATAGTTCTTTAGACACTCTGTCAGATCTAATCCCTTGAATCTATTTGTCACTTCCACTGTATAATCGTAAGGGATTTGATTTAGGTTATACCTGAATGGTCTGTGGTTTTCCCTACTTTCTTCACTTTAAGTCTGAATTTTCCAGTAAGGAGTTCAGGATCTGAGCCACAGTCAGCTCCTGGCCTTGTTTTTGCTGACTGTATAGAGCTGTTCCATGTGGGATGAATCACACCTGCGTCCCCTGCATTGGTGGGTGGATCCTTAGCCACTGGCCTGCCAGGGAAGTCTCCTCATGGTGGTTTTGATTTGCCATATTCATCATCATGGTTTTGAGGGTGGACGGAGAAGTGGGGATAGGAGACTCCTGGCAGGAGGCCAGTGAGGGGCCTGGTGGGCAGGGCTGCAGGTGGAGATGATCAGACTCCCCTAGACCCAGTTGCTCTTCCAGGCCTGAAGTTTGTCACCTTGTCCACTGGGAACACTGAGGACATGTATAGCCCACCATCCTGGGCCCTGCACAGACACACCAGGCCCGGTTGGTCTGCCCCTTATGTCCTCCCAATGAATCGTCAGGGAAGGTTTTCCCTATAGGAGATCAAGATGCTCTGTTGTATCTAGGAGAAAGGAGGAGCAGGAAGGCATTGCAAATATGGATTGTGTGTGGGGCTGGAGACACAGATGTTGCGGCGAATGAGTGGGGCTCTGAGGACACAACACGGCTGGCAGCTGAACAGGGCATGGGCATCCTGGGGTGGCCAGATAGTGGAGCAAGCCGCATCAGTCATCCTCTCTTGGAACCCAGAGTCTACTATGGGGTATCCAAGGCTGTGCTCCCTCCAGAGGCTCCGCCAGCTTCCGGGGCCCCAGGCAGCCTGCTCTTATGGATGCTTCATCTCAGTCTCTGCCTCCCTCACCGTGCGGCCTCTCCTTGGTGTCTTATCATAAGCCATTGCGTCAGGGCCCAGCCTGGATGAGGGTAGCCTGGGCTTAGCAAGTGACATCTGCAAAGACCCTGTTTCCAGATGAGGTCCCATCCTGACGTTACAGGGGGATGTGACTTTGGGGACACTCCTTTCATCCACTACATTCGGCTTCTCACCTGGCCTCCATCTCTGGCCTGGCCTTTGGGGTGCTGTTAAGCCCTGTGCAGGACTAGGGGCCCGACCAGGGCCTGGCAGAGCTGGGAGCACACATCCACGATGGAGGAGTGGGTAGGAGCAGGGGTGGACGGGCTTCTTCTTTCAGGGAGTGAGGGATGCCTGGGTGGGGTCTGCTGGGAGTTGTGGGGAGGGTCACTGGGCAGAGAGAAGCCGGGGAGTGGGCTGTCACTGCTGAATCCAGAGATTTTGCATGGGTGTGGGTGCTCAGAGCCCTGCATGGGTCACGGTAGGACCCAGGGAGCAGGTGTGATGCAGGCATGGTGGCTTGCAATCCAGAGAAGAGGGCTTTGCAGGGGGCTGGTCTCTTTGGGAAGGCTGTCATGGGGCAGGCCTGGGGACCATGAGTACACAACTAACTGGTGGAACCCTGAGGCCCCCAAGGCCACTCACATCCTAACTCCCCCTTGGCCTCGACACCCTTCCCCACAGACTCAGCACGGTTCTAACGTTCCCTCCAGGCCTTCCCTGGCAGCCTGACCCCGGGAGATGTGTGTAGAGCAGTGGAGTGAGTGAGTGAATAAATGAGTGAGGGAGTGAATGAGTGGTTGAGCGATGGTTAAACAAGTGAATAAATGAATGAGTGAGCGAATGAGGGAGCAAGTGGTTGAATGAATCAGTGAGTGAATGAACGATGAGTGAGTGAATGAATGATGGGAGTGAACGAGTTGGAGGGTGCCTGAGCTGCCTGTGGCCTGTGGAACTGGCAGAAAGCTGTCGTCCGTGCAGCCCCGGGGAGATGATTTTGCATCTGTGCCCTCTCACTGTTGATCCACAGGAGCTAACTTCTCAGTCCTCAGGGCCTTCCTTCCGGAAGCATCTAGGGCAGGATGCTCTGGGCAGGGTGTTACTATTGCGGGGATGCTCGCCATCCACATCCCAGGGCCCCAAGAGACCCCAGGCTTGGGCAGTTGGGGACTGGTGGGCCTCGCAGAGGGTAACCAGGCCTTCTCTGACTCCCTAGGTTCGTGCTGGCTGTGGGCAGCGCTGTCTTTGACGCCATGTTCAATGGGGGAATGGCCACTACGTCCACCGAGATCGAGCTGCCCGATGTGGAGCCGGCTGCCTTCCTGGCGCTACTCAAGTAAGACCTTCCAAGTCCTTCCCACCAAGGGGTGGGACAGACATACCTGATGGTTAATAAATAGAACCCTGGGGATATTGCCTCCAGAGTCCCAGAAGCGACTCCCTCGAGATTTCTAGAACTCAACTCCTCAATGAGGGGTGGTCTACTGGACATCCCCCCATCTTCATATTTTGCATTTTTTGTGTCAAAATATATTTCACATACTGTTCAACTCACCCTTGAAAGTGTACAGTGTACTATTAGTGGCATTTAGTTTTTCCACAGAGCACCCAGCTGCCACCTCTTAATTCCAGAACAGTCCATCCCCAGAACCACACCCTCCCCAGCCCCTGACAACCAAGAGCCCACTCTCTGTGTCTGTGGATCAGCCTGTTCTGGACGTTTCCCGTCCATGGGATCACACCCTGCGTCTCTGCTTCTCTCACTGAGCATCATAGTTTCAGGTTCACCCGCGTATTGGTGAATCTCCCAGTTTTCATTCCTTGTACTCAGAATTTTTAAAGAAATAACCTAATGTAAGAATTTTTAATTCAACCTCTATTTTTTCTTCCTGAGTTTCAATTTTTTTTCCTCAAGGACTTTAAAACAAATCTAGTGATTTGGGGTAGGGGTGCTACACACAGACTGCAGGAAGCCGTGGGGGCAGCACCAAGGAGGCTGGCAAGCTCTGTGGACATATGTGTAGCTTGGAGGTTATCCTACACGGTCAAACAGCTTTTCAAACGTGGAGTTTACTTTTTTGCCTTTTTTGTTGTTGGCCTCAGGACATGGGGGACCTTAGTAGTTCCCTGACCAGGGATCAAACCTGGGCCCTCAGCAGTGGAAATGCAGAATCCTAACCTCTGGATGGCCAGGGAAGTTCTTTTCCCTTCTGATTATAAAAATGGCATTAATTCACAGAAAGAGAGAGGGAGGGAGAGAAAGAGAAATGAAAAAGTGGAAGAAAATGGAGTGAACCTGTCCCTGATCTGAGCACCACGGACAAGGCCTTGACTGGCTGGTCCCATTCATATCCAGTCCCATCTGTGTTGTGTGCTCCCAGCCCCCTGCCCCAACTGTGTCATCTTCTCCCCTCTGGTATCCACAGTTACCCTCGGATGTAAATCAGTTCCTGTTAGCTCCATCTAACCACGCTGAATTCTGCGGGCTGACCACAAACACTTGGTGGAGTAATCTTACTTCCCTGTCTTTAGGCGGCTTTTCAGACCAGGGTCAACAGGCTGCCTGCGAGAAAGGGCAGAAGGTGCCGCTTCCAGTGCTGCCTGCTGATCCTGCAGACGCGGCCTGGAAGAGTCTGTAAACTGTAGGCAGGGCTGAGTGCCAAGAAAAACTTACTTACAAACCAGGTGGTAAAGTCACAGTGAGCTGTCACTTCACACCCACCAGGATGGCTATTATCAATATTAAACAAACAAGTTGTCTCGAGGACATGGAGAAATGGGGGCCCTGATGCACTTCTGGGGGAATGTGAAGTGGGGCAGCCACTGTGGGGACAGTCTGGAGGATCCTCAGAGTCTAAACATAGAGTCACCACGTGCTCAGGCAGTCCTACTCTGGGCACAGATCCAAAAGCAGGGGATGCAGGGACCTGAAGAGAGATTTGCACACCCACGTTCACAGCAGCGGATTCCCAACAGCCAGAAGGCGGAAACACCCCAGCTGTCGTGAACAGATGAGGGATGGATAAGGTGTGACCCATCCATGTGCTGGAGTATTACTCGGCCTTCAAAAGGATTCTGACACTTGCTCCAACATAGATGGACCTTGAGGACATGATGCTCAGTGAAATAAGCCAGATGCAGAAGGACAGGTACCGTCTGGTTCCACTAACAGGAGGAACTAGAGGAGTCAGGCCCAGAGACAGAGAGTGGATGGTGGGGCCAGGGGCTGGCGGAGGGGACGGGGAGTCAGGGTTTCATGGGGACAGAATTTCAGTTTGGGAAGTTGAGAAAGTTCTGGAGATGGATGGTGGGGATGAATGCACAATGATAGGAATGTACCTAATGCTACTGATGGTCAAAATGGTAAATTTTATGTACATATTACCATAATTTTTAAAAATTAAAATAATGTCTATTTTTTAAAAAGACAAAAAAAGTGACAGATTGCAGTTAGCCAAACCCTCCCTTTAGTCTAAGCCTGGCGAGACATGGGGTGAACGGCTGTTCTGTCTCGTCTCCATCTCTCTGTCTGTCTCTCTCTCTGTATTTTTGCTGTTTCTCTTTCTGTCTCTGGGTTTTGACGACCGTGGCTGTTCCCCTGAGAGGGTGGACACTACCACCATTGGTATGTGAGGGGCTCTCCCATCTTCTCCCACATGTCCCGGTCTGTTCCCTTACAAGGTCCCGCTCAGCACTGCTGACACTGATGGTCATTCTGGCCCTGACCCCGCCAGATCCCCGCTGCTGCTGTGCAGGCTTCCAGTGCATTCTGGGGGTTCTGAGTGCCAGGAGAGGGGGCACCTTCCAGGAACTTGCTCTTTGGGCTCTTCCCGGTTGGGTTGGGCTTCCACCCTTGCCCTCTTGTACTCCCGCTCTGTGCCTGTGGATGACACTCAGGTGGTTTCCTGTGCATTGTCCTGCTGTGAACACACGTCATTTCTCCTGCATGCCCAGGGCCACCCTGAGGTGCTTCCACCAGATGGGCCAAAGGCTGCTTTCTCACTCTCTCCCCGTGGTTTTGTAGTCGACCCCACTTCTGACCCACACAAAGAGTTGGCCTGAGGACAGGTGGTCACCATGGCCACCATATCTGCAATTCCAGCTGGCACTTCTGGTCCCATCAGTGGTTGAGCTTGAGCTGGCTGTGGCTGGGCCAGAGGGTTGTTCAGAGGGTTTTGGCCCCAGGGCAAGTCCCATGCTGCCCACAGAGGAGTTGGACAGAGGCTGCCTGCTGTGTAGACACATTCCATGGGTAACGTGTGGGTAGTTTAGCTCTGTTCCTTTTTTCTGGTAACTGCCTTTCAGGAGTCAAGTCCACAGGTCAGAGGGCAACTGGTGATGGTTTGGATGGTTCCTTGGGCCAGTCTGGAGGGTGAGGGCAGGGAGGCTGTCCTCACCACCCCCCTCCGCCCCTAGGTTTCTTTACTCAGACGAAGTTCAGATCGGGCCCGAGACGGTCATGACCACGCTGTATACTGCCAAGAAGTACGCGGTGCCTGCTCTTGAGGCCCACTGTGTAGAGTTCCTGAAAAAGAACCTGCGGGCTGACAACGCATTCATGCTGCTGACGCAGGTGCAGGGCTGGGATGCAGGGGGCGAGGCTGTGGGGCAAGGCAAGGATGTGGGAGAGGGGAAGGCATGGGACCCACTGGGGCACAGGTGCGGAGTCTGGGCAGCGATATAGGTGGGTGAGGACGCCGCCGCCGGGGCTGGAGAGGTCGGGTTGGTGCATTTCTGAGTTTAGGTGTCTGCTAAATCTTGTGGAAGGATACATTCCTCCCTCACTGTACCCTGCACCCTGCGGGTGAGTTTCCCTGGTTACTCTTGTGCTCCTTTGGACGTTTTGGTGCCCTTGTGCAGGGCTCAGGTGTGGGGAGAAAGGTATTCCGTTACTAAGTTTTTTAGAGGGACACGTTTGAGGCTGTCTGGTCCCATTGACTGTGGCGGGGCTGGACCACTGAGAAGCCGGCCGGGATAGGGCAGCACCCAAGTGTAGTTGTGGCTCTGCGACCCCTCGCTGCTGTGGTATCTGGGCTCCAGCGCATCTGCTGAGTTGCTCTCGAGTGCTAGAGCCTGGGCTGTCATGTGGGGACTGTTCCCAACCATTTCCTGAGAGCTGCAGCCACGTGGGGCGTCCTGGCCTCCTAGCCCAGCCCTAGGCAGAGCATAATGCATAGGGGTGTGGGTTCGGGCTGCCCCACAGCTTCCCAGGCAGAAAGGAACCAGAATCTCCTCTGTCCCTGGGCCCCACCCTGTGCATGAGTTCTCGTATTAGGGGCACATCTCTGCAGTGTCCTATGGGTCCTTCTCGGCCCTTTCCCCAAGGCTCCTGCCTGACCTAGGGAGGACTGGGCCCACCTCCAGCCTGAACCTGTTAGTGTCCTGACTTTTGAGGTGCAAGCCTGCCCTCCCCCCGCCCCCACCCCCAGACAGTGGTTACTGTGAGTCTGGGACCCTGGAGGATGATCATCTCTGGGCTGCTGCTTGGCTCCCAGGACTTGAAATCCATGCCCAGTGTGGAGCCAGGGTTCATGCAGCTGGGTGTTGACATGCTCTTCTTTTACTGCCCTCCCACTCTCCAGGCAAGACTTTTTGATGAACCACAGCTTGCCAGCCTATGTCTGGAGAACATTGACAAGAACACGGCTGACGCCATCACAGCTGAGGGCTTCACAGACATCGACCTAGGTGAGGCACACTGGTCGCCGCCCAGGGGCCATTAGACCTCATCCCCGAGGTGGGGCCGCACCCGCTGACAGCCCCTCCCTGCAGACACACTGGTGGCGGTGCTGGAGCGGGACACACTGGGCATCCGAGAGGTGCGCCTGTTCACAGCCGTCGTCCGTTGGTCCGAGGCTGAATGTCAGCGGCAGCAGCTGCAGGTGACGCCCGAGAACAAACGGAAGGTTTTGGGCAAGGCGCTGGCCCTCATCCGCTTCCCACTGATGACCATTGAGGAGTTTGCTGCAGGTAACAGGGGCACCGAGAAGGAGTGTGACCCTGAGTGTGAGTCACATGACCCTCAGCCTGGCCACAGTGGGTCAGGCACCAGCCGTGTCCGTGTGAGAACAGGACTGGGCTCGAGACCCTGTTGTTGGAATGACCCCCAGAGGCCAACCATCCTGAGTCCCCACATCTCAGGTGTCCACACGCGTGTGTTTTGAGTGTTGCAGATCCCCAACGGGGGCTCACGTCTGGGGAATGGGCTGTGGCGTCCAGGTCTTCCATGAGCTGTGAAGGGCTGAGAGGTGTCCGGAGCCGTGCTGCAGGGCTCGGGTTGGCACTCAGGACCAGGCGGGGTTGGCCCTGGCCCTGCCTCCCACCCCGTGGGGACCCTCCAATCCTTTGGACCATGTGGCAGTAGCTGCCAACTTGGCACCCTCCCCCAGGAGGCTGGGCCTCCCCTTTGGGTCATTTTCGTGGCTGATGCCAACCTTGGTCCTGGAGCCACACTGGCCTGGGAGGTTCTGGATGGGGCTCTAGCCGACAGCAGGTGCACCACGTCCGGTCTTTCCCAGGTCCATGCTGCTCCTGTTCCTGCTCTGGTTCAGGGTTGCCAGATCGAACAGCGACAGCAAACAGATCGTTTTTCAGTGTGTCTGCCATGCAGTGGCGAGGAGACACTTCTTTTATGGGTCAGCTCTCTATGATCAGAATTTAACTTGACTCGTGTTTTATCTGGCAGTCCCTGGTGGCACGGCAGAACTTGGGTACAGCCTCAGAGGCTATCTCCGGTACTGTGGGGCTCACTTATTCATCAAATATTTAGCACTTCCTCATACCAGACCCTGGCAGCACCACAGTGATGGGGCCGTCCTGGGCACTGTGGGGTGTGGAGCAGCCTCCCTAGCCCCACTCCCTCGATCCCAAGAGCCCCGCTTGTCTTTTTTTAAATTTTAATTATTTGGCTGCGTTGTGTCTCAGTTGTGGGACGTAGGATCTTGCATTTTGGAGCATGGACTCTGGTTGTGGTGCATAGGCTTGGTTGCCCTGTGGCATGTGGGAAGTTAGTTCCCTGACCAGGGATTGAACCAGAGTCCCCTGCATTGCACGGCGGGTTCTTAACCACTGGGCTGCTAGGGAAGTCCCACCCTTATCTTGATGATCACGTATGTCACAAACATTGCCCAGTGTTCCCTGGGGAGCCGGGACCTCCAGGTGAGAGCCCTCAGCTGTAGTGTTGAGCTGTCCCAACCCAAGATGGCTATGTGAGCCTTGCAGGTTCCCTCTTTCTCCAACCCCGCTTGTCACCCTGAAATAGCTCTCCTCCTGGTCCCTCAGCCCACCTGGTTGCCAGAGCCCCCCAGGGTCTCAGGTCTCCTGGAAGTACCACCCTCCAGCCTTCCCTGGCCCCCTTGCCCCTCCTCCCATGAGGGTCTCCGGGCTGGAGCACTCTCCCCCCACATGCAAGCTCTTGAGGGTATGTGCCAGACCTGGGCCTTGTCCTTCTGCTATGGGTGGGACCTCTGGGGCTTTGGCTGTTTGTCACTCAACTGTGTTTTGGAGAATTTTCCTGCCCCTTCTATTCCCCTTGAAAATGAAAGTAGAAGGTTGGGAAAAAGTCCCCCAAAGACTACCTTGGCTGTGTGTGTCAGGACTGAGGTCAGAGGTGGTTTTCGTTCTGTTTTCTGTGCAGAGATTTAAAGAGTGATTCCTGTCTGTGTTCAGTCTTGTATCTTATTGATACAAGACATCTTACATACATTGATATAAGACATCTTATCATACACGGACATCTCTCCCCTGTTGCTGCAATCTGCGCACATGGGGCTACCGGGTCTGTGAGCCAGGCCATGGCTGACCTGCCCCAGAAACGAGCCCAAAGCTGGTGAATGAGTGATTCCTGTAAAGGAGGGCAGTGCCTTCTAGGCCTGTCGCAGGCACCTTGTCCTGCCACAGGTGGTGGGCAGGGGCGGGGGTAATCCTCCTGCCCTGGGGCTCAGGAGACCCCAGCAGGGTGATCTTCCCCACCAGAAGCTCCTCTGAGCTCTTGGGTTGCTGCATCTAGGCTCCCACCTCCAGAGTCTTCCCCAGCTCCAGGCCTGTCTTGGGGCCAGCACCCCCGCATCTGTAGGTGCCTGGGGTGGACAGGCAGGGGCCATGAGCTCTGTGGACCCATGGTGTTCCCCTAGGTGGTCCCTGAGGAAGTCAGGAGACCCGAGTAGCTGAAAGGGATTTTGCCCCATTAGCCAGCAAATTGGAGCATTGGCCCCATGTCAACCTGGGACCGCTCCCCAAACGCTCTTGGAAGGGCCATTTACCCCTCACTAACACCCACCCCCCACCCCCCCGCCCGGGGGCTGCTTGGACCCATGACAGTTTGCAGAGAAGAGAGGCTGGGTCTTATGTCTTGTCTTCTGGTGTCTTTGTGCGCTCACGGTTTGCCCCATCCTTCCCAACTCGCTCCTGTGCCCAACAGGGCCCGCGCAGTCGGGGATCCTGGTGGACCGTGAGGTGGTCAGCCTCTTCCTGCACTTCACCGTCAACCCCAAGCCGCGTGTGGACTTCATTGATCGGCCGCGCTGCTGCCTCCGCGGGAAGGAATGCAGCATCAACCGCTTCCAGCAGGTGGAGAGCCGCTGGGGCTACAGCGGCACGAGCGACCGCATCAGGTGGGCGGGGCAAGTCGCAGGGGCGGGGCCTGATAGGGGCCTCCCCATTGGGAGGGGCGGGGCCTTGTTGATCGAGGTCACTCTGCCTCTCTTTCCTCCGATCCCCTCAGGTTCTCGGTCAACAAACGCATCTTCGTGGTCGGCTTCGGGCTCTACGGCTCTATCCACGGGCCCACAGATTACCAAGTGAACATCCAGGTCCTGCCCCTACCTCCGGGCCCTGTCCCTCCAGATCACCCCTTCCTCTCCTCTCCCCTTCTTCACATCCCACCCCTCTCCCCTAGCCAAGGGGGACCCAGGACCATGCCTCTCTACCCCCACCATTGGCCTCCTCCTTTCAGGTTAGCTCAGTCCTTGGATCTAGGCTCTGTGGGGTCCTGTGGGTGGGCACCAGGTTGTGGGCACCGGGGTGAGCTGTGCCCGGCTCTGGCCCTTAGATCATCCACACGGACAGTAACACAGTCCTGGGCCAGAACGACACGGGCTTCAGCTGTGATGGCTCTGCCAGCACCTTCAGAGTCATGTTCAAGGAGCCGGTGGAGGTGCTGCCCAACGTCAACTACACGGCCTGCGCCACACTCAAGGTGTGCCTGACCCCACCCCACCCAGGCCCCTGACCCCAGAAACCTACCCAGGACTCCAATCCTGAACCTGACCCCCAGCCCAGACTCAGGGTCTTTGAGCCCCACCCAGGACCTCGCCTCCCAGTTTACTGCCCACCTCGAAGGATGTAAGGCTGGGAGGACACAACCTTGTGTCCTCTGGAGGCCTGCTACGCACCCTGGGCGGGCCCTGAGCTTTGTTCTCATGCGGCACATCGTTGCTGACCCGCTGGGTCCTCCCTGCAGGGCCCGGACTCCCACTATGGCACCAAGGGCCTGCGCAAGGTGACCCATGAGTCGCCCACAACAGGGGCCAAGACCTGCTTCACCTTCTGCTATGCAGCTGGGAACAACAATGGCACGTCGGTGGAGGACGGCCAGATTCCAGAAGTCATCTTCTACACCTAGGCCACTGGCCTGGCGCCCCCCAGCCCAGGCAGGCCACCTGGCCCCACTGCTGTGCCTGCTGCCCATGCCGCTGCCCCCTACAGGGCCAGAAGGGCTCCTGTCTGCGTGCGGTGAGCTGGCTGCCTATTCCAAGGTGATGGAGGGGTGGGCGGGGCGGCAGAGACAATCCCCCTCAGGACTTGGGGGGCAGGGTCAGCCTAACCCCGCCCTGAGCAGAGGGTCCGCCCGCCCACCACCCCTGCAGCCCCACTCAGGGTTGGTGCAGGGTGTTGGCTCCTGTTTGTTTCAGCTGCACATGGCAATGCATCCTGAATTCCCGGTTTCTCTGGTAGGAGAGCACTTGCGGGGCCCTAGCTGGGATGCGGGGCTTGTGTGCCTCTGCTCTGTTCACTGGGGAGGCTCAGGCCCCCCAGCCTGCCTGAGGATGAGGGCTCAAGACCTCCCAAGGTCCTGCAGGCTGGCTTCCTGCCAGGCCCAGGCCCTGCCCCTGGGCCCAGTAAAGGACCATCTGTGTCCAGCCTCCCTGGATGCCCCTCCCCGCCCCTGCAGCTGTGGACGCAGGCGGCAGACTGGGTCTGCCTGGGAGGGGCGATGTTGTGGGCCAGCCATGGTGGCCACGTCCCCGCTGGCCCACCTGCCCACCCTGTAGCCCCACTCCCAGCCCCCAGCAAGTACTCTGCCCAAGGTGCTGGAGGGTACAGCCCCCACCCCACCCCATGCTTCCGTCTGGAGCCTGTGTCCTCCCCGAAGCCATGGAAGGTGTGTCTGCACACCACACCCCAAATGTTTTTGTTTTTTTTTTTTAAATAAAGGAAAGAAACGTATAAGCCCTGAGACATGTGTTGCTTCGAGTGTAATGGGGTCCTGGCAGTGGAGCCAGAGACTTCTCACCTTCAGCGCATCCAGATCACATGGGGGCTTGCCCTGGGCTCCTCCTGGAGCAGCCAAGAGTGTCAGGAGCCCCGCCCCGCACCAAGAATCTTGTTGGCAGGGATGCAACCCAGAGTGGCCCTGCTGGCTCTGCCCTGGAGGGGGGGGTGTCCTCCTGCTTCCACAACCCATCCTGGGCCCTCCTGTCCAGTGAGGACTCTTAGGGATGACCCGGACCCAGGACCGGGCTGGCTGCAGAGACTCTGAGCCCCTGAGCTCCAGCCCTTGGGCTCCTCGTCACTTCCTGAGACCTGCCACACTGTAGGCAGACCCCAAGTGAGGGGTCCATGGGGCGGGGGACCAGGCCTCCCACTGTAGCCCCCAGAGCAGCCTGTCCTGGGGTCACTACAATTCAGGACAGAAGGACAGATGGTGTCAGCCTGGGGCACCCACAGGGTGTGGGCATGCCAGGAGTAAAGGCCAGGCAACAAGCCAGTGGGCTTATTAGAAGGGCTCCCAAGACGGCTGTACCCCACTCCCAGGGCCTGCGGCTATTCAGGGTCCCAGTGAGCTGCTATGACTGTCTCCTGCCAATGGAACATGTGACCTGCCCTCTGGAGGAGGACAGCAGTGCGAGCTTCCACCAGCATCATTACAGTGTCCTACAGCAGTGCACAGATTATGAAGCAAGAGAGAAAACGAAACAGACAGATCTACATTTACTTCAGAAGCTGGAGTTATCAACATTCCTTGACATAATAAAGGCCATATATGACAAGTCCATTTCCTCTAAGATCAGGAACAAGACAAGGATTCCCTTATTCAAGAAGGTTTTGGAAGTCCTAGCCACAGCAGTCAGAGAAGAAGAAATGAGAGGGATTCATATTGGAAAAGTGAAGTAAAACTGTCACTATTTACAGATAACATGACAGTATGCATACATTACCAGAAAACTACTAAAGCTCATCAATGAATTTGGTGAAGTTGCAGAATACAAAATTATGAAAGCTGTTGCATTTCTCTAACAATGAAATATCATAACTTAAGGAAACAATACCATTTACCATTGCACCAAAGACAAAATACCTAGGAATAAACCTACCTAAGGAAGCAAAGACCTGTAGGCCAAAAATAATGAGATCCTGATGAAAGAAAATGAACACAGAAACATGCAAAAATATAGCATGTTCTTGGACTGGAATAATTAATAGTTAAAATGTCCATACCACCCAAGGCAACCTACAAATTCAGTGCAATCTCTTATCAAATAACCAATTGCATTTTTCATAGAACCAGAACAAAAAATGTTTAAATTCATATGGAAACACAATCCTGAATAGCCAAAACAATCTTGACAAAAAAGAACAGTAGAAGTCCGAACACACTCATAACTTCACATCCTACTACAGAATACAGTCATCAAAACAGCGTAGTACTAACACAAAAAGACATGGAGCAATAGAACAAGCTAGAAAGACCAGAGAGAAACCCATGCACTGTCAATGAATCTATGAGGCAAATGGACTTCCTTGGCAGTCCAGTGGTTAAGATTACAATTCCACTGCAGAGGGTATGGATTCAATCCCTGGTTGGGGAACTAAGATCCTGGATGCCGTGCAGTGAGACTAAAAAATAAAATATGCTTCCCAGGTGGCTCTAGTGGTAAAGAACCTGCCTGCCAATGCAAGAGACTTAAAGAGACATGGGTTCAGTCCCCAGGTCAGGAAGATCCACTGGAGGAAGGCATGGCAACTCACTCTACTATTCTTGCCTGGAGAATCCCATGGACAGAGGAGCCTGGTGGGATAGAGTCCATAGAGTTGCAAAGAATCAGATGTGACTGAAGCTACTTAGCATGGATGCATATATATATATGTATACATATGTATGTAAGGCAAGGATATACAGTGGAGAAAAGACAGGCTCTTCACTAAGTAGTGATGCAAAGACCTGACAGCTAAATTTAAAAGAGTGAAATTAGAGCTTTCTCTAACATCATATACAAAATAAACTCAAAATGGATTAAAGACCTAAATGTAAGACTGGATACTATAAAATCCCTAGAGGAAAACATAGGAATAACACTGATATAAATTGCAGCAATAGCTCTTTTGGCTCCCCCTCTTAGAGTAATGGGAACAAAAGTAAAACAGATGGAAACTAAACTTAAAGGTTTAGAAAGAGAGTTAGTCACTCTGTCATGTCTGCCTCTTTGTGACCCCGTAGTCTGTCCGTCTAGTCAAGGCTGTGATTTTGCCAGTAGCCACGTATGGATGTGAGAGTTGGACTATAAAGAAAGCTGAGCGCTGAAGAATTGATGCTTTGGAACTGTGGTGTTGGAGACGACTCTTGAGAGTCCCTTGGACAGCAAGGAGATCCAACCAGTCCATCCTAAAGGAAATCAGTCCTGAATGTTCATTGGAAGGACTGATGCTGAAGCTGAAACTCCAATACTTTGGCCACCTGATGCAAAGAACTGACTCATTTGAAAAGACCCTGAAGGTGGGAAAGACTGAGGGCAGGAGGAGAAGGGGCTGACAGAGAATGAGATGGTTGGCTGGCATCACCAGCTCAATGGACATGAGTTTGAGTAAACTCCAGGAGTTGGTGATGGACAGGGAGGCCTGGCATGCTGCAATCCATTGAGTCATAAAGAGACACGACTGAGTGACTGAACTGAAGTCTGTAGCCCACCAGGATCTTTTATCCATGGAATTCTCCAGGCAAGAATGCTGGAGTGGGTTGCCATTTCATTCTCCAGGTTAAAAGGTTTAGTATAGCAGAAGAAACCTTGAACAAAATGAATAGGCTGTCCAGCCTATGGATTGAGAGAAAACATTTGCAAACAAGTGACATATAGGGATTAATTTCAAAAATATGCAAACAGCTCATACAACTCAGTATAAAAGAAAAAAAAAGGCCCAATCAAAAAATGGGCAGATTTAAATAGACATTTCTCCAAAGAAGACATACATATGGCAAAGGGCACATGAAAAGATGCTCAACATCACTAGTTATTAATACTAGGGAAATGAAGATCAAAACTATGAGGTATCACATCTCTGATCAGAATGGCCATCATCAAAAAGTCTACAAACAATAAATGCTGGAGGGTGTGGAGAGAAGGGAACCCTCCTACACTGTTGGTGGGAATGTAAACTGTTGCAGCCATTATGGAGAACAATATGGAGAGTCTTCAGAAAACTAAAAACAGACAATCCCACTCCTGGTCATCTATCCAGATAACACCATGCACCCCTCTGTTCATAGCAGCACTATTCACAATAGCCAGATGTCCATCAACAGGTGAGTGGTTAAAGAAAACGTGGTACATGTATACAATGGAACATCACTCAGCCATAAGAATGAAATAATGTCACTTGCAGCAACAAGGATGGACCTAGAGATTATCATACGAAGTGAAGTAAGAAAGAAAGTCAAATATCATTTCACTTATATGTGAAATCTAAAAAATAAGACAAATGAACATATTTACAAAACAGAAACAGACTCACAGATGTAGAGAACAAACTTATAGTTACCAAGGGTAAGGATGAGGGGTAGGGATAAATTGGGAGTATGGGATTACCTACTTAAAACACAGGAAACTATCTAGTATCTGTAATCTGTAATAAGAGAATAATCTGAAAAAGAACATAAATGTAACTGAATCACTTTGCTGTACATCTGAAACAATTACAACACTGTAAGTCAACTGTATGTCAAGAATAATTTATCTCCTGCAAAGCATGGTCTCTGGCTAAAGTGGAATCACACTGGAATCAATCACAGGATAGAAACAAGAAATCCCCAGATGTTTGTTAACCAACTCCTTGACATAAACATAGGCTGAAACAGAAACTATATGGATATAAGGAGCTATTTTGAACTGAATGATACTGTGATTATAACATACCACAATTTGATGACCCCACTAAAGCAGAATTGAGAGGGACACTTGTACTTTATGCATAGACTGGAAAAGAAGGCTTATTGTTACTATTGTTTGGTTGCACTGTGTTACCTGTAACGTCTCAGTTCCCTGACCAGGGACTGAAACCAGGCCCTGGTAGTGAGAGGGCTGAGTCCTGACCACTGAACCAACTGGGAACCCCCAAGAATAAAAGTTTAAAATTCACAGTCTAAGCTTTCATTTTAAGACACTAAAGAGTTAATAGCAAATTCAATTCAAAACAGGAGAAATAACAAAATAATGAGACCGAAAATGAAGCAGAAAATGAATGAAATACAAACCATCAGTTGGTTCTTTGACAAAAACACAACAAAATGTTTGTGTTTGTTCATTTGTTTAAAGAGAGACAACAAAAAATAAATAAAAAATTTAAAAAAACGAAGAGAGACAACACATGACTAATATCAAGTGAGAAAGGGCCACCATGACAGATCCTACAGACATTCAGTAGATAGTAGAAGGGGTTCAATTTCTGGACAGGATATAGACTGATGTGGCAGACCACAGCTTTAGCTGGTTATAAGGAAAGTAGAAAAAGAACAGATTCACTACAGGAATCATATATACGTACAGCCACGGCGGAAAAAAGCATAGAGGTTCCTCAAAAGATTTGAAACAGAATTACATACTTTGGCCACCTGATGCGAAGAGCTGATTCATTGGAAAAGACCCTGATGCTGGGGAAGACTGAAGGCAAGAGGAGAAGGAGGTGATAGAGGATGAGATGGTTGGATGGCACAACTGACTCAATGGACATGAATTTGAACAAACTCTGGGAGATAGTGAAGGATAGGGGAGCCTGGTGTGCTGCAGTCCATGGGGTTGCAAAGAGTTGGACATGACTAAAGTGACTAAATACCAACCAACAATCCCAATTCTGGGTATTTATCCAAAGGAAATAAAATCACTTGCATTAAAGAGACACTCGCACCCCATGTTCACTGCAGCACTATTTATAACAGCCAAGACATGGAAACAACCTCAGAAACAAAGAAAATATGATATATATGTTGTGAATACATTATAATCACAACATTAGTTAGAAATCATTCTTAATTTGCATAGAGTAGAAATACACACATACACATTTTTCAGCCTTAAAAAGAAGGAAGTCTTGCAATTTGCAACTTGGATGAACTTGGATGACACTGAGTGAAAACACAGAAAGATTAACTACCATCTGATCTCGCTTATGTGTGGGACATAATATTAAAGGTGAGATCACAGAGTTCAGTTCAGTTGCTCAGTTGTGTCCCACTCTGTGACCCCATGAACTGCAGCATGCCAGGCCTCCCTGTCCATCACCAACTCCCGGAGTTCACCCAAACCCATGTCCATCGAGTCAGTGATGCCATCCAGCCATCTCATCCTCTGTCAGCCCCTTCTCCTGCTCTCAATCTTTCAGGGTCTTTTCAAATGAGTCAGCTCTTCGCATGAGGTGGCCAAAGTACTGGAGTTTCAGCTTCAACATCAGTCCTTCCAATGAACACCCAGTCCTGATCTCCTTTAGAATGGACTGGTTAGATCTCCTTGCAGTCCAAGGGACTCTCAAGAGTCTTCTCCAACACCACAGTTCAAAAGCATCAATTATTTGGCACTCAGCTTTCTTCACAGTCCAACTCTCACATCCATACATGACCACAGGAAAAACCATAGCCTTGACTAGACAGACCTTTGTTGGCAAAGTAATGTCTCTGCTTTTGAATATGCTGTCTAGGTTGGTCATAACTTTCCTTCAAAGGAGTAAGCGTCTTTTAATTTCATGGCTGCAGTCACCATCTGCAGTGATTTTGGAGCCCAGAGAAACAGCCACTGTTTCCACTGTTTCCCCATCTATTTCCCATGAAGTGATGGGACTGGATGCCATGATCTTAGTTTTCTGAATGTTGAGCTTTAAGCCAACTTCTTCATTCCTCTTTCACTTTCACAGAGGCAGATTGTAAAACAGTGATTGCCAAGGGCTGGGTTATGGAAAAGGGAGATGCTGGTCAAATGACACAAACTTTCAGTCATAAAATGAGTAAGTTCCAGGGATCTAAACTACAGCATGACAACTGCCATTGATGATACTGTATTTTACACTTGAAACTGGCCCAGAAAGTAGATCTCTCATCACACACACAAAAGTAACCATGTGAACTGATGGATGTGGTAATTACCTTGACTGTATGCGTCTGTATATTAGATCATCGCATTGTCTACCCTATATTATAATAATTACATATAATTTAAAATATATTGATGAAACATGGAGCCTAAGAAATCAAGAAGGACTAGATTCCAGTGAGGAAAGAGCCCCTTCCAGGTGAGTAGCCCCCAGCAGCCTCGGAGGGACTGGGCACTGCTGGGGCCGCGTGGGCTGGCAGAACAGCCCGGACCCCAGAAGGGCTAGAAGCACCGCCCAGGTTGTCTCCTACGGGACCTTGCCTTGCGCTGGGTGGGGAGTGCGTGGGGGTGAAGAGGCAGAGTGAAAAAAATGTTTTCCTGCTATAATGCAGGCGTCGCAGGTCAAGACAGTGAACTGACATCAGGACGCCTGGACTAGAAACGGAGGCTAACGTGGGGAAATGCAGCCAGCCAGCCAGCTCGACTTCTGTAAGGGACCTGCCCCCTCCGCTGCTCTCTGGTGCAGATCTATCTGGCAGATCATTCTCTCACAGTGCGTGGGATGTGATAAAAATTTAGATACACATGAAGAAGGAAAATGTTATCTGAAATGAAGAAGGAACAACAGCTGGTAGGAACAGACCTACAGGGGACCCAGATGTTGAAGTCAGTTGTCAGGGATTTTAAAAAATTACTGTAATGAATCTGTTAAAGAATATAGAGGAAAACGGCAGGAGGTTGAAAAGATGGAGGATTTCAACAGAGAAATGGAAACTTAACAAAGAAAGAAACAAAAGGAAGTTCTGGGACTAGAAAATACTTAAACAAGATTTAGAGGATGTGGGCAGCATACAGGCAGGCACAACAGAAGGGGGATGGATGTCTCTGAAGACAGGTCGAAATTACCCAAATGGAAGCCCAGAGGGAAAAATCAGGGGAAACAGGCAGAGTGCAAGAGATCTGTGGGATCACATGAAAGTCCTACATACAGGCAACTGGATTACTGGGGGCGGGGGGGGGGGTGGGTGGAATAGAGAACATAAGCAAAACAAGTATCTGGCGAAATAATCACAGGAAATTTCCCCAAACTGATGAAAAATATCAATCCGCAGATCTAAGAAGCTCACCAAATGGTCAGAAGGATAAATAGAAAACTTGTCATACAGATCAATAAAAAGCACACAATCCAATAAAAAAATGGGCAGGAAAAAAAGACCTATGACATTTCTCCAAAGACAACATACAGATGGTCAACAAGCACATGAAAAGATGCTCAACATTCCTAAGTATTCAGTTCAGCTCAGTCGCTCAGTCATATCCAACTATGCGACCCCATGAATTGCAGCACACCAGGCCTCCCTGTCCATCACCAACTCCCAGAGTTCACTCAAACTCACGTCCATCGAGTTGGTGATGCCATCCAGCCATCTCATCCTCTGTCGTCCCCTTCTCCTCCTGCCCCCAATCCCTCCCAACATCAGAGTCTTTTCCAATGAGTCAGCTCTTCGAGTGAGGTGGCCAAAGTACTGGAGTTTCAGCTTCAGCATTAGACCTTCCATTGAACACCCAGGACTGATCTCCTTGCAGTCCAAGGGACTCTCAAGAGTCTTCTCCAACACCACAGTTCAAAAGCATCGATTCTTTGGCGCTCAGCTTTCTTCACAGTCCAACTCTCACATCCATACATGACCACAGGAAAAACCATAGCCTTGACTAGATGCACCTTTGTTGGCAAAGTAATGTCTCTGCTTTTGAATATGCTATCTAGGTTGGTCATAACTTTCCTTCCAAGGAGTAACTGTCTTTTAATTTCATGGCTGCACTCACCATCTGTAGTGATTTTGGAGCCCAGAAAAATAAACTCAGCCACTGTTTCCCCATCTATTTCCCATGAAGTGATGGGACCAGATGCCATGATCTTAGTTTTCTGAATGTTGAGCTTTAAGCCAACTTTTTTACTCCTTCACTTTCATCAAGAGGCTTTTTAGCTCCTCTTCACTTTCTGCCTTAAAGGTGGTGTCATCTGCATATCTGAGGTGATTGATATTTCTCCCGACAATCTTGATTCCAGCTTGTGCTTCCTCCAGCCCAGCGTTAATAAGCAGGGTGACAATATACAGCCTTGACGTACTCCTTTTCCTATTTGAACCAGTCTGCTGGTTCCATGTCCAGTTCTAACTGTTGCTTCCTGACCTGCATACAGGATTCTCAAGAGGCAGGTCAGGTGGTCCGGTATTCCCATCTCTTTCAGAATTTTCCACAGTTTATTATGATCCACATAGTCAAAGGCTTTGGCATAGTCAATAAAGCAGAAATAGATGTTTTTCTGGAACTCTCTTGCTTTTTTGATGATCTAGCAGATGTTGGCAATTTGATCTCTAGAGAAACCCAAATCAAAACTACAATGAGGTACCATCTCATACTAGTCAGAATAACTATCATGGAAATGTCTACAAATAACAAATGATGAAAAGGGTGTGGGAACCCTCCTACACTGTTTCTGGGAATGCACATTGGTGCAGCCACTGTGGAGAGCAGTACGGAAGTTTCTTAAAAAGAGAACTTCCCTGGCTGTCTAGTGGTTGGGAATCTACACACCAGTGCAGGGGACACTGGTTCGGTCCCTGGGAGGATCGAACATGCCAAGGGGCAGCTAAGCCCAAGCACCACAAGTACCGAGTTCAAGCTCGAGAGCCCACTCTCTACAACCAGAGAATCCACTGCACCACCACCAGAGAGCAGCTCCCACTCCCACGGCTAGAGACACATGCGCAGCCCCACACTCGACCAATTAGAAAAACTAAAACACGAGCTGCCATTAGATCCAGCAAGTCCACTGCTGGGCATACATCCAGACAAAACTCCAATTTGAAACGGTACATGTACCCCAGTGATCATAGCAGCACTATATAATAGCCAAGCCATGGAAGCAACCTAAACATCCACTGAGAGAGCAACGGATAAATAAGATGTGGTACAACTGGCTGTACCTGAATACAAAAAAGTTTTTGGTGTTAAAAAAAATAAAGAATAAAGATGCTATAAAAATAAAGATGTGTGGAGGGAGGTGGATGGGGGGTTCATGTTTGGGAACGCATGTACACCTGTGGTGGATTTATGTCAATGTATGGTAAAACCATTACAGTATTGTAAATTAAAATAAAGGAAAACAAAAAACAAAAAAAAAGTTACTGGTGAAAATGGGAAAATAAATAAATAAATAAATAAAGATGAGGTACATACATATAGTGGAATACTACTCAGCCAGAAAAAGGAATGAAATAATGCCATTTGCAGCAATATGGGTAGACCTAGAGATTATCATAATAATTGAAATAAGTCAGAGAAAGACAAATACCATAAGATATTACATATACGTGGAATCTAAAATATGACACTGATGAACTTATTTATAAAACAGAAATAGACTCAGAAAACAAACTATGGTCATCAAAGGGGATGGAGACTGATGGAGAAATAAATTAGGAATTTAGGATTAACAGATACACAGTGGTATATATGAAACAGATAACAAGGACCTACAGTATAACACAGGCAACTATATTCAGTGTCTTATAGTAAACTATAATGGAAAAGAATCTGAAAAAGAATACTTACGTTTATATATATATATACACACACACACATACATATAACTGAATCACTTTGCTGTACATCTGAAACTAACACTAAATCAACTATTCTTTAATAAAAAATAAAACAACAAACCTCACATCTGAATCAAATAAATTTAAAACTAAGATAAAATGCACAAAGGACAAGAAAGGACACATTCCTTTGAAGGAGACAGTGCCCACTCAACTCTCATTGGGAACGATGGAGCAGTATCTTCAAAACGCTGAGGCAACAAAGTCACACCCAAGCCACCTGCCGACCCAAAGTTCCATTCCCACCAAAAATACCTTCTGCTGATGCAGGTGAAATAAAGGTATTATCCGGCCACCAAAAGGTGGGAGAATTTGCTGCCAGTGAACTCACACCATGGGCATTTTATAGGAAGCTCTTCAGGATCTCAGAGAACCTCTGATAGATCTGCAGGAAGGCTGACCATGTGGGTAAACACACAAAACTCTTTAAAAAATGTGACTGAAAGACTTGACCATATAAAGCAAGTATGACAACAGGGGAATCATGGGCTTCTATGTCAGAAGTACAATAAATGGCAAACAGCACAAAGTGGGTGTAAGTGGGAATGGGCCAGCAGCATACAGGTGGTCCTCTGTTCTGCACTTGTTCCCTGTTTATAACAAAAACTGCCCTGTGAACCAACGCCTCTAGGGCTCCACCACCACAGGGCTGGGCTGGCCTCCTCTGCCTGCCCTCCCGACAGCACCATTTCCACTTCCCCATGACACAGATGGCCTCCATCACCCCACTCCCCCATGCCCGGTCGGGCAGAGCTGACCTTCTCAGGCCTCAGGGCTGAAGAGACACCTAGGACACATGTGGAAGCCTCGGCTCAGGGTTGTTTCACCAGCGTCCAAAAAGGCTGCAATGCCAGATCTTCCAGCCTGGACGATGCTACCACTTTGCCTTCAGGCATGACTAGTCGTCACCTTTAAAACCCAGCTGTCTTGCGAGGACATGTCTTGTGGGTGAGTGTCCTCTAACTCACGGTGGAGACTCTAGGCTCTACCTGGAAAAGTTTCCTTCAGCAGCAGTTTTTTAAATTCATTTTTATTTTCGGCGGTCCTGAGTCTTCACTGCCTTGCGAGGGCTTTCTATAGCTGCGGTGCGTGGGTGCTTTGCACCGCAGTGCCTTCTCTTTTGTTGCGGAGCGTGAGCTCCAGGGCGCATAGGCTTCAGCAGTCCCGGCTCCTGGGCTCTAGAGCGCAGGCTTAGTAAGCGTGCTTAGTTTGCAGCACACAGGCTTAGCTGCTCCAGGGCATGTGGGATCTTCCTGGAGCAGGTATGGAACCTGAGTCCCCTGCATTGGCAGGCAGTTTTCTAACCACTGGACAGCCAGGGAAATGCCAGCAGCAGCTTTAAGTTCCTGCTCTGACATTTTTCGCTGACTCTGGTCCAACACTGCCCCCACTGCCATCTCCTGTGTCCGTCTCTGGCTGCTCACCGCCAGCATTGCCTCTTCACGCCCTTGTTCTCCTCCCCAAGCCTTTTCTCTGATCTTCCTTGGAGCCTCACGCACCGTAACAGTTTACTCTTCGTTTCTAAATAAAAATTTCACTTATTTTTACCTTTGCTTCCCAAATCTGATTAGCTGGTTCTGGGTCCGGTTTTTGAGTCTGTCCTTCATGTTTGAATTTCTGATCCTAGGTGGTTTCACACCTTCCACTGCTGGGAGAGTCTCGTCCGTCTCAGGGCCCATGTTACATTCTGGGGAGCCTAGGCCTCCTGGCTGTGGGGGTGAGGGACCTCTACCCACCTTGGCTGGCTGCCCCCAAGGCCCAGCAGGGGTGGGCGGGAGGCCAGGATCCTGGAGGAGCTGCGCACATTATTTCATGGGCAGGACACTGCATGTCACAGGCCTTCCTCTTGCTGTCAGTGACTTGGGGTCCCTGTGAAGCTGCTCCAGGAGCCACTACGATCTTGGTCAGGCCAGAGTCAGAGGGCAGCATGGCCGGATCCTAGTGAGGGCCCACCTCCTGGCCTGCAGACGGCCGCCTTCCTGTTGTGTTCTCCAGAGCAGTGGTCACTCTTCCTCTCTGTATAGGGACCCTGGCCCCATCCTGGGGGCCCAATCTCCTAAGACCGACCCAACTGAGGGTTTGGCGCAAACTCTAGGCCCCCAAGAAAGCATTTCCTCAGCCATTCCAGGGCTCCTTGCTTTGCTGCGGGGTTCACTCGAGACCCAGCCATCCAGACACAGCTGAGGCCCTTCAGCTCCTGAAAGGGAATCCGTCTGAGTGGGGGTTTCAAGTGGACTTGCGTAAACTGGGGCAAAGTTCCCATCCTTTACGTTTGTATTTGCGGCTCCTCTGTTCTCACTGTGATGTAGTTAACTGATTTTCCACTTGCCCCCAATAAACCAACCCGGTTAGCTCACTGCAGTTCTCTTACCTTCTTTCCCACATCCATTTCTCCTGAGCAGGGGGTTGCTACTCCCTGGCTCCCTCCCCACGGCGTGCGCCTCCCTTCCAGACACCCAGTGTCCCTTCCCAGACACACCCCTTTGACAGACTGGACACCACGCTGGGAATTGGTTTCATTTTCCTTTATTTTTTTTAAAAAAAGCCCCTAAGTTCTATGGCTTCCAGGAAGCATCAGAGAAACGGAAGTGCCATTTCTGTACACTTTGTAAAGCCAGACCTAGACGCACGCACCGCGAAGACGCCCCAGCTGCTCTGCCGGCAGCTCGCAGCCCCAGGGGACCACTGGGACCGCACTGACAGGGCTGCCCGCTCCACACACACCTGCGGGGCTCGGACGGGCTTTAAGGCGCTTGTCTCCAGGCTCGGCCAGCAGCGCGGAGCGACACAAAAAGCCCGCACACGCGCCGCCCACGGGCCTCGAGGTGGCTGCCCCCAGCCCAAGTTGAGGCCGGCGGCTCCACCGACAGGTGCCAGGACCCCCGAGGGCCGCGCCTGCCGGCCCAGGCTTTGGTGCAGCATTTTGGTTGGGGGCCGCCCCCACCCCGCCTTCCCCTCCAGTCTGGGGAGGCCCAGGGTGGGCTCACCCCCGGCAGCAACGCCCCGCAGCGCCCCCTCGAGAAAACGGCCTTTGGATCGAGGGAGACAAGCTGGACTTTATGACACTAACGGGCGGGCGGTGGTGCCGGCGGCCGCTCTACTCACTCAGCAGACGCGGGCGGGGGCGCAGGGCAGGGCAGCCGCTGTGGTTTCTCTTTTCCTTGTTTTAAATAGTTAATGCTCTCGGAGGGGAGGACTAGACACAGGTGTAGAAATCTCGGCCCAAGTCTTATGTGAGGGTCGTGACCCCGCGCGGGGGGCGGCAGCGCTGCCGGCCTGCAGTCTGCGTCCGGCTGTGGCCAACGAGGCCGTGGACAAGCTGGCCCCGGGGGGCTGCAGCGGGAGGATTCGGGGGGTCACTGCCCTGGGGTCACTTGTGTCGCTGTAGCGATTTTCTCTTTCTCCTTTTGAAGAAACAGCAGCACCTGGAAGGGGGACGCAGGCTGAAAAGGGGCACAAGCTGCGGAAGGGGTGAGGGTGGAGGAGGAGGAGCAAGGGTGTGAGGGGGCAGACCCAGGACATCCCTGCTTCCCGACCCAGCTGCTGGCCTTACTTTGTGTCGTCAGCCACCTCCACCTCTGCAGGGGCTGTGATGGGGGCGTTGGAGTGCCCGGCGGTGGGGTCATCGGCATTCAGCTCCCCGTTGGTGGAGTTAAGTGCCTGCGGGGGGCGGGGGCCGGGAGTCAGGTGGGCCCCGCCTGACACCCCCCTCCCCCAAAACACACACTTTGGTGCGGTCCTTGGCCTGGCACTCACCTGGTTTTTGCTGTAGAGCAAGGCTTTCTCTCGAACCTGAGGCTGCGCGGGCAGGTCAGAGTGAGCCGTGCCGATGGGCGTGGGCTGCAAGGGAGCGAGAGGCAGCTGAGGCTCAGCTGGGGGCCCCTGCCAGCCACCCTCACCTGCCAGGGGCCCCTCCCGTGCCAGCCCCCTCCCTCCACGTACCAGGGGCTTCCCGGCCCAGTCGTACTCGTAGTCAAACACGAAGCCGCTGCGGTCAAAGAGATCGGTGAAGAGCTTGCGCAGGTAGTCGTAGTCCGGCTTCTCGAAGAAGTCTAGGCGCCGCACGTAGCGCAAATAGGTGGCCATCTCCTCTGCAGACACCAACAGGGCTAGTGGAGGCCCGGGGCGGGGGCACTGGGCAGGGGTATGCAGAGCAAGGGGGCGGGGGTACATGGGGAGATGACTCTCACCTGGGAAGCTCTCACAAAGCACCTCGATGGGCGTGGCCCGCTTGGTGTCCCCGATCTTCTGGTAGCGTTCCTTGAGCGTGTCGGCCTGCAGGGGAGTGCAGTCAGCACTTTGGCCGGCCTGCCCACCCGCGGGAGACCTCCGGCCTGCCCACTCGGCCTGGCCCACCCACCTTGAGCCCCTGCCAGGGCAGGCTGCCGCGCAGAAAGTACATGAACATGTGGCCCAGCGCCTCCAGGTCATCACGGCGACTCTGCTCTGCGGGGGACAGCAGGTCAGCGCGGCCCTCCCAACCACCATCCCCTGCCCGGCCCACACACCACTCACTCACCCTTGCCCAGGTGCGTGTTGATGCTCATGTAGCGTGCCGTGCCTGTCAGGCTCTTGTGCTCGCGGTACGGGATGTGCTTCTTGGTCTCGGGGTCGATGTACTCCTTGGCCAAGCCGAAGTCGATGATGTGGATGGCGTGCTGCCGCTTCGTGCCCGGCCGCCCCACTAGGAAGTTCTCCGGCTTCACATCGCGATAGATGAGGCTCTTGGTGTGCACATACTCCATGCGCGTGATCTGCCGGTGCGCGGGCGGTAGGTAGGCCTCAGCCCGCTCTCTGCGCCTCCCACTTCCGCCCCACCCTGCCCCTTCCGCCCCAGCCCGGCCCGCACCAGCTGGATGGCTATCATGAGCACCGTCTTTAGCGTGAACGTGCGGTCGCACAAGTCGAACAGGTCCTCTAGGCTAGGCCCGAGCAGCTCCAGCACCATGGCGTTGTACTTCCCACACGGGCCGAAGTAGTAGACCTGAGGGACGCCCTCTGCGGATGGAGGACACAGACTAGCGCGGCGCCCAGACGGGCTCCCCCAGCTCCCCCACGCCCGGCCCTGGGGTACCTGCGGCGCTGAGCTGCTTGTAGAAGCGGTACTCCAGGTGCAGCTGCGGCGCCCGGGACTTGATGGGCTCCTGGGAGGGACGAGAGGACGCGTGGGCGGCACGCAGGGTGCAGTCCTGCCCTCCTCCCGCCCCGACCCTGGCCAAGCCCATCGGGACAGCTGCCGCTTGGGGCTAGGGGCAGGTTTTGGACTCACCAATTTGATAGCTACGTATTCATTTGTATAGAGATTCTTTCCTGTGGGAGAAGCAGCACATCAGGCCCGCGGGACTTCCAGCCCATGAGACCGCGCATCTCCTGTTCCCCTCACAGCCCCCCTTGCGCTGGTCCCCTCCTTCCCAGTCTGGGAGGGAAAAGGATGCCCGCAAGGGGCTCCCCCCGGCTGTGAGCACCCTCACCCATCCCCATGGCCAACCCTGCCTCCGCCCACTGGGGGCTGCTCCCCTGTCCTCAGCGGGATCCTTCCCGCCAGCACGCCCATGCACTCCAATTTCTCCCACCTAGAAGAGTGAACACAGAACAGAGTCCTGGTGACCCCAAGGCCCTTCTTCAGCTCCGGAGACCTGGAGGAGACATCCACACCACCCTACACCCCGTCTCTGTCCCCAGATGCTCTCTGAGCCCCCATCCATTAAGCCATTTGACCACCACTCTCCCCTCTCAGTTCTAGGGACCCTCGAGGGAGTCCCCCAACCCGCCCTGCCCGTAAGTCCAGACAGTTAAGTTGTGAACATCTGCTGGACAAGGCCCACGCCCCACCCCAACCCCAACCCCCCCATCCCCCGCTGTGGAGCAAGGGCCCCAGGCCAAGAGCCCCTTCCCCAGCCTGAGGCTTCCTGCACAAAGCCCATCGGGAGGAAAGTAAACCTGCATCCTAGGCTTAGAAACTGACATGCCTGGGTTAAGAGGTCTCCCCTAGCTCCTCACCAGCCACCTGGACCTCCAGGTGTGCATTGAAAACCAGCTATAGTGCTCAACCTCATAAAACTGCAAACACAAAAGCTCCAGAACCCCTGCCCAGGCCAGCTTTTCACCTGCTAGTTCCCACCCTTGGCTGAACCCCAGACAGCACCCAGGGATGGTGGCCTGTGTGCATACCCAGCAAGCTGCTGCACCCTCTCTGCCCCTCCCAGCACCAGCTGGCCACCCTCTGGGGCCTGAGTGCCAGCAGGCCCCATGGTGTGCTGTGCTCCCAGGAGACCTCATGCTGAATCACCCCGCTGCTCCATCTTGCTTCTGAGAGGGTCCAGCATGGGAAGAGGCCTCAGCTAACCCTCCATCCCCCTGCAGTGGGACAGTATGAATGCCCAAGGTGCTGGGCCCACCTGTCCCACCCATGGGGTGGCGGAGACACCAGTGTGTAGAACCACACAGGCAGAGGCCAGGGCCCACATGCCTGTCAGTCAGCTCCCTCCTCCCCCAATCCTGGGTTTCTCATCACTGTGGCCCCCGCCTGGGGTCTTCAGCTCAGCCCCTGCTCTTCCAGGGCCTCGGTTTCCACTGTGGTGCACAGTCAGCTGGTCAATTTCCCCAGAGACCTGACAACATGGCCCCCAGTTCTGCAGAGGAATCGCGTCTTGGGAATTAACTTCACAATTAACTTCACAAACGCAGGACTCTGTTCTGCGTTTAGTGCTCAGCGTAGTGCACATACCACCTTCCTTAGGTTTATCCTGGAGGCACCTGGAGGGTAGATTTTTAAATGTTTCTTTTCCAACTGTTGCTCCAACGGAGAAGTACAGCTGATTCATGCTGGTACACCCAGCAGCCTTACTAAACTCACTCCGTCCTGTTTACTGAGCAGCTACTCTGGCCTCCGCACATGGACAGTCAGGCTGTCTGGACGGGTCACGGCGTGTTTCTTCCTGTCCCATCTTTCCACATTTGGTCCGTTCACTGCCGCTGTCAGGAAAGGGTACCCTCTGGGACCCCTCCTGCAGCCTCTATTCTTCCATTCTGATAAGTAAAAGACACCCGTGGGCAAGGAGAGAAAGCCTCCATCTAGTCCTGGTTGTTAGGTTTTGAGTAAAAAACAGGCATGCCTCATGTCCCCCAACATTTTATTATGAAAGCTTCAGATACAGCAAACGGGAGAGCTGGGTGCACAAACCCTGCGCCCTCCACGCCAGGCGCGACAGCTCACGGTCTGCTCCGCTCTGCCGCCCAGATGCACGGTTGTCACCTGTTCTCTCAGATTCGTCTCAAAGTTGTAGACCTCAGTCCCCTGTTCCCTAAGTACTCCAGCCTGCAGACCACCTTTAGTCTGTACTTAGTCCCTGTCTTTCCCTTGGGAAGCGATTTATCATTGAAGAGCCCTGCATCTGATGAGCTCTGTGCCACCCCACCCCGTGAGGACAGAGCGCATCCCACTCACCTCCCAGAAGAGGCCTTCCTTCAGCAGCGCATCACTTCCTGGCCAGGTCTGCTGGCTTGCCCTGCCCTCCACACCCCCAGTCGCCTGGCCGCTGGCTCCTGCGAGGTGTGTGTTTGGATCTCTCGCCCGGTTTTAATCGTACCGCCTGTCTTCTCACTGAGCTATACCCTTTTCCTGTGCTGCGGACACTGGCATCTTGTCCAGGGGTGCTCTGCAAACAGTACCTCCCAGTATGCAGCTCACCTGCTCCTGCTCTTAATAACACTTCTGGATGTTTAAACTTCGATGATGTCTAACTGGTCCCTTCCAGTAAATGGTGATCTTACTCTATGTTTTGTGGTAGAAACCTCATGTTTTGCCATTTGCGAGTTCTGGGGTTCAGCTGAGTTGAAGGTGAATGTGTGGTCTGTGCACACGCACACGTGCATGCGGGCATCTGAAGTCTGTGGTTAGAGTCTCCTCGTGGACCTCAGGTGTTCTGGGCTCAGCAGAGGGTGTGAAGAGCAACAGTCTGCGAGGCATGGTGAAGAACAACTCAGGGGGGACACTGTGAGCAGAAGGGAGATGCCAGGGGCTGCCCAGGGCAGGAATGGTGCAGGCACTGCATCCAGGGCATGGAGACTCCCAGAGCTCCCCTGCATTCAGCGGGAAACCCAGAGCGCCCATATATTGGGAGGGGGTGACTCCAGCCCCTAAATAATGTCTGCTCTTGGGCCAGCCTATCAAAGTTGCAAGGCAGCCCCTCATGGGTTCAAGATGAGTCCACATTGTCCAACACATGATCAAACATCAGTACACATGTGAAAAACGGAACAGAACCGTAAGAAGGAAAAACAGAATCAAAGGGACCATAGACCCTGGCGTTTAAAATAGACACTGCAGACGGGAACCTCCTACACTGCTGGTGGAAATGGAAGGTCGCGCGGCTACTGTGGAGAGCAGTATGCAGGTTCTTCAGAAATCTAAAAACAGAGCTGCCATATGATCCTCCAATTGGGCATATGTCTGGTGAAAACTCTAAATTCAAAAAGACACATGCACCCCAATGTTCACAGTGGCACTGTTCACAGTAGCAGTGACAGGACATGGAAGCAACCTAAATGTCCAGATAGATGAGTGGGTACAGGTGTGGCACATGGATATAGTGGAATACTATTCAGCCACAGAAAATAATGGAATAATGCCATTTCCTGGCGGTACAGTCAATAAAAATCCACCTGCCAATGCAGGGAACACAAGTTCCATCCCTGAGCCACAGCTACTGAAACCATCCACAACGAGACGCCACCACAATGAGAAGCCAGTGCACCGCAAAGAAGAGCCCCTGCTAGCCTCAACCAGAGAAAGCCTGAGCACAGCAAGAAGACCCCACAGAGCCAAAAATAAATTTTTAAAAAAGATGAAAAAAAAAAAAGTCTATATATGTGTAACTAAATCACTCTGCTGTATGGTAGAAATTAAAATAACATTATAAATCAACTATACACCAATTTAAAAATGGCTACTTTAAGTATATTCAAGAATTAAAGGAAAAAATGGGCAAAATTAACAAACAGATGGAAAAATCTCAACAGAAAAAATAAGAGGAATCAAATGGAAGTGAAAAATACCATTGTATGAAATGAAAATTTCAGTGGATGTGCCTATTATAGATGCTGCAGAAGAGAAAAAAAAAGGGTCACCATACAATAAAGAAATGCAAGCTCTCCAGATTGAAGAAAGAAAACAGGCTGGGAAAAAACTCGAACTTGAGGGACCTGTGGGCTAGCTTCAAACACTCCTGACAGGCTTCTCAGGTGGCTCAGTGGTAAAGAATCTGCCTGCCAATGCAGACCCCTGGTCCAGGAGGGTCCCACATGCCACAGAGCAACTGAGCGCATGGGCCCCAACTGCTGAAAAGCGCGCACCCTGGAGCCCGTGCTCTGCAATAGGAGAAGCCGCTCAAAGAGAAGCTCACACACCACAACCAGAGTGTAGTCCCAACTCACGACAGATACAGAAAAGCCCACACCGCAAGAAGACCCAACACAACCAAAAAGAAACAATTAAACACCACCACCACCACCACCCTCCTGACCATGTGTGACTGGAGTATGAGAACGAGAAGAGACTAAACAAAGGTAGAAAAAATATTTGGGGAAATAATGGCAATCCTTTCTCAAATTTAATGAAGAAGTGTGCAGATCCTACAAACTCAATGAACCCCAAGCAGGATAACAGAAAACCATACCCAAACAAGGCAGAATCAAAACCGGAAGCCAAAGATGAAAAGAAATCTCTGGGGGCTTCCCTGGTGGTCCCTGGGGACTCCACTCTGCAATGCCGGGGATACCAGTTGATCCCTGGTCAGGGAAGATCCCACATGCCATGGGGTGACTAAACCTATGTGCCACAACCACTGAACCCACGATCTCAAGCCTGAGAGTTGCAAATTCTGAACCCTGCACACCCTAGAGCTTGTGCTGTGCAACAATAAGTCACTGCAACGAGATGCCCATGCACTGCAACTAGAGTAGCCCCTGGTGCAGGAAGAGAGGGCCTGTGCCCAGCTTTCTGAAGACCCAGCGCAGCACCCCCCAAAAAAGAAAAGAAATCTTTGAAAACAACCAGAAAACAAGACAAACGATACACAGAACAAGGCTCGACATTAGTCATTGCGGAAAAGCAAATGAATTCCACATTAGGCACCATTTCACACCCACCGACACGCTAGGCAACCCGAAGTGCAGAGGCGGCTGCAGGACAGCCAGCGCCCTCCCCGCGCAGCCGGCAGGGTTTAAACAGGTTCCCCCGCTCCGGAAACCAGTCTGGTGGTCCCTCATAAGCACTTACACTCTAGAAGAGCGCCCCGGGGCGGTTTTATTCACAATAGGACGAAAGAAGAGAGGAACCCAGAGTCAATTAGGCAGGCGCAGGCAACCACGTGACTGAGCAGCAGGGGCGGGCGGGGGTGGGCCCGGGAGCAGCGTCGACAGGGCTGGTGCTCCAGTCCCGACCAAGCTTTACACACGAATGGCGCAGCAGCCAACACAGCGGTGTTCTGTATCTGGGTTTCGGAGCAACAACCGAACCTGGATTCTTAAAAGGCATTTTCTGCTGAAATTACCCAGACCTGTGAGATTCAGGCTGCCGCCCCAAATGCCAAGGGCAGGAGCCGGGGGTGCGAGTGCGTGCGCGTGTCGGTGAGAGCAGGAGCAGACGCTTAACTGGGCAGCAGGGCTGGGTTTCAGCCTCTGACGGGCAGTGGGCAGTGCAGGCCAGGCTGGAGGGAACCCAAAGGAAGGGAGGGTCTGTGTCTCCCGCCCACACCCCTGCCATCAGCAGCCTGGCCCCGCCCTTGAACCTGGAGCCCTAGAGCCTGGCGGCGAGGTGCCGGCCCCACTCCAGCGCCTCGCAATCTGCCAAGGTGCAGACTCTGGCCGGGCCTCTCCACCCAGTCCCATGGGCCGCCGGACACATTTGACACTGGCAACAGCAACCATGAGCTGGGCAATGACCACCAGACAGGGACTCGGGATCGCCCAGAGCTCAACCACCAAGGGGTGTGTAGGACATGCCCCTTGTCCTCTGCTCTGCCCCGTCGGGTACCATGGGCCAGGAGCCCCCAGCACAACTGCTCCTTCCCGGGGTCGGGGGGCAGAAGCCCCACGCACTTACCTGTGTCCCGTCCCCACGACTCCCACCGCCCCCGGGGCCCCAGACGTGATCGCGCGGGGCTCACCTAGCCGGAGCTCCCCGAAGTTGCCACAGCCTATCTTCTTCCCGACCCGGAAGTTGGGGCCCACCATCAGGACCCCCGAGCTGGTCCCCGAGCTGCGGACGCTGTGGCTGGCCCGACCGGCGGCCTTGGACATTCTCCGGCCCTCCTCCGACTCCCCTTTCCCTCCTTTCTTGTCAAAATCCATAAGTTTGTGGTACCCTGGCCTCTCCACGGTGACTCAGCTGCCGTGCAAATCCGGCTCCACGGAGACCTGCGGTCGCGGCGGCTCTTCGGGGCTAACACCCCATGGCGCCCACCGCGCTCCGGCTAGTGGGACACGGGCGCGCGCGAGGGCCCGGCCGCAGCGCTCATCTTGGTGGCCTCCGGGTCACACACGGGGGGAGGACTCATGCTGCTGACGGGTCCCGGGGGCTCAAATCTCGTGGCTCTCGGCTGGAGGAGAAACAGAGGCCCGGGTTAGGAGGACATGCGCCTCCCCGCCACACATCCCGAGGTCCAGAGCACAGCCTGGCCGGACCTGGGACTGGGCGTTCACTGCTGGTGGAACCTCCTTCTGGAAAGATCTCTGACGCACTGGTGCAACCTGGAGCCTTCTGGGGGCTGAGGTTCAGGCCTCTTGAGAATCCCCCGTGTTGCCTGCTGCCTGCCCCCGCCCCGCCAAGGGCTGCAGGATGGCTATACCGGCAGGGGAGATGCCCAATCGAGTGACAAAGGCGCCCCCCCCCCCCCACGGCACTGAGCCCTAAGAGGACAGACGCAGAGCAGTACATGCAGAGGCCTTGGAGACAGGCCCCACCACTGACATGGGGTCTCCAGAGTCGCCCCTTCCTTCCCCACCCAATGTCCAGGGGACATCGAGGTCCCTGGGTCTCGTTCCAGGAGCTCGTGACCCTGTGGTTAGGTGGGTGACCCACTGCTCTGGGACAGAAACCAGGCAAGGAGGGGCTACAGAAGCCAACACCAGCCTGGCTTCATTTGGCCCAGCAGCCCCCTGCCTTGACAGGGCTGGCTGGGCAGTTGTAGCTGGGGTGAGTCCGGCCTGGCCTCGCCAGTACAAAGCTGGGGTTGTGGGTGGGATGGCAGGCACCCCCAAAGTCCCCCAGGTTGCAGGAGAAGCAGCCCAAGCCAGGGGGTGCGGACACACAGGGCAGGTGCCCTGAAGCAACCCAGGCTGTGTCTGTGGTGTGGGCTCCTCCCTCCCCCACCCCTCCCTACACCCTGTGCAGACCAGTCACCCTGTGTCTCAAGAGGAGGGTCTCCCCTGCCAGCCATCCTCTTTTCTCAGCCACAGTAACTGCACCCTCCAATAGGCCCTCACCGCCTCCTGTTCTCTCACACAGAAGTCAAAAGAATCTCTCCAGAAAGAAAACACTAGCATCCTCTTCTAACACCTCCCTAGCCCACCTCGGCCCAGACTGGCCACTGTGAGGCTCACACCTGTGCCCCTCCCTACCAGGCACTCAAGGGCTGGCACCTGGTGAAGGCCACACCCGCTTAACAGCCAAGGGGAGGGGAGGCGAGGCCAGAGCATACCAACACCAGGGCCCTAAGACTTCAGCAGGATCAGCTCTGTAGAGCCTGGTGCCCCAGCCCCTAAATGGGTGTTCACACAGCCTCCAGCACTGATGGACGGAAGGGCCAGGCAGCCCCACTGTGTCACTGATGGCACAGGTGCCAAGAACAGGCCCCAAAGAGGGGACCCCCTGGCCACGTGCCCAAAGGCAGGACCACAAGCTGGTAGGACTGAAGCTGCGGTGCTCACACACACGTGTACACACCAGTCCCCACTCGGACAAAGCCCAGGAGAGTCCCAGACAGGCAGGAGCCTGGGCTTCAGGCCAAACCTCACTGCTTACAGACGGCAGCGCCCACGCTTCCCAAACACATGAACAGCGTGTACAGACAATCCGACCCCAGCCAAGACCCGCGCACCCAGCTCCACCGCTGCTGGGGTTCCTGGCGGCCACATCCACCCCCGTGCTAGGGCCCAGCCTGGGGCCGTGTGAATGCGGCTCTTACCAGCAGCAGCAAGTGCCCCCACCTGAGACCAGCGCCCTGGCACCTGTGGACAACACACCCATCACTGGGCTCAGGGGTGCTGGCCTGGCCAAACAGCTGCTGCTCCGCCTTGACCTCCCATCTCCATTGGTTGCCCTTGTGGGAGACTGGCCGGAACCACTGCGAGGCCAAGGGGGCACCAGACAGCCCGGCAGGAGTGACCGGAGGGAGAGAGGAGCCTGACCGAGGAGTTGGGGGCTCAGGACAGAGCAGGCTGCCCACCCCCCTGCTCCATGGGCTGGCCTCCACCTCCAGGGGCCATGCTGAGCCCCATCTGCCCACAGTTCTCTGTGGGGGAGGCTGTTCAACCTCAAGGATTTGGGAGTTAACTGTGAACAGCTGCTACAAATTTACAAGGAAATAACTATATTAAAAACATTAATATGTAGTAGAGAGCAAATGACTAATAGGGACCTACAGTAGAGCACAGAGAACTCTACTCAATACTCTTCAATGACCTATATGGGAAAAGAATCTAAAGAAGAGTGGATATGTGTAAACCTATAAGCAGTTCACTTTACTATATACCTAAAACTAACACAACATTGTCGATCAACTCTACTCCAATAAAATTTAAAAGCAGACAAAACGGCCAGCAAGCCTACTGGGGTGGAAACTGCATGCTTGGTTCTGAGCCCCTGGGACATCTTTATTCACATCTGGAGAGATGACCACAGGGCTTACAACCCCTTCCAGAGAGGAAGATCAAAGGCTCCTACTAGACCTTGGTTTATGCTTGCAAAGTTGTGCTACAATCACCTCTGGTTCCAGAATGTTCCATCCCCCAAAAGCAAAGCCTGTTCCCATCAGCAGTCACCTGCCTCAGCCCCTGACAACCAGGAACCCACTCTCTGTGTCCGTGGATCAGCCTGTTCTGGACGTTTCCCACCAGTGGAATCACACCCCGCGTGTCCTGTGTCTGCTTCTCTCCTGAGCATCGTGTTCTCAGGGTCTGGCCCCATGGTAGCGAGTGTCAGGGATTCTCTTCTCTCCATGGCTGAGGGATGCTCCTGGGTGTGGAGGGACACACTCACCCACGGAAGGACACCCAGCTGTGTCCACTCTTGGGCCCCGGTGAACAAAGTGGCTACAGTGCTTCTGCACTGTCCCCCTCCCGGGCACTACCCACGGCTAGAATGGCAGGGCTGAGGGAGGCTCTAGCTTAACTGCTGGAGGAACTGGAGGCTGCCTCCTGTCAACTGGCCCGCTCCTGGAGCCCTCCGCTGCCTCGGGGTGGTTCTGATCTGCATTTCCCCAATGGTCTCGCTCCACCTCCAGACACAAGCCTTCCCTAGCACTCCCTCCCTGCACCCAGCACCAGACACACTCCTGTGAAACACTCACTGCCTGTGGGAACAGCACCCACAGGGGAATGCGTTGAAGGGCTGAGGGTCTTCACAGGGAGCCAGGACAAGGGCCTTCCCACCTTGGGAGGAGGTGAGCCCGGAGCCAGAGTGCAGCCTGGCTCAGAGCAGCTGGACACCTGACTTCATGGGAGTTTGTGCCCATGACTCAGTAACACGCCAGTGTGGGATTCCTGCAGAGCGAGCCCATGCCCTGCAAACACCTGGGTACCTCCTGCTCCCAGACAACACACCTGCACAGGTGACCCTGACCCTCCTTTCTCTGAAATCCTGCCAGATTCCACAAGTGGATACCGAAAACCCCTTACCCCCGGATGGACACTCATGGTTTCCTGCCAGATTTTCTTTCCTGTCAGAAATTAACTAAAACACAGGTCCGTGCATGCAGCCCCACCCACAAAGGTGTACCAGAGGGGGCCGTAGAGCCCACGGGAAGCTCAGAGACAGCAAGGAGACGCCGGCATTCTCGTCTCCTTGCCCGAGGGCACTGTGGGCACTGCCATCAGGTGCCCCTGCCCACAAGCGGCAGAGGGGAGCATACGGCCGGGGCAGGACACTGCAGGACCCTCACCCAGGGGACGGAGGAGCCATGCGTGGAGGCCTGGAGGGACAGCGGCCCAACCAGGAAGACCAAACATGGGAACAAAGTAGGGGAAGGGACGGCTGGAGACTGGGCTCGACTTCCTGGCCAACAAGATGTGGGTGCGTCCACGTCGATGGAGGAATGGTGGGCAGGGGCCTTGCAGCTCCCCATGCCGCTGCTATGACCTACTCATCCCACACAGGCAGGGACTGAGGTCTGGGTCCCACTTTGTGCAAACAGCTTTTAGGGGGCAGCATCACCAAAAATCACTCTGCCCCAACAATACACACAAGGAACCCTCCAGGAGACCTCACTTCCCTGTACTCCAACCCCCAACTCTCCCGGAGGCCCTCCCCAGTCAGCAGCACAGGGCGCCCACCCCCGGGGTCCTGCCCTGACTCCATTCTGAGCCATGACCCCTGCTCTCAGCCCCATCCCGAGATCCACAGCAGCCTCGTCACCTCTGTCTGGCCTCCAGCTGCAAACCTTTCTGAGCCCGCAGAGCTGCCTTCTGAAAGCCACAAAGCCAGGAGACTTGCGCCCTCCGGCTGGCTGGGAGGTCACCAGGTGCAGGACGTGAGGCCCAGGGTGGGAACTCTGCCCCCGCAGCCCCTCCTCCAGCGCTGCCTCTGGGTAATGCCCAGTGCCTACTCTAAGTGAGCCTTTGCGCCAGGAGCGCCGTGCTGGCCCCCATGCTGTGTCCCTGGGGTCCTGGTGTGCAGCACAGGGACAGCAACCAGGCCTGAAACTAGACGCTGTGGCGGGTGTGCTGCCCCTGCCCGGCCCCCCAGCCCACGTGGCCCTGACGAGACACCAGAGGCCCGCCTCATCCGTCAGCCCCTGGACAAGGCAAGCGTGTGGCCACCATGAGGTCACCGCCTGCAGGGGACAGTGGACACCAGGAGATGGGTGAGGAGTCCAGACCCTGACCCTCCAGCGATAGGACGTCAGTGCCCACTCACCCCATGAACAGCAGCTACCACCCGCCATGCCACAGGGGTCTTCCTGGGTCCTCTCTTGGGACCTCAGAGGGGGGCGGCCAGAGCGAGTCACCCACTGGCCTGTGGGGCGCAGGAACGAGACAGCGGACACAGGACTAAAAGCAGACCAAATGCTGCCAGAAGCTGGAAGCTGGCAGGTGCCCCGGCCCACCTGGTGAACCAGGGAGCGGGTATGTGTGATGTCAGCACAGGCGCTAAAACTCATGGGGGATGGAGGGACCCAGCCCTACACCCGAACCGAAAGCAAGCCAGTCTCACCCCACCAGCATGGTCCCCAGTTCCTCCCAAGGGCACCCGGACTCACTCCTCACTCAGGGAAGGCCCCCCAGGGACACCTGACTCTGCTCAGGCCCTCGTGGTCAACTTAAGCCCCAGGCAGGCAGGGCTCCCAGCCCACCCCCAAGCCCCCCAGTGACCCCTGGCCTGCCTTCCAGCTCAGGGGGCTTACCTGCTGCGTTCTCCTGGGGGTCCTCCATCTTGTCAGGGCCAGGGCCAGGCCCCCTGCCAGGGGCCCCAGGAACCCACTTCTCTGACCCTCTCCACCCAGTGATGTCACAGTCCCCGCTGACATCACGGGCACAGCCCTGGGCCACAGTCAGGATGCATCTGGAGGGGTGGCAGCAGCTTCCCTCCTGAGGGTGGCCCCACCACACACTGCAGGCTCTGCCGGGGAAGCCACCTGGGAAGCGCAGGGCTCCAGGGCGATTCTGGCCACAGCCCTCCTCAGGCACCTCCAGACACACATGTCTCCCTCTTCAGGCTGAGCCTACTGACTTGTGTAGGCAGGGCCTCCCTCCAGGAGTCACCCAGGTCCTGGGCCCCAGCAGCCACGGGCACCCCACGTGCCAGGTCGTGGCATCTACGCACCACTCCCTGAAAGGGACCCAGGCTCTGGAGATGCGGCAGCCCAGGGGCCGCAGCCTGGAAGCCTGAGGTCACCAACAGGTAGTGTTACAGCAGAGAGAAAGGGAGTGGGCCAAGAACGGGGACCAGACCCCAGGACGAGGCCAGCGTCCAAATGATATCAAGCAGAAACAGCTCACGATACAGGGATTTACAGACAGCGGAACACAACCCTGGATGAATGGGAAAGGAGGGGGCATCGCTGGGCAGGAGCTGCAGCAACCCTGAGGGAAAGGCCCTGTTCGAGGACATGCAGGGTTCATTGAGAAAGGCAAGGAAGACGGTCAGAGCTCACACTCGGGGTCATGAAGAGCAGGTGTGGGCAGGTGCGCAGGTTCAGCCAAGTTACAGATGAGCCCAGAAGGATGTGGGACTCAGCACTTTCCCTGCAGCTTTCCACGGACTTAAACACATGCATGACAAACCCCTCGGCCCCAGCCTAGCATGCAGCAGGTGCTTCCATGGGGTGGGGGGGTTTGCTGGATATCAGGAATGGGTGGGGCCAGGCCATGGGCTTGCTGGAGTGACCACCAGCTCACTCCCTGGGCACACTTGAAAACCCCCACGACTGAGAGCTAAGAGAGAGATGCAGAGAAGAGGGATCAGGGAGGGACACAAAAGGTGCTCAAACCCCACATAACGCCTGGTGAGAAGGGACAGCTGAAGGCACGGAGCCGGGGCTAGGCGGCCACACTGGCCACAGGTGAGAAGACAGGTACACATACAGAAATGGCTGTACCCCCACAGGAGAGCCGGGACTGGCAGAGCCCGGGGGCCTGGGGCAGAGAGGATGGGGGAAGCACCGGCCCTGGCTGAGGACGATGCACCAGCACCAGCCCATCAGCTGCGACATGAGCGACACTCAACTGAGGTGTGACCCACAGGGACCCCAAACTGATCCACAGACTCGCTATAAACCTAACACTGCTCTGAAACAAGAGTCTATTTAAAAAAACAACCCCCACCACCTCTGGCAGCACCCCCTCAGACCCCCTCTCCCTCTACATGGTGCCAGGTGGGCACACTCCTGCCCAGGACCTTTGCACCTGCAGCCCAGCACCCGCCCAGCCCCTCGGCCTCCACCATAGCACTCGCCATGCCGCCAGTCCAGCAAGCACCCGTCCCAGGGACACAGTGGGCGCCAGGCAGAAGCACGGCTGCTCCTTGGGGTCCACAATCCCCAGAGCAGAGCAGGGAGGCCAGGCGAGGCCCTGGCCAGTCAGAGAGAAAGATGGAGCCCCAGCTGAGCACGGGGCAGGGGCACGAGCCCTGAAAATGATGGAAACATGGGCTCTGGGGCCAGATGAGGGGGAGAAGCCTGATGACCTGCATGCAGGGCAGCCTCCACGGTGCCCTGTGCCTGCCCCATGCCCACTGGAATCCTGGCTGGCCTCTGCTAGCAGGTGCCAACTCTCCTGAGCTCAGAACAGTGCGGAGGGGGACGGGAGAGCTGGGCCGCACCACCCTCCAGGGTGTGTGGCCTCAGCCCAGGGCAAGGGGCTGTGCGGGCAGACACGTGAAAGACATTAATGGGGCAGAGCACCTGCGGACCCACCAGAAAACCACATGCCCTGCCTCCCTGTCTTACTGGAGCTGGCCGAGCATCACTCACCCACCAACTCCCCTGCTGGGGGAGATGGCTGCTTTAGTCTGGACGGGTCCTCAGAGATTGGCACATCCTAGACAAGGACCCAGCCCTCTGTTCGGGACTGGCGGTGGGGGGAGGACTAGCACCCGCCCACCACGTGGGATCCCGTGTCCCAACTGGAGCCTCCCCAGACCTGGTGCAGCAGCGGGAGGGCCAGGCCAAGGCACAGGAGCACATGCCCCCAGGAGGATGGCTTCACTCCTGTGGGCGCAGCTGGAATGGTCTCTCTCCCCAAGAAAGAGACCCACGGCCATTTCCAAGGGGGAGTGGAGCAGAGCACAGCGAGCAGCCAGACCTGCGTGTAACACACCCATGGTGTGTGGGGGTTTGGAAGTACGTCACTGACGCGTGAACAGTGCCCACCGCCTAGATTCTGAGTGAGTTCTCAGAACTTTCCCACGCTTGGCCAAAACACCCATTTTCCTCAATGTGTGCGTGTCTTTTGCCCCTGAAAAACACTGACGACAGGATGGGATCTACGGCAACACGCGGCCAAGGCACCTGGCCTGTGGGGCTGCAGTCCCTCCCGGCACCCAACACACCTGCTCAGAGAGGCACCAGGATGGAAGACCACGGGCCAGGCTGAGGGTCCGAGACATCAAGGGGCAGGGCCACCCTGGCCCATGTCCTCTGAAGGGCTGGCGCTCCAGAAAGTGCAGGGCAGCGGGAAGACGGTCTTCCAGAAAATGGCCAGGGTTCCCAGGCTCGGAGGAGGCAGAGACACCACGACCCAGGGTCAGACCCTAACCCAGGACAGGACACAGAACCTGGAGAGGGAGCCTGCGAGGACAGAGATCAACAGGACCCTCCTCCACAGGGCACAGAAGATGAAGCAACCACCATGGAAAACGGCAATTCCTCACAAGAGTCACCACTTGATCTACTCAGTATACACCCGGGAGAACCGAGAACACATCCACACAGACCCGTGTGCCCAGCACACAGGCATCCACAGCTGCTAGACTCATGATGGTTATTACGAGGCCCACACAACCCAGGGAACACACGTGTCCCTCCACACGGGAGTGTCCTTCAACCAAGAAAAGGGGTGAAGCCCTGACACTCATTACCACGTGGAGGGACCCTGAGAACACGATGCTCAGTGAGAGCGGCAGACACAGAAGGACCCACAGGGTGTGATTCCGCAGACGGGAAACGTCCAGAACAGGCCGAGGGGCTGCGGTTCTTGAATTGATTTTGGTGATAGTCGCACAATTTGTGAATATACTAAAACCACTAAGGTCTCCTCTCCAATGAACTTTATGGTCGGTGAAGTGTATCTTAATTAAAGCCAGTGTAGTGTGTGGCATCACAATAAAGCTGTCAGGAAGGGCGTGGGGCTGGGCGGGCGGCCCAAAGGAGGGCTCCTCTGTCCAGTGTGGGTCAAAGTCCGACCCCCAGGCCAGAGCCACACCTCCCACTCCTGTGACAGATGCGGTAACCATTTCAGACAGGAATCAAGAGGTGTGCACCCACAGGAAGAGAAGCCAGGGAGAAGGCGGGGAGGGGAGGAAAGAGAGCTTGGTCTTCCCCAGCACCGCTGGCCCAGGCTGAGGGGACACAGAACTCACCCACTGCTTGCCCCGCGCTCTTCAAACCAGCCAGGGCGGCCGCCCAGTTCATGCTTACCCGCACCACCCTGGGCTGCCCTCCCCACCTGAGCCACCCCGCTGGCCTCTGGCCTGTCTCTATCCATGAGCTGGCAGCACTCCAACCTTGGTCCCCCAGATTGGCCATGAGCTGGGGAAAAACCCCTGGTCGAGAGGCTGCATCACCATCACCAGGTGCCCCACCTGCCCCCAGATGCTGGCTGGAAGGACCACCACCTGATCGCAGAGGTTCCACTCCAACCCGCCAGCACCAGTGCGGCCCTGAGCCCCAGACGGACGGGAAGAGGACGCCAGCCCGGGGTGGCCAGACGCAGATTAAACACCAGACGCCCAGCAGACAACAGAAGGTCAGATAAGCAACGAGTTAACCTTTACTGCAAGTGTGTCCCACATACCACCCGAGGTACGTTTATGCCAGGCAACTTTCGACCGTTTGTAGGAACTACAATTGCGCCTGGCGCCCCACGCTTTATCAGCAATATCTGGCTACGCCTGACAGCAGCACCAACCTCCCGGCAGGACTCAGTCCCCAGGGCCCTGATGTTTTTCTACTCAAGCTCTGTATTTGTTAAAATAGACTGTTTCCAATGAAAACTTAAGCTTCCAAATGGTGATAAGCCACACATCCCCAAATGTGAAGGATGTAAACTATCTCAACAGTAACCTCTCACACCAACTATGTGTTTGGCTGTTATCTCAGATACCCCAAACTAAAGGAGATAAACCTGTTTTTTTCTGCTCTCTAACCAGAACACTGTCCACCATCCATGTAGCTCTCATCCTGTCCGTATCGGGGGCAGGGGCTGTGGGTCTTGACAGATATGTGTGCCTCCAAAACACTTGCCCCCAGGGCACCAGCATGACCATTTCTGACTGGGAAGTCGAGGCCAGGGCGTGAGGCGCCAGGCATGCCCTACAGCCTGCCTGGGTTGGGGGCACAAGTCGGGAGCACAAGCCAGGGGCATGTGGGGACTAGCCAGGCTGGAGCTTTTGGGCCAAGGGTCTCATCATAGACTCTCCCTGGGCTGGCCACACAGGAAGCCCCAAAAGCCCAGCCACAGCCTGGAGACCAGAAATAAACCAGGAGGGATCCTGCGGGTCACCCTTGGACCAGCCGGAGAGCGGCCCGAGGCAAGAGCGGGGGACACTGCCCTGTGAGGGGACCTCAGCCAGCCACCACATCCGGTCCACAGGAGCAGTATCCCTTCTGACCTGCTTCCACAGACTTCCTGCTCCCGAGGGCAAAGGCAGGGGGCTTGTGGAAGCCCAGAGACAGGCTCAGGGAGGCCCTGAAATGGGTACCTGCAAGCCCCTCAGCTGCAGCTCACTGTGCACAGCAGGCTGGTGGGAAACCCCGAGGTGGGCACTCAGTGGACCCGACTGCCTTGACCCTGGGCAATGCCTGGACATTGTCCTGATGTGGCGGCCCTAAAGAATGACCCGCTCCAGCGCCCACAGGGCGGAGGAGACAGACCCGGCCTAGAGAGCATGTCCCTGCCTATAGCTTCAGAGGAAACAAGCCCATGTCCCGGGGCCAGCAGGTGGAGGGAGGACTAGGCCTGGGCAAAGAGCCCCACAACTGCTCCCTGCTGGTGTGAGAGCAGAGGCCGAGGCAGCGCACTGATGGAGGGCACAAGGGGTCCTGGAATCTGCCAGTGCTGCAGGTGAAGCCAAACAAGCAAAGGGCTGCCAGGCCAGTGGGTCTCTGTGGGCGACTCCTGGGAAGGTGCAGCCTAGTACACGGTGTGATCTGGTTCCTATAAGATGCCAGGCTCCCAGTGTGGGCCCTGGAATAACCCCCAAGCCAATTCTAGAACCCACAAGGAAGGGAGCCCTCAGGGCTCTGCACTCTAGGCACCAACCCCATCCCTCTGCTGCACCCTTCTTCTCTCTCAAAGCCCTTGGTCTTCCCAGCATTATCTCCCTTGGATTCTTCATCTCAGCCTACTCCCCATCCAGCTGCCCTGCACGCAGCCCCGCTGGGTCACCCACCAGGCTCCCAGAGAGCCCTGCCACGTGCCCATCAGCTGGGCCCTGGGACTGCAGTGAGCACGAGGGTTACTGCAAACACTCATCAAGGTCCCATGGAAGCTGCAGGTCCCACAGTGAGCGATGCTGCCCTGCAACCTGGGGTGGGGACAGCCGGACCTCCAAAATGGGGATCATGCTGGAGCACGCCGGGGGTGATGTTTAAGCACAACTTTTTAATACTCTGAGGTGTGTCATGAACCAACATGAAGTCGTGACGCATGAGGTGTATCTGTCCTTTGAACAGTGATGCCGTGACCCAGGATGACACAGGACACGGTCTGCACCCGGGCACCCCTGGCCGCCACCTGCATGAGAGACTTCTATTGCCTTTCTGCTCCTGCAGAGGCACTGCGGGCGGGGGCGCTGGCGAGAGCAGCCCTGCCTGTGGCTCAGGCGCAGGGACACCTGGCTGGCGCCCCGACGCATGCACTCACACACACACATGCGCATGTGTTCTGCAGGCTGGATCTGTGCAGCGAGGGGAAGGGCTCGCCCTCCTTAAACTACCTGGCTTCTGCCACTCACTGAAAGGGACTTACAGGAAAGCTCCAGACAGCTGGGCAAGCCAGATCAGTGGACCATCCTGAGTGCTGAGGAGACACGTAGGGTTCTGAGAAGGAAACGCCACCATTACCCCCTGCCTGAGAGTCCCACCGGCCATCTGTATGGACCCCCGTATCACAAGGGGATGTAGGTCCTGCCAGGAGCTTGGCGGAAAATGGGCAGGACTGAGGGGCCGAGGCCAGAGGAGCCGGTCTTCCCACCCCCGGCCTCCTGCTCAGGCTGCATCCAGTGGGCAGAGATGGTCCTGAGGAGCACCTTAGCAGAGTGAAGGTCCTCCTCCTGGAGGTCACTTGGGCCTCGCTTACTCATATGTAGAAAGGGAGCTTGGGGACTTGCACAACAAGCCCCCGAAGTGCCCAAATAGGGTGGGGCAGGTGCAGAACTGCTCAAGGTTGGACTTTCTGCACCACCAGGCCTCATTCCCTAACCAGGCAACAGAAAGAATCCTGACTCGTGGCTAGAGCGCACCTGCTGCCTAGATCACAACAGCAAGGGCCCCATTCAGGTATGACAACCCCAGAAAACACCAGACACTGACGATGACCACGACCCAACCCACGTACATCTCCTTTACAAAAGCCCTTTCCAGGGAAACCAAAAGGGCCCCCCACCACACTGACCTGCCCAACGCCCCCCAGCCCTGCTGCCAGCTCCCTCCCCAGACTAAAGCCTTGTAAAGCCTCCCTGTAAGGCCTCTGTGGTCCTGGGGGGTGAAGAAATTTTTCAAGGTTTAGAAATTTTTCAAGACAGAGACCAAGCCCCACAACAGCCCTGAAGAGAAACACTGCACCTCTGAGGCAGCCATGCCAAGTCCATCCGACAAGGCTTTCCTGGTGTCCCAGGCTGTCCAGGGGACATGCCCTGTCCCCAGGCACTGCCTTGTGGGGGCTGGGCCCTCCCTGAGCGCTACCCACCAGTAAATCCCCAAGGCTCAGGTGGCCCCGCGGCTGTCCGGAACACCTCTCAGCTGGCTGGCTTCCCCGGAGCTGGGATGAGCAGATAGGACGCTTTCGGTTTATTAAAAAAAAAAAACACCTCACCTACTTCCTCTTGCAACCCAGAGGTAATTACTAGGTAGTCAGAAGGAGGAGGAGGTTCAGATGGAATCAGAAGCCACAGTTCAGAGAAGTCTGTGCTCATAGGACCTGCTGTCACAGTTCAGAGCCAGGTGATTAGATGTCTGTCCCCAACCCGCCTCAGAAAAATGAGAGGGACCCAGAATCAGATGAGAAGGCCTGACAGCAGTGGGGTAAAAAACCAGAGGCTTGCAACACCCGCTGCAGACCTTGGGGTCTTGCCTATAGCTGGGGTGGAGGTCCAGCCAGCTCCTTCCAGATCTCCTTTCCTCTCTCCACTGCCAGATGCAGCAGACACAACTGGCCCCCAAATCTGGGAGCTGCCCCCACCAGCTAGATTCCCGGCCCACACTCACCACCCCCATTCCCTTCATCAGAGGCTGGGCCCCAGATACCACCGCAGGGGTTGAACTAAACATCTGGGGCTCCAGAGACAATAAGATGGGCCAGTAAAGTCTTGTCTAGCCCTGTGTGTGCTGCTGAGGGTGCTACAGTCAGCCTGCCCTCGCACCCCCACCCCAACCTCTGCCTGCAGAGCCCAGAGCAGGCCACAATTCGGTTGAAACACAGCAGACAAAAACAAACTCCTGGTAACAACCACAAACTTCCCCCAGCAGCTCAGTCTGTTCCCTTCGGGGGGCCACATCCAGCCCCCCAGCGGCTACCCCCTTCCCTATCAGAGCCATCCTCCCCTTCAGATTCGTGTTTCCCCACTCATCCCTCACACCCTGAGCCAAAGGAGCCCCTGGGGGGTCAGGAAACGCCTATGTCCCTCAGGGCAGGGACAAAGGTGCCCAGAAACCCCTCAGGATGGACATGTGGACACCCCGGGAGCTCCAGACACTGGCCCAGCCTGGGGCTCCCTATGGAGGGGGCTGGGGAGAGAATGCTGGACTCCACCTACGTGCACGGAACCCTCCAGGCCGTTTCCTGCAAACAATGCCATCCGGAGGCCAAGGGAATAACCCAGCTGCCCAAAGCCGGCCCAGGACGACGCCCCGGACGTCAGGGCAGGGCTTTCTCTCAGGCCCCCAGCCCGGTCCTGAACGCCTCCCCTGAGAAAACAGGGGCAGAGGGAGCAGGGGAAGCGCAGGACAGGGAGGGGGTGGTGTGGCTGCCGGGCACGCAGACGTCGGCCCCCCTCCTTCATCTGAAGTGTTTCCGGAAAACAAAGCCGGTGGCGACGGCGGAAGGGGGAGGCGCAGCCCGGCGAGCGCCGGGAGTTCCTGAGCGCCCCACAACAGGTCCCCCAGCCCAGACCCCTCCTGCTGTTCCCCTTTCCTGACCCCAGCTCCCCCGACAAATCTGCAGGGCTACAAAGGGGCGAGTGTGCGCGCCAGCGTGGGGAGGAGCGACGGGCCTAGCGGAGAGGGCTGGAGGGGTGGGAGGCCAGGGGGAGTGGGCAGTGGGCTTGAGCACTGGGGGCGGGGGGGGGGCAGTGAAGGAGGGAGGTGGGGTGGGGTTGAGGGACGGACAGGCCAGCAGTCAGGAGTGACGAATCCGTGGAGAACACTGAGGTCTGGAGTGAGGGAACAGTAGGGTCTGGAGCGAGAAATGGAGGAGGAGGGGAATAGTGAGGTCAGTAGTGTGAGGATCTGTAGGGAGTGAGAACTGGCAGGACCTGAGTTTGGGAGTCACTGGCAACGACAAGGTCTGGAGTGCAAGGGGGTGGGAATGAGGAGTTGGGTTGACAGTGTGGGGGTCACTGGGTTGTAGGGGCAGTTGGGGTCGCCGTGGGGGGTGCAGTCGGGAGTGCAGGACTTCACAGGAGCAGGTCCACATTGTGGGCGTCTGCGAGGTCCAGGGATCCGAACTGCGGGGTGTAGGAGGTGCGGGGTCTGAGGAGTCTTCGAGACATATGAGTAGAGGGTCTGGGGGTTCGTGGGGGTGGGGCAGCAGGGCCAGGACGCGTGTCCGCCGCCGCGAGCGAGGGCGCGCGCGTCGTTACCTGACAGCCTCCGCCGCGGCCGTGGCCCCGCGGCCGGACTGGGCGGCTAGGGCTCCCTCAGCAGCGCTGCGCGGACCCCCGCTCCGGACCCTGTTCGCGCTCCGGCTGTGACTCCGGCGCCCGCTTGGGTCCCCGCTCCCGCTCCCGCGCCGCCGCCGGCCTCCGCATGTTGGGCGCGGGCCGTCCCCGCCGCGCGGGCGCCCGGCTCGCCCCGGTCTCGCAGCGTCGCCCGCGGCCCGCGCTTACGCCGCCAGCGTCGCGGGGGAGGGCCCGGCGCCCACTGCGCAGCCGCGGGCGGCCTTGGGGCGCGCACGAGACGTCACCGAAGGCGGGGCCGGGGCGGAGCGCCCGCCGCTTTGCGGCAGCGGGTGACGCCGCGCGACAACCGCCGCGCTTTGCGGCCGCTCTAGGGTGGCCGGGCCACAGCCCGCGGGACTACCGGAGGCCCGCGGCCGTGAGGACACCCAGGGGCTGGGAATGAACCGGGCCCGAGAAAGACCCGAACCGAGTCCACCCTCCCGGGGGGCGGGGCTCCCGCCGCCGACCCTGGCCCGCCCCGCCGTTGCCATGGCGACGCGTGGCCGGTCGCCCCGACACCGCCCCCACCGCGCTTCTGTGACGTCAAGGTCTCGCCACTTGACGTCACGGCCGGGCGGCTCCGCAGGGCGTGGTCAGCGCGTGGACCCGCCGACTTCCGGCGCGGGAGGCTGGAGTCGGGTTGGGTGGGGCTGGGAGCGGCGAGGGCTGTAGGTGATGGGCGGGCGGCGGGGCGGCGCTTCTCTGCGTCGTAAGAAGCGGTGACGTCAATGAGGAGCCAAGGAGGGGGTCACCCAAGGTACTGGTCCAGCTGGGCCTTCCGGCCGAGCTAGGGCCCTGGCACGCAAGCTGGCACTCAACAAGTGTGGTCTGCAGAGTGCTGGCTCATGCACCATGGCAGTCGGGGGTGACTGGCAAGGGGCCCGCAGTGACACCCTGCTCCACCTGGAGCCTCTTCCTGCGGGGCATTTTTACTGAGGAGGGAGACTCATCCACTCTCCTCTTTATTAAGTGCCTGCTAGCGGCTCTGAGAATAGAATGGTGAACTAGACTGTTGCCTTGGCTTCCCAGCGAGAACTCAGTCCTGAGCCCGGGGGATAGACAGGACAGAGACTAAATAGACAGGACAGTTTCAGGTGGTGTTATAAGGTGGCTTGGAGCAGAAAGACCGAAGGGCAGACCCTAAAGCCAAAAGCTAGATGTGGCACATGGAAGGAAGATTTCCGTGGTCTCTGATTACCGTCCTGCTGTCCAGCAGCCAAAAACGGGGAAGAAGTAAACCTGAGGGGAAAGGCGGAATGGCAGAGCTTTAGAGCTGGTTCTGCCGCACTTCTCTTCAGCCCCCTTGTAATGTCGACACCTCCAGGAAGCCCAAGGCACGTGCCCGTGTTGTCCTTTCTCAATTGCTTCTCACCCTCTCCAACCTGACCCTTACCTTCGTTTCAAATCCACCTCCTCTACCAGCCATGCCAGACCAGGGACCAGATTTCTTGCTCACTGCTGTGCCCACACACAGTATAAACTCAGTCTGTGTGGTCACCATGTGTGGTTCATTTGTTATGAACGAAACAACCGACGACTCTAAGGTCCTTCCAGATTCTGGAGAGCTGGGAATTGTATTTCCTCAGACTTCCTGGCCCCATCTGTCCTCTTCACACTTGACGTTCAAAAAAAAAAAAAAAAAAAATCTGCTCTCCAGTGCTCAACTCCCAGAAGAGTAGGGGGCATGGTAGCCTCTCCTCCAGAGGTGTTTGAGCCTTAAACTTGAGCGCCATCCTTGCCTCTGTAAAATACAGGGTGGCTGGTGCAGATGAAAGACTGCAGAAAAAGCCACGACTGGGGTTGGGCCAGCCAGAGGCTGTCTGACTATGGGTAGGTAACTGACCCCTTCTGGCCCTCTGCATCTTCCTTTGTAAATTATAACTAATGATACCCCATGCCGGTACATCATGGGAATCCATGGGTTAGTGAATAAAGAATTCCCAGCATAGGACCTTCTGCCTCACATGGACATATTTCTAATCACCTAGGATCTGTGAAAAAGCAAACAGGTTTCAAAGCTTCCTCTTTTTTTAACCTGCTTCAAATGCAGCCCACATGTTCCTGCTTCGTTTCAGCTTTGATCATGGACACCATTTGGGAAAGTTGGGATAGGGAAAAAATAATACCCTTAGGGGCTCTGACAAAATATTAACATTGTAAAGAGGATGAGCTTGTCTCCCCATTGCCCCCATCCCTCAAGGGTAAGTCAAACAACATCCCAGCTTTCTAATAAATCCCGAACAGCTGCTGATTTCAGCAAGAAACAAACAGGAAGTGCTCTCTTCTGTTCCTTTTACCCATGAAAGAGGCAGGTCCATGGAAACATCCCAGGACAGGTTCAGGGCTGCATCCTGGTTGTCCAGCTCCAGCACACAAACACAAGTTGGGGGGCCATGTGCTTTTGTTGAACTGAATGGAAATACCTCTCCCTATGGCCAGGTTTTTCCCCCAATGGGGCAGGGACTTGGACACAGATATTCTCATTGTTGAAATGTGGAAAGTGAGGCTTACGGAGCCCAAGTAAAGTGCCCAGTGTCTCCCAGAACTGACCTCCAATTCAGCTGCCCCCCAATCCCAGTGGCTGCAGGCGCGGTCTGGCAACATAAGCTAACCAGTGATTGGTATTATGAGCTAGGTAGCATAAAGCAAGGTCAGAAGACAAGAGGCTGTGTGGAGCAGCCATGAAAACTCTGCACTTCCACTGCAGGGGGCACTGTTCTGCCCCTGGTCAGGGAATGCTGCATGGTGCAGCCAGAAAAAAAAAAAAAGAAAAACCAAGGCCTCAAGGATATAGGAGCTCCTGGGGCACTTCACTCCAGGGGTCTACCCATCATCCTCTGAGAACAGCCCCAAGCAATCAGGTCTGTACCATGTGACTGCCCCACCATATCTGATTGGCTCATGAGCCAATCAGCGTCTCCTCTAGGAACTGGTCAGGAAATTGAGGCCAACGGATCTGATTTGTGTGAAATATGTCCCAGACAATGGCCTTTTGCCACTGCAGGGTCGCCATTGTTGAGATACAGTGTAGGCTGACCAAGCATCTCAACTTCCCTGGGTCTCCTGGGACCCTGACTTCTCATTGCTAAGACCTGAAATCCCACCAAACTAGAACTGTTTAGTCCCCTGAGCACAGGATATACAGTGTCCTACTTGTCCCCAAGGGGTCCCCATGAGGAACTCCTTTGCCTCACTCTTAGGAGCTGAGGTCTGGGCAGATAAAGGCTTGGATTTATTGTTTAGTTGCTAAGTCATGCCCGACCCATTTTAGCACCCCCAAAATTCATATTCCACCTGAAACCTCAGAAGGTGACTTTGCTTGGAAATAGTGTTTGCTGATGTCATCAATTAAGATGAGGTCATGTTGCATCATGCCTCTTGATGAGGGTCAAAGAGAAAAGTGAAAAAGCTGACTTAAAACTCATTCAAAAAACTAAGATCATGGCATCCAATCCCATCACTTAATGGCAAATAGATGAAGAAAAGGTGGAAACAGTCACAGATTTTATTTTCTTGGGCTCCAAAATCACTCCAGATGGTGACTGCAGCCATGAAATTAAAAGATGCTTGCTCCCTGGAAGAAAAGCTATGACAAACCTAGATAGCATATTAAAAAGCAAAGACGTTACTTTGCTAACAAAGGTCGGTCTAATAAAAACTACGGTTTTTCCAGTAGTCCTGTACGGATATGAGTTGAACCACAAAGAAGGCTGAGCCCCAAAGAACTGATGCTTTCAAATTGTGGTGCTGGAGAAGGCTGTTGAGAGTCCCTTGGACAGCAAGATGAAATAGTCAGTCCTAAAGGAAATCAACCCTGAATATTCATTGGAAGAACTCATGCTGAAGCTTCAATACTTTGGCCACCTGATGTGAAGAACTGACTCACTGGAAAAGACTGATGTTGGGAAAGATTGAGGGCAGGAGAAGGGGGCGGCAGAGGATAGCATCATTAACTCAATGGACAGGAGTTTGAGCAAACTCAGAGATCGTGAAGGACAGAGAAGCCTGGCATGCTGCAGTCCATGGGGTCACAAAGACACCTGAGGCCAGTGCACTCCAGGGGCCAGGCTGTGGTCTTGCCCTCTCACCACGCAGGATGCTTCAGAAGATGGTGTCCTGTTGGCATCTCTTGGTCCTTACAGCAACCTTCACTCACACCTGAACAGGGTCTGACTCATGGTCCCCAGTCACCCACCAATGCCACGGGCGTCAGCCAAGTTTCCGTAAATGAATTTACTCTGAAGAATCAACTCCAGTGACCTCCTGGCTGCCTCAAGAGAGGCGCCCAGCTGACCCACTGGGTGAGCAGAAGCCATGAGGCAGCGGGGAAGACATTTTGGGTCTGGTTGGCGATAGCTTAGGTTATAGGAACAGAGATGAAGACTGACCAGGCGAGCAGGCGTGTCTAGGGGTGGCCAGAACAAAGCACCCTGAATGGATGGCTTCAACGACAGAGATTTACTCTCCCCTTTTTCTGGAAGCCAGAAGTTCAAGGTTGAGGCGTCTCAGTGGTGTTCCCTCTGAAGGCGGGAATGAAGGCCCTTTGAGCATCTGGTAGTTCTCTGACCCTGGCTGCATCACCCCCTCTCCAGCGCCGTTCTCCCAGCCTCGGTGTCTGGGTTCACATTTCCCCTTGGATAAGAACACCAGCCATCCATCCTGTGTTGGGGCCATCCCACCCCAGTCCCATCTGAACTAACCCCATGTGCACTCAAAGTGACCTGTCCACATCCTGGTCAAGGGCAGCCCCTCCCCTCAGGGGTCCTGCTGACGATGCTCTTAGTACAGCCTCCCCTGTGGGAAGCCCTTCCTCCCCAATGGTGTCCACCACCATCATGAACATGGCTCTCATCCACCCAGGGCCCTGTCCCCCATGGCCAGACCCCTCACTGCAGCCTCAGCTCTTCCTGCTCTGAAAGTCGGGGTTTTCCTGGACAGGCTGAGCAGTGGCCCCACATCCTAAAACCTGGGACCTTCCCTGGAATCAGGGTCTTTTCAGACATATTAAAGCTGATGCAGCTGAGGTCGTGCTGCTGTGGGGTGCACCCCAAATCCAAGGATGGTTATAAGGTAAATAAAAACCACTTTTATTTTTTTTTTTTTGGGCCATGCTAATCTTATTTCCCTAACTACAGATCAAACCTGCGTTCCCTGTACCCCTGCAATGGACGTGTGAAGTCTTAAACCACTGGACCACCAGGGAAGTCCCCAGGAATAGTGTCCTTGTAAGAGACAGAAGTTTGTGAGGACAGGCAAAGCCTGGAGCCACTGGGGGCTGGGAAAGGCTGGAAGGCTGCTGCCCTGGGGCCCGAAATGCAGTCTGGCCACACCTAGATCCAGTACCAGGAGGGATCAATCCTTCATTTAGGCCCCAGGTCAGTAGTCCCACCCCAGCAGACAAGCTACCTTCTCGACCTGGCCTCCATCCCTTCACCTCCACGACATCCTGTGGCTCCTATATCACCTCTGAGTCCAGGTTGCAGATCCCCTTCCCCGGGCCCACCTGGACCACCCATCCTATCTCCAGCAGACACTGTTCATCCTCCAGGTGCTCCTGCCCACCAACCTGTGTCCCCCACAGCCTCCTTGTCTCACTTGTGGATACTCAGGGCAGCTGTGACGGAGCATGGTGGACTACACCCACCCGTGTATCCCCTCCAGTTTGGGAGGGCAGAGGCCGCGATCTTGTGTCCCAGGCTGGCTCTTGCCAAGGGACCACCTGCCGACCCCCAGCTTTTGGAGATCGCAGCCAACCTGGGCTTATAGAGGCCTCACCCCAACTCTTCCTCCACTTTCACGCAGCCCCTTCCCACATGTCTGTGTCCAAACATCCCCCCTTGTGAGGCCCAGTCCTGCTGCGTCAGGATCACCTGCTCCCCCACGATGCTCCCTTAACTAACCAGGCAAGTCCTGCTCTGACATGTAGGGTCAGAACCTCACATGAAATTGGGGTTTCAGGATGCAAAAGCCCCTATCACTTACTTTGGGTCCTGTCTCTCTCTGGGTGTCCACTGCCCTCCCCCAGTGTTTGTGGAGTGACAGATGCACTGCCTCCATCTCGCATCTACATGGGGTGTCCACTCTGCCACCAGGGCCCCCTGAGAGTCAGGTGAGGGCCCCTGCAGACCAAGCTGCTCCTACTCCAGCCGCTTCTGTCACTGTGTCTTCTTCACAGCAAGTGGTGCTGGTATTTCATTTTCTGCAAATTTCCTTTTTCAAGTGAAAGCTGTTGACTGTGAAGAGAACATGACTGAAAGCAAACAAGGGAATGACCCCAAGGTGCAAGGATATGGCCGCCGGCTCCTCTGTGGTGGGTCAGGGCAGGGTCCCCAGGCAGGGCGGCTGGCAGCGTGGATGGGACTCGGCCCAGGTGCACAGCATGGTCCTGGTTTATCCCTCTCGAAGCCACAGGCACCAGGATCCATGGGAGGAAGGCCCTCAGAAAGCTCTCTTGGAGGCTCACCTGATGCACAAAGCATGTCTTTATTTCCCGGATATTTTCACGTAACAAAAACCACAATGCACAATGAGGAGCGGGGGTGGGGTGGGTGATGTGGGCGCAACCTACTACCTGCTCAGCGCCCATCAAGAGCAGCGCCCCAGACACGGGAGGCTTGGCCCCACCGGGAGCGCGACGCTTGCCTCATCACAGGAAGTGGCCTTGGGGACGTGAGGGGACTTGGTTTCCCATCTGGGCCCCAGACCCTGGTGCTCTCGCAGCCGTGGCCACTTTCAGGCACTACAGGGCATTCAGCAGGAGTAGCCAAGCAAGCAGGCATAGAGGGCGGCCTCAGGGAGAGAGCCGGTGGCCAGTGGGACAGGAAGTACAGCTTGTCCTGAGAGGCCGGGCGGCTGGGAGCCAAGGGGCAGTGTCAGGGCACCTGAGGCCTAGCCCACAAGGGCCGAGAGGACACTGGGAGGCGTTTCTGCCCCTTCCCCTCACAGAAGTGCTGGCTGCTTATGTGGGAAGGAGGGCAGGGATTCAGATTCCTAATAAGGCACAGACTTATTGAGTCTCCCTCGTTCTTGTCCTTCAGGTTGGCGACTCCAGCTCCTACCCCGCAGCAGGGGAAGGGCTCCACTCTCAAGATGCACCTGTGTGCCATCTGTTTCCAGCGAGGCGGGCTGCCGGCTCCCTCCCCCTCCACTGCAGGCTCTAATGAGGCTCTGCCTGAAGGTCCCAGTTCTGAGACCCCACCATGGGACAAGCGTGGCCCCAGACAGGGAGGCTGGAGGCAAGCTGCCAATGGACAACAGACAGACAGAAGGGGAGCAGTAGTTCCTATCATGAGACAGAGGAGGTGAATCAGCCTCTGGGCCTCCCCGTAGGCTTGCCCACTAGAGGAACAGCCACCACCCAGGCCCTCAGCCTCCCACCAGACACAGAACCCTGGTGCCTGAACAGCTTCCCTCTTCAAGTCACTGAGCCAGGAGCGACTGCCTGGAAGGAGGCTGTGGGGGTGGACCTGGGCTGGGCCCTTCTCCATGTCATTAGTTCTGAGAAGGGCAGCCCGGTCAGCCCTCCACAACCCCGAGGGAGAGGGTGCGGCTGCAGCACAGTGGACATCACCATGACAAACGGCGCTCCAGACTATGGGGGGCGTCCTGCTGGATGGCAGTGGCCAGACAGCTTCCGGGCAGAGCTGCCGAGGAGCCCTGCCTCAAGAGTGAGATGAATGTGGGCTCAGGCCGCCAAGAGCCCCTGAGCTGCCCTCTCAGCTGCGGGGGGGCCTCACCAAACCCAAGGTGGTGGGAGTGGACGGTGAGGGCCAGGTGGGCCAGCAGCCAGTTGGCAGCAGGGCTGCTGGCTCCCTCTAAGGCCACTGGCCACCACTGGCCGGGTAACTGGGCACGGTAGGGTACTCGGGCAGGCTGTTCCCTGAGAAGTTGTTGAACTGGGCCTCCCTGGACGGTGGGTTCCTCCAGGTGCCCGTGCTCCACTCCGTCTGCGCCTTCTGGAAGCTCCCACCAGCCCCTCGGTAGATGCTGTGCACCTGCAGGGGTGAGGATGATGGTGGGGAGGACACTCAGCTTGCGTGCTAGGAGGGGCTTTTCTTAACCGACTGTGACTAACATGACAACACTTGCAAGAACTTTAGAAAACGTGCAGAAGCTGAGGCGGTGGGGCTCTGAGGGCCATGCCTACACTGTGACTCCTGGCGGCTTGTCCCCAAGGGTCTCCACTGTCCCAGCCAAGCCCAAAACTCGGCACAAGTGCTGCTTCCAGGGGAGGGGCTCTTCTGGGGCAGGTCTGAGGCCTGGCCACCGCCTGGTGACTCCTCCCTCAGCCACGTCAGACATCATTCTCTTCAATGATGTCCTCAGTAGAGGCCTAGGTGGATAGGCCACTGCCCCTGCACCATCCAGGAAGGCCAGGCTCCTCAGATGTGGGGCTGGGCTGTTTCTGGAAGTCTGGCAAATCCCATAACTGAATTCATTTAACTTGAGGCTCCTGACCAGCAAAGCTGACGGTACTGTCCTTTCCCACCAGAATGTCTTTCTTTCTTCCCAGTGAACTCCCAAACCTGGAGTGGTGCAGGGGACCCTAATGGGGTGGCCCTACTCTGGGGGGCTTGCTTGGCTCGGAAGCCCCTCCCTTCTGCCGTGACACGTCCCTGCCAGAACCACAGCCACCCTATGTGGTCTTCATCCTGGCCTCTGGCCAAGTCTTTCAGGGTCTGTTCTGCACTGGTTATCCCCCAACCCCCTTCACATCGTCCACACAGTCAGGGGGCTTTGGAGGCAAACATAGGGGGAGCAAGTACCCCTCTGTCCTCCCAGACAGTCCCAGGACCAGCTGAACAGCCCAGGCCTGGAAACCTGAGAAACAGCTGGGACCCTGCAACAAGGAGGCTGGACGGACCCAAAACCCAGGCTTCAGGAGTTGCTGGCCAGGCTGCAGCACAGGGCAGGTCCAGCCTCCCCAAGCAGGCTACCGGGCACATGGCCAAGAAGGTCACCCCAGGAAGGCCGGGCAGGTGCACTGTCAGCCATCAGTCTGCATGTGGTCCCAGGACAACCCTCGTGTAGCCAATGCCCCAGACTACCGTGCACACGTTCCCACTGGTGCCTCAAGGCACCTGGAGCAGGGCCAGGGAGTGGCCATGATGGTGGAGACAGTCGGGGCCAGCCTTTCAAAGCCTGAGCACTCAGTATGAGGGCAGTGCAATGGATGTGAATTTTCAGTTTTAGGTAATTTCACTTAATTTGGGTTTAACTGTTAACTAGCAGCACATGGCCGGTGGTGGCTGAATCAGCAGTGTGAACAACCCTCCGGGACACACATGCCAGGGACTCCAGCAGACACCCAACCGCCCCAGTGTGGAAGTGGTCACCCTTGGCCACACGGCGCTGTCTGCCCTCCTCCCTGGAAGGCTACGTGGGCAGGAAGGAAGGCAGTCAAAGGCCCAGATCGCAGAGAGTCTGCCCTGCTGTCAGCACTCACTTCACTTGCCAGCGCTTGGCCTCTTGCTTCTAAAACGAGCCAGGACAAGTCCCAGGGCTGGGAGATCAGAGAACAGGATATGAGGGAGGAAATGGAACATCCTGGGAGCTGGAGGACTCACCTTCATGATCATGATGGCCATCATGGCAGCCGACATGGAGAACATGATGGCCGGGAGCAGCATGACCACAGCGGCCCCGACGCTGGTCTGGAAGAAGCCAATGGCTGCCAGCCAACCACTGCAGAAGGCGAGAACATGTGTGGGAGCCAGCAGGACCGTCAGACGGGCCCACTACCTCTCATATGTAAACAGCTCCGGCAAATCAACAAGAAAAAGGTAACCCGCCAGCAGAGACATGGGATTTCCATGAGGACTACCACGGGGCCAGTATACTTAGGGAGTGATGCTCAACCCCACCCATGAAGATGTGCAAGTCAGACAGAGTTGTCGTTCTCACACCACTTTTCTGACACATATTGTGCAGAGGACAGAGAAACAAACCCTACTCCGTCAGTTTGGGCTGTGCCTTTTCTGGAGCACAATGGGGTCCGACCCATAACAAGGCTTAAACATTCATTTCCTTCTCGCCCAACTGTTTCACTCATCCAGTGTCTGTAATGAGGACAATCTGAGGATGATCTAAACATCCATTGGTTGGGCAAAGCATGAACGTCAGTTACACTAAGCAGATGTGAAAACAAGAAAAAGTTGAAGATCTGGGATAGATCCTGAGCCTGCACGTGGAAGAACATGAATCTGGTGTCCAGGCAGACCAGGGGTGGGGTGGGGGGGAGGCAGGAAATAGGGTACTTTTGAGAACGTTTTTTCTTAGTGAGTAACAAAACCACACAGTTCAGGAAGGTTAGAAAAACACATAATAGACGCCTCTCTCCTGTCAATGCCACTCCCCAGCCCAGAGGGAACTGGCATCCCTCATCTGCTAGCTCACTTCCAGAGAGAGTTTACAGAAACGTGTGCAAGGGATTCCCTGGGATCGAGGGGTTAGGACTCTGTGCTCTCACTACCAGGACCCAGGTTCAATCCCCTGTTGAGGAACTAAGATCACACAAGTCACACAGCAAAAAAAAGATAAAGTGTGTGTGTGTGTGTGTGTGTGTGTGCACGCACACATGTGCACAGGCATACAACCTGCTGGACACGCACACACACATACACGTGGACAGGCCTCACCCCTCTGTGAAGCCAGGAGGGACATCCTCGCGTACAAATGCACACTGCTCTGCACTTTGAAGGAGTGTAAGCCCACCTGGGGGTCTGGGAAGATGACAGACCTGGAGATAAGGGGGATGGGATGAGGGTATAAGGTGTTCCCCCAGGGCCACTCAGCCAGGAGCTCAAGGGACCAGAGCCAGGGAGATGGGGATGCAGCCTGCAAAGGCCAGGGGAGGGTCTGGCAGCTCTGATGAAGGTTCAAGAGTTACCATGTGGCCCAGAAATTCCACAGCCAGGCATCCACCAGAGAGAACTGAGAACACTTGTCTGTTTGGACATGTGTACACAATGCACAGAAGAACTACCAGCAACAGCAGAAGAGCAGAGAGCCCAAGAGTCCACCAACGACAAATGACACACACACCGCATCCCACCAACTCGGCCACCAGAAGGGGCAAAGCCCTGACACTCACTACCATGTGGACAGACCCTGACAATCCACTTGCTCAGTGAGAGAAGCAGACACAGGACACATAGGGTGTGATTCCACTGATGGCAAACGTCCAGAACAGGCCGATCCACACACACAGAGAGTGGGTTCCTGGTTGTTAGTGGATGAGCAAGGGACTGCTCACGGGGATGGGGCTTCACTTTGGGGTGGTGGAATGTTCTGAAACTGGAGAGAGTGATGAACCTCCACCCTTGTAAACACACAGAACCACTGAGTCGTGCACCTAAGTGGCTGCCTTTCTGGGCTGGGACGGCACCTCAAGGAAGCCCCAACTGTGGAAAGGACAGGCGGTGGGGGCCCCAGTCACGGAGGGTGCACACCCCACCCCACCTAGAGTCCAATGTGGACCAACCACAAAGGCCAACTGTTAACAAGCCGCAGGGACCCCAAGGGGAAGGCCTGACATGGTAGTGCTGTGGGTGAGGGCATTGTGCCCACCACATCCGGTGGAGGCGAGGGCGTCAGACGGTTGGGGAGGCAGCTCAGGGTGGACGCTCTACCCCAGATCCACAAACCGCGAAGACGACCCATGTGAAAAGGTCACAAGCCAGCAGGGCGGACAGGTCTGAGCCTCTGTGGTCACTGTTGCTTCCTCGTGTGAAGCAGCACTGTGGTCTTTTACACATAAGACGTCTCACAGGTTTTAAAAGGCCTTCTGAATGGACTGACAGGGAAGTGTTCATCCAGCGGATGGTGAAAGTCTGGGGCCAGCAGGGAGGGATGGATACCCAGGGCCCAGGACTGGCCAGGTGTCCCTGTAGCTCCACAGCAACCGTGGACCCCCCATGCTGTCCATTGCCCCCTGGAGGGGACTTCCGGGACTGTGGCCAGCCAGACTGGAGCAGGTGGCTCTCTGGAAGGACCAGCCCTGCCAACCTGTGGGTTACATGAATTCTGACCCCCGGGACTTAAAATGAAAAGTTTGTTTCAAATCACTGAACATTAATAATTCACTATAGCAGCGGCAGACACCTCATGTGTTAACGAGTGCTAAGTCACTTCAGTCGTGTCTCTTTGTGACGCTATGGACTGCAGCCACCAGGCTCCCCTGTCCATGGTATTCTCCAGGCAAGGATACTGGAGTGGGTTTCCATGTCTTCCTCCAGGGGATCTTCCCAACCCGGGGTTCAAATCCACCTCTTTTATGTCTCCTGCATGGGCAGACAGGTTCTTTACCACTAGCTCCACCTGGGAAGCAATGGAAAATGTCTCTCCCAGATGGTGGGGCATGGCCCTCCCAGTTGCTCTCTGACCCTGGGGACACACAGCTGGACATGCCTGCTAGGTTCTCTGGGGGGCCAGGTGACTGGCAGGAGAACCACTGTGCACAGGCTGCCAACCCGGCACCTCCCAGGGTAGGGGGTTTACAAGAGCGAGGAGCAGACTTCACTCTATAGTCCAGCCATTGGCATTTTGGTGTCCTGGCCAGTGTTCAGCCTGAGCTCATGTCTGTCCTGCACGTGACACATGTCCCCATGGCTGACCCTGCAAGCTTACCACGCACCCCATCCCGAGAACCCGACGGCCTGGATGACAGTCAAGATGAACTGGGCTCCGAAGATGAAGAAAAACGCCATGAAGTTGAAGGAGCTGTCGGATCTGGAGGGAAGCCAACAGCTTTGTTACCAATGCTGGAAGGAGAGGGCGGGGTGGAGGCAGTGAAGAGGCGGGGCCGAGGAAGGGCCTGGGCCAACTGGGCAGGATAGCCCTGACCCACCTCACCTCCAGTTCCCGCCCCAGGAGGAGGACAACCCTGACATGCTCCTCACTGGAAGGGGATTTAGGAGGCCCCACTACACCCAAGGACCTGCCGGTACCCTAAGGTCAATTTGATAGGTTCCTGGTGGGTTTACAATGCCCTGCTGCCCTGGATAAAAGAGGCTGCAAGGGGATCACATAGGGCAAGCAAGGAGAGACCCGGAATGGAGGAGGGGCAGGGACCTTGCAGCACAGGGCTGCTCCCAGGCTGCTCCTGAAGCTCTTAGGGGAGAGGGTCCCCATTCTTGCACACAGTTGCTGGAATCAGCTTGGGACCTGAAGCCACAGCGCCCCTTTTGCTTCAGCACAAGTGGACAGGTTTCTGGTTCTTGTCTCCAAAGGGCCCCGGGGGCCCCACCTGACTCCCACTGAGGGTCTGGGATTAGGGGCCACATGGAGCAGACATAGCACCCGCCTGAGTGCAGAGGGCAGGTTTGGGGTGAAAGCCACAGAGCAAGATTCACAGTAGCCACAAGGGGGCAGCAACACCAACGCCATCCATAGATGGAGAAATACCACTTGGTTCCTGCACACATGGGAGCATCACTCAGACACCCAAAGGGATGAAGCCCTGACACTCGCTACCACGTGGGTAGGCCCTGAGAACATGATGCTCAGTGTCAGAAGCAGACACAGAAGGACACGTAGGGTGTGATCCCACTGATAGGAAACGTCCAGAACAGGCAGATCCACAGACACAGAGAGTGGGTTCCTGGTTGTCAGGGGCTGAGGGGGCAGGATGGTGTTAATGGGGATGGGGTTTCCTGTTGGTTTGTTCTGAACTAGACATGCTGGCTGTCCAGCCTTGTATAAACACTAGAAACACAGAGCTGTTAAGCAGGTGAGCTGAGTGGTATGTACAGTATATCAACAAAGTCATTAACAAAACAGGGAGAGATGGATGTGGCTTATGGACCCCAGTACACAGTGTCATCCAAACACGAGAGAGAGGCAGGCTCACACCTGGGCCAGGCGGCAGCTGCAGATCAGGGTGCACCCCTCTCAGGACTTGGCCCGGAAGGGGGCGTGCACCTGCTCTTGTTTCTGAGCCGACTGTCAACCCCAGACACTTCCCAAGGGGCCCTGGAGGGTGGGGGCCACCCCAACTCACCGGAAAGCCTTGTAGGCGGGCCGGAACCAGCACACGTAGCTGCAGGGCGAGAAGAGGAGCAGCCAGAGCAGGGCCAGGCCAAAGTTAGCGCCTGAGCCACCCGCGATCCACCAGGCCAGGCAGGCAATGAGGTTGATGCCCAGGGTGGCACAGTAAACTAGGGGAGGGGAGAAGAAAGAGGGCGCTGAGTGGGACATCCCCTACTGCTGGGGTGTGGCTCCCATGAGCACAGGGACCTTGGGGCCAGAGAAGGGCCTGGGGGGCCCGGCTCTGTGCGGCTGCCCACCTGCTCCTTCCACTCCGGACAGGAGCTCATCAGTGTGTGTACTCAGTTATGTCTGACTCTTTGCAACTCTATGGACTATAGTCCGCCAGGCTCCTCTGTCCATGGGATTCTCCAGGTAAGGACACTGGAGTGGGTTGACATGCCCTCCTCCAGGGGCTCTTCCCAGCCCAGGGCTGAACCCACATCTCCTGTGGCTTCCGCACTGGCAGGCGGATTCTCTACCACTGAGCCATGAGAGAAGTTTGTCGGAAAGCTTTATTATATTACTAAACCCTCAGGCTCCCACCCACCAAGCTCAAGACAAGTCCTGGGCCGGGCCTGGGTGGTGCACCCCTCCCCCTGACTCACACAGCCACAGGCGGTAGATCCTCTTCACCAGGACCTGGTGCTCAATAGGGATTTCGTCAGAGAAGTTCTGGTAGAAGCAGGGCTTCAGGGGGATGAACTTGGGCAACGGGGGGAAGTTGTTCTCCTTTCCTGCAGGCACGGGGGTGCGGAAAAAGACTCACATTGCAGTCAGCTTGTAGTGGCCCTAGGGCTGTGCCCATCTGCTCCTGGGACCTGCGGATACATCACCTCATGGGGCAGAGGGGACTGTGCCAGAGGGATTAAGCTAAGGCCCCTGAGACGGGATGATCCTGGATTCCCTAGGGAGCCCAGTGCCATCACAGGGTCCTTATGAAAGGGAAGGGGGAGGGTCAGAGGCAGAGAGACGGGAGACGCTGAGCCGTTGGCTGCGAGGAGGGAGGGGCCGCGAGTCAGGGATGCGGCTCCTCTAGAAGCTGGAAAAGGGGGAGCCGGTGCTCCCTGGGAGCCTCCAGAGGGACCAGCCCTGCCCACACCTGGATTTAGCCCTGTGGTACCCATGTGGGACTCCTGACCTCAGGACTGTCAAAGAACAAATTCTATTTACCTACTTATTTATGGACTTAGTTTCTGACCACGCCACACAGCATGCAGGATCTTAGTTCCTCCACCTGGGATTGAACTCACACCCTCAGCACTGAAAGCATGGAGTCCTAACCACTGGACCTCCAGGGAAGCCCCAGAACAAATTTCATTCAAGTATCGGAGTCTGTGGCGATTTCTTACGACAGTCACAGGGATACGTGAAGATTCAACAGCAGGGTCCACACATATCCACACTGTTGACTTCAGGGCAGGTTGTGGCACTTGGGACGTGGGAGTACCCTGGGGTTGCCATTACAAAGGACCACAGGCTGGGTGGCCTGACTGGACAGACGTCTGTCCCAGCTCCATTCCAGAGGCTGGACAATCAGGTCCAGTGTCACAGGGCCATGCTTCCCCCAGATGCTCTGGGCACCCCAGGGTTGTGAACCCGTCCCTCCAGCCTCTGCCCCATCCTCCCTGCTTCCCTGTGTCTGTGCCCATGTCTCCTCCATCTTAGGATGTCAGTCCCACTGTTATCTCAGGCCCACCCTGCTCCAACATGACTTCATCTCATAGCCACACCTGCCATTTGGTCCTCTTCCTGGAGTCTGGACTCCATGGGGTTTTTGTTTTTGTTTTCTTGGCCTCACTGTGAGGCTTGTAAGATCTTAGTTCCTGACCAGGGATGAACCCAGGCCCCCAGCAGTGAAAGCTCAGAGTCTTAACCACTGGACAACCGGGAAGTCCTGGGACTTCCTGTTTTCCAACATGGAACACTTTTGTCTTACATGTCTCCAAGGCCCAGGGGCCGAACTCATCTCTGTATGGTCCCTCTTTAGCACCTGTGCCACCTTGGTGGGCGGTGGACAGACCTCATAGCACAGTAACAAAGTGCCGGGAGCTGCCCACTTCAGCTCCACGTCCGAGCAACTCCATGGGTGCCCCCTGGGCTCTGCTGGCTGGGCCAGATGCTCACTGCGCAGACTCATCACCCTGTTGTCCAGCCCAGTGGCCAGAGCAACCCCGACTCCCATTCTGGGAGGAGAGCGAGGCTGTGCCCCTCCTGGGGTCACAATGTGCCCAGCCACCTGGGGAACTTTCTAGACGGCCAGAGAAGCCAGGACCCCCCACTGCGGGGCGCGGGTGGGACTCACCTGACATTTCCGCTGTGAAGACAGGGTGGGAGTGGAAGGCTGCAGCCACCTGGAGAGGAGACAGGCACAGTCAGGGGGTCCCTACGACTGCAGGGCGACCCCAACACCACCTGTGGATCCAGGGGCCACTGCAGTTACTGCCCTAACCACCAGAGCATCCACAGGGGTCTCTGGGCTCTTGGCTCAAGGCCAACCCAGCCCCACGTGTGACCCCAGTCACCACCTCATGTCAGAGCCCCCCCCCACCCCCACCCTGGGCAGCTTGCTACTGATGTGCAGGAGGCATCTGGGAGGAAGGTCCCAGTGACCCACCACTACTGCCCTCCTGCCTCATCCTCCCCCAACTCCCCCACAAAAGTGAAAGTGTTAGTCACCCAGCCCCCAAACTTTCCCTTTATCCATGGATGGCTCTGCACACTTCCTATGGCCACAAAGTCTCTGAGTCACTGAAAACTGAGTCCACGCTCGTTGCTGTGTGACCTCAGGCAAGTTACACAACCTCTCTGGTCCATGGTTTTTGCCCCTGTGAGCTTTGCAAGGCCAAGGATCCCACTGCAACCCAACTGAAATGCCTGGGGACAGGCCAGGCACCCAGAGGCCCTGCCCAGGAGAAGCCCAGAAGCCTGTCATGGAGCAGCCCCTCAGAGGAGGCACCACAGAGGCACCAACTGCACAAGGACCTAGGAGACAGACATTACCTTCTCCAGGAAGTGGGCCAGGCAACATGGCCACACCTGGTACCCAACCAGCACAGCTGAGACTGAACGGCCCCCAGCACTGGGCACTGGAGCAGGTGCAGAGCCCCACATGGAGGGGGTCCAAGGGAAGGATCCAATGACCGAGAGTCCCCGCGTCCACCCCCGGCCCCTAGCTCAGAGAGGGCCTCCTCTGGAACCCGGAGCCTGGCCCAGCCCAGCCCTCCTGTCACAGGCCCCACCGGCCATCCACTGCTCTGGCTCCAGCAGACCCTCCACCTGCCCAGCCCCCATGGGCAAGGAGTAGCCCTGGGACAGGGGCTCAAGGCATGTCTCAGGGGCCTGCAGCACATACGTTTGCTGCTCAGAGTCCTGCACACATGGGTTCCAGGGCTAACATTCCAGGGCAGGCAGACCCCCACCGGCCCCTGGGAAGGATGGGAAACTGACGCAGTCAGCAACATCCAGGCTAGCGGGCCCTCTCCTTCGGCTCTAGCCATACCCATCCAGACTCTGAGGCCCCTCCCTGCCTACACTCCACTCAGGAGCTCATCTCCCGGTGCAAATCCAGGTGTCAGAGAAAATGGCCACCCTGACCCAGGGACTCTCGGCTACCAGGGCCTCACGCCGTTGTTAACAGACACCAACCTGGTTTAAGTTGTTTATTTTCACGTCAAAGCTGTTCCCTGACACCTGAGAAAAGGGGACACAACGCTGGTGACCCCAGGGGCCCACCTGGGTCTGAAGGTGCCCAGCCACTCGGCCAGCTGGACCCCCACTCCACCCAACTCTGAGGAAGACCTTCTCCAGAAAGGGACGCCCCTCATGTGCCAACAGAAACAGCATGAGTGTCCATGAGCTGAGACAAGGCAAAAGCCCCTGGCGATGTGAGGAAAGCCAAGGAGGGTCTAGGCCAGCGCCTATGCCTCAGCGTCTAGCCCGTCGGGGTCCAGTCGGCGACACTGGGCCTCCAGGACACCGCGGAAGGCCTGGAAGCGGTGATTGAGGTCAGGCCGGGCATGCAGGCGGAAGCGGGTGCCTAGCGCGCCGTCAGGCGAGGGCGCCCCATAAAAGACACGCCGCACTCGAGAGTGGACCAGGGCCATGGCGCACATGGCGCAGGGCTCACGGGTGATGTACAGGTCGTAGCCGGTGCACACATAGGGCAGCCCGTCCTCGTCCTCATCCAGCTTGCGCACAGAGCCGGCGCGGACAGCCGGCGCGAAGGAGCAGGCAGGGTGGGGCGCCAGGTTGTAGGCACCGCAGCCCTGGCCTCGTGCCACCAGGTCAATGCACACCATGGCAGCATGCAGCAGGGGGCTGGCGGCAGTGCTGCAGTCGTGGCCCGTGGCCAGCACGCGGCCTGAGGCCGGATCCACCACCACCGCGCCCACGGCCCTCAAGCCCCTAGAGGCTGCCTGCTGCGCGGCCCACACAGCCCGCTCCATGTGGGCCTGCATTGCAGCCCGCTCCTGTGCCGAGAAGAGGCATCCAGCCAGGGCTCGGGTCACCTGCCTGTCCTCGTGAAAAGTCGTGGGCCAGTGAGTGCGCGCCTCCTCGAACTGGCTCCTGGTCAGGGGCGGCCGCACGGGCACAGGCACCAGGAAGGGCTGCCCCAAGCCACGGGTGTCCACATCCGGCCGCGGGAGCAGCTCGGCCAGCGATCCCGAGTCCCGGGCCGGCCCCGCCAGGCACAGCAGTATTTCCAGCGAGTGCGGGCGGCTGGGGTCAGGGCTGGGCCGCACCCTCTTGAGGTGAGGCTGCGCAGGCAGTGGGTGGACTGCTGACACCTCCTTAAGGAGGCGTGAGGTCTGGCTCTTGTCCAGGATGGGCGCAGCATAGGCCAGCACCAGCTCCACAGCCCCAGACTGCTGCTCTGACAGAACCGGGAGGGCTTGCCACGGCGGTTCTTGCTCAGGACTCCCGGCCTTTGCATCTCTGCGCAGCTCCATGACGCTCGGGGCGGGGTCCATCCTCAGTGGGGCTCTGACTGTGGGAGACAGAGACCGGAGCAGGGCATCATCCTGGGCTGTGGGGGGGCCTGGAGAGCTGGAGGGGTCGTGCCAGGAGCGTGCCAAGTCTGCAGGCTCGTCCCACCGAGCAAAAGGCACCAGCAGTCGTGCTCTCACTCACATCTTACTAACGCCGTGTCTGCACAGAGTTTAAATCGCCCTTGTCTGGGTGTCTTTTCTCTCCCCCCTTTTTTTACTGAGAAGTGCCATGAGCAAAAATGCACACTGGGTCCCAGAGACTTAATACAAAAGAGAAAACGTAACTGTCTCATTAAGTCTCTTTCTGTATTCCACGGACACAGAAGACCGACTCACTACACCACTTTATTCAAAGGCCTTGAGATCCTTGGATCGTCTTATCCTTGGTGGCCCTGGACCCAGTTCCCCATGGATGCCGAGGGATGGCTGTGTTGACTACATGGTTGAAGCGGGAATACTCTACGTGTCTCAGGTTAAATAAACGTATGATTCAGGTTAAGTTCAATCGTTTCTTTGTAGTTTCCCAAAACGTGGCTTCTACACATTTCATGTCATGTACACGTCTCGCGTTATATTCCTACTGGTCAGGGCTGCCCTAGATGAGAGCAGAAATGGGCCACAGGTGACCTTCACGTGGCTCCAGGGGAGCTCTGTGCCATGGCTGCAGAGCCCGGTGCCCTGGCAGTATCTGGGTTTGGACCAACCCCTCCCACCTCTTTCCCATGGACAAGGTGTGCTGAGACCGTGTCACAGCCTGGCCCTTACTGCTTCAACGCAGCCTACTCATCACTCCTCAGCCCATAGGCCCTGCAGCGGGCACGGGAGGTCCTCACCAACCACTCCAGCAAACACACAGCGTGGCTGGGGGCCCCTGGGGTACCCAGGATGCCAGGGCCAGGTCAGGCCCTGAGGAGGGTCTTGGGCATGCTGGCTGTAAATCTGCTCCCAGCACACACCATGCCCAATGCAAAACGGCCCCCACAGCCTGCTCCAGGCCACAAAAGGCCCCACTGTGTCCTGGGCAAGACAGACACAGTCCTGTTTGTCCCTCCAAGACTGCAACCTCTGTCTGACAGAAACAAAACAAGTAACAGAGACAGGAGGCTGGCCTCGGACTGCTGCTGCTGGGGCTGCCATCCTCCAGGGAGGAAATAAAAACCACCAGGAGGCCACCATCTGGCCCAGTGACCCCACTCCCAGGTGCAGGCCCAGGAGAACTGAAACACATGTCCACACAGCCATCTACACACACGTGTTCACAGCAGCACAACTCACAACAGCAAAAGGTGGCTGCCAGCCCATGTGTTCACTGAAAGATAAACACATAGACACCAGGTGGTTCCTTCGCACATGGGAGCGTCCCTCAGCCATGGAGGAGAGAAGCCCTGACACTCACTGCCACATGAACAGATCCCAAGAACACGATGCTCAGTGAGAGAAGACACAGGACAGACAGGGTGTGATTCCACTGGTAGGAAACATCCAGAATAGGCCGACCCACAGACACAGAGAGTGGGTTCCTGGTTGTCAGAGGCTGGGAGGTGGGGAGATGGGGGGTCTGCTCCTGGGGACAGGCTTCCTATTGGAAGACAGAATGTTCTGGAACTAGACAAAGGTAATGGTCATATAATAAACTAAATACACTAAAACACACTAAAAGTATGCTTTATGTGGGTGATCCCAACACTACGTGAACCGTATCTCAGTAAACCTGCTGCTCTTTGTGGCGGCGGTGGGGAAATCTGGTGGTCACCAGGGCGTGCATGCTTGCTTAGTTAATCAGTCATGTTGGACTTTTTGTGACCCCAAGGAATGTAGCCCACCAGACTCCTCTGTCCAGGGGATTTCCCAGACAAGAATACTAGAGTGGGTTGCCATGTCCTTCTCCAGGGGATTTTCCCAACCCAGGGATCGAATGGGCATCTCCTGCATTGGCAGGTGGATTCTTTACCAGAGCCACCAGGGTGACAGCACACCTCGAACAAGGCCTGGACCTCGTAACTGCTGCCAGTGCTGAAACTGCTGCCTGTCTCCACTCCTGCAAATCGGCTCCCCAACTCCCCTCATGACCGGGACGGAGGCTGCGGGGCTGGTCCCTTTCCAGAGGTGAAGGGACTTGCCCAGCGACATGTGCCTGGGAGGGCAGAGCTGCGGCCGGGTGGCCAACAGCTCCCAACTCTTGCCTTCTGAGCCCCGTGGTAGGGGAGGGGCTTTACAGATGGGTCACAGGTTCCTCCAGGGTGACACACCCAGACTGGGAGCTGCAGCCCACCTAGGAATGGCCCTCATGCCCAGAGATTTGCTTAAATGAACCCCGGGGACCTCAGCATGCTGGGTGGCTGATCTGTTCCTCTTTTCCTCCTCAAAACCACATGTCTACCCCAGCTGTGGGCGCCCCCTCATCCACCCCAGCTCTGGGCACCCCACTGCCCCACCCTGGCCAAGTGCCCTGCATGCGCACCCCTACACACACACTGCTCCACACCCTCCCTGCTGTGCACTTGGCTGCTCCACCCAGCTCAGGCCCTTCCCTGGCTGTGTCTACCTCCCACTGTCCACAGCTAGGGTACCTCCTAAAGGTTTCTGTGCTCCAGTGGGGTGGAGGCCAACCCCCTCCACAATTGTTTATATTTATGGTTAGAGCCTCTGTGGCTGGCACCCACTGTCAGGGCCGTGGAAGGTTCAGTGGTGTGGGGAAGGTCCAGGAGGGTTCGGGAGACCAGGGAGCTGGGATCCCCCCAACAGCCAGTCCCCTTACTGGGTGCCGGGACCTGAAGCCCAGAAGGCATCAAAAACATGGGGCTTATTCAGTGAGCTGAGGCGGCCTCTGCAACCAGAGGTAGGGGCCTTATCTCACCCCTGGGTGTGTCCGGGCCCTCCCCCCGATCTCCTGGCAGAGACCAGGCCTTAGGTCCAGGACAAGCTTCCCCCTCAGTAAAATGGGATCCACCACCATGCTGGCTGGGACAGAAAGTGAGAAAATCCATGAGGCTGGGCCTGCCCCAGGGCACAGCTCTTCTCAGGAGCCAGTGCCCTGCGAAGGGCAGATTCCAGGAAGGCTCCTCCGAGGCCGTGACCCACAGCTGGACCTGGAAAGCAGGTGAAGCAGGGTGGGGAGCCCTGAGCAGAAGGAATACCCAGTGTTGGAGTCTTGGACTCTTGTTGAACAGTCAAGGTGGCGATGGCTCCAAATATGGTATCCAGAATTTGGCCCCGTGGAAGGGGGAAGGTGCATTAATGTCCACATCCGACAAGCTCCCCAACAAAGCAGGGTCCCTAGATAACATGTAGCACACCCCGCTAAGTGTGAACCCACATGAGCAGATGATTTAACATAAATGTGTCCAATGGAACCTTTGCAATACTCTTATACTAATACATATATATGTGCATATATCTGTTGCTGACACACAATTCTAATTTAATGGGGCAACCTGCCTGGTTATTTGCAAAACCTAGCCACCCTACAAGCAGGCCTTTGTGCATGAAAAATCGAGAACCATGCGCATGTGGGGTGTGGCAGACCAAAGGCCAAAATTTTAAAAGGCCTTAAAAACTCACACTTCCCTTAAGTATCAGCTGCTGCTGCTGCTAAGTCGCTTCAGTCGTGTCTGACTCTGTGCGATCCCAGAGACGGCAGCCCACCAGGCTCCCCCGTCCCTGGGACTGGAGTGGGTTGCCATTTCCTTCTCCAACGCATGAAAGTGAAAAGTAAAAGTGAAGTTGCTCAGTCGTGTCCGACTCTTAGCGATCCCATGGACTGCAGCCTACCAGGCTCCTCCGTCCATGGGATTTTCCAGACAAGAGTACTGGAGTGGGGTGCCATTGCCTTCTCCGAAGTATCAGCAAAGAATATCAATTTTTAGGGCTTCCCAAGTGGTTCAGTGGTAAACAATCCGCCTATCAACGCAGGAGATGCGGGTTTGATCCCTGCGTCGGGAAACTCTCTTAGAGAAGGAAATGGCAACCCATTCAAGTATCCTAGCCTGGGAAATCCCATGGAGAAAGGAACCTGAGGGCCACAATCCATGGGGTCGAAGAGTGGGACACAACTGAGACACTGAGCGCGCGCACAAACAAGACGTACAGAAAGACTGGGCGTTTTCCCCCAAAGCGGGCGGAAAGCTTGTAAACCGACAGCACGGAGCTTGAAGGCTGACCAAGACGACCCGAGGCCTGAGCACAGCAGAAGCAGTTAGGGCACGGGGTCTCCACACCGGACGGCAGGGGCGAGCGCACGCGCAGAAGGACGACGGGCGCCGAAAGAGGGGTCCCGAAACCTGGCCGCCCCGCGCGCACGCGCACATGCGCCCCTCCCCCCGTTCACCCGATGCGCGCGCACGAGCCCGGGCCAGTTGGCCCCCCTCGCTCCCTGCGCGGCCGGCGCCCCTCCGCAGGCGCGCCCCCTGCCCTCGCCCTCCTCGCCTTCCGCGAGAGCCTGGGTCATAAAAGCCCGAGACCCCAGGGCCGTGTGCTTACCTGAGGAGAAGGGCGGAAGCGCTGCGCTTCACCAAGTCTTAGCAACCAGCCCGCCTGCTCCGCCTCCGCCACCGCCTGGAACCTCGGGGCACGACGGGAGCGTAGTTCCAGGGGCGGAGTCGGCGCGAGGCGGAGGCGAGGGCGGGACTACAATCCCCACAAGGCCGCGCGCACCACCGACTCATTCCGCTCCTTTCTTCAGCGCGTCTGCTGTGACCCGCAGGAGAGTGAGGCGAGCTCTGAGTTAAGGGTTCGAGACCCAGCAGGGCAGCAGAAAAAGCTGGACCCTGGGAGTCTTTTGGGAAATCAGCAGAATGAAGAAACAGGCAGAGGGGTTCAGGCCACGTGCTTCAGTCACTCCCAGAGTGCAGTTTGCTGCTGCCACGTGGCTCCAGAGATCCTGACCCCACAGACCTGGTTAAGGTCGGCTTCCAGTTCTGGTCTGAGGTCCCAGCTGACCCTGGCCTTATTTTCTCGTCTCTGCGGTAGACGAAGAGGATCTGTTGACGCTCCCAGGCAAAACTTGCTAATTTTATGAGCAAATCCAGTTATTCATTCTAATTAGAGATTAAAACGAGAGCGTCTCAACCAGGGGCAGTTTGTCCCTCCACTCCCAGGGGTGGTTACCTGGTGGCTACGCCGGGAGTGAGGGTGGGGGTCTTCCTCGCATCAAAACCTAGGATGTCGGTGAACAAGTGAAAGTGGCTCAGTCGTGTCCTACTCTTTGTGACCCCATAGACAGCAGCCCACCAGGCTCCCCCGTCTCTGGGATTCTCCAGGCAAGAATACTGGAGTGGGTTGCCATTTCCTTCTCCAGGATGCCCCCAAATCAGCTTCCCCAATTGTCCACAATGCAGGCTTTGGAAGACCTTGGTTTAGCCCCACTGCTAAACAAGGAGAAAGATTTGGGTCTTAAAAAAAGGATCCTGAAAAGGGGAATTTTCAATCTTTCCATTTTTTTCCCCTGCTCCCCTCCTTCAAAATCCAAGGAATCAAAAAACAAACAAGGAATCCTCTGGCAAGATACGTCCAATGTCTGGAAGCTGGTGGCTGGAGGAGAGAACCCTCCTCCTGGAGTCTCCACCGCACCCCAGCTCCGAAACCCTACAGGGCCCTGAGAGTCCATCCTCTGTGTTTCTCCTCTTAATTTGCAAGTGAAACAGCATCGGGGGAAACCATTCTACTTGAAGCTAGTCACTCTCTCTTTTTCTTTTCTCAATTAAAACTTAGATTGATGTGTGCTTTTAACTTAAAAACAAACGAACAAAAAAAGACGTCATTCCATTCCTGGATGGCCCACTCAAGCTAGCCAAAAGTTCCTGTCTAGCTTTTTTTTTTTTTTTTTTGGCCACAACAGGCAGCTTGTGGGATCTCTTAGTTCCCCAACCAGGGATTGAACCTGGACCATTGGCAGTAAAAGTGGGAGTCCTAACCAGTGAATCTAGGGAATTCCTTGCTGATTTTTTAAAATTGCTCTTTAATTAGTATTTCGGTAAAAGCAATGCCTAGAGTTTTTGCATCTAAAAAGTGAATCTCTTCAACCTATTTTTCTGGTTGTTTTAAATTTCTCAAAATGCAAAAACACACAAATAGGGATGTAAAATTGTGCAGCTGCTATGCAAAACATTGTGACAGCTCTTGAAAAAGTTAAACATGGACTTACCCCAATATACAGCAATTCTATGTCTGTGTATAGACAGAAAAGAGTGGAAAGCAGGGACTTGAATGGGTACTTGCACCGCCATGTTCATAGTAGCATTATCCACAATAGACCAAGGATGGAAACAGCTCAATTGTCCATCATCAGATGAATAGAGAAACGCAAAGTGGTCCATCTAATGGAATATTATTCAGCCACAAAAAGGATGGAGATTCTGACACCTGCTACAACATGACTGAACCTTGAGGACATGAGGCTCAGTGAGAGAAGCAGACACAGAAGGACACGCACTGTCTAATTCCACTCACGGGAAGTCCCTGGAGGAGTCAAATGCACAGAGACAGGAAGTAGATGGTGGGGCCAGGGTCTGGGAGAGGGGATGAGAAGTGCCTGCTAATGGGTATGGGGTTTCCTTTTGGGGTGATAAAGATGTTCCATAATTAGAGACTTCCCTGGTGGTCCAGTGGTTAAGACGCTGCACTTGCAGTGCCAAGGGCCAGCAGTTTGATTCCTGGTTGGGGAATTGGGTGGTATGACCAAGAAAGTTTTTTAAAATAAAGATGTTCCACAATTGGATAGAGTTGACAGTTATACACATTGTGGGTGTACCTTCTCTACCACCAAACTGTACCAAATTGGTGAATTTTTTGTTGTGTGAAATTCTCCTAAAAACAAGAACAACATAAAAGAGAGGAAAAGAAATGGTCCTTGACTTCCTACCTCCTCCTGCCTTCTTTTCCTTGCAGGACAAAGACAGGCAAGATTTCTGCAGTCCTCTCTCCACAGCCTGACAGCTGCTGGTCGGCCCCCACCTACTTGTTTGCCTGCAGGGTCCCCCTGTCCACAGTGATTGGTTTGGGGAATGATCTTATGACTCAAGTTGGACCAATGAGAGTCAGCCTGGAGACTGTCAGAAGTATTAATATAAGCAGAGTCACTCATGGTTCCTTAGGGTGAAAGCTTGGAGCTGCCAGGAGCTATCTTTTGCCACCCCACAGTTGATCTTGTCTAGGATGAAGCCACAACAGAGGAGGGCAGATCCTGGAAAGAGAAGTCCATGCCTTAACAACATTGTTTAAGCACCTTGATCCAGCCATACCTAATCAGGACACCCTTGGTCTTTCCTGTGGATCTGGTTTGGGTTTGTGTGCGAGGCACTTTTTAATTTATTTTTATTAATTCTTATTGGAATATAGTTGCTTTACAATGTTGTGCTAATTTCTACCGTACAGCAAAGTGAATCAACTGTACACATATACCCCCTCTTTTTTATATTTCCTTCCCTTTTAGGTCACCATAGAGCATTCAGAAAACGAAGATCATGGCATCCGGCCCCATCATTTCATGGGAAATAGATGGGGAAACAGTGGAAACAGTGTCAGACTTTAATTTTGGGGGCTCCAAAATCACTGCAGATGGTGACTGCAGCCATGAAATTAAAAGACACTTACTCCTTGGAAGAAAAGTTATGATCAACCTAGATAGCATATTCAAAAGCAGAGACGTTACTTTGCCAACAAAGATCTGTCTAGTCAAGGCTATGGTTTTTCCAGTGGTCATGTATGGATGTGAGAGTTGGACTGTGAAGAAGACTGAGTGCCGAACAACTGATGCTTTTGAACTGTGGTGTTGGAGAAGACTCTTGAGAGTCCCTTGGACTGCAAGGAGATCCAACCAGTCCATTCTGAAGGAGATCAGCCCTGGGATTTCTTTGGAAGGAATGATGCTAAAGCTGAAACTCCAGTACTTTGGCCACCTCATGCGAAGAGTTGACTCATTGGAAAAGACTTTGATGCTGGGAGGGATTGGGGGCAGGAGGAGAAGGGGACAACAGAGGATGAGATGGCTGAATGGCATCACTGACTCAATGGACGTGAGTCTGAGTGAACTCTGGGAGTTGGTGATGGACAGGGAGGCCTGGCGTGCTGCGATTCGTGGGGTTGCAAAGAGTCGGACACGACTGAGCGACTGAACTGTGCTGAACTGAGAGCATCAAGTTGCTTGTGCTGTACAATAGGTTCTCGTTAGTTATGTATTTTATACATAGTATCGATAATGTATATATGTCATTAGTTATATATTTTATACATAGTATCGATAATGTATATATGTCAATCTCAACCTCCCAATTCATCCCACTCCCCACTTCCCCTTTGGTATCCATACATTTCCTTTCTTTCTCTTTTTGTTTTTGAGTTTGTTTCAGGCTTTTGAAAATCAAGAGTTTCAGCTCCTAGTGTTCCTTTGGTTCTGACATGGTCCTTCATCCAGCACATCCGACAAGTAATGTGACCCTCAAAACACAATAGATTAGTGTCCAGCACTGAAAGGTAGTAAAACCATGGAATCGGTTCCCAAACTGTAAGCTTAACAGCAGCGGATTGCACCCTGGAGTTAGTCAGAAGCCTGGGTCAGCTGCCAGTCATTAGCCTTTCTCCTCTGCAGAGCAGGCAGTTGACAAATGTGTCCTGGGGGAAGAGAGGCTTCCCTCCAAGCCACCCTATCTCTGTGGGGCTGGGGCCAAAGTCAACATTTCTTTTGCCAAGTTGTGTGGCTTGTGTGTATCTGGCTCTTCATCCTGTTGACTTTCTGAGGTTGCTATGGGGATCCGTATGGGACCCAGGTGCTTCCCGCCTCTGTGGGGATCTTCCTGGAGATGGGTTGAGGGGGCTGCCTTCAGCTCCCCAGGGAAGGCAGATTAAAACTGCGAGAGCCTGGAAGGAAAGTTGCCAGCCCCTGCTTCCCAGGGGTTACAGGACACTCAGCAAGTGAATCCTTACCTCATTACCCAGGTTCTAAGAGGGCTCCGTGACTCTATCACACACACACAAGATCAGCCACCAGCCATCTGTTGTTGTTTAATAGCTAAGTCATGTCCAGCTCTTTGTGACCCCCATGAACTGCAGCACACCAGGTTTCCCTCTCCTTCACTATCTCCCAGAGTTTGCTCAAACTCACGTCCATTGGATCAGTGATGCCCTCCAACCATCTCATCCTCTGTCGCCCCCTTCTCCTCCTGCCCTCAATCTTTCCCAGCATCAGGTTCTTTTCCAATGAGTTGGCTCTTCACATCAGGTGGCCAAAGTATTGCAGCTTCAGCTTCAGCAACAGTCCTTCCAATGAATATTCAGGGTTGATTTCCCTTAGGATTGATTGATTTGATCTCCTTGCGGTCCAAGGGACTTTCAAGAGGCTTCTCCAGCACCACAACTCAAAAGCATCAGTTCTTCACCATGTCTCCTTTATGGTCCAACTCTCACAGCTGTACATGACTACCAGAAAAACCATAGCTTTGATGCCAGCCATCTGTCATCTGGCAATTTCCCAAGCCCGGAAAACATTAGTTTCCTTTGCAAACTCAAGTATTGCAAAATTCTGAAATGCAACCTCTTTTCTCACAGCCCTTTAACCCTTAGTTTACACACAATGATAACCTACCTTGTTCTCTAAATTGCCAGGTCTCAGATGCTGAAATTAATGATGATAATTAACAGTGATTAATATTTACTAAGTGCTTGTTTGTTACAAGACACCATTCTAAACACTTTACATCATCTCATTTAGTCTTTTCAACAACTCTGGAAGACAGTGCCGCTAGCTGTTTTAAAGATGAGCAAGCTGATGCAATCTCCTAACAGCTCTCTTTCACTGCATCTGTGTCCTGATTATTTTATATTTATCCTTAGGTTTCTGTGTGCACGCCCGACCCACCTCCCCCACCCCCCGCCACTAACATCCCGAGGTCTGCCTAGCTTAGCCAAAAACAGGCCCTGGCACAGCTAGGAAGACCACAAACCTTTGTTCCTGAGTTGCAGCCATAGAATGACCTCTTCTTTTGTCAGGGGGACTGGGAACACACCCCCCCAGGCACACATTCCAACTGATCCTCCCCAAATCCCTGGCCACCTGGGAGTGGAGCGTCAAAAAGGAAACCCATCTCCAGGTCTTCCTGTTCTTTCCTGGCCCATTCTTTATTTTATTGTCTTTCCAGCATTTATATTAGCTGGCCATTTCTTTCTCTTTTTTTTTTCTTTCATTTATTTGGCTGCACCAGGTCTTAGTTGCAGCACCCATCATCTTTAGTTACGACATATGGGATCTTAGTTTCCCAGTCAGGGATGGAACATAGACCCCCTGCACTGGAAGCATGGAGTCTTAGCCACTGGACAATCAAGAAAGTCCCTAGCTGGTGATTATCTTGTTTACCCAGAATGTCTGCTCCAAGATGGCTGGAAATTTTGTCTATTGCGGTATACCCAATGCCCAGAGAGCACATGCATGTGAACAGGGGACGTTTTTCTTGTTGTGTAAGCAAGTCCTTCCCTCAGGCATCTCCCCCCCGCCCCTAGCCTGCACCTGTACTCCGACCCGCCAGGATCAAGCGGGCACTTTCGCCACCTACCGGCCAAAGGCAGCATGACCCGAATCCTGGGCTTCATCTTCAGGGTCTGGGAATGCAGTTATTGGATCATTTCTCCAAAACCCTCCACGCCCACCGCCCCTGGCGCCTCCCAGCCAGAAAGCAGCAGCATCTGACTCAAGGTTGCTGTCACCAAGGCAGGGGCTGCATGGCAGACCTGGATCTCAGGGCGCGGTCCCCATCACCACCACTACAGGAGGTCCTTTAGAAATGCAGGCACTTGGGGCTTCCCTGGTTGTCCAGTGGTTAAGACTCCGAGCTTCCAACTCAAGGGGCCCCAGTACAATCCCAGGTATCGGAACTAAGGCCTGCCGTTTCTGAGCCAAAAAAAAAAAAAAAAAGGAAGAAATAAAGATTCTTGGGGTCATCCTCGGACCTGCAGAATCAGAAACTTGGGGCGAGGCCGGGCCTTCTGTGTTTCAGTGTTTCAGTGAGCCCCCATGGGGGCAACCCTCTAGGCCCTGAACAGTAATCCTCAGCCGCCTTTGCTCCCCAGCATTTGTCACAATTGGAGAGTGCACCTGGCCCGGTGCAGCTGGGGACCAGGGACGCTTCTTACTACCCTGCAGTGCCCAGGAGGGCCCCAACTCAGGACTGTTTGGCCCCAGTAGCAGCAGTGCCCAGGTTAAAAAGCCCCTACTATTTGGGAGGAAAAATGGAATCTGATTCAACTGAGCCCATGCTCACACTACACACCAAGGTAAATGCCAAATGGTCAGACAGCATTAATCAGGATGGCCCCCAGTGTCTGCTTCTCCTTCTCTTCCTCCCAGTTTCATGTGTATTTAGATGTAGGCAGCATCCCAAAATCACTGCAGACACTGACTGGAGCCATGAAAGTAGAAGACACTTGCTCCTTGGAAGGAAAGCATTGACAAACCTAGACTGCGTATTAAAAAGCAGACATCACTTTGCTGACAAAGGTCTGTACAGTCAAAGCCATGGCTTATCCAGTAGTCATGATGGATGTGAGACTTGGACCAAAAAGAAGGCTGAGTGCCAAAGAATTGATTCTTTGGAACTGTGGTACCGGAGAAGACACTTGAGAGTCCTTTGGACAGCAAGGAGATCAAAGCAGTCAATCCTAAAGGAAATCAACCCTGATTATTCACTGGACGGACTGATGCTGAAACTGAAGCTCCAATACTTTGGCCACCTTATGCAAAGAAGTGACTCATTGGAAAAGACCCTGATGCTAGAAAAGATTGAGGGCAGGAGGAGAAGGGGATGACAGAGGATGAGATGGTTAGATGGTTATTTTCACTGACTCAGTGAAAATAAATTTGAGCAAACTCTGGGAGATAGTGAAGGAGAGGGAAACCTGGTGTGCTGCAGTCCGTGGAATTGCAGAGAGTGGGACGCAACTGAGTGACTGAACAACAACAAAAACAATTTGTTAATCCCAAACCCCTAATTTATCCTTCCCCGCACCGTTTTCCGCTTGGTAACCATAAGTTTGTTTTCTGCATTAATTTTGACTTTTGTAATGTTTCTTGTTGCTCGACTACATTGCTAACCATGGTACTTTTTTTTTTTGGCCATGCCACAAGACATGCAGGATCTTAGTTCCCCAACCAAAAACTGAACCCTTGGCCCTTGCATTGGAAGCTCAGAGTCTTAACCACTGGACCACCATGGGAGTCCCTTATTTTGATTTTTAAATATATTGAAATAAAATTGTATTTACCTCTACAATGGAGTTTTTGTGATGTGACTCAAGTCCACCTCTGCAGAGAAGGATCCAGGCAAGTGAGCCCAGGGGATGTGCTGTGGTTCTTGGGCCTCCACCTGCTGGGGTCATGACTGGTCGGACAGGGAAGGGCCCTGGCTCCTCTGGACTTACAGTTAAAAAACTGAAAAATTACTTAGGTACAATGATTAAGTTTTGTAACATGTGTATTGAGATATAATCTCAGGGCCAATACTTCATTCATTTAAATTGTACAGATCGCTGGTTTTCACAAGCTTGTGCAACTGGCATCACAATCTATTTCAGAGATTTTTATCTCCCAGAAAGGAAACTCGCCCCTCTTCATTAGTCATCATTCTTTCCTGGACCCTGGACATACAGCATGGAGTGGACCACAGACTAGGTCCCTGCTCCAGGAGCGTTCATGAGCAGTGGAAGGAGACAAGTAATAACCAAGTCAGATAAAATAAAGATGAGATTGGGACTTACCTGCTGGCCCAGCATTAAGGGGAATCTGGATTTGATCCCTGGTCAGAGAACTAGATCCCACGTGCTGCAACTCAGTATCTGGCATGCCACAACAGAGAGGCCAAGTGCCACAATGAACACTCAGGGCAGCTAAATACGTAAATAAGTTCAGTCATTTCCAAGACTCACAGGAAGTGCTCTACAGAAAACAGAAGGTAGGTGCTGCTTTTACCAAAGGCTCAGCCTCTGTACACCGGTGCCCAGTCAAACCCTGGAGACAGAGCCTGGGTGGAGTAGAGCTGCTCCATCAGTGTCTGACTCTGCAATGCCACGGACTGAAGCCCGCCAGACTCCTCTAGCCATGGGATTCTCCAGGCCAGAATACTGGCAGCGGTTGCCATGCCTTCCTCCAAGGGATCTTCTCGACACAGAGATGGAATCCACACCTCCTCCATCGGCAGGCGGGTTCTTTACCAGTAGCTCCACCTGAGTCAGGAGATCCCCTGGAAAAGGAAACAAATGGCATTCCACTCTAGTGTCCTTGCTTGGGAAATCCCGTGAACAGAGGAGACTGGCAGACTACAGTCCAGTCAGACATGACTTAGTGACTGAGCACTTGGCTCTGCACATTGAAACCTGGAAGATTCCCTGGGGTTTGAGTTTGGGGAAAATCGGGGCAGGGGGAGGAGATAAGTCAGGGAGCCTGACAGCTTAGCTACTTTGGACAACCATTTGGCAGTGTGGATCAGATCTATACTCATGGGCCTTCCTCAGTGGCTCAGTTGGTAAAGAATCCGCAATCCCTGGTCTGGGAAGATTCCATGTGCCATGGAGCAACTAAGTCCGTCCATCACAACTACTGAGACCACATGCTATGACTGCTGAAGCCCACTTGCCCTGGAACCTGGGCTCCACAACCAGAGGAGCCACTACAGTGAGACGCCCGCACACCGCAACTAGAGTAGCTCCCGCTCACTGCAGCTAGAGAAAGCCCAAACAGAGCAACGAAGACCCAGCACAGCCAAAAATTAGTTAACTAATTAATTTAATTAAATTAAAGAATACGAGTGCTTATATACAGGAAAAGACTCATAGGAACTGTGCTCATAATAGCTCCAAAGTGGAAACAACCCAAGTGTCCATTTTTGAGAGCTGGGTCAAGAAATGTTGGTATGTGGGACTTCCCTGGTGGTCCAGCGCTTAAGGCTCTTCACACGAAATTCAGGGACCTAGGTTCAATCCCTGGTTAAGGAACTACGATCCTGGATGCTCCAACTAAAAAAGATTCTGCATGCCACAGCAAAGACGCTGAGAGCCACAATTAAGACCTGGTCAGCAAAAAAAAAAAAGAAGTGGTAATGTAATAAACAAGGTCCTACTGTATAGCACAGAGAACTATATTCAATATCCTATGATAAACTACAATGAAAAGAATATATATATACATGTATATTAAAAAGAGTGTAGGGATGTTCAAGGAGGTCCAGTGGTTAAGACTGTATGCTTCCACTGCAGGGGGCACAGGTCTGATCCCTGCTGGGAAAACTAAGATTCCACATGCCACACAGTGACCAAAAAAAGAAAAAGGGAAAAATGTATATGTAGGCATAACTGAATCACTTTGCTGTACAGCAGTAATTAATACAACATTGCAAATCAAGTATATTTCAAACAATCACAATTCTCAGGTCATTGTATCAGAAGAACAAGAATGCATGTGAATTCTTGTAACCTGTATTTTGACTTAGGCTCATACAGTGCATTGAGAAAGACTTCTTTAGATAATTTGTGAACTTAATACACGTAAATTAGTAAAACTGAATGGTTTTTAACATGTTAAAAAAAAAACAAACAGTGATATGTTTACACAATGGAATATTATGCAGCAAGGAAAAAGGTATCTGCCTGCTGCATGCAACCTGTTCTGCATCCCAGGGACACAGCATGGAATGGATGAATCTGGCTGGGAGAGAACAAACTGTAGGACTTCACTTAGGGAGAGTACAAAATTGTACCAAACTAATCAGTGGTGATGAAAGTCAACCACTGGTGACCTCTGGGAGGGGAGAAACTGGGACAGGGCAAGAGGGAGCTCCTGGGGAGAGGAGGGCCGAGGATGAGGCTGGCAGTGGGTCACAGGGAGCTTGTATATATTTGTGTGCTATTTTTAAGGACTATTTCTTTCTTTCCTTTTTTTTTTTTCTTTTTTTTTGGCCATGTAGCGTGCTGGTTAGTTCCCCAACCAGGGATCAAACCTGTGTCCTCTGCAGTGGAATCTTGGAGTCCTAACCACTGGACCTCCAGAGAATTCCCAGTATATCTTTTTTAAAAAAAAACATGATTTCTGGGTGTGTCCATGCAGGGGTTCCCCGATGAGGCAGTCCTTTGAATTGACGGGCTCCCTAAAGCAGATGGCCTTAAGTGGGCATCAACCCACATGTTGTTGACCTGAATGCAAAGCTAAGGAAAGTGGAATCTGTCCCCTCTGCCGGATGGCTGGCAGGACCACCCATCACTTCCTGTCCTTTGTCTTACAGCATCAGCTCCCCTGGGTGTCCAGTTCGCAGATCCAGATGGAGGGAATTCTCAGTATCCATCATCCTGATTATACATCTCTTTCTGGGCAGCAGTGTATCTACATTTATATCCTCATCTATCCTATTGGCTCTGTTTCTCTGGAGAACCCCCATCCCAGCTCCCAGGCTGGTTCTCCTGCACCGTTTTGCTCTGAAACCCAACTATTGAGACGGGATAGCCAAGCAGTGGGTGCTGGGTCTGGCTGTGTCCAAGGAGAGAGTGGGGCTGGGTTCCTGGGAGGGGTCTTCCTCAGAAAAGTCCCATGCATGCTCCCCACCCCGCTCCCCAACCACAATCAGCTGGGTAAGCAGCGCTATTTTCAGATGTCCCCCCCCCCACTTCCTTCCTTGACTCTTAGAAGCCCACTTCCTGACTGGGTCTCATTCTCTCCCACTTGGGGTGGTGCACCAAAAAATGTGTCCATGAGGGTGTTTCTCCACCAACTCCTAGACCCTGACCATGTGTGGGTCTTCCCCAAACCACGATGGGGCACACAACATAGAGATCCCAGCACAGAATGTAAGTGCAGATGCCCTTGGTCAAATCCTAAGAATTTCAAGACACAAGCAAATCCCTCCTGAGCTGGGGACACCAGATGACTGCAGGAGTCTCAGGCCAGGATGCTGGCACTGACCTAACCACCTGCAGACCTCTCCCTACCTCTTGGTTTCATCATGTTATATTTAATTGTGGTAAAATACACATTCATAAATTTGCCATCTTAACCATATTTTAAGTGCATAGCTCAATGGCGCTAAGTACATTCATATTGTCCTGCAACCATCTCCAGAACTTTCTTATCTTCCCAAACTGAAGCTCTGCCCACATGAAACACTGACTCCCCCTCCCCTCCCCCAGCCTCTGGCCCCACCATCCACTTCCTGCCTCTGTGGATCTGACTCCTCTAGGGACCTCCTGTGAGTGGAATCAGACAGTGTGTGTCCTTCCGTGTCTGGCTTCTCTCACTGAGCATCACGTCCTCAGAGTTCAGCCAAGGTGTAAATGTCAGAGTCTCCTACCACATTCCACTGTGTGGATGGACCACATTTTTTCATCCATCAAGCCACTCATGCAGCTCCTATCTTTGGCTGTTAAAAATCATGCTGCTGTGAACACTCTTCTACAGTATCTGAGTCCTGGCTTTCAATTCTTTCAGGTCTGAACTTGAGAAACACAAGCATGAATTATTTTTTGGCCTCACTGCATGTCATGTAGGATCTTAGTTTCCCAACCAGGGATTGAATCCGTGTTCACTGCATTAGGCATATAGTTTTTATTTTAGCTTCTCACCAATCCTAACAGTGAAACACTCCCTTGGCCGAGCAAAACCAATGCAAACTCAGAAGACACATCAAAGCATGAGGAAGAGAAACAAAAAAAATCTCCCGCAACCTCCTCTGCCAGCATCCTCCCCGTTCCCAGGGTGGCGTGTTTTTCTCCAAGTGGCACCTGGGGTTGCGTTGTTTCTTGGAGGAAGCAGCGTGAATCTTCTCCTTAGAATCCTCTGCTTCCAGAAAACCTCCCTGCAATCCCCACCTACAAGTGGAAAATGCCCCAGGTACTGTTTTAGTCCTGCCCATAGAGGACAATCCTAAAGGGTTGATATCCTTCCGACTCTGAAAATTCATTGGAAGGACTGATGCTGAAGCTGAAGCTCCAATACTTTGGCCACCTGATGTGAGGTGCCAACTCGTTGGAAAAGACCCTGATGCTGGGAAAGATTGAAGGCAGGAGGAGAAGGGGGCGACAGAGGATGAGATGGTTGGATGGCGTTATCGGCTCAATGGACATGAGTTTGAGCAAACTCTGGGAGATAGTGAAAGACAGGGGAGACTGGCATGCTGCAGTCCATGGGGTTTCGGACATGACTTAGCAACTGAATAACAACACATCGGAAACAACCTACTTGTCCAGCAGGAGGGGACTGAATACACAGCAAGGGGGCCAGCCCTGGGGTTGCATGATAGGATTGCAAGATGGGCCGAGGGGGAAGAAGTGACCATCTGGGCAGTATTGCTAAAAGCTGCTGTGTGTATCACTAATAATAATAGGGAATAATGACTTAAAAAAAAATAGGGACTTCCTTGGGGGGTCCAGTGGTTAGGACTCTACGCTTGCACTGCAGGGGAGAGGTGGGTTTGATTTCTGGTTGAGGAACTAAGATCCTGCACGCTGAGGGAAGCAGCCAAAACATAAAAAAATAAAATAATAAAAGGGACAGTCTCTTTACACCTGCTCATAGGTGGACGCAGATGCCAGGTTTCTTAACCCTGAATCAGTTGCAGCTTAGAATAGTGGCCGCCTTGAGAGATGGGGTCGTGTTTCCTGGGGAACGAGATGGGGGCAGAGACGTTTTCTGCACAACCGTATTTATTGACCCTTTGAATTTTGAACCATATAAATATTATTTCCCATAAAAATATAAATCAAAGTAAAGCTGTTAAAAAAAAAAAAAAAAGACCAGTGACTTTGCAATGGTTGGCATACCTCAATGTGCTTAGTTGTTCCATAGTGTCTGACTCTTTGTCACCTTATGGACTGTAGCCCTCCAGGCTCCTTGGTCCATGGGGATTCTCCACGCAAGAAAACTTTTTTTCATCAAGCATCGACTGTAATCATTTTTTTAAGAAAATCTTTTGGCTGAACCACATAGCATGTAGGATCTTAGTTCCCAGACCTGGATTTGAACCTGTGTCCCCTGCATTGGAAGCATAGAGTCTTAACCACTGGATGACCAGGGAAGTCCCCAAACATAATCTTTTTATTTAATTTCCTCTCTTCTCTTTGAGGATATTTTTCTGTTTTCACTATTGTAAATAATGCAAGGATGAAGATCTATGGACAGAACTTGCAGTGTTCATCGGATGATTAACTTTGCTTCTTAAAAGAACTCCTTTCCTCCCTCCCACCTCCCCTCTCTAAGCATTTACTGAGCACCAACTGAATGCTGAGCCACAAACTGGGCACAAGAGATACACAAGAGACCAAAAAGACACCAGCGCAGATGCTTTTTGTCTTGGAGTTCAGTGGCTAGACTGAAACTTCTAGAACTTTCCAAGTGACAGACTTGTTCTCCACCTGTGCCTTCCACAGTGGGAGCCCCCAGGGCCACATGGCTCTTGAGCACTTGAAAGGAGCCCATTGCAACTGAAGAAGTCCAATTTAAATTGTATTTACTTTTCATCCATTTATTTAAGTTTAAATAGCAGCTCAGAGCTGATGGCCTCCATACTGGATAGTGTGTGTGCTGTTGCTTCCGTCATGTCTGACTCCTTGCGACCCTAAAGACTATAGACCTCCAGGCTCTTCTGTCCATGGGATTCTCCAGGCAAGAATACTGGAGTGGGTTGCCATTTCCTTCTTCAGTGGATCTTTCCAACCCAGGGATTGAACCTGTGGTTCTTATGTCTCCTGCATTGGCAGGAGGATTCTTTACCACTATCGCCACCTGGGAAGCTCCTATTGAATAGCACCTGACTGGACCATGGATCGATCGCAGAGACAGACATCAGTGAGCCCTGGCTTGAAGCATGGTCTTAGTTCCCTGCCCAGGAACTGAATCTGGGTAGCCTGGATGAAAATCAGAAATCCTGGCCACTACTAGTCCACCAGGGGCCTCAGGCTTAAAGCAGAGTTCCTCCTGGCTGTTTATCCCATTGAAAAATGCATTTCTCAAGGAGGCCAAAATCTGTAGAAACACTACAAAGCTAATTATTATAGACACAACACAATAAGCTGGAGAGCACACAGAGAAACAATCTGTTTAGGTGAAGGACTTCCCTGTAGTTCAGGGGCTAAGCCTCTGGGCTCCCAATGCAAGGGGCCTGGGTGCAATCCCTGGTTAGGGAACTAGATCCCACATGCTGCAACTATGATTCTGGCACAGCCAAATAAATGAATAAATATTTTTAAAGAGCTTCCAAACATTAAAAAAAAAAAGACTGAAGCAAGGTAGAGATCCCCCTACACCCGGAAAAGGGTACGAGCATCTTCCCTAGTAAGGCAGAGTGCAGTGAAGAGACGACTAAATCATTTACATACGGTAGTTCTTCAGGGTCTTTGTTTACCTTTGACCAATTACCTGGTTTATTTTTCCACACCTCACCCACCCTAGGACCCTCCCCAACAAGGCACAATTTTTTTCCAAGATGGATTCCAGCCTAGAGGCCTACGGGGAGGCTTGAGATCCCCTATTATGGGGTGGCAGCCCTTCCTCTTTAACACCCAAGGAGCTTTTCTGTACATGTGCAGTGTCTCCTTTGTCCCCAGGATGGAAAACATGTAACCTCTTGATCTTTTACTCAAACAGGATTGCTTTTAAGACGATTGATTCCTGAGACTTCCCTGGTGGTCCAATGGTTAAGATTCTACACTCCCAATGCAGGGGGCCTGGGTTCAATCCCTGGTCCAGGAACTTGATCCAACATGCCACAACTAAGAGATCCCACATGCTGCAACTAAGACCCGGAGTAACCAAATAAATAAATAAATATTTAAGAGATAAAAAAAGCCAACACTGGACAGCCACATCTAAGATAATGAAATAAGGTTACTCTTTAATTCCATACACAAAAATAAGCTCAAAATAGATTGAAGACCTACATGTGAGACCAGACATTTCAAAACTCCTAGAGGAAAACAGGCAGAACACTTTCTGACATAAACCACAGCAACATCTTTTTTGATCCATCTCTCAGAACAATGGAAAGAAAACCAAAAATAAACAAATGGGACCTACGTAAACTCAAAAGCTTTTGCACAGCCAAGGAAACAATAAACAAAATGAAAAGGCAACCCACAGATTGGGAGAAAATATTTGCAAATGATGTGACCAATAAGGAATTAGTCTCCAAAATTTACAAACAGCTTATGACACTTAACAGCATCAAAACAAACAACCCACTCAAAAAATGGGCAGAGGACCTGAATACACATTTCTCCAAAGAGAATATAAAGATGGCCAACAGGCACATGAAAAGATGTTCAACATTGCTAATTATTAGAGATAGCAAATCAAAACTCCAATGGGATATCATTTTACACTGGTTAGAATGGCTAGCATAGCAGGTGTGGCTCCCCTCCCTTCCTCCCAGTCCCACGGTTTTCATTTCAGGATCTCAGGGACAACCTTGGAGCCTCTTGTTCTGAATCACTAGGAAATTCATGCAGAGTCTGTAGGGAGTTCATAAATAAGCGCCCCCCCCCAAAAAAAAAAGAATGGCTAGCATAAAAAAAAAACACACACAAACACAAATACTGGAGAGGATGTGGAGAGAAAGGAGCCCCCCTACACTGTTGGTGGGAATGTAATCTGATAGAGCCACTATGGAGAACAGTGTGGATGTTCCTTAAAAAGCTAAAAATAGAGCTATCACATGACCCTGAAATCCCATTCCTGGCCTATACCTGGACAAAAACATGATCTGAAAGGATACAGGTACCCCTATGTTCACTGCAACACTGTTTAAAATAGCCAGGACATAGGAGCAACCTAAATGTCCATCAACAGAGGAATGGATAAAGATGTGGTACATATATACAATGGAATATTACTCAACCATTAAAAAGAATGAAATAATGTCATTTGCAGCAACAAAGATGGACTTAGAGAGTGTCATATGAGTGAAGTAAGACAGAAGGAGAAACATTGTATGACATCCCTTATATGCGGGATCTCAAAAGCAATGGTACAAATGAACTCACAAAACAGAAACAGACTCCCAGACTTAGAAAAGGCACTTATGGTTGCCTGGTGGAGGGGGGTGCATACGTGCTCAGTTGTGTCTGGCTCTTTGCGACACTATGGACTATAGCCTACCAGGCTCCTTGCCTGGGATTGGAATGGTTTGCCATGCCCTTCTCCAGTGGATCTTCCTGACCCAGGGATTGAACCCACATCTCTTAGGTCTCCTGCATTGACAGATGGGTTCTTTACCACTGGTACCACCTGGGGGAGAATGGATATATAACTGTGTATGGCTGAGTCTCTTCACTGTTCACCTGAAACTAACATGACATTGTTAACTGACTACACTCCAATACAAAATAATATTTTAAAGTTTTGGGGAAAAAAAGACAAGATCATTAATTCCTGTGGTCACATTATTTTCCCAACAGGCTGAGGTCTGTGCCAGTGGCAACCAAAAGTTTCCAGAGCCTCCCTCCATCCTCCTGAAAGCCTTCCTCTTGGCTGGGAGTTATCCTCCTCCCATGTATCTATTGACTCCTCAGAAAGCATGGGGGACAACTGGGGACATAGTGGACAAGAGTCCGGCTCCCTGCCCTGGGGGGAGCTTGGAGCTCATGGAATATGGGGAGGATAGATGACAAACAAACAAACAACTCAGTAAAATGATGGCAAGTTTTATATTAGAAAAATAAATAGGGTGTGGTAGGGACTTTGGCCCAGGGAGGTCAGCGAGGGCTTCCTAAGGAGGTGATATTTGTGCAGGTGCCTGAGGAGGAGGAGGAGCCAGTCGTGTGTCTATCTGGAGGCATTCTAGGCAGGAGACATTGCTTGTCCAACAGCCCTGAGGTAGGGACAAATTTGGATCATAGAAAAAGCAAGATAATTCCAGAAAAAATTTACTTCTGCTTCATTGACTATGCTATAGCTTTTGACTGTGTGGATCAAAAAAACTGTGGAAAATTCTTAAAGAGATGGGACTAGCAGATCACCTTACCTGCCTCCTGAGAAACTTGTATGCCAGTCACGAAGCAACAGTTAGAATTGGACATGGAACAATGGACTTGTTCCAAATTAGGAAAGGACTACATCAAGGCTGTATATTGTCATCCTGCTTATTTAACTTATATGCAGAGTACATCATTCAAGATGCTGGGCTGGATGAAGCACAGCTGGAATCAAGGGACAGCACCCTAGAGCACACAGCTGAGGGAGGGGGCAGCTAGGTCCCAGGCAGGGGATCAGAGAGAACCAGCTGGAACCCACCTTTGGACAGTGTCCAGTCCTGATCCTGAGTTCTCCCAGTAGCTGACCCCGGGGAATGGGGCCTTGGGGGAGGACTCTCCTCTTTTACCTTCATTAAGAGGCTCTTTAGATCCTCTTCACTTTCTGCCATAAGGGTGGTATTATCTGCATATTTGAGGTTATCGATATTTCTCCTGGCAATCTTGATTCCAGCTTGTGCTTCATCCAGTTTTAAGAAAAGACTGACTTAAAACCAATTTTCAAAAAACTGAGATCATGGCATCCGGTCCCATCATTTCATGGCAAATAGATGGGGGAAATCATGGAAACAGTGACAGATTTTATTTTCTTGGGCTCCAAAATCACTGTGGACAGTGACTGCAGCCATGAAATTAAAAGACGCTTGTTTCTTGGAAGAAAAGCTATGACAAACCTAGACAGCATATTAAAAAGCAGAGACATTATTTTGCCAAAAAAGGTCTGTGTAGTGAAAGCTATGGTTTTTCCAGTAGTTGTGTATGGATGTGAGAGCTGGCCATAAAGAAGGCTGAGCACCGAAGAACTGACGCTTTCAAACTGCGGTGTTGGAGAAGACTCTTCAGTGTCCCTTGGACTGAAAGAAGATCAAACCAGTCAATCCTAAAGGAAATCAATCCTAGATATTCACTGGAAGGAGTGATGCTGAAGCTGAAGCTCCAATACTTTGGTCACCTAATGCAAAGAAGTGACTTATTGGAAAAGACCCTGATGCTGGGAAAGATTGAAGGCAAGAGGAGAAGGGGATGACAGAGGACGGGATGGTTGTATGGCATCACTGACTCGATGGACATGAGTTTGAGCAAGCTCCGGGAGATGGTGAAGGACAGGGAAGACTGGAGTGCTGCAGTCCATGGGGTCGCAAAAAGTTGGACACAATGGAGTGACTGAACAACCAGGGACAAACTTCTCAAGGGTAGCTTGGCTGGGGCAGAGAGAGCAAGGGCAAAGAGGTGGGGAAAATGGGCCAGTAGGTGCTGGGCAACACCAAGCAGGTGCTTTGGGAAGGGAAGGTATTGGGACTGACCTTCCAAATTTGTCCCTACCTCAGAGACCTTGGGGAATTTACAGCAGTGCCTTCATCTTTTCTGGGTGCCTTCTGGTGGGTGGGGGAACTCCGCAGGGGTGGGGCAGGCCCCATTTGGGTCGGGACTAAGCCTATCCCCTCCTCCTGGCCACCCCCTCACACACACAGATGTTCCCTTTGGGGCATTTCAGTCCTGGAGAAGCTGGGCTTTCAGGTGTTGCAGCAGCTCTGGCCCTTTCTAGCCCAGGGGAGGAGGGGAAGATGGGGCCAGAGGGTGGGGGAGTGTGGAGGAAGGCTGTGGACAGGCCTCTTCCTGTTCTGGCACAAGGAAATGGAAGGAGCCTGGCTTAGGTGTGACATTTGGAGCTCAGGAGGACAGCTGATGCCGGGAGCCTTGAGGGGACAGCTGAGGCAGGGGCGTCTCCAGGCACCCAGGGACAGCCCCCTGGAGCAAACAACTGAGGGAGAGTCAGCTAGGGCCTGGGCAGGGGGTCAGAGGGAACCAGCTGGAAACCACCTCTGGAGAGTGTCCAATCCTGAGCCTGAGTCCTCTCCGGGCAGCTGACCCCAGGGAATGGGGCCTTGGGGAAGGACTGGCCAGGGAGGCTTATCTCTGCATATGAAGCTGAAAGTTAGATTCTCTGGGGGAGGAGAGGGAGCTGGGGCTGCCTGCAGTGGGTGGGGCGGATGTTGAGCTGCGATAGGCTGGCCTGCCCAAGGCCGAGGCTGTCCCACTAACTCACTGTGCCACTTTGGCTAGGCACTGTCAGCCTCTGCAGTTTTTCTGTCTTCCTCCCAATCACTCCTCAGAAAGGCCTGCCCTGACCGCCCGGGTCACCTTTAGCCACACTGCCACTTTGTTTCCAAGCCTCATTCTTGTCCATCTGCTTTGCCTTCAGCTGTGTCACCAGCCGCCGCCTCCCTGCCCGCAGGGTGAGATGAGTGGGAGAGAATCGGAAACCCTAATATTTTAATACTCAATGAAAACGCCTAACGTGCTTGTGTGCTCAGTCGCCTAGGACTCTGCCACCGCATGGACTGTAGCGCCAGGCTCTTCCATCCATGGGATTCTCTAGGCCAGAATACTGCAGCGGGTTGCTATTTCCTCCTCTAAGGGAATCTTCCCGACTCAGGGATCAAACCTACATTGCAGGCGGATTCTTTACCACTGAGCCACCAAGGAACCGGTGGTGGGGGTGGGGGTGGTTGGTTGGGGGTTGGGGGCCGTGGGGAGGGGAGCCTAAAGTGATGCAAAAGGACCCATGATGAACAACACATAAAGATTTGAAATAAAGGCTGAATCATCCCAGCCAGGGGCCTGCTGCTGCTGCTGCTGCTGCTAAGTCACTTCAGTCGTGTCCGACTCTGTGCGATCCCATAGACAGCAGCCCACCAGGCTTCCCCGTTCCTGGGATTCTCCAGGCAAGAGTACTGGAGTGGGGTGCCATTGCTTTCTCCAATGCATGAAGGTGAAAAGTGAAAGTGAACTCACTTGGTCCCAAAACTTTGTTTTTTTAGTGGTGCATTAAAATAGTTCTTATGTTGACCACCGAGGTTTTTGTTCTGTGCTAAATCGCTTCAGTCGTGTCCGACTCTGTGCGACCCTATGGACTGCAGCACGCCAGACTCCTCCGTCCATGGGTCCTCCGGGTAAGAATACTGGAGTGGGTTGCCATGCCTTCCTCCAGGGGATCTTTCAGACCCCAGAGATCGAACTCTAGTCTCTTACATCTCCTGCATTGGCAGGCAGGTTCTTCACCACTAGCTCCACCTGGGAAGCCCTACTGAGTTTTTTGGCACCCTGTAAATTTTGATGCCAGAAGAGTTCCTCACTAGAGTCCTAGCCCTGGAATGAGAGAAAGATTAAGCGAACGGTTATGAGGCTCCACTCCCAGAAACCTTGATTGGAACCTGAAGCTCGGCCCCTGCCCACCAATCGCCCCGCCCACCACGAATTCCCCGCCCACCACGAAAGTTAACCCCGCCCCCGGACGCTAGCCGCGCCCGCTCCCGGTCCTTGCCCCCGGCCCCTTCGGCTCCCCACGCACACCTGCACGTCACTTCCGGGGCGGCCGCGGGAGTGAGGCTCACTTCCGCCCGCGGGGGAGCGGCGGCGGTGGCGGCGCAGGAGACCAGTCCGGGGCGCCGAGGGATTGACGGGCGGGCGGCCGGGAGCCATGGAGCGCGGCCCCGGGGCCGGGGGGCGTAGGCCGCGGCGGTGAGTGTGAAGCAGGTGCTGGCGTGGCGGCTCTGAGTGCCTCCCGCTGTCTCTGCCTCCCGCGGCCGTTTGGAGAGCCGGGCCGGGCCGCGAGGCTGGGGCAATCCGGCCGGACGTCCCTGAGACCCCGCACTCCCGGGGCGGCCGCGGTCCCGGGTGGAGGACCACTGATCAGGGCCCGGGACCGCGGAACAGCGTCTCCGACTCTGGCAGAGCTCCGTCCGCAGTCCATTCAGTCCTCCGACGTGGGATATGCGCTCACCCTCCCGGGGACGCGGCCCCGCCTTCGTGGAGTGCGCTGTCCGAGCAGCGGACTCTGACCCCCGGCCCCGAACAGATGCCCCAGCCTGACACCCTCTCCCGCCACAGCAGCCGGAGCCGAGCCTTGCTTCCTAAACGTTTCCAAGACACCTTTGCCCTTTCGCAGGCGTCCTGCGTCCGGCGTCCGGCTTGGACACCTGGGCAGGCTTCCCAGCCTCTGTTCCAGTCCCATCTGCAGGCTGCTATCAGGGCACCATCCACAGGCCCTAACCCATGGGCTCCACCCCAGACCCCCACTCCTTAAGCTCCCCGTTTCCCCCAGGATGAATTTCCCTCAAATTCTACAGCAGGATTCATGGGCAAGGCCTGACCCAGCTCTCTCCAGGACCCCTCTGCTCACTGTTGCTCCCAGTGTCTGTCTAGTCCAGGACCCCTAGTTCCTGGAACCCTCTATCACCTCTGGGGTTTGACTATCCTCTCCCCACTGTCCTGGTCGCTGTCACCAGGCACTTTGCAGGCGCCTTTCAGACTGACTGGGAGAGGTGCGGTCACAGTTGTCCATATTTAGGTCGTCTTGGAGAATTGTAACTGCCTGGCTCCTTGTTGATCCTCATGATACCAGCAGCCCACACTGGCCCTGGCAGCGGGGTGCCGGATATGTGCTTGTGGACAGAATCACTGGGCTCTGAGTGCTGGGAGTGCCTGCCCAGTGACTGAGGCATCTAGGTGTGCTCTGCAGTTTGAGAGCCGGCACTCTCATTGATATCTGGCACCCTCATTGATATCCGTGTAAGACTGTGGGAGGTCCCAGGTCTGGGAGGGCTGAGAAGAGACTGTACCCGCTCTCTGTCAGGCATGGCAGACTGCAGAGACCCCCTTTCCCCCGGGTCCTTTGTCTGTTCATTCAGCCATTGTTGATTGAGTGAGAACTGGTGGTGGTCCTGCCCTCATGGAGTTTCTCTTTGGTTGGAGGTGGGGGGGGGCGGGTCGGTGAAAGCTGAATTTATACATACAAGCTGTGGAGTCAGATCTGGAGCCTAGAGCCTCTGGGGAAGGGACTAATCTGTTTGGAAGGGCGCTGGGAGATGTGAAGGGTGGATGGGACAAGGAGCCCAGGCTGTGCGATTAGGGGAACTGATGGGGCTGCAACTCTGAGGCAGGAGAGGACAGTATGGTTCATCTGGGGAAAGTGGGTTAGTGATGAGCAAGGGAGGCTGGAGAGGTCGGCCACAGCAGACAGTGGTGAGGGATTTGATCTCCATCATAAAAATAGTGGGACCCCTGGAACACCCCAGTGGCTGGTAGATTTGTGTTGTGAAAATATCTTTTGGCTGGAGAGGGTAGAACGGCGTGGAACAGGGTGGCGGTGGTCAACGGTAGCGGGGAACCAGCGAAGAAGACTGTGTGTGCCCCAGGTGGTGGTGGGAGGGAGAGAGGCAGTCAGCAAGCCCTGTGATGGGCCGGTCTTGAGGGTGCAGGGAGGTGTCAAGGATGGCATCCTTGTTTCTGGCTTGGTCAGCGGGCCCTTGTCCATCTTGGGGTGCCTGTTCATCCTCAGGTCTCCAGGGGCCTCCTACCTGCCCACTGGCTCTCAGCCAGGCCTCCCTCTCAAAACCAGCCTCGCCTTGCTGCCCAAACTCCAGACCTGCCATGCCATCAAAGCACCAATGGAATGTCAACCTGTTGGGGCCTGGAATCTCTGAGAATATGTTGGAGCAGCCTCAGTTTGATTGACACTCTAGGGGGTGTGTCCTGGGCATGGTGGGGTGTTGAGCAGCATCCCTGGGTTCCACCCACTCAGTTCCAATAGTAACCCCCCCAAGTCATGACAACCATAGATGTCTCTCCAGTGGTTGGCCCATGTCCCCAGAGGATAAATTTGCCTTTGTCTGAGAACCAATGTGATAGACTCTCCCTTCTGAACATACTTGCATGTAACACAAGTATCCCACCTGGGAGTCTGGGGGGGTCCTGGAGGCCGTCTGTGTCCCTGCCTCCCTCTCCCACACCCCTCCATGTGCCCCTGATCCAAGTGACTGTGAGATGTAGCTTTCTGCGGCCCCTAGTCTCAGATCACAGGTCTGTAGGGGGCAGGTGTGTTTCTGGGCCTTGGACTGCACCAACCTGCTCTGCATCCATGTGGCCCGGGCCCAGCGATTTTCAAATGCTGTGGCCGGGAAACGGAATAGGCTCAGGTGCTCTGCTGCCAACAGTGAGCTGTGAACATGTGTCCCTTCCTCGTTCCAGGCTGTAAGGACAACGTAGTAAGTGAGTAGGTTTTTCTCAGACCTCTGTATTTTCTTCCAGCCTCTCTGTTGGCAGCTCTGTGCATATTGAGTGTAGCTGCTTTAGCAGCTCAGCTGTAGTCTGCTCGAGATCGTGTTCAGGACATTCTGTGCCTGTCCTGAGTCCTGCCTGTCCCATCTCTTTCCCCTCATTTCGTTTACTCTCTTTGTGACCTGTGTGGTGTCTGTACTGATGGAAGTGTAAACTGAGGCCCAGAGAGGCTAAGTGACTTCCCCGAGGCCACAGACCCCTAAGTTGGCGGAGCAGGTGAAGGTGCCCCAGGCTCCTGTGGACCCCAACCCCCACTGGGGCCTGGCCCCAAGCACAGGAGAGAGCCATTGTCCCGGCTCCTTGGGCCTTCCCAGCCTGGAGATGTATCCTGCTTTTGTTCCCAGAGCCTTTGTTTGTTGTATTTCCTCTGCCTGGACTCCTGTCTCCGGACATCGCAGGCCCTGGGAGCATGCTCGCGGGTCCCTGTGGTCAGCAGTCGGTCCTTCCTCGGCTGAGCTGTGTCACCTGGGGGTGGCAGATGGGAGGGGGTGGAGAGTCTGGGCCAGCTATGTGGACAGAGGTCTGGGGGTACTGGTCTCCCTGGACCTGGGGCAGGGGCAGTATTGGGGAGAGTTGGGTAGCCAGGGTGTTGATCACCCAGCACAGCCTGCAGGCGGAGGCTGGACTGATGAATGGGGTTAAATGGCAAGAGTCACCTGCAGGCTGAGGAAGTGTGGTAGCAGGCAGGGGGCTGGTTGCGTCCCACTAGGGTCACTTGGGAGGCCTTGGTGCCCCAGGGAGGGCAGGCCAGGCCAATGGGCAGTGAGTGGAGCTGTGGAGATTGGGCGGAGGGGAAAGCCCAGGGCTTGGGACCCGTGGGAGCCCCAGGAGAACCCCACATCATGCTGTCCCCCTACAGGCTTTCCCTCTGTGCCACACGGACACGCGAGGCTGCGAGGCTCCTGAGGGCTCAGCTTGGACCGCGATGGGGCTGTGCCACGGCCTCCTAACGGGGCTTTTGTCTGGGGCAGTGGCCGGGGGTCGCCCTGTCCCCTGCCTGTGTCTCCGAGCACCCCCAGCCCTCCCCTGCCGGGTGAGGCCCGCCCCGGCACCCGGCCCCCGCCATGAACGGCCTGTCAGTGACCGAGCTTTGCTGCCTCTTCTGTTGCCCGCCCTGCCCCGGCCGCATTGCCGCTAAGCTCGCCTTCCTGCCTCCGGAGCCCACCTACTCGCTGGTGCCTGAGCCTGAGCCCGGGCCTGGTGGGGCCGGGGCTGCCCCCTCAGGGAACCTGCGGGCCTTGGCTGGCACCCCTGGGCGCTGGAAACTCCATCTGATGGAGCGCGCCGACTTCCAGTACAGCCAGCGCGAGCTGGACACCATCGAGGTCTTCTTGACCAAGAGCAGTCGGGGCAACCGCATCTCCTGCATGTACGTGCGCTGTGTGCCTGGTGCCAGGTGAGCCGCGCAGACACGACCCCTGTGGTGGAGGGGCCAGCTGGGATGGGGGCCCCAGATATGCTCTGTTCTCAGCCTCTCATTGTGGCGCATGGAGACCACCAGAGGGCCAGAGCCAGTGAAAGCCCATTTGGGTGGGCGGGTGTCCCGGAGATTCTTCTTGCCAAGGAGCAGCAGATGAGATCTGCCCACGGCCACCGAGAAACTGCTTGGGGTCCTTCCACGTGCAGCCTTTTGGGGGCCCTCTCTGGGAGCCTCCTGCCTTTGGGTCTCAGTGTTCACATGCCCTGGGTCAGTTTCCTGGGCCCTGAGTGCCCAGTGAGGCCTCGGCACCTGCTTTCGGGTGGTCGCCCTGAGACCAGGCTGGCAATTGGGGCCAGGTCTGACTCCCTGAGCCCCAGGGTGGCACAGAGGTGGGGCCTTCCAACTGCTTCTGCCTGCAGAGGAGGCCAGGTCCAAAGGGCAGGCTTTTACCTCTTGGCTGGGCTGAGCCAGGGCCCAGTGGTGCTGGAGGAAGAAGATTCTAGGAGCCTGTCAACCAGGATCCAGACTGGTCAGACTGCCTGGAAGGGCCGCGTGGGACCCTGGGCAGAGATTAGGGCCCTGGTCCTTTCCCGTGGAGAGGGAAGAGCCGCCCCGCAGTGAACAGGATGTGGCCCTCCTCCCTGTGGTCGGAGCCCCGCAGTCTCATCCTCCAGGAAGGTTCAGAGCATCAGGGAGATGAACCACCGTCTTTAAGCTCTCAGAGTCTCTCCATCAAGAATGATTCCGGGGGGAGGCAGCTGCCACCCAGGGCCATCGATGTGAAGGTCACTGTGGCTTCTCGGGCTCACACTGGGTGGTCCCTTGGATGATGGGAGCCTGAGGCTTCACTGTCTATTCTGGCCTAAGTCCCAGTGAGTAGAACCAATCCTCTGTTCCTTTTGTAAGGGCGCCAGCCCCCTCCTTCCATCACCCTCTAACTTGTGCTTCCTCGCCTCACCAGGTACACAGTTCTCTTCTCACACGGCAACGCAGTGGACCTGGGCCAGATGAGCAGCTTCTACATCGGCTTAGGCACACGCATCAACTGCAACATCTTCTCCTACGACTACTCTGGTTACGGCGTGAGCTCCGGCAAACCCTCCGAGAAGAACCTGTATGCTGACATTGACGCTGCCTGGCAGGCCCTGCGCACCAGGTGAGCCCAGGCTGCAAAGGGGGGCAGGGGTGCGCGTCTCCTCCCAGGTGACTGGACCCTGTGGGAAGAAGCCCAGGTGGGGGGCTGCAGGGTGAAGCCTGACCCGAGTTCTGTCTCCTTGGTGTGCAGGGAGGCTGGATGGGGCCCCTCCGCCCTCCTTGGAGTGATCTCCTGGGAGCCACAGTCTGGGAGGGGCAGGGACAGGGCCTGAGGTTCTCTCCATGGGAACTGAGGCTCTGCCTGGAGGGAGGAGTCAGGCAGAGGACTCAGGCCTCTCCTGGGCCTGGTACGTGGTGTGTGAGGGTGGTGTGAAAGAACTCGGAGATCCCCATGCCTAAGGGAGCACTTGAAAGGTGGGGAGGGGCCAGACCTCTTGTTGTGAAGCTTGGCTTCATTCTGGGGAGGGTCTCTGGGCCTGGAGGTGTTGTCAGACAGCTTAGTTCCCAAAACAGCCCCTGTGGGAGGTCAGCTAGCAGAGGCTGGGCCTCCCCAGGCACAGTACCCAGCACAGTTGCTGGCTTGACTCAGACAGGGTCTCTGTGGTCTTGTCTATGCCTCTGCCCCTGGAGCCCACTGCCCTTGTCATCCAGGTCCTGGCAGCCTCCTTTCACCCCATGGTTGCTCACTGAAGCCAGGTGGCTCAGTCTCAGAGCCAGCACACACAACCTGTGGCCTGGTGCCCCATGCTGCCCTGGAGGGAGCACCTGACCCCCAGCCTCCCAGAGGCGGTGCCCTCTGCCTGCCCAGGGCAGCCTGACCTCAGCCCTGCCTAGCCAACTGGTGCGACCAGCTCCTGCAGGGCCCATAGCCAGCTTGCCCTGGGGAGGTGGGGCCCTGGTTGCTGTAGTGATGCACCAGGAGTCTTTGATGCAGGCCCTGGGAGCAGGGTCCCCTGGCACCTCTGTGGTACTGGGGACTCATGCTGGGTGACCTGGTGCAATGTTCCACACATAGCTGCCTCAGCCTGTCCCCGCTGGCTGGGGGTTGCTAGCAGAATCATGCCCTGCTGCAGGGTGAGGGTTCTGAGCTCTGTCATCCATCCATCTGTCCTGCTGCCAGCATTGACCTCCAGCAACCTTGTCCCTCAGCCCCAACAATTGAGGATCATTAGGAGGGCGGGAGGCATGGGCCCAAGCAGTGGTGCAGGGCGGGGAAGGGGGCTGGAAAAGCTATGGAATCCAGCACCTGCTGCGTTTGTCTAGGTAGAGACAGCCAGGTGCAGCTGGGAGTCCTGCACGGATCTGGGTGATAGGACCGGGCTGGTGCTCAGCACAGCGGTGCTCCTGGCAAACCAGGGAGCAGACTGGGGTGGAGTGGCCAAGAGGGGTTGGCACAAGGTTGGGTGGCATCCCCAAGGCCTGGTGTTGGGGCAGAGGGCAGGGACAGGTGCTGATGACCCCTGGGTGCCCAGGGGCCCAAGTGCCCTGGCCACTTGGAAGAGGGGCACCCCCTTTGAGATCACAGCTGGGGATGTGTGGAGGGAGGGCCATGGAGACCTCCTATACTGGGAGGGTGGTGAGTGGGTCCTTGAGTGGTCAGGAAAGAACTGCACTGAGGTGGTGCTCCGGGAGGTCTGTGTGGAGTAGGGGGGAAAGGGGCATAGGACCTGACCACTGTGTAGGAAAGATGCCCAAGGAAGGAGGTAGTGACCACTCATTCCCCTCAGGGCCACTGTCCTGCACACCCACATTTTACTAAGCACCTGAGGGGCTGCATACTGGCTGAGATAACTGGGCAGGACTGTCTTCATTCCCCAAGGCCAAGGGAGTGGGTGAGGGTGACTGGAAGACACACCCCCTTGCAATGGGACCAGGAAGGGTTGTCAAATTCGAACTGCATCAGCAGGAAGGCCCCAAGCAGGTTCTGCATGTGGCCCTGGTCTAGTGTGTGTATGGGTCGGGAAGGTCGGGTGACCAGAGAAGCAGAAGAAGCGCCAGGGACCTCCCTTAGGGAACCACAGCGCTGGTAGGGCCTTCACAGGTGTACTGCCCAGGTGTGACCAAATAGATACTATCGAAACTGAGGGTCTGGGCTGTGGGCAATCAGTTCTCCTCACACCTGGGGATCCTGCCTCCCCTGCTGAGCCAGCCCCCTCGGTGCTGGCAGGTAGGGGAGGGTCCCAGGTCCCTATCATATTTCCTGGAGCCTGCGCTGAGAATGGAGGGCAGGCAGTGGGAGGGGTGTGTGAGTTGCTTCGCTGCTGATCCTGCCCCTACCGCTGCCAGGTACGGCATCAGCCCGGACAGCATAGTTCTGTACGGGCAGAGCATCGGCACGGTGCCCACGGTGGACCTGGCCTCGCGCTACGAGTGCGCCGCTGTGGTGCTGCACTCGCCGCTCACCTCGGGCATGCGCGTCGCCTTCCCCGACACCAAGAAGACCTACTGCTTTGACGCGTTCCCCAAGTGAGCGCGGGGCGGGGCGGGGCGGGGCCTGGGGGCGGGGCGGGACCTTGGAGGGGCGGGGCGCGGAGGCCTAATATGCCCCGCCCCACAGCATCGAGAAGGTGTCCAAGATCACGTCGCCGGTGCTCATCATCCACGGCACGGAGGACGAGGTGATCGACTTCTCTCACGGGCTGGCCCTCTACGAGCGCTGCCCCAAGGCCGTGGAGCCTCTGTGGGTGGAGGGCGCCGGGCACAACGACATCGAGCTCTACAGCCAGTATCTGGAGCGCCTGCGCCGCTTCATCTCCCAGGAGCTGCCCAGCCAGCGCGCCTAGCCTAGTGGCCGGCCCGAGCCGCGCCGGGACCTCAGCAATAAGGCGGCGCCCGGACCCTGCCCCGGCCCCGGGGGCTGCATGTGAACCCCCGGGCGCCCCACGCCCTAGAGGCAGCCGGCCGGCAGGGGTCGGGACCTGCCCCGGCCCCTGAGCCGTGGACAATGTACGGGTGACGGAGCTATGCGCACCTTTCCTTTTGGAAGCAAAACGAAGGAAAACCGTGAAAACAAAGATTTAAAATTTTAAGGTTCCTTTTCCTTTCTTGGCTTGTGCGTGCTCTCCATGGGGCTCAGCGAGCCCAAGACGGGGGGACCAGGCTTTGTCCCCAACCCTCCAGGGGAGTTCACAACTGCAGATGCCAGGTCAGAGTTCCGGTCCTTGAGGCTGTCGGTTGCCTAGGTGGTGATGGAGGGGCGACAGCATTCGAATCTAGGACCCTGCGTGCTCTGAGGGCATGCCTGGGGAGAGTGGTTGGCTCCCTATCCGCAAGACAACCCTGGGGGTGGAAGTGGCCGCCGCGGGTTTAGGCTCGGACGGCTTTGGACCCTCAGCGAGACCAGGTACCCTTCCGTACCCATGTGGTAGACATCGCAGGGTTAGGGTTAGCTCCCCCTGCGCAGAGGACCAAGAAGAGTCTTGCACGCTTGCGTCCAGTGGAGGGCAGTGGTAGGTCCGAGGCTCCGTGCGGCCTCCCCAGGAATGGGGTCACGAGGAGCACTCCTGCAGCACACCTCCGGACCTTGGTCTGAGCTCAGTACTCCGCGGGGGATGCCCTTAAAGACAGGGACGGCCTAGGTCTTCCGGGACCCTGGCAGAACGCCCGGCTCACCACCGCCCCCCGGAGTACCCCCTGCGACCTCTAAGGGCGGCGCTCTAGAACTCGGAAGGCTTCAGAGACGGCCGACCTGTTGTCCACGCCGAAGTCGGGCCGCAGCTTCTTGTGCCCGACACCAGGCAGTGGCGAGGCCGGGAGCCACCGCTGCTTCCGTCTCGTCCCCTCGGGGTCCTTGGGCCCTTTAAAGGGGGCGGTGTCTCCGCCTGGGGGGGTGGGTGACGCCGAAGGGGGCGGCCGAGCGGAAGCGGAAGTGGGGTGGCGTGCGCTTGACTGCGGTGGCAGGCGTGAAGGCCACGGCCTGGCCGGTAAGTGGCGGCGGCCCGGCAGCCGGCCCTGCCCTTGCCGCCGTCCCGGCCGTGGGGATGCGCCTAGCGGGCTGGGCGACGCCGGCCGGTGTGTGTCAGCGCTTTCTGTGGGTCTCAACAGGGCTTCGGGCCTGGGGTGCTGGGAGAGCCGAGAGTGGCCCCGGGCACGCGAGATCGGCCCGGCGGGAGCCCTGGTCCTGCGGTCGCCCTGGTCCTGCGGTCCCCGACCGAGGACGGTGCCCAGGCTTGTCCCTCCCGAGTCTCCGAGCCCTCCTGCTGGGAATCTAGGTTCCCGTTTGATAATCCAGGATGTCTGGGAGCAAAACTGAGCGTGGCTGTGTACTCCCGGGAGCAGAGAGCCTCCTTTGTACTGGCTGGTCCTGGTGACCGAAGTAGCCCGGTCTTTACCAATCCCTCCCAGCACGTCCGATTCTTCGGCCGTCAGCTGCAGTATTCCTTCCGCAAGCCCCTTCCCTGATCCTCCTGTCTTGTGCTGCCACTGACCGCCGCTGCTACCCCTGTCAGAGCCTGCCTGCTTTCCACCCCATCAGAAAGCAAGTTCCCCGAGGGCTGGGGCTCCGCGGTGCAGCAAGTCCAAAGCGATGGCTTAGGATTGAACAGAAATGTTTTCAGGCACAGAGTAAAAACTTCAGAGTATGAGAGTGTTGGGTGATAACTCACTGCTCTTCCCACCCCTGGCTTCCAGTGTTGCCGTCCACGCCGGCACAGACAAGCAGTTTCTTAGGTGTCAACAGAGAAAGTGCATGTGTAGCCAAAGAGTTTATACAGTAGTGTAATCCTGTTATCATCGTGGCTTGGAGAATGTTCAGTTACCCCTACACAGATTGGATTCAGTCCTTCTAATGGCTGCACTATATTTTATTAGCACTGTAATTTGTTATTCCTGTTACTTTTTGGTTGAATTTTTTTTTTCCCCCAAGTCTGTAACAGGCATTGCTAAGTCCAGTATCCTCATACACTTCTCTTCCTAAGTACGGGTATTCCTGGAAACTGAATTCCTTACTGCAGAAGGGCTTTCCACAGATCTGTTAATGGGCATGTGATCTCTTAAAATAGTATTTCATTGTAGCTTCATTTGTGTTTCCTAGAAGTATAATCAAACATCTCAGTGCTTCTGTCAGACTTACATTTTTTATGTTGATCATTCCTATCACTAATATGGTCTTTTGGAAACTGGAAACTATTTTAAACAGTAGCTATTTAAAAGCCATTTGTATTCCACATTCTTTGTCCATTTTTCTATTGGGTTCTTGGCGTTACTGTTTTCTAGGAACAAATTTAAGAAAATTATCCCACCGTGGAGAAAAAAAAAGTATTTTTTCCAACTTGTTATTGGGCTTGACTTGGATTGTGTGTAGATTTTTTTGTGTTTATTAATTTTATTTTTGCCAGGCATTTAAAATCATTATCAGTCATTAATTTATCAATTATGGCTTCTGCATTTCAAATTATGCTGAGATATCTTCCCTACTCCAAGATTATAAAACATTTTGACGTTTTCTTCTGTAATTTGTTTTTTAAATATGTGTTTAAATTTTTTATCTAATTCTACAACCGAATTCTAGGAAGCAGATAGAAATCCAAACTGCTTTTCCCCAAATCGTTTGTCCCCAATTCCATTTCCCCAAAAAGCCATTCTTTGCCGACTAAAGCCCACCTTTTAGCCTTGACCACAGGAAAACTCTCTGTGCCTGGGGGTCTGTTTCTAGACCCTGTCATCCCAGCTAGCCTGAAGCCTGCTGACTTCTCTACTGGGGGTCCAGAGGCCCCGTCTCCCCTCAGGAAAGTCAAGAGAAAACTGTCTTAAGAAGTAGTTGATGGCTTGCACGCCTTTTGTGTAATGCTAGTTCTGTTAGAAAGGGTTCTGAAAACTTAAGACTTTAGGGACTCCCCTGCACCCCAGTGCTGACCGTGCTTGAGGCAGCAGTTTTTGTCAGGAGCCCCACACCCCTGCTTTTACCACCATCCCCCTCCCCTACATGCCTGCCCAGTGAACAGAAGGGATAAGCTAAGGCCAAGGGCTCCTCAGGCTGGCCTGGCCTCTGGGCTCTGCCCTTCTGCAGTGGGTGCCTCTCAGGGGCTCAGTTTGTGGCCTCTGGGGAATGATAAAGGGGCTTCGATGGGAGGGATGCCAGTGGTACTTTCCGGGATGCTCCCCTCTTCCTTTCAGTTGGTACAGCCCATGGGCCAGGCCGCCTGGGACAGGGGCCAACTTTCAGTTCTCCATTTTGTGGATTTCCCAGGACACATGTTTTCACAAGTGGCAGCGTTCTCCCCCTGCTTAGCAGGCGCCACAGCTCCCCAGAACCTCAGGTCCTCCCCTCAACACCTGGCCTGCCACACCTCACCTGACACCTGGCCTCTGAGTCCCAGAAGCAGGTTTCTGGCTGTTAGCTCCTGGGTATGCCCTGACACCCAGAGACCCCAGGGGATACAGCCTGCCTGGAGGCTGTGGGGTTCTCGAGGGTGGGATCTGGGTTGTGCACAGGCCCCTCTCCCTGAGGAGCCCCTACTGGACTTCCAATGGGCCTTGGAGTCCCAGCCCCCAAGGGCCAACCATCCATCTTCTCCTCCCTTCCTCTGGTGACCCTGCTTCACTGACCACCCGTCAGTCAGACTGAGCTGGTGGGACCCACCCTTCTGGTTCTCCATGTGAACTGAGGGCCTCAGAAGTTTCAGAAGAGTTGGAGGGAGTTAAGTGTCCTTGGCCCCTGGTAGCTATGGTTGATAAGCAGAGGCCTCGGGGAGGGTGCCACCTCTCAAGGCCCCCTGCACCCCCATCTCAGGCCTGAGTGTTCCCCCAGGCAGGCACTTGTCTGTTTGATTCATGGTCAGGGTGCAGGGCCAGCCTGTTAACCGTGGAATTCCGTGAGGTGGGGGTGCCAGACTAACGTTGGGGTCCCCCTTAAGTTTTGAAGCTCCTGCCGTGTGACAAGGGGATATTCATGTCAACAATACTGGGCTGCTGTCCCCACCTTGGGGGAGATGGCTCAGGCCAAGCTGCCCAGAGAAGCAGCCCCAGGGCTCAGGCCTAGACTCTGCTGCTCAGACGGTCTCGAGCTACGTCTGTGTCCACAGCACTTGCTGGCGAGGTGGACAGACCTGGCTGCTGTCATGGTCACAGCTGGGAGGAGCTGGGCTGGGTGTTCTCCAAAGCCTAGCAGAGTGCCACCCGACCTGCCGCGTTATAGAAGAGGGCTTGTCACCTCCAGCAGAAGGTCACGGGGAGGCCAGACCCACAGGTGACCCCCATTGCAACTGCACATCTGAAAGGCACTCTGGGAGTGGATGCTTTTCAGGGAGGGTCCTGGGCCAGCAAAGAGTGGGGGATGAGAAGGAGCCCTGATCCTGCAGGCCAGATCCTATTCCCTCCCGCCTCCTAGAGAAGGTATATGGGGGCCCTCGGTCTCTCCCTGCAGCCTCCCATGGGGGAAGACAGCCACATGCCCAGTGCCTGCCTAGGCCTGGCCAGGGGCCCACTGCACCTCCTCCTTTGTGTGACGACCCCCTGGACTGCAGTGAATAATCTGACATGTTAGAAATAAACACGGATGGGTTACAGGCAAGGGAAAATGGGCATGAATCCTAAAAACACTCATCAAAGTACAGCAACCTCATCTCCAGGAGGAATGGGGGCTTTGGTCCTTTGAGAGCCACAAGAAGAACCCACACAGAGAGGCTGAAGTTCACACCCACACACACCTGGTGCCAGGCAGGTGGCAGAAATGGGTGCATCTGCCTGCCCAGCGTGCCGCTCTGAGAAGATGGACCCCCCACCCCCACTCCCTGCCATGTCCCCTTGCTTTTCTTGTGTCTCCTGGCCCCTGCAGAGGTGACCACTGTGGACAGGCTGGCAGAGGCCACTGCACCAACAGGCTGCTGAGACAGGTGGAAACACCAAGAGTTCACAGCGTGAGGGGGCACGTGACTTCCAGTGAGCTGGAGCTCATGGCTGACCCTGTCCCCCTGTCCGTGTCCTGGGCCCCCATGGCCACATGCTCCGTGATGCAGTGACCAACACTCAAAAGTTCATCTGTCCATTCTCCTTTTCTCCCATTACAACAGTGCAGCCATACACAGACATACTTGTTTCCTTAAGAATATTTCTTGGGGGACTCTCTTGCTGGTCCAGTGTTAGGCATGGGTTTGATCCCTGGTTGATGAATTAAGATCCCACATGCTGTGGGGTACAGCCAAAAATCAAAACAAAAACAAAATGGAAGTAATAGATACACATGGATTATAAAAAAGTTGAACTATAGAGAAAGTACTATTAAAAAGGCTTGGGTGGGAGGAAGACCCAAGAGGGAGGGGATATGTGTATACATATGGCTGATTCACTTCCTTATACAGCGGAAACTAACACAACATTGTAAAGCAACTGTACCCTAATTAAAAAAAAAAAAGTAAAGACCTCACCGTTTTAAAAAAAGAAACTATGGCCCTTCCAGCATGTCTATACATGCAGACACACACACATACACATCTGTACAACAGCCTTGATTCTGACCCAGACCTGTCAGGGACCCCCTGTATGTTGCCTTCTTCTCCGCTTCTGTAACTTCCTCTGTCTGCCACCTGTCAGCATGGTTCTGTGAGCCCCCTGGTCTGGTGAGAGACCCCTGTGAACCCCTTGGTCCCAGAAGGGAAGGCTGGAGATGGACCCCATTTATAGATCAGTAAACTGAGGTCTGGAGAAAGAGGGAATGAGCACTCTGTGTCTGCCCAGACAGGACAGACGCTCTGCTCCCTCTTAGCTGTGCGCGGGCAGCTGCTCCAGGCCACTTCTGGATCCTCTCCCAGCCTTCACTTCATCTATGAAATGGGGCTGACAACTCTTGATGGGTAGTAGTGAGGACAGAGTGACAGAACTTAAGGTGGAAGTGAGCACACGGTCAGGAGGGGCATCAGGCTCCACGGGTCACTCACATTCCCCTGGGGCCAGGATGTGAATAGAAACACTGCAAGTTGAGAGTGGGCCCCGCTGGGGTCTCCTGCCCACAGAGTGGCTGGTAGACGAAAACCACAGCTCCAAGACCCTGATTCTCCCTGGGAGTGGGTGCACAGTTGAGACTTGTCCAGGGCCACGGGTCTGCCAGGATGGCAGTGCTGACCACTGCTCTGACATGGTCCACCCCCGCCTTGCCCATGGGGAGAAGGCCCCCCTCAGTTACTGCCCCACCTTCCTCTGGGTGCCCCCTTGAGCAGCAGGCCCCAGTGGAGCCAGCTCTGGGATATTCCCCCAGCCCCTCCACGCATCAGGTTTATGTCCCAGTTGCCTTGCTCTAGACTCTGGGCCTCTGGAGGGCAAGGCCATAGGGGGTGATGTTGCTCTGGGCCCAGTAAACACCACTGAAAGGAACTGACAAAGGGTCCCTGCCGCCTCCTTGTCCTGCTTCTTCCCCCTGTGCTGGGGTGAGCCAGGGCCCATGGGGCAGCCTGCAGAGCACTTCCTGCCTTACCTGGACCTAGGAGAGGCTGGGCTCAGGGCCTGGGGACCACCTGTGGGCTGGGGTGCTGAGGCCCTGGAGGGCTGTGGAGATGGGGGAGGGTGAATGCCTACCCAGGTGGTCCACCCTGTTTGAATTTCAAAGACATGGGAGGCGCAGGCCAGCAGGAATGGTGACGGCCAGCAGGTGCTCACCTGTTCAGTGGTTGTCCTGAGTGGGCTTCTCTGCTAGAGGAAGGGGCTGAGTGTCTCTGCAGCCTGAAGTCAAAGCTCCAGCAGGCCTCTCTTTCCCTCCCAGAGAGGGAGGCGCCATCAAGGATGGTCAGGCTTAAACCAGATGGACCCAAGGGACAGCGACAGGCCTGGGGACAAGGGTCTGAGCCAGGCTATATAAGCCACGGTGCGAGGGAGAGGGGGTACTGCAGATGGAGAGGGTGTGAGAATACTGCCCTGGGATGGGGGTCGGGCCCGAGTCCTCGGCTGCTGTCCAAACCCAGACCTGGGTGGGTCACTGAGAAGACTGGAACCCGTGGCGGAAGGCCCCCTGGAGGTCGCTTCGGCCACTGCATCGTCCCTTGGCCAGCCTAGGAAGGGGCGGGGGCGTGGCTGCAATGGAGGGGACCACCCCCATCGCCCCACTTCCGCCGCCCGCTGCTTCAGACCTGCGGGTTAGGCGGACCCCGGGAGTCTGCTTTCCCGCGTTACCGACGAAGTTAAACAATTTGGCCTGGACGTCCTCGGGAGCGAGGCCCCACTTTCCCTGTTCGCGCCCCAAAGCCAGGGCCAGGGAGCGAAGTTCCCGACCCCCGTATTCTGACAAGGCTGGGCCACTCCTCCCCAAAGCACCCCGAACCCTGCCCGCCCTTTGTGACCCCGGTCCACCTAACTCCCAAATGGGGCTCAAAAAGAGAAACGAGCGCAAGCTCGCTCGACACAGCCAGGAGAGGAGTTCCTCCCTCCCCTGTCTAGCTGCGGGTCTACGAGAAAGGCGATGCGGTCCCCATAAGAAAGAACGAGGAAACGCAAGGGCGCGCGGTCCAGCAGGGCCACAAGCTGGGGAAGAAGAGAGGGGGAAGGGTCGCGCACGTGGCCGGGGGGCGGGGCTGGCCGCTTCCGCACCCCCACCGGGCCACGTGGGGAGCGGACCCCTCCCCCATCCCGACCTGGGGCGCGCCCTGGACCGGGTGGAAGCGTCCGGGGAAGGGGCGGGCCCCCGCCGGCCGCGCGCCTTAGCGCGCGGTGGGCGAGCCCGCGAGGAGGCGGGGCGCGCGCCGAGCAGGGAAGGGCTCGCCCTAGGGGGCGGGCCCACCCAAGGAAGGAGGGGCGTGCCGGGATGGGGCGGGACTCGCTCCGGAGGCGGGACCCTACCAGGGACGGGGCGGAGTTTCCTGGCGTGAGGAGGGGGTTCTCTGAGGGCGGACCGCAGGGAGCTACTGAGGGAAAAGCGCGCCAGAGGGGGCTGGCTCCTCAGCCTGCTGCCCGGCGTGGGGAAGGCGCGCTCGGGGAGGGAGGAGAGCGTACTGTGGGGCCAGAGTGGGCGCGACAGGGGGCGGTTCCTTCGGTCCGGGCTCCGCCCCCGGAGGCCTCGCGCAGAGGGCAGGGTGGTAGAGGGCGCGCCGGGCGGGGGGCGTGGCAGCGCGCCCCGAGGGGGCGTCCTCCGGGCGGGGCGGGCCGCGGCCGCCCCCGCGGGCTCCGGTGCGTCAGGGCGCGTCAGGCGGGGCGGGGCGGGCAGAGCGCGGGCGGCGGCGGCGGCGGCGCGCGCCGGCCTCCTCCTCCTCCCGCACTCGAGCAGCCGCCACCGGCCGGACGGGCGCCGCTCCTGCCGCCTCCGCTCCGCCCGCTCGGCCGCGCCGCCCGCCCTTGCTTGGCATGTCGGCAGCCGTGGCGTGCGTGGATTACTTCGCCGCCGACGTGCTCATGGCCATCTCCTCGGGTGCCGTGGTGCACCGCGGGCGGCCGGGCCCCGAGGGCGCGGGCCCAGCCACCGGCCTGGATGTGCGCGCGCCGCGCCGCGAGGCCGCCCCGCCCGGACCCACTGGGCCGCCGCCTCCGGCCCCTGTCCTAGGCCCAGGCCCCGGCGCCGCCGCCGCCGCACCCCACCTGCTGGCCGCCAGCATCCTGGCCGACCTGCGCGGTGGGCCCAGTGTCGCTCCGGGGGGCGCCTCGCCCGCCTCCTCTTCTTCGGCCGCCTCGTCCCCGTCCTCTGGCCGCGCCCCCGGCGCCGCGCCCGCCGCCGCCAAGAGCCACCGCTGTCCCTTCCCGGGCTGCGCTAAGGCGTACTACAAGTCCTCCCACCTCAAGTCGCACCTGCGGACGCACACAGGTGAGCCCGATCGCGAGCCGGACCCGCGCGGGGGCGGTATCCCGCGCCCCCTCCCCCGCCGGGACCCCGAAACTGCGTGGCGCGTCGGGGGCGGGGAGGGGGGCGCGCCCGGGCAGCCGCCGCGCCGGCCGGGAGGGCGGGGCCTCGGTGGGTGGGGCGCGCGCGGGGGGCGTGGCGGCCACGCGGTCGGGTGGCGAGCGGATGGCGGGCGCAGGAGCTTGCCGGGTGCCGGTTGCTGCGGGGTCCGCGGGCGGGATCGGGGCTCCCGGGTAGTCCCCTTCGCCCTTGGCCTGGTTTCTCTTTTGTTTTCCGTTGGTTTCAGATCGGGGCGGTGGGCAACGTGGTCGAAGAGCTCAGTTCTGAGGTTCTCGTCCCCTCCCCTGCCTTGGTTTCCTTATCTGTAGAAAGGCAGCAGGCACCGTGGCGCTGCCTCCGAGGTGGCCCCGAGGATTCACCCCGGAGAGCGGCCGAGCGCTTGGTGCTCGGCGAGGTTGGGGGATGCCCGGCACGTTTTCTCTGTCCTTGGCTGTGTTTTAATAAAGTGGAAGGGGGGCTGGGAGTGTGGGTTAGGGCTTGAGCCTCGGGAGGAGGGGGATCCCTGAGGGCGTCACGTTATCCCCCTGTTTCCCAGCGTACTGGATCCCTCCCACCTGCTCCGGGAGCCGAGGCTTGGTGGCGGGGGAGGGCTCGGCGATACTGTCACGTCTCACAGCCCAGCCCGGCGGCAGGGGGCTCTGGCCACCCTTTCTCTCGGGCACCCCCCTCTTTTTCCTCTTGCGGTTCCTTCCAGTTCTCCCTATGAAGTTTCATGTTCAACCCTGAGAATTTTTTCTTGGGCTGGAGGCCAGGGGATGGTGGTCACCGGCCTGAGTTTGAGCATTGGAGGTGATCCTTCGGTTGGGAAGGGCAGGGAAGCTGGGTGGGCGTGGGCTTGGACTCGGTGGTTCTGCCGCTTTCTAGCACAAGACCTCCTCTTCTCGATGGGTTTTTTGTCTGTATAAAGAGCCCTCTGACCGCCTTCTCCTCTGGGTCCTTACGTGGGTCACCCCAGGGCACATGAACATGGCTCGGTGGACATGCTCCCGTTGTAGGGGCACGTGGAGGGCCGAGGTGGGACTGCCCCTGGAATTGTGGCAGACACGGATGGTGTGACCCCTGAAAGCGGCTCAGACCCCATGGTGCCTTGGTTTTTTCCCCCGCACTCTGTCCTGCTCTCTAGGTCTGGTGAAGGAGGGGGGCGGGGGCAGGCCACCTCCCACTGTAGCTCCCCAGGGACACTTCCCCAGGGTTTGCTGGGGTTTTAAGGATCTCCGTGAGTCCCTAGGCAGTGTTGACTGCCCCCTACTCCCGTGGAGGAGAAAGGACTCCTTGTCCAGTGCCTGTGTGTCTGTCCGTGTTGCCATTCCCGGCTTTAAAGAGAAACGGAGACCAACTCTGGATGTTCCACTGATGGGTGGGGGAGGGCAGGGAGCCATTTCTCCATTCCTTGCTCCCTTGATAATAACTATGCTGGGCACTGGGGGGCACCTGGGTACTGAGAATCAAAGTCCTGTACCCAGGCTCCTTTGGTTCCAGTTTTGGATGCTTTGGGGTACCTTCATGCTTAATGATGGTTAATGCGGCATCTTTCTGGCACTCAGGACCACCAGACTCTACCTTATCAAAAGCCTCTGTATCAAGGCTTTTGGGCTTTTCCAGCCCTCAGGGGTGGCGAAGTCATGTCTTAGGTCTGTACGATAGAGTGGTGTTGCCCACTGCCAGGGGCAAGCCTGGGGACAGATCTGATGAGCAGCCTTAATTAGATGCTGGCTGTCTACTGCAGGAGCCAGTGTGCCTCAAGGGTCTTTGGGAGGGGGTCCTGTCCCACCCATCACTGCCTGACAGCAGCTCTTCTCTCTGTAGAGAGAACTCCTTTCCTGGCCTGGCCCCATTTTACAGATGAGCAAGCAGGCCCAGCAGGAGCTGTCATCGTCTCTGCTCCATTTGGCACAGAGGGTTGGGGTGGGGAGATGTGCAGGGGTGATGGGGTCTTCCTCGGAGCCACACAGCTGCAGGGGAGCAGCTGGGAGCTGGGATAGCTGGCCTCCAGTCCCCTGGGTCTGGCCTGCAGTCCCTGGCGTACAGTGAGCTCCCCTGCTTCCGCGTGGGGCAGGGAAAGACTTGGAAGCTGCAGGAGATGTTGACGCGGTTGCCGTGGATACCGAGATGGAGAGGGAGGGAGGTGGGGCGGGGGCGGAGGCGGGCTGGCAGTCTACTCCTTGCTCTCCCCACCTCCCTCATCTCCCAGTTTTCCTGCCCCAGAGCCCCCAATGCCCAGCACCTCCTGGGGGGCTCAGGCCCCTCCCCACAAGGAGCTCAGATCTGAAGTGGGGGAGCCTGTTAGTCTTTGGCACTGTTCATTCCTAGACCGGGTCATTCTCTGTTCGGCATCCTGGCCACTGTAGGGTGTTGAGCAGCCTCTCTGGCCCCCACCTGGGGCACCTTCAGTTGTGACAATAACAGATGTCCTCAGACAGCACACAGTGTCCCCTGGGGCTTGCGGGATCTCTCCTGTTGAGACCCCTGTCTGGTTACGCCAGAGAAACAGTAGCTCAGCCTTCATTGTGTGTGAGAGGGGCACTGTGGGGATGACCCGATCCCTGTCCCCCAGGACCCCTGGAACGTTGTGGGGGGGGGGGGCGGTGACAGCAGTGGTGATGGAGGAGAAGCCTTCCTGGAGGAAGCAGGATGCTGTGGGTTGACTGCAGCCTGGAAGGGCGTGTCTCAGGAGTAGGGCAGCACCGAGGCTGCAGGGGATGGGGGCAGGGGCCCTGGGGGATGGACTGGGAGACTAGAGGCTCTGGTGAAAGGTGGGGAGGGGGCCGAGCAGGTGAGCAGTCTGGTTAATCCCCAGGGCAGGGTGGGGGTGGGCGGGGAAGCAGGCCGGCTTTGCAGAGGAAAATCCGTTTATGAGGACGGGATTAGGGTCCAGGAGAAGGGTTGAGGAGGGGGGCTGTGGTGTGGGAGGCAGAGAGAAGCCCCATGACACTGGGGACAAGAGGTGGCTAGGGGAACCCCTGTGTGCTGACCCAGGGGGGTGGTGCAGGTGGGGGTATTTTTTGCTGAACAGGCCCCCAGGAGGGGAGGCAGATGGGGAAACTGAGGCAGCAGCAGGCATGGGGGCTATGTATGGAGGCAGATCTCACCTCTACCCCTTGCAGAGCCATGAGTGCCTCTAGGGCCAGGTGGGGCTCAGACTACTGGCTTATCTGGGGGGCCAGAGTGTGGCAGTGCTGAGGTGGTGTGGAGGGGTGCGAGTTCCCAGGACAGCCTCCCCATCTAGCCCCCTCCTGTTGCAGTAGTGCAGTGAGCAGCTGGGACTGGCCCCGCAGTTCCTGTACCCCCAGCTGGGGGCTGGGGAAGGATGCCCCAGCATTTTTGGGGGGTTGAGAGGGTGCCCCAACATTGTGGGGGTGATAACCACCCCCCACCCAGGCTCCCTGATAAAGGTGGCCCAGATGGCCCGGGAGTGGGCACATGATACCAGCCTGAGGAGCCAGCCTCCTGGAGAGGGAGGGAGCCACCCTCGCCCAGTCCTATTTCCAGAACAGCAGGGCTCTGGAACACACATGCTCTGGGGGCCTGAGGAGGCCGTGACCCTTCAGCCCTAGGCACTGAGAGGGCCACCAGCCCCCAAGCTGAAGATGCCAGTCTGGGTGGGGGATGTGGTAAAGCCAGGGCTAGGCCTGGGTTCCCAGGGAGGGAGGCAGGGTGTGAAGCAGCAGGGGTCCGCCTTTTAACTAAACAGGGCTTTGGGGGGTGGGGTGGCTCCTACCTGGGGGTTGGGGGGTAAACCAGATGATGCTCCAGCACGCTTGGCAGCTGGTTAGCTGCCGCTGGAGCCACCCACTCCAGCATCGTTCTGTCTACTCGGGCCCTGTAGACTCTGCACATGTGTATCATGCACCCTCAGGGGGCCAGGCTTGCGCCCTCAGCTTTAGGGTTGCCTGGGGGCAGAGATCACATCCAGCAGAGACTGAGTTCCAGCATAGGAAAGCTGAGAACAGAGACAGTGGATGGGGTATGCCAGGAGAGTGTGCTCTGAAGGGTAGAGCAGACATGGGATGGAGGAAGGGGCAGAGGTTCCAGGCAGCAGGAATCAGGGGTGTGAGAAGCATCCAGGCTCTGGTAAAGACTTCAGCCTGGACCCTGAGCCCAAGATCAGAGCACTGAGCTGGCGGCTCTGGCACCAGCGACGGCCGCACCAGTCCAAGCCAGAGCTAGGGCCTGGAGACAAGGAGGTTTGGTTCTCTTTGAAGGGGGCTCTGATGGGATCTGTTGCCAGGTACCACCTGGGAAGGTGAGAACCTGGGAGATCTCTGCCTAATAAGCTTTTGGTGCAACAGGCAGAGCAATTGAAATGGAAAACCTGTAGGAGTGGGGACTGGGAAGGAGGGAGATGGGAAGTCTTCGGTTTGGAGGAAGGGGGCTAACATCTGGGGGGTACTTAAGATCACAGAGTGGATCCTCACGCCTGCTGGTCCTTGTAAAGCCTTCAGGATGGCCAGCACACAGGGGCCCTGGGCCAGGCTCTCCAGACTTCACCATCAATTTTCCATTATTTTGGCTGCATCTCTGTGCTGCCCTTTGGGTTCTTTGTGGCCTGTTCAGCCCCATCTCCTTTGGAAAGCTTCCTGGCTTCTGGCTACCCACCCTGCTACCTGCTGCAGCCCCAGCCTTCTCCAGCTGTCCTGGGATGTTGCCTTATCTGAGCCCCGCCCCCAGAGCAGTCCACCTGGCAGGTGGGCATTTGTGTAAGGGTTGGCTATGGGCTGCACCTTTCCCTTCTTAGATTAGAGATGACCTCCGGAGGTCACGGAAAAGGTTAGCTGTCGGACCCTTGGCCTACAGCCCGGGGAGGTGGGGCACTGGCTTCCCAGACCCACCCCACGCCCTCTTCAAAGGCGGAGCAGGCTGAGCCAGGCCTGGCGCACGGTCGCCCGGACCTCCTGGCCTTCATTTTCTGGCTGTCCTGAGTTCACCCCAAAGCCCAGCCCAAGTCAGAGGGTCAAGTCCACCGCAGCCCCGCCCGCCGCATCCTTCTCCAGCGCCCAGGTAGACTCTGGAGACAGGCGTCGGGCCAGGTGCAGCCAGGCTCTGAGCCTCCGAATATTACAACACGCCCACCCCCCACCTCCCTTTCCTCCCCAGCCAGTGGACTGAGAGGGTGGCAGGACATGGCATCCTGCAGGCATTCGCCTAACGTTGTGGGGGCGGGAAGCCTGCGCTCCGGGACGGCCACCCACGTGTGCACGTGCGCCGCACTCCCGGGCAACGCGGCGTGGGGCGGGGCTGGCAGCAGTCCAGCCGGCAGGGCGACCCCAGGCCCCGGCGGGAGTGTGACCACGTGAGCAGAGCCGGCTGGGCCTGCGGCTGTCCTTGCCGCCGCCGAGCTACGTGCGGCAGCTGTGTTCCCGGCGGCTGCGTGCGTTCAGCCCCTACGGGCCCCGGCACCGCTCTTGCAACCTGCGGGTGGTGGTGAAGGAGAGCTGCGGGGCGGAGGGAGGGAGGGAGGAGAGGGTGGGAGGTCGGACCAGACCCGTTGCCCTAAATGGGGAAGTGAGCCAACCGGGGCGGGAGGGCCCTCCCTCGCCACCGGCACCACCTGCCCCCCCAACCCCTCCGCTCCTCCCCGCCTGCGCCTTGCAAGATGGCGACAGGGCCGCATGCCCCACGGAGGGGCGTCCCTCCCCACCTCCCGCCACTGTCTGCCTGGAAGCCAGCAGCCCCGCCCCCATCGCCAGACTGCCCCTCCCCCAGACTTCGGCCCTCGGGACCTGTGGGTTCCAAGTAGGGTGGGGGGGTCCTTTCCCGCGCTGTTTTGAGCCCCGTGATTCCGTTGAAGAGGTCCCCGCCCCGAACCCTCCCCCCAGCTGCTGCAGACTTTGCCTTCTGGATTGTTCCAGGGGAGCCGAATGGTGGTGGGGGACAGCCTCGGGGATTTGGGGCCACCTGTGGTCTTGGGGACAGTTGCTCTCCCTCCAGCACGGTTGTGGCCCGTAACTCCCCTCCCCCAGGGAGGTGGCACCAGCACTTCTGGGTTCGCAGCCTCCTGGGGCCTGCCCGCCCCCTGCTGCAAGCATAACCGACAGGTATCCCTCAAGAAATCTTCTGGGGGAGGGGTTTCTACTGGAACCCTTTCGTGCCGTGCTGGGGGTGTCCCGAGTCTGGCCAGGAGGAAGGATGGGGAGGGGAGGATTTACTGGGCCTCCAGGGCCGCGGGTGATAGGAGCCTCTCTGAAGTCTACTGGTGCCCTTCTGCGGTTCCTCCCTCCTAGCCTTTCTCCCTAGGCAGGCCTTGCTTCCAGGGCGGAGATGTCACTGGGTCACCCTGAGATTCCAGCCCTCCCCCACTCCCCCATGGCTGCGGCTCTGTCCCATGGCCCCTGCCGCTGGCTCCTGGTCATCTCTGTATTCCCCCAGCAGGGCGCTTCTCTGACCCCTGGCAGAGGACACTCTTCAAGTCTGTCTCCCTCGCTACCTCCTCCCAGCGGTGGGCGTGTTCTCTGAGGCAGGGTCAGCCTGGGTCACCAAAGTCCCCAGGGCCCGGTTGGGCCTTCCAGTGTGTTACCTACTCTAACCCCCACTGTGGCTTCCCCTGTCTTGTCCCCCAGCTGGCGTCCCCCCTTCCTCTTCTGGGTTCCAGTCTATGCCGCGAGGGGAGACCCTGCCCACATGTCCGCATCTGTTTCCTCCAACACACCCCGCAAAACCCCTGCGCATTGGGCACACAACGTCTCGGGGGTTCCAGGATCCCAGGTACCCCGCCCTGGGTCCCGGAGGGTGCAAACTCTGGGGAGCTCACCGCCCCTAGGACGGGCGTGGCGGAGGTCCCCCCGAGTCGGCTGGGGACACGCTGACGATACACGGTTGAGGAGAGGGGATCGGGCGGCACTGTGGTAGGGCGGAGACCCCCATGGGATGGGCGGGTGGGGACCGGCGGGCGGGGATGGCGGCGGCCGCCGGGGCAGGATGGGCGAGGCCGGCCAGGCGGTGGGAGGGGTCTGCGGAGGAAGTTGCCGGTGGCGGCCCGCCCCTCCCCTAGTCTACTGCTCTGCGGGGGCGGGACAAGTCCTGGGCTGCCTCGGGCTCCGCCCCTTCCCGCGCCAGAACCCAGGGGCAATCCCCGCCGCGCCTTCTGACCCTTCCCACCTGCTAGCGCGGCCCGGGGTTGGGGGTGTCCCTTCACATGTTCCTCTGCTCGTAGAGGGCCACAAGGGTCAGTGGTGGCGTCAGGCATGGGAAACCGCCCAGATGATGCCCAGCACCTGCGCCCCTGGTGGTCATTTCCCAGAGGAAGGGGCTTAGCTGGGATCGCCAGCATCTGGGAGCCCTCGGAATACCCCACAGGAAAGGTGGAAGGGAGTTTCGCGGGGGCGGAGACAGCAGGAACTGCTGCCTTAAGATCGGAGCGGGCACGTGTGTGGCAAGTACATTGGGAGACACGTCACCAAGGTGACGCCGTCTTAGGGGTAGGGGTAGGCGGACAGGCCTGGGAGAAGCGGGTCTCTGTAGGTTTTCCTTTCAACTCGTGGCAGCTGCTCCCAGTCTTTAATTACCATTGTGCTCAGTCGCTTCAGTCGTGTCAACTCTTTGCGACCCCATGGACTGTAGCCCACCAGGCTCCTCTGACCATGGGATTCTTCAGGAGGAATACTGGAGTGGGTTGCCATGTCTTCCAGGGGGATCTTCCCGACCCAGGGATCGAACTGTCTTCTGCATTGGCAGGCGGATTCTTTCACTGGCGCCACCTGTGAAAGCTAGTAATTACCATTAGTCGTAGGAAATAGACGAGGGGATATTCACAGTGTTCGGGAAATGAGTTGGGGTCATTTTCTTTATACATTTACACGTTTTAAATTCACACCCAGAATTCAGCCTCTCGAACGAGTTTTGCGGGGGAGAGGAGGTGAGACAAATGACCAGCACCTTTTGAGATCTGATGGAACGGCCCTCTTCCCCCCCAGCCCCCCACCCCCAACACTGACCACTGTCTGTCCTCCACACAGGTGAGCGCCCCTTCGCTTGCGACTGGCCGGGATGCGACAAGAAGTTCGCACGCTCTGACGAGCTGGCCCGCCACCACCGGACGCACACCGGCGAGAAGCGCTTCCCCTGCCCGCTCTGCTCCAAGCGCTTCACCCGCAGCGACCACCTGACCAAGCACGCGCGCCGTCACCCCGGCTTCCGCCCGGAACTTCTCCGGCGCCAGGGCACCCGCAGCACCTCGCCCAGCGACTCGCTGCCCTGCAGCCTGGCGGGCAGCCCCGCGCCCAGCCCAGTGCCCAGCCCGGCCCCAGTCGGCCTGTAGAGCCCTGTTCCAGCCGCCCTGAGTGCACCCCCGCTGGGCCTGGGCATGGAGCACCAGCAACCCGCCTGCTGTCCCGGGCCCTGGTGGGGCTTGGATTGACTGCCAGACCGGCCCTTTTCAGTGTCCCCTTGAGGGCCCCCCCGAAGGCCCCCCCGAGTTGCCCCTGGCCCCTCGAGAAAACCAGGAGGGGGCCTGAGACTGGACCGGGGTCATCTGGGCCTTGGAGGTTGCTCTCCGGGAGGAGCATGGCCCCGTGTCTGTATATAGCCATGATGTTAACTCTGTTCCCAGCTGTTGAACAGGGACCCTAGGTGGGGGGCCAGAAGGCATCCCTTCTCCCTTGCCACCTCCTTGTTTTGGGTGGCATGTGGGCCTTGGGGGGAGGTGCCCCAGGAAAGGCACCCCCTAACCAGCGTTCAGACCTGGCCCCCAGGCCCCTCTCTCAAGGTTGGGATGAAGTGCAGAGCCATAGGTGAACTAGGGGTTACCGCGTGGGCTGCCTCTTGTCCCCCCATACCCCGCCCCGGGAGCCCTTCACCCCATCGAAAGCCATTGGAGACATTCAGGGAAACGGTGCGGCCTGGCCGCCCCATTCGGGTACTCAATCTCAGGTGTCCACAGGCTCTGGCCCACTGCCCAAGGGAGGGGCCCCTCAGTTCCCTAGCCTCCCCGGCGGGGTGGGGGTGGGGAAGTGGTAGGGTCTCTACAAGGGGTCCTGATTTGCTTCTGAGACTTGGGGTAGGGAGGAAGAAAAATGGGGGTTCTTCCAAAGAGCAGTTAGACTCACTTGAGGGGGTGGATATCACGGGATATGAGTAAATGCAGGCTTATTTATTGTCCTCTGTCTGCTGGAATGGGGGCTACACTGCCCCTCGCTGGGTGGGTGTGCGAGTGTGTGAGTGAGAGACTGGGAGAAGCTGGCGCCATTGCTGGCCTCCCTCCTGCAAGGGGAAGAGTCCCCGACACTGGCCTTGAGCAGCATCATGTGACAATCAGTCCCTCCTGTTTGGACCAGAACAGCCTTTGGGCCAAATGGACCCCTTCCCAGCACCTGGATGGGGGCAAAGAGGCCCCGGGCCCTGGCTCCATCCTGCCCCCCTGGTGGTGGTGGCAGGGTGGCCCCTGGACCCTCGGTTGAGGTTCCACCCGCGGGGGCGGGAAGTATAGCTCGATTTTTTTTGGACCGGGTAGAATATTTTTTCAGGCTCCAATCCTTTCCTTGATCTGGGCCCCTGTGGGTGGTCTGTTGTCCTCAGGGGTTGTGGGTGTGGGGGGAGGATCTTCATGAACTTAGGATAGGGGAGGGATAAATGCCACATCCCCTCCTGGGGTTCTCCCACTGTGGCTGAGGTTGGATTTCATTTTGGACGGAGACTGACGACCCTGGCCTTGGAATGGGAAGGGACCCAGGCTCCCTGTCCCTTACCGTGAAAAGGTCTATTCCATAGCCTTTGGGTGCAGATCTGTGGCACCCTCCCAACCTGTTCCAGAAACTTCCTGTCTCCCAGTAGGGGACTGGGGCGTTTGGATGGCACTAGTGTGGACCCGAACCGGCCCTGGCAGGATCCAGGGGCAGCGCCTAGGGTCCCAGGGGAGGAGGGCTGCGCCAGGGTGAGATGCCTTAGCCCGGGGTAGGGAGGGAAGGGGGGAGGGGTGGGGCGGGCCTAACTTTGTTTCCCTTTGTGTCCGTCTGGATGCCCCCTCCCCATATTGTCCCAGCGCTGGCCGGTGCTTGTCCACAGGAAGTGGACTGTGGTCTGAGGACCCAGGGAGCTGAGAACTCGCCCTCCCACCCCTCCCCAGTGTCCGGGGGCCTGAAGGGACCGGTGGTCACCCGGACCTGGTTCCAGCCATTTAACTGTGGCCTCTAGAGGTGGGTGGAGGGGGAGGGCCCCAAGGGACTTTGCTTTCGGGTGACTCCCTCCCCCCTGTCCTGCCTGGCCTCATCCTGGTATTTAATTAAACAAGTCTTTTTTAAACCCGATTCCGGAGCCTGTGTTGTTTTTCCCTTCGCCGGTCCAAGGTGGTGGGCCTCCTGGGACTCTCTGTCCCCCTTGCCGGTGGGGATCCTCAGCCTCCTCTTGGGGAACTGAGCCAGTGGGCTGGTGAATCCGCGACCTGCTGGCGGTCTTGGCAACGCCCCTTAGCCCTAAAGCCAGAGGAGGGGGCTGCCCTATTCAGCTCGCGCTGCAGACCAGAGGCACCCACACCTCGGGCATCTGAGCCCCCAGCTCGCCTTCCCGCTCCGTTACCCGGCGTCCTGGGGCGTCTGCTGCCCGCCCCTTTCTGGCGCCGCGGCCGCGGGGAGCCCGCACTTCTCCACACTGCCCTACAGGTTCCTTCCGAGGGTATCCCGCACCACCGCCCAGGCGTCTGGCCGCTCCTGCATTGTATGCCTGCTGTATGCCGGCTACCAAATGGAACGGAGGGGAAGGAGCGTTGGGAAACTGGTGAGAGTTCTTATCCCCTTCTTAGGAAAAGTGCACCCCAGATTCCAGCCATCTCTAGAGCCCGGAAGGACAGTGGGGCTGCGGTGACACGCAGTACAGACACTCCCCAAGGCTTTTTTTGCTACTTCCCGCCCTCGAGAAGGCGGCAGCCCCGCCATCTGGTGGTCGCCCACGGCATTGCAACACCGGCTCCGTTAATTCCCCTCCCCAGGGTCCTGCCCTTGGGGCCGCCAAGGTCGCTCCAATCTAGACACATGGCCCTCGTCTTACTCTCTGGAACCCCCTCCCCCCTTGCTCTCTTTCTTACTGGAATATGGCCCGAAAGCCCGCAGATGTCCCTCCCCGGACCCCTGTCCCACTCCAGCTCTGGCAGGCTTCTCTGGTCCTTTGCAGCAGGGTTCCTGAAATGCTAGGTCCGCAAGCTCAGCCCCCTTAAATCTCTCTCTCATGCACTCTCCGTGTCCCGGAATCACCAGGAGGATTTCTGCCTCCTAGACGCTCCATTGGCAAGTGATCTCGGGGACCCCCTAGCCCCCCTCCCCAGGTTCAGGTCCCCCTGTGAAAAGACAACCAACCCCTGGTTCATGCCAGCCTCACCCTCAACTTTGGGCCCAGTATGTTCTTACCCCTCCCCCACTGTATATTCGTCTTTCCAAGCATGCAAAATCTTTGGGGTCGTCCTTGACTCCCCGCTTTGGCTCACCATCCATATCTAGTACCTCCGGAAATCTCCCTGGAGCTCTACCTTCAAAACGTATCCAGAGTCAACCCACTTCCCTCTCTTTTGCCTCCACCTGGTCCCCCATCATGGCTCACCTGAACCAGTCCAGCTTTCCCCTGCTTGGTGCACCCACAGCTGCCCACAACAGCCACCAGGGGGCGCCCGTGAGCACCTGAGTCAGGTTTCCTTTCTCGGCCCACAGCCCTCAGGGCTCCCACCTCCCTTGGGTAAAAGTCCAAGTCTTCCCAAGGCTCACAAGGCCTGTATGACCTGCCCGGTCCCCTCCCTGCTCTCCCCTCCTCCCTCGCTCATTCTGCTCCAACACTGGCCTTCTCCTCGCCGCGGTTGCTCCGATAAGCTTGATGCAGTCCTGCCCCTGGGCCTTTGCCCGTACAGTGCCCTCTGCCCGGAATGCCTTTCCACCAGATGTCTGCTCAGCGTCCCCGTTTCTTTCTTCAGAACTGCTCAAATCCCACCTTTCCCATAGGACTACATGGACCACTCCCTTTTCCCAGCCCCCTACTCTGTTCAGTCGTAAAGGAAATCAGTCCTGAATATTCCCCGGAAGGACTGATGCTGAAGCTGAAACTCCAATACGTTGGCCATCTGATTCGAAGAACTGACTCATTGGAAAAGACCCTGATGCTGGGAAAGATTGAAGGCAGGAGGAGAAGGGGATGACAGAGGATGAGATGGTTGAATGGCATCATCAACCCGACGGACATGAGTTTGAGCAAGCTTCGAGAGTTGGTGATGGACAGGGAAGCCTGGCGTGCTGCAGTCCATGGGGTCACAAAGAGCCGGACACAACTGAGAAACTGAACTTCCTACTCCGTCCTACTCCCCCCACCCCATAGCACTTTTTACCTTGTACTGTGATATCTCACTTACTGATTTCCTGTTGTCTGTCAGCATGTAGACACTACCTCCACCAGGGTGAGGATATTTGCTTTGTTCAGGAGCTCACCCCACTGTTGGCAGTGGAGGAGAGGCATCGAGAGATCCCAGGGGGTTAGGGGGTCTCAAGCCTCTGTGTCTGCAGGGCCAGGTGGCTGTGGTAGGGAGAAAAGTTGGCTGGGATAAGTGGGAGGTGACCTAAGAAGACTATCCCCTGCTCAGTGGGATCCTTGGTAATTGCCAGATGGTGGACAGCCTGGAAATTGTAGTTTCTTGCAACATTTCCCCCGATTTTTTTTTTCTGGCCGCATCGTGCAGCCATTCGGGATCTTAGTTCCCTAACCAGGGATCAAACCCATGCCTCTGCATTGAGAGCGCAGTCTTAACCAATAGACCGCCAGGGAAGTCCTCTCACAATTCTTTAAATGGGCAACAAACACATTTACACCATTTGAAAAACTAGTACTGAAACAAAACTGGTGCTCACATACATATATACGCATGTTCACAGTAGCACGATTCACCATAGACGAAAACCAGAAACCACTGAAATTTCCATCATCTGGTAACTGGATAATATACTTTGGTGCATGGCCTTGATATACAGTAGGTGCTCAAATATTAGGTAGACCGATGAATGAATCGGAACAGGTCTCCTCTGGTGTACCTGGAGATTTAACTGCCGCAAGTGTCCAGGTGGGGGAAATGAAGCACTTACCGCAAGTCAACCCGGGCGGAGTTGAGTTTCGCAGCCTGAACTGGGTAACTCAGGTGCCGTTGAGATGCATCTGCAGAACTCCAATAGACCACCAGAGGGCGCCTTAGGAAGACAAGCTAATAAAACACAAATTGAATGCAAATAAGCCGTAGCGGGGCTGCTGCTGCTAAGTCGCTTCAGTAGTGTCCGACTCTGTGCGACCCCATAGACGGCAGCCTACCAGGCTCCCCCGTCCCTGGGATTCTCCAGACAAGAACATTGGCAGTGAGGGTTTTTTTTTTTTTTTTTTTTTTTTTTTATCAGGCGCGCCTTGGACAGCCCTGACGCCGCAGAGGCCTGGGGCTCAAGATGGCGCTGCTGCCGCTAGAGGACCCGGCGGAGGCGCCGGCGAGGCACTCTGAGGCTTCAGACAGGGCAGCCTATGTCCTCTATCCCTCTCTTGGGGGCCATGTGTCTTAGACCAGGGGCCTGCGATCCGTCTCGATCCCGCGGGGGCAGGCGTTTCTGATCAGGCGCACTTCGGGCAGCCGCTCCCGGGGTCCCTTGCGGCAACATCCCGGGGGCCTCCAGGGACCTCGGAGCAAGATGGCGGCGGCGGCGGGGTCCGTGAGGCGCGGGCGGCGGCGACCGCGGCATCAGTGAGGGGGCCAGGGGGCCCGGCGGCTCCGGGCCGGGGCGCCGCCGCGGGACGGACCATGCTACGTTCCACAGGCTTCTTCCGGGCCATCGACTGCCCCTATTGGGCTGGGGCGCCCGGGGGACCCTGCCGGCGGCCCTACTGCCACTTCCGGCACCGCGGGGCCCGGGGCCCGGGCGCGCCCGGCGAAGGTGGAGCGGTGTCCCCCGCAGCAGGTAATGTCTGCCTGCCCGCTCCGAGTTCGGTTCCCCGTCGAGGGTTGGACCCCAGCACCCGGGCTTCCCCGGTTTCCCGTTCCCCGCTCAGCTCTCTCCCTGTACACTAGCGAGCGACGTCCCTCCAAGCCGGGGCCACCCACCCCAGAGCGCAGTGCCGGTCTCAGGTCCTCTGAGCCTGCGTTTTCGCAAGTGTAAAACCTAAACAGTGAGAGGACCTGTTCTCCTAGAGGTGTCGCGAGCGTGAAGCGCGTGGGGGTCGGGAAAAGAGCGCGGCCAGCACTGGTCAACAGGCTCGGGACTCCTGCCGGGGGAACCGTTCCCGCCCCCTCCCCGGCCCGGGGTGTTGGTTGCAGCCGTTGTTTACTTCCGCGCCCGTTCCCCCGCCGCACCTCTGCTCGTGGCCGCCCCTGTTGACAACAGCGGAGTGGAGAAAGTCTTGTTTAGGAGCTCTCCGACTGGGTGTCGAGCCCTGTGTGTCATGCTAGGGTCAGGGAGGGAGTCAAACCTGATTGATTGCGTGTGTGTGTGTTGGGATGAGGGGCAGACTTCCGAGAGGACGTTCAGAGGCTGCGCGTCTCTCTACGTGGTGATTGTCAATGTCACAGAGTTCAGGTGAGAGCTGCCAGGAGGCAGGCACTGTTTCTCTTAGGAGGTGTGGGCCTTGAGCAGAGACATGAAGAACGGGGGCAAAAAGAGGGGCATCACAAGGAACGGTCTCCGGGGAGGATATGTGTTGTTCCTTTCAGGGGAATTCAGGCTCCGGTTGTGGCCCCTGTTCTAGGGGATTGGCTGCCTCTGTCCATCGGACCCAGATTTCCTTGTTCAGTCTCCTCTCTCTTTCTGCTTAAGACACAGATCTTCATCTCAGAGGTTTTTACTTGAGAAGCACTCTTGCTAGTATGAAGTCATAGGCCTGTTTCCCCCGCCCCCTGAAAGGGGAAAAAAAGGTAGAATTGTCTCAGATTTCCACCATAAATTTTGCTTGGCCCATTGGCCTTGCATCAACTGCCCAGATGCCGTCATTCAAGGTCAGGCTGCACACCTGGGTGGGACACCGGTCTGGCTCTTGGGAACCTTCCCTCAAGGAAGGAAGATGGCTGTGCCCACAGGTGCCTGAGCTTCAGGCCTGAGTGGGACGCTCCTTGGGGGTCACCCTGCCCGGGTGCACTTTTTGACTCCATCTTTTGACATGCAGGTGCGGTCTGCATGGTGTTCTGTAAAGAGCCCTTGATGCCTAGGGGCAGGCCGGCTCCCTCAGACCCTGGGCAGTGACTCGTCTGCAGGCCCATAGGTTGACTTCCAGCCATCCAAGAGCGCTGATTTCTCTCTCATGTGTTCTCCCAAGTTCATTGGTCTCTTGATGTCTTCCTGCGTCACAAATGGCCAGTTTCCCAAAGTGTCATTTTTTAGAACCCATTGGTGATGTGGTCCTGTCTGCTTCACTTTCCCACAGGAAAAAGTGCAGCTGCCTACCCCTGACCCCAGTGTGTCTGCATTTTCCTTTTGCAGGTGAGAACAAGCAGTCCTCCTCTCCTCTGGGGGTCGGGTGGGGCTCTTCCTGCGGCTCAACCTCCGTCTTGCTGTGGGGCCTCTCTAATGCTCTGTTTCCTCCTCTTCGGCGGGCTCAGGTGTGCCTCCCCCTGCCCCTGCACCTTTCAGCTCCCCCTTGCTCTGGATTTTGACAGGCACACTTCTTGTGGGGCTTGGAGAGGCTGCAGCCACAGGCCAGATTCTGTCTGGGTCCCCCTGTGAGCAGACTGACATGGCCCAAGAGCAGATGCTCGGCCAGGGTGGGCTGGGCAGGGATGCAGATGGTACTGACTGCCTGCAGCTGGGATGTAGGGTTTCCAGCACCTCCGGCCTTGGTCTGCCGGCCCCCTGAGGCCCATGTAGGGCCCATCCCATTCTTTCCGACCCTTAGATCCACCGTCCTGTGCTCCAGGGTCCTCACCCCCATGCGCCGTTGGGGTTGCCCAGTTTACTGCCGTGCACCCTCAGGCATACTCTTTATTCATGATTCTTAACTGGTGGGAGGGACAATTGTCCCGATTTTACAGACAAGGAGACGGGCCCAGAGAGGGGAAGTCACACACCTGTGTACACGTGGTCGGTAAGTGCGCCTCATGGGGTCGGATCAGGGCCGTCAGGCCCTTGCCCCCTCACTTCCTGCTGCCGGGCACCTGGGTGCCCATCACGTGTGGGGTCAGTGCTGTGTCCTGAGGCTTAGAGGCAGCAGTGAGACCTGGGGAAGGGCCTCACCATGCTGCAGGGCCTAAGCACTGAAATCTCCCAAAGACCGGCCGGAGGAAGCCCTGACTTGTGCTGGAAGGCAGGGTGGCCCCAGCTGGTGGTGGTGGCAGCAGCTGGTGGTGGTGGCAGCTTGCCTGGGTCTCACATTGGGCCCCTGGGGGACCCTTGTGGTCTGGTGTCCTGAGAGCAAGCCTTGCTTCTTAAAGGATGCTAAGGGCCAGGAGTCAGGTGGGAAGGGGGGGTTGCAGCCAGAGAAGTGTGTGCTTCTGAAGGGGCAGTAGCCCTTCGCTGCCTTCCCCATGGGCTGGGGCCAGAGGATTCACAAGGGCATGACTCCCCACTGCCCTGATGGCCGTGCTCAGAGACAGAAGGGGAGTGTTTTTCTGTATGGTGCTTTCTCTTCCTGAGTGAGCCATGCATAACCCTTTGCTACCCTTCCTGGGAGGGAAAGCCCAGCAGAGAGCTGTGTCACCTGTGTATCTGAAGGTCTGGCCAGGTACTTGACTACCTCCAGGGCTTCCCTAGCTTGCCGCCAGGTGTGGTCTTGGGTCAGACCTGTCAAGGGCCTCTGACTTCGTTGGGAGAGGGTGGAGCCATGAATACCAGAAACTGGTGGGGGGCTATGGGAGGGGATATCCTGCGCTCTGTGCAGGGTAGAGCAGCCTCCTTGGCCCCACCTCTTTGGTGCCAGGAGTCCCCCAATCTTAATAAGCACAAGTGTCCCCAGACTTCACCCAGTGTTCCCTGGGGGCAGGAGCACCCTGGAAAAGATCCGGGTCACCAGTCTCACCTCCCCACCTCTCCTGGGGAGCTGTGTGCACAGGTGCAGCTCAGCCAAGGGAGCTGGGCCATCAGGCTCAGGGGACCCAGGCTTGCCACTTCCCAGGGGAGGAGCCTGCACTGCCATCCGGTGGGTGGTTCCATTGTTCTTGACTTCTCTGTGAAGAGGGAGTGGAGGAGAGGTGCTGTGGGTTTTCAGAGCAGCACGAATCCCTTACGCCAGGGCGAGGGTGATCTAGGTTCAGTGGGTGGTGCAGCCCCTATCTTCAGAGGCAGTGTCCCATCCCAGCTAAGTCATCTCTCTTCAGAGTGCTTTTTTTTGGACTCAGAGTAATGTTCATTTTAAACACACAGGAAACCACTGGAAAGTCAAAGGAGACGTGTCTTGTATGTGGCGATGTCCCCACTCCCGCGTCAGCAGGCTTGCTGTGCCTCCTCCCAACCTGGGACATTGTCTGTCCTTCCTGTACTTGCAACCCTGCCCTTCTTGGGAGCTGGGTCCTTTTGTCGAGGTTGCAGAAACCCCAGCGAGATGTGAGGCCTGCCCCGTGCCTCTGGTTCCCACACCTGGTGGCCCCTCTTGAAGCACTTGGGGAGCTTTCTAGACCAGCCTTCTTGCCCAGATCCAGGCTCGGGCCATTTGAATAAGGATACACCTGCCCCCAGAGCTGGTTTTTTTTTGCATTTTTAGGGTTCTTTGCTTAGTGTCAGCAAAGCAGTGTCTCTCCTGGAGTTCATACTGACCTTCCCGGGGACACATCTGTGGTTGTCAGGAAGTAGGGGGCTCCTGGCACCGGGGGGGTAGGGGGAAGGGGTGTCCAGGGATGCCGCTCAGCGCTTCACAGTGCCCGTGACAGTTCCCTTTCCCTGCATACGTGTGGTCTTGTCCAGCTTCAAGTGTCAGTGCTGTCAAACGAGATGGAGGAGCCTGAATAGTGTCCCAGCCCTGTCCTTCTTCTGTATTTGAGGATGGGATGAGAGAGCCGCCTTTAGCCTGCTGAGAGAGCACCACCCTGAGAATTGCCGCACCAACCCCCCCCGCCCCGGCGCAGCTCCTCCGGGACCCAAGCGCCAGGGTTGGGTCAGCGAGGACAGCACAGCAGCACGGAGAGCTCAGGGGCTATGCAGGATGCTTGAGTGCACCCCATCCCCAGAGCATACAGCAGAGGGGAGGCACCAGCCCCACGGCAGGCTTGCAGCCCCACAGGTGGAGTAGAGCCTCAGGTGAAGGCGTTGGGGCAGCATCCTCCATGGTGCGAGGAGCCTAGCCTCCCACTGCTCAGCCTCGGCCACCGCTTCTGCAGGGTGGGGCCACGAGATAGGCCCCTCAACAAGCAGTGCTCCTCTCCTGTCCCATCCAGCTGTCCTGCGCAGTATCCTTGCCCTGCTGTCCTCCTCTGCCCCGGCTCCTCCCTCAGAATCCCCTTGACGAGAACATTGCACTTGAACAGTGGTTGTGCAGGAACTTGGTTTGTTGGTGTCAAAGCCATTCCTGTGTGGAAGGTTGACTTCTGTCGGTGTGATCTAACTCACAACAAAAACTGTGCCAGTCATTTTAGGGTGATGGACCCATGGCTGAGGCTTTCTGTGAAGGCTGACCCCACCCCGAGCAGTCTGCATAGGTTCCAGGCAGGGTTGGAAGCCCAGAAAAGTGTAGGGAGCAGGACAGGTGGCTGGCAGACCTGAGCGTTCATGGCGAGGGCAGAGGGAGGTGGGGCTTGGCCATCTTAGCTGTGAGCTCGGCACAGACACACAGGCATGGTCCACCCAGCCTCTGAGTCAGCTGTGAAATCCGGAGCTGGCTCTGGCACCCTCCAGGGCTCTTCGGGTCTGTCTGAATTCAGTACTCATCTGTAGATCACCTGGGGGCCTCTGGGAGGGAAGAAGTGTCCAGCAGCACATATCTGGGCCAGAATCCAGGAGAGCGAGCCATTGGTTGCAACAAGTCGGGCAAGTATTCCCAGGCAAGCGATTGCTGAGCTGGGTTTTGAGGGATGAATAGGAGTTTGCCTGGTGTCTGGAAGCTGATAGTCCTCCTCTCTCTGCCTTCGAGGCTTCTGCCACCTGGGCAGCTTCCTGCCAAAGGAGTTGACCTCATTGCTCTCCTTTGACTGGTTCTTTTGTCCTACTCATTTCTCATGTGACAGAGATGGTGCCTGTCTCTTCCTGGCCCCCTGGCCTGCCCCCTTGGGTTGTGACCATCCCCTGGGGCGAAAGAGTCCCCACTGCTGTTTCACCAGGGCACAAAGTAGGGGCTGCACTGCCATGTGCATGTCGTCTGTTGATGGGGGCCAGAGGCGTAGGGGGAAGGTCGGGTGGTGGAGAGTCCTTCAGACCATAGAGAATCAGGTGGTACTGGGTCTTCTGGTCTGGGGAGGGGAGCCAGGGTTTTGGGGTGTGGCACTGCCCCAGTCCCAGCCTCTTCTGTGAGGGGGACCAGAGCAGGCAGGATGGGTGTGAGGATTAAAGGGGAAGGCCTCAGAGTTAGAGTAGATTGCGTTGGAGCCCATGCCTCCCAGTGGGACCTTCCTGCCCACTTGTCTGCTCATTAACTGCACTTGCAGCTGGAGCTTGTGGGCCAGGTGTCTGCGGAGTATTTCCTCAACTGAGGGTGCGACGGGGAGCAGAGGACAGGGCTCAGAGGTATTCGGGCAGCTGCCACCCTACACTGTCTTTCCACCTAAAGTGGGCTCTCTGGGCGATCTGTTCCCTAAGCACCGTGGCCGTGAGTATCTGTTCCTGGCTGGAGGTGGAACAGCCGGCCTGGGCTTTGCCATGCTGGATGCCTGGCCATCTGGAGCTGGTGACCAGGGCGTGTTGGGACCAGGTCATGGGGAGAGCGGCCTCAGGTGCCAGAACCAGGAGGGGGCTGTCACACAAAGACCAGGCTCGGAGACAGCCCAGGAGCTGCCAGGGGCCTCCCTAAGGCGTCTCTTCAGTGGTGGCCCCACTTGGTAGCCCATTTCTTGCCCAGGGTCTGGGGCAGGAACTTCTGAGAGTGTAACCCCAGCAGCCAGGCCTTGCAGGAGCTTTCCCAGTCAGCTTGAGAGTTGATCTCTTGCTGAAAAACAGCCAATTAGTCTTGTTTACCAAAGGCATTTTTCCCTGGTACAAACCCCAAAGGAGCGCCTGTTGGCTTCCAGCCAGATTAACTCCCTGTTAACGGGAAGGTGCTTCTGCGGTGCCATGGCCCCTCTCCACCTCTTGAGGGTCACTTGTTGCTTGGCAAAGGTTTTCTCAAGAAGCTTCTCCAGTTCCTCCTGGTCCCCTGAGGGCTGGTCCCTTGAGGCAGGGTGGGGTGGGGGCTAGATAGCATCACAAATGCCTTCTCCATCTACCTGCCTCCCCCCAGAGGCCTCCAGAAGCTTCAGCAGAAGCATGGGGGTCAAACTGTAGTTCCCACACACTTCTGAGCCTCAGGGTCTGCAGCCAAGCCCCAGCAGCTGTGTGCTTGATGTGCCTAGACCTGCAGCCTGGTGTCACCTCAGGGACACTGAGGCTTAGAGGGGAGGGTCATGACCTAGATCCTCTGCCCTCTCTCTCTTTTTTTTTTTTTTTCCATTTAGCCTGGTGGGGTGTGGAGAGGGAGCCTCCCTGGTACTGAAACATCCCACCTTGGCAGGGCTCTGGGATGCCCAGATCTCAGGGGCTGGGCCTGGCCAGGGGCTTACTCCCTTCAGAGTCTGAGTGTTGGGCCGTGGAGGCTGCAGGAAGTGGAGGGGGTACTGCCCTCAGGAAGCCCCCTGACGTTAATGCAGGCCCTCATCAGAGAGCAGGAGCTCATCTCCCCATCAGGGTGCCCAGCGGGGCCCCCCTGGGGCCTTGGCAGCCTGCCGCCCTCTTCCTTACTTGTGGCCTGGCCCTTTGGGCACCTCCTTCCTCTCCTTGCTTCCCAAGTGCGGGCTTGTGGTGGGATTCCTGTCACACCATGAAGTGCAGAGGTCTGAACTCTGGCGTGAGAAGGCCATGAGGCACTCCGGGGGGTTTCTGTGTTGCTGGGGCACCTTGCCGCCTGTTCCAGAGCAGGTCAGAGTGGGGAGGACCTCCATCCATTAGAACCCCACTCCCTCCTGGGCGAGGGGCATTTCCCCCAGATGAGCCCTGCTACTGGGAGCCATCTCAGCCTCAGGAGGAGGGAGGTCAGGGAGTGAGGGGGGTTGGGGCTGGAGTGCCCCCAAGACTTGCAGGACCCAGCCCACCCCTTGCTGGCATGCCCCGTCAGTGCCCCTCAGCTTGTGTTTTAGGTGCTCCACTCTTCTGGGCATCCAAGACTTCGAGGGGAGGAGAGAGCACTGGCTTTTCTGTTCACATGGGCTGCAAGTGGCTGTGGGCCCGCTGTGGGTTAGGGTCAGCTGTGGGGAGGGCCCTGGATCCTGCCCTTGGGGGTTTCTGGACCTCTGGATGGTCGCTTCATCCGGAACCTCTTCTGGGGCAGAGGGCAAGTGGCTCTGTGTTCTGACCAGTCACCAGCACCCAGTCCCGCTGTGGCCTGTGCGACTCGGTTTTGCCACCCTGTCTATAACCTGCAGGCTGGGTGTGTTTGGGGTGGTCTGAAGCACAGACACACATGTCCTCTCAATTGTCACTTGAGAAATAGGTTCCAGGGTAAAAGCCGAACAGTAGGTCTGTGATGGAACCTGCACCCCTGGCCTCCTGGTCCTCCAGCAGCCCAGGTACTCACCCTGTCCTGCAGCAGCGCCAGTTCTCCTGTGCGTCCCCTCTCAGGGGTGTTTGCGTTTCCTGGGGCTTCTGCAGTAAGAGCCCTCCTCACCAGGTACCTTAGAAGAGCACAGGGTTTCCTCTGGCAGTTCTGGAGGTCAGAGGCCCAGAGTGGAGCCACAGCTGGTTCCATCCTGAGGCTCCTGTAGCATGGCCAAGCACAGGGCATCAGAACAAGTCACTTTTTCTTCAGAGTTTCACAGACTCGTGTCTGGGAGATGCTCTAACCAGGAACCATTTTAAATTCTGAAACAATTGAATCTAGTTGACTGCTTACTTCTGGGGGCATTGGGCTTTACCTGCTCACATCTTACAGAGAAGCTTTGCACCTTTGTCCATAAGGGAGTCTCCTGTGAGGTCCCTGCCAGCTTGGGTGGTGCTGGGCTGCTCCTGTGTAATGTATCCTGAAGACGGGTCAGTAACAGCAGCCGCCTGCCCACCAGCTGCCCCACCACCCCTGTTCTGATGCAGACGTGAGTGTTCCATGCCTGCCCTGCTGTCCACCCCACTGTGCTTCCCCAACGTCACGTGTTGTCTGAACATCTTACACTTTGGCATCGTTCTGGGGACAGCATGCCTTGCTTCCCCTGTGAACTTTGCTGTGTTGTCCTGTGTACACCCCAGCTGCCACCTCACAGTCGACCCTTCAGGACTTTCCATGTCCTCACTGGTATATGCGCCACCGGTGGACTTTTCTGTGGGCGAGAAGGCTTGTGGGAGGACAGAGCCTTAAAGGCACAGGCACCAGGCAGGGCTGTGCATGGCTGCCCGCTGCTCTGGGTGGGCTGTGTCGGGCCCACCTTCTGCTCCCTGCCCCCAAGTCAGATGGCTCTGTGCCCTGTGCTTTTGGCCCTGGCTGGCTGGCCTTCTGCCAGTGTTGTCCTGCCTCCCTGGCTTCAGGGAGCTGCGTGGTATGGCTTAAGCGTGGGCTGAGCCATGTGGGAAGCCCACCCTTATCCAGCTCCCCAGACCTCACCATCCATGTTCCAGGTCAGGAAGATCCCAGGCTCTGCACCCCACACCCCAGTTGGTGGCAGGACCTGCATGGAGGGACCCTCCAGGATCCTTGATTTGCTGCCAGAGCTTCTGTGCGGTCAGCCATAGACCTGGCCCTGGCAGGTTCTGGAAGGCTGGTTCTCTGCTCTTCCCTGCTGGCCCCAACGGTCAAGGCCTGGGGTTAGGCAGTGGCCAGTCACCAGCTCAGGTAGCCGCTGCTGCACCAGGCTTCTCATGGCTGTTTCTCCTCTCCATTTCAGGGCTCGGTTATGACCCATACAACCCTGAGCTGCCCAAGCCCCCCTCACAGAGGGAGAATGGCGTCCTGGGCAGAGGCATTGATTCCCACTCAGACATCCTGGAGCTGGAGTTGGTCAACCAGGCCATCGAGGCCGTGCGCTCTGAGGTGGAGCTGGAGCAGAGGCGCTACCAGGAGCTCCTGGAGACGGCCCGGGAGTGTGGTTCGGCCGAGGCCCCCGTCCTGGCACCTCATGGCCCTGCTGCCTGTCCCGCCACCAGCCTGGATGGGGATGCCTTCCCACTGTCCTTCGATTACAACCCCAGCGGCCATGGCCTTTTGAGCCCCGATGCCAGCTATCAGCCCACCCCACTGGCTGCCACTGCTGAGCCTGGCTGCAAGTACTCACTGGCCTCGCCAGACCGGGCTCAGGGCCATGGTGGAGGGGGTGGCGGTGCCCTGGAGTATGTCCCCAAGGCCGTGGGCCAGCCCCGGCGATATGGCCGCCCCGTCTCCAGCAGTAAGTACGTGGTAGACAACTCAAAGCCGTCTACAGACCTGGAGTATGACCCCCTGTCCAACTTCTCTGCCCGCCTGCTCAGCAGGGCCAGCACCAAGGACGAAAGGGCCCCCAAGCGGCCCCGGAGCTCCCGTGGCAGCGAGCCCTACACACCTGCACCCAAGAAGCCCTGTGACCCCTTTGGCAGCTGTGATGCCAGGTTCTCGGACTCGGATGATGATGTTGTTGTCGCTCCGGGTGACAAACCCGTCACCACCAGCCCCTCAAGAGCTCAAGGGGGCGCTGAGAGCAAGGCCCCGGGGAAGCCGGGCTCCAGGGAGGGCCCTGAACTGGAGGAGGGCAGCCTTCGGGAGACCAAGGAGATGGCGGTGCAGTGTGACGTGGAGGATCTCGGGCCACCTCCTCGGAGCCCAGGCAGGCCACCCCTGGCTAAGCCCAGCTCACCAGCCAGGGCTGCGCCAGAGCGCAGCAGCCCCAAGGAGGGGAGGCCTAAGAAGAAAAGTGGGGTGCCACCCACCGCCAGCCACAAGGACAGTGTCCGGAAGACAGATAAGGGCAAGGATGGTGCACGAGGGAGGCCGGCTGAGAAGCCCGCTGCAGACAGGAGGGGCCCGCAGGCCGGCAGCCCCTGGCACAAGGCAGAGCGGCCCCAAGGGACCAAGAAAAAGCCATCTTCAGCCACTCCGGTGGCCAGCTCAGGGAATGGCCAACCTGAACGGCCAGGACCGCTGCCGAGCCCCACACAGGGGGCAGCCCGCCAACCGTCAGATAGGATAGCTGGGAAGACCCTGTCAGGGAAGCTGGCAGAGAGGAAGGCCCGCTCGCTGGACGAGGGCGCCCCCCGGGACGCCCCCAAGCTGCCCAGGCGGACCCTGAGCCACGCTGAGCTCTTCGGGGATGAGAGTGAGGACGAGGACCCGCGGCCCCAGGCGCCGGCCACCCGGCCTCCCGCTCCCCCCAGCCTCAGCTCTAGCTCAGACTCAGACTCGGACTCCGACTCCAGCCTGGGTCTGTCGGCCGCGCGGGGGCCGCCCAAGCGCCTCAAGGCCTCCCCGCCCCCCTCCTCCTCCTCCTCCTCCTCCTCCTCGGGGGCGGGCTCTGACGTGGACTACTCGGCCCTGGAGAAGGAAGTTGACTTTGACTCCGACCCCATGGAAGAGTGCCTGCGCATCTTCAACGAGTCAACGGCCGTCAAGACTGAGGACAAGGGCCGCCTGGCCCGGCAGGTGAGGGCAGGCAAGCCAGGCACCTCCCTGACTCCTGTGACCGGAGTCCCGGCACCCAATGGAGACAGCTTTCTCAGCGTCAGCCTCTCAACTCGTTCATAATTCAGACCCCTGGATGGCTACCACTTGCCCGCTCCTGATCCTGCTTCTCCCCTGCCTCTCTCACTGCTTCCATATTCCTTGCAGTCCCCCTTCCCCTCCTTTCCCCTTTCCTTCTTCTCAGACCCCCAAACTCAGCCAGCCTCCACCTTTCTGGTTTCCTGCTGCAGTGTCCCCACCTCACCACCAGAGGGAGCTTTGCTCTGAACGAAGCTGGCACAGCCAGTCCCACAGGCAACCTGCAGCTGCGGGGGGATCCCTAGTGGGACCCTTGCCCCACCCCCTGCTCCCCCCTCCTTAGTGCCCCTCCCTGTTCCTGGCCCTATGCCTTTCTCATTTCTTCCTTCATCCCCGCAATTGTGAACCTGCACTGGTCCCTGTGGTGGGTGGGTGGAAGTGTGGGCTGGGTGGTCTGCAGAACTCACCCTCTGGGGGCCTTGAGAGATGGGCCCAGGTGCCAAGTCTATGTCCTCACCTGGAGGCAGGGCCTGTGCACATTCTAGGGGGAGGTGAGAACCCTGAAACCCCTTCTCCAGCTAGGCAGCCAGTTAGTGTCTTCTCACCTGCTCCTGTCTCAGGCCTGGGTTTACCCCAGGCCAGGACGAGTGAGAGGAGCTGTGGCTGGTGTGGGGGGTGCTCACTGAGGGACAGATCTGTGTCTCAGCCCCCCAAGGAGGAGAAGACTGAGGACAAGGGGCATTCAGGCCTGACCACGCTGTTTCCTGGGCAGAAGAGGAGGATTTCTCACCTCTCCAAGCAAGGCAAGGAGGTAAGTGTCTGAGGGAATGGGCACCCATCTACAGAGGTAGGGCCTCCTCACGCTCCCTTGCTGCTGGGGGCCTCTGGCTCTGCTCGTGCCCTGCAGAGAAGTCTTGGGACCCACATCCGGTCATCAAGGTGTGCTTAGTGCCGGGGGGCAGAGCACGGAGCGTGGTAAGCCAGGTGAGGGCAGCCCTCCAGCAGGGTCACACTGCCCAGCCCCAGTTCAGAGGTGGTCTGTGATCCTGGGCAAGTGCTGCCACATCTCTGAGCCTAGGGTTCTTCCCTTGTCATGTACAGACAGGATCAGTTGTCAGTCACCGTGGGGCTGGTCAGTGAGCTAGCACTTGGAAGACTGGGGCAGAAGAGAGAAATGGAGGTGATCCACTCACCAGTCCCTCTGCACCCTGCTGGGCATTCTGAAAATACCGTTCAGAGAAGATTGGATCGAGCAGTATATAATCTAATGGGTGGGTGGGAACACACAGCCTGTGTCTACAGAAGGGCTGAGGGGACTGGGCACACAGAAGCCAGCAGGGCAGGGCTGGGCAGGGCCGGGGAGAGTCAAGCATCACGGTGAATTTGAGTGCTGAAGCGCCAAGGTGGTTCCTGCCTGGGTATGAGCACACTTGGGAGGAAACCCAGCTGGTTCTCTCCATGTGGTCAGCAGACTCAGATGAAGACCAGCTGCTTCCCTCCAGGGCACCTGCCCGCCCAGGAGAAGGTCCCTGGGCTGGCCTGCCCCATCCTGCAGTGCTGCCTCTGATGTCCTGGAAGGCCTGCTCTGGCCTCTGACCCAGAGCGTCCTGGGCTTGAAATTCTTCACCCAGGCGGAGCCCATGAGGAGAGGCCCTGCGCCCCCTGCCCGGCCCCCGACCGCCCAGGAGGTGTGCTACCGACGGGCCCAGCAGGCGCAGAGGGAGTCAGCCGGCTGGCTCCAGGCCGCCCAGCAGCTGGGTGAGAAGCCCAGCTCTGTCCACATCTCGGCCCCAGGAGAGAAGCGGAGGATCGCCCATGTCCCCAACCCCCTCCTGGCTGCAGGTGGGTCCCAGAGGCTGGGGAGTGCTGCCACCAGCAGGGAGAGCCCCAGCCTGGCTCCTGCTCTGCCGGGGCGGGGGGTGGTGGGGGGTGGGGGCGGTTGTGGCCTTGAGCCTTGCTGGCTGGATGTCTATGCTTATCTGTGAAGCAGCCCCGTTGCTAATGGGAGGTGCCTGGCGGGGCTACCCTGGGGAGTCTGAGGGTGGCTTCCTGCCTTCACTGTCTGTCCTCAGACTGAGAGTGACTCTCCACCCCTCCCCTGCTGGCCTGGTCTAGGAGGCTCCCACCCAGGTGTGGCACCTCACAAGGTGTTAATGAGGGAGTGGCTCTGGAGGCCCTCAACCCTCCAGTCAAACCAGTGGATCTGGGGGAGGGGTTGGGGCTGGGTTTCCTCCTCTCCCACCCTGAGGCTACTGTCCTCTGACTTGGGCTTGTCTTAAAGCTGTTACACCTCAGTGGTCCGATAAGCATGGGGCTTAGGCATGCAGAAAGAGCAGGGCTGTGCAGCCTCTGAAGGCTTATCCAGATGCAGAGAATTCGGCTTCCCTGGGTGGGAGACCCTGCTGTCTGACCAACTCTCTGGGTGTCCTTGCTGCTGCTTCCAAACCCCTCCAAGAGCCAGCCCTGAGGAGACGGCTCCAAGTGTCTGAAGGCTCCTTAGGTTTCCTGGTGCTAGAGCCTCCCATAGGAAAAGCCCTCGGCGTTCCTGGCCCTCCCCACAGGGTGCCTGAGGTGGAGCTCCCAGCGGTCATGTAGTCCATCTCCAGCAGGGCACGAGGGGACCGGAAGGGAGAGAGCACTGAACCGTGGCCCTGAGGTGCACATTCAGAAGTCTAACCTTGCTCTCGGCTGTCTGGTCATCTCCGGTGACTTAGTACAATTCTGTGGCGGTGTCACTGCCTGCACTCTGGTGGCAGGGTGGTTCCCCCAAGCCTCAGGGGGGACTCACCTGCCGATGCCTCCTACTCTACGTGACCCTGAAAGCGCTTCTGTCACTGAGAAGTGTGCATCCTTAGAGACGAGGCTGGTGGGGAGCTCCCCTCCCTCATGGCTGAGCCTGTTGTGGGCAGGCTTGGGTCACTGCTCTGTCCGTGCCTTGGTGGTCTCACTCTGTCCCCATGCCCCTTCCCCAGCCTCACTGCCAGCTGCTGCTCCGCCTGGGGCCCTTGGAGACAGCCCTGCTGGTGGCCCCCTCCTCTGTCTGGTTTGTGATCTCATCAAAGGGAGCGGCAGAACACTGGGGCAGCTGCAGGCAGCCAGCTGGTCACAATGAGCTGGCTGGGGGCGACCTGCATGCTCTGGTGCTCAGCCCGGGAGCCAGGGCCTTTTGTCCCTCACACTTCCATGCCTTGGAGTCGGGGGCCGGAACATGTGGCAGAGGCTCCCTGCACCCCCCACCACTCGCTGCACCACCCTGGCGGTGACCTTGCCTGAGCCGGCCTCTGAAGCCCCATTTTCACCCCCACCCCCTCGATGGACTTACCTGAAAGCCGATAGAGCCTGATGTCATTTCACAGCCCTCGGGCCCGACCCCGGCCCCTTCCTCTGTGCTCCCAGATGCATGTCCTGCTGGCGCTCCACGGCCACGGCCGCCTGGTGCTTTGCAGCTCGGTGATGGGCGTGCTGTCCTCCTGCTCTCACGGCCCCTGTCCCCCCACAGCCCCCACAGGCGCCAAGAGGACCCTCTCGGCCAGCAGCAGCCAGCACCCCAACGGCCCCGAGCCAGGCAGCCAGCCCCTGAAGACACGCACATTGTCGGGCATGGCATCCAAAACCACCACCACCATGGCCCCCAAGCGCGTGGCGCACAGCCCGTCCTTACAGGTGAGCCGTCTGTACTGCCTGCTGGCTCCCTTTAACTGAGTCGACCCTGAGCTAGGTCAGGCCAGGGTCAGGTGGGAACAAGCGTGCCACCCTCTGCTGGTCTCTGTTTCTCTAGAGTTTAAAGAAGCCCATTATCCCAAAAGAGTTTGGGGGCAAAGTCCCCACTGTCATCCGCCAGCGGTATCTCAACCTGTTTATTGAAGAGTGCCTCAAATTTTGCTCTTCTAACCAGGAAGCCATAGAGAAGGTGCGTGGTGAGGGTGGGAGAGTGGGGGCATGTTGGGAGGCGGGGCCGGGTGGGGCTGAGTCCATGTCCTCCCACAGGCGCTCAACGAGGAGAAGGTAGCCTACGACCGCAGCCCCAGCAAGAACATCTACCTGAACGTGGCTGTGAACACCCTCAAGAAGCTGCGCGGCCTGGGCCCGGGTGCCGGAGCTGGTCTCAACAGTAAGTCGTGTCCGGAAGACCCAGGCCTCAGCCTTCAGCAGCCCCCCTCCCGTCAGGAGGCTGTCAGACAGAGGCTCTGCCGTCCCTGGTTTTCTGGCTCCTGGGGAGGGTGATGTTGGCCCTGCGCCCTCAAAAGAGCCTCTTCTCACTGTTAACCGTCCCCCTCAGTGAGCTGTGGGGCCGCTGCTAATGGGGGGTCCTCTTCAAAAGCTTGAGGCAGGAGGATGCTTCCTAAGCTTCTTAAAGGATGCATTAGCGCCTTCTGCACTTCCGTCTGCGCAGGCCAGCCCCCTCCTCCCATATGGAGGTCTTGCCCTTCCCTTCTGAGCAGCGAAGACCCCAGGGAGGGGGAGGGGCTTCCAGGCAGCCTACTGGTCCCCAAAGATTAGGGTCACAGGAGGTCAAGCTGTTCCCTTCTTTGGGGAGCGGGGCACTTGGAAGGACTCATGCTGAACTGTGTTCACTACCCTCTTCCAGAAACCAGCAGCCGGAGGGTGGTGTCCCATGAAGTGGTGCTGGGGGGCAAGTTGGCTGCCAGGACCAGCTTTTCTCTCAGCCGCCCTAGCAGCCCCCGTGTGGAGGATCTGAAAGGTGAACCTGGCTCCTCCAGGGCTGCCCCGGCAGCTCTCAGCCCCCTTTCCCAGGGCCCTGGTGTGGCCCCAGTGTGGCCACGGGCTGACCGCCTCTCCCATGTCCCCAGGGGCCGCCCTGTACAGCCGCCTCAAGGAGTACCTGCTCACGGAGGGCCAGCTCAAGGAGAATGGCTACCCCTTCCCGCACCCCGAGAAGCCTGGTGGCGCCGTCATCTTCACAGCCGAGGAGAAGAAACCCAAGGACTGTGAGTACCTTCTGCACCACCGCCCTGGGGTTGGGGTGCTGGGGAGGGGGCCGTCTGTGGACAGGGAGTGTTACAGCCAACAGGTGTGGACACAGAGTTCAGGGCCAGGCAGGCTGGCCTGATGCACCCCACCCCCACCCCCCCACCCGGTAGCCTCCTGTAGGATCTGCTGCCGCTGCGGCGCTGAGTACCTGGTGTCTTCCTCTGGCCGCTGTGTGCGCGAGGAGGAGTGTTACTACCACTGGGGGCGGCTCCGCCGGAACCGAGGTGAGACCCCTGCCGGGCTGGGCTGGGCTGGTCGCCTGCTCTGATTGTAACTTGTTTTCCACTGTGGGTTTTTATGGAAAAAATAATACAAAGGCCTTTCTGTGACAGCATTCATAAAAGGAAGGTCTCCAGCCCCACCCACCGGGTACCCTTTCCACCCCTGTTGCCTTTGAAGAACAGGGGCAGTTTGGCCCAAGGGAACCAAGGCTTCATCCTGTCTTGTGGCTGCTTGCTTCCTTTTGTTGCCAGTGTGGCCATTTCCCACTCACGGGCACATACAGGGCTCCTTAAGTTCTGCCCGCTGGCTACCCTAGACCCTCTCTGGGTGAGCAAGCCTCCCTGGGGCTACACCAAGCTTGTTGTCACTGCCTAGTGAGGAGAACTGGTGCTGGGTGAGGGTGGGATGGGGTCTGCCAGGTGTCTCAGCCCCTCACGCCCTGCTTGGGCCTGGTGCCCCTCTAGGGAAGAGGCTTGGGAAGCCCCTGCCCACCAGGCAGACTGGGTGTGGTGGACTGGGCCGGGGTGTTGGCTGGACCTGCTTGACTGCATCTGTTTGTTAGTGGCCGGTGGCTGGGAGACTCAGTACACGTGCTGCTCAGCTGCCATAGGCTCTACCGGCTGTCAGGTCGCCAAGGTAAGTGTCCTGGGTCATTCCTTGTCCTGGGGAGCACTGGCCCCAAGCCTCTCTTTTCCCATCCTTGATTTTCCCGCCTGGTGTGGAGACCATGGGTAAAGGACAGTCTGTGACTGCTGCCAGCACAGCCCAGCCCCTGAGCCCAGCCTTGCCCTTCCGAGCCTACCACCTGATCTTCCCTTCCTCCCACCCCAAGCAACATGTGCAGGATGGCCGGAAGGAAAACTTGGAAGGGTTCGTGAAGACTTTTGAGAAAGAGCTTTCAGGAGATGCGCATCCAGGAGTCTATGCCCTCGACTGTGAGATGGTGAGTGAGCCCGGCTACCCTGGACTTCCTCAGGCCTCGGGGGGCTTGCTGCCCGGGAGGGGCTTCCCAGTCCCTCTTGCAGAACCTTGGGCCCGTGCTGGCGTCAGAAGAAGAGGGTGTCTGGCAGTGAGTCCATCTCCCTGCCGAGCTCATATCACAACAGCCTGGCCAGCACCTGAGCATGAGGGCCTGGTGCACAACACAGCCCCTGGCTCAGCTTTGGCGCGGGGAGGGGACCCATGTTCTTATCTCCCTCTGACCCCCCAGAGAAGCCCCTGGAAGGCCCCTGGCATGGGTTCCGTATCTAAAAGTGGGGCCTGAGTTGCCGCCTATGGGGCTCAGGGACCCTGGGCTGTGGAGCGGGAAGTGCTGTCAGGATCCTCCATCTGAGGCATGTCCCCTGGCCCCGCAGTCCTATACCACGTACGGCCTGGAGCTGACGCGCGTCACAGTGGTGGATACGGATCTCCAGGTTGTGTACGACACCTTTGTCAGGCCAGACAACGAGATTGTCGACTATAACACTAGGTGCGTGCCCTCTGCCCATTCCCCACCACGGTCCAACCCTCTGCCTGCAGCCCAGTCCCTGTCTGGCCCCAGGTTGGGGCCTCCCAGCTCCATAACACCTCCTTCCTCCCGCCCAGGTTTTCAGGAGTTACCGAGGCTGACCTTGCAGACACGAGCATCTCACTCCGGGATGTCCAGGCTGTGTTGCTTAGCATGTTCAGCTCAGACACCGTCCTCATCGGTCACAGTCTGGAGAGTGACCTGCTGGCTTTGAAGGTACCCTGTCCCCTCCGTCCTGGTTCCCAGAAAGCGGCTGGGGCCCATTGTTCTCAATCCAGGAAGGGAGCTGTGGAATCTGAGGCCAGGCCCCGGCATGCCCTCTGGGATCCTCTCTGACCGTCTGTCCACCCGCCTGCAGGTCATCCACAGCACCGTGGTGGACACGTCTGTGTTATTCCCGCATCGCCTGGGCCTCCCCTACAAGCGCTCCCTGCGGAATCTCATGGCCGACTACCTCAGACAGATCATCCAGGACAATGGTGAGTGCTGGGGCACGGGCACATGGGGGCCTTGGGGGCTATGGGGGCTGCAGGCTCCCGGCCCTGACACCTCCGTTTGCCTGCAGTGGACGGGCACAGCTCCAGCGAGGATGCCAGTGCCTGCATGCACCTGGTGATCTGGAAGATCCGAGAAGACGCCAAGACCAAGCGGTGACCGCCGCCTGCCCGCCCACTCGCCTCTCCCACAGCCCCGGCCCGTCCTCTACCCCAGGCCTCTTCCAAAACAGTGCAATAAATCTCGAGAGCTAACCCTGTCCACGTCGCCGAGACACAGAAAACCAAGAGAACCAGATGAGCTGGCGGCAGAGAGCCCAGCGCCGAGACCGACCCTGGAGCCCTGAGCCCCTCCGCCCCTGCCCATCCCCACCTCTGCCCCTGACCTCTGTCCTCTGAGACTGCTGCTGACTCCACTGGCGGGGCTGGCCTGCCACCCCCACAGGCCCTGCTGGTGCCCCTTCTTGTGGGTGGAGGGTGCGGGGGTGGCAGGCTTGTCAAGGGTTTGTTTGTGACAGGGGTTTGTCTTTTTATTTTGTATTGTTATTTTTATTATTTCGAATTTAAACCTGATGACTTGACAGTTGTCTTCCCCACCCAGAGGAGCAAGACCCCGGTGCTGCCTTCCCTCCTGGGGGGTGGGGGTGGAGCTGGGAGTGCAGCCGGGGCCCCAAAGGCCACCAGGACCTAGGAGTTCCACCTAGCCTGGGCCTGGACAGTGGGATCTGGCCTCCTCAGCCTTCCTGGACCCTGGGGCTTCTGGGAACCAATCCAGCCCCTCCATCAGCCCCCCAGGCCTCACCTTCTGGAAACCCTAGGGCCTACTGGCCTCTGGACACTGTCTTCCCGCCAGAGCCCCGCCCTCCCCTTCTCTCTAAAGCCCCACAGCCCCACCTTCCAAGACCCCGTCCCCAACCCCCAGGCAGGGGCAGAATAAATGTTTGTATGGATTTTAGTGCTTGTGACATCTGGTGGTGGTCTTGGTGCCAGGTGTGGCTCTCCATGCACAGTGGAGGTCACTGTCACCCCTAGTTGGGGGCAGGTGTCAGGACCTTGCTCTCCCTCGTGGACCCAGGGCCCCATGCTTCCAGACCCTTCCCAGTGCTGGTGATTACAGCCAGCAGCCAAGAGTCAGGCCCCTGCCACCAGCCACTGACCATCCTGACCCTCTGGGACCCATTATGACCCATGTTCTAGTGACCTGTTGACTTTCCCCCCCTTTTTTTGAACAAGGAGTGGTTTTCTAAATACAGGATGCAAGCATGTCTCCAAAGGACATTGCTGTGTGGGTTCCATCCCTCTCCCCCTCCCCAGAGCATGAGTACCCCAGGGAAGCCTTGGGCTTTCGGATGCAGGGGAGGGGGTCAGGTTGGGAGTGGGACGAAAGCTTTCAGCTTGCCAAAACTGCTGGTTCACAGAGGCTGAAGAGCCTTTGCAAACCAGATTCTGCCTGCTTGGGAAACTGCTCTCCCTTTTGTCACTATGTGGGGAGGGGGAGTGCTGAATATCAAATGCCCTCTGCATAGGCTTGCGCCTGGTGGTGGTGTCTCCTGGAGGCTGTTGGAGCAATTTGTCCAAGCCCCTCCCCAGGGTGTTTCTCAGTAAGCTCTGGATAGAGCTGGAAGAGCTGGACTCTGCTCGATGTGCAGGGCTCCCCAAGAAATGGTGGAGGCTGCTGCTCTGATGGGGCGGTCAGCTTCTGTGTGCTGTCTCCACTGCATCATTCATTCACCCAACATCAGTTTAGAAGGCAGGACAGGCAGGTACATTTGGCCTGTTCGGTCACAGCTGGCCAGAGGGAGCGACTGACTCCAAAGCTGGGAAGTACTTTCCTAATTTCTGTTCTTCAGAAGGTTCTTTAAAAGAATATGAAAAACAGCTTAATCACCTCCCCTGAACCTTCAAACTTGCCCCTCTTAAGAGGACCCTACCTTTAGTAGTGCCCCCCACACACTGCCGCACCCTGGTCCAAGTACCCCACCTCTGGCCTGAATGCTGCCCAAGCCTCATTGCTGTCTCCCACCCCTGCCCCCTCCAGGAAGGCCCCTGGAGCCCTACCTGAGTGCTGAGTAGGCAAACTCCAGGCTGCAACCCTCTGTGCTGCTTCCTGGTAGGATGGTCTCAGTGGTTCTAACAGCCTTCCCCAGCCAGACGTCCAACACTCTACCTGTGCATAGGAGATGCTCATTGAATTAGGATGAATGAAAGAACTCAACATTCAGAAAACGAAGATCATGGCATGTGGTCCCACCACTTCATGGGAAATAGATTGGGGAAACAGTGGAAACAGTGTCAGACTATTTTTTTGGGCTCCAAAGTCACTGCAGATGGTGACTGCAGCCATGAAATTAAAAGAGGAAAAGTTATGAAAAACCTAGATAATATATTCAAAAGCAGACATTACTTTGCCGACTAAGGTCCGTCTAGTCAAGGCTATAGTTTTTCCTGTGGTCGTGTATGGATGTGAGAGTTGGACTGTAAAGAAGGCTGAGTGCCGAAGAATTGATGCTTTTGAAGTGTGGTGTTGGAGAAGACTCTTGAGAATCCCTTGGACTGCAAGGAGATCAACCCTGGGATTTCTTTGGATGGAATGATGCTAAAGCTGAAGCTCCAGTACTTTAGCCACCTCATGCAGAGTAGACTCATTGGAAAAGACTCTGATGCTGGGAGGGATTGGGGGCAGGAGAAGAAGGGGATGACAGAGGATAAGATGGCTGGATGGCATCATGGACTCGATGGATGTGAGTCTGAGTGAACTCCAGGAGACGGTGATGGACAGGGAGGCCTGGTGTGCTGCGATTCATGGAGTCGCAAAGAGTAGGACACAACTGAGCGACTGAACTGAACTGAATGAAAGAGAACCCAGGCCCATGGCTCAGACTTAATTCCCGATTATCTAACAGCCCAGCATCCTTCCTCTGCCTCTAGCCTCTCCCCAACCCTGTGGCCCCACCCAGCTTCAACCAGGTCCAACCCACCTCACCGAGTGCAATATTCCACCACTAAAGGACATACCCCCATGTCCTTTGAGACCACAGTTTGTTGTGAATGACAAACCTAGACAGAATATAAAACAGAAACATCACTTTGCTGACAGATGTCCGTATAGTCAAAGCCATGGTTTTTCCAGTAGTCATGTATGGATATGAGAGTTGAACCATAAAGGCTAAGCCCTGATGCATATGAAAAGTGATACTGGAGAAGACTTTGACTTCTAACCCGTCTGACTCTTTGTGACCACATGGACTGCAGCATGCCAGGCTTCCCTGTCCTTCACCATCTTCTGGAGCTTGCTCAAACTCATATCCCTTAAGTCAGTGATGCCATCCCACCATCTCATTCTCTATCATCCCCTTCTCCTCCTGCCTCCAATATTTCCTAACATCAGGGTCTTTTCCAATGAGTCAGTTTTTCACATCAAGTGGCCAAAGTATTGGAGCTTCAGCATAAGTCCTTCCAATGAATATTCAGGGTTAATTTCCTTTAGGATTGACTGGTTTGATTTCCTTGCAGTCCAAAGGATTCTTAAAAGTCTTCTCCATCACCACTTTTCAAATTCATCAGTTCTTCAGGGCTTAGCCTTTATGGTTCAGCTCTCACATCCATACATGATTACTGGAAAAAACCATAGCTTTGACTATATGGACCTCTGTAGGCAAAGTGATGTTTCTGGTTGTTTTTTTTTTTTTTTCCTACATTCTGTCTAGGTTTGTCATTCACAACTGGAAAATTCTTAAAGAGATGGGAATACCAGACCACCTGACCTGCCTCTTGAGAAACCTGTATGCAGGTCAGGAAGCAACAGTCAGAATTGGACTTAGAACAACTGACTTGTTCCAAATTGGGAAAGGAGTACCTCAAGGCTGCATATTGTCATCCTGCTTATTTAACTTATATGCAGAGTACATCATGAGAAATGCTGGACTGGATGAAGCACAAGCTGGAATCAAGATAGCCAGGAGAAATATCAATAACCTCAAATATGCAGATGACACCACTTTTATGGCAGAAAGTGAAGAAAAACTAAAGAGCCTCTTGATGAAAGTGAAAGAGGAGAGTGAAAAAGTTGGCTTAAAACTCAACATCAGAAAACGAAGATCATGGCATCTGGTCCCACCACTTCATGGCAAATAGATGGGGAACAATGGAAACAGTGACAGACTTTATTTTTTGGGGCTCCAAAATCACTGCAGATGGTGAGTACAGCCATGAAATTAAAAGATGCTTACTCCTTGAAAGAAAAGTTATGACCAACCTAGACAGCATATTAAAAAGCAGAGACATTATTTTGCCAACAAAGGTCCATCTAGTCAAAGCTTTGGTTTTTCCAGTAATCATGTATGGATGTGAGAGTTGGACAATAAAGAAGGCTGAGCACCGAGTAATTGATGGTTTTGAACTGTGGTGTTGGAGAAGACTCTTGAGAGTCTCTTGGACTGCAAGGAGATCCAACCAGTCCATCCTAAAGGAAAAAAAAAAAAAGCCACCTGATGCGAAGAACTGACTCGTTTGAAAAGACCCTGATGCTGGGAATGATTGAAGGCGGGAGGAAAAGGGGACGACAGAGGATGAGATGGTTGGATGGCATCACAGACTCAAAGGACATGAGTTTGAGTAAGCTCTGGCAGTTGATGATGGACAGGGAAGCCTGGCGTACTGCAGTCCATGCGGTTGCAAAGAGTCGGACACGACTGAGCGACTGAAATGAACCAACAGGTTTGCCATAGCCCCTTAATACAAAAGCCCAGATTAAGACTCTTCCATCCAGCCCCTCTGGCAAGGCCTCACTCGGCCCCGCCTTCGGCCCCTCCCCCTTGGTCCCGCCCCCTCTAGCTCCTCTAGTCACACTAGGCTCCGCCCCCTCAAGCCCTGTTCGGCGTGGATGACTCTCGGCCCCGCCTTCTCCCCCGCCCCGCCTTCGGTATTGGCCCTGCCTCTGGGTAACGCCCTTCTTCCTTGGACTCACCTTCCGTTCAGGCCACGCCCTCGTTGTCCCGCACCTTAGCCCCGCCCGCTCTCTCCCCGTTCGTCGAGGTCACTGGGCCCTGCCTTCGGCTCCGCCTCTTTCGACCCTGTTCAGTTTGGCCTCGCTCGACCCCGCCTTCGACCCCGCCCCTACTTTGGTATTGGCCCCCCTTCAGCCCTAGACTCCGCCCTTCCGCCCAGCTCCGCCCCGCGCCCGTGCCGCCCGTTTCAGGCCCGTTGGCACCCGGCTAACAGCTTCCACCACGTCCGTCGCTTTGAACTCCAGCGACTGACCCAGGCAGCCCGGCCCCACCCGCCCCAGCCCGCGCAGGTGAGCGGCTGCGCTTCCACAGCTGTATGTCTCTGTGGGCCCGCGCACCCTCTCTGAACTCCGCCGGGCCTGAAGGCGGGAGGCCGTGGCGGAGGCGGCGCCCCCTAGAGGTCCGCGCCGGCCAGGGTCCGGACGGGCGCCGGAGCTCACGGTGTGTAGTGGACCGAGATCTCCTGGTGCATTTTCCAGGGGCTGGGCATCGAATCCTGCGTCGCTTCGCTGTGGGAATGCTCGGGATTTCCCCGGGGTTAGTGGACGTTCTGGTGAGCCGAGAGTGCGCTGAGGAGGAAGCAAGCCCTTGTTGGGGGAGGCGTGTTGCCATCCCCCAAAACACTGCGTGAATTCTGACCGGCAGCAGCCCTCTAACCCCATCTGGCCCGGGCCGGGATTCCTAGTGACTCTGGTCCCACAGGCTGAGCCTCACTCACCCCGAGCCTCGTTTTTTCTCATCTGGCGAATGGGCACTGGCCTTCATCAGGCTCCCGGGAGCATCAGCACCGGCCCTGAGCCAGGCCATCCCACCCCGGGGCCCTGGGGACACTAATGACTCAGACGCCAGCAGTCCCTGCTCTAGGAGGTTCCGGTTTCAGCAGGCAACCCAGATGGGAGAAGAAGCAGAGAAAGGGTGATCAGAGCTGGAATGGGGGACCCTGCAGGCAGAAGGGAGGCCCAGAGGAGGCGCCAGAACGAGCCTGGGCCATCGGAGAAATATGAGCTGAGAGCAGATGGGTGAGGCGCCTCCGGCCAGCCTGTCAAGAGGGAACGGTCCTGCTGGCAGAGGGAACAGTGGGACCAGGGGTGTGGAGTGCTGGGGCTGGGGGTCATTTGGGGAGCTGCCAGGGGCACTGAAGGACTAGGAGGGACCAGGCTCCTGGCTCTATGGAAGTCTGGTGGTTGCTACCCCAGGGCCACACTCAGACCTCTCAGCCCCTTGGCCTCATAAACTCCCTTTCGAGATATGACAGGGAACCCTGGAGGCCCATTTAGTCTGTCAACAAAGAAATCGATCGAACACCTGGGCAGGCTGAATGTCCTATGCTGTGTGGAAGGACATGTGTGTAGCCTTTCCAGGAGTGGCAACAGGGGCTTGGACCTCAGAGGGCCGTGCGGGGCTGTGGGGTGGGGAACAGTGGCCAGGTGACCACAGCAGTGAGCAAGGACTCACAGCTGGTGACTGGACCTTCAGATTCAGGGGAGGAGACTTTAGCAGGTGGGCATAGGAAATTACTTTTCCAAGAAGGTTGGAGTGGTGGGCACTATACAGCCGCCAGTGTGACCGCAGGCCACTCTGTCCAACAGCCCCACCAGCATGGGCAGTCTCACGTACCAAGAAGACCTTGACGAGGAGAAGAACTCAGGTGCATGTCTGGGCGAAGCGTGGGCATAGGGTCGGGGGAAAAGGTGTGGGCACAAGGTGGGCTCCGCCAAGGGGCGTTAGAAAGTACAGTGGCTGAAGTGGGGAGACAGGAGGCCCAGTGTGGGGTTCTCATGGGGTTACAGATAGTTCAAAATCCTGGGACTGAAGGGTGGACTCAGGACTTGGAAGCCTGGGCCCCAGAGCACCTGGGCTGGGCATGGAGCCTCCGACACCTTGGAGCTCATCCCCAGTGCCTTGTAGTTTACCCGTCTGTAGAAGGAGTGGGTGTGAATAGGTCTCCCATGGCCTAGGGGTTGTCTCGGGGTGGCTGGATCCTCAGATCTACCTGGGCTCCCCAAGCAGGTAACTACCGTGTACAGAGATCGAGGGCCCTCCTGTCTGTTTACCAGCTGGATCCCCCGGGGGCCCATTAGCCCTTCTCTGGGGTGTCATTAGCCTGTGTTTATCCTCTAGAGTTCACCTGGGAAGTGCAGGCCAACAACCGGGCCTACAACAGCCAGTTCAAGGAGAAGGTCTTTCTGTGTTGGCAGAGAAAGAAGTACAAGGTGGGCAGGCCTCCCCCGTCCCCGCTCCCATGGGCTTTGGGTACCTGCCAGTGAGGGAGAGTGGTCACCGGGGCTCTGCCTTCTGGGTTCTCCCACTTGGTCCTGAGGACTGTAGTGCTGGCCTCGCAGAGTCACTGGTCCAGCACGGATGCCCCACGTGGCTCCTCTGCCCTAAATATGTTCCTAGGCAGCCTTCACAGTACAGTGTGTCCGTCAGGCTCTACCTACCTGCAGGGAATCCTGGGGTCACCGACCTGGCTCACCAAGCCTGCACCCAGTAGGGGCTCTGTTCACGCTGTTCATGGCTGGAGTGGCAGGTGGGTGGAGGCCAGGTGGGGCTGGGCAGGCAGACCCCCATACCAGCTCTCCTTCCAGAAGAACGTCATCCACACGGCCAAGTACAATGTCTTCTCCTTCCTGCCCTTGAACCTGTATGAGCAGTTCCACCGCTTTTCCAACCTCTACTTCCTTCTCATCATCCTCCTCCAGGTGAGGTGGGGGCAGCCCCAGGAGTCAGTGCCCATGGTCACTCCACTCCATCTACCTGCTTGAGCTGTCTCCTCCAGGAAGCCCCCATCCCCACCCCCGGCACTTCCCACCTTCCCACATGGCTCTGTAGACCCAGGGTGTTTCCCACATGGCTCTGTAGACCCATGTGTTTGTCTGTGTGGTTAGTGGGTCAGTGTCCACCCCCCACAGACTGGGAGTTCCGTTATGGCTGGGTCCTCACTGCCCAGCCAGGGGCCTGGAACACAGGACGTGCTCAATATATATTGAAGGATTTGAGTGCATGGATGGCTCCTCCAGGTATGAGGAGGCCTCCTGACCCCTTTGGCCTCAGCAGGTCCCAGAGGGCAAGGAGGAAGGATCAGATTCTAGGGACCCACTGGGTTACTTCCTGGCATCAGGCTGGTCATGGGTGGAGATGGGTGAGCAGTGGTGGGTAGAGATGGGGCCCCGTGTGGTGAGGGAAGTTTCCAAAACATCCTAACTCTTACCCAGTATCTCATTCTGATCTGAGTAAAGTGAGACACTGCTTTTATCCATCGAGCCAATAAACACTTATTGAGCACCCACTGTATGCAGGTCCTGTTCTGGGCACTGGGGACCCAGTAGTGGCCCTGACACCTGTCTTAAGGTGGCTCAGGACTGGGGGAAATGACTGTCATTAAACCACATGGTAGGAACCAGTGATGGGGTGGGCCCCCTCCCAAACTGTGCTGAGGGCAGATATGAGGTTGCGCAGAGGGGATCCCATGAGACCCAAGGCCTTGAGGAGGGAACAAGCATAGGGTTGGGAGGGCTTCCTGGAGGAGAGGACATGTGGGGGCGGTGCATGGAAGGAAGAGGAGGCATTGCTGGGCAGGAGGTCCAGGCAGGGAGAGGGCCCAGAGGGGAGTTGCCTGCAGGTGGGAACGGCAGGATGTGAGGTTGTGGTGCTGGATGTGTGGGCAGAAGGGTGCAGGATTAGGGGGAGGGGAGGCAGTCGGGTGCCCAAGAGGGTTGGCTGGCATGACCCATCCTCTGTTTCAGGGCATCCCCGAGATCTCCACGCTGCCCTGGTTCACTCTGTTCGCCCCGTTCGTCTGCCTCCTCACCATCCGGGCCATCCGAGACCTGGTGGACGATATTGTAAGCAGGGACAGGGTGGGGGCAGGGCAAAATCAGGTGGGTCCTCCTGACTCCTGGGTGCGGTGGGAGGAAGGTCCGCACAGGCAGCCCCAGTGGGCTGTTGTCCATTGTGCTCTGTGACCACTGGGGCAGGTGCCAGTGCCCCTTCAGCAGGTCATCCAAGTGTCCACAGTGGCAGCCTGCAGGAAACTGCCCTCTTTCTGCTGCCAACACCCTCCCAGGGGCAGGGTCACTAGACAGGCACCGCAGGGTTTGGGCTCTCTAGCTGGGCACCTGCGTCTGTTGCCTGAGCGGCATGAGGGGAATCGTTGCTGCTCTGACCTACCCCCATCGGCCCAGGGGCGACACAGGAGTGACAAGATTGTCAACAATCGGCCGTGCCAGATCCTAATGGGGAAGAGGTGAGGCCGCAGCAGCTGGGTGTGGGATCTATCCAAGGGGGGCAACCCCAGCATGGCAGATGGATGGACATTCACGGGGGGTGTGCCTGGAAGACCATCCAGCATCTTCTGAGGTCTTGGAGATCCTATGGGGCCAGGAGAAACCCAGACCAGCACTTGTTAGATGCCTGCTGTCTACCAGGCTTGGGGTGGGCCCTGTGAAGGGGCAGGGGCTGAAGATCCAATTGTTTACTCTCATGGAGCAGAGTTCAGCCAAAGGGGAGGGCAGGAAGGTCTGAAGGGCGTTGGAATCTGGGAGGAGGGGGTAATCAGGGTGGGGGGTGGCAGGGGTGGGAGGACCCCCCCACCCCACCCCTGCCACCCCCACCCACACAGCTTTCTGTGGAGAAAATGGAAGAATCTACATGTGGGAGACCTGGTCTGTCTGCATAAAGACAGCATTGTCCCGGTGAGCTGCAGAGGGGTGCTCCGGAGACAGGGCAGTTCCCTCCCTCCTCCCCATCCCTCACCCTGCTGATCTCCCACACTCTGCCCCTATGCAAGGCCATCATCTCCTCCTTGTTGAGCTGGGTTGGGGGTGGTTTGGAGGCAGGGCTGTCCCCCTCTCCCCACCACTGGTCTCCCCCTTCTCTACCCCCATGCAAGGCTGTCATCTCCCACCCTGCTCCTCACCCCAGGCTGACTTGGTTTTGCTGGCCAGCACAGAGCCCAGCAGCTTATGCTATGTGGAGACGGCTGACATCGACGGGTGAGACCAGATCATCACTAGGGCTTTTGGGGACTTGAGGGCTGCACACCCAGCCCACTTGGATGTTGTGGTCCTTTGCCCTGGGAGCATGCGGACACTTGAATGTCAGCTGGGGCAATAAAAATGCACCACCATTTCTGGAAGCCCATCTCCCCCACCCACCATGAGCCAGGTGCCAAAGCAAGAAGGCCTAGGGTCTGGCCTCAGCCCTTTGGCAAACACACTGTGTGACCTTGGGCAAGGCTCTCTCCCTCTCTGGGCCTCAGCCTCCTGCTTGGCAGCTGGTGCACAGTAGGTGCTTAGGGAAAAGGCCAGAGTGGCTCTGGAAAGAGGCTGGGCATGCCCTGACCAGGCACTGTCTGTCCCACCTTTTGTCTTGCTCCCCTTCTTGTCACCAGGGAGACCAACTTGAAGTTCAGGCAGGCCCCAGTGATCACGCACCACGAGCTGACCAGTATAAGGAAGATAGCCTCCTTCCAAGGTGGGAGCTGGCAAACCCATCCAGCCCCTCTGGGCCCTGTCTCCCCCCCTGCAGTGGGACCACAGGTTCCCTACCTGCTAGGTGGAGGGTGTTGTGCAGCTTCTGACATCCAGATGGGCACATTACCCTCTGTTATCCTGTCTTATTTATTCCCAGACCACTGGGGCTGAGAGAATTTTTAGCAGAGAGACTTCTTCCAGGTCCATAACAAATTCCTTAAACCAATGCAGCAGTGGAGGCATTTCCGTTGTTATTACAAAGCATGCTACAGCGTTTGATCAAGTGTTACATTTTATTTTTAACCCATGACCACTTTAAAGCAAATGCTTTTAGTTGTTTATTCAAAAAGGCAGCCTATGGGAATTCCTTGGAGGCCCATTGGTTAGGACTCAGCACTTTCACTGCCAGGGCCTGGGTTCAGTCCCTGGTCCGGGAACTAAGATCCCACAAGCCGAGTGGTGCGACCAGAAAGAAGCAGCAAAACAAAACAAAGAAACCAAGGCAGTCCATGTACACTGGCTAGCAATTCACCTACACATTTGGGAGAGGCCCACAGGGACATCAGGTTTATTATTTTCTGCCAGATAAGTATGACATTTCACACCTATTGGTTCAGTTACTGTTTGCTGAGACCCAGCAAGGGGATAATTTTTTTATTGTTACTATTTGCTATCATTATTTTCCTGTCACATTACAAAGGCAAGTTACTCTAATTGGCTCTGGAGCATGCCAGAACCTTTCTCTTCAAGCACAGCCCCTCTGCTCCCGACATCCAGACACTGGTTGTGTGTCTGCTCACGGATCTGGGGAAAGGCCTTGCCACCCTGACACCTCTCTCTGGGTCCTGACCTACCCCAGACAGCCCAGCACCCCTGCCCATTTTGCAGAGGGGGAGACTGTGGTTCAGAGGGGTAGTGAGAGGTATGGGCTTGCCCCATGGCTCCTCCGTCCTTCTCCTGCCCCTCCCTAGACAGCTCTCATGTCTACCTTCAGGAAACAGAGGGTCCAGCCCCAGAGAAGGAAGGGTGAGGGTCACTTAGGAGCCCTGTGGCCCCCAGCCCACTCCCTGCCAGATGCTGCCTTGGGCCAGCCTTTGCACGCTGGGTGGGTTTTGTCAAACAGAAGTGAGCCCAGTGGCTGTACTCTCTCAGGGTGATGGTGGACAGGCCCTCCCCTACTGCCTGCTGGGGAATGCTGTGCCCTGTGTTTGGTCCCTGTAGTTTAGGGTGCTGGATGGGTGCACCCCTTCCTTCCCTCCCTCCTCATTTGTATTCAGCACTTACTGTGTCAGGTGCTGGACTGGGCTCTGGTGTCCCCAGCTCAACTGAGATAAGGCTGGTGCCTGCACTGGTGGACCTTACAAACATTTAAAAAATATTTATTGATTTATTTGGCTGTGCTGATATGTGGGACCTTTTTAGTTGTGGCATGGAAACTCTTAGTTGTGGCGTGCAGGATCTAGTTGTCTTACCAGGGATGGAACCTAGGCCCTCTGGATTGGGAGCAGGGAGTCTTAGCCACTGGACCACCAAGGAAGTCCCTCACAGACATTACTGATATGGCTGCAGGAATAAACGTCTGGTGACGTCAGACACTGGCAGGGAGGAAGGGGCTCAATGGAGGGAGGTGTATATCTGGCTGGAGGATCAAGGAGGGCTTCCCTGAGGAGGTGTGTGTACCGCCACAGGAGACAACACACGCAAAGGCCCTGAGGCCAGGAACACCCAGCTTGGAGCATCCAGGAGGAGGCTGTGTTGTATAGTGGGGGTGGAGGTGCCATTGGGGCCAGTTTGGGGTAGTGTGGGGCTTGTGCAGGTGTCCCTGGCTGGAGAGTGACAGGAATATTCCCTGAGTCCCCTCCTCCAACCCGTATTGAAGAGGGGTGGCCGAGTTGCACCATGCTCGTGGCTCCCTGAACACTGGGTTGCCCACAGGGAAGGTGGTGTGTGAGGAACCCAACAGCCGAATGCACCACTTCATCGGGTGCCTGGAGTGGAAGGGCAAGAAATACCCACTGGATAGTGGCAACATCCTTCTGCGAGGCTGCAAGGTCCGGAACACGGACACCTGCTATGGACTGGTCGTTTATGCCGGTACAGCTGCTCTCTGGGGCCCCAGGGCCCATCCTGCCCAGGTCAGGGGTAGGGCTGGGTGGCGGAGAACCCTGAGGTCACTGGCAGGAAGTCACAAGGCCAGGCCTGGGTGCCGCATGTCTGCTGCTATGGGATGAAGGGCTCCTGGCGTGGTTTCTCTGGACTCTTATTTCTGAAACTGCAGGAATGGACATGTTGAGCCAGCAGCTTTGTTTTGACTGGAGAAATGGGGGTATTTATAATTGATGGAATGATGGGTGATGGAGTAGGTAGATAGATGGAGATGGAGGGTGGGTGGATGGATGAGTAGACGCGAGAGTGGATGGATAAATGGATGGATGGATGGATGGATGGACAGATGGTAAATGGATGGATGGATGAATGAATGGATGATGGATGAATGGTTGGTGGACAGTGGATGGATTGGTGGATGGATGAATGAAGGGATGGGTGGATGGATGAATGGATGGTGGATAGATGAATAGATAGATGATGGATGATGAATGGGTGGTAGACAGACAGATGGATGAGTGGATGGAAATCTTGCAGGTTTTGACACAAAGATCATGAAGAACTGTGGCAAGATCCATCTGAAGAGAACCAAGATAGACCATCTGATGAACAGACTGGTGGTCCTGGTGAGCTTCTTAGACCCACTGCCCTGGGTGGGGGGCCATGGAGGAGGGGAGCGAAAGGGCCCCACCGCACAGAAGCCCCATGGCTGTCATCTTCCAGGCTTCAGTTTCCCTCCTCTGAAGAATATGCAGCTTGATCGCCTGGTCAGGCCAGAGAATTTTTTCTTCAAATGACGATTTGGGGGGGGGGGTGGTTTATAAAGCAATATTTGATTGCAACGTTTCCAAAACCCGCAGGAGATAAGATGCCCCCTATCCTCCACTGATCTTTAGAAATCCTTAATTTTTTGCCTAAATCAAATTTTACCTTTTTAAAAATTATCGAAATAATAATTTCGCAGCCGCGAAGCTCGGCAGAAAACCTCCAAATTGCCCTCCCCCTGGACTGCCATCCCCTCCCCACCGCGACCCCCGTCCCATCCTGAAGCAGTGCTGGGGAACACCCGCTCCCTGCCCCGTGCTTGTCGGTTCACACTAAGGGTGCGCGCGTCCCTGAGGTGCCTCGCTGCCGCCTGGGCCCCCCTCACGCTGCGCCCCTCCTCCCCTCCGCGCGCAGATCTTTGTGTCCATGGCGGTGATTTCCGCGGCCATGACCTTTGGCTTCTGGCACAAGGTGAAGGAGTTCAACGCCAATCACCACTACGTGTCTGCCATGCACATGCACAGTGTGGCTATGGAGGCCTTCTTCATCTTCTGGAGCTTTCTCATCCTGCTCAGCGTCCTGGTGCCCATGGCCATGTTCATTATGTGAGCCCCGGGGCCTCCCAGCCCCGCCCGCTGCTGAGCCGGAAGGGAAGGTGGGGGAGGGACAGCAGGCCCAAGGGCCGGGCGGTGACCCAACGTGCGAGTGCGCATGCGTGCATCAGCAGGGTGGAATTCATCTACCTGGGGAACAGCGTCTTCATCAGCTGGGACGAGCACATGTACTATGAGCCCCAGGACCTGCCTGCCAAAGCGCGAAGCACCAGCCTCAACGACCTGCTGGGCCAGGTGGAGTATATCTTCTCCGACAAGACGGGCACGCTCACCCAGAACATCATGACCTTCAAGAAGTGCTGCATCAACGGAATTGTCTACGGTGGGACCCCGCCCGAGCCCTGATCCCCGCATCCAGGGTCTCACGGCAGTGGCCCGGCATCCAGCATCCCACACCAATTGATGCCCCACCACTATTGCCAAGGGGCTCCCTCTCACGTGGGGTTTGGTTAGCTATTCCTATACGGAAAAGGCAATGGCACCCCACTCCAGTACTCTTGCCTGGAAAATCCCATGGACGGATGAGCCTGGTAGGCTGCAGTCCATGGGGTTGCTGGGAGTCGGACACGACTGAGCGACTTCACTTTCACTTTTCACTTTCATGCATTGGAGAAGGACATGGCAACCCACTCCAGTGTTCTTGCCTGGAGAATCCCAGAGACAGAGGAGCCTGGTAGGAGGCCGTCTATAGGGTCACACAGAGTCGGACATGACTGAAGCGACTTAGCAGCAGTAGCAGCAGCAGCTATTCCTATAAAGAACCCACGGGTCAATATTTTTGGCCACTAAGGCCGCTGGGTCTCTGGCCCCAGAAAGCAGCTGCTGCTTTCACCCAGATTCTGGATTTTTAATTTCACGGCATTTCCACGGGTCGCACAAGATAATATTCTTCTTTTCAGGTTTCTCCCAACTCTCTAGAAATGTGAAAAACATTTATAGCCTTGCAGGTCACACAGAAACTGGTCCCGATGTGGGGGCATAGTTCACCAGTCTCTGGTCTAGTTGATAAGCAGCAGACACAGTTTAGACCAGGAGCGGACAGAGGGCCCCACTGGGTGATACTGGGCCTCATGGGCAGTCTCATGACAGACCTGGGCCCCCGCCCTTGGGCTGATGCCACTTGACAGGTCAGGTGCTGACCAGGCCCGTGGTGAGCGGCACCAACCCTGGCCGGTCTCTGATGTTTCTAGAAGTGCTACGGACCCAGGTTTTCCTGTGAAATCACCCTATTTTTCAAAGTAGGTGGCCAAGTCCAAATTTTAAAAAGACACCAGGAGGAGGTCAAACCAAACATGTTCTACGGGGCTGAACCCCACTCCCCTACGCCCTCCACCCCACCGCCCTGGAGGGGGCCCCTGGGACACATGGCTGCATCCTATTCTCCAGGCAGAAGCTGAGGCTGGGGTCTTTGGCGGCTTGGGGCTCTGGGTGCAGGGCGCAGGCCTGGCTGGTCTAGCTGCAGCCGGCAGCCCCAGGAAGCCTGGCCCAGGGAGGGGGTGCTGAGGCCTAAAGCTGAATCTTTCCCCAGGCCCAGAGGAGACCCCAGGCAAGGTGAGCTCTGGCCTCCCCGGAGCCCTGGGTGGTGGGGGGAAGGGCAGTGACCCACTCAGTGCCGGTCTGTGCCCCACCCACCGCAGGAGAACCCCTTCCTCTGGAACAAATTTGCTGATGGGAAGCTGCTATTCTGCAACGCCCAACTCCTGCAGGCCGTGTGGGCTAACCAGGACTGGAGGGTGCGCGAGTTCTGGCGCGTGCTGGCCATTTGCCACACGGTGATGGTACAGAAGAACGGTGAGTGGCCCCCCAGCCCTGGGGGTGGCCAGGCCCAGGCTCCCCAGATCCTCTCCCACCAGCTGCCAGGGCCTTCTCATCCCGATCAGAGAGCTCCCAGGCCCCCAGCCTGAACCCCACCTATCCTCTGCCACCAAGGGTGTCCTGGCCTGTCATCATACAGGGAGGAGGAGGACTTGTGGACTGGGATGCAATCGCCCCTTTCTTTTATTGGACTTAGAGATTGTGCCTGTCCAAGAAACTGTCGTCCTGCAAATACACTGTTTCCTCCCTGTGCTAAACAGGTGGAGACAGGTGGGTGGTGGGTCTCCAACAAGGTCAAGCTCTCAGACCCCTCCCCGCCCTGCACCCTCCCTGGCCAGACCAGCTAGTGTACCAGGCAGCTTCCCCGGACGAGGAGGCACTAGTCACAGCGGCCCGAAATTTCGGCTATGTGTTCCTGGCACGCACGCAGGACAGCATCACCCTGATGGAGCTGGGGGAGGAGTGTGTGTACCAGGTCCTGGCCATGATGGACTTCAACAGCATCCGCAAGCGGATGTCAGTGCTGGGTGAGTGCCCGAGGTCCTGGGTGGGGTGGGGGGAGGTAGGGAGGGGAGTGTACGTGGGCAGCCAGGCCTCTTCCTCCACAGTCCGCAAGCCCGAGGGCTCCATCTACCTCTACACCAAAGGGGCTGACACAGTCATCTATGAGCGCCTGCAAAAGAAAGGCGAGACAGAATGGGCCACAGAGGAGGCCTTGGCCGTGAGTCCCTGTGGGAAGGGAGGGTGGAGGGGCAGAGTCGAAGTCACAGGGGCAGGGGAAAAGAGTGTGCAGAGAAATGGCCTCAGGGAAGCCGTGGCCAGTTGGTCAGGTTGCACACTGTTCTGCCCAACACACAAACACACAGTCAAGGGCTGAAGATGGAGCTCAGCTCCAAGCTGCACTGCCCAGTGGGGACATCTTCTTTTGAGTCAGGCAAGGACACCCTGTGGGTGGGTTTTGCCCTGGATGCCGCCCCCTTCTTCCAGCCAGGCCTAGGTTCCAGGACACACTCTGCGCACTCTGCCCCGAACCTTTCATCTCCAGGTGAAGCCCAAAAGCCTTGGCCCCTTTCCAAGCTTCATCCTTCTGTTTCCTGCTGTCTGTCATCTCTGACCTGGTTTCCCTGCCCTCGGGGGGTTTCCCAGAACCCGGTTCCGGTGTTGCCTCAGGGCCCTTGCACATGCTATTCCCTGTCCTCCCTCCACTCAGGCGCTCAGCATCCTTCTGTCCTCGAGGTTCAGCCTTGGGTCCCCACCTCCAGGGAGCTCTTTCTGACATGGGCTGTCCTGCCATGCGGGCCCAGTCCTGAACCCATGGGTCCCCAGCCTCACCCAGCACAGGGCCCAGCAGGGCTGTTTATGGAAAGAATGTCTTCTGTCCCTCCCCTCAGGGGTCTCCTAGAGTGCCCCACTCTGCCGGGAGGGAGTGGTGGGGAGCAGATGGCTGGGTCCTGACCCAGAACCAAAGAGGTGCAGTCACAGCAGTGACCCAGAGCCCAGGATCTCGGCAGGATGACTGGGCTCAACTACCCACGGTATGGATAGGGAAACTGAGGCATGAGAGGAGGCGCACAGGCCTGTCTGGGGCACTCGACATGTCCACATACAGCCACCCAAGCCCATGTCAGTCAGGAGCAGAAGCCAGTCGAGGGGCTGCCTGTTGGGGCAAAAGACCCAGGGCAGGGTTGGAGCCTAGGAGGGAAGAGCTGTGATGGGGTGAGAGAGCACTGGGTCCTCGCCTGGGCCTGGAGACAAGAGTCCCACAGGATCCTTTCCGTGCCCCACCCCCTACCTCAGTTCCTTGAGAAGTGAAGCAGAGAGAGGGCTCCAGGGAGGACAGAATCCTGATTGGGAAGGGGTCTGGCAGGGCTTCACTGAGGGTCTTGCCTAATGGTTAGAATTTGCAGCACAAATCATAGGGTGGATGTTCCTGGCTAGGGGAATAGGCAGGCTGAGATCTGGAGGCTAAACAGAGCGAATGGGGTGTCTGGGGGAGAAGGGTTGAGACAGAGCGGGTGTGGAGCAGGGTGGCGTGTGGTCCCAGCCTCCCCCTGCCACCGGAGGACAGACTGTGTGGGTAGGGGCAGGTTGGGGGCCCAGGCAGAGGGAGAAGGCTGCAGGGGTTCCCCGGAGTGGCAGGGGTGCCAGTGTCATCTGCCTGCCGGCCCCAGTCCTTTGCCAAGGAGACCCTGCGGACATTGTGCCTGGCCTGCAAAGAGGTGGATGAGGAAGTGTATGAGGAGTGGCGGCAGCGGCACCAGGAGGCCAGCATCCTGCTGCAGAACCGCGCCCAGGCCCTGCACCAGGTGTACGAGGAGATGGAGCAGAGCCTTGAGGTGGGTGGAGCCGGGGGCGGGGCCCTGCACCCCAGCCCCACTGGGGAGCCCACTCAGTCTGTCCTCACCCACTCCTTCCTCCCCACCCCAGCTCCTGGGAGCCACAGCCATCGAGGACAAGCTCCAGGATGGTGTCCTCGAAACCATCAAGTGTCTCAAGCAGGGGAACATCAAAGTGTGGGTCCTTACAGGGGACAAGCAAGGTGGGTCCTAGGGTGGCAGCCACCAGCGCAGGAAGAAGGGAGGCATAGGGAGGGCTCACCCCATCCCAGAGTCACCATCAGGCCTTCCCTGTTGTCTGAGCTCACTGTAGCCCACCACTGTGTGTCCCTGGGAAGGGAGAACCGAGGCCCTAGATGCCTCTCTCAGGTGGGCTGATGCCATGCTGAGCGCCTCCTGGGGATTTGGCCCCCTTGGCAGCACTGTTTGGTGGGGTCCAGGTTACCTCCCAGGGCTCAGAGAGCACTGGGCCCCTGCCTGAGGCTGCCCAGCCACCTAGGGGCCAAGTTGGTCCTGTGGCTGTGGAGCCCTGGTTCTCCCACCCTCTGAGGCTTCTGGGGGGGCCTTCACTGAGCACTGGTGCCTACAGGGCTCCATTAGGACTTCTGTGGGCGGGAGGCACATACACTCCAAATATTTAGAATGACATTTAACAGCTCTGCTGGTGTAAAGACCAGTCTCCAAGGTGGAATTTTTTTTTTTTTGGCCGCATTGCCGGTCATGTGGGATCATAGTTCCCCAACCAGGGAAGGAACCTGGGCCCACTGCATTGGCAGCATGGAGTCTTAACCACTGGACTGCCAGGGAAGTCCCACAGGTTGGATTTCTGTATTCATTTTTTCCTTTATTTTTTTCTTAAGAAGTTAAGTCACGTTTTTCTCCAGCCCCCCTCCCTGCCCCCAGACATTAAATCATTTTGTGGGGATCCTAGGCATTGAAATGCCTAAGGGTGTCTTGACCTTGGCCCCAGACTCACCTCTCTGCAGCCGCCCAGCCCCAGCCAGGAGTGGAGTCCTAGGTATGCTAAGAGTTGGAAAGTCTCAGGGCTGACTCATTGGCTGCCATGGTCACATGCCCTCCTCTGAACCAATCGCTGTGGCCAGTGGAAGGGGCATGCCGCTGTAATGGGCAAGGTGGGTGGGGCCGGGGGGCCTCCCCGCAAGGGCTGAACTGGGCTGGTTTGCAGAGACAGCGGTGAACATTGGTTTTGCCTGCGAGCTGCTCTCAGAGAACATGATCATTCTGGAGGAGAAGGAGATCGTGTAAGAAGTGGGGATGGGGTGGATGATCCTGACAGGGGATGGGGGTCAAGGTAGGGACGGGACGCCCGGGACACAGCCATGGCCTTGGGGTCTGCCTGGCCGGGCTCCTTGTGGCTGGCGTGTGGGTGCAAGGAAGCCTGTGTGGCTGACGTGGCTGAGGCCTGGTTGGGCGCCCACCCCCACCCCCGTGCAGGCGGATCCTCGAGGTCTACTGGGAGAGCAACAACAACCTGCAAGGTGGCAAAAAGAAAGAGCTTCCCCTGCAGTCCAAGATGGCCTTGGTCATTAACGGGGAGTTTCTGGTCAGTGTTAGGTCAGAGTGGACGGTGGAGCCCTGGTACCCGGGGGAGGGGCCTGGGAGGAGCTGCGGGCTGAGGCTGGGGCTGCTTCCACTGAAAGGCCCTCAGATGCACCATTGGACCAGCCAAGGTGATGGCCACCCCGAGAGATAGTTCTCAGCTGGGCCGGAGCAAGGGAGGGTGCAGTCAGGCCTGGATGGGAGGAGGGCACAGTTGGGGAGTGGCGTGGGGAGAGGGAAGGGTGCAGCAGAGTGACCCGCCCCTGTCACCCGTGAGCCAGGACCAGCTACTGCTGTCTTTGCGCAAGGAACCCCGAGCCCTGGTCCAGAATGTGAACGTGGACCCACTGGAGTCCTGGCAGGAGCCGGGAGAGGAGAGGGTGGACTTCCTGCAGGCCAGGCGCCTGTCCCTCATGTGGCGGACACTGGGGATCCAGCTGCGGAGCTCGGGGCTGGCGCCCCAGCAGGAAGACTCCAAGACCCTCCAGAGCTCTGAGGAGCGGCGGGAGCGGGCCTTCATGGAGCTGGCCTCCCGATGCCAGGCGGTCATCTGCTGCCGCGTGACACCCAAGCAGAAGGCCCTGATCGTGGCGCTGGTCAAGAAATACCAGAACGTGGTGACCCTGGCCATCGGGGATGGTGCCAACGACATCAACATGATCAAGAGTGGGTGGTGGGCAGCGGGGCCAGGGGAGGCTGGCAGCAGGTGGGAGCGGTGGGCTGGGGTCCCTGGGCCGACAGGCTTGCATGTTCCTCTGCAGCTGCAGACATCGGCGTAGGGGTGGCGGGTCAGGAGGGCATGCAGGCAGTGCAGAACAGCGACTACGTGCTGGCCCAGTTCTGCTTCCTGCGGCGGCTGCTGCTGGTGCACGGACGCTGGTCCTACATGCGCGTCTGCAAGTTCCTGCGCTTCTTCCTGTACAAGACACTGGCCAGCATGATGGTCCAGATCTGGTTCGCCTTCTACAGCGGCTTCACTGCCCAGGTGCGCCGGAGGGAACTCCCTCCCCTCTAAGGGGTGCTGTGTCCTTCCCGTAGCCTCCAGGAAGGCAGCAGGCATGCTCCCACTCAGAGGTCCTCAGAGGGCAGAGTGTATCTGAAGCCACAGAGCAAAGCAGCCTTCAATCAATATCTGGCTGCATTAACAGAGGTATAGAATCTACATAAAGCAGGGGATGGTTCCGTGCCCAGCTCTGTGCTGAGCATTTTCAGGGATGTTTGGCAAATTTGAGCTTTGAAGCAAGGGCAGGACAGGTGCTCCAAACGTACATTCTTCAAGGGGAAAAAACGAGAACCTGAACTTCAGAGAAGGTAAGATTGTAAGGGCTGGGTCCCTGACTTCAAGGTTCTTGACAGTATCATGGTGAATACTGGATGTGCTCTCCAAACTCTCCAGAGTGTCAGAGGAGTCATATGTAGGGCAGTGATGTCCCCTGTGGTCTGAAAATAGACTTTCATGAAACAGAATGGCCTCCCTGTAACCAATACCCAGACAGCTGAGAGAGAGCTTTACAAGAGAATTCTTCATAAATATATATTTTTGTTTTACCTTTTATTGCTAGGTATTTTATTCTTTTAGATGCTACTATAAATGGAATTGTTTCCTTAATTCCCTGTTGATATTGCTTATTGCTGCTGTATAGGAAGTGGTACCATGTGGTGGTGCATATGGTAAAGAATCCGCCTGTCAATGCAGGAGACACGGGTTCGATCCCTGGGTCAGGAAGATGCTCTGGAGAAGAAAATGGCAACCCACTCCAGTATTCTTGCCTGGAAAATCCCATGGACTGAGGAGCCTGGTGGGCTATAGTCCGTGGTTTCTATACACCACTGGTGTATAGAAACACTTTCGTGTGTGTGTGTGTGCGTGTGGATCTGTGCCCTGCAACTTTGTTGAGTTTGTTTTATTGGCTCTAGTAGTTTTCCTGTGAGTCTTTTGGGATTTTCTGCATGTAGATCACGTCCTCTGCAAAAAGAGACAGCTCTACCACTTGCTTTCCAATTTGGATGCTTTCTATTTCTTTTTCTTGCCTAATTGCTTTGGTGAGGACTTTTCCAGTGCAGTATTGAATAGCCACGGTGAAAGCAGACATCTTTGTCTTGTTCCTGATGTCAGAGGGCACAATGTTTAGTCTTTCTATGTTTGTTAACTGGAATTAATGTTCCTTCTCCCCCCCCACATATTTATTTGAATATTTACTCCTATCAGTATGGACTCACATATGTTCATTTTATTCTGTGCCTTGTTGCTCATTTTGTCTCCGATTTGTCCCTTTGCCCTGTGCCTGCTCTTCTCTGAGCATGTCCTCACTTTCTGGCGCTTCAAGAGCTTCCTGGCTCGTTTTGTCCTTTCCTTGTCCCAAGCCTGGAATGAACCATTCCCTCAAGGAATGCCAGTTCTCTTCACCAGAGAATGGTAGTTAGACACCAAGATCTAAGCACTTGGTGTGCTCATCGCACGTGGGATGCCAATATTCTCTCTATAGACAGAGGCAGGAGATGCACACATACTAACTGTGTCTAGACACACATCTACACCTGCGCTTATACTGATCTATCCATGTGCATATGAGTTCACACTGATGCCTCTGATTCCAGTCACCCCACAGAACAAGGCTCAGCTTAGCCTTTTCCACGTGCTTATTTGTGACTCATCTCCAATGGTGAGAAACTTGATTCTGGTAAAAAAAAAAAAAATTTTGTTGTTACTTATTTGTTCAACACCAGAATTCACGTAAAGCCATTCTGGGAACTGAAACTGATGCTCTCTTCACTCGTCTGGATTTGTGCATTCAGGAAGGGACTTGGTCTCTTTGTGAGATCACTTCTAGCTCTGTTACCCATCACTGACTTCCCAAGTTAAAAATAATCTAGGGACTTCTCTGGCAGTACAGTGGGTAAGTCTCCATACTTCCACTGCAAGGGACACAGGTTCGATCCCTGTTTGAACTAATACCCTGCATGATGTGCAGCATGGCAAAAAGAAAAATCTAAAACACACTCTCTAGCCATTTTCCCTCCTGTAAACTTTGTATTACAGTCATCACTTGAAACAGACTCCAAGGTGCTACTTTAAAAGCATTGAAGTGAAAGTGAAAGTCACTCCATTGCATCTGACTCTTTGCCACCCCCATGGACTGTACGGTCCATGGATACTGGAGTGGGTAGCCTTTCCTTTCTCCATACCTTTTCTCTTCTAGTCTTTATCACTTTGTGCAGCCCCAATCTTAGCTCCAACCTTGATTGTCACTTGACTTTCTAAGTCACCTGGCATCCTCTCCAGGTGACAAACAAGCCTGGATGGGTCTCCTTAGGTAGAGAATCGTTTCTGTCTCTGGCCATTTGGCTCTGAAGGCTCAGTGCATTCTCCCTCCCTTCCCCTCTCTGCACCCTCCACCTTCCCACCACAGGCTCTGTACGAAGGTTGGTTCCTGGCGCTCTTCAACCTGGTGTATAGCACCCTCCCGGTCCTCTATATCGGGCTCTTTGAGCAGGTGAGCAGCTCCAGGTCTTGGCTCCTCCTTCTCTGTACATGTTTCTTCTCCTGGGGCCTGGGGTAGGGTAGGGGCCATCCCCTTCTTGTCCCAAGAGCCAGCTTCCCCACCGTGAACTCATCAGGATGTGAGCGCAGAGCGGAGCCTTGAGTTGCCGGAGCTATACATCACAGGCCAGAAGGAGGAGCTCTTCAACTACTGGGTCATCCTGCAAGCCATTGCCCACGGCACAGCCACCTCTCTGGTCAACTTCTTCATGACCCTGTGGGTCAGCCAGGACTCAGCTGGGCCTGTCAGCTTAAGTGACTACCAGTCCTTTTCAGTGGTCGTGGCCCTGTCCAACCTGCTGTCCATCACTATGGAGGTAGGAATGGCCATCTGCCTGCCCCTCCCCTGGTGGGGTGGGCCTCGGCAAGCACTAAGGTCTTTCCTGGCAGTGACCTGCCCCTTCACAGGCCCTGGGAGCTGGGCCTCCATCCTCACCGTGGAGCCCCATCCCCCCTGCCTTAATGCCCCTTCCCTGTGCAGGTCATCCTAATCACCAAGTACTGGACCGTCCTGTCTGTGCTGGCCATTTTCCTCAGCCTCTTCTTCTACGTGATCATGACCAGCCTCACCCAGAGCATGTGGCTTTTCAAACGCTTCCCCAAGAACTTCCCATTTCTATGTAAGCCCCCAGCAGGGATGGGGCAGTTGGGGGGGGGGTGCCCGTCAGAGCACCCTCTCTCCCCCTCTGAACCTCAAGCTCCTTGGCCATGCAGGTGAGGTAGGGGTGTGTGTGTATGTGTATGTGTGTGTGTGTGTGTGTGTGTGCAGGAAGCATTAGTGTCTCCTTAGAATTTTCACCTCCTTTCCCTGGGGTGAAGGGAAGAGAAAGAGATAGGGTGTTGGAGGGGAGAGGCACCAAGCAGGCTCTGGTGAGGCCATAGCCCAGGATGGCTGTGATCCTGCCCTGTTTCCAGACGCTGACCTCAACGTGCTGTCCCAGCCCCCCATCATGCTGGTGGTCCTGCTGAATGTGTCACTGAACACCCTGCCTGTGCTGGCCTTCCGTGTCATTTACCAAGCCCTCAAGAAGCCACAGCGCAAGGTGAGGGGTGGGGGTCCACGCCACACATGGAGGACCCCAACAGCCAGAGCCTGTGCTGGGAACTGGGACTTGAAGGAGAGGCAGAGATGAGGCAGAAGCAGAGCTAGACACACACCCAGTGTCCCCACGAGGGACCAAACGACAGGCAGAAGGGCCCCCAAGTGGGGTGTGGTTCCTGGGGTGCATGCAGTGGGAGCACCTGGAAGTGCCTGGGGCTTGGGGGCCGACGCGACAGAAGTGATTTGGAGATGGGATAAGCAGAAGAGGGACTCGGGGTAGCCCAGTGTTCATCGGTGGGTGACGGATTAACAAGATGTGACATATATGTACAGTGGAATATTAGCCTTTAAAAGGAAGGCGAGTCTGACACCTGCTACAACATGGATGAAGCATGAGGACGTGATGCTCAGTGACGGGAACCAGACACAGAAGGACAAATACTGTCTGATCCCACTCACAGGAGGTCCCTAGAGGAGTCAGATCCATAGAGACAGGAAGCAGATGGTTGGGCCAGGGGCTGGGGGAGGGAAAGGAGTGTCAGTATTTTATGGGGAGAGAGTTTCCATTTGGGAAGATGAGAAAGTTCTAGAGATGGGTGATGGGGATGGCTGCACAACAGTGTGAATGTGCCACTGAGCTGTGCACCTAAAAATGGATGAAATGGTACATCTTATGTTATATGTATTTTACCACAATGAAAAAAGGTGGGAGTTGGGACTCACTAGCCCATAGTATCAGAATCTAAACGGATGAGTTGAAGCTGGGATGGGCCCCAGAGTTGACTTGGAATGGTGGACTAGGACTTGGCCGCAAACTACCACCTTCAGCCACACAGGCTGGACATGGGGCTGCCCCAGGGTAAGTTCTGACTTTGCCACCAGAGGGCACACAAGGTGAGTGTGGCTGGCCCAGAGTTAAGTCCCAGGAAGAGGACTCTGATTAGCCGGTCCAAAGTCAGGTCCATGCGGAGGAATCTGATTGGTTGGTCCAAAGTCAGGTCCCATGGAGGACTCTAGTTGGATCATCTTGCCTAGGAAAGAGCCTGGACAATCGATAGTGGCCAAGGACTCTGATTGGCCCTCACTGGAGGGGCAGGTGATCTGAACATCATCAACATGGCTTGGGAGCCTGATGACTTCACTCTCTCTTTTGCTCTGTAGGAAGAGGTAGAGGAAGTCACAAGTGAGGAGGTCATCACCGTGGAGCCTGTGCCCTGTATCCATAGGGAGTCACGGGCCCGGCGCTCCAGCTATGCCTTCTCCCATCGGGAGGGCTATGCTGACCTCATCACGCAGGGCACGATTCTGTGGAGGTCACCGGGGGTCAACAGTGACATGCTGGTTGATCACACAATGCCACCTGATGAACCATCTGGGAGCATGAAGGAGTCCTTGTGGTACCCAAGGAAGATGTCATTTCTTGGGAGGAAGAGGCACTCACACCATGGGAAGGTGTCCTCTGAGGACATGCAGCCTCCCTCTGAGGTGAGCTCCTTCTTGACCATGGATAGGCGGTCTGCTCCTCATCCCCAGCCTCTCAACAAAACCTGGCCATCTGGATCTTTACAGGAGAAGTTGCCATATTCTCCTCAGAACCTGCTGCCAACCGAGATACCACTGTCAGCTCTAGACAGCCAAATGACCCCTGTTGAGAGCCAGACGCTGCCTTCGAGCCAGCTCTCCCTGCAGAGCCAGCCAGCATACCTGCCACAGGAGAAGACATCCCTCTGGAATATCCGGAAACTGTCCTGGAAGAACTGGTCGTACATCTGGCAAAAGGAGCCCGAGCCCCGCAGGGAGGGGATATTGCCAGTTTCCAGCTCAAACCTTAGTTCTGTGATGGAAACTGTACCAAGTGCAAAAGGATCATCCATCAGCGAGCAGCCAATGGAGGTGGAGCCCTCACCTGTGGAGAGAGAGCCGTCTCCTATGGAGTGGCTGCCAGAGCCCAGTGGGGACCAAGCTGCACCTGATCTGGCAGAGTAGCTTCCCTGGCCCCTGGGGCATCAGTGACTGCTCAGGCATAGTAAGTGTCATCCAGCAAGCACGAGGCCATCCCTTGAAGACAGGGCTCCACCGGCTCTTCTTTCCCTAATAAATCACAGTCTGTCTGACCCTAGGATTCCTTGAGGCTCCCTCTTCCTGTACTTTTTGTGATGCCCATGGAAGTTTTTTCTGGTTTAAGGGAAAAAAGAAAAAGAAAATCAAAACACTGTCTTCTTGTGGTATAATGGGGAATTGTGGGGAAAGCTGGGCTGCTTTTGTTTTGTTTTGTTTTTTACCCTGGGATAGATAATGTGGATAAAAGCTTTATTGCTCTCAGAAGGGAGGAAGGTGCAGAGCAGACTGCTTACCAGCGCTGGCTTCCTGCCTGCTGCCTGTTGTCCTGTCTCAGTACAGTTTATAAGGCCCTGGCACCACCTAGCCTCTCCCTCCACCAGGGTGCCCTCATTTCTTCTCCTCAAGCAAATCACTTTACACTTGGTGCTCAGAAGGTAGTGGACGGTGACACCTCAGAAGCAGAGCCCACAGGATCCTGAGACTCGGGTGACCCAAAGGCTCCATGGAAGGTGGAGCCCTGTGGGGTGGGATCTCAGGGAAGGCTGTGTTCAGCATGGAGAGGCCCACTTACTCTTTCCCTCTTCCCCTTCTCCCTTCAAAGGGTGGGCCCCATGCCTCCCCTTCCTGCACCAGCACCCCCCACCCCTCCCATTCAACCAATGCACAAGCCCCGGTGAGTGACTAGAAAATAATTTATTGGAGAAAAACAAAACAACAAATCCAGCACAGCAATGGTTCACAACGATGAGGATTTTTTTTTAATTTAAACTTTTAAGTCTGTCACCTGAGGGTGAGGTGGAGGGGTCTTTATTTAGATGACCCAAATTTTGTGTCCCCCGAAAGCTGCCCTAGTGTCCAGTTGTGATTACACACACAGGGCCATGTGGCCTCTTGACCCTCCCTCACCCTTGGCAAAGAGAATCCCCCCGCCAAAGACCAGCCATTTGGGGGAGGGGTCTGCTGGGGCCGCAGGAGGAGCCCAGGAACTGATAGATTGGTGTGACTGTAACTGCTTTGGGCAAAGAATATGAGTGGCCCCAATTCCAGCCTGTGCAGGGGCCCTAGAACATACTCCACCCACCCCTATCCTCATTTCAGGTGGGTGAATCTGCACCCCCAGGCCCAGCCCTCCAAACTCAGACCTTCTGACTTTCAGGGTGTGAGGGACCCCCTTTGGCTACCCCACCCCCCCTTATCTGGGGCCTGTCCTAGAAGCTAGGCTCTCCCCTGGTGGGAGCATGGGGCCTGGAGGCTGAAGTGGAGTCCCAGGCCAGGAGACTGCCCCAGAGCCCCTTTCCATGATTTCTGGGGGTACCCTCTGTTCTCTAGGGTCCTATTGTGGGCTGGAAAGGGAGCTCCACAAGTGTGCACCATCCACCTCCCAGGCCAGACGGAAAGGTGAAGTCATGCCTGGACAGGCCCTAGGAGCCTGGGGTGTCTGGGTGGAGTCCATGCAGGGCAGGTGCCTACCTGGGGGGTGGGGGTTGTTTCAGGAGGGTCCTTTGGATCTGGGGAAGTTGGGGGACACCCCCGCCCCCCACCACCCTGGGCGACATGACTCAAATTGGCTGATTGTCTGACTCCTCTGAACAAGACACTTGGGAATTCATGCTAATGTGAAACCCGACCAGCCCCAGGGGCGGGGAAGTGGGGGACCCAAGGTGGCAGTGACGCCCACTGGCGCCCCAGGACCAGAATCCGGAGGGACTCGGCGCCAGGAGGTGGAGACGTGGGCGTGCAGGTTGAGTGCCTGTCGCCTGCCTTCTCCACCTGAGGCACGTCCATGCGCCGCCGGCTGGACACAGATCCTTGGAAAGGGAGAAAGTAACATAGAGCAGCGCCATGGAGCACCGAACAGCGCCCCTTGGGGCATGAAACACAAGATGCGACGCTGAATCCTGGGGCTCCGCCCCCGCGTGGCCCCGCCCCACCCCCCACCCTTCCGCCCAGTACATCATCTTCAAGAAAAAGTACATTAGTCATGCATCAAATCAAATTCCATTGCGTCTTTTTTTCACTTTTCTTCCTTTTTTCCTTAAATTACATTTGAACACAGAACACATAGAATAATAAATAGTCTAATAAGACATGACTCCAAAAAACAAGAAACAGAACACGCCAGAGAACAGAAAGGTACCCCGCTCTCGCTCGCTCTCTCTCTTTCCTAAAGGACTCATTGAAATAAGAAATCTGTAAACGCCGCCGGTCCTTCCTCGCGCTCTCCTGGACTCTCTCGCTCACGCTCCCTCGGCCCTTCGCCTCTGACCGCCCCTGACATTCACCGCGTCTCCCACGGAACTCACCAAAGAAACGACATACCATCGTCTGCAAAATTATAATTTAACGGTATAAAGCTTCAAGTCACGTATTCCAAAAACTAGCTAAGGATATTTTTTAATCACATAAACTATACATTAAATATCTTGAGGTATTTCAGAGAAAATTGTCAAAGGCTCGAAGGAGCTGTGCTGGAAGTGTCATTCCCTGGGTGGAGAATGGTCTTTGGTGTGTGACAACCGGCTGGGTAATTGGGTCGAGCGGAGGGGGGGACTGGGGGAGGGGGCCTGGCCAGGTTGGGGGGGGGTTTGTCTGGAGGGAAATGGTGTGTGTGCTGAAGCGCAAGTGTGCACATGTCATAGGGTGTTTGAGAGGGACGTATCTGTGACCAGCGTCAGTGAAGCTTAAGCGACTGATCCCCAGAAGAGTCCCAGGTCAATTCCTAAGTGTCCAGCAGGGGACAGACCCAGGCCCTGGCCTCTAACCTTTGGGCCTTGAATGCAGGACCAGCAAGTGACTTAACCTGCAGAGAAGCCCTGAACCCTGCTAGCAGCTGCTCTGGCCAGTGGGGTCCAGGTGCCCCTAGTGGGTGGAGGGAGGAGCCAAGCCCACTCAGACCCCAGTGCCCTGCTTGGTGAGTGGCGTGTGCACAGGAGTGTGTATGTGTGTGTCTGGGGGAGGAGTTAGTTGCCGAATGGGAAACGGGGACTCTCAGGACTCTGCCCCAACACCCAAAGGTTCTAGAAGCATCACTCAGATCCAGTTGCTTGCTTGAAAAGCGGGGAGAACAGCGAGTCGATAAGGACGAGAGAACATCACACACGTCTTTGGTTCAAGAAAAAGGCACTCATCGACCTCGCCACCCTCTCCCTCTCTCCCTCCCTCTTTCTCTCTCATTCTCTTCTCTCTCTCTCTCTCTTTGTCTCTCTCTCTCTGCTCTCTCTGGTGGGGGACGGGGGTGGGGGGCGAACCTGGAGAGCGGGGCCCCAAAGCAGACCCTCGCTCACACCTGCTACCTGGGTGAGGGAATCTTAGCATCCAGCACAAGTCCTCGGGGGCGGGGGGGGGGGGAATCTTTGGTATCAGGCGTGATTTTTCCAATCACAGACATGAGCATTTGAGTGAGGTAGCATTTACCTGGGGAGGGGGAGGGGCATTTCACTAGAAGTGTCTCTTGCATTCTCAAAGGTGGGAGGGGCTGGCCACCTCCCTGGGAGGCGGCGGGGTCAGCCGGGTTTGGGTGGGGGAAGAGGCTCCTTCTAGCCTCCAGCTCTTGAACCCCCGGCTAGGGGGAAGCAGGCTCTTGGGATCCAGCTGCCGGCCAATCCTGGAGGTCACCTGGAGGAGGAGGGAGTGGGGAAGGGGGCGTACTTATCTTCATTTCTGACCCTTCCTTCCCCTTTGTCTTTTTTTTTCTTCTTTTGGCAAAAATCAGAGCAAGCAGATTCCACCTTGTTCATCCTCTTCTTTCTCTCTTTGGAGAAAAGGCAGGAGCACAGGTGCGCCCTTGCAGGCCCAGCGCCGCAGCCCGGAGCGCTGGCAGGCGGGGCGAGTTCCAGAGGATTCCGAGCCGAGGGTGGCGCCGCGACCCCAGCGCTCAGGAGCTCAGGTGCGCCCCTGCCCTCCCGGGGCCCGCTTCTCTGTGGAATCTGGGTGTTTCCTTCCGCTGCCTGGGGTCTGTCTCTCCCCGCATCATTCATCAAGGTGCGTAGCGGTAAAGTGCATCCCGGACAGAGGGATGCTGGGACAGAGGCCTCTGGAATTACCCGCTTGTTTGAGCTGCCGTCCCTTCCGGTCCGGGACTGGGTGGGGATGGGAGCTCACCGGTAGCCGCTGCAGGCAGGCCCCTCCCCAGACGTTAAGGCAGGCAATTCTTGGCACAAGGAACCCTGGCCGTCGGGAGAGGCGGCTGGGTTCTTGGCTGTGGGGGCAGTTCTGCCGGCGGACCGGGGGTGGTCCTGGTGGGGGGAGGGAGCGGCGTGAGCATCCAGCTCCACGTGGGCTTTGGCGACTTCGGAAGAGCTGAGTTCTGGGGGAGGGTCCGTGGGGCACCGCTGGAGACGAAGCCTTCCTGCCTCCCTCCTGCGGGCGGGAGCTGGCGAAGGAGTGGCTATTCTTTAAATTCCTTTTTGAAATTACCCGGTTTCTGTTTCTAGTATGTGCTTCTTGACCCGCTTTCGGGACGACACGTGAGCCCTGGTTTTCCTCGAGGTCCCCCGGGCGTCCTGAATTGAAAGGGAGCCGGGGCGCTCCTTTCTGTCACCCCTTTCCCTCTCGGGGGGTGGAGGGCTTCCTTTGGCCTGAAGGGGATGGGGACGGAGGGAGGGGGGACCCTTTTTGTGCACTTGGGCTGGGGGTGTGCTGCGTCCCTTCCCTGGGTGTGGGGGCCCGGTCGGCAGCCCCTCCAGGTGCGCCCTGGGGCGGGTCTCCGGGCCGGCAGGGTGGGAGTTGAGGGGGGGAATGTAGGTTTGGGGGACAGCGCCCGGGCCGTGGAGGCTGGGAGGGCGCGCAGCTGGGGCGCCTCAGGCCTTGGAGAAGGTGGCGGCAGCGCCGGCGGGGCCCCCGGGGGCAGCTCCGGGCTCCTCGGCCCAGCGGTTCATGCAGCGGCGCCGCGCGTTCATGAAGAAATTGCTGACGGTGTTGAGCTCCAGGCCGAGCTGCTGCGAGATGGTGACCTGCATCTCCTTAGACGGCCGCTTATTCTCCTTGAAGATAGCGATCAGCGTGCGCCGCTGCAGGTCGGTGAACACCAGGCGCTGCTTTTTGGGCTGCAGCGCGCGCTCTTTCTGCTGCTCCTGCTCCTTCCGCTTGCAGGCTGCGGGCGAGCGCGGGCGGGCGGGCCGGCGAGAGGGACGCGGCGCCACCGCGCGGCCGGACAGGAGAAGACAGGCCACGTGTCCCGGAGCACCGAGACAGGAAACACAGAAATGCGGGAAACGCGAGAGATGGAGAGACGACACGGGGACAGGGCCAAAAAGACAAGGAGACACAGAGAGCAGGAGGCAGCAAGAAGGCGGTAGGTCGATAGAGACCACCAGTAATGGAAGGAGAGGGGGGCAGACAGTCGTGGGCGGGGAACAGAGACAAAGAGGCAGATGGGGGGTAGGGGAGACAAAGAAAGGGACATAGTGTGAGCACACTTCCACAGGCACGGGTCGTCACACCCTCCCACACCCTTTCTGCATTCTGACCCCCTCCCAGCCTCATGTCCCCAAACTGCCCCTCACCCCCCAAGAATCCTGACCTCAAGGGTACAACTAATGTTGGTGGCTTTCTGCCCTCCCTCCTGCAGCCCACACCTGGGAGATGTTGGGGGAAATAACCCGGAAACCCTACATGTGAGTTATTTGGCTCAGTGTAGACCTGAGTGACTTAGCAGAAGCAGCAGCAGCAGCAGCAGACCTGAGTGAAAGAATTAGTTAATTAATACCTCTTTGCCGGGGGTGGGGTCACACACCCCAGGAACATCCCCCTGGAATGATGGGGCAACTAGGTTCTCAGAAGACAGGTGACAATCCATGTCTCCTTCCCTGGTGACCTGAGGCCTGATTAGCTTAGGGATCCAGAATCCAGCTAACATGGTCATCCACTTGGTCTGATTCTGATCTCTGAGCCCCTACTCTGGCCTCCCTCCACTAGCAGGCTGAGACCAAGGCCTGGCATCCCTCAGGTCCCCCAGGGAACATCTGGAGCAGGGGAATTGCAAAACCAACCCTCCCTCTGCCAGAACCACCTGGCCCAGATGATGGGGAAGGCATAGGAGGCCGCCCTATGGTCAGTGCTTGTGTGCTAAGTCACTTCAGTCATGTCTAACTCTTCTCAATACTATGGACTGTGGCCCTCCAGGTTCCTCTGTCCATGGGATTCTCCAGGCAAGAATACTGGAGTGGATTCCCATTTCCTTCTCCAGGGGAATCTTCCTGACCCAGGGATCGAACTCATGTTTGCCTGTATCTCCTGCATTGCAGGCAGATTCTTTACCACTGAGCCACTTGGGAAGCCCCCTGTGGTGGGTAGAAGCTTGCAAAGGAGAAGTGGCAGCATCTGAGTGGTGGAGCTAGGGTGGAGCCTATGGTCGTGCTCCCCCCTGCACCAGCTCCAAAGTGGGCCCCTCCCCTCAATGCTGTGGGGCCAGCAGATGGAAAACATGATCTTCACCAGCCAAAGCTGGCTACCTCCACCTGGGGACTGGCATCAGCAAAAACTCCATCAGGGTCTCAATTCCTTGACCACACACCAGTCAGGGACAGTGGGTGGTGGACGCCCACCCCATCCTGCCTTCCCACAAACCGCTTGCCCCAGCGACTCTGTCACTCCCAGAGTGGCTGGTGGCACGGGCTGTACTAGCAGATCTCCGCTACCAGCCCTGGTAGCCTGCTGGGACCACGTACCAAGCTGGTTTTTTTTTGGTTCTGGAACAGTCTGAACCAGATGACATGCCAGATCAATGTCCACACATGTCCGTAAAAAATAAATGAATGTCCCCTGTGCTGTGGCTCATTTCTCAGTGATGACATCTCCCCCTCTCGCCCCCAAGTCCCCCCCTCCGTTTGGACTGATGCACCACTTCCTTCTCTGGCTTCTTCTGACCTGGAACACACAGTGCTTCTAATTGGCTGTTTCAGGTTTCCTAATTAAATAAGAGTGGCAGGCAGAGGTTACTGGACTTTTCAGAAAAAAGCTTCTAATGAAGGAGAGAGAGAGAAAGTGAGAAAATGGGAGGACTGGGGACTGATGCTCTCAGAAGAAACAGATAAGACAGGTGCAATTAGAAGTCAGATTCTGGGAGGGGTAAGAGAAAATACTGTATCCATGAAACAAGAACTGGATGCTGTTCAATAGAAAGGACCATGAGAGGGGCAGACAATGCTCTTAGAATTTAAGTATATTATAGCAGGAATAAAGTCAATGTAAGAATTGGGACATAGGAACTTCCCTGGCAGTCCAGTGGTTAGGACTCTGCTTTCACTGCCAAGGGCCCAGGTTCATTCCCTGGTTGGGAAACTAAGATTCCACAAGCCATGTGGCATGGCCAAAAAGTTTTTTAAAAAAAAGAAGAAGAAGAATTGGAACATAAAGCAAATATCCCTGGAAATATAAGTGGATGCAGAGATGGAAAATGAGGGAAAGATGATAACAAAGTTTGAGGATGAATGTGCAGGTTTGTCATCTGAGCAAGAGGCCATCCAAAACTAGAGAAAGGGAAGCCCAAACAAATTATATCAATATGATTAGAATAATGTGTGTGTGTGTGTGTGTGTGTGTGTGTGCGCGCGCGCGCTCAGTCATGTCCAACCTGTTATGACCCCATGGACTGTGGGCCACCAGGATCCTCTGTCCATGGGATTCCCTGCATCTCTTGTGTCTCCTGCATTGGCAGGCAGATTCTTTACCACTGTACCACCTGAGAAGCAGTTGGAGGACATGAGAATTCAGTTTAAAAGAGCTCATGAAATGCTCAGTTCAATAAATTAAAAAAGACTCCCTGAAGCTCACCCTTGTGAAATGTCAGGGACCCAGGGTGAAAAGAAGATAAATGCTCCCAGAGAGGAAAGCCACATGCCATTTGGAGAACCAAGAATCGGAGTGGCTTTAGGGTTCTCAAAAGCTAGGAGTCAGTGGAACAATGCCTTCAAAATCCTGAGCAAAATCTATATTCAGCTAGAATTGTGTGCCCAGCCAAACTCAAGCATGAGACTAAAGATATAGTCAGACATTCAAGGTCTCCAAAAGTTGACTTTTGTGCACCCTTTTCTCAGAAAGCTATTAGAGGGCAGTTTCATCAACATGAGGAAGTAAATCAAAAAAGGAAGATGTGGGATTCAGGAAATGTGATTCAACCTAGAAGAAAGGAAAAGAGGTATTCCATATGAAGAAGGGAGACCCTGAAAGACAGCAGGACAAAGGCACCAAGGACAAGAGGTCAGCCCAAGATCAGAGCCAGTGCACCAACAGAAGTAGAAAGGGGAGCTGTCCCAACAGGTGTTAGTTTTGCATTTTGTTGGAGGATGCGGGAGAGTTTGTGATAGGCAACCATAAATTCCTGGAAGAACAAACAGCTGTACAAGAAAGGAGACAGAAATCCTAGTACTGTATGAGGTAAAACCTAGGAGATGAACCATGTACCAGGCAACATTTTGTATACAAAGTGGGGAGAGGGAACATTTGTTCATGTTTTATCTGCATGAAGAAACTTTGATGGGAGAGAGGTTCAGGAGGGAGGGGACATAAGCATACCTACGGCTGATTCATGTTGCTGTATGGCAGAAACCAATGCAACATTGTAAAGCAATTATCCTTCAATTAAAAATAAGTATTAATTTTAAAAGAAACGCGGAAAGGAAGTACCAGGAACCACCTTGACCTCTCCTTGGAACTGGCCAGCTTGTGAAGCTCACAAGAGGAGGCCACATCCCCATTCTTTTAAGGAAAAGCTGGATCTCAGGCAGCAACATCAGGGAAGAGTCAAAACACAGCCCAGGCCTCTACATTCTTGCCACCTGTTGTGACCTTCAATTCATTCATTCACTCATGCTTTCATTCACTCACTTAGAACTGTTCTCACAAATTCAACATGCATTTATAGGAAGGGCAGAGATACAAGCACTTTTCAGAAAGCCTGCAAGAGCTTTCTGCAAGGCCTACACGTCCAAGGCCTTCAATGTGCTGGGTTTTTTTTTTTTTTCCATCCTTAAGATAATTCCATAATGCAAGGCTATTCTTTCTTACTCAGAGAAGGTAAGCCACTTGCCCAAAGTCACCCAGCAAGTCCTGGCAGAGACAGGACAGGAGCCAGGGTTGACTGGGAGATGGGAGGGAGGTAAGATGTGGGTCGCCTCTTCCTCACCCACCTCCCTCTTCTCCAATCCAGAGCCACGTGGGGGTCTCAGAGGCGGAGGCTGGGGGAGGGGGCAGCCACAGCAGAGTCGTGAAAAAACTTCGCGTTTTGTCGATCACAGCAAAAAGAGGCTCAGCTCTGCCCCCCCTTCCCGGGCGTTCAATCTAATTACAGCTCCTCACAGCCCGGATCGATCCAGGCTCCAGTCGGAGCTGTTTACCGCGAGCAGCTTTTGTCACCGCCTCATCCCCCACAGCCCCCAGCGGCGCCGGCCTGGAGGCCCCTGGCCCTGCGGGGGTTTAAGTGCGGGTAGGGGAGGCGGCCCAGAGCGGCCTCCTCTGCCCACCAGATTCCCTTCCAGCACTCAGGATCACCCCAGTACAGCCCCCAAACCGCTGCAGTCCCTGGAGGCAGCCCCAGGAGGAGGAGAGGACAGGGAATGGGCCCCTTTCACAGAAGTGAAAACAGAGGGTGAGAGGACTGACCAGGAAGTAGTCCTGGGGAAGAAGGACCGCTGTGTGGAGCAGCCTGGGGCCTCCCCACCCACGGCCCCCAGACACTGCCCTGCCACTTCTAGGGCCGCCTCTCCAGTGATCTCCCCTGGGGCCCACCACTGGGGCATGCCTAGAAGCCTCCTCCACCATCCCCTGCTCCCCCTGCAGCTCGTCCACCTCCATTTCTTCCTCCCCGGTCAGAGTCGCTTATACCTCATCGTGCCCTCCATCCCCTCTGCTTCTGGCACCTCCACCATCACCATCTCCTCCATCTGCATCGCTTCCACCTCCGCTGCCTCTTCTGCCCTCACCTCCTCTCCACCACCATGGTGCCCACCTACCATCATCACCTCCGTGACTTCCACCTTCACCAATTCTACCAGCATCGCCTCCTCTTCCACTATGCCACCACCACCCCATCAACACCACCTCTGCCCCCATCACTTCCTCCACCTGCACTCCTCACACCATCCATTTTATCACCTCCAAAGCTGTCTCCTCCGATAGCCTCACTTGTACCATCAAACCCCATCCTAGGGCTCACCCTGTATGTGACTAGCACAGGGAGTACAGGGCCTCCCAGCTTGTGGGGGGGGGACAGGGAGGGGCTCCAGACTCAGGCCCACACCACGGACCATGGTTGCCATGACAGCGCAGGAGGAGCCAGCTGGGCTGGCTTGTGGGATTCTGGGGGGTTGTCTCTCTGGGACCCAGGGAGTCAGTTCCTTTACAAGGCCTGCTTCAGTCTCAAGTGCAAAACTGGCACCCTCTGCCTCCTTCAAACAGTTTTCAACGTGCCATCAGCTATCCGCCCCTCCTCGTCTCATTCGGCCCCTTACCCCCACGGTCTCTCGGTTCTCTTGTCCTCCTGCTGCCCCGGCTCAGCTCACAGCTTCGCAGCCACACTGGTTTCAGCCCGGGCACAGTCCAACCTCAGGCCTTTGCAACTGGCTGTCACCTCTGCCTGCATCGCTCTTCTCCACGTTTCTTCATGGCTCCCTCGTCTCCTTCTAATCTTCACTCGAAGCTCTCATCTCATCTGCGAGGGCCATCCTGACCCCCCTCTCCAATTTAATTCTGCAAACTCTCTCCCTGCTCAGCTCTTTTCTTCCTTTTCCCCTGACAGTATTTACCATTCTCTCAGGGAGTGAGGGTTCTGGCTCCAACTTTCTCTCCTGTCCGCCCTCCATGACCCCAGGGATGGAGAATCTGATACTCGGAGCCAGATTCCATGATCTTAGAGCATACAGGGTCCCCATCTCGTTGCTGTCAGTCATTTTGGAATCCAGGGATAAGGAGGGTCTGGGGCTGCTCCTGGGAGTCCCGGAGGAGATCCAAGGGGATACAAAAGAGGCCCCTTTCCAAATTAGCCTGCTCCTAGGGCGCCCCTCAAGGGCTGCTGCTGCTGCTAAGGCACTTCAGTCATGTCCGACTCTGTGTGACCCCATAGACGGCAGCCCACGAGGCTCCCCCGTTCCTGGGATTCTCCAGGCAAGAACACTGGAGTGGGTTGCCATTTCCTTCTCCAATCCTCAAAACTAAGTGTGGGGTTTTCTATCAGTCCGACCGGAGTTTCCCCGCTGTGACCGGCAGGAGGCTGTGGTCTCTGCCTCAGCACAGGGCGGGGCTCCAGGAAGCAGGGTCAGCCAGGCTGGGTTGCATCTGGGCGGCGATGGCAAAGGGAGGTAAGTGGGGGTCACCTTCAAGTTCCCTTTAATTTCAGACCCTCTGAGGCTTGCTCCCACAGCACCTCTGTCCCTCCTGCCTCCTGCCGTTCTAGGAAGTTGCTTACCTCCAGGAGCCAAGGGGGCAGTCAGACCCACCACCCCTGGGTTACTGCCCGGTGCCTGCCTCTGAGCCTGTTTCCTCACATGGAAAATGGTCTTAGTCATGAGCCCTGCCTTGCCAGGCTCTGAGAACGGGTTTAGCCAGGAAAGTCCTGAATAGGGTGATGGCACTGAGCTGGGGCTCTCAGCTCCCATCTGGGGGTGCAGGGGAGGGGCTAGGTTCCAGCCCCCACTTGCAGTGCAGCTGTGAGGTGCCTCCCCGCCTCAGGACATGCCTCGAGCCTCAGCACCTTCCCAGGAATCTTCCTGGAGAGGGGAGGGATGCAGAGGCCAAGGTTTGGAGCAGGACTGCCTCAGCCAAAGAACTCCTACACATCCCTCAAGGCCCAGACTCAGTGGCCCTTGCCCCAGTAAACTCTTCCCCTCACCCTCAGCAGAGCCCCAGTTCCCTCCCCTGGGAGCCCTCTGATATCCAGCACAGAGTGGATCCACAGAAGGCTGTGGGCCGGCTGTGTCTGTCCACTGACTGACGGCCCTCCCCACTGTGGGTGGCTGAGGACTAGCCCAGACTGGAAGACCCCACACAGGGAGACCTGGTGGCCACTGCCCTGGAGAGCCAGGTAAGGCAGCGGGACCCCAGGAGCGCCCTGTCTGCAGTCGGCCAGGGAGAAGCTGGGGCCCTGGATTCAGTCACCCCCTCAGTGGGTGGCGAGAACCAGGCCCCCACTGGGAGGAGCTGGGGTTGCACCTGTTAGCTTCCGTCTGACCCACACCTGCCGCCTTCCCCCTCCTTCTCCCCAGACACCCCCTCTCCTTCTCTCCTCCTTTCCTTCCCCTTCTCCCGCCAGTCTCCCCCTCCCCTTCAGGTTCCTCAGCATCTTCCTCCCTCATCCTCTCCCTCCTCCTTCCATTTCCTCCTCCAGAGGCCCGCTGTGGTCCACCAGGGTGACCTGGAGAAGGAGTGGCCCCGCTATGCCCATCTGGGGCCATCCCTAACCCAGCCAGCTGACCACATGGGCTGTCTGTCCCTGTCTGTTGGGTGTGCCTGTGTGAGGACGCACAGGGCCCGGCCAGATGGACAGAGGTGTGAGAGGGAGGTGGTGTGTGCAGTGCACTTTGCTGCACTGGGAGGGTGTCCATGCAGAGCAGACCACCAGTGTGAGTGACAGCAAGTGACCTATGATGGTAGGCAGGGCCCTGGGTGTGACAGGTGGATGGGAGGGACAGTGCGGGAAGGCTCAGAGGATGAGGCCGGTCAGTGGGCAGTACGGGAAGATGCAGGGGCCAGCAGACCTCAGTGTGACCTTGCCTTGCAGGTGGCCTGGAGGGTGTAGGGGACACAGTGTGGACGTCAGACGGAGGGTGCTATGTGAAGAGTCAAGGGCGTAATGTGACTTCTGGGTGTGACAGCCAGTGTGGATGGCCCTGAGCCCATGGGGTGTGAGTGTACAGAATGCAGGATGGGCCACCGAGACCCTAGGGCAGTTCTTGTCTGCTCTTGTCCTGGGGCTGCTAGCTGCCCCCCCGCCACCGCCACCCTGTCCTTCCCGGTCAGCAGGCTCCAGGGGCCAAGTGACCCTTCGCATACACTCTGTGGTTTACGACCCTGGTCCTGATGTCCCCATCCGTCCATGGAAGTGGGGGTCCCACCGCACAGCGGTCCAAACGCAGGCCAGGGTGGGCCTGCAGCCGCCACTCCTCCCTTCACTAGCTCTTTCTCCACGCACTGATCAAGCGCCTACTGTGTGTGTTGTTTGGATGGCTTTGCTGGGGAAAGCAACGAGTAAGATGGATGCAGCCCCCGCCTGAAGCGATCTGATGTGATGACATGCTAGCCAAACAATCAGAGATACAGGGAGACCATGGCTGTCCTGATGTGCAGCGGGGGTGGAGGCGGGTGTGGGTGGGCTATTTGTAGGGGAAGACCTGAGGCTGGCTGGGTGGGAACAGATCTGGGCATGGAGGGTAAAATAGGAGGCTGAGCTTGACATCTGGGGACAACAGGGGAGAGGCATAGTGAAGCCCAGGGAGACGAGGCAGGGGCCAGGCTCGCACTAGAAGGGTGACACTCCCCAAGAAAGGCTGGATTTGACAGGAGAGGACAACAGCCAGACGATGGCCCCAAAAATCAGCGACCTAGGAGCGTTATCTCAGTCCCTGTGTCGCACTCTGTGCTGTGTTTAAGGTCCTCAAAGAGCTGCTCTTGTCGGTCCCCTGCCCCCTGGCCTCGTAAGCCTGTACCCCACAGTGTCCATCCACCTGGGGACAGGTTGGGGTGTGGGAGCAGGAGCTGGATTCGCTGTCCCCTCCTTCCAGCCACCTTCTGAGCTCACCTCAGCTTCTTGGAGCAGACAATTCAATACGGAGCCAGGTCCCCGGCTGGGATGATGACTGGTTTCCTTGGCGACACATCCCACCCTGGCCACCAGCTGCCCAGCCCCAGATGTGGGGCACATTGATACACCCACCTGGTGGTTTGTCCCCACTGGGCTGTCTGCCTTGAGCATTCCCCGCTGGCCTCCCCTGGCCAGAGACAATGAGTGACTTGCCCAAAGTCACACAGTGAGCCACTAGGAGGGGAGCTGAGCACATTCATACCTCCATCCTCTTTATCCACACCCTGCATCACTGCGGGCCCCAGTTAGAGGTTCTCATGGATGGGGGGGCCGAGTCATCTGCAGGGAAACCAAGGACCCTCTGGAAGCCTCAGCAGCCCCCTCTGCCTCTGCTGCCTCCCGGATCTCCACATCGACTCCTTCCTTCCTCTTCTGCCCTGCTCGCCAGGTCCACACCTCCCATCTCCTAGCGTCTGAACCACCTTGGCTGTCGCCCAGCCTCCCTCCCTCCCTCCCTCTATCCCTCTCCCCTCTCCTTCCCCTGATGGGATTTTAATGGCCGCATTTTCAAATTAGTTCTGAGCCTTTCAAAGACTTATCAGAGAAATGAGCATTTCCACTGGACTCTGGGCTGCCCGTGGTGGGGGCGGGGAGGGGGGTTTCCATCTGGTGGTTGCAATACCTGTGACGGGGGACGCTGGGGGTGTCCAGGGGCAACTCTCACGCCTCGAACCCCCTCCCCATTCAGGCACTGCGGGCGGGGGGTTGGGGGGGGGCAAACCGCATCAGTGCGCACACAGAGCTTTTATTTTTTTAAAAAAAAAAACTGTTAACAGTCACAGCGGCCAGCAGTTGGAAATGGATTTGAAAAAGATGACAGGAAAGGAACCGGTGATAAGAAAAAGCGTAGAGAGGCCAGTGCACAAAAGGGAGGGGTGGGGGGAAGCGCAGAAAAGGGAGGGGTAGGGGAAGCCAGCATCTCAGTGACTGGGAAACTCAGCCACAGATAAACTCACTAGCGAAATGGTGGCAGTGCACGTGCGCGCTGCGGCCTGGGGCCGACCGCAAACCATCTGAAACCGCCCAGGTGTCCACCGGGCCGGGGAGGTGGTTGAAAAATGGAGAACGGCCAAAGAGAATATTACGCAGCTGGCAAAAGGGCCTCCGAGGCTCTCTTTCCTGATGTGGATGTTCCATGTCAGGAAGCAAAAGCACAGGAGAACTGCGGGGGCGTGGGGGTGGGTGGTCTTTCGGTGATATTTTTTTAAAAGAGGAAAAAGAAAAGAACGTGCATTAGGGGTGCTGGATTAAGTGTCACCTCTCTTTACAAGGAGAAATAGAAACTGCGATTTATAGAAAGGAGGACTTGGCGAATGTGTCCGTTGTTTGGAAAAAAAAAATAATACAGCAGTTTTTAAAAGAACAGGCTGGGGAGGCAGAAGGCAGGCGGGGCGGGGGGGTCGAGCAGGGTCTTTGTCGAGGTTCCCCAACGCACAGGAGCTTTTTTCTTTATCCGCTTTGTGCTTCAGCCAGCTGCGGATTCTAGTCTCCATTTGGGGAAACGGAAGTGCTCAGGGGACAGGCCTTGTCCACGGTCACGGGCTCGAGCTGCCGCCGGCCCATGCCTCCCTCTCTGGGAGCGCCCCGTGTTCCCCCGCGCTGAACCGTTTGCGTTCCAGGCGCAGCGACCCGAGCGAGCGCACAGTCGAGCATGCCAAGTCCAACGACGCCTTGGGTTGGGCCGGGAGGGAGGCGAACCCAGACACGGCTACCCCTGGGTGAGATGTGATTTCCCCCCTAGTGGTGGGATGCGAGCGCCGCCGGTGACCCTACTGGGACGCCGCGGGTGTGCAGTGCCAGTGATCCAGTCTCCTTACACTGGGCCGCGCGCGTTCACCTCCCGCCGAGCTGTAGAAGGCAGGTGCACGCTAGATCCTTTCGGGTTTCGGAGATCCCACGTTCGCCGGACAGAACGGCGGAACGCGGCGGCCCGGGTTTTGCACTCGGCGGCTTGGCGGGCACTGCGGGGCGGCGGCGGCCTGGGGCAGTGGGAACTAAGGCACTTACCAGGCCCCCAATTGCCCACCCCGTCACCGCTCGCGAACGCGACCTTCTCCCAACCCCCAAGCACTAGGGAGTAGGGTCGGACAGCAACTGCCTGGAAGCAGGTGTGGAGGAGAAGTGGTCAGGCGGCCCAGCTGCGGGTCCATGAATAATTCCTGGCGGCTCGCAGCGGTTTCAGGAGAGAGAAGCGCGTTCTTCCTCACACCCTCAGCGCCCGGTTGCTGCCTCCGATAGCCAGACCCGACTTGAGCCGGAGACTGCGCTCTCTTGTCCTAGCGTGGACGTGGGCGCCTACTTGTGTCCCGTGAGGACCTACCCGCACATCCCCGTTCCTTTGCATCTCCGCTTGAGTTCCCCATGCGCCTCTACACTGCGTCCCCGGGACGTCTACACTTCCGTCCTTTCTCTCCGGCGGCCCGGCGCCAATCATGGACGCCCTACTGGTCCGTTTCCTTCTGCCAATCTGTGGCTTGGTGCGTGTGACTCTTTAGGTCTAAGCCCTTCGCCCACTCCCACATCAGTCCATAGGGCAAGACAACAGCGGCAGGAGGGACCCTGCCCCAATCCCATCCTGACCCCACCCACATCCTGGCCCCATCCGCATACCGGCCCCACTCACATCCACACCTATTTGGCCGTGGGGAAACTGAGGCCGCAGGTGCCCCAGGACACCCCAAGGTCAGATGGGTCTCCCAGGCTGGTCCTGGCTCCAGACCAGCTTTTCTCCTCCCCTAGGAGCACAGCCTTCCTTATTGATCAAGGGCCATACTTAATTAAAAACTTGATTCAAACCAGCCTAAGCTGCCCTGGTTAAGCCGAGCTCGCTGCTACACACAAAGACTCCAGCCGTAGGGGCCGGCCTCCATCCTTACAGCAGCTCTGGCTTCCCCCCTCCCAGCCTTTGTCCTTGGTGTTTCCACCCGCACTGAGGCAGAACAGAAATTCGCCTCCACTTCTGGGATCTGGAGAGCGACCAGGCATGGTATTAAAGAGGAATGGTGAGCCCCCTCCAGTTGCGGAGAGGACTCCAGGGGAGGGGGTGGAGCCTGGAGACCAGAGTGGAGGAGGCGGCGGCCAGAGGTGGCTTACTAAGACTAGAGTGGTGATGATTGATAGCGGGCGGGGCGTCGGGGGTGGGCGGAGGCTAGGGAAAATGGCCATGTCTTGGTGAGCCCTAGGATTTTCAGCTAAGGAGACTTCAGAATAAAGAAGCCAAAGGCCATTTCCAGGACCTCTGTGTGCTTTTCTGTGATGTGGGGGTGACCGTCCAGTCTCTCAGGCAGGAAGGAGTTCTCCGACCTGGGGTCCAGGGAGGCTGGACATTCAGTGACCCAAATTTCCCCCCGAAGGCCGGCAGCCAGGAGAAGCAGAAGCAGGTGGTTCTGTGTTCAGCAGAAGATCACTGGGACTCGACCTCCACCCCCCATCTACCCCCTACCCCGTCGAGGGTCTCTGGTGGTCCCTGGGGGAGCTCCCATGGGCACAGGAGTCTGTCCAACTCTGTGTCAGGAGAAAAGTGCAGGCCTTCCCTCCTGGCCCAAGCACCACCCAAGTGTTTGTAAGCTGGACCTGGATGTAACCTGGAGAGCCTTCCTCCTAGTCCTGGCCTCAGTCCACTGAGTTCCCCTCCCAGCCTTTGTCTCTGCTGGACCCTGAGTGGGATAAGAGCCTGAGCCATTCAAGCCCCACTTACTGCCAGCTCCACATCTCCCTGCTTGTGCAGCTTCGGCAAGTGGCAAGTGCATCCCTTTCAGCCCTGGCTCGGTGGTGGTCTGTAAAGTGGGCTCATTATCTGAACTGGCTTAAACAGTCCCTCATTCCTAGGGGACGGGAAGGGCTCTGAGCACCCCACACAGCCCCCTCCCCATCTGACAGCCAAAATCACGGAACCTGGGCAGGGAGCTGGCACCACTCCACTTGGGGCTTGTGTTCTAGAAGGGGGGCTAGTGTGGGGGCCCCTGGTACCATACCAGACCCACAAGGCTCTGGTACCCACAGCCCCAGACAGTCTCCCCCTACTCCCTGTTTCTCGGGGTGGGGTCTGCAGTGGCCCCTCTGGGTCCCAGACCCTCTTCCAGCACCCCTGCCCACTCTCTGTGGGTTCCATGAAGCACAGATTGCCGGTGGCAACCTGGGTCTTCCCTACAGACTAGGAGATGTGGGTGTGAGCAGGTGAGGTGAGTAAGCAATGTGGCCTCAGGGTGCAGGTTCTGTGAATGTGTCCTCAGGGGTTCTGGTGGTGGTGGTGGGGAACGGATTGATAAGAAAAACCTCAACAAGCACCTTGGAGGTGGCACTTGATTCTGTCCATTTCTCTGATGAGGAAACTGAGACTCAGACCTTTGCCCAGGATGAGTTAGTGATAGAACGCAGGTGAGGCCAGTTCTCCAAGTTCTCAGCTATGATGTCTTTCCTAAAGGGTCTGTAAGAGGTATGGGCCCTTGTGGTTGCTTCAAGGTCAAGTTTTACAGAAAGTATTCTTGCCTGGAGAATCCCATGGACAGAGGAGCCTGGTGGGTCACAGTCCACAGGGTAGCAAAGAGTCAGACACGACTGAACGACCTCACTTTCACTTTCACATTGGCCTTTGAGGGGTGGGGTGGGCAGAGCATTTATGGGGTATGGGTAGTAGTCCTCCCAGAGTAGACCTCTGAGTTGAGTCTCTTCAGCCTAGGAAAGCCTCCACCCCACCTGCCCACCAGCTTTTCAGTACCTGATGGTGGATACAGAATGGGTGGGGAACAGGCCTGTCCTAGTCTGGGGGGAGGGGTAGTTGGGGCAGTTTCCCCTTCCATCACCGTCCCCCCCAGACTCCCAACCGCTGGTCACTGCCCTCACTGTGCCCACCATCTTCAGCTCCAGAAATAGCTCCCTCCCTGCCTCAGTTTCCCCCACTAGCGTCTCCCTCATCCTTCAGGGATTCTGGGTTCAGGGATCACTAGTGAGCCAGGAGGAGACGGCCCTTCCTTCAATCGCCACCATCTGATATTTTATATATATTTTCTGATCAGTTACAAAAAATACTTTTCCTCCGGAGTTGCAATTTAAACAATATTTGAAGACGGCCGAAGTTATCGACCAGGCGGCGGTGATGAATTAGAGCCGGTAATTCGAATTCATCGACCACCCCGCCCCCGCAGAGAAGTCCGTCAGCCCCTCCCCCAGCCCCTCTCCCGTAATTACCGTTTGAGACGGAGTCTTCCAAGGGAGGGCTTCGAAGAGGTGGCGGCTGGGAAGCTGCGGGGCTCTAAGGACCCTGGGGGTGGAGCAGGGTGAGACCCCACCAGGGCAGTAGGCTTGGGGCCTTGCAGGATTGGCCGTCCCCAGAATCTCAGAATTCAGACCCAGAGCCTGTCTCCCCGAGTGCACACATTTTACAGATGGGTAAACTGAGTCAGAAAGAACAGACAGGTCTGGGAGCAATGGAGTGGGGAACCCTTGAGGTCTACCTGGCCAGATTTCTTGGATGCTTCAAAAGAAAGAAATTCCCCCTTCAGTCCTCAACCCCAGAGGACTGCCAGCTCCACATCCCCCTGCTTGTGCAGCTTCGGCAAGTGCGTCCCTTTCAGCCCTGGCTCGGTGGTCTGTAAAGTGGGTTCATTATCTACTGGCTTAAACAGTCCCTCATTCCTGGGGAAGGAGGGAGGTGGAGGAGCTGGGAGCCGTCAGGTTCCAGACGAGTGACCCCAGCGGCCGTTGGGAGCCCTCACCTCGCGTTTCCAGTCTCCTTTTCTGCCTCTTTGTCTCTGTTTGTCTTTCTCACTTTGTTTTTACCACTCTCTGTCTCTCCCTACCTACTTCTGTGTCTTTCTGCCTGTCTCTGCGTGTGTCTTTCTCCGTCCTTACCGCCTCGTGGTCCAGGCCGGTGGGGAGGACACCCCGACGGGGCGCCCACAGCAGCTGGGCCAAGAAGCGAGGCCGGAGACCAAGGCCCGCAAGCGCGCGGGGGTGGGCCTGGGGCGCGGAGCTGCCGGTCGGTCCGGGGATGGCGGGCGGCTTTCGCTGGGCTCAGGATGGGGACTGGGGAGGAGGAAGGGCAGTGAGTGCGGCCTGCTGGGGTCGGACTGTGCAGGTCGCCGGCCTGGAGGCGCCTCAGGCTGTCGCGTGCGGGGCGGTGCGTGGGGGAGGGATGAGCCGGGCCGCCTTCCCCTAACCGCTGCGATTTGCCGCCACTTAACCGCTTTTCATTTGCGCAGCGACCGGAACTAAAGGCCTCTCGACCGGTCGGCTCCTAATTACCCCACGGCCCAGCCACCTCTAACATTCTAAGCCCAGCCCGGCGCTCTGGACGCGGCCCTGAGAGCGCCCAAGGTGCAGCAGGTGCCCAGGGCCCGGTGCGCGGACCAGGCGGGCGGCAGGGTCACAGAGTGGGCAGGGGCCTGGGGAAACAACGGAAACAGGCCAGGTGTCGCGGTTCAGTGTCCCCTGGACCTGAGCACGTGCCAGGCCCTGCCCTCAGCCCCTGCATTTCCCCTAGGGGGCCCCAGACGGTCGCTATTCTGAGTCCCAGTACAAATGGGGAAACCGAGGCTCAGAGAGGCCAGGAGGCTCTCTACCGCCACCGAAGTCAGGGAGGCCCGGCGGGACGCAAGCGCGGGCTTACTTCCCGCCCACCCTCCCCTGCCGGTTGGCGCTGCCCTCCCACAGCAGCACCCCCACAGGGACTTCTCCTCTGGGGTTTGCCATTCTAAGACGCCCTGAACAATCTCTTGGATGGCCCCAAAATGTGCCATTCGAATGCCACAAATGGGTTCTGTTTCTTACATGATGTGACAGTGGAATTTAAAAAAAGGAAACTGGTGTGTGTCCTTTGGGCACACATGTGTCAGACACAATGTCCCCGAAATACATGAGCTGGGGAGGAGGCCAAAGATGGCCAGAGTGGCGGTAAGTCAGACCTCACCAGTGACACCATTCGACAGGGGCCTCTTAGTAGCTGTGGTGTTGGAACTCTGCCTTTGGCCTGCTCCCTAATGTCACCTGCATCACGTGCACACGGCAGGCCATGACTGTGCACTGGTGTGCTTGAGTGTCTCCTGTGAACACACCTGTGTCACTGCATGTGTCAAGAGGTGGGTGGGGCAGGACAGAGTGGATCCTGTCCTCAAACAAGACCGTCCAGGTTCCTGACGCCATTTCTAACATTTCATGGCAACCTCCCCACACACTTGGTCACCTGCCACATGAAAGGAGGATTTATTCCCCAACGTGGGGGATGAAGGAAGCCCATCAGAGGCTCAATCACCTTGTTCTGCAGAGGGGAAACTGAGGCAAGCATGTAGGTGCAGGGCCCCCAGGTTGTCCAGGTTGCCTGGAGGAGGGGAGCAAATAACATGGACGCTTCTCCATCCCCCACTGGCACCCCAGTCTTCACAGCAGAAGGCTACAGACACAGCCAAATCCCTCCCATCCTCCCTGCTCCAGGGGCGGCTGGTTGAGCCCTACCCCGCTCCATCCAGCCCCTCTCGCCCCTGTGCACAGAAGCGATCGATCAGGTGCCTGGGGCTGCTATTGTCCCCATGGCTGGGGCGGCTGCAGCCCCTCCCCGGAATGGCCAGGAAAAGATCCCCCCACCCACCCAAGCCAGGCCACCACGGTGAGAGTGGGGGCTCTCCTGCACTCCCCCCACTCAGCAGAAGGGGTCCTGGGTGGCGGCTGGCTGGGGGTAGGTGTGGACCCTGCTGTTGTCAGCTGGGAGAGGGAAGAGGGTCAATGAGCATCAGTGGGAGTAAGATGAGGAGGCAGAGAGAGGTAGAGAGGGAGCAAGACAGAGAGGACGAGGGAGAATGAGACAGGGAGGAAAATGTGGATCAAGCAAAGAAATAGATACCAGTTTGCCCCGACAGAGTGTAGAAATGAGAGAAACACAAAATGGAAAAGAGAGGCGGGTTCGGTGCGCGCACTCGAGCCAGGAGCAACCGCGCGGGGAGGGCGGCCGGCCGGCTGGGGTGTGAAGGCCTCCGGGCCGCGGGTCCCCCGGGCCGCCCCTCCCCCGCCCGTTCTCGAGTGACCTTTGCCAGCGGCCGGAGGGGGGAGGGGGCTATCGATCGCGGAGGCCCAGCTACAAAGAAGCGCGCGCTGGGGCCCGGGGCTGAGCGCGGGCCCGGCTCTGGCTGCGGAGGCGCCGGTGTTCGGTGCACGGTTCCTACACTCTGCCCCCGGAGCGGGAGGCGCAGCGAGGGGCAGTTCGGGGGGAGGGGGGTGGCACTCCGAGCTGAGAGCGGCGGCACGTCTGGATCACACCCCCCACCCCGCCACACATATACACACACTCATCACACACAATGAGCGACCCTGCTGGCAACTTGCGGACCCTCCGGCAGTCTGAAGGGACCCAGGGACCCCACTCCCAGTTCCTGGAGGGACTGAGCCCGAGTGTAGACTCCGGTAGGGGAGGGAAGGCGGCACAGTCTTTCCCCCCCTTTTGGTGACGGTATAGACGGGCAGTGGCGAAGATTGCGCTCTCATCTCCTGCAAGGGAGTCCCTAGCGGGCGGCGGAGTGCCAGGCCACCAAATGGGGAGGGGGCCGGGGCTCTCCGCCGACGCACTGCCTGGTGCTAGGGAGCTCCTCAGAGCAGGACCCCTAGGGTCGGGGGGTGCGCGCTGAGCTCCTACCTGCCAGGCGCAGCGCCGACATGCGCTGGAACTCGGGCTCCTGCAGCCACTTCCACATCCTGCGGAAGGTCTCACGGCCCGATTTGAGCTTGCTCCAGGGCTTGGGGTTGCGCAGCAGGTCGGAGAGCGTGCCCTGCGAGCGGCACAGGATGCGCTGCGCGAAGATGGCCTGCGGGATGCTGTAGCGCTTCAGCTCCGCCGTGATGCGCTGCGCCACCTCCTTGGTGTTGATCTCCTCCGCCGCCGCGCCCGCCCCGGGGCCACCGCCGCCCGCGGCCGGGCCGCCGCCGCCCGCGTGAGACCCGTGCGCTCCAGCCGCCGCCAGCCCGCCCAGCGGCGCCAGCAGCCCCGCGGTGGTCCCGCCACCCGCGCCGCCGCCGCTGCCGCCGCCTCCGGACAGCCCGCGGGCCAGCGCGTCCTCCGCGCGACCCAGCAGCGCGGCGTGCGGCTCGAAGGCGGCGGGCGGCAGCAGCTTGTCCCCGGCCAGGTGGCCCGGCGCGCCGTAGGCGGCCAGCGGCGGGGGTGGCGGCGGCGGCGGGGGCTGCGGGGCGCCGTGCAGCGCGGGCGGCAGCGCATTGGGCAGCGGCGACAGCGGCGACCCCATGGCGGGCAGCTCCTTGCCGTAGGGCCCGTAGAGGTGGCCCACGGAGGCGAGCGCCGCGCGCTCGTCACGCATGAGGGTGAAGCTGCCGCTCACGCTGGCCGCCAGGCGCTGCGGCGGGGGTGGCGGGGGCGGCGCTGCGGCCGGGTGCGGGTGCGAATGGGGGTGGCCGCCGTGCGCCCCGGCTACGGCCGCGGCCGCCGCATGCTGGTGGAACTTGTCCGCCACGGCTGCGAGCGGTGGCAGGTGCTGCAGCGGCGTGAGCGTCGTGTAGGTGCCGCCCAGGCCCGGCGCCTCGCAGGCCATGCCCATGGCCGGGTGCAACGGGCCGGCCAGCTCCCCGCGGAAGTCAGCGCCGCCGCCCGCGCCGCTCGAGCCGCCCGCGCCCCCGGCGCCCCCGCCGCCGCCGCCGCCGCCGCCGTCCAGCAGGCTCGCCATGCCGGTCACTAGGCCGGGGCGCCCGGGCGCCACCAGGCCGCGGTGCTGCGCCGCTGCCGAGCGCGCGTGGCTCGGGCTTAGCAGCTCGCCCGCCTGCGCGTGGGCCACGCCGTGCAGGCCCCCCAGGCTCTCCAGGCTCAGCTCCATTCTCGGCCGCCGCGCGCGGACTCCTCGCCGGCTCGGCCGCCCGCCCGCCGCGCGCGCTCTTCGGCGCCGGCCCGGCGCGCTCAAAGCCGCCGCATGGCCCCCGCCCGCTACCCGGTGGCTGCGCGCGAGGCTGCCCGGCTGCGCGGCGTACGGCCCGGCCCGGCTGCGAGCGCGGCCACCAGGATGTGGCGGGGGAGCGGCCGCCGGCGCCCGGGCCCGGGTCTGACGTCAGCGCCCCCGCCCACCGGCTCCCCTCTCCGCCGCCTCCCGCCGACTAGCTCTTCGCCCGCCCTGGCCCCCTGGAGCGCCAGGCTGGCCGGAGTGGGCTAGACTCCGGGGTTCTGCCAGACACCCTACCACTGCCTCCACCGTGCCCCCTGGGGATCAGTGGTACTCGGGGACAATGGACGGAGGTCGAGGACAGACTCCACGGAGGCTGGGGCTGGGGACTTCTTCTCTGGGGCTCAGATTCTCTGTCTCTCCCAAGGGTCATGAAGGTTACTTTCCTCCCTGGCACCTGTGAGTCCATATTTAGGGAGTGCGCCGGAGTGTGACCCAGTGGGAGCCTGTGATCCAGGTGTTGCCCCCTACTCACGCAGATCCCTAGGAGGTGGGCCCTCTGTTCCCAAACCTCCCTCTCCTAGCACAGGTCGGGAGTCACATCACGCCCCCAAAGTTCTCTCTGGGGGTAGGGTGCTGAAAGGAAGGTCCTCAGGCTGATTCCCAGCCTGTGTCTACAAGTGTCTGGATCTGCTACCATGTGTAAGCACTGGGCCCTCAGTTTCCCCAGCTGTACAATGGAGCACCCGGCCTCAGGGATGCCAAAGCCTCCTCCTATTTCCAAGTCCTTTTAATTGCCTCCATCTCCAGCGTGAGAGCAGCTTGGGGGCGACTCTGAAAGAACCTCTGTCCCCCTCCAGATCAGGCAGGCCTGATACACATCCTCTTTGCTTCCCAGGAAGCCTCTGGTCAGACTCCACCCTCTCACTGGGGTTTCTTTTTGGGGTGAGAAGAGGGAAGGTGCTCCTTTTCCTCACCACCTGGAGACAGGTGAGGCCCAGGGACCCCTGGAACTGAGATAAATGAGGGAGCCTTCCTTACTCAGAGACCTCCCGCCGCCCTGTGATCCCTTTGTGGGAATGAGATGCAGGCCAGGAAGGGGAGTCCAGAGTGGCCAAGTCAGACCCCAAAAGGTGCCCCCAACTGAAGAGCAGGGTGTAAGGTGAGGAGGGATTCCCAAAACCAGCCCTACTCCTTCTTCCTGCCTAGGGGATAACCATTGCCTTTTCCCAAAGGGGGAGGAGAAGGGTAGGGCTAGCAAGGTCTGTGATGGAGTCCCCCAGGAACCTCCACCGCAGCAGGAAGGGCCAGGGCTCTAAACCAGGGGTGGAGGGCTGCGAAGGCCCCGTCAGGGAGCTCCCCCTCCATGCAAACCATTGGGCATGTCGCTGTCTCACCACTGTCAGCAGGATTGGAGGTTTGATTCTGGGAACTGCCACTGGACTTGGTGTCTGTGCGGTGGCTCCTGTGTCTCAGTTTCCCTTTCCCTGATTGGGGTGGGGGGAGGGGAGGGGAGGGTGCCTTCCTGCCTGCCCCCGCTGAGAGCCTGGGCACGTCTTTGCTGTCCACCCTAGTGGGGAGGAGGTAAGCTGTCTCCCAGTGCACCAGTGCAAGGAGGTTGAGGGACCAAGATGATCCGACCCCCAGCTTGCACGGCGGGGGGTGGGGGTGGGTGGGGATCAGACAATAGAATGGCCTGAGCCATGTCCTGGAGTGGAACAGGGCACTAAAAAAAACACTGCCTCCCAGTGCCTTGTGCTTAGGACTCAGCTTGTAGTAGCCACTTACTGTTTACCAGGCACACACTCTTGCTTCACCGAGCCCTGAGGGGAAGTTGTGCCTCTGTTCAGCGTCCACCACAGGTCCAAGGCAGACAGTGGCAGTTGTGGCTGTTCGGGGTTTTGTCCAAGTGCCAACACTACCCCCAGGTCCTGGTCCACTGAATTTTCAATTCAGAATTTACATAGAATTTCAGGGACACCCATCTTCCAGGTAGGAAAACAGAGGCAGCAGAAAGGGACAGGTCTGAGCAACTGACTAACCCCTCCGCATGCAGATTCCAAGTCTAGGAGGTGGGTTCTGGCTCTGCCCTGCTCCAGCCACACCACCCCCACTGTCTCACTTGCCAACAATCACAGATAATTAAAAATAATCGTAGGATCTAAAAATCAATCAGCCTTCATAAAATGATTGCATCCCGGGCCCAGCAAGCTCAAATGAGGCCGGCGTGGGGGCACCCACTGTGGGGGTGGGGTCTCTATGGGTGGGAAAGTAGAGGTGGAGGAATTACCCCCAAAGTCAACTAAGGGGTGCTCCATGGGGGTCGGGAGCATGCAGCCTTTTACCTCCATTTTTGTATATTTCCTCCAGCTTGATTATCATTTTCAATTTCATAACAAGCTTGTGTGGCTGTTCTAACAGGGAAAGTATCCATTTTGAAAGAGGCAGACCAGCCGCTTTAAGATGAAGGGGCCCCCTCCCCTCCACTGCCTCAGGATACCCTAAACGTCTCCTCTGGGCCAGGGCTTCCTGGTGGGGAGACCAGCCTTGTCCCCCAGGTACATGGAGCCTCCCAATCAGCCTGGACACTCCAACACCCCCAGAGGCGGGGATTCCACACCTGCAGAGACTATGTTCCCCCTGGGAGACTGAGCAAAAATTTGCCACCCTCCAGAAAGAGAGAGTGGGGAGCCCCCTGGAACCCCAGAATGGGCTTCCCCCACGAGCAGCCTTTTAGTAATTAGTAAAATAGAATTGAACTGGCCGCGGACCGGCCGGTGGCTGGGGCCCTGATCGATCTTCAGTCATTAGGCAAATTGCGGGTTGGGGGAGGGTGGGCCGGATGGGGGCAGGGCAACCCCTGATCCTAGACCCTGCCCAGACTTTGGCCAAGTGGCAGAGGCTCTCTGGCCTCAGTATCCCCTCCAAGAAAATTGGAGTTTGACCCCTGGAACCCAGGTCTGCACCTGGAGGTGTCTCAACCCAGGCTGGGCTGCCTTGATCAATGCCCACCCTCTCTGTTCACAGCCTGGGAGAAGCTGAGAAGCAAACCTCACAACTGGCTAACCTGAGGGCTTGCAGGGTCCATCCAGTGGCTGGGAGGGTCAGCTGGGGCTCAGATCTCCTCCCCACTCCGGGGGAACCCAGCCTTCTTCCGGGGTTCCAACGCCAGGGTTCCTGCCCACCTCTACCACAGCTGGAATCAGAACTGTACATCATCTCCTGTCTTCTTGGACAGGCTGAATTCCTTGTTGTTTTAGCTCCCAATTGCAGCTAAAAATATGTGGGTGGGTGGGTGGGTATCATACGCAAAAGTTTTCCCTTTCTGGGCTTCCCCTAGGCCCCTCCACTTTTGGTGGCTGATTCTGTGATCGGATTTGTCCTCCATGGAAATGAAACTCACCAACCGCTGTGCCTTTTTCCATTTTATTAGAGCGAGGTTTAAATAAATAGTGGCGATCCACATCTCCCTCCAGTCTTGCCCAAGCCAGAGACCCTTGTCAGCCCCCGGTACGTACCCCCAAACCCGCAGACGCCCCCCCAATTCTGGCCGTGCACACCTGACTGGGCCCGCGTCCTCCGCCCGACTCTGCGCCTTCGTTCGGGCCGGGTCGGAGGATTTTATTTAGATTGGGGGGTGCGGGGAGGGTGCTAGACTGTTCCTCTCCGGCCGGGGGTCCCGGCCACGCTGGGCTCACGGCGCCCCGAAGATCCCACTCTCGAACCGAGGTTGGGTGTGGGGACTTTTCAGCGCCAAATCTGGGGCGCCACGACGTTGGAGTTTCTCCGCTGACGGACAGAAGGTCCAAGGTTCCTGCCCACGGTCGCGGGACGCCCGGTCGCGCTGGCCCGCCGAGTGGATGCTCCCGCGGGCGTGTCGGCGACAGCTGCGCCCGATCGATCCCCGAGCCCGCCCCGGCTCGGTTGCCCCCGCCGCGCCGCGCGGCTCCATCGAATCCTCATCGCTCTCTGGCCACGTCGCCCGCCGCGCTCTCTGCAAACACCGCGCTTATTTGCACCGGGGCACCGGGGCACCGGGGCTGGGAGTCCGCGGCCGGCGGGGGCTTCCCTTGGTCCCCGCGTCTTCTTCCGCCTGCCCCAGCAGCTCGGCCTCCGCGGGCCCAGGAGTTCCAGGCGCAGAGAACGGAGAGTGTTCCACCCCCACCTCTATGACCCTGGGTGGGTGGTCGCAGCCAGGCCCCGACTGGCGCGCGGGCGCCCGGATTGTGTAGCTTGGGGCCGCTCAGGCTGCCCGGTCTGGAAAGTGATCCTCGGGGGCTCGGGATTCCCAGGGCGCCCGAGGTCGGCCCGCGCGCTCTTGCCGCTTCCTCTGCCTGCCTTCGCTCCCTCTGAGCGCCGGGGATCGCGTGCAGGTCCGGGAGCTGGGCTGCGGGCCGGAGCTTCGGACGCCCTCTTCGTAAACACGGAGAGACCCAGTTGGAGACGCAGCCAGGAGGGACTGAGCGCACGAATACGCCCGTCAGGCCCGAACCCCCGGTCACTCCTCTCCTTCGCGATCACATCCCCCGAAACCCTGGTAGTGAGGAAACTGGGAGCCTGTTCTACGGTTTGCAGTCGGGGAAACTGAGGCCAAACCAGGCAGGGCGCGGGTGGCTGTCTCCAGAGGATGGTGGAGAGGGCGCCCCGCTACCCGCCTCCGCTGACCGCGTGGGCCCGGGCATCTCAGGCCGCGGATTTCCCCGCAGCAACGAAACCCGCTTTCGGCGCCCGCTCCGGAGGGGCCCGGCCACCCCCGCGGCCAAGCTCGGGTCCTGAAGGGGAGCGAGCGGTCCCCTCGCCCCCCACGCCCCTGGGCGGCCCTAGGCGCCCTCTGGCCCTTCCCGGAAGGGTCTCTCCTTTGATGACTAAAGATATAAATGTGTATATATTTAACCCACAACGCTTTCTTCCTTGCAGAAAGCCGGCTGGTGGATCTCGGAGCGGCGGGTGGCGCGGGGCGCAGTGGGTGGGTTCCGGGAAGCCCCAGGCTCGCGTATCCGGGCCGGGCTGCAGCGGGGTTGCTCCTGGGGGGATCTTCGGGAGCCACCTCAGCCGGAGTCCAGTCGTGGCCCTGGCTCTGCTGAGCCCCAGCATGCCAGCTTCGACCCCTGGGAGGGTCCTGCCCTGGGTCCCCAGAGCCCAGGACAGATCAACAGATGCGGGGGTGGGGAGCACCCGCCTGGGAGAGCGCCCACTTTCCAGACGCGGAGAAGGAGGCCGCAGCCGGTAGGGAGGACTCCGGCCTTCCCACTCTGGGAGGGTGCGAGTCCCCGCCCCGTGGGTTACCCTCGGCATCCGGCAAGGGAGCCTCGCCCCGGCCTGGCGCCCCATTAATGTGCCATTTATCTGAACACACCCGTGCCCTTTCCGCCCTGCCAGGAAGGGAGAAGGGAGGCAAGGGGGCTCCGCCCCATTCCCCACGGCTGTCCACCCCCTTCCTCCTTTCTGCCCTCCCGGTTTGTGTCCTTTGCCTGCACCCCTTTGGGCTGAGGGAACTCGAGAGACTACAGAGGGACACTTAGATGCCGAGACGGGTGCATGCCCCACGGAGCAGAATCTGCAGGTTAGGGATGGAGGAAGGGACCTGACATTCACCTGATTTAACAAATCCCTCTGGGCAGCCCCACCCTCCAGGTTAGCTTCAGTACTTGGGAAGGGAAGACAAAGACTAGGAGCAGACTTCCTGGAGGAGAGGACCTCGAGGCTGGGTTTAGTAGGATGTGCAGGAGTTTGAGTCAGGTAAGGTTAATCTAGGGATGAAAAGACCCCTTATAATAATTTGGGGCAGAAGGGGATGGAGCAGTGGCAGGAGCTGGCGTTGTTAGCTCACAGACCTTCATCAAGGAAATATTTGTTATGTAAGTCGAGGAGATAAGCTGGGATCTGACAGGAGGGGGTGGATGTCAAAACTGGGCCTTGAAGGCCAGGCTAAGTGGGGTTGGGCTTTCTGTCCTGGCTTGGAAGGCCAGCAGGCAGGAGTCCCAGTGGCCTTTAGAACAATCCCTCCAGCCCCAGTCTACACAAAGACACATCCTCCTGGTTGTATTGGGGGTTGAATGGCTCCCCTCCCCCCAGGGCAGCGAGGTTGAGGGGAAGAGCTATTTGCACCAGAGCCCAGCAGGTGAGTCACATGGGGCCACCAGGCTGGAAGGAAACTGTTTTCTCCTCCCTTCAGTCATCTGCTGCCTCCTTCCTCCCTCCCTAGATGTGGGGGTGGGGGGCCCCAACTCTGGGGGAGTCATGTGCCCAGCAGAACCTGGTTCTACCTGCCTGACCATCCTCCACAATGCCTGCTGCCCACTGGGGAGGTGAGACCCTGAGAGAGCAAGGCTAACATCCCCATTTTTCAGATGAGGAAACTGAGGCAGAAGGCTGGTCTGGGGCTTGCCCAAGGCCCTCAGCCCATGAGCCAACCCCGGGCCGGAGTCCCAGTGTGCAACCAATGTGCTCTGTTGTGGACACATCAGTGTGTCCAGCTGAGGATAGAGTGGGTCTTGGCTGCAGCGCTGAAGTCCTGGCAGAATTTGTAGGGTGCAGGGAGTCCATCAGACAATCCCAGTCCTTCGGACAATCCCAAGGGATCCAGGACCCCCTCAAACCCTGGCACTTGGGGGCGATGGTAAGGAGACTGGGAGGGACAGTCTGGCCTGTACTTTGGGGGCATCCCCTATTCTGGGGCCCGCAAACAGGCAGCCCAGCCTGGCCTCTGGGACTCAGGTTTGTAGGGCTCCTGCATCTTTCTTGGTGGCCCCACATCTGATCAGTCGGTCAAGGAACCAAGAAAGGAGGACTCAACTGGGCTCTTCCAGAAAAGACCACTGCTGGCCCTCCTCCAAACTCTCTCCAACTTGACTTTTGGGGAGCCCAGGGGTAGGGTGGGGAGAGCAGAGCCTGACCCCACATGAAGGGTCTCAGTTTCTTCTGCCAGGAAGGAAAGAGGGGGTCTTAATGCCCCTCCCCTCCCCTCCCCCACCTTCTCCTCCTTCCAGCTTCCTCCTATTCCTCCCCATCCTTTCCTTCTTCACCTCCCTCCTGCCTTCCCCATTCTTCCCTCCTCCACTTCCTTCCCTGCTTCCCCATCCTTCCCCGCCTCTTCTCCCCTCTGGCGCTAACAGCTGTAACTGCTGGTTAACCCACCTCCCTAACAAGCACCCTGGCCCTTGGCAGTCCCCACCGGCTCCCGTGTAATTGTCTCCATAATAAATCCCTGACTTTGGCTGCGTAGGAACCCATGGCTAACTCCTCCTTACCTAACACACACACACACACACACATACACACACGCAACACAACATTTCCATTATTATTGAATTCCCTGTGCATCGGGGAGGTAGGAAGCCAGGCCCCCAGTGGCATGTATTCCTGGGAAATTTGGGGGAGAATGCCCCTCCAGCCCCCTCCTCGCCTGCTCACCCTCCACCTAAAGGGGAGGCGAGATGCTCCTGTCAGGAGCATCCCAGGCAAGAGCTCCCCAGAACCACAGCAGTGATGGGAGGGGAAGGGTTGGGGAGGGCTCAGGGTTGGTTGACTCCTTGCTTGTCTTCCAGGTGAGGAGTCTGAGGTGGAACCCAGCCTCTCAGCTGCCTGGGAAAAGCCCTCTGGAGGTCCCAGAAGCAGCATGGGAGACAGGCAGCAGGTGGACCATATGCGTCAAGCCAGCTAAGGCCCTCCATGGCTGATTCAGCCCTGCCAAGGACTGGCCATTTCACAGGTAGGAAGGCTGAGCCTCACACTGACTGTTCACTGAGGCCACTGACCCCAGCCCTCGCCAACCCCCTGTGAGTGCTTATTGCTCAGGGTCCTTGGTATCAGGGGTCAACCCCACAAGGTCAAGGGTGGGTTCTGGATTTGAACTCCAAGGTCCTCTTCCCCACATCATGGATCCTGTCAGAGCCTCAGTTAGCTTGTCTGTGGAATGGACACAAAGCATACATGGTATGAGCTCGGGGTCATCCAGGAGGTGCTTGTGACTGATGCGGCCAGTCAGAGGCATCTGAGCTGAAGCAAACCGGGTGTGGGGGGCAGAGTGCCCTGAAGCAGGGCCAGGAGGACCGAGTCAGGCATTGACCCCACATTGATCCTGGGAGGAGGCAGGAGAGAAGGGTGAGGGGCTGGCAGAGGCCAGCGAGGCTCCTCCTCCTCACCCCCAACCCCCGCAAGCCTGGCCAGACCCCAGCCCCACTTCACAGGAGGCTCTGGGGAGGCAGCGCCTGGCCCACATGGTGGATTTAGGTGCCTCCAGTTAGTCAGCCCTGGTTTTCTGTGTGGGTCCTGTGTCCCAAGCCCCTGATTTTCTGTTCCTTGGACCTTCCCAGGGCAGGGTGTTTTTTCTGGCTCCTTTCAATGGGGCAGAAATGACAGCAGCCAGGATGCAGCATCACTGGGCATCATCAAAGTGTGGGCCTCAGCTCACTGTTGCCCTAGTCTTGGCTGGGGACAAAGCCGGGGTGACCTCTCCCCTTTGACAGGTGAGCAGCACCCCAGCTACCTTGACAACTACTGGGGATGTGAGCTTCAACCCCTGCTGATGGACTCTAGGAAACACATCCATTTCACTATGCCTCAGTTTCCTCATCTGATGGGGAATTTCTGTGACTTGATGCAAGAGAAGTGCAGGGCCTTTGTTCTAATGAGGATGGGTGGAGGCATATTCAGGTCTGAGTTTGGAACCTGGGGCTGCACAAACCTGCAGAGAAGCAGGTCTGGAAAGGGGGCCAGGGTGTCTGAGGACTGCACCTCAAGAGGTGCCCCTTGAATCCCGTATTGTCCTGCCTCATCTCCTCTCTGCCCAACACATGTGCTGCCCTGTCTCCTGTCTACTGTCTCTGTCCCCAGCCTGGGCATCTCTGGAAGTCACAAACAGAAGGTTTGGAGAGCCCTGGTGTCCCCATCGCACAGGAGGGAGGAACACCTTCCCCGGGAGGTCTGCTTAATGCCATTTCAGTGGTGGCCGGGACCTAGGCAGTTCAGGAGGATGTGGTGTGAGCAAGAGGCCTGCCTTGGCCCCAGGACTTTCATCTTCCCTTTGGGGGGCTCTGGGAGGGACATGGTTTCTGGCCCTTGTCCAGAGGCTGGAGGATGGTCCCCAGCAGGCTGGTGCCCTGAGCAACTGTTTCCCTGAAGCAGCATTTCTGTCCCACCCCCAGATCGATGTGTGGGTGGAGTACATTTGTGGAAGGTTATTTATGCTGGGGCAACCCCACAGTCCAGCTCTGGGTTCAGGGTCAGGGAGAGGGTGACCAAGGGCAGCCTTGCTTCTTGTTCACCCCACTCCAAGGTTGCTTCACAGATCAGACTCTGTGGGTGTCTTCATCAAAGGTGCCTGGTTCCTGCGTACAGCCCAAGATCTCAAACCCAGCCAGCCCCTTAGAATTGAGCCTGGCTTCTAATCCGGATTCTCTATTCCTCTTCTTAACTGATATCCTTGGGCTGGCTCTCACACCCTCTCTGTGAAATCATCCCCTTATCTGCAAGAGGGAGTTTTAGGGATGATAGAAGGAGAGAATTCATGTACAGTCCTTAGAATGGTGCTTTGAGGCTGAGCAGAGCGGAACTGTGGTGCTTCTCAGCCTGTTTGGGGTCCAGAAAGTTGAGTTGGAGGGGGTTGAAGAGAGGCAAGGCTGCTGGAGAAAATAAGTTAGAAATGAGCTCAAGAGAAGCAATGGCTGGAAGATAAGTTAGTCCACAAAACCCACAGCAGGTGGCTCTAAACCCTTGGCACAGGTGGGCCATAGTACTGGAGCTGAGCTCCCCAGCAGACAATGCAAAAAAAGAAACAGTTGCTGGTATGAACATTATCTATGGCCACAGCCACTTTTGTGGCCATTGCAAAGCCTGGGCCTGGGCCTGTGTGCATGTGAATATGTGCTTAGCAGAGATTTAATGGTCTGAGGGTCTCCACTGTTAAGTCCCTTATAATCTCTTCCTGTGAGTATGGCTGACATACAACCAGTAGAATACAAATTGATGGACATCTGCCTGTGATTATGTAAGCCCCTGTCCCAGCAGATTCTCCTGTTGGCCTTGAAGGAGTGAGCTGCCCTGGTGTGTTGGGGTTTCTTTGTTTTTTGACTTTTTAAATTTTGGCCACACTGCATACCATGTGGGATATTAGTTCCCCAACCAGGGTTTGAACTTCTGCCCCTCTGCAGTGGAAGTGCAGTCTTAACCACTGGACCACCAGGGAAGTCCCTGAGCTGCCAGGTTGTGAGGGGTCCCTGGAGGGGAGCAGGTATTGGGAAACAGTTAGCATGCTTATTACTGAAAGCTGGAGTGGGAGGGGGGAACAACCCAGGTTTCAGTCCTACAACCATAAGGATTGAATTCTGCCAACACTCATGTGAGCTTGGAAAAGGAACTTAGCCTGGCCAACACCTTGACTGTGGCCTGTAGGACCAGAGCAGATGACCCAGTGAAGCTGTGCCCAGACTACTGATCTGCAGACCTTGAGATCACAGGTGTATGCTGTCTGAAGCTGGTAAGTTTGTGAAGATTTGTTACGCAGCAGTAGCTAACTGATACATGGTGTGAGCTGCTCTTGCTTTCTGCGTTTTGACTGGGCACCAGCTCAGGGAAGGCCTCCTGCTCCTTCGTGGATCACACATGCAATTATCACTGGTGCTCACATTTATCAAGTACCTTCTGTGTGCCAGGCTCTGCACTAAGCATTTAACCCAGGTCATGTAGGGTTGTCCCCTCTCTAGTTGTAAGAAACAGAGATGCTCTCCATGTTCGTTTTCCCTATAGGGAAACTGAGGCTTGGAGGCTGAAGTGAACTCACCCCCACCCCAGAGCACGTAGAGGATAAGCCAGGCCTGAGGCTGTCTGGCCCCAGGGCCCCCCATCGGTCTGTCACAGTAGGTTCGGCCCTTGTCTGGATCTCACCAGTCACTGGCTCCTCCCCTGGCGCAGTGGCTTTTAATGCCCCAGAGATGGGGGAAGCCTGGGTGGCATCACTGAGCCTTCCATGGGACCATGATACATACTTGTGTTTCAGAACCACTGAGAGCAGGTTCTGCTTCCTCAGGGCCCTGCACAGGCTCTGAGGAGGGCTTAGCACCCCGTTGCTGCTCTTCCCAGAGGTTGACCTCCCTAGTCCATCAGGACTCAGCTGGTGTCACGGTGCTAAGGAAGCCCCCTCCCTTCTTTACAGGCTCATACTCCTGTGTCTGTCACAGCGGTCTTGTCACAATTTCTAGTGATATCTTTTTTTCCTGGAATTTTTGAGTTAGTACCCTTCTCTTCCACCAGACTGAATTCCAAAAGGGCAGGGGTAAAAGGCTACTTGCTGGTGGCTGTGGCCCCAGCACCCAGCCTAACATGTAGTAGGTACCTAGTGACTAGGTGACATTCGCATGAGTGGGTTAGTGAACAGATGGATGAAAGGAAGGATGGATGGACAAATGAATGGGCCTCCCTACCTCCCTGCTTCCTGATCATCATGAGAGAAAGGCAGGCAAATTTCAAACAACCCGAAGATGTCTCTCAGCCTGGAGCCGCTGGAAACACAAGCTCCCCTGGCAGGGCGCATCGACCCACTCTGGGGCGGGCAGGCGTCTGGCTTTGTGCAGGCAGAGGTGGGGAGCTCCAGGCAGGTAGGGGGCTGTGCCAACCCCCCTTGCAGCAATCAAAACACCCCCGCCGCATTCCTACCAGTCTCTGCCGACACCTGGGCCTCCGCAGCTGAGCGTGTCTGTCGATGGGGGGCTGTGGCGGGTGTGTGTGTGTGTGTGTGTGTAGGGTCTGTTGCAGCCTCTGCAGCAGCCGATGGAAAAGCCCTCTCAACACACAAAAGCAGGAAAGGCACATTAAGCCCATTATCAATATTTAGCCTGAATAAAAATACAAAAAGCATTTTCTTCTCTGAAAAATTAATAACCTGGAAGACAGGGAGGCTGGGTTTGATGTCTGGCTAGTGGGGAGAAGATGCAACTTTGATCCCCCTGTCCCCAGCGGCCCCTCTCAGCCTCCACCTGCTTCTAGTCCTGGCCAAGGCACCGTGGGTTCCCAGGCCACCCCCATCCTCCCCTCTGGGGGGGCATCCTCCCCAGCTCAGTTCCCCCAACCCTCCCCAAATGATTCACATTCACTCGCCTCCCTGCCTGAACTTCAGTTTGTCCCTCTGCTCACGCTAGGAAACTCCTACTCTATCTGCAGAACCCAGTCCCAATGCCCCCTACTCTATACAACTTGCTCTCCCCTCCCAGATAGAACCCTCAGTGCCCTTCCCCAGCCTCCTGACCCAAGCATCCTCACTTTCCCTCAGGGACTCCCAACCTCTGGGGTTCTCACTGTTGCTCACTCAGCCATCCCTTCACCTCCCTCCCCACCAGCCAGGGGGGAAGCTTCCTGAGATCCAGACCAGAGCTGGCCCTCAGGGACTTCGGCACTGCCCAGATTAGTGGATCAGTATTTTGACAATGGAAAGGGCTTGTTTCTGTGGGCGGCAGCCCTACCCCCACCCCAGAAACCCTTTTCCCTCCCCACCTCTTTCTGCCCATTTGCCCACCCTTAGGCCTGGAAAGAAGATTCTGGAATCTGGCTACGGAGGAGGGGAAGAACCACACCCTCATTGGGTCTCATTTTCCCTTTTCTTGAACAAGAGGTTGAATCAGATTGGAAAATTTGGAATCATTTATTTACTCATTCACTCCAGCATTGCCATCTGCTGCCCCCCACTCCCCCACCCCTTGAGGGCGAGGCACCATTCTCATTTAACTGAAGACAAGGAGGCCCAAGGGGGTCCTGTGAGGCATGACTCTGGGGGTCCTGGGCTCCAATGCCTGGATCAATGAAGACCCTCCCATCTGGAGAGGGGGAAGGAGCTGTTCTTGGTGCTGAAGCTAGAACTGGAGGTCTTCCGTGTGAAGAGGGGCTGTCCCCCACAATCTAGCCATCTGAGTTCCCTCCCTTGCCGCGGGGGTTCAGACCCACATCCCCGCTTCCCGGGCAGACTGGACGAGACCAGTCACATCGGGTTGTCTGCCCTCCAGTTTGCTGCCGTCACATCCTGAGGGGGCTTCCTCCAGCCCTGCATTCTTTAGGCCCCTCCCTGTTCTGTAGCTCTGGTGCCCCCACCCCACTTTGCCTGGGCCCTCATGCTGTCCCCACAGGGCTGGGAGTACCAGGCCCTGCCTCCCTCCCTGCTGAGCAGAGGGACAGTTGACAATGGTGGCATGCAGACACTGTTGGGTGACCCCACTCAAGTGCCAGTCCCTCTGTGTACTCTACCCTCCCGCGTCTCATAGCATGAGCTCAACAGTGTTGCAAGAATCTGGAGCCTGGGCTCATGTGGTCTGGGAGGGCTTCTTGGGGGAGATGACCCCACCAGAATCTGGACAGAGGAGGGAGATGAGAACGGGTCTTCTTCCACCACTACCCCCAACTCTTGAGGTGAGCTTGAAAGCCCGAGGGGGGGCTCGTCTTCTCATCCTTGAAAGCCTGAGGCCAGGGATGCTGGGGGACAGCTTCTCATCCTCCTGGAGGGGAGAGAACGAAGTCATTAAGGGAGGGGATCAGACGCGCGGCTTTGGTGGGGTGGGGGAGGCGATGACAAGAGGGAATATTTTATCGAGGCGGCTGCAATCTCTCTTCCAAGGCCAGCGGCCCCTCAGATATTGAGCATCGCTGTCGATGCCGCTAGCTGTAAGTGAAGGAAAAAAATCGCTTAATGGCCTTCTTGAGCAGGTGGGTGGGTGCCGGGTGATGGTGGACCCTTAAAGGGGCCTCTGTCCCCCCCTCAGGCTTGGGGGGCTCAGGGAGGAGGGACTCCAGACGGCTGCTAATAACCCTTGAAACAGTGATCCCGTTTGCTGAGTTCCTACTGCAGGAGGCTGTGGAGTCTCTATTTATTTTAATCTTTTAATCACTCAGAGGTTCTTTACTGTACCCACTGTGCGCCAGCACTGGATGGGAGACAGCGGTCAGGGCACCCCAGTCTGGGGCTGGCAGACCTTAAAGCATGACCCAGACTCAGGGAGGCTGAATGGGAGGGGGACCAGGATGTTGGACAGGCTGCCTGGGGCCTGCTTGAGAAGGGCCTGTTTGCCCTGAGAGCTCTAGGTAGAGCAGGAGTTAATAAAGTGAAGTGGAAACAGCATTCCAGGTAGTGGGAACAGCATAGTCAAAGGCTTGGTGGTAAGAGGAGGGTGGGCTTATGAGGGGCTGGGTCAGGCAGGGCCCGGCCCCATCCTGGCAGTGTGGCAGCCCCTGTCCAGAGGTCCTTCTATTAGGACGAGTGGGAGCCCACCCCCCATAGACATAATCCGGTTTCTGTACTCAATGGTGAGCATCTCTACTCACTGTTTGGCACCTAGCTTCTTCTTTTTAATGATAGACTCTGCTTTTTAAAAATATTTATTCATTTATGGATGCACTGGGTCTTTGTTACTGTCTGTGGGCTTTAGAGCAGGGGCTGCTCTCTAGTTGTGCTGCATGGGCTTCTCAGTGTGGTGCCATCTCTCGTTGTGGAGCACGGGCTCTAGGGCATGCGAGCTTCAGTATTTGCATCATGTGGGCTTGGTTGCTCCATGGCATGTGGAATCTTCCTGGAGCAGGGATCGAACTGGTGTTCCCTGCCTTGCAAGGTGGATTCTCAGTACTGAGCCACCAGGGAAGCCCTAGTCTCTGCTTTTTTAGAATAGTCTCAGATTCACAGGAAAAATGAACAGTGTGTAGGAAATTCCTATACACGCCCCCACCGCACATGTTCATACTCACACTGAGCATCCTTTGCTATTTGCAGTGATGTGGTACACTTGCTGCAATTAATGAACCAACATTAATACATTACAAGTAATTGTTATCAGTTGACTTGTGTCCCTTGTGAGAAAGAGTGAAGTTCTAACCCTCAGTACCTGTGAATGTGACCTTGTTAGGTAACAGGGTCTTTGCAGATGATCAAGTTGAGATAGGTATTTCAAGGCATTTCAAATAGGTATTTAAAAACCTATTTAAATAGGTATTTAAAATGTCCTTTTAAAAAGAGGACATTTGGACATAGAAACACACATTCAGGGAAAAGGCCACGTGAAGATGAAGGCTGAGATCAGGGGAGGGATGCTTCCAGAAGCCAAGGTCACCAAAGATTGCCAGAGACCCGCATAAGCTGGAGAGGGGCGTGGATCAGACACGACTCCATGGCCTTAGAAGGAACCAGCCCTACCCACACCCTGATCTTGGACTTCTAGCCTCCAGAGCTGTGAGGGAATCATTGTTTTTGTGGTTTAAGCCACTTGGTTTGAGGTCCTTTGTTAAGGCACATTAAAGTCTGTAACTTACATGACAAAACTAGACAGTGTGTTAAACAGCAAAGACATCACTTTGCTGACAAATGTCCATGTGGTCAAAGCTATGGTGTTTCCAGTAGTCATGCACGGGTGAGACTTGGATCATTAAGAAGGCTGAGCACCGAAGAATTGACATTTTCAAATTGTGGTGCTGGAGAAGACTCTTGAGAGTCCCTTGGATAGTCTCTACAAGGAGATCAAAACAGTCAATCTGAAAGGAAATTAACCCTGAATACTCACTGGAAGGACTGATGCTGAACTGAAGCTCCAATAGTTTGGCTACCTGATGTGAAGAACCGACTCATCGGAAAAGACCTTGATGCTGGGAAAGGTTGAAGGCAAGATGAGAAGGGGACAACAGAAGATGAGATGGTTGGATGGCATCACCAATTCAATGGACATGAATTTGAGCAAGCTCCAGGAGAAGGTGAAGCACAGGGAAGCCTGGCATGCTGCAGTCCACAGGGTCGCAAAGAGTTGGACACTACTGAGCGACTGAATAGCAACAACTTACATGAAGGCTCACTCTTTGTGTTGTTAAGTCCTGTGGGCTTTCACAGCACAATATTGTTCACCCACCATTATAGCATCATACAGAACAGAATGGTTTCACTGCTCTAAAACCCCTCTGGCCCCACCCATCCATGCCCCTTACCCACAACCACTGATCCTTCTATGGTCTGCAGAGCCTCGCCTCTTCCAGAACGTCCCAGAGCTGGAACCACAGTGTGGAACATTTTCAGACGGCTCCTTCCACTTAGTCATATGTGTGTTTAAGGTTCCTCCCTGTCTTTCTGGGGCTTGATGGCGCCTTTCTCCTTAGTGCTGAGTCCACATCATCTGGTTGATCTGTCCACCTGCTGGAGGGCATCATTTGTTATGAGTTTGGGCAATTGAGAATAATGCTGCCTTCAACAGCCTCATGCAGGTTTTTGCATGGACATAAGTAGCTAACTTCTTTCGGGGCAGCCAGCCTTTGCACCAAATACATCTTAGGAACATTCAATGCTGCTGCCTGGGTGACACTCGCCTTTGGAACAGCTGTGTCATGCTCAGAGCTGCAGGCGCTCTGTAGGTGATTTCAATAGCATCTTATCCCTGGCTATATTCCCTGGTGGCTCAGATAGTAAAGAATCTGCCCATAATGCAGGAGACCTGGGTTTGATCCCTGGGTTGGGAAGATTCCCCTGGAGAAGGAATGGCAACCCAGTCCAGTATTCCTGCCTGGAGAATTCCATGGACAGAAGAGTCTGGCAGGCTACAGTCCACGAGGTCACCAAGAGTCAGACATGAATGAACGACTTTCACTTTATCCCTGTCTGTTCAAGCTGGTTCCAGATTGTTGCTGGAACAATGCACGGCGCTGAGGACAGGCTCTTGAATATGGCCACACTGTGTGTGCCCCTGTGGTATACACTTCTAGCAGTGAGAACACAGGCCAGGGGAATTTGTTTACTATTTACTGAGCACCTATCATGTTCTGGGCATGGTTTTAAGGTGTTCGGGACCTGGTGTGGGGAGGAAGAGGACAGATAAAAGTCCTTGTATTCACCAAACTGTCATTTTCAATTTGGCTTTTAAATATTTTGCTGGATGTTGGCACATTGCCTTCTGGAAAGATCCACTCAAATGGACGCAGTTGCCAAAAGTATGTAACTATGAGCAATTGTGTGTATGTGTGTGTGATGGGCCTGCAAGGGGGTCCTGGTGTCCTCCGTCCTCCTGGGCTGATAGAGATGGAGGTGGGCGCACCTCCTTGAGGTCCCAAGAGGACAGGAGTAGCCAATAAGCGAACACGTCAGTCACTCGATCCATCGAACTGGGTTCATAAAGCTGCCAAATGGAGAGATGGCTTCGGAAATCCATGCGCCCGGCTGCGTCCAGCAGGGACAGTGTTCTAGGACTGCTGACACCCAGTGGTGTCAGGACCTGGTGAGGCGGGAGGCACATCCTGGGGTGGGGCCTGTTGTCTGGGCTTCAGTTTCCCATCCACCAAGGAGGCATCCAGGACGCCCACAGCGCAGGGTGCTGGCACCGACAGTCCAGACCGCTAGTCTCCAGTCACACCTTCCAGGTCATGTTCTTGTGTCTGGTCGTCTTGTCCTGGGCTCTGGGGACCGAGGGCCAAGCCATGCTTCAGATGCAGGCCCTTGCCCTCAGAGAGCTCCCAGGGGAGGTGAACCTTTATGGAATGAGTGCCTCTCTGCATGTTGTCCTGAGTGGTGAATCCTAGGGCTCCCAATAAGAGTCAGCTGTGTAGAAAGATGGACCCATGTCCCTGCAGCAGGAACCTCAGAAGGGAAGGCAGGGAGGCCAGGCAGAGAAAGATCAGCCTCAGAAAGTTGGGAGCTGAGCTCAGGCAAGCGAGGAAAGCTAGAGGGGCAGAGGTGCAAGGCATATGGTTGCAAGCACACACACCTGTGTAACCTGTAACCACTCACACATGCACACAGGCATGCACTTGCAGACGTATCTTCTCACACACTCCTGCATAAATACACCTGCACATACTCTTACACATGATACACATGCTCACACACACAACAAATACATGCATGCGTGCATCCATATCACACACACATACCCACTGACACCCATGGACACACACAAAGAATATACAGTCACACGTACAGAACAGCCTCTGCCTCCTCCCTCTCCTTACCTCCTCACACAGTGCACACACACACACTCATACCTATTCATATGTGCACACAGCTACTCAAATGCATGCAGATTTACACACTCAAGTGCACCCAGATTTGCACACACACATACACACACATATTCTGGACTGCCAAGGAACCACTCACATATCACAAGCCCAATCAGCCATTGTCAAAACAGCCCAGCCTTTGATAAAATCCAGCTTTTTCATCTTGTACATGAATTGGCCAACCTCCACTTCCCTCCCCCACTCCACTCAATAACCAGGTTAAAATAAAAATTGAATTCCAGCATCTGCTTTCAAAAATAACCCCCACACACTCCACTGGTCAATGCAACCTTCCTCAGTTGCTAAGAGTTAGAAACGCAAAGGCCAGGGAAGGAGACTGGGTGAAGTATTATGCAAAAAATAAAATAAAATAAATGCAAAGCCAGGGGAGGCTGACGGCCTTGTAAGGTGTGTCTACATGCAGCACAGAGGCTGGGGAGGCCTGAGCAGAAAGACCACAGCTGATTTTAGGTGGGAGAGCCTGCAGCCAGTAGTTTTGTCCTTTTTTGTTCCCTTTAAAGTGGTTATAGAACTGAATTTAGAGTACCCTCCCACCCGCAAAACCACACTGATTTGCAGCTGTGTGTGTTGCGTGGGGAATTAGTTGAGATCATTTAAATAAACCTCTCAGCACTGGGCTTGGTCCAGGATGCATATTAAAACTATTGTGTATATTTGAATTTTTTAACAGTCCACATTTGCAGCAAATAATTCAATCCTGTTTTTCACCCTTGAAGAAATATTTTTTGCCCCATGTCAAGAATCCTACCATTTTATTATAAACAATGTCTTTATTTTTATAATAAACCTTCCTTTGACAAAATCCAGTTATGCATTTTAACAAACCAAATTGACTGTTGGGGGTTTGGGGATTTTTTTTTAAACTGGGAGGTTTAGAACACCTCACACTCTCTCAACCCCTTCAAAATAAACTCTCTTTTCTGAAGTCCGTACTCTTCAGTCTGGGCCTCCCTAGACTTCTGCGAATGTGGGGTGCCCTTTAAATAGGAAGGACCCACAGCATCCCCAAGTCCTTAATTTTAACATTACATTTTCCTTTAAGTCATCGTTTTTCCTTACAGGGGGAGTGATCACGTAGGACCCAATGAGCACTGGATAAATGTTTCTATCTCCTTTGGTGGTGGGTGTCTAGTGGTCAGACTGATGTGGCAGAGAGAATCCGATGCCCCAGAGCCACACTTTCTAGGTAGCAGGCCCATTTTCATCGTATCACCTGTGACTCAGGCAAGTATTGAGCTCTTACCAGTCTTGGTTTCCCCAGTTAGGGAAAGGGCCCAGCCAAGCCAGGGAGGGTAGAGCTCACCGATGCAGTCCGGAGCATCCTGGGGCCAAGGGAGCGCTGTGGAGGGTTCCTACCGCCGCCTCACCCCCTACCCTGGCTGTTCAGTCGCCCCCACCTCAGGAAGATGTGCGTCCCCGAGATAACACACGGGTCAATAAACTTTTTTCCAAGACAGGCCGGTTGCTCCATCCTCCCTCGGCCCCCTTCCCGCCTGCATCCCCCTCCCCAAGCCGGGAAAGGTCAGATGGGAGGCGGCATCGACCCGCGCCCGGAGCCAGGCCCCCGGCCACGCTGACCAACTGACCACGCGCCGCCCGGGACCCCGGCGCGCCGTCGGCCAATGGGAGCGCGCCGAGCCGCGGTTGCCTGGCAACGGGCGCCGGGAGGAGGGGCGGGGCCGGAGAGCGATGGATCCGAGGCTGTCGCGATCAATCCGGCACCCGCGCGCATGCGCGGCCCGCGGCCGGGAGGGATACTGCAGCCGGCGCCCAGTGGCCATCGATCGCCGCGGCCCGAGGCGCTTAATAAGCTCGGAAAAGGGTTTAAGGGGAGGGGTACCCCGCCATCCGCCACCTCTTCCCCTGCTGCTGCTTTCAATAATAATAACAACAATAGCAGCAGTAGCAACTCAAGTCCATCCAGTGCTTTCTGCTTGCTTGACCACTTAAAATCTCCCAACATCCTGGCCAAGGGAGCCAGTTGGTGCCCAGCTTCACCCCGGAGGTGCACGCAAGGGCCAGATTCTCCGAGGTAGTATCGTGTCCCCACTACGCATAGCATCGTGTCTCCACTACCCTGAGTGGCCCGGGGGGCAGATGGGCCACAGCCTCAGGGTCCCCACCTGTAACAAGGGGTGAAGTAGAACCTGCCTGGTCAGACTCTGTGAGGTGTCCCACAAAGCTCTTTGTTTTGCAGCTGATATCAGCCGAGTTTTGTTCTCAGATGGGGACCCCAAGGCCCAGAAAGGGAAGGCCATTGGCAGCTGTTATAGAATCAGGGCCGTCCCCATTCCTCCTCCTTGTTTGTCCCTGCCTCAGTCATCTTTTTCACAGTATTTATTGAGTATTGACACCGAGCTAGGCTGTGCTAAGTGCTCTGTACGTACACATTGGTTCTTCAAAATCCTGTGCATTGTGTAACACATCCCCATTTTACAGATGAGGAAGCAGGAAATATGAGGCCAGCGTGTCTGGAGGAGAAAGGCTCTACTCCCCTTTTGAGATCAAGGTGTCACAGAACCGTGCTCACTCTTTTAGGAGGATCCTTACAGGCTATTCCAGCTGCTGGTTGTTGTTTAGTTGCTTAGTTGTGTCTAACTCTTTGCGACCCCATGAAATGCAACATGCCAGGCTTCCCTGTCCTTCATTATCTCCTGGAGTTTGCTCAAATTTATGTTCATTGAGTTGGCGATGCTATCTAACCGTCTTATCCTCTGCTGCCACCTTCCCTTTTTGCCTTCAATCTTTCCCAGCATCAGGGTCTTTTCCAATGAGTCTGCTCTTCATATTAGGTGACCAAACTATTGGAGTTTCAGCTTCAGCATTAGTCCTTTCAATGAATATTCAGGGTTGGTTTCCTTTAGGATTGACTACTCCTTGCAGTCCAAGGGACTCTGTTGGCAATCTTGGCATCCTTTGGCTTGTAGTCACCCCACCCACCCTGGTCAGGCTCTGCCTCTGTCTTCACAAGGCTGTCTTCTCTCTGTGTCTCTGTGTGTCTCTCCTTTTTTTCATAAGGACCCCAGTTATTGGATTTAAAGGCCACCCTAATTCAGGATAATGTCATCTTAACTAATTACATCTGCAAATATTGTATTTCCAAATAAGTCCACACTCTAAGGTTCCGGGTGGATATGACTATGGATGGACATTATTTGATTCACTAGGTGGGCATAGAGGCAAGTGGATATGAGGGGGTGGCCTTCTCCATGGTCTCAGGACTTTGCTCCATGCTACTGGCTTTGGACTTGAACCCAGGGAAATGCTGACAGAGGCCCCAGGTTTTACCAAAATGGGCTCATGTGACCTCCAGCTGTCATGTGGTCAGTGTCTTTCATTTCATCACTTAGCCATCTTCCCATGTCATTAAGATTTCTCCTCATAGAAAAACATGATCCTAAAGGATACATGCACCCCACTGTTCATTGCAGCACTGTTTACAATAGCAAAGACATGGAAGCAACCTAAATGTTCTTCAGCAGAGGACTGGTAAAGAAAATGTGGCACGTATATACAATGGAATATTACTCAGCCATCAAAAAGCATGAAATGCCATTTGCAGCAACATGGATGGACCTAGAGAGTGTCATATTGGGTGAAATAAGTCAGACAGAAAAGGAGAAATATCATATGACATCTCTTTTATGTAGAATCTAAAAAGAAATTATATAAATTAACTTACTTACAAAACAGAGACTCACAGACTTAGAGAACAAACTTATGATTGCCAGGGGAATGGGATAGTTAGGGAGTCTAGGAAAGTCATGTATACACTGCTATATTCAAAATGGATAACCAACAGGACCTGTTGTATAGCACATGAAACTCTACTCAATGTTATGTACCAGCCCGAATGGGAAGGGGGTTAAGGGGAAAATGTATACATTTATATGTACGGCTGAGTCCCTTTGCTGTTGGCATGAAACCACCACAACATTGTTAATCAGCTATACCCCTGCTGCTGCTGCTGCTAAGTCGCTTCAGTCGTGTCTGACTCTGTGCGACCCCATAGACGGCAGCCCACCAGGCTCCGCCGTCCCTGGGATTCTCCAGGCAAGAACACTGGAGTGGGTTGCCATTTCCTTCTCCAATGTATGAAAGTGAAAAGTGAAAGTGAAGTCGCTCAGTCGTGTCCAACTCTTAGTGACCTCATGGCCTGCAGCCTACCAGGCTCCTCCGTCCATGGGATTCTCCAGGCAAGAGTACTGGAATGGGGTGCCACTGCCTTCTCCCCAATACAAAATAAAAAGTTTAAAGTTTGAAGAAAACTTCTGCTTCTCCATCACCTTTAATATCCACCCAGCATTCCACCCAAGGAGGTGGCATCTCTTTATCAATACCCTTTCCTTGGGCAGCAAGTCTAGTCCCAGCATGTGTTCTCTTGGCAACATAGCACAGGGTAAGTGGAACGGGTTGAAATGAGTCAGGGATCAGAACATGGCTAATAGAGATTTCCCAGGTGCTCCAGTGGGTGAGACTGCACTCTCAATGCAGGGGGCCTAGGTTTGATCCCTGGTGGGGAACTAGATCCCACATGCTGCAACTATGAGTTCACATGCCACAATGAAAGATCCTGCACGCCACAACGAAACAGAAGATACTGCTTGAGACCCTGCACAGCCAAATAAACAAATATTTTTAAAAAAGGATAACAGAGACCCCACACAGACACACACTGCCACATGTCTAAAACTGAATAAAAAACATTTAAAGCTTGTTACTCCACCTCATGGGAGGGAGTCAATGTCATTAAAACAGACAGATCCTCAGAGGTGGGCATGGGCAGCCCTCAGCATATATTTTTCTTTTCCGTTGTGGTGAAATTCTTATAATGTGAAGTTAACCATGTTAAAGTGTCTAACTCAGTGGTATTTAATTTGTACACACTGTTGTATAGTCATTACAATTTTGTTGCTCCGAAACATTTTCATCACCCCTAACTAAAACCCCATCCCCATTAGCCGCCACCCCTCCCTCTCGCTCTAGCCCTCCACTCCTCCACAGCCCCTGATCACCACTCATTTACTTTCTGTGTCTGTGAACTTACCTACTTGTGGATGTTTCATAGAAATGGAATCACGCACTACGCGGCACTTTGTGTCCGGCTTCTTTCTCTGAGCATCACAATTTCAAGGTTCATCCATGTTGGAGTGTGTGTCAGCGCTTGGTTCCTTCTTCTAAGAAAACTTTTTAATTGCAGGTAAAATATATGTAACGAAATTGACCAATTTAAGTACACAGTTCAGTGGCATTAAGTACATTCACACTGTTGTTCAACCATCCCCACCATCCAGCTCCAGAAATCTTTTCATCTTGTAAAACTGAAGCTCTGCCCACATGAAACACTGGCTCCCCGTCTCCTCCCCCAGCCCCTGGCCCCACCACCCACTTCCTGTCTCTGTGGATCTGACTCCTCTAGGGACCTCCTGTGAGTGGAATCAGACAGTATTTGCCTTCTGTGTCTGATTCTCTCACCGAGCATCACATTCGTAAGGTTCATCCACTCTGTAGTGAGTGTCAGTGCTTCATTTCTATTATGGCTGAGTAGCATTAATACATAACAATTCTGCTGTATGAATGGGCCACGTTTGGTTTATCCATCATCCATTGATGGACACTTGGGATGTTTCCACTTTTTGGCTGCTGTGAATCATGGTGCTATGAACATGGGTGCACCTTGGTGACTTTTGACCTCATCAGTCCCCACATGGCAGGTCCTGGGGCAGTGAACAAACCCCATATGGAGTCAGGTCAACCCCACAAGGGCCTGAGCCTCACACTCCAGTTGAAGGGAAGATACCCTGTCTTGGCCAGAACGCCAGGTGTGGCATAGGACCCACCTGAGTCTGAATCCCAAGCAGTGTGACTCTGGACAAGACACATCCCCGGGACTTCCCTGGTGGTCCAGTGGTTTTAAGACTTCCCCTTATGCAGGGTGTGTGGGTTTGAGTCCCAGTCAGGGAGCTAAGATCCACACACCTCATAACCTAAAAACCAGAACATAAACCACAGAGACAATAAATTCAATAAAGACTTTAAAATAGTCCATACCCCCGCCAAAAGATCTTTTAAAAGACACACCCCTGTTTGGGTCTCCATTTCCTTGTCTGTAAAATGGGGTCAAGGAGCTTCTTTTCCTCACAAGCACAGTGCCTCTGGATGCAGAGTAAGTTTTCCGTGAATGGTTCTGTTGATGCTATTATGATGATGGTTTTGAGATGACTGTTGAGTATTCTCCGGGCTACGAGGCCCTCAGAAGTCCACACCCCCTCTCTCAGCTCTTCCTCCCCACCTCCCCCACTCGAGGGTGTCCCCAGCCCTCCAGTAGAATGTGAATGCTGGGCTTATTTCTGATTTATTCTGGGCCCCTGAAGAAATGCATTTTCTTCAATTATTAATCATCGAGGTGTGAGAGATACACAGGAATGAAATTAGCTGCCTGACCTTTGGGGAGAAGGATGCAGGGGTGGGGAGAGGTCAGATGGGGGTCCTGGGGGTGCTGAGACTCGGGGCAGATGAGGAGGGAACTCATGGAAGAGACCAGAAAACAGGGAGGCATTTGGTGAAGGAGTGAGGGAAGGGAAGCTACTTCACTTTTCTCTCCTCTTTTTTTTTTTCCTCTTTTCTCTCTCCTCCTTGGGAACCAGTGGTGTGGGCTCACCCTGCGGGTGGGCTGGGGACTAGGTTCAAAGCCAAGAGGAAGCTGAATGGGCAGGACGCCTAGGTGGGATTCACTTTCCTTGGCTGTTGGAGGAGGATTCTGGCTTCATGTCCCCAAAGTCCCCAACCCAGTCTCTGCTACAAATGCCCCCAGCAACCCCCCACAATCATGGCCATGGGACACAGAACCAGACAGTCCAAAGGAGGCCCCAGGGTTGGGGGGAGGGTATCTGCCTGGGAGACCTGGGGTGAGGTCTTGGAGGGTAAGGAAAGGTTTAGCCAGTGCACTGGGTGGGGACACACCTCCAGGCAGGAGGACAAAGTCCAGGAGGGATGAGAGGGCATAAGTGACCCTAGCAATGCAGGCTGGCTGGCATGGGGCTAGACGAGGAGTGGGACAGGTCACAGACTGCCCTTTGGAGATATGTGAGTGCTGATGGGGAGGGGGGCGTTGGAGCTGAGCTTGAAAGGTCCCCAGGGAACCAGTGAGGGGTCAAGAGAGGAAGTGGTGGCCAATGGGTCCTGGCGGAGGGGCAGGAGAGGCCATGTCAGAACCGAGGCATAGCTTTGAGGGGAAAGATGTTGAACCATTCAGGCTACCCCACATCCTCCAGGATTAAACACCAAAGCTTCCACAAACACCCGCCACCCACCGTTCTTCCAGAGACAAGTCCCAGTCGCCTATCCTTGCAGTTCTCTGAATGCCTCACGTGGCCTCCAGCCTCCAAGCCTTTGCACTCGCTGTTCCCTCTCCCCTGAGCTGAGAAGGAATGGAGACCCACCCCAAAGATGGGAAGAGATGCAGAACCCATAGAAAGACGCGAAAAAGCCAGGAATTCCCGACGGAGTAAATGTGGAGACACCCACTTCACGGAGACTGTATAACTGGGGCCCAGAGAGGCTGGTCAGAAAGGCAGGAGGGTCCCACAGCCCGGCGGTGGACCAGCCAGGTTTTCTGTCTTAATTCCGTGTCACCCACAACAGCTAGGGAAAGACTTGGCGGTGTGCATGTGCTCGGGGCGGGGGGGGGGGGGGGTGGCGCTGGGGGCTGTTCTCCCCAGGCTCGGGGCGAGTGGGGGCGGTGTGCGGGGCTCCGAGCTGGGAGGCGGTGTGCTCGCCTTGCCCCTGTTCCCAGCCCACTGCGGCGGCCGCGCCGATCAGCCGAGAGAGATCGATGGCGTATTGAGCACTTTTCAAGCTTCGGTGATTTTCGTGGATTCAGTGTAAACCTTAGCCCGGGCCCCCCACTCCCATCGACCTCGGGCAGACGCGCCCCTCCTCACGATCCGGTGCCCACAGTTAGCTCGGCGCTGCCGCAGCTGTGCACCCCAACACGCCGTGCAGGACCGCCCCCTTTCTTGCCGCCTTCCGCCTGGAGAAGATGAGGGCTGGAGGGCACAAACAGGGCAAGGGAAAGTGCCCTGTGCACAGAGTCGAGGGGGGTCCCGGAAGGTGGGGGGCGGGGAGTGCCAGCTGCTTGTCAGGGGGTCCCTCGGGTAGGAGGACTAAGCGGATGGGGCTAGACGAGCAGAGGCTGGGTCTCGGGCTCCGCACCCCTCTGAGCATCCCTCCTTGTCTGGAGTCCTGCCTGCACCTCCCCTCCCAGGCCTGGCCTGCCGCCAGCTCCCTGTGCCGTGGCTACTTCTGCTGCTTGTTACTCTTCCCTGTAGGTCTCCCCAGCCCCGCAACCCCTGTGCCAGCCTCTGCTGAGAACTGCTGGTTGCTCCTGAGCCCTCAAGGGGTTTCCTCCCACAGCACCTGTGCAGGCACAAGAAATACTCGGATAGGAAGTAACCCGTGCAGAATAATCCCACCTAAGCACTTGGGTTCATCCACCCATGTGCCCACCCGAGTGTTCATCCATCCACCTGCCCATCGATTTACTCAAATCACCCACCCATCCATCTTTTTTACCAAGACATTCATCCAACATCCATCCACTCAGACAGTCAAAAAGCCATATGTTCACCAACATATCCATTCATCCAGTGACTCTTCCATCTTTCTATCCATCCATCAGTCCGTCCACCCACATGGTCATTGATTCACCCACCCATCCTTGTACCCATTCATCCATCCGTTTATCTATTCTTCTAGCCATCCATCCATCCATCTACCCATCCACCTATTTGTCTATCCATCCTCCCACACATTACACCCCATTTGCTCTTCTACCCATCCATTCACCCACCTATCCATTCATCCATCCACACACTGACCAAACTTTTCACCCATCTTGCATGCATTTACCAACTCATCCAACCATAAATGCATCCATTTGTTTGTCTCTTTATCCATCCACCCATATAGTCAATAATCCATACATTCACCAATATACCCAGTGTCCCATCCATCCATCCATCCATTCATCCATCTATCCAACTATCTACCTATTGATTTCACCCATGTATTCCACCCATTCATCCATCCATCCATTCACCTACCCATTCATCCATCCACTGAGCCATCCATCCATCCACCCACCCACTTAGCAATTCACCCATATATTCCACCCATTCAGCCAACCACTTACCTATCTTTCTGTCCATCCACTCACTCACTCATCCACCCATCCACCCATTTCTCTGTCCATTCTCCCACACATTACATGCATATTCATTCATCTGCCCATCCACTCACCCACCTAGCTGATCATCCATCCATCCATTCATCCACCAAACCATTCACCTGCCTACCCATGCATTTATCTATTCATCCATCTATTCATGCCGCCATTTATCTATCCTTTGAGCTATCTACTCATCCTTCCTCCCATCCAACCAACTTCCACCCAATTTACACATCCATCTACCCATCTACCCACCATCAATTAACACTCATTTATTCCTCAACCCTCCTACTCATCCCCATCCACTCCTTCCTATTTATCCACTGATTCATCCACCCTTCCACCCACCTGTCCATCCACTCGTCCACCCATCTATTTATAAATTCACCCCTCTGTTTGTCTACCACAGGCATTTTCTGTGGTCACTTCTGGGCTATCTTGATGCTGCCTCTCAGGAATAAAGGTGATTCTGACCTGGCCTCTGTTCCATGAGTTCCCAGACTGAGGATATCTTGCCGTGGTGTAACAATGGTTCAGCCCAGACAAAGGACTGATGCTTACTGCCCCCATCCGAACAGCCCTCTCTTCAGGCTCCACCTGCACTATCACTCAGCAAACCTCCATTGAAACAGGGCAGGGACAAACCTGGTGATGTCCCTCACCGAGCTTATGTTCTAGTAGGAGAGACAAGGAGAACAAACAGCAAAGAAGTCAAGGAATAAAATAATTTGCTGCAAGGCTAATTATCAAGCACTCGGTTTCTGGCTGGACCTGCAGGTGGGGGCAGGTGTTTGCCTTCCTCCTCTTTTCCCAGGCCTAGGGGATGCAGAGTCAGGGGACCAGAGACCCCCAGACCCAGGGCAGCCTTGAGGGGGAGGGGCAGCCACCGGAAGTGGGGATGGGGGGCCGCCATGTCACAGTCAGAGAAGGAGAAGGTGGCTCTGAAATCCCCCTTCATAATTAATAAATGAAGAATATGGTTGTTAATCGATGCAGCTGTGAAGAGGGTATTGATTCCAACCTCTCGCTATTTTTTTTTTGTGCGTGTGTGTGCCGCTTAGATTTTTACACCTCATTTAGAACAAGGCGTCCCTGGGGAACTCTTAAAACCAAAAGATATTTGCAAGGCAGTGGAGGGGGCACAAAGTTGGGGCTGAGCTGGGAAAGTGGGGGTCAAGGGGGTGGGAGTGGGTAGGTGGCAAGTAGCAGTCGGCAGGATGGGAGAGGGGCCAAGGAAAAATTCTTTATCATCAAAGTTGCCGAATCACTGTGTCTTCCCTCTAAGCACCTATTTGAATATCTGATTGAGAATCAATTACTGCGGGTATTGGGAAAGGTCATTGGGAAAATTCACAGGAGACCATGGGGGAAGTTCGTGGGTAGAAAAATAAAATCCATTATTATTTTTTATTACACAAACACTGCGAGTCTGTGGTGGTGAAAATGTAGTCAAATAAAGACCATCCACCACCACTACCAAAAATATCTATCTCCCCATTCCAGAGAGAAACCTTTCCAGATTTCTCCCATACAGATGCATACATTCCTGAAAACTAATGATACATAAATATTAAAGAATTTTGCAAGAATGGCTTCGTACACTGTGACCAGCACTAAAGATTAGGACCTCTTTCTGATTAAAAAATAATAATATGTTGCCAAGGTGGGAAATAATTAGAAAATATTGAAAAGAACAGAGAAAAGCTAATTATTGGTAATTGCATTCCTTAGAACTGAAACAACTGTTCTCTCCCTTTAAAAAAATTTCCCAGGTTTCGGCAAACACAAAGAATGAGACTTTGTACTGTAGGACCATTTTAGACATATAGAAAAGTTGGAACGATAAGACAGAGACCCCCACCCCCTACCCTCATGGAAACATCTTGTCACTGATGTATGTTTGTTACAAATGAGAAATTAATGCTAATTTATGTCTTATAGATCCTTTTTCTGTTTCAGAACCCTATCCAGGAGTCCACATCAGGTGTAGACCTCTTTTATCCTGATACATAATAGTTCAGAGTTTTTCCATGCAGATATCCTTGTGGATATGAAGTACTCATTTTGTAACCAAGGAATCAAAATGCTGTTTTTTTGGTCTCCCCACCACACTTAATGGTAATATTGAGAATATTTTCAGACCAGTAGATACTCATCTTTTCTATAAGTTTTGATAACTGTATTGTGCCTGCCAGCATAACTGAATTTCTTATCCTTGTTTTAAAGATTGAGGTACAATTCACATATCATAAAATTAAACATTTTTTAGTGTGCAATCCAATGGTTTCTAGCATATTCAGGAACTGTGCAGTTAAGCTCACTATCAAATTTCAGAAGAAACCCTTTTTCCATGAGTAGTCATTGCCCCAGCCCCTGACAGCCATGAACCCCAAGCTCTGTCTGTGGATCAGCCTGTTCTGGATGTTTCCCATCCTGTGTGTCCTTCTGTGTCTGTTTCTCTCACTGAGCATCGTGTTCTCAGGGTCCTTCTTTGTTGCAGGGAATGTCAGTGCTTCTCTCTTTTTCATGGTCAAGTAATATTCAGGCGCATGGAGGGACAATATTGTTTATCATCCATTGATGGGCACTTGAACTGTTTCTACCTTTTTTTAAAAAAATTTATTTTTGGCTGTGCTGGGTCTTTGTTGCTGCACACAGGCTTTCTTTAGTTGTGGCAAATGGGAACTACTCTCTAATTGCTGTCCGTGGGCTTTTCATTGTGGTGATTCTCTTGTTGTGGAACACAGGCTCTAGGACTAGGTTCAACTCAATTCAGTTCAGGCGCTCAGTCATGTGCCACTCGTTGCAGCCCCATGAATCGCAGCACGCCAGGCCTCCCTGTCCATCACCAACTCCTGGAGTTCACTCAGACTCATGTCCATCGAGTCAGTGATGCCATCCAGCCATCTCATCCTCTGTCGTCCCCTTCTCCTCCTGCCTCCAATCCCTCCCAGCATCAGAGTCTTTTCCAATGAGTCAACTCTTCGCATGAGGTGGCCAAAGTACTGGAGTTTCAGCTTCAGCATCATTCCCTTCAAAGAAATCCCAAGGCTGATCTCCTTCATAATGGACTGGTTGGATCTCCTTGCAGTCCAAGGGACTCTCAAGAGTCTTCTCCAACACCACAGTTCAAACGCATCAATTCTTCGGTGCTCAGCCTTCTTCACAGTCCAACTCTCACATCCATACATGACCACTGGAAAAACAAGGCTGTGGTCCTAGTGTGATTAGATTGACTAGTTTTCTGTGAGTATGGTTTCAGAGTGTCTGCCCTCTGATGCCCTATTGCTCAGGCTCTAGGGCATGTGGGCTTAAATACTTGCAAAACACAGCCTCAGAAGGTCGGGAAGGGTGGCGGTAAGGAGATACCCCTCATCCAAGGTAAGGACCAGCGGCTGTGCTTTGCTGGAGGAGCTGTGAAGAGATATCCCACGCCCAAGGCAAGAGAAACCCAAGTAAGATGGTAGGTGTTGCAAGAGGGCATCAGAGGGCAGACACACTGAAACCATACTCACAGAAAACTAGTCAATCTAATCACACTAGGACCACAGCCTTGTCTAACTCAATGAAACCAAGCCATGCCCGTGGGGCAACCCAAGACGAGCAGGTCATGGTGGAGAGGTCTGACAGAATGTGGTCCACTGGAGAAGGGAATGGCAAACCACTTCAGTATTCTTGCCTTGAGAACCCCATGGACAGTATGAAAAGGCAAAATGATAGGATACTGAAAGAGGAACTCCCCAGGTCAGTAGGTGCCCAATATGCTACTGGAGATCAGTGGAGAAGTAACTCCAGAAAGAATGAAGGGATGGAGCCAAAGCAAAAATAATACCCAGCTGTGGATGTGACTGGTGATAGAAGCAAGGTCCGATGCTGTACCTGGAATGTCAGGTCCATGAATCAAGGCAAATTGGAAGTGGTCCAACAAGAGATGGCAAGAGTAAACGTCGACATTCTAGGAATCAGCGAACTAAAATGGACTGGAATGGGTGAATTTAACTCAGATGACCATTATATCTACTACTGCAGGCAGGAATCCCTCAGAAGAAATGGAGTAGCCATCATGGTCAACAAAAGAGTCCGAAATGCAGTACTTGGATGCAATTTCAAAAACGACAGAATGATCTCTGTTTGTTTCCAAGGCAAACCATTCAATATCACGGTAATCCAAGTCTATGCCCCAACCAGTAATGCTGAAGAAGCTGACGTTGAACGGTTCTATGAAGACCTACAAGACCTTTTAGAACTAACACCCAAAAAGATGTCCTTTTCATTATAGGGGACTGGAATGCAAAAGTAGGAAGTCAAGAAACACCTGGAGTAACAGGCAAATTTGGCTTTGGAATGCGGAATGAAGCAGGGCAAAGCCTAATAGAGTTTTGCCAAGAAAATACACTGGTCATAGCAAACACCCTCTTCCAACAACACAAGAGAAGACTCTACACATGGACATTACCAGATGGTCAACACCGAAATCAGATTGATTATATTCTTTGCAGCCAAAGATGGAGAAGCTCTATACAGCCAACAAAAACAAGACCGGGAGCTGACTGTGGCTCAGATCATGAACTCCTTATTACCAAATTCAGACTCAAATTGAAGAAAGTAGGGAAAACCGCTAGACCATTCAGGTATGACCTAAATCAAATCCCTTATGGTTATACAGTGGAAGTGAAAAATAGATTTAAGGGCCTAGATCTGATAGACAGAGTGCCTGATGAACTATGGAATGAGGTTTGTGACACTGTACGGGAGACAGGGATCAAGACCATCCCCATGGAAATGAAACGCAAAAAAGCAAAATGGCTGTCTGGGGAAGCCTTACAAATAGCTGTGAAAAGAAGAGAAGCAAAAAGCAAAGGAGAAAAGGAAAGATATAAGCGTCTGAATGCAGAGTTCCAGAGAATAGCAAGAAGAGATAAGAAAGCCTTCTTCAGTGATCGATGGAAAGAAATAGAGGAAAACAACAGAATGGGAAAGACTAGAGATCTCTTCAAGAAAATTAGAGATGCCAAGGGAACATTTCATGCAAAGATGGGCTCGATGAAGGACAGAAATGGTATGGACCTAACAGAAGCAGAAGAAATTAAGGAGAGGTGGCAAGAATACACAGAAGAACTGTACAAAAAAGAACTTCATGACCCAGATAATCATGATGGTGTGATCACTCATCTAGAGCCAGACATCCTGGAATGTGAAGTCAAGTGGGCCTTAGAAAGCATCACTACGAACAAAGCTAGTGGAGGTGATGGAATTCCAGTTGAGCTATTTCAAATCCTGAAAGATGATGCTGTGAAAGTGCTGCACTCAATATGCCAGCAAATTTGGAAAACTCAGCAGTGGCCACAGGACTGGAAAAAGTCAGTATTCATTCCAATCCCAAAGAAAGGCAATGCCAAAGAATGCTCAAACTACCGCACAATTGCACTCATCTCACATGCTGATAAAGTAATGCTCAAAATTCTCCAAGCCAGGCTTCAGCAATATGTGAACCATGAACTTCCTGATGTTCAAGCTGGTTTTAGGAAAGGCAGAGGAACCAGAGATCAAATTGCCAACATCCGCTGGATCATGGAAAAAGCAAGAGAGTTCCAGAAAAACATCTATTTCTGCTTTATTGACTATGCCAAAGCCTTTGACTGTGTGGATCACAATAAACTGTGGAAAATTCTGAGAGAGATGGGAATATCAGACCACCTGACCTGCCTCTTGAGAAATCTGTATGCAGGTCAGGAAGCAACAGTTAGAACTGGACATGCAACAACAGACTGGTTCCAAATAGGAAAAGGAGTACGTCAAGGCTGTATATTGTCACCCTGCTTATTTACCTTATATGCAGAGTACATCATGAGAAATGCTGGACTGGAAGGAACACAAGCTGGAATCAAGATTGCCGGGAGAAATATCAATAACCTCAGATATGCAGATGACATCACCCTTATGGCAGAAAGTGAAGAGGAACCAAAAAGCCTCTTGATGAAAGTGAAAGAGGAGAATGGAAAAGTTGGCTTAAAGCTCAACATTCAGAAAACGAAAATCACGGCATCCGGTCCCATCACTTCATGGGAAATAGATGGGGAAACAGTGGAAACAGTGTCAGACTTTATTTTGGGGGGCTCCAAAATCACTGCAGATGGTGATTGCAGCCATGAAATTAAAAGACGCTTACTCCTTGGAAGAAAAGTTATGACCAACCTAGATAGCATATTGAAGAGCAGAGACATTACTTTGCCGACTAAGGTCCGTCTAGTCAAGGCTATGGTTTTTCCAGTGGTCATGTATGGATGTGAGAGTTGGACTGTGAAGAAGGCTGAGCACCGAAGAATTGGTGCTTTTGAACTGTGGTGTTGGAGAAGACTCTTGAGAGTCCCTTGGACTGCAAGGAGATCCAACCAGTCCATTATGAAGGAGATCAACCCTGGGATTTCTTTGAAGGGAATGATGCTGAAGCTGAAACTCCAGTACTTTGGCCACCTCATGCGAAGAGTTGACTCATTGGAAAAGACTCTGATGCTGGGAGGGATTGGAGGCAGGAGGAGAAGGGGACGACAGAGGATGAGATGGCTGGATGGCATCACTGACTCAATGGACGTGAGTCTGAGTGAACTCCGGGAGTTGGTGATGGACAGGGAGGCCTGGCGTGCTGCGATTCATGGGGTCGCAAAGAGTCGGGCACAACTGATTGACTGAGCTGAACTGAACTGAACTGAAGAGCTCAGTAGTTGTGGCATGCCAGCCTGGTTGTTCTGTGGCATGTGGAATCTTCCCAGACCAGGGATCAAACCCATGTTCCCTGCATTGCAAGGTGCATTCTTAACCAGCAGACTAACAGGGAAGGCTTATTTCTGTTTTATAAATAAGTTCCTTTGCACTACAACTGAACAACAACAACCATTTTTTAGATTTCACATTTAAGCAACATCATATGATATGTATCATATTTTAGATTTACACATAAGTGATAAATCATGTTTGTCTTTCTCTTTCTGCCTTTCATCACTTAGGATGACCATCTCTAGATCCATCCATGTTGTGGCATGTGACATAATTCCATTATTTTTTATAGTTAAGTAATATTCCATGTATAGATGTACCACATTCTTTATTCATTCATGAAACATCACTCTTTATTAAGAATGTCCCAGTTTCTCAGTCTGCCTGCTCCAGGCCTCTCCTGCAGAGAAGCTGATTAGTGAGGGTATATCAGTCATCAAATGCTATGATGCTGCATAACAAACACTCACAATACCTCACTGGGATATAACAGCATGGATAATAGCAGTTGTTGCTATTTTTAGGTCACTAAATTGTGTCCAACTCTTTGCAGCTCCATGGACTGCAGCATGCCAGGCTTCCCTGTCCTTCACTGTCTCCCAGAGTTTGCTCAAATTCATGTCCATTGAGTCAGTGATACTATCTAACCATCTCATCCTCTGCCACCCACTTTTCCTTTTGCTCTCAATCTTTCCCAGCATCAGGGTCTTTTCTAATGAGTCGGCTCTTCACATCAGGTGGCCAAACTATTGGAGCTTCAGGTTCAGCATCAGTCCTTCCAATGAATATTCAGGGTTGATTTCCTTTTGGACTGACTTGTTTGATCTTCTTCAGTCCAAGGGACTCTCAAGAGTCTTTTCAAGTGACACAATTCAAAAGCATCAATTATTCAGTGCTCAGCCTTCTTTATGGTCCAACTCTTACATCCATAGGTGACTACTGGGAAAACCATAGCTTTCACTATATGGACTTTTGTTGGCAAAGTGATGTATAGTATACTACAATATGTAACAGTGTATTCTGTGTGTGATTGGGGAGGTCACTTTTCTGATCTCGTCTGGAGTTGGCTAGCTATCAACGGATATAGGTGGGATAGTCTGGACAACTGGAGTGACTCATCCCCTCGCTCATCACACTTTTGGGACCAGAGTATCACCTGGTGTTGCCAATACCCCTTAGGTCAGTCCCCAGGCGAGTCACACCCTGGGACAGTCTCCTCCCCTGAATGTGGGTTCGATCCCTAGTCAGGTAAACTCAGCAGCTGCATGCTGCGAGGTGCAGCCAAACAAATAAATAAATATTTTTAAAAATTAAAAAATGGGTGTTGTTGTAAGTCCCTAAGTTTTGGGTCTTTGGTCACCCAGCAAGGGTGGCTCACACATCCGAGCACAGGGTAGACATTGTCAAGGTGATTTCAAGTCTGCTTGGGTTGAAGTTTCTCATGGCCACTTCAAGTCAAAGGACTGAGCCCTGCGATGGAGGGGTGTATGTACCCCTCCACAATCACTGCAAAGTTCCCATCAAGGAAGGACTGAAGATTTGGGGCCAGATTGATGCAGATATTAACATCATTTCTAATTGTAAAAAACAAGTCAAAGAACGCTGCAGTTTACTATTGCTAGAGCTGTGAGCCGTTTTAGACACCATCCCCTCTTACCCAGGAATGTGCTTCTTTTGGTGTAAGGAGAGAAATAGAAAACCCACATCATGGGACCTCCCTGGTGGTCCAGTGGCTAACTGCTGTACTCCCAAAGAAGGGGGCCTGGGTTTCACCCCTGGTCAGGGAGCTAGATCTAATGTGACACAATTAAAGACCCCACATATTACAGCTAAGACCTGGCGCAGCCAGATGAATAAATAAACATTTACAAAGGAAAAAGAAAACCCATATCAAACCAGTAACAGCTCTGCCAACAGCAGCCTCCGTGGCCGAAAATGAAAAGACACCTCAATTATGCACGCGTGGGAGCTCTGTCACGTCCGGCTCTTTGCAACCCTATGAACTAGCCCTCCAGGCTCCTCTGTAATACTGGAATGGGTTGCCATGCCCTGCTCCAGGGGATCTTCCTGACCCAAGTATCCAGTCCACGTCTCTTGTGTCTCCTGGATTCTTTACCACTGTGCCACCTGGGGAGCCCAGTATATTCTTTGATCAGGTTTTAGGCCAGTGATAGCATGACTTTGTAAGTATTGTCATTTCACAATGCATTTCAATTTCTTGCAAAAATATGTAGTTCCCTGTCCCCGACTAGTGGACTCTTAAACCCCTGGCAACTCCCAAGCCAGCAGTGTATTCTGCCATATGAACTTTTGAATAATTTTATTCAGTTCTCCTTCACCCTGGGGAAAGGAATCTGATTGGAATTTTGATCTGTATCGAAATAACATTGTATGGGTGGATATGGAGGAAATTGACATTTTTTATCATCTTGGGTCTTTTCCTTCAGAATTGGAGCATCTCTTCATATATTCCATGTTAATCGTCCTTTCATAGGTTTGTGGGTTTTTTTTAAGTCCTGCATATGTCTGAAATGTCTGTGAGCTTCTTGAGTTTTTTTCTCATTGGTGTCGTGAATAGGGCTTCCCAGGTGGCACTAGTGGTAAAAAAAAACCTTCCTGCCAATGCAGGAGAAATAAGAGGCCTGGGTTCCATCCCTGGGTCGGGAAGATCCCCTGGAGGAGAGCATGACAACCCACTCCAGTATTCTTGCTTTGAGAATCCCATGGACAGAGAAGCCTGGCAAGCTACAGTCCATAGGTCGCCAAGAGTCGGACAGGACTGAATGAATAACACTTCTACCTGGAAGGGGTTTCAGTATCTGCAAAATAGCTCAAAGGTATTGTTGTGTGTATTCACTGTTGGAGAACCAGGACCTTGCCCCAAGGCTGTTCCTGACTTTGTTTTTCCCTGGTCTTGCGTCCCCTCCCTTCCCTAATTAGCAACTGCTTTGAATCTGCCATTAGAACTCAAGGAAGGTCATGGAGGCTGAGTGAAGGCTGTTTCATGTAATCAAAGAAAGGGGGAAATCAAAGGCCTTGTGCCCAGGAGCCCCCTGGGCCCTGTATGGTATCAGAGTGGGCATTGATTCAAGTACTACCTGTCCTACCATTATGAACCCGGGCTATTTTGTTATCCTGCCTTATAGAGCTTGCCAGCACCTCCATGGTGTGGTCAAGCTGCCCTGGTGATGATGAATTACTGTCCATAGAAGGGATTTACCAGAAGGCTTCATGGAAAAGAGAAGGGGGCATGAGCCTTCTGAAGGTCCTCACCATTCCATTCAGCCCTCTTGAGGCGCAGACTTCAGGGATGTGGGGAGATCTGGTGCAGGTTCCAGGGTTTAGTATGAACCTCTTGCCCATCTCCCTGTACCTCCGTGAACCCCTGCCCCTGGTCAAGGCACATGTGGGTCCCCAATGAAAAAGGTAGAAGACGCTACTGGTACACTGTTTCTTGGAGACTTCTGTGAAGGTTTCATGTGTTTAACAATGATACCAGAAGTCCTGTCCATTTATTCATTCACGTTAAAGATAGAGTCACCTTAAAACTAAAAATAGAGTTACCATATGACCCAGCAATCCCACTCCTAAGCCTATATCCAGAGAAAGTGAATGAGTGAGTGAAAGTCATGCAGTCGTGTCTGACTCTTTGCGACCCCATGGACCATAGAGTCCATGGAATTCTCCAGGCCAGAATACTGGAGTGGGTGTCCTTTCCCTTCTCCAGGGGATCTTCCCAACTCAGGGATCAAACTATAATTCAAAAAGACACATGCACCCCTGTGTTCATAGCAGCACTATTTACAATAGCCAAGACATGGAAACAACCTAAATGTCCATCAGCAGGTGAGTGGGTAAAGAAGATGCGGTGCATATATTATAATGGACAATTACTCAGCCATAAAAGGAAAAAAATTGGGTCACTTGTAGAGATATGTTGATTGTGTTATTTGATCTTCGTCTCTGTTTCTGATTCAGAGCTCATAAAATGTTGGAATTTCCTAAGATGACCTGCTGCTGCTGCTGCTAAGTCAGTCATGTCCGACTCTGTGCGACCCCATAGACGGCAGCCCACCAGGCTCCCCCCATCCCTGGGATTCTCCAGGCAAGAACACTGGAGTGGGTTGCTATTTCCTTCTCCAATGCATGAAAGTGAAGAGTGAAAGTGAAGTCGCTCTGTTGTGTCCGACTCTTCCCGACCCCATGGACTGCAGCCCACCAGGCTCCTCTGTCCATGGGATTTTCCAGGCAAGTACTGGAGTGGGGTGCCATTGCCTTCTCCATAAGATGACCTAGAAACTGTCATATAGAGCAAAGTTAAGTCAGAAAGAGAAAAACAAATATCATATACTAACCCATATATGTGGAATCTAGAAAAGTGATATAGATGAACTTATTTGCAAAGCAGAAATAGAGACACAGACACGGAGAACAAACATATGGACGCCAAGGGGAAAGGGGGCTTGGTTGGAGCAGGAGATTGGAGTTGACACATACACACTATTGATGTTATGAGAAACTACTGTATAGCACGAGGAACTCTGCTCAGTGCTCTGTGGTGAACTAAATGGGAAGGAAATCCAAAAATAGGGGATATTTGTGTACATATAGATGATTCACTTTGCTGTACAACAGAAATTAACACATTGTAAAGCAACTATACTCCAATAAAAATTTAAAAGTAAAATAAATACCATAAATACTAACTTCCATTAAAGCAAAAAAAAAAAAGTGTTATTTTCCTGTTTTACCTAGAATCTCTGGCGAATATCAGTGGCATCTCCTGATGGGCCTTTGGTTCATCTGCTCCAATCTATTAGGACAACAAAGTCTATTTTTATCTGAATAGATTTTCCAACACTGACTAGCTTCTGCCATCCTGGAACCTGCCTTAATTGATGATGGTAGGATTGTTTTATTCCAGTATCTCTAGATTTACCTGGATAAGACTTGATTTTGTTCTTTTTGCTTTATGGAGATGGGGGCAGTCTGCGGATTCCTTTTTCATTTTATCTTTGGCAGGTTTAACATTGGGGTCTGCTGGTTGTTGTTGTTCAGTCACTCAGTCATGTCTGACTCTTTGCAACCCCATGGACTGCAGCATGCAATCCATGAATGCTGTCCTTCTCTATCTTTCAGAGTTTGCTCAAACTCATATCCACTGAGTGAGTGATGCCATCCAACCAGCTCATCCTCTGTCGTCTCCTTCTCCTCCTGCCTTCAGTCTTTCCCAACATCAGGGTCTTTTCTTTTCCATCAGGGGCCATAGTATTGGAGCTTCAGTATCAGTCCTTCCAATGAATATTTAGGGTTGATTTCCTTTAGGATTGACTGGTTTGATCTCCTTGCTGTCCAAGGGACTCTCAAATGTCTTCCCCAGCACCACAGTTTGAAGGCATCATTTCTTTGGTATTCAGCCTTCTTTATGGTCCAGCTCTGACATCCATACATGACTATTGGAAAAACCATAGCTTTGACTATATGGGCGTTTGGTTGCAAAGTGATGTCTCTGCTTTTTGATGCAGTGTCTAGGTTTCTCATAGCTTTTCTTCCAAGGAGCAAGCATCTTTTAATTTCATGGCTGCAGTCACCATCCACAGTAATTTTGGAGACCAAGAAAATAAAGTCTGTCACTGTGCTTGAAGGTACTTATTGTGAATAACTAAAGACCCCTTTATATCTCTTGTCACTTAGGAAGTTCCAGCAGTTGATGAGCTCTGAGCCAGGAACAGAGGAAAAGACCAAATACATATTTATTATTACTAATTTCAGTATCATCATACCTCACTCAAAAATTCTGTCCCCATCTGTAGTTACCCCACCCCCTCCCCCAGCCCCTGACAACCAGGAACCCACTCTGTGTATGTGTGAATCAGCCTGTTCTGGACGTTTCCCATCAGTGGAGTCACACCCCGTGTGTCCTGTGTCTGCTTCTCTCACTGAGTGTCGTGTTCTCAGGGTCCCTCCACATGCTAACAAGTGTCAGGGCTTCTCCCCTTTTCAGGGCTAAGGGATGCTCCCTTATGTGGAGGAACCATGTGGCGTTTATCCATCATCTGTGGATGGACACTTGGTATGAACTGTGCTGCTATAAACATTCATGAATGAGTATTTATTTGAACATCTCCTTTTCAACTATTTTTGGTAGAGACCCATGGTATCACCTTGAGGCAAAACTCATGTTTTTCCTTAAATGTTCTGCTGCTTTTGGGGTCAATTTGTGTAATTTATGCTTTTTCTAGAAAATTATCCATTTTATCCCAGTTTTCAAGTTCATTGGTATAGAATCCTCCACTGTTTTATCTTTGTACATCCAAATAGCTTCAGTATTTATGGTTTAATAGCCTTTCTCTCATTCCTAATTCTCATTTGTGTTTCTTCTGACTTTCTTGATTCCACCAGCTGGTTTGTCTATTTTAGAGCATTTTCTTTTCTTTTTTATTTTCAGGGAAGCAGCCATGGGGTTTATTTATTAATTCTGCTGTGTTCCCCTTTTCTAACTCATTAATTTCAGCTTTTATCTTTATTAATTTGTTCCTCTGTTTTCATTAGCTCTGTTTTAGGGTTGTTGCCTTCTTGAGATGCTGGCTTTATTTACATTAACTGTCTTTTCCTTTAGCTACGGAAGCATTTAAGGCGTTAGATTTGTACCTGGCCACCACCCATAGATTTTTGGTGAGGAAAGTTTTGTTAGCATTGTTTCTCAAGGACTCGAATTGTTTTGATCACAAAATTAGTACTTTTTCATGCTTTGGTACTGGTGGCTCAGGCTGTAAAGAATCTGCCTGCAATACAGGAGAACCAAGTTCAGTCCCTGGGTCAGGAAGATCCCCTGGAGAAGGGCACGGCAACCCACTCCAGTTTTCTTGCCTGGAGAATCCCACGGACAGAGGAGCCTGGAGGGCTACAGTTCATGGGGTCACACAGTTGGACACAACTGAGTGGCTAACAGTTATTGTGGTTGACATATATGGCAGCATTCTTTCCACTGTAAGGAATGGATCAGGATTTCTTCAGGGCTCACTAGGTGCCTGGCTTTAAAAAAAAAATACATGGATATATTTAATACTTTATACACCTACATACACATATGTAGGTATCTTGCTTTATAGAATTTCAGATGAGCCTTGCATTCCTTCTAATAAGTTCAAGTTTGTGAAAATTTAAACTTTATATTTGCTGTAGAAGGTTATCAGATGATAACTTCATGTCAGCTTCTAAGAGTTTCAATAAACTCAAAAATAAACACTAGTCTAGAATGTTATCTCTAGGTCTTCCTCTTCTTGACAAGCTCTGCATCCTTAATATAGGTTTATAAATGTATTTCTTTATGTTTATTTCTGGCTGCTCTGAGGCTCCGATGCTACGTGGGCTTTGCTCCAGCTGTAGTATGCGGGCTTCTCATTGCGATGGCTCCTCTTGTTGTTGAGCACGGGCTTAATTGCCTCATGGCACATGGGATCTTCCTGGACCAGGGATAGAACCCATGTCCCCTGCATTGGCAAGCAGATTCCTAACCAATGGACCATCAGGGAAGCCCAACATCCTTACTATTTCTTAAAATTAATTTTTTGTCAGTGTATAGTTGCTTCACGGTGTGTTAGTTTCTGGTGTGTGTATGTTAGCTGCTCGGTTGTGTCCAACTCCTTGTGACTCCATGGACTGTAACCTGCCAGGCTCCTCCGTCCACAGTATTTTCCAGGCAAGAGCACTGGAGTGGGTTGCTATTTCCTTCTCCAGGGATTCTTCCCAACCCAGGGATTGAACCCAGGTCTCTCACATTGTAGGGCAGACCCCTTACCATCAGAGTCATCACGGAAGCCTAGTTTCTACTGTTTAGCTCAGTTCAGTCACTCAGTTGTGTCCAACTCTTTGAAACCCCATGGACTGCAGCATGCCAGGCCTCCCTGTCCGCCAACTCCCGGAGTTTACTCAAATTCATGTCCATTGAGTCGGTGATGCCATCCAACCATCTCATTCTCTGTCATCTCCTTCTCCTCCCGCTTTCAATCTTTCCCAGCATCAGGGTCTTTTCAAATGAGTCAGATCTTTGCATCAGATGGCCAAAATATTGGAGTTTCAGCTTTGACATCAGTCCTTCCAGTGAACACTCAGGACTGATCTCCTTTAGGATGGACTGGTTGGATCTCCTTGCAGTCCAAGGGGCTCTCAAGAGTCTTCTCCAACACCACAGTTCAAAAGCATCAATTCTTCTGCGCTCAGCTTTCTTTATAGTCCAACTCTCACATTCATACATGACTACTGGAAAAACCATACCCTTCACTAGACATACCTTTGTTGGCAAAGTAATGTCTCTGCTTTTTAACATGCTCTCTAGGTTGGTCAAAACTTTCCTTCCAAGGAGTAAGTGTCTTTTAATTTCATGGCTGCAGTCACCATCTGCAGTGATTTTGGAACCCCCCCCAAAATAAAATCTGCCACTGTTTCCACTGTTTCCGCATCTATTTGCCATGAAGTGGTGGGACCGGATGCCATGATCCTAGTTTTCTGAATGTTGAGCTTGAAGCCAACTTTCTCACTCTCCTCTTTCACTGTACAGCAAAGTCAAGTCAGCTATATATAGACATATATCCCCTCTTTTTTGGATTTCTATCCCATTTTTGGTCACTGCAGAGCATTGAGAAGAGTTTCCTGTGCTGTATAGTAGGTTCTCATTAGGTATCTATTGTATACATAGTATCAACAGTGTATATCTGTCAATCCCAATCTCCCAGTCCACCCCACCCTCCAGTAGGTGGCTGGCTTTTGATCCAGGGCCTTTAAAAGAATTCTATCCTCTGTCCCAGGAGAGTCTGATATATCTATTAGCTTGATCTCATCATTTAAACCACACTTATCCTTCTCTGCCTTATTTTTCTGTGTATTCTTTTCAACAAGTACTAGGAGAAACGGGGTAAAGCCTGTTATGAGGCATCTACCCATTCTTTCCCTGTCTTTCTAACACTATTTCCTTTATGTGACAGCTTGGTGTCTTTAACATCCCCAGCACTTTTAAGTTCCTGACAGTTATCTTTCTGTGTGTTCCCTTTAAGCCTCTACATGCACAGATATGCCCTCGAGAATTGTTGGGCTTGATTGTTTTACTTTAATTTTGCCTCAAAAATGGAAGCCCTTTTGGGGGGCTGTAGATTCAGACCTTTCTTCACCTGAGGAAAGTTTTCTTCTGTTGCATTGTGGAATATGGTTCTGTTTGGGAACACAGTGTTCCGTCTTATGTAGTTTTCCCCTCTGCCTTCTGGCATGATTGAAACTAGTGGCCACTCTGAATCACTGCAATGTTGATTCTGGTCCGCGCCACACGTGGCAATAGTTTTGCGCTGTCATTAATTGACAGGCTTTGCTCTGCCAGCCTTCTTTTGATCTGAGTCTCTCATCTTACTTAGCATTTCATCTTTCATCTTTTTTCTATAAAATCTCTGACTTCTTTCTTTTCTTTGAGATTACACAGAACGTTTGTCTTCTGTTTCCTGGAGGAGATCTCTGGGCCACATATGTCCCTGTCTTGGCTTTCTCTTCATCCCAACAACTTAAACAGTCCCTTAAGGGCTTCCCTGGTGGCTCAGCAGTTAAAAATCCACCTGCCAATGCAGGAGACATGGGTTTAGTCCCTGGTCTGGGAAGACCCCACATGCTTTGGAGCAACTAAGCCCACGCGTCGCAACTATTGAGCCTGTGCGCTAGAGCCTGTGTTCCACAGCAAGAGAAGCCGCTGCAGTGAGAAGTCTGTGCACCACAGCTGGAGCGCACCCGCTCTCCACAACTAGAGAAAGGCTGCTCACAATAACAAAGGCCCAGAACAGCCGAAAGTAAATAAGTAAAATTACATATATTAAAAAAAGCAAAACAGCCCCTGCAGGTATGGCTGTATCCAACTTCTGACCAGAGCTCGGGGACTGCTTTGGGACACCTCCCTGTGGTCTGCAGAATAATGGCCCCAAAGATGTTCCTGTCTGGTCCGAGGATCTGTGGACGTGTCACCTCACACAGAAGAGGGGACTTGGCAGGAAGGATTAAGTTAAGGCCCTGAGATGGGGATGGCCCTGGATTTCCTGGGGGCCCAGTGTCATCACAGGGTCCTTTTAAGAGGGAGGCGGGAGGGACAGAGGCAGAGAGAGATGGGAGATGCTGGGCTGCTGATTGTGATGGAGGGAGGGCCCGTGAGCCAAGGATGTGGGCATCTCTAGAAGCTGGAAAAGGGGGGAGCTAGTGCTTCCCAGGAGCCTCTGGAGGGACCAGCCCTGCTCACACCTGGATTTAGTCCTGTAAGGCCTCTAACCTCCAGGGTTGCATCATTGTAAGCATTGGAAAAAAAAAAGTGAAAGTGAAGTCACTCAGTTGAGTCGACTCTTTGTGATCCCATGGACTGTAGCCTACTAGGCTCCTCCGTCCATGGGATTTCCCAGGCAAGAATACTGGAGTGGGGTGCCATTTCTTTCTCCAGGAGATCTTCCCGACCCAGGGATTGAACCCAGGTCTACCGCATTGTAGGCAGAGGCTTTAACCATCTGAGCACATTGAAACAAGAAACTAAAGCCCTGGATTGCAGGAAGTGCCCCATGCTTGGGGAAAGGTGAGTCTGGCTCTTGCCCTAAGCCGAGGCAGGGAGAAGCTTCCTTAGCTGCACATAGCTCCCTCACCCCCCGAATATGCTTTCCCATTGGGCGGCCCTCAGAGGCCAGGCCAGCTGAGGGGTCTCTCGTCGGCCCTGGAAGTTGCCTCCAGCTCTGCACAACCATTGTTACAGGGCAACAGGCTCCCGGCTGTGCCCTCGCCCTATTCTGCAGATCCAGGTGTGTACTGGGCTGTGGGCTGGATGCTAGAGGCTGGTGCGGGGGCGGGGCAGCATTTGACCTTGCAGACTGGACACTGAGGGACCGGCCAAGCGGCGGGGAGTGTGGGGAACCGGGGACCATGGGGGCCATGGGCCAGCCAGCAGCATCCATCTCCCAGGCCAATCAGCGCTCCCCGGCAGATCCATGTGGGTCGATGCAAAATTAATTAGAGTAATCAACTCGGCCGCAGCATGGAGAGCAGCCACACAGGTTTAGGCCACTAATTGGTGGGAGCTGACGGTGTGTCCCCTGTGTCTTCAAGGTATTAACACTCCTCCCCTCTCCATAGATTAATTACCTTTTTGCATCTTGTTCTTCATTTGTTGATCCTGGACCGGTCCTTCCTGGGGAGGAGGAATGGAGGTGGTGGGAGAGGGAGCAGCATAGTGGATTCTGGGCTCCCCCTGTCCCTTCCCCAAATGTGGGGAGAGACTGAGGCCCAGAGGGTAGCAGAAGGCTACATCCAAGACAGAAAGTGAAGCCCCTGGGAACCAACCAGGCCTGGAAGTGGTGGCCTGCAGCCCTGTTGGAGGTGGGACTCAATGGGGACAGTGTCCACATATCCATCTGTCCATCTGGTCATCCATCCATGTGTATGGTCATCCATCCATCCACCCCCCACCCATTGATCCATCCACCACCCATCCATCCATCTATCATCCATCCATCCATCCATCCCCCACCCATCCATCTATCCACCATCCATCCATCTATCCATTCACTCTCCATCCATCCATCCATCTACCATCCATCCATCCATCCATCATCCATCCACCATCCATCCATCCACCCACCCATCCATCTATCATCCATCCATCTATCCATCCATCACCCATCCACCATCCATCCATCCACTGCTCATACATTAATCATCCCTCTATCCATTCTTTCATCCATCCACCCAACCATAGACTTATTCATTCCTTCATCCATCCACTCAATCACCTAGTTATCCATCCATCATTCATTTATTCATCCTCCCAAATATCCCTCATCCATCCACAGTCTCACCCACCCATTCATTTATCTATCCATCCATTCATCCACCATCTATAATGTGTTCTTATATCCATCCATCCATCTGCCCATCCATCCATTCATCTATTAATATATCATCCATCACCCATCCATAGGCCCATCCATCCTTCCATCTATCCATAGACTCATCCATCTATCCAGTCATCCTCACATGCACCATCTATTATATGATTTTCTATCTATCCATCCATTCATCTGCTAATACATCACCCATTATCCATCCATAGGCCCATCCACTCATTCATGCATCCATAGACTCATCAATCCATTCATTCATCTACCCAGCCAGCCAGTCAGGCTTACCTTCACCATCTATAATATGCTCTTATATCCATCCATCCATCCACCCACCTGTCCATTCATCCATTCATCTATTAGTACATCATCCATCATCCATCCTTAGGCCCATAGATTTATCTGTCATCATCATCCATCATCCCCCTATCCTTCCATCTGTCCAATCCTCCATCTACCCAACCATTTGTTGCCATATTGGTGTCAGCACTTATTCACATAACCTAGTCTGCCTACATATTCACTTGCCGATCATGGCTTCATTCTTTCCTTCATCCATCCATCCTCCTACCACCTAGACATTCATCCATTCCACTGTCTACCTGTGAACTCCCTTCCCCATCCTGTCACAAGGTCACATTTAATTGACTGCCTATGTGCCAGGCCCTGTTCTAAGACCTTCCTGTGTTTCCTCTCATCTAGCCTCCACCACCCTTCTATGCTTTGAGCCATCTATACACTCATCTGTGTCCCCATCCGTATGTCTGCCTCCCCATCTTCCCATCAACATTTAGCTGGCCCTTCAGTGCAGGGGTGACTCAGAGCTGGGAAGGGACCCTCAGTCCTCTGCCCAGGGAAGGTTGAGACTCAAAGACCTGGAGATGGAACGTGAGTGGTGGGCATGAGGCAGGGGAGATGAGGTGGATATTTCAACCAGAAAAGAGTCTTCAGATCTGGGCTCAGGAAGATGCTCTGCTCTTGGGAACAATGGCACACCAGCAGTACATTTTATTTCTTTTTTCTCCTTTTCTTTTTTGTATGTGCCATGTGGCTTGTTGGACTTAGCTTCCCGACCAGGGATGGAACCCGTGCCCCTTGCAGTGAAAGCATGGATAACCACTGGACAGCCAGGGAAGTCCCAATACATTTTAAATTCTGAGCATGTTGACTTTATTATATGGAGTGGCAAACGATATTTTCAGCCATGGCAGATAGAACAGAGCAAAAAGCCCACCATCTCAGTCCGCTTCCCAAGGGATATGCATTACTAGGGTCAGGGGTCTCCTTGCAGACACAGGCTGAGGTTGTGCAAGCACATGTCACCCACACATGTCTCGGTTGATGCTCTCTTACTGCGCGATTTTCCCTGGACCCCTGGTTCACATGGGCGCTTAGAGATGTGCAGTGTCTAGACTGAGCAGCCTCCTTTCTAGGGTTGTTCAGGTTTATTTTGGTTCTTGGCAGCAGCCCACCCTGATGCAATGGGCAAAAACCACAATGAGGAAATTCCCATAAGAGGAAATGCAAATAACCAATAACATGAAAAACCAGAATTCACGAATTAGAACCACAGCGTTCCGATGTGGTAGGATTCTGTTCACATAACGAGTGGTCATTTGTTAAAATGCATCAAACTACAGACCAAGATCTGTGCATTTCACTGCAAACACATTTTACCTCATTTTTTCCTCATTACAAATGTTTTTGTATTGTGGCAAAATCTACATGGCGTAGAACTCCCCATCTTAACCATTTTTGAGAGCACAGCTCAGCGGCATTAAGCACATTCACATTGTCGTGCACCCATCCCCACCATCATCCTCCAGAACTGAAGCTCTGTTCCCTGAAACACTGACTCCTCCTACCCTCCCCTAGCCCCTGGCCCCGCCACCTACTTCAGTCTCTGTGGATCTGACTCCTCCAGGGACCTCTTGTGAGTGGAATCAACTTTCTGTGTCTGCTTCTCTCATTGAGCATCACATCCTCAAGGTTCATCCAGGTTGTAGCAGGTGTCAGAATCTCTGTCCTTTCTAAGGCTGAATAATATTCCACTGCATAGATGGACCACATTGTGTTTGTCCATCATCCATCAGTGGACACTTACATTGTTCCCACTTATGGCTCCTGTGAATCCCGCTGCTGTGAATATGTGTGTACTTGTTTCAGTAGCTCTCTCCAATTCTTTTGGGTGTATATCTAGAAGTGGAATTGCTGATCAGTATACAAATAACTGAAATGTATACCTCAACATTTCGAGGGTTAAAAAATAACAATTCCCATGGCCGGCGTAGATGATGGCAAATGTACCAGCTGGGACACAACTAAAGGATGTGCATTTGCTAATGGTACTTTGGAGATGATTTGAGAAAATGTATCATCAGGGCCTTAATATTTGTCTCATGGTCTCTGACAAGCAACTCCTTTACACTGAGAATGTCCTGAAGGAAAACTCCACGGTGTGTTCAAGTATCTAAATTCAAGGATGCTCACAGCTGTCCTGTCTCCAACAGAAAAAGAATGGGAGCCACCTAAGTGTTCAAAACAAGACAATTTGCTCAACAAATGATGATAGGGCTGCCCTCGCGGTCCAGTGGTTAGGAATCCACCTGCCAATGCAGCGGACACAGGTTTGATCCCTGCTCCAGGAAGATTCCATATGCAGAGGAGCAGTGAAGCCCATGTACCACCACAGGAGAAGCCACTGCAATGACAAGCCCAATCAGTGCAACCAGGGAGTAGCCCCAAGTTGCTGAAACTAGAGAAACCTCACCTGCAGCAACAAAGACCCAACACAGCCAAAAATAAATAAATCTTTAATGAATAAATATATGATGATATATCTATGTCCCAGTGTTTAAGATGACGACTGCTGAGTATTTACTTAGGAAAACGGTCACATACTTTTGTAAACTGACCAGAGAGCAGTGTCTTGGATGAACTACACACAGGAAGAAAAGATTCCCATCAACAGGAAAAAGGGTGAAAGGTCACACACAAATGTTTCAGGGCAGATGCTATAACAGTAGGAAGAGGTGTGAGTGTTCTCCGGTCCATGCAACAAAGTTGCACAAACCTGATGGCTTAATGCAACAGTGTTTATTCTCTCCCTGTTCTGGAGGCCTGACTCCAAGATCCTGGTGTCAGAGGGCTGATTCCTTCCGGAGGTTCTGCAGGAAAAACCCAGCCTCTTTCCCCAGCTCCTGGTGTTGCTGGCACCCCTTGTCTTATGGCCACATAACTTCAGTCTCTGCTCCTCCTCTTCACATCACCTTATTCCTTGTATGTTTCTCTGTCTTTTTCTGTCACACCCTAAATCCAGAATGATGTCATCTCAAGACTCTTTCATTTTTTTTAGCATCACAAATCTTTTCTATAACAAGGTAGAATCTGGGGTCAGTTTGTGTAGCCAAGACTGGCTCATCAGCCTCTGGTGTGCTCGAGCTTCCGGCCCTTGGAGTGTATAGAGGGTTTGGTGTATCTATGCGGGATTCCTGGGGCCTTTCTGAAATACCTGTACACCTCTCAGCCCTGGGGAGGACCAGAGAGAAAGACAGGGCCAGAGCCCATGGGGGTCCAGGGCCAGCTGGCCAAAGGTGAGGATCTTGCCCCGGCCTTGAGGATGCAACTCTGGGCACAGAGCACACACCTTCAGTTTGGGCACCTCCTAGACACACACATCATTGGCTGTAGCCCCCACGACCACAGCCGTTTTGCCTGTCCAGCCTGGAAACTTCATCTTCTCTATCATCTGGAAAAGGGACCGTGGTGGACAGCTGGCGCAGCTCACAATCTCTTCAGTACAACTCGACTGAAAATGGAGGTGCTTGATCTGGCCAGAAACCTGTTCAACTTGACCAACAGCCTTTGATAGGCATCCTAGCTCTTGGGCTCCTTGCAATGAACCTTTTGGTCCTTGTTATGGTGGATGTCAACCCCCATGATGGCACTTCCTCAGTCAGGTCTGGAAAGCATCTCAAGACCCTAACTCATTATATCCGCAAAGACCCTGTTTTCAAAGAAGGTCCCATTCTGAGGTTGCTGTGAACATGAATTTGGGTTGGGGCGGCAATGCTGTATTCAACCTGTGACAGATGGATGGGGCAACTTTTCTTTCATTTTCTCTCCCTTTTATCATGATTGTCTTAAATGACTGAGCGCCGAAAAATTGATGCCTTTGAACTGTGGTGCTAGAGAAGACTCTTGAGAGTCCCTTGGACTTCAAGGAGATCAAACCAGTCAATCCTAAAGGAAATCAATCCTGAATATTCAGTGGAAGGACTGATGCTGAAGCTGAAGCTCCAATACTTTGGCCAACTGATGCAAAGAGCTGACTCACTGGAAAAGACCCTGATGCTGGGAAACACTGAAGGCAGGAGGAGAAGGGGGCCTTGGCATGCTGCAGTCCATGGGGTCACAAAGAGTTGAACAGGACTGAATGACTGAACAACAAATGAAAATAAAGCCTACGTTATTTTAATATATGAAATGATATCCCAGGGAGTTCCCTAGTGGCCAGTGGTTAGGATTCAGAGCTTTCACTGCCAGGGCCCAGGTTCCATCCCTGGTCAGTGAACTGAAATCCTGCAAGCCATGCAGTGTGGTCAAAATATATATATATATATATATATCTCAAAGATTTGATGTTTTGTTGAAACAGAGTTGAGGAATGGATTGTGACTTCTGGGCAAATGGGGGTCCAGATGAAGACTGCTTTTCTGGGGTGATGACTGGTCTTTGTAGTACTTTTGATTTCTGCACTTAATATCCCCTAAGTATGGAACCTCACCGGAGAAGGTGATGGCACCCCACTCCAGTGTTCTTGCCTGGAGAATCCCAGGGACGGGGGAGCCTGGTGGGCTGCTGTCAATGGGGTCGCACAGAGTCGGACACAACAAGCGACTTAGCAGCAGCAGCAGCATGAAACCTCACTTGTTGACTTTGGGTCTACACTGTTTGCCTCTTCCCTCACTGTCACTTCTCAGCTCATGCAGATACATCTCCCCGTGAACTCGCAGCCTGGAAGCAAGAACTGAAATTTTGTCATAATTGTTGGTGACTAAGACTCACTACGGAGAAGGCAATGGCACCCTACTCCAGTACTCTTCCCTGGAAAATCCCATGGACAGAGGAGCCTGGTGGGCTGCAGTCCATGGGGTTGCTACTAGTTGGACACGCCTGAGCGACTTCACTTTCACTTTTCACTTTCATGCATTGGAGAAGGAAATGGCAACCCACTCCAGTGCTCTTGCCTTGAGAATCCCAGGGACGGGGGAGCCTGGTGGGCTGCTGTCTATGGGGTCGCACAGAGTCGGACACGACTGAAGCAACTTAGCAGCAGCAGCAGCAAGAGTCACTAGGACCTGAGTGAGTCTCTTTTGGACAAACATGCCAGTGTGTTCATGTTGGGATATTATGGGTACTGCATTTGTGTTCTGGAGACTGAGCAAGTCCTTCTCCATTTTGGGCTCCTGTCTCGTGTCCAACCTCCCTCTTGTACCATTTCAGGCCCAGCCACTGCTTCTGTTCCTCTCCCAGCTGAGACAGAACTCAGAAGTTTGGCTGAGTCGCTTTTCCATTTCAAGCCTCAGCATTTATCTCTCTGAAATGGGGATGGACAGCAGGACCCACCTCTGACATGGCCACCTTGAGGAGTCTGCATCTGATCATAAGAGCAATAGGGAGTCAGTGAGGGTCTTAGCAGGAGAGCGGCACAAGCTAATTGGCATGTCAGTCCCTCCAGCTGCTGTGAGCAGAAGGGTGTAAGTAGGGGGAACTGCTGGGCAGAGCGCCCATGGTGGGGTCCATCCTCCAGCTGTGAGGATGTTGACCCCCCAGCTCCGCAGGCCAGCACACCAGCAGGGGCCTCTGAGGGAAGGAGCAAGCTCTGCCCTTCAGATCACCCCAGGAGTGAGTGCCCCAGGGGGCTTCTTTATTTAGTCCTGTTTCTGTGCAAGGACCTGTTATCCTACGGGCCTGGGGGAGTCAAGTTGACAGAGAGAGACAGTGTGAACTGCCGCTCTCTGGGTGTCTCTCAGAGCCTTTCTGTCCCCCACCCCTCCCCCTTCTCTCTGTTTCTGTCGCTGTCTCTGGATCCCCCCAGACCCCCGGGCCCTCCCTCACTGGGGATTTATGAAATGGCTTTAGCGGGATGGTGGCCAAGTGTCTGCCTGGAGGACCCAGTGGTCTCATCCGCTCCTGTCCAGCTGGAAAGGGGAGGTGGACACCTGGAACCACCATCCTGGTGTCCACGTGTGGGCAGCCAAGCCAGGAAGCCCCGGGAGAGCCGTCAACCCAGGACTCTTGACGCCCCTGACTCTGGCCTCCTGAGGGCCCCTGCTGACCCTCACTGCCCGTGGCCCTGGGGGACCCCTTCCACACGGGCAGGCCACCAGCACAGAAGACAAGGTCAGAGGGTCCACCACACGCATGGAAGTGTTCACGCGTGTCTACACAGACCACACTCACCAACATCCACACCAGGGCACAGGCTGGCCGGATGTCTCCACCAGCCGCTGGCCAGCAGACACACTGATGCTCCCACACAGATGTGGGCACACGTGCACCCTCAGCTGCGCAAATGTAACAGGCACACACACACACACATACACACACGCGCTCGCGCTCAGTCCATCCCCCATCCCACTCCACTGCTCCCTGCCCTCCCCATCCCCTTCCCTGCCTGCTTCGATCAAGGCTACAGCTCCTGCGAACACCACACCGTGAGGGAAGGCATCGATCTGCGCGCGATCGAGCCTTGGGAGGGATGCAGTGGCCAGGCCTGGCTAGGCTGGGGGCTTCCAGAGGCCCGGTCACACTATCCCCGAGGAACTGGTTACTCGGGTCTCCCGGCCCAGCCCCCACCTCTGAGGGGAGTGTCTAAGCCCCACAATAGGTGCTTAATAAATGCTCCGGAGGTCAGCCAGGCCCTGCAGAGCCGGTCCCCCCAACCAAGGTCCCCAGATAAAATCAGGAGACCCAGTCACATGTGAGTTCTGCTGAACAGTGACTGTTTAGTAAAAGTGGGTCTTGGGTGCAGAGTGCTGATGATGACTGCGGGGATCCAGGTCCCCATCCTCATATGCCCTGGGGAAGGCCTCCCCATACCCACTCCAGCGTGTGGGGAGCTGGAAGGCACAGCCCCTGTGGTATCCTACAGCCAGGACATGCCTGCAGGCAAGAATGTATATTAAAACTTGCACAAAAAATGTATTTGCTGCTTCTCTGAAATTCAGATCTCACCAGAGAATTGTGTTTTTTTCCCTCTCTAGCTGAGACGCTGGCTGACAGCACTCCTGTCCCACTTTCCAGATCCTCCCCTGATCAAGATACTCCTCTGTGCTGTGCTATGCTAAGTTGCTTCAGTCATGTCCGACTCTTTGCGACCCCATGGACTGTAGCCCATCTGGTCCTCTGTCCATGGGAGTCTCCAGGCAAGAATACTGGAGTGGGTTGCTATATCCTCCTCCAGGAGATCTTCCCGACCCAGAGATCAAACCCATATCTCTTATGTCTTCTGCATTGGCAGGTGGGTTCTTTACCACTAGCACCACCTGAAAAGCCCCAAGATACTCCTACAGGAGGGGAAATAGGTTGGGCAGGGGCAGCAGAGGGAAGCGGGATTCATTAGAATGACATGTAGACAATATGGGCAGAAGGGCAGAGAGGCCATGAGACCCGTGGGCTTAAGGGCCAGGGACAGAGCTAGATAAGTACAGACCAGGGCCAGGCCAGAAGCAGGGTTTCAATCTGGGGAAATTCAGGGAGGGGCAGTCAAGGAAGGCTGCCTGGAGGAGGGGGCACTGGAGCTGGAGGTGGAAAGAAGTTGGAGTTGACCACTGGTGGGTTGGACCTGTGGGCCGGATTAAGCACAGCTGCACAAGCATCTGCTGCACCTTCCTCGACTCCCCCACCCTCTCCCAGAGGAAGGAAAAGTTCTATGCACCAGCATTGGCTGCTCACATCTGTATCGTCCTTCTCCCTTTTCACTGGCCCCTATTTCCATCCCCAGGGATTAAGGCTGGATCGTCCTGCGACTTAAATGATTCAATCCAAGCCTTGAAATGCTTCAGGGACCATGAGGAATGTGCCTCGCTCCCTCTCCCTGTCTCCTTTCCTTTTTCTCTGTTTTTCTCCCACTGAGCTTGAAGGAGGGAAGAGGCTTCTGGACACCATCTTTGGGATTTTGGTAACCAAGCTGTACTGCTGGATCAAGCCTTACCTGCAACGGCCATCTTTGACTTTCAGCCTGTAGATCCACTCCACAGTTCTATTATTGGTGCCCTTGGAATCCAGCTTCCTGTTCCTCACACCCACAAGCATCTGCCTGCTGAGGGAACCCTGCTCATCACAGGGAATGGGAGTCATTTTCTGAAATTCACCTCCACTTTGCAAACAGAGCCCTGAGGTACCAAAGGGTTGAGAGCTCAGTCAGGGCCCCACTAAGAGGAATGTTCAAGCATGCACGAGGTGGGGAAAGGACAGGGAGCTGATGGGTCTGCTCATCTGTAGCACAGACCCCCACCTTATAAAGGACAAGGGTCCAAATAGATGGGGCATGATGTACCAGACCCCATGATGATCGCCAGGAATGCAGTCACGGCCAGAATGGGATTTTCCCATGGAGGTCTCATGGCTTTTACAGGAGGGGGAACTTGTTCAAATTTGAACAAACCCTCTGCAGGTGAAGGGCATTCAACCGGGGCCAGAGTGGGGGGCCTGGGTCCATGGGGAGGTGAGCCCAACTCACCCCAACCTGGACTAGGGCTCCTGAGTGTGCTTTCTGGGAGAGATTTCAGATTCTAGTTTAGATTCTGAGAGGGGGGAAAAAGAGAGAGAGATACAAAGAAGGACAGAGATTGAGAGACAGAGAGGGACAAGGAGAGATAGACACTGAGAGAGACAGAGACAGACAGAGAAATGAAGATTAAAAGAGAGATGAGAAGGACCTCCCTAGAGGCAGGTGGCTAAGACTCTGCACTTTCAATTCAGGGGGTGTGTGTTCAATCCCTGGTTGGGGAACTAAGGTCCCACATGCTATATGGCCAACAAATAAAAATAAATACCTAAATATTTAAAAATAAAAGAGAGACAGAGACCCACAAAGACTTACCCAGAGAAGCAGAGACCAACAGGAAAGGAGAGATAAAGAGATGCAAAGACACAGAAGACAAAGAAACGCAGAGACGCAGGGAGAGAGACGGAGATAGACCCATGAATGAGAGAGCTGCCGAGCGGGGCCAAGACCCTGAGCGCTGGCCGCAGAGGGGCCAGCCACACCTGCACATCTGGGCTCTGCCCCCTCTCCCCCTGCTGACACCTCCCAATTAGAGGAGAGAAATCCCCAGTCTGTCTGCCTCGCCAGTTATTGATCTGCCTTCGTGGCTGCGGCTGCGAGCAGGCAGGCCCCGGGCGGCAGCCTCCGTGCTGGGCCCCGGCCTCCCTCCATGTATCGATATCATTATGATGTACACGGTGCACCCCCTAGACTGATGGCCTCAGCCCAGACACCCCCAATACCACTGGGCAGGTGGGCAGGGGGTCAAAGGGGATCCACCTGGTCCCTGTCCCTCAGGAAGAGAGGCCCCAAGATTCTCAGTCCCCCAACCCCAAGCCGCTGGGCTGCTTTAGGCAGCCATTTCAGCCTCTCTAATCACCTGAGGGGTGTCCGTAGGGCTCTTTCCTGTGCAGATTCCAGAGACATGGACCCCAGGCCTCCTGCAGGTGGCCTCTCTGCTCTGGAAAGGGAGGCTTTCCTTCTGACCCTCCCAGGCGGTCTCCATGTGGCTCAGCAGATCCAAGCTCAGGCATCAAAGCCAGGAATCACTGGACCGACTCCTGGGTCACATGGGGCTGGGTCAGCCTCAGTCTCCAGGCCAGTCCAGTGGAGCAGCATTCTGGCCATATGGGTTGTAGCCACAGTAGCAGCAGAATCCGAGAAGCTCCTGACAAGCGAGGCCTTTGGCTCTGGCTGGCTCTGATCCCCCATCTCCATCTCTGGGGAGCAAGAGTGGGCAGACCAAGGAGGTTCTCAGGGCACAAAGGTAAAGAAGACCACCAACCCCTCTCAACACCCGAGGCTCCGAGACTGGAAGTGGGTCCCAGATCCCAACCTAGACCTGCCAACCACTTTGCAATCACCGCATATTCTTATTCTCAGAAAGTTGCTGTGGGGGAGAGGGTGAGGGAAGAGGGGACCCCTTCACAGAGACGGCACTGGGGCTGGACCACAGCCTGCACTCCACGCCCTGCCAGGCTGGTCCCAGGACCTTCAGGATCCCTGCCACCAGGCTCCAGTCTATACCCCTGCATGGTGCCATCAACCACTTGGCTCTCTGAAATTTCCCCCTGCTTCTCAAATGTGATGCTCAAGCAGACAAACTCTGGGACTGGGTGAGGTGCTGGGCCTAGCCTGGGGCCTGTATGGCCTCTGGGTGAAGGGTGACAGTCCCACCCAGCCCCTTCCCAGCAGCCGGGTCCAGATGATCTTGCCTTGAACCCTGGCTCCTTCCAAGCCTGAAGCACCTCTGTGGACACCTCCTGCCCCTGTGGAAGGCAGGCGCTGCCAGCATCCTGCAGTAAGCCCACGCACTTGATGCGGAGGGTGGGTGTCCATACCTGCAGGGGACTGGCCTGATAGGCCGAGAGGTGAGCCAGTGACCACCGAGCTCCCCTGTCCACCATCCTGTGTGTGTGGTCCATGAGGAGAGGATGACCGGCCACCGGCCCAAGAAGGGGTCAGGAGGAGAGCCTCCGTGGTGGGGGTGGGGGTTCTCACCACCCAGGCAGCCCTGGGATCACGGGACTCAGCTCTAAGACACCCATAAAGGCTTCTTAAACAGTCTGGTTTTAGCCAACTCTCATCTCCACTAATGCGTAAAAATCATTAGGTACGGGTCCCCAGACCCCGATCGTAAACCGGCAGGTCCCTGGGGCCTGCGCCTGTTCGGGTGAAAGGCATCAGTCCCGAGGCTCGCCCACAGGCCCCCGCGCCCCCGCCCCGCCCGGCCCGTGCGCTCGGAGCCTCTTCTCGATCGATTTTATGAAAGCAGTTAGGGGTTCACAGTGTTTCCGCCAGCGCTTTTATGCCCCTGTTTAAAAATTCTTAATTAAGCAGGTTTTTTCTGTTTACACTTGAACTAATTACACTTTTAAAACCAACAATAAAACATTAGGCCCAGGCTATTAAAGGCTTCGGTGGAGGCCTGCGATGCGGCCCATCCAAGCAATTCAGGAACTGGGTCCTTCCGCGGCAGATAGGGGTGCCGGGTGGCAGGCGGGTGCCCGGCTTCGCTCAAGAGGGTCCCTGAGTCTTATCCGCCTTCCTGGAGGGTGGGGTGGGGGACAGCAGGCAGACGCCTGGGGCCTGGCTTCCTCCCGCCCCCGCCGCTGACAGCTATCGATCGCCTGGCCTTCCCCCTCGGCCCATCCTTCCGGAGATCCTCGGCACACCAGGGACTGTGTCAGGCGGGGGCCCGGGGAGCACGGGAGGCCACAGGGGCCCAGCCCAGCGCCAGAGTCATAGGTCTGCACAGGGAGCTGTCCTGGCCAACGGGCCTTTCGTGCAGGCTCCAGGGCCCCATTCTGTGTGGGATGAAGCCCTCGGGCCTCTGGTTGTCCTCTGAGCTCTGTCTGAGCTCTGCTCCGTCACCAGGCCACCTTTGCCCCTCACAGCGTGGACAGCTCTCCCCTGGTCTCTTACAGTGTCTCCACACACCCCAGAAATGCCCTGGACGGTGGCTCCGGGGCTTCCTCTCAGGGAAAACTTTCCTGACTCTGCAGTTCCCTCTAGACTAGCCAGGCGGCCACCAGGAGGACTTCCACACGTGATGGATGTGGGCATCCATCCTTGTGTGCAGCGCAGCTCCAGACCCTCAGGCCTTCCGGCTGGGGGAGGCTTCTTCTGTTCTTCAGTCACCAGGTCACCTCTGGCAACACAGGGGCCCCTTTGAAGGCAGCCCACAGGGCCACAGGGCCCACTGGGGAACTTGGCCCACGGCTTCTGGGCCCCATGGAAGGTTCTAGGCCCATGGGCCACTGCATTCCTCCCTTGAGAGCCAACTCCACTGCCCCAGGCCCCCAATTCAGCCAGCTTCACTGGACTCAGGGTCCTTCTTGTGTCCTCATCACCGATGGCCTAGCAGGCCACCCACCTCCCAGCTAAAGACGCTGTCCACTCAACCTCCTCCACCTCCACGTTCAGGCCTTCCCACATCCTCCGTCCTGCCTTCTGATCTCCCTGGGAAGGGCCCCCTCTTCAGTTTCCCCACAGCCTCACCTCTTCCTGGGCCCCCAGCTCTGCTCTCACTCCTCTGCACCAGGCTGCAAAGGGCCAAGGGTAAATAAGTTCAGCTTTCTGGGTCAGCCGGTCTCTGTCAGGACAGCTCAGCTGTACTCTGGTAGTGAAAGCACCATAGGTGATATAGAAATGAGTGGGCATAGCTGTGTGCCAACAAAACTTTATTGAAACAGGCCAAGGGCCACATTTGGCATTCAGGCCATAGTTTGCTGATTTTTGGTCTAGACCACCCCCAACACTGACCTCAGGGGGTTCTTTTTCACTCACAGATCCAGTTTAGACCCTGGATCTAAACATTTTCTTTGCCTCTTCATTGGTGGGGCAAAGGTCCCACTCTCCTGACTTGGCTTAGAAGGCTCTTCAGCCCACCTCCATCACTGCCACCTTTTATAGCCATGCTTTCTTTCTCACTGATGGTGTTTCCTCTGCCCTCCACTTTCATGGCCAGGCAAATTCTGACACTTTCCTCAAAGCCCCAGGTCCAATGCCCCGTCCTTTGTGAATCCTCATCTGGGTCCCCAGCATAGCTTTTGATCATACCTTCTTCTCTGGCTTCCCTCACCCCAGCCCTTACACCTGGGCCTAAAAATATCTGTGTCCAGGCTTGTTTCTTCCCAATCTCAGAGAACCTTCTAAAACCATGTCTTGGCTAGTGGGAGTACTTCATTGGAGCCAGCCAATCGTGTAGTGTCTCCTTGTAGTAAGGAGGAATCCTTTCCTCTGTTGCTGAGAAAATAGAAGGCTGTGTGCTTGGCACCATGGGGACACTTGCAGGGCAGCAGGGCTGGGAGAATGAAGTGGGACCCTCTTTTAATCGGACAACTTGAAATTAAATTACCATCACCACTAATACACAGTCGGCATTTCACAGATGTAACAAATACATAACCACAGTTCCCTTCCCTTCCCAATCTCCTCCCCAACTCCTATCACTATCTTGTCTACCTTACATTCAAAATGTTCACCTATTCCTTGAGTGTCCCTCCCACTAGACGCCTGTCTGTTCACAGCCATCTCTAGGGCCCAGAATGCAGGACCCAAAGCATAACGGGTGGGGCTTTGCTGCAAAATGAAAATGAAGGACCACCCATTCTGAAAGCAAGAAATCAAGTGTTATTCAAGGTGCTAAAATGCACAGCTTTCTCCTTTCTCCCTCGGTGTCTCTCTCTCTCTCTACTTGTCATGGTTTTTTCCATGAGCTTTTGCAATTCAGTGTCTTTTTAAAAAATACATCAATAATTACTTACTTTTTGTTTTTTCTTAATGTATATTTTATTCAAGTATAATTGACTTACAGTGTTTCAGGTGCACAGCCAGGTAATTCAGTTATACATATATGCATATTATTTTTGAAATTATTTTCCATTATAGGTTATTACAAGATATTGACTCTAGTTCCCTGTACTATACAGTAAATCTTGGTGGCTTGTCAGTGTCTTTTAAGTAAAGAAAAATTACAAGTTTGAATGGTCAACAGGAACATGACCATATATTATGTGCAACACAGATCGTACACACAGATACCAGATTGCATGTCCTGTAGGTGCAGAATCACATCAAAGACACAATGGATTTCACACCAGAATCACACCAAAGACATGCGGGATTTCATAGACTGTGCATGCATGTTTTGTTCTCATCAGAAGAGATGAAACAGCCCAAAACCTGGGTGTTTTCATCTCACACTGGGTGTTTTCTTCTGGACATGGAAATATTCTGCCAATGCTGCAGAGGCTGGTGATGCAAGCAGGGCGGCAGGAACTGGGGGGCTAGTGGTCCGTGTGTGCGTCCTGAGCTCAAGCCTTGCTCCATAGTCCCCATGGACGTCACTTACCAAGCACAAGGTCAGAGATCAAATGATCAAGAAGAAGCTCAAGATGGTGGCAGCAGAGTGTTAAACCAAGCGTGGAGGCCTGGGAGACTGCATAGGTCCCCTGCTTGCAAAGCTGGCCCTGCTGGAGAGGCCTAGTACACAGCCAGTACTCGATAAATGCTTTTTGAGTAAGTGAGTGGTGGGAGGAAGTTGGAGATCATCTAATCCCAGGGGCACAAAATGTTCCTGCAGTCGCAGAGGCTATGAATGGTGTCCTGGTTGCAAGGTAGGCACGGGATGAGGGAGGGTGAATGCGGGGCGGGGGGTGTCCTCTGTGGTGGTCTGAATAGTGGCCCCCAAAGACATCCACCCCTAACTGCCAGGCCCCAGGGACACGTCACCTCATGGGGCAGAGGGGACTTTGAATAAGGGATTAAATTAAGGCCCCTGAGATGGGGATGACCCTGGATTCCGGGGGACCCAGTGTCATCACAGGGTCCTTATAAGAGGGAGGGGGGAGGGTCAGAGGCAGAGAGAGATGCCGGGCTGCTGGCTGTGAGGATGGAGGGAGGGGCCGTAAGCCAGGTATGCGGCACCTCTAAAAGCTGGAAAAGGCCGAGCCGGTGCTCCCTTGGAGTCTCCAGAGGGAGCAGCCCTGCCCATGCCTGTGAGACCCATGTCAGAGTTCTGACCTCCGGGACTGAATCAATGCATGTGGTTTAAAGTGCTAAGTTTGCGGTGTTTATGACAGCAACAACAGGAAGCTCACACGTCCTCAAGCAGCAACCCCACCTGGAGTAGATGACCCCACTTTCATCCATCCAAACCAATGAAAGTGTGAAAGTCTTAGTTGCTCTATTGTGTCTGACTCTTTGTGACCCCCTGGACTGTAGCTCGCCAGGCTCCTCTGTCCATGAGATTCTCCAGGCAAGAATACTGCAGTGGGTTGCCATTTCCTTCTCCAGGGGATCTTTCTGGCCCAGGGATTGAACCCAGGTCTTCTGCATTGGAGGCAGATGCTATTACCATCTGAGCCACCAGGTAGCCTTCTGCAAAGCGATTGTCTGAAAAAACATTGTTCTACTGCGGCATGTAAAGATTTGAAGTCCCAGTCTGACCCCATCTGCCCACTTGTCAGATGGGGAAGCTGAGGTCAAAGGGGGAGTGAGAGGGTCTGAACGATGGTCTGGCTGAGTTGGGCTGGGCATCCACCTCCTCATGCCTCTTGGTTTCACAGCCCCACTTTCTCAGGTGGCCATTTCTCCCCAGAGGATGAAGGTGAAACTCAGGAGCTGTGATGGGGCAGCCCCTGTGTGAAATAACTTGGTGGTTCCTGAAAAGAAACAGAATCGCCGTGAGACCCAGCAGCCCCACTGCCAGGGGTCACCCAGAGGAACGGAAGGCAGGGCTCAAACAGAAATCTGGGGACCTTTGTTCATAGCAGCCAAAGGTGAAAGCAACAGAAGAGACCACCAGCAGGTGACAGGTAAACTGTTGTGGTCCCTCCACACACAGGAGCGTCCCTCAGCTGTCGAAAGGAGAGAAGCCCTGACACTCGCTACCACGTGGACAGACCCTCAGAACACGATGCTCAGTGAGAGAAGCAGACACAGAAAGACACACAGGGTGTGATGCCACTGATGGGAAACGTCCAGAACAGGCCGACCCACAGACACAGAGAAGGAGTGGTTGTCAGGGGCTAGGATGGCAGCAGGTAGGGGTGGCTGCTGATGGGAACGGCCTTCTTTTGGGGTTGTGCAATATTCTGGAGCCAGGGGTGGTGTTTGCGCACCATTGTGAATGTACTGAAAACTAGTGAATTGTTCACTGCAGAATAGTTAGCTTTACCTGAAGTCAATTTTACCTTGACTTCAAAAAATCCAGAATGGCAACCTGAGGCTGTGGCTGCCCTGGGGGTGGGACCGCAGAGCCAGGGGGCGATGATTGTGTAACTTCCCAGGGATCCGGGAAAGATCCCATCTCAACTACCCCATCTCACCTCCTCTCCCACCATGACCGAGGACTCCAGTTCCTCTGCCTCCAAAACTTCTCACTTTTTTTTTCCTGTCTGCTTCTTAGAACCATTCTGATCTATGTGAAACCTTTGATATCTGTGGCAGAAATTGGGCGCTGGGGATTTCGAAAGCTAAAGGGACCTATCAGTGATTTCCAAGGGGGTGCTGGCATGCCCAGAAGTTAGGGATGCGACATCCTGAGGGGAGAGTGGGCAGAGCCTTAATGGAGAGGGTTGCCCCACAGAGACCGCTCCAGTGGGCCTCAGGGACACCCGTGGGGGGCTGCAGGCCTGAGTCTAATCCCCTCTCCCACCCCCCACCCACGCGCTCTGGATCCTGGGAGAACTGGTTTTCAGGTGGGGGTGGGGATGGGAGGATTGGGGGTCTCTCTGACCAAGGAATATTCCTCCTTTTCTGCCCAGTTTCTCCCAACACCAGGGCAAGGGCCCCCCTTTTATCTCAGCCCACCACTACTGGCCACCAGAGCCCCACCTTCCTTCTGGACCACCTGGGACATGTAAGGACTCAGGTGTGAGCACTTGGGCAAGGATCGGCATCTTGCCTCCCAGGGGGCCCTGGGAGGGACCCCAGCTGTGCACAATAATCAAGCTGGTCAGCCTGGAGCCTATGGCGTTCACTCCCAGCCTGACATCAGAGTGGCCCAGCCACCCTAGGGCTGCCAACAAGACACCAAGGTGGGGGGGTGGCCCAGGATTGAGTCTGCTTCCTGGGCGTGGCACCCAGAGAGGTCAAACTTTGGAGGGTCACCTGTGTCTAGCATGACCCTGGGCCAGGGCAGCCAGGGAACATTTGGGAGGAGGAGCTGTAGGTCAGTGTGCCACCCCCTCTGCAGGATGGGGAGGAGACAGCGGGCAGGGCAGGCAGGGTGGAAGCAGTCCCAGATTTGTGCTGAGTAGACATGAATTCTGGGCTCACGGGGTTGTCAGCCCAAAGCAGTGAGTGAACCCAGGGAGGGAGGGGCTGAGGGCAGGGCAGAGAGCCATCAGCTCAGAATCTTGAGGGACTGGACCGGGGGGAGGTGGGCCCAGGGCCTGGAGGAGAAGGATGGCAGCCCCCTGAGGAAAGGCAGGAAGTGGGAGACACTGGCCTGGGTGGAGGGCTATGACTGGAGACGGGGAAGACGGGGAGTGGCAGGGGGAGAGGGAGGACTGTCAGGGGCCGGCGTCCACAGTGGTCCAAGCCCCCTGCCCGTGTCTGGCTGCCAGCATCTCCTGCTCAGGCATCTTCCCGCGTGGTGGGGGAGCATTTCTGAGAAGGGGAAGGAGTCCCTCAGGGTCTCGGGGTTTCTCAGAACTGTCTCCACCTTTTCTCAGAATTGCCTCCCCCAGACCTATCCCCAGGCCCCAGCCTAGCACACATCAAACTTCCACTGCAGGCTCTGGGGAGGAGGTGAGCTCCCTGTCCTTCTGGGGGTGCAAATAGCCCAGAGCCAGGGGCCCAGCTCAAACGGGGCAGTCCAGTCAGCATGACCATTTCAGAGCTGGGAAGACCGAGGCTCACAGGTACACAGACCTACGGTACATTCAGGGAGTTTAGAGAGATGCTGATCCCCTAAAGGGAAGGAGCAGCCCCTCCTTTCATCCCCTCCCTGCCTGCCTGCCTAACAGCTCTGGGGACACACCGAGGGGAGGGAACCTGACCTCCCCTCCAGGAGGCGAAGTTCTAATGGAGGTAGAGCTCATTTCACACGGGTCACCTCTTCGCTCATATCCAGTCCATGGCTCCAACCTTCAGAAGCCAGCCTCTTGGCACAAACCATGCCCATTTCACAGGGGGCGGAAAACAGGCTCAGAGAGCCCAGTGGCTGGCCTCAGGCCCCTAGCAGACCAGTCAGGTGGGACATGGATGCAGGGCTGGCTGTCACTGGGTGTGTCTGCCTGGGACCCTACTCAGCCAGCTGCACCTTGACCATCATTTTCCAAAGGCATCGTTTTTCTCTATCTGCCAAGATTCTTCCTGTCAGGCCCAGAGAGGAAGGTCAGTTGGCCCAAGCAACAGGGTATGCTGGGAAGCCCCTCTTGGCTGCATTGGACATGTATTATTATTATTATTGGTATTGTTTGCTTGGTGACTTTGGCCACCTGGTGCAAAGAGCCAACTCATTGGAAAAGACTAATGCTGGAAAAGGTTGAAGGCAGGAGAAGGGGGCAACAGAGGATGAGATGGTTGAATGGCATCACCAACTCAATGGACATGAGTTTGAGCAAACTCAGGAATTGGTGAAGGACAGGGAAGCCTGGCGTGCCACAGTCCTTGGGGTCACAAAGACTCAGACATGACTGAGTGACTGAACAACAACCGGATCCAGATGGGGAATCTGAAGCTTGAAGGGGGCTCCCTATGCTGACCCTTCCCCTGGGTGGGACTTTGTCTGCCGTCTCCCCAGGGTGGAGCTCATGCTGGGGGTGGAGGGGTCACCCCCAGCCTCCCTCTCCTGCCAGCAGAGCCCCCATTAACAATCTCTTTTCCAGGCCAGTCCACATGAAGCCCCACTGCACAGAAGGATGGATTGAGGCCAGCCAGGTGGAGGACCCGCCTGTCTGGGTGGCTGTTTGGTGCTGGGCCAGGAGAAGCAGCTTGCTTCCAGACCTGGCTGAGCTCACAGCACAGCAGACGCGACCGGCAGACACACAGGGCTGGGATCCCAGCTCAGTGGCTGGGCCTGAAATATGTTTATGAGTAATAATTCCAGGCAGCCCCCAGCCACTGAGATCGAAGCCTTCTGTCTGGGCTCTGGCAGCTGTGAGGGGTAGGGACAGGGAGCCCCCCTCAAGTCACGCCTCTCCCCTCTGGGTGGGGTTGGTCCTGAGGGACTCTCCAACCCCCTCTTAGAACGAACCCTAATCTGGCCACCTCTCTCCACCTTTGTACCCCTATAGGCCATGGCACCCCTGTTTCCCGCCTGGACCTCAGTCCCCCACCTCCACCCCTCTTTCCTCCTTCCTGGGACAACCTCCACCGGGAACTAGAAGGATTTCCGAAAAGACAACTGCACTGTAGCCCCTCACCTCCTGAAAGCTCCCCCCACTGTCCCCGAGCTCCTCGTGGTTCCCTCCCTTCTCGGTAAAACCCATATCCTTGACTGCCCTGCCCACTTTCCACCGGGGTTTTAGGGGTCTTCAGCTCCCCACCCCCCACTCTGCCTCCACACAGCAAGCTTCTTTGCTGTACCCTCTTCAGGGCCTTATGCACATGTGCAGAACCGAGTCTTCCTGTCACCCAGCTAGTCCCGTCTCCTTCCTCAAAGCCCTCCCCTTGCAGGACTTCCCTAGTGGTCCAGTGGTTAGGAGTCTGCGCTTCCATTGCAGGGCGCATGGGTTCAATCCCTGGTCGGGGAACTAAGATTCCACATACACTGGCCTCATCACCAAAACAAAAAAAAGTCCTCTCCTTGGGGAGCCCTCCCTGCCCCCCAGGCAGAGCCTCTAATACCCCTTAGGCTCCATCCCCTCCCCATTCCGTTCCTCGCTCGGGCCCCACTCTACCCCACAGGCCTAGCAGCCCGTGTCCCCCGACTTCTAGACAAGTCTCCCGGGTCTCAGTTTAGTCCAAATTCTTCTCCTGTCAGGAAATACTGCTACTGAAGCTCTGCGCTCAGAGGGGTGACCCTTCCAGGCCACGCCCCATAGCGGTCACTCCCACAGAGGCCACGCCCCACATAAATTCGGTGTGATGCAAAGCCAAGTGAAAAGTGAAGTCTCAGTCCGACTGAGTGAAGTCCGACTCTTTGCGACCCCATGGACTGTAGCCTACCAGGATCCTCCGTCCATGGGATTTTCCAGGCAAGAGTACTGGAGTGGGTTGCTATTTCCTTCTCCAGGGAATCTTCCCGACCCAGGGACCTAACCGGAGTCTCCCGCTAACCTGGGTCTCCCGCATTGTAGGCAGACCTTTTACCGTTTTACCATTTTACCGTCTGAGCCCCCAGGGAAGTTTCCAGCTGCAACCCCAGGCCCTCACCAAATGCCCCACCTCACTGTCTGCCTCCCAACTCCGGAATGGCTCCAGGTTTAGGATTTTTCTTGAACCTCTTCACACCTCCCACAGTCTCCACCTGCGATCTACCCTCAGCCACCCCTCCTCCTTAGCCCTTCCGCCAGGTCTCAGCCCAATGCCCCCATTTCCAGGAAGCCCTCCCTGAACCCTCCATGGTTTTCTAAGTAGACATTCATTTGTTTGTCTCTACCTCGGAAAGAGGCCACTTCCCACATTCTCACTATAATGTTCCCACCGCCCTGACCCGGGGTGGGGGTAGGGGGGCCGGGTTGGTGCCCAGGAGGTTTTCATGATACCTTTGTGTAGACATGCAGGAATGTGGGGCCTCAGTCCCCATTCAGAGGGCTCCTGGGGACCCCTGCCTGGCCGTTTGGCCTTGGCAGGGCAAAGGAGCTGCCAGCACCCTTCATGTCCTAGAATTCCTCCGCCCTGTTCAAGAGCACTGACTCCAGAAGACTTGGAGTGCCCTCTTTCCTCATCTGAGTTTGGGATACAGGGTCTCCTGGGCGATTCTCCAACCCTCCCTGCCCCTCTCCCAAAACAACCGGTGCATAACCAGTGCCTCAGGTGACCACCCCCAAAGTCCCAGCCCTTGGAGCAGGAGACACCTTGAGACATGGTTAAACTACATCCTGGAGTTTGATGCCCACTTTACATGGCCTCTTCTGCCCTCAGCTGACACATTCAAAAACTGGAGTCTTGTAGCCCTTCACCAGCATTAAATTAAGTGATACTTAGCCCCAGGATGGCCCCATGGCCCACTGGAGCATTACTATTACCTTACTCCTTCCTTTGCAGGCTCCTTGCCTGCCTCCCCTCATCTGAGCATCACCCCACTTCACAGATGTGGAAACGGAGACCCAGAGAAGGGCCGCTCCTGCCCAGACTCCCGTGGCCGCCTGGGCCTGGTTGGAGAAGATAAAGCCGTGAGCCATTATCAGCCAGAGTGACTTGACGGATGAGCCAGAGGATTCCTTGCTGCCGTCCAGCGGCCCATCGATCGGGCACTCCAGCCTCCGTGGCCAGCCACGATTAATTTATGTGGGACTGGAGAACACTAATTAAGTCTGTTTAAAAGGAAGTTAACTTTAATACCCTGACTGCCCACCTTGTGCACTGTCCGAGTGGCCAGGAGTTTCTTCGGGCATTGTGGAGACCCCAGATGTGGACCAGCGCTGGTCTGCCACACATGACTGGTCCACTCCTGGCCCTGCAAGCCCCAGCCGTTCCAGCTGTTCACCAAGGCAGTGAAGGCCCTCCTGGGTGCACCATGGGAGCCTCCGCTGGCCTGGGAGGCGGGCCCAGCTGTCTGGACGTGATGTGGGCAGGACCACCGCCCCTCACATGCCAGCTCCAGCCCTGTGCTGTCACCTCTGAGCGTGAGGTCAAAGGCTGGTACACAGTAGGTGCTCAGTTAATCCTCACAATGTCGCTGATTCTCAGTGGAGCTTCTAGCTCCCACTTGCACCCACAGTGGAGTTATAAATCTGGGAGGCAAATCAGGGGCCGTGCCCTCCCTGGCTTGAGCACCCCCCATCCCACCGCAAGCCCTCCTCCTGCAAGAGAGCAGAACCCTCAACAGGTCCTGGAACCTCGGCTGCAATCTGAGCCTCGCTGTTGGGAAGATGCCCTGGGGGAGGGCATGGCAACCCACTCCAGTGTTCCTGCCTGGAGAAGCCCATGGACAGAGGAGTCTGGCAGGCACAGTCCACGGGATCACAAAGAGTCAGACGTGACTGAAGAGACTGAGCACAAGCGCACGTTTCGCCACAGCCAGGCAAGATTTCTAAGAACAGGAGGGCTTTCCAGACCTCTGCACCTTTGCAAGCACTGGTCTTCCTACCAGAAATTCCCTTCCTCTTCACTTCCTCATCTTTCAAGTCCTCCCCCAGGTCTGGCTCTCAGCCCCTCCCTGACCCCCTGCCCTACCCCCAGACCTCTTTCTCCCACCCTGACCTCCACGGGGCTGGGAATGACTGTGTCCAGCTCTCTCTCCACCCCATCTGGACTCATCAGCTGGGGCCCCAGGTCACCCAGGGATCAGAGAGGTGCACCCTGGGGGGTGTGAGTGAATGAATGAACTGACCAGTTCTCACCACACCCCCGCAGTGAGATATTCTCATTGTTATTGTTGTCAGGTGTGCCTGGCAGGGAAGCCTGCTGCTTTGGCTGAACCTCAGTTTCCCCATCTGTATAATGGGCACTGCAGCCATCAGAGGCCAGACCAGAACCAAGATAGAGGCCACAGCTGGGAGGGTGGAGGGAGCTGCGGGCTGGCCTCCCCAGGGCCCCTTGGACAGGCCCACTGAGGGGACCAGCTGAAATCTCACAAAGTCCTGGGCTCGGTGGTGGGGGTGGGGGGGTGGGGGGTGCTGGGCTGGAACTCAGCCTTCAGAGTGAGCAACAGACAGAGGGGGTTCTGTGGCTGCCAAGACAGGGAGGGTGGAGGCCCCAAGACATGGCCCCGTGGGCAGCAGGGAGGTTGTAGAGCAGGAGCGGGCCCTGGATGAATGACTGTTAGAAAAGTCTTGTGTGAGAGGCTTCCTTGGTGGTCCAGTGGCTAAGACTCCATGCTCCCAATGCAGGGGGACTGGGTTTGATCCCTGGTTAGGGAACTAGATCCTGCATGCTACAGCAAAAGAGCCCACATGCCACAATTATGATCCAGTACAGTCAAATAAATATAAATCTTTTAAGAAAAAGAAGTATCTTGGGTGAGAGAGATGGAGACCAGGATTTCGAATCCTGGCTTTGACACTCACCTGCTGTGTAACCTAGCCACACGGTGCCTCAGTGTCCCCTTCTGGAGAAAGGAGACAATGATCATGTCCATGACACACTCAGGTCCCTGTGGCCAAATAGGTCAGCCAGGTGAGTTTGGCAAGCTTCTCAGATGGCTCAGTGGTAAAGAATCTGCCTGCAATGCAGAAAACCCAAATTCGATCCCTGGTAGGGAAGATCCCTATAGGAGGAAATGGCAACCCACTCCAATATTCTTGTCAGGGAAATCCCATGGACAGAGGAGCCTGGTGGGCTGCAGTCCATGGGGTCACTAAAGAGTCTGATACAATTAAGCACACACACACACACCACCAGGCTCTTGGTGGAAGAAGAGAGAATAAAATCTGCCCCAGGCCAGCAGGGATCTAGAAATTCCTCAGGGGCGAGTTGCCTGCCTCCCTTTGCAGCTGCCATGCCTTCCTGGAAGAGAATAAAGCTGCAAACCCTGAAAATCACAGAATCCCAAGATCCTGATATTCCCAAATCTCCGCATTCCAGAGTTCTGAGATCCCAGAATGGCAGAGAATGGGATGAGCAATAAGACGGGTACCCTGGAGTCTGTACACCTTCTACACCCTCATTCTTGTGTCTTTGCCATCTCTGTGCAGATTTCAATGATTACCTTATTTTTCTTTCCTTCTTTTTTTTTTTACAATGGCAGAGTCCGGAGCAAGGGGATTGGAGAGCTTTGTGATGTGGATTTCCTGTCCCTGGACCTGTTTCAGAGACGCCAATCACAGTGTCTCAGAGTTGGGGGTCCCAGAAGCTGAGCCCAAGACCAGCTGAGTGAGGGCAGGTTATGCAGGAGGCCTCCTGGGAGGGAGCTGGCGGGACACGCCCCAGAGTGGTCACTACCAAGGACAAATGACAGGATTTATCCATCAGGATGTGGAGGGACATCGCCCCTCACCTCTGTTCCCTCCAAAGCACAGAGGGGGCCCCAGGCTCACTGGGGACAGACAGCTGCAGCTGTGTTGAAGTGACAGGGGCCCCAGTGCCACGACCTGAGACCTCCCAAAGTGTCTGCTGCAGGGTGGGGTGGCATTTGCTGCCTGTCACCCACACTCTGGGCCAGACAAGTTCCCTTCCTTCAGTGAGGTGAGGCTGGCAGGGAAAAGAGAGGACAAACAGATAAACAAATCACCAGGACAGGGTCATGGGTGCTAGAGATGTGATGGGGACGCCTTTGAGTGGGGAGGGTCGGCAGGGGTCAGCGGAGACAGATGCATCTGGATTTCCTCTGCAGGGCACTGAAGAGCCATAGACTGCTCTTGAGCAGAGAGAAGAGGAGTGTGATCTGATTTTTGTTCTTGAATGTTCCCCCAAGTCCAAGTCGGCAGGCAGGCCAGGAGTGAGGGAACGATGCACCAGGCAGAGGGCACAGTACAAACAGGGAACAAGCCAGCCTTGAGCATTTCAGCCCGTGGCTGGCTGGTGGGACTGCACAAGGAGGGCCAGAGAGCAGTGGCATGTCCTGAGGGGTCAGCCTGAGTTCTCCCCACCCTCCCCAGTTGCTACAGGGCCTCCAGGCATCTCCCCCTCCTGCTCCAGCCTTGGTCTCCTCATGGGCACAGCATGTTGGTGTAACCCTGAGCTGCTGGGACATATCACCTGTACATCAGCTCCCCGGGCCCCAGAGACCCCTAGACCTAGGCCCGAGCCCCTTGCCTGCAACCCCAGCCCCACCACCCACCGGCGTCCCCTCTCAGGCAACATCTTCATTACGGAGCCGAGTTGTTTAAATAAATGAATTAATATTGACGAACCATCAGTGACCTAATAAATGATTAGTTAAGGCGCACATACATCACGCCGCAGGGACGCCGGGAGCCCTTAATTACTGCTTCTGAGGGGCCAGCAGGGCCATGGCCACTGCCCTGCACCCCTTCCTGGCCCTAGGCTCCTTCCTGGCACCCCGTTCCTCTGGGTGTCAGGGACTGGGCAGGAAGGCAGATCGTGCTCTCCATCCTTCCCCAGTTCAGATATTCACATGGTCTCAGAACAGCCTCATCCCAGCTGGCCTCCTCCTATCCCCAGGGTTCCTTCCCTCCCCGTGCCCAGCCTCACCCCTCCATCACTCTAATGCCTCCTGGGGTTCCCCAGTGAACTCAACAAAAAGACCGCAGACCTCCCCATGGCCCACAGGTCCCTGCAGCCCAGCCCGGATGGTGTCACAGTCTCCCTCCTTGTCCTACCTCCTGCCCCACTGCTGCCCCCTCCGGACCTAGGCCACCCTGCTCACCTCAGCCTGCAGCACCTGGGATGGATCTCGATGGATCTGTGGGTGGGACCACCTCAAGCCCAAGCCCAGAGGCAGTGAGGGGAACACCCAGCCCCAGGGGTACTGGTCCTCCTCTGGTCCAGCACCCCTGACTGCCACTGCCCCAGCAGGATGTGAGTGGAGGGCCCGAGGGAGGCATCATACCTGAGGGACTGGTGGGTTCATTCACTCTCCTCTCCCACCAGCCGGTGTCTGCTCGCCATGGTTGCCTGGGACCCCAGACTGAAGGACACAGCCAGACAACAGACTCTCCCAGCCTGCATTCAAATAAGGGCTGAGCCAGTTTCTGGCTTCCCGGAAACCCAGCCCTTTGGGAGTTTACAGCCGGGTAACACTGTCCAGAGAGGGCAGGGGCTGGGCCAAAGCCACAAGGCCCAGCAGCCTCAGACCCCGCTCTGGGAGGTGCAGGGAGTATCTGCGGAGCTTCTCAAGTCATTGAGGCTGGGAGATTGTGGGCTGTCCTCTCCAGCCCCCAGAGGCTCTTCATGCCCCAGAGGCTCTTCATGGCTGGGGGCTGGGCACCCGGAAAGGCCATGGCCACGGGCACCTGGGAGGGCCTGGGGAGGGGGTGAGCCGGAGCTCAGAGGTGGGGAGATGTGACTGCAGCCAAGCCCAGAGACAGGGAAGCAGAGAGAGGGGCAGAGAGACAGATGGACAGGGAGAGACAGATGCAGAGAGACACAGGTTTACGAAAGGACACAGAGAAGGCAGCTGGGAGAGGCCCACACTGCGCTTTGCAGGGGTGACTCCAGGAGGACAGGTGGGCCCCTCACCCCTCCTGTGGCCCAGCCCCCAGACAATCCTTCCCATGGTCACTCCTGGGCCTTGACTCTACATTTCTAATTTATTAAAAAACAATAATTTAGAAATATTTATTTAAAAATTTAAATATTTATTTATTTATTTAAATTCATTTGGCTGCTCTGGGTCTTAGTTAGATATCTACTTCCCTCACCAGGGATAGAACTGGGTCCCCTGCCTTGGGAGCTTGGAGTCTTAGCCACGGGACCACGAGGAAAGTCCTCCACCTGCTTCTATCAAGTGCCTGCTGTGTGTGTGTGTGTGTGTGTGTGTGTGTGTGTAGGGCCCTTCTGGTTGGCTGGTCTGGGGTCCCCTCCCACTGTGGGAGGGCAGGGGCATGCTCCCTTCCCTGGACCTCCTTCTCCTGAGACCCTTCGCACAAGGATCAGTCCCCTTTCCTGTGGATGGTCCCAAGGTCACACTGTCTGGTTGTAGCCCACACCTGGCTCGTCCCACTTTTGCCTGAACTGTTTCCTGGCTCCTCCTCAAAGCTCTGGGAGACACCTGGGCCTCTCCTTGGCTCTGGGCCTTAGTGTCTCCGCATTCAGAACCTCAGGACAAGAGATCAACCCCTTTCCTCAGAGACAAGCTGAGGGTCAGACACAGATGGATCTGGGTTTAGAATCTCGTCTTCTCAGCTCTTTGAGAAAGCTCCCCCACCCCACCTCCCTGACCCCATTTCCTACTTTGTAGACCAGGTTGGTCATATTCCCAGCCTCACAAGGATGTTGAAGGGATGAAAGCGGTAGCTGGGGCATACAGTTGGCACTCAATAAATGCTGAGAATGATTGGATAATAGAGGTTTTTGGAATGATGAGGCTGGGCGGGTAATCAAGAAGTGACATCCAAGGACTTTCCGGTGGCCCAGCGGCTAAGACTCTACCCTCCCAATGCAGGGGGCCTGGGAACTAGATCCCACATGCTGCAACTAAGACCCAACTCAGCCGAATAATTAAATAAATTTTTTTAAAAAGAAGCTACATCTGGTCTAAACTGTTGTTATTTAATTTGCTGCTTGATCCCCAGGTTGGGAAGATCCCCTGGAGGAGGGTGTGGCAACCCACTCCAGTATTCGTGCCTGGAGAAGCCCCATGGACAGAGGAGCCTGACGGGCTACAGTTGGACATGACTGAGTGACTAAGCATAAGCACTGTTGCTACTGCTACTGCTAAGTCGCCTCAGTCGTGTCCGACTCTGTGCGACCCCAGAGATGGCAGCCCACCAGGCCCCCCTGTCCCTGGGATTCTCCAGGCAAGAACACTGGAGTGGGTTGCCATTTCCTTCTCCAATGCATGAAAGTGAAACGTGAAAGTGAAGTCGCTCAGTCATGTCCGACTAGTAGCAACCCCATGGACTGCAGCCTACCAGGCTCCTCTGTCCATGGGATTTTCCAGGCAAGAGTACTTGCCTGGAATGGTAACAAGCACAGTTACCATTATTGCTAAGTACTATTATTTAGTCAATTGACAAACGTTGACTCTAAGAGCATGTGGAACTGGGCTTCAGGGCGCCTCCAGGGTGAACGTGGGTGGACGCAGGGATCCACTCTTACTGCAAGTCCTGCAGGTAAGCTCAGGTGAGGGTGGGTGGGGGTTGCGCCTGGGCACACAGTAGGTGGTTAAGGAAGCCACTTGTGGTCTCACGCAAGTGGGCAGGCTTGGATGAGTGGAGCTTTCTTCCCAGGCTTCAGAATTTGGTGATGGAGGTGGCGCCCCAGCCACAGACTCGGTGGCCCATCAATCCTCCCCGCTCTTTGCTTCCCACTCACCACCTGCTCAGCCCACATTTGGGGAGGGGGTTGTAAATCTGCCTTCAGACCAACCCACCAAGCTCAAATGCCTCCTAGATGCCTTTGGCGTTGCAGTACAAAGTAGGGTTGGTTGAAGGGCTTGTCCCCGCAAACCAGTCTCTTCCCTTTATAAGTGACTCACCTGGGAGGTGCCCCAGGAATCAGAGGGGGAGGGGGGCAATTCGTGGGGAGGGAGGAAGCTACATGTTCTGGCTCAGCCCCTGAAGCTTGCAAAAGCTCAGGCCTCAGTTTCCCCATTTGCAAGATGGAATCATAGGCTCCCCCACCCCATACCAGTTGTCACAGTGATCAGAGTGGACTCAGATAAAGGCTTCGTAAGACAGCAGGGATGATTATTTATGATAATAATACTATTCAATGACGTTTTTCTATATAGTGACTGTTGAATTCACGCTCCTCACATACATAAGGTGCTCAATAAATGTGCTGGACAAAAGCGCACCCCTCTGTGCGCCCCAGTTTCCTACTCACAAAACGGAGGAATCGATTATCCACCCCTAGTATCTGGAGCACAGGGCCGCCGGCACCCGGGAAGCCCCCAGCATCGAGCCCCGGAGACCCAGCCCCAGTACCCTTCGGGGAGCCGTTTACAAGAAGCCTGCTTCCCCCAACGCGGCCCCCGCCAGGCTGCCGTTCCCAGCCGGGATAATCTAATCGTGTTTCCAAGGCTGCAATCGATAACCCCGAGGCCGCGCCAAAACGAGTCTCTTAAAGGGCCAGCAGCCCCGGCCGGCGGGGAGGGGGTCCCCAGCTGCCCCCTAGTGCCTGCCGCACTTTTGCATCAACAGAGCCTGTCGCAGAGCCCCCACCCCTGAGGCTGTGTGGTTCTGGGCCAGTAGCCTGATGTCTCTGAGGTGGAGGTGCTTCCCTTGGATAGAGGGGCCCAGGAGGCCCACCGCAAACCCCCTCCACATCTTCACCTCCCGGATGGGGAAAGTGAGGCTCGAAAAGAGGAGAACACGAATGAGGTTATCTTCTGTGCTGTACTGCACCCCTAGCGTCCCCAGTCAGCCAGCGGAGGGCCCCCCCCATGCCCCATGGCTACCTTGGCCCTGCCTTGCTTCCCCCAGGGCCAGGGCTAACCTGTCCCAGGATCTATACAAACGCACTTAGTGATCAATGTTCTCACAGGCCAGGTTCATCGACCTGTACCCAGGGGCCTCTGTGGCCCTCACCCCTGTTGGCTGCTCTGCTAAGCTGTCCCCACGGCCGCTGAGGAAGGGAGAGAGCCCATTCCTTCTGGTGTGTTTGGGAAACTTCTATGACCTGATCCCAAAAAGGAAAAACCTAAAGGCCCCTGGAGGTAGACTCTTCAGAGCTGTGATGGTACAATGTTCTAGAAGTGGTGATGAGAGGGGTATATTCTAGAAGCATTGATGGTGGGCTATTCTAGAAGCTGTGACAGTGGGCTATTCTAGAAGTGGTGATGGAGGAATATTCTAGAAACAGTAATGGTGGGATATTCTAGAACCTGTGACAGTGGGCTATTCTAGATGTGGTGATGGGAGGAATATTTTTGAAGCAGTAATGATGGAATATTCTAGAAGCTGTGACAATGGGGTATTCTAGAAGTGGTGATGGGAGGAATATTCTAGAAGCAGTGATGGCGGACTGCTCAGTAGCAGTATTGGAATCTTCCAGAAGCTGTGATAGCAGCCAACTCAGGAATGTGGACTTGCCTGGCGTGCTGTGGACACAGCCCTGATTTTCAGGGCCAGCTGTGACCAGGGCCCAGTCAGGCGTCCTTGTTGTTAGCTGCAAACTGGGACAATGACTGAGCCTTCCTCCAGGTCCTCGCACGTAGTGACTAGTGCTGGGAAGAACAGGCCTGGGCAAATCTTGAAGTCAGTATGTGCCCAGGGCTCACTTGACCTCTTACTCTGCTGACCATACCACCAGAGACCCTCTCTCCCTCTCCACGCCTCGCCACCGCTGCCCTGGCTGAGGGACCCCTGTCCTAACCCCACAACATCCCTCCAGCCCAGACCCCAGGCCTGACCCTACTTCCTTGTCACCTTCCGGGTCCAGGGTCAGGGCTACCCGGGTGAGAGGAGATTGATCCAGCCACTGACCCCATGGACACTGTTGCCAAGGAGATGGCCCCCTGTGGCTGGGGGTATGGCCAGGCCAGGGGTGACCAAGGGACAGAGGGAGAGAGGAGAGGGAGGTAGGGATAGAGGGAGGGGACAGACAGGCAGAGGGAAGGACAGAGGCTCAGGGGAGAAGCACAGTAGAGGGATACACTGCTCATATCAGAACCTCCTGAGCAGCTTGTCAGCTCTGCCAACCGCTGCAGGGCACCCAGGAACTGGCATTCACCCCTCCCTGGAGTCCTCTTTTGATGCACCACTGATGGGCTTTTGTCTGTACACTTGGCCTGGACCACTCGCCATCACCCTGCCTCCATGGCAGCCTCTCATCCATTCACCCCCAGGAGACCAGGTGAGGCATCCTAGAAGAGGGACCAATGGAATAGGGCCCTACAGGATGAACAGAAGTTTGATGAGAGGAGAGGGAACCATTAGGGAGAGAGATGAGAGTGGAGAGGACACGGGGGCGGCTGGATATCAGGCAGGCTCTGCCATGGTGGAGCCTCTCCAGGACCGGCTGACAGTGGCTGGGTTGTCAGAGCACGGCATAGATTCCCATAATCAAGGGGACCGTGGTTGTGTCCTTCTGCCAGTTTCTCAGGTAGGTGTCCCTGGGATGCCAGAAATCAGGGGTGACATCACAGAGCATGACTCCTCATGGGGGACAGGCAATAGCCAAGACCCAGATTAGGACAACAAAGGAAAGGAACAAGCTTTCCTTGTTCTTGGACGCGGTGGAGGGCAGCACTGGCTGGAGGTGACATTGAGCTGGGGACATGTGAGCAGCTGGGGAAGTTGGGCCAGAAAGAACGGCCACAGCAAAGGCCCAGATGTCAACACAGCCAGACGCTCCCTGTCTCCTTGTAGGTGACATGTGACACCTGCAGGTGACACAGAGCCTGTGACCACCAGCGGGAGGAGATTGGGTGGAGGCCAGAGAGGCAAGAACGGGAGAGCAGGGAAGGGGCAAAATGCACGTCAGGACCTCAGGGAGGACCTGTTAGAGAGTTCTGACAGCTGACTGGTGGGAAGGGGTCCTGCTGGGAGCAGTGTCTCTGAAGGGGGACTTGAGTGTGAGCTGTGGCTGTAAGCACAGGTACATGCATGTGTGTGTTAGTCGCTCAGTTGTGTCTGACTCTGTGACCCCATGGACTGTAGCCCGCCAGGTTCCTCTGTCCATAGGATTCTCCATGGGGATTCTCCTCCAGGGGATCTTCCCTACCCAGGGACTGGATCCGGGTCTCCTGCATTGCAGACAGATGTTTTACTGTCTGAGCCAGCCACCAGGGAAGCCCTGACATGGAGATATGCATTAACATCCCCGAGCACACGTGTGTATATGTGCCCCATCACAGTGCACACGTGAGCATGCACATGTGTAAACACTCAATAAACATGCCAGAATACGTGGACACGTGTTTGCCAGGACTTGCGCATCTGCAGATATGCCGGGCAGTACTTGGAGACGAACAGGTAGGACCCCTCTCAAGGGCAGGCAGACAGATCGATGCACAAAGGAAATGGGGACGTCTGGTTATGGCAATCCCAGGTGCACACGCGTGGATAAACAGGCCTCACAAGTGCAAACAAAATTGTGCCCGCCTGTGCCCAGACGCGCCAGGTCCTGAGCACACGGTACCCAACCAAGCTGTTGCAGGGCAACGTAAACACGTTCGAGCACATGAACACGCCAGCGTGCCGGTAGGACCGAGCGCGTGAGCACAGCTGAGAGCTGCGTACACGCGAGCACAGTGCACTCACACGTGGGAGATCCCAACCGGGCACAAGTGGACATCACAAGCGCAGCGAACACCCAGAGCCCACAGGCACCGGGCACGCACGTGCGCAGACGGCTACCGGGCGCAGCAGGCCTCCGCGGGTTTCTGGGCAGCGGACGCCCCCTGGTGGACACTGGCCCCGGGGCCCTCAGTGCGTTTTTCCCGGGCGGCGTAGGGGAGTCTCCCCTGCCCCGCGCTCACACCTTGCACCAGGTCAGGCCAGGGGTCTGTGTGGACATAAAATGTTCAGATTAGGGTGACAATGGAACGGGAAGCTTTGGAGCAGTCACAGGCCTGACGGGAGGGATCTGGAGAAGGTCAGGACAGGGCAGCCGGGTCGGGCCTCCATTTCCTTCCTCATCATTGAAGCCTCTCCATCCTGCCCATTGCTGCCCGCGCCCCCAGGCCCGTGGACTGTGGCCCGCCTCGGTATCCCTGCACCTGAGGACTTCCTGGGTCCCCCAGCGCGCGCTGTGCTCCTTGGAGTGGGGTCTCCGAGGCCGGAGGAAAACCTCAGACCCACCTCAGGGCACCACCAGGTGGCAGCACGCGCCCAAGTGCGCACCTCAGGCCTGAACCGCCGCAAAGACCCCCAGGGTCCAGCCCCCATCCCCGCGGCCAATGGGAGGGGAGTGGTCTGAGGGGGGGACCCTGTGTGACCTCGCCAGCCTGTGCCTCGGTCTCCCAGTTTCGGGATGGGGACCTGGAGGGTGACAGGGCTAAACAGGCGCGCGGGCAGGGTGGCCTGGAGGGCCACAGCAGAGGTGAACTTGTAGGGAAAGCAGAAGCATCTGGCGGGGGAGCAGCATGTGCAAGGGGGAGCTGGAAGGAGTCCTGAGGCTGGGCTGAGAGAGCCTAGGGCCACAAGTGGGGTAAGAACGCCCCTCTCCCCGACCGGGGCTGCAGGGAGTGGTGGTGGGGAGCGGGGTTTCCGGCCTGAACTCAGAAGATGGAGATGATGCTGGATCCAGAGTCTATGACGGAATCCAAAGATTTTACGGCAGAGTCTGATCCTCAGTTCTCGACTTTCCCACCATGGGATGCTCAGGATAGAGCTCCCGACAGAAAATTCCAGACTTCCCATTGCCCCACAGCCCCCAAGGTTGATGCCCCAATTTCAAGAGCAAAAGGCACAGAGACTGGGGGACCCCACCCCTGTGACCCAAGGGGCAACGGTTGAGATGGAGGGACAGGGATCCTGTATCTGGGGACCCAGGCCCCCCTTCCTTACTCCTGGTGAGGAATGCCCCCTCCTCACTCCTCAGCAGTTCCAGCGTTTCTGCACCTTTAAAACAACGTGGCAGAATTAGCAGCTCCACCCTCATTAATATGCAAAAATGCAAATCAAGGGGGTGATCAAGCCACAGCCCCCTGGGGATATTTCCTCTGTGTCGGAGTCTATTGTCAGGGAGGTTTCAGGGGATGGCTGTACTGGCAGACGTGGGGGAATGTAGAGACTGGGCAGTCAGGGCCCTGGGGAGGCAGTCACCCTGCTCCCTGCTCACCCCCAGTGCCCTCCTGGCTGCCTGCACACTTCCGGGGTGGGGGAGGGGTCTTCACGTGGGGCAGTGGGCAGATCAGTCTGCTTCATGACCTCGGGTTGAGGACCCAGGAACTTGGCTGAGGGTTGCCCCAGGCATCAGGGCCTTTGCATTGGCTGGGCTTCTCCCCACCCCACCCCACCCCCCTGCAGGATCACTTCTGGCCTCCGTATCCCCTCCCCGGGACTCTCTCGTGTCACTAAAGTAGGGGACCCCCCCCCCCAGGACAGGTTCAGATTCAGATGCCTGTAAAGTGGCTCCTTAGTGACTGTTTCTTCCCAGACTGGCTGTGGCCCACCCTACCCCTGGCCCAGAGACGATGCCCACAGACTTTGCATCTGGGAAACTTGCTCAGGGTCCCCCAGCCCACAAGAGGGTTGTCCCAGGCTCCCTATCTTGGGAGGGGTAGAGACCACAGCGGGGGTGCAGAGGTGGGGGTCCTTCAGTTCATGTGATTACACCCAGCAGGTGGAGGTAAAGGGGAGATCCTAATGACCTGAAATGGGGCTAGTCCCCCAGCTCCAATGAGAGACAGATAGACAAAGAAACACAGAGAGGCAGAGACCAAGAAAGACAGAGACACACACAGAGGGAGATGGAGAGACAGAGGCAAAGAGAGAAACAGAAAGAGAAGAGACAGGGAGATACAGAGACAGAGGCCAAAAGAGAGAGACAGAGACAGTCCCAGGGCAGCCCCACCCCGCGGAGGTTCCTAACTGGCACAGGGCCAGGCGCCAGCTGCTGCTCCCCCTCCCCCACCTCCCACTCGCACTCCGAGTGGGGGTTGGGCCCCAGGAGCCCCAGCTGCTGCTGCCACACACACAGGCCCCAAGACCCGTTAGGCGCCCCACCAGCTGCCCTAGGACCCCACAGCCCCCTGAGCAGAAGGAAATGCCTTTGCCCTGGTGGAGAGGGGCTGGGCAGGGGGGCACTTCTAAGTGCCTCTCCCTGTCTGACCTCTGGCCTCTCCGAGTTGCGATTTTCTCACCTGTGAAATGGGGACCACTGTCTTGCCCAGCCTCTCCACTGGGTGGGCTGGACTCTGGGGACAGTCTGGTAGGGATGGGGGGCATTTGCCCTGCAGGAACTGGGAGGGAGACATTGAGCAAGCAAAGCTGACAGTCTTGGGGATGGATGGGTTGAGGAGAGAATGAGGGAGAGAGGTGCTCTGGGCCAAGAGGCCAGCCATGCAAAGGCCCTGAGGTCAGCATAAGTCATGATGTCCAAGGAGCAGGGAGGGGGCACCAGCATGGATGGGGGGTCTGGGGGGAGCTGGCTGGAGCACACCCTGTAGGTGACCTCAGTTTGCTCCTGCTCTGGATTCTTCCTGCACCCCCAACCCCAGGGCCTGCCTGGACCTCAGCCCTGACTGCAAGTGTCGCTGCCAGCCTGACACAGCCAGACCCCCAGGCAGGGAAGGAATTAGGAGCTGAGGAGTGAATTTCTTATTCTTTGTGCCTGTGTGCAGACCTTATAGGTGATGCACGGAGGGGTTAGGAGCCACCTAGGCTGGCAGGGGGTGGAAGGAAGCCTAGGAACACTCTGGGGCCAGGCCCCGCCCACACAACAGGGTCAAGGGAAGGCCCAACATGAGAAACCAAGACCCTGGTGGTTCTGGGTCCAAGGCATGCCCTCCACGCTTCTCCAGGTTCCCCGCAAAGCGGGGGAAACTGATACCTTTAAAGGGGCAGTTCTGTGACCCACACAACCCAGTTCCTCTGTGCAGTGCCCGGGGCCGTCCCTGCCCCTGGGGAAGGGGCCGCCCCTCAGGGCTCCCCCAGCACCTGCCAGGAGACCAGGCGGCCCAACCTGGTCCCTGGTGGGTGGTGAGATCTCCAGTCCCCTTGAACTGATGAGAACTTGGGCTCTGAGTGAGGAAGTACCCATGCCAGACTCTCTCTGCAGTGCTCCCTGTACTTGGCTTAGGCTCAAGGTCACCCAGGGGGCCCCTCCCCAGAGCACCAGGGGTTTTCCCCCAGAGGACCCAAGGGGCATCTGGAAGTCTGCCCCCTCCAGGGAACTCCCAGTGAACCCAGTTCCTGAAAGGAATCTCGATCTCCCCTGTGGAAACCCACCCCACCCCTTCCCATGGCTCTTCAGAGACCCAACCTCAATCAGGGATTGACAAACTTAAAAATGCCAGAACAGACACACTCACACCGAAAACACAATCCAACCTCTAAGTTCATCCCACCTCATGAATATAAATATAAAATAAGAACTGAAAGTTCCCCCCCACACCAACTCCGCACCCAGAGTAACCGCTGAACCCTTGGGGCATTTCCTCCTCCTGTGTTTTTTTGATACACACATTTTTGCTTCACACAAACTGTGCTCCCAAAATGGTGCTGTGGGTCTCGAACTTATATCTAATCTGAACAGTCCACCTCAGATGTCCTTGGCTCAGAACATGCATGCAACACTCCCCTGCCCCATCAAGCAGCTCAGTTTTCCCTGTTCAGCCACGGCTGGGATCCTCTCTCATCCCTGGTGGTTGGTATGTGCTGTTTCCGAGTAATAGCTGCCACAAACCACATTCTAATGAACACCCCTGCTTGCACTATCATTTTTAATAGATTTCTGAGTGTTAGGGCTGGAATTAGAGAGGGAGTCCAAAGGGATGCAGAGCTTCTTTATTAAGCACACCCTGAGGACCTCCACACTTAGCTTCACTATTGCAGGACATGATCAATCTTTTATCATTTTGGCAACTATCAGAACAAAATGTGGTTTCTTATTTGCATATTTGTTTACATTTCTTTTGTCACGAGTGACTTTAAGCTTCCTTTTCTGTCTCTCCAGCAGCCATTTGTGTGGCTCCACATGTAAACTAATTGTTCCTTTCTTTGTCCAGTTTTCCATTTTGGTGCTTTTTTATTGATTTGTAGCAACTCTTTGTATATGAAGGGACATAAATCCTTATTCTGTTACTAGGTTGTGTTAGGTAGGTAGAACAGGGAAAAGGAGTCCAAAATGGCAGTGGCTAAAAGACAAGGAAGGGAAAAGCCCACAAAAATAGAACAAAAGAAGGTCTGAGCCAGTGAGGACCTCCTGGCTGGCCCAATTTACATAGGACAGGCCCAGGGAGAGATACACATACAAAAAGAGGAGCCAAAGCTAGCTCTCTCTCTCTCCCCTCCCCACCACCCCCGCACGCTGGGGTGCTCTTCTCGTCGTGTCTTTGGATCGACGTGCCCTCATGCCTTGAAGATGGATTTTCCTGCTATCTTCTAAATAAAATAGAGCTGTAATACTGAGCTGTAACACTGATTTGTCTAAGAACTATAACATGGTCCATTCAAGACCTGAGAGCTATAACACGGTCTATCCAAGACCTGAGAGCTGTGACACTTCATGGAGGCTTTAATGTCCATCACTCCAAATCTTTGTTGTAACGAGACAAAGAACCGAGGAACATACACTCGCATGACAGTTGAAAATAGTTTCTCTCCATATGTCACATCTCATCAGTGTGTGTGTGTGTGTACTAAGTCGCTTGGTTGTGTCTGACTCTCTGTGACCCTATGGACTGTGGCCTGCCTGGCTCCCCTGTCCATGGAATTTTCCAGGCAAGAAAACTGGAGCAGGTTGTCACTTCTTACTCCAGGGGATCTTCCCAACCCCAGGATCGAATCCTCATTTCTTGTGTCTCCCACATTGGCAGGTAGGCTCTTTACCACTGCACTACCTGGGAATTCCCATCTTGTCTGTCGGTTTGTTACATGTCAGAGGCATATCTACAGAGTCACATTTGAAGACTTTTGTCCTTTTGTAGCTGTGGCCTTTGTGCCTTTTCCACCCCTAAGGAAGGCAAGGAGGTGGGGGGAAGTGGGCAGCCAAACTTTTCAGTTCCCTCCCATCCCTGGAGCACAGAGAGCTCAGCTGATTAACAGACCCCCCTCCCCCCAACATCTCTGCCACCTGTGCAGCACCAGTAGGGATCCCAGGAGATGCCCAGCAGAAAACCTGCATCCTGTTAATGGGTGACCCCATTGACCTGGCCCTTGTAAACACCCACCTAGGGACCCAGCCCTCAGAGGGTTCTGGGGTGCAGAGCTCCAAGATGACACGTCCAGCCATGCACGCTGGCGTCTTACAGCCAAGGCTCATGGTGGGGAGTGGGAGGTGGGACTTGAATCTGTTGGCAAGCGAGACCAAGAGGCTGGGAGCAGAGCTCATGGGCTGTGTGCTCCTCTAGACATCCACCTGCCTGGCTCCACGTCTATCCCCAAGAACCAGGAGCCCCACTGGACCTCAGCTGCCTCTCTGCCACTCCCTGGGCCTGTGCTATCCCCAGGATGCTCTGAGCCTCATGGGGCAACAGTGAGCAAGAAAGCCTGAGCCTTGCCCTTGGGGGCCCCTGATCTGGTTCGAGTGATAGGGTGACAGAAATGGCAAAAAGATGAATGGTGACAGGAGTTATAAGAGAGGAAGGGGGCCTGGCCTGCTCTGGACAAGGAGGCTTCCTGGAGGAGGCAACACGGAAACTGAGGGCCGAAGGATGAGAAGGAGCGAGCCAGGCACAAGTGAGAGAAAGGATGACCCAGAAGGAGGGCACAGCCAGGGCAAAGGCCTGGTAACTTACGGTGGAAAAGGGGAAGGAGAGACCGGTGTGGGGTCCTGGCCCCACACAGGGTGGCCAGGACTGGGGTGGGTGCTGTTCACTGCCAAGTGCTCTCCAGGGCCCCCAGCACACACTATGGAAGGGCTTTTCCACCCCAGGCCACTCCCAGCCCCAGCCCCATGCCCTCTTCCTGAGCACCCTCGCCAGCCTGGGACCAACTCAGCATTTCAGGTTCAGCTCCCCTGTCTCCAAGGAGACCACATTGCCCCCATGACTTTCCCCAGAATCCTTGAGTAAAACCCACACACCTTAGTGTGGCAAGGTGCTAATCGCCAGGACGCTCTCGATTCCAAAAGGCGCCAAGAAACAGGTGAGGGCTTCCCTGGTGGCTCAGATGGTGACGAATCTGCCTGCAATGTGGGAGAACTGGGTTTGATCCCTGGGTTGGGAAGATCTTCTGTAGAAGAGAATGGCAACCCACTCCAGTATTCTTGCCTGGAGAATTCCATGGACAGAGGAGCCTGGCAGGCTACAGTCAATGGGGTCGCAAAGAGTCGGACATGACTGAGTGACTAACACACACACACATGCACACGAACAGGTGAAAGAGCATGGGCGGGCATGTGGGCCATGTGTAGGAGGCTGGCCTGCCTCAGGCAGGGGCTGGAGCCTTAGTTTCCCTGTCTGAACAATGGGTGGTTCCTGCTGCCTCCCACAGGAAGCTCAGGAACCCCCATGCCTCCAAGGCAGAGGTCAGTGGGGCCACAGGCGTGGGCAGTGGGAATCTGGCAAGATTTCTTGTCCCCTGCCCTGCCCCCCTCACTCCATCCACCCCCAGGGGAACTGGGCCGGATAATGCCTGGGGGCTGGTCGGGAGGCACCCCATGTTTGCACAAGCTGCCCCGGAATGTGGTGGGACAGGCCCCCGGGGGCCCTGAGTCAGGAGCTGTGGGCACCCGGCCAGGAAGGGGAAGGGCTGCCCTGGACAGGTGGCACCAGCCCTGGGGGTGGACAGGTATAGGGCAGGGAGAGGTGGTAGTGGGGGGCCCAGGTGGGAGAGGTCCAGCGCAGTCAGGCTTGGTCCAGGGTTGGGGGCTCAGCCTGGGCTCAAGGTTCAGTCTAGAATAGGGGAGCAGAATTGGGGCTCAGGTTGGGGCTGGGGTTTTTAGATTAGGGTGGGCACTCATTCATTCACTCATGAAGTCCTTCATGGCCAAGCCAAGGCTCTGTCCCCTGGGGCCTGGACAGGGCGGGAATGTGGACTTCCTGTGCCCCATTCATCTGGTCCCTGGCCCTAAGATACCCCTGCTCCAAAAAGGGCACCACTATTCACAAACTCAGGTCCCCAGCCCACACCCAGCGCCCATGGATGGCTGCCTTCTCACCCCCACCCCCGGGTAAGCCTTCCATCACCCCTCAAACCTACCTCCAGTCCACCCAGCTCATTACCCCCAGGACCAACCCTTTGAATCCACCTCCAAATGTAGCCATGGGACCATGTCCCCCCTCCTGCTCAGACCCCCACCATGACTCCATAGCGCACCTGCCATGCAGACCCAGTGCCCCTGACTGACCGTGGCTCCTCTCTGCTCTGATTCTCTGGGCTCCAGCCTCATGGAGTCCTAAAGTACACCACACAGTCCCTTGCCCCCCAGGCTCCTTGTTCTTTGCCCACTGACCATTCTCCTGGTCACACCCAAGTGTCGTTGCCCCAGGGAACCCACCCCAGAGAAGGGAACTCACCCCAAACTCTTCTGATAACCCGACAATGGAAAGCATGAGGCTGGGGCTCCAGGCACCCTCCTGGCCCACTGACGCCCCAGGACAAACCAGGTCCAATCACTGGGTCCCCACCCCTCCTTACGCCCGTGGCTCTGAGCACCAGGGAAGGCAGGCTGGGAGGTGGGAGCATGGCCAGCAGAGCTGCTGCTTGTCCATCATCCGCTTTGAGCCCTCCATGGCCAGCACTTCCTCCCTCCTCTGAAGAGGGTAAGAAGCCCCCCACCCCACATCCAGGGAGAGCCCCTGGCCCCAGGCCCAAGAAGTACACCCTGCAGAGACCTCCCTCTCAGAAGCCAGGGAGAATGAATGAATGAGGGAACCCCAATCAGATCTGTGTGGGAGGAGTCACGGAGAGCATGGACAAGCCAGGGCCAGGCCCCTCCAGGGGGTCCAATGGCCCATTAAGACCCCAGCTCTAGGCAGTTGTCCCCCACCCTGTGCCCCCCCCCAATTAAGGACCATGAACCAAGGTTTGTGTAAGGGGTCTGGCTTGATTGATAAGGGCCCCTCCCTTACTCCTGGGCTAAGGAACAGCAGGGCGGGGCTGGGTGGGGTGGGAGTGGGAGAGTGCGTTTGGGGGGTCCGTTCACACCCAGGAGAAGGTGCCCACTCTGGAGACAAATGAAAATGATGTCAGAAGAGTGGCCCTCAAGTCCTAAATCCATGGTTAACTCAGGCGTACCAATCTACTGTCTTCTGGAAGTTTCCATCACCATTGCTGTGTTCTGTCCCCAGCGACCCCACTCACTAGTGGAATTCTGTCCTCAACATGAGTTTTCCGAACCAGAGTTGGGGTTGTCTTCCTCCCGAGGTTCCCAGGACAGCACACAGTAGGTGTGACTTGGGTGGAGGGAGGAAGCCCCTACTGGAGGAGGCAGGTCCCTTGCTCCTGCCTGGCCCCAGGTCTCTGGCGGGCACCAGAGGAGAACAAAGGCCAAAGTCAGACAGGCGGGGGTGGGCGGGCTGTGGGCTGCCCTTGAGGGGCCCCTGGCACCAGCTGCTGGCTGCCTGTCCCTGTGCCAGTGCCCTGTAGGGCACACCCGGGCCTCAGGGCTGGGCAGAGGCGGCAGCCAAGGGGGGGTGGTGGTCCCCCATGGGCTGCTCCACCCGGTGACTCAGCCCCAGGCTGGGCCTCCCCAGGGAAGACAATGGTGGCCTGTGGGTCCTGGGAGAGCCTCCTGGCAGGTGTGAGCCCCAAGGTGGACTGGACCCCAGGGAGGAGCTCTCTGAACCTCAGTTTCCTCATCTGTACAATGGGTTTATGGGTTTAATCACTCAGGATTGAGGACCTGACAGCTGAACATATGGATAGAAGAAGTACATTTGGGACTAAAACAGCGGGCCTCTGACAGTTCATCTTGCCTTGGAGGAAAGGAGTAGACAAGTCATAGTCATCACTGCGATCCCACACCCAGCACCAAGCTTGGCATACCCTTGGTGCTCAATAATTGCATGGCCTATGAATGGATCATTTACCCCCTTCAGGGGGTGTGTCAATTCCAGGAATACTGGCCCCAGTTCTGTCTGTACAGGTTAGACCCTTAGCACTGTCAGGGGAAAGCGTGCTGGCCCACCTTGAGTCGGCTGGGGGTCCAGAGGGTCTGCAGCCCCAGCCTGGTCCTCAAGAAAGCCTCCCAGGATAGGGGCAAGCCAGAGCAGACCCTGAACTTGTGGGATCAGGGTTGGTGTGGGGAAAGGCTGTGGTCTGGGAGCCCTCACTCCATAGATTTGGGTACTCCAGTGCGGAGAGGCCACAGGATAGAGGCACATGCCCTTGGCACCTACACAGTGACCATCACTACACTCTCCCATTTGCCTGATGGGAAAACTGAGGCCCAAAGTAGCAAGAGCTTGAGCAAGTGATCCCAGGTGGGATGAGAGATTTGAACCCAGACATCCCCAAATCCTCAGTCCCCTCTTGAGACCTGTGGCACATGGCAGCACTTTGGCGCTGAGGGTCAAGGGGAGGGTCAGCCCGGGCCCCATATAGCAGGAAGAGGCTTTATTAGGAGCCACCTGAGCTTCCCGCCTGCCCTGGAGTCGTCTCCCCTTCCCCTTCCCCCTGGGCTCCCACTTTTCCCCCTTGCTTTCAGTCCTGCTCCTTGAATCTAGGGCCTCCCTGACTGCCCTGAACTGTGGGGACCTGGGGCTCCAGATGGGGTGGAAAAGCCTTTCAGGCAGAAGGCACAGCCAGTGCAATGGCCTGGAGGTGAGAGTGAGCCTGGAAGGTTCTGGAGGCCACTATGGCTGGAGCCCCTTGGGCCAGCGGGACATTGTCTTCTTCCCAGCCTGGAAGGGACTGTGATTTTATCTCTGCGGACACGGGGCGGGGGGGGGAGGGGGGGAGCACAAATCGTGTTAGAGTGTGTTAATTTTCCTTTATAATAATTATTATTTCCATTCTGTAGCGTCTACGATTCCCAAAAGCTCAAGAGCTCCTGGCTGTGGAGTGAACTTGGGATCTCAGTGAACTCACAGAGAGTCAGAAAGCTTTGTGAGGTCTCATTCAGTTCAGTTCAGTGGCTCAGTCGTATACGACTCTGCGACCCCGGAACCGCAGCTGAGACTGTCAGGTCTCAGTCCAGCTCAAACTCAGGCCCAAATCCTATTTAACAGATCAGTAAATTGAGTCTCAGGCAGCCAAAGGCAACCAGCAAGTCAGAAGCATAGAGTGGGTTCCACGCGGAGCTCTCAGACCCTAAAACGGAGCTAACGCCGTGGCCGCAAGGGTAAAATGGGTCTGATTCGTTCACTCCGGGCATAGGATGCCCGCTCGCAAAACCCAGCACTAGGGGCCAGACCTAGAAACTCAGATACGACCAAGACGAAGAGACTGTGCGGGCGGCCACGCAAACCCGAGAATAAAACACCAGCTGTTCCCCGCCCCGCACAGCTTCTCGCGGCCTTCAGCTCGGAGAGTCCCGCCTCTTCGCTAGGCCGAGCGAAGTGGGAGGGGAGGAGGCGGGGCCTAGTCACGAACTGCAGGCAGCCTTGCCAATCACGCTTTCGCTACCTCCGATTGGCCCCGACCTCTCCGCCTTATCTTTCCATCTCACGGCCCTTCCCGCTTGCGTCACAAGTATACTCCCAGCTCTCGTGCGCCTCCGCTCTGAAAGATAGTTCCTGCCTCCGCGCCCCCGCCGTTGGCCGACAGATCTCTGGCGCTCCCCTTCCAGGCGCCGGGCTCCGCGGGTCCCCAGCCGCATCTAGCGTGCGCGTATGGGCGGGCGGCGGCGGCGGCCGGGCGAGCGGGCGGTGGCGGAGGGATCCGCGAGAAGCGACGGGGCGGGGCGCTCGGGGCGGGGCCTGTCGAGGACGGGGCGGGGCGCGGGGCAGGGGGCGGAACATGTCTCCCGCCGCAGGAAGATGAGGCAGCGGCCGCGGGCGTAGCGGGCCGGACCGAGCCCAGCGACGCGGCAGGAGGGCACCGCGGGCTCGTCGCACGCCATCTCCGCCAACTCCAGGGCAGCGCGCAGGGCCCGTGGGGCGGACACGCGGGGAGCCGGGCCACGCGCCGCCGCCCACGCGCGCCCCTCGGGGCCGCGACGCCTCTTTGTCCGGGGGGGCCGTTCATGCCACCGCCCCCCGCGCGTTGCGGGCCGGGCCGCACCGAGCAGGTGAGCGCGCTGGGACCCTCCGCCGTGCGGTGCCCGGCGGACCGGGCCTCTTCGCGCGGCGCCGTTAAGCCGGGACCCGGGGACGCCGGGCGGGGGCGGGCTGGGCTGGGGGCGGCGCGGCCGGAGTCATTGTTCTCCAACTTTGCGCGCCGGAGGGGGCCGACGACGTGGAGAGCGCGCTCGGGCCCGCGCGCCCCCGCCGACCGGCACTTCGGGAAAGTTTGCGGAGCTGGGCGGGGGTGACGCGGCGCCGCCCAACTTTGTGGCGGGGCAGCAGCGCGGGGGCCGCGGGCGCCCCCTTCCCCGGGGGCCCGGCCGGCGGCGGAGTTTGGAGGGGAGCGAGCGAGGGAGAAGGAGCGTCCTTTTGTCTGCGGGGAAGGTGCGCCGCGCGCCTGCGGGCTCGGGCCGGGGCCAGGCTGGGGGACACATCTGCTCTGCGCTCCGCGGGCGCGGGCGGCGGGTGCGCCCCAAGCTTCAAAGGGCTCCCGGGCCGCGCCGCGCCGCCCGCACCGGCTGCGGGGGGTGGGGTGGGGATTGGTTTCCCGGGCCCCCTGCCGCCCCTTCCCCCCCCCCCGAGGACGACGGTCCTGCCCCTCTCCTCCCAAAGTGGCTTCGAGCCCCCCAAAGTCCTCGTGACACCCTGGAAGTATCTCACCTCCCCCAGAGAAGCATGTTTCAGCCCCCCCTCAGGTCTGCTTTAAAATCGGTTTCAGCCACCCCACGAAGAAGTGCGGTTTCGTACTCCTCAAAAAAAGTCAGTTTCACACGCCCTCCAAAAAAGAAAAAGCTTCGCGGGGGAGGGGGTGCGCCGGGGCATCCGTTTCACACCCGTCTCCAGTTGGCAAACAAAGCGGGGGTTTCTCCGCTTCTGAAGTCGGGTCTCCCTCCACCTCGGAACCCTAGCTTCCCTCGTGGCCCCCACGGTTTCTGCTTGCCGCCCTCCTCCCCCCTGGGGGCCCGGGAGGAGACCCTGGAGGGGCCTCGCTGTCTGACTGTGGGACGGGGACCTGTTCTCTCTCTTCTGGGTGTGGGATGGTGCCTGGCAGGTGGATTCCCCCTCATTCTAGAATGGAGCCCCTAGGGACCTTGGGGGGATGGGGGAGACTCGGGTCTTGGGACCCCCTTCCCCCAGGGCAAGAGATACTTTTAAAGTTGCTTAAAAATAATTGCCAGATATATCGTGACAATAAAACACCCTAGGGTGGTGGTTCTCTTTTCAGAGTTCGGTTGTTTTTCGTGGTGGGAAGTTTTGTGGGTCGGTCCCTTTGCGGGACACCCCCGCTGCCAGTGTAGTCGTGGGACAGGAAGGGGGCTTTGCAGTCTTGTGAATTTATTTTGCTTTGAGTTTGGGGGTGACTAGGCCTTCAACGTGTTCTGACAGCTGTTGGGGGGGGGGTCACCAAGTTTCCCTTGGGGCGGGGCTGGGTCGCCCCTCCCTCTTCGCGGGGGCGGGGCCGGGGCTGGTGGGAAGCGTGCGGGTGGGAGGAAATAGGAGAGGTGGCGGGGAAAGGGGCGGGTTCTGACCTATCTGGGAAGGGACCACTCTGCCCCGCATCCAGTGTAACATTTGCAACTTGATTCCTTGGTGATCGCTGAGGGAGTTCAGGGGATCTGCTCTGTGCTGCCTGAACCCCGTTGTTCAAACTCCCCCATGGCCCTGGGGAGGAGTCTCTAGGGGCCACAGTCCCGGAATCCTGGCTGCGAAGGACCCAGACCCTGGGAGCATTTAGAGGGGCTCTTAAACGGCCTCCCCATCTGTCCACCTCGGCTGTCCTCACTCATGCCTCTTCTCTCCTTCCTCCTCCCCTCTGCCTGCACCCGTGGTGGCCACCACGCAGGGCTGTCTCTAGGCCTAAGGATTTGACCCCGGCCCCTCGTTGCCCCTGGAGAATGAACCAGTCGCAAAGGATGGCGCCTGTAGGCACGGACAAGGAGCTCAGTGACCTCCTGGACTTTAGCATGGTGAGCGACCCTACCCACCCTTCCTCTCCACCTAGCTCTCCAGGGCCCTAGGACCATGGGAAGAAGCCACTGCCAAAAACATCTCCAGTATCTGGACCTCAAACTTGTTTGGGTCAAAGGACCCCAGGTGGGGCTGGGGGGATTTAGGGAGCTGCCAATGGATGGGTTGACACCTCCACAAAAGGGTGCAGCTTCAGGGCACCTGTCACCCAACTGTATGCCTTGGCACAGAGTGGGTCCAGCCCACTCCTTTACAGCTGGGGAAACTAAGGCCCAGAGTAAGGGTGGGGCTGCCCAGGGCCCTCAGTTCCTCCTTGCGGAGGCTTGGCCCTGAGACCCCAGCTTGCTTTGGGCATGCAGTGATCTTGACAGTGATCTTGCTTCTGATCTATAGGATGGTGTGATCAGGGTTATTCATAGCACTGTCGATGCAAAAAAATGGGAGTGCCCAACGTGGGGGCCTTCTGTGAATGGAGAGAGGACACACTCAGTAGACGTGTGATTGTAGTGCAGTGTCACCAGGAGCTGGGGTCGTAAGTGACCAAAGACCTTGAGAGGAATGCACAGGAATCTGGAGGGATGGGAGTGTGGGGTGTGGCAGAGGATGTCCCTACACTTCCCAGGCAGTGTGCTCCACCAGCCACAGCCTGTTCCCTGGCCAGGTGGATGGAGCTTCAGAGAGGGTGCTGGCTTCCGGAGGTCACATAGCTCAGACAGGCCTGGGGGTTGGGGGCTGGAAGCTAGAGCTTCCCTTGGAGGAGTGGGGGCCTTGGTTTGCCCATCTGTAAGGTGGGCTGCCTGTGACAGAAGTAAGCCTGGGGACTGCATGTGGACTTCCTAAATCCTGCCCCTCTCCCTGCCCCACTGAGCACCATTTTGGTTTGATTCTTTTGGTCTGAATTTGATCATCTGCTGGTACGAGGCCTAGGACACTGAGGTCTGTCAAAAACAAAAGTCCCCAAGCTGAAGCCACCCTGCGGAAAAACAGCCCTCGGGACAGAGCGGCCGCGGCTCCGGAAGGGCCAGGCTGGTATTTTTAAGCCCCGTTTTATTTTTTCCTCCGCGGGTGAGTAACCAGGGGTGCTACTCAGTTGTTTTTTTGTTAAACTGACAAGTCACAGACTATTGGGCTGGAACAGACCAGCTTAGGGGTCAGGGGAGGGGTTGGCCCCTTCCCCCTGCCACCCGACAGCCCCAACCACTTGCCCACCTCCCCTTTCTGTCTGGAGGGTCCAGACTGCCCCCTCCCCCACCAGCTCAGAGGCAGCAACCCACTTCATGGATAAGGAGACTGAGGTGGAGTGGGAAAGGTGCCCAGTGTCTATCCTCTGGGGAAACCCAGAACTGGATCTTTTTCACTGTCCTTGTCATCATGGGGAGAGAGGTCCAGACACAGCCCCGGTTGCGGCTCACAGCTCTGCCTCCCACCTGCCCCATAGAAGTTGACTTAATTTGTTTTTTTAAAACAACCTAATTTCGACTAAAACAAAAAGATTTTAAAGGGAAGCGTATCTTTGGGGTAGGTTCATGTGAAGGAAATGAGGTAACTGTCACTTAAACACCAGAAAAGAAAGCTGCCCCCAGCTGTTAAGATCCGTGTCCTCCTGGTCTGGGGCTTCTTGTTAGATGGGTGATCTTGAGTGCATGTGGGCTCTGAGCACTGTCCCTCAGGTGAGCCTGAGGTTGTCCCCAGCCTGATGATGGCCTGGAACAACTGGGGGCCGGGGAGGGTGCTGTGGGCAGGCGCTGGCACGGTGGTCCGACTGTACTCCTCTGAGCCCTGTGCATGCCCCCATGTGGTTGGGTTTCACAACAGCCTACGCGTCCTGAGCCCTGAGTCCCATTTCACAGAAGGAAACACTGAGGCTCTGAGCAGTGCGGGGCTCTGTCTGGGCTGATCACAAGACTTGAAGCACCTACAGGACACGGCCCAGTGCCCCCTGTGGCAAGTGCCACGTCAGCGGCCCCCGGCACCCTGGAGGATGAAACAGAAATGGAATTGAGCCCCTGCTCCTCTAGGGGAGCTTGACTAATGACCCCCAGGCCTGCCCCTCCCCCGGCGCAGGCCTAGGGTCCCCAGTGGGAAAGGGGCCCACCTTGAGGACAGGGCCCTGGGTCCAGTGAGCACCGCACTGCCCCCAAAGGGGACACAAACCCCAAGAACGCACATCCAGCCTGGGTGTTCACCTGCCATGAGCCTCTGCACTCACCCTGCCAGCTTAGCCTGTGGCCTCAGTTTCCCGTTCTGTAGAATAGGGTGTGCAGGCAGAAACCCCCTTCCTGGTCCTTCCCCAGGCTCGTGATGCTACCCCCAACAGTCACACCCACAAACCCCACACCCTCACCTCTTGGTTGGCCAGGGAGGGTTTGGGGGCCATCAGCCGCTCCCCAGTTAAGTCCTAAGCCCTGATTCAGGCCAGTCTGAGTCACTTGGGGCCCAAAAAGAACCTCTGAACTCAGACCCTTGGGGCAGGGCAGGACTATGTTTTGTTTTTTTCTATGGCACAAGGGTTTGTTGATGTTGGGTTTTCCCAGTTAATGCTGCTAAGCTGTTTAATCTTGAGGGACTTAACACCGTGGGTTTGGGTGAGTGAGTGGGGAGGCCAGTGGGGGTTGGGGGGTGATGTTCCCACACTGGGTGCCCCCACCCTCAGGAGAACTGCCCAGTCACTGGCAGGGAGGGGTACAACCTCAGAGCAGTGCCTAGAATGTGGGGCTGCTCCCCGTCCCGGCAGTGGAGCCTGGGTGTCCTCCCCTCACCCTGCCACTTGCGGGATCGGACACAAGGAGAGGTGGGAGCCAGGCTGGTCAGGGAAGGTCAGGGTCGGAGGCTGGAATACCAATGCCTGGGGGTCCGTCTGAGGTATAAATGATCACTTTTATTTAAAGCTGGAACTTAAAAGTGTATCCTTTCTAAGAATAGGGATTATATCAAGTGCTCTTAATTCATCTTTGGAAAGCGGTAAACAGGAGTTTTTGAATTCCACTGGTGACTTTGATCTAGGAGGTGCTCCTTGGGGGTGGGGGTCCCAGTGGGACAGGACCCCGGCAGAACTGTGATCCCCACTTACCCTCTCCCTCCCTTCCTGCAGATGTTCCCGCTGCCTGTGGCCAACGGGAAGAGCCGGCCTGCCTCCCTGGCTGGGACCCAGTTTGGAAGCTCAGGTAGGAGGACCCCATTGCCTCCTGGCTTTGTGTTTGAGGGAGGAGATCACTGCTTGGAGGGTGGGCCAGGCAGCCTAGGACCACCACTGTTAGGGGCTGGTGCACCAGGCACCAAGGGAGGAGGTGTTTGGGGGCAGTGCTCAGGCCCATCAGGTGGTATGGGGATGAGGGGCTTGGGGTAGTGTTTCCAGGCTCACAGGTAGGCGTGAGATGGGGCGACAGTGAGCCTGAGGGAAGCTGAAGAGCCAGCCGTTGTCATGGTCTTCTGATCTGCCATGGGGCTAGGGGAGGGAGTCCAGTGGTTAGCGCAGAGTTGTTGTCCGGGCTAAGGTGGGCACTTGGGCCTCCAAGGTCTCCCTGGTCCCGGTGGGTTCTGGGTCTCCAGTCCCTCCCCAGGGGGGAACCCGAGGCCAGAAGGGGTGTGGTGTGGAACCCCAGCTCTCCACATCCTGCCCAGCTCCTGGCTGTTCTTGGTCAAGTGTGTATTTGGCACATTCTGTATACAAGACCAGGCTTTGGGGTGAGCGACTGGCCTGGTGTGCTCTAGATCTGGGGGTTTGAGTGTTTACACGGGATTGTCCCTGGCACTCCTGGACGAGCTGGTCACCCCTGTGGCACCAAGTACAGAGGGTGGACAAGGAGGATAGACAGGCCGCAAGTAGCTTACAGCAGGGGTTAGGCAGCAGAGTGCTGGGAGAAAGCTACCCCGGAGCCGGGCAGAAGGGCCGTCTCCGGGGAGATGTCTGAACTGAGGCTTGTGAATGCCGAGCCCCCGGGGCAGGACAGTTCCTGAGGTGCTGGAGGAGCAGAGGGAGGAAGGGTGGGCAAGTCATGGAGGGCCTGGTGGGCTCAGGGGAGGACTCAGGCTTTTCCCCTAGGGAGGTGGGAGCCCTGGAGGGCTGTGGGCAGAGAGACGAGCTCAGTGCGTGTTGGGGAGGATGGCTGGGGGTCATCTCCTTGGGAAGGCTGGTGCTGTATGTGGACTTCAGTCTCTTTCTACGGCCCTGGGATGGAGGCTGTGTCCTTTCATGTCTCTGGGGTCACGATAGAAGTGTCTATCTTCTCCAGATTCCATTGGGGTGGCTGCAGGGAGCCGGCTGGAGGTGGAGAGGGTTTCGAGGGTGGTTTGTGCTCACTCACCCCCACCTCCTAAAGGTGGGGGTGGTATTGTCTGCTGCTGCCCGGCACTGGCCTTCCTCTCCGCCGGAGGAAGTGGCCTCAGGGCTGGCTGGCGTCCTCCTGAAGTGTGGAAATCCCCACCGGCCACCCTGCCCCCCAAACAACCCTCAGGAGCTGGGGTTGCTGCTGCTTTCCTGCTTTAAGCAGAAGGCCAGGTCCTGGGAGGCTTCCTGGAGGAGGTGGCGTTGTCCTTCCTCCTCAGGAAGGTGAGGTGGCTCCCTCACTTTTCCCCAGGCCTCTTCCTGACCTCTTCCCTTTTCCAGGGTTCGCTTGGGGCCAGGAGCCCCCAAGGAAAGTCCTCCAAAGACACCCCACACCTGGCCCAGCTTGGAGGCCCCCCCGTGGGTTTTTCAGGTTGATTTTCCATGGTTCTTGCAGACCCATTTCACTTACAGCCCCATCTGACCATGTTGGATGGGAAGGGTCTGGTCTTGACCCCTTGTATGTCAGGGCTAAGCTTTCTTGCCCACGAGGGTGTGGTGTGGCTGGACCAGCCCGAGGTCCCTAGTTCGTTTCAAGCCATTAGTGCTGCCAGGAGTGAGGGAGGGGACCTGGGGCTGGGAGCCCTAAGACCTGAGCTCAGGGGCCCCCTCCTTGGTGTCCTGTCAGACACAGGGCAGGCTGTGTCACCTGACCCAGGTGACGTGCCTGCATGCCTGTTTCCTCATCTATAAAACAAGTCTCCCTGTCAGCTGATTCGATGAGTCCTTAGGCGTGAAGGTGCTTTAAGACCTGAGACATAGGGCCGTCTCCATGTCTGCCTTGAGCTCACAGTAAAGGGGGGTCCTGCTCCAGATGTGAGAACCCCAGGAACAGAGACTGGCCCCGTTAGGGGGCTCTCCCTTGCTCCTTCCCTGGTGGAGCTGGAGACCCCAGGAAGAGGCCAGGGATGAGTGTCGGTGGTCAAACTGCAGGATGGGGCTTGGGGAAGCCCCCTGCTTTCTGAGCCTGGGTCACCGCCCTCCAGACAGGCAGGGTTGCCTTAAGGGGATGAGAGCTCCAGGGGGTCCTGCCAGCCCAGTCCTCCCTTTCCGCTCTGTACATCCTGGCTCAGTGTCTGCTTAGAATTCCTTCAAGCCCACTTGCATTTTCCTAGACCTGCTCCAAAAAAGCACTTTGCATCAGAAGAGCAGCTGCCCAGGCCGTGGGGAGGGGTCTCCAGCAAGAGGGTCTCGGGTTGTATGGGCTGAGCAGCCACCCTGCCAATCTGTGCTGTCTCTGTCTAGAGACTCTGTCAAGACATGGAAGACACACTAACCTGACGTGGAGGCTTGCTTGTGTTAGATTAGAAGGCTGTAGAATGAGAATAGTTTTTCCACCCCTACCCTTTTGGGAAACCCCGAGGCACAGCTGTCTCAGTGGCAGCACCTCCTGTGCCCAAATATAGGGTCAAGGGCCCCCTACTCAGAAACGTCAGGAGGCACTGGCTGACCCCAGAGGAAGGGCTTCTCTGTTGTCATGTCTCTGCAGCTCTCCTGGTTTGTGTTTCTAAATGTTCATAACACATTCTTGGTACAAACCTCACAGGCAGGCAAGGCGGCATCCGCCCTGGGTCAGCACGGACGTGTGGTTACAGCCTTAGCCTAAGCTCCAGACCAGAACCGCTGGCCGTGGACCTGTGTCCATGGTGAGGATGTCCCTCTGGCATCCCAGGGTCGGCTCTTACCCACCTCTTCCAAATCCGCCTCTTTAGCGGGCACTAATGTGTTAATGAGCGATTATCTTTCCAAAAGCATATTGGTCAGATGGGTTATTTTATTATGAATTTCTGATCACTGTCTTGAGCCCTTCTCCCTTTTTACTTGGATTTAGTCAGCATTTTATTTTGAAATCACAATATATTCATGGGAAGTTGTAAAGAAATGTGCAGGGCAGCCCCAAGCCCCTCCCCAGCCTACCCCTTCCCAGCCTCCTCTCATATGACACGGAATCAGGAGACCGACCGTGGTACAAGCCACAGAGTTTACTCAGTATTTTAGTTTATTCATGAGTCCTGCGTGCACCATTTGTGTGTCTGAGGCTCCGTCCAGTTGTATCCCACATGTAGCACCATGAAGCCACCCCCACGGTCTCTTCAGGACTATTCCATTGCCCTACGACCTCCCACCGGCAGCCATTCACCCCTCCCCACCACGTCACCCTGGCAACCCTTGATTTCCTCTTCTCCATCTTCCCAGCTTTGCTGTGTTGAGGATGTTGCATACATGGAACCACACAGCATGGAGCCTTCTGGGGTCAGCTTTTTCCACTGATCACACTTCCTTGGAGACCCATCCAAGTTGTTGGATCAACAGTTTGTTCCTTTTTATGGCTGCCTGATGAATTTTTAAACAACAGCAATAGTAACACTTACCAGCAACTTATATCAGCATTTCTCAAGCACTGTACTCCAGGAACCAACCCTAGATCATTCGTTCTGAGTCCTCAGTCCTCCTGGGGTGGTGAGACAGGTGCAGTCATCCCCCCCATTATACTTAGGATAAAGCTGAAACTTTGAGAGTTTAGTAACCATCCCAGCTAACCACCCAGTGCTGTATTCTCTTTGTAGCGTCCTGTGCCCTATACTGTTCTTACTGATTTGCAGGAGGCTTTTATAGGAAGGATATTAGTGTTTTGTGATCTGTGTTGCAGCCTTTTTCATAAGTTTTAATTTATAACTGTTGTTGATGATGTAGATTTTCAATTCCTCTCAGTGGTTTACAGGTTTCATTTTTATGTTGTCAAGTCTTTCCATTTGTTCTAGCCTTGGTGCCATTTCTGAGAAATTTTTAAGAATTAGATGACAGTCCATTCTGCAGGGCAGATGTGACGGTCATGAATGTGCCTGTTCCTCATTCCATCAAATTGAGGAATATACAGGAAAAGACGCTGGAGGGCAGAAAAGGACGCCTTTACAGCTTTTGTGAGAGCAAAGAAGTGAAAAATAAGTGGGAGGTAGAGAACCTCAATGATAGAGTGATCAAGATTGAACTTACATAGCAGTTCCTGGCCAACGGCACATATCCTGCTAACCTGTGGGACTGCTCAGAACAGACACTCTTGGGCCCTTTTCATCAGAGATACTGATGAAAAGCCTGCAATGAGGCCTGAAAGGCACCTTCAGTTAGAAACACTTATCCTTCAAAGGCCATGCCCTGTAAATAGGAATCACACTTCTTATAAAAATAGATCACATTTCAAGCATAATAAAAGGATGTAACAAACAAAAGTGACCAAAATATAATTCCTCATATTCTTGAGAACAATGCAGTAAAACTACAAATAAAAGACCAAAAAATGCAGAAATAAACAAAAAGCCTAACTACTTGGAAATAACAAAATTCCTTTTGTCTGCCTGTTGAGTTAAAGAGGAAAGTACAACACAGCCAGGCTAGACAGAAATCAGCAAGAATGTAAACATAAGAAACAGGTGCAGTCAAAGCTGTACTTGGAGAGGAATCATAGTCTTTGACAGTCTTCAGATACAGTGGAGAGAAGTGGAGTAAGCATTTAATTTAGGAAGTTCTAGAACAGAATAAACTCAAGAAAATCTTTCTTGGTGGTTCAGTATGCCTCAGAGCATTTCCTAAATTGCCATTTAGCCATGAATTTTTGCCTTAAATTTTTACTTTCCTATAAAAATATGAATGTTTTACCTCAGTACTACCCAGTGTTGGTTACTATAGCTTTGTGGTGTATTTTATAGTCTTACCTCAATTTTTGTTTTCCAGGTCCCCACCCACATATTTTGAGATATGCTGATTCTTTTCTTTGATCTTTAGAATAATTATGTCTCCTCTCATCTCACATCCCTTCAAAAAAAAAAACCTGTCAGGATTTTGATTTTATGTTAAATTCATAGATAAGTTTAGGAAGAACTGTTTGTCTTTATGGTGTTGCATTTTTACATTGTAAGAACCTGGTGTCTTCTCCCTTAAATTTCAACCCTTAGTATTAAGTTTTTAAAATAAACTTTGAAAACTGAAATTATAAGGCACTTAATCACTTTATAGTTTTTGATTTTTTCTTAATTTGGTCACATAATCCTGCAGTGAGGGTTGTTTCTAGATGTTTTAGGACTTTCTATACTGTGGTTGGAGAGCCGACTTACTGGAAAAGGCCCTGATGCTGGGGAAGAGTGAGGGCAGGAGGAGAAGGGGACGACAGAGGATGAGATGGTTGGATGCCATCGCTGACTCAATGGACATGAGTTTGAGCAAACTCTGGGAGATAGTGAATGACAGGGAATCCTGGCGTGCTTTAGTTCATGGGGTCACAAAGAGTCAAGCATGACTTGCAACTGAACAACTGTTGTTTGGAGATCTTTTTCATCATATTTTCTACGTGGTTGCCTCCTGACATCCCCTAATTAGGTTCTTCCCTTGGCTTGGTTTTCCAAGTAAACCACCTATAGGCACCCGGCTTCCTCCATCCTGGTGAGGATGCCATGTGCCTTTCTCATCAGCCAGTGTTTCTGGAACCACACAGGCATGTGCTGTTGTGCTGTTTGGCTGTTGTCAGCAGGACCGGGCCTGATCCTGGCTGTTGATTTGAGATAGATCTCTCTGACTGTTCATCATGTTCCGGGCATTTCCTTCTGGTCCTATACAACTATCCACATGAGTGATTGGCATCATCGTGGTGTGTTGGGCATCCCAGGACGGCCCCTGCTGTCCTCCTTCCCCACATCCTGACTCTGTCCAGAAATTAATGGTTTTTCTTACCCTGAAGCACCCTGAATTTCGCATTTGGTCTATATCCTTGTTTAACTGCCAGACCAGATCTGCCAGCCTCATGTTTGCGTTTTGCATGTCATGTGGGGTTCAGCCTTTTTATTTTTTAAATATTTATTTATTTGGCTGCATCACAGGTTAGTTGCAGCACATGGGATCTTTCGTTGTGGCATGTGGGCTCAGTAGTTGTGGCACATAGGCTCTCTAGTTGAGGTGCATGAGCTCAGTAATTGTGGCACATGGGCCTAGTTGCCCTGAAGCATACGGGGTCTTTGTTCCCTGACCAGGGATTAAGCTCATCTTCCCTTTGGTGGCAGAGTCTTGCTAAATTGGAAGGCATAGTCTTGACGACTGGACCACCAAGGAAATCTCCTTGTATCTGTTTATTGACTTTTCTTCCAAGGAGTCTACTTCATTGTGGAATTGATGTTTATCAGTTGACTGCTTTTCTCTGCCCTATTTCTGTATTGTTTTATTTTACTTTCTCACTTTCTTTATTTTTTGGCCATGCCATGTCGCTTGTGGGATCTTAGTTCCTCAACCAGGGATCGAGCCCAGGTCCTTGGCAATGAAAGCTTGGAGTCCTAACCAGACCATCAGGGAGTTCCCCACTACTTCTGTGTTTAGTCCTCCTTTTTTGTTAAGTTTTTCTTTTTACTTTTGAATTGAAGTCTCATTTGTTTACCTGTGTTGGCTTGAGGGTTATAAATTTCCCTCCGAGGACCACTTTGGCCATATCTCGTTGGTTTCAATAATGTGTATTTTCATTATTTTTAAATGTAGATTCTTGATAATATAAAAAAAAATTTTTTTTTCCCTTCTGGTCAAGTTCTTTCAGAGATTTCCAGTTTTCCAGTTGGGGAGTGGAGGGTTTGTTCCTCGACTGGCTCGTTTCTGGGTCAGTGACGCAACAAGTAACCATGGCTTGGGCTGTTGCCACTGCTGGGGAGGTGCGGGGTCTTCCTGCTTGCCTGAAATGGCCCTCTTGTCATTCTTTCCGAGGCCTTGAAGGGGCACTTTGACCCAGAGCTGTGAGAGCTTCGTCTCTGCTCATCGCAGTCAAGCTTTTCATTTGTCCAATGTCAAGGACACAGGACAGTGGGGTCCTGCCCACTGTCAGCAAAAACCCACCTTCCATTCCAGCGAGAGTTTGAGCCTTGAATTCAGACTTGTGTATAAATGTCTTGGTCCCTCCATTTCACTGGTGTTATTTGGTATGTCTGTGTGCATCTGATCGTCTTCCCGAGTCACTTGTTCCAGAGCGCTTTTCAGGTTTCAGAAAAGTCGAGTCTGCATCCCTCTCACACTTTTCATACACTGATGGTAGTTTTTCTTCCTTGCCATCCGGGTCTGGTGTACTTTCTTGGGTTGAGTTTGGCAGCCTGTGGTGGTTTGCAACTCTATTGGTGGGGGTCCAGGGGGATCCTCCTGGATCAGGCTGTTACTTCCCCAAAAGTGAAATCACATCTTCGTGCTCTGCGGGAAAGTGACCTTCCCCTGGCCTCCTGTTTGGTTTGAATACATTGCCACTTTTTAAAAATGTCATTTCTCTTTTCAAGTCCTGTCCTGTGTGTTTGTATCCAGCTGGGAAACACGTGTTCTTGTTATATTAATTCTGCCACTTAGGAGACCTCAGTTTCCTCATCTTTGAAGTGGGGATGATGGCAGCTGCTCAAGGGTTCCTTGGGAGAAACCATGGGGAGTCCCCCGGGCAGTGCAGCACCTGTGCACTCCGGTGCCCACTCTTGGTGGGATAGTGTCTTAAATTCTGTTTAATGTGTGGGTCAAAGGTGCCCGCTCATCACTTCCTCCTGACTGGAGTGGCCTGTGCTGGGATTACCCTCCTGCCTGGAGCGCTTCCTTCTGGATGTTCTACAGGGAGGGGCTGCAGCTGATGTCACCTTGCTTCTGCTTTTCTGATGAGCAGCACCTGGGCACCTGCCTCCTGTGAGTGGCAGTGGGTTGGGATGGGATTGGGGCTGGTACTCCCCAGGGAGGCCTCTATATACCTCCCTGAGCTTCAGTCCCATGCGTTGTATTATTGCGTGGGGATGCGAGCACGTGGTGTCCAAGAGGTGTGCGCATTCCTCCAGCTCTTCACTTTTCCCTTTGAGCAGCTAGGTTGTTTTTAACTCGGTGTTTTTGAGTTTGGGTGATTTTTCCCTTGTCCTCCCTGGACGCCTGGGGTCTCAGAATGCCCCCTTCCTTGGTGTTTGGGGGCATCCCCAGAGCCCGCCCTTGTGTTTCATCACCTCTTCTGCATTGTCACTTCCGCCTCCCCACCTCTGATGCTGCTTTTGCGAATGTGCTGCAAAATTATTAGTTTCTCCTGTTTCCTTTCTCCCGGAAGCCTTATCTTCTATCCTTTTCAGGGAACCCACAAGCTCTGCAATTTCCTTGGGAACGCACATGCGATGGTGGTAGTCTTAGATACCCTTCTGTTTCCTGGGATCGATCCTAAATCCATGAACATGGCTGTCTTCCGTATTCTGGTTTTGTTTTGCCCTGTGCCTGTTTTTGCAGGGAATTCCTGACTGGGATTCTGAACTTAGGTTTGGTGGTGGGATGGAGTTGAGACCCTCCCACCCGGCCTGTTAGACTGGAACAGAAGGGGGTCTTTCTGCTGTGGTTTATGAGGAATCTGAAATTCATAGGAGGGGCGGGGCAACTTCTGCACCTGAGGGACCCCGTTTCTCTGCATTATCATCTGTTTGTGGGGCCCCCTCCTCCACCTGAGGGCCAGCTCCTTCCACTGGGGAAGCCCCTGGGGTTAGGGGTTTCCTCTCCAGGGGTTCATGAGAGGTTGGGCTGGAGTGAAGCCTTGGTTTGGAAGTGGTGGGGTGTTACTCCCACTGACTTTCTCTTTAGCCTCAAATCTTGCTTGGAGGCAGTGCGGGAGCCCTTTAGGTGCTGTTAATTTTTTCTCAGGTGTGATCATGGTGTGTGTTGTGGTTTATATCGTTATTATTTAGTTTTTATTTGGGTGGTTCACATGTCCAATGCAGCAGTCGCTAGCCACTTACGTCCATCTGAGTGTGTGTTAATTAGCCCCTGGTGGTGGTGGGAACTCTTCCCCAGTCCTGGAGGCCACAATGCAGGCAAGTAGTCACCACATGTGACCATGGGAGGATGGCACAGCAGATGACGTTTTGATGGTTTCAGTAGCTGTCGGATCAATGGAGGGGGCCACGGGTGTCTGTGGAGGTTATTTGGGGGCTAGCCCTGTGCAAGAATCGCTGGGGACAGAGGGGGACAAAGGGTCATCAGGTGTGGGGACCACCCAGGCAGACCTTGGGTGGGGTCGAGATCTGCTCACCTGCTGGGGGTCAGGTAGGAGTGAGCTGGGAGAGAACTGTGGTCAGGGAGGAGTCTGGTCTCTACCCTGAGGGCAGTGGAGAGCCCTGGTAGAGGCTGGAGGGAGGGAGGAGAGCTAGCCTGCCCAGGGTAGTGGGTGCACAGGGAACCTGGGGGGACACTGGTGCAGGGTGGTGGCTTGACCCAGGGGACACACCCTGGCTGAGCCAGGGTCAGATTGCAGAGTGAGCGTTGGAGTGAGGTGGGGAGAGGATAGCTCCTTGGATTTAGCCTGGGACCCAAGGCCTGGTGCTGCAGGATAGAACCCCCAACAGCGACCATGGCTGTACAGCTGCAGGTTGAGGTGGGGACACTGCAGGGCCCTGCTCAGCTGCCATGACCATCTTCCCCACACTCCAGGTACCAAAGTCCTCTGGTCTGGCTGCTTTATACAGGGGGACTGGCTCTAGGATTCTCCATGCTCGGGTCAGCTCACCTTTCTGATAAAGAGCCAGACAGTATGTGCAACTAATCTACAATGACAAACACTGTTGTAGACAGTGTGGGAACAAATGCCCGTGACCTTGTACTAATAAAGCTTTATTGACAAAAGGAGGCAAGGGCTGGACTTGGTCCAAGGTCCCAGTTGGCAGACTTGCTGTGGAGGAATCACCCAGTACCGAGGCCCCTCAGAGGCGCCCTCCCGCCATGTCTCCTGGCCAAGGGGGCAGCCAGCTGGGGTGCGGGCTGGGCGAGTCCCTCTGTGCCGCACCTAACCCCCCAGCCTTGTGCTCCGTCCATCTCTTGCCTCTTGCCGGGGTGGTGGGCCAGGATTGAGCAGAGAGGTGATTTTTCTGGGTGCGGCCCTACCACTACTTCATCTCCAGCTTTATTAAAATAAGAGTGTGATTATTTAAAAAAAAAATACACTCAGACTGTGAAGTCTTATTCTATTAGTACATATTAATTGGAACATGAACAAGGGATGTGTTATGAATATTCATGATGGGTTATTAAAATGTGTAATTAACCCGTGTGGGGGGGATAATTTAATGGGAGTAGTGGGGGAGGGGTCATCCCTATTTTTGTCATTTCTAGGAGGGGGGAGGCTGGGCCTGGGGGAGGAGATTTTTACCTGAAAGGGAAGAGCAGGGCCTGATTGCCTCTGCCTGAATCTTGTGGGGCCTGTGTTGGCTGGGTCCCTGGGTGTCAGGCCCCAGGAGCGCCCCTCAGCCCTGCCAGGCTTTGGGGTGCAGGGAGGCTTGGCTGTGGCCTTGGACCTGGCCTCCTGCTCTTGCTCGAAGTTCCTGGGGCCTGTTGTGAATGCCCACGGGAGTGGGGGACCTAGAACAGAATGAGTTCATCTAGGAGAGGGGCTGTGCTAGAGGGCAAGGGGACGACAGGTAAGCAGGTGTGGAGGGAAACTGGGGCTCAAGTGCTGGCCCTGTGCCCAAGGTCACCCCCCACCACCAGCTGCTGTAGTTCCCGTAGTCCAAGTGAAGGCCCAGAGCCTTGGGGAACAGATACCCCAAACCTGGTGGCAAATGCTGGATGGATTCATGGAGACCATGGGAGCTCCCTGTATGACCCCCTGCTTACCATGGCAAGTCTCAGCCCCCCATCATAATCCCACTGGAAATTTTTGATTAGAAAACAAAATCTTAAGTGAGCTATGTGAATATTCATCAGAAGATTAATATGCACGATTATGCAAATTAGACAGCAATTAAACACCAATTCTCCAGGCGAGATGATTAACACAAAGGCACCAAAATAGGAGGCTGCAGTTTGAAGTAAGTTTCTGGTACAGATGAGCAAAGGAAGGCTGGGTGAAGGTTCCAGCTAGGGTGTTCTGGATGTGTACCATGCAGGGTCAGGGCGGGGGGGAGGGCTTGTCTTTTGGCACAGCCTACAGTGCTGGGCACGGCCCTCCTCCCATCTCTCGCCCAGCCTAGCTTGGGGAGCTTTGACTCAGTGTCAGATGTGGACACCCTCAGTCCTGCAAAGTGGGATGTGTTCATGACCCCACTTACTGAGGAGAGAAACTGAGACACGGGAGGGGCCCCAGGACTGCTCATTTTTGCTCTTCCGGGCCCTGAGCCCTGTGGCCCCTGATGGGCAGTGTTGGAGACAACCCACCCCTCCCCCATGAAAAGCACGAGCACGTTCTGTCTGCCCCGAATGAGCTGGGGAGAGTCCTCCGCCGTGCCTGGCGAGTGTTCAGGGAGATAAGGGCCCCACCCTGCTCACCCCTCCATCCACGGTCCTTGTCCCTAGTTCCAACTGGTTAACCCCTGCCACACCTTGGGCTGGGTGAGCGGGGTAAGCTCCTGTCTTCCAGATTGGATTCCACTTTCCCAGGCGCCAGCCTATGTGCTTGGCGGGGAGTCAGTGGTAGCTGCTGCTGCTGCTCCTTTCAACAAAGGCACGGCCCCACCTTTTGAATTGGCAGCTACTGGAAAGGGGAGATGAGAGCTCATCCCTTGTTTCCCGTCCCCCGCCCCCTGAGAGGCCCAGAGACCAGTCAAGGGCTCCCATCTTTCCTGACAGGATGGGGGCCAGTCCCGGATGGGTGGAATTGGTCTTCTTGGTACCCGTGTACCCAGGGTACTTGCCGCTGGTGGTGGTGTCACTGTGGGCAGAGTGGGGTGGGTGCATCTGAATAGGCTCCAGGGTGGGTCAGAATGGCCTGGAAAGCATCCCAGGTTGAGTAAGGGCTACCCCACCTCTCACCTCTGGCCAGGGGTGGGGGCTGGTGTGGAGTGGGCAGGTGAGGCCCCTGACCCTGCCTTCCTGCCCTACAGGTCTCGAGGACCGGCCAAGTTCGGGCTCATGGGGCACCAGTGAGCAAGACAGTTCCTCCTTCGACACTGGCCGGGTGAGGGGCCGCTAGAGGCCGAGACCCTTGGTTTCCCTCCCTGGGGTCGTGTTGCATGGGGGGATGGGCCCAGAGCAGTGAGACTGGATACCAGCCTGGTCTGCAGAGACTCTGGGCTCTGCATTGCAGGGTCGTGTCCTGACCCAGGCGCCTCCCCAAGCCTGTCTCCCAGCCCTGAGGCTGGGGTGCCTCCCTCACCCCTGCTGTCTCCCCGCAGACCTATAGTGATGGCGCCCACTTCGGTGAGTCCCACAGCAGCCTCCCTTCTTCCACATTCCTGGGTCCCGGGCTCGGAGGTGAGTGTCTACATGTGTGGCACCCGTGCCCCCCACACTTCCCCACACGCCCACTTGGTCCGGGGGGTGGTCAGTGTACTTGAGTGCCAAGGCTCCCAGAATATCCATCCAGAGAGAGGACATGGGTAGGGACCCTCCAAGTGCAGCTGGGAAGTGAAGTCCTGACCACTTCAGGACCAGGCTGAGGCCTGTCCGCCCTCCCTGGAGCGCCCACGTCCTGACTGTGGGGATCGGGATCCGGACGAGGGTCCCCCAACCTGAGGCCTGGCTTCCTGACCCTCCGGATGGGTTGTCACAGAGCCTTCTGAGAATTGGCAGTGATTACTCTGCAGCTCCCCAGACCCGAAGGCCCACCCCCATCTTGCTCACCAAGAAGGGACCTGGCCCCCAGGACCCTTGTCCCCATGAGCCCTGGTCTCCCTGTTCTGAGGGAAGCATTGGGGCTAATGGTGGAGTTGGTATCTCTGGAGGTTGAGAGGGGCTGGGGGGGTGGGGTTGGTTCCCAGGCCAAGGGTCATGGCAGGATTGGCGGTCACTGGGAAGGTGGGTGAACTGGGGGTCCCCAGCAAACCAGCCAGGGGGCAGCCAGTGTCAGGGGGCTTTGGGGTAAAGCCCTGTGTGGCTGGATACACCGAAGGAGCCAGATGGATGAGTGTGGCCTGGGCGCGGCCCTGGGAAGGGGGTTGGGGAGAGCAGCGTCCAGCACCTGCTGTATCCAGCGGGCATCTGTGTGTATCTCCCAGCCTGGGAGGTGGGGCCTGACCCAGGAGCCTGGGGTCACTTCTGCACCTGCCACGACAGAGGATCCCCCATGGGCCTCCTTCAGCCTCTTCCAACATGGGCAGTTCCTACAGCCTGGCCTGGTCAGCAGGGCCCAGAGCCCAGCTGTGTCCGCGCCCACCACATGCTCCTGTGGCCAAGGAGCTCAGAGAGGGCAGCAGGGAGCCCAGGACACACCCAGGGAACTAGTGGCGATGTGGGCGAGGTCTCACGTCCTGGGGCCCCGGTTTTCTCACCTGTCGACCAGGGCTGGAGGGGCTGTGGTGGGGCGTGGGCAGTGAGTGCCAGGGCCCTAGGGGTGGGGTCAGTCTTTCAGTGTGGTTCCTAACCTGGTCCGGCTCCTTGACGAGCCCTGGTGGTCCTGCCCTGATGTAGGGGCCTGGTGCATGGCTTAGGCACCTGCTGTATACCCACAGGGCTCTGGTCACTGCGGGTCCCATCCCAGAACTTCTGCTTCCTCTCCTCGTCTCCTCATCTTTCCTTTCAGGATACCCCCTATTTAGTGCCTGCCCCATATTTGATGGGGGGTGGAAGGGCAGGTGCCCAGAGCTCTGGCTGGGCTGGCCAGCTCTGCTTCCCACAGCCACCCGCCCTGGGAGGAAGGAAGTTCACTCTCTGGACTGTGGGGCAAGTTCCTCTGGCCTCCAGGCCTTAGTTTGTTCATCCCTACATGGGCCCATTGTTGCCTGCATGGAGGGGTCATGGGAGGTTGAGCTGCACAGGAGGGTGCGGCCTGTGGGGTATCTGCATATTGGTAGGAGCATGGTCCCTCTGCCTGCCCCCGAAACAGCATTTCTTCCAGAAGTCTACTTGGAATTGTCCTTTAAGATAAAAGGGAGATTCCCCCCCCCAATTTGAGAATAAATCACGTTAGTCAGTCAAATATTCTGAGTCCTTACTCACAGTAGGGCCGAGTACAGTCCATCCTCAAAGTTGGTGCTCAGCAGAAGCCAGAAACAGACTTGAATGGCTCAGGTACTGACTGATCCAGGGACCTGCTTCAGACAAGACTGGATCCAGGTGTTTGTGTAGCCGCAGCAGTCCCTTCGCACCAGCAGTTCTCTCTGACGGGTTGTCCCCCCACAGCGGGGGCCTGCCCACCCACGTAGAGGGAGGGCCCGTTCACCGAGTCACCTGACTTAGCATCCCCAGGGACATCACTTGCTCACTCATTAGCTAACCCTGGCTGGAGGCTGGTGAAGGAGCCTGAGCCCTGGGTGCTGAACTAAGGCAGTAGCGGGGACCCCAGCCTGTCCCCTGGGAACCCAGCACTCTGGGGAGTTGACACCTCATGACGTTGAACAGAGGAAACCGAAGCTCGGCGGGGAGGGGCAGATTGGTGCTGTCCCAACTTGGGGGTGAGACGAGGGGGGCCTGGCATGTCTGCAGGATACTCTGCAGGTTATCTGGGGGCAGCATCTGGCTGGACCCCCGCTTGTCCCTTGGGCCCTCGCTACCCTGTAGGGAGAGCAGTGTCCCACCACGTTTCTCAGTGTGTTGTGCACTGTGGAGTCCCTACTGTGTGCAGGCAGCTCTGGGTGACCCTCCTTCCTTTCCCCAGGCAAGGGCAGCGAGCGGGGTGCATATGCTGCCTTCGGGAGAGACACCGGGGTCAGCAGCCTGACGCAGGTGAGGCAGTGTCTACGGAGAGGGCATGGGACTGCAGAGCCTGGAGAACCCCACTCTCCAGACTGGGGGGTGGTACAGGTGGGCGGGGACGGGGGGAGCACCTAATCTCTCGTCAGCACCTTATATTCTCTAGTTTTAATTTTAAACAAATTCATCCTGATTTCCTCCTGATCTGTGAAGCTGCTTTGGCTGAGCCGAGTGCTGGTCACTCGGCAGCAGCAGCTAAAACAGGCCAGGCCTTGGACCAGGCCAGGTGCGTGTGGAGGAGAGGCTGGGTCCAGCCTGTGGGCCCCCTACACAGCTGAAGGGGCTTCAGGAGACACCCGCCCACCCAGCTTCAAGTGGTAGACAGGGAACCTGAGGCCACCTCAGCCCTGTGGTCCGGCCCACAGCTTCCAACCTGGGCAAGGTTGTCACCCCTGCTGCAAGGCTGATGGGGCAGTGACCCAGCATAGCGGTCCCCTGTGGCCTCCTGTCCTGGTCACCTCTCTAGGCCTTCTCCCCCACCCCTTGGGGGCTTTAGTCTTAGGCCCTGCTGCAGACAGCACCACCCCTGTGCTAACCAGGCCACAGCCAGTGTGGCAGCTATCACAGCCACAGTACGCCTGCTGGCCACCAGGACCCCTGCCCAGGGAGACCTTGCCTGGCCCCGTCAGTCCCCACAATGACCCCTGAGCCGTGTAGTGGCTGGCGTGCCCATTTTACAGACGGGAAGGCTAAGGCTGCAGCTGTGGGCCTTCAGCCCCAGTCATGCCTACTCTCCAGGAAAGAGTCCCATTTTATACCAGTGTCTGCAAGTTTAAACTGTTTGCCTTAAAAAGGCAGAGTGGAGGGATACATACAAAGTAAACCGGCTGATTCCCTAGGCACAATTGTGTGTGTTAGCGCCCAGACCGCGCGCATCTTCAGGTTTGACAGTGTTTCTCTGTCTTTTGTATCCGTGCCTTGATCAGAAACACTCCATAGGTGCTGGCCAGAAGGGAGCTCCTCCCCAGGTCGCCCACCCCAGGACCTGACTTTGGCCTTTGCACTTATTGTTTTAACCAAAATTGCCTGGGGGGGTGGGGGTTGACTGGTGACACCTCCCCCACCTCCCTCCCTCAGGTGGGCTTCCTCCCCAGTGAGCTGGCCCTCAGCAGCCCAGGGCCTCTGTCCCCCTCAGGCATCAAGGGCGGGTCCCAGTATTATTCCTACTCTGGGCACCCTCGGCGGAGAGCAACGGATAGCAGCCTGGGTGAGTGTGCCAGGGTGACAGTCCCCTTGAGGCCCAGCGGTCGCGTCCTATGAAGTCCACATGCCCACCCCCCAGGTTCTGTGCGTGGACAGAGACTTGAGTTGTTCTATTAGAGAAAAGCCCCCAGTTCCCCTCTCTGAGCTGTGGGTGGTGGGGGAGGCTGTCTGCCACCCCTGGTGACAGACACGTCTGGTGGGAGGGTCCAGGGTGAGGGTGGGAGCCGGGCCGGGGTTCTCACTCCTCCTGTCCCGACAGACTCGCAGCCCAAGAAGGTCCGGAAGGTGCCGCCTGGCCTCCCGTCCTCAGTGAGTCGTGGGACAGATGAGCCCTATGGGTTGAGTGCCTCTGTGACACCCCCCAGGGTGGGCCAGCCCCACGTGGGTTCTGGTGAAAGCCCCAAGGGCTCGGGGGACTTCTGCCCTGAGGCCCCAGCTCTGAGGGAGTCAGGAAGTGCTTTTTTGGGTCTAGCCTGGGTCTCTTGTGTTTTAAGATAAGTGGTCTCCTGTGGCTGAGGCTCCTCAGAAAGGGCTTGAACAGGTGTCCTGGGCGCGGGAGCTGGTGGGCATCATGGGGGCAGTTCAGAGGGTTTCCTCCTCCCTGTGCCTGGCTTGGAGCCACCCTGCATCCTTGCCCCTTTGCCTGTGGTTGGCAGGGAGCCAGGCCCAGCAGATGGTGCCGAGCTGTCAGTGGCTCCCAGTGCTGAGCTCCTGTGACTTAATCACGCTGAGAGAAAAGGCAGTTTGCCGGATTCCCTGGATCGGTCACTGCCCTCTCTGCCTGCCTCCCTCACTGGCCACCAGCACAGCCCCCGAGGCTGACCCAGCCCACTCCAGGCTCAGGGTTACCATCCAAGGTTGAAATCCTGAAGCCTAGGGGTGGGGGGCAGGCAAGTGGAGGTTGTTTTAAGCCTCATCTCATGATGTCACATCTGAAACATCAGAGTGAGATGCCCCTGAGCCCACTCCATCCCCCCTGATGCATCACTTGCTCCCCGCTCTCTGCTCCATTGCCTGGGCAGACGTTGCCAGTCAGTCCAAGCACTCTCCAGACAGTGCCAGCTGATCAGGGTTGGTGCTGTTCCTAGAAGGCCTTTGCTCTCTTCTTTGGAGCAGCTGGGGCAGAAGGTTTACCCAGGGCCCTGCCTCTGAGGCTCCCAGGTTTCCTGTGATGAGGGCTGGTCGGAGGGAGGTTCCAACGCTGGGGACAGCACTGCTGGGCTTTGATGGATCCATAGGAGTTCGTTGGATTAAGGAGGGAAAAGGTTGTCTGGGTGAGGGTGAGGTGTCTGATCTACAAAGGCCTCAGGTCTGAATCTGGGACTCTGCAGAGTGGGCAGGAGGCGGGGTAAAGAAGGAACTGCAGATGGCTGATGACACCAGCAAGCCGCAGACACTGGCCACCACAGTTTTGGAGGGAGGGGTTGGAGCTGTACAGTGTACAGGGGGGTGGGGTGGAGGGGAGACAAGAGTTAAGCCCCAGTCCTTCCTGCCTGACCATGCCCGCGGCCCCTGCAGGTGTACCCCCCCAGCTCAGGGGACGACTACGGCAGGGACCCCACGGCCTACCCATCCGCCAAGACGCCCGGCAGCTCCTACCCCACCCCCTTCTACATGGCAGGTATGGGGGCTCACCCAGGCTGCCTGGAGCAGGCCGGGGGTCCCTGTGCCCACCCACCTTACCATCACCCTCTCCGCAGATGGCAGTCTCCACCCCTCCGCCGAACTCTGGAGCACCCCAGGCCAGGCGGGCTTTGGGCCCATGCTGGGCGGGGGCTCATCCCCCCTGCCCCTCCCGGCAGGCAGCAGCAGCTCTGTGGGGGGCAGTGGCGGGTTTGGTAGCCTGCACCAGCATGAGCGCATGGTAAGCTATGTGGGTGGCCCTTGGCAGGTGGGGGGCAGTGCCCTGGGGTGACCCCTCTGACCTATCCTTCCCACCCTGCAGGGCTACCAGCTGCACGGAGCAGAGGTGAATGGCGGGCTTCCAGCCGCACCCACCTTCTCAGGCCCTGCAGGCACCTACAGCAGCATCTCCAGCCACACGCCCCCCGTCAGCGGGACGGACAGCCTCCTGGGTACAGCCCCTTATCCCCCACCCCCATGGGCTCAAGATTAGTATTGTTGGTATCATTATCAGTGTGGTCCTGGTTATCATTGTTACCATCGGCTCCTCAGCCCCCCTCAGCTGTTTCAAAATGGCTCTTTCATTAGGGGCCCCCACTGGGGAAACTGAGGCCCCCAAAGTGTGCTGTTCACACGGCTCTACAGCCCACCTGGCCCCAGAGCCCTGCAGAGGCAGGTGCTGGACGGCAGCAGACCCCGACTGGCTGGACTGCCCAGGGCCAGGCTGGGGCATCTGTGCGGTAGCCTCTGTCATCCAGGGCCTCCCATCTCTCCGCTCACAGGCTCCCGTGGGACCACATCCAGCAGCTCCGGAGATGCCCTTGGCAAGGCCCTGGCCTCGGTGAGGCGTGGGATGTGGTGGGTGGCTGAGCCAGTGACCCCAAGAAGCTGGCCCTGACAGACCACCTGGTGGCTCTTTTTTTCTCCTTGTCCCATCACAGATCTACTCCCCGGATCACTCAAGCAATAACTTCTCCTCCAGTCCCTCCACCCCCGTGGGCTCCCCACAGGGCCTGGCAGGTCTGTGCAGGGTGTTGGGGGAGGGGTTCAGGGCTGGTGACTGCAGCCCCAGTTGGGTGGGGAGCTGGACCAACCACCTGCCTCAGCTCATGTTCCCATGGTTGTCTCCCAGGCTGTCGAGGAGGGCAGCCTGGAGGAGGGGGATCTCAGGTCACAAAACAGACTTAAGGCTGGGAGGGAGTGCTCCATGCACTGCAGAGGCAGAGGGATCCAGGAGAGCCCTGGGGTACCCAAGAGCCAGAGCAGACATGGGCGTGTTGGCGTTTATTCACCCCTACGGTTGTTAGTTAGACGCCCACTGTGTGCCTTGTGCTGTGTTCTGGACGGGGACTCAGGTCCGAAGAGAGAAGACGACCAAGGGTTCTGGGATGTGTGGGCAGTTTTAACAGTACCCATAGGCCTGTACAGTGTTCTCAGGGCTTAGGTACGGCGGGACTGGGAGGAGCCTCCTTCCCCATGGGTTTCATAGAAGTGGTAACTGAGGTGCAAAGATGTGACCTTCCCACTGGGTGCACACCCCAGATAGGAGCTGCCAGGTCAGCTGGGCCAAGATCCAGGCTCAAGCCCTTAGACCGACCTGCGGGCGTGGGAGCCCCCATGTGGCCAGTCTGAGCATTGTAGCCTGGGCCTCCTGGTCCAGCCCTGCTGCTTCCTGTGTCAGGCTGCGTGGCACACACCTCAAACCTGTGCCCATTCACTTGCATGTCTCCTGCCCCTTCCAGGGACATCCCAGTGGCCCCGACCAGGAGCCCCCGGTGCCTTATCGCCCAGCTACGATGGGGGTCTCCATGGCCTGGTGAGCGTCCTGGGGGCTGGGGAGGATGCGCCATGGTGGGAGTGTGGGGTAGGTGCACAGGGACAGATAGGAATACCTGTTCCAAGGACGGTGGGTGCCTGAGGAGGTCCATTGATGGGGGGGGGGGGGGCAGGTTGGCTCAGCAGTTCGTTTCTGCCATGGTCACGTGGAAACCATGTCCTGTAAGAGCCCCAGATGTGGTGGAAACAGCAGAATGTGTGACAGGACAGGTGCCCCTTGACCAGAATGGACGTCTCAACTAATTTATTGGGGATGAGGTCCAAGGCAGTGGTCAGCAGGGTCGCTGGCGGCTGTTCCCAGCCCTTCACCACCTTTCTTGCAGCAGAGCAAAGTGGAGGATCACCTGGATGAAGCCATCCACGTGCTCCGCAGCCATGCCGTGGGCACTGCAGGCGATGTGCACGGGCTGCTACCTGGCCATGGGGCACTGACCTCAGGCTTCGCTGGCCCTGTCATGCCACTGGGTGGGCGCCATGCAGGCCTGGTAAGTGCTGGTGAGGGCAGACCTGGGAGGAGGGTGAGTGGGCTGCACAGGCCAGGCCAGCGCCAATGACCCCCCCTCATCCACAGGTGGGAAGCAGCCATTCGGAGGACGGCCTGTCTGGCAGCAGTGGCCTCGTGCACAACCATGTGGCCCTCCCCGACCTCTCCCGGCCGCCTGACTCCTACGGCGGTGAGTCTCAGCAGCGTTGTCTGTGCTGAGGGCCCACCAGTGGGCTGACCCCTTGTTCCTCCTCTGGAAAAGGGGGCTCAGGACTGTCTACCCCCATTTCCAGTTGAGGAAACTGAGGCCCCAGGGTACTAAGGAAGGGGCAGAGGAATGTACTCTCCACATCAGTGCCACCTTCAGCCTCGCCAGAGAAGCCCTACTGGGCCTGGTCCTGGGGTCCCACAAGGCTGGGGTGGGGGCACTGCTGCTTCTGGAGCTGGGGAACAAAACAGATTGAGCAGAGAAAGGGGGTGATTTGTGTGGAAGTCGGAAGGTGAAGTGAGCGTGTCAGGACACATGCTGGAGGGAAAGTTGGTGGGCGGGGAGGGGGCGCTGCAGAGTCTGCAGTTTTAAAGTTAGGAGTGAGCAGGCAGGTGCCAGGGTGAGTACGTGCAAAGGCCCTGGGGCAGGACCATGTCTAGCATGATGGAGGAACAGCTGGAGCCAAGTGAGGAGAGGGAGGAGGGGAAGGCAGGTGGTTCAGGGCCTTGTGGGCCATGGGAGAACTTGGGCTTTTACCTCGGAGCAGGTGGGGAGCCTGGAGAGCTGTGGACAGAAGAGGGCCTGGGATTTTGCTCGGGTGTTCACAGGCGCCCTCTGGTGGCTGCTGCTGGGAGGACAAACTGGGGGCAGAAGAGACTGCTCCTCCAGGAAGGAGGGTGTCAGTGGCTGCTGGGGACCAACCTGGGCAGAGGCCATGAGGGGCAACTTCCAGGGGCTCTGAAGGATGTGAAGACATGGTAGATGAGGTGGGGTTCCAGTCTGGAGGTGGCATCTAGGCGTCCTTGGCACATGTTGGAGTTGGAGGGTCCCAGGTGGAGTGCGGACAGGGCAGATCCTAGATCTGTGCATCGGGGCGGGTACTGAGGCTTGGGGAGGAGGGCACACTGTGTCAGATGCTGAGCTGAGGACCCGGCCAGGGCAGGGGGGCCAAGGTCAGTGGATTTCTGGGGTGTTAATTGTTCTGGGAAGCAGAGAAGTCAGCAGTAGCGAGAGGGGGTGAGGTCAAGAGGGTTTTTTTCAAGACTGAGGGAGTGGCAGCATGCTGCGTGTCCCGCAGTCAGCAGGGGAAAGCCGTCTACTTCGCAGAATGTTAGCAGAAAGGGGTAACTGGCAGGCTGCCCACTGGGGTTTGGGGCCCTGAATCTCATGGGGGCTGCTCCATCCACCCTGCCCTCAGCAACCTTGTGAAAAACAGGTTGTGAAGTGACATAGTATGCTATGCAGACTTGACAAGGCCCCCACCACACAATCTTAATGCCTGCCTGCACACCCCACCCCTAGAACCAGCCTGGCTCTGATTTGTGCTTCCTGGATGTCTAGATTGCATCCCTCCACACCCAGGGTCTCATCCTGGGGTTGGAGGGCCGTTGTCTGGTGGGGATGCTACCCAGCCCCGACAGGGCCCAGGACGCCCAGCCTGGTGCCAGCAGGGCCAAGAGACCCGAGTTAGTCTCTTCCCAGGGGGTCACCCCTTCCTACAGGACAGCCTAGACCTTCCTGGGATCCACAGTGACTTCAAGCAGCTGTATACCCTCGCCGCAGGTTGCTTTATGTCGCCATCCTGCTGGGTGCCCTTCCCACCCATGCAGGGACCACCCTGGCCTCACGGGACACTAGGCCCCTCCCCACCCTGGGCCCTTGTGCTGGCACTTTCCAGAATCTCCTGAGCAGTGTCTCCTGGTGTGGGTTGGGATTTCCGGGTCTGTGTGTTGCTGCTTTTTCCAGGTCAAGCCAGAGGGTTTTCCCAAGAGGTCACACCCACGGTGCTAAGACCCATGGTGTTTCCTCCATTAGGGGTGATGGAGCAGCTGCGGTGCCCAGATACCCTGCCTGCTCCCTAGACACTCTGCCCTCCCCTCACTGAGACTCCTCCCTTTTCTCAGCTTGTGGGTGAGGAGTCTCTGTTCTGTGGCTCAGCTGCTTATTTTCTTGGTGATGAGATGTTCTCAAGTTGGATATATTCAAGTTTATTGATTTCTGTTTCGAGGACAGTGCTTCAGTGTTTTAGGAGACTTCTCCGGCCCTGAGTGGCCATAACCTCTTTGTGTACTTTATTTCCAAGGCCTTTTGGTCCTCGGGGTCTGGGAACGGATGCCCGTGTGGGGCTGGGGACCAGCTCTCCGCGGGCTTCCACATGGCCTGCTGACCCCTGCCTCTTGCAGATCTTGGGCGCGGCACTGCCCCGGGCACCACCGACATCAAGCGGGAAGAGCAAGAGGATGAAGAGAACGTGGCGGCTGACACAGCCGAGGATGAGAAGAAGGACCTCAAAGCTCCACGCACCCGGTCCAGGTGCCGCTCTCCCCCACTCCCGCGGCACGCCACACACGTGCACAGGGCCTCCCGGGGGTGCACGTGCACACGCCTGGGACGCCCACTCCCGTGGCAGCGGCGGGTCCACCCCCAGCCCTGCCTCACTGTCTTCCTCTGGCCCCTGGCCCCATAGCCCAGACGAGGACGAGGACGACCTTCTCCCCCCAGAGCAGAAGGCTGAGCGGGAGAAGGAGCGCCGGGTGGCCAATAACGCACGGGAGCGGCTGCGGGTCCGAGACATCAATGAGGCTTTTAAGGAGCTGGGGCGCATGTGCCAGCTGCACCTCAACAGTGAGAAGCCCCAGACCAAACTGCTCATCCTGCACCAGGCCGTGTCGGTCATCCTGAACCTGGAGCAGCAGGTGCGAGGTCAGTGGGGGCGCGCTCCCTTCCCTCCACTGCCCTTGCTCGCCCCCCTTTCCTGGAGCCCACCTCCCCTGCCTTGATCTTCCCTGCTATGACCTCTCCATGCAGTGATGTCACCCCTTGCTATGAGCGCCCCCCTGCAGTGATGTCATCCCGTGATTTCCCTGCAGAGACGTCTCTGCTGCTGTGACATCACCCCCTGCTGACTTTCCTTCTCCTGCAGTGGCCATCCCTCCCTCAGTGACCGCTTCCCTGCTGTCACCATCACCCCTGACAGTGACCACCCTCCCTGAAAGTGACTGTCACTGCAGTGACCACTCCCCCAGTGACCATACCCCGCTCCTGATCTTGGCCCTCTGCCTGTCTTGGCCTCATTGTCCCCTCTGAGATGGGAAGAACAGACTCCAGATCCCTAGCTCTCTAGACCTGGGCACTTGGGTGTAAAACTGTGTCCCCAGACCCCAGAGAACCCTCCACCTCCCCAGCCCTTCCTTCTCACGAAGCCCAGAGCTGGGCTGGCAGCAACTAGCGTCCCCTGGGTCCCACAGGCTTCTCTGTCGCTCTAAGCAGGCACTCTATGGCCACGAGAGCCCATCAGCCCCACCTGCAGGGGGGTTCACCCCCATCCCAAAGGCTGAGCGAGGCCCCCCACCGCTGCCTCCTTAACTCCCCCACCCTACCCTTGCTGCCCTGTTAACCCTTTCTTTTCTGCAGTGCTGTCGCTTGGACTGGAGCTAGGGCCCTGGCCTGTTGTCCTCTATCCCCTCAGCTCTGAGGTTTCCACATCTCCATGGCAATGTGTGTGTCATGCTGTGTGTGTGTGTGTGTGTGTGTGTGTGTGTGTGTGTGTGTCCCACCCCCCGCGCCTGCCTCTTTGCTCTCTGCCTCCCATGCTCCCCCTCCCACAGCCGCCCTCCTCACCTCGCACTTGCGCCCAAGCACTGGAGCACTGGATGCCAGGGCTATGGCCCAGGCCTTTCTTCCCCCATGGCCCCTGCCCTCCAGGACCTGAGGGAAGAAAGGGGACCTGAGGCCTGACTGTCAGTTTGGTCTGCGCGCTTGTCCTGGGCTCCGGCCGCTGCCGCCACCCACAGGGGTCACTTAGGCCTGAGGGGGCAGGGTGGGCAGGTAGAACAGGGCCCCAGGCCACAAGGTGGGTGTCTAAGACTGGCCCTGTGCTGGGAAACAGGCAGAGATGGCTTGTGCAGCGCCCCCTGCTGCACAGCGGGGGCCTGAGCTGGGTGTTGACCACGTGGTCTCCAGGTGGCAAACTGAGCCCCTGTTACAGACTGGGGAGGGCTCGACACTGCCTCCACCTTATAGCTTTCACAGTGCAAGTACCAGGCTCCAGGGGTCTGCGGGCAAGACTCAGGGTGGCTGTCGGGCAGCCAGAGTCCAACATGGGGAGAGACATTTCTGGGGGCCCAGGGTGAGGGGTCTCGACGCTGTGAACCCTCCTTCCAGGGGTCCCAGGCCCTTTGTGCCTGAGGTGGTCCAGCTAGGCCCAGCTCCATCATTCAGCAAACAACTGCTCTGAAGGGGAAGGTCGTCATCCCGGGAGGGGTTATGGGGCCTCCCCTGCTTCCTGGGCCATCCTGGGCACGGGGAGCAGGCAGGGGGCAAAGACTGCGCTCCAGCTCCCTGTCTACCCTGGGGTGGAGGTCGAGGCCCTGCCTGCAGCCAGGCACAGGGCGTCCCTGGAGCTTGCCCAGGGCATGCGCCCACACAGCCAGCGGGTGCCCTCCCCACGACCCCGCCCAGGACTAATGGGGCCCCCGGTGCTGTGACTCAGCAGTACGGAGGAGGTGCTGTCCCTGGAGGAGAAAGACCTGAGGGACCGGGAGAGGCGCATGGCCAATAACGCGCGGGAGCGGGTGCGCGTGCGGGACATTAACGAGGCCTTCCGGGAGCTGGGGCGCATGTGCCAGCTGCACCTCAAGTCGGACAAGGCGCAGACCAAGCTGCTCATCCTGCAACAGGCCGTGCAGGTCATTCTGGGCCTGGAGCAGCAGGTGCGAGGTAGGCGCCCGGCTGCCCCGCCCCGCCCTCCCCACCGGTGGCGCTCCGCCCACTTTGCAGACCCTGCTCCCACCCTGCCCACCGGCGCTCTGCCCACTGTGCCCCCGCGGCCTTATGCGGATGGGCGGAGAAATGGAGGTGCACTTCTTCCCCTCTCCCCGGTGGACCCTCTCCCACAGTGCTCTCCCTTCCCCTCAGAGCGTAACCTGAACCCCAAAGCGGCCTGCTTGAAGCGCAGGGAAGAGGAGAAGGTATCAGGCGTGGTTGGAGACCCCCAGATGGTGCTGTCGGCTGCCCACCCTGGCCTGGGCGAGGCCCACAACCCTGCCGGGCACCTGTGACAGGAATGTTACCCGGACAAGTGACCCCACCTCGGTCTTACCTGAGACGGTCACGCCGGAGGCCAGATCCCCACGTCGCCCGAGGTCAACCTTGAGCCAGCATCGCCCTGGGCCTGGCCACCAGGTCTCCTACCGGATGGATCCTGAAACTGTGTCTAGGCCCTGCCGCCCAGGCCTGGGCCCAAAGGAGCATTTTTGTTTGTTTGTTTTTGGCAATAGAACCTGAAACCAAGCAAGAAAGCAAGCCAGAAATATATACACTTTGTCAGAAAAGAAAAAAAAGATGCCTTAAGTTAAGTATGAGGTCAAACATGCTGCTCACGGGAGGGAGAAGCTGTTTGGAGCCAGCAGCAAATTGTGCCTAAGCCTAATCGTTTTTTTGTTTTTAAGGAAAATAAAAGGAACCTTAGTTACGAGATTTTTTTATATATATATAACGTAGAAGAAAATTAGAATGCTTTTTTTTTTAGCTTTTTTGCATATGTTTTGTAAGCAACAAATTTTTTTGTATAAAAGTGTCTTGTCTCTCGCTATTTCTGCTGCTGTTTCTAGAAATTAGCATTGCATTTCATTATCAACCAGATTATTAAAAATTGTATTAAAATGACCCCAGGACTTCCCTGGCGGTCCAGTGGTTAAAATTTTATGCTCCCAATTCAGGGACATAGGTTCCATCCCTGGTCTGGTAACTAAGATCCCACGTGCAGTGGAGCATGGCAAAAAAAGACCTCATGTAGACCTGTGGTCTCCAATTCTCTCTGGGAGCTGCTGGTCCCACGGGTGGTTGCTGCCATCTTGTTCCAGTTCTAACGTGGGGGGCCTGTTCTCTAAGATTTGCTCTCTGTGAAATGGTGGGTGGGCCTTACCCTGATGGGGAATCTCAGTGGAGACAGGGATGATCCCAGCTCAGAAGGTCAAGGTTCCTCCCCCGTAAGCAGCTCCGTCCCTCCGTCCCGCTGCTAGCCCCACACTGAGCCCCGAGCCTGTGGACTTCTCCAAGATAGGACTTTGTGAAAACCAGCATTCCTGGGCTCAGGGCCTGTACATCTTCATCTATTTGGCCAGGGGACCTGAGCCCCTGCTTCGAACTCTAGCACAGAAACCCCCGCTCCCCAAGTGGTTGTCCTGATGTGTATGTTGCGGGGGGGGGGGGTATGTACAGGGTGCCTGCCTAGGAAGGCCCTTCGTTTGTGTGTTTGCAACCCTGGAGGGTGGGCTGCCCTCAGGCTCTAAGTGCCAGCTCTCAAGCCTCCCCAGGTACCCTTCTCACCTGTGTTCAAGGGAGCCGATTCAACCTGGACTGCTGGGACCATCCCAGACTTAAACTGAAAGTCCAAGATGGTCACTCTGTGTCACCTAGGCATGGAGTCAGGCCCAGTGGGATCTCACATGCCCTCCCTTCTCTCCTGCACAGAGGCCTTATGGACCCCCCAGGCTGGCTGTGGGCACCCCACACCACCAGCATCCCAGGCATCTACCCTAAGACTCCCACCCTCATTCCCCAAGCACTGGGGCTGCTTGTCCCCCAAGACTGGAATGCCCCTGTGGCTGGGTCTCCCATGAGAAGCTTGAGGAAACCCCAAGACCAGGATGGGTGGGATATCCCAGCTTGGGGGGGGCCACCTCTGGACTCCTGGGGTTCCCCTGGGCTCTCCTACCAAGACCAAGTCACACTCCTAGGTGATCCCGCTGGTCTGTGGGTCTTATCTCTGGGGAAGCTGCCTCAGTTTCCCTCTGCAGCTCCCTGAGGCCCACAGATTTCTGAACTCTATCACATATATAATTTAACTTTTATATGTTATATATATATATATAATGAGATTAACCCAGCCCGGGGAAAAAGCCTTGAGGGAGGGGGAAGAATCACAGTTACAGGAAAATTGTGCTCTGAGTGCCTCAGGATAACTGACTTTTTTAAAACAAAAGGAAAAAAATTTAAGTAAAATAATTTTATACAACTCAACACAGCTGGCTGGATTCTTTTAATAGTGATCCTCTTTAAGAGTCGATTTGGCAACCTGTCCTGTACATAACAGCACTGTAGCAATAAATGACATTTTATGACAATACTTGGCTCTCCCTTGATCTTTCAGCTGTTTTGTGCTTCTGGATGAAAAGAGGGGTGAGGAAGGTGATGCCCAGGTGTCACTGGGCATACACGCCCCAGGGATGGCGCCACTTCCTGTGTGCGCTTGCGTGGCTCCCAGAGCAGCTGAAACAGCTCCACGAGGGCCTAGGGGATGCCGGGGACGGGGCTTCAGGCGTGGCAGTCATGCTCCCTCCTGGCCCTCGAAGGAGGGTCCTTCCTGCCTCTTGCCAGCTTCCAGGGGCCCAGGGTGTGCCTTGGTTTGCAGCCTCATCACCCTGATCGCCACCTCTATTTTCAGGTGGCCTCTCCCTGTGGGTCTGTGTCCAGGTACCCCTCTTACCTGCCATTACATTAATTGTATGTAATGTGAATTTAACATGAGAAAAGAGTTCGGTTTCCTGAGGGCCAAACGGGGATCCTACATGGAACCCAGGGGTAGCTAGGGGTGGGGGTGGGAGGGCAACCATTCTTGCTTATTCACCATCTCTCTGGTCACAGAATCCTGGTATTCTATTTTGGGACTCCTCCTCCAATTTTAGCCCACATTCTCAAATGAGAAGGGCCGGCTCTTCTGTTTCCACAACATGCTAGTAAGGACCAGCTTTGGGGCATTTTCTGAGATTATTGGGAAAGAGGTGCTATCTTCCTACAAGGGCTGCTGGAATGTCAACCCGCAGCTTCTATGTCAACCAGGAGTTTCTGAGTGCCTCTGCTCAGAGTTCACCAGAGAGTACAGGCAACACAGAGGAAAGCAGGAGTTGAGAGATGGAGACAGCATGTAATGATATTGCTAGACTCCTGGATGCAGCTGAGCCTGAAGCTACCCAACATGCCTTATTTATTTCCTCTTAATCTGATATTTATCACTTGAAATAAAAAAGCATTCTGCCCCCTGAGCTGAAGTGCATTAAGCACAAGGAGCAACGTGGCAGAGCTTCAGAAATTGCTGGATCCAGGACCTGCAGCCCGAAGGCCTCTATGCCCATGTCTGCTCACCTTTGCTAATCTCTGTCTCAGATTCTAGTCTTCAGGGTGGCCCCTCAATCCCACTTTTTAGGTTTTCCATCAAGGACAGAGCCTATTTCAGGTCCTCTCTGATCCCAACGTAAGAAATCCCAGGGCATCTGAAAAGGCAGAGAAACTATGTTCAACTCAGCAGCAACGAGCATCCGTCGTGCCCAGACCGTGGTCTCTAACCAACCCTTTGGTCAGCGGCCAGGGGCAGGTTTGAGGCTATAGTCTCAGGAGGTGCCCAGGGCGGATCCCAGGAGGATGGGTTGGGCTGGCCAGACAAACTCCACGGTGTCCAGTATGCATCTCCAAGCCTACATTCGCTGCTGGAGCCCCAGAATGACGAGGATTCACCTGTCCTGGGTCCACCAGCTAAAAGGTGCTATTCTGAATGCACACAGCGCGAGGAGCCAGGCCCCCCTCTGCTGCTGGAATGAGGAATATCTCCCAAACGAAACGTGCAAACAATTTTGGGCCCGCCTCCGAGCAACACACAACTTAGTGCCAGCAAACCGAGGCTAGAGGAAGCACTATCATCTGGCCAAGGTGTCACACGCAGCGAGTCCAGTGACAACGCCCAATTCCTCCAAAAGAGAGTTCAAATCGCCACCCTTCCCCTCTGTGCGACTCTGGACGAGTCGCTTCCCCGTCAGGTCTCAGTTTCTTTAACTAAAAGTAAAGTTCTAGCACCTAACTGGGACACAAACACAAAACGCCGCGAATTGCGGGGTGCGCACCTTCCGGACGCTCTGACAGCCAGAGGCTGAGCCAGCTTTGCGCATCACGTGATCACAAGGCCCGGCCTCCAGGGCCCGCCCATTCCAGTCTGAGTTCTTCAGACCGTTCCCGGAAGTTAGTGTAAATAGCTTGTGAATCTGCGTGCGCAGCGGCGGCGGTCTCAAGGTGTCCCACTGCCAGCCCTCCCTGGAGCGGGCGGAGCAGGGCGGGGCCTCCCTGCGGGCCTGCGCGCTGCGGCTAGCACGCCTGCGCAGTGCGCCCGAATCGGCAGGGCCAGGGTCACCCTGAGCAGGGAAGGCGCCGCGATGCTGACCAGGTTCCTGGGCCCGCGCTACCGCCAGCTGGCCAGAAACTGGTGAGGACGTAGCCCGAGCCCCCGAGCCCCTTGTCCTTCCGGGTCCCAGATTGGGAAATGAGGCACGGACCGGCTGCGTGGTCTCCCCGGGCACACTCGTGTGGCGGGCCCCCGACCCGCTCTACCTAGGGGCCGCGATGGTGCCCACCCTGTCCGCGCCCAGCGCCCCCGCTCAGCTCCTAGAGCCTGGAAACCGACCCTGTGCGCTCCTGGCTTTTCTTTTCTGCCTGACGTTGCTGTGAAGCCGACACTTGTATCTGTCCCGGGTCCCCGTGGGGGACGGGTGGAATGGGTGTGGCCCCACGTGGCAGCGGGATTGGGGAACCCACAACGTGGGGCGCTGAGAAACAGGGACCTGTACTCGGCAGTCGTGTCCTCTAGCCCTGGCAGGGAGAGTGAAACGTGGGGACTGTCCCTAGACGGCGGCGCTGCTAGGGACCTTCGGGTGGACAGTGACAGTGGCGCTTTATAATTGGGGCAACTCAGGCCGAAAAGCGGTCCCTGGCGTCGGGTGGGACCACCAGAGACCCCTACCGCCCCTCCCCCGGGGCAGCTCGAGCCCTCGATTACCGTCTATCTATCTATCTACCGTCTATCTATCTTTCCCTGTCTGCCTTATCAGAGCAGCGACACCCTCATCAGCACCCAATGAGCACCAGTGTGTGCTCTCACCTAGCACTGCGTTGGGTGCCAGAGACAGCGGTAAACGGAACCTTGCAGGCTGACACTGTAGTCCCTGGACAAGGAAAAACTAAAACGGTATGATCCATGACAGGAGATTGATGTAAAAACTAAAGAGGAATGGGTGCAGCCTTGCACTCTACACTGGCTTCCGGAGGCCGGGAAGCAGGACTCACCGCAAGGAGGCACTGTGCGGTTGTGTCAGATTCGGAGCATACATGCTCACCAGATGGGTCAGACCCTGCATTTAGCCCCTCTCAGAGCCCTGGTGTCTTCCTGTGAGAAAGTGGAGGAGAGGTGTTGAGGGTCTAAGGAAGGCCCACGAGGGACTCTCAGCAGCATCACCTTGGGTGCCGTTTGGAGGTCAGGTTCGTTGCCACCTCCCTCTGTGAGCATCCACAGGCCCCAAGGCCAGTGGCCAGGACGGTGGGGTCAAGGGCAGGTGGCTCTGATTCTGTTGTTCGGTTGCTAAGTCGTGAACTCTTTGCTACCCCATGGACTGCAGCACACCCAGGCTCCTCTGTTCTCCACTGTCTTCTGGCGTTTGATCAAACTCATGTCCATTGAGGTGGTGATGAAACCATCTCATCCTTGGCTGCCCCCTTCTCCTTTTGCCTTCAACCTTTCCCAGCATCAGGGTCTCTTCCAATGAGTCAACTCTTCACATCAGATGGCCAAAGTCAGTCCTTCCAATGAATGTTCAGGGTTGATTTCCTTTAGAATTGACTGGTTTGATCTCCTTGCATTCCAAAGGACTCTCAAGAGTCTTCTCTAGCACCACAGTTCAAAAGCATCAATTCTTTAGCACTCAGCCTTCTTTATGGTCCAACACTCACATCCATACATGACTACTGGAAAAACCATAGGTTTGATTATATGGACCTTTGTCGGCAAAGTGAGGGCTCTGCTTTTTAATATGCTGTCCAGGTTTGTCAAAGCTTTCCTTCTAAGGATCAAGTGCCTTAATTTCATCCCTGCAGTCACTATCCGCAGTGATTTACCCCTCTCCATATTTTATTCATTAGGGGTGTGACTGGGTCCAGCTGACACTCAAAGGGAGGTATACAGTCCAGGAGGTGGGATTGTTGGGGATGTCCTTGACCATGCCCATTGCTGGATGTAAATGTGGGGTGTGGTAGTCTTGGAGCCCCTGCTTTGGCTCTGCACCCAGCGGGCTGTGTGTCTCAGGGACATGGCTTGCCCTCTCTGTGCCATGGTCTCATCAGTAGGATGGGTCCCTGACAACTCTTACCTCTGTCCATCGGCTGTCTCGGGGATGGAGCTGCTGTAAACTGCATTCGTTAATGTGTCTACCTGCAAGCTTTTTCTGTCCTTATGGTTACAAGCTTGGGCTTGGGCTTTTCTTTTCTTAGCAGAATTCCTCAAATAAAACCTTAAGCAGATCTTGATATGAAAGCAGACGGGAATGGCCTTGCCTTGGGGTCATCAGCAAGATGTGTCCCACCACACGTGGGGCAGGGCCAGGTGCAAGGCGGACACCTGATGAACAGCTGCGTTGGAGGGGTGCTGAGGCCTGACCCCTGCTGTCTTTGCAGGGTCCCCACGGCGAGCCTGTGGGGTGCCGTGGGTGCTGTGGGGCTGGTATGGGCCACTGACTGGCGGCTGATTCTGGACTGGGTGCCCTACATCAACGGCAAGTTCAAGAAGGATGACTAAACTCACAACCTCAGGCCCCTCTGGTGAGTTTCAGCAGCAGTCAATGGGGGTAGCCTGGGATACCTGAGCAGCAGGGAAGCAGAACTGCCTGCAGGTCCATGGCTGGGGCAGCAGGTGTAGGGGGCTCACCTGAACAATCCTGAGGGCAGGGCCCTGCGCCAGCCCCCTGCCTGGTAGTACAGAGCTATAGGATGGCAACCTGAGTCTATGGGTGGGTGTGGTCCCTTGGGGCTCTATCCTGGAGTCTCAGCCTGCCTAGGTCTGGTCGGGGTGGAGGGATGCCCATCTCACAGATGGGAAAGCACATGGCAGTGGCGTCTGCTCACCCTGCTCTGTCCCCCCTCCAGATGTCTGCTGTGCTGCCTCCTGCCATCTGCATCTGGAACTGCCCAGGCTCTCTGGATGGACTCTAGAAAGTCCCTGGCACGAGTTTATTTCCTCTTTTGGTGGAAATAGCTTCTGTGTGTGGACACACACGGCATTAAACCTCGCTCTGAAACCTGCCCGCCTGCACGTGCTCATGCTGGGGTGCAGTGACCTGGGGACCCCTTCAGTGCCAGAACTGCACAGGTCTGGGGTTCCCAGGGGCTGGCAGACATGGTTTGATCATTTCAGATGTGTGGTGGGTGATACTTGCATGGTGTTTTTATCTCTTGCTGCCTAAACATTACTTCTGACTTGGTGGCTTAGGACAAACATTACCTCACAGTTGAGAGTTTGAGAGTGATCTGTCTGAGGGGTGCTGGCTGAGGGGCCCTCACGAAGTTGCAACAGAGTCATCAGCTTCATGGTGGGGGTGGGGGTGGGCAGGTGTTGGGGCTTCCGTGAGGCCCCCTCACATGGCTGCTCCCCATGTGGGCCTCTCAGGTGTGACTTGAGCCTCCTTACTACATGGTGGGCAAGGTTGGGGGAGTTGCCTTTTACAAGCCACTCAAAAGTCTCAGGCCATCCCCTCCACATCTCGTTCAGGGGAGACTCTGTGTCTTGAAGGGAGGGATCTGAGAACCTATCTGCATAGGCACAGATACAAACACGAGCAGGTGCAGGAGGATGGACTGTGTAACACCTGCCAAGTCCCGGAGGAGGCTAGAAACATCCTCTCTGTGAAAACAGCCATCTCATGACTCTGCCTGCGCTGCCACCACAGAACAGAGGCCCAGCCGCCGAGGCTGCAGTGAACCTCTCCTGGTTCTGGAGGCTGCAGCCTGAGCTCACTTCTGGAGGCTTGGTTCAGCCGCCTCCTCACCACGTCCTCACGTGGCCTTTCCTTGATCTGAGAGCAGGGGAGCTCTCTGGGGACTCTTCGGACACGCTTCTTCTAGGGGATCAGTTCCCTTTTGACCTCATTTAACCTTGACGGCGTTCTTGGGGGCCCGTCTGCAGATGCAGCCACACTGGGGGGCTGGGGTGTCAATATACACACACATTTCAGGGAGACATACTGACACATACTTTGAGTCCACTGCAGCTTCACACATTTTAACACAAGGAGTGGCGTGTGCTACGTACTTTTGTGCACCAGCCTTTTTCACCTACTGTTTATTTCCTGGAGGCCAGGGTGCTTCAGAAGGAACCCAGCTTCATCATTAAAAAGTCTACAGATAATAACTGCTGGAGAGGTGTGGAGAAAACGCAACCCTCCCACACTGACTGGTTCAGCCATGGTGGAGAATCGTTACGGAGGCTCCTTAAGAAACCGAAAGTGGAACCACCATGGGATCCTGCAGTCCCACTCCTGGGCATATATGTGGAAAAGATGAAAACACTCATTTGAGAAGATACATGGATCCCAATATTCATAGCAGTACTATTCACAATAGCCAAGACATGGAAGCAACCTACATGTCCATCAACAGATGAATGGGTAATGTGGTATATATATACAATGGAATATTATTCAGCCATAAAAAGGATGAAGTATTGCAGCAACGTGGATGGGCTTAGAGATTTTCATACTAAGTAAAATAAACGACCGAAAAATACAAGTCTATAATATTGCTTATATGTGGAATCTTTAAAAAATGATACAAAAAACTTACTAAGAAATAGGCTCACAGACATAGAAAACAAACTTTATGGTTACCAAAAGAGAAAGGGTGGGAGGGAGGATAAATTAAGAGTTTGGGATTAACATGCACACACTGCTGCTGCAGCTACTAAGTCGCTTCAGTTGTGTCTGACTCTGTGCGACCCCATAGACAGCAGCCCACCAGGCTCCCCCATCCCTGGGATTCTCCAGGCAAGAACACTGGAGTGGGTTGCCATTTCCTTCTCCAACGCATGAAAGTGAAGCTGCTCAGTTGTGTCCGACTCCTAGTGACCCCGTGGAGTGCAGCCTACCAGGCTCCTCTGTCCATGGGATTTTCCAGGCAAGAGTACTGGAGTGGGGTGCCATTGCCTTCTCCAATACACACACTACTATATATGAAATGAACAAGGACCTACTGTATAGCACAGGGAACTACATTCAACACTTTATAATAAACCATAATGAAAAAATATATACGTGCATGTGTATAACTGAATCACTTTGCTATACACCTGAAACTACCACAACATTATAAATCAACTATCCTTCAATTAAAACCCACACCGCATCCTCAGTTTTTAAGCAGCTGCCTGGTACCAACATTTATTAACGAGTCTACTGTATGCACCTTCAGTTGCTTTTGTGGTGTCCCACTCTTTGTGATCCCAGGGGCTGTAGCCCACCAGGCTCCTTGTCCATGAGGATTTCCCAGGCAAGAATGCTGGAGTGGGTTGCCATACACTCCTCCACGAGATCTTCCCAACCCAGGGATCAAACCTGCATTTCTTATGTCCTGCATTGGCAGGTGGGTTCTTTACCACTAGCGCCCCCTAGGAAGCTCAACCAGTCTACTGAAGTGAAAAGTGAAAGTCACTCAGTGTGTCCCACTCTTTGAGACCCCATGGATATAGTCCATGGAATTCTCTATGCCAGAATACTGGAGTGGGTAGCCTTTCCCTTCTCCAGGGGATCTTCCCAACCCTGGGATCGAACCCAGGTCTCCCACGTTGCAGGCAGATTCTTTACCAGCTGAGCCACAAGAGAAGCCCAAGAACACAGGAGTGAGTAGCCTATCCCTCCTCCAGAGGATCTTCCTGATCCAGGAATCAAACCGGGATCTCCTGCATTGCAGGCGGATTCTTTACCAACTGAGGTGTGAGGGAAGAGTGAGACATTCTGTTCCTGTCATTTGCCATTATAACTATCTGTGGAGTGATGTGATTTCAGACATCACCTAAATCTCTGTATTTAATAGATGTCACTTGAGTACCAATAAGTGATGGATTGTGAGACAAGTTACACTTATTTTATTTTTTTAACAATATCTAACTCGCAGGTGTGGACAGTCCCATAGGCCCCATCAAAGCCTGAGACAAAAGGAAATGTGAACCCGCCATACATGAGTTTTTCTGTATTTTCATGACGGTTAATAGTTTTAATGAAAATATCAGAGTTTGCTCCTGCAAAAGCCAAAAAAGTAAAATTCTAATAAATGCAGGTTTGGATTAAGTACAATATTTAGGCTAACTTTTTCAACCACTTTAATATTCTGGGAGAGAAAAATAAACCATCAAAAACTATATAAAAACACATATAAAGGGCATATCTTCCTCATTTTGTCTCAGACTTTAAAACAGCACTGTTCAATCTATTTAAAATTTTGACATTTTGTATATAAACATTTCCTACAATTCAATAACAATCCAATTGAAAAATAGGCAGAAGTCCTAAATAGATATTTCTCCAAAGATGGCCAATAAGCACATGAAAAGATGTTCAACATCACTATTAGAGAAATGAACATCACAACCACAGTGAGGTACCACTTCACACCAGTCAGAATGGCCATCATTAGAAAAATCTACAGCTAATAAATGCTGGAGAGGATGTGGAAACAGGAACCCTCCTACACTGTTGGTGGGACTGTAAATTGGTGCAGCCACTATGGAAAACAGCATGAGATTCCTTATAAAACCAAAAATAGGGACTTCCCTGGTGGTCCAGTGGTTAGGACTCTGTGTTTTCACTACCAAGGGCCCAGATCTGATCCCTGGTAGGGGATCTAAAATCCCACAAGCCCATGGTGTGGCCAAAAAAAAAAAAAAAAAGAGTTGTCATATGATCTAGTAATCCCACTCCTGGGCATATAGGAAAAACTATAATTCGAAAAGATACATCCATCCTATGTTCATAGCAGCACTATTTACAACAGCCAAGACATGGAAGCCACCTAGGTGTCCATCAACAGAGGAATCGATGAAGATGTGATACACACACACACAATGGAACATTAGCCATCAAAAAGAATGAAATAATACCACTTGCAGCTACATGGATGCAACCAGAGATGAGCATAATAAGCAAAGTAAGTCAGAAAGACAAATACCATATGATGTCACTTAATATGTGGAATCTAAAATATGACACAAATGAACATATCTTTGAAACAGACTCCCAGAGATAGAGAACAGAATTGTGGTTGCCAAGGAGGAGAGGGAGTGGGGAGGGAAGGACTGGGAGTTTTTGGGACAAGCAGATGCAAACTATTATATATAGGATGGATAAACAAGATCCTACTGTATAGCAAAGAGAACTCTATTCATCCCATGATAAACCATCATGCAAAAGAATATGAAAAAAAATATATCTACATATAACTGAGTGTGCAGTATAACTACATGTAACTGTGCTGTGCAGCATAAACACTATAAACTATACTTCAGTAAAAAATTTTGACATTTTGCTCATCATGGATTTTTTCATTTTGAAATGTTAAAATAGTACATTAAGTGCCATAAATCTTGACGTTTTTGGTGCTCACTAAATTTTCTCCCTGAGGTGAGTGCCACGCATACCTTGTATCAGCTTGGAGGAACCCTTGGCTGGGGATGTCTGTAGTCGTCATGACTGGGGGGGGTCCTCCTGGCATGAGTTAGGATGGGAGGGGGCAGGGATGCTGCTCCATACCCCACAGGGCCTGGGACAGCCCCTCCATGGTAGCAGATGCAGGGGAGCGAGACCCTGCCTCTGAAAGTCTTTCCAAGGTCCTCATATGGTTTAAGCCTCCCGGTTTGATTTCTACCTTTCACCTTGTGGAGATGGGCAGGAGAGGGTGTCTGCTCAGGGACTGGGCCAGTAGGCCAAGGCAAACAGAGTTTATTTCAAAGAGCCAGTGGCCACCCAACAGGAGAGTTGGCCAGCCCCTGTCCCTCTCTTGCAGTGTTCCTGGCCTTTCCCCTTGGCATCTGCCACTGGCACCCCGGGTCAGCCACCCTCCTTGTCCTTGAGGGACTGCCCCAGAGGCCTGGCTTGGGCCAAGTAGCACCCACAGGCCCATTATCTATGCTCTGGGGTCAGCTTCCCTGAGAGGCAAGAGACTGGCGGGGCTGGTTCTTGATGTCAGATGCTGTGATCTGACACTACACACCTGTCGTGTGCAACTGTCAAAACCCACAGACTAACCCTGGAAGGTGTGGAAAGATCAGAGCCTTTGTTCACTCCCGGGGGGAAACAGAAAGGGCGCAGCCACAGTGGACAAGAGCCTGGCTGCTTCTCCAAAAATTAAACAAAGGGCCAGTAGGCATATGAAAAATTGCTCAGTGTGATCAATCATCAGAGAAACACCAATCAAAACCACAATGAGGTATCACCTCACAACTGTCACAATGGCTATCATCAAAAAGTCTACCAATAATAACACATGCTGGTGATGATGTGGAGAAAAGGGAACTCTACTGCCTTGTTGGTAGGGATGTAAATTGGTGCAGCCACTGTGGAGAACAGCAGGGAGGTTCCTCTGAAAACTAAAAATAGTACTACCATAAGATCCAGCAATCCCACTCCCGGGTATATATCAAAAAACAAAACAAAAATAAAAATAGTAATTCAAAAATATACAAGCACCCCAGTGTTCAGAGCAGCACTATTTACTGCTCTGGCTATTTACAATAGCCAAGGCATGGAAGCAACCTAAATGTCCATTGACAGATGAATGGATAATGAAGATGTGGTATATATGGATGTCTCTGTGTGTATGTGTGTGTGTATCAATACAATGGAATATTACTCAGCCATAAAAAATAACAAAATTCAGATGAAGAAAGTAACTGTATGCTAATTCATATTGGCGGAATCTAAAAATACAGCAAACTAGTGAATATAACTAAAAAGAAGCAGACTCACATATATAGAGAGAGAACAAACTAGTGGTTGCCAGTGGGGGCAGGAGCAATATACAGGCGGGGGAGTGGGAGGTACAAACTGGACAAGCTCAAAGATGTACTGCACAAGGGGAATACAGCCAATATTTGGTAATAACTGCAAAAGCAGAGTAACCTTTGAAAATCGTATACAAATAAAAAGTTTAAAACAATGTTTTGCCCTTCTCAAAAAATCAAAACAAAAAATTAAGAACACAGGATCACCAGATGACCTAGTAATTCCAGCTGATGTGCACCCAAGAGCAGTAAAAGCAGGGCTGGAGGCTCCTGCGGCAAGAAGGATGACAACTTTTTCCTTTAAGCGTCTTCACCCGTGCTTTCATTGATTACAATGCACGTGTCTATCTTCGCAACTACGATTTTAAAAAGAAAAATAAAGTCACACACGCTGGGAGAAAATACAACAGTGACCAGCACTGCCCTCCCTGCAAGGCCAGGGTCCTCGAGGCCTGGATTTGGGCCTGAACTGCACACGAGCATCCAGTGCTGGAAACCAGCTTTGTAACCGGATGACCGCTCACCCATCAGGGTGCCTGCCCGGCCACCTTGTCCTTTGTTTGTGGGAGAACAGCCCAGTTACCCGCCTTGGGGAACCCAAAAGAGAAAGGGACGTAACGAATAAGTTGCAATTACCGGGGACTTTAAACAAGTGGCACCTGTCTGCCTCGATCTTTGGGGTTCCGCCCAGGCACCGCCTCCAAGCAGAGCAGAGACCGGGAGACCCAGGGCTGCACTTGCAGGGAGTTAGGGCCTTGCGGACCCAGCTGGTTGCCCTCGGGGGAACCCAGACTCTTCCCACCCGCATCCTCCCATCCCCCACGGGCCGGAAGCCCGGAAAAGCCTGACGGGAGGCCCAGCTCACTCCTGGCACTGACCACAGCTTCGCCCACTCACTCATAAGTCTTTTCTGAAATACCTGCCCTGGACCGCCCAGGCTCAGCCCTGGGGGAGCAGCGGAGCCAGGGGAGCTCCCAGGGGAGTGTGAGGGGACATAAGAGGGAAAGGAGATTTCCGAGGAAGGTCCTAGAGCCCACGAAAACAGAATGCGGTGGACCAAGGAGGAGGCGGAAGGGGCTGGCGCCTGGGTTCTGAGGTGTCATTAAAGCGTCGGGTGGGCCTTGGGGTGTGGAGGTGGGTGGTCACCTACAATGCGCCTAGACGTGGATGCCAATGACGAGACTAGGGGAGCAGCAGGATAGCAATCCGGCACTGGACTGGCATCCCGAAATACCAGAGGGACCGCGGAGGAGGTTCGGGGAAAAGACCACTCAAGGCGGGCAGCTGAGACCGGGCGCTAAGAGGAACGCGTGGACCGCCCAAAGCGCACGCGCATAGCGGACAAGCCGCGCGCCGCCGTAGGCCCCGCCTCCAGGACGCACGCTGATTGGCGCCGCCGTTAAGGGGCGGGGCCGGAGGCGGTGGTCCGGGCGGGGCCTGCGCGGCGCCTGCGCAGCACGGGGCCCCGCGCGCGGGCGGGTGGGCGGAGCGGGCCCCCCGAGCGGGGGCTGGCGAGCGCGGGGAGGGGGCCGAGAGGGCGGCAAAGCCGGCGCACGCCCGGCTGGGGGCGGAGGGTGGGGGCCTGCGGGCCGGAACAGCCGCGGCAAGTGGCGGCGGCAGCGGCGGAGGCAGCTAAGGCGGCGGCGGCGAGCGGGGGTCCGGGCGGCAGCGGCGGCGGCGGCGGCGGGCCGAGGACCCGGGCGCGATGGAGCGGAAGAGGTGGGAGTGCCCGGCGCTCCCGCAGGGCTGGGAAAGGGAAGAAGTGCCCAGAAGGTCGGGGCTGTCGGCCGGCCACAGGGATGTCTTTTACTATAGGTGAATGAACGTGCCGGCCGGGCAGGGCCCCAACGGGCGCCTCCCAGCGGCCTCTGCGGCGGCCTGGGGGCCCGGACCGGGGCCGCGGCCTGGGCCCCGCGCGTGCGTTGTGCGTGCATGCGTGCGTGCGTGCCGGCGCGCGGCGGGCGCTTTGCCCATTGCGCGTGCGTGCCCGGCTGGGCCGAGCCCGGTGCGCGTGCGTGTCCGGCGAGGTCCTGTCTCAGTGCGCTTGCGCTTCCCACGCGGCCGCATGGCCCTGGAACCGGTCCCGGGCGCGCGGAGGCCTTTGTTCGGCGGCCGCAGCGAAGCGGCCGGCTGGGCAAGGGGCACCCCGATTCGAGCCAGATGCCGCTGGGAGGCAGGGGTGGGGGCTGGGCTGTCCCTTTGATCCGCGTGGGGCTCTCCCGAGCCGGGCGCAGCCTGGGCGGATGGGGAGCCAGGGTTTCCGGAAGCAGTATTGGTTCTGGGGGACCAGGGAAGGCTGCCTAGGGATGTAGATTCCTGGCCCCTTACCAGGGCTGCTGGGCTCCAGAGTTGCATGTCTTTTAAGATCCACTCTTCTGTCCTTCGGCACCGTGGGTAGTGGCCCTTGCAGTCGCCAGACCAGGGACACGGCCTTTGTGAACCCTCCCCCATACCCAAACTGGACGGAGACCTGCCCTTGGCCTGGGTGAGGTAGCACGGACCCACACCTCTGTGACACAATTAGTAAGAGGCTGGAACCCCAGCCTCAGACCGTCAGCCACCTGCGGTTTGCTTTTCTGTTCCTTTTTTTTCTGATTGGTGAAGATGCTTTGTTTCTGAGCCGGCTTTGATGGCTCCCTCCCCTTTGCTTCAGGACCCTGGTGAAAGGAAGGCAGGCAGGCAGGACACCTGCCACGTGTTGAATGCCTGCCAGGTGGTGAGGAGTGTGCAGCAGGTTCAGGGCCTTTGCTAGCCGCCTTTTGGGAGGAGTGAGGGAAGTGAGCAGGAAAGGGATGGCAGTTCGCCCGGGACTAGCTCAGGTTCTCACGTCGGAAAAGCGGAAAAGCGCTGGTAGCCCTCCAGTGTACACTGTGATTGGCTGTCGTCTGGAAAGGTCAAGCAGGAGATAGTGGGGTTACAATCAGCATCTCTTAGGGACCTGTATGTATATTCCCCTTCACTGTATCTGACTGCATGGCTGGCTCTTTAGAAAACTTGAATCCTGGTTCTGTCCTCCCACGTGCCTGAAGTGGCCTCTGGCTAGGAACCACGTGCCCTCATTTAATTCCAAGCACACTTGGGTACTTACTTCTTCCTTTTAGATCCAAAGACTGAGGCAGGTCTCTGTGCCTTTAATCCATTGTTAATTTAGTAGACGCCTTTGTAGCAACTGCTGACTATTCAGCTGGGAACAAGCCCTAGGTCTCCTCTCCTGGGTGACAGCTGGTGCCCCAGTCATCAAGTGCCCCATTGCTTTCATAGTTACAGGTGATGACATATGCAGGGGACTCTGAGGGGTGAATGACAGGGTGCCTAGCTGAGCTGGGGGTAGGTCAGTGAGGGCTTGTCTGAATAGGTGGTCCAGAGCTGAGCCGGGCCTTGGAGCCAGGAGGAGTGTCCAGGCAGTGGGAGGAGCCTGCGAGGAGGCTCAGGAGCTGAACGGTGGCCAGGGTGGCTGAAAGGCCCCGTACTGCCATCATCTTAGGTCTCGTCCCCACCTGCTCCCTACCTGGGAGCCTCTCTGGGCCTCAGACAGTGGCACCCCACTCCAAGGCCCTGGTCCTGAGCACTGGGATCTGGTGGTAGGGAAAGCCTCCAGAATGGGACTGGACAGATCCCATGAGAGGTGACAGAATGGGGGTGTGGGGTCCAGTGGCTCTCCCAGGCCTCTGGTCTAGGTAATCTGCATGGTCCCAGGAAGTGGGAGATCTGGGGGCTGTGATAAGAAACCCACAGTGTTCTCTGGGATATGGATCCTTGGCCTTCTCAGCCCCCGATGTGGAGCCAGGTGCCCAGGCAGGAGCACGTGGATTTCCCTGGTACTCTTCTCGCAGAGGGAAGGCAGCTCTCAGGACTGTTGAGTCGGACATAGCTGCCCTTGGATCCTAGCCCGGCCCCTGGGCACATGGAACCTTGGTGTCTTGGTCCACAGAGTATTGGGGAGACAGTGTTCTTTGTAGGAGAGGTGGTGTCACCTCACATACTTGGGGAGGGATTATACACACACACCCGCCTCCAGCTTGGCAACCAGGCCCTGAGGACTGGGAGATGAGGATGAAGCAGCTGACTACAGCTGTGGCTGTCATTTACAGTCCAGGCAGGAAGTTGAGGACTTGGCAGTTAGCGTCACACTTTAGGGTGAGTGGAACAGAGAGGACTTTGCGGAGCTCGTTTTAAAATTTGGAATACCCTTAGGAAAACAGGTGGTGCTCAGCAGATCGGCCGCCTTCCCTGAACAGCAGGCTCAGCTTGGCTGGAACCAGCTGTGTCTTGCTCTTAAGACCTCACAAGGCATCTTGGGTCACAAGCTCCCTTATAGGTCTGGGGTTGCTGCCCACTCCTCACCCCTCCCACAGCCCTTTGTCCACGCTGGGCACTGGCTCCCACCCCCACAACACCCCAGTGCTTCAGGGGACCCTCCATCTGGCTTCTGGCTGTCGATCTGCTCCCCGGGGTGGGCCTTGTTCTGTAGAAAGGCCACTCTTGTTGTATGTCAGGTTTTACCAAATCTAGATTTTTTTGTTTTGTTGGATAAAATACCTCGGACATCTTTATGTACCAATACAAGTCTGCAAAAACTGTTTTTAAAAAGGATATATAGTTCATGTTTTGCATGATTCAGTTTTTTAAAGTGTCCAGCTCAGCAGTTTTTAGAACATTCACACACATGGTGCAGCCATCACCACTGTAGTTCTGGAACGTTCTTGTCACCTAGAAGAGACCCACATCCATTAGCTCTCCAGCTGCTGGCAGCCCCCACCTACTTGGCCTCACTTTCACTATTGTGACAGCTTTACTGAGGTAGGAGACATCTGTACTGTCACCTGTGTAAAGCATACAGATCACACATAGTGCAGCTGTCACCATGGTCATGGTAGACCCTTCTGTTCTTCCAGAAACAGCCCTAGACCTCAACTACCTCTGCCCCATACCCCTGCTCCCAAGCCCTAGATCTGCAGCCTGGATTTCTGTTTCCCTGGCCTTGTGTGAGCAGGACAGCAGTGGGTGGGGGCGAGGGCTTGTCTAGGTCCTGCCTCGGCCCATGAAGCTGGAGTCAGGATATGAACTCTGTTCATGTCAGCCAGCACAGGGAGTAAGGGAAAAGCAGATCTTCTAGAAGAGTCCCCAGCGGCCTTGGAACCCTGGGGTGGGAGGCGTGGAGGGCAGAGCTGGCATTGCCCAGCTGATATTCAGCATGGGTTCCATATTGTCGCTGGTCTGCAGTACTCAGGGACACCTGGAGGGGGCAGGTGTGGGCTGGCATGAGCTCAGACTAAAGGCCTTCAGGAGAGGTCTACAAAATGTAGCCCTCATCAGCCTCAGATGGAGAGTGGCAGGGACAGAGAGCAACAAGGATGATTTGGATGGGTGCCAGGCCTGCTGGAGCCTTCACGTGTACAACTCACTAGTTCTTGGGATTTTCGTGGCTGAGTGAGGTCCCCTGGTCGGGGGACACCCAGGCCATTTCCCTCGGCCAGTGTAAGTCAGCTTCCGTGAGTGACGAGGCATCATTGTTTTTGCCACGTGTGTCGTGATTCCTTTTGGATACTTAGAGGTGGACTTGCTCTGTAACCATTAGAGGAACTGCTGGACTGTCTCTCAAAGTGGCTGCACCCGTCCTTGTCCCCAGTGACCAGTCCTTACTGCTGGTGCAGGGTCCCATGCTGGTCACCTGCGGTGTGAGCTCTGAGAGGCGAGGCAAGGCCTGGCCCGGTCCACGGGCTGCACAGGTTGCAGAGCCTCACAGCCAGGGCTCAGGCTTCCCAACAACACTGTCTGCTTCCGGAATGTTCCAGAAATGTCAGCCAGGCTCCCAGGGCTGGCCCCATCCTGCCATAGGCAGGGGCATCTGTCCCTGCTCTTGGCCTTGGCATCTGCTGTGCTGGGGGAATGGGTGCCTGGCCTCCGCTGACCCTCTGTGTCCGCAGCCCAAGCGGGAAGAAGTTCCGAAGCAAGCCTCAGCTGGCACGCTACCTGGGCGGCTCCATGGACTTGAGCACCTTTGACTTCCGCACGGGCAAGATGCTAATGAGCAAGGTGAACAAGGGCCGGCAGCGGGTGCGCTACGACTCCCCGAGCCAGGTCAAGGTGAGCCCATGGGAGCTGCTGCTGGGGGCAGCGGGGGGAGCTCACCCCCCACCACCACCACCACCCCCTGTCCTGGAATTAGATGCGTGGCTGCTCCTTGGGGGAGACTCAGCAGCTATGGAAAAGCAGAAGGAAGATCGGGACCTGCCCATCACCTACCCAGGAGAGGCCCAGCTGCAGTCTGTGCTTGGGCACCTAGCACCTGGAGTGTCTACAAGTCTCCAATAAACAAGTGTTCAGGGACTTTGTCCCCTGCCCTGATTGCAGGACAGAAGTGGCTAAGGGCGCCGGCCCATGCTCTGCAGAGAACGGGGCCATGAGGCAGGAGGGGGCAGGTGTGTGTCCACAGCCCCCAGCCAAGCTCACCAGGCCTGGGCATAGCATTGCCTCTGGTCCAGAGGTGCTGGAGGGTGTGCTGGGGACCCTGAAGCCCTGGAGCACAGCTTTCTCACTGACAGGAAGGCACTCTGAGGACCTGCCCCATCCCATGTCCACAGGGCAAGCCTGACCTGAACACAGCCCTCCCAGTCAGGCAAACAGCATCCATCTTCAAGCAGCCAGTGACCAAGATCACCAACCACCCCAGCAACAAGGTGAAGAGCGACCCCCAGAAGGCTGTGGAACAGCCCCGGCAGGTAAGCCTGCACACACACCTTGATGCTTGCGGCAGCAGGCCTGCCTCTGGGTCAGGTGGGCTCTGGAGCTTGGTTCACTCTTCAGAGCCCAGTTGGTGGGCCCAGGGCCCCCAGCACTGTTGATCAGGAACTGTCATCCTGGAGTGCACTCCCACAGGAAGCAGTCTCCCCCCTCACACACACACACAAGGGGCCTCCTGGGCACCACTGTCACGAACAGGTCAGTGATGTTTCACATATGCAGTGTTACTGTTTTCCAAAAACCAAGACTTAGCACGTTTTCGCATGTGTTACAAACACCCAATAGATAGCGAGATGTGGGGGTACTGGCCCGGGTCAGGAGGCCATGGCTGGCAACAGGGGTGACACTTGGGAGACCTGCAGGGCAGGGGTCTCACTATGGGCAGTGCCCTTGGTGCCATGTGGGCTGCAGCCTTCCAGGTAACAGGTCAGAAGCCTCTGTGTTCCCACCCTCCCATTTAGGTCTTCACCCCTTAGACACCCTTCCCGGGTCTCAAGGTAAAACCTGAGGGTGCGAGCTCACTGTATGCCCAGGGCCTCAGGCCCGGGCTCAGACCAGGTGGAGATGGCCTCCTGACCCCCAACCCTGGGGTGAAGGGACCACAGACCATCCAACAGCAAGTCAGATGTCTGGGGTGTTCATCCTGCTGGAAATGGGGTTGGGGTTTCTCCGCCCTGGGGTGCAGATAGCCCCAGCAAGTGTGGGGTCAGAGGTCACGCTGAAACCCCAGCCCCTGTGTTGCCTTCTATGGGGGCGGGTGGCCTGGGAATCGCCTCGCCTGATATGTGTCTGGTGGCAGCTTTTCTGGGAGAAGAAGCTGAGCGGCCTGAATGCCTTTGACATCGCGGAGGAGCTGGTGAAGACCATGGACCTCCCCAAGGGTCTGCAAGGTGACCTGCCACAGAGGGAGCAGGGGACAGAGGAGGGACAAGGCTCTGGCTCCCCCAGCCTGGGGCCAGCCAGGGTGCACTTGACCCTGGGGACGGGACTGTCACTGGTCCTGAGAAGCCTTGGGGGTCTGGTTTCCCTGCTGTCACTGCGAGGGCAGCTTGTGCTCCTGTGTCACTGCAGGCTGCCTACTGCAGAGAGAGGTTCGGGACAAACCTGTAGAAGGGCTGAGGGGGCAAGGCTGGTAACCATCTCCCATGCCCAGCAGGAGTGGGTCCCGGCTGCACAGACGAGACACTGTTGTCGGCCATCGCCAGTGCCCTGCACACCAGCACCACGCCCATCACCGGGCAGCTCTCGGCCGCTGTGGAGAAGAACCCTGGGGTGTGGCTCAACACGGCCCAGCCGCTCTGCAAGGCCTTTATGGTGACTGATGAGGACATCAGGTAGTTGCCTCTTGTTCCTCCTTCCCCAAAGGCTATGTGCTCCAGAGAGCCCAGGTCTCTTGGCCATGCAGCAGCTTCTCTGTGCTGGGCTGTGAGCCCCTCAAGGGGCTCTGGGTGGGGGGTGGGCAGGAGACTGCAAGGCAGAGCAGCTGCACCTAGAGTGCTGGCGGTTGGTGAGAGGGGAGCCTCGTGAGAGGTGAGGACCCCTGCTTAGACCACACACACAGGCCTCATGTGGAGGGAGTGGGTAGGAGGTGACAGAAGTGATAGGTCAAGACACAACTGTGTGAGAGTCTGGGCGACGTTTAAAGCACCACTTAGAGAAATAGAGTCAGCAAGGTGGGGACCACAGGGCCCAGGCAGGACTGTGGCCTTGGTCCTGCCTGGAGGGGGCCCTCTTGGCCATCAGTGTGGGGGCACCGAGGATGGGCTGATGATGGTAGGAAGTCTCGTCCATATAGAGGGGGCAGGCATAAAGGCAGGGAGGGCCCAGGGGTTGTGGGCCCAGGTTGACAGCGGCCCTCTCAGCAGAGCTGGTTTGGGGAGGGGCAGCGGCAACTGCAGGTGGGACAGCGTGGGGCTCGGGTCTGTCTGAGACCGGGAAACCCTGGCCACTGGGTCCCTGTGTCCCCAGGAAGCAGGAAGAGCTGGTGCAGCAAGTCCGCAAGCGGCTGGAGGAGGCGCTGATGGCCGACATGCTGGCCCACGTGGAGGAGCTGGCCCGGGACGGTGAGGCACCGTTGGACAGGGCGGGCGCTGATGAGGAGGAAGACGAGGACGACGAGGAGGAGGAGCCCGACCAGGACCCAGAAATGGAGCACGTCTAGAGCAGGTGCCACCAGGCCTGGCCTTTTGTGCCTGTGGCGGCAGCTCTGGACTGGCCAGGCACTCACGCCACTCAATCTGTTTCTGCAGGGGCCCCGCCTGCCAGCCTGCCCGCATGGGGCCACCTCAGACTCGGCCCTCACCCTGCCCTGGTGTGCCCCCTCCCCTGGGCCACAGGAGCTCGGCTGAAGGACAGCCCCTCGCCTGACGGACCCCCCACATCTGCTTCTCTGAAGTGCCCGGCCCGTCCGCAGGAGGCCCCTGCTCAGGTGGTTGCTCCACACCGCACTCAGGCCAACCTGGTCCCCACGGCCACTGCCCTGAGCTCCTCACACAGGACAACTGCCACCAGGCTGTCTGCGAGGGTTCCTAGGACTGGAGAAACCTATGTGGAACAGTCTCGCCTCTAACTTGTGCCCGTGAGGGGTGATGTCCCAGACTACATGTCAGCGCTCCCAGAGGCAGTACAGGATGGCTCCCCAGGCCCACCAGCTGGGCAGCGGACCCACAATAAACTCAAGGTCCCCCGGGGGCCAAACATCTCCGTTGCTGCGAACCTTGTGTTGGCCGCACACAGACGGGAACTCGGGCCTCAGCGCCTGAAGACCTCGCTGTCTCTGACCTGGCCTAGCCTGACGGAGAACTGCTCACAGCCAGACTCGGGCCAGGCTCCAGGCTAGCGCCACCCTCGGGCCTGGGTCTCATCAGGTGCATCTCCGGCCAGCTTGGGCAGCGGCCTCCGCAGAACAAGGTGAGCGGAGTCGTGTTGCCCCAGTCCGAGCAGCCCAAGGGCCTGGGCAAAGGGAGACCCTGCTACCTGAGTGGATCCCAGCCAGCACCCTTGCTGCAGCCCATCCATCAGCATGGAGGTTTGAGCCATGGCCAGTGTGGCCTGTGAACACCAGACCTGTCCCATGCCTGCCGTACCTGTGGCCATGACTGTCAGGAGAGGCCCGGGTCACTGCCTCGTTTGGACTTGTCCAGACTCCCTGGGCTGTTTGTGGCCTGCTGGCGGGGTGGTAGTGGCCTTGGGAACCTCCGGGGGCCGGGTCACACTGCCGGCTCCCTCTTGAGGACACCAGCCCGGGAGGCTGGCTGACCCTGTCCTCCCAAGTTCAGTCAAAGCACAAAGCCTTGAAGACTGGGCACTGCCCCGTGGAGGCTGCAGCACCACTTGCCCAGGTAGCCACAGGCCCCAGGAAAGGCCCTCCGCTGCAGCCCTGAGGGGAGCCAGGAGGCTGTGGGAGGCTTCTGTGGGTGGTGTCGAATAAAGCGTGTCAGGCGAGTATGGCCTAGGGCTTTGTGTCAGTCCAGATCCGGGGGTTTTGTGTCCACGTGCCGGGAGCCTCCCTCAAATTCATCGTCTCCCTGAGCCAGAGAGTGGGAAGGATGGTGGATGGCTTCCCCGTGGCCCTAAGCGGGGTCTCCTGATGGTCAGGCCCCAGCAGTGTGAGCGAGAGAGCTGGTCCCACCCACCCAACTCCAGCAGCCCCTCCACCCCTAGGGGAGTGGTCATGGCTGGCTTTTCTCCTGACCCAAAGCCAGACTTAGGAGCTGGGAGAACCCTGGCTCCTCCACTGCCCGGCCACCTAGCCTGGACCCTCAGAGCTTCTGTCTGCATCCACAACTGGTCAGGGCTTTGGTGGCCTGGGCCCTCCTCACTCCTACTCTGTGGCTCTTACAGGCATGGGCAGGGCCAGTCCCACCAGAGACTCCAGGGGAGCACAGGCTCCTGCCTTTTCCAGCTCCTAGAGGTGCCGCATCCCCAGCTTGTGGCCCCTTCTTCCCTCTATCCTCACAGCAGTGCAGCATCTCCTGCCCCCCTCTTAAAGGACCTTGTGTTGACACTAGGACCCCCAGGGAATCCAGGGTCATCCCCATCTCAGGGGCCTTAACTTAATCCTTCCTGCAAAGTTTTCTCTGCACTATGAGGTGATGTGTCCACAGGCCCCAGGGTGACTGGGGGACATTACCCTGAAGATAAGTTTCCTGTTCAGTGGAGGCAGCTCCTGCCTGGCCATGTGGCCAAGCCCCTGCAACCTCAGCTTCCCCCAGCTCACTGTAGCCTCTTGGGCCTTGTCGCTGCTATCCCTTCAGGGGATAAAGAGTTGTTATGGAAGCCCTGGAAACCTATCACCTCAGGATCCCCCAGGTTCATGGGCCGGGGGTGACGGGACAGTGATGCCTGGCAACAGGGACTTTCTGGTCAGAGGAAGCAGCAGGACTCCCACCAGTCACATGTGGCCATGGATATAGAGATCGGTGACAACTTAGGCACTGCATTCCTCAGCTGCCCTGGCCACATGGGGCTGGGGGCCATGACGACAGTAACAGAACACCTCCACACTGTCCAGAATAGGGATGCTGATCCTCGGTGGGGTTGGAGGGAATCAGGGGTTGATACCCACTGTATAAGATCAGGTGAGGCTTTTCAAAAAGTGACTGCCAGGGCTTTCCTGATCGCTCAGTGGTAAAGAATTCCTCTGCCAATGCGTGAGACATGGGTTTGATCCCTGATCCAGGAAGATGCCAACATGTCCCAGCAACTAAGCTTCTGCGCCAGAACTGATGCTGGTGTGTTCTGGAGCCCGTGCTCCACGACAAGAGAAGCCACAACAGTGAGAAACCCTGAATCTCAACTAGAGAGTAGCCACCACTCTGCAAGCAGAGAAAAGCCTTTGCAGCAATGAAAAGCCAGCATACCCAATAAATAATTTTTTTTTTTTAATGATGGCCAAAGTGTCTATCCAATGGTGAATAGAAAAATCCAGCTCCTCCAGACACAGGAGTGTCACTTGGCCACAAAAAACAGAGAAGCCCTAACACTTGCTACCATGGGTGTGGACGGGCCCTGAGAACACGCTGGTCAGTGAGAAGCCAGACATAACCACGCCATGATGTTAATTTTAGGGGTCAACTTGACCAGGCTGAGGGGCACCCAGATAGCTGGTAAAACATTTCTGGGTGTGTCTGCACAGATGTTTCTGGAAAAGATGAGCGTTTGATTCAGTAGACCGAGAAATTCATCCTCACCAATTTGGGTGTCAGCCGACCCATCAGGGACCTTTTGCAACAGTTTCATTCTGATCTACTAGACTTTAAGAGCAGGGGTTGAGAGCATTTTAAGTGACCATCCAGGCCCCCCACGCCAGATGCGTGGGTGTGGTGGGGGGGTGGTGATTAGCGGTTCTCAGCTTGGTGATTCTGCACCCAGGGAGGTCTGGTGCATTGCATTGTCCCCTCAAAAGATACATCCGGATCCCAGCCCCTAAATCTGTGAGCAGGACCTCGTGTGGAAATAGGATCTTGCAGACGTCACTATTAAGATGAGGTCACACAGAGTAGAGTGACCCTGAACCCAATGCCTGGTGCCCTTATAAAAAGTGAGGACATAGCCACACAGGGAGATGAACACCCTGCGATTCAGGGGTGGAGGCTGGACAGATGGCGCCACAGAAAACTACTCCAGGGAGTAGAGGAGAGGTGACGACTCCAGGCATAAAGTGGGTAGGGCCAGGAAGGCTGCTCCATATCCCACAGCGTCCCCCCATTCCCTGCGGATGCTGTTGATTAGTTGATCAGTCGTGTTCAACTCTTTGCAACTCCATGGACTGTAGCCCCTCCCCAGGATCCTCTGTCCATGCAATTTCCCAGCAAAAATACTGGGGTGGGTTGCTATCTCCTCCAGGAGATCTTCCTCACCCACAGATCGAACCCATACCTCCTGCATTGGCAGGTGGGATTCTTTACCTCTGAGCCATCAAGAAACACCCCGCCACAAATGTCCACAGTGCCAAGGGGAGTACCCTGCCCAGGGGTCCAGGACTGCCATTTCATTTGTAGCTTCCCCCAACCCCCATCCACCTTTCTGTCCATCCCTCCCTTCATCTTATTTCTGGTACATTTCGAAGGAGACACCACCCCCTGCCCCTAAATACTTCAGCATGAAAAGCACTTAAGAGATTGGTGGTTTGCAGTTCTGAACGGACTTTTATTTTTTATTAAAAGGATTTTTAAAGCACATCACCACAGGGCCATCATGAACAAATCCACACGTACATACAACAGGTCATTGTTCAGGTGTCTCCAACTGCATGTTGAAATCAAGGCCCCAGAGTCCCCATTCCCCCTTTTCATTCTTGTCCATTTCTTGCCTGACAGCCTTCTTTTAAAATCGTAATCTTTGCTTCTGATGATCAGTTCCCCTCAGTGGCCTCAGTCAAACCCCTCAGATGATCATCCAGCCCCACAAAACTCACCTTCCTAGCGCAGCACCTGTTTCTTCATTTACTTACTCCCTTTTTTTTGCTGGAGTGCATCCTGCAGTATACTAAGCTAATCTGTGATGACCTGCGGCCTGAAACATCCTGATTTCTCCTTCCTCTTGATATGGACCTTGGGGTCAGCCATCACTTTCCCTAGGAACCTCGGCTTTCTTCCTGATCCTTTGGAATGTGACCCGAAAGCCCTTAGTGGTCCCAGGACACCTGAGTCCCCAAACAAGTTGTGGGGTCCTAGCTATTTGGAGGCTCTGGCTCCACTATCCCATTATTTCCTGGACAACTTCTGTCCACTTTCCTCTATTTTCTCTTCCCCCACCTTTTGTCTCTTTGCTTGGGAGAGTTCCTGCTGATGGTGAACTCCTGCTACTGTGCTGTTAACTCTCACCAGTCCGAGCTTGTCTGAAGAACACATGTGTGCATGCATGAGCACCCACAGGGGTGCACCCAGGACAAGCCACTCTGGCCTGTTCCCCATCTGTCACCAGTAAGGGCTGGATACCACTCTGCCCCAGCTCAAACACTGTCTCCTCCATTCCTGGCCTCTCCTCTCCCCACCCAAACCCCTTTCCAGCATGCCACCCTGGGTGGGGTCCCAGGAAGGGGGAAGGATGAGCAGGCACCAAGGCCCCTCCCCACGCCCTGCCCCCAGGGGGACTTGAGGCTGGCCAGGTGGGCCAGGGCAGGTTCCCCTGTTCCCTGAACACCCGCTAAAGCCAGCAGAACTTTGGGTGAGGAGACAGGACAAAGCCTATGGCTGGAACAGAGGGAGGCATGGGAGGGAGTGCCGGGGTCACACACTGAGTGCTTCCTGGGAGCCCAGCAGTTCTGTAGCTCCAGTGCCTGCCTCCAGGAGCCCAGTCCTAGCGGGGAGGGGACACACATAAGTCAGGATGAAGTAATCAATACTTGAGAGCATTCAAACACAGAAAAGGAAAAAAGTTCCTCTCAGACCCCAGGAGAGAAGCTGGATGGTATGTAGCCTGGGGTCGGGAAAGGCATGAGAAGGAGGCAAGGAGCTGAGAGCTTCAAGGGGCAGGGGGCACCTGCCAGGAGAGACAAGAGTCCACGAAGAGACGAGACTAGGTGCAGCTATGGCTGAGGGACTCCATGGAATTCGGGGCAGGAATCCAAGTCCGGTGAGGATGGCAGCAGACCCAAGGCAGAGACCAGTGTTGGGCAAAGGGGCAGGCCGTCCCCTCTCGCACCCAAAGAGCCCATGCAACTGTCCTGAGGTTCCGCGGCATCCAGCCAGGGACTGGGGCCAAGGTCCCCTTGGCGACTCGGCGGGCCAATCCTCCTTCCAGCCCATCTATTTACATGTAAAGGGAAACCGGAAGGCTCTTTCGCCCCAAGGGCAAAAAGAAGCCCCCGAAGGGCCACTGGAGGCCACTAGGACAGGATGGCTTTAGGCGTGGGCACGCGGGGCCGCTCTCGGGGAATTTTACCCAGCGGCGCGCACGTCCGAGGGCTCTGGCCTGTGGAAACCAGCCAAAGCCCGGAAACACCACCACTTAGGGGATGTGGGAGCCCGTGACCTCCCGGGGGTGCCCAGAGGCCAGGTGTGCACGGGGGCCGCTGAGAGGAAGGGGACTGGAGTACCGAGCCAGGCCGGGGCGCTAGGGGTCTCCGAGTGGGGAGCCCGGGACCCCGGCGCAGAGGCGAGGATGGAGCCGGACGCCCTCGCGCACCCTGGGCCCGGGCCGCCGCAGGCACCTACCTGCGGCCACGCCCGCACGTGCCAGCGCGCCCGGCCCGCCCGTGCGCCCGCGGCAGCGGTGTCCGCGCCACGTGACACCCCCGCCCGCCCCGCGCGTGCGCCCTGCCCGGCGCCCCATTGTTGGCGGAGGCCGCGTCACGGGGGCGGGGCCGGGGCGGGGCGGCCGGCGGCCCGAGGGAGGCGGCGGGAGGGCGGAGGGAAGGAGCGTCCGCGCCGCCGCCGCCGCCGCCGACTAGCCTTCGCCGCCGAGAAGCAAGCAGAGCCGCGCCGCGCCGCGCCGCCGCCGCCCGCGCCCGAGCAGCCCCGCCGCCGCCCCGCCCCGCTGCTGGATGCCGGCGGCCGGCGGCCGAGCTCCCAGAGGCGGAGGGCGGCGGCGCGGGCGGCGGCGGCGGCGGGGGCGGCCGGCGACCGAGAGGCGGGAGCGCGGGCCCGAGCGCTAGCGCCGCCATGCCTAGCTCCACCGGACAGCCCGACGGCGGCGGGGGCGCGCGCGGCGGCGAACCCGGGGCGCCGGTCTGCGAGGACCCCAGCCCGGGTCCCCCGCCGCCGCCGCCGCCGCCCCTGCCCGAGGGCGCCGATGAGGCCGCGCCCGCGCCCCGGCCGCCGCCCGAGCCCGACGACGCGGCCGCCGCGCTGCGCCTGGCCTTGAACCAGCTCTCGGGGCTGGGGCTGGGGGGCGCGGGCGACCAGGACGAGGAGGGGGCGACCGCGGGCGGCGGAGACGGAGCGCGTGCAGCGACTGGGGGCGCAGACGGCGGGGCCGCGGCGGAGCCGGCGCCCCCCGACGGGCCTGAGACGGGGGCGCCCGGGGTGGCCGTGGCCCCCGGCCCGCTGCCGCTGCTGGAGCCGGACGTGAGTCCCCCGCCGCCGCCTCGGCCGTCGCCGCCCGACGTGTTCGCAGGCTTCGCGCCCCACCCCGCGGCGCTGGGCCCCCCGACGCTGCTGGCCGAGCAGATGAGCGTGATCGGCAGCCGCAAGAAGAGCGTGAACATGACCGAGTGCGTGCCCGTGCCCAGCTCCGAGCACGTCGCCGAGATCGTGGGGCGCCAGGGTGAGTGGCCGCCGTCGGGGGCGCCGCCCCAGGGGTTCCCGCGCGACTCGCCCCTAGAGGGGCCGCCCAGCCCAGCCGACAGCTGGACACCAGACCCCGGCCACGCCCCGCGTGGGCTCGGGCCTCGGTGGCCGCCTGTGCGCCTTTGTCCTGCCGCTGGCCGCGGGAGAAAGTTGGGCGCGGCCCGCGCTCCTCCCCTCGGCCCTCCGGCCCCGCTGCTGCCTTTGTCTGGGCTTCTCCAGCCTGGAGAGCGCCCTGCGTGCAGCTCACTGCTGGGCCGTGGGCTCCCGGAGGTTCCATCCCGGGGATAAGGAGGTTGGGGACGGGCAGTGCCCTCTCCACACCCAGAAATGGCCCGGGGCGGTTCGCTCGTGTGTGAGGGGGGCTAGGGGCGAGGGCATTCTGGCAGGGTCAGGAGAGAGATTTGGTGGCACAAAGAGGGTACACCTTAGGACTTGCCAGCCTGGGCACCCTGCTAGGGGTGGGGAGCAGGACAGGGTGAGCGAATATCCCTCCCGCTGTCAGCCCCCAGTCAGGGATCTGGGGTGTGCACAAGGACCCCTTGTGAAAGCCAGTTGGGGGGATCCAACCCGACAGCCCTCCTCTGGCCAGGGTGTGGGGGTCCCGAAGCAGCATTGTCGGAGGTCTTTGCAGCCGCCCCATTGTTCTCTTTGTTAGAGAGCCAGGCTGGGTGACATCAGGCCGGCGGCCGCTCATTGGCCCTGGAGCTGCGGGGCGGGCGGGCCGGAGGGTGGTGGGCAGTGCCCGTCCCAGCACATACCCACCCACCCTGTTAGCTGCCTGCCCACCAGCCTCAACTTTCTCTTGCCCACACCTCTGGGCTCAGGCCTCCCTGTTGGTCAGCCAGGTTCTAGAACTTGGGGTGGGGCCTGGGCGGGGCTTGTGATGGGGCTGGGGGACCCTGCCTCTGGGACCTGGGTCACAAGAGCTAGAGAAAGGTGTGGGGGGCTTGAATTGCAAGATGACCTGTCACCCTAACTGCCACGGGCAGAGGACCACAGGAATACCTGGACACCACCCTCTACTAGTTCCGGGTGGGTGGGGCCTTAGGGCCAGCAAGCCTGCTGCTTCGACCACAGGTACATTCAGTCATTCATTTGTCTGCCCTTCATGTGGACACAAGGAGGGCCAGGTGTGGTGCTAGGTCAGGGGACTGCCATAAGGGGGTCCTTGGCCATGGGCAGGCACCAAGAGACCCCAACTGAACACTTCCCCTCCCTGCCCTGTCCCCTCCCAGCACTGTCCCCTCCCTGCTCTGTGCCCTGTAACCGCACTGGGACCTGGAAGAAGATAGCCGCCCCATGCCAAGTGTCCAGAAGCCCACTGTGGGCAGATGTGGAGACTTGAGGCCAGGGATGCCACCCAAGGTCACTAGGCTGATCCGTGGATGGTGGAACATGAGGGCAAGCCCCCTGTGGATGCACCCGGCAGCACCTGGGGGCGTGGGCAGTAGGCAGAGGGCCCCGAGCCCTGGTCTTATCTGAGCCGCCTGGTGGCTGAGTCGTCAGGCTCCGCCCTGTCTTCTTACTTGTGCCTCTGGTACCCGTTTACCAGGTGTCCGCCTGGGTTCCCACTGATGGCAGGCAGCAAGGCAGGGAACCCCCCCCCCGCCCCACCGAGCTTTCCCTGAATCTAGAATGGCTCCTCCCTGCGACAGGAGGTAGGGGAGAGCACCTCAATGGAGGTTTTTGTGAAAATTCTCAAGCAAGATGCTGGTTCTCTGCCCAGTCCCGGCTGACACACAGTCGCCGCCCCGTAATAAGTCGGGTGCAGGGCCTCCGGGTGGAGCACACATGCCAGAACAGGTCAGCAACTTCAGCAGCCCTTGCTCCCCACTCTTGAAGTATCTGTGGCTCCCGTCTTCCCTCACCAGTTCTCAAGCCTAGCCTGGAAGACACACTATGCCCTTCTTCCAGTCACAATCCCCCACCCCGCCCCGTCTACCCTGTGGGTCCCTGAACATGGAGCCTGTCCCTTTTTCCTGCTTTGCTGGCCCGAGTGCAAGGGTCATGGCCTGCCCTGAACTTACTCTTCTGTCTGACCCCTGGTCCAAGGCCGCCCCTTCCCTGGAGTTCATGGAGGGGGTGTGCATTTGTCCAGCCTCCTCTGGCAACCAGAGCCACAGACCTGGGCTCTCCCTTTTCTGGACAACTCCATGCTCCTCCGTGAGCCTCAGTCTTCTCCCCGCTAGGTTTGTGCAACTTCTGGGCAAGGGGTAGGGACCATGACCCCTGTGGTGCTCTCTGGTCCCTGAGGCTGAGAGGCCTGAGGGACTGAGAGGAGGGGGCCTCAGCTTGCCCCTTGGTATCCCCTAAAGAGGACCTGCCACCTCCAGGCCAGGAGGGTAAAGCGGCAGAGGTGGAAGTGCAGCCAGAGCCAGCTGGTAGGGCCGGAATTTGCACTCTAGTCTCTCAGACTCTTTTTGCACTGTGGGGAGAAAAGGTGAGCTGGGAGAGAACTGGCTCCAGGGTTGGATGTGTCAGGAGCTGCCCCCTTTCCACAAACAAAAAAGTGGAAACTCAGAAGGACCAGTTGGGGGGTGTCACCCCAGCCCATCATCAGAAGTGGGCAGGGCTGGCACATATCTGCTGCCATTGACCTTGGCCCAGTTCCTTCCAAGACCCACCCCCATCCACCCCGGTGCCCTCCTGCCTGGCTCCCCTTGCCATAGTTTGCAGTGTGGCCATGACTGGGATGTTGGGGTTGGGTCTTCAGCACCAGGCCTGACCTGCCAGCCACCTAGGGTCCCCTTCATTGTCCCTCAGTGAGAGGGGCCTCTGCTAGCTATTCTCTGCCTGTGTATGGCCCCATCCCTGTGGGATGATCCTAGGGTGATGGGGGCCATGCCTTGATATTCTTATCTACCCACCCAGAGTGGGGAGCATAGGAAGAGAGCCATCCCCAGGCCCAGATTGGGGGTCGCAGCCTTCTCTGCTTGCACAACGGGTCCCTATTTCACACGGGAGCCAGCTTTGTCCCCAGACATCCGACTGTGACTCAGCCTTGCTCTGGGACAGCACCCCACTGGGTTGTCCCAGCACCCACCTGCTTGTGGAATGCTTTCCCCACTGTCCCCTTAGCCGGGAGCACTCCCCCAGCACACAGCCTCCTTCCCACGTGGCCTTGAGAGGTTCCCTGGGTAAGTGTGGTCTGTGGTCACCTGCATGAGCTCCCGTGGGACCTGGTTCCTTGAATGCCTAGTACACTGAGTGCAGGGGTGGCCTGGATCCTGGTCCAGGCTCATGTGAGCAGCAGGAAGCAGGACTGCCTGCAACTAGGCTGCCTGTGGGGACCCGAGGCCCTGCCTCTCTGAGGGGAGGTCCGGCCGCTATGGGGCTCGCTGAGGCCGGGGGAAGTCACCCGCCCTCCCCAGTTCTCTGAGTTGGAATCCTTGGTAGGGGCAGGGCCCAGGAATCTGCATTTCTGCTGTACCCACCAATTGGCAGTAGCCCTCAGGGTCACTCCTGGAGCCCCAGTTTTCCTGTCTTGTGCAGTTCCATGCCCCCAAGCTCTGCCACCTCTAGGGGTCTTAGTGGGGGGTCCAGTGGCTATCACAGCTGAAGTGGGGATCTTGAGCAGGGTTCTGTTTGGCCACTGAGGGCTCCACCCGAGGCTGCTCTCAGGTCAGGGCAGGATGGGGTCCCATGAACAGGAAGCTGCAGGGTTCCACCCTCCTTGAGGCTCCCCAACGAGGGCAGGCTCCAGTCCCTGGCCCATTAGATCCTGCCCAAAACCTGTGAGGCTGGGTCTGTTTCTGCTCTCTTTTGACAGATGAGGAAATTGAGGCATGGAACGGTCCCTCAGATGCCCAGAGTACCCCCAGTGTACCAGCCTTACATCACAGTCCCCCAGTCTCAGAGAGTTCAGAAAGTTAGACATAAGGTCTGAGAAGTGTGTACTGGGGCCTGTCCCAGTATAGTCAGGGTGGGCTTCCCTGGAGGAAGGCATGCCAGGCTCTGATGTGATGCAAAGAAGGAAGAGGATATGAAAGTAAAGTTGCACATGGGAAAGGTCAGGTGCAAGGGGACTGCAGGAGAGGCCCTTCCCAGCAGCAAAGTGGGGAGGAGACCATCGGGGCAGGCACAGGTCAGGGTGCCTTTGGAGTTACCAGAAAGGCTGGGCAGCCACCAACAGGAGGACCTCGGGTGGGCATGGAGGAAATGGCCAGGGACCAAGAGGTGAGGCTGAGAGATGGCAGACCCCTGCTCACCTACCCTGCTTTTATTCAGCTGTGGGTGAGGGCGCCTGCCCGGGACCCAGGCTCCATCACTCTGACTTCATCAGCGCAGAAGGCTTGCCCGCTAACTTTGTATCTTTTCTTGTTGAGAACTTAGCCACACTGTTGACTCCACTCAGAGCCGCCCTCTGTGCCGCAGGGAAACAATATTCTTGTGTCCTTCTGGCTTCGCAGTGCTTAGAAGGTGGGGGACTCCCAGTCTCCTGGGCCCCGTTCAAAATGTCTCAGAAGGCCCTGGGGTGGGGGTGGGGTGTCAGGGGCCTGGTTGAAACCACACCTGGCATTTCGATTTCTCATGGGTAGCTTCCCCTTAGCCCTGGGAGGGCTGCCTAGATGCTGAGTGAGGTGCCAAGTCAGGGACCCTGCATGACTGATCCTCTCCTCAACAGATGTCCCAGCCCTTTTCTGCAGGGTCAACCCTGCAGACTACGGCCCAGGGTCAGCTGGGCAGCAGTGATGATCCCCCAGGCCATGTCCCCGGCTTCCCCTCAGTGGCTGGGACCACTGGGGGGCCTGTGGAGGTGTTTTGACCTGGGGCGGAGGATCTGCTGTTGGGGGAGGGTCATGTGATGAGAAGTTCCCACCACCCAGGCCTTGGGTTCCCCTCCAGGCGGTCTGAGAGTTGGTGTGAGAGAGTCTGCGTTAGTGTCCTCTGTCCAGTACAGTGGACCAAATGGCTTGAAACTAGAACTGAATGCTCTGCAGGGTGGGAATCTGAAATCGGGGTGTCGGTGGGGGGCATGCTCCTTCCAGAGGTTCCAGTGGAGGGTCTTCTCCTGCCTGCCTCCAGGCTTCCAGTGGTGCTCACGAGTTTTGGCATCCTGGGGCTTGTGGCCACCTTCCTCCAGCCCTGGGCTCCGTCTTCACATGACTGTAATCTCAGGGACACTCTGTGTACCTCCCTCCACGCAGCCTCAGTGTCCGCTCTGGTCCTACAAACCCCTGCCGCATAGCAGGGGGATTGTCAAAAAGGCAAAGAGAGGCCCTGTTGTAGGTTGAAAGATGTCCCCCCAAATCCATGTCCGCCTGGAATGTCAGAATGTGACGTTACCAGGCAAGAGTCTTGGCAGATGTAGTTAGAGTGTGGTCATGATAGGTTGGGGTGGCCCTGAATCCAGTGACCAGTGTCTCTATAGAGGAAGGACGTGTAGAGTGGCTGTCTGGTGTTACAACTGGAAGGTGGGGGCGCCCACCCAGGTCACCGGCTGTCCAGTGCAGCTGCGGCCCTGGAGGGACTGTCCGGAGGAGGGGTCCCCACCCTCACCATGTCTCCCCCTCCCCTACCCCAGGGTGCAAGATCAAGGCTCTGAGAGCCAAGACGAATACGTACATCAAGACTCCAGTGCGAGGGGAGGAGCCAGTCTTTATCGTGACCGGCCGCAAGGAGGACGTGGAGATGGCCAAGCGTGAGATCCTGTCAGCTGCCGAGCACTTCTCTGTGATCCGGGCCACGCGGAGCAAGGCGGGCGGGCTGCCGGGTACGGCACAGGGCCCACCCAACCTGCCTGGACAGACCACAATCCAGGTGCGCGTGCCCTACCGCGTGGTGGGGCTGGTGGTGGGGCCCAAGGGCGCCACCATCAAGCGCATCCAGCAACGGACGCATACGTACATCGTGACGCCTGGGCGTGACAAGGAGCCGGTGTTTGCCGTGACGGGCATGCCTGAGAACGTGGACCGGGCACGCGAGGAGATCGAGGCCCATATCACACTGCGCACGGGGGCCTTCACTGACGCCAGCCCCGACAGCGACTTCCACTCCAACGGCACAGATGTCTGCTTGGACTTGCTCGGGGCGGCCGCAGGCCTCTGGGCCAAAGCCCCCAACCCCGGCCGCCGACCCCCAGCACCCACAGCCAGCCTTCGTGGGGACACTGCGCTGGGCGCCCCGGGAGGCCCTGAGTCCTTCTACGCAGGCAGCCGTGGGGGGCCACCGGTGCCTGTGCCGGTGCCGGACGCCGGCCCAGCCAGCCCCTACAGCGCTTCTGGCAATGGGGGCTTCACCTTCGGTGGGGATGGTCCTGGGGCCCCCACGGGGCCACCCGCCCCCGAGGACTGCGACTTTGGCTTCGACTTCCTGGCGCTGGACCTGACCGTGCCCACCGCGGCCACCATCTGGGCGCCTTTCGAGCGGGCCACCCCGCTGCCGGCCTTTGGTGGCTGCTCAGTGGTCAATGGGGCCCCCGCGCCGCCAGCCCCAGGTGCCCGACGCAGCAGCGGGACCGGCACACCACGCCACTCACCCACGCTGCCCGAGCCCGGTGGCCTGGGCCTGGAGCTCCCGCTGGCCCGCCGGCCTACACCGGACCCAGTAGGTGCCCTGCCCTGGCGGCCCCCACAGGGCTCCCTGACGTCCTTCTCAAGCAGTGCCAGCTTCTCTGCAGCCACCTCGCTGCCCAGCAGCTCCTCGGCCTCCTCGTGCTCGGCGCTGGACTCCAGTGCCCCCGAGAGCGGCCGTAAGCCCCCAGCGGCCCCGGCGCCTGCGGCCCCGGCGCGGGAGTGCGTGGTGTGTGCCGAGGGTGAGGTGATGGCCGCTCTGGTACCCTGCGGCCACAACCTCTTCTGCATGGACTGCGCCGTCCGCATCTGCGGCAAGAGCGAGCCAGAGTGCCCAGCCTGCCGCACACCCGCCACCCAGGCCATCCATATCTTTTCCTAGCTGGGCCCCTGGCGCGCCCGCGGTCCCACCCCCACCCCCGGGCCATCAATGGGTGCAGGGTGGGTGCGCAGGGCCTGGAGGGGAGGAAGGGGGTGGGGCATCGGGCTGTGTGGCCAGTGTTTACAGACGAGCTTTAACTCTTCCGGTCCCAGGCATGGAGACGACGCGGCCAAGCGGCACCTCAGTTCTTAACAAATGACAGTATTGAGTCGACAGGTTAAAATAAACCAGAGAGAAAAGGCCTGCTTGCCTGCTTGCACTTTTTATTTAAGACACTCCCTACCCCCTGTCCCCTCCAACCCCTGCCCCCAGCCCAAGGTGATCTTTTTAAGAAGAAAAAACAAAACACAATTTTTAGAACTCTGGGTTATACTTCTTTTGTATGTAGCGGATATCAATTTGACAGTGTTTGTTTTCCCACAGTCTCAACCTCTGTAGAAACTTCCAGGAGGAGGATGGCTCCCTTTGGGGGGATCATATGGTTACCCTGTAGTATGTAAGCCGCGCGCAGGCCGGAGGGGGGTGGGGAGGGGAGGGGGCGAGGGGCGTCCGGAACTTTCTAACTTTTTTTTAATTATTAATCCCTTTCTGCTGTGGTTTCTGTTGACAGTTTTTAATTTTTGTTTTTTTTTTTTTAAAAAAACTTTTACTTTTTACCTCTTGTGTATATGTAGGGAATTTATAGGGAAATATGTACTTTATGGAATAAATTTTAAGACTAAAATATATTTTATTTTAAATAAAGTAACGGACCTTTAATCTTACACAGCTAAATTACTGATTATATATTTGCTGAGCTGACCTAAGGGTTCAGAAAATTGTATCAAGAGTTTTATTTTTTGACTTCAAAGCCTTCTTAATAAAGTCTTTTTACTACACGTGAGACCTTGGCCTGGTGTGGGGTGGGTGGGCATGGGGGAGGGATCGGGGTGGGGGCTCAGATCCAGCCCCACCCACCTAGTCTTCCAGGTCAAAGCATTAGGGCTCAGGATATCCCGCTTCTAGGCTTTTCCACAAGCCAGGTGCTGTTGGCATCTTATCGGGGTTCTACAGAGAGGTGGTCCAGCCAGGTCCTCTTATCCTCAGGACCCCACATTCTAGGGGACAACCAACCATGGGGACAGCTGTGAGCCATGTAGGGGAGTGGTGATATTGGTTGCTTCCTGGGGCACCTGCCTGCTGCCGTGGCACTCCCATGCCCAGCAGGATGACATTGTATAGAGGAGGGGTAGGTCTTCCTCCCAGGAGGGGTCCTGAGGTCTCCTGGGCCCAAGGAACATCTGAATGATAAGCCTCAGGTGTTGTCCCCCAGGCATCTAGTTGGGAGCAGAGGACTCTGGGGTGTGGGGCTGCCAGACATGGTTCTTCAAGACAGACTGGCCCAGAGGCAAAGACTGGGGAACCACATATTGGACTGTGGGCTGCTGGCAGGGGCCACCAGAGCTCCAGAGGTGGGAGGAAGCTGTGGAGTGAGTTGAGGATGGGATGTGCTGACAGGGAGGGGCCCAGGACTGCTCCAGGGACAAGCCCAGGGGCCAGGTGACCACAGGCTGCTGGCTCAGGGAACAGGCACTGAGGGACCTGGAGAACACAGCCCACTAGGGAAACTAGGAAGACGGCAGAGCATCCTGGAGGGCTTTCAGGAGGCCAAGAGTTTGGGATAACAGGAGCATCTGAAGGGGCAACAGGGACAGAGAGGAAGCAGCCAGAGATGGAAAGGGCACCCCCAAGAGCAAATGGAGGCCACCTCGGACCTTCTGGTCGAGAGTAGTCACCCCAGACTGTGGAACCCAGGTGGGTCTCAGGACAGACCCCGTGCATCCAGGGTTCCAGTCTAGTCCTGCTGGAATGTCCCCATCTGTAAATGGGGAAACACCTAGGTCCACACTCCCGGCACTGGTGAGGCTCCAGCCTTGGAGTGCATTGGTACATTGGCCTCCAAAAGATACAGCCGTGGAACCTATGGGTGGGAGCTTACAGACCAGTCTTTGCAGCTATAGTCAAGAATCTTGAGATCATCCTGCATCAGGGTGGCCCTGTAAGAGAGTGTCCTTATAAGAGAGCAGAAGTCACAGATATGCGGGCAGAAGCTGTGTGACCCTGGAGGCCCCTCTGTCCATGGGATTCTCCAGGCAAGAATACTGGAGTGGGTTGCCATTTCCTCCTCCAGGGGAATCTTCCCAACCCAGGGATTGAACCCGTGTCTCCTGTGTCTCCTGCATCACAGATGGATTCTTTACCCTCTGAGCTATCAGAAAAACCTTCATCCTGCGTTAGGGTGGCCCTAAATCTAATGTCTTTGTAAGAGACACAGCAGGATCACAGACATGTGGGAAGAAGCTGTGTGACACTGGAGGTGAGACTGGGGTTGATGCAGCCACAAGCCCAGGACGCCTGGAGTACCCAGAAGCTGGAAGAGGCAGGAAGGACTGCCCACCACCCGCCCTGGAGTCTTCAGAGGAATCACAGTCCTGCCACACCTTGATCCCTGACTTCTGGCCTCCAGAACAAGAAAAACATATACCTGTTGTCTTAACCCACCCTGCTGCTGCTGTTGCTGCTGCTGGTGCTAAGTCGCTTCAGTCGTGTCCGACTCTGTGTGACCCCATAGGCGGCAGCCCACCAGGCTCCCCCATCCCTGGGATTCTCCAGGCAAGAATACTAGAGTGGGTTGCCATTTCCTTCACCCACTTTAAGGTAATTTTTAAAAGCTGCCCTGGGAAACTGATATGGTAGGTGGGCTAGATTGAGGGGTTGACTGGATGGCACAGTCAGGTGCAGATAGCATGGCAAAGACTTGGAGGTGATGAGATCCCAGGACACATCCAGGGAACATAGAGTGGTTGGTCAGAGGGACAGGTGAGAATAATGGGAGATGAGTTGAAAAGGTGAATTGGAGCCAGGCCTTGGAATTCCTCCTTTGATCTCTCCCACCTGTGTCAGGACTTTTATTGGGTCCCCATTTTTAGCCATGGTCTTCCTTACCCTTGGACCTTCCCCTTTACAAGACGAAAGACACACCAGCCCGTACTGAACTTCGGCCAAGAGAATTCAAATGTAAATAGCCCCAGGTGGAGGTTCCTCTGTGGGCCACATCTCTCTGGAACGTTCGAGTTCAGGATTGTCCCATAGGGCATCTTGTTATGATGGGACTGTTGTAGACCTGTACCGATTGGTACAGGAGCCATCAGCCACGTGGGTGACCCAGCATCTGAAATATGACTTGTGCAACCAAGAGATTGAATCTTAAATGTTGTTTGGCTTTACTTTAAATTGAGATAGCATCTAGGGAAGCTGTTTACTATGTAGACTCTTAAAACAGAGAAACAGGAAGGCCAGTATGCCCAGAGATTGTGATGAGAGTAACAAGGAGTGGAAGTCCTGATCAGAGTGGCCCCAAGGTGACAAAGCCACAGGTGAGGGAAAACCTGTGGGCTGATGTGGTCAGCAGCATAATAATCCCAAAGACATCACATCCTGATCCCAGGGCCTGTGGATGTGTCACCTCATGCAGCAGAGGGGACTCTGCAGGTGGGGTTAAGGCCCCTGAGATGCGGATAACCCTGGATTCCCCAGGGGGAGCCCAGTGTCATCACAGGACCCTTATAAGAGGGAGAGGGAGGGTCAGAGGCAGAGAGACAGGAGATTTGCACTGTTAGCTGTGAGGATGGAGGGAGGGGCTGCAAGCCAGGGATGCAGCGCCTCTAGAAGCTGGAAAAGGGGGAAGCCAGTGTTCTCCAGGAGCCTCCAGAGGGGACAACCCTGCCCACGTGTGAATCTGAGGACTTACGCCCTCCAGGACTGTTAGGGAGAATAAATTTGTGTTGCTTTAAGCCCCCACATGTGTGGTGCTTTGTTTCAGTATAGGAAACTCACACAGCTGTATTAAAAGCTGCCCCTGCACCTTGGAGAAATGGCTGATTCTATGCCCTGCACAGGGAAACTATAAAATAAGCCTAGACATCTTGCAGTGCCAGAAAGTAAGGACATCCTCAAAACACCCCATGAGAATGAGGGCATGTCCAAGGGACACCAAAGCCAGAGGCCAGAGCTGAAATAATGCATCCTAGAAGATAGAGGACACCCAGTGAACTTGAATTTCTAATACACAGTGGATCATGCTTTTAGTCAAAATGTGTCTCCAATATTGCCTGGACACCCCTCTTCCTGATGATCATTCAGTTATTTACCTGAAATTCAGATTTAACAGAACATACTATGTTTTTATTTGCTTCATGTGGTAACTCTATGAGGTATGGAGGGGGATGTGAAGGGGGATGAGAACCCACTGATTTGCAGGGAGATACATATATGCTGGAGAGATCCCTCCTGTGGTTCCTAAATTCCACCCTGACTTTAAAGGTGCAGAGCAGCCTAACAGGATGTGGACAATATATTAAAAAGCAGAGACCTCACTTTGTTAACAAAGGTCTGTAGAGTCAAAGCTATGGTTTGGCCACTGGATGTGAAGAGCCGGCTCATTGGAAAAGACCCTGATGCTGGGAAAGATTGAGGACAGGAGGAGTAGGGGGCAGCAGAGGATAAGATGGTTGGATGGCATCACCACTCAATTGGACATGAATTTGAGCAAACTCAGGGAGATAGCCGGGGCAGCAGAGGATAAGATGGTTGGATGGCATCACCACTCAATTGGACATGAATTTGAGCAAACTCAGGGAGATAGCCGGGGACAGCAGAGCCTGGTGTGCTGCAGTCCATGAGTTCTGAGAGGCTGGGACACCACTTAGGGACCGAACACCACCAGGATGTGGGGTGGGGACTGGCAGGTTCGTGAACCTGGAGCAGAATTAATTCCACACACATTTATGGATATGGACTGAACGCCTTGATCCTTGCCATTCCAGGAGCGGGTTTGCTCCGGGGCGGAAGCTGGAGGAAGCCAGAAAGCCCCAAGCACTTTTGCTGCTACTAACCCCTTGCGCCATTCCCAGCCGGGCCCCTCCAGCGGCCGGGAGGGACCAGAACTGCCTGTCCTCTGTCGCCACCGTGTGGCCGGAGCCGCGCATGACACTCTGCCCGATACAGCGGCAGAGCCCGCTCCTTATTATTTATGTAAAGTGGGCGTAACTGCCCTTGGCCCACTCCTGTGGGCTCCTCAGGACACAAGCCGGTCCCCTTCTACAGCCCACAATCCATCGCTCAGCAACCCTAAACGTTTGCGGACCCGATAGGGACCGCTGCCCCCTACCCAAATGAAACTGAGGGTTTTTTCTTTAGCCTAACCAGATCCCTAACCGCCTGACCTCCTGAGGTCCTGAGATACTGCACACATTTAAATACACACCTGAGTGGGAGAGAAGGTGACACAGACGCTGGAGGCCACCTGGTTTACACCATCTGACTGTTGGGAATTTACCCTGGTGTCCAGTGTGAGCAGGGCTTGGAGTTTATTTTTCCGAATAATTAATGTAAGTTCTCCCCCTAGGCACTGTGGTCATTTGGGGCCTGGATCATCCTCTGAGGGGCATGCTGGACACTGAGAAGGTTGACCAACATCCCTGCCCCTCCATTCGATCTCAGGAGCCCCCCTTTCCCAGTTCTGATGATGAAAATGTTCTAAAGTCTCCCCTGGTGGCAGGAACCTCCCCTCCCCCAGTGAGAACTGTTCATCCTGTTTCTCAGGGATTGGACCAAATTGGTCCTGAACAGGCTGTGTCCCGGAATTTCCCCACATACCCACCCACATGGAGGGTTCCGCTTGCAGAGTTGGAACATCTGATTTTCGTTTATTTCAAGCAACCCTTAAGATGGACTCATATCCCAGCTAAAATGACTTATGCTTGACTCGTGAAACTTTTTAGTGTTGGAAATGTCACATGTAAATCCAAGTAGAGAGGGTCAATCCAAAGGACCCAGCTTCAGCAAATAACCAATTCTCAAATTCCCCAGCAATTCTTGGCTGTTTCTCTCCACCTGCCCCACCTCCACCAGGCTCTGTAGCAAACTGCATTTGTCCGCAAGGCCAGGATGCTTACTGAGTAACACACGTAGCCACAATGTCACCATCAGAACTTAAAATTATTAACATTAACTTTTTTTTAAAAAAGTTAAGATATGTGGGATCTAGTTACTTGACCAGGGATCAAACCTCCATTGGGAGAGCAGAGTCTTAGTCACTGTCCACCAGGGGAGTCCTCATGGTAAGGCTGATTTCTTAACAGTAACTCTCCAGGCAGCATTTCCCTTTCCTCAAGTGTATTGTTATTGTTTACAAGTTAGTTGGTTTCAATCTGCGTCCGGCGCATACTCCCTGGAGATCTGGCTCTCATGGATTGTTCATGTACTCTAACCAGTGGTTCCCAACACAGATCCTCAGTGTGGATGAGGAGGTTTAAAAAATATCCAAGCCTGAGTCCTCCTAGTTATGCTATAATTAGTCTGGGTGCCATGTGGGCAGCAGGATATTTTTTCAATTGTAGTAAACATAACAAAATTTACCACTTTGACGTGTAGATTGAGTATATTCACAATTTGGCCCATCCATCACCCCTATCTCATTCCAGAATATTCTCATCACTCCAAAAAGAAATCCCACCTCCATTAGCAGTCACTTCACACCCACCAGTCCCTGACAAGCAGGATCTGTGTCTATAGATCGGCCTGTTCTGGACATTTGCCACCAGTGGAATCACACCCTGTGTGTCCTTGTGTGTCTGCTTCCCTCATTGAGCATCGTGTTCTCAAGTTTCATCCACAGTGTAGGGAGTGTCAGGGCTTCTCTCCTTTTATGACTGAAGAATATTCTAGTGTATATATGGACCACCTTTTGTTATCCATTCATCCTTGAGGAATGAATTTTTTAATTAAATGTTTTTGTGTTAAAAAATTAAAGAAAAATTTTTGGCTGTGCTAGGTCTTCATTGCTGAGTACTGGCTTCAGTATTTGAGGCACACAGGCTTAGTTGCATAGAGACCTAGGAATAAAATTACTGAATTATTTGGTAATTCTGTTTAGTTTATTGAGGAACCAAGGAATAGAGTTTTTGGGGTTTATTTTTAATTTTCATTGAGCTACGCTGGCATGTGGGATCTTAGTTCCCGGATCAGGGATCAAACCTGCACCCCTGCTATGGAAGCAAGGAGTCTTAACCACTGCACTGCCAGGGAAGTCCAATATAGAGTTTTTAATTGAAATTTTTATTGAGATCATTGTAGATTCCCCTGGAGTTTTAAGAAATAATGCTGATCCCGTATACACTCTGTCCAGTCTCCCCCAAAGTTTGCGTTTGCAAAACGACAGTCGGTACCTCCACCAGGATACATTTATATCTAAATCAGATTTCCAAGTTCCTCAGTTTTTCTTGTCTTTGTGTATGTGTGTGTATTTGGTTGTCTACAGTTGTATCAGTAGGGTAGGTACTTGTATATACCACCACAGCGGCCTATTTCCCTAACCTTGGCAACCACTCAAATGTCCTCCATTTCAAAAAGGATATCATTTCAAAAGTGCTATATAAACATAATCTTACAGTATATGAGACTGTGACATTGTTTTTGTTTTTTGCTCAGCATGATTTTCCGGAGTCATCAGAATTTTTTAAACTCTTCAGTGAGGCGGTCTGATATTATTCAGGTTGACCTACTTACAGCTGTTCTCCTAGCAACCCATGTGCCTCAGTCTTCTCATCTATTAAATGGGGAGAGGAAAGCCCCCAGCACTTAGGTGAACTTTGAGAATTAGAGTAGATAGGGAACCAGATGCCCGCAGTCAGGACCTGGAGCCTGCGAGGCTTTGTGATGGCATACCAGGTTGCCATGGCACCAACCAACGTGCCTGCCCGGGATGCTACAGCCCTGGTCCCGCCTCACTTGCTGGTGATTGGAGGAGGCATCGTGACATACTCTCACAGACCAATGAAGAGGTAGTCCAGAGGCTGGGTTCTACTGATGCTTTAGATTGGGAGAAAAGGGTAGAATTGAGTGAAGCCAAATTTTCCCTCACTCTTCAGGTTTAAATAGGCTTTGCATGGTTTCTTAAAAGAAAAAAAAAAAAAAGGCCTGGTCATCCCTGGAATGAATTTATTTCCATTTCATGAAGCTCCAGCCAGTGGTAAATGCCCCAAAAGGTGAGGCTAATAATTCTTCTAATAATTTTACTTCTTAAGACACACAGTTAACCTCTCTGAAGAAGATTCCAGAAATTTTCAGTGTGAGGGTGGTGTTGGCACTTTGCCATCTCTCGAAGTTCTCATACCTAGAAATAAGATTCGGCTTGGGAGGTTATGATACTAATATATTCCGTGGTTGGTTTATTTTTAATAAGCCACCATTGTAGGCTCAGGGTGTGGGCGATTTTCACAGATTGTTGCTGTTCTTACGCCCACAAACAGATGGAAATAAATACTCTAGGTAGGTCATTTTGCAAGATGCAGAGTTAAATGGACCGTGGATGTTTTGCCTCCCCTCCACTCCCAGAAACAAATGTTCGGGGCAGAAAGGGGGCTGGGTCCTTTTCATGTTTTGGCATGTGTATTAGTTAGCTATTGCTGGGTAATGCATCACCCCCAAACTGAGTGACTTGAAACATCCATTTATACATTAGAGTATTAGCCAGGAAAAAGAGTGACGTTCTGACACACTGCAGTGTGGATGGACCTTGAAAATACTGTGCTCGGGACTTCTCTGGAGGTCCAGTGGTTAAGACTGCAGGTTTGCACTGTAGAGGGAACGGGTTCCATCCCTGGTCTGGGATCTAAGATCCCACATGCTATGCAGCAAGGCCAAATAAATAAATATTTTTTTTAATTAAAAAAAAAAAAAGACTATGATACTCGGTGAGAGAAGCCAAACACAAAAGGCCACAGAGCATGTGATTCTGTTGATGGGAAATGTCCAGAACAGAAAATGGGAAATGTGGATCTCCAGGCAGATCCGCAGACACAGAGAGTGGGTTCTTGGTTGTCAGGGGCTGGGGGAGTGGAGGGGGTGAGGAGTGACTGCTGATGAGGACAGGTGTTCTGGCGTGATGGACTGTTCTGGAGGTAGACAGGGGTGGTGACTGTGCAACAGTGTGAATGCACTCAGTGCCAAGAGCTGCGCCCTTTAAAACGGTGAATTTCATCTCATGTTACCTCAGTAGTAATGATAGTAGCAAAGTAAAAAAAAAAAAAAACAAAAAACACACAATCCACACACGGTTTGTGTACTTCTCTCCTCACACCCCATTCCTCCAGATTCTCCAGGGAATCCAGGGAGATTCTAAACTCTCTCTCTTTTATGCAGAACAGTTTCTCTTCCCAGGTCTGACCACACTCAGGCCTGCAACCTCTCCTGATGGACCCGCAGCCCCTTGGTTCCCTCCCTTTACTCCGTTCTTCCACAAAATCATCAAGTGGGTCTTTCCACCCAGAGGCAGGAATGCACCGAGTCACAGGGCTGAGAGAAAGAGCAACACTGATGGTTTAATTTTTTCCATAGGAACATACTGAAAGTCACTCGGTCCTGTCTGACTCTTCGAGACCCCATGGACTATACAGTCCATGGAATTCTCCAGGCCAGAATACTGGAGTGGGTAGCCATTCCCTTTTCCAGGGGGTCTTCCCAACCCAGGGATTGAACACAGGTCTTCTGCACTGTGGGCAGTCTTTATCAGCTGAGCCACCAGGGAAGCCACAGGGGCATAAGTGCCTGAAAATGGGTAGAAAGATCCAGAGAAGGAAGGAAGGAAGAAGACCAGGAAGGAAGAGGACCAGAGATGAGAGGCATCAGCCCTGGGGATTTAGCTTCACTGTCAGGTTGCAATTTGGAAACTGATAGCAGGTGTGTGTGTGAGTTGCTCAGTCGTATCTGATTTTTTGCGACCCAGTGGATTGTAGCCTGCCAGGCTCCTCTGTGGAGAAGGCAACGGCACCCCACTCCAGTACTCTTGCCTGGAAAATCCCATGGACGCAGGAGCCTGGTAGGCTGCAGTCTATGGGGTCACTAAGAGTCGGACATGACTGAGCAACTTCACTTTCACTTTTCACTTTCATGCATTGGAGAAGGAAATGGCAACCCACTCCAGGGTTCTTGCCTGGAGAATCCCAGGGACAGGGGTGCCTGGTGGGCTGTCATCTATGGGGTCGCACAGAGTCAGACACAACTGAAGCAACTTGGCAGCAGCAGCAGCAGGCTCCTCTGTCTATGGAATTCTCTAGGCAAGAAGACTGGAGTGGGTTGTCAATCCCTTCTCCAAGGAGTCTACCCACCCAGGGACTGAGCCTGGGTCTCCTGCACTGATTCTTTCCAAGCAGGCAGTTCAAAGGGAAAAGCCTGCCAGGGGTGGGCTCAGGTTCCCAACTCTGACCTGCTCGGTGGCTGGCACAGGTCTCGTCCCTCTTCAGTTGCCCCTGTGCCCTGCCTGCAGGTGGGTGTCTGTGGGCCCTGGGATCCTTCCGGGGCTGTGAGGGGCCACCTGAACGAGGGCTGCAGCTCTGCCTGGGCCATGCCTCCAGCCCCTGAGACATCTGCCCATTGAGCACAGCAGATGGGCTTGAACCTTCCGCCTCCACATGCAGCCACACCAGTTGGCAAGGATGTCAACAAAGGGCTCAGAACGTTTGTTCAAAACCTTAGGATTGGAACCTCCCTGGTTGGGGAGCTAAGATCCCACATGCCTCATGGCCAAGAAACCCAAAACATAAAACAGAAGCAATATTGTAACACGTGCAACAGAGATCTTAAAAATGGTCTGTATCAAAAAATATCTTAAAAACAAAACAAAAAGCCTTGGGATTTGCTTCACCCCACCTGATCCTGACCCAGCACAGGGAGCCTGATGGATTGAAGAACACCTCCTCCTACAATCTGGGTTCAGGAAGCAATTGTCTTTTCCAGACCAGCCAAGCTCAAGCCTCTGAGTTCTCTCATTTCTGTTGACTCACCAGCCAGCTCTTTCCTGAACTCATCTTTCTGACACTATCCTCTCACACATAATGACCAGCTGTCCATTAACCAGAGCCTCCAGCTCTAGGAGCACACCACGACTCCAGTCCTCCCTAGGGCAAAGGTGCCAAATATCTTGCCCTGGCGTGACAGAGGTCACCATTTTCCCAGCCTCCCCATCCGTGTCTTCCCTGCCCATCTGTTAAGCAGTGTTCCATACTTCAGAGTTTGGGTCATGGCAGAACCACACTTTGGTAAGGATTTCTGTGTTGGTGACAATCTGGCCCATCTATCTGTGTCACAGACAGCAGTGGGCTCAGATCATGTCGGGTTTGGGTGCCCCCTCGCCAAAGTTCCTCAAATGCCCCAAAGAGAGGCAGATGGGGCAGGCTGCAGAGTCAAGTCTCCTTTAATGGAAAAAGAACAAATCCAGACACAAGTCTGGGTTGAACAGTCATGCCAAGAGGCGAGGCGAGGTCCCCCCACCCCCTCCACGCTCCCTATGCTGCCCCAAGGACGTCCCTCAGCAGGGAAAGGGGGGCAACAGGAGCAGAAATGGACCCTGGGTCCTGGGTATCAACATGCAGAGGTCCACTCTGACCCTCGGGATCACTAGATGCTCTGTAGCATAAGGATGGCATGCTGAAAGTGCTGGTGGGTGCCTGGGGCACAGCCATGGCCCCGCAGGATGCCCAGCGGGTAGGAGGTGCCAGGCTGGCCCCCAGTTCCCAGACTGTGTGAGCAGCAGCTCCTCACCACCCCTGCTCAACACGAGTTGTTTCCGATCTCTGCTGCTGCTGACCTGCCAATGTGGGGAGAAGCTGGGATGGAAGGGAGAAGAGGCCCCGGCCCTGGGGGGGCAAGTGGACAGGAGACTGGGGGTGCCCTGACCTGAGTTTCAGCAGATGCCCCACCTGTGGGGACTCCAGGCCAGGAGCCAGAGCTGTACTGCATAGACAGGGAGACCAAGGCTCAGATGGGACCCCCTGCCCATACCCACCCAGTGAGACCTCCTACTCAAGCCTGCGTCCTGGGGAACAGCAGCACCTCACTGGTGCCAGCTCTCCCCGCTGCTGGGCATGGCCATTTGAAGCCAGTCCTGCCCTCTGAGATCCAGCCCAGGTCAGGGCACTCTGGTCTAAACAGAGATGGGGTTTTCACTGTAAAATAAAATCATACTAATTTTTCTATGATAGTAAAGATTGTATACTACTGTGTTGGAAGTCTGTTTTAAGAGCAGCTACAATTTCTCGGAGATTGCCAGAATCACTCAGGAAAACCTACAACTGATTCTGCAATGAGATGACATTTTGCCAGCTGCTACCGGTGACCACATGGGACCATGATCCCCAGTGACATTCTGCCATCATTTGAACACATTTTATTTCCAGTTTTATGCTTGGGAGTCATGTCTCAGTTCCTGGCTCCACCAGGAACCAACTGCTTCCTAGGGCTCTCTCCCAAAAGCATCCAACACACCAGGCCCATTTGAGGGGCCCCCTGACCCCCTGCACCATCCTGTCACTGAAGAGCAGCAGCACCACCTGCCCGGACACCAGAAAGCACAGCAGGCAGAGGCCGGGTGCTACCGGCCAGCTGGGCATGGGCAGGCCCCTCCTGTGGACAGAGCCAGCTGGGAGGCCTCAGGGCCAGGGGTCCCCACCGCCTCTCCCCCCTGGCTCCCCCACATCCACCCTCACCTCTTGAAGCCACTACCGCATGGACCAGGCAAAGAGCCGCAGGACAGCCAGCAGGGAACCTTGTGCCCTGGGGAACAGCAGGGCGCCCAATTCCTCAGGGTAAACATCTGCAGCTTTCCCAAGTGGGGTGCGTAGCTCACCTGGTTGTTGTTGGGGGGCACAGGGCGGTGACCACGGAGTCAGGGTCTCCATCCTGGGCACCTCACACCCGAGGACACCTGCTCCTGTAGACCCTTGGACCATGATTTGAAACCAGCTCTGCAGGGTCCAAGCCCTCTCTATCCATCCAGTCCCGACCCCGGCCCTGAACTTCAGACCCATGGCACCTCAGACTTGGCTGTCCATGCTGAGATCCCGATGGCTCCCCCCATCTGCCCTCTTGCCACCTTCCTCTCTTGCCTGGTGGCCGCTCCATCCCCCCCACAAACCTGCAAACTACACCCAGATTGCAGCCCTTGCTCACCCCTCCACAGCCACCACCCCAGTCCGTTACCATCATTGTCCACCCAGCTAATCCAGCCACCTCCCTGCTGGTCTCCTGTTAATAAAAGTACAAGTCAGACTCCTCCTTCTTGCCCCAACCCCAGCAGTCACCTGTGAGGCTCTGTGACTTCATGTCTGCCCCCATGCCACTCCTCAAACCCACCGCACTGGGTCCCATCTTGGGGGCTTTGCACATGCTGTTCTCTGTGCCTCTGATGCTGTTCCTGACAGGCCCTTTCTCATCCCTCCTGTCTCACCTGAGCATCACTTCTCCAGAAATCCCCTCCCTCCACAACCACTCTGTGGGTTTGCCTCCACCCCCTGAATCTGTCACCTCATCTGCTTTATTTTCTTCAGAAAACTGCCACCAAAATCAATTTAGAGATTCATTTGTTTAGCATTGTTCTCCCCCAGCAGGCAGTACACACCTGTAGGTATGCACAGTAGGTGTTTATTAAATACTTGAGTGAATGAAGAAAGGCGAAGCAGGGAGGGCTTGGCCCCACAGGGGGTAGGAACTCCATGACCTATCCCCCTGGGTGGTGCAGGGCCATGTGGGTGCTATCCCGAACCAAGACCCTGTTGCCACCGTCTGACAGTTGGTAGCCAAAGCCATACTTGCTAGAATAGTCCACCCACTTGGGGGCCCAGAAGACAGGCTGCTGCTCTCCTGGGGGTCCTGCATGGCTGGGCACAAGAAGGAAGTGACATGAGGGGGGGTTCCTAAAGGGGCCTGGTGGAGGCACAGGAGATGGGAGAAAAGTCCAGGGCATAGAAAACCAACTCTTGGGGCTTCCTGGCGGTCAAGTGGTTAAGATTCCGTTTCTACTGCAGGGGAGCCAGTTCGATCCCTGACAGGGAGAACTAAGATCCCGCATAACACATGGCGTGGCCGAAAAACAAAAACAACCCAAGCTACTCTTGCCTTGAGGGGAGAAAACTGGGGGACTCTGGGGTCACAGCTGCTTTTAGCAATGAATAAATCTGAAACACGTGTAAGGTCCAAAACACTGCAGGGCTTTGCTTTATTTCATTAAGCATTTTTTTTTTTTTTTTGGCATTAAAAATAAAATCGCACAAGGCCATGTGGCAGCCCGGATTGAATCCTTGGAAGAGGAAAAAGGCGGGAATGGGGAGCCTAGGGAAATCCAGCAGCCCAGGGGACGGGCCAGGGGAAGCTGGAAGTCTGTCTTCCTGGCTTCTCAGCAAATCTTGTGCCGCCCCTACCTGGGGGGCCCGAATCCAGGCAGAGCTGCAGGTTTCTAATGGCTGCCTCTACCTCCTGCCTTGGACTCCCCTTGGGCCCTGGGGAGACAGATCTCTGTTGGGGGACACAGGATGTGGAGGACAACCCCACCCCCAGCTCCCACATCCAGAAAAGTCCCATGTTCAACCTAGGAATCCAGACACTGTCCTCACATTACACGTGGGGAAACTGAGGCCAGGAGAAGGGCTGTGATGCTAGCAAGGCACAGTCCTCACCCCGCACTTCGCAACCCTCACCCCCGCCCACAGTTCCTGTCTAGGATGGAGCATGCTCACCCACAAGGGCACTCGGGAGGGTCCCCTGGGCCAGCAGCTGGATGGGGCCCTCGGGGGCACAGAGCCCCACTCTCCAACAGGGAGTCCTGGGGAGGGAGCAGCAGATGCTGGGAACTGGGGGCAGTCTCTGGCCTCCCCATGGAGACTTCATGACTTCTCCCCGTGCCCAGCCAGCTGTGAGGACGCCCTCTGCATTCCCCACTACCTCCTCGCTCCCGGCGCTCACCTCACTGCCCCACTCCACGGAGTCAGGGTCTGAACCATCTTCTCCAGGACCTGAGGCCTTCTGAGAAGCCAAGGGACCTGCAGGGAGCGCAAGGATGTGGGGGTGGGGGAAGAGCCTGGCCCCACATGGAGGGCATCTGCCGTGGAGACGGTTTCAGAGCAGGAAGGGGAGATGACAGGTGTGTGAGATGCAGGGCAGGGAGGAGCAGGTGATGGGGGAAGGAGAGGTACTCACAGGGCGCCCGGCACTGGGGCAGTAGCAGCTGGCCCACCTTTCGGAAAAGTCTCCCCAGAGGCTGGGGGATGGCGAAGATGGGCAGGCTGTGGCAGGAGTGGGGTGGCAGCCGGTCCGGGGTGAAGCCCTTTAGAGTGGGGAGCTGGAGGTCAGCAGGCTGCTCCTGAGTACCTGTGCTACCTGGGGGTCCTGACCCTCACCTGGGGCTGCTGAGACACCCCAGAGAGGGGCCCCCCTGTCTCGCTGACACCCCGCACCTGTGTGAAAAAGTCATCCTGCAGCAGGTGGTCCAGGCTGGGCCGCTCGGCCGGGTTGGGGGCCAGCAGGCGGGCAATGAGGCGGCGCGCGTTGGCAGACAGGTGTGCAGGTTCGGGGTAACGGCCATCTCGGATGTTCTGGTACATCTCTGACAGGGGAGCCGCCACGAAGGGAGGGACGCCAGTCAGCACCATGTACCTGGCCGGGTCGGGGGCAGGAAGCAGGGCACCTGCTTGGATCTATTCTGGGCATCCAGGGTTGCTTCACACCTACCTGTGTACCCCTACCCTCAATCCCTGACACCATTCCTGCTTCACACTCGTTTTCTCACACCTGCCCTGCGTCCACTCTCACCTAGTCATTCTTGTCTGCACAGAAGACACCAGCATCTGTCTGTACACCTGCCTGCACCTGGGTTACACCTGGACACCTGCATAGACCTTTCCAGTTTTAATTTATGCTTGCTCACACCTGTTCCAATCCTGCATATACCTCATGTCAGGACAAATTTCCTGATCTGCCTGTGTACCTAAAACCTGCACACACCTGTCCACACCTCAGGGCAGATTCAAACCCGTCCTCTGCTGCACATACACCCTCCTGTATCCCTATTCATACCTGTAGGCTCAAGTGATGGCAGGTGCCTGCTCCTGCCTGCCCCCCAGCTGCATACACTGAGGTCCTATGTTTGCTCATACCTGCCTGTCCCCACACTCAACCTCCTCCATATATGCTTACACCTGTCCTTACCTGCTGGTGCCTGTCCCCACCTGGGCATTCCGGCCCCCTTTCCCTAGGCCTGGGGCTCCCAGAGCAACTCACATGATGCAGCCCAGAGCCCAGATGTCCGACTGGCAGGAATGTCCGTTTCTGGACACTACCTCCGGAGCCAGGAAGTTCGGGGTCCCGCAGAGCACTCTGGGAGCATAACGGGGGCTGAGGAAGACTGGGGGCCCCACACCAGACCAGGCCCACCTGCACCCACCCAGAGAGCCCGCTCAGAGCTTCCAGTCACCTGTGGCAGCGGCCCCCTGGCCCCATCCTGGTGGCTAGCCCCAGGTCTCCGATCTTCACCTCCATGTTCTTGTTCAGGAAGAAGTTACCTTGTGGAGGGGGATGCAGCGGGCGATGGGGAAGAAGCGTGGCTTCAGTGGAAGCCCCACCCTCACCCCGCCCTCACCCCGCCCCGAAGCGCCGCCCTGTAGCACCGCCCCGTACTGAGCTTCAGGTCCCGGTGGACGATGCGCCGCTGGTGCAGGTAGCTCAGGCCGCTGACCAGGCCTCGAAGATAGTAGCGCACCTCGGGCTCCGTCAGCGTCTGCCGTGCCTGCAGCACGTGGGCCAGAGACTGCAGGGGCCCGACAGGTGCCACACCACCGTCGAGGAGACGCAGGTGAGTTCCAGGGACCCAAGAAGGCAAAGGAAAATTCAGCCGGGCCCAGGTGAACGTGGCTATTGTGGCATGGGCATTGGTGAGCTCTGAGCCAGAGGATGAGCACAGGAGTTCAGTGGACGGAGGGGCCACCATGAGCTTGTAGGCCAGAGATAAACACAAGGTGGGTACAAGCTGGGCACAGATGAGCTTAGGTGTATTTAAGTCGGCTGAGTTCAAGGGGTCTGTGAAGGTGCGGCTAAGTTCAGTTGGGTCCAGGAACAGGCATTCCTGCCAATCAGACATCTGGACTCTGGGCTACACCATGTGAGTGGCCCTGGGAGCCCTGAACCTGGGGAAGGGGGCAGGGCTGCCCAGTTGGAGACAGGTGTGGGCAAGTGGGGCCTGGGTGAGTTCAGGAGAAGCACAGATGGGCTAAGATGTGCCTAGGTGAGTCAAGAGAGCCTCTGGGTGGGCAGAGGTGCATAGGTGGCCCTGGTGTGGTCTCAGGTTAAAACAGGTAAGGAGGGACAGACAAGGGTGGGGGGACAGATGAGCTCAGCAGACACGGGTGGGAGGGGACATGCCTCCCTCTCACTCAGCCCTCGCACCTGGCGACTGCAGTATTCCAACACCATGTATACATGGTCCCGGTCAGCGAAGTGGCCGTGGAAGGCCACGATATTGCGATGTCGCAGGCGGCTGTGTAGAGCGATCTCGCGTTCCACCTGCAGGCAGGGCACCATGTGTATACACCCGGTGGGCGCCCACACCCGAGGCATTCATGCCCCCACAGGTGAGCTCCACACCCCAGGGCAGGGACCTCTCTGGGGACCCGCTTCTGTCCTGGGGCCCCCAGGCACTGACGCGCAGAGAGTACCTTGCCGCGGGCGTTTAGCTGCGCAGCCCCGCCCCCTCCGCGAGGCACCACTTTGAGCGCGAACACAGCGCTGGTGGACATGTCGGTCAGCTTGTAGCAGCGGCTGAAGGCGCCCTGCAGAGCAGGAGAGTCAAGCTGGGTGCGTACAGGTGTGAGGACAGATGGCTAGGCCTTCTCACACACACACAGCTCACACCTTCCTACCTGCATCCCCAAAGCAACACACACAGACGAACACGAAGACACACAGATACATTACAGACGCCTCCATACCTGGACACGTAGAGTCCACAGAACCCCAACACAGTACCCGGACACATGCTACAAAGCCCGCACACAGAAAGCACAGACCTATGACACACGCACAGGAACAAGGGCTCCAAAACACACAACGCACCTATACCCTGGACGCATAACCCACGACACAGCACTGCACGCCCAACACCGATTCCCGCCACACAACGCGCGCCGGACAGCGAGTACATCGCAGACCCGGGCGTCCACCCACGCCAGCCCCGCACCAGCCTCCAAACTCCCGCAGACACGCGGACACGCAGAGACAAAAGCCAGGGCGCACACTGGCTCATCTGCGGGTCGAGATCTCACTTGCGCACCGCCGGGCTGGGACCCCGGCTCCGCCCGGCCCTCTTTGCCGCGGACTTGGAGTGCTGGAGTCCCCACCTTGCCGATCAGCTTCCCGCGCTTATACACGCGCCCCGAGCTTGGGTCTCGCAGAAAGACGGAGACCAGCGGGCAGCAACTGCGCCGCCGCCGCCGCCGCGGCCGGGGATCCATCCCTCCCTGGGGCCCTGGCTGGCGCACTGGCGCAGCCTCGGGCGCGACCACCACGCACAGCGCTGCTCCAGGGGCCGGGCGCTACTGGGACGCCTCTTATTGGCCGAGGGGGGAGGGGTGGAGTCCAGACGCTCCGGGCGGCCGGTGCGGGAGGGGGCGGGCGCGTGGGGGCTTGTGGGCATCCGGGGACGCCGGGCTGGCGGGAGTTCCAGAGACCAGAACGGCGCTGGCATCCTGCACGTAAACCCCGCGCCAGTCACAAGCGCTCTGCTCGCTGGCTTCTCGGATCCTGCGCCTCCCGCCAAGCTGTGAATTGTTCACGCGCCCATTTCTCTGAGTAGGAAACTGAGGTCAGAAGGTTTGTCTCATTCTTTCGAGGCCTCAAAAGGAAGGGTGGGTGGGAGCCCACCCTTGGAGGACCATCTTGGTCCTGGGGAGCCACAGCAGGTGCAGAGGAAGAGAGAGGAAGGGGAAGAAGCCCAATATCTCTGGGACTGGGGCTGGTGGGAAGGGCGGTGCAGCCCAGAGGGGCACTGCGAGGAAGCTGCTGTGAATAATGGACACTAGGCATGAGGAGCAGGGTTTGGGAACTAAAGGAGAGGCACTAGGGGTGGCAACTCCTGGCTCTGGCTTGGACAGCCATGGAGAGGCAGGCGGACAGAGGACAAGAGGGCATGCTTGGGCCCCGTGGAACTATGGTGGCACCTCTGAGCTGTGCCTCACACTTTTGCTGCCTAAAGTCACCCTTTCACTGATCCTGAGACCCGGGTACTGGCCTTGTCCCCATTTCACAGATGAACACACTGAGGCCCAGGGAGGTAAACTCACTTCCCCAGCCAGGAAGGGGCAATGCTGGGTTTGAATCCAGGCAGCTGCCTCCAGATGCTTCAGAATTAATACCCATATGTTACATAACACAATGAATGGGGAGGGGTTAGGAGGGCTCCATTTGGCTGGAATTAGGCCTTGGAATTTTCCAGAGACCAGATTTCAGAGTGCGGCCCAGCCAAGCCACCAGGGATAGGAAGCACCTTCTGTGTAGTCAGATGTCCACCTGGCATGTCAAATGGGGGTGCCCGGGGCATGGGGGGCTCTAAGGGGGCCCCAGTGCATTTGATGGGAGCCAGCCTCTGGCACCTTTCCAGGGGGGCTGGCCTCAGTGCCAGGGTCAAGGATTCCAGGCCAGTGCAGGGCGCGGGGGTGGGGCCCAGCTGACTGGGGCAGGGGAGCCTGAGTCTCCTGCTAATGAGAATCAGGTGCAGTGTGACCGGAGGAAGGCAGCTGGGGGGCCCGTGGGTCTGAGCTATCATGTCACAGTCGCCCTGGAATTTGCATGGGCAGGCAGGAATCCAGGTCCCTCTCAGGGCTGCACCTCTGCCACCTGCTAATTCAGGTATTTGTCCAGCACTTACTAGCGTGTGGAGCTTGTGCTGGGCTCTGTGCCCAAGACAGACCTGCCTAGCACTCAGGAATCTGTGGACAGAAGATCACCCAGACTTAACCAAAGTCAGGGGTCTGGGCCAGTTCTGGAGGCCAGTGTCAGAAATCCAGACCCCTTCCAGACAGTGGCACATCCCAGAGACTGGGGCTGTTCTTAGCCCCATGTTATAGATGAGGAAACCGAGGCTCAGGAAGGCGTATGGGAGCCAGTCACTGGACTGTGGCTGTGCTCAGTCTGGAGTGCAGGTTGGGGGATCCGGAGCCCCTGACCCCCCAAGTACTACCCCCTGGCTCCTTCCCTGGTGGCCCCAGGAGCACAGGAAGAACTCTCACACTAGGGCAGGCAGCTGAGCCCATTGGACCCCTAGAAGCCTCCTGGGGGAAAGAAATCCCAAGTTCCTGGCCCAGCGCCTCCCAGCAGGGCTGTCAGCTGACACCCTCTGCAGACAGCAACTCTGCCCCAGTCACCCGGCAGCCTGCTGTTTTCCTGGCTAAGCCTCCTCCACTGGACTGGGGAGACTTTCCATCCTCAGCCTGCACCCCCTCAAGCAGGGATGCCCTCCCCCAGCACTCTAGAGTGGAAAACTTTATCATAAAAGGAAAAACTTAGATGCTCGTAGCAGCCATATTCACAACAGCCAAAAGGTGGAAATAGCATGGGTGTTCATCAAAAGGTGATGGATAAACAAAACATGCTCCAAGCCCACAGGGGAATATTATTCAGCCTTAAAAAGGAAGGAAATCCTGACGCTTGATACAATATGGGTGATCTTTGCGGACATGATGCTCAATGAAAGCCAGACCCAGAAGGACACACACTGTCTGATTCCACTCATGGAAGGTCTCTAGAGGAGTCAGATCCACAGAGACAGGAACTAGATGGTGGGGTGGGGGAGGAGAGGGGGAGTCAGCATTTCATGAGGTCACAGTTTCCATTTGGGAAGATGAGAAGGTTCTCGAGATGATGGTGGGGTTGGTTACACAACAGTGTAAAAGTGTTTAATGCCACTAAGCTGTGCTCTCAAAAATGGTGATGATGGCAAATTTTGCGTGATGTATATTTTGCCACAATCAAAAGTGAAAACCATATTAGATACCACACCCCAAGGAGCCCTCAGCCTTAGGGGCTAAGACCCGTATTTTACTGATGAGCAAACTGAAGCCTCATATGTGTGGCAAGCTAAGAATTGTAGTTTTGCAAAGGGGCCAGTGTTGGGGTAGGGGGCTCAGTGGGGCAGCCTGACCCTCCCATGCTGACACCTGCCTGGGGCTCAGGAGGCTGAGGAGTTGTGGGCTGGGGCCCCAGGTTGGCCACACAGCCCCCTGAGCCCCCTCGCTCCAAGCCACAGGCTTGGTTTGTCTCCAGTCTGTTCTTTCTCTGACCTGAGATAACTCCCCAGACTCAGCAGATTTCCTGGGAGAAGCGCCACAGAGCCTTGCTCAAAATATAATACCTGCCGCAGGTGGAGGGGGTGGCTGCTGAGACAGCACTGGGGCTGGGCTACGGAGGCCTTCATCGGGGGGTGGGCTGGATCGGCTTTGGGGTCCACAGTGGTGTGACTCCTTCCTTCCAGAACCAGAGCGGGAGCAGGTGGACAGGCATAGGCATAACTCAGCCCGGCTCCTAGGTTCCTCTCTAGCCTCTGGTCTCCTGGACTTTGAAGTGCAGTGGACTCCCTTCTTCCTGCTTGTCTGTACTTGGGAGCCCTCAGCCAGACCTTGCAGGTCTCCAGGGACAGGCCCCATGAGCAGAGCGGGCAGGAGGGGACCCCATGACTGCAGTGCCTACTGCCTTGATGCTGGCCCAGCTGGCAGGGGTGATGGGGGCTAGGTGCCATGTCCCCTGAGTTTCCACAGGAACAGACCTCGTCCTTATCTCTCCCAGATTCCCAGAGCCCACTGACATTGGCTCCTTGTAGAAGCTCTGTCCTCTCGTGCCCTCCAGACCTCTCTGTAGGCTTTTCTCCCATCATTCTCACCCATCTTTCTGGTTCTCCTTTGAGGCCCCTACTTGTTCTCTTGGAGCCTGGGGCTCAGTTCAGAGGCCCCCGTACCCCTTGTCTACTCCCTCTTTCTGGCATGGTCTAGGCCAGCAGGAGACTCACGTGGGCAGCTTGTCTCTCCTCCCCTGTCTCAGTCTGGCCTCTGCCAAAAGCAGAGCCTGAAGCAAGGGTTTAGTGCAGTGAGTTGATTTGAAAAGCAAGGAGCGAGGGGCCCAGGAGGATGGGTCAGGGCAGGACTTGGAAACCACTATGGGCCCTTGAGGAATGGGGCAGATGGCTCCCCAGAGCTGCCTGTCCACAGGGAGGATGGGGAGTGTGTGGACCCCTGGCCTCAGCCCCTCATTAGCTGGGGCCTCCACCCTGGATGCTCATTGTCTGTATGTGCTACTTGGAATGTCTCCCACACGTGGTCTGACTGCAGCTTGGAGAGTGATGAAGTGATGCTGGGACAGGAGGGGTGTGGGGTGGGAGTCTCTGAGGGGCTCGCTGCCTACCCCAGAGCAAAGCAGAGCCTGGACTCAGTCATTTCAACCTCTCCCTTTTGACCTGTGACACTAAGACACATGTCCACACCTAGAGTGGGGGAGTGGACAGGCTCAGAGAGGGGATAGCCAGAGGAGGAGATGGAGCTGAAGACACCAGTGGGTGCTCCCTGTCATGATGCTCAGGACCAGCCAAGTCCCTGGGTCAGGAACAGTAAGGATAGCCACAGCCAGGTCAGGGGACACAATGTGTCTGGGCCATCTGAGGCTCACAGAACCAGGTGCTGGCTGAGAGTTGGACTCAGAGGACAGTCCAGCCTCTTCCTGACAATAAGAAGTCTTCTAGAACTAAATTGGATTGCATCTAAAAGCCTGCTAGTGGGCCTCCATGGCTCTCCCACACACCCACACACACACCCTGGTCCAACTACGCTGGCCTCTCTGTCGGTCTGAGATCCCACACCAAGCTCATCCCACCTCAGGGCCTTCGCACACACCATTCCCTTAGCCCAAAGCTCTCCCCGCCCCCTGGTCTTCATCCAGTAACTCCTTCTCATCTTCTGAGTTGCAGGCAAGGGCCCCCCACACCCCAAGAGCCCCTCTGGGGTTCCCACACAACCTGAAATCATGTTGTTTCCTTGCTGGTTTGCTGGGTTCTCCCCCAAGGACCGGGGGCTCCACGGTAGAAGCAGGTTGTGTTTCCTTGCTGTGTTTCCTGCAGGTGCTGACGCGTTCCCTGGGGAGGCCTTGGGCAAGTTCAGACCTTCCCCTGAGCTGTCCTGACTCCACCTGCTGGGTGGGCACCCTCAGGGTCCCTCATGTGAGTCTGTGCTGCTCACCCCGGGTGGAGGCTCTTCCCGCCATGTCCTCAGCTGGACACCGTCTCAACCTCTGTTCAGGGACATTGATCAACTCCAGCAGCAAGCAGAGTGCTGTGTGAGCATCAGAAGCAGCCAGATTTCCACAAGAATAATTCATATTTTATCTGCTTGGGCCTTTTGAGCAATTATGAAAGAAACAGCTCAGTGTCATGTGGGCTCCTGGATGTGATCCTCGAATAGAAAAAAGAAATTAGTTGGAAAAAAATAGAGGAATCCAAACAACATTTGGAGTTTAGTCAGTCATTATAGTAATTACTAATATTATTAATTAGAAATGGTGATATACCAATGTCACTTCCTTAGACATCACAATAGTCATTGTTTCCTATGGCTGTTGTAATGAGTTACAAACTTGTTGGCTTAAGAAAGCACACATGGGGCTTCCCTGGTGGCTCAGTGGTGAAGAATCCGCCTGCCAATGCGGGAGACGTGGGTTTGGTCTCTGGTCCGGGAAGATCCCGTATACCACAGAGCGACGGGACGCTGTGCATCACAGCTATTGAGCCTGTGCTCCAGAGCCTGGGAACTGCAACTAGTGAAGCCTGAGTGTCCTACAGCCTGTGCTCTGCAACAAAAGAAGCCCCTGCAATGAGAAGCCCACACACCAGAACTAGAGAGAAGCTCCCATTCGCCGCAACTAGAGAGAAGCCTGAGCAGCAAGGAAGACCCAACACAGCCATGATAAATAAATAAATATAAAAGAAAGCACACATATATTATCTCATGTCCTGGAGCTCAGGCGTGGGCAGGGCTGGTCCCTCTGGAGGCTCCCGGGGAGCACTGGCTCCCCCCTTTTCCAGCTTCTAAAGGCAACACATCCCTGGCTTGTGGCCCCTCCCCCCATCCTCGCAGCCAGCAGCACAGCATCTCCCGTTTCTCTGCCTCTGACCCTCCCCCTCCTTCTTATAAGGACCCTGTGATGACACTGGGCCCTCCGGGGAATCCAGGGTCATCCCCATCTCAGGGGCCTTAATCCCGCCTGCAGGGTCCCCTCTGCCCTGTTACATGATCACAGGCCCCGGGACCAGGATGTGGACATCCTAAGGCGTGGGGTGGGGACTATACTACTGATGACAAAGGATAGACAGAACTGATAGTAATATTTTTGTAACTCTCTGTAAATCTAATATTACTCCAAAATAAAATTTCTCTTTAGAGACTTCCCTGGCAGTCCAGTGCTTAGGACTCTGTGCTTTCACTGCAGGGGGTGCAGGTTCAATCCCTGGTCAGGTTAATAAGATCCCATAATTGGCAAAGTGTGGCCAAAATATTTTTAAAGTTCTCTTTAAAAAATAATTAAAAGGTGACAAGAAATTAAAAGCTCAAAGGCAGTGAGTAACTCAGAGTCACCTCTAACCTCCACCCCCAGATCATCGTGGGTGACCATGAGGGTTTATTCCTATCCCCTTCCTATCTGAGCTAAGGCTAACATAGATAACATATATAACTGCCATTGGATCCTGCATAACTTTTCTAACTTTCTCACCTAATGTTTCTTGCTGTTTCTGTGTAACTTTCCCATGCTCCTAGCCCCCAAGCGCTGTGAGGCAGGCCCCTGCCCCCCACCTCCCCAACTTCCTTTTCACCCCACTACACGGGCCTCCTCAGTGGGCCTGGTCCTCACCCGACTTCTCTGGCCCCTCGGCCTTTGCACGTGCTGTTCTGCCAGCCAGGAGCACCCTCTCTCTCACACCCTCCTTTGTTTAGTTCCCCCTCATTCTCCAGGTCCTGCCTCCAGCATCCCCTGGCTCAAGAGTGTCCCCCCACCCCCCTGCCTCAAAAGGAGCTCAGGAAGAACTCCCCTGGCGGTCCAGTGATTCAGAATTCAGGCTTCTTGTATGACTCAGGGAGCTCAACCCTGTGCTCTGGGACGACCTAGAGGAGTGGGAAGGGATAGGAAGGGGTGGGAGGGAGGTTCAGGAGGAAGGGGGCATATGTATACTACGTGATTCATGTTGATGTAAGGCTGAAACAAACACAATATTGTAAAGCAATTATCCTTCAATTAAAAATAAAATAATTAAACAAACAATGAATCCAGGCTTCCACTGCAGAAGGACTGGGTTCTGAGAACTAAGATCCCGCATGCCTTGTGGTGCAGCCAAAAATTAAAAATTAAATTAGGGACTTCCCTGGTGGCACAGTGGATAAGAATCCACCTGCCAGTGCAAGGGACAAGGGTTTGACCCCTGGTCTGAGAAAATTTCTCATGCTTCAGAGCACCTGAGCCCAGATGCCACAACTACTGAAGCCTGTGCGCCCGTGCTCTGCAAAAAGAGAAACCCGTGTAATGAGAAGCCTATACACTGAGACTGGAAAGTAGCCCCCGCTCTCCCCAACTAGAGAAAGCCCACGTGCAGCAACAAAGACCCACTGCAGCCAAAAATACATTAAGCAGTGTGTACATGTCAAGAAAATAGTTTGTGTTTAAAAAAAAAAGAAAAATTTAAAAAAGGAGCTCAGGACACCCATTCAGATATGAGTGTGAAGTCATCCCATGCCCTCCAAGTCTTGCTGTGTGTGACTGTTCCCCTCTGCTCCCCAGAGTCCTGACCCATGAGGTGGGGTGAGGATTTCTCTCATGGGGGCCGTGGGGGATGTCACATCAGATATGGAGGCCTTCAAGGCAGTGGTGACCTGTAGATGCGAACGACTCCATCACAGGGTCAGTGACCTAAAAAACAGGACTTGTCTGGTGGGTGAAGGTGATGGAAAAGATGCTGTTCTCTATTAGTGGGGACCCCTTGATGAGAAGTCACAGAAACTCAAAACTGCTCAAGTGAAACATAATGGATGGCTTCAGGTGTGGCTTTATTCAGGGACTCTAACAACTGTCTCAGAAGTCCAGCCCTTTCTGCTTCTGGCTGTTGGCATCTCCCTAGGGCAGAGAAGCAGTACCATCCCAGCTCACATGGGCTGCCCTTGCCATGGTGGGGCCCCAATCCTGCTCTACTCATGGCCAGGAACAGCTGGGCAGCTTCAGAGACCCAAGTTCTAGGGCAGGGTGACAGGACCCCTCCCACCTAGTCTACACAGGAGGCTGGAGGGTCCTGTGGACCACCTGGCCAGGCCTGAGGGATCACGGGAGGCTGCAGAGTGTTGGGGAGGGAGTTTGGGAATTTCGAGCTTGTGAGGCCACAGAGGGAGCCTGGCTGATCCACATCCGTCAGGACCCATATTGACTGGGCCTGATCCTGTCCAAGCCCGGCTTCAAGGATGGGGTTGAGGGTAGAGTTCAGTGTTGGGAGACCCCATAACCCCTGGGCCTAGGTCCAGGCCAGGGCATGAGTTGGGGGTGGAGAGACTCCACCGCATCTGGAGCCGCCAAACCTCACACCCACCCCTCCACCTGCAGCAGGTGTTGTGAATTGAGCGCTCAGCCTTCCCCTCTGGGAATCAGCTGAACCCAGCTAAGTTTCATCCTGGCTGGGGATGCGAGGCTGGAAACCTGGGGGGCAGCAAAGGCTGGGGGGACATGGGCAGGCACAGGACTCCACACCTTCACCTCAGTCGTATCTCGCCAGCCCTCAAGTGCTTATGTCCCCGTGCCAGGCACAGGCTTACTGTATACGCTCCCTGGAGGACCCAGTAAGCGCTGTGTGTTGTCCTTGCAGGACACAGGGGCTGCTGTATGCTCTTTCTACAGGACTCAGTGCCTGCTGTATACATTCACTGGAGAGTACAATGCCTGCCATAGACACTGTGCTCAGTGCCTGCTGTGTGCACTCCTTGCAGTGTGCAGTGACTTTTGTATACATTTTTTTGCAGGCTACATGTGTTGCATACACTCCTTGGGACGTTCAGTGTCTACTAAATGCATTCCTTGCAGGTTGCAGTATCTACTGTATATGCTCCCTGCAGGACAAAGGGCCTGCTGTATGCACTCTGCTGAGCACAATGCTTGGAATATGCAGTACTCGAAGCCTTCTGTATACCTTCCTGCAGGCACACTGTCTCCACCCCCTGGGGCTTGGGGCCTGAGGCACATGGGAGGGGGATGAGCTTGTCCACTTGGTGGCGCTCCTGGTCAAGCCTGATTTCTTTCTGACTCCGCCCAGGCCCCAGGTCCCAGCTTCGCACACAGTAGGTGCTCTGCGGAGGGTACCTGCCCTCACCATCACCCCCCTCCTCCTGCCACTCTCTCGAGCCCTGACCCACCAGGCTCAGACTTGTCAAGGTCACTGCCTCCATCGATGCTGATCCACCAGCTCCATCCTTACCTCACCCACACAGGTTACTCCTGCCTCCTGGACGCCCATTCTCTGGAGACCTCAGGGGACCCCAGTCTTCGTTCTGTCCACACACACACCCCGTGACCTCATCCACCATTCTCACCACCACTGTGTGCAGGGGATGCCCACGTGTCCATCTTTGGCCAGATGTGGCCCCTGGACTCCCAGCCTCTCCGTGCCTCATGCCTAGATCCATCCCCAGCTGACTTCTGAACTTGCCACCCCCATCCCTCCCTTCCCTGGCTGCTCAGGCCAGGCTCCTGCCTGCCTCCTCCCATCCAATCCCCCTGGGATCTGTCACACAGCCTGCAGACTCCACTCCCAGACTGCTGGGAACCACCCAGTGCTGTCCCTTCCCCCACCCCAGCCCTTGCCCCCATCATGCCTGCCGCTGCCTCCCCACTGCTTTCTGGAGCCCCCTTCTGCCCCCAGGATGCCAGAGGCAGGTGTTCCCAAATCACAGCGCCCTCCACCTCCCATGGCTGCCACTCCCCACACTGCTTTCTGATCACATCTCCACCCCAACCCTGGCTATTTGTTCCAACCACACCAACTCCCCTATGGTACTTTAGCCTCTATTCCAGACTCAGGACCTTTGCATGTGCTGTTGCAGGTGCCCTTCCGCCACCTCCCTGTGGCAATCACCTTCTGGGGAAGGGCCTTCCTGACCCCCCACCCCATCTGCAGTGGGCTTGGGCTATTTTTTCAGAGCCTGTAGGTCAGAAGGCAGCCTTGCACCCTTCTAGGGGATGCCTACCTCACTAGCCTAATTGGTGGGGTTGTTTCCCGGTGCAGCAGCACGTGTGTGGGCTCAGTCTTCAGTCATGGCTGACTCTTTTTGACCCCATGGTCTGTAGCCCTCCAGACTCTTCTGGGGGATTCTCCAGGCAAGAATACTAGAGTGGGTTTGCCATGCCCTCCTCCACGGAATCTTCCCAACCCAGGGATCCAACCAGAGTCTCCTGTATTGCAGGCAGATTCTTTACCGCTGAACTACACAGGAAGCCCGCAGTGGCACACAGTAAGTGCTCAATAAGTTCTGGACAAATAAATGGCATTGGACAGCCCTGCTTTGAGCTGCTCCAGCCTGGAGAACAGAGCAGGACCTTCAACGCGCCCTCCCTGTGGTCTGGGCTGGGAGACCCCACAGCGGGCTCCCCGGAGAAGGCGGCACTCAAGCTGAGCCCCGGCCGAGCCCATGAAGAAGGTCCGTCCTCCCTTCGCCCACTTGGTGACCCAGTCTCCTCAAGCCGCTCGCCAAGGGGCATCCCGGGACTACGGGGAGGAGCCAGGGGGAGGGGGCGAGTGCAGGGCGCCTGCGGCGTCCCTGCCAGGGCGGGAGATGAAGGGTACGCAGATGCTAAACCAGGAAAGGGTGGGATGGTGGGGAGCCCTGGGGTAACCCTGTCCTTGCCGATTGGCACAAAGTATCGCAGTGGAGATAGGTCCCCACGGGTCCCATTGCCTGGCTGGGGAACCTGAGGTCGAGGAGGGCGCGGCTGCAGCCACTTGAGAAGGGGACCTCCTCGACCAGGGCTAGCATCGAAGCCACGGCTCGCCGCCCGGGGCCGTGCAAAGAGGGCGGGAGGCGGGGTGGGGCGCGTCCTCTGGTGACAGCAGCGCCCGGGAATGCGCCAGGCTGGGAAGGGGCTCTCCGCCCCCCACGCCCGGCCCCTGGGGCCGAGCTTCTCTCCAGTGCTCTGGGGCCCTGCGCTCGGGGTGGTCGGGACCTGGGGCGGGAAACCCGCAACCGCAACCCCGAGTGGCCTTGAGGGAGGGGTAGGGAGAGGGATTTGAGGAGGTGTAGTGGCCGCGAAAAGGAACCTTCGGGGCGACGCGATCTGGGCGTCGGTGGAGAGAGGGCAGCGCCCTCCAGGAGCCACAGCAGGGCGCCCTCGGTGCGCGCACATTCCCGGGCCCTGAGAGCGGCGCCCGGAATAGCAGCCCCGAGGTGGGGGTCAGTTCCCGCGTGGCTCCCCTTCCCTGGGCTTCCCAAGGTCACCGGGACGCGGACGGTCGGACACCAGGCCGCAGTCCCGGGGCGGGGGGCGGGGCGCCGCTCGTGCAGGGTAGTCCCCTGCCGCAGATCAGTGCCCGGGCGCGCAACGGCCGCGCGGGGGCGCACTGCGCGCCGCCCCTCCGGACCCCGGCCGGGGCGCGCCCTGGGAGGCCGGGTGGGAGGGGCCGCGCCGGGCTGCCCCCGCCCCTCCTCGCGGGCCCCGCCGCTTCCGCTTGCCCAGGGGCCGCCCGGGGAGCCAGGACGAGCCGCCTGGGCTCTGCGTAGCCGGTAAGTCCCTCTTTCTATCCCCCCACTATCGCGGCCAGCGTCTTCTCCCCCACCCAAAGCTGGGGTTGAGGGGTGAGGCAACCATCCATAGGATGGGAAGAAGCCCATCCCCACTTCCTCCTGGGGAAACTGAGGCCCGGAGGCGTGGCCGCCCTGAGATTGTACCCACCGTGCGGCTTCTCGGGTAGGGAACCCTGGAGAGTGGGAACGGTGGTCCTTCTGGCCCCTCATGTTGCATCACCTAGACCTACCGCAACAAGCCAGTGCTAAGTAGGGAGCAGTTGTCAGAAGGGCCAGCCCCCTTCCCCTCCCTGTGCTCCCCGGCCCGGACTCTTTCCTGCTGCCTAAGCCAGCCAGGGCTGGGGTTTAGAGATGCAGCGAGTCACACAGCTCTAATCAGACGGGGTCCCACCCCGGGGTTGCCCCCCACTCACCCAGTTCCTCAGTGTTTCTGAGCCAGGAGAACCGGATAACCAGGGAAACAGGGGCTCAGGGGGGTCTAGTGAGCCGGCCTGACCCCACTCAGCGCCAGGACCTCCAGGCTGCAGGCCTCCAACGTCCTGTGTGTCCTCTGGGCACTGCTGGCTGCCGGGTGCCATGGCCCTGGCCCGAGAAAGGACTCACTAGGTGGCTGCTTCCCTCCCCCTTCCTCATCCAGTGCTGTGGTCATGTGGAAGGTGGGGATGGCAAGTGACTCCATCCTCCCCTGACAAATGAGGAAACTGAGGCCCCAGGAGGCAGAGTCTCTCTGCCACCGCCTCCTCTACCCCCACGCAGCTGCCTCCCTCTTCCCTCCACCATCCTTACTGGTGGCCCCTTTCCCTCTTACAGGCAGCTTGGGGGCTCCATCCCACACCCTCTGCACATGAGGCCATGAGGCACCCACTGGACCAGGGCCAGGTCACCCCTCCCTGCCCCTCACCCCATCCAAGAGCTCCTTGCTGTCCCACATCTGGGAGCTGAGGGAGCCCTGAAGGCTGGGGGCCTGCCTGTGAGGGGGTGCCTTTGCCGAGCACCAGCCCCAGCTCCCACCAGCCACACCCTCTGCCAGGTCTCATAGAATACTGGACAGAATCGAGCTGGTCCCCATTGCACAGATGGGGAAACTGAGGCCAGAGAAAGTGGAGCACCTGGCCCCTTGCCATACCAGAAGGTAGGCGCAAAGATGGTCGGGAGAGTGGGGAAGGACCTAGGACCCTAGAGAGACCCATGCACATCCCTGGAATGAATGATTCCTTTCATGGTGAGACACTAAATAAGCTCCTACTGTGTGCATCATGACAATAAACAACCAATAATAATAATTTTTACGTTTTCCTTCTCCATACCAAGCTCTGTGCCTCCCATTTTTCTCACCTAATCTGACGGAGCCCTCAAAACTTTCCTATTAGGTGGGCTCTATTATGACTTCTTTTTCAGAGATGAGAAGGGAAGCTCAGAGAGGATGAGTTACTGTCTGAAATCACACAGCCAGTCAGGGCAGAGCTGGGGTTCAACCCCTGGCCTGCTGGCACCCCCACTGCCATGCACCCTCTGCCCCCTCAGACCCCGCTCCCTCTGGAACCTTTTGCTCCTGCTGTGGATCTTCCTGAATTGTGGTTTGGGGGGCAGCACTCAGGTAAAAGGGGACATAGGCCCGGGGGCATGGGGACCTGGCTGCGGTGTGGGGTTAGCCAGCCTCCCCTCTAGGCTGACTGTGACTCTCTCTCCCCAAGTAGGGTCCAGGTGAGTGGACACCATGGGGTTCCTGGAGTCGCTGTTCCAGCTCTTGCGGGCGAGGGCTCTCAGTGCGCAGCCGGAGATGTATCCGGTGAGGAGGCTGCCCAGTGGAATGGGAGGGGGTCCCTGTCCCTCCTCTCCTGCCAGCCCAGCCCAGCCCCTGGCCACACCCTTGGCCTGCCCACACATGCTGTGACTTTTAATCTCACTGATCCAGCTGGAATGTGGGTGGGGTTGGCGAGGGCGGACTGATGGGCAGGCTGGTTTTGGGGAAGGGGTTCCCAGAGGTGCTGACAACAGTCTGGCCCCCTTGCTCCTCATAGGTTTCCAAGGGAAGAGCTGTGCTGGGGGAACACCCATGAGTACCGCCTCTGCCAGCAGCCTGTATGTTTTACCCACCCACCTCTTAAACTCAGTTCTCCCCAAAGCCTTCCTGCTTCTCTGCTCAAGCCCCCAAATATGGTTACCACCATACCAGGTGCTCTCGGGGCTGTCCCAGCCTCTGCTCCACCTATCTCTGTCCCCAGGACTGTCCCCCGGCAGCCATGCCCTTTCGAGACCTCCAATGTGCCCTCTACAATGGCCACCCCGTCCTAGGCACCCAGAAGACCTACCAATGGGTGCCCTTCTATGGTGGTGAGTAGCCCAGCCTCCTGTTAGTCCAGAGGGAACAACTCAAAACTGGCCAGGAAAAGTTGGCTTCTAAAAAGGAAGAGGAACTTGGAGGGTTGCAAGAAGGGGGCATTAGCACTGGGGCTTTGAAGGATACATAGGAGTTGGTGAAGTGAAGCAGAGAAAGCATGTGGGAGTTGTGAAGCAGGGGCAGAAGGAGGAAGGGTCTATTCTGCACAGGGTTGAACACCAAGCTGAGGATTTACTGGGAGCTGTATCCAGAGGCCAAGAGTTCTCAAACTTATACCAGTAGCAGGAAATGTTGTTGAGCTGAAAATAGCGAGTTATATAACTGTGTGCCCAGGGCAGCGTGCCTCCAGATTTAAGGGAAACAGGCAGCTTCAGATGCCACAGTGGGGGTAGACACAGATAAGAAAATCCTGGAATGGAGAAAGTTCCAACCATCAACTCATGTTTTTTTTTTTTTTTCCTTCACCCTAAGAATTGGAGGAAACTTGCCATGATCTCACCCCTACAGAGGCCCGCCAGGGCCAGCTTAGGCTCTATTCCAGGCAGGGTCTGCCAGCCAGCCTCAGGAAGTTGGGAGATGGAGGGAGTTTGAGCAGGGGTGGGGTGAGGGAGCAGGGATCAGGGCTGTGAGTCTGTGGGTGTGATGAGACTATCCATTGTGCCCCGCTGCCAGGCAGAGGGGGAAACAGAGTCCCAAGGAGGGACAGCAACATATTCAGGATATGCAGGGCTCAGCACTGAACAAATGCTTTTTATTGAGCACCTGCCGGGTGCAGGGTCCAAGTGCTGAGTAAGTTCTGCCCACCACTCTACCCAGAACCTAGAACATTGTCTGGGAAATGTGCTTGATGACTATTTGTGGAATGAACATTATGAAAAAATGAGTGAAGAATAGGTAATGACGTTAATATTGTGTGTGTATGCTCAGTTCGTGTCCGACTCTTTGCAACTCCATGGACTGTAGCCCGCCAGGCTCCTCTGTCCATGGAATTTTCGAGGCAAGAATACTGGAGTGGGTTGCCATTTCCTTCTCCAGATGACGTTAATAATCGGTCCCTAGTATTAGGACTTAACATGAATGAATGAATGAATGAATGAACGAATGAATACATTCCCAGTATACGAGTCTGGGACAATCCCAGGGGACGGGAAGCAGAAAGCCTAAGGTCCAGACCATGCTCTGCCTCAGCCTCCATGTGTGGCTTTGGCTGAGTCTCTGAGCCGCACATGCCCAAGGGGATGGCTGCCTGGGGGAAGACTGGCAAGGAAGGAGCTGGAATTCAAATATAAATCCCCCCCGCACGCCCGCCGACTTCTCCCATCCCCAGCTCCCAACCAGTGCGACCTCAACTGCCTAGCGGTGGGGCACGACTTCTATCACAGCTTCGGTCGCGTGCTGGACGGTACCCCCTGCAGTCCGGGCGCCCAGGGACTCTGCGTGGCTGGCCGCTGCCTCGTGAGGATTCCAGGCCCCGCCCCGCCCCGCCCCGCCCCGCCCATTTTCATCAAGGCCCCGCCCCCTAAACTCCACCCTCCTCTTCCCTCCATACCTCGCCCTCAAACCCCATTTATTTAGTTCCTGGTCCTGCCCTATTCCCTAGGCCCCGCCCCTTATCAAGTCCATGCCCTCCCCTGCCCCATCTGTTACTAGACTCCATCCCCAGCCTCCTCCCATGAGGACCTGCCCTCAAGGTTCCATCCTTTTAGTTCTTGATTCAGCCCTCTTCCAGGGTCCCGCCCCTTCGATGGCCTAGGCGGGCGGGGACGGTCTGACGGCGTGCGTGTCCACCCCACCCCTTTAGAGTGTCGGCTGTGACGGTTTGCTGGGCTCCGACGCCCACGAAGACCGCTGCGGCCGCTGCGGCGGGGCCAACGACTCGTGCCTCTTCGTGCAGCGCGTGTTCCGCGACGCCGGTGACCGCCTGCCCCGTCCTGGAGTTCTCCCAGAGCCCTTTAAGATGTCCCGCGCTGATTGGACGGTCTCCGCCCAGCACCACCCCCCATCATTCTGATTGGTCTTTGCCAGATTATCCCGCCCTTCCCTGAACAGACATGCGTTTAACTCTTCTGCTGCCCCACTTAAACGGTGTTAATAATCGTAACTCCAATCCATCGATCAGTACTGGTCTTCTGAGGACCAGAGCCTTGGCTAATCTCCTTACTGCAGCATCTCACTTAATCCTCAAACCAGCCTTCAAATACACCCTAGCTGCTCCCCAACACCTTCGTTCCCTCTCGCCCAGGTGCCTTCGCTGGGTACTGGAACGTGACCCTGATCCCCGAGGGCGCCAGACACATCCGCGCCGCCCACCGGAGCCGGAACCACCTGGGTATCGCAGGGTCCGAGGGAGGAGGCGCCCCGCTGGCCGCCCGAATCCCGCGGGGAGGGAGATGGCAGGGTTGGGGAGATGGGCAAGGCCGTTTCCAGGGAGCCCGGGCTGACCCTTCCCTTGCAGCGCTGATGGGAGGCGACGGGCGCTACGTGCTCAACGGGAACTGGGTGGTCAGCCCGGCCGGGACCTACGAGGCAGCGGGCACCCGCGTGGTCTACACCCGCGCCACAGGGCCGGAGGAGACGCTGCGCGCCGCCGGGCCCACCTCCGAAGACCTGCTCTTGCAGGTGGGGGCGGGCCTGAGAGGGCAGCTGGGCGTTGGGGATGGGGTCAAAGACTCTGGAAGGGGAGCAGAGGTCAGAGGGGTAAGGCTGGGGACTACCGGTCGGAGGGAGGAGGCTGGGTAGAGTGTGCGTGGGGAGAGTGGCCGGCCATCAGGTCCGAGTGCAGTTCCTTAACACTCTCCCCGCCCCGGCCCCGCCCCAGGTCCTCCTGCAGGAGCCCAACCCAGGCATTGAATTCGAGTTCTGGCTCCCTCGGGAGCGCTATGGCCCCTTCCAGGCGCAGGCTCAGGTCTTGGGCTGGTCCCCGCGGCAGCCTCAGCCTCGGGAGGTAGAACCTCAGCCCCTTGAGTCCCCCACTGTCATCCCTCCACGGACCCCGATCCCCACTCCAGGTGAGCTGGGGACAGCCTGGGTGGGGGGCCAGCAGGGGCAAGGCCCGCACCCCTGACTGCACTGCCCCTGCAGAGCCCTGTCCGCCCTGCCCTGACACCCGCGGTCGTGCCCACCGGTTGCTCCACTATTGCGGCAGTGACTTCGGTGAGAGGTCCCTGGCCCCCAAGTGACCTGAACTTGACCCATGTCCTGCTGACCTCTAACTCTGGTCCAACTTTACCCTTCACTCCTTGACCTGACTACAACTTGACCCGTTCTGACCCTAATTTTGACCCCCTGATCTGATCCTTTGCCCTAATCTGACTCCTGACCCCTCATTGATCCCTAAGCTGATCTTGACCCCAGGCCACAGCTGACCACAGTCCCCAAGAGCCTCCATTGCCCCACCTGACCCCCAGTTCCATCATCTTGCAGTGGGTGCATGGTTGGGACCCAAGCTCTGTCCAGCAGGGCTCAGCATGGTCCCACCCACAGTGTTCCGGGCCCGCGTACTGGGCCGCATCCGCCAGGCCCAGGAGACCCGCTATGAGGTGCGCGTGCAGCTCATCTACAAGAACCGCTCTCCACTGCGGGCCCTGGAGTACGTGTGGGCGCCAAGCCGCTGCCCTTGCCCCCCGCTGGCCCTCCATCGGGACTACCTGCTGGCTGCCCGGCGCCTCATCAGCCCTGATGGCACCCAGGACCGGCTGCTGCTCCCCCATGCTGGCTACGCCCGGCTCTGGAGCCCTGCCGAGGACAGCCGCGTGCGCCTGGCTGCCCGGCACTGCCCTCTCTGAGCCCCCGGACCAGACCTTGGCCACACCTGGGTGACTAGTCTCAAAGTCAGCATATGTCTCCTCTTGCTGTAGCTGCCAGGGAGCTAGGCACTGTTGGTCTTCCACCTGCAGCTCTATGACTCTCCCATCATCACACTCAGACACCCCTACATGCAGAGCCGCTCTCACCAGCAGGCCCACACAGGTGGGGACTCACTGAACAGACTTAATTCTGGTCTCCTCACCTTGGCTGCCAGGAAGCCCATAGCTGTTCTACACTCAGAGACTTTGTGTCTGCTTTTATTCCTCTTGCTTCACACTCATGTGCTCAGAGACATTGTCACACACAAGCCTGGTCCCAGGAAAACATGCCTAAAGGGACGTTGTAATGGTTTTCCCTCTTGTCCTGCCTACCAGGAAGTTCATCACTGTTTAACCCCCGACACTCTCTCCTTTCACGCTGCTACTTACACATGTACTCTCACGTTTTCAGAGACACTGTCACAAACAGGCATGACCCCCAGAAAACATGCCTACCCAGGCACTGTAACATACCAATTTCCCCTTTTGCCCTTGCTACCAGGAAGTTCACAGATAATCTTAACAGCTTCAGCAATTTGAGGGTGGGGTGGGCTTTCCTCCAGGCAACCCTGCTGTTCACCCTTTTTTTATTCCTATTTAATTTTTACAAGAGCTGTTTTTTTAAGAAAAAAAAACAAGCCCAGTTACACACACTTGGCCGCAGACACTTTGGAATGCGCTGGTAGTGAGATCCACAATCATGCTCCCTGCCCACCCCACCCCCCCCACCAACCCCCATGTGCACATGTGATCATGTGCCCTTTGTCCCTCCTCCTCCTGGTCCAGCCCCCAACTCCCTCCAGCATGACTGACCCTGGGAAGACCGTGATGACAGGAAATAGATGATACGGGAAGGTGGGGGTTCCTTAGGTCCCATCCCCATGCCCCTTGGGGCCACACATCCATCTCAGGCCATTTCGGGGGGGACCCTTCCAGCAGAGTAGGGAGGTCAGTGCCCCACCTTCAGCCTGTGCCTTGTCCTCGTGTTCTGGATGTGGTCTCCTCATAGCTTCTAGAGCCAGGAGGGTAGGCCTATGTCATATGGATTGGAAGTGTCTGCGGGGTACCAGCAAACCTCTCCTTCTGCCTCCCCACCCTGAGTGGGGTGGCTCATGCCATCATCTGAGACAACCTGCTCACCTGTACAGTCCGTGGTTGTTTTCCTCTGGGGCACAGGATGGTGGGAGTGTGCAAGGGGTGCAGGACATGCAGGTCTCAATGGACTCAACCCTTGACCTTGCGGGTGATCTCTGGTCAAGCCCTGCAGCTCTCTGGGATCTGTGTGTACCCTTTCAGCCCTACTCAGCCCTGACCATGGGAACCACACCCTTTGGGACTCCAGCCCTAGCCCCTCGGTCCGCTCGTGCCTTCCTCCAAAGACTATTTATTGAGCGCCTACTGTACGCCTGGGACCAGCAGCGCGTAGGGCAGCCCAGGCCTGGCCCCTTCTTCTGCAAGAAGTGATGAAGCCAGAGGATCTCAGGACCGCCCCCTCCAGCGAGGCTGAGCGGGTCGCAGCTCTGGACGGAGGCGTGTGGCCCGCGCGCCCCCTGGTGACAGGACGGGGAAGAAGGGATTCCGCGCTCTGGGTGTTACCTGCAGTCCCCAGTTCAATTCAGTCGCTCAGTCGTGTCCGACTCTTTGCGACCCCGTGAATCGCAGCACGCCAGGCCTCCCTGTCCATCACCAACTGCCGGAGTTCACTCAGATTCACGTCCATCGAGTCAGTGATCCCATCCAGCCATCTCATCCTCTGTTGTCCTCTTCTCCTCCTGCCCCCAATCCCTCCCAGCAGTCCCCAAGGGATCCCGAAAGGCCCAGGTGGGCCCCTCTGCCTCACTGCAGTGCGGGGATGGATCGGGGAAGTTCAGTCTCAGGCTTCCTGCGCCCCGGAGCTCTGTGGAGTAGCGCTGCCATCTACTCCCCAGCCAGCCGGACCGGTTGGCCAGGGCGAGGCGCCTGCCCGGGGTGGATTTGGGGGTGGGGGAAGAAAGACGCCAGTGCAGGGTTCAACTAGCAGACAGCGTGGCCTGTGACCCCACCAGCCGCGACTTCTCGAAGCCGCTCCTTCAGGCGGCAACATTGTTTCCGGAAATGACCATGTAACCAGGGATCATGGAGCCATTTAAACAGAGAACACATTGCAATTTTAAAGATACTCGAATTCAGCAACGTAGTTGAGGTCGAAACTAGCATTAGCGCTTGCCCAGCAAAAGTTCCACACCGCTTTGACGCTTTCCTTTTAAACGTGAATAAAAAGGCCAGGTGGTTACATGCAACAAAGGAAATGAGTGACTCAAGATCTGTTTCTTTGTGTCTTTACCATCCTCGGGTTTATTATTGACTGTGTCCACTTGGGTTAGCGACTGGATCGCTGCCCGGAGGGACCGCAGGTGATTACAGACGGAAACTCCCTCTCCAGGGAGGCATGCACAACTGAGTCCACTCAAGCCTCCTCCATTCTTCAAATGGACTTCTCGCAGGAGGCAATGTTTATTAAAGGATGAAAACTGGAGAAGGAAATGACAACCCACTCCAGTATTCTTGCCTGGGAAATCCCAGGGACAGAGGCGCTGGGTGGGCTACAGTGCAAGGGGTCACAAAGAGTCAGAGACGACTTAATGACTAAACAATAACAACTCCTTGGTCTTTGGTTCTGTGAAACTTAAAGCTAAGTTCTTGGGACTTCAACTTCCTAGCAATATTTTGAGGTTAATATTGGAGCCAGCTGGACTTCATCTAGCAGATTTGAGACAAATAAGGAGCTGTTATGGGGCTTCCCAGGTGGTGCTAATGGTAAAGAATCTGCCTGCAAATGCAGGAGGCATAAGAGATGCAGGTTCTATCCCTGGGTTGGGAAGATCCCCTGGAGAAGGAAATGGCACCACACCCCAGTATTCTTGCCTGGAAAATTCCATGAGCAGAGGAGCCTGGTGGGCTACAGTCCAGGGGGCCACAAAGAGTTGGACACGACTGAGCACACAAAGAATGGAAACAGGCAAGTTTGGAACTTGCTTTCCTGTTAATAAAACTGTAGTAATCACAACACCTAATTCACCCTCCCCACCAAAATTGTATTCAGCAGTCTTGCAGCATGCCAGCTATGGGGTGGGGGTGCGATGCTTTTCTGTTTTGAATTCTCTGCAGAGATCACCCCTCTGTTGGCTGTGCTTCTCTCTCACTGACCCTGTACCATCTGGCTGGCCCACAGGAGGACAGACATCCAGTTGAGGGGCTGCCCCAAACCCCCAAACTGTCTCACACCAAGAGGGTTAGTTGAGGGCATGGGGGTTAGGATGGTGTGACCACCTGGGTAAACAGTTTGGCTGTTTCTGCTACAGTTGAAGTAATGCTCGTGTACAAGGTTGAATTATCATGTTTGTGTCCTACACTCTAGAATCTGTGAACAGGACCTTTGGGGAAAGGGTCTTTGCAATGTAATTGAGGGTCTCAAAGGAGTACCTGGGTGAACCCTAAATCCAATGACCAGGCGCCTTGAGGAGGCACAGAAAGAGGAGATACCTGTGTGAAGACAGTGGCAGAGATCTGAGGGAGGTGGCCACAAGCCCAGGGATGCCTGGGGACGCCCAGAAGCTGGAAGAGGGAGGAAGGACCCTCTGCTGGGGCATCCAGAGGGAGCACAGGCCAGTGACACCTTGATCTTGGACTTCCAGCCTCCAGATGGTGAAAGGGAGAATTCTGGTTGTCCCAAGCCGCCTCGCTGGTGGTAACTGGTAGCAGAAGCCCCTGAGACTCAGAAGCTCACCCCACACCCTGCAGTCTCTGACAAATAAGAGTCGCTAGCTCCACTCACCAAAGGCTGCTTCTAGAATATTCTGAGCAGCTGTCATCACAATAGCCCCGACTGGAAACAACTCTAATGCCCATCAGCAGGGTACCAGATCATTCTCTGGCCTTCCCGCAAAATGACATGCTCTCCAATGACAAAGAATGACACCCAGGTCACTCCCATGGCAGCGAGGTGAGTCCGAGTCAGACAGGAGGCGACAGAAGATATCATGGACATTATGCAAGTGACCTTCAATGACAGAGGGGACCGAGGCAGGATGGGGGGTCCCTGGGTGTAAGTCACTGGGTGGGGCCAGTCCTGTTGTGTTATTTGCCCCCAAGTTGCTGGTTACACTTTTCTGTACATTTAAATTAAAAACAAGTCTGAAGAGTTAAATAAATGTCAGTGCTTCCACCTGGGAGACAGGTGTGTATCCGCTCACCTGTACTCCCAAATAAGCTGATGGGGTGGTGGCGGAGGCAAGGCCCAGAGACAAACTTCAAGGGGCACGAGGGGCAGGGCAAGGCCAGGTGCAGAGCGAGCCAAGGCCCCGTCTCCTGCCCCAGACCCAGGCCACACCACCAAGTTCAAACACCTGGGCCAGTGATAAGCAGATAATAAGATCCGCATCCCTAGAGCCAACGTGGACTTCTCAGTAGGGTGGGGGTTCATTAATAATTAGCCTTCATCTCTTCCTCCCAACAAATCCAACACCCTCTAGTAAAAGCCAAAGTCCTCACCACACCTTCCAGGGACCTGCATGCATCCCGCCACCCCCCCCCCCCCACCGCCTCCACAGACCCACCTCCTGCCTTGCCCTGGCACTCGCGGTTCCAGGCACATGGGTCTCTCTGCTCTCCCTCTAACCCACCAGGCATGGTCCTGCCTCAGGGCCTTTGCACAGCCCCCATGCCTGACCCACTCCCACCCCCCGTTCATAAAACTTATGCCCTCACCTTCTTCATGTCTCTACTCAAAAGTCACTTCCAGGGACTTCTCTGATGGCCCAGTGGCAAAGACGCTGCGCTTGTACTGTAGGGGGCACAGGTTCAATCCCTGGTCGGGGAACTAAGCTCTCACATGCCGCATTGCATGGCCACACACACACATAAAATCACTGCCATAGAGAGGCATTTTTTCAACGCTTCCAGCTCCTGCCCCTAGCCCCCTAGCTATTCGCTGAATATTCTCCCATGACACTCTTCTCTTTCTGATCTGTTATGCATTTATCCTGTCAACTGTGACATCCCCAAATTCTCAGGAGCAGGGGTTTTAGTTTCTCTGGGCCGTTACTCTACCCTTGGCTCCTGGAACAAGGCCGGGCATACAGTAGGTGTTCAGCATTTGCTGAGAGGTAATTGAATGAACTGGACCCACCGCTCACCGGCAGCACTCAAGCAGTGCCTCCTCCTCCTGCCTTGCTGGAATTCTCAAGGATGAGGACTCAGGGCTGCCCAGTTGGGGGTTGTGCAGAACTGCCTCCTTTTTGTGAAAACTGTCTGTGGTGGTGAAGCTACCACCAGCTGGAGGCAGACTGGGCCGACAAGGGGGAAGAGGGATGATGTGTCCCAGGATTGCAGGGAACTTCCTTGGTGGTGTATCAGTTAGAGAAAACCAGAACACCCTCCCTCTCCCAGTCATTCAAGTTCAGGTCCTTGGAAGCACAGCCTGACTCAGAAGGTGGGGGGTAGAGGAAGCTGAGCGATGTGGTGGTCTCAGGGGAGCCCCTGAAGCAGATACCCTACCTTGAATCAACCCCACCAGGAGCCCAGGGGCCCATGTTTGTGGTCAGGGAACTGAGATCCCACAAGCGTTGCAGCTCTGAGCAGCTGTCGTCACAATAGCCCCGACTGGAAACAACTCTAATGCCCATCAGCAGGGGACCAGATCATTCTCTGGCCTTCCCACAAAATGACATGCTCTCCAATGACAAAGAATGACACCCAGGTCACTCCCACGGCAGTGGGGTGAGTCCGAGTCAGACAGGAGGGGACAGAAGATATCATGGACATGATGCAAGTGACCTTCAATGACAGAGGGGACCGAGGCAGGATGGGGGCTCCCTGGGTGTGAGTGACTGGGTGGGCCAGTCCTGGTCAGGGAACTGAGATCCCACAAGCCTTGCAGCATGGCCAAACAAATATCTCCAGACATGGCCCAATGGCCCCGGGACAGGAACATCCCCAGTTGGGAACTACTGAGCTGCCCCTGGAGCCACCACCCTATTGGGGTCCCTGGTTTCTCCTCCTAACCCTCCTCTTGCACCAGAAGTGTGACCGACCAGAATCAGGGGTGTGCAGAGCTCTGGTGAGGGGCAGACTGTGTTGGACACTATGGTCCTTCCAGCTGTGGCTGCAGCCGCCTTGTGGGAGATCACCAGGGAAGCCCCCTGCTATTCCGGGACACATCATCCCTCTCCCCGTTTATACGCCCAGTCTGCCCCGAGCTGTTGGTGGCTTGTCAATCACAGACAGTTTTCATGAAAAGGAGACAATACCTGCTCCAGGGGCTCCCCTGAGAACACTGCCTCGCTCAGCTCCTATCACCTCCTACCTTCCGACTCAGGCTGTGCTGACTCAGGCTGTGCTTCCAGGAATGTGAACTTTAACAAGTGGGAGAGGGAGGGTGTCCTGGCTTTCTCTTGTTGAATTGGATTTGCTACTTTTTGCTCAGATGTTTTTGCACCTATGTCCACATGACAGGTGCATCACCTTCCTTACCTGTCCTGTCTCTGCCTGTTTTTATGATCAGGGTGGTGCTGGCCTCACAGAGGAAACCAAAAGCAGGTTGTAGGAGGTCCTGTCCCTGCTTACCCAGCTCCCGCCCCCCAATTTCCTAGGAGGCCAGGCAGACGTCCACGGCCAGTCTCCCGGCCTCTCTGCTGAAGGTTGCCTGGTGGCATCTGGTCCCATCACTTCATGGCAAATAGAAGAGGAAAAAGTGGAATCACTGACAAATTTTATTTTCTTGGGCTCCAAAATCACTGCGGACGGTGGCTGCAGCCATGATACTAAAAGATGTTTGCTCCTTGGAAGGAAAGCCATGATAAACCTAGACAGTATATTAAAAAGTAGACATCACTTTGCCGGCAAAGGTCTATACAGTCAAAGCTATGGTTTTCCCAGTAGTCATGCACGGATGTGAGAGTTGGACCATAAAAAAGGTTGAGCACCAAAATATGGATGCTTTCACAATTGTGGTGCTGGAGAAGACTATTGAGAGTCTCTTGGACTCCAAGGAGATCCAACCAGTCATTTCTAAAGGAAATCAACCCTGACTATTCATTGGAAGAACTGATGCTGAAGCTCCAATACTTTGGCCACCTGATGCAAAGAGCTGACTCATTGGAAAAGACCCTGATGCTGGGGAAGATTGAAGGCAGGAGGAGAAGGGGGCGTCAGAGGAAGAGATGATTAGACAGCATCACTGACTCAATGGACATGAGTTTGGGCAAACTCCAGGAGATGGTGAAGGACAGGGAAGCCTGGTATGCTGCAGTCCAAGGGGTTACAGAGTTGGACACAACTTAGTCACTGAACAGGGCTTCCCTGGTGGCTCAGACGGTAAAGAATCTGCCTGCAGTGTGGGAGACCTGGGTTCAATCCCTGGATTGGGAAGTTCCCCTGGAGAAGGAAACGGCTACCCACTTCAGTATACTGGTCTAGAGAATTCCATGGACAGAGGAGCCTGGCAGGCTACAGTCCATGGGGGTCACAAAGAGTTGGACATGACTGAGCCATTTTCACTTCACTAGCCACTGAACAACTGCAAGCCTGGCCCTGCCGCAGAGGTGCCTGCAGGGGGCGCTGGCTAGAGTGAATGGCCACTACTTCCCCAGTGACCAGCAGGTGGTGGATCCTGCCCAGCTCTCCTGGCTCCTGGGCAAGAAAAATCTCAGGTGTGCTTTTGACAGGGGACAGAGCGCCAGGTGCCAGCAGATGTGCTGGGTTTAGCCACCCCCGCCTTCTCAGCCTCTTTCTCCTCCCACTTCGGTCTCTTTCTATAGGCTCCTCCTGGGTTCCCTCCCAAATAAAGAGCTTGAACTCAGATTCTTGTGAAGTGGGACTGCTGCTTTTAGCTGGCTCCTCTGGAAGAGTTTTCAAAGAAGGGGGCTTCCTTGGCTTCCACTCCAGGGAGCGCAGGTTCAATTCCTGGTCAGGGAACAAAGATCCCCCATGCTGCCTGGTGTGGCCAAAAAAACAAGAGGATTGTGGTGAACAGGCCTGAGAGCTCCTGAAGAAGGGGAGAGAGAAAGCTTAAGGACATGGGGTCAGAGTACATCTCGGCCACTTGGTGAGACCTCCATTCTAAGCCTTGGTCTTCTCATCTGTAAAGTGGGGCTGGCCCAGCACCCGCCCCCAGGAAGCCCCTCCCCAGAGCCAGAGGACAGACAGGGAAGATGAGGCTGGTCCAGAGAGCTTTACTGAGCCCTCCCTAGCAGGCCAGGTGCTTCATCCGCCAGCAGTGCTGCAGGCAGCGGAGCCTGTGTCTGTAGTCAGGCCAGCTATAGGTGACCTCAGTGGTGGACTCTGAGCTGTACTCTGGGGAGGACTCAGGCTGGCAGGAAGCGGGGAGCTCTGGCACCGAGGTGCTGCTGGTGGCCTTTGTCGTGGGCCGTTTCTGGTGCCGTCTGCTGGACTTGGGGGCGGAGGCAACCGGCCCATTGGGGGTATTGTTGGGGGGCTGCATGCGGGTGGTGGTGCCACTGGGAGACTGCCCGAGGGTGGGGCCCTGGCTGGAGGTGGTGCTGGGCCGATGTGTGGGGCCTGAGGGCCCCTGGGAAGGGCCTGAGGAAGTGGTGGAGGGCCGGGCGCGCTGCTGCCCAGGGATCTGGGGCTGGCTAGAAGAGTTGGCTCGAGATCGGAGCCCACCCCGGGGCTTGCCAGGCAGCTGCGTGCCGGCGGCTGTGGTGGCAGCTACGGCCTGAGGTTGGGCCTGGCCCAGGCTGGTAGAACTCCTGAGGGCGGGCTTGGCGGGGAACGAGGGGCTGGTGGTGGGCTCTGCTGGTGAGTCGGTGGAGGAATCCACAGACGACTTGCGCTGTGGCACATCCTCCGTCTCATGGTCTGGTGTGTCTGCGTTCGGGTTGGCTGGGGGCTTTACTTGGCCTTCTGAAGCTGGGTCATGCTTACTTTCCCTGCTGTGGAGAGAGCATGCCAGGGGTAAGTGAGGTGGGTCTGCTTGTGCCGAGAGCCTGAGGGCCCGAGGGCCATACTCAGTCAGTAACACCTGAGCGCAGGCCACTGAGGACCAGCATGGGGCCCACTTGAGGGACCAGCAGCCAGCCCTGGCTGAGATAGAGGCAAGTGTAGGCACTCACACACATGCATGTGCGCTCACACACATCTAGGACCCCCCTTCCAGGGGTGGATGCTTACGTACAGTCGACTCCGAGGGCAGTGAGGGGCCCGCTGCTGCGGCTGCTGGGGTGATAAGAGCCCGGCTGCGGGCCAAGGCCTGCAGGACTGGTTCCCGAGAGCGTGAGAGAGAGAGGCGGACAGTGAGACGGGGAGGAGGAGTGCTCGTCAGAGGCAGCAGGGATGCCAGACAGAGGCGAGTCAGTCAGGAAGACAGGAGGCAGGAGTGAAGTTGAGTGGGGCAGGGAAGCCGGGAGACAGAGACCAGACATACGGACACCACTCGCCCTGCATGCACGCACCGTCCTTCGTCATTCCGGCTGCCACGTCCAGGGCCCGCCCGCTGATGTCGCTCACGATGCTGTCCACGGCCTCGTGATGCTTTAGAAACAGAGGACGTATGATGCGATGATACAGCATATGAGCCCCGTTCCAGGGGCCGGGAGCCATGCAGAACAACAGGAAGGCGCACTACAGGCAGAGGTCAGGAGTCACACTGGGCCTCCCCCATCAGACACCTTTAGGGATGGGCCTGGCCTCCCCCATCAGACACCCCTTTGGGTACCCGCTCCCAGGATGGAGTGGTATTTCCCGGGGTGGTGCTAACCTTGCCCGCGTAGTAGAAAGGGAACCAGGACAGGAGTAGATCGCTGAAGAATTCGGCTAGCCCGAACAGGCCGTACACCACCCAGTATGTGAGCCACACAGTGTCGTCCTCTTTGCTTGGGCTCTCGATAGCTTTGATCCTGGGAGAGGCATAGCAGGGTCTGAGGCTGCCCAGAGAGTGCCTCGGCACCCCCCACCCCAGCCCTGCCCCAGAAGGCACTCACGAAGCATATGCGGGGTATGCAAAGCCGATGAGACTGCACAGCAGAGGAGCCCCGTACCCGAACAGAAGATACAGGCTTAGCAGAGTGGCGGCTCCTGCAGACAGAAGGCGGTAGGCGTGGGCTTTGCCTGCTGAGCCCGGACCCCAGCATCCCCTGGGCCTGGCCCATGCATCCTGCACCATCACTCCTCCCAGAAGCTTCTGCAGCCCCTGTAGCACCTGGGTACCCCCATCATGGCTCTGAACCCTGACTCTTGTGTCTATAATGCCCTAATATGTCTATCTCCCCCACAGGACTGCCAGCTCGCCAAGGGCAGGTGGGCACCTCAGGATTGGTCTGTACCAAGTACCTGCCCAGTGTTTATTGAATGAATATGGGATCTCTGTAATTATAACTATCTCACTCCAGGCCCTATAGGAGTGGCTGAGCCGAAGGGGCTAGAATTTGAGTAGAAGTCATGGGAAAAGACAGATTCTTTACCCTCTGAGTCACCAAGGAATTCTATAGATAGAGGAGCCTGGTGGGTTACGGTTCATGGGGTTGCAGAGTTAGACAGGACTAAGCGACTAACACTTTCTACTCTCAGTGGGAGAAGAGGCTTCCTAGGTGGCGCCGGTGATAAAGAACCTGCCTGACAATGCATATGTAAGAGACATGGGTTTGATCCCTGGGTCAATAGGAACCCATCCCAGTATTCTTGCCTGGGAAATCCCATGGACAGAGCAGCATGGTGGGCTACAGTCCATGGGGTCACAAAGACTGAGACACGACTAAGCAACTAAACAAAAACAACAATGGGAGAAGAACCTGAAAGTGAGGCCATTCTGTTGTTAATACTTGATTACTGGAGAGTGGAGAAAGGCAACAGAGTTTGTAACTTTGATCTTAGTCAAGGGTCTCTTCCCCTTGCTACTGCTGACTCTTGGGGGATCTTGGGCACTGTGGGGCAGGGAGAAACATCCTTGCCCCGCCCTGCTTGATGGTAGGAGCACCCTGAGTCGTGACCACCAGATGTCCCCAGATACTGTCCAGTGTCCCTGGGGGGTAACAGGACCCCCCCCCCCTCCCATGAGAGCCTTTGTCTTCGTGGCAGGATGCAAAGTGTCATTCAGAATCCCTCAGATGGAGAACTCTCACCCACTACGAGACCCCTAGTGAGTGTCTCTTTGCTTGGAGCCTCAGTTTCCCCATCTGTCAATGGGGCAGTAGTGGCCCAGTCTCTGAGGGTTGGTGTGGGGGTAACTAAATAAGATAAAAGAGGGGACCCCTTCCTACACAGTGAGCCCCTATGGTGGCCCAAACACACTCCCAGCAATGAGGGTTCAGAGGACATTGTGGGGCGGGGGGTGGGAGCCTCGAGTGTTAGCCACTCTGAAATCAGAATGGTTGCTGTTGCATTTATTAAGCTCTTGTATGCAGGGCTCTATCCTCCCCCTGTTCTATCTCATTCAACAGCCAGGATGAAACAGAAGCTGGTGGGCAGGGGCCAGGGGTGGGGGCAGGGGCCAGGGGTGGGGGCAGGGGCGGGGGAGAGGCTCACACTAGGTCACTTGGGGAGCCTCTGATTTCTGGGAGCACTTACAACCCCTCCCCCACCTCCAGGCTGTTATCTGCAGAGAGAAACAGAGGCCACCAGTGGACCAGAGGGCAGAGTTCCCTTCTCCTTCTCCCCCACCTGTGTTAGCCTTTATCCCTGGGGTCTGGCATCAGGAGAGGAATGGAGGAATCCCTGGCTGGCCTGAGGCAGCCTGCTCACTGCTTCCTCTGGGTTTCCTCCTCTGGTAGCTGGGAGCGGAGGAGGGTTTAGACAGTCTCAGGCAAGTGCGGCCTGAGGGTTTCTACATCTGGGAAAGGGGGTGGGGAGTGGCACCCCTTCCCTGGAGATTGCTAGTTGGGGAGCGGTAGCTCTCCCAGGGCCCCTCTTGCCTCAATCCGGATTTCTGCAGCCTCAGCAACAGGAGGATGACTTGGGGCATGGGCGGGGGTAGTCCCCGAGATCAGCAGATGGGGTGGGGGTGGGGTGCTCCAGACAGGGCAGATTGCAGGGGCAGCCTCCCATGCAGCCCCTACTGCTCTGGGCCGTTTTTCTGCCCTGTGACCCCCAGACTCCTCAGCAGGCCTCTCCCAACAGGCCCCTCCCCAGTGCTCTGTGACCTAAATTCCCCACTCACTGGTGACAGGGATGTGGAAAGCCAGACAGGGGATAAAGGGCTTGCTCCCAGGGGAGGTCCCTGGCTGACCCGACACGGTTTGGGCACCAGCAACCTGGAGGGACAGGTTTGGATCCTTCCTTGGGCTGCCTGGCATTACAATCCCCCAGCTGGTGGGGGAACAGGAGGAAAGCGGACTCTCGGGATCTGTACACAGGTGCTTAAAACACATGGCACGTCCTCACCCAGAGCCGCCCCCCGGTGTCCCCCAAGACTCATTCTAGGCGGGCTTCTTGGAAGAGGTGGCAGAAGAGGGTTGGGTCTGAAGCACCAAAAAAGAGGGGAGGTACTTAAAGGGCACTTACTGGATAATTGCAGAGAATGGCAGAGGCCACCCAAGGTCACTGAGGAGGAAAGGCAGAGGAGGGACTGGAATGGAAGTGACAATCAGGGGTGACTGGACTCCCTCTCCATGGGCCCCAGCCAACGTTTCTGCAAGCCCACAGGAGCAGTCAAACAATCCAGCTCAGGGTGGGGCAGAGTGAGAGGGCAGGCCAAGGGGTTGAGCTTGGGGTGGGGTTGATTCTAGCAGGAAAACCTCAGGAGGGGAGGTGGGAGTGATCCTTCCTCTCCTGGTCTGGAGCATCCCCTGGGAAAACGGGAAGATCTCTACACTTGCTTCCAGGCTGGAGTCCAACTGGGAAGAGGGTGGCGAGACTGGCAGGGCATTGCTACCTACCTGCCCTCTCCTCCCCCGGGACCAGAAGAACAACCGGAAGAACCGGACTTCTGCCTGGAGGGCACCCAGGGCCAGGAGGGAGGAGGGGGCAAAGGACGGCTGCAGGGCCCAGAGGGGGTTGGTTCTCGACTGAGGTCGCACGGCGAGGGCGAGAAGAGACTGCGGCCAGAACCAAGGTCCTGGTCTACGACCCATCCCCAGGATCTCGGTCTCCTCGCTGGACTGTGGGAGCGCCCCGCCGCCTGAGTTGGAACCCGCAGCAGGGGCGGCCGGAAGGGAGAGGGTCCGAGGCCCCGATAGCCCAGGGCTTCACTGTGCCTGTCGGCGAAATGGGGCGGCAGCCCCAAGCGCTGCCCCCGACGGCTCACCCGTGGCCAAGTACCGCTTGTCGACACCTGTCTTGGCTTCGAGTGCCCCTAGCGCTTCGGTGGCCAAATTCCTCTGTTCCAGAAAGCGCTCGAAGCGCTGGCGCAGGCCGTCCATGGCACTTGGGCGCCCGGGACTGGCAGCTTGAACTCGACCGTCTCCCCGCGAACCTGCTAGACTGCTTGCGCGCCGCCTTCCTTCGGCGCGAGCCGCACCGCTCAACTCCCGGGTGGGTCTCCGCCCCCGGGCTGGTTTCCGCCTCCTGCCCTCCGCTCTGGCCAATGGGAGGGCAGGGCGGACAAAGGAGGTGGGCCCTGCCCCGTCTCCTCCGCCGCATTGCCCTCTGGAGGGCCGCGGCAGCCGCAGCCGCGACTTTGGAGGCAGGGGGCGGGGCGCGTTGACTGAGGACACCGATTGGCTGAGCGGGAGGGGGACGTAGCTGATTGGAGGGGCGGGGTCATGGCCGGGGGATTATTGGCTGAGCGGTTGTGGGTGGAGCTGGGGCGGAGAGAAGAGCGCTGGGAAGGCGGAGCTGGTGGGCGGGGCTGGAGAAAGTTCAGAGCTGATTGGAGAAACAAGAAGATGTTTATTAGGGAAAACAGAGGGGAAGTGGGGCCGAGAGGAGGGACAGAATCGGAAAAGCGGTGCTTCAGTTCAGTTCAGTCGCTCAGTTGTGTCCGACTCTGCGACCCCATGGACTGCAGCACGCCAGGCCTCCCTGTCCATCACCAACTCCCGGAGCTTACTCAAACTCATGTCCATCGAGTCGGTGGATGAGATGCCATCCAACCATCTCATCCTCTGTCATCCCCTTCTGCCTTCAATCTTTTCCAGCATCAGGGTGTTTTCCAATGAGCCAGTTTTTTGCATCAGGTGGCCAAAGTGTTGGAGTTTCAGCTTCAACATCAGTCCTTTCAATGAATACTCAGGTCTGATTTCCTTTAGGATTGACTGGTTTGATCTCCTTGAAGTCCAAGGGAGTCTTCTCCAACACCACAGTTCAGAAGCATCAATTCTTTGGTGCTCAGCTTTCTTTATAGTCCAACTCTCACATCCACACATGACTACTGGAAAAACCATAGCTTTGACTAGATGGACCTTTGTCAACAAAGTAATGTCTCTGTTTTTTAATATGCTGTCTAGTTGGGTCATAGTTTTTTTTCCAAGGAGGAAGAGTCTTTTAATTTCATGGCTGCAGTCACCATCTGCGATGATTTTGGAGCCCAAGAACATGGGGCTAAATGTAGGAGGCGGGGTTTATTCAAAAGCACAATTCTGGTTGGATTAGGAAGGAGGCAAGGCTTATTCTAGGGGTAGGGGTGTATATGAAGTGGGCGGGACCAATGTGGGGCGGGGTCAATTATAGCAACAATGAACTCGCTCCTCTAGGTCAGAAGAATTGCGGGTCATTGTACAAACGGGGAGACTGAAGCTCCAGAGGGTTTGAGTCGACAGAACACCGGTCTGAGCACGTGTCTCCCCCACACTTCTATTAGAGCTTTGCGCCCTTCCAGTGGGGGAGCCGCAAGGCTCCCTGGGAGTTGAAGCTTTTCAAGGGTTGCTATGGCGCCGGGGGCTGGGCGGGCGCTTGGGCCGTCTCGGCGGTTTGGCCAGGAGGAGGGGCTTTCTGAGGCCCCGCCCCGGCCCCGCCCCCGCCGCCATGCGGCCCGCCCGTACTGCGCTCTGTCTGCCCCTGACCTTGGCCCTGGGCCTGGCGCTCGTTGGCCTCATGGCTGTGGGGTGGGCCTCGGCCCGGGCCCCCGTCTATGTCAGCAGCTGGGCAGTGCGGGTGTCCCAGGGTTACCAGGAGGTCGATCGCCTGGCGCGCAAATTCGGCTTCGTCAATTTGGGGCAGGTGGGCGGGACCCAGATTGACGGGAGGAGGCGGGAAGATGTAAGAAGGGGACCCAGATCTCTGCAGATGGGACGGGGGCCCCTCGTTCCCCATATATCAAGGACCCCCAGCTCACCCCTGCCTTGTCTAACTTCAGATTCTGGGAACCCCCAGAGGCCACCTGGTTGGGGGAAGATGTAAGAAGGGGACTGGCCCCAGCCTGAGAAGAGCTCCATCAGGGGAACCAGGTCTCAGCCATGCTCTCCTTATTCCCAGATTTTCCCTGATGAGCAGTATTTCCATCTGCGGCACCGGGGCGTGGTCCAGCAGTCCCTGACCCCGCACTGGGGCCACCGCCTGCGCCTAAAGAAAGACCCTAAGGTGAGCCTGGCCTTCCCTCAAAGGTTTCTGCCACCTCCTATTATTCTTGTAATTGTAATGAATGGCTGTGTGACCTTGGGCAAGTCACCAGCTTTCTGAGTCTTGGTATCGATTTGGCTCCCTAGTCTACAGTGGGGAGCCAGATGGGGAAGATCTGTGGAGAGCAACAGATAACATGTGAGTGCAGCACTCATCCCAGGGCCTGGTGCCCTGTCAGCATTTCTTGTCATCCCGCTTCTCTCCTGTATCTCGCCCAGAAAGATCAAGGTCCCCCAGGTATAAAGACGCTGGCCTGGGGGGCTGATTCACAAGAGTCAGCCTGAAACCCGCCAGGTGCACTGGTACCAAGAGAAGAGGCTGGTTGGAGATGTGGTCTTGATAGAGGCCAGGTCTGGCTGATGGGTTGGGTGTGGGGGTCAGAGAAAAATTCAGGGGCAGCTTCCATGTCTGGAGCTGAGCAAATGGGCAGAAGATGGACCTGACTGCTGAGATAGAGGTGGGAGGGGGAACATGAGCCAGTTGGGAAAGGGGGTGGGAGTAGAACAAGGAAAAGGGGGAAAGGGTATAGGTCTGAGGAAGAGTGGCCCGAGGCAGGCAGGAGGGCATGTGCTAAGGCCCTGGGTGCAGCAGCCACTGCGGTTGCAGCAGAGGAAGCCTGGTGGGGGCCAGACAGGCAGGGGGCTTCTCGGGCTTCAGGGCAGACCCAGTAAGAGGCCCCCCCAGACCCTGGAAGCAGATTTTGGCCTCTTGGCCAGGAATCTGCAGAAGAGCTAAGAGGCAGGGCCCTCTAAAGCATCCTGGTGTGAGGACAGGAAGCTGGGAGTTGGGCGGGCTGCTCACAGGTCCAGCCCCTCCCACAGTGTGGTCTCCTCTGCCCCCCACCCACCACCAGGTGCAGTGGTTCCAACAGCAGACAGTGCAGAGGCGGGTGAAACGCTCCCTGGTGGTGCCCACGGACCCCTGGTTCTCCAAGCAGTGGTACATGGTGAGCTGGCCGGGCCGGGCAGCGGGGCCTGGCCATCTCAGAGCCCTCCTGACCCTGGCCCCGCCTTGCACAGAACAATGAGATGCAGTCAGACCTGAACATCCTGCAGGTCTGGAGCCAGGGGCTGTCGGGCCAGGGCGTCGTGGTCTCTGTCCTGGATGATGGCATCGAGAAAGACCATCCAGACCTCTGGGCCAACTACGTGAGCCTGAGGGGCTGGGGTGGGGGCTGCCTCATGTCTACCGGGTGGTAGCAGGCCCTTCATGTCTCCACCCCCCTCCCCCAGGATCCCCTGGCCAGCTATGACTTCAATGACTATGACCCAGACCCTCAGCCTCGATACACACCCAGCGATGAGAACCGGTAAGCCTGGCGTCCCCAGGGGTGTGGGGGCAGCCCCTGGTTCCCTAAAAGGAGCCAGGGGGATGTGATGGGCTCCTGTCTCTGCCCTGGTGCCAGGCACGGGACCCGCTGTGCCGGGGAAGTGGCAGCAATGGCAAACAACAGGTTCTGTGGTGCGGGCGTCGCCTACAACACCCGCATCGGAGGTACTCAGACTAGGGGGTGGGGAGCCTCCCGGCCTCACACCCTTGCTGCTGAGCAGTGGTGCCAAGGTGCCAGGCCCAGGGTGGAGGAGAACTGAGCACACCCCCCCCGTCGTCGACGCCTTCACCCCCAAGCGGGGAGAGCACGGGGCACAGGCAGGGTGTCCAGCAAGGCTGCAGCTGACGCCCATGCAGGTGTGCGCATGCTGGATGGCACCATCACCGACGTGATTGAGGCCCAGTCGCTGAGCCTGCAGCCACAGCACATCCACATCTACAGTGCCAGCTGGGGCCCCGAGGATGACGGCCGCACGGTGGACGGCCCAGGCATCCTCACCCGAGAAGCCTTCAGGCGTGGCGTGACCAAGGTGAGTGGGTACAAGGCATGGCGGGTCCAGGGCCTACATGCGAGACTCCCGCCCCACCCCAACTCCTGCCTCTGTGCTGGTCCCTTCCTGCAGGGCCGAGGCGGGCTGGGCACCCTCTTCATCTGGGCGTCAGGCAATGGTGGCCTGCACTACGACAACTGTAATTGCGACGGCTACACCAACAGCATCCACACGCTTTCAGTGGGCAGCACCACCCAGCAGGGCCACGTGCCCTGGTACAGCGAGGCCTGTGCCTCCACACTCACCACCACCTACAGCAGCGGTGTAGCCACGGACCCCCAGATTGTGAGTGCTCCCCTGCCCCCTGCACCCTCCCACGGCCAGACTCCCAAGGCCTCCTGCCTCTGCCTGCCCCACCCAGCCGACTGTCTCTCGCCTTCCCCCCTGTCCCCTGCCTGGCCTCCTCCCAGGGCTGCCCTGTTGGCACTTGACACAGAGTGGGGTCCCAGACCATGGGTTACACCCCTTCATGTGCCCTCCTGTCTACTCAGTGCCCTAGCCCTGCTGTTGTGCTCTGTGGTGCCTCTTTCTTGAAGCCCTTGGGACTTTTGAAGCAGGGTGGGGTTTCTATGGGCACTGGTCCCAAGCCCTTGTCTGTGCCCCCCAGGTCACCACAGACCTGCACCACCAGTGCACGGACAAGCACACGGGGACCTCAGCCTCCGCCCCACTGGCTGCGGGCATGATCGCTCTGGCTCTGGAGGCCAAGTAGGTGAGGGTGGGGTCCCGCCAGCCGCCCGTGCCCCACAGCGTGGCCCTGGCTCACCCACCCTCGCCCACTTGCAGCCCGCTCTTGACCTGGAGGGACATGCAGCATTTGGTGGTCCGGGCGTCCAGGCCCGCCCATCTGCAGGCGGAGGACTGGAGGACCAACGGAGCCGGGCGCCGAGGTGCGGCAGGGCCTGGCAGGAGGGCGGGGCCGCCGCAAGCACAGGGCCGTGACCGCCGGCCCCTCCCCCTGCAGTGAGCCACCACTATGGCTACGGGCTGCTGGACGCTGCACTGCTGGTGGGCATGGCTCGCTCCTGGCTGCCTACGCAGCCCCAGAAGAAATGTATCATTCATATCGTCCACACCCGCACGTGAGCGCACTCCTCTGCCCGCAGGACGCCTGCATCCAACTCAGCCTTTGTGCCTACCTCCCTACAGCTGTTCTCCTTCCTGCCATCTTGCCTTTCCCTCCCTTCCCCCACCTGCCACCTCCCCCAGCCCTCCTCCACCTGCTTCTGTACCTGCCTTCTCCCTCCACCTCCCATTGCTACCTGGGGAGTGGACACAGGGAGGCGTGCCCTGAGGTCTCAGTTTACCCGTCTGAACAAGAAGAGGGTAGGCTTCAGGATCTGAGCCCAAACTCTGCCTGGCCCCCCACCAGCAGGCCAGCAGGAGAGGCCCTGGCCCCCAGCCCCATCCTGCCGGTCATGCACGTGAGGAAGAACGTGTCGGCCTGCGCCGGCCACGCCAACTCCATCCGTTCACTGGAACACGTGCAGGTGCAGCTGTCCCTGTCCTACAGCCGCCGTGGGGACCTGGAGATCTCCCTCACCAGCCCCATGGGCACCCGCTCCACCCTCGTGGCCATCAGGTGCAGGGGCAGAGGCCGGCCCTCGGTGCAAACTCTCCCTCCTTCCTGGGTGCCCCCATGGGGAGGAGCCTGAGCACCCCGGAGTCAGGCAGGCTGGACCCCAGCCCTGTCCACATTGGCCATGCTGGTCAGGACTCTGGTTATGAACCCCCCTCACCTGTCTGTCCCAGACCCTTTGACGTCAGCAGCCAAGGCTACAACAACTGGGTCTTCATGTCCACCCACTTCTGGGACGAAGACCCGCGGGGCTTGTGGATCCTGGGCCTGGAGAACAAGGGCTACTATTTCAACACAGGTGAGGTCCAGCCGGGTGCTGGCTGGGGCTCCACCCCTACCCAGCTTGCAGACTGGAGTCCAGGGCTCTTTAGCTGCCCCCCTCCGCCACCTCAGAGGGCTCCCGCTGGTCTCCTGGAAGAGACTGAGCAGGCGGGACTGGCACTCAATAGGTGCTCACTTACCAGCACACACCAGGTATCTGGTTCCCAGCCTACAGAGGGTACTGGCCAACTCTGCACTGTCTGTGTCCAGGGTTCCAGGATGGGGTGTAGGTGGCAGGGAGGGGGGCCCGGAATGGCATGACCAGGCTGCTGACAGCCTCTCCCCCTCCGCCCCGTGCCCACCACGACCCCTGCCCAGGGACGCTGTACCGCTACACACTGCTGCTCTACGGGACAGCTGAGGACATGACGGCGCGGCCCTCGGGCCCCCAGGTGACCAGCAACGCGTGCGTGCAGAGGGACACAGAGGGGCTGTGCCAGGGTGAGTGCCCGGCGTGGCATGGCCCATTTGCTGGGAGGTGGCAGCAGGGGCAGTGTGCGTGTGCGGCCTGGGGTGGAGGGGCAGGCAGGCCGGGGTGGCAGGTCCCAGCCTCACAGCCCCATGGCCGTGTCTGTCCCTCATGCAGAGTGCCACAGCCCCGCCTACATCCTGGGCCACCTTTGCCTCGCCTATTGCCCACCAAGGTACTTCAACCACACCCAGCAGGCGGTGACTGCTGGACCTGGGCACTCAGCTGTGCCTGCCATGCGGGTCTGCTCCAGCTGCCACTCGTCCTGTTACACCTGTCGAGGCAGCTCCCCACTGGACTGCACTGCCTGCCCTCCGCAGTCCACGCTGGACGAGCAGCAGGGCTCCTGCTCAGGACCCCACCCCACTGAGGCCCATTCCCAGTCCACAGCGACTGCCTGCCCCTGCCCCCATGGCCCAGCCCAGGCCGTGGTACTGTCCCTGCTGGCCCTGGCATTTGGGACCCCCCTCCTCTGCCATGTTCTCCTCGCGGGCTGCCTGCTGCCATGGATGGGCCCCCCTAGGACAGGGGCCCACTCTAGTCGCCACTCCAGAGCCCACAGCAGGCTGGAACCCAGAGCCGGCTGACAAGGACAGCCAGCATGCTCCTCGCTCGAGCCCTGATGGGCACCCCCATCCTACTGTCCAGACTGGCGCCCCATAGGAACCTGCCCCGGGAGGGCCCTGGCAGCCTCGGAGGCACAGGCCAGGGGTGGCCACGTGGGATCCTGCACCCCAGACTTGGCAAGTCAAGGTCAGCGAGAGAGAGAAGTCTCATTGCATAGTTTGGGTGGTGTGTGTGAGTGGGGGGCAACCAGGCGGGAGGCCGATATCCCGATATCCCTTCCCTGTCCCAGAGTGGAGGGAGGGAGAGGCGGAGCAGATGACACCGTCCAGAGTTTCCTCTCGGGCACCTCATCCTCTGACTGTGCAGAATTTGCAAATAAAGGTTGAACAGAAGGTGCAAGTCTGTGGGGTCCTTGGGGCACTACTCTCTTCCCCACGGTGTGATTGCTGGGAGCGGGGGGGGGGGAGGTGTCCCATGCATACCATGTCTGTCCCTGGAGAAGGGGTCAGGCTCAGTGGAGTCCAGAGCCCATGCCCTGGGGGGTGGGGGCTGGTGGGCTCCTGAATGACAGCTGTGGCAAAGCCTCTGAGTGCCCTGGAAGTGTCCTGACCTGCTCTTACTGCTCTCCCATCCTTTTCTCTTTTTAAATTTAACATTGGCTGCACTGGGTCTTCAATGCTGCGTACAGGCTTTCTCTAGTTGCAGTGCGTGGGCTTCTTGTTGTGGTGGCTTTTGCTGTGGACCACAGACTCTAGGTGCTCGGGCTTCAGCAGTTGTGGCACATGGTGTTAGTTGCCCCATGGCATGTGGGATCTTCCCGGACCAGGGATTGAACCTGTGTCCCCTGCACTGCAAAGCGGACCCTTAACCACTGGACCACCAGGGAACTCCCACCTTTTCCACCCTTATGCATGAGTTTCTCTTTAAGGTCGAGAACTAACAGAAGTGTGATCTGCAAATGACAATTGCAGATCTACCCACACGGCCTGTCTACCGTCTTCCAATAACTGCACTTTTCTGTTTTTCTGAGGTCCTTGGGAGGCTGAGGGAATCATGAACTGGAGATACAATGCTCTCACTCCCTCAGGCCTCCACTTCGCCATCTGGAAAGTGGGTTCTCCACCTCTCTGGAACTGAAGGAGGATCCCAAAGTGCAGGGTGGGGGTGGGGTTGGGGTAGGGAGGGCATGGATGGAGCTATTGAGAGTCCTTCGTCTGTCCTCACACACATCTATGGGGTGGGGACATGTTCCTCGTTCCTTCTGATTTTCAGAGCTGGGAGGCAATTTCCACAAGGAAGTGGAGGCTGGTTGTGCCTTGACCACAGGCTTTACTTGAACTCCATGGAGGCAGTCCTGGTTTGTTGCAGGAGCTCCAGAGATACTCCTCTCCAAGGACCCTGGGCACCTGCTGAGCCACCAGGCTCGGGTTGGGCAGCCTCAAGCTGGAAAGTAATGGGAATGAGGTCAAGGGCTGAAGCTGGACCCACTGGAAGCACGAGCAGCAGCCAGCTGCCCTCCGAGTGCGGTCCTGGCCACGCCCCTAGAGTCCCACCCAGCTCAGCCCCTGCTTCCAGAGTTAGCTCCAGGCTGTGAGTCCAGAGTCATCTGGCCTCCCTCTCAGAGCCTCAGTGACCACACCTCTGCAACAGCATTAAATCTGGCACCTGCCTCACCAAATACTCTCGAGGATCCAAAGTAGTTTTCTGGCCTGACATATGGTAAGTGCCCAAATCATGCCAGGCTGGGGCAGCCACTTCGGGAAATAGTTCCACAGACAAACATGGAGTTACCAGAGAATCCAGCGATTCCACTCCTAGGCACATGCCCAAGAAAACTAAAGACACATTCACACAAACAACTATGCCAGGAAGTTCACAGCAGTATGATTCACAGCAGCCAAAATTTGGAAGCAGCCTGAATGTCCACTAACGTGGGTGAACGAATAAATGCAGGGTGGTCCCTCCATACCCGGGAGCGTCACGATGCTCAGTGAGAGAAGCAGGACATAAAAGAACACAGAGTGTGTGATCCCGCTGATGTGAAACATCCACTGTCTATATATTCCCAAAACACTGATTTGTACACTTTAAAAACAGGTAGGCTTTATGGTATTGTAGGCTTCCCTGGTGGCTCAGATGGTAAAGAATCTGGTCGTAATGAGGGAGACCCGGGTTCAATCCCTGGGTCTGGAAGATCCCCTTGAATAGGAAATGGCAACCCACTCCAGTATCCTTGCCTGGAGAATTCCGTGGACAGAGGAGCCTGGTAGGCTACAGTCCATGGGACCGCAGAGTCTGACACGACTGAGTGACTAATACTACTACTTGTGGTATGTAAATTGGTCCTTTTTTTTCTTTTTACTTCACCGGGGCAGTTTATGGGATGTAGGATCTTAGTTCTCTTACCTTGGACTGAATCCAAACCCTCGGTAGTGAGAACAAGGAATCCTAACCACTGGTAGGTGGTGGTGGTGGTTTAGTCGTTAAGTCGTCTCCAACTCTTTGTGACCCCAAGGATAGTAGCCCGCCAAACTCCTCTGTCCATGAGGTTTCCCAGGCAAGAATACTGGAGTGGGTTGCCATTTCTTTCTCCAGGGGATCTTCCTGACCCGAGGATCGAACCCGAGTCTCTTGCATTTCTGGTGGTCTCCTGCATTGCTGGCAGATTCTTTACCACTGAGCCACCAGGGAAGCCCTAACTTACTTTCTATAAAGTTGTTTAAACACAGAAAAACCTCCCTGGTCTGAGCAGGTCTTCCCACCCTACTTAAGAGGGGCGAGGCCAAGATAAGCCTCCAGCGCTATGACCCCACCCTGAGGGGAAGGGGTTTTAGAGACTGGAGAGGCGACCCTGAGGTGGATTTGGGAGGAGAGCCCAGATGCGAATGCTGTGCCTCTGGTCACCTCAGTGGGACTGGCACAGCTGGCATTTACTGAGTGCTCCCTGTGTGCCCGCCACCTGGTGTGTTCCATGACAGCCACGTGGGTTGGAGGTCGTGTCCCCATTTTGCATAAAAGTTGGCCTCAAATGCCTTGTTCAGTTCAATTCAGCGGAGAAGGCAATGGCACCCCACTCCAATACTCTTACCTGGAAAATCCCATGGATGGAGGAGCCTGGAAGGCTGCAGTCCATGGGGTCGCTGAGGGTTGGACACGACTGAGCGACTTCACTTTCACTTTTCACTTTAATGCATTGGAGAAGGAAATGGCAACCCACTCCAGTGCTCTTGCCTTGAGAATCCCAGGGACGGGGGAGCCTTGTGGGCTGCCGTCTATGGGGTCGCGCAGAGTCGGACATGACTGAAGTGACTTAGTAGTAGTAGTAGTAGTTCAATTCAGTCACTCAGTCCTGTCCAACTCTTTGTGACCCCATGGACTACAGCACACCAGGCTTCCCTGTCCATCACTGACTTCTGGAGCTTGCTCAAATTCATGTCCATCGAGTCAGTGATGCCATTCAACCATCTCATCCTCTGTCATCCCCTTCTCCTACTTTGAATCTTTTTCAGCATCAGGGTCTTTTCCAGTGAGTCAGTTCTTTGCATCAGGTGGCCAAAGTATTGGAGTTTCAGCTTCAGCATCTGCCCTTCCAATGAATATTCAGGACTGATTTCCTCTAGGATTGACTGGTTTGAACTCCTTGAAGTCCAAGGGACTCTCAGGAGTCTTCTCCAACACCACAGTTCAAAAGCATCAATTCTTTGGTGCTCAGCTTTCTTTATAGTCCAACTCTCACATCCACACATGACTACTGGAAAAACCATAGCTTTGACTAGATGGACCTTTGTCAGCAAGGTAATGTCTCTGTTTTTTAATATGCTGTCTAGGTTGGTCATAGCTTTTCTTCCAAGGAGCAAGTGTCTTTTAATTTCATGGCTGTAGTCACCATCTGCATTGATTTTGGAGCCACCCAAAATAAAGTCTCTCACTGTTTCCATTGTTTCCTCCATCTATTTGCCATGAATTGATGGGACCGGATGTCATGATCTTCATTTTCTGAATGTTGAGTTTTAAGCCAACTTTTTCACTCTTCTCTTTCATTTTCATCAAGAGGCTCTTTTGTTCTTCTTCGCTTTCTGCCATAAAGGTGGTGTCATCTGTATATCTGAGGTTGTTGATATTTCTCCTGGCAATCTTGATCCCAGCTTGTGCTTCATTCAGCCTGGCATTTCGCATGATGTACTCTGCATATAGGTTAAATAAGCTGTGTGACGATATACAGCCTTGACGTACTCCTTTCCCAATTTGGAACCAGCCTGTTGTTACATGACTGATTCTAACTGTTCCTTCTTGACCTGCATACAGGTCAGGAGGTAGGTAAGGTGGTCTGGTATTTCCATCTCTGTAAGAATGTTCCACAGTTTGTTGTAATCCATACAAAGGCTTTGGTGTAGTCAGTAACGCAGAAGTAGATGTTTTTCTGGAACTCACTTACTTTTTTGATGATCCAGCGGATGTTGGCAATTTGATATCCAGCTTGACCATCTGGAAGTTGATGGTTCATGTACTGTTAACCTATACTGTTGAAGACTGGCTTGGAAGATGCTTTGTTAGGCAGTCAGAGAAGCCAGCATTGGACCGGACACCCACCCTTTGTGCTTCTAGGCCCTGCGCAAGGAGGCTGATGTTGCTTCCTTCCTCATTATTTAACTTATATGCAGAGTACATCATGAGAAACGCTGGGCTGGAAGAAGCACAAGCTGGAATCAAGATTGCCGGGAGAAATATCAATAATGTCAGATATGCAGATAACATCACCCTTATAGCAGAAAGTGAAGAGGAACTAAAAAGCCTCTTGATGAAAGAGGAGAGTGAAAAAATTGGCTTCAAGCTCAACATTCAGAAAACGAAGATCATGGCATCCGGTCCCATCACTTCATGGGAAATAGATGGGGAAACAGTGGAAACAGTGTCAGACTTTATTTTTTGGGGCTCCAAAATCACTGCAGATGGTGACTGCAGCCATGAAATTAAAAGACGCTTACTCCTTGGAAGGAAAGTTATGACCAACCTAAACAGCATATTAAAAAACAGAGACATTACTTTGCCAACAAAGGTCCATCTAGTCAAGGCTATGGTTTTTCCAGTGGTCATGTATGGATGTGAGAGTTGAACTGTGAGGAAAGTTGGACTGAGTGCCGAAGAACTGATGCTTTTGAACTGTGGTGTTGGAGAAGACTCTTGAGAGTTCCTTGGACTGCAAGGAGATCCAACCAGTCCATTCTAAAAGAGATCAGGCCTGGGTGTTCTTTGGAAGGACTGATGCTAAAGCTAAAACTCCAATACTTTGGCCACCTCATGCGAAGAGTTGACTCATTGGAAAAGACTCTGATGCTGGGAGAGATTGGGGGCAGGAGGAGAAAGGGACGACAGAGGATGAGATGGCTGGATGGCATCACCGACTTGATGGACATGAGTTTGGGTGAACTCCGGGAGTTGGTGATGGACAGGGAGGCCTGGCGTGCTGCTATTCATGGGGTCGCAAAGATTCGGACACCACTGAGCGAGTGAACTGAACTGAACCCCACTTCAACTCGCTCAGTCTTGTCCAACTCTTTGCGACCTAATGGACTATACAGTCCATGGAATTCTTCAGGCCAGAATACTGGAGTGGGTAGCCTTTCCCTTCGCCAGGGGATCTTCCCAATCCAGGGATCGAACCCAGGTTTCCTGCATTGCAGGCGTATTCTTTACCAGCTGAGCCACAATGGAAGCACAAGAATACTGGAGTGGGTAGCCTATTCCTTCTCCAGGGTATCTTCCCGACCCAGGAATCGAACTGGGGTCTCCTACATTACTGGTGGATTCTTCACCAACTGAGCTATCACGGAAGCTCCAGCCATTCTGGTCCAGTGTACTGAAACTCTCTCGGGCGTGGCCCCTTTAAAGAGGGGTTGGCTTCGCGGCGGGCGGGAACCCGAGGAGGCCGGAAGTGCGCTTCACGTGCCTTTAGGGCGGGCCCGCAGGCCGACCGGAAGCGGAAGTGGCCTCTCGGCAGCTCTGGCGGCTGAGTGCCCGCTGCCAGGTGGAGCTTTTGCTGGAAACTTGGAGTGGAGCCGGACACTGAAGCCCCAGACCGCGTGCTGTTCCGGCTTGGGAGGAACGAGGCAGGGCCGGCTTCACCGGGAGCGGGACTCCGGAGCGTGTGTGGGAGTTTGCTGGGCGCCAGGAACTGCGCGGTCAACGCTCTTTTCTCCAGCCTGCAGGGATGGGCTCCAAGGCCAAGAAGCGCGTGGTGCTGCCCACCCGCCCGGCGCCCCCCACGGTAGAGCAGATCCTGGAGGACGTGCGGGGGGCTCCCGCCGAGGACCCCGTGTTCACCGCACTGGCCCGGGAAGGTAGGGGGAGCCCAGGCCGTGCAGGGAAGGGGCGGTCCCGAGACCCCAGCGAGAAGGGAAGCACCTGGCTGCTTTTAAGACGCACTAGCAGAGTTAAATGGTCAGGACAGCGACTGTCTGGCCCTACAATGCCCCACATACTTAGGTCTGGCCTTTTGCAGAGAAAGGGTGTCCACCCCTTGTTCAGAAGATAAACGGAGAACATTGACTGCAGGGGCCGACATACAGTTGTAGTCTGAATACTGTGTTCTCTATGAGGTTCGTTTATTCGTTCAGCCTTATTGAGAACCTCTTATGGGCCAGGTTCTATTCTAATCACTGAGGTGGTGAGGTGAGATGTGAACGTTGAAAGTCCCTGGGACTTCCCTGTCCGTCCAATGCTTAGGACTCTGCTATTCCACTTCAGGGGGCATGGGTTCAATCCCCGGTCGGGGAACTAAGATCCTACATACCACGTGGTACAGCCAAGGGGTGGGGGGGAAGATGAAAGTGCCTGTTCTCAGGCCATTCTAGTGGGTAGAGAGGATCAGTGTAAGGCTTGTGGGATGTCAGAAGGTGAGAAACACGTTGGGACTTTTTTGGGGGGTTCGTCTTTGTGTCTTTTTGTTTTTTTTAAATTATAGTTGGTTTACAGTGTTAATTTCTGTTTTATAGTAGAGTTACACATACTCATTCTTTTCCATTATAGTTTATCACAGGATATTGAAAATCCTGCACTATACAGCAGGACCTTGTTGTTAATCCATTCTGTACGTAATAGTTTGCATATGGTTATCCAAAACTCCCATTCTTTCCACCATCCCCCTTCCCCTCTGTGTTTGTTGTTCAGCCGCTCAGTCGTGTCCGACTCTTTGTGACCTCATCGACTGCAGCACGCCAGGCTTCCCTATCCTTCACCATCTCTCGGAGTTTGCTTAAACTCATGTCCGTTGAGTTGCTAATGCCATCCAACCATCTGATCCTCTGTTGCTCCTTTCTCCTCTTGCCCGAAATCTTTCCCAGCATCAGAGTCTTTTCCAGTTAGTCAGCTCTTTACATCAGGTGGCCAAAGTGTTGGAGGTTCAGCATCAGTCCTTCCAGTGAATATGCAGGATTGATTTCCTTGCTGTCCCTCCCCCTTGGCAACCACAAGTCTTTTCCTAGGTCTGAGTCTGTTTCTGTTTCATAGATAAGTTCATTTGCATTATATTTAGATTCCACATATAAGTGATATCATACAGTATTTGTCTTTTTCTGACTTACTTCATTTAGTATGGTAATCGCTAGTTGGATCCATGTTGCTGCAAGTGACAATATTGTGCTTTTTCACTGCTGAGTAGTAATCCATTGTGTATATATACACCATATCCTTTTTTTTTTCTTACCGTACCCTTTTTATTCCTCTATCCATTTATCTGTCAGTGGACGTTTAGCTTGCCTCCATGTCTTGGCTGTTGTAACTAGCGCTGCTGTGAACATTGGGGTGCGTGTGTTTTTTTGAATTGTGGTTTCATCTGAATATATTTGCACAGGAGTGGGATTGCTGAATCATATGGTACCTCTGTTTTTAGTTTTTTGAGGAACTTCTGTGCTGTTTTCACAGTGGCTGCAGTAGCTTATATTCCCACCAACAGTGTAGGAGTGTTTACTGTTCTCTACACCCTCTCCAGCATTTGTTTATTTGTAGAGTTTTTTTTTTTTTTTTAATATTTATTTTATTTGGCTGTGCCAGGTCTTTGTTGTGTCATGTGAACTCTTAGTTGCAGCATGTGGGATCTAGTTCCCTGACCAGGGTTTGAACCTTGGCCCCGTGCATTAGGAGCATGGCGTCTTAGCCAGTGGACTACCAGGGAAGTCCTTATTTGTACAGTTTTTAATGATGACCATACTGACCTGTAGGAGGTGGTACCTCATTGTAGTTTTGACTTGCCTTTCTCTGATAATGAGTGATGCTGAGCATTTTTTCATGTGATTCTTGACCATCTGTATGTCTTCTTTGGAGAAATGTCTATGTAGGTCTTCAGCCCATTTTTCAACTGGGTTGTTTTGTTTGTTGATATTGAGTTGTATGAGCTGTTTGTGTATTTTGGAAATCAAGCCTTGGTCAGTCACATCATTTGCAATTATTTTCTCCCAGTCTATAGGCTGTTGGTTTCCTTTGCTGGGCAAAAGCCTGTGAGTTTGATTAGGTCCTATTTGTTTATTTTTGCTTCTATTTCTGTTGCCTTGGGAGACGGACCTAAGAAAGCATAGGTAAGATCCATGTCACAGAATGTTATACCTGTGGTCTCCTCTAGGAGTTTTATGGTGTCATGTCTTATATTTAAGCCTTTAAGCCATTCTGGGTTTTTTTGTGTAGGGTATGAGAGAGTGTTCTAACTTCATTGACTTACATGTGCCTGTGGGACAATTTGTTTTTAAATTAAGTAACAGTAAAAATTCTGTTCTTTCCTGCACATGGCCACATTTTACAGGCTCAGGAAACCCTTGTTGCTGCTGTGCTGGGGGGCTCAGCTGGGGACGTTTCTGTCACCTGGAACGTGTTGGATGGGGCCGCCTGAGGAACCGCAGCACCTATTTATCCACAGCCCACAGCTGGGTCTTTGGCGGCTGCTTGAGCCCCAGCTTAAGGCTCACAGGCCTAGGTCCCCAGCACTTGGAGGTTGGGGCCATGAGGCGTGGCCAGTGCTGGGGCCATTCAGGGAGCAGGGGCTGCCCCTGCTGGCCTGTGCCCGCCTCTGTGTGCACCTGCACTGTCTGGCCTTTCCCACCTTGGTGTCAGGCAGGTGATAAAGTGATCTGCGATCAAATGCAGAGCTTCTGGCCAGTTTGTGGACAGGGGGACCAGGCAGAGCAAGGAGGACCTTGATGTGTGTCCCTGTGACCCTGGAGTCTGTGCCTTTTCTGCCCTGACTCCCCCCTTCTCCTGTACCCTTTAGGAAGTGTGGTCACTGGGAAATGTGCATCCTGGCCTCTTCCCATCTCCGTGAGTGCTCAGAGTGCTGGTGAGAGCCAGTCTGCTTCGTGATCAGGGTCAGAGCCCTTTCCAGGAGCCAGGGCCCACCCCTTCGAGGGACTGTGGGTCAGTGGAGTCCAGCATTTCCTGTGACCTGTCCCCTCCAGTCCATTGTTTTCTCTGGAGGATAAACTGAGTCCTCTGGTTAACGGGCAGTGATGCTGCCATGTCCTATCTACAGACCCCCTGAGCCCCTCTGGGCGGGCCGAGGACGCCGAAGCCCAGCGAGGGCAGCTCTACTTCCAGAGCCGGATCTATGTGGCCATGAACCAGCGGCTGCAGCAGGCGGGTGCCCAGTTGGAGCAGAAGCGTGCAGACCTGCAGCAGGCGGGCGAGGAGCTGGAGCGGGACATCAGCCAGGTGGGCCAAGTGGCTCTGCCCGGCACGGCAGCCGCCTCCTTGGGATAACCTGGCCCACCAGAACCTCGAGTCCTCCACTCAGCATCTGGCCTGGCACACCTCACCTGACACCTGGCCCCTGGGTCCCAGAAGCAGGTTTCTGGCTCTCTGTTCTGCAGCCTAGACATGCCCTGGCACCCAGAGATGCCAGGGGACACGGCCTACCCAGTCGGTGTGGGGTCCCACTGGGCATAGACCCCTCCCTGAGGACGGGATCCGGGTTGTGCACAGGCCTCTTGCCCTGAGGAGCCCAGACTGGACTTCTTCAAGACTCGGGGCCCAGGGCCGTCAATCCATCTTCCCCTCCCTTCCTCTGGCGACCCTGCTTCACTGACCAATCAGACTGAGCAGGTGGGACCCACCCCTCTGGTTCTGCCATCTCCATGTGAATTGGGGGGGCCCCAGAGGTTCCAGAAGAGTGTGGGGATGTTCAGTGTCCTCCCCAGCCCATGGTGGCTCTGGTTGTATGAGGAGCAGTAGCCCTCAGGGTGAGTGCCACCTCTCGGGGCCCCTGGCACCCTATCTTGGGCCTGGGCGCTCCCCCAGGGCAGGCTCTCATCTGTCTGTCACCTGTGGGATGCAGTCACATGAGGGTACCGTGAGAGGGCGTGGTAGTCAGTCCCCGCCCCAGCTCTCACCCAGTGCCCTCCCTCCTTCCACGTTCACCTGCAGACAGGTAGGCGGTGGGCCAGGTGAGGACCGTGAAAAGGGCTTTCACCCTAAGAAGCCAGTCCCCTGAAGACCAGAGCAGCAGACCAGTGGGAGGTGATGAGCCCACTGAATACCTCTGACAACAGTCTCCCCATGGGCCCCTCCTTTCCAGGGTCCCAAAAGCTCAGGGTGGCGCTGGGACCCCGCACAGCAGACAAAGGAGACCTCACATATCCCAGGAGGAAAAGGTGTCTGCTTCACCCCTAGAGACCCTAAAACTGGAAACTTGGGGGCCCAGGTGTTGAGAAAGCGTGGATGCGGTGCCAGTAGAAGCAGTGGACCCCGAGCAGCCTCCTCATCCAAGGGAGGGCACTCTTGCACACAACAAACCCTTGTGTCAACCTCGAGTACACTTGGTTGTGGGGAGCGAGGCTATACAGCACATGGACCCGGATGGAAGGCCTGGAAAGCCCCCTCCTGACCCCCACCCTGCCTCACCCCTCTGGAGACTAAGGCACAGCCAGTTGGAGCACGATTCAACAGCTGTTTATTAAAGGTGCAGTGAGATGCCTGGCTCTGCGGCCTCCTTCCGCCAGGTGATGGCTTTACAGGTGGGGGCTGTACGTATTTACAGGTGTCCTGCGGCACCTGGGATGGAGACGGCGGGGAGGGGGACAAGCCAAGACAACCAGGCTCAGGCTGCGGCAGCGTGGTGAGGTAGTGCCTCAAAGTCAGCACCCAGCTCGCAGTGTCCATCTGCTCCGGGCCGAGGTCTGGCCTGGGTGCCCTGTGTCTCTTGATCAGGGCTTCACAGGAGTGTTTGGAGTCCTCGGACTTTGTTCCTCCAAGCTCTAGCCTCAGGCTGATTGTCCATCGGTGGTCAGCACTGCCTCCTCCAGGAAGCCTCGGGCTCCCACTAGCCCAACGGCTGCATGGATCGCTGCTGTGATGGATGGAGGTGGCAGGGTGGGTGCTGGACAGGATGGGATAGCTCAGACCCTGCCCCTGCCTGTGGAGAGAATGGCAAGGGACAGCCAGCCAGGAGGGTCCTCTGCCACCAGTCATGGCAGCCGACCTGCTCAACCCAGAGGTTGCTCTGGGAATTCCCACGGCCCACATGGGGAAGCAGGCACACAGTTGCCAGAGCACAACCTGGGACTCAGTACGGGGGCTTCCACTCCAGGCCCCCACTGCTTGGCAAGCTGGCAGCATTCCCCCATTTCCAGGGGTGGCTCCCCTGTGATGATGGGGTGCAGCATTCTGCAGCCCCCACGTTTGAGAAGGAGCTCAGAAGGCCACTCCCCCCTCCCTTTCTGGCTACTGACAGGATGGGAGCAACTGCAGAGGTGTCTTATCCGCCCTGGAGAGGGGCCTCAGGGTCAGCAGTGGCTGTTTAGCGCCTGCTCAGTCCCCACCGCTTTCTCAGGCTCGCTCTCCCCAGGAGGAGTAGTGGTGCAGCCGTTCCTGCGTCCTGCTTCCGCTCCTGGCCTTCAAGCCGAGCTCTGGCCTGCCGGACGAGATGTCACAGCGTGTGTGTCTTAATGAGCGGCAGCACAGCGTCCGACGGGGGCGGAGGCAGGGCTCCTTCCGCACGTCCCCTCTACCTGGCTCTGCTCCCCTCCTCCCAGAGAAGGGACAGGAACCGGCACACTGTCCCCGGCCTCCAGAGCAGCTCGGCAGAGCGGTGTGACTGCAGATCCTTAGGGCGGCTGAAAGCCGGCCTCCTCAAGGAAGAGGGATGGGCTGTTCGGGCAGTTGTGCCGGCCCCCGGGAGGAGGCCACGCCCCACGGAGCCCGCAGATCCAGGGAAAAGGAGACTCGGTGAAAAGGCAAAGACCTGGGACCGGGCAGGCGCCCGCGGGGACCACTTCCTGCTGAGCGCGGTTCGGGTCCCGTGGTCCAGGCCTGGCTACTGGGCGGTAGCTAGGCCCCGGCCTCCCCTCCGTTTCTCGCTCTCCTCAGCCACGGCCTGCCTCTCCTGGTTTCTTACGAGGGCTGCAGGGACGCCCTGTGTCCCCAGCGCCCCCGACCAGTTTCGGGGTGCTCCAGGATCCCTGCGCGTCTCTGTCTGGGGTTGGGGCGGCCTTTCGGTAGGGCGCAGACACGTCCCTCCCGCACGCCCCCAGCTGAGGCCGAGACGGCAAACAAACCAGCTAAGCCGTAGTTAACCAATTACCCGGCCCTACCCTAATTACAGGCTTTCTCCTGCGCGTGCGCAGCCACCACCGCCCCCCCCCCCCCCCCCCCCCCCCGGCTGGCAGGCTCCTGCTGCCGCTACCCTTCCAGCCCCGTCCCCACTTCGACGGGCACTGTCATTCCCGCCCCTACCACCATGAGTTCCCCAGAGGGGAGGGGAGCAAGTGTGGTGCTAATGCCGGGCCCGGCAGGGCCAGGAACCCAGAAGGGCACCGCTGAGGACGGCCCCAGCCAGGAGGATGGTCTCCGCGTGGGCGCCGGGGCCTCGTGGGCGCCCCCTTGCGGTGACGCGCGCTCCAGCCCGCAGCTCACTTTCCTCCCGAAGCCTCCTCGGCTCAAAAGCAAGCGTCTACACGTGAGTGCGAGGCCCGTGTGGGCAGGGGTGAGGCTTGGAGGGCGGGGCCCTGGGTGGGGGGGTGGCAGGCGGGTCCTGGGACCACCCTCGGGGCAGCCAGACGGCTCTGGGCCAGGAGATGCTCTGGAAGTCCAGTCCTGGCCACTATTCCAGGAGGCTGGTGGGGACGGGGGTGGGGGCCTTCTCCACGGCGGAGTCAGCGGTGGCCGCCACCATGGGGCTGGGCACGTAGTTGAAAGGGGGGACGCGGGCGGAGCGGCTGGGGGAGCCGTGCCGGCTGGCGGGGACGAAGGGGGTGGGGGCGGGCGCCTTAGCGGGCGGCCCATCCACGTCGCTGCCAAGAAGGGAGGTGGGGCCGCTGACCGTGGCCTGGGGGGGCGCCCTGCTTTCCATGCTCGGAGACGTGCTGGAGTTGATCTTCGCAGCCGCGAAGTCCTCAGTCTGGACCACGGCATCGCTGGTCTTGCGCTGCGGCGGGCCGGCTGGGCCGTTCTCGGGAGGGGAGCCCAGCAGCGGTAGGGCGCGGGCAGGCAGCGTGCTTCGCAGGATGTGCGGGACGTCCTCGTCCCGGATGCGGCGCCACGTGGTGCCCGGCGCGGCCACCCTAGGCAGCGGCCCGGCCTCCCCTGCGCTGCTGCGGCGTGTGGCGTCCGCCGCAGGTTCGGGGCTGGTGGCATCCGGTCTGCGGGCCACGCTGATGTGGGGCAGGGAGGCGTAGCGCTTGACCGTCTCGGGCCCGGCGGCCGGCGTGCGGACGGGCAGGCGGGACGGGCTCTCGGAGCTAGTGCGCCGAGGCTGCCGCTCGCTGGGGCGGGGCCGGGCCGCGTGGGCCCGCTGAGGGGCCGGGGCCTGCCGGGAGCCTGCCCGCAGCTCATCACAGCGCGAGGAGCAGAGGAAGACAGCGGGTAGTGTGGGCCGGCCGCGGCAGGGCGAGGCAGCCTGGGTGGTCGGGTTGGTGGCTTCGGGTGCGGACAGTTCAGAGCGTCGGCGGCGCAGCAGGCCCGGCGACTCCTTGATAAAGGTCAGCTGCCGCCGGAAACCCGAGCGGTCGGAGGATTCGCTGCCGCTGGAGCGGGCGGAGGCCACGCGCACCAGGCCCAGGCGGCCCCCTCGGGCTGCAGGGCCGCCTTCTGTGCCCACCCGGCCCCTGGGGCCTGGCTCCGGAGCTGCCCTAGCCAAGGGCGGCGGCCCCCGCCTGGCGGGCCTCTGCATGAAGGGGATCCTCACGGGTGACTTCTGCGTCTTGTGCTGCTTGGCCAGCAGGGCCCTTGCTGGAGTCTTGGGCACTGGGGAGGCCTTGGGGCCAGGCAGGGGCCCTGCAGGCTGGGCAGCAGGGGGTGACCTCCTGGGCAGAGGCTGGGAGGCCGGTGAGGTCTGAGAGGAACTTGACGACGGGGTCTTCGCAAGGCGGGCTGGTGGTGTGGCACTTCTCTGTGGGGGGCTGAGCGTTGACAGCTCTGAGATCTTGCCAGGCCGGTGCAGGCTCCTAGACCGCTGCTGCCCTAGGCTGGGGGCTTTAGTGGGGGCTGCCGGCTGCACGGGGCTGGGCGCTCCCATCTTTCTTGCCACAATGCGGGAACCAGGGGCACCTCTGGGCTGTGCCCGGGTGGCGGGGCTGGGCATGTAGATCACTGTATGTCCCCGGAGCACTGCTGGCACCCCATTTGGGGGCTTCTGAGTGCCACGCGGCTTCTCTGGCCCACTGCTGCGCTGGGTGAGGGCCCCTCCTGGTTTCTCTGGCCGCAGGGCACCACTCGCCTGGCGCTCTGCCCTTGGCCGACACCCCTTCCTATGCAGGGTGGGCTGCAGGGTGGAACCCACAGACTGCCCTGTTGCCAAGGACAGAACGGAATCAGACTCTGAGGAGGCCTCGCGGGCGGCCGCCGCTGCGGCCTGGTGCAACCATGTGGCAACAGAATTGGCGCCCTCCTGGATGGCACGCCACTCGATGCTGTCCAGGTCTGAGGCATGGTCTGAGCTGGCTGCCTCCTCACCGCGCTCCCGGGGCCCCTCTGCTGCACGCTCCTTTGGCTGGGCCTCTTGGGGTGGGCGGCGCCTTGGGCCGGACACCTGGGGCTGGCGCCTGGGCAAGGCTGAGCCGATGCAGCGCCGGAGCAGCTCTGCCTCGGCCCGCGGGCTGAGGGAGCCATCCTTCCTGCCCCCGGGGACCAGGTCCTTGGTGAGCCCTGGCTTATGGACCTGGGCCCGACTGGCCATGCGCTCGGAGGGCTCAGGTTCGCTGAGGGAGCTGGCGGAGGAGCTCAGGGAGTAGCACGGCGGTGTCTCATCTGCAATGAGGCTGGGCTGGGCCCGGGTGGGTGGTGCTGCCTTGGGTGCAGCCTTGGGCACAGCCTGCACCTCCTTCCTGGCACCAGCCGGGCGCTCCCTCTTTACCGCCCGGGGGATAGCGGATGCCCGCCGTGGGGGTGCTGCTGCCACCGCCGTGGCCGGCTCCTCATCCGAGTCATTGCCATAGAAACAGTACACAGCCTCCTCGGTGGGCGTTGTGAGGCACAGAGACTGCAGAGCCCCGTCCCCATGCTCCCGGCCTGGGCGGGAGCTGTCAGTATCCCTGCAGGTGCTCGGGGGCCGGCGGAGGGGCAGCTCTAGCCCTGCCCGGCTCCTGCCAGCCCCCTGGGGCTGCTCTGTGCTCCGGCCCATGCCCCCCACCCTGTGCCGCTGCCCAGCAGACTGCCTAGTGGAGGCGGCATGACCTGCGGGTTTCTGCCCATCCAAACGCCTACCATCCTTGGGGGGTCCCTGCAGGGTCTCGTCACTGAGGGAAGCAGTGCTGGAGAAGTTGACTGGAGTGCCCTCGGCCGAGTCAGTGCAGGAGTCATCCTCACGGGCCGGGGCAGGCACCAGCATGTAGACCGGCACGGGCAGCGTACGGCGGCCAGGCACCAGTGCTGAGGCCACCTTGCGGAGCCGGGCAGGCACGGCCCCACCCAGGCACTCGCGCAGCAGCTCCAGCTCCTGATCGGTGGACGCTGGCCCTTCCAGACAGCCATTGGCCTCGTCCCGTCGGCGGTGCCCCGGGCCTCCGCCTCCCCCACTGCCGCGCTCTGGGCAGGCAGGGGGCAGTAACCGCAGCTCCACGTCCTTCTGCACGTAGAGCTCGTGCAGGGCCAATGCGCTGAGGCTGGAGGCACATGAAAAGTTCTCGTCGGGCTTCTCCACAGTGAAACGCACGCTGCCTGCATCCAGCTCAGAGGGCAGGCGGCAGCGCTCCCGGCAGTCGGCGATGTCCAGGAAGCGCTTCACATAACTCTCCCACTGAAGGCTGAACTGGGTGGCCTCCCGCTCGCCCGGTGGTGCTGGAGCCAGTGGTGGTGTCTTGCTGCGGCTCGGCGGCATGGTTTGCCCGGGGCTATCAGGCAGCTCACTGGGGCTGACTGTCCCACTCCCCAGCCCGCTGCACGGGTCACTGGGGATGGAGCTGGCAATGGATGGACTCTCGAAGCTGCCCAGTGAACTGACTGAGCTGCAGCGGCTCAGCACCAGCGGTGTCTCCTGCACACAGTTCTCAGAGGAGCTGGACGGTGTGGCATCCTCCACCCCCAGGCCCCGACCCCTCTGGGGCGCTGGGATGGCCATGGGCAGGGAGGCGGTCCCTGGGCCCCGCCAGGCCCCATCCAGCTCTGCCTCACCAGGGCCAGACTCCTCCAGCCCCTCCAGAGATGAGTCGCTCTCGTCTAGGTCCCCAGCCTCACTGGGCCCTGGGCGGCCAGCTGAGGACAGCGAGGACAGTGAGCTGCAGCGGGACAGGCAGAGGGGTGCCTTCTCGACCATTAGCTTCTCAGGCACATTGCTCAGGCCCTCTGTGGACAGCCAGGCCTGTTTTCGGGCCCCAGGGGCCAGGGACCCCACACCCACCCTGGTGGTGCCCTCCAGCAGCGGCACGTGCTGGTAGGTGGGCGACAACTTGATGGTACGCACATGGGCATCTGTGGCCTTGGCATCCCGGGCCTCAGGCTCAGCCTGGCTGCTGGGCAGGCTGAGGTCAAGCCGGCTGGGCCGCACCTGACCACGTGGGGGCCCCTCTAGGTGCTCGGCCAGAGCAGCCAGCGAGCAGGGCCGTGAGTGTTCTCGAGGACAGTGCCCATCACTGGTGCTACCACTGTTGAGACTGTCATTGGAAAGGCTGGCGTGGGCTGCCTTGAGCCGCAGCAGTGGGTGAGCCCGGCTGCTGCCCACTTCCCGCCGCCCCCCCTGAGGCCCCCTGCAAGGTGAGCAGGATTGGGCACGGCCTTCTCGCGGGGCCTCCTGGCCAGGGTCCCCAGAGCTGAGGCTGAAGCTGTCGTCAGATGAAGTGTGCAGGGCCGAGATGTCCTCTACCAGCCTGTCGATGCGAGCCACTGCTAGCGCCAGCTTGGCCTTGGCCCTAGCTGCCACAGCTGCCTCCCCACCGGCCTCCTTCTCCACCTCCAGGGCTCCTCGGCGGGTGGGCGGGGCTCGGGCCAGCGCCTGGCCTTGCAGGAAGGGGCTGCCTAGGAAGAGGGAGAGCACTGCAGGGCTGGCGGGCTCTGCGGCAGTGGCAGCAGCAGCCAGGGAGGGCGCATCGTCGTCGTCAAAACAGCCCGAGTCAGAGGCGTAGTCCTGGGCCAGGCCGTCCAGGTGGCGCAGGGGCGGGAGGGGCTTCTTGGAGGCGGCCTCGGCCTCCGGCAGGCCCTGCTTCTCCAGGTGGTCAAGCGCCTGCGCCAGGTGCCGTGTGTCCAGCTCGGCCTCCAGTGCGCGCTGTTTGCGCACATACAGGCTGGGCGCGCAGGAGCCCGGGGAGACCGCGGTAGCCGCCGGCTGGTACTTGGCAGGCCGGTGAGCCAGCAGGTTGCGCAGCGCGGCGGCGCTGCCCATGGCGATCATCTTGTGCTTGGAGTGTACCAGGTTCCGCAGCATGCCCACGGCGCCCAGGTCCCACAGCAGCTCCTGGTCGCGAGGGCTGCGGGCCGACAGGTTCCAGAGCGTGCCGCACGCATTGCTCACTATGGTCAGGCTGTGCGACGTCAGATGCTGCAGCAGCGTCTGCAGGCAATTGTGGTCTCGCAGCACCTGCCTACGGGAGGCGGGGCGCAGCGCGTCAGGCCCCGCCCAACCTGGACACAGCCCACCACCCTCCGCGGCCGGATGGGGCAAATCCAAACAGAAGATTCCCAGGTAACTTTGAATTTCAAAAACAAGGCTAAATTCTTAGTGTAAGTGTATCCCAAACAGTGGATGGGATATACTTGTGCCAAAGCTTTTATTAATATCAAACTATTAAACAGTACTATTAATTCTTTAATAATACTTGTTTAAAATGAAATTTAGTTAACTCATTTTATTTATTAAAATTTTTATTCTATAATGGAGTATAGTTGACTTACAATTTTGTTATTTTTAGACGTACAGCAAAGTGGTTCTGTTATACCTTTATACATTCTTTCTCAGATTCTTTTCGCATCTACTAGGCTGAGTGGAATTCGCTGTGCTATACAGTAGGTCCTTGTTATTTTACATATAGCAGTGTGTAGTATATCTCACGGAGAAGGCAATGGCACCCCACTCCAGTACTCTTGCATGGAAAAATCCCATGGTTGGAGGAGCCTGGTAGGCTGCAGTCCATGGGATCTCAGAGAGTCGGACACGACTGAGCGACTTCACTTTCACTTTTCACTTTCATGCATTGGAGAAGGAAATGGCAACCCACTCCAGTGTTCTTGCCTGGAGAATCCCCGGGACAGGGGAGCCTGGTGGGCTGCTGTCTATGGGGTCGCACAGAGTCGGACAGGACTGAAGCGACTTAGCAGCGGTATATCTCATTATATACCTATACTAGAGATTTCTGTTTGTTTCTATTTATTATTAGCATTAGTAGTAGATAAAATGTTTTATTTTGCTTGATAAGACTTTTTTTTTCCTGTCCACTCCATGACTTGTGAGATCTTATTTTCCCCACCAGGGATGAATGAACCTGGGCCCTCGGTAATGAAAGCACCAAGTCCTAACCACTGCACGCCAGGGAATTCTCTACTGGGGTAAGATCGTTAGCACGAGTATATCCCATCTAATTGGAGACATCAATGGCAACCCACTCCAATATTATATCCCATCTAATTGGAGACATGAATGGCAACCCACTCCAATATTCTTGCTTGCAAAACTCCATGGACAGAGGAGCCTGGAGGTCTATACTCCATGGGATTGCAAAGAATCGGACACATCTGAGTGACTAACACATTTACTTATCCCATGTAATATTTGGGATATACTGAAAATAGCACTGGGGGCTTCCCTGGTGGTGCTAGTGGTAAAGAATCCACCTGCCAATATGGGAGAGGTGGATTCAACCTCTGGATTGGGACCCTGGACAAAGAAATGGCAATGCACTCCAGTATTCTTGCCTGAGAAATCCCATGGACAGAGGAGCCCATGGACTGTAGCCCACCAGGCTCCTCTGTCCATGGGGTCCCAGGGTCAGACACAACTAAGTGACTAAGCACACACACACAAAGATAGTATTAAAGGTAAACAGAAATCTAAGTATTGTTTCTTAATGTTTTAACTGATAAAATCTTCAGCACAGGTATATCCTATACAATATTTGTGATATACTGAGATGTATACTTTTTTAAAGTTATGTACTTTCATACATCTCATCAGAAGCATTACTTTTTAGTAATATTAATAAGTGATATTAATAAAGAACAAGTTTTTATTACTGTTATTTAGAAAATGTTGCATTTTTATTTTAATAAATTCATTTAAAATTCAGTATAAGTATGCAATATGTTACATAGTAGGAAATATGTTAATGAAGAATAGGTATTGTTTTACTTAATGAATATTTTAATAAAGAACAAGTATTATTAATGTTATTTAGAAAATTATGTATATTTTTACTGAGTTAATTTAAAATTTAGTACAACTATATCACATGCAGAGTTTGGGATATACTTTTAAAAGTTATGTCTGTTCACATATTGAAGTATTGTTTATTGTTAATGTTACCTGGTAAGTTACTTATTACATAATCAATAACGTTTTAATAAATAACAAATATTATTAATATTACTTAAATATTATGTTTATTTCTACAAAGCTAGTTTAAAATGTAGTACAAGTATATCCCATGCAGTATTGGGGATGTATTTATACTAAAAATAGCACCTAGGGGGTCATCTAGATGACTCATGGGCAGGAGAAAGCAAGGCTCCCCCGGGGAGTTTACTGCAGAGGGGGAGCTGCCAGCCCCACCCCAGTGCCCCCACTCCCTCCCCCCACTTCTTTACCCCCAGCCCTGCTCCAGTGCCCCTTACACCTCCTTCTTCCACCCCCCCCCAGCACCCCCCTCCTTCCCCTGGCCACATCTTTCCCCAAGCCCCGCCCGAGTGCCCACCATACCTCCTTCCTCTGACCCCAGCATTCCCCACCCCCTTCCCCCGCCCCCAGCTGACCTGTAGTCCTCTCTGGTGGCGATGAGGCTGGACACATTGCGTAGGATGCCGCCACCGCTCTCAATGATGGCTAGTGAGTTGCTCTGGCACTTGTAAGTCAGTGTGCTCACCAGGAAGCCGAGGGCACCATCCACCTGGCAGATGGCCGCCTTGTTCTCTGTGCTGTGCGCCGAGAGGTTCCACAGGGCGCTAAGCACGCTCTTCAGGGTGGACTCCTGGGTGCGGGTCAAGAGCGGCAGGGGGTCAACAGTGTGGGGGGACGACACATCCCACTCACCAGGCCCTCTCCCTAGAGGCACTCACATAAGGTACTCAGATGCATTGTCAAATTTAACAAGTAATGGAATCAGCTATGACAGGTTCTCTGAGCGGCAATATTGGAAGCCCCAGGTGTGGGCCCATTGCCAAGCAGTGGGTTGTCTAACTTGGTTTCCCCCTAGGTGGAGAACTCACCACCTCCAGCCAGGGCCTCCTGACCGCCCTGGCTGCCCCGCCCCTCAGCCACCCCACCCAATGCCCACCTTGGTGGCTCGAAGGACGCACTGCATCAGGGCAGTCATGCTGCCCACCTCCCTCAGCACCTTCTTGCTGTTGATGTCGGCCCTCCAGGACAGGTTGCGCAGGATGCTAGACACGACCTGGGGGCAGGGCAGGGCAGGCAGGGTGGGCCTGGGCCAGGCTCCCACCCTTAAGGCCTGTAGCAGCTGACACACGGCAAAGCCCAGGGGATGCCTTCCATCTCCCCCCGCCCCCCAGTGTTCCCACAGCTTCCTGATACCTGGTGCAGCTCCTCACTCTCAGATGCCAGCTGGGCCACAATGGCCTCCATGCAGCCCCGGCGGGTGCACAGTGCAGCCTGTGGGGGGCACAGGGAAGTCACGCCATGTTGGGGGGACAGGTGGGGCGAGTGTTAAGCAAGCACTTGCAATGTGCTGGAGCTTGAACCCCACCCCCATCTTCACCACGATGGAGGGAGGGGAGCAGTCACTTCACTGCTCAGATGAGCCTGAGGCTCAGGCCGGTACAAACACTGGCCTCCCCCCAGCCCTCCATCCACAGTCCAGAGGCCCCACAGTCCACAGGGCAGAGTGGCCAAGAGGACGCTGGTTGAGGGAGAAGCTGGGCCTCAGTCTCCCTGCCTGTCCCACAGCTCAGCGCTGCTCCGGGCCAGGTGAGGCCGACCCACCCACCCAGGCACCTTGTTGGCGACGTCCCCGAAGGTAAGGTTGGTGAGGGTCATGCCGGCGTATCGGCGCAGGGCCAGGTTGAGAGGGTCCCGGGTCATCTTGTGCATCTCATGGTCAACCTGCAGTAACTCCGCCACTGCCTGCAGCCCACCTGTAGGGGGACCCAGGAGCGCAAGGGTGGTCGGGTGCCCCCAGCCGTCCCGCCTCACAGGTCACTCCACTATACACCCTCCCTTCTGTCCCACCCCCAATCTGCTCTCCTCAAGCCTACATTTGAAGCCTGACTCTGAGGACACCTCCTCCAGATAGCTGGCTGGCAGGCTGGCCCTTCCCCCCGGTGCCCTGTGCCTCCACGCCTGCCTCCTTTCCACCCTCAGTTTCCAGTCACACTTGGTCCAACTGCAGAGGCTTTTCATGCGCTATTCCCTCTGCCCAGGTGCTCTTACCCACTGTCCACCCAGTTTCCTGGGTCCCCTTCTGTTCAAGAGTCACTTCCTCAGGGAAGCCCCCCAAATTCCCAAACAAGAAGCCTCAAAACTATTAGATGGCGAACCACTGAGGGCAGGGCAGGAGGCTGTGCCCTGCCACGTCCCCAGGGCGGACCAGATGGCGTATGCTCAGGAGCCATCGCTGATGGCCCCCACACACAATCCTCTGTTCACTAGGACACGGGGTTCTAACAAATGTGGAGGGTGATGGTCAAAAGGTGCAGGAACCCAGACACACACGGCCCTTCCCCTCACTCAGCAACGGGATCCTTCTCAGGGCTGTGAAGCGCTTTTGCTCATGAGCACACCAATGGGAGCCACCCTGGGGAGGGGCTTGGCAACACAAACCCACAAGCTTCCAAAGCGACCCTTTGTATGTGTGTGCACAGCAGAATGAGTCACGACACCCAGAAGATGGACAAAACCCAAGTGCCCATCACCAGATGATGGATAAACACAATATGGTCCCTCCACACCCGGAAGCATCACTCAGCCCTGAAAAGGAGAGAATCCCTGACACTCGCTACCATGTGGATGGACCTTGAGAACATGATGCTAAGTGAGAGAAGCAGACACAGGAGGACACACAGGGTGTGACTCCACTGATAGTGCTGGGGGAGAGGGAGTGAGTGGTTAATGGGGACAGAGTTTCAGTTTGAGAAAATATGATTTAAAATGGTTAGAACGGTGGGAGGTAGGAGGGAGGTTCAAGAGGGAGAGGACATACATATATACACACACACACACACCTATGACTGATTCATACATGGCGGTATATGGCAGAAACCGACAATATTGTAAAACAATTATCCTTCAATTAAAAATAATTGTTTTAAATGGTTAAAACAGTACATTTGATGTTATATATGCTGCTGCTAAGTCGCTTCAGTCGTGTCCGACTTTGTGCGACCCCAGAGACAGCAGCCCACCAGGCTCCTCCATCCCTGGGATTCTCCAGGCAAGAACACTGGAGTGGGTTGCCATTTCCTTCTCCAATGCATGAAAGTGAAAAGTGAATGTGAAGTCGCTCAGTCATATCTGACTCCTAGCGACCCCATGGACTGCAACCTACCAGGCTCCTCCGTCCATGGGATTTGCCAGGCAAGAGTACCAGAGTGGGTTGCCACTGCATAATTCAAAGTTGAAGGGGTTATCCAAAGCCTTTTTGCTTCTTAAAAATCCACTCACAGGAACTCATATATATATATATATATATATAGTGGAATATTACTCAGCCACAAAAAAGAACAAAATATTGCCATTTGCAGCAACATGGATGCAACTAGAGATTTTCTGTGAAAGACAACAAAAGCCATATGATGTTACCTAATGTGGAATCTAAAATATGCCACAAATGAACCTATCTACCAAACAGACTCACAGACACAGAGAACAGACTTGTGGCTGCTGACGGGGAAGGAGGCTGGGGTTAGCAGACGTACGCTATTATGTGCAGGACGGATGCACAACAAGGTCCTACTCTGTGGCACAGAGAACTATATTCAATATCCTGTGATAAGCCATAATGGAAAAGAATAAAAAAAGAATACATATAACTGAATCAATTTACACCTGAAACCAACACATTATAAATCAACTCTTCTCCAATAACAAATATTTACCATACTATAAATTAAAATGGAGAAATCTTATAACCCCAGAACGTACAGCCCAGCGGTCCTCAGAGTAACAGTGCCTGTTAAATTGCACTGAACACACCATACCCATGAGAGGGGCAAAGGCAAATCATATCTTAACTTCATCAACACAAGTGGCCTTTCAGGCCTCCTGGAGGGGACTTGGTAACTCCCAGGGGTCTGTGGAATAGCCAAGAGAGGAAAGCCTCAAGAGCTGTGCCCTCTTGTAAAGTGGCCACTGCTCCAGATGCCCCCTGCCCTGCCCCAGAAAGGCTGTGCCCGGCTGCTCCCCCACCCCTCACCCCACGATGTCGGACCCTGTGAGACCTTAGGGAACTTCTGAGTGCTCCAACCACCTGCCAGGTGAGAAGTATGTGCCTTATTTTGTATTAATTAGAGTAAAACAAAGCAGATGGATGTAATTTGCACCCTTGGTATTTCTGTTTCCAACATTTCAACTGACCTTCGTTAGGAAAAAGATGTAATATTCCCAAACTGAAAATTTCACAGGGTCGCCCTGCCCTGACCACTGGTAGGTTCAATTCACCTCAGCTCCTGACTTTCCCTGCCCTGCCCCCATTGTCTGAGTCCCAGGACCACTAGGGCCAACAGCCTGCCCTGCACTGGAGGAGGCCTGGAGACCTTGGACCAGATTGGGGGCGGGGGTGGATGAGGGACACTCACCCAGCTCATTCATAGCACGGCGGTATTCCTCGTCAAAGGACAGCTTCATCACGGCGCAGGTGGCCTGACAGATCTGTGGCTCGATGGGCACCGGTGCTGTGGGCACAAGGACCATGGTCAGAGCCCTCCCACTCCCGGAGATGTGACCTGGTAGGTCCCCACCCCTCCCTGTGGTCTGCACTCTGCAGGCCTGCCAAAACCCCAGAGTTTTTCAAAGTGCTGTGCACTGGGCTTGTGGGAGTCACTCCCGGAGCAGAGGGGCCTCCTTTACAGAACCTCTAAAGTGTACAAGGAGGGACCTGCCTCACTCAGCCTGGTGCTCAGCATCGGATATTAACTTTGCAATCAGCCACAAAAGCTGCTGCTGCTGCTGCTAAGTCGCTTCAGTCGTGTCCGACTCTGTGCGACCCCATAGACGGCAGCCCACCTGGCTCCCCTATCCCTGGGATTCTCTAGGCAAGAATACTGGAGTGGGTTGCCATTTCCTTCTCCAATGCATGAAAGTGAACAGTGAAAGTGAAGTCGCTCAGTCGTGTCCAACTCTTCGCGACCCCATGGACTGCAGCCTACCAGGCTCCTCCGTCCATGGGATTTTCCAGGCAAGAGTAGTGGAGTGGGGTGCCATTGCCTTCTCCAGCCACAAAAGCTAGGAATCTCAAACTCTGCACTCACGTTTGGAGGGTTGCCTGCAATCCATGGTTTCTTGAACATCTACCCCGAGGCCTGGGTTGTTCCTGGTTGTCCCTTCGGCAGTCTATCTTCACAGGTTCCCATGAGACCTCAGCCAGCGCCAGGCACAAAGCAGGTGCCCAGGAGAAGCCAGAGGCCCCCGACACCCGAGAGTGCTGCCCTGCCCCTCAGGGAGCCCAGGATGCACACTCACCAGCACCGGTGCCGCCGCCCTCAGGCCCGCCATCCCGGGCCTGCAGCCAGTCCCAGCAGGTCTCGCAGTAGGCACGGATCTGCTCCAGCACGTGTAACACCCGCATCTCCTTGCGTGCCAGCCCCTGGTCGGGCTGAGAGAAGACAATATTGTGCAGCGCTGCGTTGGCGCGCATGCGTGCGTCCTTGGCTCCTGGAGCCCCGGGGGTCCCGTTGCGACCCCCAACCCCGGCCTCGGTGCCGTGCAGGATCTGCAGCAGCAGTGGCAGACAGCCTGAGCGGCGCATGGCCACGCAGCTTTCGGGTGAGCTGGACATGGCGAGCAGCGTCCGTGCCGTGTCCTCCTGGTCCCGCGTTGCCAGCATGGACAGGAGCCAGAAGACCACCTCCACCTGCGAGGGGCAGGAGATGTCAGGGTGGGGAGCCTGCACTCCCCAGCCAGGGACAGTCCCCCAGCCTCTGGTGACTCCCCCTAAACAAGGGAGTCCCATCATGTTAGCCCTCGCTCACCTTAAGACCCTCACCCTGCATCCTCCCAGAAAACAGCACACACATACACCCTACTGCAGAGACGCCCCCAGTCCGTGAGGGCCAAAGGCCCACCCCACCGGTATCACCGGTACTCCTAAGTCTAGCATGCCCTCCAAATTTACAGGACAGGTAGCCACACCCACACCAGGCTCCAGACCACAACCCAGCCTCACCAAGCACTCCAACTCAGGGCGACCCTCCCACACCTGGATAAGCTTTATAGCGGCCTGGGGAGGAAGGGCCTTCAAATGCAGTAGGGGTGCAGGACCCACTTCACTATGTATCCCAACCAAGCCACCGCTATCCCTCCACCCTGCCTGTGAGCATCCTCCGACCTGGACTCCCCTCACCTTACTGTTGCCTGGCTGAGGGGCACCATCCTCAGGGTGCGTGGGGACCTCATTCTCGGCGTCCTCGTCCATGGGCATCGACTTCACTGCCAGCAAGGCCTATGGGAGAGCACCCGGCCTGTGGTTTCGCCCAGGGGCACCATACAAAGCTCTCAGGCTGCCGTGACAACGTAGAGGGGGCAGGGCCCTGGGGGTCCCCTTACTGCCTTGGCTGTCATCACCCACTAGGGCCCTAGCTCCGCCCCCTGGTACCTGGGGCTCGGTCTGCTGCACCCGGTCCTGGGCGGACAGCAGTTCCTTGTCGATCTGCTCCAGGCGGGAAGCACGGATCTGAGTTGGAGAAAATGCACGCTGTGGAAATCCTGACCCGTCCCGACTCCGCCCACGTCCCAATATGGCCCCACCCACTGTCAAAGCCCCACCCTGGGCTCTGACCCTGGGCTTCTTCCTTGATGTGGCCCTCCCACTCTAAACCCCACCCAGTTACTTGACTCCACTCACTTCCTGGCCCCACCCAAGCTCCAACTCTTAACCCCGGACTCTGGTCCCGCCCAAAACATAGACCCCTGGCTGCCCTCCAGACACACTTAACTTTCTGACTTGGTCCCGCCATTTGACTGGCAACGCCCAAGTCTTGTTCAGACTCGGTTCCTCGCACTGTCGGCCCCATCCCCATCGCCCGGGGACTCTGCCGTCTGTGCTGGGTCCGGCCTAACCCCCTCTGGCTCTGTTCACAACCCCCTCTAGCTGTGGCTCTGCCACCTGCGACAGGCCCCACCCACAGGAGCCTCTGCTCTCTGATTCGCCCGCAGGTGTATAACCCCGCCCACTAACCCAGACTCCTCCCACAAGTTCTGCGCTCTGATTCGCCCACTGGTGCAGTGCCCCGCCCGCGCCGTACCTGCGCCCGCTGCACCATCTCGTCCGAGGTGCCGAAGCGCTCCTCCATCAGCGAGCGGATGTGCTGGGCCTCGAATTCCAGCTGTTGCCGGATCAGATCCATCTGCATTGAGAACTGCTGGGAGGAGCGGACGGGCCCCGGTGAGGGGGCTCCCGGGAGGGGGAGGGGCCTCCACCTCCGCTCTACGCCTCCCGCCATAGGCGGGGCCCTGTCGATCCCGGGGCAGCCCAGGGAGCTCACCGTCTCCACGTGCGGGAGTTCATCCAAGCGCTTAGATAGCCCCTGCAACTGCGAGTAATACCAGAGCTTCTCCTTTTCCTCCTTCTCAATCTCATTCAACAGGAAACACCTGGGGGAGGGCAGGTCGGTGGGCGCGGGCTCTCAGCGCGGGAGCCGAGGCATATGTGCTGTCTACCCTAATTTTAATGATCACTTCTTGGGTGTCATGTTTAAAAGTCAGTGTGGCAAAAATCTCAGCGCCCACAGCACTCCCGGGACTGGGGTGGGGATGGGGTGCAGAAATTAATTGAAAGTAAAAAGGGCAACTCATTTGTAAACTGTGATCCTCGGAGAAAGGCTCTGAGAAGGTTAACACCTCTCCAATACTGGATAATCGCCTTCTAGCCTACACAGGGTAAACTTCAGGTTCAGACTTCTTCATGCCTTGTGCAGAGACACTTATTCCCATTCTACAGGGCAGAAGTCTGAGGCTAGCAGGGGTTAGGGTTCCTGCTGTAGGTCAGACAGCAAAGCATAGAGTTAACTCCAGCCTGCTCCAGAGCTGTTCTACCTGACCCTACACGACCCAGCTGAGCTAGGCACCCAGACCCTGCCTCCTTCTGGCCTCAGGCCCAGGTTTCTTGGGCAGCAGCCCTTTCTCCATAAAGATTGCCTTGAGTCCCCCTGGCTCCAGGCCTGACTCTGAGCCCTGGCACTGGACACAGCCCTGTCCCTGGCAATGCCTGTGTGTCTGGGACCCCTGGGGACATCTCCCAGGAGTCTTCCCCTCAGCAGGAACACCCCCCTCCTCTTTGTCCTCTGGTTGAGGTCAGTTGGGCCAGGGAAGAGGGGTGAGGTACCAGACCCCTGGGGGCAGTGGGTGGGGTGGGGGCAGGATGGCTCACAAAGTGGGTGGAGATCCCCCCCATCTCACCGTTCCCTGTCCAGTTCCTCTAAGAGCCGAATGGTAGCCCGGCTCAGCTCCCCAAAGTTCTCCTTGGAGGGCCCAGAGCTGTGCACCGGGCTTCCCTCAGGGGTCCGGGTAGTGGGTTCGGGGGCCAGAGCTGGGGGCTGGAACTTGAGGTTATACAGGCTGGTGATGTCCATCTGCAGGGCTGGGTGGGCATGGAGAGAGAGGTGAAGATAAGCACCTCTCTCTGCCTCCTCTCCTTGCAGTATGCAGAGGAAGTCCCAGGTCAGTGCCTCACCTTTCAGCTGTTCCAGCACCTCAGTCTGCCCGGAGGACACCAACACACGAGCCTCCTGCTCCAGCTTGCCCTGTAAGTGCTGCAGGACCGCCTGAAAATGGAGGCAGGAAAGACAGCAGTCGGTGAGGCCTGGGACCTCGGGCCTAGCCATCTGTTAGATGCCCTCGTCCTGCCCACCCATCCTGTGTTTGTCCCTGTGCCACAGTCTGTGTCCTAGCCTCGCCTCGCCTTGCACCTTCATTCCCGACGTCTCTGTCTCCAGCTTGGACAGATGGCTTGAATTATCCCGAAGCTCCTGCCTCAGGTGACTGTTCTCGGCCTTCAAGGCCTCCACCTGCCGCACCAGCTGCTCATAGGCTGCCACGGAGCTCGTCATCTTCAGCGCCTGCAATGCCTGGGGCCACAGGAGAGAGGGATCATCCAAGAGTCTGGGGAGGGGGCAGCCTCTGACCTAGGTTCTGGCTGGGTCTCAGGCAGGGTGGCTGGATGTTGCAGGCAAGATGGTGCTGGCCCAGGGAGTCTGGGGGACAGACCACCTGGCAGGTGGAGTGACAGACACAGGCAGGCAGGGACAACAGGAGACAGAGGGACAGAGCCATTGGACAGGTTTTCAGATAGACAGCCAAAGTGACCAATACACAAGACACACAGACAGACGCTGGCCCTCACTGTGGGGGCCCCTGGACACACAAATGGACCGCCAGCTAGACAGACAGATGCCCTGACAATTTAATTATTATAATGAATTTTTGGCCATATCATGACAGTGGGACCTTAGTTTCCCAACCAGGGATTGAACCCACACCCCCTGCATTCAAGGCTATGTCTCAACCCCTGGACCACCGAGGTAGTCCCCAATCTGACAATTTAAACTTGCAGGTGGGCTTTCCAGCCCAATGCCACCAGGCTCAGACACACAGCCAGAGACAGACAGACAGACAGATGATAAACCAAGACCCTCTCCTGAATGAGCACAACTACCCAGAGGCTGGGTGGACAGACTGCCAGCTGGTCCAGATGATGGACAATAAGAATGCCATGAAGGTTCTAAGAAAGTGGTGGACAAGCTGATGGTGGAGCCCTGGCAACTGTACAGTTGGACAGACAGACCCAGAAACACAGGGGTCATGTAGGGGTCTGGAACCTGGACACCTGCAGCCCCCACACCCATTTAAGCAGCGGTTGGATCCAGAGTACCTCCCTGCTCAGACCGGTGCCCCTCCGGTCAGCCCTCTGCTAGCCCCTCTGGCCCCCGGGGCCTCCTGCCCCACCCCCAGCACATGGCCACTGCCGCTTGCTTCTTTGTGTGTCTGGCTGTCCTTCCTCACTCAGCCCAATCTCCTCCGTCTGTCCAACTGGCCAGTGCCTCCTCCCTCGTCTTGGCCCTCCTGACAGTGCGATCCCATCACCAGCCCCCCTTCCCTCTTTGTTCCCTTCCCATCAGCCCATGCCCCCTCCCTCCGCCTTTGTCTGAGGCACACCAATGGCAGCCCATCTCCTCTGCCACCTCCTCCCTAGGAGCCCCCTCCCCAAGTCAGTCAGCCACCCCTGCCCACGGCAGGGGGTGGGGGGTGCATCTGCCCCCTCCCCTCCCCCTCCACCACCTGGCCACACCCATTCATTCGCTTTTCCACTCATTCTCCTCTCTCTCCCTCACCAAGGAGACCCCCACACCCTAGGGATCCCAAGGGCACAGCTGAGCCTGGAGTAGGGGTGTGGGGGCTCAGCCCAGGCATGACATGGAGTCAGTCCTTTCTAATCACTCACAGGATCTACTGCATGCCTGGCTCTGTCATCTGACACCTTGTCACAGTCCTGAGCCTAGAGTCTCAGCGACCACCCTTAGACTGTTCCCAGAGGGAGAAGCTGAGCTGAGGGGAATGCACCAGGCATGCATGGAACTCAGACACTGCCCTGCAAGTGCTCACAAGTCCAGGCAGTGCTGCAGGTATACCAGCTGTGCCATCTCTGCAGGCCTCAGTTTGCACATCTGACAAATGGGGAGAACTCGATCTGCCAGGCCTGTCTTGTGGGATACTAGAGGGCCAGGTGGGATGGCTGTCATGGAGGAAACCACAAGTGACAGGAAGACAGGACAGTCCTACGGGAGACAGCGTGTCAGGTGGGGGAGACTGGTGCCCAAAGACCACAGCCTCCCCTTCCACCGCAGTACTGATCCTGCCTATGACTCAGCCAGGGGTCCCAGCTGGGCATCAGGATGGACTGGAGTTGCAGTGAGCCCCCTGGGGTCCAGCGGGGGCCCTGTGTCCTGGTGGAGGCCACCACACATGCCCACCCAGGGGGGAGCAGTAGTCCCAGGCATAACCCTCCCATTCCCCAAACCCAGGCCCTGCCTGCAGCCCCCTCCCCAGGCTGCCCTCATGAGCTCTTGGAATGGCCCAGTGGAACTTCAGACCTTTCAACCCCCTCACACCCAGTAGTTACTGCTGTGTCCCCATCAGACTGAACTTGGTAGCTGGGCCACCCCCTGGGCTCCCCGCTCTTCATTCCAACCTGGGTCTCTAACCCCACACTCCCATCACCCACCTCAAGCTCTGCCCTGGGGGGACCCTCTCAGGGAAGCCTCACCAGCCCCTTTGTGGCCTCCCACGATCCACTTTTCACACACAGTCAGAGGGAACTTGGAAAATCACAAGCTGGACTCCATTTCTCCTCTGCGCCAATGCCTCCAGGGCTCCCCGGGGCCTTCAGCATAAGCTGTGACTCCTTCACAGAGGCCACGCATCACTGCCACTGGCAGCTCTTTCTCCCCCAACCCCAGGCCTTGACACATGCAGTTCTCCTGCCCAGAACACCTCTTCTGACTGCTGCCATCCCTCACAGTGCAGCCTCCTCCTGGAAGCCCTCCTGCCTGCCCTTCATCCCAGGCTGCCTCGAGGAACGCATCAGACATCTCCATCACCAATGAGAAAGGACCTACAGCTGGAGGTTTGTCTGAATGAGCAGCGAGGGGCCGCATTTCCTCTGATTCAGCTGACACCCAGAGAGACGCAGCGGCATCCCCCTAGACACACTGGCCAGCCCGCAGACTCTGGGAGACCTGGGTGTTGAAATCTGTGGGTGGGTTTTTGCATGAGACCAGCTGCAGCGACGCAGACGCCCAGTTCTCTGGGACACAGTTTCCCCTATGGCTCCACCCTGAAGAAATGGAGTCTCCACATTGTGTATTTACAGGCAAGGCCAAGAGAAAAGGATGGAGACTCCGGGCTAGGCGGAGGCTGCCCTCCCTGCCCTCCACCCAAGGAAGGCGCCCGCTTACTTTATTTCATCGGGGTTGGGCTGGCTGCGGTGCGGTGCCGTGGGCTTGGGTCTTTCTCCCTCCGCGCAGCTACGCCAGCCCCGCCCAAGCTCCCAGTCTTCCAGGGCTGGGGCGGCCGCGGGGTCCAGGCTCCAGGGCTCCGGGATTTCGGCGGGTCTGACAGGGGCCTCCAGGGCGGACAAAGCCCGGTCTGGGCCTCGCCAGGCTGCGCCGCCGCTCAGGGCGCTGGGGCGAGACCACCGCGAGCGGGGGAGGATGCGGGATGGATGCAGGCGCGGCGGCCAATGACGGCACGGGAAGATGGCTGGTGCCATGGCAACAGCCAATGGCGGCCCGGGGCGGGGACCGCCTCTGGGGGCGGGGCGTCGGGCCTTCGCTAGGGTTCAGGGGGTGTGTTTATGTGTGTGGGTGAACACCCCTAAAGAAAGGGAGCGCCCCAATGACCATGACCTCTTGTCTTCCACTCCATTTCGGGGTGGAATGGCCTCTTAGAACCTGCTCTTATAAGTGGCTGAATCTGAAGAATCTGAGAGTAAAGCATCCAGTCCTGGGTGTTACATCAGAATCTCAGGGTGGAGGGAGGGCAGCCCCAGGGGCGGTGGGGCAGGAAGCCCTTCCCCACGGATCCAGCCTGGCCTTGTTCCGATGGGTCAGGGCAGGCCAGGACTGGGAACACAGCTGGAGGGCCTTGAGGGTCCTGGCTAGCATAGGGAGGTGAGCTGGGGGATGGGCAGGCATGCTGGGGAGCACCTGGGACCCTGCATTTCTCCCCGCTTCCTTGGCAGAGTGTGTCAGCGCCTCCGTGACTCCGTGTCCCTCCCCACATTCCTCTGTCCCTGGCTTTCTCTGAATCTCTCTGATTCTGTCCCAGGTGGAATCCACAATTCAGCCTTGCATAAGGGAAGCCAGAGGAGAGGTAGGTCTGGGGTCCCCAAAGTACCCATCCCCAGCTGTATCAGATCCTCAATGAGTCCCTGGGGGCCACTTGAGGGTTTAACACCCAGAAGCCGAATCTGTAGCTGTGGCTCAGGCTGCCTGGTGGCCAAAGCTATGAAGGAGGCACTAGGGCCACAAAACATAGCTTCGGGACCTGCCTCTGTCTTCTCCTGGGTGGGGGACCAGAGCAAACCGTCATTCACCTGCAGACCCTCCCATTTCTTTCTGTAAAATGGGAAGGTAGCTGCAGCCCTTGCAAGGGCTGGTGCAAGGAAGGCCGGGACAGGAGGGGCAGCCAAAGACACAAGGACAACGTTGTTTCCTGTTGAGTGAGTTGCAGGAGGCCCCGTATGCCCCATCCTGGGACGACAATGCTGAGGGCCCTGAGAGGACACAGACCTTGACTGTCCCAGAGCCTCTAGAGCTGGACATTGCTGTCCCCAGCTTGCAGGGCTCAGAAGGGGGTGCAGCGGGCAGAATTAGTCCTTCCAGAGGCTGGGAAGGCTGCACTGAGAAGAGGACATGGGTGCTGGGCCCGTTCAGGATGAATCAGAATTGGGCATGGGATCAAGGAAGGGAAAAGCCTTCCAGGCTGAGGAAACAGCAGGTCTGATGCCTGGAACCAGGAAAGGTCAGAGCCCACTCAAGGCATACAGGCTTCGGGTGGGGCCACAGAGGACAGAGGGTGGTGGGGCTGGACCAGGAAAATGATGAGGCCTTTAGAGCAAGGGGAGTCCCCATGGAGGAGTCCTGGGGCTGAGTGAGGGTGGGGAGAGGACAGAGCCCAGGGCCTCAGCTTCAGCTCCACCTTGACTCCCCTGTACAACCTTGAGCACATCTCTCTCTGGCCTCAGTTTCCCACTTTGTTCACTGGGAGGTGGGTTGGAGAATCACTGCCTCTACCCCCATGGGATGAAGTCTTAGCTCCCCCACCCAGTTTCAGATGGCACTGTCCTCAGTCAGAACATTAGAGCTGGCAGGGACTTGGAGGGTCCAATGACCAGTCCTGTCCTCATACACAGGGGCAGACTGAGGCTCAGGGCAGGGAGCAGGTTGCCTAAATTCATGCAGGAGTCCTAGTAGATCCTCCCTAGGCATTTCTCACCACTCTGGGTGTGTCTTTGACCTGGAAGGCTAGAGCACATGAGGGCTGGATTGTTGTTCAGTTACTAAGTCATGTCTGCCTCTTTGCGACCCCATGGACTGCAGCACACCAGACTTCCCTGTCCTTCACTGTCTCCTGGAGTTTGTTCAAACTCATATCCATTGAGTCAGTGATGCCCTCCAGCCATCTCATCCTCAGCCTCCTCCTTTTCATTTTGCCATCAAACTTCCAAAGCATCAGGGCCTTTTCCAGTGAGTCAGCTCTTTGCATCAGGTGGCCGAAGTATTGAGGGCTGAGACCCCAAGGCAAAATGCCCTTGTCCCCAAGCCTCTGGAACATCATGTCCCTGACATCACCCAAGACTTGACCCTGTAAATCTCTGAGGCACAGCCAGAATGTGGCATCACTGGAAATTCTTTAACCACAAGAGCCTTCGTAACCCTCAGAGGCTCCCAGAACCCCAGGCTCAGTCTTGGGAGGTGCTGAGAAGCAGTCCCCAGGTCTAGCGGGGGGTACCCTCCCAGCCTCTGTCCCTATTATCATCTGCACCTCCTAGTGCACAGGGCTGTCTTCTCCCCACCCCCACCCCAGCACCTGGTCCGGCACACAGCCAGGTTCACTTTTGGGCCTTCTGAGCCTGACCTCGAGCATCCCTGCCCCCTTGATTCTCTGCCCTCCCCCACTTAGCCTCAGCTGTGTCAGGGGCTGGAGACGGAACCAGAAGAGGTCCCCAACTCGGAGCTGGATGATGGGGGCAAGGGAACAGGAAGGCTCCAGATGGTCATGAGACCACAGACATGGGCTCAGGCTGGATGACTGAACAGGGCCCTGACAGGTGAGGAGAAAATGCCACTGGAGGTGGGAGAGCGGTGGAGCCGGCCGGGCCAGGCAGCTTCCCCGAATCCCGGTCTCCTGACCGCGGTTCTGGGCCTCAGTTTCCCGGGAGTGGAGGGGCCAGGCGCGCGGCCTGTCAGCACCGTGGATAGCTCCCGCCGGCCTCCTGGCTGTGTCACGTGCGGGCGTATCCGCTCCGCTCTCAGGCTCCAGCCCAGCTCTAGGCATGACCTTGGGGGTTCCCCGCTGCATCACCCAGCCTGTTTCCTCCTAAGGAGGGGATGTTAGAGCCCCAGGATTCGGATGTCAGAGGTAGCAAAGCGCTCGGGCCTGGTGGGATAGACATTAGTATTAACATCAGCGTGGGTGATGTTAGTCAAACGCTCGGCGTCCAGAGGGGGAAACTGAGGCCCGGAAAGGCGCAGGGCGTGGCACGTCCCTCTACCCGCCTGTGCTTGGCGAGCTTCGGCCCAGCTCGCCCCCTCCGCAGCCTCCCTCTCCCTCCAGTCTCCTGGTCCGCTCAATAAGGAGAGGTCTGGAGGGAGTCTTTCTTAGAGGCTTTAGGCTGAACACGAGTGACCGCGCTTGCGCAAACCCGGGAGTGGGGGGAAGGTTGACTGCGGCGAGGGGGAGGGGCTCTCAGCCCTGCGAACGACCTGAGCCGGTTTCCCTGGCAACGGTCTCCACAGCGATCGCGCAAGACCCCAGACCCGCAGAGATTCACTGCGCGTGCCCCGGCGCCTCCTGATGCCACGACCACAATCCTAGCGGTCCTCACTGCATCCCCGGCTGCGGCTCTACGCGCCCCAGCAGCGCCCACGGCCAGACCCCACCCACTAGACCTGGACCCCCGCGGCCTACCTGGTCCCCAAAGAAGGCCGAGTGCAGCAGGCTCAGCAGCCCCAGGAGCCCCATGGAGCTGTGGCCACCTCCACCAGCCCGCGCCCCGCCCCGCGACCGCTGGGGGTGGGGTGGGAGGAGCGGACCAGGGCGTCTGCGCCTGCGCGGAGCAAGGGGCGGGGTGGGGTCACACATCCAGGCAGGCGGGGTCTCTAAAGCCGAGGGGGCTAAAGAGGGGAGGCCTGGAGGACACGTGCGGGCGGCGGGGGTCTCGAGGGCTGAGGACTTGGGAGGGGTGGTGTGAGGGCGGGGAACAGCGTGAGCGGAGGAGGGGGGAGGGGCGGGGGTCCGACGGGGTTGGGGAACCCTAGAGGTCGGGAGGGGCTCTCGCGGGAGCTGCGGAGGAAGTCCGGTGTTGGGAAGTGGGCCGGGGGGTAGGAGTGGTCTCATGGAGGATAGGGATCTCGTGGGCACGGGGGTGGTGCCGCTCTTCGCTTGGAAGGTGTCCCCGCAGAGGCCGGGCCGCGCGTTCCGTTCATTAGTCATTCAGCAAACAATGGCTGCGAGCTCGGAGTTGGGCGCTGGGCATGGGCCCGGGCGGGGCGGGACGGAGTGGAGAACTGGTGAAGGTTTCAGTAATTTACCAAATACTTATTAAGCACCTACTGTGTGCAAGGCCCTGTGCATGAAACAAAACAGTGAAAACTGTTTTGGGAAGCTGACATTGGGTGGAGAGGGGCCGACAGTCAACAAGAGAACATGTTGGTAGAGGAGGGTGCTGAGGAGGAAACAGCCCGGGAACTGAGGGGCTGCTGAAAAGTGCACTTGAGTGGAGACCCGAAGGGTAAACATCCGGGCAGGTGGAACAGCCAGAACAAAGAGAGGGAGCTGGATGTGAGGGGCGGGTGAGGCCGCGCAAGCCCCCAGGGCAGTGGTCAGAGCAGGGACTCGGCCCCGCCCGCTGCTCATAGGCGCCCTCTGGTGTCTTCAGGGAAAACGGCCGTGAGTGGCGCTGGGAGACGGAGGGGACTGCGGGTGTCCCAGATAAGTGGAAGTTGGGGAAGGATGGTGGAGAAGGGAGGATGGTGAGGGTGGTGGAGGGGACGTTATCACGAGCTCTGCTAAGTCTTGGGAAGTAGAGAACAATCGGTCCTAGTGTACTCCTGGAGGTAGAGTAAGGGGCGCTGCTGTGGCCGGGATGCTGTGGGCTGGCCTCATTAAGCAGGTGCTGGGAATCTGCAGGAAGGGCGTCGGGCGGAGAGCGGAGCCCGCGCGAAGGCTGGGAGAGGAGAGCTAGTCGGGAGATGAGGAGCAGCGGGGAGGAGGGACTTCATGGACCACGGCGGAGCCTAGGCATTCTTCTGGAACCTGGGGAGGATGATATGCATTTAGGTTGACGGCCAGGGGCGCTGGGGAAGCGGTTCTGAAGGCAGCTGACTGACCGACAGGAAGCTGAGGGTCGAGCGACGAACTGCCTCTGAGATGGTGCGGATGGCCCGCAGAGTTGGGGTACGGAACCAATAGGGTATGTTCAGGAGACGGGACAAAGCAGGAGCGTGGCGTGGCCTGAGCCAGCGGACCGGAGAGAGGCCAACCAAGTCTATAAGGACTCCTGCCCCACCCCCTGGACCTCCAAAAGTTTTCCCGGAATAGGGCGCCACCTGGCTGCTGCTGCGCGCACCACTAGCTGCGTAGGAAAAGGTGTTCCCCTTGGGGTACTAATTATCCCCTAATCATACGTGTAGTTGTTATTTACAAAGCCAGATGGCAATGCTTGCCCACCCCGACACCACACCCATCACCACTTCTACCAGGGCCTCTCCACCCAGCAGGGTGAAGGGGCTCACAGTCCTGGTACCCGCATTTTGCACCTGCAGGGTCCTGGAGGCTCCAAAACTGCACTTGCACAGCTTTTCAAGTTCAGGGTCAAAAAACTCCTCTCCAAAAAGGGGCAAATTTGCTCTAAGGTACCCCTCTACATGGGGCTTCCCTTGTAGCTCAGTCGGTAAAAAATCTGCCTGCAGTGCAGAAGTGAAGTCGCTCAGTCGTGTCTCTTTGTGACCCCATAGACTGCAGCCACCAGGCTCCTCTGTCCATGGGATTTTCCAGGCAAGAGTAATGGAGTGTGTTGCCATTTCCTTCTCTAGGGTATCTTCCTGACCCAGGGATTGAACCCAGGTCTCCCGCATTGTAGCCAGATGCTTTTACCGTCTGAGCCACCAGGGAAGTCATCAGTGCAGGAGACCCCGGTTCAATCCCTGGGTTGGGAAGAGCCCCTGGAGAAGGAAATGGCAATCCACTCCAGTATCCTTGCCTGGAAAATCTCATGGCCAGAGGAGGCTGGCGGGCTGCAGTCCATGGGGTCCCAAAGAGTTGTGCACAACTAAGTGACTAACTTACTTACCCCTCTATATACACTTTGAATTCAATGTGAAAAACATGCTTACTTCAGCACACTTTTTTTTCTGAATTACGGAAACCCCCAAAATAGACAATCGAGGGTACAGCAAATGCTCACCCACTCCTGCCCTCCCTCTTGAGTTGTGGGGCCAGGCAGGCAGTTCCTGGTCTGAAGTGAACTTGGCCCATATAGCCCAGATCTTCCAGGCTGTATCTCTGACAAAGGTCCATGAAGCAGACAGCTAACGATCTCACCTGACACCCAAGCCTCACATGATGGGCCCGTTTCTAGTTGGTCCCTTTGAAGCATGACTGGGTGCAGGGGGCCATCCAGAGTGTTCTACCCCATGAACCAGCAGGCAGCCCCTCACTGTTCCTCAGTACCAGCACCCAGGTGTCCGTTCCCCTCACCCTTCCCTCTGGCCAGGTGTAGGTCAGGCTCACTGGTCCCCTCTCAGCCAACGGGAGCTTGGGTGGGATGGAGGCACGGACTGAAGGTCCAGCAGCTTTCTGACATAGCTTCCTTTTATCAGCCTTGTTCCTTCCAGATTGCCCCTTTCCCTAGGGACTTATAGGAGCGCCCTGTGAATCAGGGGCGCTACTAGGCAAACTGCGGACAGGCTAGTCTCAGTGCTGTCACACTGTCTCCGGCCTTCTACAGGATAGGTATAAAACAGTGACCCGTGCTTTCTGTTCAACGAAACTCCAAATCAAGATATTAACAGTATGGGGACTTCCATAGCAGTCCTGTGGTTGAGTCCACATTCCCACTGCAGGGAGAGCAGGTTAGATCCCTGGTTGGGGAACTAGGATCACACAACACTGGCCCAACCCCACCCCCAGACATCAACAGTAAGCTCATTGATCTTCTGTTAAAACGGAGATCAAAGAGCTCAGAGCAGCGGCCACTGTGGGGAGAGGGAGGCACTTGTATGCTCTATCTCCACACCCAGACTCCAGCCATCGCTCACATACCAAACCCAACCAGACCTGGATGTCTCAAGTCCACCTTAGTATCTGCAGGACACACCCCTGCTGTGTCCACCTTCCACCAGCTCTGGCTCCAACCTGGCAACCCTGTCCACGTTCTCCCCCATCCTGCCAGTTACAGACCCCTTAGGACTTCACTGCTGCCTGGACAGTTACCCACCCTTTCTATTCACTGATGCACCTGCCATCTTTGCCATCGTGAAGGAAGTAACACCTGACAGGAACACTTTAGGGAACATGGTAGATGGGGGTGATCCCACCCACACGACACCCCAGGAACCCTCAATGCAAGGGTTGGGCCCTGGAGTTACTTTGGAAGATCTTTAGAAGCTGATCAGGAGCGCAAGGGAAGCCAAGAAGAGGGACAGACGTGGGCAGCACGGTTGATTGCCCAGGGCACTGAGGAACCATGGGCAACGTGTGAGAAGCTGGAGCATGGGGGAGGTCAGGTCACTGTCCACAGGTGGGCCCACTGGGGGAACTTGGGAAGAGGGGCTCCAGAAGGGGAAATGCTGCCTTCAGTCCAGGAGTGGCTGGGGCATAGGGAAGGCAGCACAGACCCCTGGACATCCCAGGACTTGTCACAGAACCCAGTACACCTGATCCCTAGCCTCAACCTCCCTGAGACCGGATGTGTCTACAGCAGGAAAGCCCAGGTCACATGCTGCCTGGCTCTGGCCCGTTTTTCACCTTAGCCTCCAGATTTTTTGATCATGCCCAGCCCCATTCCTGGGAGCCTTGATGGGTCACAGCACCCACAGGAAGTAAACACAGGTCGCACTCAGGACTAGAGAAATCTCTGCTTTTATTGGCCAGCAGGTTACTTGAGGGGGATGAAGCGGGAGGAATGGGTGGCCCCGATACCGGGCCGGCCGTGCTTCACGGGCTTGTAGGTGATGGAGAACTCGCCTAGGTAGTGGCCAATCATCTCAGGCTGCAGAGGAAGGGTGGGGGATAGTCAGCGGAGGCACGGTGGCAGGGCCCCACCACCCCCAGGCCCAGCTCATCCCACACGCACCTTGATTTCCACCTGGTTGAAGGTCTTGCCATTGTAGACGCCAACCATGCTGCCCACCATCTCGGGCAGAATGATCATGTCGCGCAGGTGCGTCTTCACCACCTCGGGCTTCTCCATGGGCGGCGCATCTTTCTTGGCCTTGCGCAGCCGCTTCAGCAACGAGTGCTGCTTCCTCCGCAGGCCGCGGTTCAGCCGCCGTCGCTGGCGCGCGCTGTATAGCTGCATCAGTTGCTCACTGCGGGTGAGGACACAGAGTAGGCGGTCTGAGGCCCGGCTCGGCCCCACAGCCCACCAGGAACACTACTGCTTCACCAGGAGCTCCGAGAGCAACGTTCCCCGCCCGGCCAGGGCCCACAGCACCCGCTCCGAACGTTCGCGAGGGAGAAGCTCTCCAGTTCGAGAATCCCCGCTCCGCTATCTACAAACGAGTAAGCTGAGCGGGAAAAACAGGTGACTCGGGGAGTTGCAAACTCGCGGGCACCCTGCTCTGCTCTGCTAGTCCCAAGAACCCAGCAGTGGGGCCACCCTGAGAAGCCCCCGGCCGATGAGGACCCTATGGTGTGCCCCCTGGGAAGCCGGCCCTTCCGCCCCAGACCGCGCACAGCTCTAGGAGAAAGGCGTCACGAGCCTCCCTTCCCACCCGGGGCCCGGGCTTCGCACCCACCTGCCTAGATGTTTCCAGCTCCGGCCAAACCTTAGAGCAAGGGTCGCCAAACTCCCGCCCACGTGCCAAATCCCAGTCGCGGCTGCCCTATCTTGTAAGGCTCGCGGGCTAGAGTGGCCTTTACGTGTCCGAGTGGACGCCAAAACGTCCAAAAGGGACTCGTGGAAAACCCGTTCAGTTCAATCCTTAAGGACTCATTTTTATCCGCACTCAGCCCCGCCCTCTCGCGTACACACGGTCCACGTACGCAGGTCAGGCTGCAGCCCTCAACCCACCCTGGGGACCCCTCCAGCCGCCAACCCCCTGCCCCGCCACCACTTACTAGGACATGTCCAGCAGCTGGTCGAGGTCTACGCCGCGGTAGGTGAACTTGCGGAAGGTCCGTTTCTTCTTTTGTTCTACTTCCGCCTGCGCGGGCCGGGCCAGGGGTGAGCGGGTCCCCGAGATCCACCCCCAGTCCCCACGGTGAGGTCAGTGGGCCCGCGGCTCCCGCCGAAAACCGCGCAGCGCTCCCGCTACGGGAGCCCGTGGGCACGCACCACCTTGTACCCGATCCAGGGCGGCCCGCGCGGCTTCGGGCTACGGAGGCTCGGCTGGGACAAGCGGGCAGACACAGGCCTTCCATGCCCCAAGTCATCCTGACAACCAGCAAGCCCGCCCCACACCCCCATATCCGGCGGTTCCACAGGCCTGCGGGAGAGGCCCGCAGCCTCGCGGCTTGACCTCGGCCTCCGCTGTGGGCCAGAGCTCGGATGGCACCGGATGAACCCGGCACATACAAGGAGGACGTAACACTCACCATCTTGCCGGTTCTTGAGAAAGGATCTTTCGTTCTGCGCCAGCGCAGTTATCGCGGGGTCTCAATGCCCCGCCCCCGGCCTGCGTGCCCAAGCGCTTCCGCTTCCGCCTTCCCGACAGAGGACGCGCGCCGTCTGCTGTCCGGAGGTCAGAATTCCGTCTCCGAAGAATAAAAGAGCCCCGCTGCCATGACAAACCTGGACCTCAAATTAGAAAGCAGAGACAAAGATGTGTATAATCACAGCTATGGTTTTTCCCGTAGTCATGTACGGATGTGCGAGTTGGACCATAAAGAAGGCTGACCGCCAGAGAATTGATGCTTTCGAATTGTGCTGAAGAACACTCTTGAGAGTCCCTTGAACAGCAAGGAGATCAAACCACTCAATGCTAAAGAAATCAACCCTGATTATTCACTGAAAGGACTGATGCTGAAGCTGAAACTCCAGTACTTGGGCTATCTGATGCGAAGAGCCCACTCCTTGGAAAAGCATCAGGATCCTGGGAAAGACTGCGGGCAGGAGAAGCAGGCAACAGAGGAGATGATTGGATAGTACCACCGACTCGATGGGCACGAATTTAAACAAACTCAGAAGATAGTGAAGGATAGGGAAGCCAGGCGTGCTGCAGTCTATGGGTCTGCAGAGTCGGACACGATTGAGTGACTGAACAACAGCTGCCCTCCACTGCTGGAACCCCTAGGCTGGAGCTGGCTGCTTAGTGTATGGGAGCCCCTTCTTCAACTGGGGCACGTGTGATTCGTCACTGCCCATTTTGAAAACTCATATTGTTGCTGGATAACCTCTATAATAAAACCCATGTTAAAAAGTGTTTACGGAGTGCCTGTTTGCAGAAGGCGCTGTCTGGGGTTCTGGCTGGCTCCATAGGGAGGATGGTTGAGGCAGACCTGTAAGGGACAAGGTCATACAGATATCTGAGCCAAGAGGGTGGGACACTGGCTTTGCACAGATGGTTAGAAATGGCATCCCTGATAAGGACCTGCAAGCCTTTAACAGAATTATGTAAAGTAACAACTGTAACACTGCAGTATTAGGTTTGCAACACATAGAGGGGTAATATAACAATACCAAGAACAGGACAAGAGACAAGAACTATATAGGGGTTCAGTTCAGTCACTCAGTTGTGTCCGACTCTTTGTGACCCCATGAACCACAACACCCCAGGCATACTTTGTCAATATTCAGTGGAACAGTGTCCATCCAAAGGTGATTCTGGTACACTAAGATGTATGTAGTTCCATGATGTCAGCAATTCCACTCCTGGGTGCACACCCCGAGGAACTGAAAGCAGGGATTCAAACAGATTTGCACATGCCTGTTCACAGCAGCATGATTGACAAGACGTGGAAACAACTAGTGCCCATCCATGGATGATGGATAAACAATGTGGTTTGTTCACACAGTGAAATATTATCCAGCCTTGAAAAGGAAGGACATTTTGACACCTGCTGCAATGTGGATGGACCTGGAAGAAAGTGTGAGAACCTAAACACAGGACAAATACTGTACAACTTCACTCAGAAGAGGTCCCTAGAGGACTCAGACCCATAGACAGAAAGCAGATCGTGCGGGGCTGGGGCTGGAGGGTGAGTGAGATTTGTTTGGGAAGATGAGGAAGTTCTAGAGATTATGGTGGGGATGGCTGCACATGACTGTGTGCTTAATGCCACCGAGCTGTGTATACTTAGAAATGGTTAAAAATGACCAATCTTAAAATTTTGTCATAATAAAAAGCAACCAAACAGGTGCATATGGTACTCTAAAAACCTCAAAAACTACAATGAAAAAAAATCATTGAAAGAATTAAAATATTACACTAGAAAATATTCATTTAATGCAAAAGAAAGCAGTAGTCTGAGGACTAAAAGATGTGACATGTACAAGGGACGGGAAGAGGGGCATTTTGGGTCTAGGGGAGAAGGTGCCTTTCTCTCTGGCTCTCAGAGCTGGTCTGTTGGTTGGGCCAGGGCTTTCTGGCCATTTGAGTTCATTGCATTATCTCCAGTCCAGCACACTGGAGCCATCCAGGACATTTTCAAATCACTTTTTCCCTAGAATCTTGTGATTTTTACAGTGAAGTGACAGCCCCATCCTTTCACATGGCAGGAGGAACTCTGCAGGTGGGAGCTCGTCCCACCCCACCTCCCTGCCCCCAGGTTCCTGGCCCATCACCATGACCTTCAGATCAATGAGCTGTACCCACCAGCCCTCAACTGGGAGTCCCACCACCCCTGCCCACAGCCAACACCTGGAAAGGTAAGCAGCCTTCTCGAAGCCACAGTCCAGATGTCACTTCTGTAGGGGTGCAAGGGGCCTGGCAAGCCCCACCCAGATCTGTCTAAACTTCTTCTTCCTCAGCACCCAGTAAGTGGCCAATGGACCCCAGTCCCCAAGGCCCCTCACAGGGGGTCTGCAGCTCTGAGCAGGCCCCCAACCCCAGGCTCAAGACCCCAAGACCCCCATACCTGCTGAGGAGGGCCCGGATCCCCACACGGGAAGGGGCTACTCCCAGCAGAGGGAAAGACAGACACAACGTGGGTTTCTAGTCCAAACGCACTTTCTTTATTCAAACTGGTCAGCGCGGACGCCCTGAAGCCCCGAGCACGGGAGATGGGCCAGCCTGGCCCCCTGGTTCTGGATGGCGGGTGGACACAGGCAGGCGCGGCCCCACAACGCACCTGCAGATATGGCCAGGCACGCCAGTCGACAAAAGCAGAGAAGGAAACAAAAAACAAAACACACTCAGTAGATTTCTTCTTTATGCTCCCAGAGTTTCTGGACCAACAAGTCCCAACCCTCAAAGCCAGGAGCAAGGGACTAAAAACGCCCCTTACCTCCACCAGTGCCGACGGAAACCCTGTTTTAAATTAAAAAATAAGCGAGTATACATCGTAGAAAATTTCTCTTAAAAATCTCACAATTTGTAAATGTATATTTTTTTCTTTAACATAAAAGTTTACAATATACGGTAAAATAAAGGCTCAGGAAAATAATTTCAAAAAAAAAAAGGAAGAAAAAGAAACCTGAAGTTTTGAATTAAAGCTGAAGAATTTTTTTTAAACCCTGTTGTTGAACCAGTGACTTTTTTTTTATTGTGCTGATGGGTTAGAGAAAGAAATATATTTAAAAACCTCAGTCCAGGTACCCACAGCCACCGCCAAAGCCTCCCCCCCTCCCCCCACGGTCGAGTCGGTATTTCCACCAAGTTTGTGATTGTCACGAGTTCACAAGTTTGAATCCTGGTCTCAGCCGCCTGCCGTCTGCAAGGAGGGGCCACGGCTAGCGTCGGTAGGGATGGAATCCTTGTACGTTGTGGTTCTGACCGCGTCCAAAGCCACTTCCGCCAGCGGGGGGACCCCCCGAGCCAGGCACCGAGGGGCCCCCGTAGGAGGGGGGCTGCTGGCTGGGGTCTGAGAAGCCCTGTCCGAAGCTGGCCAAGTCCTGTCCGTAACCTGCGGGGAAGAGCCCGGTGAGCTGGGGTGGGGCCTGGACCCAGTGGGTGGAGGGACCCCCCCGGAGCCCCACTGGGACCCGGGCAGCCATCTTCACAGAAAGGAGAGCAGCTCTGAGACCCCTTCCCGCACTTACTGCCCTGTCTTGGGGCTGGGGGCCTGCGGCGCACCCTCGCGGCTGGCGAGGCCTTCAAGCTTGGAAACAGACACCTGGCCAGACCTGGGGGACCACAGGCTCCTACAAAGTTTGCTCTCCAGTGGAACTCAGGGTGGACGTGGCAGATTCCAGGATTTGAGGACACATTACAGATCAGGCTGAGCTGCAGAGCCTGGAGCCCAACAGTGCTGCCCCTCCTTTGAGTAGGGCCAACCCGCCCCACGAGGCCCCCTGGGTTGGTGGTGCCAACCGTGAGGGCAGAGCTCCAGAGCCAGTGGGGTGGTGGCCAGTTGAGGTCCTCACCCTGGCAAGGGCCCGTCCCCGAGGGCACCGCCGAGTCCACCCCCGCCCAGGACAGCAGAGGAGGTGCCGTCTGTGGCCCGGGCACAGGCAGTGGGGACCATGGAGGAGGAGGCACCACCTACCTAGGCCACATCACTGCTCAGCCTGACCAAAAGAGTGTAAACAAAGTGTGGGCCGAAGCCTGGCGGCTCTGGAGAAGAGGTGCCCAGGCCTGGCGAGAGATGAGACCAGGGTAACTGCCCTGGGCGGCCTTGGCAGAGGAGCAGGGGATGGGGGCGCACATGCTTGCTCAGTCGCTCGTACATCCCCTCTAGGGGTCAGCAACACTGCACCCACCACCGCGGTGTCCTGCTCTGGGTGAGGCAAGAAGCCACATGATCACAGCTGGGCAAGGCCCCAAGGGCACAAGAGCCTGAGATGTGGGGGTACTGGGGGGCATCTGTTCAGCACAAGAGAGCCCCATGCCCCGCCCCGACTCGAGCTGCTCTCATGGGCCGCAGACCCTGGTCTCCAGCACCTACTTGGTGAGCACCCCTTGGTGAAGCTGGATGCCTACTGATGCCGCATGGCCCACAAGCCCACCCTGCGTATGGCAGACCCAGACACACACAGCACAGGCCCACTGGGGCCCCCACACCCACAGGCCCCGGACACAGGTGCCGAGCCGTGAAGGCTCCTCCACACCAGCACCCTGGCCAAGAGCCCACCTCAGGCCTGCTCAAGCCTGGGCCCTGCAAGCAGTCCCACAGTCCTGTGGCACCCAACCCCCAGGTGGATGGGGAGCAAGGCACTCACCATATTGGCTGTATGGGAAGTCGGGCTGGGCGGTCGGTGGTTTGCTCATGTCTGGGGCGGCCTGAGACGGAGGTGGTGGGAAGGCCAGAGGTGCGGCTCCGGGAGTGGCCGGTGGTGGGGGAACCCCTGGAGGGGCAAACTGATCTGGTGGGGGAGGTGGAGGTCCGTAGCCGAAACCTGTGGACAGGCAGGAGACAGACACAGACGCGGTGCTCACGCTCTTCAGCCGCCAGGACCACATGCATCCACCCCAGCAGTCCAGCCTGCAGCTTGGCAGAGTGAAGTGGGGCTGCATTCCAAGCCCAGGGTCCCAGGAGGAGGGGAAGTGTGGGCGTCCATGAAGAAAGACCTGCTCTTTCCTATTAGAAATGAAAGTGATCTAGGCCTGGACCGGGAGTGGCAGCCTGACTTGGTTGTCAGGTGGCTCGCATGGCATGGCAAGGCTACAAAACTGCAGTGTCCTGGGTTCCTGGTCACAGATGGCCCACTCAGCACGCAGCACAGGGCTGGAGACATTTGGAAGGGGGAGGACTCCTCCTGCTGGCTGAACGACATGCCCCGGCACCCCCACCTGCCGGCCCAATGGGGTCAAGGGGGGCACTCCTCTTTTGGTGGACACAGGCTTCTGGGGACAGAATCCAGCCGAGTGGACAAGGTGAGTCCAGCCCTCACCTGAGGTGTGCGGAGCCGGCTCTGTGCTGACATGCCCCAGGCCCACCCCCAGGGGCCCAAGGCACTTACTGAACTGTGGGGGTGCGCCGTAGCCCTGGGGGAAGCCCTGGGGAGGCGGGAAGCCTCCAGGAGGGGTAGACACAATGTAGGAGGTGAAAGGTGGGGGCGGCGGGGGGGCTCCTCTTCCTGCAGGGGGCGGTCCATAGCCACCTGGAACACAGCATACAGGTGAGGCGGAGAAGCCCCTTTCCCGCCTGCCCTGCCCCACCCCTCTCAGATCCTGCTCTTCTAGGCTTTCTTCCAGCAGGGACTTACCAATCGCCTGTCCTGCCGGCACCCACATTCCTGCAAGGAGACATGGGGGGTGGGGTGTGCCACATGAGCACCAGGTATGGATTGGGAGACCCTGCCTCCCCAGGGGACCCAGCTTCCTGACACATCTTAGGTGCAGGGGAAAGACGTCAGAGCAGCTCCAGGGACACCCAGTAGGGAGGCTGTCAGCCAGGAGAGCGGGGACCCGGGGTGTCCTCCGGCTAAGTGCTGGTTCTTTCCCTGTGATGAGTGTGAGAGCATCCGGTCTCACTAACCGGTTTCCTATAGCTGTGGCTCATTTTGCAATAAAAAACACTTTTAAAGCCAGCTCTGAAGAGACCGGGTAAAACTTAGAGCCAGGTAGAAACAGCTCTACAGCTCAGGGTACTGGTATCCTTCCTTGGACGCCCTTCTCTAGGTTTTAAAGGCCATGGAGGCTCCTGGCCATCCCAAGTGGTCTCTAAAAGCTCCACCCCTGCTACATGGCAAGCGCAAAGCCAGGGGAGCTGGAACAGACCCAAAGGGCCCACAAGGCAGGGCTCGTGTTTCCTCCCTGCTCCTCTGAGGAGCATCCAAGTGAAGCTCTGAAGACAGCCTGACCTGCCCACGTCCACTCCAGACTCAGATCTCGCCCTGGGGGCAAAGCTGGCTGCTGGGCATGACCCCTGACCTCCCCTGGAGGTACCACCCCAGCACCCCTGGCACCTGGGGGTGGCAGAGGGGACAGACCCACTTGGCCCCGGGCGACAACACTCCACAGTTCTGGCTCCCGTATCCCACATGGCCCACCCAGGTGCCAGAGCTGCAGGAAGCTCCTGGGGATGGTGGCAAGCAGCACCCTTACCTTGTGGGCCGTATCCCTGCTGCCACGTAGGCGGGGGCTGGCCTGCCCAGCCGTTGGCGGCGTTGGGCACGACCCGACTGCCCCACTGGCTGGCACCTGGCTGTCCTGGCGCTTGGCTCTTGCTGTCCCGAGGTTCGGCCCGTTTAACTTCCACCTGGACAAACCAAGTTCTGATTTAGGGAGACACCGGGGGTCTCAAGCCCCCTTCCCTTCAGACACACCCTCAAGTAACTTACAACTACACTTAGCATCTTATTATGACTTAAAACTAAATACTTAACTATAAACCTTATTTAGACTAGTAACTTTTTTCTTAAAAATTTTTAATTTTTTGTCTAAAAAAATGTTTCTCAGGTACAACAGATCCAACTATAAAACATGTGAGGCCCCACCCACTGCAGACTGGGCTGAGGACCAAGAGTCTGCAGAGTTCTGTGTATGACAAGGGGGTCTTCGGGTCAAGTTAAGGGACAGTGTAGACCCAGGGACACAGAGGCCAGGCTCCTCCCCGCAAGCGCAGCCCTTTTCCTGGCCGCTCCGGCAGTCAGGCCCTCTTCAGAGCCCCCACCTGCCTGCGCTTCCAGCTCATACCTGAGAAACACAGTCGGTTTACTTAGGTTTTGTATTTTAAATGTCTAATGGAAGATAAAAGACTTACCTTCCCCAGGCTAACGCTTAAAGAATCTCAATTAACTCAAAATAATGTCAGAGGGGATGGATGTGATAAGAGAATCTTACATTACATCTAACAAAAAAGTAAACAAACATGCAATAAAATGGACATTTGAATCAGTAAGCAATCTTCATACTGTGTTAGGTCAGCAGCCCAGGAGCCTTCCCTTTTGGAGGTGCCAGGAACCACTGCATGCGGAGGGCGGGCGGAGGACCAGGTGCCTGCCCCGCCAGGCTGCATGGCCCCCTCACACAGCCTTTTCAGTCTGGGCTGACTGAAAGCAGACCCCCAACTCCAGGGCTGCATCAGCACTCAAGAATCCCAAGTTGCTCTTGCTTGTAGGATAAATTTTAATGAGAAAGAGACAATGAATTCACTGGAGTCGTCCTTGGGGTCTCGGAGCCTGGCAAACATTGTGTATTCAGAACCCCGTCAACTTGGCCTAAACCCCGTCCTGTGAGAGGACAAGGAGGGTGCAGAGGCACAAAGACCCCACCTTCCGATGCCCCAAGGACGCTCCACAAAGGGGAACAAAACCTCTGCTAGCTCCGGGCGGTGTGGCAGCAGGACGTTTCAAAGAACTCAAATTAATGAGTCTTCACACACTTTCCTTAAGGGAATATGGTTCCTGCTTACAAAGCAAAGCAGCCCGTGTGATTAAAAAAAAAAAAAAACTGCTCTTCCTGGCCTGTACTCAGGTTTTAATTACAAGTGGGCCCCTGCCCTTTGAGACAGGGCTGAGGCTGGACTCTGTCCCTGGGAGCATACCCCACCCTGAGGAGACCCTCACTGCTCCCCCAGCTGTAGCCATCATAGGACCTTGAGCAGGGTACACAGGCACCTCGGAACCTGTGTTCATGACAGCACGCATCTCGGAGACCTGCATGCCAACCCTAAACTAGCCACTGATGAGCGCCTAGAACAGCCTGTGTCTCCTGCACAGCAGGCTCAGGTGGAGCTGACCCAGCTGCCCATCTGTGATTTGAGGGACAGAGGGGTCACCCTGGGCCATGTTCCCTCCATGTCTCAGCTGATGGTGTGGCCGGGGCTCTGGCAGGGGTTCTGGGCTTGCCTCAGGAACAAGGAGCCAGGGGCCTGGGAGACAGGGCGAGGAGGGATCAGGCCACTTTCTGAGTTTCCCTCCGAGGCAGCAACACAGTATGAAGATGAAACAACCAGAGGTCACTTGACTGCATGGAGTTAAGAACTACCAGGAGCATGTGGTCGGACCGAGTTCACAGTAAGTGACCCAATTTGGAAACCAATCCTTCAGGATGTTTACGTTGCCGTCAGTTTTACACGGAACCAGTTCTCAAAGGTTCACGGCCTGGCACGTTCCAGGCCGGCATGGGACAGTCAGGGAGGGGACACACATCTGAAGGAGAGGTCACTGAAACCAAGCCTGAGGCAACCCGTGACTTCACTGGACGCAGCCCGCCCACCCTCCCGGCCATCCCCAGGGGCTCTAGAGCCAGGGGCACCTGAATCAGGTCCGACCCACAGGAGGGGTCCCAGGACCACTTGCCCGGCCCTTCTCCTGCCAAGGGATCTCCTCTCCAGTGAAATCCCTAGGTTGCCTAAGACTTGGTTTGGTCTTAAGGTAAAATAAAACTACAACTACACACTTTTTTGCCCATGATGTCGTGAAAATGCATGTTGACAGCCTGGTCCACTGATTGTTCGTCCTCGAAAGTAATAAATCCAAAACCTAGCCAACGACGAAGAGTGAATCAAGGTAGCAGGGTGTTGTGACACAAAACAGGATGATGAACAGTATTAGGGACGGGCCGAGGGATCGACCAAGGGTTTCAGCGAAGCCGGTGTGTGAGGCTGCGGGGCAGGAGCTGATCTCAGCCCAGACGCTGCGGCCAGTTATAAATCAAAGACGACCTTGGGACCCCTGGGCGTGTCTTAGACGCCGTCTGGACAGTGGGGTGGTAAGGGCCCAGCGGGCAGGCAGCCCCAAATGTGTCATGGGTGCACTTGTGCTTTTCTGAAACCCAGGGTCCTCCCCCTCGGCTGGCAATCGCTCGGCAGCTAGTGCTGACAGCAGCCGTACACTGCTCTAGCGTTAACGGAGGCACGTCTCTACCACAGTGAGAGCCTCGCCAAGCTTGCCCAACACTGTTGGGTAAGCCCGAGGAGTCCTGCCCAAGTACCATACATATGCAACACAGTGTCTATATCTGTACGTATCTATGGACTAAATACACAGAGATACAGGCCACAAGGGGTTCCAGCAGCTCAAACACTGCTGTCAGCAGCAAGAGCAAGAGGCACCATGTCGTCAAAAGGACAATTTTAACGGGAAAGACAATTTAGTGTTTCCCAAACACAAGAGAGTGCAGTATAAACGAAGTTTGCTGGTCTGGTGGGCGGGCCGCCTGGCTAGCCTGCATGTCCAGCCCTCAGGCTGCTGTTCGTCCCCGGGAGCCCAACTGCACTGAGCACTAAGACCACTCATGGCAGCAACTGCCGGAAAACCCTGCGGAACAAAGGACAGGCCAGGGAAGGGCAGAGGAGAGTCAGAAGAGGGGTGCAGAGAACGGACGAGGGTGCAGGGGAAGGGCGGGGCACAGAGCTTCCAGGGATGTGGATACAGGATGGGGCAGCCCTGGGATCCCGGCCTCTCAAGCTGAACAAAGAGGGATGTGGGGCCACGGTCACAGGGACCGTGGGAAAAGACTCCTGGCAGAACCGAGGTGGGAAGAGGACAAAGACGGGAAAAAAAAAGCAGCTTAGCTCAGAAGTGTGGGCGCCAGCCTTGTGGGGTGGGGCCAGCTCTCTAGCACATACGTGTGTCCAAGCATGACACACGCACATAGCCTGAGCCCGCACACCGCATGAGAAGAAACAATAAACAGACCAGAGAAGACAGGCCAGGCAATGGGGATGTGGGCAGTGGAGGAGCAGTGTGAGGGGGCGGGGGCAGAGCTGGGGGCACAAGGACCAAGCCCTGGGAGGGGCCCGGGTGCTCAGATGGACCGTGGGACAGGGAGGGAGGGGGAAGCAGGGGCTGCATGGGAGGCTCAGGAAGAGAAATTGGGGACACGCTATCTGGGGCACCTGCTAACCAACTGCTGCTCCTGGTGTGGTGCCCACCCTCCGCCCACCTAGCACTGGGGGACCCACGGGGACTCGCCAAGGCCCACGGCTGAGGATGGCAGGACCCACACGGAACCCGGATCCGCGGGTCAAGCCTGGAGTGCCCTCCTGCCAACCCCTCCTGCCCAGACCCGGCCCAGGCAGCCCGGCGCACCCCAGGGCCCAGGCCAAGGATGGCAGGCAGCCCTGCAGGGGATCTAAGAGCAGCCTCAGGACCCCATGTCCCAAGATGCCCCAAGATCGGAGGCAAGTGGTGGAGCACAACATGGGTGATGAGCGGCATGTGAGAAAGTGAACGTTTTCTCCAAGTGCAGGAGGGTCTGAAGCCACAGGGCTCGCGGTCCTTAGAGTGCAAGAGGCGGTGAGTCGTGGGGAGGGAGCCCCTGGGCGGGCCCTCTAGGGATGCGTCTGTCTGTCAAGAGGCGACATCACCGCTGAGGAAGCGGAACAGAAACACACTGAAACTTCGTTTACACCCCACTGGAGCAAAGCCCGCTCCCTCCTCTGACTGCGGGACTGGCCTGTACCTGTGTGATATAATTTAGCACCTGGAGAAGAGAAATCTAAAGAGATATCGTTAATCACAAATAATTCACAGAGAGAAAAGGAGAAACAACTTACTTAACATTACTGTACTTTTCTATGAAAACACTTAAGTGCATCACTAAGCAAGTATGTCTATGTAAAGTTAAGACTAAGACTTAACAGCTTAATCAACATGAGGTGAAAGTACGTTACTTAACCATGGAGGGAGAGGAAGGGGAGGTTCAAATGGCAAACTATTCTCCAGCATGGCGGGCGCATGCTGCGGGCGCGCGGCTGGTGCAGTGCCTCCAGGGGCTGGGCAGGGGCCGCGGGCTGGACGAACTCGGCTCACGAGGCCGGTCCAAAAGCGGTTCAGGAACCAAAACACAGAGGCGGGGACAAATAGCAGCAGCCAAAAAAAAAAAGAAGGAAAAGAAGAAAAAAAAAAAAAAAAAAACAGCTCGCAAAGTGGGTGCCCAGTGTCCCAGCCTTGCAAACCAATGTGGCCGTGCAGGTGTGGGCAGCTGGGGCAGCTTCACGCCTCACAGACTTCAGTCCCACAGACTTCAGGAAAAAGAACAGGAAAACAAGAAAAAAGCATGGGACGCACCAAAGTAACTCCACGTTCAAGCCGAGCTGGGGGAGACCTAGCCTGACAACATGAAATGAAACCCCCGCCTTCACTGAGTGAACTTCAAACAGGAGATGGTCATAATTGAGGAAGTTCACCATTTAACAAAACCACTCATCTTTCAGGACACGCTTAAAAACAGAAACCATGCTGAAATACATGTCAAGTTGGAAAAACTTCCAAAGAATGAGCTTAAAAAACAAAACAAAAATGAAAGAACCCCAAGCCTGTACCGCCTGACCTTTGGAAGCAGACAGGCCAGGGCTGCGCAGGAAGGACTACGCTAGCCTCGAGTCACCCTGTGCTGAGGCCAGGCTCGCTACAACCACCACCTAAGTGTGAAATAGTTTGCCATCTGAGAGGAAGGACAAGGACAAGCTCGATCTCTTTTACCTCGAGGCCTCTGCTTTTCCGCATCGTAGATCATGACCACTTCTGTGACCTGTAACAGAGACAGGAGTCTGAGGGCCCAGGTCGGCAGGCAGCATGTCTGCCCACAGCCAGGAGGTTCCAAGGCAAAAGGCCCACTTCCTGGGGTGTGAGACCCTCAGGGCCGCGAGCAGGCTGAGGAGTGCTCATAGGCGGGGCAGGACCAGTGGTGGGTCACCAGGGGCCCAGGGCTCCATGTGCCAGGACCTCCCACTCAGGGTCGATGCCGCTGGCCTGGCTGGGCCCGCATCCTCCCCATGCTCCCGCATCGTGCACTGCGGCATGAGTTCCTTGGCAGACCCTGGGCACGCATAGGCGCCCCTTAGACAAGCACACTGCAGCCAGAGAACATGTGCTCGGTGGAAGCTGGAGGTGACCACGTGCTTCTGCTTAGGACAAGGGATAGCCTCCCTCCCCGACCCCTGACACCAAGGCCCTGCCTGCCTCCTGTCTGCCTTATTAGAATTCAGTTCCTGTATAAGCCCCCATGAAGTTCTGAAAGATTTTAGCCTCTTCTGGAAAACAATCCCCTCACACCCTGTCCTGGGGTGTGTGTGTGTGTGTGGGCAGGGAATGGGACCCAGCCATGTCCAGCACTTCTCCAGATGCGGTCAAGTGCTCTCGACTGCAGAGTTACAACCAGCCGAGGGCCTCCCAGGAGGGGAGCCGGCCCCGTCTGCAGCAAGCACTCCCCTGTGGGTGACTGGCCATGTGGGGTGCTTTGAGCTGTCTTGACTCCCCAGGACACAGGGCTCTGCCACTCCCGCCCCGATCGTGGCTGTGGGCAGGGCAAGGACTCACCACTCCAAATTTCTTGAAGTATTCCCTGAGCTCTGTCTCACCACAATTGTGAGGAATTCCTCCGACAAATATCTTATTTGATTTACTGTTATCGCTCCTGGGTCCTTTCTGCTATTTCAACAAAGAGAAAATGGTTAGTCCACGTGGGGAACCCTCCAAACACACCCTGCTATTCAAGGCACAGTCCCTGAAGGCAGACCAGACACCGTAGGGGACCAGGGAGTCCAGGAGTGCCTCACAGGCCAACAGGGGCCAGGGGCCCAAGTGCCCCAAACAGAGTGTCTCTGGGGCATGAGAGACTCATTCTCTCCGCTCGGAGAATGAGCAGTGGGGCCTGCATCAACCCCACTGGTAACCAAAGGGTGGTGGGAAGTTCCTAAGACTGAGGACAGTCGCCACCTTCTTCACCTTCAGGGCCAAATCCCACCCTCTGCGGACAACCCCTGAAGCTGCCTCCCCCAGGCACCGCAGCCAGGAACTCAGACTACGTTGTTGGGGGTGCTGGTGGCAGGGACACGAGCAGAGGTGGGCACGCGCACACACGCATGCATGCGCATGCACACACACACACACACACCCCCGACCTCCACAGCCACAGGCTGCATCTGGGATTTGACCAACCACGGATCAAAAACACTTGGAGAAAAAGAAGTCCCAAGTTTCAAAAGCAAACCTTGAATTTGCCACATGCCAGCCAGCTATTTACACTGTATCAGGCACCACAGTCAACTAGAATTGATTTAAGATACATAGAGGATGTGTGCCATCATAGCCATTTCACAGAAGGGACTTGAGCGCCCACGGATTTTGGTCCCCTCGGGTGTCCTGGACGCAGTGCCCACAGAGCACACAGAGGCGCGGCTGTGCAGACTACTGAAGGACCTGGGCAGTGTTTCTACCCAGGTGTTCACTACACCACTGTTTCTGTGTTTGATGTTTCCTAGACTCAGAAACATACACACCTGGTCTGAGGCCTGGTCTACCATCACAGCTGGGAATCCTGCCAGAAATGAAGGTTCCCAGGTCCCAGCCCTCAACAGCACCAGTCCACCATGTCTGGTAGGGCTCTCCTTGAGAACAGAACACTCTGGTGACAGCTGGCCAGGCCCTGGCGGGCAAAGGAGGCTCATAGGGTCCTCGAGGTGCGAAAATAGACAGGCCTCAGCCCTGGAGGGGAGCAGCCAGCAGAGTGCTGAGTGGGGCAGCGGGAGCGGTCAGAGTGGATGAACACGAGGTTCCTGACAACAAACAGCCAAGAGCCATCGTTTCTAAGGTAGATTAATAAGATACTTCTTGGCTACAAGATGAAAAGCTCCCAGCACTGAATCAATCCAAGTGCTCAGGAACTTGGCTGCTCAGCGCCACACGGGAAGGCCTGCTGTCGCTCAGTCTGACTGAGCAAGGGCCCCAGGGAAGCATGCAGGAGGGAACCCCCGCCCCTTACCCAGCCTTCCTTCGGCCGCGTCCTCTCCGGCTGCATCCCCCGAGGCGTGCATGGCTTTGGGTCAATCTGTCGGAAGTTTCAAAGGATCAGCTGTGAACAGGAGGCTAGTCTCCCAACAAGAGGAGGTGTCGGTGGTAGGGTCAGGGGTACAGGCCCATCAGGTCAACCGGGCCACATCCTGGCCAGCGTCCGGTCTAAGCTCGGAGCTGTAACTTTTTTTTTCCGGAGTCATAACTCTTGTAACCCAACCCAGGGGAAAGCCATCCTCGGCACCCACACAGCGCTGAGGTGCAGGGGCACCAAGCAGGAAGGCAGCAGGTGCCTCCTCAGGGCCAGGCACTCACATTTCGGCCATCGAGGGTGTGTGGTCTGCTGGCCAGCACCGTGCCCACGCAGTTTGGATCTTTGAATTTGACAAAGCCAAAGCCTCGAGACTGGTTGGTCGTCTTGTCTTTCATGATCACGCAGTCCACGACCTCTCCATACTGGGAAAAGTAGCTGCGTAGCGTCTCTGCTCAGAGGTCAGAACACACACAGCCAGGCGTCAGGCAGGTCACAGGCTACTACCCTGGGCAGCCTGACCTGGAGAGTGTTCAGCCAGTAACCTTTACGCTGGCTGACCTGCTGATGTGGGGACGGCGGATAGGGAGAGGCAGAAGGATGGGTGCCAGGGAAAGGAATATGCACCACGTCTCCCCGGGAAGGAGAATGAGCTGCCAAAGGAGGGACATCTGCAAGGCCGGAGGCCGAACACAGCGACCACCACAAACGCCTAACTCTGCTGGCTCCGTCTCCACCCTCCCTGGCCAGAAGCATCAGCACAAGATCAAGTTCCAAAGCGCTGCCCCAGTCTACTCCCAATCGAGTGCCCCCCGGCAACCCAGACAGTAGGTCAAGAATTGAAAAGCTTAATTCTCACAACTTGAAGACAAGGTCACATGCCCACAGCCCATCTGCACTTACCTTGGGTGGTGCTCCAGTCAAGACCGCCCACAAAGAGCTTCCTGCAATTCAACAAGAAAACATTCAGGGTCAGGAGGGTTCTGCCCAGGATGTTCCTAGCAGCCCAGTGGTTAGGACTCCACACTCTCACTGCCAAGGCCTGGGTTCAACCCCTGGTCAGAGCACCAAGACCCCACAAGCTGCATGGCATGGCCAACAACCACAGAGGGATATGCGTGCAGTGCTGCCCATTGGGCTCACCCTAGGGTGGTCACCCGGGGGCACGGCCATGGTACAGCATGAAAAATGCCACCGGGATCTGCCCAAATGGCGGGTGTATGAGTCACAATGTCCAGAGCCGCACACAAATGTTGACCTCAACCACAGTAAGACAGACTGCCACCCCCAACCCTGCCAGCGCAGGAGTGGGATCATGCAGCCCCTTCCCACTGCTCTGCAAACACCAAAGACTTCAAGGTCCACATCTGAGACCCCACATGGCAAACTCAAGGGGCAGCAGTGGTGGGGCTTTAGGACAAAGCAAGGGTACCCAGCACATGGGCATGAGTAAGCACCACCAATCTCTGGGGAGGCCCCTGGAGCTTGGACTTAGCTGAGTGGCTTAGGCTATACTTTCGAGCCAGAGCCCTACTATGTGAGAGGAAAAGTACTGGTGGCCTCCCTGGAGCCACCGTTCCCAGAGCCTCTGTGCCTGGTGTCTACACACCTCAGGTCGGGTCCAGAACCCAGAAGCCCACCAGTCAGTGCCTGCCACACTTGGGCTGGCTGAAAGGAGAGATGCCCCGTGCTGTGGGCTCCAACTGGGGCAGGTGTGACCAGTAGGGAAGGCAGGGCACTCTCTATACTGCGTGTTGCCTCAGAAAAAGGAGTGAAACTGGCACTCTCAGAGTGGCACCTGGGCGCTATCCAGTCCACAGCCAATCCCCCCTTGCACAGCCTGGAGACAAAACAGCCCCCTGAGGCTGGCTGCACTAAGGCCCCAGAACCGGCAGCTGGGGCACAGGGACAGACCCACCTAGGCAGTGGCCTTAGCTGTGCTCAGGGGTCCCTCCCACTGCAGCTCTCTCCCTGGGCAAGAGAGGCTCAGGGCAGAAGAAATCATTTTCCCACCCCACTTGGGGTGGCAGCCCCTCACCCCCATACACATTCAGGGCACGTTCCTGGATGGAGGCCAGGGGGCTCACACCCAGCCTCCTGACCATTCCATCCGCCCCCTACACACCCCTGGGAGATCAGGCAGGCTCCTCCTGCTCCCTAAGACGCTGGGGAGCGTAATCCCATCTGTGCCCCTCTCCCTCAGTGACTGACACCAAGGCGGGCAAATGACAGGACTTGATCTGGCCCAGGCCAATGTGGACCGCCTCTCTGTTCAGGCCTTTGGCACAGGCACAAATGGGTTTGCTGTGGAAAAGTAGCTTGGAGAGGAAAAAAATCTTGAGCACTCTCAGAACACCCAGGACAAACCCCAACTGAGAGGAATACCTGCCTGCTTAGCTTGCATCTGACCAAGATGGGAAGGCCTAAGTGGTGTCCCTCCGAGCCATCCAACCCGCTGCAGAGGGTGGAACTGGTCTGACCAGTCCACGCTCCAGCCCGTGTTTAAATTTCAAAATCAGACATTAGTGGAAAAAGACGAGAAAGGCCGTCCTCTGTGCAGCTGACAACACCCACCGGAACTCGCACTCCGAGTTGGCCAGGGAGCTGACATGGACATGGGACTTTCTGATGCTATCACCTCGCTGTGTTTGGGAAACAGGACACAGTGGCGCGTCCGCAAAGGCACGCTGACCCACGTGAGGAGGGCGGGGGACTGCACTCCTGTTCCTGTCACTGCTCTACCGGCCCTAAGATACAGATACTAGGAGGTGAAAACTGAGGAAGCGATAGGGTCTGGCTGACACAGGGCACAACGTTGGGGAAGAACTACAGAGCCCCAGGCCCAGCATTGTGTTGGGGCTTCATCTGTTTTCTCTCCTCTTGCTCCCCGTCTGCAGACAGGATGTCCTGGGAGATCTCACTGACCCATGGTGGTCTCAGGGGCCCTGGGCAAGATGAGCCAGACACACCTGCATGGGAACTGGCCTGTGTCCACCCTCCAGCCCAGACTTGCTTGGCACCAGGTGACCTGAGGCCTTGTTGAGCGTTTATATGCAACTCAGCAGGTGAAAGGATCAGCTAACCCCGTGTGGCTCCCTCTCCAACCCTGCCCTACTCTGAACAGTGTCATTCATCCCTCAGCTGCAGCTGAAGTTGGGGGCCCCCACAGACCCTGCACCCCACTCCTCCACCCCTGGGACTGGAGACAGGTGGTCTGTGATAAGCGCAGGCTCCTGGGCCTGTACCCCAACAGCAGAGGGGTGATTGGGTGGCAGGCTCTGGGCAGCATGCCCCGTCTTCTGCCTGCTGACCTGAAACCTAGTCCTGGATGGCTCCTGAGGGCAACCATGTACCATTTATGCCAGAAAGTCAGCCTTCGGGGGCTTCCTCAACTGGGTTGCCTACAGCAGGAGCCACCCACTGGACGGCAGGCACCACCAGCCGGAGGGCAGGGGGCTGAGGCCGGGTCCATCATGTGAACTGGCAGGCCCTCTCTTCCTCTACAGCCCGTGTTCACGCCTTCCTGCAGCCAGGGAGCCATCCCACTTTGAGCCCTCTGTGACAGACTATATCCCCGAAATCAAGGGGTGAGGCGGGGGTCTCTTCCCACAGTCTGGGCTTTCCTTCACCTGCAGAAGAGATCACCTCTCATGGACTCTGGGGGCTGCACACGCGAGACCCTAGCCTGGCCTTCACTGAGTGCCCTGAGACAGGACCAGTGTGTTCTCGCCAGCCAGAGCACCGCCCCCCACCGACAGTGACCTCTCACCAAAACCTGGCCACAGCACCACCCCTCAAGAGGAAGCACTGCAGGAGCATCAGGGAAGGCACAGCAGGCCAGCTCACCAGGAGTGCGGGCTCCCCACTCTAGCTCAGCCATGCCAAAAATGACCTTGACCAGGTCCCTTGACCCTCCTAAGCCTCAGTCTGCTCCACCAAGGAGGCTCTGCCACATTGTCTGGAACCAGATAGGGGTCAAGTGGAACTGACCCCAACCCTCACGGCCAATCGTGCAGGTGTCCAAGCAGCCCTGGACCCATGTCCTAGCCCCCAGGAGCAGGCAGCCTGGACACACTGGGTGGGAACCAGGCCTCAAAAAACACTCTCTTTCAAACAGGAGACCTCAACAGGACAGTCCTACCCGCCGGGGGCATCAGACCAGGGATGCTGTTCCACCCCACAATGCCCAGGACAGGTCCAGAACACGAGACACCTCCTTCCCACCAAAGGACGACTCCCGCCACGGGTGCTCACTCTCTTAGGCCTTGGCAAGCCGGCCTGGCACACTCCAGGTCCATACCCTGTGACCCAGCCAGAGCTCCACACCAACCACTCCACAGAGAGCTGGCCCACGGACCTGTCGGCTCACCTTCAGACCCCTTGGAGCTAAGTCACCCAAGCCCCACATGGCCTCCATCCCCACCCACCTTTCACTACCCAACCCCCAACCTGCCCAGGTCTCTCTCCCAGAGACCCACACCGAGTGCTGCTCCCCCCACAGGTCCCCCTAGAACGCTCTCTTCGGACACATCGGTGTCCTTCCTCACCAGCCCGTGGGCCGCCAGCAGAACCACGTCTGCCAGATGAAAGCTCCACTCACTCCTCTTTGCCTCCACAACCTGTCAGCTCCAGGAACCTCAGTCAGAAGACCCTCCTTCAAGTTGACTCTCCAAGGCCATGGCAGAGACCAGGCTACTACACCGACGGCTCCCTGCGAGGCCATGTGTAACAGTGGCCACTCCCCCTGGCCCTCTGCCCTGAGACCTGCCCTGGTTCCACTCTGGCCACCGGGCCATTGTGACAACCAGGATGCTGAAAGCCCAGCCCATCACATCCAGATGCAGGGAAGGTCTGCCTTCAGAGACTCCAGTGCAGAAGCGCAGTTCCCCAGTGGGGTGGCATCCAAGCATCACACACTTCCTGAGGATGTGGATCCCCATCCAGGAGGGGAGCTGCCCCATGGCCTGTCAAACTCTCCCCAAGAGCCACTCAGAGAGGCTGACTGGACACCACAGTGAAGGCAGTCAGAGAGGACAGTGGGTGCCACCAGTGACCAGTCAGACCATCATATCCACACGACACAGGCGATTACTTCCTCTGAGCACCATGTGGCAACCACCCTGAGTGGGCCACTGCGGTCCCCCCAACAAACAAGGGGGCCCATGGTCAGGGAGCCAGCGGGGTCACAAGTACTGCACTGGAACAGCCACCAGAACAAGGAAGTTAAGGTGGACCTGCACTCCCCATAGCCACCAGAAACAAGGCTCCCCCAAAAAACACAAACAGCAGTGCTGTGGGGCAGCAATGACCAGTTCCCAGGACACCCAAGATCTACAGCTTTAGAAGTCAGGTGGCCTGGCTGGATTCGCTGGGGTGCCGGGGCAGGGAACACAGCCAGGCAGGTCCCTGATCCCATCCTGCTACCAACTCTGCAGCCTCTCCAGGTTGCCCATGGGTCTGGAGTGGGTCTACGGTACAGAGGGTGGGACCTTCCAGAAGCAGTGGGGATCCTGGCTCCGCCCTCGCCCATGCGCTGGTACAAGCTGTACAGGGGAACTGCCAGGGAGCCCAGCCTGACTACCTCCTCAAGAATAAGAGGCAGGCCTCCTAGACCTGGAGGCTCCCTTCCCTCCAGGCCTAAGGAAGTCAGGAAAAGATCCATTTGGCTGAGGGAGACTGCTGGCCCCCCTCAAGTCCGGCCCTTTGGGCTACAACTTTCATTCTGCCCACAGGCTAGTTTCCCATCGGAAGTGCTGCAACTTTTCATTTACCCTACACACAGCTCAGACTGCCAGGGCCTGCACCTCTCTCCCGAACAGACCAGGCTAGAAGCTAAGTGCCTTCTTTCTGGTGCTCTAAGAGCCATGGGGACTCTGGATCCGGGAACCCACAAACACATTTTCTGTCTTCTGGTGTAACCTGCTGCCGGAGCCTGACCAGCCATCCAGCAGCAAACAATGACTTACTCACCAAATCAAACGTTTTGTAAACACTGCATCTGTTCAAAGCGAAGGGCACTCAGAAATGTACACAAGGCCAGGGAAACCCAGCCCAGGCTGTTTTGCCATCTTCGCAAAAAGGATTTAACTATAAAATTATGCTGATGCTATAGGAACCAGTCTCTGCAAAGAAAACTAGACCAAACCCCTAGACTAGGGCAGAAATGGATTTTCTGGTTCCTCTGGGAGCGCTTCCCTGCTCTCCCGCTCGTTTAGCATTAGGCAAGGGTATAATTAAAAGGGAAAACTTAGCTATAACAAACCTCCTCTCGCTAATAGCTACACCAAGGAGAAGAAAGACCTCAGAATCACCACCGTCAGTCCACCGACCAAGTTTCCAGGTCTCTATCTCAAACACACCCATGGGGCTTAGATGGGGGCTGAGCAGGAAGGGGCTCGAGCAACATGAAAACAACAGTTGCAAGACACCCATCAGGTGGCGCGGAGGCGCCGAGATGGTGGACACTTCAGGGTGCGCGGCAAGCAGACCGGGGACCGGCCCCCATGACCTTGGCCCTCGGGCCCTCGGTTTGCAAACCCTCACTTGGTAGTGGAGTGAATGGTGGAGGGGCCGCCGCTGTGAGTCCTGGGTGGCGGCAGCACTGGAACCCCCCGGGACCAGGCCGCCACGTGCGCTGAGCCGCCAAGTTCGCGCACGGGCTGGCTAGGGGCGCCCTGGACCCCCCAGGTTCCTGTTCGAGGTCCCCGAGGAAAAACACGGGCGCGGGGACACTTCTGCCCCCCGCCAGTGGGAAATACAGGCGCGGGGGCAGACAGCATAACCCCGGACCTCCTAGGTTTCCGACCGAGGGGCCCCGACGGTAAACTCTGGCCAGGCGGCGGGGTCTCCCTCAACCATGAAACAGAGGGGACCCCCAAGAACCCCCAGATCAGGTTCGGGGTTCCTGGTCAGGAAGCGGCAGGGCGCCTGGACCTCCAAGACTCCTCGGATTCTCTCCGGTTGAACCTAGGGGTCTCCGACCACGAGGCGGCGGGGAGACCAGACCCACAGAACTCCCTGGACCCCCGGTTCCCGCTCGGGGTCCCAGGCCACGAGGCAGCGGGGGGCCCGGAACCCCAGGGGACCCCGGCCCGTCGCGCCCCCGGACCCCCGGCCGCCGGCTCGGCGCGGCCCCGCGGCGTGACCTTGACGGGCCGGGCCGGTCTGGGCGGGGGCCGGCCGAGGCGGCGGCGCGGGCCGGCGCGTCCTCACCCGATCTCGTCGGCGCCCGAGTTGTTCATGGCGGCGGTGGCGGCGCTCGGAGTCCGGGCCCCCTGGCTCGCTCCCGCCTCCGGAAGGTCACTGGCCCCGGCGCCCTCCCCACAGCCGCGGCCCGGATCTGCGCAACGGCGGCGGCCGCGCTGCCTCCTCCCCTCAGCGCCAACGGTCACCGCGCGCCCCCGCGCCCGCGCCGCCGCCCTGCGCACGCCCGAGCGCGCTCCCGCACGGGGCCTCCGGGGGCGGGGCCAGGGGTGCGCCCGTGTGCGTGCGTGCGTGCGTGCGTGCGGCGGGACAGCCGCGCCGCCGACGTTCGGCAGCCGCGCTTCGCCCTTCTTCCTCAGCGGCTGCGAGCGTCCCCGCGGGGCACACTGGGAAGTGGAGTCCCGTGAGCCGGCTCCGACCCCGCCCCGCGGAGGGGGCGCGCGGGCCAAGCCGCGTGCGTGCGCGTGCTGAGAGCGTGTGTGCATGCGCGGCGGCGCGGGGCGCGCGCGCGACCGGGAGCTCCGGGCTAGGCACTGCGGGGCGCAGGCGCGGCTGCGGCTTCCTTGTTCAGTCTCGAGTTGGGGCCGGCGGACTCGGGTGGAGTTAGCTCCGGGTGGAGGCCACGCTCTCACGCCGCTGGACCACAGGAGGCGAGGGCCCTACGTTCAGCTCCCACGCCTCAGCTGCTCCAGCTGCCCCAGAAGAAGATACCGACGGTCAGAGAGGCTGAATCACCGGCCCAAGGTCACTCGGGAAAAACTGGAATCAAACCCAGCAGTTGGCTGTAGATCCAAAGATTATGAAAGCACATTGAGCCCCTGCCATGTGCCAAGGATGGTCCCGCCCTCGTTTGTCGACAGGGGTGGGTTTCATCCAGGGTGATTCAGCCTCCTCTGGGGACACTGAGCCATGTCTGGAGATACAGTTTTGGTTACCACTGGCTGTGGGTGCTACTGGCACCTAGTGGGTGGAGGCTTGGGATGCTGCTAAATACCCTACAATGGGCAGGAGAGTCCCCCAACAAAGAATAATCTGCCCACTGCGTCAACAAGGGAGGTGGAGCAATCCACAGACCCTGATATAATAAAAACTGACCTGTACGCTGTTGTCAGATGGTGGTTCCTGCTGCCTAGTGACTTTTTACTCACTTTCTCAGCCTCTTGGTAGCCTAACAATATAACTGATTCACCATAAAATCAAATGAACTGTGAGGAATGAAGGAACCAGGTGTCAGGCCAACAGTATAACATAAAACATTTATAATACACCTCACTTAGGTCACTTTACAATTTGCTAAGCACGTTGGCATCATCAATTCCACTGGAGGAGGGTAACTTATCAGTCCCCATTTGCAGGTGAGAAACAGGCTCAGCAGAGGGGAAAGCAGTGAGCTCAGGTAGCATCAGGGAGGTGTTCTGTCCTTCCCCTGGGACTTTGCAAAGTTTTTCAGGTCAGAAGAAACCTGTAACACTTGGCAGGAGTGGGAGGGGCATGGCCCAAGTGGGAAAACATAGACATGCCCTAATGTACACACCCCACTATTAGAAGATCAGAAAATTGGAAACAACACGTGTGTCCGGGCGTCCCTGCTGGCTCAGCTGGTGAAGAATTCGCCTGCAATGTGGGAGACCTGGGCTCAATCCCTGGGTTGAGAAGATCCTCTGGCGAAGGGAAAGGCTACCCACTCCAGTATTCTGGCCTGAAGAATTCCATGGACAGTATAGCCCATGGGGTCGCAAAGAGTCAGACATGACTGAGCAACTTTCACTTCACTTCACATGTCCGTCCATTGTTGACTGGATAAATAAACCACAAGGGCGTGAATGAAATGCACAGGATGTGGTCAAATGAAGGAAGGTAGACAAAAATCGTTTAAAGTAATGTACTTTTATGGACTTCCCTGGCAGCCCAATTGTTAAGACACCACCCCTCCATTGCAGGGAGCAGGGGTTCAATCCCTAGTTGGGGAACTAAGATCCCCATGCAGCAAAGTAAATAAATAAAAACACAGACACTTACCCAAGATAAAACAAGCAGCCATGTACCTGTCACTGAAACCAACACATTTTAGCATTTTTGTAACTTTTGCTTCAGATCTTTTTAAAGAGATGAACTTGACAGCTTGCTTTTCCCTCCTCTCCATTCACTTCCTTCTTCCCACCCCAGGGCAAACAGTGAATCAAAAACGGGTATGTGCACACTTTCTTGAATGTAACTCCTAACATGGGTTGTTCAGGCATACCCAAAACACAGAATACAGTTTTTGCCCTTTTCTCAATTGCAGTAAAATATACCAGTTAACATTGTAACCATGTATCAGTACAGAGCTCAGTGGCATTAAACACATTCACACTGTCATGCAGCGGCCCCCACCCCACCGCCCGCCCCTGATCATCTGACTTTCTCATCTTCCCAAACTGAAACTCTGTCCCCACGAAACACTGACTCCCCATCCCCTCCCCCAGTCCTGGCCCCACCATCCACTTCCTGTTTCTGGATCTGACACTTCTAGGGACCTCCTGTGAGTGAAATCAAACAGTGTGTGTCCTTCTGTGTCTGGCTTCTCTCCCTGAGCATCATGTCCTCAAGGTCCATCCATGTGGTAGTGAGGGTCAGCGCTTCACCCTTTTCGTGGCTGAGTGATAGTCCCCCGTGTGTGGAAGGACCACATACTGTTTATTCATCACCCACTGACAGACACTTGGGTAATTTCTACCCTTTGGTTACTGTGGATAATACTGCTATGAACGTGGATGTACAAATGCCTTTTGTGTGTCCTAAGTTGCTCAGTTGTGTCCAACTCTGTGCAAGACCCCATGGACTATAGCCCACCAGACTCCTCTGTCCATGAGATTCTCCAGGCAAGGATACTGGAGTGGGTTGCCATGTCCTCCTCTAGGGAAGCTACCCAACTCAGGGATCAAACCCAAGTCTCTTATGTCTCCCGCATTGGCGAGTGGGTTCTTTACCACTAGTGCCACGTAGGAAGCCCATTGGACCCTTTTAATTTAAAAACTATACGTAATATTGTGTACAGAGAAAATATATGGCATGGACATTGCCTGGTAGAGGAGAGACCTAGACAGGGGGCAGGGATCATGGGGATTTTGTTTTGTCATAGCTGCCAGGTGACATGCACTTATTATTTATTTCTTGTCCATCCTTCAATATGCTTTGAGTCTGGGTGGGGCCAGGGCAGGACCCTCGGGGTGAGGAACTTGATATGTGCTGAATAACTGGGTGACTCATTTTCCAGGAAGGAGCTGCGGGCTGCTCTGGAAGGGGGCTGGGAAGCTTTCTGTTCAGGGCCACACAGTAAATGTTTTCGGCTCTGAAGCTCTGTGGCAATGACTCTGTGCTGTTATAATCGGAAAGCATCAGAGTTCATATGGAAACAAATAGCTGTGACTATCAACTTTATTTACAGACACACCAATGTGACTGTCATATAATTTCCGTGCGTCTCAAATACTTTTGATTTTCGTTCAACCATTTAAAGATGTAAAAGAAAAAAATTTTTATCTCACATACATCCTTGCGTGCTTAGTCACTCAGTTGTGTTTGACTCTTTTCGATCCCATGGACTGTAGCCCACCAGGCTCCTCTGTCCATGGGATTTCCCAGGCAAGAATACTGGAGTGGGTTGCCATTCCCTTCTCTAGAGGTCCTTCCCCATCAGGGATTGAACCTGCATCTGTCTCCTGCACTGGCAGGCAGATTCTTTATCTACTGAGGCTATAACCAAACCACAGAAAGGGGATGTGACCTGCAGGCCAGAGTTTGACAACTCCATAAGTTGGAATGTTTTGATCAACGGTGTCACCTTTCTAATCAGAAAATAAATATTTTCTTTCTTTTAAAACATCTCTGAAGACTGCATTCTGGAGTCAGGTACACCCCTGTTCCCATCCTCTCTGCCACTGATTCACTGCGTGTCCGAGAAAGTCACCTTCTTTCTCTGAGTCCAAGTCTGCGAAATGCGGATAACAGGGCACAGACGCTAGGCTCTCTTGAGAAAAGTGGACACAAGGAACCACCATGTGTCATTTATTTGAAGACATCAGCGGGGCAAGAGTGGTCACTCCACTGAGAGAAGAGGACACTGGCCGCCGAGGCTGGAACAGAGAGCCCTGTGCTGAGTTGCCAGCCAGGTTGTGCCACGCTCTCAGCCACTCTTGGGGATGGAGTTCCGGCTGTTTGTCGGCAACCACTGGTAGGTGGCAGCTTGACCAGACACGGGAGGTTCCATATCTCCTGGCAGCAAAGCTGCAGGTGACAGTACCATTTGACTCCCTTCCTCTGCCGCCATGGCTTCCTCTTAGGGTCTGAGTGGGCAGCAGCTTCTGAGAATGACCCCTACTCCATGGGCTCCTGGAGTCCCTACCCTTGTGCACCTGGCTTCTAACCAACAGGACATGGCCAGGGTGTGGGGATGTCCTTCTGTGACCAGACTGTAAACAGTTTTGACTTCTGTCTTGCTAGAAGCCACGGCGAAAATTCAGGAAGACCCACGTGGCCAGGAACTGAATGGAGCCAACTGCCAATGAGCAACCCTGGAAGCAGACCCATCCCCAGCTGGGTTTCAGATGAGTCTCCCAGCCCTGGGCAGCATTTCAGTTGCAGCCATGCCACAGGCTGTGAAGCAGAGGACCTGCTAAGCTGCACCTGAATCTGACCCACAGAAAGATGCTAAACTGGGTTGCTTTAAGCAGCTATATTTGCAGCAGTCTGTTATACAGCAATAGCAATGAGGGCTTCTCTGGAAGCTCAGTGGTAAAGAACACACCTGCCAATGCAGGAGACATGGGTTTGATCCCTGGGTCCAGATGACCCCTTGGAGATGGAAATGGAAACCCACTCCAATGTTCTTGCCTGGAGAATCCCATGGACAGAGGAGCCTGGCAAACTACAGTCCATGGGGTCACAGAGAGTCAGACATGACTTTGTGACTGAACGACAAACAACAATAGCTAATGAATACAGCCTGCCTTCTCCTGATTCTGGCTGGGCATTCTGGAGCATTGCTTGAATTGGGTGACATTAGTGAGTGCCTCCTGTGTACAAGCGTGGCTCAAGGATACTGGGGTGCATGCCTCCAAAGCCCCCACCACAGTGCCCAGCACAGCCGTAACCAGACAATATGAACTCATGTGAGACAAAAAGCAGTGTGAGCGGAGCCCTAGTGACTGGTGCCTGGGACATCTATTCACCATGCCTCTTCCTGAGAGTCTCTTCCATCCAGACCACATGAGAACCAATGTACCCCAAGATTTAATCAAGCACTTTCTGTGTACCAGGTGGGTCAGACAGACAATACCACCTTAAAGAAATACCGTCAGTGAGTAAAATACCAAAGAGAGGTACCAGAGATAAAACAGCTTCAAATGGGCTGTACTCAGCCGGGAAGGGGGGGTGCCTCCCAGAGGAGGTGTGGCTGCAGCCATGAAGCAGAAAGAGAAGGCAACCAGGCCAGGAGAGGAGAAGCTGTCCAGGCAGAGGAAAGAGTGTGTGCAAAGGACTGGGGGCAGGAGGGACACAGGAGCTCTGCAGGGGGTGGGCAGGTCCTGTGGGGAGGAGTCTGGAGCCAGGTCAGGGCTGTTAGCAGCCATCCAGAGGTGGACACAGAAGGGCGTGGATTGTTGTTGTTCATTTGCTGTCATGTCCCACTCTCTGTGACCCCATGGATTGCATCACGCCAGGCTCCCTGTCCTCCACTATTTCCCACAGTTTGCTCAGATTCATGTCCATTGAGTTGATGATGTTACCTAACAGTCTCATTCTCTGTCGCTCTCTTCTCTTGCCTTCAATCTTTCCCAGCATCAGGATTTTTTCCAGTGAGTCAGCTCTTTGGTGGCCAAAGTATTGGAGCTTCAGCATTAGCCCTTCCAATGAATATTCAGGATTGATTTCCTTTAGGATTGACTGGTTTGATCTTCTTGCAATTCAAAGGACTCTCAAGAGACTTCTCCAACACTATAGTTCAAAAGCACCAGTTCTTCCGCACTCAGCCTTCTTTATGGTTCAACTCTCACAACTGTACTTGACTACTGTGGAAAACCATAGCTTTGGCTGTATGAATCTTTGTTCAGACCTCAGCCTCTCTGGGCCTCAGTTTTCCCACATGTTCACTGGGATGTGCGAAAGGTTTGGCAGGTATGGAGTGTTCCAGACTCACACCCTGTGTGCAGACAGGAAAAGGGAGAGCCTGGAGGACATCCCAGCTCCACTTGGGGCCGGGTCCCAGAATGGCAGGCAGAGGACATAGCTGACTCCCAGGATGCCCTGGGACGAGACAGCAGGGGTGGGCTGTCCTGCCTACTGTCCTGGGGAGGAGGGTCTGGCAACTGCTGACTGCTGGGGTGAGTGTTTCAGTCCCAGTGCTGGAGGCCTCTGTGCCCTGAGTTGCTTATCGGGCCTCTGGGGTCTCAGGTAGCATGGGGGAGTGATATGAGCTCAGGAAGGGTGGTCAGGGTTTGTTCTGGGTCCCTGCACCCCTGCACTCACAGTCGTAAGGTTGCCAGCTTTGCCTGTGGAGTATTAGTTTCCCCACCTGTAAAGTGAGGAGGGATAAGGGAACTAACTCCCTGGTGGTCCAGTGGTTGGGACTTGGTGGCGCTTTCACTGCGCATCCCAGTTTCAATCCTTGGTCAGGGAAATAAGATCCCATAAGCCATGTGGCACGCCCAAAACTAAAAATTTAATAAATAAGATAAAAATGATGAGGATAAAAGAAGCCACTGCAACACTTCTGAAGGATGAGTAATCGTAAACACTAAAGCACGTCCAACCCTGCCTGGAAAATCCTTAGACCTTCACACTCCAGCAAGGAGGGCTATGTTGATGCGGTCGGTGGTGACAGATGAGGAAACTGAGGCAGGAAAGCGACAGGGTGAGGACCCCGAGGGCTCTAGTGCCTGGTCTACCCGCCGCTAGGCGCTGGAGGCTTCGCGAGAGACCGTCGCGGTGATCCGGGACCCACCGCGGTCGCTAGAGGCCGCTCGTGCCGCTGCGCAATGAGCTCGCGCCCCGCGCCGTCCGTCCCGCCCACCACCCGCCCCGCCCCCTGCCCAGAAGGCCCTGCAGGGACGGGGCCCTGCCACTCCGGAGCTTGCAGGGTGCGCGGTGTATCCAGCAGCATGAGCGCCCCCGCCGCGACCCCTATCTTCGCGCCCGGCGAGAATTGCAGCCCCGCGTGGCGGGCTGCGCCCGCGGCCTACGACGAGTCGGACACGCACCTGCAGATCCTGGGCAAGCCGGTGATGGAGCGCTGGGAGACCCCCTACATGCACGCGCTGGCGGCCGCCGCCGCCTCCAGAGGTAGCCCGGCCCGGCGAGCGGGGCCGACCGAGGCCAGCCCGCTCTCCGGCGACGCGGCGGAGTCTCTGTGCGCCTTTTTTCCTCGCCCGGAATGTAGGGCCGCTCGCAAGGGTAGCGGGGTTGTCCTGGGGGCGCTGCGGGCGCCTTGAGTACCAGGAACGCCCTCTCCAGGAGCACTGACGCCCCCACTCGGGGATGGGGGTGAATCGGGGGATGGGTTCTCAGAGACGCGGAACTCAGCGCCCCGCCCCCCCCAACCCCGCGCGAGGCCGAAGACGGGGAATAGCAGCCTGGAGAGGTGCTGCCCAAGCCCACGTGGGGACTTATGCCTAGGAGTCGCGGGAGGCCCACCTCAGCTAATAGCTCCGGGAAAGCTAAGGCCAGGAGACAGCTGTTGGAGATGGCCCTGCACCAGGTGTCAGAGCCCGTGGGGTGCTGAGGGATCCCCACAACCCCAGAGGCTGTGCGTGCCGCCTGTGGGCCTCTGTGTCCCCATCTACCAAATGGGCACAGCCAGCGTCCCTGCTTGGTTAGGGTGTTTCTGCCTCCGTTTTTGACCCAAAGGGGATCAATCCCCGCCCTCTTCTGTTCCAGGCCTGGGCCTTGAATCCTGGTTCTTCCTTGTCCTTTGTTGACTTCACTGTTGCAGGGCTGGGGACTGCCCAAATCGGCAGATAAGCACCCTCAGTGTAAACAGCCTGGGCCAGGGCTCAAGGTCCAGGGTCTGTCTTGCTCCCTGGCCTGGCCAGCCCAGTAGTTGTTGTCCATGGCCTCCCTGGCAGGCCACCCTCCCTGGCTACTGGCCCGGGCCCACACTGTTCCCTCTCAGAGCTGCTGTGTTCTGTCCCACCTCTGCTTTGCTGTGCCGCCTGGTCCTTGTGGCAAATGTTTCTCCCCGCCAAAGCTGTGCCCCCGTGCCCCCTCCTCCAGGTAGCCTCACCAGCCCCACCCTGCGGGTAACACCTGGGCTCTCTGTCTGCCTAGGGGGCCGGGTGCTAGAAGTGGGCTTCGGCATGGCCATCGCAGCCACAAAGGTGCAGGAGGCTCCCATCGAGGAGCACTGGATCATTGAGTGCAACGAGGGCGTCTTCCAGCGGCTCCAGGATTGGGCCCTGCAGCAGCCACACAAGGTGCCTGTTTCTGCCCTTGGCCCCTGTCTTCAGGGTGAAGGCCCTGCCCCCTCCCTTGTAACAGATGGGAGTTCTGGGCCCCCCTCTGACCTAGCCTTTTTCTCCTCTGCCCCAAGGTGGTTCCCTTGAAAGGCCTGTGGGAGGAAGTGGCACCCACCCTGCCAGACAGTCACTTTGATGGTGAGGGGCTCTGGGAGCTGGGGGGTTGCTCTGCAGGGCCTGCCAGCCCCTCTGCCTGCTTATGAAGCCTTGACATTTCACTGGGGCACAGAGCCAAGAGGCAGGCACGGACAGGTGCACGTACACCTCCTTAAGGACGGAAGAGACATGATGCGTAGAAGTGGCCATGGCACTTGGGGCCTCCCCAAGGCTCCCACTGGCAGCCCTGCCTGGTGAGGCTGCCCCCCCAACCATGTGACTTCCATCCTCCCACACAGGGATCCTGTACGATACGTACCCGCTGTCGGAGGAGACCTGGCACACTCACCAGTTCAACTTCATTCGGGTAGGGCCACTGATGGTGGAATGTGGGCTACCAGCCACAGGATGGAGGGCCAGCCCCGTGGGGGGCACCTCCTGTCCATGCAGGGATCACCTCTCCTTCCACTATTCCCCTGACCTGCCAGGAGGTGGGAGGTCCACTGGGAACACCTCTGCCCACCCTCACATCCCTTCCTGACCACTGTTCACCCCCATCCCCACCCCCAGGACCATGCCTTCCGCCTGCTGAAGCCAGGGGGTGTCCTCACCTACTGCAACCTCACCTCCTGGGGGGAGCTGATGAAGACCAAGTATTCGGACATCACCACCATGTTTGAGGTGCCCCACCCCCATCCTGGGCAGTAACTCTGGGTGGGAAGGCAGCTGTGATCTGGGGAGGGTTTCTGGTTTCCGCCAGCCCTAAGGGCTGATCTCCTCAGTGGACTCAGCGCCCACTTGTACATCAGGAGAGGTCAGTCTCTCCAGGCTGACATCTGGTGGCTCCCCCAGTCCCTGGGATACACGGATGCACCCGAGTCACCGCACCCCTCCCTCTGCCCTCCTGCACCCAGGCTTCTCTTTATTGGTCTGGCCAGCTTTGTCTCAGGCCTTTGCCCACTTGGTTTCCTCTATCTGCGAGGACGTACTAGGCGATACCCCCTAACAGCCTGGAAGGAGTGTTAGAACACCTGAAGACACCCACACCCAGGCCTCCGACCCCGCCTAGCCCCCAGGGTACCTGGCAGAGGGGCGGGCTGCAGAGCGTCACCACTGCCGGCCACTCCCCATTACCTGGCGCCTCCCTCTGGCCAGGAGACCCAGGTGCCGGCCCTGCTGGAGGCGGGCTTCCGGCGGGATAACATACGCACGCAGGTCTTGGAGCTGGTCCCACCAGCCGACTGCCGCTACTACGCCTTCCCGCGGATGATCACGCCCCTGGTCACCAAGCACTGAGCCCAAGGGCCAGCTGCCCACGCCGCCCAGGGGCCCTGGATTTCGGGAACACCTACCCCTACTCAGTGCCTTTGTGACCGGAATTGAGGGCTCCAGCCCTCAACCCTGGTCCAGACCCACACCAGCCTCCCTATCCCTCTCTGCCAGAGGACCTGGGGATGAAATAAACGCTAATGCTGGTCTGGCCCATCAGCAGTGGGACACAAGTGTGTTTTTGCTTTTATTTTTCCTGCCTCTCCAAAGAATGGTAAAAGGAAAAAAATCTGCTACAAGCGCTTTTCGGAGCCGGTGGCTATTCCCCACTAGTTTCCGATCTCCCGTCCCGCCCTCGTCAGACACTGACAATCAATCACCGATGGCCCCTCCCACCCTCCCGCTGGTGGGCACCTGGGGTCCTCAGAAGAGGCTGAACTAGGTCAGGGCCACACAGGGTGGCAGCCCCAAGATCCAGACCCTCTGGTCCCACCCAGTCAGGCTGCACCCCAGCTCTCCCGTCATCCTGTTTCCTCTGACTCCACGCCCTCCCGGGGCCTCAGCTTCCCCCCACACGAGAGCAAGGCCCCGTCCTCCCCGCAGGTCCCCAGCCCCGGCCCACAGAGCACGCTGGGCGGGAGCGCAGGGAGGGTTGATCGGGTTTATTGACCGCCTCTTGGGGTACGATGCTCAGGGCGGCCGGGCGCCAGCACTACCTGCGGTACCAGATCCGCAACCTCTTTTCCCGTTTGATCTTCTTCTGCAGCTGCAGAATGCCATAGAGCAGGGCCTCGGCTGTAGGCGGGCAGCCTAGAGGGGGGCGGTGCAAGCGGTGCCTCAAGCTCCTGAATCCTCCACCCAACGCCAGTTGGGATGGGCTTGGGGGTGGGCAGGTGGGCGGAGCCACCCTCGGGGTCCAGGCCCGCCCGCCAGACGGAATGAACCCAGGACTGGACCTCCAGGCCAAGACGTGGGTGGGGGAAGGCCCAGAGGGCCCCACCCAGGTGAGCTGCCCTGTCCACGGCCCTTACCCCCACGTGACCTGGCTCTGGACCCAGGAGACAAGTATGGGCGGCCTGCTGACACCCAGGCCACACTGCTCCGCCCCCCAGGACCCTTGCAAAGAGGTAGGGGCAAGCTGGAGCGAGGTGAATCTGGGTAAACTCAAAAGACCTACAACTGGGGAGACCTTCCAGGGACAACGGGGGGAAAGGCTGAGGTGTCACTCTTCTGGGACCCTAGGTCTGCTCATGCGTCACAGGGCGAGCCCTCTCAATGGGGGAGAGGGGGTTCTGTGTGCCCAGAGGGGCTCACCTGGGACGTAGATGTCCACTGGAACGATGCGGTCACAGCCCCGCACCACTGAGTAGGAGTAGTGGTAGTAGCCACCTCCGTTGGCGCAGCTGGGGGAGGGGAGTGGGGCTGTGAGGGCCTTTCCTGGCCACCCTGGCCACCTCTCTCCCCGCTCCCAACCTCCAACCCACACCTCTTCCATAGATATAGTGGGTGCACAACCCTGTAAATGCGCCAAAACCCACGGAATATTACACTTTGAAAGGGTGAATTTTATAGTATGTGAATTCCACCTCCACCAAGAAATTAGATGACTACACAGCCTTTAATGGCGTGGAGAAATAAGAGCTTGCCAGATGGGGAGAAGGCTGCAGCACCCCCAGAGCAGGATGTCCCTCCCATGGTCCTACCGTGGACACAGACAGGAACTGGACAGGCTGCTGGAGTGAGGGCACGACTGTCATGGGACAGAAGGGAACATTCTGGATGACCCCAGTGAGAAAGCAGCACAGAAAGACAGGAGAGAGGCCAGTGTGTCACCGGCGTCTGTCATCCGACCCTGCCCCACTGGGCACTCACCTCCCCATGGATACGACATAGCGGGGCTCTGGCATCTGGTCGTAGACCTGGAAGAGACAGGGGTCTGTGCGGCTCAAGGCTGGAGGGTGGGGGACGGGGAGTAAGGGTGAGCCTTGGAGCTGGGCCCACCTTGCGGAGCGCAGGGGCCATCTTGTTGGTGAGCGTCCCAGCCACTATCATCACATCGGACTGGCGCGGGCTGGCACGGAAGACCACGCCAAAGCGGTCCATGTCATAGCGGGGAGCTGCCATGTGCATCATCTCCACAGCACAGCAGGCCAGGCCAAAGGTCATGGGCCACAGTGAGCTCTGCAGGGCAGGATGGGTGGCCAGTGAGCAGACTGAGGGGCCCACCATGTTTAAAGAAACTGGGCGATTTCACGAAGAAAAATCCAGATGCCTAGCCTTTCTTCAAAGATGACCCCTTAGCCCACAGTGACTACATGACCTCCAGACCTCCAAGGCATTCTGGATGCTGGTCACCAGCCTGAGCATGCTGCCTCAGCCCAGGACTGCCTGCCAAGAGGGCAAAGTGAGTTCGGCCAGTGGGTCCATGCTTCCCAGCAGCTATGTTACCAAAAAGAAAAACGAACAGAAAAGCCCTAAAACCAACTGCAAATAGTTTTAATGATACAGTGCACACAACCCCCGTCTCCCCTAAATCTGGCCTCCAATATGGCACATGCTGCTCTGGGTGCCCAGTGATCACTTCTGGCACAGATTTAGAGCCTGAGACTAAGCCCCTGCAGGGCCTTTTTCCCAACAGTGCCTGAACTAAAAGGGCCAACTCCTCCAGGAAGCCCTCCTGGATGCACCCTGACTTCCCTCCGACTTGTAGTGTCTGATTCCCACCACCTCCTACCACCCACGACCCCAGCTGTTCTCTCTGCTTGTCTGTGTCCATTCTGGGATCTGGCCAAGGTCCCTGCTGCCCTGCAGATGTGCTAATTCAGGTGACAGGGCTTGGGCCATCCAGAGGGCAAGGGAAGCCCAACATGGCAGGGTACCCGAGTGGTGCCCACCATAATGACATGGCCACCCTGGAGCTGCGGGTCTGGAGCGGCGTTTGCTGCAGCCCTGCTGATCACACATGGACATTGTACAGTACCATCAATGGGGGCCTGTTCCCCAGCGGGGCGCCCTAGGGGCACTGAAAGGAGCCCCTGTCCTAGGGCAGAGGACATGTGTCTTAAGGAGACACAGATGAGCACGAGGGTACCCAGACTGTCCCAAGGCCAACATGAGAGGTGGGGTGGAAGTTAGGATATCTGCTGGGAAGGAGCTACTGTTTTCATCTCCCATTTCCAGTTAAAAACATGGGTTTTACATTAAAAGAAAAAAGAGAGGAACAGAAGACAGAAGGACAGGAAGGAGGTGGGTCATTCTCTCTGGGAGGTGGCAGGGGGAAGGGCAGAGATCCTGAGAATCAGAGCCTCAGGTCTCCACACAGAGGGGCCTGGCCCGCTCTGTGGCCACATGGCAGCAGGGGCCTGAGGGACAGAGACAGGGAGGGGCTCACCCGGCGCGCCCAGTTGATGAGGTCGTCCAGCTTGGCCACCACATACTCGCCCCGGCTGCTGGGAAGTGCGGCAGGTTTGGGGACCACGGCTCTGGCCTGGGATACAGCGGGCTGGGTGCTGGGCATGGACACATGGCATGGGGAGGCGTCAGCCAGGCAGGCGCCCCCTCTGCCCCCACCTGCTGCCCAGGCCTGGGGCAGGACACGCCTCGCTGCAGTCCCAGGGAGACCTTGTCCTCTCAGGGACTTGGTCTCCTTATCTGGAAAACAGGTTTGGCTGACACACTCTGTCAGGAAGCTCCTGGTCTGGACATGTGCAGCCATCAGCCTGGATGTGCAGGACGGGGCTGGGCAGGACTCTGAGGGCAAGGATTCCTGGTATTGCCCCACTGGGTAGTGGGAGGGCCCCAGGGTTGCCATGGGCCAGTGCTGTGCCGGTGGGGGCGGGGTGGCTAGTGGGGTAGCTCTCGGGAAGGCTGGCCTCACCTGCTCGGGCTGTCAGCAGCCATGCCTGAATGGACCCCTCGCACCTGCAGAGCGGCACCCATGCCAGAGCTGTCGGGAGATGGACCACACATGACAGGGAGCCCGGAGTGCCTGCTGACAGGGTCACCCCGGGACCAGCGTTGGGGGACCGACCAGGGGCCAAATATAGCCCTCCGCCTGTTTTTTGTAAATTAAGTTTTACTGACACACAGCCATGCCCGTTCACTTTCTTGGTAGCTGTGGCGGTTTTTAAAGAGCCGAAAACGTCCACTAACTGGCCCTTTGCGGAAACAAATCTGCTGATCCCTGGTCTAGAGAGTGCCTGCTCTGCATCTGAAATTTTCCTTGTTTTCCCATTTTCCCTTTGCTTTGCATTATCTATTTTATTCTTAGGGGAAAAGCCTATCAAAATAAAATCAGCCCAAATCCACACTGTCCTCAGAGCCCCCAACTCCCCTCCATTAAGAAGACCCTCCCCTGGCGTTTGGGGGAGAATGGATACATGTATATATATGACTGAGTCTCTTCACTGGAACTATCACAACATTGTTAATCACCTGCAACCCAAAACAAAACGTTTTTGGTATTAAAAAAAAAAAAAGACGACCCTCCCCTGAGATCTGCTGTGTCCCTGAAAGCTTGGGGCTGGGGCTGGATTTCTGGGCTTTGTTTGCAGCCACCTGCCTTCCCATCCCAAGGAGGTTTGCACAGGGCTGCTGCCTGAGCAAATGCACTAGAAGCCTTCCAGTGTCAGGTAATGGCTGAGTTGAGGGCACGAGGGCAGGGAAACATGGGTCTGGAGGCCAGGTGACCCCCCAACCTGGCACTGTTGGAGGACTCTCCCGAGTCTGAGGCACCCTAATGGCTCTGTCTAAGCCCCTCCCAGCCAGGGCCTCACTGCTCTGGGTAGAGGGTCAGGATCAGAGCCCGAGGCAGGCACTCACCGCACAGCAAGGATCGGGTGGAACAGGCGGGGAGCTGCAGAGAGAACCACAGGGTGGAGGCAGTGAGCTGAGGCAGCATCAGAGGCCACACCGGCTGGGAGTGTCCAGCCAGGCATTTGCCTGCCAGGACCTAGCACCCCTTCTCTCTCACCCTCAGTCTATCTAGACTCCATTTAACAAATGTTTGATACAGAGCGATCTTTCAGGGGACTTCCCTGGTGGTCGAGGGGTCAGGACTCCGTGCTTAGATTCTGCAAGCTGTGAGGTATAGCCAAAAAAAGAAAAAAGCCATCTTTCAGAATACAAAGCAGACACCAGACAGTGTCCAGTGTCATTCCTCTGTTTCCAATGACACAGTCCACACTGGAGGCCAGTGCTCCTTTGCTCAGGCACATTAGTGTCCCACCTACCTCAGGGCCTTGCACTTGCCATGCTCTCTGCCTGGAGCACCCAGCCCTTCTTGTGGGACGGGTTTCAGCTCAACTGCCTGGGTCTACACTAGCTTCCTAGGCCCTCCTGATCCTGCCACATCCCCATGTGTGGTGCCTGCCTGCCCCAGATGCAAGGGCCTCCCTGGCTTCACTTAGTGTCTGTCATGGCCTTGACTCAGACTGACAGGTGTGTGTCAAGTTAACATATCCACAGACTTCAGCGAGGCTCCAGGCCCTGGCTGGGAGTTCGGGAGTTCCAGGGACTGGGCAACTCCAGACTCCTGTGTGAGCTGCCTCTGTCTCAGCCTCAGCCCCCCACCCTGACCTTAGTTAGGGCTTTGGGTAAGCTCACAGCACAGTAAACGCCCTTCACCTTCAAGGTGAAGGAATTTCAACCTCTGGTCCAGACTTAGCAAGAGGCTGCTGGTAAGGATTCAAAAGGCCAGCGAACTTGCACGGGAAGGAAAAACACCCATTTTATGGTCACCCACGTCTTACTAAAAATTTGGCCTTTCCTTAGTATAGCCCAAACTACAGCAGTATTAGCAGGACGCAGGCATTTCACCAACAGAAATGACAGTGGTTTCTTAACTACGCCACAGGGACTGCTGCCAACCCTGTGTAAAGGAACGTGCCCACTCCATTCCTTCAAGGACACAGCAGTTGGCAGACCCGCCACTAGACTCTGGCCTTCCAGGCATGACTAATGAAGCACCCGGACTGCGAACAGATCCCTGGTTCCCAGACAGTATCTTGACAGCTGTCAGTATACCCACTTTACTTTACAATCCTGGGAATCCATCCTAGGCGCTTAATCGCTAATCGGAGGAGGAAAGGGCCCTGGAGCAGCCAGGGTTAGGACGCCTGCGCAGCGGGTGACCGACCCCTTCCCAGGGTGGCAGGCTGCCCTGGGTCGCGTTCCGGCCCTGTGCCAGGCCGCGTGACCTCCAGGGGGGTCCCAGCCTCTCTCTGGGCCTCACTTTTCTCCCTGCCAGGGCTGTACCCACCAGCGCCGCCTCTTCCCGGGAATTTCAGGGGCAGCATCCTGGGCCAAATGTGGGCCCCTTCTGCCCCCGCCTGGAATTCCTCCCAGAGATGGCAGCCTGCATCACCCTCGGCCTCCGCTTGCCCGAGCGGCTGAGGGTAAAGTCTCCCGGAGCGAACCAAGCCCGGACCCCGCCGCCCTGACCCGCTCACCCGCCAGCGCCGCCATCTTGGCCTCGGCCTTCAGACAACCTCTACGGTCCGTCCTCTGTAGCGCTCCGGATGCCCCGGGCCGTCGCCCAAAGCGGCTCGGGTGGTGCGGAAAAACCGGAACTCGGGTGGGGACGTTCCGCCTCTGTGGACGCCCCACCGCCGCGCGACTCCGACACCCCACGCGGAAATAGAAGAACACGGAGGTGCGGGCGGAGAGTCTTGGCAAAAGGAAGAGGGTAACCCAGTCTCTTCTTACCCGGGGAAGCAAAAGGTGCAACCCCCGTCCCTGGGTGGGCTCGAACCACCAACCTTTCGGTTAACAGCCGAACGCGCTAACCGATTGCGCCACAGAGACGGTGTTGCGGCTCAGCTGCAGGCGCGACCCTACGAGGCATGCGCGGCCCGCTTGGGCGGCCCGACCTACGTCTGCGTGCGAGCCGCACAGAGCGGGGCGGAGTCAGGCGGCGAGGAGAGGACTTACTATCTAGCCGAAATAGCTCAGTTGGGAGAGCGTTAGACTGAAGATCTAAAGGTCCCTGGTTCGATCCCGGGTTTCGGCAAAAGTTTTGGCGCTGCTAGCATCATCCTTCTCTTTCGGAGCTGATCCAGCTGCTCCCAGCTTGTTTACCAAGAGTGTGTGGATGTTGACATTGGCTTATGGCAACGCGAGAGGGCTTGAATGGAAACAGGCCTCAAACCCGCCCTCCCGCCCCGCCCCACCGATCCCCAAAACTGTGATTCCAGCCCCAAGGCACCGCCCCGTCCACGCAGAGCGGGACGGTAGTTGTGTCTCAGGGGCTTAGTTGCTCCGACGCATGTGGGATCTTCCTGACCAGGGATCCCAGCCTGTGACTCCTGCATTGGCAGGCAGACTCTATCTACCTCTGGACTGCCAGAGAAGTCCCTCCTATGTGGTTTAATTGTGACAATCCTGTTGGGCACCTGTTCTACCCATTTTACGCATAGGGAAACTGACTCTTTACCGGGGGAACTCAGGTGAGCAGCAGGGCTCCTCCTGGCGGGCGAGGACCAGCCCAGGGGTGTCGGGGAACCTGGCAATAGGTCCGGGCAGGGGCAGGTGGGATCTGGCCGCCCTCACCATCCATCTCCAGCACATGCAGGAGTAAAGAGCAGGTGGGGCCGAGGGGAACCCTACAAGTCCTCAGTTCCCACGACTGGCCAGGCTGTGGAGCTGGATTTTTGTTTTAAAAATTTTAATAAACCCAAATAAGCTAATTAATTTTAAAAAATGAAGACCCAGCACAGCCAAAAACAAAAAAAAAAATTTAAGGTGGTGGTGGGGGTCAGAAGGCTTCTCTGGTAGCTCACTGGTAAAGAATCTACCTGTCAATGCAGGTGTTACAGGTTCAATCCCTGGTCCATGAAGATCCCACATGCCCTGGAACAACTAAGCCCTTGTGCTACAGCTACTGAGCCTGTGTTCTAGCACCCGAGAGCCACAACTACACACAGGGGGCTCTAGAGCCTGTGCTCAGCAGCAAGAGAAGTCACTGCAGTGATAAGACCACACATTGCAATTAGAGTAGTCCCTGCTCCCGAAACTAGAGAAAAGCACACACAGCAAAGAAGACCCAGCACAGCCATAAATAAATAATCTGTTGATTCAGAGAAAAGTTGTGAACATAGTATAGAGCTTGCTATGCTCAACACCCAGTGTCCCCTATTGCTAACATCTTATACTCACGTTCACGATTCAGGAGCCAATGTGGATACATCGCCAACATGATCACATCACAGCCTCTTCAGGCTCGTTTTCTCATCTCCTAGTCCTGTGTGAGCCAGGCATCTGGGAGCCGAGCCCCTAGCCCCACCCAAGCCTTCAGATGGTGCAGCCCCAGACAGAGACCTCCTGAGACCACAGAGTGGCGCACAGGAGAATGTAGTTTCTGGACAGCAGGGGCCGGTTTCACTGCTGATGCAGGGCTGGATAACTCAGACAGGCACTGGACAGGGAGGGAAGAGCCTGGATCAGGAGCCTGGGGTGTCCTGGGAGAACCTTCAAATAGGCAGCCTACCAGAAGCAGGTCTGATGGGGCAGGGAGTAAACAGAGGGCAGGCAGGGAGGAGGGAGGAAGAAGATGGGGTTGGGGGTGGGGGGTGGAAGCAGGGCTAGAGGAGGCGCAGAGGAAAGCAGAGGGGCCAGAGGCCCAGGGAAGCTACAGGGCGAGGAAGGAGGGCGAGCAGGGGCTGGGGGAGGGGGTGCCCTGACAGGAAAGCCAGGAGGGAGAAGCCCTGCCTGAGTTGAGACCCTGACCACACTGCCCCGACATACATAGCTGATTTGAGATTCTCAGCGTGCATGCGTGTGCTGGGCATTCCTCGTTTTAATCAATTTCCAGAATAAATGATGATGGGCTTGAAGAGGTGCCCAAGTAAACGCAGGTAACTCCCCCCCCCCCAGCCCGCCATCACCAAGGAAGCAGTTTTGTTGAAATATGCTGCTCCTTCCATTGGGGGTCTGATCACCCCCTCACGCCATCTGGGCTGGAGCCAGACAGGTCAAGCAAATGTAGGAAGAGTGTACTAAGGAGGTCTGGGGTCTGGGTGGAAGGAGGGTCAGGGAGGGTGGACTGGGAATGTGACAAGGTGGGAGATGACTAGACCTGGGGGCAGCAAGGTGGCTGTGCAGAGGCGCAGGCAGCTGTCTCGAGCTGGCTGGAGCCCAGGATAGCTGACTAGGGGACCGTAGGTGAGGGGGTGCAGGGAATCTGGGGCTTTGGAGGATAGGGATGCAGGAGGCCACAGGCCAGCAGGTGGGGGCCCCTGCCTGCACTCCTGTGCTGGCTGTCTTCTTGATGCTTCAGAAGCAATCAGTGTGCTGACTTCCCCAGGGAGCTGGGGCTACCTGGCAGGCCCTTCTGAACATCCCTCACCTGGCGAGCCAGTTGGGTTAGCTGGCTCCAGCTTCCTCACCGCTGCCCAATGCCACCTGGGGGCATCAGGAGGTCCCACCCACCACCGCCTGCCCTGGTGGATGCAGGACAAAGCTGAAGACAGAAACGCTCAGAATCCACAGGACACAAGAACAGTGAGAGCTGAGGCACCGGGTGGGGAGGGGGTGGGGGTGGGGCGGAAGCCCCCAGCACATCTGCTCAGCACAGCACAGTGCATCGTAGACACCTGCTCTACTCGGCCTGGTGTGGGAACCCCCTCCCCAGCAGGGTACAGGCCTCCAGAAGCAGTTGTTGGGGACAGGGTGGCTGCCTGAGTGCCTGAACATGGTGGGCTGTAGGCGGATCCCAGAAAAGAGTAAGCAGGGCTGCAAAACGGTCTTTAATTCCAGTCTCAACAGTTCAGTTCCACAAGCAAAGCTCACAAGCAGAGCTCAGAACACAGATATATAAAAATACCTGACGGTAACGGAATAGTTCATGTGGTCCCCTGCCCCCAAGAGCGTACTGCTCTCCACCTTGACCCGTTTAAAGAAGGTTCAGTGTCAAAGGACCTTCCAAAAGCGGGTGAATCCTTCCAAGCCAGCCCAGCCAAGACACCCCTGGGGTCTCCTTGGAGGGTGGCTCAGCCGGACCTTGGGCCAGCAGCTGCACCTCTGCTCAGGGTCATACAAAACCAGCAGAGAGGTCACATGCCGGTGCCCGGTGCCTGCAGTGATGGCTGTGCCTCCTTCCTCCTGGACCACTCCACTCTGGTCAGGGCCCACTCCTTCACCCCTCCACCCCGCCCAACCCCCACAAGAACCTCTCCTTACTGGCCAGGCTCAGACTTTGTGGTGCAGCCATCACAGTGGGGACCTGGCTGTCTCCTTCCACGAGCAGCTCCACGTCAGCTTAGAATAAATAATCTGTGGTGTATAGAATTTCTGTGACCGCACTGAGGACCCAGCCTTCAGGCAACTGTCTCCGAAGTGGGGGCCCCTAGCCTGGGACCCTCAGGTGGCAGGGGACCTGTCCATGCTCTGGCTTTAGGACAAAGCACTGGTTTCCGCAGGTGCCAGGCCACGACCCCACAGCCCAGGCCACATGCACAGTGACCTTGGCCAGGCTGGATGGGAGCAATGACCACTAGGGATTGTCACACTGGCCCAGGAGTGGGCTGGGTGGAGAAACCCACAAAGAGACCGAGGAGGAAGTGGCCAGAGAGGTTCAAGGTCTGCCTCTTCCCTGCCTGAGTGCCAGCAGAGGCAAGAGTGTGGATGGCAGCTGGTCTCTGGTCTGCCTCACAAACACCTGGTTTTCTCAAAAACACAGAACAGAGGCACAGCAAACTCAGGAGCCGGTATGAGAGGAACCGCACAGAAGAGGGAAACAAATGGAAAAACACACTGATGTGCTGGGAGCAGCACACTTGTATGTCTTTTAAACTCCTGTTGAATGTCAGATACAATGCTTTTTAACATAAAAAACAAATGTGCACCTTCTATGAACCTACGCAGTACAGTCACAGGTAATGACGTGAAGTTTAAAAAAAATAATAATAAAGTGTTTCTGTTCTTTAAAAGCCTGTTGGGAAGTATACCTTCCACAAGAGCCAGGAAAATAGAACCCGCAGACGGGAGGCAGCAAACGGCCAGCCCGGCACCCAGAGCGCAGGCATGGAGCACTGCCACCGCCTGCTTCAGCATCGCCGATTCCGTTCTTCTAGGAGCTGGTTATCAAATATTTCTTTTTCCCTGCAAAAACAAAAGGAGATCACTTCATTTTACTCAGTAATTGTGTTTTAATAAACGTCAACAGTCTCCCAAGGCAACAGAAATAAAAGCAGAAATAAACAAATGGGACCTAATCAAACTTACAGGCTTTTGCATAGCAAAGGAAACCATCAGCTTACAGACTGTGAGAAAATATTTGCACATGATGTGACTGCCAAGGGCTTAATCTTCAAAATATACAAACAGGTCGTACCACTCCATAACCAAAAACATACAAACAACCCATACCACTCCATAACCAGAAGACAAATGATGCAATTGAAAAATGGAGAGGACTTATATAGACATTTTTCCAAAGAAGACAGATGGCCAAAAGGCAGATGAAAAGATGCTCAACTTCACTCATTATTAGAGAAATGCAAATCAAAACTACAATGAGGTCTCACTTCACACTGGCCAGAATGGCCACTGTTAAAAAGTCTACAAATAACAGATGCTGGAGACAGTGTGGAGAAAAGGGAATCTTCCACTGTTTGTGGGAATGTAAATTGGTGCAGCCACTGTGGAGAACAGGATGGAGGCTCCCCTCAAAATTATTAAAAACGGAGTTGCCGTTTTGATTGATCCAGCAATCCCACTCTTGGACAAATATCCAGATAAAACTATAGTTCAAAAAGATAAACGCACCCCAATGTTCACAGCAGCACGACTGACAGTAGCTAACGCATGAAAGCAATTTAAATGTCCATCAACAGATGACTGGATAAAGATGTGTACACATACACAATGGACTACTACTCAGCCATAAAAAAGAATAAAATAATGTCATTTGTAGCAACATGGATGCAACTAGAGATTATTATACTAAGTGAAATATTTGTAGTTTTTTTTTTTTTTGCCATACAGCATGCTGTGCCGGATCTTAGTTGCCAGCTACAGATGGAACCTGATCCCAGTACAGAGAATGTGGTGTCCCAACCACCCAGGAAATTTCCATGCTAAATGAAGTAAATCAGATGGAGAAAGACAAATACTGTGTGATATCACTTTATGTGTGGAATCTAAAATATGACACAAAAGAACTTCTTTACAAAACACAGACTTCACAGACATAACTTATTGTCATCACAGAGGAAGGGTTAGGGAAAGGATCAATTGGGAGTTTAAGATTAACAGATGCAGACTGCTATGTATAAAATAAACATCAAAGATTAACTATAAAGCACAGGGAACTACACTCAATATCTTCTAACAAATTAGTGAAAAGAACCTGAGGAAAAAAAGATATATACACAAACATACATACATATATACTGAATTACTGTTTCCCTGAAGATAATGTAATGTTAAAAATCAACTATGTGTCTGTTAAAGACAAACAACACCCGTCATCCCTTAAACAAGAAGTGAGTGTTCAGTGAAGACACAGTTTCATTTTGGGGATGGTGTCCTGGAGATGGCGTGGATGCTACACTACAGTGTGAATGAACTTAATGCCATTAGGATGTATGTTTAAAAGTAGGGAAGGTGGTGAATATTATGTATATTTCACCACAATGGGAAAAAAATAAAACTACAAAGAAAAGAAGATGAAGTATCAAGTCGTCGTTAAGTGACTATTATCAGGTAGTTGACTGGCCGCTCCTCTCAGGCTAAACAAGAAACGTGACCCTGAGGGGTATGCCCTTGAAGGAAATGGGACACGCAGCCTAAGGACCCCATAAGGAGACCTGACCTTGTCTCTGTGTGAAGGTTCAATGGCTTGTGCATGAGAACCTAAATGCAACTATGGTGTGAGAAGATGGGGGAGGTAGGTGCATTGGGATAGACCCGCTGGACAACTAAAACCCAGCCCAATGGAACCCTGGCCGCCCAGGCTCAGCCTCTTGGACTGTGTCCCCAAGGCAGCAGAGAGGAACTGGTGCAGCCCACAGCCCCAGGACGTGTGCAGTTGCTTGGGTTGTAGAGACAGGACACCCTCTCACTGCCGCCGGAGCATGAGGGAGGTGCTGGATGGGGAGGGGCCACTTGGATTTCGGTCTCCATGAGCACCTTCTCTCTATGCAGTTACAGGGATGGCCAGCTGACCACAGAGACCAGGGACGGACTCCATTGTGAGCGCCTGCTCGGCCCTGGCCCAAGACCTTAGTTGAGTCTTCAGCCTGTCAGGGCCACGCGGCCAGCCTGCTCCCAGCCAGCCTGGCAGCCGGCCCAGAGCCGGGATTAGGGGCTGGGAGGCCAGCCCGGGGCGGCTCACCATGGATGCAGAGGAACATCTTGATCACTGCATTCTTCCTGCCAGCCAGGGACGGCAGGCGGCAGCTGCCGCTTAATCTCACAGTTTCCTCAAACAGCTGTGGCAGCGAGGTGACAGGGGAGGACAAGGGGCAGGTGGACGTCAGCCCTGAGGGTCAGTTTGGATGAGGTGGGTCCAGCTCTGCCCACTCGGACCAGCGGCCCCAAGGCCCAGCCACCCGCATGCAGAGACAGAGCCCTCAGGACACAGTGTGTGGCCCACCTACCGGGAGCTCAGCACCGGTCCTCGGATATATTTCTTCTCGGCTGTCTCGTAGTCCACCGCATCTACTGCTGAGATTGCGCAGATGATGGCCTGCAGAAAGGTAGCGCGGGTCAGGCTTGGGCCATGCGTGGCCACTCACACAAGGCTTGGAGAAGACCACAAAGGTAGACAGTCCAGGCGCCAGGGCCCTCCCAGCGCCGGGCTCACACACATGTACACCATCTGCGAAATCTCTGCTCCCAGTGAAACCGACAAGATGAGAGTTCATGGCACTCAAAGCAGAGAAAAGCAGGACCCAGGATGTCCCTGGTGCCAAGTGGTTAAGACTTTGTGCTCTCACTGCCAAGGCCCAGGTTCAGTCCCTGGTCAGGAACTAAGATTCCACAAGCAAGATAAATGGTGCCCTCCTCCACCTCCCAAAAAAAGGCAGGCCGCCAAACAAAACGCAGCTGTAAAAATCTGAGTGAACCAAAACAAACAAAAAAACACCAAGTGGTAAACTGAATACACATTAGATGTCTGGTATCACAGGATCACTGTTGGTTACTCCAGGTGAAAGAGTACTTCAGTTACTTTAAAATTCTTAGAAAGTCCTTCTCATTCCAACCAGGGGTCCCTCACCTGGGCACGGCTGACACGGGGCCATCCTGGGCTGTAGAGGGTGGAGCAGTGTCCTGTTCCGTGCCAGGAGCACCCGACGTGACAACCTCCGATACCCCCAGTGTCCCCAGGGGGCAGAGTCACCCTTCCTACACTCACATTAAAGTGTGTCCAGAACAAGGGGCTAGAGAAGCATATGGAGCAAGGCCACCGCTGCAGATGGGAATGGACACATGACGGTTCACAGAGCTGCTTTATTTTTTAACATACTTGAAATTCTCTGCGGTTACAAAGCTCAGTGTTCCTGAGCCTTCTGGTACAGTCCCACACATTCATTCCGTTCCCATCCAGCAGTGCCCTCTCTGAACTGAGGCTCAGGTGGCACCAGGTTGAGGGAAGATTCCTGGAGAACGACACCCGGCCCCTCCAGCCCGCTGCACGCTCTGGGAGACCTCCCCACACACACACCCTGTGCGCGGAGGGCCCTCTGACCACTCACCTCAGGCAGTAGCACATCCAGGATAAAGCGGATGCCATCTCCGTGCCCACGTGCCAGCAGCTGGCAGCCCGCCTGCTCGTACACACCCTGCAGGTACTTGACCACACGGTCCAGCTGCTCCTCGTCCTCCAGGTAGGTCTCCACACAGGTCATGTACTGGCCAGAGCTCAAGAAGGTCTTCAGCCACCGGGATGGCTTCTTGTTCCTCAGGATGGCCCACAGGTGGCTCTCGGCGCCCCGTGCCTTCACAATGTACTCTACCAGCTTCTGGTTGGCCCGGTCCCGGGCAGCCCGTGAGCGGTCGGGCAGCACCTTCCTGTAGGCTGGCCTCCTGCCCTGTGGGTTCCCAGCCACAGGCTCCTCGGGGTCTCCCCCGCTCAGCTGGGGGAACCTTGTCCCCTGGACGTCCTGCTGGATGGACTTGCGGACGGGGGAGCCTGTGAAGGAAGCACACGGCTTCCCCTAACTGGGCGCCCTCAGCAACCATGTGGGCAGGGGCCAGGACACCCCACCTGGGCAGGAACCCCCACAGGACCCTCACTGCCCTTCCCAGCTCTGGCCCCCACTGCCCACCCCATGGAACCAGTATCAGCTCATCTGCACTGCTCTATAAGGACCAGTGCCACTGAAAATGCCCAGGACAAGGCAGAGGGGAGGAGCCACCCAGATGCCCCAGCTCTGTACGCTTGGCGAGTAGCTGCGAGTACGGACAGTAGGTGGGGGCCCTCAGCAGGGGGATCTGTGGGGCCTGGAGAGCCGGGGGTGGCTGCACAGTCAGCCTCAGGCTCGGGATGCGCTGCCCACTGCACACCCTGTCCAGAGATCAGACAGAGAAACTGCCACTTCTTGAGGGCCAGGAAGCAAGTCCTGCTTTGGAGGAGTTGGTGGACTTACTTATGTCAGCCGCGTAGTATTCCAGGAAAGAGCCGGCGAAGGAGCCACAGCCTGCAAGGGCAGGAGGGAGCCGGTTACACAGGACCAATGGCACCAAGCTGTCTGCCGGTGTACACCTCAGCTGCGACCAGGACCAGGCAGGGCACCCCTACCCCTCCCGGGCAATGAGCCCCCGTGGATGGAAATTCCCTGCATGCAAAGGAAACTGTCCTGTTTGGACCCAGGATAGAGAGGAGAAGCCCACCTGAGGGCCAGGCTGTGCTCACCCTGGGGGCATGAAGGGAAGCCCACATCACCGCCCCAGCCCCACGCACCGAGCCGGACCCTGTAGTCAGTGATGAGGGAGACACACCAGCCGATGGCCTGGGCGAAGTCCTCCTTTGCCTCATCCTGCAATGAGACCCGGACGGCGGTTGTCAGCAGGAGGCCGCAGGCAGTGCCTCCCTCGTCCTGTGTCCTCAGTCCCTCGGCCAGGAAGGAACCTGAGCGGGGCTCCTGAGGCACCTCTGGGGCCGGGGCTGCTCAGAAAGTGGTCATAGCCCTCAGGGCCAAGAGAGAAGCAGAGACCTGAGAACAGGAACGGAGAGACCCCACCCCACTGCAGCTGATGGGCCAGCAGACGGAGGGGACATGGGGTGCGTGAGACCAAGCCCACAGGAGAAGCCTCTGCGCTTGCGACTCCAAACAAACACTCCTCCCAGAGTGTTGGCAGGAGAAGGGTGCTGCCTCCAGGGTGGGAGACCCCTGAGCTGGGAGGACCAGCAAGACCAGCCCAAGACCCACAGGTGTCTGATGGGAGCAGGCAGGTAGCTTGGGGTGAGGAGAGTGCTCGGGCCGTGGCCAGGCTCACTGACAGGCGCTTGGGACAACTGGGGTCTGGCCCCAGGACAGGCAGCCACTCCCACAGCCCATTTCCAGGAAATAGGAGAATGGTGAGGGATGCCCAGACACCAGATCATTTATGGACCACATGCCATCTCTGCAAACCTAGGTGTCCCCCTGGTATTTAATGCACATGATCTCAACCTCAATTCCTGCTCTCCTCCTGCCCCCCACCATCGTTCCTGAAAGCCCAAGGATGTGCTCCACATAGGTGCCGGCCTTCCAAACAGCCCCCAAACACCCTAGGCCCTAGCTCACTGACCATGGCCAAGACGCTGCTTCCCAAGCAGGGAAGCCTCATCCCATACAGAGCCTGAACCCTCTGACTGGGCCAAGCAGACGCTGGCATCAAGGTGGAGCTGACACAAAGCACTATCTCAAATTAGACACAGTGCTCTGCCTGCACCAGCTCCCGGGGCACAGACAGGTAGGTCACAGGGCCACGAGAGAGCCTCCCTGAAGAGCATGGTGCACAGAATCACAGCCCCATCTGGGGGCAGCAGCTCAGAGCCCTCGGCCTCAGCCTGAGCCCTACCACCTCCCCTCCAGGGGGCACTCTGTCCCCCACCAAACAGCCACCCTGCACAGGGTCAAGGGGAATGGAGGGCAGCCTCCCTGGAGGCTGAGACTTTAGAGTGATGACCTCCAACAGAGCAGGCAGGGCCAAGTGCCACTCCTGGGATGGCCACTGTCTGAAGGTACACATGGGGACAGGGTTACCAACCATCAAGCCAGGAGCTCAGAGCAGCACAAGGAATCACCCACTCACCAGAAGTGCCTGCTTCTCTTTGCAGTCAAAGTGCTTCAGTCGTCGGAGCAACACTGAGATACTAGGAGCAGAGAGCAGAGATTAACGGGACTGGTGCCATCTCATGACCCAAAAGCCCCCCTCCTCTGGGATAGCCCCGCTCATGGGGGAGGAGGCCCCAGGGAGCCAGGCCTGGGCCCAGGTGTACCTCCAGGGGTCCCTAGGCACCCCCTCCTTGGCAGCAGGGTGTTTCTAAGACCGGCTCTGGGCAGACGGTGCTTCTGTCCCACAATAAAGGTCTGTGGGGGTTACCGAATGGTCACCTGGCGGGGGGTTGCTCACAGGCCTTCAGGGAGCGCACTGTGCTGTGGCTTGTGGGGGCCCATGGCCATCCAGCAGGGCTGATTCTGGAAGCCGACAAGCAGTCTGGAAAACCCGACTGTCTGGCCAGGTGTCTCAATACAGCCTTTGTGGGGGTGCTCCATCAGGGGTCAACCCCAGGGTCCCCCCACCTGGAGCACGGGGAGAGCAGATAACGGTGCTTTACCCTCTCCCTCTGGGGTTCATGTTCCCTTCAATGAAGAGCACGCTCGCCTTCTTATCTCTCCGCCTGACGCTCTTGACCTGTAGGCAGACCCAAGAACACAAGGTGTCCAGCACCCAGGACCCAGGAGGCTGTGTTTGGGTTTTCAACACTTTCTTGTTGTCACTTTGTCGAGTGTGTGACAAGAAAGGTGGCTGGCCCGGGGTGACCAGGGCACGGCTGACATCAGGAAATCTCAGCAAGCACAACTCAGCTCCCAGCACTGTTAGAACTCAGCAGAAGTGGGTGGGTGGGGTTCTGGTCAGTTTTATAAAAGAGGAACTACAGCCGCTGTGAGCGCCCTTCCTCCTGCTGAGTCTTTTCAGGCTCGGGGCGCATTCCTCCTCATTCTGGGGGACAAGCAAAGTGAGCTTGGGGAGGTCCACAGCCAGGGGGTGGCTGGCCTGACTACCCCATTTCCTGTACTCACTGGGCATTTACAGTGCTGGCCCCAGTTAACCAAAAGCTCCCCTGGGAACTGGTAAACAGGGAGGGGCATGGAGAAGGCTGACAACCACAAGGGGACACGGTGCCTCTGGCAAGCAAGCGCTGAAGGGAGGGAAGGGGCCCCAATGGTCAGGTCCCAACTGCCGAGGAGCCAGGTTCACCTGCACGGCCGAGCTTTTTCCACAGACACCACGCAGGTTTAATCCTGTCCTTCCCAAGACTGGCAGTCACGTGCCTGGAGGCCATGCTGACCGCGTGAGCTGAGACTCACCACAGCAAAGAAAGCTGCTCCACAGGGCAGAGACCTTCCAATTCACTGCCTCTTTCCCAAACTAAAGACCTATAGCTAGAACCCTGAGAATCCTGTCCCTGCTGGAAGAGGACACAGGATAAATTCAGGTGGAAATAGAAGGGGCAAAGGCAGATGGGTGGTGCCTCGGCTCAAAAATTCTCCACCTGACCCACTGTGTGCACCCTTCGGACACTTGGAGGAGGTACGACCATGTTTAAGGGTGTCCATCCCACTGTGGGTACAGCCAGAACCTCAAACACCTGCGATTACACATGTGGTGGACCCCCACCCTGACCTACAAACTAAAAAACTCAAACGTACAATATTTTAAATGGGCAAATAGTGGGCATTTTTTCAGAGTCGGCCTTTCTAAAGCTGCTTGGTGAAAACCTGACCTACGAGGTTCATTCTCAGCAGTGCCGGGAGGCTGAGACCCCTTGTTTAGGTGAACTTGTCTCTACATTGTTGTTCACGGACCCACCGTTTCACCAGCAACAACAGTGAAAACCCTGTCCAGGCCCAGTGTCTAAAATATGGCACCCTGCGCTGCACGCTAGGGAACCAACTGACCAAGCGAGAAGCAGAGAGGTGTTCTTACCACGGCCGGCCAGAAGGGGTATTTTTGGTATTTATGCCAGACTAGCATCCCTACTTCAAATGAAGGTGGTTCTAGAATTTAAAGGAAAGAAAAAGCAAAAAAGAGACATGTTAGATCCATATCGAGCACCAGACAAAGCTGCTTGAGAAAACACAACCACAGAGATGCTGCTCAAGCCCAGTGTTAACGTGGTTCCTGGGACAGACCCAAGAGTCGGGAAGGCAGGATGCATTCCCAACCCTGGAACCTAAGCGCTGGCCACCAGCAGCTGGGGTACGCACGGATTTCCTGGTGGGGACCACGTGTGTACAAGCAGGGGCGCAGTGCCACCTCTGCCACTTTTCTGAGTCTCAGATTACTCCAGGGCAAAGCACTTTTTAAACATAGCACATAAACAAAAAAGAGACCATGGCACACAGGAAGGACCCTACACAGGGAGTAAATTTCTGAGCTCATCTGAGAAACTGGGGGCTTTAAAAAGCAGGGGGAAAAAAGAAGAACTATTTAAATAATCATAAGATAACTACAAATGATTTCTGAATAAAATTTATATATATCCTCAACCAAAAAAAAAAAAAACCCGCACAAGTAAATAACACAACAATAAAAAACCAGGTAACAAAAGCAAGCATGCAACAGAGGCTGCTCGCAGACCCCGAGTGAGGCTCATGGCTGAGCTGCAGCATATGACAATAGGAAGAGCTTTGACGGACAAGGGGCCATGATGGAGGAAGGGGAGATGCCTGGGGCACAAGTGGAGAGCTGGTCACCCTCGGGAGGAACACAGGGCCACCCAGGACAACAGTCACAGGAACAGTCAATCCAAACACCAGCAACCAAAACCCATGGAAGACAAAAGCAGGAGAAAGGAGCTGACTCTAGGGCCTCTGGGGGCTGAGTGACCCCCCCCAGGCGGACAGAAACGCCCTCTGCAGGAAGGTACGGCGCCCCTTTTTGTGCCTGCAGGAACTGACCCCAGTGATGCCCCAAGAGCCCACACACTGCAGGGCCCCAGGCTGGATGCATCCAGACCCCCAACAGCGGGATAGGGCTTGGCGACTGACCCACCCCCCAACCGTCCCTCCCAGTAAAGCGGGTCAGCCTTCCAGCCAGGCAGGAAGGGCCCCCAGACCACCCCGTGCAGCTCCAGCCACGGTCTCTGAATGCACAAACATCTCAGGCTAAAAAGATTAAAAAACAAAACAAAACTAGACTACGTTAAGATGAATGGTTAATGGGTGAGTGGAAAACTGAAGCCAGTCCTCAACCGTTTAGTTCGAGGTAACTAACTATCCCATGGCTGGCTTAGATGCTTGGGCCTGTGTCCAACCCCTGCCCAGGAGGACAGGGCAGCTGACCTGTGCACTGCTTAGCGCTGGGGCGGGGGTCCTGCGTACACCTGGGGGGGGGCGCCCACCCTGCTGTGGGGACACTGTTTGGAAGGGCTGAGAGGTAGCGCTAGGCCACACCCAACGGTGGCGACAGAGCCCATCTGTTAACTTGGCCGCCCTCCACCATTCCCTCTGAATGGCGTCCTGGTAGCCTCCCCCAGCCCCCCCCACGTGTTTGTCCTTGAGAGAGGGGAGCCAGGGCTCCCTCTCTGTGAGGTCTGGGTTCAGGACAAAAGCCAAACAGCAAAGAGACCTTCCCCAAGACATGGGGATGTCAGGGACCTCACCCCAGGAAGGTGCCAGTCACTCACCACGATACAGCAGGATTCTCGGGGGCTCCTCGTCATCCTCGTCCTCCTCCAGGAGAGAATTCACAGCACTCGGCTCCATAAACTCTTCAGACGATGGTCGGGCTGCCAACAAGGATAGATCAGACCTTACTAGTCACAGTCCTGGGGACTTACCCAGGGAACACCACCCCCTGATCCCTGAACATCAGCTAAGAGAGCAAAGCCACCACAATGTGGACTTGCCTTCAGCCTCGCTCAGTGAAAGCATGTTCAACAGAGGAAACAGGGCAGGAGTGGCCACAAGTGCGCAGAGGGCAGATGAACGAACCAGGGGCCTGTCCCTCCCTAGGGTGCACTCAGCCACATGGGGAGGATGCGGCTCTGGGGCTGGCCCCCTTCAAAGTAGTAGTCCCTACTTCACTGCCACTGCTGGGGAGGGGGCCCCTTGAAAGGGGAAGAAGAAAGGCAGACACCCGGAGCGAGTGTGGGCAGGCAGAGTGCAGTACCTAGCCATGCAGAAATGAAGATCTCCAAATTAGCATTTCAAAACTAAGTGGGATACTAAGGCATCTCAACAGAGAAAACCATAGCGCATGGCTGCAGCCACACAAAAACACATGCACGCGGGAATCCTGAAAAGTCAGGGGCCTTTTAAGTGAGTTAATCACTTCTGAGATTCCTGCCAGTTTAACGGGAGTGCATTAGGGCTTCTGCAACGGGAGGAGAAAGGAGTTAATCCTCCGGGAGCAGACACGGTGGTATCTCAGCCACAGTGTGCCCCTCCAGTCCCTCTGCCGCCGAACAAAAATAAAAACACAAGTATGGGAGGCAGCTGAAGTGCTTAGAGCGTGGTGGAGATACAGAGAGAGAGGCCCCAGGAAACTTCTACTCAGGATCTATTCTGGTAATGATCTCATTAAGATCTGGGGCCTGGCTCTGGATCGGCCACAGGAGAACCCACTGCCAACCTCTCCCAACTCACCCTCTCAGGGCCTTTACCTTCCTTCAGTGGCCGGATGTCAGCTGCCTCCTCTGCAGGGCTGAGCTGAGCAGGGCTGTGGGGACCCATGTGAGCCCTCGGCCTCTGGCCACCGTCCAGGCCCAGGCGCTCTGCAGGACAGCTATCCAGGGGACTCAGGTCCCTGCCTCCCAGAGGCGAGCACAGGGCTGCCAGGCCAGCCCCTGTCTCACCATCTTCCTGGCCGTCTCCCTCTGAGGATGGACCCACTCTCTGACCCGAGCGGGGTCCCTGTGCCGGGTTCCTCCCCTGTTTACTGAGGGGTGTCATCCAATCTGCCCGCTGTTTTCTGGATGCCTCCCTGTCCTGAACGGCACCACTGGCTGAACACACAGCCAGGGCATCCAGGCCTCCGCTTCTCTTGAGCCCCTCCTTGTGGTCCACTCTGCACTCCAGATCCTCCTCACCAGCTGGCAGGCCGGACAGCCTCTGGGACACGCGTTCCCTCCTTGTGGGCCCTGGACTGCCTGCCGTGTCTTCAAGGAATGATGGGGAAAGGCCAGGCTTGGGGGGCCAGGAGGCTGGTTCCGTGGGCTTCACTCTTGGAGGCCGAGGGGTCGTTCCTTCCCTGGAAAAGCTCCCTTGTCTTTCGTTCAAGACATCCAGAGCCACACGGAGTGACCGCCGGTAGGTCAGCTCCTCCAGGGGCGCAGTGGGAGTCCCGTCCTGCGAGGCTGTGGGACAGAGAAAGAGGAACAAAGCCTGGTGATTAGTGGGCCCCGGGCTCCAGCACCCAGCAACAACCTGCCAGCTCTGGTGTGTTGCCAAAACTGGTCCTCACACCTGAAGAGGGGCTGATGCTTCTCACCGGCATCCTCCCCAGAACAGGGACTTGGGCATCAAACCACAGCTGCTGCTTCAGGGCTGCAAGGCTTCCTTTCCCCAGGAAGCACACTGACTGAGCCTGCCCTGCCTGGGCTGGTATACTCCTCCAGATTTCAAAACAATACCGCCCACAAAATGTATTCAGATATTTCTCAAATCCTCTCTGCCTTACAATTTCAATTCAATCAGGGTCAATAAATAAAGGATACTGCTGGCAGGGTATTCTCGGGTAGGGGCGGCGGGGGTGGGGGTGGGTAAGAACAGCTGCCTAAAAGGCTCTTTGTGGGCCAGCAAATTGTCCACACTTCCCTGCAAGGGCATTTCAAAGCCAGTGGACAGCATCGCAGGTGCAGAGATTCCGGCCTGACCTCCCCACCGCCACAGTTTATTCATTCATTCCCATGCGCGGCTCTGGCGCCCTTTATTTGAACAAGATGACGGACGCAATATCAGAACTCAGCAGGCATAAATAACACCTCCGTCGGCACAGGACTCTGCCCTGTTTAATATTAAAGGCACCCACAAACACCAGCCCCCCAATACGATCTGCACAAACAATTAGGGCGGCTGAGAAGTGGTGGTGGATGCTGCCTGAGCTGGGCACCCTGCTCTGAGCCAAAGCCATTCCCCGAAAATGCAGGAAAACAGACCCTATTTCCCAGTCGCCGCTGGGAGAACCTGGGCAATCTTTTCACAAGACAGAAAATTCTCTGCACATGGAATAAGCTCTTAGGTGGGGCCCCAGTGGGTCTGGGAGGGGGCAGTGCACCAGGGATTAAGCTCAGACAGACTCCAGCCAGGTCTGTCTCACCTATGACACTGACCCTCGAGGAGATGGGAGCCAGGGCTCCACTTCTAGCCTGCCTTGCCCTGCCCTTGCCTTGGCCCCCACATCCCTGCAGACACCAATGGCCAAAAGGCTGGTGGCAGCGACACCGTTTTTTTCTCCCCTGGGCTTGGGCGATAGAATGTAAATATATACCCAGCTGCTTTTTAAACCTTGGACGGAGGCCAGACCAGCAACAGAACCGTTTTACAGTCTTACTACAGATAAGTGAAAAAAAAAAAAAAACCTACATAGAAAGAGGAGAAGCCTCTTGCCCTTTCTTGGGGGAGGTGCATCCCTTCTGAGTGCGCTGCAGGCCGTGGACGGAGCCAGCGGGCCCTGATGCTGCTGTCACTGGCCATCCGTAGGGGCGGGGGTCAAGGACAGGACGGGCTCGAGGGGCAGATTCTAGGTTAGAGACAACAGCTCCTCTAGTTCAGGAAAATCACGTTTCCTTGAAGGAAGGGGAGAGACGGGGAACGGGGTCCCTCTGTATCCGGAAGGCCAAGTCTGTTTTCTCCTAGAATGCCCCGTTGCTCTTGCCAGACCTCACTGGGACAGAAAAGCACGCTCTCACCTAATGAGGAGGCGATGTCTTCGATGTGCACCTTTCTCAGGACCTTGGCTTCCGCGCTCTTCACCTTAATCCTGGAGGGACAGGGATGCCCGTTATGCGCCACCAGCAATGCCACCGAGACCTTCGCAAACGTGTTTTGCTTTAGACGACAAAAGAATCAGATTCGTTTTCTTCTTTCGCACCCTTTCACTCAAACCAGGAGTCCCTGCCAACCAGGAATTCAAGCGCCTGAGGTTAGAGGCAGCGAGGACCCTTGTGAATGTGGCTGTTTTTTTTTTTTTTTTTCCCTTTCCCCTTTTAAGACAGAAAAAGGCTAGTTGGATTTAAGACTAAAAATGAATTCAAATTGTGACTTTTATGAGGTACATCCCACTTTCAACTGCACAAATAACTCCTTTGTTAGATTTCCAGAGTGGATGATAATGTCACTAAAAGCTGTTTACAGCCCAGCAGGTGTGTTTTAGTTTAAAAGGATGTGCTTCCCTTTTAAACTCGAGTATTCAGTTACTTTCCCAGCCTCAGGGAAAGTGTGAGCTGCGGACTAAGCAGGCTTAGGATCGGCTCTAAAGAAAGGATGGGGACCCGGCGACGCAGGAGCAGGGGTTGACCCTGTTTCCCTCCCTAGTTAGAATCGGGAATTCACCCATCAGAAACGTACAACCTGGGCCATTTTAATCGTCCCCAGTCATCTGTGTCCTTCCACCATGGGATGTAACATGCTACCCTGCGCCCTCCATGCATCCGCCTTCTGAATGCTAAACAACACTTTCTTATTACAAGCACAGGCTCAAACATCAAATATCACAGAACACAGGGGGCTGACACACGTTTCTGAAAGAAAGTCACACAAACGTATCTGTAGGAAAGAAACAGGCCTACCTGAACCCCAACGAGAGTCTACCAGCATATAATTTACACCCATCCCATTTTTGTACTGATCTCTCTGGATATCAATACCACATAGAGATTCTTCAATTTCCAAAAGTACATAAAATAAAATTGGTTGTTTTCCTCTTCAGGTTACTGTGACCACATTGATAAGCAAAGAGGTGAGAAGACTTAAGAGCAGACTTCACTTTTTTTTGGGGGGGGGGGTGGTGGTATCACAAATCCCATGCAGAGGGACTACAAAAACACAACACTTAACTTTTTGTCTAGGGAGAGTATCTGAACGTTTAGAAAAAATCCTTTTTTCCTCTTATTTTTGGCTGACTTTTCAGTTCCGGCCAGGACCTACATTAAAAAAAAACACACACACAACCTTGTTATAAGCCAAAAAACACAGCTGACCCTGACAAGCAGTAGCAACATATAAACACAAAGGCAGTGGATGATTCTTAAAGAATATAAGATAGGAGTGCAGACACAGGGAAACTGAGGCATGAGGGGACAGCAGCAGACCGAGACCAGAAGCAGGGTCTTGCCTCAAGATTTGGCCCTCTTCCCACCACACTGCTGGAAAGCGTCCCCAAGACAGTCCTGTTATTTACTATCAGGGCTGCTTGCCAAAAATTTCCTTGAGTTATAGCCTTACATGCCTTTTTATAGCTGACAATGCTAAAATTCTTTTTTTTTTAAAGCGTGAGAAAAAAAAAAAGACACTTCCGGAAGTGTAACCTTGTAAGCACTCGGCCAAAACCCCATTAGACCAGGAGCAAGGACTGGTGCCAACAGATCTGAGCACCAACTGTTCAAACTCAATTATTTTGCTGAAGCGACTCCTAGGTATCTCCCGATAAAGATTTTACTTGTCACCTGAAAGTCATTTCTAATTCCTGAAATTACAGAATAATGGCTGTCACCTTTGCGGGCCATAATCGCTTTTTCCATCTGCAGAGGACATACTTGGCATCCGTCATGATTTAGACTCATGTGGCAAGTGGTAATGATTTGGCACAAACAAAGTACTTGAAGGTCTGACGCGATGTGCCCTGCAACAAAATTTGCACGGTGGTTTACAACATCATTTGCTTCCCACTTCAACTCTTAAGGCCGCCACAACTCTTAAGGGCGAAGGTGAGCTGGGCTGATCCTCAAGTAGATGGTTCAATTCCATCATCCTGTACCAAGGGGCTCTGTGCCAAAAAGAAATGACTGGCCTTGATGCCTGGGGAGGCGCCTGGATTATTTTCACAAATAAAATTCAGCCAAATTCCCTCCCAAAGGTCCCGCCTATTTTTAAAGGGCTCCTGAATAAATCGTCCCGTACTGAAGGCCTGCCTCTGACCTCGGCACGAGAGGCGTTTTAAACGGTCAAAGCTTACAATCCTCCCGTGTTTGGGGAGCTAAACTGACCCCGGCGCAAAAAAATAAAATCGGAGGAAAACGACTGCTCTTAAAGGACGGGGACAGCTGCGGGCCATTCATTACATCAACCAGGAAGGCTGATCTGGCTGCTGACAGAAAAGAGGAGCTGGGGGGGTGGGGGTGGGGGTTCGTTTGTGCAAAGTTGGGGGGGTTCACCACAGCAGGAGACTGTGGGTCCATTAGCAGGAGAGGAGGATTCAGGCAATAGAGGTGGGGATTCGGACAGCAAAGAGGCGATTCAGAGAGAGGAAGCCAGGTTCACGGAGCAGAAGTGCGGGTGCAGACAGCAGAGGCTGGGTTCAGGGCAGGGAGGAGGGGGCTCAAGAAGCAAAGGAGAGGCTTCAAAGCGCAGAGGAAGGGTTCAGGCAGAGGAGGAGTTCAGTGAGCAAAGGTTCAGAGAGCAGAGAGATTCAATGAACAGAAATGGGAGATCCGCGGCAGGGCGGATCACCGCCCCGGGGAGCCTCTTTCGGGGTTCGCCCCTCCCCCCAGGCCCAGCCCCGCCGCCACGGCCGGCCCGAGGGGCGCAGCCTGCCGGGCTCACCAGGCCCCTGGCCTCCCCAGCGCGGCGTTCCCGAGCCCGATGCTGGGGGCGAGGAAGCCGCGGCGGCCTAACGGCGGTGGCACCCGTGCCGCCCCAGGCGCCGCCGCCCGCGCCCGCGCTCGCGCTCGCGCTCTCGCTCACCGCCTCCGCCGCCGCCACCGCCGCCGCCGCCGCTCCCGCGGGCAGGGGGCGGGCCAGCCTGGCGTCGGCGCCAAGCCACACCCCCGCCGTCGACCAATGGGACGCCTGCGTTCGCGTTGTGGTCCCGGCCCTTCCGCCCCGCAAGGCGTAGAGTGACGGGCGGGCGCGCGCGCGAGGCTGACTGACGGGCGCGGGCCGCGATGGCCGGCGTTAGGTGGGCGGTGACGGCGGCGGCCTCCATCTTCCCGGCTCAGGCCCCGCCGCCTTCCGCCTGCGCGGGTCGGGTCAGCGCGGCCCCTGAGGCTCCTGCCGCCGAGGCCCTGGAGGAACAATTGAAAGCCTTCCAGAACTTTCCAAGGTCGGAGGTGCCTGACGTGAGGCGCCACAGCGGTTCCGACCAGCGTCCACCAGAGGAGGGGTAGTGCGTTTTCGCAAGTGACCCACTCGTGTGGGCGTTGACCTGGGAAGCAGCTACCACGCTCGGGCCCGCCTTCCCGCTGTGGAGTCGGTGTGAAGACACTGTGCAGTGAGATGTGCGAACCCACAAACGGCCCCCGCCCCCCACCTCAGCTCCAAGTGTGTCTGTCCCATCAAAGGCAGTAGTTGGGATTCAGGGTGGCCGGTTCGGGAGCCTGTGCTGGTCGGCCCGCCTCGTTCTGGGAAGTTTTGTGTCAAACGTGGCGGGGGCCTGGGGCCCAGCCCACGCAGGGACAGGTGACCGCTTGGCCCGTCCCGCGGGGATCAGAGTCTGGGTTAACGAGGTCTAGGTGACCAGTGGGGTCCCTTCATGGCCTCCTTACCTGAATTAATGCAAATATCGTGGGAGGGGGCAGGTGTCTCAGTCCTTTAGCGATTTGGATGCCCCGTCTCCATCGTTTTAGAAAATACCAGATTGCGGACCTCTCTGGTCGTCCAGTGGCTAAGACTGAGCTACCAATGCCGGGGGCCAGGGTTCCATCCTTGGTCAGGGAACTAGATTCCACATGCCACAGCTGAGAGTTCACAAAACTAAATGTCCCACATGCTGCAGGGAAGATCCCACGTGAAGGCAACTAAGACCCGGCCCAGCCAAATAAAGATGTTTTAGAAAAGAAAATATAGATTCCGTCCTGATACAGGCTCCCTTGCTAGGGTGTGTGCAAATACGTTTTCATCTTTGATTCGGTTCATGGTTCAGTAACAAACTTAGTATGTTTTTCTTCCCATCATCAAATTAACAAAGAGAGAATTCAGGCCCTGCCCCAGCGCCGGCTGTGAGATGGGCAGCACTAATTCGGAGCTATTGGGACGTGTGAATTGGTACCTTTCTGGAAAATGACTTGACGTTATCTGTCAGATTCCTTGGAAATGCTTGAGACCCTCCAACCCTGCAATTTCCATTTCCAGAGACATATCATAAGGATATAATCAGATGTGCATAAAGATGTATGTACAGCATTTGTTTCATGCAGTGTTACTTGTATCATGGAAAAAAATCAGGAGGCCCTGAAATGTCCAGCAATAGAGGTCTGGTTAGCAAAAACACAATGGAAGCTATTTTTTAAAATGTGTTCAGTCTCAAGAAATGTTTATGATACAATTCCAGTAGAAGGGAAAAATTTTAAATTAAAGCCAAACAGACTTCCAAGAAGGATGGATCTTGTTAAAAGATGTTCTCTCAGCAACTCTGCCAGTCATTTGTGCCGCTTTAGAAGGAGGCCCTTTGCTGCAACTGTGAGTCTCGATGATTTGGGGCATGTATTTATTCTTGAAACAAAGATTTGAATGACTACTTGGTGACAGGAACTGGGCATACAGTGGTGAGGAAAATAGCACTTGGGGAACTCAGCCTTATGGGGAAGACATTTAATAAAATCACAAGTAACATTGTAACACTTTTTGCTACCACTACTATAAGTGCTTTATAATTAATGTTATTTAACACAAGAGCCCTAAAAGGATGGTGTAATAATAAGCCCCATTGTTTCAATTATCACTGTATAGCAAAGCATCATGAAGCATACCCAAAGATGTATACTCTTAGCCGAAAGAACCGATTTGTTTGTTCACAGGTGTGCAGTCTGGACTGAGTTTGCCTATGTGGTTGTTCTGGCGGTCTTGTCAATGGCCACATTGATGCTTGTGTTCAGCAGAGCCTGGGTTGGTGGGGTTTGCCTCTCTCCAGGTGTTCATTCCTTCAGGGAAGTTGACTTCTGGCTTACACGACTGCTCAAGTTTCCCAGGACCACAACGGTAGACACTGCAGATCCTTTTTAAGGCATAAATTCTGAACTGGCCCGGCTTCATTTCCACCACATTCTCTTGGTGAAAGTGAGTCTCAGGCCCAGCTCAGATATAACAGGAAAGGGTTATAACAGCAGACGTGAATTACTGGGCATCGCTGCACCCAGCCATAGTACAGACAAGGAAACCAAGATAGAAAAAGGTTAAATCACCTATCTAAGGCAGAGGTAAGATTAAAAACAGGAAGTCTTGCTGCAGAGTCCGGAGTGTTAACCACTGCACCATAAGGTAAATACAGGTTGTAAGGAAGTTTATACAGGAAAAGTACAGGGAACCCTGAGAATAACAAAAACAACTTTGTCTGGAGTGAGGGGGTTGCGGGGGTCAGGATAAAGGAAATAACATTTAACCCTGAAGCCTGACGCCTAAGTGGGTTGAGAGCAAGCTTTCAGAGCTTAGGAAACTTTAAAGGCTCTGGCGTAGCATCAGGCCCAATTGCATAGAGGAAGTGAGTGAAGCCTGGTGAGGTCAGGACCAAGGTGTGAGGCTGGAGTGACACGCAAGAGTCCCTTGGGGCTTGGATGTGGTCTCGGAGGGTTTTGGGGGTTTTCCAACTTATTATTTTGAAGTAATTATAAATTCATAGAAATTTGCAAAAACAGTGCAGAAATTTGCAAAAACAGTGTACCTGTCACCCAGCTTCCTCCTAAGGTTATAGCTTACGTAACTATAGTGTAAAAACCAGGACAGTGACATAGGAACAGTCTGTGTAGATTCCTGTAACCACAAACCCAGTTACAGGGTGTTTCTGTCTCCATAGAGAGCTTCCTCCAGCTACCCGCCCACATAGACTGCCCCCCACCTCATTGCCATGCCTTACCCCTGGGCTCTAGGACTCTTCTCTGTCTTTGTCATCCTGAGAATGCTCTATAGAGGCGACAGCACAGCCCGGAAACTTTGGAGCTGTTTTCCCCCTCAGCACAGTACCTGGGAGATGCTTCTGAGCCCAGCCGCGAATCAGGACTGCCTTCCTTTTTGTTGCTGAGCAGTAATCCATACTGAACACATGCTGGGTGACCTCCCTATCTTAAGGTGCCTAACCTCATCCCACCTGCAGAGTCCCCTCTATCATCTCACATGATATATACAGAATTTCCAGAGAGGAAGGGGTGGACATCTTTGGGGCCCATCTGCCCACCACAGGGGGTCGAGGGGCAGTGGACGGCCTGAGTCACATAGACCTTCGGTGTACCAACTCTGTCCCATATCCCACATAGGGTCCAAACAGACCCTGCCCCTGCTTCTAGGGGGCAGGCCAGCTGGGAGAGCTGTCTTTATTCTGGGAACCACCTTCCCAATTAAAAACAGGGGTCTTCCATTTGGGGGAGAAGGGATACTGGGAGGCAGCTGAGAAGTCACAGCAGAAGCCATCCATACATTGTCCCTGTGTAACCCAGAGCAGTATTTTTGTTACTCAGGACCCTTACTTGTAGTGCGTAAAAAAGAGGGGAGGCTGGCTGAGACTCTGGGGGCTGAGGAAAAAACCAAAGAGAAAGGTACCTGCACATCCTGAATGTGCCAAGACCACAAGTGCCAACAGGTAGCAGCCACACCTCTAGCTGTGGTGCGATTGGACTTCCCCTGCCCTCACTGTCAGTGTCTTTTTATGGCAGGCAGAATCCTAAGCCAGTCCACAACAGCTCACACCCTTGAGTATGGGTAAAACCTACGATGTGATCTTTGATACTCTGGCAAAGGCAAAGGATTTTCCCAGAGGAATGAAGGTCCCTAGTCAGTTGACCTGTAGTTAATTACAAGGGAGATTATCGTGGCTGGGCTTGGCCAGATAGAAGGAGCCATTTAGAAGAGGGAAAAGACTAGGGTCCCCTAGAGGCTACAGAGGCTCTCCTGTGGTTCACAGGGAGGAAAGATGCCCCGAGTGCCAGGAAAGAAGTTCAGTCAATGACCTGTGAACTTGGAAAAGGCCCCAGCCTCGGATGCAACAGAGCCACCATGACATCTGAATCACCATGGGGACCCTAGCAGAACACCCAGTCATGCGTGCCCAGGCCCCTGACCCACAAAAACTTTCAGAAGGTGTTGTTTTAAGCCACCATGTTTGGTGCCTGCTGCATGGTGTCTCTTGGTCCACTGAGGCAAAGCTCCCTCTTTGCATCACCTGCCTTCCTCTGTTTCCATGCTCCTCGGGCCACATCCCCCTCCAATCCCAGCTCAAGTTTCAGGAAACCCTCCTGGGAGCCTATCCCAGGAAGCTGGGTACTCCCTCTGAGACCACAGCCAGTCTGAACCTAAAGCTTGGTGCTCACTGGCACTGTTTCCATCTGTGTGGTCCTCTCTCCTCCATGCCCACATCCTGCCCACTTGATACAGACGTGGTCAGGGCACTTGCTTTGATGACATATGAGCAGAGCACCATGGCAAGTATGCATGTCCCCATTTCCCCTTTCTGTCCACCCTGAGGACTGGCTCTACTGCTGATTCTGGCTGCCTCACTAGCTGGGCCTGAGATCAAGGAAGACGGTGACACAGAGGAACCCTGTCAGCTCTGGTGGATGAGCACCCCTGGATGCAGACAGTGGTATCCATGAGCTCACATTTGTGGAGCTGTTGAGATTGAGGAGTGGGCTGGGCTGGTTCTCTCTGGGGACTTGGAGAAACTGCCCCCTCCCAGCTACTGGGGCTCTGACTGTCCTTAACTTTGTAGACACACCACTCCCTCTCTGCCTCCATCTTCACATGGCCCTTTTCCCTGCTTGGTGTCCCTGTGTCTTCCCTTATAAGGACACCAGCTATTGGATTTAGGGCCCACCCTGATCCAGTACAGCTTCTTCTCAGTAAATTAATGTCAGCAAAGGCTTGTTTCCAAACAAGGTCACTTTCTGAGATTCTGGGTAGAAGTGAATTAGGGGGGAACGATGTTCAACCCAGTCCCACTAGTGTCCATGAGAAATGGACCTTAGTTGTTTATAAATGCCGAGCTTCGGGGTATTTGTCACTGCAGCACCACTGCGCAAAGCCTCGCTGGTTCATGCTGTAATGTAATTATTTGTCTATACACTCATCTTCCCTAGACACTGACCTTCCACCGAAGAGAGACGGCATGTCATTTGTTATTGTATCATAGAGGATGGTTAGGAAAGAAATTAATTTCACTGGCTGGCACCAGAACTCATTTTAGAGATGCAACTGGGCTTGTTTAGGAAAATACCTTAATTAGTACTCGGGGACGGAGAGCAAGGCCCTGAGGATGTGAGATGAAAGGGCACTCAGAGAGACCACTCAAGACCTCTGTGTGAGAAAACAGCTGTTATTTGAAAGGCGAGGAAGAGGAGCTGAGAGAGGTGGGGACCCATGGAGATCAAGAGACAGAGAGATAGCCGGGAGATGGCAGAGCAGGTGTGGTCAGGGACCTCCAACATCCCTTTTTATCCCCTTAACCATGTGGCAGGATCAGCCAGATCCTGGCAGAGCCAGACTGGCTCAGCTAAAGCAGAGAACTAGCCTGCATGACCCAGTCAGCCAGCTGGCTGGAGCCTGGCACCCAGGTGCCCTAGCCAGCACTCAGCAGGTATGTGGTATGACCATGTCTGACAAAGATGAGTATTTACGTGGTTATTAGAAGACACCTGCAATTCACGAAAGTCCAAGGAGAACCATGCTCCTGATTAAAACAACAAGACCTGAACATGCCCACATCCCCATAGACTCCAGCTTGTCTCATGCTGATGTCAGCCAGGTGTGAGTGAACTGAAGGAAGGGTCAGTGGGGTTCCATCTTGTTCCTTTTGTCCCCATTGGCTTTGGCTTGTGTTACTTCTGTATTATTCTTTTATTTAAAAAGTTGTTTATTTATTTGCTTGCCCCGATGCAAATCTTCTGGGATCCTTGTTCCCCGACCAGTGATCCAACCTCAGGCTCTTAGCAGTGAAAACTCGGAGTCCTAACCACTGGACTGCCAGGAAATTCCCTGTATTGTTCTTAAAAATAAAAATAAAAAACAGTAAAAAGTTTTAAGACCAGTTATACAATGTTAGCTCTTCTGTGATCCGTGTCTGCCTCAGTCCAGGCCCCAAAGGGTCATCAAGTGCCACTGAGCTAACTGCTGTTTCCCACACTGTGTTAACCCTCTTCCCCACAGCTGCCCTATTGCCAGCTGTCCTGGGAGCCCAGATTCCTCACTTGACCTCGGGTGTCATCCGTGGCTCCACTGACCTCTGTGAAGGAGCCGTGTGCTCTGCTCAGCACTGATCCCATTGTGTGCTAACCAGTTTAATGCCAGAGTGGCTTCTCCCCCAGTTCTGCTGATGCTGAGGGGAGTGGGGTGTCTCAGGCACTGTGGGGGATAGAGCAGCATCCCTGGCCCCCACCCACTTGATGCCAGGGGCACCCTCAGTCATGGCAACCACACATGTCCCCAGACATGGCCCCCAGTCCTAGGGGAGCAGAGTGCCCCTCAGGGGAGACCCGCAGCCATAGACTAATTGCATCCCTGCCAGAGCCCTGGAAGTAGCCACGCCTGGGTCGGCTCGCTCCCTGGGGTGTCCTCGGGACAAGCCCAGCGCCTGCACCTAGTGTGCGCCCTCCACCTGGTGTCTGAACAAATGAAAGGCAGCCGTCTGTCTGTAGCAGACAGATCTCCTGAACTTCCCCTCGTAGGTGAACATAGCCCTTCGGGCAGGGGCCATAGCAGGAGGAGGGGAAAGCCCGGGGTGAGGCAGCATATCCCATGATGTCTTTCGCCAGCTCCCAGTGTCAGCCCATCCCATCTTCCCTAGCCCCGCCCAGCCACCCCGCCTGCCATCTTCCAGCATTCCCAAACTGATTTTGGCAAACAGCTTGATTTTTCTCTTCACTCAAAATCTTCCTTCCTGAGATCCGAGACGGGTCCAGTCAAGCACGTCAGTAACCAGCCATGTGCATTTGGCTCCTGAACAGTCATTCACGGGGCTCAGAACTCAATGCCACTCACGGCACTGTCCTGACCAGGGACTAGCCCTGCAGATGAAATGCTAACTGGGCAGCAGCTACAATACCTGGCCACAGACCCTGTCTATAGAGCACTCTGGCTACCCCTGGAGAGACAAGTGTGTCACCAGACAAGGACAGAGATGCCTCTAGAAGCTGGAAAAGGCAGGAAACAAACTAGAGCCTTGAGAAAGAAGCACAGCCCTGCCCACACCTGGATCTCAGCCGGAGAGACCCATGTTAGACTCCTGACCTGCAGGACTGTAAAGGACTATGAGATAATCAATGTGTGTAGTTTTAAGCCTTTGAAAAAAATTGCCTTTGTGGACAATGGAATAAGAAAATTACCCATGCTTTCTAATCCCCATTCTACGTATTTCAAAACCCACCTTTATAGAAGTAAAAAATATTGAGCCTGGTCATATTACTAAGAACAGAGTTTGAAAACTCATACCACCTCATGTCCATTAGGATGGCAAATACTAAACAACAACAACAACGCAGGAAATAACGACTTGATGAGAATGCAGGAAAATTGGACACCTCTTCCATGAATGCTGGGAATGTAAAAAGGTACAGCTGCTGTGGAAACAGTCTGGAGGTTCCTCAAAAATTTAAACATAGAATCGCCATATGCTCCAGCAGTCCCACTCCTGGATACAAACCCAAAAGAAGGGAGATTAGGGAATTGTTAGCGATATCCGCACACGCATGTTCTTAGCAGCACCATTCAGGACAGCCAAAAGGTAGACGCAATGTAAGTGTCCATGGACAGATGATGGATAAACACAATGTGGTCCATGTACACACTGAAATGTTACTGCACCATAAAACAGAAGGAGGTTCCAACACCTGCTACAAGAGGGATGAACCCCGAGGACGTGATGCTCAGTGAGAGAAGCCAGACGCAGAAGGACACACTGATTCTACTTACAGGAGGTCCTAAAGGAGTCAGATCCACAGAGACAGGAGATAGGAGGTGGGGCCGGGGGCAGGGGAGTCAGTGTTTCATAGTGACAGAGTTTCTGTTTGGGAAGATGAGAACGTTCTGGAGATGACAGTGCGGCTGGTTGCACAACACTGTGAACGTGCTTAATGCCACCGAGCTGTGCACTTAAAAATGGTACATTTTATGTTATGTATATTTTACCACATAAAAAATATTTTTTCTCTAAATTCATCCCTACCAGCAAGCATTTCCCATACCGAGTGGGACACCTCCCATTGTGTTCACTGTTCAGCTCAGAGGGCAGCAGACACCCTGCCAGGAACGTGACCCCGCCGCGGCCCCCCTTCAGTTGTTCTCTTGTCGTTGTGTCCCCCACTCCATGGAGATCCCCACGTCCCCAGACCAGAGAGGGCGGCGCACTGCAGTGTCTCTTCAACAAAGAGTCAAGGATTAGGCCCCGTTGAGTTTCCATCCTGTTTGCCTTTGATTTTTTTTAAAAAGCCTTTCATTTTAACTATTAGGCATTTCAGGGCAGGCTGCACAGTGTCATCTGCATTTCAAACAAGCGCCGCTGTGAGGGTTTGTTTTCTTGCTTTTTTTCTGTTTCCTTGTTCTTCTCCCAGACGTCGGTAATCTACAACCGTCTTTTATTTGTTTTCTTCAAGGTCCTCTATCATATTATCTCACATTGTTCCAGGCAGTAACTTTCCTCTTTGTCTGCAGCTCGTCCACACGGACACAGCGCTGACCGTCCCCCTCCCAGTCCCCCCAGGCTCCAAACCAGCCCTCTGACGGGGCACCAAAAACTCAAATTCTCAGGGTCACCGCAACCTTGTTTCCATTCCACCCAAAACACTGTGGCTTCCCTAGTGACTCAGACTGTAAAGAATCTGCCTGCAATGCAGGAGACTGGGGCTCAATCCTTGAATCAGGAAGATCCCCTGAATGAGGAAATAGCAACCCACTCCAGTATTCTTGCCTGGAGATTTCTACGGAGGAGCCTGGTGGGCTACAGTCCATGGGGTCGCAAAGAGTCGGACACAACTGGGCGACGTACACTTTCACATATCACAAGACACACTGAGCAAAAATAAAGATTCTGCCTCTCTAAGTCCGCTAGAACCTTGGCCGCCCCTCCCGGCCGACAGCTGCGCGAAGGACCCAGAACTGCAGCACGGGGCCAGGTCCTCACTCCGGACTAGACTCCGGTGGGAACCGGGCTGCACACCAGAGGCAGAGGGACTGTCACTTGGCTCTCATCTGTCAGGTGCACCTCAGTTCTGTGGTATAGATTCAAGGTGGATGAGAAGGGTTATTTATTTCTGTGTCTAATTCTTATATGGGGCAGTTTTCAAAAATTATGGTAAAACACTCATAATTTAAATTTATTGTCTGAGTACACAGTTCAGTGGCACTCAGCACATTCACATTGTCAGGCAACCATCCCCACCATCATCTCCAGAACTTTCCGTCTTCCCAAATTGTAACCCTGTCCCCATGAAATTCTCCTGTCCCCAACCCCCGACTCAGAGCCTGTTTAGAAGTTTGGGTTCTACTTTTTGTATCTATCTAAAGTTGTCATAGGAAAGAAGAGGCCGTCATAAATCTGGTTAAGAGATGAAAACTGCAAGCGTCTAGTTAATTTAGTCGAGTCATATTTTGTATTTGCCACGGTTCACGGGTCAGCTTATGACCTGAACCGTGGTGTATTTAGGCTCTTAATTCTTTCGATAAGGACCAGACGACTTCTCTCAACAATCTTGCCAAAACGAAGTGGGATGGTGCTGGGAGGTGTCTATCTAGCTACCATTCAGAATTTCATTCTCTGAATGTGAAACTGATCAATGAAGAGTGTGAAACCCCAGGATCGCCCGACAGAGTGATGGCAACTGGAGGAAAAATCACATTTCCAGCTGAGGACCAACCACGTTCTCATCTCCCATGTGCAAAGCTCTCCTGGGCTGCCTGGATCTGTGTGTTGAGCGTCTCCCATCGTTAGGGAGCCTGTGTCCTCATTAGAGGATTTAGCACAAATCGCCAGCCACAGAGCTGCCCCATGTCACCAGTCACCGCTCATCAACACACACCTCATCGGTGGTACAATGTAGCTGTGAATATTTCCATAAACACTACCCCCACCTTTTCTGTATGAAAGTCCTAGGCTCTGATGCCTGCTTTAATCAGCACCATACATCAGAATATAAAGGAGTGAGGGAAACAGAGGAAAGGTAATCAGAACAAACTTTCAGACACACTGCAGTTGCTGTTCTCAATCCTCCAGCCACCTGTTTCAGAATCTGCCTGGTCCTCCTCAGGCACCCACGGCATTGGTGGAAGTGGCACTCAGGATGGAGGGCACCCAGGTGAGGGCGGGCCTGCAGGGGGCGCAGGAAGTGAGCCCACATCCTCCTGTAACTTGACCCCAGGAGGTGTGACTCACATCTGTGCTTGTGACGGATGGCTGCTAAGTCACTTCAGTCGTGTCCGACTCTGTGCAACCCCATGGACTGCAGCCACCCAGGTTCCTCCATCCATGGGATTTTCCAGGCAAGAGTACTGGAGTGGGGTGCCATTGCCTTCTCCGGATGGCAGGGAAACACAAACAGAGGCGCACATGGACCTGGAGAGCCGAGTGGGCTTTGGGGTTGGGCCAGTAGCAGCATCCTGGACTTGATGCTCTGCAGGGCAGCTACTCTGTTGTCTGGCTCTCCTGGGATCTCGTTACTCTCTGGGCACTCTAGTACCAGGGTGATCTAGTTACCATCTGCTTACTCTGGTGTCTAGTTACTATCTGTGTGCACTAGTACCTAGTTAATCTAGTTGCCATCCACTTACTCTGGTTGTTGTTCAGTCACTATATCTGACTCTTTGCAACCCCTGGACTACAGCACGCCAGGCTTCCCCGTCCTTCCCCATCTCCCGGAGTTTGCTCAAACTCATGTCCATTGAGTCAGTGATGCCATCCAACCATCTCTTCCTCTGCCGCCCCCTTCTCCTCCTGCCTTCAATCTTTCCCAGCATCAGGGTCTTTTCCAATGAGTCAGCCCTTCGCTGACTCTTGCATCCAACTACTATCTATACATACTAGTACCTAGTTAATCTAGTTACTCTGCTTACTCTGGTATCAGTTTCCTTCTGGGGATCTGCTACCAGAAGCTATAGGGTCCTGGTGCCATGGTTACCAGGTGTCGCTACTGGTGGAGGCTGGGCCAAGGACACTTACATACACAACTACCTGTGTATTTTGCTGTACCTTTCTGTGACTATAATTATTTCAAGTAAAAAGTTTGAAAATGCATTTTTAAAAAATGAGGGCAACACTCCAGAAATCAGTTCTCTCTGCAAGCCAGCAGGGTTGCGGGAGGACAGAGGTGAGTGGACACCTGTGTGACCCCACTCCAAGGGGAAAGATGGGGTGGGGAGAGGGATGCCTGGGGATGCGGGCAGGTCCTTCCTCCTGGGGGGGATGCACCATTTCTGACACTGTGTTCCTCTCACACTCAAGTCAGGACCAGGTGCTGTCTGTCTGACTGGGGGTCTCTGAGCAGCCCTGGCTACCCCCATCAGCCCCTTTCCTCCTCAGCATTCCCAGTATGCCTGCCTCCACCCAGATCTGCAAGTAGGGAACTCAGGGGTGCCAGACTGCAGTTATCCTTGATGGGGCCCAGCTCCATGGGGACCGAGCCCTGTAAGGGATCTAGAACCCCACAGCATGTCATGTTTCCAAAAACCCGTGTTAGGCCTGGAGTGCCCTACACAGAGACAATGCCCGTGTCCTTGTGGGATGAAAGAGGGCATTAATATTCTGCTGGGCTTCCCTTGTGGCTCAGCTGGTAAAGAATCTGTCTGCAATACAGGAGACCTGGGTTCAGTGCCTGGGTTGAGAAGATCCCCTGGAAAAGGGACAGACTATCCACTCCAGTATTCTGGCCTGGAGAATTTCATGGACTGCAATCCATGGGGTCGCAGAGTCAGACATGACTGAGCAACTGTCACTTTCACTTTCAGTATTCTACTGGCAACCAAAGGTTCCGGAAGTAACGGACACATGCTGCTCTGAAAACATAGCCTCGATGGGACTGTGGGACTCCGGGACTCTGGGACTCCAGGCCAGAGGGAGGCCACAGCTGGGCCCCTTGGGGGCTTAAAACAAGGTACCTGACTGCAGCAGTGCCTGCGCCACCCCCATGCTGGCCTCAGGGGGGCCTGGGCATGGCCAGCGCTCCCTGAATGTGCCTGTCCTTGGGGGCACCGCGTCTGGAATCAGGGAGGGAGCCACTTGGGGCTGCTCCAGGCCACTCCAGAGACCGTGCCGGCCCCAGGATGGAGGTGGCAAGTTGAAAGGAAGCTTTTAAATGCTGCTTCTGCCTCTTGAGACTGATGGTGCTGACGCAAAGATGCCGGCAAGGACAGGACTAGAATCCAGGTGACCTTGACAAGGTAAAGACCCCCTCAGCAGTGGCGAGTCCACTGTGTGAAGAGATGGTAGCGGTGGGGCTTGAGCCTGACCCCCAAGTCCACACGTGAAGACCTGAGCCCCGGAATCTCACAATGTGACCTTGTTCGGATATAAGGCTGTTGCAGGTGTAATTAGGGTCCTAAGCCAACAGGATGGTGTCCTTACAAAAAGGGGACATTTGGACACAGACACACATGGGGGTGGGCTCTGTCAGCATAGGGCAGGATTGCTCCATCCCCTGAGGCTGCTGACATCCATTGGTCATCCTCTGGACCCCTCTGGGTTCCTGAGGACCCCCCTCAGGATGTCTGGGGGGACATCCTGGCCACTGTGGGGTGTGGGGCAGCCTCCTTGGCCCCACCACCTTGATGCCAGGAGCCCCCCTAGACCACAGACACCCCAGACATCATCTAGCATCCCCTGGAGGCAGGACTGCCCAAGTGAGACCCATGGCTGTGGGTAAACCTCTATTAAACTCATCTCAGCTAAAGTGCTGCCTTTTTCAGTTTAAAGAACATGCAGTTTCCTTTAAAATGTCCTAGAGAGAGGCCACCAGCTATTAAAAACAGTGTTAACTTCTGAAATTCGAGAAAGGGCAATTTTTTTTTCAATATGAATGACCAAACATTTGAGTAATTTTTTTTTAAGGACACAAAAATGTTACTTTTTGTTTTCAGATTCTGAGATCTGAGGTTTTCCTTTAATTTTTTTTTCATAATATGATTCCCTTTATAGTTCAAAAGCAGGACGAAGGAGACACTTCATTTAGAATTACAGATACAGGTGGCATCCTTTCATTTTTAAAGGTCGTAAAATATGAGTAAAACATACAGAACACCAGAACAAAATAAGTTTAGGAAACGGAAGAGCCCAGTTATCAACAATGTGAAATACATTAGAGATGCTGGGTGTGTGTCCTGGGGTCTCCCTCCGGGACCTGGATCCTGAGGATATGTGACCCGAGTTCACAGGAGAACCACAAAGGTGGGTGTGGACTAAGGACCCCTCCCCAAAACCACCTCCCAGGCTGATAATCACAAGAAAAAAACCCAATGAACCCCTCCTGTCTGCCCAGGGCACGAAATATCACAGCTTAGGGGGGCCCAGGAGACGAGAGGCCCGGACATCACCGGGGACCCTTGGACATCAGAGAACCCGAGCCAATGCGATTGGAGCATGTGTATGAGTCTTAAACATTTCTAGTTGTGACAAACGGATGGCATGAGGGGACCGGGGCTTCGAGGTGTGCATTTGAGTGGGATGGTTCGCAGGTCCCCTGCAGCCCAGCCCCTCGGCCCCCTGGGGAAGCCACACACTGAGCTGATGACAACGTCCACACTCGGTTCTCCTCTGACCCCTGAGGGCGGAACATGGACAACAGGTATGTCTTCCGCAATAACATTAAAAATCAACACCTGTGTTCAGTTAAAGTAGCACAGACTTGAACAACGCCAGATATCAGGGGTCCCAGCCTGGCTCCTGCCCAGGGACCACCCCTCTCCCCCTACCCCACTGTCTCCCAGCTCCTGGGGGTTGCTGGTCACCCAGGGCTCGTAAAGGGCCTCACCCCAACTCTGCCTCCGCCTTCACATAGCCCTTCTCCATGTGTCTGTGTCCAAGCATCCCTCACATGAGGCCCCCAGTCCTGCTTCATCAAGACCACCTGCTCCTGGGCAGCCTTCCCTTAACTAACTCCTCCTGCAGAGACCCCGTTACACACAGATTCACCGCTGAGATTCGGGGTCATGACTTCAGCTTTGGAATTTTTGGGGGGGCGAGGGGGTTGCACAATTCAACTGATAACAGAACCTGAACTCTAAGGACACTGGTCCACACATGCTGGGAGCTAACATGGGCATCCAAAGCCTTCTCTTCCCTTCTTCCCCAGCACGCAGCTCTATGTGGCCCCATGATGTGATAAGGGCTGAGGGCATCACGCTCAGGATCTCAAGGGCTGGCTGGGTACCTGCCTGCTCTTTCCTGCTGCCTGGACCCCGCCTGGTGCCCAGTCTCACCTCCTGGGCCAGGATGCTCACCTGCTCCCCCACAGCTGCCCATGAACTCTGCAGCTTTGAGGGGGTCCCAGGCTGGCTCCTGCCCGGGACCACCTCTCTCCCCCTACCCCTACAGATTTGAGGGGGCCTTTGGGGGAGCTTTGATCTCCTGTGTGGGCCCCAACCCCAGCTGTGTACACTCCAGCAATGCTGAGGCCCCAGGGTCCACCTTGATTCCCACAGCCCAGCCACGAGTCGTGCTTCTTGGTCATCGGCTCCCATTGTGATGACCCAGTTTCCAGCTGGCTGAGGGGCTAAGGCAGCTCAAAGACCAACCTGAAGCCATATACCACGGCCAGGAGAGTGCATGGCGTGAGGCCCGACAGCTCACAAACTCCAGGCCCTGGGCTCATGGACTGACGCCTCTGCAGCGCCTCCCAGCTTTCTCCAGCCCTTCTCTGGACGGGATCCCCAGACTCGGCCTGCAGGGGCCTCTCTGCCCTGTCCAGTCTCCCAGGGCTGGCCTGTGCCCCTGACACCAGGCCGGACCCACCTTCTGAGGCCTGGGCCTCAGTCTGAGCCCCTAGGGGATGGAGGGGCCCCATGTCTGCCCGCTGGTCATGCCTGGCATTCCCCAGACGCCAGGCACACCCAGCTCATAAGAGCCTTGTACGCAGTTTGTCTCGAGGCCACAGAGACAGGGTGCCAAGAGCCTGGACAGAATGTTCCCAACCCCTGGAGCAGGTGTTAGAACTCAGCCCCCAGAGGTGTCCGCTCCCTGGCCCAGGGCCTGTAGAGGCATCATCTCACATGGTGAGGGCCCTCATAAAAGGGAGGGGGAGGCTCAGAGGCAGAGAGACCGGAGAGAGACAGCCTGCTCTGCTGGCTGTGAGGAGGGAGGGAGGGGCTGTGAGCCAGGGATGCAGTGCCTCTAGAAGCTGGAAAAGGGGGAGCCCCTTTGGAGCCTCCCGAGGGATCAGCCCTGCCCACACCTGGATTCAGCCCCATGAGGCCCGAGCTGGACTCCTGACCTCAGGACTGTCAGAGAATCAAGCTGTGTTTTGAGCCACCACGACTGCAGTGGTTTGTTCCAGTCCCCATAGGAAACCCAACGGCTGTGGAGACAAGCCCCAGGTATCAGCCTCAAGATCCCTCTGGCTCCAAGGACCTAAGGCTTCAATGACAGCCTGTCCTAAACAATAAAAACACAATCTGCCTCTCAGAACACTTTATACATGTTCCTGCCCAAGCCGGAAAGCAGGAAGCACTCCAGAGAGACCAGCCAGAGGCTGAGAATGCAGGGTCCAGGGCAGCAGGGTTGGGGGGGGGGGGTTGTGGAGAAGGTTTGAGGACCACCGCTGGCGGCTCCCACATACCCGCCACACCCGCACACACCGGCTAGTGTTACTCCAAACCTGACGGGAAACCGACAAGCCTCATGGTCCAGCCGTTCCCAAGGTATTTTTCCAACCCTCCCCTCAACAGCTGCCAGAGTCCTTGGAAGTAGACCACGAACTGAAACCCTGACCTACTTCCCAGGACGGGAGCCAGGCTGCGGAGTGGAGGACGGAAGCAGGTTTTCAGGGCTTGGCTGGGAAAGGCTTCATCACTTACCGTGGGGAGCCAGCAGGTCCCCAAGGCAAAGACAAGCAGGAGGCTAATAAGAAGAGATATACAAATGGCTAATCAACTCGGGTCAGAAAGGTCCCCTGGAGAATGGAAATGGCAACGCACTCCAGTATTCTCGCCTGGGAAATCCCATGGACCGAGGAGCCTAGCAGGCTACAGTCCGTGGGGTCACAGAGAGTCAGACACGACTGAGCGACTAACACTTCACTTTGCACTTTCAATTGACTCGAGAGAAAGACATCTTTATCTTCAGCAGGATATTGAAAATAGGGACTAACGCCAAATTGTCACGTTTTTTAAAAAATACCAAGAATCTGTACCGATGAAAGTGGTTAAAATGGCACGTTTTATGATATATATATTTGACGTAATTTTTAAAAAATTGATAATGTAATATTTCCAGAAACCATTGAATCATGCATTCTAAATATGTGGATTGTATGATATGTAAATTATGTTTTAATAAACCTGTTTTTTTTTAAATTCAGTATTATGCTATGGTCTCAACCTTTAAATTATAGATTTAATTTTTTAAAATATATACATATGTATGTTTATATGTTACACGTTTGTATATGTATAGTTAGTTTGATGGATTTTTTTTTTTTGCTGTTTTCTGAGTTTTGTTCTCTCCAAAATCTCTACCACTTAAAAAGTTTGTAATTTAAAAATTGTTTTTATGAAATCTACAGATAACAAATGCTGGAGAGGGTGTAGAGAAAAGGGAGCCCTCCTACACAGTTGGTGGGAATACAAATTGGTTCAGCCACTATGGAGAACAGTATGGAGGTTCCTCAGTAAACTAAAAATAGAACTACCATATGATCCAGCAATCCCACTCCTGGGTACATATCCAGACAAAACTATAATTTAAAAAGACACATGCACCCCATGTTCATTGCCGCTCTAGTTACAATAGCTAAGAAAAGGAAACAACCTGAACATTCACCATTCATCGAAAGAGGGATGGACAAAGAAAATGTGGTACATGCATACAACAGAATAGTACCCAGCCATAAAAAATGATGGAATCCCATTCGCAGCAACATTGCTGGACCTAGAGATTGTCATGCTAGGGAATTCTCTGCTGGTTCAGTGCTTGGGACTCCTCAGTTTCACTACCGGGGACATGGGCTCAATCCCTGGTCAGAGAATCAAGATCAGAAGTTGTGCAGTGCAGCCAAAATAAAGGGGAGAAAAGAGATTATCATGCTGAGTGAAGTAAGTCAGAGAGAGACAAATACCATATGATATCATTTCCATGAATTTATCTACAAAACAGAAACAGACTCATAGAGGAACAAACTTGTGGTTGCCAAGGCGGGAGGGGTGGGGAGAGAAGGATCGGGAGATTGAGGTTAGCAGACACTATTATATAGAGAGTAGATAAACAAAATCCTACTGTATAGCACAGGGAACTATATTTAATATCCTTTGATAAACTATAAAGGAAAAGAATATTGAAAGGATGGATGTCCCTGATGGTACAGTGGATGGAAATGTGCCTGCCAACGCAGGAGACACGAGTTTGATTGCCGGAAAGATCCGCGATGCTTCAGAGCAACTAAGCCCGTGCGCCACAACTCTTGAGCCTGTGCTCTGGACCATTCGAGCCGTAACTGCTGAAGCCCATGTCCTAGAGCCCGTGCTCTGCAACAAGAGAAGCCACAGCAACGAGAAACTGGTGCACTGAAATTAGAAAGTAGCTCCTATTCACTGAAACTAGAGAAAGCCTGCGTGCAGCAACAAAGACCCAGCACGGCCAAAAATAAGCAAACAAATAAAATTTTTTAAAAAGAATATAAAAATGAATGTGTATATATATATATATGTGTGTGTGTATAGTGAAAGTGAAAGTGTTAGTCGCTCAGTCGTGTCCAGCCCTTTGTGACCCCATGGACTGTGGCCTGCCAGGCTCCTCTGTCCATGGGATTCTCCAGAATACCGGAGTGGGTTGCCATTTCTCTCCCCAGGAATCAAATGCAGGAATCAAACCTGGGTCTTCTCCACTGAAAGCAGATTCTTTACTGTCTGAGCCACCAGGGAAGCCTCTTATGTGTATAAATGAACCACTTGACTGTACAGCAGAAATTAACACATTGTAAATCAAGTATACTTCAATTTATTTTATTTAAAAAAATTTAAGTGCTTTCTATCGACTGTCAGTATGCGTGATATGTTGGTCTTCCTCCCCAAAAGCCATTACCACAGTCTGACCATGTGAAACACATCAGCAAATCCCAGTAGAGGGGCATCCGCAGAATTGACCCAGTCTTCTCATGACTGCCCAGGGCAGCAAACAAGGCGTGCGAGAAACCATCACAGCCCAGAGGGACCCCAAAGGCGGGAGACCTGGCTGTCATGGGGGAAGCCTGAGGGACCCTGGGGCAGAGAGGATGTCAGGAACTATACGTGGGCGTCGGCGAGCCCTGATTCAGCAGTTAGTGCTGGCTTGTTGGTTGTGACCAACACTTCAGGTCAAGGTGAGCTGCTATCAGTGGGGGCACTGGGGACAGGCATATGGCAGCCACGTGCTGTCTTTGCAACCTTTCTGTGACTCTAAGACTCTCCAAAAAACTGGAGTGTATTAATATTAGTCAGAAGAGTAATCAAATGTTCAGAAAATGCTTTACAAGCACAGTGTTCCTTGTCCTGTGAAGCAGTCACCCAGGTTGGTCCCAGGGGCGGCCAAGGAGTCATTCTCTGGGGGGCAGTGGACACCCAGCTAAGGCCTACGCTATGTCTGTCCCCTAGAATAGGGGTCCCCAACTTCTGGCATCGCTGACTCAATTAACATGAGTTTGAGTAAACTCTGGGCGATAGTGAAGGATAGGGAAGCCCGTCGTGCTGCAGTCCATGGGGTTGCAGAGAGTCAGACACGGCTAAGTGACTGAACCACAACTTCCGGGATCTGATGCCTGATGATCTGAGCTGGAGCTCATGTAATAATGATAGAAATAAAGTCCACAATAAATGTCATGTGCTTGAATCATTCCGAAACAACCCCCCAAACCCCTGCCCTGATCTGTGGAAAAAATTGTCTTCCATGAAACCCATCCTTGGTGCCAAACAGACTGGGGACCCCTGCCCTACAGCCACCAGTCCTCCTGCCCTGACCAAAGCCCTCCTGACTCGGGGTGGAGATGGGGGCCCAGACATGTGCTGGGAATCAGGGGTCCCTTTGTAACCGTCGGCATCCACATGCGCCCATTCCCACCCCAGAAGGCACAGGGCAGGGGGTGGGGGCTCTATCTCCCCCACAGCCCTGATGCAATTCTGACACCATTTACATTTTCAGCTCCAGGTGAACGATGGGTGCCCCCCCTCATGGTTTGGAAGCAGGTCTCTATGACGCTGTTTGTACACCTGGGAAGCTCCTGGGATCCAGGAACAGGAAGATTCACAGACACAGAGAAAGTGTTCCTGGTTTTCAGGGGCTGGGGGAAGGGGTCGGGGGCTGACTGCTGATGGGGACAGGGCTTCCTTTGGGGTGATGGAAGGTTCTGAGATTATGTAGAGGTGATGGTTGCACACCTTATGAAGGTACTAAACACAATTGTTCACTTTAAAACGGTTACTTTCATTTTATGCAAATTTCACATCAATGGGGAAAAAAAAAAACTTCAGGGGACCCACTTCAGGGGGGAATTTGTCCCATAAGCCCAGGCATCCGACAGGGCCCACTTTGCCGGCTGGAGGACATTCTCCACAGGTGGGGCTGTGACACCCCACCCAGGGCTTCACAGAGACGGGGACTTCCGCCCCTGCTCTTCTGGGGGGAACGGCCACCACCTCTCAGTTGAGAAATCAACCCTGTTTGCCAGCTTCTCCCCTCCTCCCCTGACCCACAATCCCAGTTCCATGAAACAGGCACCCTGAGGAAGAAGGTGCTGCCTGGCCCTGGGGGCTCCCTGGGTACCTAACGCACACCTCAGAGCCCCGGTCCTGGCAGACGCACCAGAGCGAGGATAACCCACCGACCGGCAGGCCATCAGCCGCTGGGTACGAATCAATGATTGTTGCTGGGGCGCGGCCGCCGCGCACCGCCACAGCCACTGCAGTTTGCTCTGATTATACATTCACTGTGGGAGAGGAAGCGCCAGGCTGGCCTCGTGTTTTATTCATGGAACCTGACTCTGTGTAACCATTGCAGGTTTTTAGCAGGGAGGCCAGGACCACCGACACCAGGAGCTGTGATCCCCATGCCACGGCCACGCTGGAGGTTAGGGGAAGGACAGCAGCGGCACCTCCAGGGTGAAATGTTCACCAAGGGTTCTGCCCCGGGAACCAGAGCCTCTGGTCGGAAATGTGCCAATCCCAGGGATTTTCGGGACTGGCTGATGGGGGACAGCGGGCTTCTTATTTTATAAAAAAGGAGAAGCTTAGTTTATTGCTGCCTGAGTCTTTGGTCTCCAACCATGGTGGAAGTTGGGTCTGTGCTCATTGCCTCTCAGCGCCATTCTGTAATTCTGCACCAGGCAGCTCCAAGGTGTTGGCCTGGGCTGGGCTGGGGGCTCCAGAGCCCCCCTCCCACCTGCTCACCCGAAGGAGCCCCCAATCTGTAGGAGTCAGATAATCACCCATGTTTCTAGTCGCCACCCTCAGCCCAAGTCCGCCTGGCTTCCAGCCCCTCCTAGCTAGTCACTGCCCGCACCTTCCCCTAGCTGGCCTCGGAGGGAGACCCCGTGTCCCCACGGGAAATACGCTTTTCCCAGGTCAGGACTCTGCTGGGCAGGGATGTGTCGGTACCCACAGAGCCAGCCACCCCACCCCCACTCCCACTCCTCCCCCAAGTGCCCCATGGCAAGAGTCCGACCGTGACTGCTATAGACCAAGAGCTGTCACCTGACTTGTCCAGAGGGTGGAAGCGAAGGTGTCCCTATTGTCTCTCCCAAGGGATGCACAGAAAGGGGACAAAGACAGTCGGCCTGGAAGGGCCCTTGGCCCCCGCTTTCCATGGTGGCCGTGGAGATGGCAGAAAACTCGGGACGACAGCCCTCATTGTGCATCGAGCGCCTCACCGCACCACAAGCCTCAGCTTTCCACAGCCGTGTCCATCTGATTTCAGGAGAACTGGACCCCGGGGGAGGGTTCAGGGGCCCATTGTGCCCCCACCTCCCCTCCTCGCCCGCCCCAACCCCCTCCAGGACGCCTGGGGTCCCGCTGAACGTGGGCCCTGCACAGCATCATGCCTGGGGTCGGGGCGCCAAGGCCTGGGTCTTGCCCCGGTCATACGACAAGCCGAGCTGTGGTGGGTCCTTCCTGGCCCCCTCCAGACACCAGCCTGTTCTCCCGTCTGCATCAGATCTAGGGGGCTCTGCCTGGTGGCTGGGGATGAATGTGTAGAGGGTGTTTATGGAGAATTGAATATAATCTGCAGGAAATTTTCCAGAAGGGTAAAAAGAAAGAAGTATTCCGCCTAGAGCCGAATGGGGGTAGGAATCTCAAAAGAAGACACAGAAGTTTCCTACTTGAAGGAGTGGGCAGGGGACTGGGGTGAAGGTCCCCAGGTCCTAAGGACTCTGAGTGAGGCTTCTTGAGCAGGGGACTGAGTGGGCAGCCAACCTGGACACCCCAAGCTGTTCATCCTCCCTACATCCAAAGGCAGGCCATCAGCCCCTGCTGGGTCTGGGGCCATCAAATAAGGAGAGACTGTCCTGTCACCCCCAAACCACACTGCTCAACACCACCACACTCCCAGGCTGTATGAAAGAGCTCCGCCTGGCCAGAGGGAAGGAAACAAAGGCTCCGGAGAGAAAAGCAGACCAGAGACAAGGCAGCAGGTGACAGAAGATACAAGACCACTAAAAATACCTGGGGGTAGGAAGAGGCCGCGCATCACCTGTAATCCCACTCATGTTAGAGTAACCACCTACCTCTGGGGCTTTTTAAATCAGCCTCGCCTGCCCGGTCTCTCCTGTCCTCCATGGCCAGCGGGCATGTGGACCTGAGCTGTCCTCCTGGAGGGCGATCAGGGGAATCTGTTCAGATCCCTGGAGGAGGGGGGCGAGGGGGCTGCCTCCTGGGAGAAGTCCCAGCAAGCATGAAGCCACTGCCCGGACCGGAAGGAGGATGGTTGCAGCCACCAAAACTTCTCTCCCAGCACCATCCTCGTGAGAGAAGAGCTGTGGTAGCTCCGGAGACATTGTTACGGGGTAAGCAAGTTACAAATCAGCAGGCAAAATACTCCTAATCAGGAGAGGAAAAGTGGGTGAGCACAGACACACAGGTGCTCAGACACATACGCACACGGACACAGATCCAGGAGGGGAGGGGCACGGGGGCATACACTCCTCGGTGCCAGGGTGGGTCCTGGGTGAAGACCTCCAAGTGAGGGTTTGTGGCTTGGTCTAGAATTATTTTCAGTGTGCTTTCTACGATACCCCATTGTCATGGCCAGGAGGAAAAAGAGCCACAGGGAGACTCAGGGGTCGCCGGCCCGCCAGGGAAAGGGCAGGCGTTGGGCGGCCAGTCTCGCACCCCAGCCCGGGGCTGACACTAATTCCCTGTCGGAGCAGGGTTACTGCTGCCCTTGTGTGACCCTCCTCAGGAAGCCGTGACAAGTGTTAAATCACACTGTCGCATCTGCAGGGACCACATGTAATGCGGCTCCCATTCATCCATTCGGGCACCAGGGACATGACACACACACGGAGGCTGGCCAGAACACAGGTGCGTCTTTTCCAAAAAACAAAAAATTGCTCTTTTTTTCTTTTTTGGTATGGTAAACAAATATACCTCCTGTGGAAAAACTCTGTGAGCGTTCAGAAAAGGGAGAAAGGAGACATTCCCCTAGATTGCATGGACATCACCATCCCGGGAACACCCTGTTAGGGAGTCTATGCTTTCACACAAACAGGATCGTATTTTTTTATGCTGTTATTTTTTCCCTTACTGTTTATTTGGAGATAATGACAAAATCGCATGAAGATGTGGAGACAGCACGGAGAGGCCCATATACCCATCACCTAGCTTCCCTCCACGGTCAAAACCAGGCATCTGATACTAAGATGCTACATAAGGCTGGGTGGATGCAGACTTCTTTCTATCCATTGTATATAGGTTGTATGAATTGGTTGTATCACTGTATCTCCCGTGCAGATTTCTGTAACCGCCCCCCCCCCCGTCCCCCAGTCCCAAGTCCATTCTCAGTCTCTTCTCATCTTGAGATTGTTCTGTAGATGCAACTGTGCAGCTCAGAGCTCCACACGGCACCCGTGTTACACACACTGTGTTGCCTGTCCCTGTGGCTGGTTCCTACATCGTGCATAGGAACATTCTGTGGTGCACACGTCCCAGCCAGCGTGGCCAGTCACCAGTTGAGGGCATCTGGGTTGGTTCCCACTAGGGGTTTTTGAAAATAAGCTGCCCTGCGTGTTCTTGCACAGACTGTGAGCAGAACGTGAATGTTCACTTCTCTGGGATGAACGCCAGGGATAAATGCGGCGATGGCTGGGGCGCGTCCTAAGTGTTTAACATGCTGTTTGGCGAGTTTGACGCCAGCATATCAAGGACAGCGTCTCTCACAGCCAGACTCCCTTGTTTACAGTGGCTGCTGGGGATCCCTCTACACAGAAGGGAGTGAATCCTTAGGATCCCTGGAGATGAACGTGCAGGTCACTGGCGGGGACACAGCCCTGGATAAATGCTGCCCCCTGACTGCTGCGGCTTTCAGACAACGTTTTTCTAGAAGTAGAACCACTGAGCCCAGGACCCAAGCTGATGTTGATATGAGGAGCAACATGCCCCCACCCCAACTGCCCTTAAACACTTTTTTATGTTGCCTTTTTTTTTTTTTTTTGCTAAATCGAGATATAATTGACGTATACATTGTGCTAATTGCAGGTATACAGAATGATTCCATATTTGTGTATATTAAGAAATGATCACCACAATAGGTTCACATCCTTTCACACCAAGTTACAAATTATTTTTTCTCCTGATGAGAACTTTAAAGATCACTGTTAGCAATTTTCAAATATAGGCTGCACTGTTGATTATAGTCACCAAGCTGTAAGTTACCAATCTCGTAACTGGAATAACGAACTTTCTGAACCCCTTCACCTTCAACTAATTCCCCTGAACACCCCCTCTATCTACCACTCATTGGCTTTCTGCATCTGTGAGCTTGTTTTTTTTTTTTCAGATTCTACATTGGCACTGAGATCAAATAGTATTTGCCTTTCTCTGACTTATTTCACTGAGCATGCATTAAATCTTTAAAAATAGATGATTCAGACCGCTTGTTAAAAAAATTGTTTTTTTTAACCAATATGTATAATATATGAAGGATGTATAGAGTGTAACCAATTTAAATCTCTATTAGTCATTCAGCCTTGTCCAAAAAAACACAGAAAAAAAATTGAAAAAATATCTATTTTCAGTGATTTCTTTGGCTGTTGAACTGAACATCTCTCGCATGGAGAACTTCATTTTCACCGACTTTGCCCATTTTTCCTCCTGAGTTGCCAGTCTTTGCTGATTCACAGCAGATTTTTTTACATTAATGATATTAATTGTGTGTCCAAATGTTTACCCATATATAATTTGTTGTAAACTTTTCAATGATTTGATAGTTGAAGGTTTTTTTCTTTTATTTTGGCCACACCAAGTATCACGTGGAATTTTAGTTCCCTGACCAGGTATGGAATCCGAGCCCCCTGCTATAGAAACATGGAGTCTTAACCACCCTGGACTGCCGGGGAAGTCCCTGAAGGGTTTGTTTGTTTGTTTGTTTTCTTGATGGTTTCTGGCATTGAGAGCAAAATTTAAAAGTATTCCCTCATCTCAAAACTAAAAAGAAACTTATCTGAAATTTCTTTTAGGACTTTATAGGACTTTATCTATAGACGATCCAAGGATGTCTTTCTCAAGTGAGCTGTCTGTTGTGGAATAATTTGAGATTCTCAGAAGTTGTAAAGCCAGCCTGTTGGGTTCCTGACACCCAGCTCCCCATGGGAAACTCTGACAGAAGGGGGAGTTCCCTAACAAGGAAGCCAGCCTTTCTTTGATTTCACACATTTTTCCACTGATATCTTCTTTCTGCTCCTGGATCTCATCTAGGATTTCATGTTTCATTTCATGTTTCAGAGTTCTCACATCCCCAGGCTCCTCTGGCCAGATCTTACTGTCATATAAGAATCTGCTTGACTCCTCCCGCCCAAGGGCATTGACATGAAATTTACACAAACTTAGAGTCAGTTCTTGGAGAAGGCGATGGCATCCCACTCCAGTACTCTTGTCTGGAAAATCCCATGGACGGAGGAGTCTGGTGGGCTACCGTCTATGGGGTCACACAGAGTCCGACACTACTGAAGTGACTTAGCAACAGCAGCAGCAGCAGCAGCAGAGTCAGTTCTAATCTATAAAGGTGGGTTTTCTCATCTCTCAGTATTGTGGGTTGCTGTGTATGCCCCCAAAAGATAGGTCCATGTCACAAGTCTCAGAACCTGGGATCCAGGGCTTATTTGGAAATCGGGTCTTTGTAGACATGATCAAGTTAAGATGAAATCACAAGGGATGAAGGTGGCCCTGATGCCATGGCTGGTGTCCACGTAGGAAGAAGGACATTGGGACACAGATGCACAGGGAGAGACCGTGTGAGAGTGGAGGCAGAGATCAGGGTGCTGCAGCTTCAAACTGAGGTAGGCCCAGGATTATCAGGAAGCTGCCAGACCCTAGAAGAGGCCCAAAGCACCCAGGAGCCTCAAGAGTCTGCATAGCCCTGCCCACACCTGAACCTTTGCCTTCTGGCCTCCAGAACTGGGAGGGAATCAATCCTGTCATTCGAAGCCATGCAATTTGTGGTCATTTGCTTAAGCTGCCCCCAGAAAGCCACACACTGGGCCAGAGCCAGAGGATGCTGAATGGCTGCAGTGCATGATGTTGTTGTTCAGTCACTCGTGTCCAGCTCTTCGTGACCCCATGGACTGCAGCACCCCAGGCTTCCCTGTCCTTCACTATCTATCTCCCGGAGTTTGCTCAAACTCATGTCCATTGAGTCAGTGATGCCAGCCAACCATCTCATCCTCTGTTGTTCCCTTCTCCTGCCTTCAATCTTTCCCAGCACTCAGGTCTTTGCCAATAAGTCGCCTGTTTGCATCAGGTGGCCAAAGGACTGGAGCTTCAGCTGCAACATCAGTCCTTCCAATGAATATTCAGGGTTGATTTCCTTTAGGATTGACTGGTTTGATCTCCTTTCAGTCCAAAGGACTCTCAAGATCTTTTCCATTACCACAGTTCCAAAGCATCAGTTCTTCAGTGCTCAGCTTTCTTTATGATCCAACTCTCACATTTGTACATGACTACTGGCAAAACCGTAGCTTTGACTAGAAGGACCTTTGTCAGCGAAGTGATGTCTCTGCTTTTTAATACACTGTCTAGGCGTGGTGTGCACCCTCCAAAGTACTGCTTTGGAGCTTCGCCTGACAGGGAGCCCCCAAGCAGGTGTGTCTCCAAACAGGTTCCTCTACAGAGGGTGCCCCACATCGGTATTTATTATAAAAATAGCAGGTAAAAACTCAGTAATCAAATGTGGCATCTCTGCCACAGTGCTGGGCAGCCAGGCTGGCTGAGGGGCAGTGCACGGCTGACAGAGCACAACACGGGCAGCTGTTGTGCAAAACAGGTTAGCAGCGCTCCCTCCCCACAAATTAAACATAGATGCATAAGTGACCCAGTTATCCCACTTCTGGGCCACCTTTGTGTATTTGCCCAATTGAAAGCAGGGTCTCAAAAAGATATTTGCATACCCATGTTTACAGCACTGTGATTCATGTTAACCAAGAGGTGGAAACAACCCATGTCCATCCATGGATGACGGTCCATTCACACACTGGAATATTACTCAGCCTTTAAAAAGAAGGAGGTTCTGACAACTCCTACACTGTGGCCGAACCTTGAGGACATGATGCTTAGTGAGAGAAGCCAGACACAGAAGGACACACGGACATGTACCGTATGATTCCACTCACAGAAGGTCTCTGGAGGAGTCAGATCCAGAGACAGGTAGTAGATGGTGGGGCCAGGGTAGGGGAAGGGAGAGGGAGCTAGTGTTTCATGGGGACAGAGCTTCCATTTGGAAAATGAAAAAGTTCTGGAGACGATGGGGGACTGGTTGCACAACAGTGTGAATATGCTTAATGCCACCAAGCTATGTACTTAAACATGGTTGAAGTGATAGGTTTAATGTTATGTGTTTCTTATCACAAGTTTTTAAAATATGGAAATGAAGAAGCTGCTGGTACTCAACCCCACAGGTCCCAGATGGGAGGGCCCGCTGCTTTGCCAGAGGATGAAGGCCTCCTGGTGTCCTGACCCACGTGGTGGGGGTGACTCTGACTTTAGAATTGGAGTTGAATGCCCCTCAACCTGACTCTCTGGTCTACACAGGCCATATTTTTTTTAAGTTAAAGATCTAGAGAAAAGAGAAGAGGAGATGAATAGCTGGCCAGGCCGGTAAAGAGCAATTCCCCAAGTAGAGACGCCCCCACTGCAGCCAGTCAAGGTCCTGGGGTCCTTGCTCTGATTTGTTGTTTAATTGTTAAGTCCAACTCTTTTGAGATCCGGTGGACTGTACCCTGCCAGGCTTCTCTGTCCATGGGATTTCCCAGGCAAGAATACTGGAGTGGGTTGCCACTTCCTCCTCCAGGGGATCTTCCAGACCCAGGGATTGAACCTGTGTTTCTTGCATTGGTAGGCAGATTCTTTACTGCTGAGACACCTGGGAAGCCCCAAGTGATTAGGGTGGTCCAAGTCCACTGACAAGCTTCCTCATGAGACAAAAGAGGCCACGTGTCAATGGAGGCAGTGACTGGGGTGATGGGACCACAAGCCCAGGATGCCTGGAACCCCCAAAAGCTGGGAGAGGCAGGTTAGACCCTCCCCCAGAGCCTATGGAGGAAGCTGGAGCCTTACTTTCCCTGTGCCCAGAGCAGTGCCTATCACACAGTATATACATACTCATCAAACACATGAGAACCTGCTGTGGGTCCCCTTAATCCACCTGCTGACCCCCAAGCCCCAGCTGGGGCCAGCACCCCTAGAACAGCCTTGGGCAGGGACCCTGGCCCCTGTGGCTGTGTGTACTGTCCTGGGTCCTCCTGCTCTCCTGGGGCAGGTCTGATCCACCTAGGTGGTAGGTGCCATCAGCACGTAGAGCCTGATTCAGCACAGGTTTTCATAAAGGTGCCTCTGTCCCTCCACACACAGGAACATCCTCAGCCCTGAAAAGGAGAGAAGCCCTGACACTTGCTACCACATGGACGGACCCTGAGAACACGATGCTCAGTGAGGGAAGCAGACACAGAAGGACACACAGGGTGTGATTCTATTGGTGGGAAATGTCCAGAACAGGCCAATCCACAGACACAGAGAGTGGGTTCCTGGTTGTCAGGGGCTGGGGCGGGAGTAGACGGTGACTGCTGATGGGGACAATCTTCCTTTTGGGGGGATGGGGTGATCTGGAATCAGATAGAAGTGATGGTTAGTAACCCTAAACCTGTGAATGTACAAAATTCCACAGAATTATTTGCCTGAAAAAAATTAATTTTATGTTGTGTGAAGTTCATCTCAATGAAAAGGTTGCCTTCCTAATTCCGTCCCTTGTATCGCAGGAGTCAGAAGTGGTCACTGCTAACTAAAGCTGTCATGAAAGACTGTAGCCTGCAAGGAGGCGCACACCTTAGTTCAAAGTTCTCTCTGGGAGAGATGTCTGTGCAGATAGGCTGTTTTTATGTAACAGCCAAACAGTAATGTCAGCCACAGTTGTGGTCCCCAAGCTGAGGGCTGCTCACGTCCACTCCTGCTGGCTCTGAAGGACCTGGGAGCCCACAGAGTGAGAAGTGGCTGCTACCCAAGGGTCTCAGGCCCCGTCATCCCTCTTGGGCGGGGTGGGGCATGGTTTCTCCATGGAGGTCACTGCCCTCGGGTTTGCAAATTTGAGCCTCGGGTCTTGTTCAGACCCAGAGGGCTGTCAGGGTTCCTGCACTGGGCTTGGGAATCAGGGAAGGAGAACCCTGGCCCCTCCCATGCTTTAGCTCATCCTCTGGGGCATTGCTCAGATGGGACATACCCCCAGGAGACAGGGATGCCCTCTAAGCCCCAGGTCCCACTGGCTGCATCAGAGCCGCTGGAGGGCCCAGGAGGTGACTCCACCACCAACGGGGCCGGGAGTCCTGTTGTTCCCACTTCTCCACTGAGAACACCAAGGCTCAGGGGGTCTCAGTAGGCCCCAGACCCAGCAGGGGCAGGGCTGAGATCTGCCCCTGGTTCCCCACGTTCCTCCCAGGGCCCCCACTCTGTACCTCCCTGGGCTCTGGCCCCCACCCCCCCACCCCCAGAGCCTACAACCAGGCCCCTCACACTGGGTACTTCAGGGAGGGGAATATCTGTTCTCCTTAAGCCTCCATCTTTAAGCTGGCTGTTGCCTTGGCAACAGTCTGCAGCTGACCTTTGTGCAGGAGAAAAGGGTGACCCTCCCAACGCAGCCCCCCTCCCCGCTGTTCCCCCAACCCCCTGCCACATAGCGGTTGAAAGGCATCTGTCTAAACAATGAATTATGGATTCTCTGCTGGCGTGCACGGCCTGAGAATTTCAATCCGGGTGTTCCAGGAGGGAACAGCGTCCTGGGCCAGGGAGGGCCTGGGAACCAGGACAGGGCCTAAGATGCAGACAGGCCTAAGATGCCTCTGGCCAAGGTCAGAGCCCCAGCCTCAGTTTTTTCATTTGTACACTGGACACTGGGCTTCCCTTGTGGCTCAGTGGTAAAGAACTCACATGCCAATGCAGGAGACACAGGAGATGGAGGTTCAGTCCCTGGGTTAGGAAGATCCCCGGAGCAGGAAATTGCAGTGTTCTTGCCTGGAGAATCCCACGGACAGAGGAGCCTGGCGGGCTACAGTCCATGCGGTCACAAAGAGCCTGATGTGACTGAGCCACTAAGCTGAATGCTGCAGGAACTAGCAGGTGGAGGTGGCCGGCTGGCTACGCCAGGGTCCAAACGGGGCTGTTCCCCCAGCAGACACACTGCTGTGCCAGCCACAGCGACATTCTGGGCCCTCTGCAAACCAGGCCCCCCTCACCTGCCCAGGGCAGGGAGGAGCTGCCCCCGCTGCAGCTGGTCAAGGCCCCGGGTTCTTTCTGGGCCTGGTGCTCCCTCAGAGTTCAGACAACAGCTGAGGGCTGGAAGGGCACCTGGGCCCCTCTTCTCAGAGAGTGGCTGTGGGCACCAGGACCTTCACCACCAGGCACAGGAGCCACCACCCAAGTTCTTTTTGGTAGGATTTCTGCCCTGGGCTCCTTCCACCACCTCCAGGCAGCCCTCTGTGCCTGGTTCTCCTGATGGGCCACTACCAGATCATGTCCCTCCCCTGGTCCAAACTCTGCCACGGCTGCCTAGGGACCTCAGAGAGTGGGGGGAGGAAGGAAACTCCTCCCTGGAACCCTCCCCAAGCCCTCACAGGCCTCCTCGTGCCAACCTCTCCCTCCCCTACCCCCTCACTCCACCACACCTGCCACCCAGTAGACCTGCAAACACACCCAGCTGTGCCCCCACCTCAGGGCCTTTGCTCTTCTCATGCTTTCTGGACAACTCACCTCAAGACACTCCTCTCCTTTCAGGCCTCAGCTCAGATGACACCTCCTTTGGGAAGGCCTCCTGCCCCTTCCCTTGGAGCTTCTTGAGATGGACAGGGAGAGTCCAGGGCTGAAAGAGACAGAGGCAGCTTGTGGAGCTCATGGACGGCAGGCTCCCTGAGGACAGGACTGCTCTGTCTTCATTATTTTATTTTATTTTTTTTTTTGGCTATGCCACATAGCTGTGGAATCCTAGTTCCCCAAACAGGGATCAAGCCCACACCTACCTTCAAGGGAGGCACAGAGTTCTAACCACTGGACAACCAGGGAAATCCCTAGTTTATCATCCTCTAAAATTTCATTTCAGGGGCTTCCCTGGTGGTCCAATGGCTAAGAATCTGCTTTGCAATGCAGGGGACACAGGTTCAATCCCTGGTCTGGGAAGATTCTACATGCCTCGGAGCACCTAAGCCGGTGTGCCGCAACTACTGAGCATGCACTCTGGAGTCTGTGCTCTGCAACAAGAGAGGCCACCGCAGTGAAGAGCCTGCACGCCTGAACTAGAGAGTAGCCCCCACTCAACGCAACTAGAGAAAAGCCCACACAGCAACAAAGACCAGCACAGCCCAAAATTAATTAATTATATTTCAAAAATCCCCAGTGTGGGAACAAAAATCCTGAATGGTGCAGCCAAAAAAAAAAAAAAAACACCAGAAGAGGGTCCCCCCTCAGCTCCAGGATCAGGCCCAGCAGCCCTTCCTAGGGGCCTGGGGTGTTCAGGCCTGGCAGAGCCCAAAGTGTCCCAGCACTTTCCCCAGTCCCTGAGGCTGTGGCTGGCATTCAGCAGGTGCTCAGAGGGGGCCACCCCAGAGCTTCCGGACACTGAGAGTGGCCATGAAGTGGCCCCTGAACTCTCAGGAGCCCTGACCTGGCAGCACCAGCTCACCCTTGATCCCAGACTCAGAGGGGTCAGGTGGCCTCCCGCCTGAGGCCACAGAACAGGTCATGGTCAGTCAGGGCATGGGGTTCGGGGGTTGGGAGCTGAGAATGAAGCTCCCAGCCTGCAAACCTCAAACTGGCCCCAGCTGCTCCTGTGTCTCTCTGTCTCTGTGTCTCCAAACCACCGTGTGGCCATTGGCCCCCATGACCTCTCTGGCCTCTGCCCCACACAGTCTCCACTCGGTCTCCAGGACCTCCTTTAGGAAAAGAAGGAGATGGATGCACTTGGGGGTGGATGAGGGCAGGGACTTATGCAGCCCCCCTCCTCCCTGGGGACTGTCGGGTGCAGGTTGCCTAGCACAATGGGCAGAGTGGGGCAGGTCCAGGGAGGGCCCAGCCAGTGGACAAGGAGAATTTAGTGCTCCCACCAGGCTGCAAGCATCAGGTGGGTCCACCCCCAGGGCGGGCAGGTTGGGGACCACAGGCAGAAAGTTGCCCTCCTAGGAGTCTGGACAGAAAATAGAGGGGTCACGGGCACGGGGAGACCCCCTTCACTCGGCCTGCCCTCCAGTCAGAGCAGTGGTGAGACTCCCGTCTGCAGGAGCATGCAAGCCACCTTTAAGTGAAAGCAGGTGTGGACACAGATGCTGTCCCCAGGTTGTGACACACAGTGCTATTGGAGCCCTTCGGCAGATGCAGACACCAGCGTCACCTGAAGAGACTCAGGGTCCGTACCCTTGACCCCACAGAGGTTTTCCCCTGGAGCTGCAGACACCCTCACTGGGTTGGGACCCATACTTTACTTTTGGCCTCAGGGGGCCTTGATCTTGTATGAGGGTTTAACACACAAGGCATAGGATGGTTAAAGGGTTTTCAAAAGAACAGCATTCTCTCCATTAACTCCAAGGGAGGGGAAATGGCCTGAGCGCCTATCAATGGTGACAGATAAACACATGTGTCCTTCCACGCCCAGGAATACCATGCAGCCTGGAAAGTGGTAAAGCTGTGGCACTGGCTACCACGTGGATGGACCCTGAGAACACAATGCTCAGTGAGAGAAGCAGACACAGAAGGACACAAAGGGTGTGATTCCACTGAAGGGAAACGTCCAGAACAGGCCAATGCACAGACACAGAGTGGGTTTCTGGTTGTCAGAGGCTGGGGAGGGGGTGGAGGTGACTGCTGATAGGGATAGGACTTCTTTGGGGAAGAATGAAAATGTTCTAGAATTGATTGTGTTCATGGACACATAACCTTGTAAATAGAGTGAAACAAATGAACTGTACAGTGTAAATAAATGAACTGTAGGATATGTATCTTGGACTTCCCTGGTGGTCCAGTGGATAAGAATCCACTTGCCCATACAGGGGACATGGGTTCAATTCCTGGTCCAGGAAGACCCCACATGCCGTGGGGCAACTAAGTCTGTGTCCTGCAACTACTGAGCCTGCACTCTAGAGCCCGTGCTCTGCAACAAGAGAAGCCACTGAAAAGAGAGGCCTGAGCACTGAAACAAAGAGTAGCCCCCGCTCATTGCAACTAGAAAAAGCCCATGTGCAGCAACAAAGACCCAACACAGCCAAAAAAATAAAGACCCCCACAAAAAAAAGTAAGATATATTAGTATCTCAATAATGTTGAAACCATGGCACTCCCTTCTGTCCTGTGTCCCTGTCCTCCCTGAATTTGGATGTCCACCCCCAGGTAAGGCATAACTTCACCCTCAACCAGGTCCACACGCAAGGAGGCTTTGTCTAGAAGATTTGCATGGTAGTAATCCTCCCATCTCCAAAGGCATGCAAGCAGAGAGCAATAAGCTGTGAGCAGGGGTTCCTGTCCTGGGTGACAAATGGCCTCTGACTCAGGCTGAGCCTGAAGATTGGGAACTCCTGGTTGCTAAAAGTCCCCAGTATCTTGGACCATCCTGCCTGACGTAGAGGCCCCAGGGGTGAGCGCTCTGCTGAGACGGCACCTCAGGCCTAGTAGGGCCACTGCCACTGCACGTACGTACATGTATGTTCACATGCACACATATAACTATTTGAGGAATTTTCCCTTCTTTTCTTCCAGTAAAGGAGCCTGTCATGGTCACGGGGCATCGGTGACACCGTGGATTTCACGGTACTTTCATCACCGCGGGCCCGGCTCACAAAGGCCCCTCTAAGCCCTCCCGTCTATTCTCTACGTGGGAGCCTCCTGGTTTCCTATTAACTTCAAAAGTCTCAATCCCATTAGGGTGGGGGCAGAGGGACAGCGGGCCATCTGGGGGCCCTGGGGACCCTCACTAGGCTGGTGGTGCTCCCGCAGGTCTGAGAGTCTCTGACAAGCACCATCCCCACCTCACCGTCGGGAAGGCGACAGCCAGATGCTGAGCTGCCCACAAGGGCCATTCCTCCCGGGCAGGGATGCTGGATGGGTAGCAGGGTCCGCATGTCTAGGGGTTCAGCTGACATCACCTAGAGTAGCTGAGACCCCACTCTCTGGAGTCCCGACTTACACCATACCAGCCAAACCTCCGTCTCATTACCTGGAAATGGGGCCAATCTCACACATCCAGCCTTCACCCACCCTTCCCTTCCCATCTGAGCCAGGACCCTCCTGAGGATGACGCGGCCCCAGCCTATGGCAGCAGGGTTGTCCGGCCATGCCCCAGAATCCGGATTAACCCTGAGGGCAGTCGGGAGCCACAGATTTAGGCAGAGGAGGGTCACAGTCTGGTTTGGGGTTTTTTACAAGTGCCCTGGTTGTCCCGGGAAGCAGGGAGCGTCTGGCCTCGCCCAGAACAGAGTCCTGCATGAGGGAAGCGCACTGATTCCATGTGTGTTGTACTAGAGGGGAACAGTTGGGGGGGTTGGGGAAAATTGTGGATCCCTGTGGGACCCCAGCCTGGAAGTGCTGACCACAGGGAGGAAGGGCCAGTTCCAGCAGCCTACATATGATATTGGGACGTGGATCTCATCAGGACCTTGACTAATGTGGAGAAAAGGACAGGATGAAATGGGAACATCCAGGCATGGGAGCATCACTCAGCCATGAAGAGGGGATGAAGCCCTGACACTCACTACCACATGGAAGGACCCTGAGAACATGATGCTCAGTGAAGGAAGCAGACACAGAAGGACACACAGGGTGTGATTCCACTGATGGGAAATGTCCAGAACAGGCAGATCCACAGACACAGAAAGTGGGTTCCTGGTTGTCAGGGGCTGGGGGAGGAGATGGGGGTGACAGTGATGGAGACAGGGTCTCTTTTGAAGGGGATAGAATGTTCTGGAATTAGACAGATGTCATGGTTGCACAACAGAGTGAATGGACTTGAAAACACCGAACTGCCCACTTAGAAAAGGTGAACTACGTGGTGTGTACAATTATAGTTCTTCTGGGTAAGAACACACCTCTCACCCTGTCAGTGTATGAGATAGCCCTTTTTCAAGCACGTTTATCTCCTGAACTCGACAGTGACTTTCTGGAGGGAGAGAAACACAACCCCCACCTCATTTTTAATAAATATTGTTGGACTGAAAATGAGAATGGGGTCGGCATGTGGGGGAGTGTATGTTTGGAGGTGGGTGCTTTTTGCCTGGCTGGCCCAGGGTTGTCCCACACAGGAAGGGAACATCTGTGCAAGGGCCCTGAGGCAGGGACAAACAGAACAGGATGGCTGGGGGGCAGGGAGCAAGGAGGAGAGGTGGCCTATGGGAAGAAGGTGGGTGTCAGATTTCTGGCTCTCAGTGCACGAACCTGTGTGGGAAAGCGGCTGGGGACATGATTCAGGGGTTGAGCAGGGCAGCTCAACAATGCTGGGACCCCAGAGCTGCCCCCAGAGCAGCTGGTGTGCAGGGGGGAACGAAGCATTGTTTGGGGGGATCCCCTCCCTACAATGGAAACAAGCAGGGGTGCCAGGGCAATGTGGCCTCTCTGTGGTCCAGGACACAGATGGGCTAATCACACCACACTGGGGACCCAGGTGTGCTCATGACATAGACGGGGTCATGAGGACCACAAGGCACTAATTGCACAGATGCACCCCAGATGTGACCACTGTACAGAGAGGAATCTCACATGTGCTAATCACCCAAAAGGGGACCCACATGTGCTAACTGTACAAAAGGGGGGCCCATATGTGTTAACTGTACAAAAGGGAAGCCACATGTTCTAATTACACAGAGGGAGCCCTGTATGTGCTAATTACACAAAAGGGGATCCACATGTGCTAACTGTACAAAAGGGGAACCACATGTGCTCATTGCAGAAAAGGCAACCCACACGTGCTAATTACATAGCTCAGTGGTTCAGTCATGTCCTACTCTTTGCAACCCCACGGACTCTAGCCTGCCAGGCTCCTCTGTCCATGGGATTCTCCAGGCAAGAATACTGGAGTGGGTTGCCATGTCCTCCTCCAGGGGAGCTTCCTGACCCAGGAATCGAATTCATGTCTCTTGCATCTCCCGCATTGCAGGCAGATTCTTTACCACTGAGCCACCTGGGAAGCTCCAATTACAAAGAGGGAGCCCCAGATGTGCTGTGAGTGACCAAACACTCTGTGCCTGTTTCCTTTTCTGAGAGATGGGTCTTCCAAGAGGATGCAGCTAGAAGCCACTCCTCAGAGGGCAGGTAGGAGGGAGTGGAGGTCAGCGGGGAGGGGGGGGGGTTCCTATTGGGGATGGATCCAGCCCTGAGGTTCTGGGAGGCAGGCGACAGCCTGGGGCCGACGATAACACCTGAGCCCACTCAGGCCATCCACATCTTGAGCCTTCCTGCTCCATCCCTGCCCAGGCCCCACCTGGACCCCCCAGCCTCCCCCTGGCCCACCAGGGCCCTCAACCCTGCCTGTGCTGGGAGCTGGGAAACAAAGTAACTTACACAATACCACTCTCCTGCTCTCACTCACCATGGCTCCCCAGTACCCTCTGCACAAAACTAAAGTGCATCACCCCCCTCCTATGGCATAGGAAGGTCTGGAATGGGGGTGGCCTGCAGCCCACCTTGGGGTGGGAGAAGCTGACCCCCTGCTGCAGAACGCTCAGCCTGCTCAGGATCCCTCAGGCTCCAGGTCAGCTGCAAGGCCACTTCCTCAGAGAACCCCACCTGTCTGTCCTGACACTGAGTCCTTGCCTGGGGATGGGAAGCCGGTTCTGAAGACCGGACCCAAAAGGATTCTCGAATGCCCGTGCACGCTGGAGGCAGGCAGCCTCAACCTCCCCGGACACCAGCATCCGCAGGAGTCGGAGATCAAGGTCGGGTCGGTGGTGGGACCTCATCGAGCGCTCCGGGTCCAGCCCTTCCGCTCCCGACGCGCACCCCTCCCAGGCTGTCCCTCCCGGGGGGCGGCGCGCTTCCCTGTCTGCAGGGCAAGGGGCTTCAGCGCAGAGCCGTCCGGGAATTCCGCGCTTCGGAGCGCGCGTCCTCCCGCACGGCGTCTCCACCGGCCTCCTCGCTCCACCTAGCGGCGGCCGGAGCCGGAGCCGCGTGGGGCCCAGGGAGGGCACGGGGCCGCTGGGCAAATAGCCTGGGTCGGGCCCCAGGAAGGGCGCAGGGCCATTGGGCGCACAACCGGGTATGCGCGCGGGGACCAGGCGCACCACTCGGGCTGGGGCCGGGGGTACCCCCTCTCCGGGGCGTACAGCGGCGGGGGTGGGGGGTCAACCCCCGCCAGGTGCACAGGGCAAGTCCAGGCCTGAGCAGGGCTGCAGGTTGTGTTCAAAGCCAGGAGAGGGGAACTTCATACCCTCCTCCACCTTAGTCTGAGAGCAAAGAGTCTCCCACAGTCTCTTGTTACAAGGTGGGAAATGGAGGCACAAAAGGGACAGGCATGACCCAGGGTCACCCAGAAGGACAGGTGAATTCAAGTCAAACTCCAGGGACTCTGGACCCAATTTATGTCCTTCCTTACTCCAGAAATTGAAGGGGGCCTGGAGCCCCCAGATAGTGAGGGGGAGGAGAGGGGTGCCTGGATTGGGGGGGTGCAGCATGGTGGCTGACAGTGCACTGCAGAGGGAGTGACAGGCCCTACCACTGTCCTGCCTGGGACCCTGGGACTATCTGAGTGGGGACCAAACCCCACCTCTGCTAGATGATAACCCTGGCCAGAGACCCCCTCTTTGGCTTCAATTTTCAATCTTCCCCCAAGCGCTCAGTGGTAAAGAATCTTACTGCAGAGCAGAAGACACAGGAGATGTGGGGAAGATCCCCTGGAGGAGGAAATGGCAACCCACTCCGAGAAATCCGATGGACAGAAGAGCCTGGTGGGCTACGGTCCATGGGGTGGCAAAAGAGTCAGACACAACTGAGCACATAAAGGGTAGTTGTGAGGTCCAGGGAGATGAGGCAAACAATCGGCACTAAATAAATGCTGTTGGTTAACATTGAGTAATACTGTCACTGGGCTCCTCCATGGTTCCCCTGCCTGATATCCTAACCTGCTTCTGCCACACAGGCCTCCCTGTGTTCCTCTGGCTGCCTCAGGGCCTTTGCATGTGCTACCCTTCCCCCCCAACCCCTCCAGGCCCAATTAACTTGCCCTGATTAAGCCCATCTCAATTTTGTCTACTTTGGTTCCCATCATGTTCCCAGCATCCCACATAGAATCTGGCACACAGCTGGCACTCAAGAAATGCAGGAGGTCAGATGAAACAGGCCTGACCCCAGGCTGCCTTCCCCTCCCCATTTCATTATTTCTGGGAAACTGAGGCCCAGAAAGGGGACAGCAACTGGCACCAGACACAGGTGCTGGGACCTGGGGGTGGGCAGGCTGAGGAAGCCACCACCTCCCCTTCCCCAGCCCCAGCCCCCAAGGAGGGCCAGGCTGCAGAGGCAGAGACCAGGCCAAATTGAAATTGATCATGGGGAACAGCTCGGCAGGGTGGAACAGACACACGGCCACCGGGGAGTGCAGGGGCGCCCGAGCGTGTGAACGCATCGCAGCCAGCCAGCGGTGAGGAATCGTTTAATCTTCAGTGCAGGTTCCTAGAGGGGGCCTCCAAGGAGCCGGCAGTCTAAGTCACCTCAGCTGCCAGAAGCCAGGACACCCGCCTCCCCTCATCCCTTCACCCTGTTCTTCCTCAGGCATTTAGCAAGCATCTGCTTATTAATTGTCTCAGCCTCTCCTCAGCCAGTCCTGCCAGGCCAGTAGAAGCAGAGAGAGGCAGAACGCTCATGCACGGTGGCCCTAGGTCAGGACCAGAGCCAGGGCTGACATCCAGCGCCATCCAGAGCTGCATCTATTGAGTGCCAGCTGTATGCCCAGCACCGGGCTAAGCCTGATTACTGCATTTCCTCATTTAATCTTCACAACAGCCCTGGCCACCGGGGGAGGGCCAGAGAAGGCGGCAGCTTACCCGTGGACTCACACGTGGGGAAGGGGAACTGAGATGAGAAGCCAGGCCACAGAGCTTGATGGCCAAAGCTTTCATCACTGTTTCTGCAGCCTTTGTCTGGGTGGGGAAAACTGTCTTGACATGAGTGGGAGCAATAGAGGGATCTAGATCAGAGGGCAGTCCAATCAGAAAACCCCTCCCTCACTCCAGGCCAGGGTCTGCGGGGGCCTTCCCAGAAGGGACACCAGGGCCATGTACCTTCTTAGCCATCCCTCAGCCCAGAGGGGTACACTGAGGCACAGAGCCACTTAGGAGTTGGGATACCCAGCGTGGCTGTGAGCAGCCTTCCAAGGCCCCCAGCCTTTCTAGACCTTCCTGTTTTCAGGCTCAAAAAGGGTAGCTGCTGGCCTCTGGTCACCAGCCGGGAGGTGGCAGGGCCTTGGGGCTGCCGACAGCTCTGCTGGCCCTCAGTTTCTTCTGCAGTCCTCTGCAGGGTGGTGACCGGACACGTGGCCAAGGGGACTGATGTGTTCTCCAAAGACCCTATGACCCTGACCCGGAAGCCCCCCTTGGCGCCTGGGGTGAGGGTCACACCCGGGCCCATCTCTCAGGGCCCCTCCCAGTGAGGGCCTCAACCCTGGGATTAGGGGGCCGGGGTCAGGGGTCAACAGCATTTGCCTCGGCTCCTTTCAGGCCTCCAGCAGATCCGTTCTCCCTGCCACCTCGAATTTCCTGGACAAAGGCTCAGTGGTGTGATCGGGTGGAGGGCTGGGCCGAGCACCCCTGGGAAAACTGCAGCAGCTCAGGGAGGGTGTCTGCCCCCGTCTCCCGCTTCTGCCCACACGGCCCCATCAATCCTTAGACTACCCGCGGGCAGTCATGGCTGGCACACCCATGCTACAGATGGGGAAACTGAGGCTGGGAAGGGGCTCAGCCAAGGCTCCAGGCCAGAAGCTGCTCTGCCAAAGGCCCAGTGGAGTTTTGTGTCGGCCTTGCCTGGTGGGGGCCACAGCTGAGCGCTGGGCTGGGGGCTGTGCTGTGCAGTGCTGGAGGCGGTGTCTGTGAAGGCAGGCAGGCGGGGCTGGCGGCGGACAAAGGCAGGCAGGCCGGCCTGGCCCGCAGGGGCGCGTTCCGCTCGTCAGCGTCGGTTCCACTTGAGTCCATCCTGGACAGGCCGGAATAATCCCTCCCACGACCACTGCTGGGCCGTGACGACTTGAAGGGGCCCCGCAGGCCTGACTGACGGCCAGGCCGATGGGGCGGGCACCTGGGGCCCCCCCTACACCCCCTAGTGCTGGGAACAGCCTCAAGCCTTCGCTGATGACAACGCGGGGAAACTGAGTCACGGGAGGACACACACGACCTCTTACATCACACAGCGAGGGCTGGCAGCCCATTGAGGCCCATACCCAAGGCCGGTCTCACCAAGGCCTCCCCATCCCCGCTGACCACACAGCCTTGCCGGTGACTGGGGGAATTTTGGGGCCTGGACCCAGCTGAGTCATGGGAACCACCGGCCTTCTGTTCATTTCCCAGCACCTGGGAGGCAGGTACATACAGGTGGCTGGACCAAAGCCAGGCCAGGGGCCCAGAGAAGGCCCCACTGGCTGCTGCCAAGGCTAGTAGACACGGCTCGCTGCCATGTGCTCAGGCCACTGAGCAGGGCGCGCCTGCTCCTCCTCTGCCTGCACCTGGGTGCCTGGAAGGGATTCTGTAGGAAGGGATCAATGACCTCAGGAGGAGAGGAGGAAGCAGCTGGGCCAAGGATAATTAGCAGACTCGTGGAGCATGAAGTTCAGATGGGGTCAGCGGGAATGCGGGGACCACGCTGGGGAAACTGAGCCCCAGAGGGAGGTGGCCTTTGAGGGTCAGTGTTTCGCAAAGGATGCTGGGAGGGGGACAGGGATAGGGGAACAGGGGCCAGTTAGGCTAAAAGCCTCACAGGGCTCTCTTGTTGCCCCCTCAGAAGGAGAGATGAGAGTCTTATCTGCCGGCCTCCTCCAATGCCAACCTCGGCCCTTCCTGGTCTCCAACCTTCACTGACTCTACCTGCGGCAACCTCTTCATGGATTCATCCTTCGTCCAGCGGACATATATCTCCCACCAGATCCTTAGCTGCTCAGGTGGCGCTGGTGGCAAAAAACCCACCTGCCAGTGCAGGAACCACAAGAGATGCAGGTTCGATCCCTGGGTTGGGAAGATCCACTGGTGAAGGAAATGGCAACCCACTCCAGTATTCTTGCATGGAAAATCCTATGGACAGAAGACCCTGGCGGGCTGTAGTCCATGGGGTTGCAAAGAGTCGGACACGACTGAGCACATATGCACGCACACAGACCCCAAGCTGTCCAGGCACCAGGCTCCCTCCTTCTTGTTCACTTTTTGCTCTCAGCACCGGGCTTGGCAAACTGCAGGTGCTCAGTAAAGGCACAAAGGAATTGTTGTTGTTTAGTTGCTAAGTCGTGTCCAACTCTTTGCAACCCCATAGGCTGTAGCCCACCAGGTTCCTCTGTCCATGGGGATTCTCCAGGCAAGAATACAAGAGTGGGTAGCCATGCCCTCCTCCAGGGGATCTTCCAGACCCAGGGATCAAACCTGCATCTCTTGCATTGCAGGCAGAACCTTTACCTTCACTCCAGGTCTATCTGGGCCTCAGACCCTTGCTGAATACTGGTCCTGGCTTCCGCAGAGGGAGATTGATCCCCCTCTGCCCACCCCTAGGGACAGCTTCCCCCAACCCTTCAGGGGCCTCACTCCGCTAATCCACCAGCCAGCCCGCGCCTCGGTTTCCCCTCCCGGAGGCCTAATCCCAGGATTGTGGAGGCCGGTTTTACATACATTTAGAGGCTTTTCATAATAGATTTACTGGGCCCCAGAACGGCCCTTGCTGGGTGATTAGCTGCTCCTTAATTGAAAACTCCCTTTCTGCCCTCTCCAGCCCTCTGGGCGGTGCTCAGGCAGAGCGATGGGGCCCGGGAGCACCCCTCAGCCATGTGGGCCCCACAGGGGCCTCCCCCTGAACACAGACGGGGGTCTCTCTCACAGCCAACCTGACGGGGTCGGAGGGTTACCAGGACTGTTACCTCCGGGAGGGGAGGGGCCCAACCAGGATTCAAACCTGTTGTGTCCCAGCCCCACATCCAGTGCCACGGACTGGGTGGGGCGGGAGGGTGTCTTATCCAGTAGGACCAGGTCCTGGATGCACACCCTGGGGCTCAGAATTCAGGTTTCAGACCCAGATTTCGCTCTCTGACCCCTGAAGTCCCCCCAGGTCCCCAGCAGGCTCCAGGGGTGCTGAGATGCTCCCCAATAGGATGAAGGGTGGTCCAGGGGCAAGAACCCAGCAACACCTCCCCAGCCCCCACCCCAGGCACTGCTGCAGGGTCTCCAACTGGGCGACTTAATTCCGCCTGTCACCAGGATGTGGGCTGGGTTATTTATCTGGTGTATATATGTATTTTAATTTAAAGATCTGCCAGCCAGCAGGGCTGACTCCTGTGGTGCCCCCTCTGCCCCCCTCATCTGAGAGAGGCTATTCCCCACTACCTCCCCACACCCAGGCCTTCCCTGAGAAACCAGCGCCAGAGAAGGAGGCCAGCGCCGCCAACCTTGCTGGTGAGCAGAAGCACTCAAGTTGGAGTCCATGCACCAAACACATTCAGTAAGTCATTCAACAAATGTTCAGTGGGGGCTGACTGACATTGTGCTAGATGCTGGGGTCACCGGGGGTGGGGGAGAACTGAACGTCCTGCCTTTATGGGGCCATTCTGGTCATGGAGAATCCCTCAGGCAGGGAACTTCCCTGGTGGTTCAGGGAAGACTGGCTAAGACTCTACCCTCCTGACGCAGGGGGCCCAGGTTCAATCCCTGGTTGGGGAGATAGAACCCATGTTGTTGTTCAGTTGTTCAGTGGTGTCCGACTCTTTGCAACCCCATGGACTATAGCACACCAGTCTCCCCTGTCCTTCATTATCTCCTGGAGTTTGCTCAGACTCATGTCCATTGTGTTGATGATGCCATCCAATCATCTCGTCCTCTGTCCCACTCCCTCAAGTAAAGGGTCCTGCATGCCTCTGCTGGGACCCAGCACAGCCAAATAAATAAAGGAATTAAAAAATAGACTTAAAAAATAAAAGAACCCCCCCCCCTCCCCGGGCAGAGGACCCACCACGGCACTATAGCACCATTTTCTGGGCCAGCAAACTGAGGTTCTGAGAAGACCGATGACTCAAGCATGGTGGGTGGCAGAGGCCACTATGATGAAACCCCAGTCTGTCTGATACCTACAGCTATACCCTCGGCCAGGTGGGGCACTAACCTCTCTGTGCCTCAGTTTCCCCTCCTGGCCACTGGACGTCTCTAACCTCAGCGGGGCTGCAGGCATGATGCATGATGCTAATAAAGACCCCCGGGTGCGCGGGGCCGGGGGCGGCGCTGCGTCATTAACACTCGGCCCGGAGGGGAGCAGGATATTGCAAACCATAACTCTGGCTCGCCTGCCGGGCGGCGCGGAGGCAGAAGCGCGGAGGGAGGGCCCTTTCGGCGTGCCCCCTGCAGCAGGGTAATAGCAGGCTCTCATTTTTGCAGCTGAAGGAGGACTCCCAACGCCGGTTCTGCCGCCGCGCGCCGCCGGCTCAGGCGCTCCAGCGGAGCCGCTGCGGAGGGTTCTGCCCATAATAAAGACTCCGGACCCGCCTGAGCCGCTGGTTGCCTCCCTCCTCATCCACCCCTCACTGACGGCCAGGTCCCAGCTGTGGGGCCCCTCCTCCGGCCTCGGCGTCTCATCTGTAAAATTAGTCTCAGCTGGGTCTCTTCTGCTAGTAGAGAAGTCAACTGAGGCCCAGCGGGGAGTCGGGGGCGGGGTGTCCCAGTGGAGAGAGAGGCTGAATAGGGGGCTGGGACTCAGGCCTTGCACCACTTCGCACACCTGGGGAAACCTGAGTCCTGGGGAAGCCGACTGCTGGACCATGCCTGCCCATCCTCCCCCACCTCCAACACCGGAGCTCCTACTTCGTAAACGCGGAAACTGAGGCCCAGAATGGGGTCTTCGAGGACGAAGTGACGCCCTTTCGCAAGGGAAGGCGCGCAGGGGACCGTGGCGCGGGTGGGATGGGGGACCCGCCTGGGTGGCGGGGCGCAGTGGGCGGGGCCTCACTAGAGGGGTGGGGCCCTGTCCTAAGTGTTGGGGAGCCACGCAGGAATTGGAGCAGAGGAAGGGGTGCGGGAGCCGGGACCTTGGGTTCCGCGGCGTGGGGTGGGGTGCCCGGATGCCACTCCTATCTCAGGGTCAAGGCCTTTTCCGGTGGGGGCGCCCCCAGCCTCAGTCCCTACTGCCGTCCCCCCCGCCCGCCCGCCGATCCCAGGGGCTGCAGGAGGCTTTTCAGCACTTAGACCCGCAAACTTTGTGAGGGGAGCGGCTGGCTCTCCGGCCCCCACTCCAACCCGCCCGAGGGTCCCCGGGGCCCAGCACCGCCTCTTGCCTCTTCTTCCTCCCGTCGGGCGCCGTGGGGGTGGGACAAGGCCCGGAGGCTGCCTCAGTCCCCTCCCCCCCGACCCCACTCCGCTGCCTCAACAGGTCAGTGCAGACGCCTAAATCAGGGAAGCCGCGGAGGAGGGAGGCCCGGTGGACCAGAGACTCTGGGAACGCCATAGACAATAGCCCCTACCCCCACCCCACCTCCACCCTCTGCCTCTCTGCGCACCATCCTTGCACAGAGGGGCTGGAACTGGTGGAGTCACCCAGATCCAACTCCTGGCCCCAGGGAGGCCTGGGGCTCACCCTGGATCCACCCTCATTGACCTGTGGGGCCTCAGTTTCCCCCTCTGCACAGGAGAGGGGTCTCCTCCACCACTTGTCCATTCCCTTCCCCAGGGACTGGATCTCCATTAGGGCCCATAGATCGCCTCTGGGCCTCAGTCTCTGTTTTGGGATCAATGGGGCAAGTCAGGGGCTGTCAGGCGGGCAGCCCCCTGGGAAAGTCTCTCTCTCTGCCTCAGAGAGAGGGGTCTGGCCCCCAACCTCCCTGCCTCTACGCCGAGGTTCCCAGCTGGCTCCTGAGAGCGAGGAGAGGATGGCTGGGGTGCAGTTCTGCAGCAGGCGACAGTGCAAGGAAGAGACAGGGAGGGTCAGTGGCCTCCTGAACACCTCCCTGGGGGGAAGCTGAGGCCTCAGGCTCAGCAGACCCCACCCAGAATTCACTCCTCCTTCCTGGCCTCCAGTCCTGCCCCAGAGCCTCCTGTGTACCATCCCTCTAGCCATCTCTTTGCCCCGCCCCCTCCCTCCCAGCCTCCCACAAGACCATGCAAAGAAGTACCTGAATCTCCAGCAATCTGTCCCTGTCCTGCACCTGCCCTGAGCCCCCCATTTGAGCCCCTCCCTCCCCTCTCCAACTGCCTTGCCCCCGTCCACACCCAACCCCAGCCCTAGTGATCATCTCCAGCATAGGTCCAATAATGGGAAATTGAGGGTGGGAGGGTCCCCTGCCTCCCACCCACCACAACTGCCTGTCTCAGCCCCACCGGCCTCACTAGCCCAGTTGCAGCCTCTTAATTTCCAGCTGGTGTGTCATCTTTTGGTGGTTTATGGCTCCTTGGGGGCTCCCAGGCTGTGAACTCACTTTTCATTTGTCTGTGCATAGCCACCTGCAACCAGGCCAAGGGTGCCCATCACTGTAGCCTCCTCCCATGACCCATATGCCCCCAAATATGGGGCCCAGAGACCACCAGGGCAGGACTCAGCATCCTTGCCCTGACCCCACAGACTGAGGGAAGGCTCAGCACTGACTGCACGCAGGAGGTGCTCACTGAATGTTCGCTGGGGATGCTGACACTGATGCGGGAAACGTGGACAGTGGGGCATCATGTCGGAGGGTCCCTGAGGGAGCAGGTGTCAGGCAGGAGGAGGGGGTGGAGGCACCTGGAGAGGGGAAGTGAGCCCAGGGCCTCTGGAACAGTGGTCTTTCCTCTGATATGACCCACTGCGTGCCTGTGGTCAAGGGACTTGATCAGACCCCCTGAAAGCCAGAGTGGTCCCCATCAGTCTGGAGGGCAATGTGCAAGCCCCTTCCGTCATGGTCCCAGAGTTGGGGGCCCAAGGCATGGTCTGGGTCTTCTTCTCAGACTAGATGGGGACGCAGTGACCCAGAGGGGAGGGGCTGTGGTGACTTCCTGTGACTGTGGGGATTGATCCCCCAAACCAAGATGTCCACAAATCAAAGAGGTACCCGACCAGGAAGCCCAGCTCCACCCAAGAGTGACAGTCATGATGTGAGGGGAACCTCAGGGTTCTCCCACCCCATCTCCCAACCCTCTTTCCGTGGGGAACCACCAGGTACACACAGGACCCGCATACCCATGGCCACCTGGGATACCTGCTGTGTCCAGTGTAGCCCCAGGAGTGGGGGCCACCCTGCACCTTGGTGTGGGCTTTCAAGGCCATTACCAGTGGCCAGTGATGGACGGCCTGGTTCCTGAGAGACCTAGGCCCCAAGTGCAAGCACCTGTCCATACAGGGGGCACACAGATGGACAAGGCTGTGTGGTTTCTCTGTATATGTGTGTATGTGTGTCTATGCCCATGGCAGATGACAAGTCCCAGGGGAGACACAACTGTGGACCAGTCCTCCTCTCCTTTGGGGACTCTCAGCCCATAGGGAAGATGGACGGACAAATAAAAATATCAGAGATTTGACAGCAGGGGGTGGGGTGAGGAGTGCTTGACCTCCATGGCACTCTGCTTGACCAGGGAGGTCCAGAGGGGACATGGGACATATTTAAAGGGGGTTGGGGAGAGAGCCAGGTGTGGTCTGCTGGGGTAACATGTGCAAATACCCCAGTGTGAGAACAGAGCTCTTTGTACTTACCCATCCCAGGTTACCTTTTGTGTTAAAACTTTGTCTCAGAAATAACAAAATCCTCATAATAGCTAAAATGTCTATAAACCCAAATGTCTATAAACTGGTGGATGGACAGAATGCCACCCTTCCACGGATTGGAATATTACTCAGCCCTGAAAAGGAGAGAAGCCCTGACACTCGCTACCATATGCATGGTCCCTGAGAACACCATGCTCAGTGACAGAAGCAAACACAGAAGAACACACAGGGTGTGATTCCACTGATGGGAAACATCCAGGCCAATCCACAGACACAGAGAGTGGGTTCCTGGTTGTCAGGGGCTGGGGCAGGAGTGGGGTTATTTTGGGGGTGATGGAATGTTCTGGAATCAGATAGTAGTGATAGTTGCTCAACCCTATAAATGAATAGAAATTGTGGAATTGTACTTGAAACGGATGGCTTGTGTGGTATGTCAATTATATCTCAATAACTTTTTTAGTAACAATCAAAATGAGCTGCTACGATTCTGCCCCACAATCCTCACATTTAACCCTCTCTCACCAGTTCCCTCCAGCCCTGTGGTCGAGTTGGGGTGTTTGGGTGAGGGGTCTCAGGAAAGGTGGGCAAAGGAAGCCTCGGAGTGCAGGGGTCCCTCGGCTCTCCCTCCATGGCACTCTGCACAGTGGCCACCCTGTGTCCCCCGATGCTGGGCAGGGCGGGTGGGGTGCACACAGGGGTCTTTGTGTCGCTCGCTGGCCTCATTAAGAGGCAGCCCCCGTCGCCGGACCCAGCACGGCCGAATTAATTAGCCCAGAGCCTTCCCTCTCCACTCATTGTGCTGGGGATGCTACAGTCCCCTTGGGTGGCACTGAGGCGAAGAGCAGCCCTAAGGCCCCCTCCCTCAGCCACACTCTGTGCCTCTCTGGGCCAGGCTGGGGTGAAGGCCCCTGGGACTCCACAACCCTCTGATACATGCCGCCGGGAAGCTGGGAGAGAATTCGAGATGACAGACAAACCTCCACGCTGGTCTGGAGTCACTGGGGACACTAAGTCACACTTTGGCAGAGCTTGGTGACCAAGATGATGGAACTTTTTTTTCATTGTTTTATTGTTTGGCTGCACCAGGCCTTAGTTGTGGCATGAGAGACCTTCAGTCTTCACTGTGGCACTCAGGATCTTTAGCTGTGGCATGTCAGATTTAGTTCTCTGATCAGGATCGAACCCGAGCCCCCTACATTGGGAGCTCAGAGTCTTAGGCAGTGGACCACCACACATAGAACTTGGTAGGATCCTAAGAGACCTGTCGTAGAACCTGGGGACCGCCCCCCAGCATGGATGAAGGGTACGGGAAACGACTGGCCCTGGGGCCTGGGGGTTCCAACCTGCTCAGGTGCATCAGGTGGTGGATACTTAATAAGCCCCTGCTGTGTATTCAAAGGCAGCCTCGCCTCTTCCCGGCCTCCCCATAGCTGCCCTGGGGAGAAGGCGCTTGTTTCTATTTCCCAGGGAGGTGAAAAAAAGCACAGCACCCCACAAATGCTCATGCCAGGGCCCTGCACCCAAACGACACACATCCAGAAGCAAAGATTCGCCATCAGCCCTACGGTCTGCAGACACCGCTCCCCAGCAGATGCCAGACCCAACCCCAAATTATGAGCTCAAAGCACCCCTCCAACAAGGACTGGCAGACCCCAAATACAAATACACACCCTGGATGCTTACGCTCATTTTATTATAAAAAAATACAGAATCCAAAGTTGATTGTGACGGACTGGGAGAGGCCCTGTCGCCAGCTCCAGGCGTGGCAAGGCCGCCCGCCCACGACCCCTACAAAAGCCCCCCCACCGCCGGCGTGCCTGAGCCGGCTCCCAGCGGCCACGCACCATATATATTTATATATAATATATATAAAACACAGATCAGGAAAGGCGGGTAGAAATATGAAATCTGTATAAATGAGCTGTTTCCATCATTAAAGTGTCTTCCAGAAGGGGTTTCTCTTTTCGGTGGTGATGTTCAACGCCCCCCTCCCCCCAGTTTTGTTTTGTCCTGTTTTCCTTTTTTCTTACTAACATTAGTCATAGAGGAGAGGGAAGGGGGTCTGACAGACAAAGGAGCTTATTGCGAAGTGCAGCTTCTACGCTAAAAAGTTTACCCCATCCCCCACCAAAATAAAAGACCCTTCCCCCCACATGAAGGGGTGAGAAAAAAAAAAGAAACATTCCAGTCCATCCTCAGGAATACAGTAAAAATAAATCACAGTATATACTTGCTGGCTCTATTTACAGAAATGTAACGTCTTCTCTGCCTCTGGGGTGATTGTGCGAGGCTGAGCGGACGAGGGGGTCTAAGACATCGCTAAGATACTACGATGCTATGATTCCCAGGACCAGGACTCCATGGTGACCTCCAGTGAAACCCTGTGGTTTCTGCTCTGGGAGACAAAGACCGGGAGGGAGGAGAGAAGAACTGGGTTGACGGGGGTCTGAGGGCCCATGGACCAGAGTCAGGGGAACTCACTACCTGCCTGCCCTTTCTGCCTCAGGCCAGCCTGTCCCAGGGCACCTGGGGGTCCACTCCATGGTCACCTCCAGCCAGGACCAACAAATGGAATGACCAGGCCAGGGGTCCCTGGTTCCCCTTCTCCCAGTGGGCTGGGAACCCCTGCCCCATCCATCCATTCTGTTTCCTTCCCAAAGTCACAGGCGACAGCAAGGAATAAATTAAATTAGAAACTCAAGTCTTTCCGATCCAACCATGAAGAATACACTAAAAACAAAACAAAACAAAAATCCAACATTGCCAAGAGGTCCCCTGGTTCACCAGGGCCTCCAGACAAGACAGCGTGGCCACGAGCTGGGCGGACAACCAGCCTCTTGGGCACGGGTTGGGGGCGCCTTGGCTGCCCCTGCCCCGGCCAGCCTGGGACATGTGGACAGCCCCACCTCACAGAGCAGCACCAGTGGCGGGAGGAGCGGCGTCTCTATTTGGTCTCAGAGGCGGGCCATTGAGGTGGAGCCAGGGTCCTGTGGCGGGCTAGGAGCCCAGGAGGGTCCACAGCACAGGGACAGTGCTGAGGAAGAGCTGGCAGCTGCCCAGGCCACTGCAGGAGTTATTGCTGGTGAAGATGGGCTCGGGGGCCTCATACAGAGTCTCGTCTGTAGGGGGACAAAGAGCCAGGGTGGTCAGTGGCAGGCCCATCCACCCCCACCCTGCTTCCCAGACCTCAAGACCCAATGTTGCTAAACACCTTTTTCAGGACATCCCTGGCAGTGGTTAGGACTCCAGGTTTTCACTGCAGAGGGCACGGGTTTGATCCTTGATTGGGGAACTAAGATTGCACATGGTGCACAGTGCAGCCAAAAACAAAATAAAATCAAACAGCAAAAATTAAAAAACAGTGTAACCAGATGATTGACCTGAGATCATGACCCTGCTCTAAGGGATCTATGTCCCTGTACCTCTGGGGCAACACCTCCAATACAAAGTGTGGCAACCAGCAGGAGCCCAGTAAATGTGCCTGGAGGCGGGTGAAGTGGTGAGGCCATGGGAATCCCCCTTCCCTCTGAGTATCAGGATGTTTCAAGAGCTCAGAACATGGGTATTCTAGAGAACTTTCCTGAAGTCCACTCTGGGTACACAGGGCTTCAGCCTCAGGGAGGCCCAGCTGCAGACTTCAACCTTCATTCTTTCTTAAATTTATTTGTTTTTGGTTGCACTGGGTCTTCACTGCTGCACACAGGCTTTCTCTAGTTGCAGCAGACGGGGGATATTCTTCATTGCGTTGTGTGGGCTTCTCATTTTGGCTCCTTCTCTTCTTGCTGCCGAGCACAGGCTCTAGGGACATAGGCTTCAATAGCTGTGGTACATAGGCTTAGTTGCTCTGCAGCATGTGGGATGTTCCCAGATGAGGGATCGAACCCATGCCCTCTGCACTGGCAGGAGGATTCTTAACCACTAGACCACCAGGGAAGCCCCCAAACTTCATTCTTGAAGGTCTGACATGGCCCCATTTGCAGGGCCAGTCCCAGCCATTGGTGAGGCTGTGGGACTCCCTAGGGTATGCTGTCACCACCTCCTTCCTGATTCCACTGACCACTCAGTGGGTTCTGTGAGTTGAGGACCCCATTGACCCCCAAGCACTTACTGGTTGGCCTCACATAAACCTTCAGTCGCAGGCAGGGTCGGTCCACAGCATTGGGCGGTGTGGCAGCTGGAAGAGAGGGGTTGGGGATTAGTAGGGCAGGGGACTCTTGGTGCCTGGGACCTCTTGGGACTGCATCTTCTTCCCCATGCCCGTGACCCAAGCCTGACCCCAGGTAGGGGAATCCACACATAAAACTCCTCACCATACATCAAAGGCCTAGACATAATGCCCATGAGTTCCCAGAAGTCTTCTTGCATGCTCCCTTTACCCCTCACTTCGCTGACTCCTAACCCCAGAGATGGGGGTGGGGTGTCTATGTCTGACTCCATCTTACCCCAGGGCAGCACAGGGCAAGGTTCAAAGGTGATGAATAAAAATGTGTGTTTTCAATGAGCAAATAAAGGGAATCCCCTGGTGGTCCAGGACTTCGATCCTTTATCAGAGAACTAAGATCTCACATGCCACACAGTGCAGCCAAAACTAAAACAAAACAAAATCAAATAGCAAAAAACCCCACAAACAAACAAATGATTGACGTGAGATCAAATCCCTGCTGTTAGGGATCTGCGATGTTGGCAAGTCACCCCCTATCTAGGCCTCATGTGGCCCAAGGTAGGTGCTTTGGTGTGCGTGCACACTCAGTAGTGTCCCACTCTTTGTGATCCCATGAACTGTAGTCCACCAGGCTCCTCTGTCCATGGGATTCTCCAGGCAGGGATACTGGAGTGGGTTGTCATGCCCTCTTCCAGGGGACCTTCCCGACTCAGGGATCGAACCCACATCTCTTGCGTCTCCTGTATTGGCAGTCAGATTTATTATCACCATGTCACCAGGGAAGCCCCAGCTGGGTGACTGCCTGAGCCCACTAGGCCTGGGAAGGAAGCAGCATCCGGCCTCCCTTGGACAGTGACCCACAAGGCCCGGGGTCACTTGGAGGTTGAAGTGCATTGAGTCCTCACACCTAAAATTCCACCATAGGGCTCCCTGCTTCTTGGTCCACTTGGGGGCCAGGGGAGGTCCAAGAGCACTGGCCATGAGTCAGGAAAGAGGGGCTTGGGGGCCAGGCTAGGGACAGGGAGGGAGGCCTGGGGCTCCGTGGGTGGCAGACTTCACACAGGTGAACAGGTGCAGGCACCACATGGCTGTGGCCAGGCCCGTCCCCGCCTGTGTTCTTGGCCGGTCCTCTTTGTGGCTGTCACCTCTGCCTGCCCCCCAGAAGTCCCTCGTGCTGGGAGATGAAGATAAAAAGCACGTAATAAAAATAACATTCGTCACAGAGATAGGACGAATAATTACAATAATTATCTTTATGAAACTCCCATCTCGGAAAGAAAAATGTAATTTTTCTTACATTACAGGGACTTAATTTAAACACCTTCTTCCCCTCCCCCACCCTCTTCTTCCCTGAATTAAAAGGAAAAAATCCAAATAGAGCAGAGAAAGGAGGAAATGGAGCCTCGTAGAGTTTAATTTGACTCAGCGGGAACTAGGGTGGTGAGGCACTGGGTCCCTCCCAGAAGCCTGGGGCGGGAGTTGGGTTAGGGGGTGGGGGGGCAGGCCCCCTCCCCACCTGCTCCCCATCAGCCTCCAGGACGCTGAGAAATGGGGCCGCACAGCCCCTCAGAGCCACCACCTTGGGCCCAGGTGGGTTTCCTGGGCCCCCATCTTGGCAGGGGCTATGGGGGACCCTCTCATTCTCAGATTCTCAGAGACTAGGGGCTGCTGAGGCTTGGCTACTGCGAACTTGAAGCCTGGGCACACTCTGCCACGCCAGGCCCTGCCTTTGGCATTTGGTGGGGGAGGAGGAAGAAGGGGCCCCTCGGGAGGCCCTAACCCCAGCAGAGGCGGGGACAGTTTACCTGCTCGCCCCCCCAGGCCTACAGCGCGGCATGAATGCCCAGTGGACCTGGACCAAGGCTGCCTCCGACCTTGAAACGCCTCCACACTCCTCTGGGAATCTGGGCTCTCGGGTGCGAGGGGGAGAGACGGGGTGGGGGGGGCGGTGGCGAGGGGGGGTGGCGGGGGGGGGGGGCGAGGGGGTAGGCTTAGGAGATGCCCGCCCGGTTCACGGTGTGTCCTCCATCCCTCCTCCCCGACAGGAGTAGGCAGGCCTAGTTTCTGGCTTCAGTGCAACATGGGGTGGGCCCCCCTGGTCTCAGGGTAAGACAAATTGACCGTGGGGCCACTGGCTCAGCGGCCTAGATAGAGGCTGACCCGCAGGCCAGGCCGAGGGGGCGAGGATGGAGACCAGAGGCCCCGGCAGAGGAAGGAGGAGGGATGGGGAGGGGAGAGGGGGGAGGAGGAGGGAGCCCGCCCCTACTCACAGATGTAGTAGTACTCGTGGCCCGGGCGGAACTCGAAGCCCAGAGAGAAGGGCGTGAAGAGCTGGAACTTCTCGGAGAACTTGAGCGGGCCCCCGGGCGCCGCGGGACGGTTGCACTCCCAGCGCTTGAAGCCGCGCTGCCTGTGGTCGCAGGAGGCGTGGCCTTCGCCGTTGACCATGTACAGCACATAGTGCTCCATGCGCTCGGCCGGCGGCAGCGGCGCCCCGTAGTGTGGGCAGTAAATGTCCAGGTAGTCGTTGATGCTCACCTCTACGGTGTAGCCGCCGCCGTCGTCCGCCGCGCCCGCGTGGAACCTGGGGGCGGGGCCGGCGGTCAGTGCGGGGGACGGGGGCTCAGGGATGCGGAGCAGGGGCCGGGAGTAGGGTGACGGGTTAGTGCAGGAGAAAAGGGAAAGTTAACGGATGGGGTAAATGGGGAGGGGTCATTGGTCAGCGCAGGGAAGGGGCGGGGCCTGGGGATGGGGAGCCCGGGGAGGGTGTGGAGTTGATGGGTCAGTGCAGGAGACAAGCGCAGAGTCAGCGAAAGGGTAAATGGCGAGGGGTCACTGGTCAGCATAGGGGGATGGGGAACCCTGGGAGGGTGTGTGGGTGATGGGTCAGTGCAGGGGAAAAGAGTAAGTCAGAGATGGGGGAAGGGCGAGGGGTTGTGTGTAGGGGGGACACACTGCCCACAGTCAGGTGCCAGGGTCTGAGCCCATGGTCTCCTGCCTGGTACAACAACCCTGCCACACCAAGGCCAGAGCAGGCGCCTGGAGACCTAGACTAGCCCTGAGCCCCAGGCCCACAGTGAGGTTTGTCCCAGGGAAGAGGGCCTGCCCCCAGGCATTCTGGGTAACCACATGCACCCAAGCAGGCGCCCTGTGACTCACAGCCCCCCAGACCCCCAGTTCCCTGCAGAATCCACATCTGGGCCCTTCAGCCACACAGGCCTGGCACAAGATATCCCCCCCACCAGGAAGTCCCACTCCAAAAGCTTTAACTGCTTGACTTCAATGCCCCCTCCTCCAGGCAGCCCTCCATGCCATCCCCAGAGACAGCCTCCTGTTTTCCTTCTGCAGATCTGCCTGCCAAGAAGACCCAGGGTACCTGGGACACAGGTCAGTTATCCCTGCCTCTCTGAGACAGGCGGGGCTTGACATGAAGGATGCTCAGACACCCCCATCCCTCAGTCCAACTCAGGGGTGCCCTGGGTTTGATCCCCCCTCAGCCCCACCCCTTCCACCCTGAGTGACATTCTTCGTCCTCCCTCCAGAGCCTCCAAAATCTGGCAGCTACCCCACAACTCCCTGATTCCCCACCCTGATGCCTTAGCCCACCAGCTCTGCCTCCCAGCCTTGGCCCTGGAGGTCTCCTCAGCTGTCACAGAGCCTGTACCCCTTTCCTTGGGGGGCCCCTTGACCCAGCCTCATCAGGCAAGGATGGAGGTCAGCTGAGCGAGGGACAGGGAGCTCCCCTTCCATCAATGCCTCCGGCTACAGCGCCAGGAGCCCTTAGATCTCCGGGACGCAGTCCCCCGGGTCCCTGTCATGTAAACGCGGCCTGGACCGAGGGGGGACAAGGGGGCCTCCCAAGAGGGATTATTAGCACATAAAAGGCCTGGCAGCGGAGGGTTGGGGGCAGGCTCCCCACCTCCTCCCTCCTCACACCAGCAGGGAAACTGAGGCCTGGTGAGGGGCGGTGGCAGCGAGGGAGGGCGAGGCCACTGGGGCCCCGGCCCCGCCGCTGCCTCTGTGCCCATGTGCCAGCCGCCCTGGACCGCGGAAGGGAGCAAGGCGGCCCTCATACCAGGAGCACTAACTGGCACAGCTGGCACCTGAGGGGGCAGCTGGATGATCAGATGGCATTGGCTGGCCCCCCGCTACCCTGAGACTGTGTCGGGGGGGGCGAGAGCTCCGGGGAACTTCGAGCTGGGAAGAAGGCAGGCAGGGGACCGGCCCATGGTGCCTCAGTTTCCCCACCCATCAGGAGGGACCCCGGATGATGATATCAAGTCTGTGGCTGAAGTCAAGGTTCAGAGAATTTCAGGTCAGGGAGTAGGGGGAGTGGATTCACTCCCAGCCCTTCCCTGCTGCACGGGGTTCACCCAGGAATAGGGTGCCCACTTCCTCCCGCAGAAATGGGAAGGCCTTTGCAGAATAAATGTGTCTGGCAGTGCAGGTCCGTTGGGGGCTGAGAAACCTCATCTTGTTCCAACCCAGGATGGAGCCCAGCTGGGTCTTGCCTTCTCTTCTCAAAGACTCAGTTTCCAACTCTGTCATGGAGATGGTCCCTGAGGCGGATGGGAGAACTTCAGCTGTGCACACAGCAGGCACCCCATAGATGCAGGGCAGCCCTGAGTGGGGCTGGGAGCCTGCCCATCCCATGGGCCGCTCTGTGGCTGGCCGGGCACAGGCGTCTCATTGACCAGCCATGTCCTCTGGCCCCTTGGGCACGATCAATGCAGAAGCTGCTCCAGGCTTTTTGAAAAGTCATTTTCGCTCCTTCCCGGCCCCATTGAAAGCCCAATTGATCAACTGATCGATGACAGCCATGGCCCAGCAGCTGCCCAGGGACCCATCCTCACCCCAGCAGGCCCTGCGGGGAGGGTGTGACAGGGAGCCGTAGGCAGAGGTGGGGGAGTCCTGGTCCTGGCCTCTGGGCCTGTTTCCCCTCTTGTCCCTGGCTTGATGTCAGGGATGTCCGTTCAGCCTGAAAGAGACTGTGACTCCAAGCAGGGCACTTCTGGAGAAAAGGTGGGTTGCACTGTCTCCCCTTTCTCCTGCCTGACTTTCCCCATCATGCTGGCCTTCCTCCCCTCTTGACACCAGCACCATCAGGTCCCCCCAGCTCACCTTCATTAGAATATCAGCGGCCAAGGCTGCTTTGCTGGGTCAGAGGCTGGGTCAGGTCCCACTTGGGGCCCCCAAAATCCAGGACTCACTTTTCTGAGAGTCCATCAGACCTCGCCATCCACTGGCTCAAAGCCTTCTATTGGCTCCCCATCACTCAGAACAAAATCCACAGTCCTCCCAGGCTCATGGGGCCTCATATGGCCCCACCCCCAACCTCATCGCCCCATGACTTCCCCAGCTCACTCCCTTCCAGCCATGCCAGCCTCGGGGCTGCTCCTGTTCCTGTCCCAGGGCCATTGCACACACTGTTCCCTCAGCCTGACAAGCCTTCCCCTACTTTCCCCAGCTCATCTCTTTTGGACATCATTATATTTATACCATTACACAGTCCACTGTCTGCCTTCCGGGGGTCAGCCTCCTTCTCTGTACCTTGCTTGGTGGCCAGCATGAGCCCAGTATACAGTGGTGCTCAATACATGTTTGTTAGTCGGTCAAAGGCCAAACGCTCGAGGTCTTTGAGGTGATAAAGTCATGGGGAGCAGAAAGCTGCCTCAAGGTGGGGAAACCAGGACCCCAGGCAGGCGGATCCCAGGAGAAGCCCCAACACCCACCCCCACCCCTGAGCTCTGGGAGCCAAAATGGACATTTTTCTCCCTTCCCTGCTATAAAGTAGCCACGGCCTTGCATTGGCATGCCCAGTTCCAAGTTGACGCCTCGCCCCTGCTCAGGGTAGCATCAAGGCAGGGGAGATGGACCCCACCCCAAGCTGAGCCTGGTGAGAGCAAGACAAAGCCTTCATTTCCTCCACCAGTGCCGAGGCCTGATATGCAAATGATCCCTGGGAGCAGTAGATACAGATCGAAATTCTCACTAAGGGGTTAATGACTGACTTGGGATGGTTCCCAGACACAGGGCTCCCTGAGGCTTCAGACCTCCCCGCCCCCAAACTCTACACCTTCTCCCCCAGTGGTTCACCCTGCCCGCCCCCTGCCAATGTCCACCCTGCAGGCAGCCACTCCAACCCCACCTACCACCCCTTCCTCTGGCAACCACCCGGCCTGCAGCTAATTAGCTCCAGTCAGGCGACAGTCAAGTCATTAGATGCTAACAGCACAGAAACTAATTAGAAGTCTCACCCAAAATGGGAGTGGGGTGCTGGGCTGCCTTCCCAACCTGGAAACTGAGGCAGGGGTGGGCAGGCGGGGGAGTCTGTCCCCTTCACTCTCCGACTCTCTGTCTCTTGCCTCCCTGGTCTGAGCCATTTCACAGCTCCTACTAAAGGGCTCAGAGATGCCAATGAAGACTCCAGCAAAGAGACACCCAGGCCTGCCCAAATGGACAGCAGGGCTCCCAAAGGCCAAGGCTGGGACCTCACTGAAAATTAGGGCCTCGAAACTTCCCTGGAGATCCGGTGGCTAAGACTCCATGCTCCCAATGCAAGGGGCCTGGGTTCCATCCCAGGTCAGGGAACTAAATCCCACGTGCTACAAAGAAGCTCGAAGAGCCCGCATGCTGCAACCAACACCTGGCACAGCCAAATAAATATATAAGAAAAGGCTTTAAAGAAAAAGGAAAGAAAATCATGGCCTTACGATAGTGCAGCATCAGCCAAGAAAGGACGATTATGGCCTTGTGGGTGCAGGGTAAACTGAGGCACAGGCCCCACCATGAGAAGCAGGAGGTGAAACAAATGGGGCGGGGTGGGGGGGAAGGTGAGGGAAGGGCCGCAGGGTCAGCCCACACCCCCCCGGGCCTTGGTCTCAGGCAGGAGGCCTGGGTGCCCAGTTCACGGGGCATACCTGCCTGGGTCACCTCGCCCTCCTCAGCCCCCACCGTGTGTATGGTGTCTCCGCACTCCTCAGCCAGCCCCAGACGTACATGCCTCTCAGAGGTGGTCCCCCCACTGGACATAACTTCCTCCTGGCCATGGGTAAATCACTTTCCCTAGGTCCATAAAATGGGGGCATAATGGGGAGCCCGACCCATGAAGCAGACAGGCGAGATGAGGGGGTGTGTGGCCGGGGTGGCAAACAGAGCTCCTTGAAGGCAAGACCCCACATGGGAGTGGGTATGGGGGTGAGCCTCGACCAGGGCCAGCCCACAGAGCTCGGAGTCTGGATTGTGTGCTCCAAGCTCTCAGCTGTGTGTCCACAATGGGGCAGCATAAAGGTGGCTGTGCCCTTCCTTGCCTGGCCCACTGGGCAGGGGACACAGTCGAGCCCTCCTTTTGGAACTGTCCACCACAGATAATTTCCCCAAAGCAATGCCAGGGGGATGAGGGTTGAGGCTGGTCCGTGCTGGGTGCCTTGGTGAGGGGAGGGGACCTGCTGTCGAGGCAGGACCCTGCACTGGGCTTGGCTCAGGGGCTGCAGAACGAGCCATCGAACCTGCAGGAACCCTGCCTCCCATTCACACACCTGCGCATCCCAAGTTCAGCCACCTCTGCACCTGCGGCCTCGAGGGACCCATGACCCTCAGGGGACATCTGCTGAGGGCCCCTGAGGTCAGAGATGGCTCCCCCTTCCCCGGGTCCAGCTCCCAGGCAGGCTAGAGGCCAGTCCCTCCCCTTCCCCCAGTCCTCAGCTCAGCTGCTGCCTCAGTTTCCTCTGCACACTGAGCTGCCCAGGGTGGGGGTGAGAGGCAGTTGTCCACCGTGGGGAGGGACCAAGGCTGGGGAAAGGGAGCCTGTGGATCCCAGCCTCAGAGCCCAGGCTGCCAGCATGTGGGGGCGCCTCAGAACTGGCCCCCCCGACCCCAGCACTGCGGTTCCCACCCTGCACAACCACCTGAACCTCGCTGCTGCTGCAGATACACTGCGGGCCTGTCTGGAGCCTCCCTGGCCTCCGTTTCCCCTCCGCGTCGGGGGCCTCTGGTCCCTTGGGGTCACATCCATGCCTCGTCCATCCACACCAGGCCCGCCCTGCTGCCACCCACAGAGGGACACAGCCCGCCACCCCACTTCACAGAGGAAACATGACTCAGGGGGCTCTGAGCAGTCAAGCCACTAGCCCAAGGGCTTCCCAGATCCCCAAGTCTGAGTTCCAGCCCTCCATGGCCCCCCAGACCACACCCTCGGACCCCAAAACTCCCAGGTCCATGGGTCCTCACTCTCTAAGTCCCCCTTAAGTCGAGTGGATGAGCTTCTTTCAAACAAAACAAAAAAGCCTCATGCGGCAAAATATGGCATCGCCCCCTTCAAAGCCGGTTCCCTGGAGGCCTGGGCAAGGCTGGCAAGCACCAGGGGTGCCCAACACCCCCTCAGGGAGGACATAGTCCTAGTCACTATCTTCCCCCTGGTCATTTGAGATGGGAACACGGCCGCTGCCCACACCCAAGGGCAATCAGGCAGCCAGTCAGGGTCTGCACCACTGGGTCCACCCAGGCTGCAGACTTCCAACCAGGTGGAGAACTCAGGGACAGGAGGGTCCCTGCCAGTGCCAGCTCTGAATCTCGATGGCCCCTCTGCACCATGGGCAGCAAGGAGCCCAGCCCACAGGACCCGGAGACATACCCCCAGCAGGGACCCACCTGGGCTGGAGGAGGGGGTGGAGGAGCAGTCAGGTGGGCACGGAGGGCAAGCTGTGATCACCGCCCTCTGGTGTGGGCTGTCAGCCCCCGCACCGGGGCCCTCAGAGCCAGGCCGTACATACAGACACATGTGTGCGCGCCATGAAGACATTCCAGAGACACGCGTGCAGCCCACATACAGACACACCTTCTCCCCAGGTGTTGATCTGCATGCACAGATACACACGCACACTCCACACCCAGACACACTGCTGCAAACATGCATGCTCCCTGCACACATGTGTTCTCCAGGCACACACATGCGGAAACGTGTGCAGACACACAGGGCCAGGGCTGCCAAACACACGTAGGCACTTGAGTGTCTGTGTGGCAGTGGGGGTGGGCAGTGTGTGTGCTCCATACACACAGCTGTGCACCTCCCAGGACTCAGGACTCCTGAACAGCATGGGAAAGAACACACGGCTATAGGGTGGACATGCCCTGCAGCCCAGTGAGCCTCCGAGGTGTCCCTGCACCCCCGCAGCCCCAGAAGCAGCCCGCCAGGATGCCCGGCCCAGGCCAATCCGGCCACAGACAGGCCCAGAGACACCCGGCAGCCAGACCCACAGTGCCCAGCTCAGGCGGGGACCAGACGGATAGACGGCTGAACAGCCGGCCAGTGAGGGTGCAGGGGTCCATGGCTGGACCCAGTCTCCACCCTTCAGCGGCGGTGGAGGTGGGTGCGGGGCTCCCTGGCAGTGTTGGCCAGCCTCGTGTTCACAGGAAATCCACGGCACAGCAGGAGAACGCAATTGGGGAAACACAGCCACACACTCATTACCTCGGCGCAGGTACAGGCCAGCCAAGCAAGGGTGGCCAGCCTCACTGCAGCACTGCCTGGGCCTGGTGGTCCTCCACCAGCCCACATGCATCCCCGTGGCTCCTCTGCTGCCTGACAGTACCCCACTTGAGGCAGCCCAGCCCTGGCTCGGTCCCCTTCCCAACGCACGGTGCCTATTGTGTGTGCCCCCCTCTTTCTGCACAGCCTGTCCCTGCGTTTCCTGGCTCCTCTGTTGGCCGCCGCCACCAGTCTCCCTGTTTCGACCCCACTCTCCCCTGTCCCCACACAGGCCTGTCTCTCGTCTCTTCTCGAGGCACTGTCTCCCATATCAGGCCCACCCACCGACTTCACATCTCTCCCTGCACCCTGGCAGCTGCCCCCGCGACTGGGCACCCTCAGGAAATGTCCGTTCCGGGTGCCCCCAGAGCCTGAGGCTGGGCAGCAACCTCCTCCTGTGCCCGGCACTCACCCAGTCACTGGACACAGATTCCACTCCGGGCACCCCAGTATACCCAACCTCCCAAGGAGGCCACCCGTTAGCAGAGATTCCCAACCGTGGTGGTGAATGGAGCCCTAATTCTTGACCCAACCGGGGTTCCCAGGAGAAGGGCTTCTGGGACCCCGGGCCCTGCTGCAGGAAGTCGGGGAGGTCACCTCCCACCCAGGACTCCCCAAGCAGGAGGAGGCAGAGGAGAGGCCAGCCCTGACCACCAGGGTCTGTGCTGGACAGTGAGGCTGTCCTTTCGGGCGGCTGGTCAGAGAGAGCTGTCGGGTCAGCAACAGGAGGCGGCTGAGCGGCTGGACAGAGCCGGCCTCAGAGGCTGCCTCCTTCCCAGCCGGCATCCCGCCTGCAGCCCTGTGGCAGGTGGGGCAGCAACTAGACCCTGCAACCCCCTTCCGTCCCCGTCCCCATTGGAAGCTCCTGGCGGGTCTGGTGTTTGCTAGAACAAAGGACAGGCCATGTTGGGACGGGATTCTGAGGCTGAAACCAAAAACTTGGGCTGGGGAAACGCTGCCCGCTGGGCTCCCGGCTCCCTGCTCCCTGCTCGGCAGGGAAGAACCGTAATCAAACCCACATGTGACCAGTGGGGCGGGTGGTGCAGGGAACCTGCTCCACAGCAGCCCGGCCGTCCCTCCTCGACCCCGGTTCTCTGCCCTCAGCCCTGGGGCTGACCCCACAACCAGGCAAATGAGGGGGGTGTCTGCGTGGGCTCCCTGCCCCGACCTGGGACACAGGCTGCCCTGGTCCCAGTGCTGGCCGAAAGACAGTCCTTTATGCAACTTTCTGCAGAAGGACCGAGGACAGCAGGGGACGGCGAGGGGATGGCAGGGTACCGCTGGCTTGGAAAGCAGGCAGTTTGGTTGGCGCTTGAAAACCGAAAGAAAGTGACTGCAGGCAGAGGATCAGGGGGCAGGGAAGCGGGCGCCCCTGCCCCCACGAGCAGCCCAGCTGGCCTGGATATGACTGTGACCCTGACGGTGGGGCAGACCGGGAGCTGTAGGACCCTAGATCCCATCTTCCATGGGACCCCCAGCCCACTCCCTCCTCCCAGACCCCAGATGGTCCAAGGCTTCCACTACTGACCAGGATGTGGTCAGTCCCCAGCAAACTTTTCTCGCTCGAGTAGCAGGGGCTCCCGCTGCCCCCAGACCGTACTCAGTACCCGACCTAGAGGAGGTCTGCAGGCAGGCGGGTGGGGCACCTGGGTCCTAGCCCCAGCTCTGCTCCCCTCACCGTGACCTTGAGCCAGCTGCTTGGCCCCTCCACACCTCAGTTTCCCAGTCAGTGCGAGGAGAACAGCGGAGGACACTGCCTGATCAGGACTCTGGGGACAGACCCCGAGCCTCCTCCATGCCTCAGTCTCTCCGTCCCTTTGAAACCCCGGACCAGGGACCCCCTGGAGCAAATGTGGACACTGGTCCACGGGGAGGGACATTCGAACTTCCCCAAGTTCATCTGGGGAGCTTCCGACAGAACGCGCCTGAGGAACCCTCCCCTGCCGGGCCACGGTCCCCCACCTCAGTCCCTCACCTCTGGGCGCGGCTCAGTGACAAGATTCCTGGGCATTCCCACCAACTCTAAAGCTATCGGAGGTCCCGGAGAGACCTGAGCATTGGGTCCCCCAAGACCGGGGAGGGAACTCAGGGCCAAACGGCTTCTAAGGGTGCCAGAGGGCATCCCCAAACTCCTGGGCCGGCGGCGCTCAGAGACATGCAGGGCGCCAAGTCTCCCAAACCTGTAGGCGGAGGGGCGCCCCGGGGGGAGATGCACGCAGAGTGAGTCCCCCAAACTCCGGTGGCCGGAACTCCCTGGAGGCTCCCGTGGGAAACGGGCGCCCCCACTACTGGGGGCAGCGCGCACGGGCGCCCCGAGCCCGGGGTGGGAGGCCAGACTGGGGTGGGGGAGTCCGGGGTCTCCCGGCGCGCGGACCCGCCCGCGGCCGCGCTCACCTGGGGTTGCTGCGGTTCCAGTAGACGGCGTAGCGGTCCGAGTTGGCGCGGGCGGCGTCCTCGCCGTGCGCGAAGGGCGGCGGCGGCAGCGGCAGCAGCAGTAGCAGCAGCGGCAGCAGCGGGCGCTGCGCGGGCGCCATGGCCCCGGTCCGGCCGCCGCGCTCGCCTGGCCGCCGCCTGCCAGCCGTCTCCGCCTCCTCCTCCGCCGCCGAGCGGGCGGGCGCGGGGCGGGCGGGAGGAGGGCGCGCCGGCGCTTGGAGATCCCCGGCCGCCCCCGCCTGAGCGCGCGCGACCTCGGGCGCCGAGAAGTCAGGCGGCGGCGGGCGGGGCGCCGGGGTCGCCCCGGGCGCCGGCCCGGCCGCGCAGACACTAAGAGCGCGGGCCGTCACCACCGCACCCGCCGGGGAGGGGCCGGGGCTCCGGCCTTTGTCCCGCCCGATCGCCGGGAGGGCCGCGGGCGCCCCCTCCTGCCGTGCCCCGGCCACGCGGGGCTTGGGCGGGGGGCTGCAGCCCCAACCGCGCCCCGACCTCCCCATCCCCCTGACCCGCCCAGACCGTCCGGGAGGCCTCCCCCAGTCGGGCTGCTTGCACCCTCTGCCCCAGGTCCTGCCGCCTGTCACCCCAACTCTGTGGGGCTCTGAGTGCACCTTCGTCATCATGGGGGCCAAACCCAGGGTCGCCGAGTTGTTCTCCACCACCTCCATTCAAGCCAGCAATCTGGTCTGCAGAGTTAACCCGGCAAAGGCAACAGGAGACCCAGAAATGGCTCACCGCCCTGTGCCCTCCCACACTCAAACCCGGACCCCAGAATCCTAACCCAGCCTCCCCCAACACCGAGCCACCCTGTCCAGCCTGGTGAAGGGTTTTGCAGTCTCACTGCCCAAAATGGGAAGTCAGCGGCTGCTGCTGCCTCCCTGCAGGTCCCCCAGGACCCACCCCCCTCACCGGGGTGGTCAATTCTCACGGAGTCTGTCTCCTCATCTAGGAAAGGAAACAGAAATCCTGACCTCAGCCACGAAGGGTACCAGGGATAGCAGGTGGGTACCCAGTACACCCAGCAGCCCAGACTGGGGTCCAGGCCAGCAGGAGGTGGGAGGACAGGGAGTCTGACCAGGGCAAAGGGCAGGAAGGGTGTCTGGCAAGAGGGTGGAGCAGAGGGCTAGAGTGCTTGACCCATTTGGGGCACTCAAAGTGATCACTCCTGGGTGTGGGGAACAAGTTGGTTGCGAGGAAGCTGACTGTGGGCCAGGAACTGGGGTCCTGTTCATTTCTGCTCTTATTCTCCCTCACCAGACTCTGAGTTTGTGAAGGTACACTGTCAACCAAGTGCTGGCTGTAAAGTGTCAGCAGTGCCCCGCCAGGTTCTACCTCTCTGGACTTGTTTCTCTCTTCCAGGCCTGGCCTGGCGTAGTCTGGAAGCCTAGAGCTGAAAGGTCATGCGTGAGGGATTATCAGAACTCCTTGCAGAAAACTCACTCGAGCGGACAGAGCTTCACCACAGCCAGGTGGGGATCGTAAATGCATTTCGGATGTGCTGTGGGCACGTGCCAGATGTTCCCTGAGCATTCTCTTCCGGAACTTACCCCTCTTTGCTCAGGCCACTCCCTGGGAGGCCTTCCCCTTTCCTCCTGTTAAATTTCAGTTCTTCCTTCAAGGCCTGTCCTCCCCGTGTTTCAGCCCTCCTCAACCCCAGCCCCACCTGCAAGGTTGTCTGTCCTCTGCCTTCCAGGGAACTCTGCCCATCTGTTTGGGGTGTTCTGGCTTCTGGAACTTGTCCATCGACTGTAGCTGCCGGAGTTTGAAGTCCCAGGCCTGGCCTAGAGGGCTCCACACAGGAAGGTAGGAACATGCCCCCACCTCCCATCCCCGGCCATGGCCAGGGCAGGCCCAGAACTGGCCCAGGCTCACATGGAACAGTCCGTCTGACCCCTGGAGCCTGAGTCTGGGGCTCCAGCCACATAGGCCAGGCTTGACCCAGGCTGGCTGGTCTGGCTCTCTGGGGAGTCATGGGGTGGCCACTCAGGGAGGCGTGGGGCCCAAGCTCAGGGACAGGGGCCATGAGCACAGGGGGACAGGCCTGGCTGCCACAGGGGACTGCCTGGAAGTTGTCACTGCCCTGAGACAAGAGCCCCCTCCCATGTCATGAGACCACATGGGTGGGTGGTCTCCTCTGTCACACCCAGCAGGACTTGGACCTACAGAGGTGGGGGTGTCGGAAGGGCACAGAGGGCAAGGGGATGCCCTGGCTGAGGCCAGGATGGGTCGACTCATTTGCATGCAGGGGCCACCGAGGTGGGAGCCGCCGCCGCTGCTGAGAGGATTTGAGCAGAAGCTCCGTTTTCCTTCTGTTCTCGTCTCTCTCTCAAGGTCAGAGCCCAAGCGGGGACAGGAACAAAGCGCACGTCCCCCATTCAACCTCCCTGTGCCCGCTGGCCGCTCCCAGAGGAGGGGGCCCGGGGAGGGGAGGGCAGGGCAGCTCCACAGCCTGGCCCCAGGTGAGGCGGGGACAGGGCCGCAGGCGCAGCTGCCCAGCTGCCCTTGGGGACCCCTGCCTGGTGGGGACCGCTGTGGGTGCCCAGGAAGCTCTGTCCCCTTCCAGAGTGCGTGGCCATCCTGGCCTCCAGACCAGCCATCAGGAGGTCAGCTGAGGTCAGGGGTCATGGAGTCAAGGGTCAGAGGTCAGGCTCACTCTGGGGACAGGGGTCAATCTTAGTTCAAGGCTCACTCAGGGACAGGGGTCACTGAGAGCTGACTGTCGGCCTCAGCTTCAGACCCAGGACAGGGTCTTTTATGGGGGTCTGTCCCTGTTCAGTGGTCTGCACTCCTAGGCTTGAAGGTCTGCCTCAGACTCTGGGAGGGTCTCAACTAACCCAGGCCCAGACCTGCCCCAAGCCTGTGCGCATCAGCTCTGGTCCACCACCCACTGCCTACTGCCTAACAACTGTGACCAATCACCCACTACCCACTATTCCCAGCCCAGCACCCACTAGCCTGACCCAGCACCCACCCCTGCTCACCCACTGCCCACCACCCCCAGCGCATCACCCACCCCCCATCACCTGCCCACTGATCCCAAGTCCAGTGCCCACCACCCAGCACCCATGACCTGTGGCACTCCAGCCCATCGGCAGAATTGCCAGGGCTGGGGATCAGTGTCTAGGGCACCCTCAACCTTCAAAGGCCGTGGTGCCTTGGAGAAAGCTAAAAATATGCGGGGAAGAATTTCCCATTACAGAAAAAAGTGGACCAAATACATCACCTGCTTTGGCTCAAGAGTTTTTCAGGAGGCAGGAAGGGGTGCTGGGAGGGTGGGGGCGTTGGCAGGTCTAGGGCTCCACAGACCCAGGTCAGAGCCGGGTGTGGTGTGTGTCCCCACGGACAGTGGGAAGCAGGCATCTGCTGACATGTGGGAGAGGTCTCAAGGAGAGCTCCCCAGGCTGTTACTAAGAATAAACAAACACACCTGTCCCTTTCTCTTGCTGATCAATTAAAATTCCCACCCTTGTGTCCAGTGTCCAGTCAGGCCCTGAAACCTCAGCCCACATCTAACATCCCTGTAACCCCCACAACCAGGCACCTCCCCTGCAATGTCCCTCCCTTCTCCCCCCCCTCCCCACCTCCTCCCTACCCCCGGTCAACTGTCCCAGTCACATGGCCCAGGACACAGACCCCTCCTTCCAGAGCCACCTGCCAGTCTGGGGACTAGACTATTGCTGTCCAAAAGAACTTCCCACAAGGATGGCCAAGTTTCAGATCCACTGGGTCCAACACAGGCACCACCAGCAGCTCCATGTGGGTACTGGGCACAGAACCCGTGACAGCAGGATAAGGAGCAGGGCTTTAGACATCACTTACTTTCAGTGAAGGTACCTCTAAACATGGCCCACAGGGCGACACAGCTGTAGGTGGAGCCACGCCTCAGTGGGCGCCTGGACATGAAGGGCCGCCAGGAGGGTGGTAGCGGCTCAGACAGCCCAGAGAGCAGGAGATGCAAGACCCTGAGTCCCACTGGAAGAATGGGGGATCAGGGGAGAGGTCCCAGAACCTCCAGAGGGCACAACTCCCTTGCCTGCTGACCCCAGGTGAGCAAGAGGTGGCCCTGTTGGGTGCTGGGGCCACGTTGAAGGGAGATCCACATCAGAGCCAGCAGAGGAGCCTGCTCTCCAGGAAAGACGCCTGGCCTTGACCACTGGCTACCCACTTTCTGAGCCGAAGGTGTCCAGCCTTCCTGCCCCTACCTGGGCCCATTCCCCAGATTGGGATAGGAAGTTGGGGGCGGGGTGTCTTGCGCACAGCAAGCCACCCAAAAGCCAGAGACTCCCACGTGGCCCCAACGGGCCGAGGGGCTGGTTTGCCGCGTGACAGTGGGCACTCCCCGGGTAGCTGAGAGGAGGGGATGGACGTGGTGGGAGGGGCCTTGAGGGCAACACCCGTGCACGAGTGTGGGCTTGTGTCCTTGTGTGCATCCCACATGCGTGGCTGTGTGTCATACCTATGCCTGTGCGTGAGTGTGCACGGTGGAGGAAGGTGCTGGAAGGCCTCCCTATCCGGCATGCACACGTACACGCTCGCATACACGTCCCTCCAGCCAGCCGGGCCCCAGGGCCTTTCATCTCGCGCTGACAGGCCCCTCTCCCGGCTTTTAGCCGCGGAGAACTTCCTGTTAATAGTGCATTAACCTTGGCGGGGGCTGCCAATTACTCGACACTAATGCGGGGGGGGGGGGGGGGGGGGGGCGCGGGTGCGCGCGCTGACTGCGCTGACAGGCGCAGGGGCCGGGTAGCCGGCGGGGCTCCCCTTCTCACCCGAGGGGGGCGGGCAGGAGGCAAGGGGCTGGGGGGGCACGTGGTATGTTCCCAGCTCCGGATGGCAGAGCGTGGGGTCTCTCCTGACCTCATTAGAGTAATTAATGTGCCTTTTGAAGCTGGAGAAATCGCTCAGAGCTGTGGGAAAGGGGCGCAGATCACAGGGTGGGGTGGGGGGGGCCATGGACGGTGTCTGCGTGCCTGTGAAAAGCGTGTCCCAGTGAGTCAGGCAGAGAGAGAGCCCGAGTGACAGAGAGGGACAGACGGAAACGGAGGGGGGCCGAGGGAGAGGCAGTGCAGATGGTGAAGAGTCACCAATAGGGAGGTGAGCAAGGCTTCAGAATCAAATAAAGACAGAGACACAGAGACAAAAAAGCAGAGGTGCGTGGAAAGACCCACAGGGGGAACAGATGGGGAGAGAGCAGGGGGGTTGGGCTGGGGGATGTCATCTCAGTGCCTCCCTGGGACTGTGGCCTCAGTTCCTCAACCTTCCCTGGCTACTGGGGACCTGCTGGCAACTTTGTACAGGGCTCTCCCAAAGAATGGTAGTGGGCAGTCAGGGAAGACCTCCTGGAGGTGGCAGTAGTGCATCAGAAGGGGAAGAGGAATTGTGAACAGCCTTGGGGCATGATGGGAGACATTGCCAACAGAGAAGGAAGTCAACTGGGGGCCAAGGCAAAGGACCCCGGCTGGAGGGAGGGGGGACCAGCTGACTGTGACAGAGATGGTGTTTCTTCAGGAACCCAGGCTCAGGCTGGGTGGGAAGGGTCAGCAGGTCTGAGGGAGACTGGCCAGAGGGACTGACGAGGCTTGAGTGGGCAGCAAGCTCAGACCATCCCATGGTGGACATGGCAACAAGATGGAGTTGAGGTGTGAGAAACAGGGCCCCAGCAGAACCTATTTCCCCACTTGTAAAAAGTTTGGCTCAGGCCCCACCTGGGTAGACTGTGCAGCACAAGGCTGCCACCTGGTGGCAGGTCCCTTTGATGACAGCTCCTTCTAACGTGGCCTCCATGTTTTCAGCCAGTGGCCTGAGGGTAACCTCAGGCTGGGGCACAGAGCTACAGGCCAGCCACACTGGTCCTACTTTCCACAACCAAATTTATAGGGTGCAGGGGGGAATGGGCCAGAGCCATACTCTGCCTAGAAACAAGGCCCACAGAGGAATTCATCGAGCCCATCACAAGAGATGGGAACCAAGGTACCACAGTGGGACTCAGGTGACCAGTATGGGCCTCAGATGGTCAAGATGGGGACTGAAACACCCCCATGGGGTCAGGTGCCAGGATGAATCCGAGATGATCAGGATGGGGACTGAGGTACCCCTAAGGGGTTCAGGGGCCCAGAATGGGGATCAGTTGCCCTAATGGGACTCAGATGCCTGAAAGGGGGTCAAGTTCCAAATATGGGACTGAGGTGGCCTGGATGGGCACTGAGCCACATGCTGTGGAATTCAAGTGTCCCCGTGGGACTCGGGAGGCCAGGACAGAGGCCTGAGTGCCAGCACAGATTGCCTGGGATGGGGGATCAGGTTCACCAGTGATTTCACTGGAGGCTGAAAGGAGAGAGGCAGGGTGGGCACGGGTAGCCTTGGCTGGCTCCAGACCTGGATGCTGCAGCCTGGGGCTCTGTGAGAAATGGCCCTGGAGTAGTAGTGTGTGGTGAGGCAGAGGACACTGCCCTTGAGGGGCCCCGGGCTGAAGTTGGCCTGGAAGGGGAGCCCTTAAGCAGTTTGGTGGAAGAATAGGAGTTCTCCTTTACTAAACCTAGAGGTAACTAGTAGCAGGGTCTTCTTCCAGGCAGGTGGGGGCAGGTCTCCTCCATCTCTACCCCTCCTTTATGGGATTCCCCATGGGACCCTCTGAACAGTTAGGGATGATCCAGATGGTCACAGGTGGGAGGAATGAGGCTGACATGGACCCAGATCTGCTGCCCCCTGCCCCACCCGTGAGCCAGGGCGCTGGGTCTGGCCCGCTGTGGAGTTGGGTACCAGCTACAAAAGCACTGCTGCCTTTATTGTCCCCGCCCCAGAGGAATGGTGCCCCCAGACAGGACACCCAGCCTGCCCGCCTTCCAGGCCTCAGCCTGGGGCTGCCGCATTCCCACCAGAGAGGGTGACTGGTATAAGTCACATCATGGCCAGGGGCCTCAGAGTCCTGTGTAGGGCTGCCCCTCTGGCTTCCACCCGGTAACCTGGGCAGTCCTGTCTGCAGAGAGGGCTGAGTTGGCTTCCAGTGGGCCGGGAGGGCTCCACACATGCTGTCTGGTCCAGACGGGGTGTTCCAAGCACTGGGAGGGCCCCTGCCTTTTATCCTTCTCCCAGGGCCACTGGAAATGCTGCCTTCCTGAAACAAACATCTGAAAAGGAGGGGTAGAAGGTGGTGAGAAATGTGGGTGAGCCCACCCCACTCTGCCCCCACCCAGCTGTGTTTGAGGCTGAGTGCTGAGCCCTCTAACATACCAGCCCCCGCCCCCAGCCTGCAGGCCTTGCCAACTCCCGACCTGGGGGCAAAGGGGGTAGGTCCCCTAGCCAGGAAATGCAGACACCAGAGGGATTCGCGGACCATACCCACGCCTCCCTCTGTGGGTGGGAGGGGGGCTGGAAAATCAGAATTGTCCTACAGTCTCCAAGCTTCCGGGCCTGAGCCTGCAACATGCTGGGGTTAAAGGGGCCATCAATCCCGCTCAGGCAGTCGCTGGCCCTGAGCCCAGAGCCCCTGGGTCACCTCAGTTGTCACCCCTCTCTCTGTCTCTGCTGCTCCCTGTGCCTGGGACACTCTTCCTAGGGCTGGGCGGTGGAGAGGCAGTCTCAGACCCATCCTCCAGCTTTGGTAGCACCTGGCAGGCATCCTCCATCTCTGACACTGATTTTGGCCTTCACCGTCAGGCGCAGAGGAAGTGCTCACCTACTCCAGCCATGCAGCTGGTTCCCATGTTAAAGAAATGGGAAACTGAAACGGTGAGACAGGGGCCTCAGATGAGGCCACGCAGCCTGTGACAGCAAAGCAGTGCTCACTCCAGGCCCACCCCTGCTGCTGGGTGCTGACTACACTGAGCACAGGCACAGGCGGTCCACCTGACTGTCTTCCTGCGGATCCCACCCCTCACCCACCCAAGGAGCCCCTGAAAGTGTGTAGAGTGCTACCCTACCATCTCAGGTTCCTTGTCTCAAAGACTGTCTCCTCGTCACTGTCCATTGAGGTCATCTCGGTGGGGTCCTCGGTGTTGGCCAGGAGCCCGTACCTCCTCCGCTGTGGCTTTTTCAATCTGAAAGCAGGCCCAGGCTCACTCAGTGACTCTCTCACGACCTCTCCGTGAAGCTGCTAACCCCCTGTCCAGCTTCCCACCTTTTCCCATAATCCTCCTCTGCATGATTCCCAAAGCCTTGCAGTGTACTTTCCCGGCCTAATTGCATTTCTTCTCACAGTGGTTACAACGATCATCAATTGCTTTTATGTCAATAACAAAAGGTGGACATCTCCCTTGGGAGGCCCCAGAGCTAGGACCCTTGGTGGGGGCGGGGGTGGGGTGGGGTAGATGTTGTTATCCCACTATACAAATAAGAAGACTGAGTCTCAGAGAAAGTATTAGGGTTTGCCAGAAACATCAAGTGGAGAGCTGTCTCAGACAGAAGCTCTGGCTCCTGACCACCACCAGGGAAACCGCGAGGTCTCTATGAGGCCTCTGCGATGGATATAGCATGCACTGACTGACATGGAGACAAGCATTGTGCACCCACAACAGTGTTCGAGGAAGACAGAAAATGCCCGTTGAGAGCGCCTGAACATGGTCAGCTCTGTGGGACACAGGCTCTCTGGAGATCAACCCCAGCTGTGCTTAGATCAACCCCAGAGAGGACGCCAAATGTGAAGATCAGGGGCCCGAGGAGGGGGCAAAGGGCCTGCACCAGGCAGGGGGTATGCCTCGGGAAAACCAAAGTGAAAGAAAGTGAAGTCGCTTCAGTTGTGTCTGACTCTTTGCGACCCCATGGACTGTAGCCTGACAGGCTCCTCTGTCCAAGGGATTCTCCAGGCAAGAGTACTGGAGTGGGTTGCCTTTCCCTTCTCCAGGGGATCTTCCCAACCCAGGGATCGAACCCAGGTCTCCCGTATTGCAGGCGGGAAAAGCAACAGGGTCCTCAACTCTTGGAGGAGCATGGCCAGCCCTGGACTGAACAGGAGCAGCAAAGCGGAGGGGCAGGCTCCGGTCTGGCACCGGAGCGTCTGCCGGGCTGTGAGCGTTAACCACAGCGAACGATGCGGCCAGCCCCAGCTCGCAGACGCAAATTGGATTGGTGGCCGCGACGCTCGTCTCCAGCCTGGCGGAGGGTCATAGTATTCCGGAGACTCCCGGTGCCCTACGCAACCCACAACCTCCCGCCTCCGTGGCTCCCTCTGGAAAACTAGCAGCAGCACTCAAACTTCAGAAAAATAGCGCATCACGTGATTTTCTTGCCGCACCCACCCACGTGACGCCGGCGCACTGGGCTTCAAGCGCCAAAGCACGTGGGGCGCGAGGCGCGCGAGGATTGGCTGCGCCCGGGCGGCGGCGGCGTGCGCCTGACGCACCTGAATGCCCGGATGAGGAAGTAGAGAGCGGCTACGACGATGAGGCCCGTGACCACGTAGAACGAGCGCAGCAGCGGCGAGCCCGGCGACCCCGGTGGCCCCGGGTGTGTGTCGTTGTGCGGTGCACCCGGCTGGCTCCCGTTCGTCACGACGGGCGGCGGCGGCGACAGCGACAGCGTGGCCTGTGGAGACGGGGGCGTGTCCTCGGCTCCGTACAGCAGTGGCGGCAGCAAGAGCGCCGACAGCAGCAGGAGCCGCGGCGGCAGCAAGCGCGGCCCCATTGCCCGGCGGAAACGCTAGTTGCGCCCCGCCCCCTTTTAGGGACTGTATTCAATAGCGCGGGGCAATGTCAGCCAATGGGATTCAGGGGGTGGCCTCGTAGCCGGAAACGCCTAGCCACGCCCCCGGCCGTTCACCTCACTTCACCCGGGCCCCTAAGTTTCCCCGCGTCCCAAGCCCGCCGGCTCCTCGCTCAGCCTGCCCCCGAGGGGTGAGCCTCAGCCCTGTCCCCCGACAGCAGCGTGAGCACCGCGGCGGGCCAGGGGCGAGTTATCAGGAACACCCACCAGTGTCAGGGACTTTGATACGGAGGCAGATGCGACCGAACCCGGCAGGCCTCCATCCCACCTGGGCCCTGGGAACACTTGCTTCCCCACCCAGCTCGCCCTGGGCTACGGTGTACCTGCGCTGTAGCACACTGGGCCTGATCCTCCCGTGGAGGAGACATCCAGGCCCCGAACCTGCACATCCTGCCTTTGGGGGCGGGGGGACCAGAAGAAACCAAACACATCCCGTGGGAGAAGCGGGGGTTAAGTCAGTGACCTGGACCTTACAGGGCCACACCCTGCTCGGAGTTGACATAACCAGCCCAGAACCCGAGGCAGTGGAACCAGGGCTCAACCCTAAGGTTCTGCACCCCAAGACCGGGGCAGAAAGCAAGTAGCTTGGGAGCAAGGTCAGCCTCTTTGGCTGCAAAGATGAAAATGCCCAGGGTCACTGCCAAGACCTCAGCCTGGGCTCTGGGAGAGGTGCCTGTCCCCCTGGGATGGGGGGCCCAAGGGACTACCTCCTCTTCTGCTCAGGCTGGCCACACCCTCTCAGACCCTGAGAGAACAGTCCCAGGGGAACTGCCCAAGGCAGCAATGAGCTGCCAAGCTGGTCTTCCTGGTTTGATTCCAGCTCATGCCCAGAATGGAGGCCGAAAAAGGTTTTCTCTAGTGGACTCTCCACCATGCCCCTTCCATCTGGACCACCCCATGCAGGATCAGTGTCCGCCCTCCACACCACACCCCAAACGAGACTCAAGATTTGTGGGTGGACACACCATCCCTTTATTCAAAAGTGACTTCCACGCTTTCTTGTCACATCGCCGGTGAGGACACACCACCGTGCCAGCACCACAGGCCTGTCCTCCTGGAACACCTTGAACCCTGTGCCCCAACCTTGCCAGTAAAACATCTGCTGGAAAGACAGGAAGGGATTGAGGGGAGCACAAGTGCTACTCCGGCAGGAGGCGAAGATGCTGTCCCCAATGGATCACACTGCCAGGAGGGGAGAACCCACTGCAAGGGCCTGGGCCAAAGGGCCACATGCCTCCCGCCCCAGGAAGCACTTACAGGCGACGGGCTGCGAGGGCAGGCATCCGTGCCTCTGGCTCGATCCTGGGTAGGGTCCCTCCTGGGACAGGGACCCCAGGTCAACACTGTTCTCAGGCCACACTTCCTCCGGGTCACACTGACTTCCATTCAACCTGCCAAAGCAAATGAGTGTTAGCCCTTACCCCCTGGCAGAGCTGAGCTCCCCTCCCTGCCTCCCCCAGAACAATTCACAGCTCCTGGGAGGGTGTCAAGCTAGTCATCGGGGCCAACCTGAGGCCCCGCCATGGGCAGGCCTGAGCCTTTCAGATGGGCCAGGCTACCTTCCACTCTTAAGCAGAGCCAGCCACCCACTTGGGACGGAGCTGCTTAGAAAACAGCACAAGCTCTCGGAAAAATGTCATGGCAGCAGCAGACACCGTAGAGAACTAGTTAGGAATGCGACTTTAAGAGGTCTAGAAAAGACAGTCAATTGATGAACAAAAGATTCCAAAAGGCAGGGCGTTTGGTGGTCTCCAATCCTACTAGCCAGTGGAACCTACTGGTTAAGCTCAACTGCCCAGGCTGCTCACTTGGCTGCAGGTGGGGAAGGGCAAATGGCAGGGGCCTACCTTTGGTTCCACCTTGTTTTTATTTTAAAAAAATTTAAAAAAAGGAAAAAAAAATAGAAAAGCAAAAAAGTCAAAGAACATTCCCCGAGTAATATGGCTTTACTTTCATATGAGCGCCCGAGAGAAGAGGAATGCGGACGAGCAAAAGGAGTTACCTCGGTGACAGGACTATCTCCACATATGAGCTAGCCCAGGGAGCGGCTTGCGTCTCAGAGGGTTCTGTTGGGCGCACAACACTTCTGTCCTCCGAGGGGCTGCAGCTTCCATAGGCTAGCAGAGAATGCTCAGAACTTGTAAAGCAACAGGAGAGCTAGCTAATGAGCCAGTCAGTCTGTGGTCACCCAGGGACACTGTCTGCATCCGCTTGCTCTCTGGCCTGATTCTAGATTAAGGGGCTCAGGGTCAGCGTTGGGCGCCCCCATGTCCACTGTCCCTGCTAGGCTGCCCGCCCATCGAGCCCTCCAGCTGCCATGGCCAGAAGAATCCCGGGGCTGCCCTGCAGTCCGAGAGCCCACTCCCGTCACCCACCTGCTCGCCTAACTGAGTGGGGGCAGTCAGTGGTCACAGGGGCCCAGCCAGCATCATTGGCTCTACCTTCCTCCTCTAGGAGCTGCAGGCAGGATGGCAGCCCTAGTCCTCTAGCTGCCAGCTCTGCTCTACTCTGCCTGCCTCAAGCTGGCAGCAGGACGCGTGTGGTGCGATCAAAGGGAGATGCTCAAAGCGAGGTTCATTCAGACAGTCTTTTAATCAGCTTCGTGAAGCCAAAGAAAACGGCATACAAGGATTCCTCAACCACTTCAAATACAACAGTGATGGCATATGTGTATGACTTCCGGTAAAAAAGGACAATATAAACACACATTGTCAAGAACCTCTTGGGGACTGTGGGTCGCCCAGGACAGGCAGGCAGCCCGGGCACCTCCACTGCCTCCTGCACAGTCTGACCATGCTACACTCAGAAATGTTACACCAAGTTGGAAAAAAGCCACAGCTTGCTCAGCTTCCGACAAAGAGAGCGATCCAGAGTTCGATCGTTCAACCTCAAAAAAAGAGCAACCTCACGGGGTTGACCCCGCTGAAAAGAAACGAAAATAGCAACACAACCAAAAACAAAAACAAAACCCTCACAACCCCCAGTTATTTTCTAAAAAATCTCTTGGCTAGTGGTAAAAAGGTTAAAAGTAAAACCGGAAGTGCGTTTCAAAATGATTTAAAAACCCTTAAAAACAGAATGCACTTCCTTAAAAAGCAAAGGGCAGCAGTGAGGCCATCTGGGGGTCAGAAGCAGTCAGGCTGTGTTTGACAAGATCAGAACCAACAAGACTACAGAAGTGGGCACAAGGAGGCGTGGTCACTACACACTAACGATGCAGCGGCGCTCCCCAAATCCTTAAACACACAGCCATTGGAAGGACGATCTCGAGCAGGAAGGATTTTTACTCGTTGTGTGTAGCTGAGAACAAGAAGCAGGCACAGTGTAAAGGCGCGGAAGCAGATGGCAAGAGGCAGCAGTCCACGCCTGGCCCGGCCCTGGGGGCCCAGCCCTGCAGCCTCAGGAGCAACCAACCCCCCCACAGCCGAGGGTGGCAGTGGCCCACACGCACGGACGCTGCCTGCCCACTCTGCTCGGAGGCCCTGGATCTCCCTTTTCTCCTTGGTCAGAAGTGGCACGGAGACCCGAGAGGGCAGTCTTGTCCCTTATAGGGTCAGCAGAATAACCAGCTCTGATTGAGAATGGCAGAGCGCACCGAGGCGCACTGAACTCCCACCACCAGCCCATGGAGCACCACTTACCATAACTGTCGTAGCTATCTCTGTAGGACCCGCCAGAGCTCCGGTCGTACCCGCCACCCTGACTCCGGCTGCCGGAAGGACATAGATGGGCATGAAGGACACCTCAGGGGGTTTCCACCAGCCCCCACCCTCTGCAGGACAGCTGCCCCCACCTGCTGTAGTAGTCTCTGGAGCCTCCATAGCCCCCACTCCTGGACTCGAACCTGCTCCCCCCATAGCCGCGGTCCCCACCTCCTACAGAGGGCACAGGAGGAAAAGTGTGAGCTCCTGCAGCAATGCCCCCCACCTCATCCCCGCAGGTGGCACTCACCTCTGGAGAAACCACGGCCCCGGCCCCGGCCCCCACGGAAGAAGCCCCGGCCTCCAGCAGAACCACCTCGGTATCCACGGGATCGGTTATCAGATGACTTGCCTGCCTGGTCCACCCGGATCTGCCGCCCATCCACAGACTGGAGACCAAGAGTGAACACGGTAAGCCTCTGCACCTCCAGCCCTAGGTCTGCAGCCCAGACCCTCCGGACCCCAAAGTGGCCACCCCTCACCTTCCCATTCATAGCCATCATGGCGTCCTTGGCATCGTCGATGTTTTCAAAGGTGACAAACCCAAAGCCCCTGGATCGCTGGGTCTCCCTGTCTTTCACGACCACCACTGTGCAGTAGAGAGGTCTAAGGTCAGGACCCCGCCCTCCCTGTATGCAGCCCTGCTTAGCCACCTCCTCTGGCACCAGTCTCACCTTCAGATATCTGTCCATACTTTGAGAAGACCTGCTCCAGTGACTGCTCATTGGTGTCAAAACTCAGCCCTCCGACGAAAAGCTTGCCCTCATCTGATGCCATGGTGGCCTGAGGCAAACACCATTGAAATACTCAGGTCCTTGCAGGGGCTTCCAAACTCACCCCTCCCTATTTTACTTTATACAAGTAACATATGCTCACGGGAGAAACAGTGAGAAATTATTTTGCTGCCCTTTAACCGTCCCAAGCGCACACCCAATACTTCATCTCAAACAAGCCCTTAATTCCTTTATCACTTCGGGCCCCTTGTCTCTACTCTGTGCGTGGGCCAAGTCCACCCCTCTCAGTCAATACTCGGGAGCTCCGAGACCTTGGTACACACCGCGGGTCTGCCGCGCTCCTCAGTGCTACTTGACCATGGGACCCCAAAACTCCAGCCTGGTGACAGTCTCACAGGTCTAACACTGGACCCTTAAAGAGGGCATCGACCACCATTGCCATGGGCTGAGTGCACCCTGGCTTCCGCACTTTGCAAACATCGGAGGATTAAGTCCTAACCAGAACATCATGGCAGAGTGCTCGGTCCACTGGAGGGTACTGTGCAGGGAGTGGCAGGGGGCGCGGGGGGCCTGTGCTGGGATGCCAACGTAGGGCGGGATTGTGGGGCGGTGCTTAGATTGACCCTTTATGGGACACAGGCTTCCGCTGAGGGGCCAGTAACAGGCCAGAAGGCGACCTGCAGCCGCGAAACCAGGACCCAAACTTAAGCCGTGGGTAGCACCGGGGCTGTGTTGCCCTCGCAGAACGCCAATAAGAAAGCGGGGAGGAGCCCTGGCCCGGCCACGCCCAACATGCGCATGCGCCCCCGCGCGCGGCCTGCGCCACTCCATCCGGGCATCGGCGCTCCCGCCATTTCAATAGGCACTGTCTCCGCTCGCGGCCGCCATTTTACGGAGATGTCACGCTCGCGGCAGGCCTGGCCCACAGGGAATGCCGTCCGGCCACGACTCTACCCGGTCTACGTTGCCCCTCGCCGCTGGCGGGGCAGATTCCACCCGCCTCCACCCACCAGGGGGTGCCCGCCCTGGCACCGCTCCCGCCCAAGGGCGTGCCGCCGCCGCCCCGCCTCGTCCAGCTAGCCGCAGGCCGCCCGCCGCCCCGGGCCCGTGGAGCCGGTGCCGCCAGGGCCCTCACCACTGAGTTGGGCAGGTCCCTGGCGCAGGCGGGAAGACAGAACAGCAAAACGACCCGAGCCTCCTAACGCGCGAGTGAGGAGGGGGGCGCTGTGCTCCTGGCCTTATATACTTCGCCCTTAGGCCCCGCCCCTGAGCTGTCCTCCCCGCGCTGCACCGGCCAATCCCAGGCCCTGGAGACCGTGGCTGTGCCTTATATTCATGACTGGGGGGCCGGGCCTGTAGCGGTCCCGCCCCCTCCCGCGCGTGGGCGCTGGGCACAGAGACGCGCCGGGTCCGCAGCCCCCAGCCCGTGAGTGGGGGGCGGGGCAGGCTCGCGGCGGGGCGGAGGGGACCTACTTCCGCATGCCCGCCCCCTGGCCTGTGGCGAGAACAAAGGGGCTCTGGCGGATGCTGCTAGAGCATTTCCTGGGAACCTTCTGGGGGTGGCTGAAACCCCTAGTTTTGCGGTGCTCCAGCAATTACCGACTAACCAACCTTACTTGCTGCTGCTACTGCTAAGTCGCTTCAGTCGTGTCCTACTCTGTGCGACCCCATAGACGGCAGTCCACCAGGCTCCGCCGTCTCTGGGATTCTCCAGGCAAGAACACTGGAGTGGGCTGCCATTTCCTTCTCAATGCATGAAAGAGAAAAGTGAAAGTGAAGTCGCTCAGTCGTGTCCGACTCTTAGCGACCCCATGGACTGCAGCCTACCAGGCTCCTCCGTCCATGGGATTTTCCAGGCAAGAGTACTGGAGTGGGGTGCCATTGCCTTTTCCGCAACCTCACTTAGGTCCCCAGAATCAGCTGAGATCCAGTTCTCAGACACCCCACCTTAATCTGAACCCCGGCATCAGTCCTTATAAACTTGCCAACCTAACGGACAACCCAGAACTCCTAGAACCTCAACTCTCCTGAATACACCACTTCATGTGGTCAGCCCCAAATCCCGCCCAAATCCTAACACTGAGACAACTCCATTTATGTGGACTCCAGTATTCTCCACGACCCCAATTCTTCCTGCTTCCCAACTTTGTTTCCTTACAAATTCCAGACTGCATCCACACCTAATTCCCACCCCAACCCTGACTTCACCAGGTCTGGTAGATGGCACCCATACCCCACAGTCAGCCGGCCAGACATTTTTGTGCATCCCAGCTCTAGATTGCAGGCTGACCTTAACTTGGGCTCTCAAACCCACAGAGCTGGGCTCTGTGCTCAGCCCTGGAGTCTCCACTGCACCGCAACATTCAGCTCAGCCCTCAACTTCACTGTGTGCTCTAGTCCCCTACCCTCTCCTCAAGGCACACTGTTTTGCACACCTAGAACCCACTCACTGCCCGTGCCAGGGGCGTGCCACTTGGCTCCTCCCCATGAATCTTTATCCTGTCTGGGGGTCGCGAGACCTCTGCTATTGCAGAAATATTCACCCCTAAGCCTGTTCCCAGTTTCTCCTCTTGTGGTCACCCCTTTCCCCCTGCCCAGGCCTTGGCACACACTACCTTATGTGGCCCTGGACCCTTCCATGGGGTGCAAGAAGCTAGTGCAGACCCCTGCCTCCCCAGACCAGAGGCCCAAGGTAATACTCCTGGGCTCCAGACGGTCTTCAAAGGCAGACATTCTGCCTCTAAAAGTTAGAAGGATTTGAGGGACTTCCCTGCTGGTCCAGTGGTTAGGACTCCCCACTTCTTATGCAAGGAGTGCAGGTTCAATCCCTGGTCTGAGAACTAGGATCCCAGTTCAGTTCAGTTCAGTCGCTCAGTTGTGTCCGACTCTTTGCGACCCCATGAATCGCAGCACGCCAGGCCTCCCTGTTCATCACCAACTCCCGGAGTTCACTCAGACTCACGTCCATTGAGTCGGTGATGCCATCCAGCCATCTCATCCTCGGTCGTCCCCTTCTCTTCCTGCCCCCGATCTCTGCCAGCATCAGAGTCTTTTCCAGTGAGTCAACTCTGCATGAGGTGGCCAAAGTATTGGAGTTTCAGCTCCAGCATCATTCCCTCCAAAGAAATCCCAGGGCTGATCTCCTTCAGAATGGACTGGTTGAATCTCCTTGCAGTCCAACGGACTCTCAAGAGTCTTCTCCAACACCACAGTTCAAAAGCATCAATTCTTTGGTGCTCAGCCCTCTTCACAGTCCAACTCTCACATACATACATGACCACAGGAAAAACCATAGCCTTGACTATACGGACCTTAGCAAAGTAATGTCTCTGCTTTTGAATATACTATCTAGGTTGGTCATAACTTTTCTTCCAAGGAGTAAGTGTCTTTTAATTTCATAGCTGCAGTCACCATCTGCAGTGATTTTGGAGCCCCCAAAAATAAAGTCTGACACTGTTTCCACTGTTTCCCCATCTATTTCCCATGAAGTGATGGGACCGGATGCCATGATCTTCGTTTCCTGAATGGTGAGCTTTAAGCCAACTTTTTCGCTCTTCTCTTTCACTTTCATCAAGAGGCTCTTTAGTTCCTCTTCACTTTCTGTCATAAGGGTGGTGTCATCTGCATATCTGAGGTTATTGATATTTCTCCCGGCAATCGTGATTCCAGCTCGTGTTTCTTCCAGTCCAGCGTTTCTCATGATGTATATGCCCCGCATTGAGGTTAAAAAAAAAAAAAGGGAATCTGAGAGGAGAGACCTCACACACATACCAGGCAAGCTCCAGTCCTCCTCAAGCCCCACACTTGGTCCCACACTCAGGTGGGTCTAGCTGACGCAGTAGGGCCGGGGGCATGGACACTGTCTCCTGTGACAAGGTCGCTGGGACACCTCCCAGGCTCAGGCAGTAGTTCATGACTCCTGGCAGCCGTCTCTCTGCACCTCGTCCCCCACACCACAGCCCCCACCATACAACTGTCAGCAGCAGCAGGAGCTGCTGCGTCAGCCACTCACGCAGGGAGGTTATTAAAAGGAGCAGAGGGACTCATCGCTCAGCTCCCCCTCCTGCCGCGCCCAAGGTGGGGCCGGAGGGCCGGCCAGGCATGCCCAGCCGGAGAGTAATCCCCACCTCCACCGGCGTTCTGATCTGCTCCTCCAGCAAAGTCAGGTCGGCGGCTCCTGGCCTCAGCCAAGGCGACGGGGGCCCTGGAGTCACAGGGGACCCTCATCACTCTTTGCCCCCCCGCCCCCACTCTTCTGTCCTAATCTGCCTTCTCTTGGTTTTATGAAGTACCTTGGTTCATTCATTTTTCCACCAGCAGTTATTCAGCGTGTACTTACTACGAGGCTGTTGCTTGGTACAGGGCTGAGTAAGTACCCACGACTGTCTTGGGTTCCCATCGCAGTGTGGACCTATACCTGTGGATACCTGTCCTCAGGTGCGCCTGCCCCGGGCACAGTGTGGGAAGTGTGTGCATGCGTCTCAGGTGTGATACCTGTATCCGTACCCGCGTGTCCCTGTGACTCAGTGTGTAACAAGGACTGCTTGTCCCCGTGAGCGGCGGGGTGGGAAGGGTGGTCGCAGGGGGCTAGGACCACCTTCCTCCCTGCCTCGGCCCTGCTCCACGTTCTCCCCGAGGACACAAGGGGGCGCTGCGGCCTCGCAGTCAGCCTGGCCCGGGGCTCCCGGGCCCGCCTCGCGGTCCAGACGACTGCCACGAGCACTGGCGTTGGGGGGGCGGGTTCCCGTCCCGCCCTCAGCGCCCCCACCCCACTCCTCCGCCCGAGCGCTTGGGGTGGTCGGGGAGAGGGGGATTAAAATAGCCTTGGGCGGGGGCGAAGCTGCTATTCGTGGCCGAGATGCGCGGCTTGCCGCCTGCCCGGCGGGACTGGGATTAGGCCGAAGGTCTACTTCTGCGCACTCACAAGACGCCCCTCCACAGGCCCGGCGAAGACCACCCGGCTTCCTCGGGGCAGGGCACCTCACCCACTTGCCTTGCCACGGAGACGGGGGCGTGGCCGCTGCACTCCCGCACCGAAGCCCCAGGCCTCCCCGCTGGGTCGGGCCTGCCGGACGCCGGGTCCTCCCCCGACCCCGGCTAATGACCGGGCGGGAGGCGGTAATGAGCGTCTGGGCTCCGGTCGGGCGTGGCCGGGATGAAAGGCACGTGGAGAGGGAGAGACCCCGGGGCCGCGTAATTACCGCCCCCTCCCCGTCGACCAGGCGGGGGCCGGGCCGGGGCACCTGGCTGGCGGCCGTCAGGTGGGGGCGCGGAAGAGGGACGGTCCAGGCAGAAACTCCAGCCCACCAGCCTGGCCCAGATCCCCGGGGCCCAGAGCCAGGGAGGGAGAAGTGGGGACTGGATGAATGTGTATGTTGCCAGGTGTGGTGCACATGTGTGCCTCTGGGCAGGGGACCCGTGGGTGCAGAGATGGAGAAACAGGATCTGAGAACCATGCCTGTGTGAGCATGAAAGTGGCGCTGTGTGCCCGTGCACATGGGTGTGGAAGTGTGTGCACAGAACTCACGTGTATGTGTATGTACAAAGTGGCATGGAGGTGTGTGCATGCTTGTGCACACATGGAAACATTTTTGCATGGTCATTTTCTATGTGCAAGAACAGGGGTTGTGCACAGACCCCAAAGTATGTGCAAAACCAGGATGTGGAATCAGCCCAGAAGGGCTGGGTGTGCATGACTCAGGGGACCAGAACTCCCAGATCATATGTGCCCATGGCTGGTGGCGTGTCGTGACTCATGACCCTGGGGTGGGCACATGCCGTGTGCTGTGTCAGCAGCAACCAGGGCCTCTAGGGCAGAGGAGGGTGACAGGAAGGAGGCCAGAAGCCCAGAAAAAGAGATAAACTGCCCACCATTTCCCACCTGCATGCGTAGGGGGCACATGTGAGATCCCTAGGAAGCCCAGGTGGCTGCCCACAGTGAGCACAGGAGAGTCAGTTGACTGCAGCCTGGTTTCTGTTTCCCTCCTGTTCCTAGGAGGGGGCTTCGGGGTGGAGGGGTTTGTGGCCGGCACCTGGGTGGAGCTCCCTGTGACTCATGGCCCAGGAATGTGATGGCTGCCTCTCTTCTGCTCCTCATCCCAGGAATACAAAGGTCAGGCAGCTCCTGGACCATGCTAGTGACTACAACTCCCACCAACTGCAGGCTGACTGTGAAGGGACCCAGGGGACACCTGGAGGCCCACACCAATGCATGCATTCATGCATGAGACATATCAAGTGTGTGAAATGCAGGCCCGGTGCAGCCACTGCATGCTCATGGAAACCCCAAAGCTTCCCTGGGTAGGGATGCTGGGGAGGCAACCCCCTGGGTTTCTGAGACTGGGGCAGGGCTGTGTGGTCCACAGCCCCACTGCAGAGGCAGGAGGAGCTGTCCCACTGGAGTCCGGTCGTTCACTACAGACATGCAAAGGGGCCAAAGGACCCCTGACTGGGGCTGTTGAGTTTCCACGGCAACATTGAGAGTGGCAACCAGGGAGAGAGCCTGCCCTCCTGGGGTAGCTGCCAAGGGCTCAGGAAAGACACCTCTGTGACCTGTGTGTCCAGGCAGACGTACATAGCAGCCTCCACATCCCCGCCCCCACACCCAAGCTGGCAGACACAGGTACCCACAGGATTTGTCCTGCCCGCCGCCCATCCCTGTCCCTCCTTCAAGGGTCAGCGACTGCCTGGGCGCCCAGCTGTGAGGGCAGGCAGCGTCTGGGGTGCCTCAGGTGAGAATGGGTGCAACAGCAGCACTTCCCCAGGTCAGCAAGGGTCATAGCAAGGCAACCAGGCCTCACCCTGGAGTGGCTCCTAGGGCAGTTTTTCTCTTCTTACTCTGGGTCTTAGGCTGCTCAGGGAATGGTCCACCGTGCAGGATGAAGCCCCACTTTTTTTGAGGGTGCACCTACACTCCTGCACCTGCCCACCCCAGTGGCCGCTTTGCTCGGCTGGGCCTGCAGGAGGAAGGGCGCGTAGGCAGTGTCTGTGGCTGGGGCGCCCCGGCTTTGAGTGCCGCCTCCGCTGAGCAGCGTCTCTGAGGGTCTCAGATTGGGCTGCCTGATGTGACCTTCAATGCTGCGGTTTTTGTCAAATAGGTCTTGGCCCTGGGTGAGAGCGGGTTCTGAGGGTCACACAGTTGACTGAGGTTGTGGTACCCAGAAGTGTAGGTTGGGGCGGGTTTGGGACTGTGGGGGGCGTTGTGTATGGGGGTCCCTGTGCTGCAGGAGAGATGAGCCTCTCCCGTGGACTGCAGAGTGGGTGCAGCGCGCGAGTGGGACTGAGAGGCGGGTTGGTCTGGGTCTGGTGGCAGTAAGGGACCCTGCGTGGGCGTCCGGGGTTGGGCTGATTCTCCGCGAGGCCCGTGGGTAGCGTTCGGGGTGTGGGTTGTGCGCAGGGCAGATGTAGCCAGCCGTCTCCGGCCGTCTCCGCCTGCGGGCGCGCGACCTCCTCCCCCCAACCCCGTGGGGCCGGCCCAGCCCACATTCCAGAGTTGTTAGGGGGTGCCCTCTTCAGCCCCCGCCGGCTCCCGACCTTTGACTTCAGCTCAAGCCTACCCGCAGCATCTCGGGAACCCACCACTGCAGCAGCAGGCTCCGGGGAGGGGCGGCGAGGCGGGGGCGGAGGCTGGAATGTACTCCGGGGGTGAGGGAGGGGGCCCCCAAGAGGGGGAGGAAGCGGGGGAGGCGTCGGGAGGAGGAGCCGGTGAGGCCGAGACTGGACGAAAATAGAGGGAGACAGCGGAGATGGAGACTCCGACAGAAATACGGACAAACCCAGAAACCAAGAAAGGCGGAAAGAAAGGGAAACAGGAAGACACAGGAAAGAAAAACTCAAAGGAGGGGGGAGGGGCACACGTGGGTGAGGGGAACCGAGGCAGCAGGCCAGGGCTGGGGGCCATCTCCAGTCGGGAAAGGGCCCCAGGTGACAGCGGCCCCGCCCACACCTGCGAGCTGGGCGGCTCACCTGTCCCGAGTGACACCGGAGGCTCCTTGTCCTCTGCCCTGCCTGGTGGGGGCGGCCGTGGGTGGGGCTGGAGGGGAGACTCCTGAGTTGAGTCCTAGCACCCTTGGCTGTAGCTTGGCAACTCCCATTCCCAAGGTGCCTGGAGAGGAGGGAGTTCCCGCCAGGCCTGGGCGGGGGTGGCTGTGCTGGGGCACACGCCCCGTGCTGGGGCTGCTGGAGCTGGCCCCAGCGGGGCACCACTCACCCTCACCTCCTCAGGGACCTGGCTTCTCCCAGCCTTTCTCCCAAGCCACCTCAATGCCGCGTCCTTTGGCATTGCAAAACCGTGCAGCTAGCCCCAATTACCCATTTGGCCACGCGCAGGGGACTCTGGCCTTGAACAAAAAGACGTGACCCCAGTGACCTTCTCTTGCCTGCCCACAGCTGCCTCATCACCCTAGAAGCACGGCCCATCTGTGAGCCAGCACCTGGATCCAAGCCTCTGTCTGGACTTCACACCTTGGCAGCCACACCTGTCCACACCTCCAGTGCCAACCCCCATCTAAGTGTAGGGGCTCTCTGTCCGCCCCAGCCAGCCCCAGGGATAACCTCGGACTAGAGGTTTTGGCTCACATCCTCCCCACCTGGCAAAGGCTACCCTGTTCATACTGATTGCTGCCTTCTCTTAGTGGACTACTGGTCAGAGCAAAACTGAGGCATAGCCAGGCAGCGATGAGGTCTTCCTGCCGCCATGACCCCTCCTGGGTCCCCAACCTCAGAACTCCCTGCAGCCCCCTTGCCAGACATCGCACTGTGAACCAAAGGCCCCCTTCAGACAATGCCTCATCTGTCCCTTCCCAGGCTTGTCTAAGCAGAGCGTCCAGACCAGACACCTCCTGGGATGTTCCGGCCTCTGCTCCTTCCATCTGGTCCTCCTCCTTGGGGTCTCCATCTCATCGCCTCCAAGCCAGAGTTGAGGAATCATTCCTGTCGGGTCCTTGCCGTCGCCTTTTGCTTTAGGTCCCCCAAACTGACTTTCAGATGTTTCCCAAATGCACCCACATTCACCTCTTCAGACATCTGCGCACGCCGTGCCACCAACATGGGGCACCATTTCCCTCTTCCTGTAGTTGGCAAACTCCTATTCTTTTGGCAGAGCCTCAGCCCAATTGCCCTTCTCCCGCTCCCCGCCCTGCGCTCCCCTAGCCCGGAGCTCGCGCACACAAGGTCGTGGGGAAGAGGCAACAGACAATGGCCGGGCTTGAAAGGCGGATGCACGCGATCGCGCCCGTGCGGGGGTCCACGTGCGGCACCCTCAGGTTCGCCCCCTCTTCCGTCTCAGAGCTGCAACGGTCGTCAGACCCCTGGGCGCGCCTCCCGCCCCCAAATTGCGGACGTGCGGCCAGAGGGAAAAGGGGGTGGGGGCGGGGCGCACGCCCCCGCGCCGCGCCTGCGCACTCGGCCTGGCCACGCCGCAGTCCCGCCTCCGGGCAGCAATCCCGCGCGGCTATTGGTGCGAGCAGACCGGCGATGAGGTGGCCACCAATGAGGCGCCCCAAGAGTAGGCGGGGCCTGAGCCTTTCAATGCTGGGACGGGGGCGGGCGGGGCACCAGCCCCACAGTGACGTCAGGCCCGGTTCGCGGCGCGTTGCCATGGAAGCCGCGTTTCCATCCATGCGGGCTTCCGGGGGCCGCCCCCTCCCATTCAACTTTTTCCTCCCTGGGAGGAGGGGTTGGTTGGTGGAGGGCCGTCCCCGCCTCCTGTGATTCCGCAGCCCCTGCCTACACTGGGCCTCAATTTACCTTTCTGTGCTACCCACGCCCACATGGCCTGACCCGCCGCCTCTCAGGTAGCTGCACCCCTTCGGCTGGGCACCTCTCCCTCCTCGCCCCAGTCGCAGGCGTGTGCGTTTCAGGCCCGCACAGCGGGAAGGGACCAAGGGCCACAGCACCAACCCAGGGTGGGGTTCTAGGATTCCCGGGTATGGCTGTGACCCTCGGACCGCAGGGCTGGGCGCCAGACAGCGCCCTGAGGAGTACCCAGCAGTAGACCAAGTGCCCCGCGCCCTGCACCGTGCAGACACAACTCCTGTGATTCAGCAGGTGCCTTGATCTGCACCCTCCTTCCTTATCCCCCAACCCAGCCCTGCAGTGGCCAGCTGGTTCACAGCCCTAACCTCCGGGGGGCCGGCTGCGTGGGCAGGGTTTTCGACCTTAACTGTCCCATTCCCACCTCTACCTTGTGGTTCTCCGAAACAGAGGGGAAGTTTGCGCTTTTGACCTTAAGATCTGAAGGGATAAGGTGGACCCGGGGATATTACCTTCCCGGCCTGGTTGTGCGATGATTTGGGGGTGACTGGGTGGCAGGAGGGGCAGAAGGGCCTTAGCAAGTACTCCCAGGACACTCCTGGACTGCACCTGTTCCCTTCCCCCTGGGTGGGGCTCCTGGAACTGGGGCTTAGGAAGGCTGGGTCTTGGCTACAGGAAATGAGCCTAGGGACGGTGTTCAGTAATTTAACAAACACCGCCAGTGCTCTGGACCAAATGGTATTTCTCTTTGGGCCTGGGTTTTCTCATCTACCAAGTGGGAGGATAATTAGTTCTCTTAGGTGACTGTGCTAAGTAAGGAAATACATGTAAAACGACCTTCAGTATATTATGGTGTCTCTGTCCAGCTCCAAAGTGGATGAAGGTGGGACTTGCCACCTGGCCCGGCGCTCAGGGAGCCCCAGGTGAGCAGTGGTGGAAAACGCAGACTAGGGAAGTTACCAGCCAGAGCTGGGGAGCTAGGAGTGTTCCTGGGTAGGGCACAACCCGAGCAAAGGCCTGGAGGCTTGATCGCAATGGTCAGGGCTGGGGAGAGCTGGAATGCAAGGCCTTGGCAGGCCGAAAGGAGTCCAGTAAGGGCCAGGGTGGAGCCAAACTGAAGGGCCTTGAGTACCTGTCCTAAGGCCCTGGCTTGACTCTGGGCGCGATGGGTGTCCTGGAGACCTGGCACCCGCCCCCCCTCAGGGGTGGAGCTTGGACCAGGGGTCCTCAGGCTGCCCACTCCCGCCCCCCATGCGTGGGCGGGCGGATGTAACTACTTCCCCCTTTCTGTGGCTGGGGAACCCGTGGCCCCGAGTGTGTGGCCAGGTTTCCCTGGAGACTGAGTCTCTGGGCTCGCCTGCAGCCCACTGAGAACTGAGGCCCCACCCAGGGCACACAGCCCTCGGGCAGCCCCGTGCCCACACCCTGCAGGACTTCCGGCCTTGGGTACCGGGAAATGGCCTGCCCCTCCCTCCCTTGCCAGACAGCTTCCTGCCCACCCTCACCCCAGGGTGGGGAGGGGGTGTGGGAACTGCTATGGGACCCACCCGTCTCCCCACAGCCCTTCCACTCTCCGGGGTGGTGGGCTACCCCAGCATCTGACCTGGTGGCCCTCCTGGGAAAGACCACCCTCTCTCACACTCAGAACCCCTTCAATAACCACTCCACCCTCCAGGCGAGCAAGACGGACGTACACTTGTGTTTCATTTTCTGTTTATTCCTTGAAGTCACGGTGTTTGTGTAGGCTTCTTATCCAATTTCATGTTTTCATACAGGAAACTCCCGCAAGGTGCTGGGACACCCCACAGCCCGACCCCCGCCCCGAAGGTGGGTAATGCTTTCTGGGGAGGGGCCATCCCAAGGGCAGAAAGAGTGGACAGTTCCTGCCTGGGGCCTCCACCCTCAGACCAGCGGAGGCACAGACGTTATTTAAAATCGTTAAAAAAAAAAAATCCATCAGAACACACATTAAATAGATATCCAAGACAGCGTTTCAAAAACAAACCCGCCCCCTTTTTTTTTTTGAAAAATGAAAATAAAAACAAAATCCTTGACCCCTCCCCTCTGACCCCCCCTGCCCTCCCACCGCCCCCCACAAAAAATGTACAGAGCTACAGTTAACACAAGATGTTCACATCTGAAACCATTAACTTCAAACACATAACCTGGGGTAGGGTGAGGACCTGGGGTTCAACTAACAAGGAGGGGCAGGCAGAGGGTTGGGGGGAGTGTTGCGCAGCAGAGGGGCGGGCCAGGACAAGACTGACAGGTGGGGGGGCAGGGCCCAAACATCTCCATTATCAGTAAAAAATAAGTGAATGAAAAAATAACTCCACCCCCATTGAAATGGCCCCAATAGTGGGGAGGTCTGCCCCTCTGCCCTGGGGATGCCCCTGGGGCACGGGCATGAGTGGGGGGGGTCCAAATTAGACCAGCAGCGAACCCCCCCCACGGGGGGTTAATGCTACACAGCTTTCCCCCTAGTGGGGGTTTCACAGCTCAGCACCCCCGCCCCTCTTGGCTGCTGAAGGGCCCCCCAGACACAGTCCACAGGCCCAGATCCCTCAGGTTGGGTGGGGAAGAAGGGCCGGGGGTGGGGCATCATCCCGGACCCCCTCCCCAGCCATTTCTCTCCCTATTGTTCAAGAGATTCCCAACCACTATTGGCTCAGTCAGAAAATTAATAGTCTATAAATACCCCAAGCGCAGAAAAACGGGGTGGCGTAGGAGAAAACGCACAGTGCGTGGACGGCGGCAAAGGCTGGCGAATGCTCCGCCCCCCTTTCCTTTCCTGGCAGGAAAGGGTCCCACACCCCGCCCGCAGCCCAAGGCAGGCTCTGGCCAGCCCTCCCCTGACACGGCTTTTCTTTTCTTTTCCAGGAAAAGGTACATGGAAAAGGAAATCAGGAACAAGAGTTCGAACATGGAAGAAGAGAAGCAATCCTTGGCCGTCATGGGCTTGGTCGCGGTTGACGCGCACCTGACCGCGGGGTTCCTCGCCCGGTGGTTTGAGAGCCAGGGTTTGCGGTGGGGGCTCTCCTCTCTGCGGCCCCCTCCCCTGTCTGTAAAGTGCATAATGAGGCATCTACGTTTTTGACTTAAACCTGAAAGGAGTGGGGAGGGCGGCAGAACGGAAGGGGGGGGCGGCTTCCTTGTCTCCGCTCTCTCTCAACCATCTGGAAAGACTGCTACATATTTGGAGCTTGGGAAGGTGGGCGGAAGGGACCCAGTGCAGGTCGGGAGAAGGATGAGGCAATGTAGGAAGGGGCGGGGAGTGTGAGCCGAATCTAGGAGGCAGGAACCCAAGTCCACGGGGAGTTTGGAAAACCATGGTAGGAACTGAAATTTTAAAAAAGAAAAAAAAAAAAAAAAACCCACCAGAAGGACACGGAACCGGGAGGGGGGAGCCTCTTGCTGCACCGACAGACAGCCTGCCCTCCCGTGTGAGGCCACGCTGTCGGCCACCCAGGGCTAGGGCGAGGGATAGGGTTCCTAGGCCACCACAAACTCTGATTTGATGTCGGGGTTCACTTCTGGCTTCCAGACGGAGTCCTCGAAGTCAAGGCCCAAGCCGGCTGCCTCGCTGGGGCCGCCACCTCCCCCACTGCTGGTGCTGTCACTGCGGCCGGCCTTGCGGCTGGGCGGCCAGTGGTAGGGACCGCGGGCATCACGCCGGGCCTTTCTGCGGAGCCGTTTCTGCTGAAGCAGCAGCTGCAGGCGCTCCACCTTACAGCGGGTGGCTCGGTTCTCTGTCTGCCGCAGCCGGTCCCCTGCAGAGGACGCAGTGGGCATGACCCTGAGGGTCCCTTGGAGGCCAGAGTCCCAACCAAATTCGAGGACCCCCAGCAGCTGCCCCTGGATATCAAGCCGCCCAACCCAGGACACTCCCTCCAGCGAGGGAGCCGGACAAGAATATCTACTGAACCTTCCGTCAACTGGGGCTGTCAGCCCTGTGAGGGCAGAGCTGGCCCAAGACAGCCCTTAGTGACTCAGCTGTCATAAACATTAGCTGCTCAGGTTGTGTCTGTTTCCCCTTCAGGACCTGGGCTCGGGGCCCCACTTCACAATTCTGAAGGACTTGGAATGTGTCCGGAATAACTGGGGTTTGTGGGGGCAGGGGGGCGCAAGCTGCCTTTGAGCTGGAGGAGAAGCTAACCCCCTCCCTCCCTCAGGCTGACTAGGCCATTCACAGTGGCTTCACCCACCATCTGGATAAGGTGCCCGAGGGGGGTGAGGAGGAAGTGTGGATAGAGCCCCCTCTGGAGGGCACAAAGACACTGTGTGCCCCAATACACACACTCCCTTCTCTACAGGCGCCGGCAGAGCAGGGCAAGCTGCAGCTGGTGGCCCCCTCCCCACCACTGGGGGCTCAGCTGCTGGAAAAGGCACACAGAGGGGCCTTGAGAGACCCATGGAGGGGGGTGTAAGGGGGACACTTACCCGGGGGCTTGCACAAGCGGGCCTGGCTCAGGGAGGCCGGGGCCGCGGCCGCCAGCTTCTCACAGGAGGTAGTTTTGGGGCCAAGGTCTGGGGTGCACTGGGCGTGGCAACGCAGCTGTGTGAGTGATGGGGGCATGCCCTGGTAGTGCCGTGTGGCACTTAGGAGGTCATTGAGGATCTGCAGGATGGTCCCGATGTCCCGCCTCGGCCGCCCACTGCTGTCCTGGCAGTTGGGGTGCAGCGTGCCTGTGGGGAGACACAGATGAGGACACTGCAGTGGTGGATGTGTGGCCTTGGCAGCGCGGGGTTCCACATGTACATAGAACACCCCTGGCTGACTTGGGCACGTGCATCCCCATTGGACCTGTGGCTGGCTGCATAGCCAGGCATGTGCATGGCCACCCCGGGGAGCGTCTCATCCCTCATGTGTGTGTTACCACTCATGGGGACACTTTGACACCTACCAGAGAAGGTCCCTGAGAAGACCCCCGGGGCGTGGTTCACGAAGCTCTCGATGACTGCGCCAGGTTTTCGGGAGCGAGAGGTGGGGCTGCCTCCAGTGGGAGATGTGGGGCTGGCACCAGTGCTGGCAGCGGAGGAACAGTCCATCTGCTGATGGAGGAGGAGGGCACATGAGCTTGGGGTGTGAGGGTAACCCTTGGGGTTCAGGGCGAGGATATCACCCACACAAGCCCAGGTTGTGGGGAAAACTATGGGATTCTGGATACAGAAGACATATCTGGGGCTCTGCTGTCTTCCCGCTGCACCCTTCCCCAGACTCACCTCGGGGCAGGTGGTAGAGGCTGAATGGGAGCGGAAAGAGCCGGCTGTGACAGGTGAGGATGCCGGGGCAGGACTGGTGGGCACTGGGGGGACACGGGCGGCACTTGACACTGGCCGGCAGGGAGAGGACACAGGGGTGGTGGTCATGCTGGGGTCCCCGCGGGTAGCGGCGGCAGCAGCAGCCAGCACGTGGCGGTGCTGCAGCGGGGCATGCTGGGCTGCGAGCTGCAACTGGACAAACATCATGTGGTCCCCCACACGCAGCGCCAGGGTCAGCGGCGAGCGGCCTGACAAGAAGTCACTGACCTGCAGAGAGAGGCCCGTCAAGCCTAGGGCCCCAGCCTGCAGTGCCCCCAGCCCGGCCCGGCCCGGCCCCCCACGCTGTGTGACCTGGGGCCTCTCGCCGCCCCTCTGTGGGTTCTGGGGTCCCTGTCGGTGCCACGGATGCTTAAATAAAATGAATCGGTATTTCCGGAAGCCGCCTCCGCCAGCCCGGCCCAGGTCAGGAGCCACTGGGGGCTGTGGGGGGACAGAGGCAGATGAGACGGGGGCCTGGCCCACCCTGGCCAACTTGGTTCTTTCAAGGGGAAACCAAGCCAGAGGGGGCGGGGCCCAGACGGCATCTCTGCTCTCAAACAATCCCCAGCTCACACCTCTCCCCACCCTCTCTCTGCCTGTGCACACTGCAGGGGCTAGGCTCAGGCCCCCTCCCAGCTAAGCTACTCGGAGTGAGTGGGTGGAATTCCTGGACAAATTCTTGTCCTAACCTTTGCTTTCTCAAGATAAATATTTATCTGTCCTGGGCGGGGCTGAAGCTGAGGGGGAGGCGTTGCCTCTGCTGGCGGTGGGGGGGGCCCTGACCATTCACTCTGTGGCCTTAGTCCCCCAAGGCCTCAATACAGCCCGTGCAAACATGAATCTCCAACCTGGCAACCCCTTTGGAGTAGGTGAGGCGCCCATAAGATCCCATCTGCACTGGACCCCTCCTTTGGGGGCACGCCAGCACTGTGCTCTCCCCAGGGGCCGGGATTGTTGGGGGGGGTGGAGGTTTCTGAGAAATGACACAGGCCGGGATGACTCAGAACCACCTCCTCCCTGCTGGCAGCGGCTGGTGTAACCTTCCCTGCTTTGGGGGCCATGGGGAGGAGCCAGAGGAGGCGGACAGAGTGCACTCCCTACTCCCCGCAGCCCCTTCTGCATGTGCCCTCCCCAGCCCCAGAGATGCCCTTTGCAGAAAGGGCCTGGGTGGCTTTGTAAGAGTGGCTGCCCCCCCCCAACTCCACCCTGTAACTTCCTCCCAGGGGAGGGCGAAGGGGCAGGCATAACTTGGTGCCAGGCAGGGAAGCAGTGCTGGGAGCCCAGTCACTCCGCCCAGCGCCACCCCGACTCCCTCCTGACGCAGGCACCCTGGGGCGGATGTGAACCCAACACGCCCCAGGGGCCCCCTGCCAACCACAGCACCGCCCCCCCCCTCCCCAGGAGCAGGGAGCTCAGGTCACATCTGCCCCAAAAAGCACACCCCCAGCTGGCTCCCAGCTCTCCCCCAACTCCTCTGCCCCTCCCAATGGCGGACCACCCAGCTCCCAGGGCCCCTCCTCCTCCCCTGTGCTAGCGGGCTGGCAAGGGCAGGACGCAGCATGCCGGGGAGGGGGCGAGGGCCTGGGGGCAGGAGGAAGGGAAGCCGCTGAGCAGGTTCTGAGGCCGGGGGCCAGACCAGCCAGGGAGGCCGAGGACTTGCCACCCCCACCCTGGCAGCAGGCGGATAGCTGAGGCCTGTGTCACCCTCCTGGGAGGAGGGCCCCACTGCCAGAAAAATGAGGAAAGGAGGAAAAAAAAAAAAGCTGCAACAAAACCGGGAACCCTGTGTGGGCCAGCCCCAGCCTTCCTCCTCATCGCCCTCCCGCGCTTACTAAATATTTTCCTAACATCCTGTCTGGGCTGTGCTGGCCCCAGGGCTGGGCGCCCCCACCCCCTCCCCTTTTGGGGCAGAGAACAAAGGCCAGAGGAAGGAGGGGTAGGGGTGACTCCCCACCCCTCTCAATGGGGTCACAGAAGGCGGAAGGAATGTCACCCAGAACCACCCCCCCCATCAGAAATGTTAAAAAGGCTGCCCTGGGTAAACCGTAGTCTGGGCAGGGGGAGCTCCACAACAAAGCTGGTGGGGCTGGGGACGCAGGCCCCCGTGTGTGGGAGTGGTGTGAGAGCATGGGCCAAGGTCACCCCGCAGGCAGGCTTGTGAAAGCTGGGCCCCCTCCCCCATGGAGGCCACCGTGGGAGAGAAGACTCTCAAGGTCAGGTGGAGAGTGCTGGGGGGGCGGGGAGGAGGAAGAGGAAGCTGGGTGACCAGGCCAAGCTGGCACGAAGGCGGAGCGGCGCGTCCCCTCCCCTTCCCACAGGCCTCCTGGGAGCACAAACAACCCCTAAGCTCTCCGGAGTGGCTGGGCACTCCCCCGGTTGCCCCCAGGGGTGGGGAGGGCGCTGGCGCACGTCTTACCTGCGTCTCTGTCAAGCTCTCCAGGGCCTGCATCACAGATTGTTCTGGCCTGGAGGCCTGAGACTACAGAGAGAGGAAGGAAAGAGGAGACCCTGAGGGTGGGCCCTGAGGAGGAGTAGGGTGGGGTGGGGTGAGGTGGGCAGCCCTGCAGGGACAGGGTTCCTCGTCAGTACTGGAGGGTGTGCTTGCAGGGGAGGGGGCTGCCTGCTAACGTGGGGCTTCGGGGCTCGCTGCCCCAGCCATTTACCATGAGGCCCGCCTCCACGGTGGGCACGAGCGTCAGCTTGCTGCCATCCCCCACGCCGAACTCCTGCAGCTTCCCCGAACTGAGCCGGCTGAGGGGGGGAGGAAGGAAGAGGGTGAGGCTATGCCGCCGCCGAGACAAGGCTGGGACTCGGAAGCAGAGTCCGCGGGGGAGGGCTATGCTTATGTGGTAGAGACAGGAGTCCATCGCGCCCACCCCTTCCTGGTTTCCAGATCCAGGGCCCCGAGTTTGTGTGGAGGGTGGAGGTCAGACCCTGCGAGTCCCATGCTGGCAGTTCAGACCCCTTATTCCAAGGAACCCCAGTTCTGGACTGGGACACTCCAGTTGGGCCTCAGCAAGGCACTTTTTCACCATCCAGGCACAGCGCGCCCCTTGGCACCCTCCCCCCACCCCGGGGCCACCCCCTTGTAATTCAACCACCCGGGCCCGGGCTGTCCCTGCGGGCCAAGCGCTTAGCCTTTCGGGGCTTTGCCGGGCGGGCTCCCCTCCTCCCTCCCTCCCTCCCAGGCGCAAGCCGCAGCCGCTCAGACAAAGAAGACCCTCCCCCACCCTCCCCTCCCCCACCGGGCCCCTCCGCTGGGGATGGACATTGCGTGTCCCCGGAGGCCCGCGGAGGGAGGGCTCCCCGGCCTGGAGGCGATTTAAATGGCAGGGGGGAGGGGTAGACTGCGGAGAGCGCTCGGTGGAGAGAACAAAGGGGGGCAGAGAGACGCGAGTAGGGGGTGAAACAGCCAGACGCAGAGGGGGCCGCTAAACAGATGCGGAAGCCGGCGGGTCGCAGGCAGAGGAGGCCGCCGCAGAGCACCCCACCCCCGCAGCTGGGACCCCTACTCCTTCCGGGACTCCTGCCTTCCCGTGGGGGACGCCGCCTAAGCCCTACCCGAGGCGCCCTCGCAACCGCCTTTGTGCAGCGACCCTGGGCGGGGGAGGGGGCCGAGACACGCAGGCCGAGCAGAGGGCGCCCGTGAGCGCGCGGCGCGCCCCCGTCCCCCGTCTAACCGCCCCCTTCCTTCCCCGAGCGGCGCGCTCTTTGTTCCCGCCCCGGGGCCGGGGCCCGAGGGGGCGACGCGGGGCCTGGGGGCGCGCGGTACCTACGTGTCTTTGTGGAGCAGCGCCAGGCGCTCCTTGGGCACTTTGAGGCGCTGGGACAGCCGCTTGCGCAGCCCATCCACCGTCTCGTCGGGGGGCACCGACAGCTCGTAGCGGGTGCCTGTCGTGCTGTGGATGGCCAGGCTCATGGGCGCCGTCTCGGACGTCGGGCTCAGCTCGCAGGCGCCGCCGGGGGCCCCGCGCCGGCAGCTCCGGGCGCCGCCGGGCTGCGGCTCCATCCCCGGCCCGCGCTGAGGGGCTGGGGTCCGCGGGGCGCCGCCAATTCTCGCCGCGCTTCCGGGCAGGGCGGGTTGGGGGAGAGATCCCAAACTGGTTTCCTCTGCGTCCCTGGAAGCGGAAGGCAGCGAGCGTCCCTTTGGAGAAGCTCCCAGGAGTGGAAGGCGAATGAGGAATCAAAAATCCGAGTGGAGCTCCGAGGTCGCGTCGGCTCGCCGGGGCGCCTTTCTAGGTGGGGACTACACTCCCAACTCCTTTCCAGGACGGCGGGCTCGGGGAAGGGTCCCAGAGAAGGGGGCGCCGCTCACCCAGCCGCGCTCAAGGATGTCTGCTACTCGGGCCGTGCTTCCCCTCGCGTCCCCTCCCTTAGCAACAGCCGCCGCCGCCGCCGCCGCGCCAGAGGATCTGGGGGTGAAAGTAACAGAAAAAAAAGTTATAATGTATCAACGTTCCGAGGGGCGGGGCCGCCGCCCCCTCCCATTCACTACTTACTCCGCCGGCCCGCGCCGACCAATCAGCGTGCGCCGAACGCCCAGTCGGCAGCGAGGCCAGACCAATGGGAGCCGCCGAAGCACCGCCCCACGTGGCCGCGCGGTCCCGCCCCCGCCCCGCCCCCTACCCAGTGGCCAAGCAGAGTGCGGCGGGGGCGGGGCCGACGCCGCTCCGGCCTGCCCCCGCCCCCGCCCCGCCCCGCCCCGCCGCAGCCATTCATAAGGCCGGGACCCTCAACAAAGGGCGGGCGGCGAGACGCTCGGGGCCCGAGAACCCGGGTTGGGGTGGTTTGCCGTGGGATAAGGCGGCGGCCCAAAGCTGGAAGAATAGGAAGCCGGGGCCTCCCCCTGTGCCCGTCCGGGAAACCGCTGCAAGGGGAAGCGGGACGCGATCCCCGCGCCTCGTGACTGGGTCCCCGCTGAAGGACTCGCGGCAGGGTCGGCCTGCGGCGCCCCCTCTCTCGAGAAGCGTGAAGCCCCTGTAAGGGGTGGACCTGCGGGCGGGGCCTGCACCCCGGTGACGTGGCCGCTGCCGGACGGCCCCTCCCGCGCCTGTGCCACCTCGCGTCCCACCCCCGTCCCGCGGGCCGGGCCCGCTTCCCGAGTCGCGCCCGCCCGAGCCGTGACGTGACGCGGCGTCCCCGGCTGCGCCCGCGCGCGCCGCTCGGGGCTGCGGTGAGTCAGCAGCGCTGGCGCGCCCTCTGCCGGCCCCGCCCGGGAGCGCTGCCCAGAGACCCGGGCAGGGGGCGCCGATGCAGCCCGGGGTAGAGGGCAGTCAGACGGGACTGTGGGCGTTAAGGGAGCCTAAGAGCGTGAAGCCTCTTCGTCAGTAGACTGGGGCAACACAGTCGGGGAAACAGAGGCCAGAACGGAAACTAACTCAAGGTCACTCGCGGGGAGTGGGAGTGCCCCGGGGGCGGGGCGGGGGCAGAGGTCCAGACTGGGCTCTGCCGGCAGCGCCGAGTCCTTCTCATTCCGGTTCTCAAGGGGATCCCCAGGGTTGGAGACACCTTGAACCCTGCCTGCTCGAAGAACAAAGAAAAGTAGGGCACCCTTAAGAGCCTAGAATGAGAACCCTCTTCTTCGGCCAGTGGGGTCCCGCCCCCCACTCACCGAGAGCGGCCTGTCCGAGGTCCCAACTGTCCTGAGTGTACCCACGTCCGGAACGAGTACGCGGTGGCGGAGCCGGTCTGGGGCTAAGCGGGCGGCCCCGGAGCCTTTATCCGCACCGCCTTCGGGGTGGAGTTTAGGCGGCCAGGGGGCGGGGGGCCGGGCGGGCGGTGACGCAGGCCGGCCCCCGCCCCTGCCTGTCGGCCAGGGCCCTGGGGCACCGTCCGGCCTGGGCCACATGCCCCCTAAGCTTCGCCCTTTTAAACGGGTGGTGTCTGGGGGGGTGTAGCCCTCCTAGAATGCCACGAATCAAGGGACACGGTCGGCAACGCTGACGACTGAGGGCACCCTCACTCCAGCCCCCGCCATAGGGTTTTGGGGTGCACGGCTAGATTTGCTGCCCCGCCCCTTTCCTGCTACCCCAGGCCCGGTGCTTCTGCCTGGGGGCGCCCGCATTGGGGAACGGGAAAGAGGGGCCTGAGTCAGCGGCCTGCGTCCAGGAAAACAGGCCCGAGTCACCTGCCTGCAGTGGGGGTGCCCCAGCCAGCTGCCCTGGCCTCCTGCATCCCTTAACGGTGACCTCAGAGGGTATTTATGGAGCGATTCACCAGCTCCAGGCCTGCCCTGTACATCCGTCATTACCTGCTGGGCTTTGTGACTCTGGAAGGCAGTGACCTTTGTGAGCTCCTGTGGTATGGAGTAAGAAAATACGGCAGGTCTCTCCAGAACCCCAGGGATACAGGGCCCTCACCTAAGCCTGACGATCGACATTAGCCCATTAGGTTAGCTCACCTGCTGGTGTCCAGCCTTGGCTGTGGGTGTACTTACCCTACCCATCTTACAGGTGATGAAACCGAGGGCATACAGCCATTGGTTTGTCTGCAGCTTTGTCCCTGCAGGTCGTCTCATGTAGGAGGCTTTCTAAGGGTGACCCTGACTGAAGGCAGGGCCCTCTCTGTCCAGAGGAGGGGGACCCCGGGCCACCCCATCCACTTATCTGTGCCTCCCTTTATCTGACCCAACCACCTCCACCTCCACCCTTGCCCTGGGGCCCCTCCCAGGGCTGTGCTCCTTTCTAGGATGGAGCCAGTCCTCATCCTGCTCTCACCCAAGGCCCCCCAGCCTCTGCCCCCCACCCTGTCACAGGCACACCCAGACACTCCCAGTCCCACAGGATCAGGGCTGGGCCTGAGGAATGGACAAGAGCTTGCCAGAGACAGAAGAGCTCCAGGGAGGAGCAAGTCCACGCCAAACACAAGAGGCTTGAAAGAGGGCCCCAAGGTCAGGTGTGGAACCAGGCCGTTGGCCTGCATTCAGGGAGAGCAGGGAGGCAGCATGGGGGACGTGGGCTCTGAAGCTGCATCTGAGCACAGTGGGACTCCAGGGCGGGCAGGCCAGGTGGGACCCTCAAGTAAGCAGGTGGCCCTGGGTGGGGGTGCTGTGGAGGCCTCAGGTGGGTCTCCGATCTCACCTGGCTGGGTTCCTCTGCCTGCAAGGGAGTGGGCTGGTCCTGGCATGGGACCCTGAGGGTCACACACACAGGAGGGGACCAGCCCCTGCCTGGCTTTGCAAGTCCAAGTTGATAAACATGCCAGATCAGCCTGCTTCAGACTCCTTCTCAGAAGACCCCTCTCACCTGGCTGCTGGTCCCAGGTTGCAAGCACACCCCAGGTATGAAGGCATCCCTTCCTGGGAAGAAAGATGAGCTCTTGGGCACCATCTAGCCTGCGCTCTCAGTAGGGGGTCATGGTCCCTGGTTCCTGGCCCTGTGACCACTCCCACCCTGGGTGCCCTGACCTCAGGACAAGACCTGGCCTGTGCTGGCCATCCCTGCAGTCTATCAGCACAGGGGTCCCCAGGCCAGGCTCCAAGCCTTGCCCATCCCTCAGGGGGCCTTCTCTGCACTGTGGGGCCCGGCTGTGTCCCAGTCCCAGAATGCCAGAGGCAGGTTCCCTGGTGTCAGGGCCGCTGCTTCAGTGGTCAGCGATGGTCTCCTTCCGCAGGCCCCCTGCTGTGTTCTCACTCTTATTTATAGACCAGATAAGGAGCTGGCTGGGAACCAGAAAACTTATTCCCTAAGCTGGGGGGAGGTGTGGGTGGGGGGGTGGAGGTGTGGGTGGGGTGGGGCTGCACCTGAGCCCCCATGGCAGTTCCAGCCTTATTTGAGCTGGGGGTTCCTGGGCAAGTGGGGGCCAGCCGCTTGCGCTTCACCCACCCAGAAGGATCAAGCCTAGCCAAACGCCTCTTCAGAGCTACAAGCTGGCATGGCAGCTCCCGGGACATCAAGCCTCAGAAACAGCCGTGGGACAGTCATTCGCACGGGACCATGACACAAGACTGCACAGCCCATCTGTACCAGTGAAGAGCCCTGGAGTGGCCTGTCACCTTCTGGCTGCCAGTGACACACAGGGAGGCCTGAGCTTTCCCACACATTCACTTCCCTGGAATCTCCTACTGGTCTGCTCCGACCCAGGGCCAGGAAGGGGCAAGGCGACTCTTGCCGGGCACCTGGAGCCAGCTCCAGGGACACCCCTCGGTTGCAAAAAAAGGAGTGACTGGCTGAAGGAGGTGGGATAGCACTGAAGCTTCCAGGTGCCAGGACCGCCCCCGCTCAGCCACCCCACCCATCTGGGGCCATTCCAGGGGCCAGGGTGCCACGGAGGTGCCAACACCACCAGGGACTGGGCGCCCAGCCAGCTGGGGCCACCCACAGGTGAGGCGAACACAGGGCGGGGCTTCCATGGGAGCAGGCAGAGCCGGCCCCTTCCCAGTGCAGCTAGGGCAGGGCGCCCGCGGGGCACACGTCAGTCTGGAACCTGGTGGAGCCCTGCTGTCCACTGGGCAGCCCAGGCCCAGCCCACAAGTGGCAAACCACACCCCTGCCCACCAGCCCCAGCCTGGTGACCTTTGCCTGTCCCCACCCTCTCGGGGTGAAGGCCAGAACCCAGCCTGGTTTACTAGCAGTGCCCCCATCTCCCCCAGCTTACTGCAGACACTCAGGATGTTTCAGGACATAGCCTGCGGCCCCAGGAAAGCTGAAGCTAGCGTTCAGCGCCCTACCTCAGTGGGCAGACACAGGAAGCCAGCAAGACGCTGGGCTGAATCCGGAGCCCACCACCAAGCAGGATAAAATCACCGTAAACAAGTTGGATCCTAGGTCTTTAATATGGGTTGGGCAGGGGGCAGGCTGTCTGCTGGCAGTGGCTAGGAGCAGCGGTCTCTGCAGCAGACACTGCAGGGGCAGAGCGGTGGTGCAGATGGCAGGAGACCCCCCCAGGGGGACAGCATTCCTCGCGGGCAGGGCAAGTGCCCCAGCTTGCCCCCAGCCACCCAACCTGCCAGAGCTGGCTTGTTTCCCTGGCCAAGGGGCGCTCTGGGCAGAAACTGACACTGTGCTGCCCCCTAGCGGCTTATAAACAGGATAGCTCCCCGCAGGCCCGCTCCCTGTCAGCCTGCACCCACCGGGAGCTGGGTCCTCATGCCAGGCCATCCTTGCCAAGCTCCCGCCAGGTCTCCCGGCTGGACCAGTGTGAGGCAGGCACCGCCTACTCCAGAGCCTTCACCAAGGCCTCGTTGGCCTCGATGCGGATTTGGATCTCAGCCCGAGTGGCCTCGTCTGCTGCCCCCAACAGCTCCGACTGTGCTTTCTCCAGGTTCGCTTTGGCTGCCTGCAGGGGGTGGGGGTGGGTGAGGGCTGAGTAGGGACCCCAGCCCAGCACCTGCTCCCACCAAACCCCAGCTTCCCCCAGGACACTCACCCCCAGATCCAGCATGTCCAAGGTGACGGCTTCCTCAGCCAGTAACTGCACGGAGGAGTCAGCATTCACTGTGACAGAGCCGCTACTCACTGCAGGAAAAGGGAGCTTGAGAGTCAGCCCCACAGCCCCTGTGAGGCTGGGAGGCTGACCCTACAACCTGGCTCCAGGGTTGAAAGGCCTCATCACACAAGTGGACAGGCGGCCACCTGGTGCATCCACTGGGGGCTGGACATGGAAACAGAGACCCCTCTCTTTGCCCAGCAGCTGAGCTAAGGTTGGGGTGATCCCCAGCTGAATTCCAGTGCTGGACAGGACCCATGCTGTGGAAGACCTTTACAGAACCAAGGACCCCTTCTCCAAAAGGCCCCTGCCAGGCAGCACTCTTAGGTCTCTTTCCCCAGTCTGTCAGTCCCAACTGTTGAGCAGTTACATCCCAAACCACAATTAGACCACTGCCCGTATGGGGGTGGTGTGCTCATTCGACTCACCGAAGTATTTGGAGGTGGTGCCATCTTCAGCGTGGACCACAACCAGGCCTGGCCGCAGGACCTGCAAAGTGGGCACATGGGCTGCAAGGATGCCGAAGGCGCCGGTCTGCGTGGGCACGTCCACCTGGCGGACGTTGGCGCCGTTGAAGAACACCTAGAGAACACACGTGAAGAAAGCGTTACCTAAGGCCAGTCCCTCGAGGCCCAGTAGTCGGGTGTCCTCCGTAGTTAACTAGAACAAGACTGACAGCTGCGGGGGTGGAGGAGGCGCACAGGCGGCTCCGCTGCGGCCAGTGTTTCGGAGGGGTGCAGCACCTTCCTGTACTTGAGGACGAAATCCAGACACCCTAGCCTTCGCGGAAACAGATACAGTTAAACCACCACCAGCGAGCCGCCAGGGGAGGAGACACTGAATTCGGCAGAAGGGCCAAGGGGCGCAGGTTCTGAACCCCGCGAAGACGGGTGCATGTCGAAATAGGGGCTGAGGGCAGGCGACCCGAGAATTGGGGGCTCGGATCCCAGACCACAGGTCCGGAATGCCGGTGGTCTCCGACCCGAAGGGGCTCGGATCCCGGACCAAATGGAGGAGGGGCGAGGGTCTGGAACGGGGGTCTCCGATCTGAGGGTTGGGAGTTCGCATCCCGGATCACACGGAGGAGGGTTGCGGGTCTGGAGTTGGGAGTCGCCGACCTGAGGACTAGGGGCTCGGATCCTGGGCCACATGGGGGAGGGGTCCAGAATGGGGTCCCAAGCACCGCGTACGTCCGAACCTGCGTGGGTGAGGCGAAGGTGAAGGACATCTGTCCCGGACCCGCGGCAGGGGCCTGAGCAGGGGCGGCCTCGGCGTAGGCGCGGACCTGGCGTAAGAGGCGGCCCAAACCCGTACGGCGGAGCAACGCGGAGGGCAGCATGACGGTTGGCGGACAGCGGAAGGCAACGAGGAAGCGAGCTTACTCTTGTTAAACGCGAGCGGCCTGGAGGGCGAGGAGGACGACGCGAGAGGAACTCTGGGAGAAGGATCCTGGTGAGAGCGCACGCGCGAACTACGACTCCCGGAGCGCTGCCGGCGATGCTGAAGACGAAGCACCACCTGGGCGCGTGGTATGCTGGGGATTGTAGTTTCCTTCCGGCGAGCGCTCTTAGCCCGGTGGTACAGTGAGGGAGATCGGTTACATGGCTCTGCACCCTGAGGACCAGAAGCCTGCGCAGAGAAGTTACGGAAACAATTCAAGATTTGGGGAACGCTCGTTGGATGTCAGGCGCTGGGGAGACATCAAGGAAATAGCGAGATTCCTGCTCTAGTTTGGGGTGGTGGGGGAGTTTAACAGACATTAACGTAATATATGAGCGTCCGAGGTGGCAATAGTGGTAAAGAATCTGCCTGCCAATGCAGGAGACGCAGGTTCGACCTTTGGGTGGGGAAGATCCCCTGGAGGAGGCACGGCAACCAGTCCCAGTATTCTTGCCGAGACAATCCCGTGGAGAGAGAAACCTGGTGGTCCATAGGGTCGCAGAGTCGGACTCGACTGAAAAGACAGCACGCGCGCAACATAGTTTATAAGTTGTGCAGCACGTTAGGAGGTAACAAATACATAAAAATAACAAAGGGGCGAGGGCCGGATAGAACAGGCTGTGACTGTGGGAGGTGCAGGCGGCGAACGAGGGACGGCATCCCAGGTAGAGAGTGTCCAGCTCCCGCACACGTCCAGCGGGAACCTCTTGGCTGTAACCCTAAGGGCGCCGGCAGAGGGCGCATTGCACCCAGAGGTGCGCTCCCCGCGGCCCCGCCCGGCCACCGCCCGCGCGCGCTGCTGACGCAGGGGCGCGTGCGCGCGGGCGGCCCAGGGCTGCGCTGCCGTCACCGCGGCCCGCGCCGCCTCTCTCGCGGCGCTGACGTCACCGCTCCGCCCCCGCGCTCCGGCAGGTCGTCTCCAGGGGTTGGGTCCTAGCCCCCACCTTGGGCTCCGGGCAAACGCGAAGTCGCGGGGCTGGGGCTTACATCGGGAAGAGCCTTGGCTGAGGAGCGGACGGATGCAGAGCGCAGGGGAGAGGTGTCACACCTGGGCCCGTGGCTGCGCAGGTGCTGTGTCCAAAAGAGGCTCCTACACCAGGGAGGCCCGAGGCCTGGGGCCCAGACCCCCGCCAGACCCTCTAGACCAGCGCTGTGAAGGGCTCCTAGGGAGTTGGTCCCTATGCGTTGGGCATCCTAGCCCTAGCTGGATGTTCGCAGAGGGAACCTGTACTCTGATTTCTTAGGGGTGCGTCCTGTCCACGTGCTTCTCGGAGCTCTGGATCCTACTGGAATGGAGGCCTATTCTAATCCGCGCCTCAAACCCATCTACTGGACAGGTCTCTAATTCCCCTTCCAGAGTTGCCAAGGGGACGGGGCTACCTGTTATCTAGGTCCCAAACCTGGGGTTATCTAGGTCCCAAACCTGGGGTTATCCTGGAATTCTCAGCTGGACGGGTCAACAAGGGTCCTCCACCCAGCTCTGCCACTGCAGTCATTACTGGCTTGGATGGCCCCACGGCTCCTTCCTGGCCTCACCACAGTGCCTTGTCCACGCACAGCCAAGAGGGACAATATCACTCGTCTTGGGAACCACAAACGCTTTCCCCTGCTCCTCGGGCATGTTCATCTTCAGCCCACACACTCTGGGATCTCAGGGACTTCGCACATGCATTTCACACGTGCCCAGAGCCAGCCTTCCTAGGTAGTTGTCCCCCTGACTGCCCCTTGTCCTCCTTTGGCAGTGTTCCCCTTTCATCCACTGAGCACGCATGTTCCCTCCACTGTGCTCCCCCCGGGGATATGCTCAGGGACCCAACACAAATGAACTCTTGCTCTGGGAGGTCAGGAGGCGGAGGTGAGCAGGGACACAACACACAGGAACTAGCAGCAGGCAACGACATGCAGGGCCTCGAAGAGAAGCCAAGTGTAGCAGGGCATGGGAACATGGGCTGGGAGTAAGAGTTGAAGGAAGCAAGGCAGGGAGCAGGTTGTTCAGGCCTGGCAGCTGCCGGTACAGAAGCCCTGAGGTTGGAATGGTTCTTCCACTTTCACTGCATAGGAAAGCGGAGCCATTGAGCTGTATTGAACACAAGGCCAGGCAAATGGATGGGACCCCAGCCAGGCTGGTGGTAGCTTGATGACCTTAGCATCTAGAAGGATGATGCATAGCTGTCAGAAAGAGCAGCTTTGGGGCTGACCTGACATCGAGTTTCAGCAGGGTAGTCCTGTTTGGTGGCACTCACAATAGGTTGGGTTCCATTATCTCTACTAGTCTTAACAAGGCGACTCTGACAGTGCAGCCCACACAAGGGAAGAAAGATGGACACGTGCCCCGGAGCTCCCTGGCTGTGTACCCAATAGGCTCCCAAACTGGGAAAGCCATCGACGAGGAGTCTGTGCACCCCCAGGATACTGGGCTAGGGGGAGTCGTGCGCCCCAGGACCAACACCCCTTTGATTCTCCCGTCCCCTGGGATCCTGGGGAAGGGTCGAGGAATCGTGCGCCGTGGACCTGGAACGGAGATTCAGCTGCCTCTGGAGAAGGCGGCTCCGCCTGGGGAGGGGGCGCCCGGGAGCGTAGGCTCCGCCCCCCACCCCCTCCGGAAGGGAAGGAGAGGCGGCGGCCGGCGCGGAGCAAGCAAACGAGACGCGGTGGCCAGCGCGTTGGGGGCGGCCGGCCGGGGATCGGGCAGCACCGAGCGGGTCAGAGCTGGCTAGCAGCCAACGTGATCACGTGTGCAGCCCCTCCTCTCGCGCCTACCTCCCCCGCGCGCCGCGTTCTCCATTCATAAATTCTCCTCCTGCTACCGCGGCTACCGGGCGCCGGAGCCAGCCGGGAGCGCAGCGCAACCGCCTTCCCGCCGCCCATGGGCCGCGCACCCCGGCGCTGAGGTAGGCGCGCGCGGGCCTGGGGTTGCACTGGGTCGGGCGGGGGGCAGGGCGAGGCCGCATGGCTAGCTCTGGCTAGAGATCTCCGGCCCTTGCCCGCGAGGCGGCGAGACCGGAGGCTGGGAGCGGAGGAGCCGTGGTCGGCGTGTGGGCTAACCTTCGGCGCTCTGCACCCGGACTTCGGCGCCCGGGATAGGGACCCTCGCCCACGCCCTCCCCAGCCTGTTTCCCCTTGAGAGATTCGGCCAGAGCCGTGGCATTTCCGCCCCCTGGCTTAGCCCGAGGTTGAGACAAGCCCGAAGTCGGTTATCTGCATCTCACTTCTCGCCATCCCCATCTCCGGGGCCGGTTGGGGACGCGGGGGTGGGCGCAGTGGCGAGCCCGATCCGGAGCCCGATCCGGAGGGTGGCCTGTGGCCAACCTCCGCCCTAGGTTCACGTCCCCGACTGCCCCCTAGAAGCCCACCTCCCTTCCCCCGGGCCTCCTACTGTCTTTCCTGGTCTCCTGTCAACGTCCCTGTGTCTCTGCCACCTCCTCCTCTAGCCTGAACTCATTTCCCGACCTACATAGAAGGGGCCCCCTCCCCCATGGATGCAGGGGACCCGCGACCAGCCTCTGACCCGAAGTGCCGAGGACACCTGGCTTTTGCCATGCCCCTCCTCTGCTATGGGCCTCGGTCCCCTCCTCCCCTCGTCCAGAAGGGTGAAAACCCCGATGTATTGGGGGCGCTGGAACCTGTGCACAGTCTCTCCCATTCCTGTGGGCAGGGGCCGCGCGCAGTGCCCACTCAGAGCTGCTGGTCATCCTTGCCCCGGACTCCGTTCCCTAACATTCCGGAGTGCGGCCGCCGGTCCTTCCCACCCGGAGGGCGCGTTGGGGAGGGCGGTCAGGTGCAACGTCCAGGCAGTCCCTCTGCTGAGATCTGAGACCCTTCCTGTCTCGGCGCCCCCAGCGTCAGGCAGACGTGGAGCCGGCCGGCTGCGGCAGGGAGGGGTGCGGCGGGGGCACGCGGGCGGCCGGCACCGGCGGGCGGCGGCGGCAGCAGCCATCTTGCCGCCCCGGGCTGGCTCCAGCCGCCCCTGTAGGAGGCCTCCCTCCCCCGCGTCCCCTCCCCTCCCCAATGCTCCCTGGCAACCCGCCTCCCCTCCCCCCCTCCAGCTCGGCCTGCTAGCTCAGTCACCATGGGAACCAGATTCTTGAGGGTTGGGAACAGATGCGCCTCCTTTGGCCTTGTCACTCCCACTAGCGCTGGGCGCAGTGAGTCCTGAACCTCCTGGAGTCGTGACCTGGGGGTCCCGGGGCTCGGCCTCTCCTCCCCCTCCCCTGGCTGGACAGCCCCGCGGATGGTCCGAGTCCCGGCTATTTTGGAAACCGGCTCCTGGAGCCGAGGTAGCCCCTCCCGCTCCCCGGATGGGGCAGGCCGGACCCCTGGGGTCTGGCGGTAGTGAGCTGATTCGGGACTCAGTTTCCCCTCTCCTGGGCAGGGCTCCCAGCCCGCGCCACCTTGCCGGGCCGGCCCCACCGGCTGGGGAAGTTGGCTATTGGTACGCACGCGCCTCCTCCTTTCAAAGATGGGGATATGGAGGTCTGATCCGAGCCGGTGGAGGCTGCCTCGGGGCTCCCCCACCACCACCACTCTATGAGTCACTGCCCTGTGTGGGCCCCTGCCCCTGCTCCCGCTCCCGGGAAGGAAGGGAAGGCGGGAGGGGGGACTCGGGAGCTGGAGCTGAGCAGGCCCTGCCTCCGCCTCCCCACCCCTCCTCCTAGCCTCATCATGCAGCCCACGGCCACCATGGCCACGGCTGCCGCCTCCACCACCTCCACCACGGTTGCCCTGACCACGACGTGGGACAACGCCACGGATCGCCCTACAGTGAGTGAGGGATGGGGGGGAAGGGGGGACAGGGCTGCCAGAGGTCATGCCCACTGGCCCTGACCCCTGACCTGCTGGCCCCACAGGCAGAGCCCGGCCCAGTCCTGGACAGCTATCTGCTGCTGATGGTGGTGATGGCGCTGTTTGTCGGGGGAGCCCTCGCGGTGCTGTCGGGTGCACTGCTGCTCTGTAGGCGCTGCTGGGAGGCGCACCGACGCCTCCACAGGTGCGCAGTCCCCTCCCCACCCCCCGGGGAACTGGGACAGGTCACCATGAGAGCCCTCCTAAGAGCAGGTGCAGGCATGCAGGCATACTTCTAAAGGACAGTGCCCAGGCTCCTGTGAACTCAGGATGCTGCCTGTCGGGAGCTCTGCTGGGGTCCCAGGGAGGGCAGCCAGTCTGGGTCCTCAGGCCTACTGTGCTCTCTCACTGTGCTCCCCAGAGCCCCAGAGGAAGCAGAGAAGACCACCACCACCTACCTGGACAATGGTGCCCACCCTGCCCAAGGTGAGGCCCCCTGCCAGGCCCTGTCCCAGCCTGTCTGCCCACACCTGGCCACCCCGCAGCTGCCCCCCTTGGGCCGCCTGACCATCTGTGTCTGTCTGTCTCCCCCACCAGACTGGGCGCGGCTCGATTCCGACTCATCTCTGTTTCCTTAAGCCCACGCGTAGGTGCTCACAGGCGCGTGCTGCGTGAGTGAGTGTGTGAGTGGATGAGCGAGTGCCCGTCCACCCTCCCACCCTGCCCTGCCCCTGGTGGTTAGCTGGGCCCTCTGTGCTCCCTTCCCAACCACTCCCCTCCCTAGCCGCTTGCCGGCCCACTTGTGGCCCACCCTCTCTTGGCTCTCCTCGCAGACCCCGAGTTCAGGGGGGAGGATCCGGAGGGTCAAGACACCGAGACCCAGCGCTTCTTGTCCACCAGCTCCACCGGCCGCCGGGTGTCCTTCAATGAAGCAGCCCTGTTTGAGCAGAGTCGGAAGGCGCAGGACAAGGGCCGCCGGTAAGGAGGGCCAGTGCAGCGGCTAACCTGGGAACTCGCCTTGCTGCCCCCGCCCTCCCCAGCACCTGGTGGGCAGTGACAGTGGGGCTGGAGAGGGCACTGGAGTGTGTGGGGGGGGCCCAGCTTGCCCGAGGTGACAGGCAGGCGCGCTGGGCGCAGGTACACCCTGACAGAGGGGGACTTCCACCACCTGAAGAATGCCCGCCTCACCCACCTGCACCTGCCGCCCCTCAAGATCGTCACCATTCACGAATGCGACTCTGGCGAGGCCAGTGCAACTGCCACACCACACCCCACGGTTGCCCCCAAAGCCAGCCTTGCCATATTCCAGGTGAGTCAGGTGTCAGGTGGCCCGGAGCTCAGGGGTGGGACCACAACCCCACCCCCACCCAGCAGGCACCACCTTGCCCACCCACACCCTCCCCCAGCTGTGCCCCTCACCTCAGGGTGGGAAGTGGGGCCTGGCCAGGTCCAGTGGGTGGGGGTCCAGCACGCCCCATCACCCACCCGTGCTCTTTGACCTGTCACTGCTTCCTCCTCCCCCCTGGCTCTGTCCCACAGCCCCCGGGGAAGGCCCTCACCGGCCGCTCTGTGGGCCCCAGCTCCGCCCTGCCAGGTGACCCCTACAACTCGGCCGTGGGCCCTGCCAACTTCGGGATCAGCCCCTCGGCCTCCAGTGACTCCGGGGAAGGCAGCTCGGTGAGGCCTCCCCCCCGTCCTCTGTCCCCCTCCAGCATGGGTCAGCCTATGGGCCTCTTCCTGGTCCCCACCCTGGGAGGAAGAGGGGCAGGTTATACATGGGGCCCACATGCACCTGGCTCACCTCCTCCAGGGTTGTCCAGCAGCTGGAGAGGGCATGGTCAGGACCATCCCAGGCTGTGGGACAGGACACCCCCTACCCTGTCCTGTTCTGGGCTGAGCAAGACAGAGCTGGCCTGTGCCTGGAGAGCCTCTCAGGCAGGTCTGGGAGTTGAGGGGAGGCCCAGCCCCCTTGGTTTAGCGTGGCCCCCACCCAGTCCCAGCTCTCTGCTCTTTCTCTGCCCTACAAGTGAGTGACAAGTGGCCCAAGCAAGGCGGGCACTTGGGCAGCAGGGAGGAGTCAGCAGGTCTCAGAGCATCTCTCTTCTCTCACAGCTGGACACTGGGGCCAGGAGCACCAAGCCTGGTGTGCAGGGGGCTGCAGCAGGGCCTGGGGAGGTGGGCCCAGGCCCTGGGCCAGGCCCCGTCCTGCAGTTCTTCACCCGCCTGAGGCGCCATGCTAGCCTGGACGGGGCCAGCCCCTATTTCAAGGTCAAGAAATGGAAACTGGAGCCCAGCCAGCGGGCGTCCAGTCTGGACACAAGAGGTGAGCTGCAGCCCCTGGTGGGGAGTGAGTCCCAGGGGGATGTGGAGCAGCAGGTGGCTCTGCACCATTGGGGGCGGGGGGAGGTGGTCCCCAGTCCCCACCCCAGACTGGCCAGCATCATCTGCTCACCAGTGGGCATCTGGCCCATGAGCTGGTCAGGAGGATGACCTGGGGCTGCACACAGTGCCCCAGTAAAGCCAAGGCTTGTCCAGCTGGAGCGGACAACAGTGAGCTTCTCCCCTGAGGCCTCGTACAGTGTGTTTCTGGCACTGTAGTCAGTTTGCTGTGCTAGTGAGAGATGTACTAGAGATGTGCTAGATGACATGTACTATAGTATGGCTGTGTGCCAGTAAAACTTTATTTACAACCACAAGTGGTGGGCCTTTGATGCTGCAGACCCCTGCTCATGGTGCCCTGGACACAGGGCTTCTAAACCTCAACCCAAGGGCCATGCAGGTGGGGGAGTGGCGGTGGGGGGTGTGGCACCAACTCCCAGAACCAATGCTGCTCACTGGAGCTCAGCAGGGCCAGGCTGCTAGGGCACCTACTGCCCTTGGTCCCAGTGCCAGGAGGCAGGGTGAGGGGATTAGGGACAGCACGAGTCCCCTTGTTGGAGCCAGGCTCCAGCGCCATGGGGCGAGGGAGGGCTGATTTCTGGTTGAGTGCTCCTGGCTGGGAAGGGGAGGGGAGGGCTTGTCCTGCTGCCCCACTGGGAGCCTAGGTGGAGCTACGCCTCTGGTGTAATTCCAGAGGTGATTATAGGCAAATGCACGCAGGAAGCACGCAGAACCTGTCTGCTGGGTTACTACCATCTGCACCCCTGAGGCTCTACCACCAGGTCTCCCTGGCCCACCAGTGAGGCAGGATCTGGACCTGGCAGGAGAGAGCGTCACCTCTCCCCCTCTCCTGTCCCTTACTTGGCCCTACCTTCACCCTTCAGCCAAGTGGTGTCTTACCTGATGACCAGGACAAGTCCTAACTCTGGCCACACCTGCCTGCTGCCTTGGCACCTCACGCATGCCCACCCTGGCTGCCGGGCTCGGTCCTGGTCTTCCGGCCCTTGGCACCTTGGTTTCCCAGCTGTACCACAGGGTGGGATAGACACTCACCTGGCCCAGGCTGGTGTGTGCTGGCCTGGCTCAGATGTGGGCAATGGGCCTGGTGCCAGGAGGGGCTTAGGCAGGTGGTCGGTTTTCCTTTGCACAGGCTCCCCCAAGCGACACCACTTCCAGCGGCAGCGGGCAGCCAGCGAGAGCATGGAGCAGGAGGAAGGGGATGCCCCCCACGTGGACTTCATCCAGTACATTGCCAGCGCGGGCGACACCATGGTCTTCCCAAGCCCCCGTCCCTTTCTGGCCAGCCCCACCAGCCCGCCCCCCAGTCTCGGCAGGTATTTTTCAGTAGATAGAGGTGCTGGGGTGGACCTATGTGGCCCTGCCCCATCCCATCCCTCATAGGTGGCCCCGAGGATGGGCGGTCGAGTCCCTCTGGCTCCACAGTCTCCTGGAGGCTGCCTCACTGGGGCCATCTCTCCAGCATGGACTGCAGAAGGGAAGTGGGAGAGAACCACTGCTTCCTGCTGAAGCCTAGGGCTTGAAGGTCTCTGTTGTGGACCCAGGATACCTCCCACTTGCTGGTGCTCCTGGGGCTGGACAGCTGCTACTCAGAAACTGTTGTGACCATTTCTGGGGGTGCCACCCTCTCCCCCAGCCCAAGGGCAACTCTCAGGAAACTCTGGGCCCCTGTCAGCAGGATGGACAACTGGACCCAAGGAGCAGGGCAGGCTTCCAAGTCCTGGGTGCTTCCTGGTCCTGGAGTTCAACACTTTCTATGTGTTATCTTCCTCCTGGGTCCCTGTCAATCTGTGGTGGGGGAGCTGGGGTGGCCCCCTGGGGGGGTCACCCAGGTGTCCAGGCTCAGTTGGACTCCACTTGGTCCAATCCAACCCCAGCAACCGCTTGGTACACGAAGTTCTTATTAAGAAGGCATCTCCTGAGAAGAGCCTTAACTCTTCCAGGGTGAGGGGCCAACCCCCTGCACTGCCAGCGGATGCCCTGGTCACGTTTTCTTTTAACATTTTATTTATTTTTAATTGAAGGATAATCGCTTTACAATATCATGTTGGTTTCTGCCATACATCGGCATGAGTCAGCCATAGATATACATATTATACATATATCCCCTCCCTCTTGAACCTCCCTCCCATCTCTCCTGTAAGACCCTGGTTGAACTGGCAGGCGCCAGGACGGCTCCGGGTTAACCCAAGAGCATCCAGGCCAAAGTGGACAGGCAGCACTCAGAAACATCATCTTCCACAGCCCGGCCAAGCCTGGAGGGTTCCCACCTGTACCCATCCTCCTGGACCGAGAAGCAGGGTGGTCAGGAGGGGGCGGGGAGGGGACACGGGGCCGGGGGTAAGGAGGGGGCCCAATGCAGCCTCCTGACTGCGGCCTGATTTGCAGGCTAGAGGCAGCCGAGGAGGTGAGCGCCGCAGGAGGAGCGAGCCCTGAGTCCCCCCTAGAGCGTGGCATCATCGCGGGGCCTGAACAGCTACAAGACTCAGATGGAGAGCGAGACGCAGGGCTCGAGCAGGCCCCGACCATCTACCGCGATATCTGGAGTTTGCGCGCCTCACTCGAGCTGCACGCGGCTGCCTCTTCAGACCACAGCAGCAGCGGCAACGACCGTGACTCGGTGCGCAGTGGCGACAGCTCGGGCTCGGGCTCCGGGGGCGCCGCACCCGTCTTTCCACCGTCCTCGCCGCCACCCACACCCACGCCGCGGCCGGCGGATGGAGAGACGGGCGGACCACGCAAGCTGCTGCAGATGGACAGCGGCTATGCCAGCATCGAAGGCCGCGGCGTGGGGGATGATGGGCCCCCCAGCGCGCCCGAGAAGCGCTCCTCCTTTACGAGTGCAGGCCGCGAGGCCACTGTGGGCTGCAGCTTCGAGAGCCCCGCGCCAGAGACACCCGTCCGTCCCCGCAGCCCGCGTGCCTGGCCTCGCCGGGCCCCGCGCCGCGACTACAGCATCGACGAGAAGACCGACGCGCTATTCCACGAGTTTCTACGCCACGACCCGCACTTCGACGATGCCCTGTCTGCCACAGCGCGCCACAGGGCACGCGCGCACCCGCACCCCCATGCACGCAAGCAGTGGCAGCAGCGGGGCCGGCAGCACAGCGACCCTGGAGCACGTGCTGCACCCTCCACCCCATCCACGGCCCAATCTGGTGCCCCCCGCCCCGCACGCGCACCCCTGCGCCGCGGAGACAGTGTCGACTGCCCACCCGACGGCAGAGCAGGCGATGACCCGGCCACGTCCTCCATCCCCGTCATCGAGGAGGAACCCGGTGGTGGATGCCCGGGGTCCGGCCTGTGCGCTGGGACCCCGGGTGCGCTGCTGGACAAGCTGGCGGCCAGCCTCGACGACAGGCTCTTCCCGCCACGGCTGACCCAGTCGGTCGCCGTGGCCCCTGCGTTGGCCACGGCCGCGCCCACTTCCCCTGACCACAGCCCGGTCTAAGCCTGCGCCCCGTGCCCACCTCGTCAGCTTATTCGGCACCGGCGGGGCCCCGGTGCCGGACATACCTGGGGTGTGACGCCCCGGCGCGCCTGCGCTGGGACCGCGGGCCTGGAGCACCAACGCGGTTCCCCAGGCGCCCCAACGAGCGCACGCACAGTCCCCTCCAGGCACTTCGTAGAGTCGATCGGAGGGAGTGTGGCGGATTCTCACCTTGGGGTCCTGAGGGCCACACTCAACTTCCCTTGGCCCCAGACTGTAGCCTCGGGGTGTTGATGGGGGTTGCCAAGCACGCGGCGCCGCGTCTCTGGCACATAGCTACGGAAAGCGCATGCGCAGGGCTTGCATCCAGAAGGTGTGATACGGGCCTACGGCGCAACACGCATGTGCACAGCGCCTCTTCCAGAGACCAATGAGGCCTCGAGATTCGCTCGAAGCGCACGTGCCGCAATTCGCACCAAGACACAGCGCAGGGACCGCAGGTCGCCGAAACTCATCTCCTGATTGAGCCGTCCCTCGCTGGGAGGTTAGCTCGGGGCCACAGCCACCAACCCTTCGAAGCCGTTTACCTCACCGCGGCGAGTGCTCGCGGCAGTCCGCACCCCCACACTCCCCCAGCAATAACCGCTGCCGCCGCCCCCAGCCCTGCACTCGCCTCCCACCTCGCTCCTTCCTAGTGTCTGCACCCTACACCCGCCCTCCGCATGTTGAGCGGGCCACACTCCCCGTAACCGTAACCGCTCCATCCAAAGAGCTGCCAGGACTCACCAGTGTTTGAGACATAAAACCCAAATGGTCAAGGTTTCAAGTTTCCCAAGCTTTATTTATTGCCAAAATATGGGGCAGTCCTCGCCAGCGGCCGAGTCGCCCTGCCCCGCCCCTCCTTCCGAAGCTTCCTGCAGTCTGTACCATCCAGTGATGGAGTTTGTGTTTTGTTTTCTGGTTGATTATAAACATTTACTGCATACTCTTGCTTGCTCTGGGTTGTTTCTGGGGACCCGAGAGCGCAGACGTCTTGGGGAGAAGGGGATGAGGCACCCTCTAGCCACGATGCTGTGAAGCTGTGGGCCCTGGGCTGAGCAGAGGGGCCTGGGGAGCTTTGGGGAGGCTGGGCTCCCGCTGAGAGCAGAGAGATCCAGCATGGCTAGAAGCAAATATGCCTAGGAGGCCCAGGTCTCCAGCAGGTAGCCTGGCCAGCCCCTCCACTGTGGGGCCCACAAAGGGACCCAGGCTCAGGCTCAGATCCCCTGACAGCATGCTGCCACCCATAGTTCCCAAACATCCCTCACAACCACAGCTCAAATCCACCTGTTTTATTTTTTGTTTAAAAAATAAAAATAGAAAGGAACCAACCAAACAACAAACACAAGGAGGCCACCTGGTTCCCTTGGGCATGGGCATGCATCTGGGTAGGCAGGCCTGCACGTCATGCCCATCCCGCTGCTGCGGTTGATACGAACACATCACCAGGTGTGGGAGGTGCTAACCAGTGGCAGAGTAAAAAGAGGAGTTGGGGTGGACGAGAACCAGTAGTCTCAACGTAAAGTGCATGGCGAAGGCTGGCATGGGGCCACGCCGGGCCCTCTCCCTCCTCCCCTAGCTGGGGGAAGGGGCTCAGCACAGGATTGCAGTCAGCAGGAGGTCGTGTCCACCAGCCACCGAGGGCGGGCCAGATCCCAGTCCCTGCTGTCCCCCAGCCACAGCTCTCCAGGACCCTCTGGCTTCCAGAGGAGGAGTCAGCACAGAGGGCGCTGTGGCAGCCTTCCTGGGCGGTGGGCAGCAGACCAGCTGTCGACGGGAAGACTGAGCAGGACCTGGCCGGGCTCCTGGGGACGGACTGAGACCAGGACACAGGTAGGTCATTTCTGGGCCAAGCAAGGTCCTGTATCACAGGCAGCATGCTCTCCCTGGATCCCTCCAGAAGTTGGGGAAATGGAGACCTAGTCATGCAGTGCTGTCAGACAGCTCCACTGGCCAGGGAGAGCTGTGCTGCCTCAAGGGGCCACCCCAGCAATCTCTGGTCGCCTGGTGGGATTAAGTAGGGCCCTTGTGCCACAGATCCAGGCCTCCCTGCAAAAAGCTTCTACCCTACCTGACTGGTTCTGACACCGGCAGTAAGTTCTGTGGGGGCCATTTCAGGGGCAGCTCCCAGGGAGAGGCGGCATGGATGGACAGGGGCTGGACCCTCAGGCCCCCAACCCACTGCTCATATCCTGAGTGGCAATGGGGGTGAAGCAACCGTGAGGCCCACCCAAAATGCCCTTTGTGGACTGGGTGGTCAGGGCTGGGAGGGAACAGGGAGAACAAACGACCACCTCAGTCAGAGCACAGCCCCCTGCACCCCCCCACTCCCCAAACTCCTCCAATTCCAGGAGCAGCCTGGGCTGGACAGGAGGCAAGCCCCTCGGGTCTGCAAAACAGGCTGTCAGCTTGAGGGGCCCTCCTCCTGCACACACCCCCACCAAGCCCCCACCCCACACCAAGTAGCCAGTGTTCTGCAGAAAGTGATTTCCTTCAACTTCAACCCAGACCCCAGGAACAGTGACACAAACCAAGACAGTAGTGTCCACGATGTGCCCTCCCCCCTCCACCCCCGACCCCTCTGGTCCTGGTCCCATCCTACCTGAGGGCAGCCACCCTCACTGCTGTTTGCAGGCTGACAGCCGGCGGATCTTGCTGCTGGCTGAGCAAGCCTTGCGGGCAGGGTTGGAGGCGGCGCTGGCCCGGCGCTCTGCCCTCGACCTGGTATTCAGCTGGGTGGCGTCGGTGCCATTCACGCACACAGCCTTGGGAAGGACCCGGTTCTGTGTACTCCGCCCAGCCTCCTCCTCCAGAACCTGACCTTCAAGGGGGAGAGGGCCAGAGTGTGCTGACTGGGGATCCCAAAGCACACACACTCTGCATCATTCCTGCCCGGACCCAGGGCCCCCACCACCTGTCCCATCTGACCTGCCACAGGGCCTCATCCAGGGAACGGGAGGGTGGGCCTTCGAACCAACCGACCAGAGTCAGCCCACGCTCACCTGCCCGTTCAGCTGTGAGCAGGGCTCTGCACTCAGGTGAGTGGGAATGTGGTGGAGGACCAGAGGCCTGGGAACTGAGCCTCAGCTCTCTCACCTGGGTGAAGGCCAGAGCCCACTGGGCCCTGTGGAACACAAAGGGCTGTACTCGGGCCAGGCATTCAGACTCGATCTCTCTCTCGAAACAGCCCACCCTGGCTCTCCATGCCAGGCACGAAAGAAGACAGAGGCAGGTTCGGGCGCCTTCCATACCCCATGCCTTCCTGCACGGCCTGCCAGCCCTCACTTGGTCCTTGGGCCCTGCTGCATGCAGGCTGAGGGAGGGGTGCAGGAGCCCATGGTGACCACAGCACACCCTCCTCCCGTGGATACCAGGAAACCACCACAGCTGCCTCAAGCCTGTCTGGTCCTCACATAGGAATGAGTTTCCACCAGCCGCATCTGGGGCCTGACTCGGCCTCTGGACCTTGCCAGAAGCCCCCTAGGCATGTGTACAGGCATCAACTCAGGTGAGAACTCAAGAGCATGGCAGGGTGGGCGGGTGTCAGGAGCCTGCTCTAATGGGGGAGGGGGCTGAAAGGGCGCCGAGTACCACAGCGCTGCTCAGACCACCAGGGTTCAGCCTCCAGCACAGCAACCAGAGCTGGGGGGTGGCCAGCAGGTAAGGAATCTGCTCCACTTGCCCTCAAGGCACCAAGGGCACTGGCCCAAGCAAAACCCCTCAGGGTGGGTGGCAGGACGAGGGACAAACCAGGGAGACCCTGGTGAGCAGATCATAAGATGGGACTGAAGCAGAAGCAGCCCCAACACAGCCTGCCGTTGGCCTAGGGCAGTTTGGCAAGGGGCAGCTGCCTGATCCTGAAGCATGCTTGTCCCCCATCTGGAGTAGGGACATTTCTGGGCTAGGAGTCTAGCTTGGACCCACAGAACTGCTCTTGGACAAACATTCCGTATGCAGGAAAAGTAGCCCAGGCCTCTGGTATAGGCCTGAAGGGACAGCATGTAGTCAGTGCCCAGCAGGGCTTGGGGGGCCCAGCAGGGTCCACACTCAGCCAGCCAGACACCTGTCCCAGAGCCCTAGTGCCTCCCAAAGGAGAACACCTTGATCCTATCCTGCCAGGGACAGAGGTCCAGGAGGCCTGACTTTGGACTGGGCTGTGGCCGAGGTTCCCAGAGCAGGGTCTCTGACCTGACCCCAAGACCCCAGTGGGAAATAGCTACAGCCAGCCACCATGGGCACCAGAGGCCTGACATGTCCTGGGAGTTTGGGTCCGTGCCCACACCCCACCCTGCACACAGGCTCTTTCTACAGAAAACACCCAAGCCCTGGCCGACGAGCCAGAAGGAGGTAAGCAGGACCTCACACACGATGCAGGCAGGACCTTTATGCAGAGCTAGTGGAACCAGCCCCGGGGCAGCACAGAACGGCGGACACGGTGGTGGGGCAGTGGCCCAGCCTCCCTCAGACCCTGGGCAGGGTCAGCGAGAGCCCATGGTGCACAGGGCGCGGGCAGGGCGGTGCTACACTAGGGCCTGGGCTCTGCCTGGAGCTCTTCCAAGGCCCTGGCCTCAGCTTCCTCTCCAGAAAGTTCTGAGCACGGGCTCTCCCGTGGGCCTCTGTCTCTAAGCCCTGCCTCAGACGCCTCCTCGCCACCTGGGGAAGAAGGCCAGGCATCAGCAGGGCACTGGCGCCAAGAGGGCCACCGGACCCTCGGGCAGAGCCCTCGGCCCTCCCCTCGATCAGGGCTCACCGGGCACTGTGAAGTCCTGAGTGTAGATGACGTCATCCTCAATGTCGAAGAGCTCGTCGTCCACATCGTCGGCACAGCCGTGCAGGTCCTCCAAGTAGGGCATCACTGTCATGCCCCGCCACCGGTCCTTGCAGTCCGCACTAGGTGGGATGGGCACCGGCTGCTCCGCTGGTGGGTGCTTCTTCCGGAACCAGCTGTGGGAGCAGGGCATCAGGGTGTCCAGGCTGGCTCCCCACATGAGCCCACCCTCAGTGCCCACAGAGAACTACATAGCGTGCAGAGATGGAGAAGGGTGGGGCCAACAGGAGAGACTGAGCCGGCAAGATCCCTGTACCTCGCCCTCCCCCTCCAGCACCCAGCCGGGCCAGGGACTCACCTGTGCTGCCGGATCTGCTGTATGGAGAACCGCTTGGCCGGCTCATACTCCAGCATCCCTGCCAGGAGACCAGCCGGGGGCGGGGTCAGCGCGGGCAGAGGCCCCGCCCCTGCCTGGGAGGGGTGGGGGCGGAGGGCGTGGCGCGTGTGAGCGGAGCCCCGCCCCCGCTGCAAAGCGAGGTCAGGAAGGAGACCGGAGCAGGCTGGAACACAGGACAAGAGCCCACCCCAGGGATCCTGAACCTGTCCACACGTCCCAGGAAGACAAACCACAGGGGTCGACCCTGCAGTGCCTGCCCAGCTCTGGCCAGCAAAGCCGATGACCGGCAATTCCTACCGGAACCCGAAATCCCCAAGGCAGCAGGAGGAGAACCAGGGGCCTCCAGAGGGACACACCCTAGAACCTGTGTGAAGGCCTTTGGCCGGGACCTGGACACGCAGAAGGGGCAAGGCAGCCCTGTAGGTGTTGCTGGGTTTTGTTCTCAGAAAAGTGCAACTTGGGGATGCTGACACTCAGAGCTGAGCCTGAGTGGTGCAGAAGAGGAAAGGTCATGGCCACAGCCCTGTTGTGGGAGAGCGAGGGCAGGGCTGGGGCAGTGTTCCAGAGACCTGTGGGCAGGAGGCTCGCCGCCCAGCTATGCAAGACCTCTAGGCAGGCCCAGGCAGAGACGACAAGACACTGCCTGGACCTGGGGGACAGGGACACCAATGCCCTCTGCCATCTCATCAGCCAGACTTAGGGCTGCTTCTTATTTGGTTGCGCTGGGTCTTAGGTGAGGCATGAGATCTAGTTCCCTCACCAGAGACTGAGCCAGGGCCCCATGCATTGGGAACTTGCAGTTGGAACCACAGGACCAGCAGGGAAGTCCCCCTAACTTGGGACTGTTTCAAGTGTTTATGACAGTGAAGGCAATAATAGGTCATCATCTGTGTCACTGGAGCAAAGAAAGCTTAAAACTGAGAGAACTCCAACCCATCAGTCCCCGTTGAAGGAAGGAGGGTCTGAAACATCAGTCCTTGCTAGAGCTGGGGGTTTGTGTGTGCGTGGGGGGGTTGGGCCATGAGCCTTCAAGGAACACTTGGGCAGGGAGGGCAAGGTCTGAGTTGGTGAGGCTGTCACCTCCCACATTTCAGTAAGACCCTGGGAGGGGGGGACCCCAGTGCCTGGCTGCCAGGGTGGCCCTGATGCGGAGGGCAGGACTGGGTTGCACCACTGCAGAGCACTTGAACTGCAGCTGCTCAGCTTCACTTCACCTTCACTAACAACCAGAGAACTGGCGTGACTCCATCATCAGGAGGCTCTGGAGCCATGCAGGACTGTGAAGCTGCTTGTTCATCTGTAAGCCACATACAGGCTAAAGCACGGATTAGGTGTCCGGCACAAGCCGGGCATCAGGTCAGTTACACAAGGCCTGGGGTCTGTGGGCAGAGGACCTAGGACGGTACCAGTCACACAGGTGATATCCTGGATGTGCTGTTTATCATCAAAACTAACTTCACCAGGGACCTCCCTGCCAGTCCAGGAGTGAAGACCCTGCACTTTCACTGCTGTGGACCTGGGTGCAATCCCTGGTCAGGGAGTAGGATCCCATAAGCCACGTGTGGTGTACAAAAACATAAAACACTAATTTCAGCCAAACCCCAGGATGCTGATGTGGCTTTATGGGGGCCACTTTGGGTCAGGCCCCTGTGTGCGGGGACAGTGCCACCTGCTGAGCAGCCTGGGAACTGCAGCAGAAAGAGGTCCTGCAGGAGACCGCCCCCCTCACTGTTACTTCCCGTAGGGATGGGTCATCAGGACAGGGTGGAACCAAGACCCAGGGCAGGTGGCAGAGCCCAAAGGAGCCAGCGACCCCTCCCACGCTCCACTCAGGCTGCTCTCCAAGCCTGGCTAGGCTGTGCCCACCTCCCATATGGGAGGGCGGGGGCAGGCGGCTGTGGCACAGAGATGGCTCAGCTCTCAAGAGGCCAGTGGTCTATGGAAGACCCTTCGGTGCCCCCACACCTGCAGCCTGGCCTTCACCCTGAGGGCCTCACCTCTGAGCAGGTCTGAGAGTGGGGGCCCACAGTCCCCCGGGATGGTGTAGTCCCCCTTCCCGATGTTCTCAAACAGCTTGTAGATGTTGTCGCCCTCGAACGGGTACAGGCCTGTTGTGATGTTGTAGCTGTGGCCCGGGAGGACAGACCAGTCAGAGCCTGCCCTGTGGCCCTGGAGCCTCTGCCACACTCCCCCACCCCCAATGCACATACACACCCCCCACCCCCTGCAGGGATGGGATGTAAGGACAACGGTCTGAACACACAGTGCTGCTGGCTCACTGTGAAGACACGGAAAGCCACTGGACTGCGCACTCTAACAGGATGGGTCAGGGGACATCTGTCAATGAGCTCTCAGTGGAATAAAACGGATGCTTCTTCGCCCAGACCATTGGCTGCCCCATGGGGCTGCAGTGCCAACTCGCCTTGGGCAGGAGAACACATGCCTCCTCGCTGCTGCTGGGATTATGGAGGGATAGACGCCTGCAAGGCAGTCTGGGTGGGAGTCAAGCATCACTGGCGACTTGTGGTATCTTTAAGAACTCAGCCCCAAGAGTCAGGACAGAAAGCCTCACCCGAACAGTGATGGGTGACTCGCGCAGGGGAACACCAGCACAAGGCCGAGGTGGGCAAGAGAACAGCTGGTCCCAGTGCATGTGCCCCTCCCCACAGGAGTTCCTGACCCTGGCTCCATGGCTTCCCCAGACATAGGGGACCTGCCAGGAGGGGCAGGTCGTGAAGGCCTAGAGTCTGAACCGAGTGCCTGGGGCTGGGGTGGGTGAGGTAGAGAGACCCTGGGCTAAAGGGACCAGGCCCAGGGCACTTACAGCGTGACTCCCGCTGACCAGATGTCAACCTTGAAGCCAGAGAAGGTGTCCAGGCCACTGGCGATCTCAGGTGGCTGAAATGCTGGAGAGCCCTGGCTGGTCCGGCACGTGTCATCCTCGGCAAACGGGTGCAGTGCCTGTGGCAGCGCCAGGTAGCCCTTAGGAAGTGGCCCCAGGGGCTGGACCCCATGCCCTGTCCGCCCCGGGGGCCCCCACGCACCTCAGCCACACCCAGGTCAGAGATCTTGAGCGTGCCACCAGTGGTGAGCAGCAGGTTGCCGGGCTTGATGTCCTTGTGCACGATGCCCTGGCTGTGCAGGTACTCCAGGCCGTCCACCAGCTGGCAGAAGTACCTGCAGGCACAGCTCTGTGATCACCACCCAGGGCCAGCCACCTGGGCTGTGCTGTCACCCTAGTCTCTAGCCTGGAAAGAGCCATGCTGCTCACCGCCCCTGCCCCCTGTCCCCTCCTCCCACAGGCCAGCTAGTCCTACAAGCAACTGGGGGCTGACTCTCCAGGAGAACTTGGCCTTGGGGCAGTGAGGCCCAGTCAGGGGCTCCCCCAGCACCAGGAGGCCCCACAGCCTCAGGCAACGGGCATGCAGGGCAGTGCATGTGCAGAGAGGAGTCGGTGGGCTGCCGCAGGGCACGCACAGCAGCCAGGCTACACAGTCGCAAACTGGGCGCCAAAGCCCTGAGTTTTAAAACACACTTGAACTTCCATCTCACTCATGCTCAGAATAGCTCTCTGAACATAGGACCAGGTCCTTTAAGGCCCTGGCCCTGAGTGACCTGCAGGGGCGGGGGCACCGGCGGGGCTCGAGCTCACTCACCCATGGGCCTGGCACACAGGGAAGCGCTTCTCGGGCACGCTGTCCAGCATCTCCTGCATGCCACACACACAGTACTCCATCACCATGTACGTGGGCTGTGCTAAGGAAAATATGCAGCAAGCACCCTGCTCTGGACAGGACAGACCCTGGGACACAGACAAATGCTGGGGGTGGGGCTGCACCAGTGCAGTGAGCGGGAGCACCCAGGAGGGATCATGGGCACTGCAGTGGATCCCCACCCCTCCACGGATCCTCCAGGGCCTTCCTGTGGAGCTCCGTGCTGCCTCTGGGCTCAGCCCACACAGCCCAGCATGAAGGCCCCTGGTTGTTTCATCCCAAGGAGGAGCTTAAGCCTTGCCCCCAGGGGAGCGAGGGATAGAGGCCCATGGGGGCCCTGGGGAAGAGAAGGCTGGAGTTGGGGGGGGGGAGGGGGAGGGAGTGAGGAAGGGTGGGAGCCAGGGTCAGGTTGAGGCCTCCCCAGCCACACCTCTTTGTGGAGAAGAGCCCAGTCATTCTGGATCCAGTGGGTCAGGGACAGACCCCTCAGCAGGACCCCAGGCCCCAAGACCTAGCCTCTGGGAGTCGCAGCCCAAGAGGAGAGGGGAAGGCCAAGGAGACTGACAATATGCCCACCTCCCCACCCCCTGCAGGATATATCTTCTGCTTCTCCTCGTTGTACAGCACATCCACTAACTGGATGACGTTCCTGTGCCGCAGCCTCCTCAGCAGCTGGATCTCCCTGGAGAGAGGATGGGTAGTCAGCCGAGTCCCGGCACCCGGGCCGCACCCACCATGTGGAAGGCACCGCACGGAGGGTGCCAGGTCTGCCAGAGCCCAGCAGGGCTTCAACATGGCAACAAGACCAGGAACATCTAACATTTGGGCTGAAGATGCATGGAGACCACAGCAAGGGCGCACAGGGGCAGCACAAGGGGTGTGGGAGCTGGGACTCCAGAGACAGCCCTTTCCACTCCCACCCCGTTGCCAGTGCAGCTCCTGAGGATTCCCTGTAGGAGCCGGTGGTAGGGAAGGGGGAAAAGTCAGAGGTCTGTGAGGAGGCTTCGCAGAATGCTAAACAGAGTCACCAACTGACCCAGCACCTCCACTCAGGGTATGTGCCTTGGAGGACTGAGAACACGCGACCTGTGCACATGTGCTCATGGCAGCACCATCCATGGAAGCCCAAGGGTGAACACATTGCCAGTGTCCCTCCACCCCCAGGAGCATCCCTCAGCCCTGAAAAGGAGAGAAGCCCTGACACTTGCTACCATGTAGACGGGCCCTGAGAACACAATGCTTGGTGAGAGAAGCAGACACAAGACACGCAGGGTGTGATCCCACTGATGGGAAATGTCCAGAACAGGCTGATCCACAGACACAGAGAGTGGGTTCCTGGTTGTCAGGGGCTGGGGAGAGGATAGGGTGACAGAGGAGACAGGGCTTCTTTTTGGGGTGATGGAATGTCCTGGACCTACACAGAGATGACCATTACTAAAAAGATACCAAGTGCCACGAAACTGCATGATATGTGACTGATACCTCAATAAAGGTTTTATAAAGTCCTCACCAGGAAGCCCATGTGTGATACATAAGAACATCAGGGCAGGTGAGGGTCTGTCCTCTTGAGACTTAGCTCCCACCCCTCCCACTGTCCACATTTCATGAAAAGGTCAGCTATTCCAGAAAACCCACACCCCACCCTCACAGACCAGTGCACGATCCTGGGCCCTCATAGTGTAAGTCCTCCTTCCACGCCGATCATGGCCCGGCACTCAGAGCCCCCGCTCCCCAGAACCAGTGCGCAGGAGGCCCTCCACTCGCAGGAGGAAACACAGCTTCACAGTGGCTTCTTGCAAGCCCACTGGCTGCTCCGTCCCTGCTCAGGGTCCCCTCCAGGCCGAGGCTGCACATCTAAATTCTCCTCTGAACTGAAGTGGGGGGAGGTGACTCAGAGGCTGGGCCCCGGGTTCACACCATCTGACCACCAGGTGTTTAGCCTGCTGTCAAGCGTGAGCAGGGACCACACACACGGCAACTCCACCTGGGCACTGACCCTGGTTGTGCAGGCTCTGTGGGTATATGGGGAGCAGACTCTGATGTGAAGAATCCCCCTACATTGTGACACAACAACCATGATGTCTCCCAGTATCTCTGGGTGTCCCTGGGGACAAGGCAGTGTGGTGAGTCCTGGTGCGTGGGAGCAGACTCCCCAGCCTGGCTCTGGCAGGGCCTCCCTCAACCTGCCCAGCCTGGACCCACTGTGAACCAGTAGGTCCCACTCACTCCTGCAATGGGCCTTCGTAGGCTGCTGTGTGCCAGGCACTGGGTCCGTGAGCACCCTGTCCTGGGGGTCCACTTAGACGCTCCAGGCCCGTCAGCACTCGTTGGCAGTGGCCCTGTGCTCCCAGGCTTCCTTCCCCCATCACCTCATAGCTCTGACTCCCAGCCTGCTGCCAGCTCCCCAGGGCCAGAGCTCAATTGTGGTGACTCAGGGCCCCTCCCCTGCCTATAGTTCTCCACCCCTTCTATCCGACAGAGAGGTAGACACCCCAGGCTGCCCAAATGGAAGTCTTTGTCCTGACAGTTGTGACGAGGCCTTAAGGGGTCTCTGCCGCATGCTGCCTGGTCGGAGTATACAGCAGCTCCTTGCAGAGGTGCCAGGAGAGAGGGCCCCAGGAAGGGGTCCCGGGGCAGCTCCCTCAGTGTTTGATGCCTGCTGGGCTAACTGGCCAGCAAGGGTACCCACCGCAGGGACGGGATTTGCAGCCCAGAGGGGAAAGCGGCACATGGCAGCAAGCTCAATAGAGAGCCCACAGGCTGGGGCGGGGATGGGACACAGGGCCCAGTGCAGACCGAACTACTGAGGCATGTAGACAGCTCAGGTGACCATCCTCATCAGCCTTCCTGCTGGACACGGGAGGGGAGACATGAAGGAGGGCCCAACCCAGACCGTGACTCCCGTGGCAACAGGAGACCCCAGGTGAACGCCTGTCCCCTCTCCATCCAAAGAGACACTACATAAACCCACGTGTGGAGACAAGGAGCCCTTGACACCTGAGCCAACACGTGCCCACCTCGGGGAGGCAGGCTTCACAGCCAGGTTTCAAGCAGCAGCCACCAGTCCCAGTGTGCAAAGTCTCCAAACTCAGATGTGGCTGCCAACCACACACGCAGTGGTGCCCCAGGCCTGCCTTCTGTACCATGAGTACCCATCCTAGGACCATCCACCCAGCCGAGCCTCCCCTTCCGCCCACTGCCACAGGGGTAAGACTCCTCTGCAGGAGAAGTTTAATGCGGGAGGGACCCCCAGGCAGTGGACAGCACTACCACCCACCCCACGTCAGGAAAGCCAGCTCTGGAGGGAGGGCCCTATGCAGGGCCCTCAATCAACATGATCAGCCTCCCGAGGGAGTGAGCCTGCTGTCAACACCAAAAAGGGGCCACACAACACCAGGGAAGGAGTCACAGTGTCAAACTCTAAGAGAAGGGAACTGCACACCCACAAGGCCAGGACCGCGGCAGAGACAGCACAGACACACACTCTGAGTGGGTGAGGGGATGCAGGAGGATCCCTGAAACATGCACTGCAGGGGCCAAGATGTTCCCGTCACCTAGGAATAGCACCACTGGCCAGAGAAAAAGAAAACCATTATTTAAAGAAAGAGGAAAGCCGGGCGCTCAGCCAGGATGCAGGAAGTGAAATGAGAGGAAGCAAGCCTTCCGGTCCAGCCGCAGTTGCTCAGGGCGGGCATCGCAGGGACCTGCCTGTGGTGCTGGGAGCAGAGTGGACCCGGGGTGGGCTTGCTGACCACGCACAAGCAGAGGGCAATGAAAGAGCCGGGTCCTAAAGCACTGGAGTTTACAGAGAAGGGCAGCTGCCCCCATGGCCACCCACCTCAGGGCCCCGGGACCTGCCACCTCGTTCCCTCTAGATGCTGACGGGTCCACAGAGAGCAAGGAAGGGGTGATGTGCTCTGGCCGAGGGACACTGAGTAAGACCCCCTCACCCCTCGGTCCTTCTGCTGATGCTTCCAATCATGTGGCGAGGGGCAAGAGATGAAAATGAGGAGAAACTCAAGAAAAGTGAAGTTCAACACAAATGTGTGCTTGCACAACTGCCAAGCAGCACAATTCCTAATAGGCATCAGCAGGGGATGACCCGTATGTCCACTGATGGGGATGGATACACATATCAACACACATGGGCAACAGGAGTAGATGACCCACACATCCACTGATGGGGTCAGATACACATGCCCCCCCCACACACACACACACACGGGCAGCATCAGAAGCTCTGACACTTGCTACCACGTGGACGCACCTGAGGACACCAGAGGAGCAGACACAGAACACATACCGTGTGATTACACTGATGGGAAACGTCCAGAACATGCCGATCCACAAACACAGAGTGGGTTCCTGGTTGTCAGAGGCTGCGAGGGGGAGCAGAGGTGACTGCTGATGGGGATGGGGCTTCCTTTTAGGACATGGACTGTTCCGGAACTAGAGATAGGTTGTGGTCGCACTCTCCAGTAAAGTACCTGACCCTGAGTTACCTGCTCACAGCTGAGTTTCACATCATGTAAAACGTGTCTCACTAAAGCTGTTCAGAGAACATGCCACCTCCAGCTGTGTAGTAGACACACGATAATGGGCGACTGGGCTGTGACTTCCAACAGGCTTCTGGGTGAGGGGCCAGCGTCCCCCACGCCCCAACCTGGGGTGTCCCTATGGCCCCCAAGCTCCACTGCATATAGTCACCCCTCAGTCAGAACGTAAAATGAGATCCTGGGTGCCTCAAGGAGCAGCCGTGCCCTGGTGATGCCAGCTGGCCTCAGGGAGGAAGCTTTACCAATACCTGGGTAGTGGGGGTACCAGCAGATGCCAGGACCTGGCAGAGGCCACTTGGGATGGGAACGAGGGCCAGGAAAGTCCAGGCTAGGCTACAATCCCAACCACTTACCCTCGGGTCCAAGAGCCCACCAGTCACCACTGCTAGCCTGGAGACTGGCACTGGGCACTTGGGCCAGGACGCAAGGCAAGAGCACCAGGAACGCTGATGAGGAAGGAGGCTGGCAGGGCCCCAAGTTGCCAGTCCCGGCTCTGCACAGCTCACCAAGCACATGCATCTGGCATACAGCAGGCACAGGCCCTGAGCTGCACTCTTACAGAGGGAACGTGGGGCGGGAGCACGGAGACTGTCCCTGCTTCTCAACAGCTGATGGAAAAGCCCACAAAGAATAGGACCTTGTGACAGGCGAGAATCCTGTGAGTTGGGCCCACCTGCCCTCCCTGGGGTCGGGGCAGAGGGGTATGTACCCACCATCTGTACAGGCATGAAGCCCCAGGGCTGCCCCCGGCCAGGGAGGCAGCAGCGTGGCCTCTGTGGCTGACCAGAAAAACAAGCAGATACAACTTACATGGAAAATGACCCTTTTCATTAAAAAGTCCTTGGACTGGTAAAGAGAAGTTCAAAGGTGTCAATGTTAAAACGACAACTGCTTTTTCACTTCTTGATGCTTTTCTGAATCTTCCTATTCTACAACAAGAACAAGTTAGCAGGACATCCCTGGCAGTCCAGTGGCTAAGATTCCAAGCTCCCAATGCAGGGGTCCAGGTTCAATCCCTAGGTCGGGAAGATCCCCTGGAGAAGGGTATGGCAATACCCTCCAGTAGAAAACCCACGAACAGAGAAGCCTGGCAGGCTACAGTCCATAAGGTCACACAGAGTCAGACACGACTGAGTGACTTACACACATAAAAAAAAGAACAAAGAGGGACAAGCACAAACCATAGCAGCCCTCCTGGGAGGAGCCACAGGAGGGGAGACTTCCTCTGTCACACACTGCATTTCTTAAGGGATGCATCCCATCCCAACTGGAGCTGCGGGACTCCTGAGGTTTGTCTGGAAAGTTCCGGACACTTCACTCCATGAGAAGAGTCTGGAGTTGAGTTTATTAAGTCTCTCCAAGACAAAGGAGCCTTTTTTCTCCCTTGTAGCTGCCTGCCAGCAAGGCTGACCCAGAAGCCTGGATCTTGGGGCCCTGCTTGAGCGCCCGCACAGAGCGCGTATCGTCAGGATTCAGGACAAGGGAACAGGGTGCTCAGAGCAGGGCTCACCCTCACAACATTCAGAAAGGAGGTGCGGGGGTTCTAACCTGAAGGCACACACCCAGCAGGCCCTTTCAGCATCAGCCCGCAGGTGGCCGGCCGGCACGGGGCCAGAGCTGAGCTCCAACAGGGGGAGACCTGTGCCTCTGGGGCTGAGACGGACAAAAGGGCCCGACCCTGCAGCTGTGGCACCTCACAGCGACCCCCAAGCCGCCGTGGATGCCAACCACCCTGCCTCCCCAGGCTCAGCCTCCCCAAGGTTTCCTCCAATGGACACTGTCTCCACAGTTCCTGAGACCACAGCTGATGGCTCAGGAAACCAGAACTGGGAGCCGTGATCTTCCGTTGGGTGGCCAAGCAGGAGGGAATCCTGGGTGGTGATCGCCCTCTATCTTGACCTTGGGCACATACATTTGCAGATGGGGAGGGGCTTCCTCAGGTGTGCGTCACCCTTTGAAAGAACTGGGCACTCATCCACCTGACACCTCTCCCTCATCTCAGGGTGGGGCATCTGCAGATGTTTCGGGTGCACGCCTCTGGTCCCCCACTTTCTCTGAAGCCCCCAGGATGGCCAGCAGTGGCTGGGGCGGCCCTAACCAAATATCAGTTGGTGCTGGAAATGAGCCTGGCCCCTCCCAGCTTGGGATGCGGCAAAGCATAAGGCACCAGACACTAGGGTGACCTGCACCAACTCCATCCGGGAGGGCTTGTCCAGGCTGGAAGAGTCCAGCACCCCACTCCTGGGACAGACCAAGGGATGAGGCCTAAGACGAGCTAGGAGGACAAGGACCAGCCCTGGAGAAAATGTGTGTGTGGGGGGATTCCCTTTCTGCCAGCAGCATCCAGAAGCCCACTGCCCCTCAAACCACAGTGGTGGCCAACTGGCAGCCTGAGGGTCACCTCTCCCCCATACACTTCTGGATTAAGGAGAAAAGGTGACTCAGAGAAACAGGGAGTGGGGATGGATCAGAAGTGTGGCCTAACTTAGCCTGCAGGAGGGCACTGGCACCCACTGTCCCCTGGCCTGTCTCACCCAGGACACTAGTGGCCCCTGCCTAACCCTCACCACACAGGTGGCACATGGGCACAGAGAACTGGCTGGGCTGGCCCTGGGACGCCTGGTCCTGCCGTTGCTGGGGGTCCATGGCTGGGACACGGTCTGCAGCCGGTCTGGCCCCACTGCCCTGCTCTCCAGGTGTCCCACAGCAGACAGAAGCAGCTGGGCACTCACTGTCAAACTGCCCGGAGAGCAGGGGGGCTGGGAGGAGGGGTGAGAGTGATCAGGGAGCAGCACTCCCAGGACCGGCCAAGGTCACCAGCCAGTCCTGCCGCCTGGCCCATTAGATAGAGCCCTGGGCTGGGGTAGGGTGGGATCCCCAGGCAGCAGAGATAAGGAGAGGGTGTCCCCTCCCAGAACCACCAAAAAGGATGGAGGCAGGGCTCCCACCGCCTTGGGGATGCCTATGGTCAGACAGGCGCGTGAAAAAAATCTGTGTAAAAAGTTTGTCTGGACACAAGCCGACCCCCACTTCTCAGGAGCCACCGAGCCTGCAAGTCGTGGATGTGTCCTGTGGCACATCCCAGGCGAGTGAGAAAGGGCCAAGTTCGCCCCTGCAGACTGATAAACCGGTGCAAACAATTATTTTTGGCAACCGCAGCTTCGCCCTCCAACAGGGTAAACAAATGGCGTGTTCCGGCCCTAGTAACAGCCTCACGCTAGGAGGAAACCTGCTGGCTGCAGACAGAGCCCTTTCGGAACCCAACGGCTTTTGGTTTTCCGAAGCTAAACCAACGCTGGCCGCCTCCGCCGGGTACCCGAGCCCTCCGGACAGCTAAGAGGGCACAGGGAGAGAGGGGCGCCCCCTTCCGAGGAGGGCCCCGCAGCAGCTGAGAGCGCAGGACGCCCAGCCGCAACGAGCGATCCTGACTTTACCGAAGTCCCCCAAGAGATGCCCACGACTCTTCCTGGCTAGTCGACTCGGGTGCTTAAGGAAACGGAGGACGGAAGAAAGTAACCGAGAGGAGAAGGGAAGAGGAAGGGAGGGAAGGGGGAAGAAGGGGACCGCCCTGCGGCGCGCGTCCCCACCCAGGAAGCCGCACTTACTTCTTCACGTTGGCCTCCCCGTTGGGGATCCTCCGCAACTTCTTCTTCTTGAGGATTTTGACGGCTCTTCTGCACAGTGTCTCCGAGTCCAGCACCTCCTTCACCTTGCCGTACGACCCCTCCCCCAGCAGGTCCCCCATCAGGTACTTTCCGATGAGCTTGGCCCGCTTGCGGCGGGGCTGGTAGATGACCTCGGTGGAGTCGATCCGGTGGATGAATGTGTCCATCCCCACCGACATCAGCTCGCCCTCTGTAAACATAGCCAGTTGCTGCGGGTCCGCCACCTCCATCCTGAACTCCAGGCCTCCGACTCCGGCAGGCGGTCCCTTATCCCCTTTGTGAACTTCACGGGGAGCTGTTCTTCCTTTTGTTTCTCCCCACCTCCGTCCCGCCTCAAAATTCCCTTCTCCAAAATTTAAATTCAACAAAATCGAAAAAATTAGAGAGAAAGAGAGGAAAAAAAAATAATAATAAAGGAAAACCCTCTTGGAAAAGAAACGATTGTACTGAACGTAAGTTCAAAAGGCGCGGCTGGTCCAGAGCCCGGGCAGCCGGGCGTGCGCAGCGTCCCAAGTTTGGGGGCCGCCCGACCTCGGAGCTTTGGGGCGGGCAGGCGTGTCCACGGGGGCCCTCGGGAGGCCGGTGGGGCTGGGTAGTGCTAGGTCATCCTCCAAGGACTTTAGACCCTCGAACGAACACGGACGCGGCCGGGCCGAGTCTTCTCCGCTCCGTCCATTACCAGCGGGCCATGGCGCGCGCCCGGGTCCCCGCGCAGGCCAGCTCTGGGGCTCCCGGAGCTGGGCAGGTGAGCTTTGCCGGGAGCAGGGCGTGCAGCTCGGGGGCGTCTCCCGCCGTCCGGGGCGCCTGAGACGCCAGCAGGTGCGTATCCTGAGCGCGCGGGGCACCTTCGTCCAGCTCGGCCGGCTCCCGCCAGCGCCGGGGCTGCCCGGGGCCCGCCGGCTGCAAGGAGTAAGGCTCGTCCGAACCAGCCGCCGCTCGGGCGCCCGCACACCGGCCCGGGACACCAAACGACCGCGCGGGCCCGGCGGGCGCCCCGCCCCAAACGGCAGCCCTCGCTCGCTCTCCGCCCGAACGCCGTCGGTCGCGGACAGTGGGGCGCGCGGGGCTCCGGGCAGCCGAGGCGGCGCAGGCCGCAGGCCCCGGACCGGGGTTCCCGGGGCTGCCGGGGCCCGGGCGGCGCGTATCGCGCCGCGGCCGCCGCGCGCGTGGAGCAGGCGGGGCGGCGCGGGGGCCCAGCCCATGCAAGGCGGCCGCTCTGCCGGCCGGCGCCCGCCGCCGCTACCGCCGCGCCCCGCCTCAGTCGCGGGCGCCCCGGGCCTCCTCCCCCTTCCGCGCCCGACACGCCGCCGCCATCTTGTTTACCTCCTCCCCCGCCCTGCACCGCCTCTCCGCCGCACGCCCGCCGCGGGCCCGCCCCCCGCGGCGCCGACGTGCACGCCCGTTGGCCGAGCCTACCGGCACCGCCCCCACAGCGAACCCTACCGCCACCGCCCATTGGGCCATTTGGACCTGGGCGAGCCCCGGAGCGGGGATTGGTTCTCGTTCGGCCCCGTCCCAGGGGTGGTTACTGCTCGCTCATTGGCCCGCGGAGACGCCCGTCAAGTGGAGGGGGCGGGAAGCAGGCGCTGGGAGGTGAGGCTGTGGCGTTGACCTGGGAGGGGTTGAAGGCTGGGGTTGGAGTTCGCAAAGGCCGAGGGTCACCTGGGAACTGGGAGTCGGGGCAGCGCAGTCCTCGCTTGCCCGGATGTGGCTAACAGATGCTGGTGGGCGCCTGCTAGGGCCTGTCCCCCGAAATCTCGTTTGAAGCGAGGTCAAGGGTCAAAAAGTAGCCGAAAGTGGCCAATTGAAGGCAGAAAGCCTTTATTAAGCGTCTCTCAGGCCAGACGGGGCGAGAAGTGCGTTGGACCGTCTCTACCCTAAAGAATCTCACGGGGTAAAACGCAGTACTCAGCTGGCATAGTGCCAGCAAAGTGCTTTGGATGAAAAATACAGAGATGGTAAAATACTAGGGTTTGATGAAATTGAAAATTCCTCCGGGCCTGGGGGTTTTTTTTACCTGTCTGTTTTTTATCACTTGATTATTTTGCCAGAACAAACTGCTTGTCTGACACCGTCAGATTTGGGCTCCAGGCTGCGAGTTTTGAGCCTGACACCTGTGGACTGCCTAAATCTATGCGTGAAATTGAGTGTGTCCTTGTGTGTGTTCTTGGGGACATCTAGGACTTTGATCAGATTCTCAAAAGACCCACAGAAAGCGGATTGCTGTGGCTTTGGGGGCGGGGGGACCCCAAGTCACACCAACATACAAGCCAGCCCTAATCAGAACATGTAGATTAGCCCCAAATTCCTTTTCCTTAATCATAAAGAGCAGAGCAGAAACCAATGAAACAGAATAGACAAAAAAAAAAAACACACACACACAAGGAAAACTGATGAAGCCAAAAGACTATTCATTGAAAGGATCAAAACAACTGTTAAAACTGTCCAGACTAACCAAGAAAACTAGGTGACCTAAAAGGATTAGATATAGGAACACCTCTATGCCCAAAATTCAATAGGAAATAGACCAACAGCTGAAAAGGCACTAAAATGAAAATGAAGAAGAAATAGATAATCTGCATAGTCATATCTATTAGAGAAATTAAATCTGTAGGGAAAAACCTTTCAACAAAGACAATTAAGGCCCAGATGTTTTCATTCATGAATTTCCATCAAACATTTTAGGAGGGACTTCTCTGCTGGTCCAGTGGTTAATTGAGAATCTGCCTGCTAATACAGGAGACACCAGTTCAATCTCTGGTCCAGGAAGATTCCACATGCATCAGGGCAGCTTACCCCCTGCGCCACAAGAACTGAGCCAGCACTTTAGAGCCTCTGCTCTGCAATATGGGAAACCCCTGACAATGAGTAGCCCCGACTCTGATGCAACTAGAGAAAGCCCATGAACAACAATGAAGACCCAGGGCACCTCCCAAAATTTTTTTTAAAAAAATTTAAGAAGAAATAACATTGGTTCTAAACAATCTTGCAGAAAATGAAGAGGCAACACTGCCCAAGTCAAATTCCTTTTGGTATTTTCTATGTTTTTAACTGCTGACTTATGCCCAACTTTCTTAGAATCTGGGGGTATTTGATAATCTTGGCATCCCACTCTCCTTCACTCCACCCCTCTCCTGATGTGCAAGACACATGGAAGGACATAGGAAATGTTTGGTGACCATTGCAGAAAGAGAACATGAAGGTGAAATCTTGGCTCAGATGTGACCTCCTCCAAGAAGTCCTCCTGGTCATTCCCTCGAATGTAGCCCCTTTCAAGTTTAGTTTTCTTCTCAACACTTGTCACCAGCAGAAATTATCTTATTTATATATTTCTTTTCCCATATTTCTTTAGTCTCTGGAACTGCACTGGGAGCTCTCTGGGGCTGAGGCTGGATATGTCTTGGCCACTGCTGTGTCCTCAGCAATTTGAGCTATGTCATTCAGTACAACAGCCACTGGCCACATGTGTCTGTTAATCTCTTGTAATGTGGCTGCTGGAATTGAGATGTGCTGTGAGTGTAATATACACTGGAGATATAGATATATATATATAATGTATTTATTTTTTACTGCACTGGATCTTTGTTGCTATGCTCGGGCTTTCTCTAATTGTGAGTGGAGGCGACTCTTTGTTGTGGTGTGTGCACTTCTCACTGCAGTGGCTTCTCTTACTGCAGAGCACGGGCTCTAGAGTATAGGTTCAGTAGTTGTGGGGCATGGGTTTAGCTGCTTCTTGGCATATGGGATCTTCCCGGACCAGAGACTGAACTGGTGTCCTTGCATTGCAAGGCAGACTCTTAACCACTGGACCACCAGGGAAGCACTACACACTGAATTTTGAAGGCCTAATGTGAAGGGGGAAAAAGTATGTATGATATTTATGTATGGGGCTTCCTGGTGGCTAAGCGGTAAAGAATCTACCCACCAATGCAGGAGACGCAGGTTCAATCCCTGGGTCAGGAAGATCCCCTGGAGGATTACATGGCAACCTGCTCCAGTATTCTCGCCTGGGAAATCCCATGGACAGAGGAGCCTAGCAGGCTAAACAACAGCAACAATATATGTGTATATCTTATTAATAACTGTAGTATGAAAACACTCAATAACATATTGATTGCTTATTGAAATGATAAATTTTGGATATATAAGGTTAAAATAAATATATTATTAAAATTAACCACTTCAGGGAATTCTCCAGTGGCCCAGTGGTTAGGACTGGGTGCTTTCACTGCCTGGCTCCAGGTTCAACCCCTGTTTGGGGAACTAACATTCTACAAGCCACAGGGCTCAAACAAAAAAATAAATAAAATAACATAAAAGTAACACTTCATTGGAGAAGGAAATGACAACCCACTCCAGTATGCTTGCCTGGGAAATCCCATGGACAGAGGAGCCTCGTGGGCTACAGTTCATGGGGTTGCCAGGAATCTGATACAACTGAGTAACTAAACAACAACAAAACCGCTTCATACCCACTATGATGGTTATGATTTTTTTAAAATGGAGTATCAGCAAGGATGAAAAGAAACTGGAACTTTCTTTTTTTCTTTTTTTAAAAATCTTTTTTTTAATATAAATTTATTTATTTTAATTGGAGGTTAGTTACTTTACAATATTGTGTTGGTTTTGCCATATATCAACATGAATCTGCCACAGGTATACACGTGTTCCCTATCCTGAACCCCCTCCCTCCTCCCTCCCCATACCATCCCTCTGGGTCATCCCAGTGCACCAGCCCCAAGCATCCAGTATCATGCATCGAACCTGGACTGGCGATTCATTTCATATATGATATTATACATGTTTCAATGCCATTCTCCCAAATCATCCCACCCTCTCCCTCTCCCACAGAGTCCAAAAGACTGTTCTATACATCTGTGTCTCTTTTGCTGTCTCACATACAGAGTAGAAACTGGAACTTTCATACAGATGGTATAGCCAGGCTGGAAAACCAGTTGAAAGGTTAACATTGAATCACCATACGGCCCTGTAATTCCAATCTGAGATTTCTGCTCAAGAGGAAGAAACATACATCCACATAAGAACTTGTACACGTATGTTTACAGCAGCACAATTCACAATAGTCAAAAAGTGGAAACAACCCACATATCCAGCAACAGATGATGGACAAACTCATCATGGCATATCCACATACTGGAATATTATTCAGCATGAAAAGGACAGAGGCATTGACACACATGGATGAACTTGAGAACTCGATGCTCAGTGAGAGAAGCCAGACAGAAGGAATCACATAGTGTGTGATTCCACTGATGGAAAACATCCACAACAGGGAAGTCCACAGAGACGGGAGAGTGGATTTCTGGTTGTCAGTGTCTGGGGTGGGGATGGGAGTTGGGGTGGGGGTGGGGGCGGGTCACTGCTGATGTGGACGGGGCTTCCTACGAGTACCTTATGTCATGAAATATAAGAGGCCATTGGAAGTGAGGTGTGCTATTACTTTATGAATCACCATAAAAAGGAAAGACTTAACAGTCAGAGATGACACTCTGGATCCAGAGAGGCAGCCTGACCTCTGGGACAGTAAACTGTGACAAATGGGATTACTAATAGACATAGGCAATAAGTAGGAATATTTATGGTAAGTCTGGAGAAAAACAGCTTTTACAGCATGCTCTCACCCTCTCCATCCTTCAGGTTCTACTAAGGACGCTGGGTTATGGGTTGGAGGCCCCAGGGTTGGGTTTCAAGTTATCACCGAGAGGCCCCAGTTTCTAGGTGGGGTCCCCAGGTTACATGTGGAGGCTCTAGGTTACAGATGGGGGGCCCAGGTTATAGCAAGGGGTCCCAGGTTATAGATAGGAATCCCAGATTATAGGTACAGAGCCCCAGGTTACAGGTGGGAGGTTTCAGATTATAGTTGGCGGCCCCAGGTTATACTGGGAGACCCAAGGTTGTAGGCTCATGTTAAAAGTGAGGGGCCCCAGGATTAAGGTGGAGACCCCAGGTTATAAGTAGGGGCACCAGGTAATAGCTGGGGGAGCTAAGGTATAAGTGGGGAACACCTAGTTATAGATTGGATCCCCAGGCCATAGCAGGGGGCCCTGGTTACAGGTGGAGGACTCCAGGGTATATATGGGTGGCCTCAGATTATAAATGGAGAGCTGTAACTTACAGGGAGAGCCAGGTTATACTCACACCCCTCTAGGGCTCAGTCATCCTCTCTGCCTACCCCATCCCTCACACCTATCATTTCTCCCACCCCCTACAGTTCTCACAGACATGCATGCACAGCTGGTCCCCAGACCCGTCTGCTCCTTCGCATTCCTCTGGCTGACCCCCTTGCTTCCCTCTGATGCCAAGTCCCCTTTTACCCCCTCCCTAAGGACCGAGGAGGCAGAGGTCCTTCTGGCCCTTCTCCTGGCTGACTGCCCCACCTTGGCTCTCCTCCCAGTTGGTAGGTCTCTTAAATGTTAAGCTCTTGGCCCCAGGGCCACCCCTTTTCCAGAGGCCCAGCTGAGGCCCCCACTTGAGAAATGAGGCCCCTGGGAGTCAGAGAAAGTGAAGTGAAGTTGGTCAGTCGTGTCCAACTCTTCGCGACCCCATGGACTGTAGCCCGCCACGCTCCTCTGTCCATGTGATTCTCCAGGCAAGGGTACTGGAGTGGGTTGCCATTTCCTTCTCCAGGGGATCTTCCCAACCCAGGGATTGAACCCAGGTCTTCCGCATTGTAGTCAGATGCTTTTACCATCTGAGCCACCAGGGAATGCTGGGAGTCAGATGGGTCCTTCCAAAATCAAGGTCAGTCCCCACCACCAGGAATCCAGCATGCATTGGTTAGGGGATGGCTCAGCCTGGGCTAGTGTGGCCACCAGGGGGCAGATAAGGATCATGGCTGAGGCTGGCCTGGAGTGGTATGAGCCTGTACTTGTGTGTGTATGTGTGTGTGACCTTTTGTGTGTTTGTGTGTGTGCATGTTGTATATGTGAGCATTTGTTTGTGTGTGAGCGTCTCTGTGTGAGCATCTGTGTGTGTATGTATGAGTTTCTGTGCGTGTGTGTGTGTATGAGCATCTCTGTGTGTATGAGTGTGTGTGTGTGTGTGTGTGTGTGTGTGTGTGTATGCCAACATCCACTGCATGCCAAGAGAGTCCCAAGCGGTGACAATTGCAGATGCCCCCAGAGGTGGCCCAGTGACCCCTGAGGGGCAGGACCACCCCACATCTCCACTTGGGAATCACAGCTTTACAGATACACACTGAATTATCTACAGATAAAAGGATATAATGTCCAGGGTTTTCCTTCAAAACATTCCTGGGTGCACTGTTCAGGCCCAAGGATTTGGAAGAAAGTGTTCTGATGTGACCACTACTGTTTTGTGTGTGTGTGTTTAAAAATATTTTATTTATTTATTTGGCTGTACCGGGTCTTAGCTGTTGCATATAAGATCTTTAGTTGCAGCATGTAAACTCTTAGTTGTGGCATGTGGGATCTAGTTCCCTGACCAAGGATCAAACCCAGGCCCCCTGCATTGGAAGAGTGGAGTCTTAGCCACTGGACCAGCAGGGAAGTCCTGTCACTACTGTTTTCATTTTTAAGTAAAATGTAACATGTTGAGTGGAAGCTCCCCGAAGAAATGTTCCTGTCCAGATCCCCAGAACCTGTGAATGGGACCTCAATTGGAAGTAGGGGGGTCTCTGCAGTGGTCATCAAGATAACGATCTTGAGGTCAGCCTGGGTTACTTCAGTGCAGTTCAGTCACTCAGTCGTGTCTCACTCTTTGCAACCCCATGGAGTACAGCATGTCAGGCCTCCCTTTCCATCACCAACTTCCGGAGTTTATTGAAACTCACGTCCACTGAGTCAGTGATGCCATCCGACCATCTCATCCTGTGCCGTCCCCTTCTCCTCCTGGCTTCAATCTTTCCCAGCATCAGGGTCTTTTCAAATGAGTCAGCTCTTCGCATCAGGTGGCCAAAGTATTGGAGTTTCAACTTCAACATCAGTCCTTCCAATGAACACTCAGGACTGTTCTCCTTTAGGATGCATTGGTTGGATCTTCTTGCAGTCCAAGGGACTTGCAAGAGCCTTCTCCAACATCACAGTTCAAAAGCATCAATTCTTCGGTGCTCAGCTTTCTTTATAGTCCAGCTCTCACATCCGTACATGACTACTGGAAAAATCATAGCCTTGACTAGAGGGACCTTTGTTGGCAAAGTAATGTCTCTGCTTTTTAATTTGCTGTCTAGGTTGGTCATAACTTTCCTTCCAAGGAGTAAAGATCTTTTAATTTCATGGCTGCAGTCACCAAGTACAGTGATTTTGGAGCCCCCCAAAATAAAGTCTGACACTGTTTCCACTGTTTTCCCATCTATTTCCCATGAAGTGATGGAACTGGATGCCATAATCTTAGTCTTCTGAATGTTGAGCTTTAAACCAACTTTTTCACTCTCCCCTTTCACTTTCACCATGAGGCTCTTTAGTTCTTCACTTTCTGCCATAAGGGTGGTGTCATCTGCATATCTGAGGTTATTGATATTTCTCCCAGAAATCTTGATTCCAGCTTCTTTCAGCCCAGCGTTTCTCATGAGGCACTCTGCATATAAGTTAAATAAGCATGGTGATGATATATAGCCTTGACATACTCCTTTTCCTATTTGGAACCAGTCTTTTGTTCCATGTCCGTTTCTAACTGTTGCTTCCTGACGTGCATACAGATTTCTCAAGAGGCAGGTCAGGTGGTCTGGCATTCCCATCTCTTTCAGAATTTTCCACAGTTTATTGTGATCCACACAGTCAAAGGCTTTGGCATAGTCAATAAAGCAGAAATAGAAGTTTTTCTGGAACTCTCTTGCTTCTTTGATGATCCAGCAGTTTTTGCCAATTTGATCTCTGGTTCCTCTGCCTCTTCTAAAACCAGCTTGAACATCAGGAAGTTCACAGTTCATGTATTGTTGAAGCCTGGCTTGGAGAATTTTGAGCATTACTTTACCAGCGTGTGAGATGAGTGCAGTCGTGCAGTAGTTTGAGCATTCTTTGGGATTGGAATGAAAACTGACTTTTTCCAGTCCTGTGGCCACTGCTGAGTTTTCCAAATTTGCTGGCATACTGAGTGCAGCACTTTCACAGCATCATCTTTTAGGACTTGAAATAGCTCAACTGGAATTCCATCACGTCCACTAGCTTTGTTCGTAGTGATGTTTCCTAAGGCACTTGACTTCACATTCCAGGATGTCTGGTTCTAGGTGAGTGATCACACCATTGTGATTATTTGGGTCATGAAGATTTTTTTCTGTACAGTTCTTCTGTGTATTCTTGCCACCTCTTCTTAATATCTTCTGCTTCTGTTACCATACCATTTCTGTCCTTTATCGAGTCCATCTTTGCATGAAATGTTCCCTTGGTATCTCTAATTTTCTTGAAGAGATCTCTAGTCTTTCCCATTCTATTATTTTCCTCTATTTCTTTGCACTGATCACTGAGGAAGGCTTTCTTATCTCTCCTTGCTATTTTGTGGAACTCTGCATTCAAATGGGTATATCTTTCCTTTTCTCCTTTGCTTTTCATTTCTCTTCTTTTCACAGCTATTTGTAAGGCCTCCTCAGACAGCCATTTTGCTTTTTTGCATTTCTTTTCCATGGGGATGGTCTTGATTCCTGTCTTCTGTACAATGTCACGAACCTCCATCCATAGTTCATCAGGCACTCTGTCTATCTGATCTAGTCCCTTAAATCTATTTCTCACTCCCACTGTATAATCATAAGGGATTTGATTTAGGTCATACCTGAATGGTCTAGTGGTTTTCCTTACTTTCTTCAATTTTAAGTCTGAACTTGGCAATAAGGTGTTCATGATCTGAGCCATAGTCAGCTCTGGGTTACTTAGGTGGGCACTAAAGCCAATGACGGTTGTCCTTATAAAAATCATACAGGGGAGATCTGACAGCCAGAGAGAAGCCATGTGAAGATGGAGGCAGAGACTGGGGAGGTGCGGCCACAAGCCAGGACACCTACAACCCCCAGAAGAGGCAGGAAGGCCCCTGCCCTGGAGCCTCCAGCATTGCTGTCACCTTGACCTCTGAAGTCTGGCCTACACAGTGTGACTGTGTACAGTTCTGTTGTTTAAAGGCCATTTGTTACGGCAGACTCAGGAAGCTCATATGCAAGTTTCTAAGAATTATTTATTACAGAAAAATTCACCCTTTTTAAGTGCACAGTTCTATGAATTTTGACAAAAGGATATAGTTGTGTAATCACCACCATAATCAGGAAATAAAATATTTTCATCACCCCACAAGGTCCCCTGTTGCCCCCTAGTCACCTCCCTCCACCCCCAGCCCTCCCCAAGTACGCACTGAGTTTTGGCCTCATAACTTGGTCTTCTCTGAGGTGCCATGCAATGGAATAGCAAAGTAGGATCCTGGCTTCCTTCATTCACCCCCAGAATTCATCTGAGGTGCGTATGTCGTGAGCACTGGCTCCATGTTAGGTCTGGATGATGTCTGTTCATGTGGACATTCTGTGTTGTTGTTTTTTTTCATCCATTCACCAGTTGAGGACCATCTGGGCTGTCTTCAGTTTTCTGCGATTACAAATCATGCTGCTGCGAATACATGTGCACCTTTTCGGTGTATGAAGACTTTATTTCTCTTGGGGTAACACCCAAGAGTGGAACAGCTGAATCACCTGGCAATTCTGGATTTCCTGTTTTGAGAACCCTTGATCCATCTCCCAAAGTGGCTGCGTTCCCGCCAGCAACATCTGAGGGGCCCGGTGGTTCTGCCTCCTTGCCAGCAGTTGGTTTCGTCCAGTTTTTTTTGGTTTTGGCTTTACCATTCAGATAGGTGGCACATTAACACATGCGTGCACAAACATGCAGCCACATAGAGGAAAGGATGAATGTTCAGTTATGTGCTAAGTAAAGTGTTAGTCGTAGGAAGTAGGTTTTGTGTTTTTAACCACAAAATCCTTTCAATTCTTCTCCACATTTGAACATATTCATAATAAAAGGTTGGAAAAAAATAATCCAAGGGTAGGCTAGACAGAACACAAGACTCGCCTGGAGTCGATAGTGGTTGAAGCTAGATAGGGGGGTGGAGGGGTCAGTCTACCTTTCCTCTCCCACATGTCTGAAGTACTCCACAGCGAAGAGTTGGGAGACTCAGACCTCATGCTTCTTAGGATGGCTATGAAGAAAAAGGAGAGCCAGAAATAACAGGCATTGGTGAGGATGTGGAGAAATTTTTTGGAAGCCTTGTGCACAGCTTATGGGAACGTAAAAGGGTACAAGCACTGTGGAAAGCAGTCAGAAGTTTCCTCAAAACAATTAAACGTAGAATTAGCACATGACCCAGCAATCCCACTCCTGGGTACAGAACCAAAAGAGTCGAAAGCGGGGACCTGAAGAGATATTGGCACACCGGTGTTCACAGCAGCATGATTTACAACGGCCAAAAAGTACAAGCAACTGAGTGTCCATTGATGATGGACAGACACAACATGGTCCATTCACACCACGTGGTCCATCCATGATCATCCCTAGCCATGAAAAGGACAGAAGCCATGACTCTCGCTACCACATGGACAGACCCTGAGGACACAATGCTCAATGGGAGAAGTGGACACAGGACAGACACACAGTTTGTGATTCCACTCATAGGAAGTCTCTATGGTAAAGATGGAACTCTCTATGGTGAAGATGTAAGTCTTTGTGGTGAAGATGGAAGTCTCTGTGGTGAAGATGGAAGCCTCTATGGTAAAAATGGACATCTCTATGGTGAAGATGCTGAATTTTATGAGGGGGGCACACCTTTTTGTGGTAAAATCTACATAACATAAAATTCACCATCTCAGCCATTTTTGAGAGCACAGCTCAGTGGCATTAAGCACAGTCACACTGTCTTGCAACCATCCCCACCATCATCTCCAGAACTTTCTCATCTTCCCAAATTAAGGCTCTGTCCCTGTGAAACACTGACTCCCTGTCCCCTCCCCCAGTCCCTGGCCCCACCATTTACTTCCTGTCTCTGTGGATCTGACTTCTCCAGGGACCTCCCGTGAGTGGAATCAGACAGTGTGTGTCCTTCCGTGTCTGGCTTCTCTCACCCAGCATCACGTCTTCAGGGTTCATCCCTGTTGTAGCAGGTGTCAGAACCTCCTTCCTTTTTAAGGCTGAGTAACACTTTTCACTTTCATGTATTGGAGAAGGAAATGGCAACCCACTCCAGTGTTCTCGCCTGGAGAATCCCAGGGACGGCGGAGCCTGGTGGGCTGCCGTCTGTGGGGTTGCACAGAGTCGGACACGACTGAAGTGACTTAGCAGCAGCAGCAGCAACATTTCACTGTGTGGATGGACCACGTTTGTTCATCCATCTTCCATTGATAGACACTTGGGTTCCTTGTAACTTTGGCCATTGTGAACTCACTACCAGGAACACTTCTACACAAAGGGTAACTGGTCAGGTCTCTGCTTGCAGGGCTTGGGACTCACACCTGGGAAAAGAACTTCTAGGTCGGGTGGTGATTCTGTTCAACATTTTGAGGAGCTGTAGGACTCTCTCCCTGCAGCTGCCCTCTTGGGGGACTCTTGACTCTCGAGTTTTGAAACAAGGGGATGAACTACCTCTTTGAAAATTTAACTCATCACAGGGAAACACATCAGCAAGTTCTAGACTGTGGGAAACTTAACAGGAAAAACAACCAGGTTTCAAGCAGAAAAACACACACACACACACACACACACACACAAAGAACAAAAAAACCCACCAAACCACAGAAAAGAATGGGGGAGGAGAGTACAAAGTTATAAATTAAAATGTGAGCGGCATCAGCTACATTTTGTTTACACATTTATGCATGAGAAGGTTGGACTGGGCCATCAGAGCTAGCATCTACTCAGACGCTTGGGCACCAGAAACCCTGAGTGGGTGAATGAGTGGACGATCAGGGTGATGAGGGGGAGAAAGCCTGCCCAGTGCTAGGCACACTATCCACGCCTGCTCCCCCTCACTCAGGACCCCAGTTCCCAGCCCCAGCTCTGGGGTCTCATACCTCCTTTGGGCCTTGACAGGCTCACCTGTGCAATGGGCCACTCACTGGGACCCAGGGTTCCTGGATGACTGGGGAATCACCAAGGAAGGGGCAAGGCAGCGGCTAGCCCCGTGAGAGCAGGGTCCTGACAGGCGGTGGTCACTGGATATTCATCCCCAACTGTGCCCAGGACTCTCCTCTCCCTGACACCCACAGCCTCACATTGATCTCTCTTGGCCTGCATGGTAGGGTGGAGGCTTTGGGAGAGAACTTACCAGAATCAGAGAGCAGAGACAATGTCAGCATCCCCCAGCCCCAGACCACTGGCCCATTCCATTGCTCAGTTTGGCCTGGGGAGCCAGAGATGTGGTGGCCAGCTTGGCACACAGTCAGGCCAGCACAGACCTGAAATTCCAGGACATCACTGGGCTCTGGCCGCCATTCTGCAACTGGGGTCAGTGAGGCTTGGGGGAAGCTGGACTGGAGGTGGAGAGGGCCCTGCCAGCCCTGTGTGCTCGGGTGTGGCCCTGGCTAGGGGTCATTTTGCTCCAGCCACATTGTCTTTTCATCTCCAGTCACCAGACCAACTTCTGCCTCACCCCCAGGGCCTTTGCTTTTGCCCCTCCCCACCAAGTGTCCACATAACTCCCTCTTTCACTCATTCCAGTTGCGGTTTCATGTCCTCTGACCTCCCTGGCTAAGCCCCCACCCCTGACATACACTTGCTGCCCCCATCAATGCAGGCTGCATGGTCCTGTTGCCCCATTCGAGATGATCTCACAAGGTTGTGCTATGGTTCTAAGACCATTAGAACGTGCAGAATGTGGCTGCGTTTCCCACCTGCTGCCTGTGGATGCCCCTGCCCCAGGCCACCTGAAGAGCGAAAGTGATCATCATCGCTGGCTCGTGCTGACCCACAGTTCACCTCTTGTTGGCCTGGAGGCCAAGGTCCTTCCTCCCTCTCACCACCCCATTTGAGAGAAGAGATTTCTGGGCTAAGAGAGCTTACAGCATCCTTTGTCAGGGGCATCATCATCATCGTTCAGTTGCTAAGCCGTGTCTGATTCTCTGTGTCCCCATGGACTACAGCACACCAGGCTTCCCTGTCCTTCACCATCTCCTGGAGTTTGTTCAAACTCATGTCCATTGAATCAGTTGTCATCCAACCATCTCATCCTTTGTTGTCCCCTTCTCCTGCCTTCAGTCTCCTAGCATCAGAGTCTTTTCCAATGAGTCAGTTCTTTGCATCAGGTGGCCAAAGTATTAGAGCTTCAGCTTTAGCATCAGTCCTTCCAATGAATATTCAGTGTTGATTTCCTTTAGGATTGACTGGTTTGATCTCCTTGCTGTCCAAGAGACTCAAGAGTCTTATCCAACACCACAGTTCAAAAGCCAGGAACATAGGACCGCATAGAGCAGAGCTCGGCCATCCCTTTGTGTCAAGGGCCTGAGAACAAACATTTTCAGCTTTGCGACTTGCTGGGCTCTCTTGATTGTCCACCTCTGTCCGTCATGTCATGGAAGCAGTCACAATGGATGCTTAGTGGGAGGTATACATCTTTGCCAGGGAAACTTGACTGGTGGACACCATGTGAATTTCATGTCATTTTCATGTGTCACAAAAGAAGTCTCCTTCATTTTTTTCACCTACTTCGAAATGTAGACATCACTCATAGGGTGATGCAGTCCTCATACACATGGATGGCAGTTGGCCCGAGTTCATGGGCCGGGGTCTATGGATCCACCTCCAGGCGATGTCACTCTGACACTCAAGCTCTGATGTTTCCTCTGCTGAACCTGGAGGCTGTGTGGAGGACACACCCTAATGTGATCCAGATCCTACCTCCTGCTGGCCACTTCCCTTGAGAGGGTGGAGCCAACAGACTGTGGCCAAGGTGACATCATGCCATGCATGGTCAGACCTATATTCCCTCCCTGTGGGTTTGACAATATGAGTATCCGAGTTGGAGGAGCCCACGTGTGGCTGAAGGCAGCCTCCAATCAACACCTAGCAAGAAACAGGGCCCTCGGTCTTAAAGCAGCAAGAGTATAAATCCTGCAAAAATGTGAGGGGGCTGGAAAGTGACTCCCTCCCCAGTCAAGCCTCCCAGTGAGCTCTGAGCCCTGGTCAACACCAGTGATGCAGCCTGTGCAAAGGACCCAGCTCCACCGGCCCTTGGAAACTGTGAGATAATCAATGTGTGTGTTGTTTTAAGCCTCTGTTTGGGGAAATTTGTTATATGGCAGCTGCTAACTAATACAGGCCATATGTGGCGATAACCCCAGCTTCTGACATTTGTCCATCCACTCACTACTTTACATCCAGTATGCATTTATTGAGCACTACGTATACACTCATTCATTTATTAATGCTGCCCTGCTAAAGCCCACAGTGGAATGACAGGCCAACTTTGCCCAGCAGGAGACTCTACTGCACAGGGCTACTCCCCCTGCTTCCAATCCAGTCCACAGTGTACTCACCCCATTGGCTGACTCCATATAACCACTGGCTGACATCATGGGGTTCTAACCCCATTGACTGACTCCGTACAATCATGTGATCCCAGTTTGGCCAATGAGGGCTTTCCCTTACCTGGCCACAGAGACTGATTCAACAAGGACATGCGACTAAAGTTGGGCCAATCAAAACCTTCCCTGGGACTTTTGCTGCTTCCTCTTGCAGAAGAGGTGCTGACTTTTGCTGGGGCTGTTAAGCTCATGTGGGGATTTAGTCAGGGGCTGCTGGTACCATCTTTGTTCCAAGGTGGGGGGACTTGAGGAAAAAAGCCAAAAGCAAAGATGGCAGAATTGAGAGACAGAGAACTGGACAAATCTTTGTGACACTGTTTGAGGGTCCTGGATCCAGCTGAGTCTGAAACCAGCTGGATCAGAAGGAGTCCTGCTCCCAGGGGATACTGGGGCATCAGTGGTTGTCAAGACTGTGGGGCTCCTGGCATCAGATGGGTAGGGAGCAGGGATGCTGTCCATACCCCCACAGTGCCCAGGACAGCTGTAAAACACAAAGAACCATCTAGTCCCAAATGTCAGCTGTGCTAAGGGGGAGAACTGAGTTAAATCTATCCCTGGACCTCTCAGTTCCACAAGCCCAAAATTCCCATTTAAAAGAAAAAAAAAAAAAACCTGCCAGTTTCAGTTGCAGTTTCTATCACTTGCAACCAAAATATTCTAACCAAACTTTGAGGGAAGACTCATGCAGGGGGTTTTGGCAATGGAAGCTGCAGGTGTCCAGCCTAGGTGGGCTTCATCCCATGGGGTGGGGTGGGAGGATGGATCAGGTCTTATACTTTGATCATTTTTAATACGTTTAGAAATCTCAAGTTGCAAGGATGGTACAGGGAGTTCCCATCTTCTGGCACCCATTTTGTCCTGACGTTAACATCTTCCATGAGTGTAGAACGTGTCATTAATATACTGTGATAGACTAAATTCCTCACTTCAAAAAAAATATTTCTTTAGTTTTTCCCTAAGGTCCTTTTTCTGCCCCAAGACTCCCCATCAGGATCCCAAATGACATTTAGTTATTACATCTCTGGGCTGTGATAGTTTTTCAGACTTCCCTTGTTTTTACTTATTTTATTATTTATTTATTATGGCTGTATTGCAGGGTATTTGGGACCTTTGTTCCCCTGAGCAGATGTTGAACCTGTGCCCCCTCATTAGAAGCGTGGAGTCTTAACTACTGGACCATCAGGGAAGTCCAGACTTTCCTTGTTTTTGATGACTGGACAGCTTTGAAGGGAGACTGGTGGGATATCTTGTAGAATGTCCCTTGATTGAGTTTTTCCAGTATTGTTCTCAGACCTTCACAGGCAGCGCTAGTGGTAAAGAACCCACCTGCCAATGCAAGTAGAGGTAAGAGATGTGGGTTCAATCCCTGGGTTGGGAATATCCCCTGAAGGAGGGCATGGCAACCCACTCCAGTATTTTTGCTGGAAGAATCTCATGGACAGAGGAACCTGGTGGGCTACAATCCATAGAGTTGCACAGAGTTGGACACGACGGAAGCAACTTAGCACACATGGTGTTGTTCTCAGGGTTAGACCAGGGTTTGGGGCTTGGGGAGGAAGACCACAGGGCGAGGAGCTATCCCAGTCCATTACATCAAGGGTCCCTGCTGTCCACACCTAAGATCACGGTCAGTGGCCATGGAATTTCTCCGGTGTGTCTGAAACCTGTTGCTTTTGGAGGCCTTCCTGGGATCTGAATGCAACTTTAGTTTAGGATTTCATGACAACTTGATTGTGACATCTGCCACCCCTTTGATTACAGGGTCGATTGCCTTTTGCTTTCTCTTTCGTTAGTCTGGTGAAATTCACACGACATACAATTAACTGTTTTATTATTATTGCTTATTTATTTTGGCTGCTCTGTGCCCAGTCTTTTTCTAGTTGTGGCGAGCAGGGGCTACTCTCTAGTTAGGGTATGGAGGCTTCTCTTGTTCATGAGCACGGGTAGGGCACTTGCGCATCAATAGTTGTAGCACATGGGCCTATTTGTGCCTTAGCTTATGGGATTTTTCCTGACCAGGGATATTGAACCTGTGTCCCCTGATTGGCAGGTGGACTTTTAATCACCAGGGAAGTCTACAATGGACCATTTAAAAATGAACAGTCCAGTGGCGTTTTGTAAGTACATTCACCTTGTACAACCACCACCTCTAATTTCAAAACATTGTCATCACTCCTTTAAAACACTGAATCTCCAATAAGCAGTCATCTTCACCCTCTCCCTAGCCCCTGACAACCAGGAACCCACTCTCTGTGTCTGTGGATCTTCCTGTTCTGGATGTTTCCCATCAGTGGAATCACACCCTGTGTGTCTGTCTGTCTCCTTCTGTCACTGAGCATCATGTTCTTGGAGTCCATCCAAGTGGTAGCGAGTGTCAGGGCTTCATCCCTTTTCATGATGATGTTCCTGTGTGTGGAGGGACTGGTGTGTGTGTCCACCCATTAACTGAAGTTGAAGTTGTTCTTGTTCAGTCATGTCCAACTCTTTGTGACCCCATGGACTGCAGCACACCAGGGCTTCTCTGTCCTTCACCATCTCCTGGAGTTTGCTCAAATTCATGTCCATTGAGTCGGTGATGCCATCCAACCATCTCATTCTCTGTCATCCCTTTCTCTTCCTGCCCTCAATCTTTCCTAGCATCAAGGTCTTTTCAAATGAGTCAGCTCTTTGCATCAGGTGGCCAAAGTATTGGAGCTTCAGCTTCAGCATCAGTCCTTCCAATGAATATTCAGGGTTGATTTTCTTTAGGATTGACTGGTTTGATCTCTTTGCAGTCCAAGGGACTCTCAGGAGTCTTCTCCAGCAACACAGTTCAAAAGCATCAATTCTTCCGTGCTCAGCCTTCTTTATGGTTCAGCTCTCACATCTGTACATGACTACATTAACTGAAGTACATGGGGTTGTTTCCACTTCTGTTATGAATTGTACTGTGATGAATTTGTTTTTTTTTTAAACATTTTTACCATAACGTCCCCAGACTCACAGTGATCCTCACCAAATTCTCACAAAAACCCTCCAAAAGAGGTACTGTGATTTTTCCCCATTTTACAGGTGGAGAAACTGAGGCACGTGGAGGTTAAGTAACCTGCCTGGGGTCCCAGAGCCAGTAGCAGAGCTGGGATTTGAACCCAGGAGGTAGTAACCTCATGCTCTGCTGCTGGAGCTCCATCCTCTTGGCTGGTCATTTGTACAGCCCTGGGGATATCAAATGACCAGCTCAGTATCCCACTTCTAGAACAGCTCTGATACCCCCAAATTCTCACCCGCTGGAACCCAGCTTCCTGGCTTCACCCAGCAAGTTCTGATGGGGACTCCTGACCTGAGGCTGGGGAGTCTGGCTTCTCCCTAAGCCTGGGGGCAGATCCCACAGAGTGATCCAAATGCCCCTGATGCCCCTCAGGAGCCTGGCCACTCGCATGCCACTAGAGCCTGGACATGAGTCAGCTGGTCCCCCCCGCCTGGCTTGGAATTTCCCCGTGGGTCCGGGCAGATCCAAGGTGAAGGTTCAGGAAGTCCCAGCACAGGTGACATCAGTGCTCAGAGCTGGCTGTGGTTTACAGCCGGGAGGTCAGGCCAGGGCAAGGCAGGGCCTGGTCCACCTGCCTGGATCCTCCTCTGGCACTTGTGTTGCAGGGACCTGTCCTGCACCACAGGGGCAGGGGGTCCATTTCTTTGTGACCCAGGAGCATAACGGATGTGTCCGGTGCTCTGTTCTGTCCCTCGTGTCTGGCCCCAAAATGATAAACATTTAGTGGATGAATGCATGGCAAGGCATTAAAGCTGAGGTCCACCTCCTCCCCCCACCACAGCCCTCCCACCCTCCTCTGGGTAAGCACCCCCTACCACTGGCCTACACCTACCGCTGCTCCCCTCGCCAACCACCCCCGCCTTGGCCGGCTCACTACTGGCCCTGGATAGAAAGAAATTCAGAGGGATTTCCCTGGGGTTCCAGCAGTTAAGAATCCACCTTCCAATGGAGGGGAAGCGGGTTAGATCCCTGGTTGGGGAACTAGGATTCCACATGTCTCAGTTAAGCCTATGTGCTGCAATAAGACTCAATGCAGCCAAAAAGAAATAAATAAGAAAGAAATACAAACTTTGGCTCTTCAGCTTTGGGGCAACAGCTCCACCTCCTCCAGCCTCCTTCTTTCCACCAGGTGAAATTCACAGATGTGGCCTCTAGTCCAGCATATGTGGCAGATCAGGTGATCTCCAGCCCCGCCCTGACCATACCACACCATTGCTTCAGAACCTTCAGTGGCTCCCTAGTGCTCCAGGATAAAGGCCTGGCCCTAGCTTTCTGTTGGGTGGGTGGGGGCGGGGAGGGTAACAACACCTCCTCCCTCTTTGCAGCCTCACTGCCCTCTCCCCCCATAGATGTTCCTTGGGGCCTTGGCACATGCCAGCTCTCCCCCTACACTTCTTCCCCTGTGGGCTTGGTGGGTGAACTGCTGATCTTTCTTCCCTTCCCACCTGCTCCCCAACCTCAGGGCCCAGCCAGGACCCAGCCTGGGGTTGGGGGGTACTAGACAGGTGTCACATTTAACCCCTGCAGCCCTGGTGTCCCGGCCCAGCCGAGGCGGGAAGCCCTGTCTGGGGCGGATCTCAAACCTGTTGGACAGGTTTGCTGTTCCCAGAAGTGGCCCCGGCTCAGAGGCAGCCTAGCCGAGCCTGGCAGGATCCAGCTCCCGGTCAGATCCGGCGGGAGGGAGCTGTAGGGCCCTGGAAACCGCCAGCCAGCGCCGGCGACTAAGGACGCCTCGGGGCAAGTGTCAGGTGGGCACAGAGGGGGCGTGGTGGCTGGACAGGGCGGAGTCGGCTCCGTGTGTGCGGGAGGACTGGTGGAGCCGGGAACAGAGGTTGGGATGAACCGAAGGACAAGGGGACAGCGATCAAGAGAGAGTCGCCGTGGGGGGACGGGGGGAGGAAAGACGGAAAGTGACCGGAGGCCGGGGGACACAGACAGGGCTCGTGGGACCTTGCTGCCTCGGTTTTCTGTTATGCACCCTGGAGGCGCCGATTGGGGCTCCAGAAGGAGAGAAAAGAGTAGAGCCGGAGAAGAGATGGGAAAAGGAAAGGAGGCGGGGAGAAGAGGGGAGAGGGAGCCGGGAATCGACCACTGGGCTGGGGGGAAGCGGGTGCAGAAAGGAGAAGTGGTGAGGGACCCGGGCCCGGAGGAGCGGGGAGGGAGGAGGCGCTGAGCGGCCCGGGAACGCCGGGGCTTTCCAGAATGTGGAGAAACAGGAAGTGGCGAGTCCCTGCCCCTGCCCCCGGGCCGGGTCCACCTGCCCCGCCTCACCTGCCCATCACCCGGCTCCTCCTCCCTGGGCGAGCCTAGCTCCGGGGTCCTGCCCCGGAGGGAAACCGAGGCTGGTGAGGGACTCCTGATTTAGGCCGAGAATCTCCTGGCTCAAAGGGAAGCCCCCAGTGATCTGACCTCCATCCGTGTGAAGTTTTCTGCTCTTTGGAAATAATGATCCGCATGGGGAACTCGCCTGTGTGTTTGGTGCTAACATCTCGCCCATTTAGCAGGCGGGAACGCCGAGGCTCCGCGAGAGGGAGCCGCTCGCCCGGGCTTCTCCTGGGTCCCATTTCTGTCCTTGGTACTTCCCACGTCGAGTGCCTGAATTTCACCAATAAAAACACAGGACTTCCATCCCAGTTAAATGTGAATTTCAGATACATCGAGGCTAGTTCTTTGGTATAAATATAGCCCAAACGTTGCCTGGGCTATACTGGCACGAAAAATTATTCTTCCTGTACCTGAAATTCACACTTAACTTTGTGTCCTGCATTTTATATGGCGACCCTACTTCCTTGAGCCTGGTCAAAGTGTCTGGGGGACAGTCAGGTGCCCCTCCATGGGGCAGGGGCAGAGGGAGGGGTTGAAGAAGAGGCTCTTTGACTTAAAGCAGAACTCCACCAGCAGACCCGTGGTCTTCTGTGAGCCTGTCCCCACCAGATGAAAAGACTTGGTCACTTCTGACGATTGAATGGGGTCACTTTGATCCAGATGTTCACCTGGAAACATTCATAACGTCTTTAATACTAGGCACTGTTCATTTAGCTGTCTGAAAAATAATAGCCACTATTATCTGTGGGAAATGGAGGCACAGAGAGGTTAAGTCACTTTCTGGGGGTCACACAGCACCTAGGGCCAGGTTTTGAGTTCCAGAGCAGCATACATTCTGGTCTCCCAGGCTGCCTTTCGAGATTCCCTGGAAATCCCCAAATCTGACTAATTCCCTAGACATCCCCAGACTTGGCAGTTTCCTCCATGCTGAGATGGCTGGACCCACCCCGGCCTGGGCAAACTGCCCCCATTTCAGGCAGAATTACCAATAGAGATCTCGTGCTTTTCTGAGGTGGATGTAGTGGAGGTTGAGTCCACGCCTCTTGGCAGCTCTCTCTGTGACCTGGGCCATCTGTGGAACAGTTCTGCACCTCAGTTTCCCCACCGGCAAAACGCAGGTACTATCAGTCAGACCCCAAAAGGCCACAGTGGGGGCAGGGCCAGCTTCATGGGTGTGTAACTGGGACTTCACTCAGGCCTGGAGCTTGAGGGGCTGTGCTCAGTTTAACGGTCCCAGTCTTGAAGTTCTTGCTACTTTTTGAAGAAAGGGCCCTGCGTTTTCACATGTCACTGGGCCCTGCAAATTGTTTGATGGTCTTGTGTGAGCATAAACTGGAACATGCCACCAGATGCTCTGCGAATCAGCTTATTCACCCTTTTGAAGTTTAAGTCTGTTGCTCAATTGGATTTCTTCTCATTAGCTATAAAGAATAGTTCCAGGGTCAGGGTTACAACTCAATTGCCAAAAACAACACATGCCAAAGTGAAGCTCCATCTGGATATTACTTCTCTCTGGGTCCCAGTTTCCCCATCTGCTCCCTTGTGCCTGTGGGTTTGGGTACAGGAGGTCCTGAATTTTTAGGGCAAACAGATTTTTTTTCTTTTCTTGGCCACACCCCATGACATGTGGGATCTTAGTTCCCCAACTAGGGATTGAACCCATGCCCCCTCCAGTGGATGCAAGGAATCTTAACCACTGGACTGTCAGGGATGTCCCAAGGCAAACAGATTTTTTAAACATACTCATCTTCCTTACCAGATCTGGCCTTTGAACAGCTTTTAACTTGCTCTTCCTAAGTTTAGCTGTCTGACAAACTCCAACTTGAACTTCAAAGCCTCAGCCTCAACACCCTCTCAGCACTACCCTCCATGATGCCCTAGGCAAAGACCTTGTTCCTCACTGGCCCTATGGCTGATCTTGCAGATGGGAGTGTCTGGTCCCAGCTGTTTCCCCTAGACTGGGGGCTTCCTGAGGGCAAGGATGAGAACTGAGTCCTCTCTGGGAGCCCCGGACTTGTCCAGCTCAAGGCCAGGCACATAGCAGCAGCCATAAGAGTTCACTGAATAGACAAGCATGTGAAGAGGTGGCCTCTAAATTCAAGGGGTTGGACCAGGTACAGGAGGCCTCTGGCTGGCTGGTGAGGTGGGTCCAGGAAAAGGTGGCAGTGTCTTCATTCCTGCTGGGGAGGGGGTGGTGTCCCCTGCACTGGCTCTGTCTGACCTGCCAGGCCCAGCCCCTGGTGGGTCCAGTAGGCGCCAGTCACAGGAACACAGCAGGCCTGTGCCACAGCTGAGTCCCATCCTGTGCCTGACAATGAGGCAGATCACAGCGTTGTTTGCATGAAGCCCCTGGAAGCCCTGATGGGGAAGGAGACAGCAGGGGAGCCACTCACGTCTCAAGGCCCCTTCCTGAGAGGATCCTGCTTTTCTCAGGTTGGCCTCTGGGTCTTATCAGACCTCGTGCTCCTGGCTCCCTGTCCAGGGGTGGGTGGTCCCAGGACTCCTATTCTAGAGTGGAGATAGATTAATGAGCAGACTACTATTGGTAGGGAGGCAACCAAGAGAGGGAGCATGATAGGGGGACCCAGGGTCCTTTCAGATGGTTGCGAGGCCAAGGTCTGGGCTGTCCGAGAACCCCAGTGGCTGAAAGGTCAGGGTCAGAGTGCACCAGGGGAGGGCCCAGTCATGCAAAGATCTGCAGGTAGGCATGGTTCTTCATGCTGCAGAGGAGGAAACTGAGGCTCACTCGAGAATTCGAGCCCCTTCCAAAGGCAGAAAGGCATCAAGGGGCTGGGGAGGGGGGTCACCGTGAGAAGGCCCCGCGCCCAAACCCCGCCCACCAGAGGTCCCGCCCCCACGGCATGACCGGAAGTGCGCGAGCCCCCCCAAGATGGCGCCCGAAACCCGGAAGTGAGCGCTGCCGCGGCGAAGCTCGGAAAAACGGAGGCGCCGCGGGCTCCGCGCCCGGCCGGACCCGGGTCCGAGGTGAGGCGCGCCCGGCTCCACCCCTGGCCCGCTCCCGCTACCCCTGCCCGGCCAACCTGCTCTCCCCGGCCCGCGCAGGCCATGGCACCTCGCGGCCGCCTGCGCCCCGAACCGGGGGTTACGGAATTCTGGGGTTCCGGGGCCGCGGGCTGGGGGAGCGCGGCGGCGTATCCCCGCCCTCATAGGCGACCCCCTGATCCCGCCCTCCGCCGCGACCCTCCCTATCCCGTCCTTCGCAGTCAACTTTAACCCGGTCCTCCTCGGCGACCCCGGACCTTGCGCCGCTCCGTCACCCGCCTGACACCCGCCTTGGCATGAATCCTGAAACAGGGCGACTCCCAACCCTTTCTTGTCTCTCTCCTCGCTGATTCCCTGATCCCCCGCTATCTGGCGCTCCCTGGTGATACCAGGACTTTACTTTGGTGACCCTTGACCCCGTGCTTCTCTGTGACTCTCCTGCACTTGGTGACCTCCTGGCTGCTCCCCGGCCATTCCTTGACTCTTCTCTTCTTGTGGCTCTCCAGCTCCATAACTATGGCCCCTCCCTCTCTGGGTGACCCCTGATGTCAGGCTCCTCGCAGATTCCCACCCTTTCTCCTCAGTGACCCTTCTCCGCGGATTCCTGCTGTCCTGGCTTCTCCGCCGTGCGTTTTTACGGGTGCGATCCCATGGCTTTGGGATGGGACCCTTGCTGGTGGTATAAACTGAGCAGGCAGAGCATGTTGGGTGGGAGTGTCTCCTGGAGCTGGGCAGGGAGCGCTGGTGGGCAGAGGCGGCCCCCACCCCAAGGCTGCTGGGACCTGGAGCCTGTGGAGCAGTAGCCTGTGTGGATTGATGGGGAAGGTGAGGTGTCCTCCCAGCACCAGAGCACTGGTGGGGAGAAGCTGGTGCCTGGGAGCAGAGGCTTGGATAGCTAGGCAGGAGTGTCTAGCATCATGTTGTTAAATTCTGGAAAGGGAGAGAGAGCTGAGTGTGGGAAGTGTGTTAGTCCTGCCTGCCCTGGGCCTCCTTTCTGCCTGTCCACTGCCTGACTGGCCAGGTATGGTCCCCTCTGTTTGCACCTGGCCTGGAAGTGGTTTGGGAGGAAGCCTGCTGGCAGTTGGAGGGGTGGTGAATGTTGCACCTGTGATGAGGGGGGCTGGTGTTGGACAGACTTTAGGTGGGCACCTACCTACCTTCTGCCAGGCCAGGTGACCCAACCCGGAGGCCAGTATGGTGGATCTGTCTCTGTAGGAAAGATTCGAGGCAAGTGGACTCTTCCCAGAGTCCAGAGGGAAGAAAGGCCACCTGTCAGAGGCTGTTCCAGGGAAATCTGTAGAGGTCAGGCCCACCCTTTCTCTAGGCTAGACAGCCTGAGCTGGATCTGACCCTGATTTTGTGTCCCCTCCTGGGGCTTTGTGTACCTGGCTGTGGGGGGAGCTCAACAGTTACAGAAGCTGCAAGCAGAGGAGTGGCTGTGTACCCCATCCTTGGGCTGAGACTTGGGCCTGCTGGGCCGCCTGGGGAGGCCACTCCCTGCCCATCTGCACTTTTTCTTCCAAAGGCCCTGTATTTTCCTAGGGGAGTCCCCAGAGGTGGGTGATGGCTCCTCAGGGCTGTCTACTCGGGCCCTGGGTGAGTGGGCAGGAGATGGGTGATCCCTGGACACCCCTGAGCCAGAGAGACCCAGGTGGGCATCGGACAGACCCTGGGGAGTCTGACAAGTGTGAGATGCTATCCCCAGGGACAGCCAATGTGAGGACCTAGGGGAAGGCATTCGGGGATTTCAGAGGGCAGGAGGGCCCTTTGTTTAACTCTGTGCCTCTGAGCAGACGTCTGCTCACACCTGTCTGGAGCCAGACCTGCCGTGTGTGTGTGTGTGTGTGTGTGTGTGTGTGTGTGTGTGTGTACATTTGGGGGAGATGTCTGTGCTTTGATAAGGGGGTGAGGGGCTTTGTTTCTGTGTGTGTGTGTCTGTGTGTGTGTGCACATTTAGGGGAGATGTCTATGTTTTGATAAGGGGGTGAGGGGCTTTGTTTCCAGGGGAGCCCGTGTGGCAGAGCTCAGAGGAGGCAGTTGTCTTTGAAGTTGGGGTGGGGCAGCATTGGCCTCAGGTGGGCAGCCCAGGGCCAGGTCTCTCCAGCTGCCTGACCACCCTTGGTGGGGTGGGGAACAGAGGCTGGACTGCCACTGGGGACATGACCATCTGGCTGGCCCAGCTCAATTCTAGTAAAGTCTCAGAGCACCCCCGCCGCCAACCAACAGGGGCTGGGCCGGAAACGCTGACCCAGCAGAGGGCCCTGGCCTCATGAGCAAGCCGGCTGGGAATAAAGAGGCGACTGTGTCCAGTCTCCAGAGGCTGCCTCCCTCCTCACAGGGCCTCCGCCCCGTGAAGCTTTCACAGTTGCTGGCGGGGGCGGGTCTGCCTGTTCTTCATGTGGGGTCAGGTCATGGAGAAGTTGGGGCACCTAGTGGCTGACACGAAGAGTGGGGACACGGGCCCCCTGGGCAGCTGCACAGGTCCAGGGTGTGTGTGTGAGTCTGCCCACGTATGTGCCAGTGTGTTTGTGGACACACACATGTGCAGCGGTGCACGTACTTGCTGGAGTGTGTGTGTGTCACGTGTGAGTGCTGCGTGCACACGTGTGCGTGGTGTCGCCTGTGTGTATACATGTGAGAGTGCACACATGTGTGCCTTGCGTACGTGCGATCCATCAGTGGGCCAGCTTGGAGCGTCTCCAGCTGCTTTTCCGCAGCCAAGGGCCACATGGTCAGGCGCAGGGAGGGCTGGCTGCAGCCAGCCGCCTGGGGTGGCCAGGACCGAGGTCACTCAGGCCCAAGCCTGGCCAGCCCTGCTCGCCCACCATCTCCCTGTCTGCCCAGCCCGGATACGGCCTGGTGTCCGTGGGCGCCAGTTCCCCCTGGAACTGCCCTCTCCCCTGCTGCTGGCAGGTCAGTCCTCCGTGGGCCAGCTGAGCAGGGCTGGGATGGAGCCAACTTTCTGCATCTTCCTGCCATGGTGACAGCCGCCAGCCTCCCTCGCTGGGGGGTGTGGCTGCCCTGTCCTCAAGTGGGTGAGTCAGGTGAGGTCAATTTCTGATGCTCTGGGCTGGCCCAGGTACCCACTGCTAAAGCCTGTCATTTATATATGGTAATGTGGACCCTGAGAACACGATGCTCAGTGAGGGAAGCAGACGCAGAAGGACACACAGGGTACAGTTCCATTGGTGGGAAATGTGCAGAACAGGCAGATCCACAGACACAGAGAGTGGGTTCCTGGTTGTCAGGGGCTGGGGAGGCCGTGGGGGAGACTACTGATGGGAGTGAGCTTTCCTTTCGGAGGTGATGGAATGTTCTGGAATTAGATGGAGGTGGTGGTTGCACAAGTCTGTGGATGTATTGAAGGCCACTGTGCTGTTCACTTTAGATGGATGAAGTGTATGGCATGTGAATTGTGTCTCCACAAAACAGAAAAGTGGTTAAAAAAAAGAAAGCAGGACCTGGCCTGAGGTGAGGGGGTGTTGGCTGGCCCCATGAAGAGGGCAGAGGAGGTGCCATCTCCCTGTTTTATGGAGGGTGAACAAGACTCCCCTGGGAGCTCCCCAAGCCCCAGCTCTGCCCTGACAGCTGCCGGCAGGAAGTGGGCTTGTGGGGAGGCAGGCTTCTGGTGCAGGGGTGCCTGAGTCAGGTGTGGGCAGGAGGTCCTCCTGCCCCTCCCTGAAGCCTGGCCCTGTAGAAGGAGGTGCCCTGGTAGCTGTAGCTGGTAGTGCCCTGACCCTCCTGTAGGCTCCCAGTTGGCTGGGATACCCGGCACATTTCCCCAGCCCCACCCCCTCCACCCTTCCATTACAGTGACTCCTCTCCGGTCAGCCCTACACTCCCGCTGTGCTGCCCACAGGGCACAAAGGGCGTCCACGGTCAGCTATGCTGGGACACTTCGGGGGAGGCGTTGACTTGGCCCCTGCAGGGGGTGGGGCAGGGGAACAGTGGTCACCCAGCACCTCCCTGGGTCCTCAGGCACCCCATCCATGCCAGGCGCTGCCCAGCCTCCCCTCGGCCCCAGAGAGGGGCAGGTGCTCCCAGCCTGGCCTCCATCCCCAAGTGAAACCGAAAGTGGCCTCTCTGGCCTTCCTGCTGGGCCACATCCCGGAAGGCTGGCGCCTGGCATTTCCCGGGAGTTCGGGTGGGCGGGAGTCACAGCAGCCTGGGGTCAGAGGCTGACCCAGGAAGTGGGGACAAAGTGAGGAGGAGTAGTATTGTGGGGCAGGGAGCCTGTGTGGCTCTGAGTCAAACTGGGATGGGGTGAGAGTCCCTCTCAGAGATGCCCAGAGCCACAGGAGCCAGGGCCCCCTGGAGGTGAGGTGCAGTGAGGGAAGGCTGATCCAGGAGCTGTGACAGTGGGGGCGGGGGTGGGTGGGCAAGCCTGAGCACTCCGCCCCTGAGCCCTGTCCTATTCTGAACATTCGGGTGTGTCCTCACCTCAAAGATCAGTGCCACCAGGGCCACTCTTCCCCAGCTTGGGGGTGTGGCTCCGCCCTGGAAGCTGCAAAATGGGGCAAGAGACCCCTCCTTACCACTCACCCATAGCCCTGTGGGGGCCCTTCTGCTGTCCTTGGGATATGTCAACTGACCGGGGATTTGAGGGGGGGTTTCATCAGATTTGGGAGCTCAGCCTGTTGTCTGGGGGGCAGGACTCAGTGAGTGAGCCCCCAGGTGGGCGTTGGGGGGTGTCCGGGACACCCTTGGAGGTGGGTGATCTTCACTGTGGGAACCTGGAGGAAGGCACCCCATGCTGGGACAGAATTGGAGTGCAGCTGCCCCCACCAGATCCAGACCTGCCACTCGACTTGCAGAACCTGCCCATCTAGATGCCCCAGCACATTCCTGCACTGGGGAGGGGGGGAGGCCCCGCCAGCCTGCAGCTCCTCCGTGGCCCTGAAGAGGCTGCCCCATGAAGGGCCACTGGGGGCTTCACCACCTCCAGGCACCTCTGGGGTCTTACCGTGCCTAGCCCTACCGTCCACCTGTCCACTCATGGGCTGTGCCCTAGCTGTGTTCTGAGGTCAGCTCAGTAAGGGCCCCGGAGATGCCCCTGTCTTGATCCTGGGACCTGCAGATGTGTCCCTTCACATAAAAAGGGATTTTGCAGGTGGGATTAAACTAGGGGCCCTGAAATGGGGTGATCCTGGGTCCCTGGGGCTCCAGCATCATCACAGGGTCCTCATGAGCCGAGGACTCTCTCCAATGAGGCCGAAAGGGACTGAGGGTCAGAGCTCAGGGGCGTCCATGTGCTGCAACTGCGGCTGCTCTAACCATGGGGCAGCCCCTTGGAGAGCTCTGCCCTCCTGACAGTGTCAGCACTGAGCCAACCTTGGGAGATCCGGAGCTAAGGTTGGTGAGCTTGCTTGGACGTCTGACCTGCAAGCCTGGGGGAGGATTTGAGTTTGTGGATGCTCATCTGCACAGGAAAAGCAGACATAGGCCTGTTGGTGGGTCTTGGGGCCCCTGTTGCTGCGACTTAGGAGTGTCTGCCCTCTTCCCAGCACAGGCCCTTCCTCCTGCAGCACAGGGGTGCTCTTTGGCTTGAGCGAAGGTCTCTTGTGATGTTCTTGGCACCAGGCTGGACCATCGGTGTCCAAGGAGGGCACTGGCCAGTCTGACCACTCGCCCAGGAGTAATGTGATCTAGCCGTGGGGAGCACCCTCCTCTCTCTGTCTCTGGGCTTTCCAAGGAGCTGGGCAGAGGGACCTGGTGTGCCAGCTGGCCTGAGACTCTTGTCATCAAGCAGCAAGCGTCAGGAGGAACAGACTCTTCTCCCTGCCGACCCTGGACATCAGTGCCCAAGGACTAGGGTGTCAGGCCTGCGGGATTCAGCTTAATGTCCACCCGGGAGGAAGATCCGGGGGTCCGAGGAGACCACGAACTCAGTGTATCTAAAGCCTTTTCAAGACCACGCGTAAACACGAGCTCTGAGCAGGCACTTCCCAGAACAGGAAGCCTGCATGCATGTGCCCTGTCATCGTGGGCAGCCACTCCAAACCTGTCCACATGGATGCAGGTTGGAAGGTCCATCAGCTGCAAGGGGAGGGCAGCTGGAGTGCCATCCTCCACGCTGTCTCCTGATAAGGCTGGACTGCACCTGAGAGTGGGGACCGGGGATCAGAGGCCCGAGACCTAGGCTCAGCGTTTCCAGCTGTGACTAAAGAAGCTCCTTGTTCTCATCCCCCTTCCCTTCTGGGCCATTGACTGGGTATGAAGGGCTCCATGCCCCTAAGCTGTGTCCTCAGAGCTGGCGGGGGTGCTGACTGGCCTCCTGAGGGCTGTGAGACTCTGACAGGTCCTTATAGATTTGAGGAGGCCCTCTAGGTGTGGGAGCTGCTTTGAGAAGCACCTGGCCCGCAGTCGGCCCTCAGAGTACTCTGGGCCAGTGGCTCTGTGCCTGCTAGTGCCTAGGTCTGTGGGTGCAGACACAAACAGTGCAGGTGGCCCTGCATCGGTGCCTGCAGGACTCAGCCTGAGGGTCTCCGCTTCTGCATAAACGTTCATCTCCACAAACATCACTGTCACCTGGGTCTGGGGTTGGTTCTCCTCCAGCTAGGGTTTGTCTTTGCTTTCCATCTGAACGTCCATGGGCGGCTCTAACAGCTGACCACAGGCTCAACTTAAACCACAGGGATTTACTCTCCCGGTTCTGGAGACCAGCTGTCTGAGATCAAGGTGCAGCAGGGCGGTGCTCCCTCCACCCACTCCAGGAGAGGGTCCTTTCTTCCTCTCCCAGTTTCTGGCATGGCCTGTGGTCCTTGGTGTCCTGGCCTTGTGGGCACAGCACCCCTGTCTCCGCCTCCGTTGCCACATGGCCACTCCCAGGTCTCTGTGTCCAGATTTCCCTCTTGTAAAGACACAGGCCCCACCACCCCATCTTAAGTCCTTTTGTCTGTGAAGAGCCTGCTTCTAAGTGAGGGCGTGTTCCTGGTGGACCTGAGCTTGGGGGTCACCCCTCTCTCCAGCATGCCTTCCCTGTCCTGTCACTTTCGCCCACACACGCTGGGCCCTCCTCCATAGCCCTGAGCCCCCATTGCCCACCAGCTGGCCCTGTGTCCCCATGTGTCCCACCTGAGTACCTGGCCTGGTCAGTCAGTGAGAAGGGGGCCCCTGAGGCTTTCCTTGGGACTCACCCCCTCCCTTTATGGCCCACCCACGGAGGTAGCCGTCCAGGTGCCTGTGCCCTTCTGGGGGTCCTGACAGAGTAAGCTATGCCAGCCAGCCCAGATAGGACCTCGGGGCATGGCCAGTGCCCCCAGAACAGAGCTCCTTCCCTTTGCCTGACCTTCCCTGCCCCTCTGCCCCTCTGACTGCAGCACATCCTGACCCGGCTGGTCCCCTCTATTAGGAGCAGAGGAGACTCTCTGAATACCCCTGCTGGGGATTGACCCTAGGCTTTCTCTGACCAGTAGAGCAAGAAGGGGCCTCCCCACCCCAGCCCTCCCCCAGACATCTCAGACCCGGCCCCCTGATTCCACCCAGGCCACTGCCCCCACCAGCCCCGCCACTCATTCCCCCATCCCAGATCCCAGGGCCAATGCTCAAGAGTCTAGCTGAGGGGTGGCCAGAGGGACTGCTGTCCTGCGGCCTGGGGGAGACTGGGAGGTCCCTGATGCCTGGAGAGGGGGTACCTGGGGGGTCTGGTAACACATGACCACCGGGGCCCAGGCACCACCAGGCAGGGGTCCTGGTAGCTGGTTCCAAGGGTGCCTGGGAGGCTGAGCCCTTAGTGTGCATCAAATGGCCCACCCCGGGGGACTGGCCCTGCACTGAGGTCTGACCAGAGCACCGAGGTGAAGTGGGCTCAGCCAAGAGGCAAGGGTGGCCGTGGTCACCCGCCAGTTGGGTGCATCCAGGGATCAGGCTGCCCCAGACCTGGCTTCTTCCCACATTCTATCCCCTGCCCCACCATCGTCCTGTCCAGGCCACCAATTCCTTGATCTTTCTGTTGTACAGTGACTCATTTGAAATGTGATCTCAAAAGGAAATCCTGCAACTCAAAGCTGGGTGAAGTGCGGGCCCCTCCCCAAGAGCACCTTGCGAGCACCCCTGCCGCACGTGCCGTGGGGCTCACGTCTCAACAAACATATGCTGTGGCCCAGCCTCCTTCATGCCTGGGGAGTGCAGCCTCTGAAGCTTGGGAGCTGGTAATGCTGTCCTGACCCCAGGGAGGTGGGCAGGTTGGGGCCGCTCAGCAGAGGTCAGAAAGTGAGGGGATAGGAGGACTGTGTTTGAGCGTGCAGTGGGGTGAAGTGGGCTGAGGTTGGTGGTGGGGCCCGGAGATGACCTTGAGTCTGGGCATCCAAGGATGGTGACGCTGTAGGGATGGCCTCTGGGGGTGTGGGGATGGTGCTGGGCACAGTGTCGGCCGCACCCCAGCCCCTGACAACCAGGAGTCCACTCTCTGTGTCTGTGGAGCGTCCTGTCTGGACGTTTCCCATCAATAGAATCACAACCTGTGTGTCCTTCTGTGTCTGCTCCTCTCACTGAGCATTGTGTTCTCGGTCCATCCATGTGGTAGCAAGTGTCAGGGCTTCACCCCTTTTTGTGGTTGAGGGATGGTCCTAGGTGTGGAGGGACACATGTGTTGATCTATCTTCTGCTGGGGAACACTCGGACTGTATGTACCCTCTGGCTGTTGTGGATGTGAGTGTTCAGATTGCTGTGTGGGTGTGTCTCCATTCCCCCAGGTGGACACGTGGAGCAGGACTGCTGGCTCCGAGGTTACTGTGTAGCCGGGTGAGGTGCTGCCAGCCCCTAGGTGGCACCATGTCCCCTCCCCCCATTTGGGTTCACGATTCCCAGCGGCCCTCTTGACTCGCAGCCCCGTTGCTCCCCTCCCCGCAACACCACCAGGTCTAGGTCTGAATGCTCTGCTTGGTCAGAGAAGATTTCTGGGGTCCCCAGGGCATGCCCCCCCGCATGTCTTGGTAGGACAGGACAGACAGGTCCTGTCACAGGAACCCCTCTTCCAGTTATGACTCCCCCATGGAGCATAGAGAGCCCTCCCCACGGGGACAGCCTCTTCCTCTGGAAGGACGTCATGCCCTGGATTGCGGTGTGGGGCCTGAGCCTGCGGGGCCAGACACTCAGAACGGGTGTAATGCAGGCCTGGCCTGCTGCCAGTGGGGGTCCCTGGGGCTCCATGCCCCCCAAGGACAGCCCAGGGGTCCCCCTCCTGTGCCATTCGGCCATGGTCTCTGGATGGTGCTTCCCAAGGGAGCAGCCCCAGCCTCTGCAGGTGTGGAGCTGAGAAGCGCCTGGGAGTGAGTATAGGATTGGCCCCACGTAGACCTGTTGAGGAGTCTCTTAAATCAAGGAGCTTGAATTGAGGGTTTCTGTGATAGCTGTGGTCACTTGGGTGGCTTGGGGTCTTGGAGGCCCCAGGTTCCTTGGAGCTCCTGACAAGCCTCATGCCCAAACAGCCCATTCTCCTGATGATCAGACTGAGGCTCACGGAGCTCTGGGCCCCAAATCTTTGGAGGTTATCCAACCCTTAGACGTGGAGCTGGGTTTGACCATCCGCTTGACCGAGGCCACGGGTCCCAGAGCAGCCATGTGTTCCTCCTGGTGCCGCCAGGTCTTGCTGGGAGCCGGGGGGACTGGCGTCCTGCCAGCCTCTCTAGCCGAGGCTGGGCGGCCCAGCCCCCACAGGCTTCCTGAAGGGCTGGACGCAGCCCCTGTCCCTCTGGACCTCGGGTGAGGCACTCACGGGCAGCGCGTGGGTGCAGGCGGCTCTCCCCGCCCCCCGCAGGATTGCACAAGACTCCGTGTGGCAGAGATTACTGGAAGTCCTGAGGATTTCTTCACTCAGGGCTTGGCTGGGAGTGGCAGCCGCCTCCCCTTCCTGCCTCTCTGGGTGATTAACGTCCCGAGGCCTTGTCCTGAGGGGCGCTCAGTCAGCCTGGGGTCCCCAACCTCCATTGGCGATGTGGCCTGCAGTATGTCGGTCCTACCCAGGCCATGGACAGGTGGGCATGGCAGGGTGGGGAGATCACATGGGGCTGGGTCATCCCCTGTGCTTTCCCCAGCTGGTTGTCTGCCCCCCTTGTAAGTGGGACCCTATGTTGACCCTACCTAGCCCCACCCGGGTCCGGGGACTCCTCCTGGCTCAGCCCAGCTGCCCAGAGAGCCTCGGCACACTTGACCTGGCTGCAGTAGGATGGGGCTCCCGTGGCCCTGCGGCCCCTCCAGCTCAGAGCTGCCAGTTGGCTAAACCTCTTCTCTTCCAGACACTAGTCACAGATCTGGGAGTGTGTCTCTGTGGCTCACACTAGGCTCCCAGGGCTCAAGGTTCCATTTGTGGGTGGCGGGAGTGGCCCTGGAGCCCATAGGATTCAGGGGCCTGAGAAAGGGTGGGAGTACAGCGGGGCCCCCACCCACAAGGGGCTGCCCTCATCCTTGAGGTCTCTGTCATTTGCCTAGGAGGGAGTGATGGGGCAGCTGATGGATCCCCCAACACATCCCCTGTGTGGGTGGGGTAGTCAGGTGGGCTGGGGTCATCTGAGGGTTCCCCTAGGGTTCTTGCCGCCCCCAGCCCACTGTCCGCAGAGGCACCCTTCCCCACCCTTTGGGGTTGGAGGGCAACCTTGGGACATGCCTATCTTTCCCCAGGTCATGATGCCGCCACCGCGGAGCAAGAAGCCCAGATAGCTGCCCCTGCAGCCTGGCTCCTGGAGCCCCCTGATGCTGGCAGTGGGGCCCGCCATGGACGGGGAGCTCCCTCCGCACGAGGCCCCGCCAGCTGGCAGCGTCCTATATAGCCCGCCGCCGCTGCAGACCCCACTGTGTGGGCCCAGCGTCCAGGTGAGCCCCAGCCCTGGTTGTGTGGGGAGGACCCTCTGGGGGTCATGTGCCACGCCCAAGTCCCTCACAGGTTTGCTGTAAGGTTTCTGATGCCAGGACCACAGCCAGCCCTTGGGAACGCTCGGCCTGGGTGACTGCCCCCACCCATGAGACGTCAATGGCTGGGAATGCCGGCCAGTCATGCTCATCCACTCTGCCACAGCACTTCTTTCTCCTTATTTTTCAAGACTTTATTTCTGAAGCAGTTTTAGGTTCATGGGAAAACTACACAGGAAGTTCCCATACAACCCTCCCCGCTCCCTTCCTCTCCGTTAGTGTCTCAGGGTCCTCAGGGTGCTGAGCCCAGGAGCCGGTGCCCATCAGCATCACTGCTGAGGGCCATAGTGACATTTGGTTCACTTTTATTGCTAGGTGTTCTGTGGGTTTTGACAGATGTCAGGTGACCCACATCCACCGGTCGGCATTACAGAGCAGTGTCACCGCCCTAACCCCCTGCCCCATCCGTCCTTCTCTCTCTAGAGGCTCACCTTTTTCAGAATCCTAGAGTGGACACTAGGACACTGTGTAGACTTTTCAGACTAGCTTCTTCCCTTTAATGATGTGCGTGCAGGGCTTTTCTGAGTCTTTCCATGGCTTCACAGCCCATTTCTTTCCATCGTCTGCATGTCCCACGGTTGGTTTATGCTTCCACCTGCCGAGGGACAGCTCACTCGTATCTGAGCTCTGACGGCTGCAGTAAAGAACCGCAAAGTGATAGAATGACTGCGGGGGCCGGGCCTCCTTATATCACAGAGGGTATGAAGTCCTTGCACAGAGAGGGGGCCAGCATACTCCAGTGAGTCCGGCCTGCCTGCAGCAGAACAGGGCTCCTTCCCTGCAGAAAAGAAAAGTTGAATGTCTTGGTGGGGAGACTTGAGCTGCTCGGCAGGGGAAGCAAGTGGGATGTGGGCTGCGTAGGCGCAGCAGCAGCAGCAGGTACACTCGGGCATGTCTTCCTCCGACACCTGCTGGGATGGAAGGGAAAGGCCGGCAGAGGGAGAGAGCGAGGATCCAGCTTGGGGTTCAGAGAGACCGGGCACTAGGCCTCTGGAGCAAGGCAGAGTTCCAGGTCAAGGGCCCAGAGCTGTCAGGAGACACCCAGACTTCCAAGTCAGACGGGGCTATAGATTGTGCACAAACCCAGGATCCACCCCGTGCCCGGCTGTGCCCACGAGGCACCCTGACATGGCAGAGCACAGTACCAGGTCAAGTTGAGCAGGCCTCGCTGTTTGGTGGGGAGGGAGCGAAAGCAGATCCAGCTGAAGACCCCCCAAAGCCTCAGGCCAGGCCTTCCCCCAGGCACACCTGTGCCCATCCAGCTATGCCCACGGGGGCCCTGCCCTCCTCAGCCCCGCTTCTCTCCAAGCCTCTGCCCACCCATGCCCTCTCTGACTTGTGACATGAGGTGTGTTCCTTCCTCACATACCATGTCTCTCCGTTTTGTGGGCTTGGAGCCTGCGCCTGTCATTCTTAATAACCCTTCAGGATTCCTCTTCCTCAGCGTCCCAGCATCTGCTTAATTATTTCCCCGTTGTTGGGCCTTTGGGGTGACTCTAGTTTTCTGCCGCTATAAATAGTGCCATGGGTTTTCTCCCTGCTCCTGGATGAGTCCCTGGGGGTGTGCTTCTGGAATAGAATTCCTGGGTCAGGGCAAGCCCCAGCACAGGCAGGTTTGCAGACGACGGAGCTCTTCCGCAGGGAGTAGGCTCTTGCCATGTCCCATGGTGGTGACCCAGGAAGCCAGCCATGGGCCAGGAGGCGAGCTCTGCAGGGACAGCACATGGGGACCACAGGGGCTGAGATACTGGAGTCTGGGGGAGGATGTTTGGGCCAAGATGGGGACCTGAGTACAGGGAGGTGCTGCGTGGGGGCTGAGCTTTGGTCTGGGCAGTTGGAGCCCACAAAGCGGGCTCTTGGGCTGTGCACAGAGCCTGTCCCTCTCGGGCCACTGAACATGGGGGTGTCCCCTCAGGCCACACTGGGACTGGCCCACAGTATTGAGTCTAAGAGCTATCTTTTCTTTATCTGAAATTCCAATTTCACTGGCCAGGTTTCACTGGCTGTTCTGTATTTTATCTGGCAGTTCTGTATTATCTGCTGCGCTGCCTGAGCAGGAGTGTCATCTCCTTCATCAGTTTACATGAGGCCTGGGAAGCTCCTGGCTAATCTCCCAGGACCTTCTCCTCCCCAGGGGAGGGCCAGCCTCTTTGTCTCCAGGCAGGCTCTGATTGGCTAGCCTGCATAGGGACCCATCTTGGGACCAGTCAGGTCCCCCAGGCCTGCCTTCTGAAGGCAGTGTCACTCCCACTGGCTGCAAGTATAAAATCCCAGGGAAGGCTCTGACTGGTTGGTTGCGGTCATGTGCCCCCTCTCTGAGCCAGTCACATTCTGTGGACCTTCCTGTTCACCCTGGCCCTCTGGGGAAACGGAGGCACAGTGAACCTGCTGGGAGGGCCCTGGTGAGAGAGGGGCCCAGTGCCCTCTGGACCCTGCCCCAGGGCAGTTGGGGGGGACCAGGGACCCTGCCCCACGACCCCCTCCCCTGATGCCCACTGCTTTGTCATAGGACACCATGCTGCACTACCCCTGGTGGAACAGCTTCTCACCCACGACATACCCAGCCTTCTCCAGCGAAAGCCAGTAAGTGTCGAGCTCCTAAGGTCCTGCTAGGGGCCCCTACCCACAGGGGCTTCACTTTGCCTCTCTATCCCACAGTCGGGGCTAAATGGAACCAGAGCTCTCAGTCGGGGAGTGGGGTTTCAGTGTCCAATCAGGAGGGTTGAGACCCAAGCCTTAGACTGACCTGCTGTGATCTCCCTGAATGAGAACCCTCTAGGGAGACAGGCAGCAGTAGTGGGGACAAGGGGGCCAGGGAGGGCCCCACTGTGGGGACTTCATATGGGCAGTGAGAAACTATGGGGCTGAAAGGAGCCTGGAGGGCAACTTCTCCGTGAAGGGCGTTGACAAGCTGGGTTTTGAAGGCTAAATAGGAGTTTGCTGGGTGAGGAGCAGGCCTGGAATCCGGCCAAGGAATGGCCCGTGCAGAGGGCATGAAAAGAACATGCAGCCAGAGCCTCAAGGTTTTTCTGGGGTTCCGTGTCTGGGGACATGGGCATGTGGGCCCTTCCTAAGCAGAGTTTCTGAGGTACCAGAATTGTTCCTGCAGGCTTGTGACCCCCACCTCTGTCCTGCATGCTGGGTGGGTGGACAGAGTCCCACCATACCCACCAGCTCAGCTTCCTTTTCCTCCTGCAGCCAGTTCATGAATTCCTCCTTCATCATGGGCCAGCCCTGCACGGACCCCAGCTATGGCCCCGCGGCCACCACCCCCAGCTTCCCACCAAAGAGCAGTGATTTTCCTCAGGTAGGAGACCTTGGCTGGGCTGTGCACCTCTTGGAGGTGTGAGTGCCAGTGGACGGGGCTTGTGTGGGGGGATAGCCGGTGTAACTTTTCCATAGCAGGGGCGCTGGGTCAGAGGTCATGTCACTGAGGCCAGGGGCCCATCCACTGTCACTCTCACCTGCGTGCAGGTCACAGGCCGCATCACAGGCACTTTGCCCATGCGCTTTCTCCATTTGGGCGCCGTGGTGGGTCCGCAATGCCCATGCCTCGTCCAGGGGGTTCACAGGTGGTGCCACGCTTTCCCTCCACTCAGCAGGCCTTGATTGAGAGCTGCAGAGGGGTCTGCGGGAAGAAGCCCAGTGCCGCCCTGGAGGGGCCTTAGTGCTAGGGTGACCCCCACCTGGGGGCAGAAAGTAGGGGCAACAGGCTGTGTGGTGCTGAGTCTCCCTTGGAAGCTTGGAATCCTCGGTCCCCAAGTGGCTCCTGTGTCTGGGCAGACTCAGTGCACAGTCTGGGGACCATCCAGTGGACTGGCTGGGGTTGGGGTGTCAGGTGCTCAGGTTTCCTTCCGTAAAGTGGGAGCTCGTGGGCCCCACCAGGTGACAGGCTGAGGAAGGCCATGGCACACACAGGCCAGTGCAGGCCTACTGGACTCGCATGGACCCAGGCCAAGGCCTTTCCGACTGGTCTACACCCACTAGGGGCAGCAGGACTGGCCAGAGAGCTAGATGGGGCGGTGGGGGGGTGTGCTGCGGTGACTGTATCCCCCCAAATTCGCATCCTCCTGGGACCTCAGGATGAGGACCTACTTGGCTGTTGGGACTTTGTGGGTCAATTAGTAAAGACAGAGCTGAGGTCATCCTGGTTAGAGTGGTCCTAACCTTGCCAGAAGTCCCTGTAGAGACACAGCGTGGGGAGGTATGTGATGAGGGAGGCAGAACCTGGGCACTGGGGTGGCAGGGAGATCCCAGAGCCTGGAGGCGGTGCCCCCATGCCATGTCCTGGACGCCTGCCCTAAACGCGAGATACGTCTATCATTTGAGCTGCTCCATCAGTGACCTTTATGGCTGCCCAGGAGGTGACATGATGGTCTTGTGGCCCGGGGAGCAGAGCCTGCCCCTGGGGACACCCGAGACCCCCAGGGCAAGGATAGTGGGGTGGGGACAGGAGTCCCGTGGATCTAGCTTCCCAGACTCTCTAGAAGGATTTGTGGTTTCTACTGCCAGCCACTGGTCCGTGAGGACACCATTGACCACCAGAAGAGGAAGGTTGATGGGTTCACACTCCCAGGGCATCTGCCATGGCTCCTTGTCTCTGGGCATTCGCTAGCTGTGGGCTGGAAGCTGATGGGCCTCTTGTCCACTGGGTCCAGGGCCTGACTCCGTGTCCAGACTTGTTCCCTTGCTGGGACATCCTGTACTGGATGGATGAGGCCTGGGCCATGCCAAGTCCAGGGCCAGCGGAAGCCTTTGTGGGCTGACCCAGCTCCTGCGGCCGCTCAGGGGCCTCGCTCCCCATCCCACTCACCGCTTCCACCGCCTCCTAGGCTCTGTCAAGAATTCACATAGCTTCCAAGCCAAGATTCCCCTGGGGCACTGCATCCGCTTCTTGCCTCAGGTGGGAAAGAACACCCTCATTGCAGGTCATTGGAGGTCACATTAGGGGTCATACATCCACCCCACAGAAGCTCACAGAGTGTGGCTGCGGCCCACTCACCCTCTAGTCTCCCATGCGGGGGTCGACTTGGACCAGGTCTTCTTTAAAGCAGTGAAACGTCTTCAAATGAGCTCTCACCCCATTGCCGACCATGGAGTCACACAGGTGTGAGACCGTAGTGCAGCCAGAGTCTGACTCTGTCGTCAGCATCCTCCATCTCCCCTGGGACCCCTGTGCCTGTAGCCAAAAGCAGGACAGAGTCCAGAGTGGGCCTGGCGTTCAAGGTTGTTCCCAGCCCAGCTCCCACCTGGTGGGTCTGCTCTGCTCCTGGTTCAGACTGAGTGACATCTCAAGGTGGCTGGCACAGGGATAGCCCCAAAGACATCCTCATCTTGGGACCTGTGGACGTGTCACCTCTTGGGCAGAGGGGACTTTGCAGGTGGGATTAAGCTAAGGCCCCTGAAATGGGATTGACCCCTGGGGTCCCAGTGTCATCACAGGGTCCTTATAAGAGGGAGGTAGAGGGTCAGAGGCATAGAGACAGGAGATGCTGCTCTGCTGGCTGTGAGGATGGAGGGAGGGGCTGCGAGCCAGGGATGCGGTACCTCTAGAAGCTGGAAAAGCGGGGAGCCAGTGCTCCACTGGAGCCTCCAGAGGTTACCAGTCCCATGAACCCATCTCGTACTTCTGACCTCTAGAACCATAAAGTAATAAATGTGCTGTTGTAAGCCGTGGTGTTTGGGGTAGTCTTATTACAGCCGCTTCATCACATGAAGCCCTCATGAGCCCATGACACATATCAGAAGCGGTTGCTCCTGTTAGTATGTCAGAAGGAGTTTTGGAATGGGGAGTGCAGACCTGGGCTGGGGGCAGGCAGTGGGTGTACACCTGCAGGCCCTAACACATCCCCCTGGTAACTAAACCTGAGCCCCGAGTTTCCTGCTGGCCAAAGTGAAAAGGGACAGACTATTGGGGGGCTGTGTGACCCTCACAGCCCACAAGCAGAAAGCTTCCCTTGCCTTCCCTTGGGGCCTGGAGCAGTTCCCTGGAGGCTCCACACAGCTAGCTTGAGCCCAGGACCTGGTGGGGTCAAGCCTGCCTCTGTGTGGGGTCCCCATCCACCAGTTACCTGGGAGGAATCTACAGCTGAGGGAATTTGTTCGGGGGGTCTAGGGTGAGAGGTCAGTCTGGCTCCCACTTGGAGGTAGCTCTGTCTGGACAGTCCTGGCAGTCAGACCAGGCGCCCGCTGAACCGCCACAGCCAGGAGCCCTAGTTCCAGCCAGGGAGGGGTCCGCTGAAAATTTCATCGCTGATGCTCTTTTCTGTATGTTTGAAGGTTTTTGTGAAACACAATGAACTTTAAAATGCTTAGCCTTACAGGGACTTCCGTGGCAGTCCACTAGATTAGAACTCCTTGCTTCTAATGCAGGGGGATGTGGGTTCCATCCTTGGTCAAGGAGGTAAGGTCCTGCATGCCACATGATGTGGCCAAAAAATAGGAAAAAAAAAAAAACAAAAAAACCTTAGATTCACAGCAAAGTGACCAAAATGATACAGAAAATCTCTGAGCACCCTGCCTCACCCTGTGGCTCAGATGGTAAAGAATGTGCCAGCAGTGTAAGAGACCCAGGTTCAATCCCTGGGTCGGGAAGATTACCTGGAGGAGGAAATGACAACCCACTCCAGTATTCTTGCCTGGAAAATCCCATGGACAGAGGAGTCTGACGGCCTCTAGTCCTTGGGGTCGCAAAGAGTTGGACACAACTGAGCGACTGACGCTTCCACTCTTCTCACTGCTTCACCCAGTTGCCCTGCATGTTACATGTGCCAGCTTACACGGCCAAGGACGACGTCACAGGTGCAACCCACGTGACTACACTTGTGTGCCCCCTTATGTGTGCTGAGGCTTCAGGGAGAACCAACCAGATGTCTACAGGGTGCCCCACGTTGGGAGGGGTCGGAGTCCCTGGCGGGCGGCCCACAGACATAACACATCAACTCCAAGGCCCTGTGTCAGTGTATGTTGTTGCTGATGGGTTGACTTAGACCCTTGCTAGGGCAGTGTCCACTTGAGTCCCTCCACTGTGCACCACGGTTGGCGCTAAGCCACTCAGACCCCTACACCCCTGACAGCTCAAGGGGCCCCATGTGGGGTCTCCAGGCCTGGGGTGTACTGTGTGTTTGGGGGATATGGCTTTTCTTCATTCTTCATTTTTTAAATTGAAATATGATTTGCATTTCTTACAATTCAGCAGTTTTAGTACATTCACAGTTGTACAACCATCACCTCCAGATGCAGAACATTCCATCCCCCAAAAGAAGCCCTTCCCCCATGACCAGTCACCTCCACCCCTTTTGCAGCCCCTGACAACCAGGAACCCACTCTTTGTCTGTGGATTGGCCTGTTCTGGACGTTTCCCATCAGTGGGATCACATCCCACGTGTCCTCCTGTGTCTGCTTCTCTCACTGAGCATCGTGTTCTCAGGTCCCCTCCATATGGCAGCCAGGGTCAGGGCTTTAGCCTTTTTCCTGGCTGAATCATATTCCACTGTGTAGAGGGACCACATTGTGTATATCCATCCTGTGGATGAACTGGTGGGTCATTTCTGCTTTTCGACTACTGTGAATCGTGCTGGTGTGAACACGCGTACAGACTTTGCTGTGAGCATGTGTTCCAGATGTGACTGAATCTCCTCTGGGGGATGTTTGGGGCCTTGTTAGGGTCCAGGCTGAGGGGGAGTGCTCAGCCTTCCAGACACCTCTTCAGGCGTTGTGCCTCCAGCTGCCCCTGCCCCTCCAGGCCCTCCTCTGGTCCTCCCCACTCTGGTTTTTCTGGAGTCCTGGCTGCAGGGATATCCACCCTGCCCTCCTCTGCTGCCCCCCAGTGCCCAGCCCCCTGCAGCCCCCTGGGAGCAGGTGCTACTCTGTCTCTTCCTCACAATCTTCCCTGGATCCTTGCATCTCTGCCAGGCCCTGGGGAAGGGGACTCTTTGCAGTGCACTGAGCCCTTCTCTCTCTGTCGCCAGGGTGAGCATGTGCCCTGAGGGTCCCTCCAGGCATCCCAGGTGGGCCTGGATGAGGGCGCTGTCCGTTTGCCAGCTGGGCTTCTGGGAAACAGGATGAGGTCACAGCTCGGGAAAGTGCTTTGCAAACTCTCGGCAGCATCCTATGCGGGTTGGGGGGAGGAGCAGCATCATCTGCTGCGTTGTGGGTGTATCTCCCACAGTTGGAGGCCCCGCCTACCCAGCCAGCAGTTCCCACAGCTCCTGGTACTGGCCAGCGCAGAGTTGCTTCCCATGGGAAGCCCCTGGGTCACTTCCATGGCCAAGGCCCCTGCTCCGGGGTCCTCTGGGGGGAGGGCCTGTCCTGCCTCTCGCAGCACCTGGGCCCCAGGTGTCCCAGGATTGTGGTCCCATCTCTCCCCTCTCACGTCCGTCTTCACCCTGTCTTCTCTTTGTACATGTCCAGATCTCCTTTTTGTAAGGGCACCAGCCATTACTCCAGCATGACCACATTTTAGTTGACTACTTCTGCAGTGACCCCTCCCCAAAGAGGGTCTCATCATGGGCCTCACCCACCCCTACGTGCCCAGCCCGGTGGTGGCCTGGGGACCCGAGAGCATCCTGGCAGCCGGACAGCCCCATGCCAGACAGGGACGAGCAGCCATCTGGTGATGAGATACAGGGGACAGAGTGTGAGCCCACTTCTGGCAATCCGACCAGTTTCCTGCCCCTGAAATCTAATAACAAAAGTTTGTGCTTGTCCTTTGTGGGTCTTCTTTTCATTTCAGTCTCCTAGTAGTTCTTTTTAAAACTGAGACAGAAAAAAAAAAAAAAAACTGAGACAGAATTTACTCACCTTAAAATTTATTTCTCCAAAGTATATTTGCACAGCTGTACAACCACCACCTTTATGTAATTCCAGAACATTCCATTACCCTAAAAAGAAACCCCATCCTCATTAGCAATGACTCCCCAGCCTCTGACAATCAGGCACTCTCTATGTCTGTGGATTGGCTTGTTCTAGACATTTCCTATCAGTGGAATCACACCCGGTGTGTCCTTTGTCTGCTTCTCTCACTGAGCATTGTATTCTCGGGGTCTGTCCGCATGGTAGCAAGTGTCAGGGCTTCCCTCTGTTCCATGGCTGGGTGATGCTCCCGGATATGGACACGTGGTAGTGTTCACCTTTGGCTGCTGTGCATGTGTGGGTTTCCATGTGGACCTGTGTCTCCGTTGCCCCTCATGGGTGCCTGGCAATGGAATCACAGGGTCGTGGGGTGACTTTTCTGAGGACGCTGCCCCATTTCACAGCCCACCTGCCATGTGGGATTCCAGTTTCTCCTCATCCTCCCACACTGGTCCCTGCCGGCTTCATGGATCCAGCCATTTGGGTGGGTGTGGAGTGTGTCCTGCTGGTTTCAGTTTGTATTTCCCTGTTACCAGACTGTGTATGTCCTTACCTCTCCTGGTTGCCATTTCTACATGTTCCTTGTCTTCAGCAGTGGCCTCCAGGCCATGTGCCCCCCCACCTCCTCTCCAGCTGTGGGCTGCAGACTGAATGGGGGTGCAGCATCGGGCCAAGGTGTCCCTGACCTCAGGGACCCTCCCCAACTAGTCCCGGGGCACTGGGCAGGTGCAAGGAGGCCTACAGGCCCACCTGCTTCTCCTGGTTATGGGCCGGCATCAAACTGTCCTGGGATGGGGGTGATCAAAAGAAATAGTCCAGGATGTGGCGCCTAGCCTGACGGCTTTGTGCCCCCGAGGCGCTGGCCCTGTTTGTATCTCGGCCTCTGTGCTGGGCTATGGGTCGCAGGGGGAGATGGAGCGGGGGAAGGACAGAAACCCCTCGCCAGGGTAGGAATGGGAGCTAGGTAGGATCTCAGAGCCCTGCCAGGGTGGCCAAGTGGGAGGTTGGGGAGGCTACAGCATGGGCAAAGGCCCTGGGCTGAGCCGCCTGGGGAGGCAGGCACTGAGAGTCAGCTCTAGGGCAGCCAGGACAGGCAGTGAAGTTCAGGGTGCAGGCTGAGGAACCTAGGGCAGACCCAGGGGGGCCAGCCTTGGTTTCCTCCCCACAGCACGGGGTATATGCCCCTTGAGTTCCTGCTATGGGCACCCCCAGGACAGCCATGGTCCCTGCCAGGCGCAGTTGGGCCCGGACTCGGGGGCAGCGATTTGGGGAAACTGAGGCTGGGGTGGGGAGGGTGCCAGGGCAGCAAGGTACAGGCCGGCAGCAGCAGGGTTCAGGCTGGTGGCGGCAGGCCGGCATTGTTGACAGCCGTCTGTGGCTAGAATCCGCCCCGTTCAGTAATTCTCTGCACTCTGCCAGTAATCGCCCTGACTTACCAGGCAGGCATCATTTCCTGAAAGTCAGCCGGCCTTAGGGGAAGTAGGCGCCGGCGGTGACTAAACCAACATGCAAATGCAGCCGGGCGGGCGCGGGCTGAGGGCTGAGGGCCGGCCGGGCTGAGCCCCCGCGGTCATGAGGCAGCTGCTCCCGCTGCCTCCCAGAGACCCTGCCATCACCATGTCCCAGCTGCGCTTCTGGCTGCAGTTCGCCACTTTCGGCAAGGTAATCCTGCTCCTGCTGGGCGCCCAGGGCCGGCGGGGTGGCGGGGTGGCGCAGCGGAATGGGGGTGGGGTGGGGGGGGTGGGCCGGCCCGTGGGAACAACCAGGGTGGGGGTGGGGAGGCTGCTCCGTCCGGCTTTTTTGGCAGCCAGGGTGATTCCGCTGGAGTTTTCCGAGCAGAGCCACGTGGGATGTGGGGACAGCCAGGGAGGGTAGGCAAGGGGGAAACGGGGGGCCAGAGCCGTCCCACCTGGAGTCTCGGGGGCATTCCGGGCACGGCAGCACTGGCTCCATGGGCCGGGGTGGGGCACGGCTTGAGACAGGCTCTGATGGGACAGGTAGGAATGGTCCTTTCCTGTCCTTCTGTCCTCCCATCCCTCCATCCCCGCTTCCCTTTATCCCCCTCTTATCCATCCCCCTGACCCCGTCCTCCCATCCCTCTGTTTCCTGGTCTGACCTCGGGGCCCTGGATCTGTGTCTGAAGGGTGTTTCTGGTGTTGCTTCCCCAGCTGGGAGGGGTTGCTGAGCAGACCCAGAGCCAGGTCTAGCCTTGGGGCTGTCCTATTCCATCCTTCTGGGTACTGGTGGTGGATGTGAGATGGGGGCATTGCTGCGTGGGCAGCTCCTCCAGGTCCTCCCAGCTCCTCACTGGTCCGGGGTCTCTGGGATGCTGAGAGAACTTTCAGGGTAACCAGCCAGCTCCCCACTCAGGGGCTGCAGTGGAAGGAGCAGGGTGGGGACACAGGTCAGGAGGTGACGGAGGGTGGGGTGGACACAGGCTGCTGCGTTGGCTCTGGTGAGGGCCGGGGAGCTGCCGCCCTGGCCTCACTGGGCCTTGGGACCCAGAGAGGGTGGATCTGGGTTCAGTTGTCTTGCGGGTCTGCCGAGGGTCAGGTCCTGACATGAGCAGGCACCCTCTCACTCACATCCAAACACCCACCCTGCGCAGGGCAGGAGGGGCCCTGGGAGCCCCACCCCCAACCCTGGTGACCCCAGTGAGGCCCTACCTCCCTTTGCCCCTGAGGATCCAGGGACCCCCAGATGATGCTGGCTGCCCCTCCGGGCATCTGGTAGGGACAGTGTCCACAGACTGGGGAGAGGGCACCCGCTTCCTTAATAAATGGTACTTTTCAGAACAGGGTTAGGTTTATAGCGAAGCTGTGGATCAGTTCAGGGTCCCCGTGGGACATACCTCAGCTAAGCACCGCCTGTGTCCCAGTTGATGGGCTAGTGCTGATATGTCATCCTCATCCAAGGTCTGCACGTCCCCTTGTCCTCTCTGCCCCAGGACCCCATGTCACCAGTCCCCCTTGGTCTTGCCATTGTCTCGTCTTGGGAGTGGGGGCCTGGGCAGTTGTGGGTGGAGAGCCCAGGCCGATTGTCCTGCAGGATGTCCCCAGTCTGGGCTTGTCTGGTATTTTCTTGTGGTCACCCTGGGACCATGGATTCCTAGGGGAGGGACCCAGGAGGGGACGTGCCTTTCTCATCTGTCACAGCAGGGGTCCCTGCTGCCAACCTTGACCTGACCTCCTGGTTCCTCCATGGGGGAGGGGGTGTCCTTCCCCTGCACACTGTCCTGGGAAGGGTCTCTGTGCAGCCCTCTCAGAGGGTATAGTCCCCTTCAGCCCAGGGACTCTGCCATGGTCTGGCCCCCCAGCCCTGCCCTGCTTCTTGCCCACTGCTCAGCAACTCTTCTGCCTTCAGGGAGCAGGGCAACCCCTCAGGGCTCCAGGTCTGCTGGCTGATGGCCCGGGCCATCATCACTCTGCCCAAGCTCAGTGCCATGCACTGGGAGGACCACGCATATGTGGTGCCAGGGGATTTCAGCAATGACAGCTGTCCGTGCTTGTACCCAGACCCACCCCAGCCAGCCTCAGTGTCTGGGGACCTTATTGTCCACCAGACTCGGGATGGGCCACCTCTGACCCTAGCTGACCAGGGATGGGCCAGGGAGCAGGCACGCCAGACCCCCCAGCCCTTGCTAGCTCAGTGTCCCCTGAGATGGGTGCTTTGGCCTGTTGAGTCACCCAACTCTTGTGTGAGGGGGCCAGGAGCCTCAAGTGGATCACAGAGCACCTCTTCCTGCTCCTGGGGTTGGCATTCCCCTCCTGCTTCCCTTCCTGCTCTGTCCCAACCTCAAAGATTTTATTCACTGCCTCACCTGGATTGGACCAGGTCATGGGGTCCTGCCACTGCAGGCAGTGGGGGAGGCTGGGGTCTGTCCCCCCAACACCATGAGACCAGGCTGTGCATGGCGGGGGGCAGAGGCCAGTAGGAGCAATTGGGCTGTGGGACGCCATCTTCCTAGGGCCCCCAGCCTCAGACTGGCTGACCTGGCCCTGCCCCTGCCATGACCCTTCCTGCCATTCCCCCTGTCCTCTGGGCACGGTGGGTCCCACCTGCCTGTTTGGGTTCCCCTGCCTGCTAGCATGGGAGCATGGGGGTCTGGGGAAGCTGGTCATTGTCACCTGGAGGTCGCCTCACCCCAGGGTGCAGGTGGTTCCCATGTAGATCAGTGGGAGGGGAGCCCCAGAAACACTCTGCAGGGGGTGGGGCAGGGCTTGGCACTGCCTGAGCCAGGATGCCTAGTCTTAGTGACCTGGGGCTGAGGGGAAGTCCCCCTCTACTGCCCCCACCCAGCCAGGAGCTAGCTCAGCTGCGGCCTCCAGGCCCCAGCCGGGCAATCGGGTGGGCCCCACTCCCTGGCGTCCCTTCCTCCCCAGAGTCCACTGATCTTGAGTCCGTAGGTCAGAGACCCAGCTGGTCTGTCCCACCCACCTTCCTTGCCTCCCCGACCCCCTGCCACAGGTTAGTGGGACAAATGCAGCCTTCCTGGCAGCCCACCTCAGCCCACTTGGCTGTGGCCCTCCGACCACCCTAGTGGGCAGTGACCTGTGGAAGGTGCGCTGGTTGCTCCCAAAGGGCTTGTTCCCTCCTCCTCCGCCTTGGCCCCACCTCCTCCTTGGCCCCTCCCTGCTCAGGAAATGCTCCCACTGACATGCCCTCTGGGACCACAGCCTGTCCATAACCCGCCCCATGTCAAGCAGGCTGGGAGGCTCCTTCCCTGGAGTGATCAGCTGAGCATACCCCACATTCGGGGATGGAGGGGCTAAGGGAGGTGGTTGGGGCCTTCACCTTCCCCAGCTCCAGGCACTGGGGGGCCCCTGAATCTTGGTATCACCCCTTCACAAGGATGGGTGTGCCCTAAGTAGACTACAGCGTGTACTTGTGGGGTCTGCTTTCTCTCACCTCCCCTTACATTTCCCCCTTAAAAAAAAAAAAAAAAAAAAAGCTTTATTGCTATAATTCACATACCATACAGTTGACCCATTTGAAATGTGTAGTTCAGTGTTTGCAGTGCATTCAGAGTCATGCAAGTGTCATCTCTGTTTAGTTCCAGAACATTCCATCATCCCCCGAAGACACCCCATCCCCAAGAGCAGTCACTCCCCTCTCCTCCCCAGCCTCTGACCACCAGGAACCCACTCAACTTTGTGGGTCAGCCTGTTCTGGACGTTTCCCATCAGTGGAATCACATGCTGCGTGTCCTTCTCTGTCTGCTTCTCTGAGCATCATGTTCTCAGGGCCCATCCACATGGTAGTGAGTGTCAGAGCTTTATCTCTTTCTGTGGCCAAGCATCATCCACGGCATGACTGGACCTGTGGCTCTGCCTGTGTGGCCTCACAGCCGCCCATACCTAGCCTGTCTTCCAGGACTCCTCATACCTCGATGACCTCTCCAACGCTTCCATCTTCTCCTCGTCCGTGGACTCCCTCTCGGACATAGCTGACACACCCGACTTCCCACCCGCTGACAGCCTCAGCCAGGTGCCTACCATCTGGGACGTGAGCACTGGCCCCTCCGCCCACGACAAGGTCAGTGCACCCAGCCTCCAAGCTGGCTGGCAGCCATGCCAAGGCTGTTCAGACCCAGACAATGCTGCTACTCAAGGTTGCTCGTGTCTCCCATGCGGGCCTGAAGATGCAGGGGCTCCCAGTGGGAAGGGGGACTCTGGGGAGCATAGCACACACTAGTGGATGTTGGTGGATATCTCCCCAGCTGCCCTGACAGGCTCAGTGCCCGTGAAACTCCTGGACCCTCAGGAAGGGTCAGGGGGATGTGACATTCCCAGAGCAGGTACAGTAGGCAACCCAGGCCCAACCCCACCTCTGGCTGCAGGGGCCCAGTAGGGCAGTAACCCTGCCCTCCCCTCACCAGGGCCCTCCCACCGGCTCCTAGCCTCTGCCAGGCCCAAGCGGGCAGCTGAAACCCCACACGTACTCCTGCTGTGGCCAGCAGGGCTGCAGGAACCTGACTCAGCCTTCCAGGAACCTGAGCCCAAGGCTGTTTGTTTGTTTTTGTTAATTTAAAAAAAAAAAAAAAACGGGAGAGGGAATTGAGGGTAGGTTTCTGATCTCCTTGTACCGCATTTCTATTTTATTTTCATTTCAAGAAAACTGTGTGTTTTTTTTTTAAACTTCCCTGGTGGTCCAGGGGCTAAGACTGTGCTTCTACATAGGGAGGCACAGGTTTGATCCCAGATAGGGAACTAAGATCCCACATGTTGCACAGCACAGCCGCCCACCCCACCCCACCCCCACCAAAAAAAGAAAGGGAAACTACACTTTGATTAAAAAAACAAAAGTTTGTTTTTACTTTCCTTCCAGTTTTATTGAGATGTAATTGACACATGGCACTAAGTTTAAGGAGATGCACACACAGCACAACGATTGACTTGCCTATGTCATGAAAAAGGACCACAATAAGTCAGTGAACATCCACTGTCTCGTATCAATACAATAATAAAGAGATAGAGGGACTTCCCTGGTGGTCCAGTGGTAAGAACTCAGCGCTGTCACTGTTGGGAGCCTGGGTTCAATACCCGGTTGGGGAACTAAGAGCCCACAAGCCACACAGCATAGCCAAAAAAGGAAAAAAAAAGAAAAGAAGTAGAAAACCTTTTTTTTTTCTTGTGCCCAGAACTCCTTGCATCTACTGTTAACTTTCATATACAATGTACAGCAGTGTTCTCTACTTATCATGCTGCCTGTTGTGTTCCTAATTCTTACTTATCTAGGGCTTTGTGTGCCCCTAGTACTTATTTATGCAGCAGATCTAAGCAGGCAGGCAGCAGGAGGGAGGCTTGTAGCCAGCTGAGGGGCATGAGGACAATCGGGCAAGCCCTCCTGGAGGCTGGGGGCCTATCCAGGCACTTCAGCCCCGCCTCTGACCTACAGGCTCATGCCCCCTCTTCCTGCCTCTCCCCTCCAGCTGTTCCCGCCCAGTGGGCCATTTACAGGCCTCGAGGACCCTGTGTCCTCCCTCCCCAGCACCCCACTTCTCATCAGCTACCAGGTGAGCCAGGTACCTTCCCTAGCCCTGCCCACCCCTCCTGGGCACTAGGGAGGGCCACTCAGGCACTTGCTGTGTGCAGAGTCTGGGCCAGCTTGGGAGCATGGTCTATTTTACAGACAGGGAAACTGGGGTCCCAGGGAGGCACCATGCTGTGGGGGGCAGGGGGGGAGGGTAACACCTTCCCATCACCTGAGTCACTGGGCTGGCTAGTGGTCCAGGCCCCTGCCCCTGACGGGGAGGCTGGCGGGCCGCAGGGGACAAGACAGTCCCCAGTATGACAGCACCTCTCCTCAGGCTCAGAGTCAGCCTGAGGAGGACGACGAGGCTGAGGAGGATGAGGCGGAGGAGCTGGGCCATGCGGAGACGTACGCTGACTATGTGCCATCCAAGTGTGAGTGTCCTGCTATGGAGACCCCCAGCTGCACAGTGCCTGGGGCCTGGGTCCTCTGGCCTGGGGTGCCCATTTCAGGGGTCTCTGAAGGTCCCAGGGAACCTTAAACTGCCAGAGCAGGTGTGGGTGCTGAGGGTGGTCTCCTGAGGGACTCTTCTGTAATCAGGGTTGTGATCCTCACCTGGCACAAAACCAGCCACAGGCCGATGTTGCAATGGAGAGGCAGGCCGCCTTCCTCTGCACCTGGGAGGGTTTTAGGAATCTGCCACCTGCTGGCACTATGCTGATGGGCCCTCCCCTCCACTTCCTGGGGCGTGCCATGCCCATCCTGGCCCCAGGCAGACCTCCCTAGTGCCCTGGTCACGTCCAGGCCACGCCCCTGACCTGGTCCCTCGGCACATCCCTACAGCCAAGATCGGGAGGCAGCACCCGGACCGTGTGGTGGAGACCAGCACGCTGTCCAGCGTCCCACCGCCAGACATCACCTACACCCTCGCCCTACCCTCCTCAGACAGCGGGGCCCTATCTGCCCTGCAGCTGGAGGCCATCACCTACGCCTGTCAGGTGATCCCGGGGTCTCCCACTGGGTCTGCGGCCTGCGTGGGGATAGTCTCAGTGCCCACCCTGACCCTGTCGAACGCTGACCCCCCCTCCCCCACCCCCGCAGCAACATGAGGTCCTGCTCCCCAGCGGGCAGCGCGCGGGCTTCCTCATCGGCGATGGCGCGGGTGTGGGTAAGGGCCGCACGGTGGCCGGCGTCATCCTGGAGAACTATCTGCGAGGCAGGAAGAAGGCCTTGTGGTGAGCTGCCTCCCCTGGGTGCGGGGTGGGCCCGCAGCCTGGGAGGGGGCTCCTGAAGCCTACTGGCCCACAACCCCAGGTTCAGCGTCTCCAATGATCTCAAGTACGACGCGGAGCGCGACCTCCGGGACATCGCTGCCCCCGGCATCGCGGTGCACGCACTGAGCAAGGTGGGTGGGCCACAGCCCCAAACCTGGTGCGGGTCGGGGTCGCGGAGCCCAGCTCTGGCCAAGCCACCTCACGCACAGATGTCCGCTCCCTTCCCCAGATCAAGTACGGCGACAACACTACCTCAGAGGGCGTTCTCTTCGCCACCTACTCCGCCCTGATTGGTGAGAGCCAGGCGGGTGGGCAGCACCGCACGCGCATCCGGCAGATCCTGGAGTGGTGCGGGGAGGCCTTCGACGGCGTGGTATCCTCGCTGGGATGGGGGCGGGGCCGAGCCCAGAGGCGGGGCTAGAGGGGCGGGGTCTAGGACAGGGGGCCGGGAGACCCTGACAAGTCCCATCCTGGGAGGCTCTGGAGGGGTGGAAGTGCGGGAGGAATTCCCAGCAGGGAGGGTCTGGTGTCCCACGCTCGCCCTCAGTGACCGTTGCTACCCATCCCTGGCTGGTTGCCTAGGCCTCCTGGCTCCAATGGGCCGGACCCATGTCCACAGGGTCAGGGTGGTGGTGGCTGAGACACTCCAGGCGGTGAGACTCAAGGTCTGGAGAGTACTTCCTGCCCTGTCCTCATCCAGCCCCCTAGTAGTGGAGCTGAGTGGGCCGGCCAGGCCAGGCAATCCAAAGGGGAGCCAGGCCAAAGGCCCCCCCTGCCCCAGTTTTGCCAGCTGGTGTGGGTCCCACGCCTCTCCCTCCTTTGCTCTTAAGCCTGAGATTACTTCCTTTTTGCTCACACCAAACTGTAGGAAAATGAAATGTAGGAGAGTATAAGCTAGAGTCTGATGTTTGTGTCCTGTCCACCTCTTCTTGTTTCACACACTCCTTTTACCAGTAACAATCTTCCAGAGGACCCACCTTGGCCTCACCACAGCTGGGCATTCAAGGGCCACAACTTCTGGGAATTTCTGCAGGGGCCCACAGAGGATCCTCAAGCTCTATCCTCCCAGGATCCACCCTTGTTCCCAGAAGTGGGGCAGCTGCATTCTCCAGAGGCTCCCCCTTCCTCTTGATGAGAGGAGACCTGGGGTCCTCTGCTCACAGGGTAAAATCTGTACAGAGGCCCTCAAGCAAGACACAGCAGCAGGTCTATTGATGCATCAGCTCAGCAACAGCATGAAAAATAACAAGGTTAACCTCACTGGGGGGTAGCCTGTTGGCATCAGGCTAACCTTCTCACCCATGTTCCCACAAGTTCTCCATCGACCCTCTATACATTTGTGTGGACACGTGCGCACACACATGGCACTCACACCTTGTCTTTCAGATAGGTTTGTAAAAGACTTACTTGTCTGTAACTTGCTCCCCTGAAAACATGAAGAACTTTCTATGTATTCCAACTTCTGTGAACATCACTGGGGTCCAGAGGCTGTTTTCCAGTGGCCCTGGTGGCCTGACACCCCAAGGACCCCGCCCTGTGGCTAGAGACTCCAGACACCTTCTGGATTTCCCCCAGCCAGGAAGAGAAGCAGTGTGGTGGGTCTGTGGGGCGGCCTGCCTTCCAGAATAGTCCTTAACCCACGCCCAACCCAGATTGTGTTCGACGAGTGCCACAAAGCCAAGAATGCAAGCTCCACCAAGATGGGCAAGGCCGTGCTAGACCTGCAGAACAAACTGCCCCTGGCCAGGGTGGTCTATGCCAGCGCCACAGGTGAGGGCCCTCTCATCGATGGGTGATACCTGCTCCAGCACAGCTGTAGGGGCATCCGATCTGCAGCCCGGCTCCTGCCGGCTACCTTGCAGCCTCTCTGCAGAGAAACCAGCCCCTGTCAGGGGCCTCAGGTCCCTGTTGCTGGCCCTCATGCCATTTCTGGGGCCCCATCCAAGGCTGCCAACCTAGCCAGGTCAGAGGAGCTGACAGCGGCCCCCCTCCCCAGGTGCTTCTGAGCCCCGGAACATGATCTACATGAGCCGCCTGGGCATCTGGGGTGAGGGCACGCCCTTCCGGACCTTCGAGGAATTTCTGCACGCCATCGAGAAGAGGTACGCTCTTCATGCCCACGTGATGGAGGTGGGGCCGCAGAGGGCCCTGCTTCTCATATGTGAAGGTGCACCCCTCCCACCCACTCTCCTGTGGCAACCAGGGGAGTCTTGGAATGAAAATTCCGTGCTTTTTCTGCCTAGTACTCCAATCATCTCAGGGGAAGGGCCCTCCCCTGCCCCCTGCCAAGGCAGACCACTTTCTCTTTCCAAGGCTCACCCACAGGGCCTTTGCATATGCTCTCTGCCCCACACACCGCACCCTCTGCACCTAGTCCTTCCTCACTCTCCACAGTGACAGCCCCTACCTCGCTGGCTCCATCTCTTGGGACCTAGCATGTGGTCCCTAGCTGGCACCCAGGCAGCCTGTGCTTGCCCACAGGGGTGTGGGCGCCATGGAGATTGTGGCCATGGACATGAAGGTCAGTGGCATGTACATCGCTCGCCAACTCAGCTTCTCTGGTGTCACCTTCCGCATTGAGGAGATCCCGCTGACCCCAGCCTTCGAGCGCATCTATAACCGGGCAGCCTTGCTGGTGAGCCTCTGACCTAACAGACAGCCTTGGTGTCCCCTTGGAGTTCTGCCCCGTCACCTTCAGCATCTCCCCTTGAGGGCGCCACTCAGATTAGTCAGACTGTAGACAGGAGGAAGCGGCTGGCCCACCCACCTCATCCTTGGCAGGAGCCCAGCATCTCAATCCCGTTCTAGCTGGGGATTCTGTCGGACTCCCCTCCCCACGTTGCCCCCAGGCGTGATCCAGAGCTGGTGGCCGTTTCAGGTTCTCTCTATGGGGCCGTTCTAGGTGTTACAGGGTGTGGAACAGCCTCTCTGGCCTGACCAGGTCAATACCAAGAACCCCCACCCTGGTGACAACTACAGATGCCCCAGACATGGCCCGCTGTCCCCTGGGGGCCAGTGGCAGGAGGCGGGCAGGGCAGATATCCCCACGACTCTGGAGGTGTTGGCCATTTACTCTCTGATTACATGAGTGCCATTTTCACCGTGGCTTTCCGAACGTTATACATCTTGGATTTTTAGCATTTCTGACCATCCAGCTATCGCCAGGGCCTCTGTATAGCCCCACTTACAGCCCCCGTTCTCTGGCCCTACATTTCTGTGGGGTGGGGGCCGGCAGTAGCAAGCTGAGCTTTGCATGTCGTTGCAGTGGGCCGAGGCCCTGGGCGTGTTCCAGCAGGCAGCCGATTGGATTGGCCTGGAGTCGCGCAAGTCCCTGTGGGGCCAGTTCTGGTCAGCCCATCAGCGATTCTTCAAGTACCTGTGTGTGGCCGCCAAGGTGCACCGGCTGGTGGAGCTGGCCCAGGAGGAGCTGGCGCAGGACAAGGTGAGCTGGGCTGGGCTGAGTCCCCAGAAAGAAGCGGGCACAGGCTTGTGTGGAGAACGGGGTTGTCTGGGAGCTGAGGCCAGCCATTGGTGCCAGGTTAACGTCCCAGGGGATGTGGGCTTGTTAGGGTCTGGCAGCCTGAGTAACACAGGGAAAGGAGGACGGAGTAACAGGCCAGCCCCACGTTCCCAGCTGCAGGGGCGGGTGTGGGGGCAGGGGTACCAAGCCTGCTCACACACACCCTCCTCTGCAGTGTGTGGTCATCGGGCTGCAGTCCACAGGTGAGGCACGGACCCGAGAGGTGCTGGGCGAGAAGGAGGGACAGCTTGATGGCTTCGTGTCCGCCGCCGAGTGAGTGACAACTTTAGGGCCCTTTCCCTGTGTGACCAACCCTGGGGCTGACCTGGGGCCTGGCCCTGCCTGTGACCGCAGCCAAAGGAGCCGACCCCGACCCTCAGAGACCTTAGGTCCAGCCGAGGTTATTAAGCCAGAAAGGGTAACCATGGGGACCCAGCACTCGGTGGGCACCAGCAGGGTCCCGAGACTTTCGAATGAGGCTTCCCCAGGCTTGCCCCCTACATGGGTATTGGGCTGATTCAAGGACTACGCAGATTTTAGGGACTGTCCCTGGTGGTCCCTGAAGCCCCTGGCCTCCCTTCTCACCCTGGGCGAGGATCCTAGCACAAGGCCCCTTGCCTGCTCTGCCTCATCCCATCTCTTCCCGCATGATCCAGCATGTCCTCCCTTCCCTTGGGCCCCCTACCCTAGGATGCCCCCCTTCTACTTCAGAGCCATCAGCGCTTGCAGGCAGAGCCCCACCCAGCCCCCCACCTATATTTCATCCATTGCCCACCAAGTATGGGTAGGACCCTGGTGGGACCCCTGCCCCTGTCCCTGCAGCTCCTTCCCCCTCTACCCATCTTCTCTGAGTCCCTGTGCTCAGACCCACCCTTGGGGCCCCTTGGTGCTAGGCATCCACTCCCTGCAGAGTAGCCCTTAACACATGGGACCCAACCCCTCCATGTCTCCCAGTGAAAACAAACTCTGCGTCTCACTTTCAGAGGCGTCTTTTTGTCGCTAATTCAGAAGCACTTTCCTTCGACCAAGAGAAGGCGAGAGAGAGGAGCAGGCAGTAAGAGAAAGCGTAAGTGCCTGCCACCCACCTGGACCTTGTGCCTATGGCCTCTCACTGCTTCTGCCAGCCCTCCAGCCTCCCTCCTTTCTGACCCTTGACCTAGGTTGGTGTGCTGCCACACAGCCACATGGCCTGAGCCCATCCCCACCCCAGCCCTCCAGCGCAGCTGCTCAGTCAGCAAAAAACCCCAGTGCTGCAGGATGGTGGTGTGGCTAGTGCATCCCCAAGGCCTCCAGCAGCATCCCCAGAAGGCAAGGCCTTGTATTCCCCAGGTGAAAGTGAGCCTGAAACCACACTGGTCCAGGGGACCAGGATGGAGCTTGTACAAAGCACCCCAGGATAGGGGGGTGGCCTGAGCACCTACCTGCAGGCACACACTGCACCCCGTTCTTGCAGGCAAAGGCTGAGCATCCTCTCATCAGGGGGAAGTGAGGCTCAGAGAGACCAAGCAACTCACCTGAGAGCACACAGCCAGCCTTGGGGCCCAGTCCTGCCCCTCAGGCTGGAAGCGCCCTCCAGGGTGTCTGGGACAGTATTCAGGTTATTTGGGCCCCTGGACCGCCACCCCCGAGGGCTTGGGCATGTCCTCTGGCCGACCCACCCAGTGCCATCTTGTGAGGTGGGGCACGTGGCCTCCCCAGGCACCACCCAAGGACACACTGCTATGTCAGGAAGTCTGGCAGGGTCAGTAACACGTCCCCGCCAGCAGCAGGGCCCAGACATGCCACAGCTGCACAGGGGGAAGGGGCTTGGGCTATAAGCCCTAACCTCCAGGCATGCAGCCTGTCCCTGGGCCACTGGGAGTCTCCCCGGGACCAGGCTGCAGTGACCCTTGATTGCTCCCCTGCAGGGCGGCCACGGGGCCGTGGGGCCAAGGCACCCAGACTGGCATGTGAGGTGGCAGGTGTGATCCGCATCAGTGACGACAGCAGCACGGAGTCGGACGGCGGCCTGGACAGTGACTTCCACTCCTCGCCCGAGTCCCTGTTGGACGACGATGTGGTCATCGTGGACGCCATCGGGCTCCCGGCCGATGACCGCGGTGAGGCCCAATGCCGCCCTCCCCATCCTTGCTTCTCAGGCTCTGAGCAGGAAGTCAGGGGCACATGAGCAGGGGCAGCCAGGGGTTCGGGGAAAGATTCTAGACCCCCACTACCCATGGACTCCCTCACCCCTGAGGGCCCAGGGCTGGGAGCAGGGCTGTGGACAGGCAGCCTGGTCCAGTTCCCCCTGACCCTCCGGCCCCACAGGCCCCTTGTGCCTCCCACAGCGGGACCTGCACGGCCCCGGTGTCCTGGAGCGGGTTGAGCGGCTGAAGCAGGACTTGCTGGCCAAGGTGCAGGCGCTGGGCCGGGAGCTGCCAGTCAACACCCTGGACGAGCTCATTGACCAGCTGGGGGGCCCAGAGTGTGTGGCTGAGGTGAGCTCTGGTGCCCTCTGGTGGCCAGCTTGGTGGGGGTGGCTGCTGGGTCCAGTGTCCTGCTTTCCCCTTCAGGCAGTGCTGCCCAGGCCCAACCTCCAAAACCCCTCCCTTTCCCTTCCTCTCTTCCTCTCTTCCACTGTGTGCCTGTGCGCTTTCCTGGGACAGGCCCTGGTGCCATCTCAGATCTGTCTTGGTCCTATGTGGTCGGGTTGCAATAAAAAGACTCAGGAAGATGTAGTGACCGTGCCTGCTGACGACCCCATGGGTACCTGAGCCTAGGGAGAGGCCAGGTTCTGGCAGCCCCCACCACCCACCCACACCCAGGAGCCCCAGGAGCCAGATGGGGGGACAGATGGGGAAACAGGCCCATGGGGACCAGCCCCTGGGTGGCCACACCAGCTGACAACCTGTCCTCTCTCCCCGCCATGGCCATAGATGACCGGCAGGAAGGGCCGCGTAGTGTCCAGACCTGATGGGACAGTGGCGTTCGAGTCACGAGCGGAGCAGGGTCTCTCCATTGATCACGTGAACCTCAGGGAGAAGGAACGCTTCATGAGTGGGGAGAAGGTGGGGGCCCTGGGGCACCCTGTGTGGTGGCTGCATGTGGGCTGAGAGGCGAAGGGCTCTTGATAGACTGGCTGGAGGACCACCAGCTGTGTATAGGGGTGTGTGCTGTGCTTGTGTGCCTGAGTGGGGCCCCCTAGCCCTCACCAGTCCCACTTTCAGTTTGAGTCGTCCAGGCCCTCTGTCAGTCTAATGTCTGCAGGGCCAGCAGACTCTGGGGGTGACTCAAGGTGGTCCTGACTCTAACTCTAAGCCCACAGAGGCTCCTCAGGGACACACATACCTGACTCTGTGTGGGTCACCCTGAATGCTTCCAGTTAACCCAGGGCACATGGGGTGTGGGGCAAGGTGGAGCAGGCTGCCCGCCCTGCCGCCCCTCTGACCCATCCCCGACCCTGTGTCCCAGCTTGTGGCCATCATCTCAGAGGCCTCCAGCTCCGGCGTCTCCCTCCAAGCTGACCGCCGGGTCCAGAACCAGCGGCGCCGGGTGCACATGACGCTGGAGCTGCCCTGGAGCGCTGACCGAGCCATCCAGCAGTTTGGTGAGCCCTGCTCCCACCCCAGGCCACGCCCCAGGGGCCCCACCTGGTCCCTAAACACCCCTTCTGCCTCCAGGCCGGACCCACCGCTCCAACCAGGTCTCTGCGCCGGAGTACATCTTCCTTATTTCAGAGCTGGCGGGGGAGCGCAGGTTTGCTTCCATCGTGGCCAAGCGGCTGGAGAGCCTGGTGAGCCTGTAGGCAGGGGGCGGGCTGGTAGCTCCCAAGGGGGGCGGGCCAAGGAGAAGCAACACATGAGTAACGTGTGACGGCCTCCCATCCTGGACAGGGGGCTCTGACCCATGGGGACCGCCGTGCCACTGAGTCCCGGGACCTGAGCAAGTACAACTTTGAGAACAAGGTACCTGAGGAGGTGGGGCCCAGGAGAGGAGTGTTCCCGGGGTGCTGAGACCTGGGGTGCCCCGGTCTCTGACATGGCCCTTGGCCCTCCCCACAGTACGGTGCCCGGGCGCTCAGCTGTGTCCTCACCACCATCCTAAGCCAGACGGAGAGCAAAGTGCCACTGCCCCAGGGCTACCCCGGAGGGGATGCCGCCTTCTTCCGCGGTGAGCTGGTAGACCCCCCACACGTACACACCAGGGGCACAGGAGACACTGGCGGTGAAGGGGAGCCCCGGTAGACTGTGGCCAGCAGTCGTGCGAGGCTCTCCCTCTCCACAGACATGAAGCAGGGGCTGCTGTCAGTGGGCATTGGAGGGCGCGAGTCCCGGTCCGGCTGCCTGGACGTGGAGAAGGGTGAGTCCCTCGCTGGCTGGCACCTCCAGGATGGGGAGGAGGGGGCGGATATGAGGGGAGAGGGGGAAGACAGGGAGGCCGCCTGGACATAGCCTGAGGCACCCTGCCATCCGCAGACTGCTCCATCAGCAAGTTCCTGAACCGCATCCTGGGGTTGGAGGTGCACAAGCAGAATGCGCTTTTCCAGTACTTCTCCGACACGTTTGACCACCTTATTGCCGCCGACAAGAGGGAGGGCAAATACGACATGGGCATCCTGGGTAAGCCCTGTGGGGTTGCCTTCCCCTGGGCCAGGCCCCAGACCACCGCTCAGCCCACTCACCCGCTCACCCTCTGCAGACCTGGCCCCTGGCATTGATGAGATCTACGAGGAGAGCCAGCAGGTGTTCCTGGCGCCTGGGCACCCGCAGGATGGACAGGTGGTCTTCTACAAGGTGAGCAGCTCTGCCCCGCCCCGGCCCCGCTCACTGCCCCTCCCCACCCTGTTCACCGCCCCTCCTATCACCTGACACCTGTGTGCCCGCAGATCAGTGTGGACCGTGGCCTGAAGTGGGAAGAGGCCTACGCCCGGTCACTGGAGCTGACGGGCACCCACGACGGCTTCTACCTCTCCTACAAGGTGGGTCCTACAGCAAGCCCCCAACGTTCTCCCAGGGGCAGGACCCAGGCTGGTGGGTTGTCAGGGGAGGGCAGTGGCCATCCTCACGCCCTCTTGGTTGACATGCTTTCTCGGATACGCGGCGCACCCCTGTGCACTGCCCCATCCAGGTCCGCGGCAACAAGCCCAGCTGCCTGCTGGCCCAGCAGAACCGCGGCAAGCTCTTCACCGTGTACAAGCCCAACATAGGACGGCAGAGCCAGCTAGAGTCCTTGGATAGCCTGAGCCGGAGGTTCCACCGGGTAGGTCCCCGGGGCCCCCTCTGTACCCTTAATGGTCCAGTGTCCAGCAGCCCCCAGGCTGCCCTGGCCGCTAGGTGGGGGATGAGCAGCCCTGGGTCCTTTGCGACACAGTTTCCCGCCGACCAGCTGGGGAGCATGGACAGGCTCGTGCAGGGGCTCAATCCGCTGTGTCCGCAGGTGACAGCAGAGGAGGCCAGGGAGCCCTGGGAAAGCAGCTACACCTTCTCGTTGACGCACTGCAGCCACACCACATGGTGAGGGCCCGGAGTGGCCTGGGGGGACTGTTGGGGGCACGCGCTTGCTTGCGTGGCAGCTGGTGTGAGCCGCAGTCCCTCGCAGGAACCGGCACTGCCGGCTGGTGCAGGAAGGCAAGGACTGCATGCAGGGCCTGCGGCTGCGCCACCACTACATGCTGTGCGGGGCCTTGCTGCGGGTGTGGGGCCGCATCGCCGCCGTCATGGCCGACGTCACCAGCAGCAGCTACCTGCAGATCGTGCGCCTCAAGACCAAGGACAAGAAGAAACAAGTCGGTGAGTCAAGGCACCAGCGGGCTGGGGGAGGTGGGCAGCCTCAGCTCCGCCCCGCAGGCCCTGATGCTCCCACCCCTGCCCCGCCCCACCCCCCGCAGGCATCAAGATCCCAGAGGTCTGCGTGCGCCGTGTCCTGCAGGAGCTGCAGCTGATGGATGACGACGTGAAGCGCAAGCAAGCACGCACTCGGGGTCTCCTCGCGCCGCCGCCCACCCCCCGCCCGCTTGCTCTGCCCTTCGGCCCCGGGGAGGTCCTGGACCTCACATATAGCCCACCGGCCCAGGCCTTCCCCGCGCCCTCACCCTTCACCTTCCCAGCCCTGGGCCCCGGCCCTGGCAGCCAGCTGCTGGGCGCCCCTGACACCCCCGACACCCCGGCTGACCCAGTGGCACTCCTGCACCAGGGCTGCGAAATCAACTTCAAGGAGGTGCTGGAGGACATGCTGCGCTCCCTCAACACCGCGCCGCCAGCCGAGCCACCCGGCCCTCTGGGCCCTCTGGGCCCTCTGGGTGCAGGGGCAGCGGGCGCACCGGCAGGTGGAGCACCAGAGCGGCAGAGCGTCATTCAGTTCAGCCCCCCCTTTCCCAACTCCTAGGTCCAGGCATCCTTCCTGAACGAAACTTATTTATCCGTAATAGGCTCCCGTCTACACGGGCAAGAGGGTGGCTAGCTGAGCAGGGCCAGGACCCCAGCCGACTACTGAGCGGAGCAGGGCCAGGGGCCCTTCGTCCAGCCTCCCGAGGCCTCTATTGCAGTGCCTTCCCGCCCGGTGCCTGGGCAGACCCCGAAAATGCTGTCCGCCCTGGGGGGCCCTCTGAGGCCTTGCCTGGTGGGCAGTGGCCTAGTGCAGCCCCCACTCAGGATACTTGGGGCCCGGGCAGGGCCTGGGGTGGTGGCCCTTCTCTGTGCCTCTATCCTCTACTGCGCCCCCTCCAGGCCTGGGTTGGGGCTCCAGGGCTCCCACCCCACCCACCTTACAAGGCCCGGTCAGGCCTATACCCCTGACATCCACAAAACTGGGTGGCCCCAGGAGCTGGAAACTCAGGAAAACCCCAGGTGCTCAGGGCCCCACCGCCTCTGGGGGGCTCCAAGGGGCAGATCCCCTCTTAATATATGCAACCCCTCCCTGCTCTCTGTGCCCTAAATTATTGTCCAGCCACCTCTCTCAGGGGCCTGGAATCCCTGCAGAGCTGGTGGCTGGCCCCCTGGTTTCTATTTGTATTTATAATTAATTCAAGTGTATATATGTAAAGAGATCTTTTTTAAATATATGTGCCTTTTCACTACTTGCCAGGCTGTCTGCTGCTGCGACCTGCAGGGCAGCGGGGTGGGGGGGGGCAATGGTGGTGGGTGCCCTGCGTGTTCCTTCCCAGTGGGGTGTGGGTGAGGTCAGAGTGACTGCTGGCCCTCATCTCTGCCAGCTCATCTCACCCACAATGGTGCCTGGCCCTGTGGATGCCTGGGGCCAGGCTAGGGGAGACCCCACCCCACTGGGCCCTTTGTCCAATGTGATCCTGGCACCGGGACAGCAGGCCAGCTGCCTCTGAACTAACTATACCAAGCCCCTGGAGCCTTGGACCAGATGCCCTGCTCCCTGCCCACTAGAGATGTGACCCCACTGGGACCCCCTTGGTGATGCTGAGTCCCGTTCCTCAGAACCCCTTGATCTGGACTGACTGCCATCTCTGCCTTGGTTTCTTCCCAGGTCTGCTCCAGATGGTGTTGGGTGTGGCAGGCAGGGTAGCCCAGGGACAGGAGAGCCCAAGAGTTGGGCTCAGTCTGGAAGGCAGGACGGGATGCCCAACTGTTCCTGGAAACTGGGGAGCATGCCCAGCCCATGGCCTGGAAGTTGGTCTAGGGAGCAGTCAGGAGACCCTCCTAGAAGCAGCCAAGGGTGGTGGAGGTGGCTCTTGACCTGCCATCCAGACGTGGCCAGTCCCCTCCCCTATAGGTCCCCACTCCTGGGGGAAGGCTGCTGATCTTTCTGGCTGGTGGGGGCAGGAGGGGAGCCAGCTCAGCCAGGCTACAGCTGTCTGCCTGCCTGCCTCTCACTCTCACAGGATGGCCCCTTTGAGCAGCAGGTAGGCTGTACCCACCCACAGCCCTTCCAGGGAGAGGGGCTGCATCTGCCAGGTGAAGCCCATGGGCAGGCCTGATGCCCGGACTCTGTCCTCATCGCAAGGCCAGCATGGTGAGCAGTCCCTGCCAGGCATGGCTCGGTACCCAAACCAGCTTGGCATGATACCCAGCCTGGGTGCAGCGGGCCTCCCAACGGCAGGGTCACAAGCCCAGGTCCCCTGATCTCCCACACCTGGGTACACTAGAGGAGACCAAGGCCATCTGGGCTGAGAGCAGTAGCCAATGGGGAGGCATTATCTCCCCCAGGATCCGCTCGGCTGGGCCGGGCTGAGGAGATTAGCAACCCCAGGCAGAAGGACAGATGGAGCCCTCTGAACCCTGAAGGAACTCCACCTCCCACTTGCCCCCACCTCCCTCAGCCTGGGGAGTTGATGACACCTGCCTCTGAGCCCTGGGTTAGCAAAAGCCAGGAGCAAGCCAATCTGTGTTGTACATTTTATTCCCACAAGGCAGCCAGGGGTGGGGCTGCCAAGCCGCAGCCAGGCCAAGGGAACTTCCTCCGGCAGGAGTGCACGCCAGGTTCTCAGGTCTGCCCCACCAGGGGCTGGTTTTCAGACAGACCATCATAGGCACCAGGGGAAGGCTCCTCGGAACACAGGCAGCAGGCTTGGGTAGGGGCAGCACCTTGTGGAGCTAGAGGTAGCACGGCAGATCCTTCTCTATCACCTGCGGGGGAGAAGAGGGTGAGGGACGACTTTTCCCGAGTTCCCCCAGCGGGCTCCCCAGACAGGCACCTACCAGGGGCTCTTCCATGGGACCATACCGCTTCACCACACAGCCGTTCTTATCAATGAGGAACTGCAAGGAGGCCACCGTGGTGCTGAGGTGAGCCAGTGGCCTGCACCTGCCATCCCCATGGCTCTGGACTCTCAAAGCAGCACATCTGTGGCTGGTGGCTGTGTCTGTCCACCCTGCCAAGGGCCCCTGACCCCCCCTTACCTTGGTGAAGTTCCATTTGATGGCGCTACAAAAGAAGCATGAGGTTGTGAGGAATCCCTTGGCAGTTGCAGATCCCCCCCTCCACTGCCCTGGGGAAGCCATCCCGTCCTCCACGGTCCTCCAGCCCCCAACTCACTTTCCCAGCATGCCCCTCCCCTTGGGCTGGACTTTCATCCATTTCCACAGAGGGTGGGCGTCGTCCCCATTTACACAGATCTTGCTGAACAAATCGAATTTGACGTTATAGCCAGCAGCGAACTCTTTGATCTCCGCGTTACTCCCTGGCTCCTGTGTAGACCCGCGTTAGGGAGGGGGGTGAGTGGGGAGGGGCCTATACCCCCTTTAGTCCCTGCTTCCACACACAGCTCCTCTCCCCAGCCCGCACAAAGGGACACACAGGGACACCCAGGGCCAGCCACGACGCACCTGCCTCCCAAACTGGTTGCAAGGGAAGGCCAGGATCCGTAAACCACACTCGGCGTATCGGGCGTGCAGGTCGACCAGCTGAGTGTAGTTTACGTCAGTCTTGCCTCATTGCGAGGCCACATTGGTAACGATGCACACGTGGCCCCTGGAGATGGGATGAGGCGGTCAGGTCAGGGCCACGACCTTACCCTCGCCGCCCCCACCAAGTGGGCAAGGACCCACCGGTACTTGTCCAGGTTAACCATGCGCCCGTCGATGTCCTTGGCTGAGAATTCGTGCATGGAGCGAGCACAGCGCCAGTCGTCGCGGGACGCGCACTGCAAGGCAAGGACAGGCTGAGCGGCCGACTGACCTCGGGGCGTGGCGCCCGCAGCCGCTCGGCCCACTCGCCCAGCCCAGGGTACCTAAGGGAGAAAAACTCGGGCCCTGGGACTAAGCAAAATGTGAGGCTCCTCCTCAAAGTCTCCCCTGTACAACAGGGCGCACTGGGCCGGAGTCATTGAGACCTAGGGAGGGCTCGGGACCCTGCCAGGTGCCCCACCGGATGGGGGAGGCCGCTGGGTGTGGGGGCCTCCGTGCGCACCGGGTCTTGGGATTCGGTGGCGCAGCCGCTCTCCCCGGACGGGGGTCCCGCCAGCCCAGGGCTCTCAGGAGCTGGCCTCCTCCGCCGCGGGCGCGCCCTCCTGCGACCGCATACCCGAGCCCTCCGCCTTCGGGGGGCTCGGCGCCGTCGTCCGGCCGGCAACCGGCGCCGCTGCCCGCGACGACCCGGGGAGCAGGAGGCTGCGCGGCCCATGCCCGCCGGTCTCTGACTGAACTTGTGCCCACCGAGCGCCGGGCCCCGGGGACAAAGGGCCGGTAGCCAAGGGCACCAGGCCGCTCCTCTGTGACGCCACCGCAAGAGGCCCCGGGGCCCGCAGGGCGGGGGAGGGGCAGTGATGACCCGCGGCGCGTGATCCCGGATTTCCACCCCTTAGGCCGCCCCCACTCTCCAGGCCGCAGTCGGGGAGCCAGAGGCCGACGGCGCCACCCCCAGCTGCCCCGATACAGCAGCCTGTGCGCGTCGGGGGCTTCCAACCTTGGGTTCTGACCGCCCAGCCCTGTCTCCGGCCCCCCGGACGCCGCCTCGGTCCCTGACCCATACTCGGACCGTGACCCCAGCCAGCGCTCTAGCCCCGGTCCGAATGGCCGCGGAGGGGACGGCCGGCGCCCGCCGCCCAAGGTCGCCAGAAGGCAGGTCGCGCGCCCGCCGAACGGCCCACTGGCCGGCCGGCGGCGCCGCACTCACCATGGTGCTGGCCAGGCCCGGGGCAGCCAGAGCCCCGCAGAGTAGCGCTGGCTTGAGCAGGCGGTACAGACGGCTAAAGCTCATCTCGGCGGTGGGGGGCTCGGGAAAGCAGCGCTCCTCCCCTCGCCGAACCGACCAATGGACGCGCGCCGGCGGGCCTTACCTCCCCGCCCTACGCCACGCCCAGCAACACTCTCACTGGTCGGATGCTCAGGCGTCGCAGACGCGTGCCTACACCAGCCAATGGGAAGCCGGAGTGAGGCTGGTGGGGCGGGGCCTGGGCAGGGCTGCGGTTTTTTTCGCTGCATGTGACTGCGCATGCTCGTGCGCGGGCGGGCTGTGGCGTTCGCGCAGGCGGCGCGGAGCTGCGTGGCGGACAGTTATCCGCACTGAAGGATGCCTGACAACTTGAGATACTACTGGAAGCCCGTGGCAGGGGATCGGGGTGGTGGGGGGAAAGGTTGGCTCGAACTTTCAGAAAATATGCCTCATTTACTGAACACCTATTTGTTTCTTTGAAATGTAAATAAAACCACGCTGGGCGTCGGACTACCCCCACACGGGCTGCGGTGTCGCTACGAGGGCCTGGAGGTCACCGGCGGCGACAGGCCCGGATGGCGGTGGCGCTGCCGCAGGGTGCGCAATGAGCGCACGGCCGGAGGTCGCCGCCCTTGGACAGCGCAGGCTTAGCCGCTTATATAAGTGACACGTGAGCCCTGTGCGGGTAAGGGAAGCTTCGGCAGTTACCTTGTGGTCCCGCCCCCTTCTCTGAGCGGACGCGCTGGTGTGTGCTTAGAAAGGAAAACACAAGACCAGAGAAGTTTATTGTCACTTCCAACGTGACACAGCACGAGTGCACGCGGTAGGGGACAGAGCGCCCGCTGATCTGGCTCCTGGCGCATTTCCACTCGAGGCTCGGGCGTTGGGCCACGGCCCAGAGAGCAGGGCCATCCCATTCTTGGGAGCTGAGTCACGGAATTCCACAGCCCGCCTGGCTGCCCCCCACCCCCCACCCCCAGCGGCGGAAGGACGTTGACCTTCGGCCAGGAGGGTGGTTTCAGCTTGTGCTGTTGGTCAGTTTTTCTCTTCTTGGAACCTCCCGGTGGATGTTTCTGCAGAGGCCTTGGGGGCAGGACTTCGGGAGCTGGGCTTATTTGGGGGAACGCCCCACACACACAACACAGACACACACACCCTGCAACCTAGGCCTGCCCCAGGGGGCTTAGTAGGCCGCATTTGGTGGCAAAGGGGACAGGATCCCTGGGGCCACGTTGCCACACTCCTGTCTTGCACAACAGCCTTCATGTACTTCTGCCTCTCAGCCTGATTAACCAGAGCCGATGAGTTTTGAAGTCACATCTTTGCTGGAGCCCTCATTGTCTCAGCTTAGCTATCTCACTTCTCAGGAAATCTCCCCTCACTTCCGCCTGGGGTGGGGGGCGGGCAGCACTGGGTGTCAAGGCCCACACCAGCCAGTCTGAGTGGCCCTCAGAACGACACAGCTGCTCCTAGTTTCCCTTATGGTGGGATCTGTAACTTTGTCATGAAGATGGCCACCCTCTGACTGGTTACTTGAGGGTTTCCAGGAAAATAGCTTAGAATGACTCCCCCTCCCCATGGAGCCCACTGCAGGGGAGACATGGGCAAGGTCTGACCCCAGTCCTGACTTCATACCAGTTACATTGAGAGCAGAGGGGGCAGGACGAGCTGCTGGCTGTGGTTCCACTGGCTCTGGGAGGGCTTTGTGCCTGGGGATTCACTGCTGTTCCAAACATTCCTCCCCTTACAGAGGAGGCAGTGGAATCCTGGGGAAGCCCCATCCAGGCCCCAGGAAGGCTCCCCTGTGGTGGCCTTTGAGTTTAAAATTCACATAACATAAAATTCACCATTTTAACCAAAGCATACAGTGATTTTTAGAATATTCACAAAGTTGTGGGACCATCACCACTATCCAATTCCAGAACATTCTTATCACCCCAAAATAAACTCCATCCCCATTTTGTAGTCACCCACCCCAACCCCTGGCACCCACCATCTATTTCCTCACCCCGTTAAAATTCCCATGAGTGGAATTAGACAGCACTTCTTTGCTTTCTGTGTCACTTATGTCATTCAAAAAGAAACCCTGTCCCCATTACCAGTCTCCTCCATCTCCCTACCTCAGCCCCTGACAACCATGAATCTACTCTGTGTGGATTTGCCTGTCCTGGACTATTCACATCAATGGAGTCATATACTAGGTGGCCTCTTGTGTGAGGCTTCTCTCTATGAGCATCATGTTTTCAAGGTTCATCCACATTATAGTGTGTGTCAGTGCTGCTTTTCATGGCTGAGTAATATCCTATGAAATGAATGGACTATATTGTGTTTACCCATATATCCATTAATGAGTATTGTGCTATTGTACCATTTGGCTTTGTGATGCTGTACAAGACTTTTTGCATAGGCGTATGTTTTCATTTCTCCTGGGCATGTACCCAGGAGTGGAATTGCTGGCTCACATGGTCACTCTAGGTGTTAAAAGGAGCTGCCAGGCTTCCCCACAGCTGCTGCTGGATTTCACATCCCCAGCCAGGAGTGTGTGTGTGTGTGTGGGGGTGGGTGGCCTGATTTCTGACCCCTGGGCTCTGCCAATTGGCAGAGCTGCACGGTGGCGGGTTCCCAGGAGAAAGTTGCAACTCCATATCCCATTGCTGAGGTCACTCAGTCACAGGCAGAATTCTGATTCATGGGCGATGGGATGGGGCCCACCTGCTCCTGTGAGTCCATTCTCCCCTCTTCCCTGCCCCAAGGAACAGCAAGGTCACCTAAAATCCCCTGCCACCCACACCTGGGCCTTCCCTGGGTAAACTCCAGGCTGCCCTTGGGAACCTCCAGCAGTTCTGCCCCCTCTCCCACTCAGATTTGCCCATTACCTAGACACTTTCTCCCATCTTAAAACTCACTCTAGGGCATCCCTGGTGGCTCAGTGGTTAAGAATCCACCCGCCAATGCAGGAAACATGGTTCAATCCCTGGTCCAGGAAGATCTAACATGCTGGAGGGCAACTAAGCCTGTGCGTCACAACTACTAAGTCCAGGCACCCTAGAGCCGGTGCTCTGCAACAAGAGAAGCCACCGAAATGAGAAGTTTGTGCACCACATCTAGAGAGTAGCCTCCACTCGCCACAACTAGAGAAAGCCTGTGCTCAGCTGCTAATACCCAATGCAGCCAAAAATAAAATAAATAAAACCCACTCTAGAACGCCTCTCTTTCTCCCCCTTCATCCACATCTCCAATTTCTTTCCTCCCATAAAGAAAGGCCTCCTCCCTGGATCTGCCCTCTGTGGTCACAAACAGTGGCCCCTGGGCCAGTCCCCTTCTCAGTCCGCAGACCTGCTTTGACAGCTGCTCCACCCCCCTCCTCCAGATACCTCCTTCACCTGACTCCAGGATACCAGGTTTCTACCCACCCTTTATTCTGTTTCAGGAACACTTAGGTAGTGCCCTGCAATCTTCAGCCAAGTACATATGCAGTGGGCTCTGTTCTTGCCCCTGTTCTACAAAGGAGGAGGGGGACATTGAGGCACAGAGAGGTTAAGTAATGTGCCCAGGTCGTACAGCCAGCACTGGAGCCCAGGTAACCACATCTCTTTGCCTTCTGCCGTTTCCTCCCCTCCTCCCAGCTTCAGGGCTCAGGCCTGACTTCTGATGCGCTCTGTGACCTCATCAGCCTCTCAACTCCAGTCTGCACTGTGCGCCCACAACATCCACATCAGCCTCCACTCCAAGCTCATCCTGAGTTCCAGGCTTGTGCCCTACTGTCCCCTGGATGTCTCCCCGTAGGGTCCCCCAGGAGTCCCGAGCTCACCATATCCAAGATCTGCTCCAGATCTGCCTTCTACGCCTCCCCACCGAGGTCTGTTCTTCCTCCTCTGCTTGTCTCTGTGTCTTTCCACATCCTGTCCACCTACAGATCCTATGAGCTCTGCCTTCTGGACACCCTAGACCTGCCCACAGCTCACCCTTCACTTGAAGCCTCATCTATCTCTGGCCAGGACAGTCCTCCCTAGCCCACTCCTTGGTCTCCCTGTTTCTGCCATGTGGAGATGCTGAAAATGGCTGCAAGCACAAACTTCTCAAACCCAACCAGCAAGGGCTCCCAAGATCTGCCCCACCTGACCCTCTGACCCACAGGCCTCCTTGCTGCCAACATACTAGGCCTCAGGGCCTTTGCACATGCTGTACCTGCCACCTGATACACTTTCCTCGACATCCCCAGGGCTTCTACCCTCTCACCCTTTGGATTTTTGTTGGAACCTTCCCTGACCACATTTGAGACTTCTCTATTTTTTCTTCCACAGCACTGTCTCCTTCTAACACGCTGTATCATTTACTTATGTCCGCTGTTTCTGTCCTGTCTCTCCCTGGCATGTAAGGATGCTTGGTCTGTTTTGTTCCCCGTCCCTTTGGCTCCTCATTAAATACTGAATCATTGAATTAATATATTACTGAATGAGAAGTTACTGACACAAGTAAGCTGGGCTGAGCAGGCCTGAACAAACCTCCTGAACGAACTCGGAGGGGAAGGGCCGATGCAGAAGAGGTTGTGCACTCTTGGGGTATCCAAGCAGGGGCTGGGCTGGGGCTCAGCTGCATTTTGTAAGCACCAGGAACTATACCAAGCTCCTCCCAAGTACGAGCATCTCTTTAGATCCTCTAAAATGGGGGACACTTTATTCTTTTCATTATACAAAACGGAAAACCGAGGCTCCGCTCACACTTCCTCAGTCTCTCCAGATTCTAAACACTGTCCAGACTGACGTTGAGCAAAAACCACCACTCCCGAGAAGCCTTGCAGTCAAAGCATCGCGAGAACTTCCGAGGGGCGGGTGGGCGGTGCTGTTTGAAAGCTGCTCGCGCAACCAACCGCCGCTTTAGTAAGGCTAGGGCTGCCCTTGGCAGTGCCGCTCCCGAAGGTCGCTGTATTCAGGCGTTCGCCTGCGACAGCCCTGCACGGGTAGACGACGTGTTGGGGGCCTGATCAGGACTCGGAGTAGGCACTGTGGGCCCGGGTCGTGCCGGTCGCAGGCGCAGTGTGTGAGAGCGGCGGCAGTCATGGACGATGAGGAGGAGACATACCGGCTGTGGAAGATCCGCAAGACCATCATGCAGGTGAGCCGCGCGGAGGCAGCCCTCCTTGGAGAACGCGGTGAGGGCGTGCCTGGCTGCGCCAGAAGAACTGGGCACGTGGCGGCCGAGGCGTGAACGGCGGGTGCTAGGGCCCGCTGATGGGGACGAGCCTCTTCACCCGCGGCCGCGCGGCTGGAGCGGAGGAGTCGAGCCCCAGAGCCCCCCGAGAAGGGGTCAGGATCTCGCTCGAGCTGGAGAGAGGGAAGGCGGGAGACGCTGGGCCGCCTTGTATTTGTGTTTCTGGAAGGTTGTGGTGTTACAGCCCCTGATCCTTGAAGTTCTTAATCAGTAAGAATTGATAACAGGCCAGACTAGAAGTTCAGGCAAGGCTTTGTTGGAGCTTATGCTGCAGCAGGAGGGAGCGAAAACAAGCAACAGGCGCCCTTCTTAGGTCGTTTTGAATGGGATGAGGGTGGGCGCGGGTCCAGGGGTCATGCCAGAGTGATGACTTGGGTGGTCTGCCTACCCTCTGGGTGGTGCTGTGTGCAGGGATCACGCCTGGCACCCAGCTTTTGCTTCCGGCACCTCAGAAGTGGAGGTTTTGACTTTTTGTTTTTGTCTATCATTTGCTCGAGCTGGGCAATTGCACGGTTATTTTTAGTCCCGCATGGTTTCTGGGTATTCTGTTGCTGGAGATGTTTGTCCAAGTGCAGGCGCTGCCGCAAAGGGTCCCAGCTCCCAGCCTGTCTTATCAGCACCACCTTAAGTGCATAACGCAGAATCCCGGGTTCTTGACGGTGGAAGGAACCCTGGTGGGCTGGTCTGACCGCTGTCTGGTGGTTACTTAGATGCCTTGCCCACCAACTCAGTCTCAGTGTCACAGCAGTCACACCAGCTTTTTCTGTGTACCACATGCTTTAAGCCACCATGTGAGAGGGGTCCAGTGTGATGCCACAAAGACTTGGGGCCTTGATCAAGAGCACCCAGCCTCCTGGGAATTGTGCTGGAGCTAAGGCTGGGCTATGACCCAGCCTCTCCAACACTTGGCAGAGCTACTCAAGACAGGGCGGGAGCAGCTGCGCTTCTACCTGATGGTGTCGGGGCTGCGGGAGAGGAGACCCAGGTCTCTGAATGGAGACTCGGCGGGGGGTGGGGGATGTGGGCAGGGCTGGGTGGCAGCTCCAACCTTCCTTTCTCTGTCTGGGTCCTCACCTAGTCTGTGTGCTCACAGAGCCCTAGTTTCTGAGCAGGACCTTGAACTGCTGGGCCTCAGGCTTTTGCCTGGTTTCCCAGCCAACACCCACCCGGCCTGCTGTACCTGTCAGACCTACGCCCTGGGGCCTGGCTCTGGACTCATCCCCGCGTGCATCCCAGGCCTTTCCGCAGTCTCCTCTGCGGTGGCCTCACCCACCGGAGCTCTGGCTGCTGTCCCATCTCCACTGTGCGATCGATCACCTGCCCTTTCTCTCTGCAGCTGTGCCATGACCGTGGTTACCTGGTGACCCAGGACGAGCTGGACCAGACTCTGGAGGAGTTCAAGGCCCAGTTTGGGGACAAGCCCAGTGAAGGGCGGCCGAGGCGCACGGACCTCACGGTGCTGGTGGCCCACAACGACGACCCTACCGACCAGATGTTCGTCTTCTTCCCAGGTGAGGGCTGCTCAGGGCCAGCTCACAGCAGCCACCTGCTGTGCGCCCCAGAGTCATGCACCCACCCTTATCCTTCTGTCCCCTGCCCTCCTTGCTCTGGGGACCCCTTGTCCAGCTTCCCTCTTCTCGATCACCCATCCATTCTCTCTGGGCCTAAAGATCACATTTCCAAATACAGTTTCATTCTGAGATTCCAGGGCCAGGACCCCAACAGAGGGACTTTGGGGGCAGAGTGGGTTAGTGGAATAGGAAGTGAGAGCAGCTGGAAGGGGCGGACGTACTGCACACAGACCCTGGGGCTGCCCTAGGTGCTGACCTGCTGGGCTCCTAGGGTCCGCCTGTTCTGTGGCAGGCCCTGCATGCTGCCAAGACCATGAGGACCCCCACTGCTGCGGCATGGAGATGGGTGGTCTGTGTCTGGCAGGACCATACTCTCCGGGTCAGCTCACCTCTGAGAACCCCAGCCCTTGTCTCATGAACTCCAAGACTAAACCAAATCCAGGGCTTCCCAAACCTCAGAGCCACTGAGCCCTGGCCAAGCCCAGACTCCCAGACCCCACTTCCAGAAGAGGTCCCTGAGGTCCAGGGCGCCCAGGGCACTTGTCAGCTCCCATGTGACCTGGAGGCAGCCAGCTCCCCCATTCTGGGAACCAGCTGCCCGGTTCTTGCTTTGCACACGGGGAGGCTGAGGCCCGAGAGTGGGAGTGGCACCGCAGTGCCTTGGCAGAGCCAGGCTAGAACCTGGGTGCCCGATGGGAAGGGGCCCCGCAGCACTGATCAGCCTGTGCTCTGCCTGCAGAGGAGCCCAAGGTGGGCATCAAGACCATCAAGGTGTACTGTCAGCGCATGCAGGAGGAGAACATCACACGTGCCCTCATTGTGGTGCAGCAGGGCATGACGCCCTCTGCCAAGCAGGTAAGCCCGCCCCGCCAGGGTGGGATGGAGCCTGGCCAGCACCTCTGTCCCCAGGCCCAGGGACCGGCTGCCACACTAGCTCCCAGCCACCCTGGGAGCATCCTGACAGGTACTCACCTTTCTTGATGTGAGATGAAGGCCTTATTACTGTGCTGAGAGCCTGGGCGGAGTTGGGTGGGGTTTCCCAATTTATGATGCGCGATGTCTTTCTAAGCCACAAAGGTAAACCCTGCTCCACTTCCAGGGTGCTAGCTGCCCATGAGGAGGAGCTGGGTTGGGGCAGGCCTCGGGGCCACAGAGGGGTGGGCGGCTGCCCCTGCTGCACTTGAGGGTTGACGTCTCTTCCAGTCCCTGGTTGACATGGCACCCAAGTACATCTTGGAGCAGTTTCTGCAGCAGGAGCTGCTCATCAACATCACAGAGCATGAGGTAAGGGGGCGGGGGCTCGGGTGGGATGAGACTGGAGACCCAGCCCCCAGCCCCTCACCTTTTCAGGAACAGCAGACGTCCGGGGGGCCCCCCAGTGTGGAAAGAAGGTAGGGCGATCCAGCCTTCAGTCAGGAGTTGGGGGGCGGGGTGCAGTTTCTATCTCCCCTGCAGCCCCGGCTCCCAGGATTGTGCCCTGTGGCCCAGACATGCACCCCCTCCCTCCCAGTGTGGAGTTAGGACTGGCTCAGACGCTTGGAACGTGAGCCGTACCCCTCCCCTGGGGGCTCCTAGGGTCTGTCATCCCATGGAGCCCGGGTTCTCTTCTCACAGCTGGTCCCGGAGCATGTGGTCATGACCAAGGAAGAGGTAACGGAACTGCTGGCCCGGTAGTATCCTTTCTGGCCCCTGACTGGGCCCAGCTCCTCTCCCCACCCTGCCTTTCACCCCAACCCCAGACCCCCAGTCAGTCCAGTGAGGCCTTTTCCCTGACCTGCTACCCAGTAAACTCCGAGAGAACCAGCTGCCCAGGATCCAGGCAGGAGACCCTGTGGCGCGCTACTTTGGGATAAAGCGCGGACAGGTAAGAAGCCCTCCCAGGGTGGAACTAGAGCCAGGGCTTCTGGGCAGGGCGGAGGGAACCCAGGCTGCTGCTCCTGCACCACTCCAGCTCTGCTTCCTGCCTCTAGGTGGTGAAGATCATCCGGCCGAGCGAGACTGCGGGCAGGTACATCACCTACCGGCTGGTACAGTAGCTGCCTGTGGACAGACAGCTGGCGTCGAGGGCCCAGGCAGTGGTACTCATCCCACTCTTGTGAGCGCACCGCACCACTTCCCTCTCTGGAGGCAGCCCCAGTTCCGGCCTGGTTGTACCCAGCTTCTGTGATGAACAGTCACGGATCACACGACTAACTGTCCGTTTCTCTGCCAGCATGTCCCCTGGGGGACAGAGAGACTGTTGTGACCACCCCCTCTCCCCACCCCACCCCCACTGCTCCCGGCCAGGAGTGTGGGAGCTGGTTGCCTTGGGAACCTTGCCTCTGCTCCCCCTGGATCCTAGGGTGCTTCGCCTTGGGCCTAGGATCTGCCTTTCCTGGGCTGAGAGTCCCTGCAGCCTCTCCTGGATGCCAAGCCCTGGCCCTGGATCCCAGCTGACGGTGCCTCTGGAGGGGCCAGGACACCTCAGGGTGGCCCGGCATCCTCTGGCCTCCCCTCGCTGTGTCCCCCACGGTGGCCCTGATGCTGCCTGTCCAGGGGCTCTGAGGACAGCAGCGGTGAGATGGAAACTGGGATTTGGTTGCTTTGGAATGCTGGGCGTCTTAAAGAATTAAAGCTATTTTGAGTAATAAATTCACTTATCTGAAGACCAAGGCAAAACAACTCTGGGTTTGCTGTGAGCAGCCTTGCTCAGGCTCTTAGCCACTCCACAGGGTCACTGCTCACTTCCCCTGGAGGAGGCAGGGGTGGAGCTCCAGCACACCTGCTAGCTTTGCTTCTTGGTGCTCTTCTTCCATAGAAGTTGGGGGTCAGACTACCTAGTTTTCCTCTATACTGACTTCAGAGGCCTCCCTCCCCAGGCTAAGTGCCACTGTTTGTATTTTTAATTAATAGCTTCGTTGACGTGCGATCTACATACCATACAGTTCACTCGTTTAAAGTTCATGGTTCTGTGATTTTTAGTACATGCAGAGTTGTGCACCACAGTCAACTGTGGAACACTCCATCACTCTAAAAGAAAGCCCCATCCTGTTAGCAGTCACCCTAGCCCGACTACCACTAACTCTGTTTGTCGATCTGCCTGTTCTGGACGTTTCCCACCAGTGGAATCACACCCTGTGTGTCCTGTGTCTGCTGCCTTCCTGAGCATCATGTTCTCAGGGTCTGTCCACGTGGTAGCCGTGTCAGGGCTTCTCTCCTTTTCCTGGCTGAGGGGCGCTCCCGTGTGTGGAGGGACACTGTGTTTCTTCTTCAGCTGATGGACCGAGGTTGTTTCCATTATGAGTAGTGTTGCTGTGAGCATCCAGGTACACATTGCTGTGGTTGTATTTATTTTTCTGGGTGTGGTGTGTATGTTGGAGTAGAATTGGTCTTGCAGAAGCTCTGGTCACCCTTTGGAGAAGCTGTCACACTGTCTTCCCTGTGGCTGCCCCGTTTCTCATTCCTGAGCCCCATGGAGCGGTCCCACTGGCTTCCACCTCCTTGCCAGCACTGGTTCTTATGGCCTGGGGGACGGGGAGGGGGTACAGGGTGGCCAGTGGTGGCGCTGTGGTTCCGGTTCCCTTGCCAGGTGCTGTGGTGGTGAGCATGGGGCTTGCCAGCTACCTGTGGGTTACCTCAGATACGTGTCTGTGCACAGGTCCTTTGCTTCTTGTTTAACTGGGTTATTTGTCTTCCATTCCTGAGTTTTAGGGGTTCTTTATATATCCTAGGCACAAATTACAAAACGGTTTCCCCACATTTTATATTTCTTAGGTGTCCCATGTAGTGTTTTTCTACCACTGGACCCCAGGGACGTCCATCCCCCTGTAGTCTTTATTTGTGGGTCTCAAATTCTGAGTTTATTCCTGGGCATCGTGTGACCTGGGGTGGTCACTTTCCCACAGACAGATGGTGCTCTTGACACTGTTTATTGAGGAATAGTGCTGCCCTGAGTTTCCACTCTCTTGTAGTGAACGCATAGACCCATGTGAGTCTGTTGAGATCCTCTTTTAATTGATAAATTTAGGTGTTTTTTTTTTTTTTTAAATACTGTGTTGGTTTCTGCCACACATCAACATGAATCAGCCGTAGGTATACATATGCCCCCTCCCTCTTGAACATCCCTTCCCAAAACTTAGGTTTTAAAATCATAATTTTACAGTACATCTTAACAGGCAAGCAGGTCTCCCCTTTCTCTAAAACAGACATACGTTGTTTTTCAAAACTGTCTCAGCCAGAATAAGCCAGATGTAGATGGACAAATTCTATCTGATTCCATTTACCTGGGATCTCTAAGCAGTCAGGTCTACAGAGACAGAAGTAAAAGGTGCTGGGGGGCCAGGGACTGGGAAGAGAGAGGGAATTGGTGTTTCCTGGGGACCAGAGTTTCAGTTTGGGAAGATGAGAAAGTTCTGGAGATGATGGTGGGGATGGTTGCACAACCGTGTCCATGTGCTATGCTTGTGAACTATGCAGGTTAACATGGCAGAAACATGTGGTTTACAGTCTTGGATGTTCTTAGATTTTTACTCTTGCTAGTGAACTCTAGAATCAGTGCATTGGTTCCCTGAAAACTCCTTTTCTTCTGATAGGGGGCTTAGTGGAGGGGGCTGGGTGCAGGCCTGCCCACAGGTGCGGGGCCTAGATGCAAGGTGTGGATGTTCCACCAGCGGTACCAGCTCTCCTTTGGGGCCCCCCCAACCCCTGCTTGTTGCTTGGGGATCAGTTCTGCTGGCCGCAAGTCCCTGAGATTGGTCCAGACACCAGCTTCAGAGCTTCAGGAAGTGGGTACCTTCCCGATTGTGAGCCTGGGTCAGGCCATGCCTGAAGGTGGCACACCCTGTTAAAGTCCTTTGGTGGGGTCGCGTCTGGAACCATTTGCAGGCCAGGCCGGGCTCCTCACAGGCACTTTGGTGCCTGGAGCAGGGTGCTTATCTTACCTCCTCCATGGAGAAGTGGAGGTCCCCTCTGCCCTGCGGAGCACCTGGAATTGTTCATAGATCTATTCACTCATTCTGTTTTAAAAACTTAGGGGTCAGCACACTTATTCTATAAAGGCCAGAGGGTGAGTGTCTTGGCTGCGCTGGCCAGGTCACCCTGCTAGTTACTCAACTCTGCTACCCCACAGGGCAGAAGTGGCCACAAGTCACATGCAACCAGAGGGTATGGCCTGGGCTTTTATCTTTGTTTGCCAAACTGCAGGCTGCCTTCTGGGCTCTTAGGAAGCTTAGGCAGGGGCAGAGCTCTGACCACAACAGATGGTCTTACCTAAGCTTGGGGAGGACTGCCGTTTTTGGGGGGCTGTCCTATCAGAAAGGGAGACCTAGCAGGTTCTACCGTGATGGGGTATGAATCCATGTCATTCATCTCGAGTAGTTGGGTCTCTGCTTAGCCATCCCCGGCCCGCCAGGATAAACCTGTAGGGATGGAGGCAGAGCCTCGCCTCTTGCTGGCTATGCTGTCTCGGACAGTGGCTACTGTCTCCCTGAGGCTCTTCAGTCCACGCGGGTTTTCTGAGCCAGGAGTGCAGGGAAGTGGTGCCTTGTGTCTATGTCCCCATGGCCACCTGGGCCCTATGGGGTTGCCCTGCCATGTGGTGGAATTTCTATTCACAGCTTTCCCTGCCGCCCCAGGCCCAGCAAGGAGCTGGAATCATTGCTCAGGCCACTGCTGCCAGAGGCAGGCTCAGGTTGAAGACTTTATTGTATGCAAAAGGAAAGTACATGTCAGAAAACTCCACTGTGGGAACTTCCTGTATTCTAACACCAGTGTCCAAACCCGCTCTTCTGTAAAAGCCAGGTTGTCTTGAGGCCAGCCGGCCCACTGTCCACAAGGCATCCAGCCCTCCTCCCGGGTGCCCTGTGACCTCTTTGGCCTGGCTCAGGGTGGGCAGGGTCCTCCATCACAGCAAGTCTGAGAGCAGGTGTGCAGAGTAGCACAGGCAGAAGCTTCTGGGAAGGCGGATCAGTAATGCCCTGGCCACTGTGGCCGGAAGGAGAGGCCTCTCAGTGACATGTCCACAGGGGCAGGACCTGCCCGCTACCCCAGCTACACAAACTCCGGCTGCCTCTTGCAACTGTTGCCCCCTACCAGCCGCCCACCACGCAGCCTCACAGCTGGCAGCCAAGCTGCAGCCACATTGTTGCACCGGTTGGTGGCGTTGTACTGGCTGGTGGTGGTGCACTGGCTGGTGGTGGTGCACTGGCTGGTGTTGTTGCACTGGTTGGTGTTGTACTCGGAGAGCCTCCGGGCTGACTCCTCCCCAGGGGCCTCCCAGGCCCCAGGCCCGTACTCCCCGGCTGTGGCACCCAGCTGCTCTTCGCTGCCGCTGCGGCTGCCCTGACTGCCCTCTGTGCCTGTGTCGCCGCCCTGCCTCTCCAGAAAACTGAGCCGGTGCAGTGCAGCCCCACCTGCTGGGGACTGCAGGTCTGAGGTCTCCTCCAGCTCTGAGTCGGAGTCGTTGGAGGCGACGTGGGGTTCTGAAAAGTCCAAGGGAAAGGGACAGAGATACAGAGGGACAGATGGACAGCCTGTGAGCTGGGGGTGGAACCACTGGGCATCCGCCTCTGGTGACACCAAGAGGCTCCCCCACCGCCCCCCCCAGCAGGCCTGTCTCCCTGCTCAGAACCCTCTCAAATCAGGTGCAGGGTCTCAGACACTTGGGGTTGTTTCCATTTCTGGGTGCCTGTTTCTTGGACCTGGCAAAACACCTTGAAAGGGTATCTCTTTGCAAGGGTTTGTAACGGATTAAAGACAGGTGACACTTGTGTCCGGGGAAACAGTTCAGTCTGCAGCCCTTGCCATGGACCCACTACATCACCCACCATCTGCCCAGCACCTCCAGGGCCACCCCACTCACCAAGGCCCCCGTCCTCAGCCTCCTCTGTCAAGGGAAAGGCCGCACCCCCGCTGCCCCCCAGGTACGGTGCCTGGACCACCACCTCGGGTCGCTGGCTGGATACCCCATCCTGCAGAAGCAGAAGAAACGTCAGGGAAGCATCACGGTTCTGGCCATGCCACGTTCCATTTATTCTCTTATAAGTTAACCAAGTAAAAACCCTAAATACCATTAACACCCGCTGCAGCTGAGCATATGAGGGCCCTCAGCCCCCATCCCGCGTCTGGACAGGCTGAGCTCATGCAAAGGGGGCTGAGTCCCTGGGGACACCAGCACTGGAGCCACTGTCCTGACGCTACAACCAGGCATGTCCCCTCCACAGCCTGCCTCCCCTAAAGGCAGCTCATGAGGGGTTAAAGATGTGCAGTGGGGGCTGAGTGTGGGACCCAATGCTGCCTGGAAATAAGACCCTCTACCAAGGAGAGCAGCAGGCTGGACACAGCTGAACTGTGTGGGAGCCAGGACACAAGGACAGGCTACAGCGGGGGCAGAAGTGGGAAACCAGAGGGGCCAGGACGGCTGGTCGAGTGCAGGTTCCATCCACAGATCTGAACCCACACTTCACCCAGTTCTTTGCTTAAAATGTGCCTTGAATGCCCCGGACAGCCCTGTCCAAGCCAAACATCTCCCAGCAGAGCTCCCTGTCTAGTCCCCCCATAGGTGAGCAAGGTTCCTAGCCCCCACCATGCTCAGAGCCCTGCATCCCTTGTCCAGAGTGGGCAGCCCTCACCTGGCCCCCTGGGGCCTCTTCGGGCTCCTCCTCGAAGACCAGGCTGAAGTGGGTGATGAGGGTCTCCACGATGCAGGCCTGGTGGGGGTAGTCCACCAGCGAGGAAAGGGACACGGTGGCCTCAGTGGGCCGGGGCCGCAGCAGCGTGGGCCCAAACACAATGCCCAGGTTCCCTGGTGTCATCTTGTTGTCCTGTTCCACCTCCACGATCCTGGCGGGTTGTAGGGTGCAGGGGCAGGTGTGAGCAGCTCCCAGGACCCCGCCACCCTTGACCCTGGCCAACTCGGCCCTCACCTGCGAAGGTGCCGCATCAGGTACCGCAGTGTGGCCCAGTTCTCCCGAGGCAGGTCCCGTAGGAGTTCCCGCAACCGGCCTGCCATGGCCATGGCCGCAGCCTCGCTCTCTGTGGCATCCGGCCGACCCCGAGATGCTGCCTTGGCCTCAGCCTCGGCCTTCAGACTGTCTTTGGCCATCCCCACAAGCTCATGGTAGAGGCGGAAGGAAATGAGCGGCTCAGGCAGCTGCAGGGTGGCAGGTAGGTGTGGAGGGTCAGTAGGCCTGGCCCACAGACTGCCAGTCCTGCACTGGCCCCGCCCTTGACAGCAGCCCCGCCTCTAGGTAAAGGTCCCATCCACTCAATACTGACCACGCCCCAGCTTAGCAACCACGCCCCTTTCTAGCGCTGGTCACGCCCCCAGCAGGCTCCCTGTACAGCCTAGGAATTGCTCTGCCTTGTCACCATCTATCTCACCTGGCGCAGATAGAGTTTGAGGACATTGCTGATGTCATGGGGCGACGCTTGCGACAATTCCACCAGCTCCTTGCCGTTCTCGAAGGCCTGGCATAGCTTCTCTACACGTGTCTTCACCCCATTGACCCGGTAGATGCCCTGTGGAAGCCTGCAGTTAGCAGGGGCCCATGCCTCTCCCTCCCTGTGCAGTCCCTTGGCTGGAGTCCCCGCCGCTATGGCGGCGGTGGTCACCTTGGTGCGCAGCGCCCGCTGCTCGATCTCAAAGATGCACTTCTTGATGATGAAGGGCACGCCGTCGGGGGTGCTGCGGGCAGCATGGCTGAAGTCCTGGCCAAAGAGCTGCAGACGGCCCTGCAGCTTCTTGTGGCCGCACTGGATGGCCAAGGTCTCCAGGCACTTCTTGTGGCAGGCCAGACAGCACTGGGGGTGGGCATTGTGAGCAGCCCTTCCTGGCTCAGGTCCAGCTCAGACACCCCTGGCTACATCTCCTGCCTCATCTCAGTGCACGCACGCACGCGCGCGCGCACACACACACACACACACACACACCCCCACCCTACCCCACCCCTGACTCCCCGCCACAGTGCAGCTTCTGAAATGGTTTTCGCCCTTCAGCCTGGGCTCCTCCCACTGCTCTGGCCCCACCTCCAGACCGCAGGTGCTCTCTCCCCACATGGGACGCACATCCAGGTGCCTGGCTCCCCTGGACCCAACCGGGACCACTCACCTCCTCACACTCAGCACCCTGGAAGTACACATAGCTGTTGCATTCCCGGCACTTGGCCGGCGTGCGGAGCTTCCGAAGCCGGTGGGTCCGGGCTGCTTTGGACAACCCCACGTGGCGGAAGGGTCCGCTGGGCATGGCCACAGGCAGCTCTGGAGTCATGCCATTGAGGTCAGCTGGTGGGGAAGGGGGAAGGTGGCCAGTGTCACCAAGGGAGGTAAGGGCCAGACCCACAGAGAGTCTCCAAATCCCTCCTTCCCCCACTGCCCCCTTCAGAGGCTCCCTCACCCTGATCAAAGGCTGACGCCCCTGCACTGCCCTCCTGGTCGGCCAGCTCCTCGTTGGACGACATGGTGCCACAGGAAGACATACGTTCGAACTTCTTAAAGTCCTCTGAGCAGGAAACAGGGTGTCAGAGACTCCCCCTGCACCCCCACCCCTGATGCCCACTGCACAATGAGCCCACTGAAGCTGGGATGGGTCGCAGCGTTCCATCTCCCACTAACCCAGCAGGCCCCTTCACCTGAGCCAGGGCTGGGGTCCAGACTGGCCTCTGAATCCGAGATGGAGATGGGCCACGACTTGTGTACCTGGTGGCCCCGCCCACCTGTGAAAGAGGTATCCCCAGTGAAGGTCTGAGGGGGGCTGCAAGGGGGCCACGTCCACCCCCTCTTGGCACTCACTCCTGCGCTCCTTGGCAATCTCTCCCTCGCTGGGCCCACCGTCCTCCGGGGGGCTACTGGCAGCTTCTGCCCCCACAGCATCGCTGACATTGAAGCTGCTTTTCCGAGTACGCAGGACTGGGGACCTGGTGGGACCAACAGCCAAAAGGAGGGGCCGTGATGGGGGTCACAAGGGCTCCCTGCCCCCGCCTTCATTTCAAGCAGGGAGTCTGGCTCCCTGGGCATGCACAGAAGGTAGTGTACCAGGCACTGGCGGACACGTGGGGCTCGAAGTCGTAGTGCACATCAGGTTCCTCGCCGCGCTGCAGCTGGCGCACATGGGAAGCATACTGCTGTCCTGGGTCGTACAGCTTGCTGCTCTCATACAGCATGTGGAAGTGCACGGGCAGTGGGGCCGTCTGCGTGTGCATCATCTGGTAATAGGAGATGGTGGCCTGTGGACGGGCGGGAGGTGAGCGCTAGCGGTCCTGGCACCTGACAGGTAGGTGCTCCGCCCAGCTCTCCAGGGGAGCCCCAGTGCGCACCGACTTGATGGTCTGGTCGCTCTGCCGGATGACCTCTTGGATCTGCCGTAGTGCCGTCACCTTGGTATCCTCCAGCTCCTGCTTCTGTGTTTTAGCATCAGCCACGCATGTACGGTATGTGGCCATTGCTTCCTCTGCCTGGGGTGGGGGCAGGAGGTGGGCGGTTGCCCAGGGAAGCATTAATCCAGGGTTCAGCCCTCAGGGCATCTTCAGGTCCCACAAAGAAATCAACTAGGTACAAAAGGATGGGAAGGCATTCCTGCCAGGAGGCAGAGCCTAGACAAGGGACCAGAGGTGGGCAGTTCTGTACAGGGCATGAGGATCTGTCACCATGGGCCTTGCCCTCCATCACCGGCCCTCACCTTGTTCTTGGCCTCCTCCTCCAGGCGACGACGCTTATCCAGGGTCTTGGAGGCTGCACCCCCTGCACCGGGCCCAATGCTGGCTTGCTCCTCCTCCGCCTTGGCCACCAGGAAGCGGGCCTTGTCATGGTCCTCGCAGCGCTGCATGTAGCCCTGCTTGGCCTTGCGGAGATTGGACTCTGCCTCTTGCTGTGGGTATGGCAGTGAGCAGATGACCCCGGTCAGTCAAATACACATTAGAGACCTCTACCACCCACACCTCTTGTGCACAGATCCTGTGGCCAGTGAAACAAATGGGACTGATGGTGGAAGAGCAGGAGGTGACACCCATAGTGGGACCCTGGAGCCAGCATCTGGCCTGCCTATTTTACAGCTGGGGAAGGTAAGGCACAGCTAAGCTCTGAAGGAGACACCGACGACATCATCCTCTTGACACCTACACCCACGCCCACCACAGTGACTTGCGCTTTTGTCTCTTTCACTTCCCTTCTTACAGGCGAGACCAGTGAGGTCGCCCAGACAGGAAGTGAGGCACCCTCAAAGAGGACTCAGTTAAAACCCAGTGAGCCTTCTGCGGGCCACACCTTACAGCCTACACCATCAGAAGCTCAAACATATAAGAATTCATATGAGTACTAGTAGAAACCATGGAAGAATTTGTTTAAATAAACATAGCACAGGGAAGGCCTTTCCATATGTGACATAGAACCGAGAAATCATAAAAGGAAAGACTACTACTAACGATCATGGGTTTCAACTGGGAAAACAGGCCAACGGGTTAAATCAAAAATCAAAACAATAAACTGGGGGTGAAGGAGTTTGTAACACATATCATCCAAAGCTGGGTTCTCTAATAGGTAGAAAGCTCTGGGAAGTCAATAGGAAACAGGCTACTGTCCAGTCCAAGGTGAACAAAGGATATGAGCTGAGAGCTCATAGAAGAGGAAGAGCTTGGTTGTGGCTCTGGAGGTCAGCCTCCCTCTCATCCCCTATGACCCAGCCATTATCTTTTGGGCACTGATCTGAGATGAATGCTAGGTCACAGGTCTGAGTAACAGGGGCAAAAGCTCATCACAGCAGTGATGTTTGAAACAGCAACAGCTCAACCACAACTAAACTCCATCAATAGGGATATACTGAAATACGCCATGTGGCTCTGTACCTGAGAATGCCTAGCTAAGAAAAAGGCAGGAGGGGTTTCACGTGGACTGAGACAGGGCAAGTCCCTGAATGTGGAGGTGTATTTAAAAGATCAGAAGCAGAATGGGGTACTTGGCAAGCTGTCATCAGGTGTGCAAAAGTTGGGGAGAGGGGCATTTGCCAGACATGCTAGACAGAGCCACAGGACTCCACTAACTGGAGCTGGTTTCACCACCGACCCTGTTAACACATCTAAAAAGCAACACAAAAGACACTAGTGCCTTTGGAACTGCCCAAAAAGAGGTGAGAAGAGTAACCTGGAGGAAGAACCTGGAGCATCCACCAGACCTGGATGAGCCCGTTTGGTCTACCCCAGACCTGCTCCTGGCAGCCACAGTGTTCCCCTGTGACAGCGAACTCTGACACTGAGGGGGGCCCCAGGGCCAGGGCCAGGGCCTTTCCTGCCACAGCCTGGAGGTCAGGAGCCTGAAGCAACTTGGAGGCAGGACCCGCCTCACGTGGGCACAGGGCACTCTGCACGATGTCGGCAAAACTCGGGAAACCTTCATCTGGGTGCGTACCAGAGGACTGCACATGCGCGAGCTGGCTGCCCTGGCCCCTCCCAGCCCCCGTGCCCCACCCGTGGTACCAGCTTCCTCTGGGCACGGTGCCAGGACTCCTTGATCTCCTTCCTGCGCTTCTCATGCTCGAGCCGCCGCAGATTCAGGGGCTTGGGGGAGACAAGTGTGAGTGGGGACCCCGGCACCCTCCATTCCACCCACCCTCCCAGGTGCAGCCTACCTGCATGAAGGTCTGGGTCAGCAGCGTGCCCACTGCCTGCACCAGGCCGTGGCCGAACTCCAGGTCCTGTTCTAGCGCCAGTGAGTAGATGGACAGGAGGGGCATGTGCGGCTGTGGGGTGGGGCCGGCGTCAGGGTCACGTGGGGGTGGGCCAGGAGCCCCCCTGCTCCCTTAACCGCCCTTGTACAGACTGGAAACCCCTTTCTTCCAGTCCATCCTGGAGGTATTGAGACTCACATCCAGGCCTGAGGAACCCTGCCCGGTGCCCCACCCACCCACACACTCCCCCCAAGTTCCCCACCTCCTGCATGACACTCTGTCTGCAGTTCTGGACGATCTTCTGCAGGCCTTTGGCAAAGTCCATCTCTGCAGGGGAAGGGGTGTGAGGGCAGGGGGGCGGAGGGGCCCTCCAGCCAGACCCCACCCTGCAGGCCCCAGCTCTCACCCAGCGCGCTCCGCTTCTCCAGGTAGCCGATGAGGTCCTTCATGTATTTGGCCATGTTCTTGGCGTACTGCAGGGCAGCGTCCACGCCCCCCTCACAGCGCTGCAGCAGGGTGTCCACCTCCTCCGGGGACAGGCAGCCTGCAGAGTAGACACCCCTCAGCCCAGGCTCCACCCAGCCCAGCCCTCCCCTGTCCCTGCCCACCCCTCCTCCCATCCACCACCCCAGTCCTCTGCCACTTGCTGGGCTCAGACTCACCCGCATCACACTCCTCGCCACTGGGGGGGGCACTCTCACTCCCCTGTCCATACAGGTTCTCCATGGACTATATCAGAAGGAGACAGGTGAGTCCAGCCTGGGCTGGGCCCTGTTTGAGGTCCACCCTGCAAGAGACAATCTCCGCCCCTCTGGCCGTGGTCCTCAGAGGGAACAGGGGCACGCACTCGCCCTGCCAGCCTGACCCCAAGCAATATGCCGGCCACCCTTGCTCACCTGGCCTGGGTCCCCAGGGGGCACTGACAGGAGGATGCTGCTGTCCACTTCACCCATGAGGAACTCGGATACACTGCAGGGTGGAGGGGCAAGTGTCAAGGGGCACATGGGTCCACATGGGTCTCCACCCTTCCCCACCCCCACCCGTCCCCAACCCTAACCCACACTCACGTGCTGCTGAAGGAGACGGCAATGGTCTCCAAGGCCTTCTCAAACTCCCGCTTGTCTGACTCATTGTTGCACTCATAATGGAAGGCTAGGGACAGACAAGGATGAGAGAGGTTGGCCCAATCTGTTTGGGAGGTGACCAACCGTGCAACTAATTGAAGGGGGAGCATTGGAGCTGTTGTGTCCATCACACTCCTATGTATCCTTCAAAACCCACTTCAAACATCCCCTCCTTCAGAAAGCCCTCCCAGACAGAAAGCCCTCTGTGCCTTGTCCCAGCCGGCTGACCTTTGACTTTGGCAATGAGGGTGCCAGCAGCCGTGAGTGTCTCCACAGTGTTCAGCAGTGGGTACTTGGAGATGACCTGGCGCATCACACGGAGGGCCTCACCCAGGCACTCATGGGCCAGTGGCCGGCGGGCCTCAAGGAGTTCTGCCAGGTAGAGTGGGTATGAGCAGGGAGGGAGGGAAAGCCTGTCCACCAAACCACCTAACCCTAACACTTCTCTCCCCAGGTGGGGAGACTGAGGCAGAGGTGGGAGAAGGCAACTGCCTGAGGCTCAGTGTGTGACCTCAGGGGGTGGGGTGGGGTGGACTGTCCCTCTCTGGACTGCTGGCCAGGTCGACAAAGGCCAGATGTCAGTCTAGACAGTTCTGCTTAGAACACGCTTTCCTGTCCCTCTAGAAATAAACTTCCACTGTCGTCCAAGCTGCAAAGCTCTGTTCAATTCTCTCCTGGCCCTGCCGGCCTGGGAACTGAGGTTTAAACACCCCATTATCTCTCTCCAGACAGCCACCCCGTGAGGCAGGCCCTGTTATCACCTCCATTTAGAAGGTGAGGAAACTGAGGCACACAGGGGAGAAGTCATTTCGCAAGGATCACACAGCTTTTCCATTTACAATAGCTCTGAAGATAGAAGGACACTGCCTGGCTTTATCAGGAGGGCAGTGGGAAGCCATGGAAGGTGTTAGAGCAAAGAAAGGTCAAGGTCAGATCTACATCTTTGAGGGAGGCTTTAAGTGTCCTCCTCAGATATTCTGAACTGGGAAAAAAGCAGAGTGTGCAGGCAGAACATGCACCATGTAGTGGAAACAAAAGTGAAGAAACTTGTAGATGCTGAAGGAATGAGCAGGCCTGCTGACACCCAGGAGGGGCCTGCCTGTACCTCCCCCGCCTGTGTGCTTCTCAGGTGGGGGAGATACTCAGCCTGGGAGGTGATACTCAAAAAAAAAAAAAAAAGGAATCTGGAAATAGGTGTCTGATCCCTTTTCAGCACTGAGGACCCCCACTAAATACCACCGACAGGGAGACCCCTATGGAGTCCTTGGCCCCAACATTCCTCGGATTCAGGATTTGCGCCTGAATCACCGGGGAACTCCGGGAGGCCGGAAGGAGCTTCAGGAATCCAGGGAGGCTGGCCACGCCCCTTCCCCAGACATTCCTCCCAGGCACCCCCACCCCTCGTGTCTCCAGGGCCTCCGCCACCTGGGTCCCCGCAGCACCCCAACCTGGGCAGGTGGGATCCTGGCGAAGCCCAGACATGCCCAGCTCCGCACCGGCTAAGGTAAGCGCCCGGCAGCCCTGTGTCCCCAGTGGGCCGGCAAATGCCCAGAGCGCCACGTGCTCCTGACCAGAGCCTGCAGCCCCACACCCGGCCCATTCCCTCACCTCGGGGCCCTGCCTGGCAGCGCACAGGCCTCTGGTCCAGCGCGGGGTGCACCGTCCCGCAGATACACATAGTGTACCGTCAGAGCGCAGGGACCGTGAACGCGCACGACGGACTAGGGTCTTTAATACCGGGTCTTCATCAGCCAAACCGGCTCTGGCCGGTCCGAAGATCCCGCCCCCGCCGAGGAAAGCTCCGCCCCCCGGAGTCCCGCGAGCCCTGGCTGGGGTTCTCGGCTCCCCAAACTCAAGGATCAGGACTCAGACCCGAGTAGACGAGGAGACGTGACTCCATTTGGGATGGGGCTGCCAAGGGCAGACAGGGAAACAGGCCCAGGTACATGGCGTGGGGAGGTGCAGGGAGACCCTGCCCGCATGGATCCCTGCTCTTATTGCCTCCCAGGCTGAAAGCCGTCTGGCTATCCCACAACTACCATTGTAGGCTGAGGACCTCTGGTCACAGCCAGCATCCGTGCAGGACGTGTCGTTGCCCCATTTCACAGATGAAATACCAGGGTCTCCCAGGCCGGCAGGGGCAGCACCAGCATTCAAACCCAAATCCTCTCTACTCCAGGCCCTTCCCTCTGCCCAGGGCTGCCCCAAGGTGCAAAGAAGGGGGCCCCTGCCCTGGCCATCCTCCTGCACAATGCCCACAGGCTCAGCTCCGCCCAGGCCTGGCCTCCAAGGAAGTGCTAGGATCGGAAAGGAACCGAGATTAGAGAGTTTCCCCAGGAAACAAGTCCAGCTCCACCCCAGGACCAGATAACCCCACAGGCTGACACCACCCCCACAGCAGAGGCTTGGCCAGCAGAGGAGCTCCCCATTAAAGCCTTTAAAACTGAGGTCCCTCTCCAGGTAGAGGTTGAACCCGGGCTCTGGCTCAGGTGAGCCGGAGTCAGGGGGCCACCCTGAGCCTCAGTTTCCTCATCCGTAAAATGGGCACATGAAAGGAGCAGGCCAGGGTGTTTAGCATGGCCCTGGCACTGCGGTTTCCTGAAGGAGAGATCACAGTGCCCTCCTTGGCTGTCAGGGACAAACAGGAAGCAGATGAAAATAACTCGGCAGGCAGGAAGCTGAGCTGTCAGCGGACGCGTGGAGAAAACGGAACTGCCATCCACAGCCCGCTCACTCCTGCAGCTTACGTGCCGGTCCTGCCCCTCGTCCCTCCTGAGTCTCTCTCTGTCCACACCTTAGCCTGCCTCTCATTCACTTCAGTCCAACTTGCAGATCTGACCTTGTTCCACTTCTGCTCTGACACCTTCTATGGCTCCCCAGCACCCTCAGGATAGCACCCAGGGTCCCTCTGCTTGCCATTTTCAATGTCTTCAGCCTTACACATTTCATACACCTGAACCTTATTCCCTCAAATGCATCTCTACTTTGTGTTTCTATGCACATGACATTCTCTCTACCTCAATGCCTTTCCTTCCTAGTTGCCACTGAACTCCTATTCACCTGTCAGAACCCTAGCTGCAATGTCTTTTTCCACAAAGCCCTCCCAATCACTTCCTTCTGAGCCTCCCCAAGTCCTTCCCCAACTCTGTGCTGACCCCCTAGGTTTTAAGGCCTGACCCCTGCCTTCCTCCACCCAGGCCTTGGTGTCCCTGCCAGTTCTCACCATCACGCAGAACACACTCCTTCAGTTTCTCAAGGCCCTCGGCAAAGCGGGCCACGTCAGCCAGCAGGTGGGAGATGTCCTCCACGGTGTCTGGGCAGGGTCCCTGGATGGGTGCCTCGGCCGGGCTGGCTGCAGACAGTGGGCTGCGATGGCTGCGGCCCAGTGTCCAAGTGCTGGTCCCCGACAGAGGGAAGCCAGCAGCGCTGGCATGGCGGCTCAGGCTGGTGGGCCTCTTGAGAGTGCCCGTTGCCTTAGCATTCGAGGCCACACTTGGTGGTTCTAGGCCGGGCCCCAGGGACACTGCATCAGCCCCATCTCTCCTAGGCAGCTCCTGGGAGGGTGAGGGGAACTGGTAAAGCAGGTGCTCCCATCGAGCCCTGCCTCAGTTTCCCTGGAAGTGAAGTTGGGCTCTGGAGGGTCTTCAGCCTGACCCCATAGAGGTCAGAGGCCACAGGTCAGAGGGCTGAGATTTGGTGCCTTGCCCCTCCCACACCTGTTACCCAACGTCCTCTCCTGGAGCTTTCACAAACAACGTCTCTGCCCAAACCACAGCCGGGGTGGGGGAGGGGCACCCCACTTCCGGAGGGAGGGGAGGGAGGGGGGTAAGGGGAAAGGGAGGGGGGAGGGCTGGGGTCTCCTGAGCTGTCTCAGTAGAGGCCACTGCAGATGCCTACTCATTGGTAGACACCTCCTCGGTTCCTGTCCTCTGACGGTCCAGCAAACTCCTGAGCCCACAGACACCGAAGGCCCTGTAGATGCCCCCAGGCTTGCACCAGGCCTGTCCCCGTGGGTCTCCTTCCACACTCTGCTCCCTATAAACCTTCTGCCTAACAGCCTGGCTATAGCTCTCACATCTAACGGTGCCTGGAGACCCCAAATTCCCTGAGCCCCCACCTGACAGAGTCCAGGCCCAATGCACTCACACCCTGGTACCCACCCTACCACTCCCTGGACCCCACAGCCGGCACTGGACAGGGTGGGAGGGTGCATGGCCGTCCCAAGGACTCCTACCGTAAGCTGAACGCGAGGATCCCAGCCCATCCTGCGAAGACCCTGCAGTCCAGCCTGGTGGGGGCTGTAGCTGGCTCGTGCCCCCCGCCACTGGCCCAGCATGTCACTGCCCGGCCCTGCCCTGCCGGGCCTGATCACAGGGTGTTCTCCTGTCCCCGTGCTGCCCAGCTGTCGCTCCAAGGTCCCCGCCCGCTCCGTGCTCCCCTTAGAGGCTCACTCACCCCCGAGGGCTGTGGGCAGGGGCTTCCCGCCCGGTTCTTTTTCGAGATAGACGGGGTTTTCATGAGCTCTCTCTTCTTCCTGGAGAACATGGCGGGGCCGGGCCCGAGAAGCCCAAGGGGGCCTGGCTGGGGGAGGTAGGCCAGGGGTCTCACTGCTACAGCTCCTGGTGTTGGTGGCCTCGGGACCACATTGCTGCTGGCCACCCCCTCCTCAGCTGTCAGGCTCACGTGACAGGCCCAGCCCTCATTGGCGGGAGCTTCCCCCCACAGGAAAAGGCCTCCGGAGGCGGTGACTCAGACCCGCCCCTGACCCTCCCCAGCCTCAGCCTCAGCCTGCCCCTCTGCACAGTGGGCTCGAAGGTGGGGTCCCAGGCCCCACCCCCAGCTTCCGCTTTCCTGAGCTCTGCGCGTGCACATTCGCCAAGGTGCCCTGCGTGGTAGCAATGACCCAGGCAAGACACCGATGCCCCAGGCACGATCCTGGCAGGGACACAGAGACTGCAGAGATGCTCACCCCAACTCAGCCACACCCAGATGCACCCAGGAGTGCAGATACCTGAACACAACGGACATGTGGGGACACAGACTTTGATGTGTACTCAGAAGCTACCCAGCTCCACAGATGCAATGGGTACCCTGGACACAGGCAGCTGCCTTCCAGTCCTCTCACTGCTCCTCTGTGTGGCCGCCCTCCACCCTTTGGCAACCCCCCCTGCAGACCCCAGGGAACAGTGCAGGGTATAGTGGGTTGCCTTCCCTCCATCCATCTCCCATCCCCACCCCTGATTCTACATTCTGGGGACACTCAGCAGGACAGGTTAACCCTAATGCTAACTGCTGAGGCCACCATGCCACCTCCTCCCTCCCTGGCTTGGCCCCCAGACCTGGGGCATTGGCAATGTGTATAGCACCCCCTGTACCCTTTCCCCCCATAACCACCTCTTCTCTTGGAGACCCCCTAATCTGAGCCTTTTCCCCTCCCGCAGTCTTCCTTCCCTCCCCTTTAGGAGTCTCACACCCTCATTCCCTACCCCTTCCCGACCATTGGCCCCCACTGACCTCAGGTGGGAGGGGTGGATCTCCAGGGCACAGGGCACGCAGGCCACAGCACCTCACAGCAAACCCAGTTCTCCAGGCCCGGGTCCATCCACTAACCCATCCCAGAAGGCCCTTGAGGATCCTCTGCCCACCACTCATCGCTCTGGATGCCAAGATCGGGGGGTGAGGGCCGGCTGCAGGGCTGGCTAGCTGGTGGGCCTCTGCCTGGTTGGAGGCCTGAAGTCTAGGCCACCCCTTCTGGGCTCCCCCAGCTGCCCCAGACATTCCTGAGCCCTGACCTCATGCCCACTTCAGATCCAGCCACTCACAGGTACCGCCTTCAGGCGCCAGAACTACAGGGGCACTCAGGGGCTCCAGGAGCAGTGTCCAGGCTCTTATGAAGGGCATACCTGCACAGGAGACACTCCCCAGCCACCACACAAGCTTTCACAGCTGGGAGCCCAGCTAGCTGTAGCTAGGTTCACATCTGCATCCACACACCCATTCCAGCACACACTCTATGCCAAGCCCAGTGTCCAGGCACATGTACAGAGCCATTTTGGGATGAATATGCAACCTGACACAGGGACACAGGGACACGGTGCTTCACACCACAGCTTCCCTTTATTTCCTCCAGGGCCTCTGGAGTCTGGGTCAGGCTTCAGCCTCTCTGCCCTACTTTGGTCCCCCCAGCTCCACAGAGGAGGAGGCTCAGAGAACCGTCTCAGCCATGCTGTGGTCATCAAGGAACTGGGTTATGAGTTTGGGGTGCTGCAGGCCTGGCACAGGGTCAGCCCCCACTTCTGTCTCCTTCTCATCTTCCTCTTTGCCCTGATCCTTGGAGAAGTATAAGAATACCTAGGGGTGGATGGCCCAGGGAAACAGGAGGGGAGGTCAGCTTGAGGGCCTAGCCCCCAACCCCATCTTCACCCCCAGCCCCGTCCTGGCGCGGCAGTCACCTCCTCCAGCGTGGTCTGGCTCACAGAGAAGTCCTCCACGCCATGCTCTGCGCCACATGCCGCCAGCAATCCAAAGACGAGCGCCAAGGTGCAGCGCCCTCCTGGCAGCAGCTGGAAGCGCAGGCGGCCACCATGCGCCTCCCGCAGCTCAGCTCCCGGCAACGCCTGGGCCACAAAGTCGGCCGCCGACTTGGATCTCGACAAGGGCACCCTCAGGGTCAGTGTATGGCCACCTCCGAATCTGGGGTGGGGTGGGGTAGACCATAGCTAATGGACCCGCCCATACCATCTTCTAGCCCTCTTCTAGCCCCACCCCTATACTTGGTTCCTCTAGACCCCCAGGCCAACCTGACCCCAACCTCTGCTCCTAGCCCCGGCTACATGCTCATCTGGTCTCTAACCCTGCTGTTCCCCAGTCCCACCCATGCAATGCCATGCCCCACTGCAAAAACCAGGTCATACCCACTTGCCGGACCCTCTTTGGCCTCTGCCCATGGACACATCTTCACCCATCAGACCTCCTCCCCATCTCAGTCCAGCCTTGTCCCCTCTCCTGGACAGTCCATGATCCTTGCCTGTTCCCTGGTTAGAACCCAAACTGGCCCCACCTGATCTCCCCTCCAGGCCCACCTACACCCCCCACCCTGATCTGCCCGCATTCAGGCCCTGAGGCCTTGCCCGGCTCACCTGTCCTTGAGGTGCTGTGCACTGCCCAGGCAGCGGAATCGCCCGTTCACCATGATGGCCAGGCGCGTGCAGAGCGCCTCGCACTCCTCCATGCTGTGGGAGCCCGGTGACCTGAGTTCCAACCAGGCCTGGACCCACGGCACTTGGCTCTGGGCTGCCCTTCCCAGGGACCCTCAGCCTGCAGCTCTAGGCCACCCTGTGCTCTGGACATTTCCTGTCAGTCCCAGACTGCTCTGTTCCCCAGGCCCACCTGTGTGAGGTGAGTACCACGGAGCGGCCCTCCCGCACCACGGCCAGAAGACTGTTCCAGAGGAACCGCCGGGCAGCAGGGTCCATGCCAGTGGTCGGCTCGTCCTGGGCGCAGAGCAGGAACATGCTTAAATGTGGCCCCTTCCCCCCCTACTCTGCCCTCCCATCCACACACACATACCAGAAAGACTAAAGCCGGGTCCCCCACCAGAGCCACGGCTGTCGCCAGCTTCCGCTTGTTGCCACCGCTGTAGGTGCCCGCGGGCTGGTCAGCATACTGAGCGAGGCCCAGGCGTGCCAGGCCGTAGCTTGCTGTCTATGGCAGGATGGAGTGGAGAGGGCAGAGTGAGATTGGGGTGCAGGGTGAGTGGGAGGGGCTAGGGAGGGGATATGGTGGCAGTTTAGTCACTCAGTGGTGGACTCTTTGTGACTCCATGGATTAGTCTGCCAGGCTCCTCTGTCGATGGGATTTCCCAGGCAAGAATACTGGAGTGGGATGCCATTTCCTTCTCCAGGGATCTTCCTGACACAGGGATTGAACCCGGATCTCCTGCATTGCAGGCGGATTCTTAACCGACTGAGCGAGCCACCAGGGAAGCCCAAGGATATCGGGGGACGGCAACTAAAGAGGGTGGGGCCAGAGCCAGTAGGGGCGGGGCTGCAACTGGAGGCGGGGCCAGATCGAGAGAGAGGCAGGGCCTGGCTAGGTGGCAGGAAGCGAAGCCCTAACCTGGAGGTGAAAGTAGGCGGGGCCACAGCCAGGAAGGTCTAGGAGAGAAGGGGCGGGCCCCTAAGCAGGGAGGGGGCGAGTGCAGCCTGAGGACGGTGGGAAGGGCTGGGGGTGTGGGGGTGGACCCAATGAGTGTGTAGGCGCTCAGGGAGCAGGGGCAGGGCCAGAGGACCTAAGGTCGGGGGACCTAGAGCAGCAGAGACTGTGGTCCAAGGGAGAGATTGGGGTGGGGACCGGAGGGGTTAATGGGGAGAACGGTCACCTGGGCAACTTGGGCTTCGGGGACTCCTCGCAGGCGTGCATACAGCTCCAGGTGCTCACGACCGGTCAGCAGCTCGAAGATGGCATCCGACTGAGGGCAGTAGCCCATGCGGCGGTGAGCTGCGGCCAGTTCCTGGGCCACGCTGGGGATGGGGAATGGGGGACAGGGAACTCAGGGCACTGGCTGGCCCTGGCCATGCGAGGGGCAAGCAGGGGCTGTGGGGCTCACCCACCCTGATAAGGGACAGGAGGTAACTCAGGGCTGGGTCCATTGCAGGGGGACTCAAGGCCAGGCCGATTCTGTCCATACATGTGAGGGCAGGGGAAGGTGGGGAGGAACAAGAGCCCAGGAGCCCCTCACCTGTGGCCTTCCAGAATGGCCTCGCCCCCACTGGGCAGCATGTCCCCAGTCACCATGCGGAATGTGGATGTTTTCCCTGCTCCGTTCACGCCCAGCAGCCCGAAACACTGCAGGTACACCCAGAGAGGGCACTCATAGAAGCCCAGACAATTGTCTCAGCATCTCTGACTTCTGGGACAGGTTTCTCAGCTTCCACTGGGAGGGCTGTGGGCAAGGGGATCCCTGGGCAGATACTGGGGTGTGTGAGTAGGCACAAGCTGTCACACAGCAGAAATGCTAGATGACACACTGCTGCTGCTGCTAAGTCACTTCAGTCGTGTCCAACTCTGTGCAACCCCATAGATGGCAGCCCACCAGGCTCCACCATTCCTGGGATTCTAAGGCAAGAACACTGGAGTGGGTTGCCATTTCCCTCTCCAATGCATGAAAGTAAAAAGTGAAAGTGAAGACGCTCAGTCGTGTCCGAGTCTTAGCGACCCCATGGACTGCAGCCCACCAGGCTCCTCCATCCATGGGATTTTCCAGGCAAGAGTACTAGAGTGGGGTGCCATTGCCTTCTCCGAGATGACACACAGCATGTATTTAATCAATTGACACAGTAGATGTTCTATAAAGGTCACTCGCAGTCAGTGCTCCATAAATATTAAGGCAGGAGTTGGCTGAATGTTTCCTGCCATGCAGTGGGTCCTGACAGCAAGAGCACCTGGTGAGAATTCATGCTGGGCACACAGTCAACCCAAGATGGAAAGGCTGACTGAACACAGTAGGCATTTGCTAAAGAGTGATGGCAATTTATACCAACACACCACAAGTGTCCACAGGTGTGTGCTAGCCCCTAGTAGGTGGCCAGGAAATGGACCACAGCAGACAAGTTTGCACAAAGTAGTTGCTTGAATGTGCATGGGTACAGAGCAGGTGCCTACTAAATATTGGTTGTGAGCAAGTGCTTGATACATATACAGTATGAACTCAATAAATGTTGGTGTTTGATAAAAGTTGATCATCACAAAGGTGGCATTCAATATACTTTTGGTACACACAATGGTGGGGGGGTTCAACAAGCTTTACTGTATACAGTTGGTACTCAATAAATCCTAACATATAGTAGGTGCACATAGTAACTGGCACATGTATGGGAGCCCAGTAGGTGCTCAATGATAAATTTATCCTCACTAAGATCTTGTTAATCCTATTGCACAGTCAGGATCAATAAATGTAACCATGCAGTAGGAGCTTCATATTTGTTGGCTCTAAATAGGAGCTCAAATACTGACAGCCAGTAGGTACTCAGTATAGGACAACAGACACAGAGTAGGTGTTCTATAGGGGGAGGTAGACACAAACATGGTAAAGACCAGTGGGCGTACAATAGGGCAGCCTCTCACCCTTGCATCACCTGGACTTACCTCACCAGGGGGGATCCCCAGGCACAGGCGGTCAACCGCTGGTGTCCTCTGCCCAGGGTACACCTGGGAGGATGGAAGTCCATGAGAAAGGTGGGTGGCCCAGTGGAGGCTCCCCAACCCAGCAGTGGAGGCCCCCCAACCCACACCCACCTTGGTCAGGTCCCTCAGTACCAACACATCCCCCTGGGTGGCCCCTTGTACTACCCGTTCCCGCTCACGGGCCACATCCTCATCCTCCTCTCCCAGGGCGGGTAACGGCCTCAGCTTGGGTCTGAGGACAGAGAGATGAGTGGGCCAAGAGCAAGACCCCAGGCCCTGCCACCCTCCTTGGTCCCCACTGACTGTGGTAGGAGGCGGTTGTGGTGCTGAAGCAGCAATGTAAAGAGGAGGAAGACTGGCCCCTGTATGAACATGGCCAAGAGGTTCTTGCCGACCACCTCCCAACGCAGGGGCGACTGGAAATGCCCCTCTCCTGTGGGGACATGAGGAGGGATAGGGTCATTTTAGGGTCTTGGTTACTGGGTCTCTCCCCATTCAGGTCACCTTGGGTTCTTAAGGGAAAGCACCAAGCTGAATAGACACTCAACTGGGGTCTAATTGGCATGGAAAACAGTAGCATTGCCATCTCCTTTATTTAGTGCCTTAGACCTCTTGTGACATGACCAAGATGGAATTAACTTTTATGGCTGCTTTGCTGCACTTTTAACTTTGCCTACCCACCCTTCCAGGTCATCTAAGATCTCAAGTTCTCTTCCTAGGGGCTGCTGTTTGTCTCTGCACTGTAGGATTGACTCTTGTCTGGCATTTCCCCTCCTGGAGAGAAGTTCTCACCCAAGCGCTCAAAGGCATCAGCCATGGCCTGGTTCCGCACCATATCGATGAGGCCCCGGCCCAAGCAGAAGTGAGGAAAGATGAGGAAGACCTGTTTCAGGATCCGGCTCACCTTCTGCAACTTCTGCTCAGGGGCAAATTAAGAAGGAGGTGGGTCAGAAGCCGAGGCTGAGGCCCAGTCTTACCCCAACCCAAGGACCAGCCTTTTGGGTCCCACCTGATCAGAGAAGAGCTCGAGCACGAAGGTGGCCATGCTGCCATTGATACCAATGAAGAGATTGATGCAGGTGAGCACAACATAGGCTGTGCTGGGTACAGAGAAGAAGAAGGAGGCTGGGTACATGAGCGGCGTGATGGACCAGCTGAGGGGGAACAGGAGACACTGTTATTGCCAGACAGGCTGAGCAGCCCTGAGAAGAATATAGATCTCCCATCCTAAAGTGTGCTGGAGACCTCTGTAACATGGACAGGTCAAGATGAGCTTTTAAGGCCTCCTTGGCATATCCCTGAATAAGATCACACTTGGGGTCCTCTCAGATCTCCATATCCTCTCCTTAGGAGCTGCTATAGAGTCCCAGCTCCCTCAACAGAGTCGAGGGAGAACAAGTCCTGGAGGGGCTGGGAACCTCACCCATACAGTAGTAGCAACAGCAGGAGGGCAGGCAGGTTGGCAGGGGCCACATACGCCCTCTGCTGGAAGGCCAAAAAGATGAGCACCACGATGCACGCTGACACCAAGTAGTTACACTGCATTGGAGAAGGTGGTCACACCTTCAGTATGCTGAGCTACCAGGGAAGCCCACAGGCATCCTTGGCATTGTGTCCCACCCCAACCTCCCCGTGCTTTGGATAATAGGATGAGGTCTCCATCATCCCCAAGACTTCAGTGGTGCCATCCTAGACAAGTTCCTGACCAGAAAGGGCCAGAAGAGGCAGTGGCAAGTGGTGGCAGGGTCCCCACCCCTCCAGGCAGTCTGCGCACCATGTCCCAGAGAAAGTTGCCAAGCCAGTAGAGAGTGGGGGGCAGGCCCCCCATGCACTGCAGGTGTTTGGCTCGGGTGACACGCTCGTCAATGAGGACAAGGATGAAGCTGGCCGGGACAAAGGACATGGCGAAGACCACGCAGATGGAGACAAGCACGTCCACCGAGGAGGCCATCCTGGGAGTGAAGGGGCATGAGCTGCTCAGAGAGAAGCTGTGCTCACCACTGATGGGACTGAGGTCCCCAGGGCTAGACACAGCTGGTGGGGAATGTCGTGAGCCATTTTGAACTGTAAGGGAGAGATCATCCAGGTCTCCAGTAGGATAGAAGTTGATGTGACAAGGACGTGCAGGCAGCTGGGGGAGACTCCAGCCCATGAAGCCTGATGATGCCCCATTACCCTGGCCTAAGGGGTGGAGAGGGAAAGTTCTTGTTCTCTGTTTACACAGCAAGAGTGTGGCAGAGCGTAACTTCAGCTTCCACCACCAGAAACAACAGAGAGACCAACCGGGGTGGGGGGATACATGGGACAGGAGAACACACAAGGTGGAGTGGCACACAAGGCAGAGCAACTCACAAGGCGGCAGGACACATGGGGTAGGGGGACTCACAGCGCAGCCTCAGACAACTGCTCCTTGGTGAGGTTCAGCGGGTGATTGAGCGTGGTGATGCTGTGGGTATGGTGGGAGGGGCCTGGTGGCAGGTGGGCACGTAGGAGAGCGTTGTTGGCTCGGTTTACAAAAGCCACCATGGCGTGCCAGCCCTTGTTGTTAAACCAGATCTGTGATGGAATTGGGGCCAAGGGGTCAGTAACCTGGGATCAGACCTCCCCCACCACAGTGCCAGCCAGCCACCGCCAGTTACCACCTTGAGGCCATCCTGAGTGTCCAGACCAACAGCCCATGCTGTGAGGTTGTTCAGGAGGTGGTCAAGTGCCTTGCCTGGTGTGGGGTTCAGCAGTGCCCGCAGCTCCTCCACGGAGCGGCCCACCTCCAAGCCCGAGGGAAGGCCTGGGTCTCGGCCCCCCAGGGAGAAGCCCCCATACCTGAGGGGCAGTGGAGGTGGGAGATACCTGAAGGTTGGGAGGATGGGGCGGCAGGCAGGCAGAGGGCACAGGAAAGGAACCCATGCAAGGGACCCTCCTCACCTGACCTCGTTCACCCATTTCTTGGTCTTCAGGCTGTGAGAGAGACAGACACAGACAGAGAGGTGAGTGGGACAGAGACAAAGATGCTAGTGAGTTGAGTGAGACAAATTAAAAGAAAGAGGCACTGAGGGCCCCCAGCAGGCCCCAGCCCAGAGCCCCAGCCTGGGCATCCCCCCAACCCCTCCCAGGACTAGACTACATCCTCCCCACTGGACCCCTGCTACAGCTGGCCATGCCAAGTCCAGGGTGGTGCTCACCCTTGGCGCACCAGGCGTGGGTAGGTCTTGACCAGGAAGTCAGACAGGTTTCGGCCCGTTAAGTTCTGGACCACTTCACCAGAGCTGGTTGGCGCCTGGGGTGGCGGGGGGCCACTGGCCGTGGCAGGGCAGTCCGGCAGCAGGCGGCGGGCACCAGGCCGGCTGCACTGGCAGGCGGGGGATGGAGACTCTGGGGTCCAGTTGCCACTGGCCAAGACCTCAGCCATGTCCGCAGGGACATCAGGCACTGAGAAGTGGCAGAGGGCATGCCGTGCGCACGCTGGTGCCCTGTGGGGGTAGGAGCAGGATGGGGGTGGGACTGGAGGCGCCCTGCTCCCAACCAGGCATAGGGGATGCTCCAGAGCCCAGACAGGGAAACCGAGGCCAGAGAGGAGCCAGGCCCAGGCTGGAGGGCCCTCACCTGCTGGAGTTACTTTTCAGGTAAGGCTCCTCCAGTCCGGCCTCCTCCAGCAGGGCCTCGAGTAGGCGAGCGTGTTCAGGGTCCCCTGGAGTGTCATCACTGTGTATAGTGGGTGCAGGGTCAGGGCTGTGCCCACAGGCCCCTGGGCACCCCCCCAACCAGGCCCCTCTCCTCTGCACCTACCTGAAGAAGGACACCTGGGAGCCATACATGCTGGGGCTCAGCTGCAGAGCCGGGTAGTAACCAAACGGGGGTGCAATGAGGCTGAACACCAGCGCCAGGCCCACGAAGAGGGCAGGTAGCACAATCTGAAGGGCCAGCTCATCAGCTTCCCGCCCATCAGCTGCCAGGCTCACCTGCAGCCTTCCCTGATCTCGCTCTAGAACCATCCATGGCTCCCCAGTGCTCTCAGTAAAAGTATGCAGAGTGGGGCATACACCTGGGCTTATGGGGCTGAATTAGGTTGTAGAGTGGAAAACAGACACCGAGGGGCTTCCCCCACAGCCCCCCAGTAGGTGGCCCCTCACCTGAGCAAACAGGCCACGGCGGCTGCGACGGGCAAGCAGGAAACGCTTGAGAAGTAAGGCCCGGAGCTGCTGGCAGGTGAGCGCCCAGCTGTGTACGTGGCCTGCGGTGGCCGGCCCAGAGCCCTGTAGTGCCTGTGTCTCAGGGACAGAGCCAACTGTGGGGGATGGGAGGGTCAGTGCTCGGCCCTGGGGACCAGGAGGGGTCACAGGGTGGGGCAGGGACAACTCACCCAGTCCCCCATTCTCCAGGGCTATCTCCTCTGGCGGAACCTGGAGCTGCCTAGTCACGTCGGGATGAGCAATACCCAACCATCGGCCCTGCCTGGGCCTACCATCTGCAAAGTCACCAGCGTTGGGGTCAGGCTTAGTGTTTGGCCTGGGGTCTGGGCCAGTGTCAAGGCTCACAAAGGAGAGGTCAGGAATCAGGGTGGAGGTCAGGGCTGTAGGTTGGGTCATGTTAGCCAAGAGTGGAGACTTGGTCTAAAGTCAGGTTGGACTCTGGACCAGGGTGAGGGGACAGGACAGAGGCCTACAGGCGTACCCTCTGGGCCTGCGTCCACAGCACAATCCTCCACCACCTTCAAGAAGATCTGGGAAGACAAAGCAGGGGGCTCGGATAGAGCCTGGGGACACACAAGAGGGAGGGGGACTCAAGGGCCACATATCCCTCAAACACTGGGGGTCCCCAAGCCTCCCTGAGCCTCCCTGAGCCGCTGAGCCTCCAGGCCTCCACGTGGCCCCTGCCTCCTCCCTGGGATGCCCAAGTGTCCACAGCAGACTCTTCTTCATCCTTCTAGGCACCACCGCCTCCAGGCAGCCCTCCTCCTGCCCCCAAACTCATCTAGCAGCCACACCTCCTCCAGGCTGGTGTCGGAGATCCCATAGCCAGCCAGCCCCAGCTCCCCCAGCCGCTGGTCCAGATCATGGAAGAGCTCAGCGAAGCTGCCATCCAGAGCACCCTTGTAGGGCAGCGCCAGCACCAGCTCATGTGGCAGATCCTTGACCAGCCGTGCGCCGGGCACGTGGTGCTGCACCATGGCCCACAGCTGGGCTGCACCTGGGCGGGCGGCAGGCACGTCAGGGGCCCTGGGGTCCCATGTTGCCCTGGCTCCTGCCCTACTCCCTTGGGGAAGGGGCTTGGGTGACCCACAAGGGACCGGTCCCTGAGGGCAGAGGAGGTCAGGATTAAGCACCCAATGGCAGGACTTGACCTGGGGCCAGGGCCAGAGCCCACTCTGGGTCAGAAGTAGGTATGTCAGCTCAGCTCAGGGGTCAGGTCAGGGGTAAAGCCTGGGGTCGTCAGGCCTGTTGCCCTGAACCAAGTCACTGCCCCCCACTGGCCCCTCCCTCTGGCTCTCCCAGCCCCATCCACAGCCCCTCACTCAGGCTCTCCCACCCCCACCTTCACCGGCAGAGCTGGCCTGGCTGCCTGGCTCCCTTTTCTGCCCAGCATCCATGCTGTTCTTCAAGCCAATTTCACCCTGGGGGCAGAGGAGCATCAGCTGCCATGGCCATCACACCTGGATGGAGTCTTAAGAACTGGGATTGGAGGTCAGTTCCAGCCCTCACCTTTTTGCTGGTTGCCAGAGGCGGGGGGCCCTTGGCCAATGTCAGGTAGTATCCGGAGCCCAAGTGACGTCGCAGGAAGAGAGGAGAGCCACAGCAGCACAGGCGGCCCCCTGCCATTACCGCCACCCTGTCTCCCAACAGCTCCGCCTCATCCAGGTGGTGGGTGGAGAGGATCAGTGTGCGACCTAGGCAGGGGACCCAACCCACACATGTCACCAGGCTGCCCAAGCTGCAGTCCCTGCCCCATGCAGTAAATGCCTGCTGCTGCTGCTAAGTCGCTTCAGTCGTGTCCGACTCTGTGCGACCCCACAGACGGCAGCCCACCAGGCTCCCCCGTCCCTGGGATTCTCCAGGCAAGAACTACTTATCCCTTAAAACTCCATCTTCCATCACCTCTTTGTCAGAAAGATCTTCTGGCCTTTCAATCAGCATCCAGGGAAATCTCAGGCCACTCCTAGCTCTTACCTTCACGATATTTGAGCAGCAGCTCCCAGATGCCTCGACGGGAAGTGGGGTCCACACCAGCTGTGGGCTCATCCAGGATAACAACTTGAGAGCCACCCACAAAGGCAATGGCCACTGAGAGCTTCCGCTGCATCCCGCCTGGGTTGGGACAGGGGTCAAGATCTCCACAGTCTTGGGCAGGGCTGCCTCCCTTCTCCCTGCACTTTTCCCTACCCACCTGGACCACAGTGCCTGATTCCTCCTGGGTCCCCAGGTCTGCCCATCTCCTCTGGCATCCCACAGTCCTCAATATAAAGTCCCAGCACCACCCCTCAGCCTCATCTCTGCAGACCTGGAGGCTCCCCTAGGTCTGGGCTCACCTGACAGGTGATGAGTCTGTGCATGTCTTTTGGGGATCAGCCCCATGTCCTGCAGCAGCCGGTCCTGCTCGGGACCCACGGCAGCTGCGCTCAGACCCTTCAACCGCCCATAGAACCAGACGTGCTCATCCACAGTCAGCCTGAGGCCGTGTACAAAAGACAGTGGGGGGGTTACCATGGCAGGCAAGGCCCCAGAGAGCACCCAGCACACCCACTGCCATGCCCCAGGCCCATGGAGACGCACAGGTCAAAGAGCACGTTGTACTGTGGGCAGACACCCAGGCAGGGCCGGATGGCTGCCATGCTGGTCCGGACGTCGTGGCCCAGGACAGAGGCGGAACCAGCCGTGGGTGGAAAGAGGCCACTCAGGATGGACCTGCAGGTACAGGGGTCTCAGGGCAGCTTCAGAGGGGAAGCTCAGGCTCCCAGAGCAGAGGCACCAGCATTTATAGGGCACCTACTGTATGCCCAGATCAAAGGGGTAATATGTTCCCATTTTACAGGGGAGGGAAGACGAAGCTCAGAGAAAATATTCATCACCTGTCTATTGTGGATCCAAAGTGAACTAAGGGGGAGGTCCAAAGGGAACTGGGGCTGGGGGACTGCAGGGGGGGCATCAGGGTCCCCCCTCACTATACAGATAGGGACCTTCTGACCCCAGATGTCCTTTCCCTTGAACAAGTGTGCAAGTCGAGACCCAAGAAGAGGAGCTGGAGGGGAGGGGAGGGCAGCTGTGGGGGGAAAGAAGTGATGGCTGCTCACATTGTGGTCGTTTTACCAGCCCCATTGTGGCCCAGGAAGGCGGTAATGTGGCCCTGGTAGAAGTCCAGGCTGAGTCCGCATAGCGCCGGCTGCGAGTTGCCAGGAAAGCGCTTTTCCAGGCCACGTATGGAGACCCCCGGAATAAGGCCGGGGGGCGCCTCCTCCACCAGCACTGAGGAACAAGGGCAGACTCAGTTATGGGCGCCCTCAGAAGCCTGGGGACTGTTCAAGCTGGTCCATGGAGTCAGGGACTTGTGGGGCTGGGGTCTGTGGGAGTTAGGGGAGCCTCAGGACCTGGGAACATCCAGAGGATTGGGATCCATGGGGACCTGGGTTTTGTGGAGGCTGAGAATCCAGATAGGGAAGTGACAGCTAACGTTTGTCAGGCCTTACCCTTGGGGTCCTGCGCCATCAGAACTGGGGAAGGACCCTTGGGGGTCTGAGACCCAAACCAGTAGCTCCTCCGAAAGGGAAAGTTCCACGGTTCGGGGATCCCGTACTCACCTGTGGGGAGTGGTGCTCAGTTACCCCTGAGGCACTCCCCCCTGGAGTGTGCCCACCTGGGATGCAGGGATCCAGGTAAGGGGTAACCAGGAAGCCCTGCCCACCTGCCTGCCTGCCCCAGGCCATCCCTCAGACGCAGCCACCAGTGCGCAGGTGCCAGGAAGACCCACCCTTTCACCTGTATTCCAGGCCCCCTCAGCCCCACCCTGAAGGCACCCGCCCTCAGCCCAGTCTCCCCTGCGTCTCCTACGGCCCACCTGGGCACACCGCCTCCAGGTACCAAATGGCAAGGCCATAGAGAGTAGCATCGAGCAACAGAAGGCCCGAGACCTGGGCCAAGCTGAAGACATCTGCTGTAGGCCCAGTGCCCAAGTTGTGCCACTGTGCGCCCTCGCCCTGCTCCTCCAGCAGCGCCAGGCTCTCACAGCCAAAACCGAAGGCCACCGGCGACAGAAGGCTCTATGGGTGGGGGCGGGTAGTGGCAGGTAGGTAGATCAGCAAACAAGGGCAGCTGAAGGTGAGGCACCCCTGCACCCACACGGCTGGGCTCTCACCGCGGCCACGCGGCCGCCCATAGGCAGCTGGTCCCTCCAGGCCACGCACAGCACGTAGGGCAGATAGAGTACGAAGTAGGCAAGACCACCGCAGGCGGCTGCCAAGTTCGCGCGGGAGAAAAAGGTGCTCAGCAAGAAACTCTGGACCACCGTGGCCACAGCGAAAGCCGCCAAGAACAGGAACAGCACCCCCGGGTGGCTGTAGGGGAGGATGTCCCCGAACTGCAGAAGGACAAGGGAGCTGGAGGGAGCGCGCGGATTCGCCCAGGGACGTGCAACCCTGCGAGGCGCCCCATGCCCGTTACCTCCCCGTACACACGCACCAGTCCCGACTCGGCAAGGCAGGGGTGCACGCACCTTGAGCACCAGCACAAGCAGCGCGGTGCTGAGGAGGAAGGGCCCGAGGCAGCTGAGGAACCAGCCCAGCCACAGCGCAGTGGCGCTGAGCCCCATGGCGCGCATCGTGTAGCGCAGCCGAGTCTCCTTCTCACGCACCACGGCCTTTACCGTCAACGCCACAGAGTAGATCCAAGCCAGTGTCAGGAAAAGTGGCAGTGACCGGCTCAGCACGCGCAGGAACCTGGGGCAGTGGGCAGCTGTGGTGGACGCCAAAGACCCCCGCGCTGCCCCTATCTGACACGACAGTTCCCGCCCTGGGACCCCAAGGTGTGGCGAGGACATTCGCCCTCCATTGTTCTCGGACTCCTGATGGTGCTGTTAGGTTACGTTCTCCCTGTATCCAGAGACCCCAGACCCTGAAGGATCCCGGCTCCTCCAGCTACAAGATCACGGGGAGTGGTCCCTCTGAACCGTAGTTCTCAGCCTTGACTGCGTGAATATTCCAGATGGCACCCAAGCCCCCACCCTGAGACCCAGGATCTGGCATCCGGGAGAAGTGAGGAAAGAGTGCTCACGCATCGTCCACGTAGCAGGGGTAGGGCATCTGCTGTAGGTAGAGGCCGGCATGGGGGGTGGTGCCTGTGAGCACGCGCACGGCTGCGCGCTCCAGCAGGTCTTGCAGGTACACGAAGCCACCCCACACGTAGCGCAGGTCCGTCAGGGGATCAGCGGCCGGACCGGGGTCCCAAAACCTGAAAGAAGTATGGGAGTAGCTGGGACCTGCCCATCACAACTTTAGCTCCGCCCTCACCTGTGTACAAACTACCTAGACCCACCTGCCAAGTGCTTTAATCTTATCCGAGAAGCCAAGGCATTGACCCCCCCCACCAAGCCCTTGGCCGTGCCCATCACACTATAAACCCCGCCCATCATGGATCCCTACTGGTCTAAGGATTTGGGCACCACCTACCAAGATCTCTGATAGGTGGCATGGTACCTAGCACCCCCCACCCCGCTCTGCTTCCGCCCCACAAGGCCCCCCACCTATCCTTGATCTTATCGGTTCTTGCGACATCATCGATATCCATGCGGATCTTGATGCGCACGTGGCCATGGCCTGGGGACTGCGCGGGGTCCGGGGAGTCCTCGGGCCCCAGGAAGACGATGCCGGCCCAGAAACGGTGCTCGGAGAGCAGCTTCAGGGCCCGCTCCACCAGGGCGGCCTCTGAAGGGGCGGCCTCCAGCTTGTCCAGAGTCACGCACTGCGGAGGAACCTGGGCGTGAGTTCGAGGCCCCAGGGTCCTCCCCTGGACCTGAAGGCGGAGCCGCGCTTCCTCCTTGGAGGCCCTCAGCAGGGCCGCCTCTCCCCTCGGAGACGTTTTCCCAGGTGGACGGTCCCTCACCTCCATCACACGGCCCAGTGTGACTGCCAGGTGTCCCACATCAGCGTGGGCTTTCTGCCAGTTGTAGCCACCGCTGCGGGGATTCAGAAAGGCACGAAAAGCTTCCACTCTGGCCCCACCTCCGGGTCTTGGCTGCCTCCCCTTGTCCTGGATCTGCAGGAGTCTCTGTTAGGGTATCGGGGAAGGTGGGGGTCTGCATTGGACGTTCAGGGCCTGTCACCCCTCTTCCCATCCCAGTGAGCGGCTGAGCTCACCGTGGATACCATTCCCCACCTCCACACCCTTGCCTGGAAGTCCCTGCCCTTCTCCCAAATCCTCAGCAGGGGTGACCCTATTGCCACACACCCCCGCCCCCCACACCGCTCTCCCACTCCTGTCCTGGCCGCACCTGTAGCATGGCAACATTGGCACTATCGTTCAGGAAGTTGAAGAGCTGGGGTCCCAGCAGCCCCCACACCTCCTGGATGTCCTTCAACAGTGCCAGCTCCTGGAAAGTTCGGTTGACCTGCAAGAGGTGGGTGCTGAGGTCCACACCAGCCTTAGCTGATGACCCTTCCCTCTAGTGAAGCCCCCTGCCCACCCCTCTTGCCTTCTGCCCTATGCTCTATCCTGCACCTCTGAGCACTGTCTGAAATCTGGAAATCCCTGCATTTCAAACCCCGCTTCCTGGACCCAGCCCAGGGGCAGCCAGTCTCGGGACTCAGGGCTCTCCTGTGGCCTGGCTCTCTCCCCCTCGGCAGAGGCTGGGACTGAGGGCCCCTCGCACTGTCACCTGGGCCATGATCTGCCGGGTGAAGGGTGTGTCAGGCGTGAACAGTACTTTCCCCAGGACCAGCGGCTTCAGGCGCCTCCAGAGCAGCCGGGACAGGGGGTGGGTGTCCAGGGCCCCCATCAGCTCAGTGCAGGTGGGGCCTAGGGCCAGGGTGGGGGCACCATGAGGCCCTGTGCCCATGTCCTGGCCCTGCTTCCCCAGGGAGAGGGGTGGAAACTGGGTAGGTCACTCACTCAGGCTGTTGTCCCACAGGGTTTGCACTGGCTCCTGCCCCACCATCTCCTTCAAGTCACTGGCCTCATACCAGTTGAGGGAGGGCCCGCCTGGTTTCCTGGGCCCCCTGGCACTGCAGAGGGCTTCTGCCACCGCCTCCAGGGGACCACCTAGCCCGTGGGGTCTCTGTAGCAGGGCCCACAGCTCTCCCAGGCTGGGAAGCTCCAGGAGCTGGAGGAGGGGATCACCAGAGGGCTGGGCAGGCTTCCCTTCTGCATGACCCAACCACCAAGCTATAACTAGGGCAGGGCCCTCCACCAGGAGCACCCTTGCCCTCTCTTTGTGCCCCAACACCCCCACACAACTACTGAGGACAGGTGCCCAGGGTTGCTCTGTCCTCTCCCCTTCCTGCAGCCCACCCCTCTAGTTTCGTGGCAGGGGCTGATACTGCACTGTCCTCTTACCTCCTGGGCCATGTCCTCTGCAGTCTCCACAAGGCTGCCCACGGACTCCTGGGCGTGGCCCAGCACAGAGCCCAGGGATTCCTGGGAAGAAAAATGACAAGATGACAATGAGGTTTGCGGATGTCTTACTCAGGATCCAAGTTCCCAGAGGGTCCATGCTATCATAGCCTCATTTTACAAACAGAGAAACTAAGGCTCAAAGAGGCACCTGAGCTTGTTCAAGGTCTCAGGGCTGGAATCAAAGGAATATCACTCCAGGCAAGGCCCAGGCAAAGGCCTGGAAGCTGGCCCCCGAAAGGGGCAGGGTGAGACTCGGTGAGATCAGGGTCCCAGATCTTGCCTTGTCCCCACCTCACCCCTTGCAGCAGTGTCCCCAGAAGCTGAGTGGCCAGGGACAATCCCTCCTTGGGCTGGTCACTGGGCCAGGGAAAGGCTGAGGGAGTAAAGCACAGAAGCCCAGGGTGAGGCCAAGATTAGCCAGAGCCGTGTCCCACTTATCCCACTCCAAGCTGTGCCATCAGGTGGAGGCGCAGAGCCCAGCCCCCCCTACCACAGGCCTGCCTTCTCACTTGCTCGGGCTGTGTGTGCAGCCTTCAGAATGGGTATCAGCTTTCTCAGGCTAACCAGCATCCTATGGGCACTGGGGCCCCCCAGGACAGTGCGAGCATCTGCCAGGAGCCGGGAAACCCTGGATACAGAGAGAAGGCTGGAGGCGGAGGCTAGGTGAAGCTGCCCACCCCTGCCCCGCTGCTCCCACTGGTTTACAGGGAGTCCTTGAAGTTGCTGAGGACGCCAGGCTCTTCGCCAGGGGTTTGCCACGGGAAGCAGGTATTGTTCACGTTGCAGATGAGGCCCTGGAGCCAAGGGATGGTGCCCGCTGAGGGCAGCGGCTTGTTGGGAAAATGACCTGCAGGGACACCAGGCGTGGGGTTCTTGCTGAGTCCCCACCCCCAGTGACAGAGTGCCCCTCTCAGCCATTATTCGAGCATCCGGTCTGTGCTCCGGGTTCTTACTGGGGCCCCTGTGCATAGAGTGACAACTGCTAATCCTAACCCCAAAACTCTGGACGCTGGGGGGCTTACATTCATGCTGCTCGAGTGGGGGGTGGGAATGGCGAACGGCCACCAGGATGAAGAAGAGAAAGAGCGGCCACAACAACTCCACCAAAAGTTGGATCTGCGGGGGCAGAATAGGCTTGGGGAGTGGCGGCCTATGGGGGACTGTGGGTCGCCCCACCCCCGGCCCACCCGACTGGACTTTACCGGCTGCCTCCTGCGATACAGGAAATTCTTCCAAAGCAGCAGCATCAGCTGTGTCCAGAAAGCCATGGTGGAAATGGACAGCAGACAGGACGGAGGGGTCAAGATGAGGACGTACTGTGTGGTTGCGGGCAACTCTCTGTCCCTCTCTGAACCTCATCATCTATTTCATTGCTCAGCATTCTCGGAAGCTCTGCTTGGAGCCAAGAAAACAGTAGGTGCTTATTAAAGGGGCTCTATTCTCCGGAGGGGTGGAATAAGCCAACAGGAGACCAGCCTGAATCCTTCCTCATATCTGATTGGTTGCGCGATCTGTCTCTTCCACCAGAGGAGCAGCTGGGGTCCCAAAGGCGAGGAATTTGTCCTTCAGGGGGCGGAGCCTAGGCTTAACTCTTTCATTAAGAGGCTCCACCCTAAGCATTCCTAGGGGTGGGGGGTGGGGGGGTCTTCCAGGTCCTGTCCCCTAGCCTCATCCTTAACCCAGGCAAGGATTCCCTTTCCCTCCTCTCTCCTCCCATAATGATACTGCTCTCTGGAAGAAGGGCTATCCCAGGCCACCAGAGAGGCGAGTCATCCAGCTGGAAGGGGGCTCCAGCTCTGCCCACCCCTCACGTACAAGAACCCCAAGATCCAGAAAATGAGTAAGAAGCAGGGGCGCTTCTGGAAGCAGCTTTTATCATGTCCCTTGCTTGGAGTCCAGCCTGGCCTACTTCATCATCGTGCACAGGGAGAAACTGAGGCCGCCAGAAGAACAGGGAATGGATCCAGGACCCCTGACCCCCACTTCAGGACTCATTTACAAATAGGATCGGGGGGCGGGGAGCGGCCTCAGTTTTTCTATTGGTAAAATGGGGGAGAGAGCTTAGCGGCGTATCAACTGGGAAAGCGGCTGCAGGTAGGTGAGTCTATTGCCCAACCTCCCCTTGGAGCATTATTGGTCAATTCTGCAGATTCGAACGCTCCCCGGCCAGGGAGTGAAAATGAGTGAGTCTAGATTCGGGCCACACCCTTTAATTCCCACGGAATCTGCCTCCTTTCTACCCATCCGCACCCCCGCACCCTCTCAGGACCATCCTCAGGACCGTCTCACCATTCCACCCCCAGCTCTCCACCTTCCCTACCCTCCACAGCGGCCGGAGAGAGCGGCTCCTTTAAGAGGAGCCCTGGCCGCTGGCGAGGCGCCCCTGCTGCGGTTAGTACCCGGCATCCGGGGTCTGCGGCCGCTGGTCTCGGCTATAGCCCCGCCCCACCCACTTCCATTGGCTTCTATATGCGCCACTCAAAGACCTGGCCAGCTGGAGCCGCGCGCGCTAACGCGGGAGGCGGTGTCACAGCGACGCCGCGCCGAGCCGGGTTTCTTAAAGGGATCGCTCTTCTCTTGCTGCATCACCGGGAGGAGGAGGGGCCCCCGGATAAACTCGTATTGGTTGTCCTTGGGACAAAATCGCTAGGTTCTTCCCACGTTGCATAATCGCCTGCAAAACTGCAGCTCAGGGTCTTAGGAGATCTCTTTCTCCCCTCTTTCGCCAGAGGGGGCCCTAGTCCTAACCAAACTCGCCCTGGTACCCTGGGACTCTATTTATCGATCCAGAAAAGGGGAGTTTGACTAGAATCATCATTTGTTCATTAATTCATTCCACAAACATTCCTCGGTCCCTACAGTGGGCCAGGCTATGGCAGAGGGGGAGGTGGCCCTCAACATTCTAAGATTAGAATCTGGGGTCATAATGGTCACCCCGATTTTGAAGAAAACCTCCTGAAGTTCCCCCCTCTAGGAAATTGGATATATTTCACAAGATCATAATGAAAATGAAACAAGTGTGTGAAACCACAGCTTTGAAGGTGCTGGGAAGGGTGGGAAGTGTGGGAAAGGCTCCAGAAAGGGGTTGTTGCTGATGGGGCTTTGAGGATGAAGAGGAGTTTGTCAGGATAGAACTCTGTGAGAAGTAAACGCACTAAGGCCTGCAGGCTGGATGAAGCTGCAGTCCTGAGGACCCACTCAAGAGATTTGTCCTTTGCCCCACCCTGGAGGCCCCAGAGGGAATCCAAGCCAGGCACCACCCCCAGGTTGTATTGGACACCAGCTCCAACACCATTTCCAAAAAGAGGTTTTATTTACTTTGGTCCACAGTTGGTATTTTCACATTATTTCTTGATCCTAGGGCTCCTGGGCAGGGGCTGGTCCCTGTGGGGGCCTCTGGGTGGGGGTCCCTGTGCAGTACTTGGTGGGGGAGTGGGGACAAGTGTGGGGGTGGGGGCTGGCTTTGTCTCAAGCACTCAGAACTCCACTGTCCTGCCTGGGCCTCAGTGTCCCCACTGGGCCCCTGGGAGGGCCCAGGATTGGTGATCTGAGAGTCCTAGGGAAATCCATGAGGCCTAAAATATTTTGGGACTGTGGCCTGACCTTCTCTCAGCATCACCTCCCCCCCACCCCCTGCCACCATTCCCCTGAACAAGAAGTATTTTCATTTCATTAAAACTGCCTGAAACTTCTGTGGGTACAGAAACCACAAACTGATCGGCAGAGAAAAGAGAAGCAGGGAAGACGTAACCGGAAACCACTTGGGGCCAGTTCCCCTCCTTGCCTGGGTTTCTTCCTCCCCCTAACAGCTTGGCCTAAAGTCTGCTGGGAAACCTGATGCCTGGAGCTGCCCTGGTGGGGACCCCCCACCCCACATGCATCTGGATATGGCCTTCACCCCTTTCCCCCAGAGTCTCAACTGGTAGCATTCAGACATGTAGAAAAACAAGACAAAAAACACAGAAAGACCCCAAAACCCAGATGAGGCAATGATGTGGGGAGATGGCACGCACGAGTGTCTCAGTAGCCTGCCTCCTCCTGGTAGTAGGGAGGGCACTCTGAGGGCTCCCCTGGGCCTGGGCCATCTCCAGAAGTTGCTGGAGCCCCATCGGCCACTGGGCCTTGAGGGCAGTACTTGGGGTCGTATATCTGCCGGCCCAGACCAAAGACCTGACCACTCTGGTTGGCACCCTGTGTGTAGCCCATCTGCAGGGACATGGAGGAATTATCACATTTGTCTGTCCCCAGCTTTGTGTCGTAAATGTGCCGCCGAGTCCCTGGAGCCGTCATGCCCACCTGAAGAGAGAGAAGAGGAATCAGGGAGGGAAGAGGAGAAACAGAACCCCCAGAGAACTTCCTGCGGGTTCCCACACCTTTTCCCGCCTCCCTGTGTGCACTCACAGTGGACATTCCTTTTGTACAGATCCTTCCTAGCTAGCCCTGCTCAGAACCCGCTCTTTTCTGACTCTGTGTTGAGTTGATCTGACATTTGGGTCCAGATTCCCTGCCAGCCAGGAAGCTCCCCAGGCTGGTGCTCAGGCCTGACGCGGACCTGAATGCTCCAAAAGCATCACACTGATACATAGCAGGAAAAGTGATGACTGCAGGATCTAAAAATATCAGAGTTGGATGGGCCTCTGGGCATCCAACTTTGAGGGAAACCGAGACACAGAGCTGGGTAGTAACTTCCCTGGGGACACCCAGCAAGCTGAGGCAGAGTCAGGGCAGGGGGTCTAGGGGAACTGGGGCGGCCCACCTGGCTGGCACACTTGTTTGTGCCCATCTGGAGGCTGATGGTCGAGTGGTCCATGGGGGGCAGGATATGGTTTTTGGGGTCGTACAGATGCCGTCTGGTGCCGTAAGCTGTCATGCCAGACTGGCTGGCACATTTGTTGGTGCCCATCTGCAGGGAGGCAGGAAAGGTCAGGCTGCCCCCACAAAGCCTCCAGACCCTGCCCCGAAACGGAGGAGCCACCAGAAGCCCACCACCTATGCTTCCCGATGTTGGAGCAGCCAGGTGCCCACCTGGAGCCCAATGACGCACTGGCCCGCCTTCATGGTGGCATCATCAAAGTTTCGCTCCTGCTTCTCTGAGTATTTGACGCCAATGTCCACACCACTCTGCAGCCCCTTTGTCTTGGCCTGGGGAGAAAGTGGGGAAGGAGTGTCACGGTTGGGGCAGCCAGGTCCCAGGTATACAAGTCCAGAGGAGGACTGGTGATCCAGCTGCAACCTGGCCTTGTACCATCCACCCAGCACTGTGGACTCAACGGCTTTCCCTGACCCTGGCTTTCCCTCCCCAGGCAACAGCAGCCCCACCCTTCCAGCTACACAGGCCAAGAATCGTGGGGGGCATCCTCACCTCCCATCTCTCTCACCTTCCATCACCTCCTTCTACACAGCCCCAGCCACCATCTCTCCCCCACACCTGTCCCCTACTCCTCACTGGTCTCCCGGCCTCACTGCCCACGCAGCAGCCACGGGGGTTTCAAAACACAATCACCTGACACAAACCCCGCCTCGTTCCCATGGCAGAAGCTCGCTGTTCCCTCCTCTTGAAAAGCTGTTCCAGCCTGCCCTGGTCTCAGTTTTAGACCCTAGATGTCAGCATCATGCTTTCTTCTCTTTCAAAGGGCTTCTCCCAATTTATAATTTGTAAAGCAATGATATAAGAGCAAACCCTAATGTGAACTCTTGTAACAAGGTGCCTGTGGAGTATCACTGACTGCATGAGAAGTGGGGGAGCCTGTGCAGGAGTGGGGCCATGGGAGGTCTCTGTACTTTCCACTCCATTTTGTTGTGAACCTAAAAGTGCTCTAACACATAAATTTTTAAAAAATAGGTTCATTCATTGCCTGTGCATAAAGGGGTGGACTGTGTCTGCCTTGGTCACCCTTGAATTCAAAGTGCTGGGCACCTCATGAGTGCTCAGAAATCTCTGTAAAAGAATGAATGAAGAGCATCTGAAAAATCTCTGCCTGGCTTGCTGTGTGACTTTGGGCAGGTTGCTGACCCTCTCTGAGCCTCACCTTCCCAGCCAGGGCAAGAAGAGACACCTGCACCTGAGTCAAGTTCCCACTTTCAAACAGGTCGTTGGCCTCGAACAGGTCAACAGGATTCATGCCGTAGCTCACCATGGCCTTGATGAAGTTGGAGAGGTTTTCTAGCTGGGAGGAGGCAAGAGAAGGATGGTGAGGGGCCTTGGTCGCCCCACCTGTCAGATAGGGTCCCCCAGCCCCATTCTGGTTCCACTTCTCTCCCCCTGGTCCCTCACCTGGTGCCAGTTCTGCATGGAGCGGTTGATCTTAGGGATTGAGCCTGGCTGCAGTTTATTCATGAGTCTGAGGAGGACACATGGGGTGGGGGGAAAAGGGGAACCTCCATTAGTGTAGGGGAACCTCAGAGACCCAAGACTCATTCACGGCTTCCTGGCCAGCCTCTCTCTGGGCCTAAGTTTCCCCTATTACAATCCAGTCTGCACCCACCATAGAAACAAAGATGCCAAAGAATGACACCAACCAGTGCTGGAAATGCAATTCAGAACCACTGAGCTATCCAGTGATTCTGGGAATTTCCATGAAGATTTTTAAGGTGCAAACCATGGAATGTTTGAACCACAGCTGAATTAGGGGCAGCAAAGAAAGGCCTCCAGAAACCTTAAGGCTCTCCTAAGAGAATGCTCCCTGTTAGAGATCAAAGCAGTAACACAGGCAAAAGAAGAGCAAGAAAGACCACTCATCAAGAAGAAGCAGGAGGGAATTCCCTGGTGGTTCAGTGGCTAATACTCTGAGCTCCCAGTGCAGGGGGCCCAGGTTCGATCCCTGGTCAGGGAGCTAGATCCCACATGCTACAACTAAGACCCAGAGCAGCCAAATAAATAAATAAAACTTTAAAAAAAAGCAGCAGCAGGAGTCACACACAGCATGACCTCATCATGCATAGCAGTCAGGGTGATGAGCACGGTGGACACACACACTCACGTGCATAATATGATCCCATCCTTCAGACCCTTCTGGAAGTCTGGGCCAACAGAGAGGCCAGTGAGTCCCTCAATCCAGCTTCGGAGTTCCGCCTCCTTCTGAGGGTCATATTTGGACTGCAGCTGGAGGGGTAGAGAGCACAGGATTGGGGTGAGCCCATTCGAGCTCCTCATGGGGCAAGACCCAGTGTTTCCGGAAAGAAGAAACAAGAGTAGTCAGGAGGTTCCCACACCATTGGAGGAGACTCTTCCCTTTTCCCATCAGTACAGATAAACTCCAGTCTCTCGCTGATAAACACTGGGGCTAATCTACCTTCAATGGCGCTAACCCCCCAGGGCAGCCAACGTGGCCCTGCCACCACCCTCCACCTGGTCTCCCAGCACTAGAGATACTGGCCTTTCTCTGTTGTTTTTAAAATTATGGTGAGAAACATACATGTACCACTTGAAAGCTCATAAATCAGTGACATTCAGTGCATTCATGAGGTTGTGCAACCATCATCTATTTGGTTCCAGAACATTCCATCACCTCAAAAGTAAGCCCCTCCCTATTAGCTCTCCCCACCTCCGCCTCCCCAGCCTCTGACAAGCAGGAACCCACTCTCTGTGTCTGTGGATCGGCCTGTTCTGGATATTTCCCATCAGTGGAGTCACACCCTGTGTGTCTTTCTGTGTCTGCTTCTCTCACTGAGCATCGTGTTCTCAGGGTCCCTCCATATGTAGCAAGTGTCAGGGCTCCACTCCTCTTTTTATATAATTTTATTTATTTATTTGTTTGGCTGTGCTGAATCTTCATTACTGTGCCTGCTTTTCTCTAGTCATGGCCAGCGTAGGCTTCTCATTGCAGTGGCTTCTCTTGTGGAGCACGGGCTCTAGGGTGAGTGAGCTTCAGTAGTTTATGCAGCTCCTTGGCTCTAGAGCATAGGCTCAGTAGTTGTGGTGCACAGGCTTAGTTGCCTCATGGCATGTGGGATCCTCCCAAATCAGGGATTAAACCTGTGTCTCCTACATTGGTAGGCAGATTCGTCACCACTGAGCCACCAGGGAAGCCCTTCACCCCTTTTTCTGACTAAGTGATGCTCCTGTGTGTGGAGGGACCACACTGTGCTTATCCATTAACTCGCTGATGGATATTTAGGTCACTTCCATCTTTCGGCTCTTGTGAGTCAAGCTGCTATAAACACCCATTTATAAATTTTATTTGAAAACCTGTTTTCAGTTCTTTGGGGTACATACCAGGGAGTAGAAGTGTTTGGTCACATGATAATTCTACCTTTAATTTGGAACCACTGAACCTTTCTCTGCTCCTTGAACTGGCCACACTAGTGGCTACCTCAGGGCCTTTGCATATGCTGCCACTTTGGACTCATGTTTGCACAGGTCCCTCCTTTCAATCCAGTTGTAGCTAGAAGGTTAACCCCTTGGAAAGGTCTTTCCTGACCACCTGGCTATGACGACCCTCTGCATCCCCCACCCCTAGTCCTTATTATCTTCTTTTTAAAACAATATTTATTTGGCTTGGCTGTTGCGGTATACACGATCTTTAGTTGTGCCATGTGGACTCTGAAGTTTCACCATGTGCAATCTAGTTCCCTGACCAGGAACTGAACCCAGGCCTCCTGCCCTGGGAGTGTGGAGTCCTAGTCACAGGACCACCAGGGAAGCCCCTGTTTTATCTTTCTAGCTTTTTTTACCTTTTGGGGTATGATCTATCTTCTAGCTGATGGTCCAAGCTCATGACAAGCGACAAGAGGTAACCCAACTCAGGCTCTCTGTCAGTAAGGAGGGTCATCCTCCCCCATCAACACACACTGCCCACAGATACAGCACTGGCTGCCCCCAGGGCAGCATCCCACAGCATCCAGGGAGGCCTAGGACAGGGTGTGTGTGTACAGCCCCAGGGCAGCTCCCTGGTAAAAACCTGAGGACCTGGCTGCCCAGCTGGGTAGGCTTCTGCCCAGACCCCGTGCGTGTGTGCTCAGTCGCTTCAGTTGTGTTCAACTCTGCGACCCCATGAACCATAGCCCACCAGGCTCCTCTGTCCACGGGATTCTCCAGGCAAGAATACTGGAGTGCTCTCCTCTAGGGGATCTTCCCAACCCAGAGATCGAACCTGCATCTTTTATGTCTCTTGCATTGGCAGGCAGGTTCTTTACCACTAGCACCACCTGGGAAGCCCCAACCCCAGACCCCTCTTCACCTCTACTCACCCTGTGCCCACCGCGCACTCTCCTTCACACCCCCTAGGGACAAGGACTCAGAGTTGCCCTTGCAGCCCCCACCTCAATGACCATGAACAGGTTTCACCTCATGCCTCTGTCTTCCCAGCTATGTTTGAATGGTCTTCCTAAGGCTTTCCAGACCTGGGCTCCACTTCCTGCTTCCTGCATATAAACCCCTAGACATGGGATCAGGCCTGAGCTGCTCAGAGTGCAGGGGAGACAAAGGCGGGAGGCTGGCCTGTGAACCTGATCTGTTTAGCCCACTCCCTCCTCGGATCTCCTCCCTCTCCTGTCTCTGGTTCCCACGCCCAGCAGAAGGGTGGTGGGGGAGGAGGGGGTGTTATTAGGGTCGCTGAACTTGAAGCAGGCAGGCTGGTCTGGACCTCTGGCCTGCCTGCCCAGCTGGGCCCCATCCTCGTCCTCGACAGCTCGCTGGGGCTGGGGCCAGGGAGGGTCCCAGGCAGGGGTGCCTGGCCTGGCCCCACCCGCTAGGCCGCCTTCCACCCTGCTGCCCAGTTGGCCTTCAGCGCATTCCTCCCCACCGCAAACTGCCAGGAATGCAGCCGCTGCCTCCCTGCTAAATCAGGACCAGCTGTTCCCAGCGGTCCAGACCCCCCAGTCAGCCAGAGATCTCAAGGGTATGCACTGGACCTCAGCCTGCCTGTATGCCATCCAGCAGTGAGACTGAAGCCTGGGGTAGGGGCCAGGGGGTCTTCCTCCTCTCAAAGTGGATGGTCTAGAAACCACAGGAACCTGGTTTCCAATTCAGGTGGGTCCCTGAGGTGACTCCGGTGTGGGGGTGGGGGCCCCGCCCATTCTCCAGGCCTGCAGACTGAGGGCTGGTTACAAGGAGCTTCTGACCTCATCCCCCATAGGGCAGGTAATGACCTGCCTCCATCCCACTCCATCGCAGGAAGCTGCCCCCACCCCGCTGGGGTGCTGCGCCCTCACCCACTTCCTGCTGCTTCTGGGGGAGATGCCTGGCTGCCCAGGAGGACTGCTGGCCATCGGACACTAGCTATGCCAGGTCTGGGTTCGAGTCCTGACCCTGCCTCTGATCCGCTAGGTGGATCTGGGCCGTCTGAGCGATGTCTCTGAACCCCATGTGCTAAGCAGGAATCTTAGAGGGTCTTGGCTGGGTGGGGACTATCAACACTCTGCACCCACCAAGGCATTACTGCTGGAGTGTGGAATTGTGTGTTCAAGGGAGAATCGATGGGGAGCTTGCCAGGTGACCATGCTCGGACCCTGGGCTTCCCAAATGGGCTGGAGGGAGGTTCCTAGTAGCTCACAGAGTTGAGATGTGTAAATTCTCCCTCTGGTCTCTTGACCTAGTAGCGACCTGGGGGCCAGCAGGGGTGTGTCCCCAGTGTGCCCAGGCAGGCTCCTCCCTGGGGCCACATTCCCAGGTGCCTGGTGACAGTGTGTGCCTAGGGGGTGGACAAAGATGACAAACTCCCCTCAAGCTGGAAAACCCTTGTGTGTTGGGGTTAGGACCTCTCCCCCGCCCTCTGGGGCAGAGATCACTCTATGCTCCTGTTCCCTTGGATGCGCTGAACCTGCTGTGTTACCTTGTAGAAGTCTCTGCCCTCTTGGGCTGGAACCAAAAGCACTTTCTGAAAAAGAAGTGTGCCCCACTCCCCCACGCCCTAGCCCGCATTTTCAAGTTACAAAACCCACATGCTAGGGTCACATTCAGGGGACTGGTGGACCTCTTCGCTATTTCTTTAAGTGTGTCAGATGGTGATAAAGAGAATGGGGAAGGTAGGCCCTCTCGATTCCAACTCCCCTCACCCACCCAGTGCCCCACCTCCCAGGTGTAAGAAGTCGGTAAATTCTTTTGGGGGGCCACACCCTTCTCAAAAACACCTGGCCCGCCCCCTTCCTTCCCCGAAGCTTTAAGTGGTCCAAAAGCAGAAGTGGGGGAGGGGATGAAAAGGGACCGCTGGGGTTCCCTCAGGACCTTCTCAGGCCTTGAAGCGCTAGAGGGGCCCAGGGCTGGGGGGTTCAGAGCGGTGGGCGGAGGGCTTCAGATGAGTAGAGGCTGAGGGAGCAGGGCTGGGTAAGGGGTTGGACCCAACCGCTCCTAGATGTTGGGGGGTGGGGTGCCAGAGCACAGACCTCACTGTTTCCCCAGAGTTTAGGAAGCATCGGAGGCACCCTCGGAACTTCGGGGGAGGAGGGCGGCCCCCGATGCCCAGGGAGGCCAGCGGGGCGCCCGTTCTGCAACCGCGGAGGGTGTGACGGGCTGGGCTGGCAGAGAGGGCGCTCCCCTCACTCACCCGGTTCTTGACCTCGGCCGAGAGCCCGTACGAAGGCCCCTTGTTGAACTGCGTGGAGCTCATGGCTGGCGGGAGCGGCGCCGCGGGACGGGACGGACGGACCGACGGCCGGGCTGGCGGGCGAGCGGACAGGGGACGCGGACCCAGCGCCCCGCCCCCACCGCTGATTGGCGCGGGGCGCACATGTCCTTATATGGCTGCGCCGCGCCGGATTCCTGAGGCCTCGGGCTTCCTGAGCCCCTGAACCGCCTGACCCCCGCCCCGCCCCCTCGGAACCCCCGGGAGACAGGCCGGGAGGGACGGGTCCCCGCACCACGGAGACCTGGCACCCTCTCCTACTCAATGCTGGGAGCCCCCGGGCGCCTCTCCCCATGCTTTCTGGGCCTCAACTAACCTTTCTACATAATGATGGGAGGGGGAAAATGGTTGAATGAGACCCTAATTCCCTTTGGACACTAATGCGGGGAAGGGGGACCCTTATCTGATGCTTAGAGGCGCCTCCCAGTCTAGGTCCGCTTCTGGAAACCCTCCTAGCTGGGTGGTAGGCAAGGGAACTAGGACAGGCTCTTCAGCGGAGGGGGCCACTGGCGTTGGGACTTTGATGGAGGAGTAGGAGTTTGCCAGTCCAAAGGGTATTGTTTGTCCTGGCAGAACAAAAAGTGCAAAGACTTGGAGGGACCATCAGTGGTCGAAAGTGTGCAGAGATCAATCAGATAGGTTGGGGAAGCAGGGGATGAGAAGGGACCCTAGATTCTGGGTTGGGGAATGGTGGGAATGGGGAGGAGATGGAACAGCAGAGAGTTGAAATCAGGAGATATCTTGGGGGTAGAGTTGAGGACGCCAAGGGAACTAAGCCAGGCACACACTTGGCACTCAATACATGCTGCCTGCTTGTACAGATAAATCAATAAATTAATAAAGGGATAAATTTCACTTTTTCAGTAACATTCATTCACACAACTATTTACTTCTTCATCAAAAGCTCAATGACGGGGCCACTGGGCCAATCCCTTGCTAGGCTATACTGGCTCCCTCCTGGCTCTGGCCCTGCCCATCCCTGAGAAAACAGACCCTGGCATAGACACTCCCACCCCATGTGAGCAGGTACAGGACAGAGAGAGGTGTCTGGGGTGGAGGAACCCCAGGAGGGAGTGGGTGCTCCCCTGAAGGGGTAAAGGAAAGAGGCATGTAAGAGAGGGCATGGGAAGTGGGGTTTTGAAGCATAAGTAGGAGTTTGAAATATTTGACAAGTGATCTGTGAGGGCTTAGAGATTACTCACCCTGCCCTTCCCAGGAACACCCCTCCCCAGTACTCCATTTTCTCGATGTCTATTGACTCTTTCCCTGACTATGCATCTCCTATTCTATGTGAAGGCTCCTTTCTTCAGGGCTCAAGTCCTAGCTGGGTGGTCTTGGGTGAGTCCCTTCCCATCTGGATCTCAGTTTCATTATCTGTGAAATAGGGACCAGTGGTCAACCAGACAGTGCGGCTGAGTATGGGAACAGGGTGGTTTCTCAGTGTCCAGGTGGGGAGTTGTTTGGGTGGGGGCTGTACTGGTGGACTCCTTGCAGATTCCACAGGGAACAGGACCAGGGCACTGTGGGGGCTGGTAGTAGTGGGAAGGAGGCTCAAGCCAGCCTGGTGGGCTATAGCCCATGGGATAGCAAGGAGTCAGACACAACTGAATGACTGAGAACACACTATATTCTTAGCCTCCTGAAACCCAGAAATTCAGATCAGATATCTGAGAATTCAAAACCCTGAGGTTCCAAAAGCTTAGAATATTATAATTTGAGAAACTCCCCCAGGACCTGAGGCTTACAGAACTATGTGGTTCTGTGTAATCTTACAACCTCAGTGGGCCCCACCTGGGTTCAAATTCCCGGTCAGCTGAGATAAGGGCATGTCAAAATCTCAGGAATTTTGGCTCAGCCTCGGAACCTGGCCAAGAGGCCTGGGGCCTCTGCAGTTGCCCTACAGCCTTGAACGCTGGCGCCCATCTCTACATCCAGGACTGACCCTGGGGACACTGTGGGGGTAAGGAGGGCTGTGGAGTGATGCAGACTCACTGAGGACAGATTCAGGTACTCTGGGATGGGGGCCACGGCTGGCGGACTTGGAGTTGTAGGAAACCCTGGAGCCTCACCCTTGGGTGCTAGGCCCCAGGGTCTGGGTTGGTGGGCACAGGGGCTGCAGGTGTGGTGAGGGCCTTCTGGGCTTTGCATAAGACCCCGGGGATCCTATGCGCCAAATGATGCAGTAACAAGAAAACAATGATAGTTACAGTAAAATGACAAGCCTGCTAACTCAGGTCAGCATCTCCCTGCTCACAATCCGCCAGGCTCCCTATCACCCTTCAACAAAGGTGTCCTCCAGGTCCCCAGGTCTCCCTAGCTCATTGTGTTCCAGAGGCATGGGGCTTCTCCTCGCTCTGCCTCCAATAATTAGCCACAGGCTTGCCTCAGAGCCTCCACCTGGCTTGTTCACTGTCTGCCTTCTAGAACTTTCTCAGTAAGCAGTAACCAGGGCTCCCAGCCCCAGTGCCACTCACACATCCCAGACAGGTCCCAAGTGACATTCACAGCGTTCTGTGAGATCCAGCCATCTCCTGAAGTCCCCAACAGAAGATGAACCCAAACCAAAAAAAGCAGAAACCACCACAACGTTGTAGAACAGTTATCCTCCAATTAAAAAAGAATAAAATAAAGTAAAATAAAATCGCCCACTGTCCCCAGAAGTGCGGAGCCTGGCCCTTCTCCGTATCTTTGTATTAGATTTAGAACTGTTTCCCCCCATTTTCCTTTTTTGTGACAGTAACTTTCATTTGCTCCCCTGGGTCGAGTGTCTCTCTAACGTGGAAGTAAGTGCTAGACGGGGATTGCCGGTACAGAAGTCGCTTGCCACACGGCCCTACTTCAATACAAATTACCTCAATGAAAATAAAGTTTAAAATCCCATTCCTCACCTGCACTGACCACATTTCCAGAACTTAGGAGTCACATATGGCTAACGCATTAGACCTCGCTGCACATTTCAGGGACCCACAGCACCCCCACTCGCCCTCACTGAGTGGCTGGGTTTTCTCCCCAGATCAAGCGTACATCGACTGGCCTCGCCATTATAAAAGAGGAGTTTGTGTTCTCCTTTTGTGACCAGTAAATGATCTGGGGGTGACCTGTAACAATATCAAAAATGTGCATTGGTTGAGCAGCCACTGTATGCTAGGCCCCCATACGGGGCATTCTCTGTGAAAGAGGAAGAGATGGGATGACCTTAGCTTCCTGTCCACCTCAAGGAAGTGGGGCTCCCCAGATTATGAAGCCAGGCAGATAGGTCTGGAAAGTTCTCTGAGGCTCTAGAACAGCAAGTCTCTTCCCCGCCATGCCTACCTCACACCCTGGTTTCTCAGAGGCCCTGACTGTCCCTTCTTAATGTTCCCTGGGTGTCCTTCCCCAACCTCTGTACTCAGGTGTCCTCTCCCACACCCAGCCTCTGGCTCCTCCTGCCCTTCCATGCTCCCTGCTGCAGCCCACCCATTCTTGCTTTGGAACACGGGGTGGAAGTACTATACTTGGCATACAGTAGGTGCTTAGTGAATGTTGGATTCTGTTACTACCATGGCTGCTAGGAGGCGCTCAGGCTTTTCAAAGATGAATGAATGAGCATGTCTGTAGTCCAAATGTGGGCTCCCAGGTCTGGGACATCTCAAGCGGGCAACTGGTGGCAGTCAACAAGGAGGGCATGGTCAGGTATAGACCATTTGCGATCCCGCTTTAGTTGACATACGGCTGTCCGCTCAGCCGTCCTGGAAAGACTGGAACGGCGGGTCTGGCGCCCTAAGAGCCGGAGAGAGATGGGTGGTGCTGAGCGGCCCGCGTTCTCAAAAGGAAAACCTAGTCAGGGTGAGTCGGTTGGATGGCATCACCGACTCAGTGGACACGAGTTTGGGCAAATTTCTGGAGATTGTGAAGGAGTGGGAAGCCTGGCGTGCTGCAGTCCATGAGGTCGCAGAGTCAAACACGACTGAGCGAATGAACAACCAAAAGTCGGGAGCGGACCGAAGGCTGGAAGGTTGGGCAAAAGCAGTTCACTTAGCCTCTTCTGGACCCCTAAAATCCCCCGGACCGCCACCAAGTGCAGAGAGAGGGAGAGAGGTCCGTTAGTTCTTCCAGTCACCGACCTCCGCGAGATGGGGGTTCAGTTTAGTTCAGTTCAATCGCTCAGTCGTGTCTGACTCTTTGCGACCCCATGAATCGCAGCACGCCCGGCCTCCCTGTGTGTGCATCACCAACTCCCGGAGTTCACTCAGACTCATGTCCGTCGAGTCAGTGATGCCATCCAGCCATCTCATCCTCTGACGTCCCCTTCTCCTCCTGCCCCCAATCCCTCCCAGCATCAGAGTCTTTTCCAATGAGTCAACTCTTCGCATGAGGTGGCCAAAGTACTGGAATTTCAGCTTTAGCATCATTCCTTCCAAAGAAATCCCAGGGCTGATCTCCTTCAGAATGGGGAGGTGGTACTTAAGCTAGACCCTGCAACGTCACGGGCCTTTATGACGTCACGGCGCATCAGGTTAGTCTGCTTAGGGGAACAGCGGCCCCGGCCTAAAGAATTCCGCACAAGTTTTCTGGGGACGTAATTTAAAGACCGCAAATCAAATCATTTTTCAGCCAGAACACACTATTGTGAGCCTATTTTCAGTATAGTTTTCTAGAGTCCAAAGTAGAAAACAGCTCCAACAGTCGTATTTCCTTTCAGTATATTTTATCACTTCTAAACGCCTCAGATATTGACTAATTTTGACGCTCGAGTTGCAGCGGTGGAGGCTAGTGGGGGCAATATGCGAAAGACCCGGGCCAGACGCAGCCCCGCCCCTCGGCGCTCGCGGGCCGGCTGAGACTCCAGAAGGCGGAGCAACCGCGGGCCGGCCGCCGGCTTCCCAGCGTGCACCGCGAGCGCAAGGAGGCCGCTCTAGCCTTCGCGGCGACTCGCTGGCGTCAGCTGGGGTGAGGAGGCGGAAGATGGCGGCGGCGGCCCGGCGGCTGTAAGCAGCGCGGCGGCGGCGAAGACTGCTGATGGCGGCCAGGAGGCGTCCTCGGGGAGCCGCGGGCCGTTAGGGTGCTACGCTGGGCGGCATGTCGGAGCACGCGGCACCCGGGGCTCCGGGGCCTGGGCCCAACGGCGGTGGTGGCGGTGGTGGTGGCGGCGGCGGCGGCCCGGCCCCCGCGCGCGGGCCTCGCACCCCCAACCTCAACCCCAATCCTCTCATCAACGTGCGCGACCGGCTTTTCCACGCGCTCTTCTTCAAGATGGCTGTCACCTACTCGCGCCTCTTCCCGCCCGCCTTCCGTCGACTCTTCGAGTTTTTCGTGTTGCTCAAGGTGACCGCAGCCCCGACCCTTAACCCCAGAGGATGGACCCCCCCTACCCCTGAGTTTCGACCTCTGACTCCGCCCGGGACAGCGTGCCCCTTCCTCCCGGAGGCATAGACCCGGCGGGGCCGGTTGTGACCCTTTCCTTAAGCCTGCCACCCCCGCCACCCTTCCCAGAAACTTCCACCCGGCAAGGCCCTAACCTCCCCGAGTTAGTGGCCCCTGATCCCGATTCCAGGAACTCACTCCCAGCCCCTCCAGGCCGCACCCCACCGCTGGCCTCGCCTTTCCTCGCGTCCCCACCTCGGGAGACCATAGCCCAGTCCCGCGACCCTCGACCCTGTCGCCTGGGATCCTCATCCCGGGATGACCCCGTCCCCAACTACTGAGCCTGATCTCGCCGCGAACCGCATACCCGGGGATTCCGGGCCCAACGCCACTGCCGCCTTTTTGGACACACCCCCGGACCGCCCACCTGCACCGGAAGCTGCGCCCCACTTTTCTCTCCCCCTTTTTCTTGGGGCGAGCCTCCTGGAGCCCTTCTGCTCCAACTCAGATTCTACCCCTTCTGGGGGAAGGTGACCAGGCCGAGGTCACGTCACCAGGGTTTCTGGCAGAGCCCCAGCCAGCGGTGCCGCTGGTGGCTCGGTGAGGGGCGTCCCGCGGACCCGCCCCTCGTCCTCCCTCGGCTGTGCGGGCGGTTCGGCGGTTCCTGGGAGGGCCGGCGTCGGTCCCGCCAAGGAGGGGTCTTAATCAGGGAGGGAGCCGCTGGGTGCCGGACCCCGGCTGTCTGGTGGGTCTGAGGAAATGGAGAAATGGCTGTTCTTGTTTGTGTCCTGTTCTGGGGGGCTCCCTGGGTGGGGGCTGGGACCATGGTTGCCGACTTAGGAGGGAGCTTGAATTCCTTGTCCACAGAAAGGGGTCTGAGGCAGCTGGGGCACGGGCCAGCGAGGTTGGGAGCCGGCAGCTCTTGGGGTTGGGTAGCAGGGGCGCGTGCAGGGCTGTCCTACAGACCTGGGAGTGGGTCCCCACTGAGCCTCTCAGGTCCTGAGCGGCAGCAGGTGTCCTCCCCGGGGGCCTGGACTCTGGAGTGTTCCTCAGTAGGGCTTCCCTTACCTGGTGCTTGGGAGCCATGAGCAGCTTGAGAGTGGGCAGAAGGCCGGGTGTGGGCGTGGTTGCCTCCTGGAAGGAAGCCCTGGCCTCCCTGCACCCTCAGGAGGAGCCTGTGTCACCTGAGGGAGTGAGTGCCCTGTGTGAGGTGGGCCCCCACGGAGCTCAGCCTTCCTGAGAGTCCAGCCTGAGGCCTTGGCTTTGTCCTTCCGCTTGCTTCCCAGTTGGGACCAAGGAGCAAGTCAGGGATTGGGCCGACTGCACAGACAGGCCGCACATCCAGGCTGTGCCCCTGGTGTGGGGGCCCGTGGGATCAGGCCACCCTTAGCTCCCTACATCTTTTCTCTCCACGGGGCTGCGGCCAGAAGGTCCCCCTCTCAATTCTCAGGTCCCTCCCTGACCCCTGGTGCTTTTGGTTTCCCTCCTTTGCAAAGTGAAGGCTGAGCTAGTCAATCTGTGAGGCTGCTGAGTTCCAGAAAGCTCCCTTCTTTGCTTTCCAGCTGCCTAGCTTCTGGACTCTTGTTGGAGATCAAGTTTCCCTCCCCACCTCACTTGGTCGCCTCTTCCTATGGCACCTGTTCTGCTCCCACCTGCAGAGCTGGTTCCCCCTCTCCCTTGCTCCCTGCCACCACGTGCCCCCTGCCACCTTGTGCCAGTCTTTGGGACCAGAGATGAGTGGCTGACCAGGAGGAATGGGGAAGAGGCAGCAGCTACCAGGGCAGGGTCCAAGTCAGAGCAGATGACCTCAGGCTGGGAGGAAGGTGGTGGGTGCAGGGATGGCGTGTGCAAAGGCCCTGGAGCTGGTGGGACAGCGTGGCCAGTGAGGTGGAGTGTTCAGTCACGGGGTACCAGAGGTTGGGGGCTAGAGTACCCAGGGCCTGTGATATGGCCAGGCCAGCTGCCAGGCAGAGGACAGAATAGGCCTTGGATGGATTCCTGAAATGCTGAGAGGGATAAGGGGGCGGGGCCGCCTGGTGGGCGGGGCCGCCGGCTGTGTCTGCCCATGGGGTCTTAGGAGGCCGCTGTTGGCCAGCTTGTTCCAGGGAGGCTGTGGGGAACCAGGTCCAGCTCAGGGGCAGGCCTTGTCCAGTGGGGCGAGAGTCTTGGCCCGTCTCTGGGCACCCACCCAACTGGTCAGGGTGATGGACCGTACCTGGGGTTTCAGTTCATGGTGGGGGGGCTGTGAGGGGCGCTGGAAGGGACTCCAGGGTGACAGTGGGGACTTGGCCACTCTGAGGTCACAGGTACCCCATCTATCCATATGCCCCTCAGAACCTAGCTACCCTACCTGGTGTTTCCTCCAGGTTTAACTCCTGGCTCCACCCCCTCCTGGCTGTGTGGCCTGTGCCTTGGTTTCCTGTCTGCAAACTGGAGATGATGGCAGGCACGTGCCTTGCAGGGACGAGCTCAGGCAGCCCCTGGCATCGTGCCACCTGCATGTCAGCCCTTTCTGTGACATCTCGGCATGTGGTGCAGTGTTGTCCTCATGGCTGAGGGTGAACAGTGTCCTGGACACTGGGGCCCAGAGAACACAGCTGGGGCTATGGGTCAGCTCTGACTGCAGCCTGCTGCCACTGTAGGCCCCACGCTTTCCTGACTCCCATCGTCAGCTCACAGGTCCCCATACACGTTGTGGAGAGGTGCTTGGGATTCCCAGAGACACTGAGCCTGTGGCCACATCTCTGGCCCCAGTGCAGGCTGGCCTGTGAGAGGCTCTACAGCTGTGGAGGCCTGTACTAGGAAGGGTCCTCATTTCGGGGGGCAGGTCCCAGGCAGCTCCCCGCTGACCGCTCCCTGCCCTGCAGGCCCTGTTCGTGCTCTTTGTTCTGGCCTACATCCACATCGTCTTCTCCCGCTCACCTATCAACTGCCTGGAGCACGTGCGTGACAAGTGGCCCCGTGAGGGCATCCTGCGGGTAGAGGTGCAGCACAACTCGAGCCGCGCGCCCGTCTTCCTGCAGTTCTGCGATGGTGGCCATGGCAGCTTCCCCGGCCTGGCCGTGGAGCCAGATGGCCTGGAGCTAGAGGAGGACGAGGAGGAGGAGCTGACCATGGACATGTTCGGGAACAGCTCCATCAAGGTGAGCAGCTGGGACGTGGTTAGGGCTGCAGGGGACACTCCTGACCTGCTGGGCCGTTTCCCAGCTGTTTACTGAAGGCCTGGTTCTAGGGTGCTGAGGGCAGACAGGCTGAGAAGCAGGCTTTGGGCTCAGAGCCCTGAGGTGGTTCTGGCTATCCTTGGTGCTGTGGCTGCCCACAGGATGGGAAGCCTAGAGGGAGGGCTGTGCTCAGGTGGCCAGAGGTGGGTGTGGGTGGAGTGTTGGTATAGACCCAGCAGGAGGCCCCATGTTGCTGAGGGCCCCTCAGACCCTCACCCGGAAATCTCGGAGCTCAGTGTTGGAGTTAGGGCTTTCACGGGTCGGGGTACATCTCCTTCCATTGGAGGGGGGTAGAGACCTTCAGACCAAGCCTTAGGTACCAAGGGCCTGCTGACCTCTGCTTCCCACTGTGCAGTTTGAGCTGGACATCGAGCCCAAGGTGTTCAAGCCACCAGGTGGCCCCGAGGCCTTAAATGACAGCCAGGAGTTCCCATTCCCTGAGACGCCCCCAAAAGGTACCACCACTCCCTGGGGCTACGTCCAGTGATGGAGGTGGGGGTGTGGTACAGTCCCCCCAGACCTCCCAGGAGAGGGCTCCTTTGCTGACCAGCTGTCCCTGCATGCAGCCTGGCCACAAGACGAGTACATCGTGGAGTACTCGCTGGAGTACGGCTTCCTGAGGTTGTCGCAGGCCACGCGCCAGCGGCTCAGCATCCCCGTCATGGTGGTCACACTGGGTGAGTGCCCCTGCTGAGCAGAGCAAGGCCCAGGGGAGGGACCTCCTTCCTCCTCAATCTTGGGTATCTTCCTCGGGGAGGGGTGACCCGGAAGCACTTGTGTCCAAGGTCTCAGGGTTGCCCTTGCTGCCCAATTGCAGGAAACTTCCCAGGGCTCCATTCCTCCACACCTGTCAGTCACAGCTCTGCTGGGCAGTGGAGTTCTGTGTCCCTGGACTAACATCGCTGTCTCGGTCCTGCCCACAGATCCCACGCGGGACCAGTGCTTTGGTGACCGTTTCAGCCGCCTGCTGCTGGCCGAGTTCCTGGGCTATGATGACATCCTCATGTCCAGCGTGAAGGGCCTGGCAGAGAATGAGGAGAACAAAGGTGCGGGGCGAAGGCGGGGCCTGCTTAGGTGGGGCTTGGGCTGGGGCGCTTGCTCACTGCCTCTTCCACTCCACCCCTCATGCAGGCTTCCTGAGGAATGTGGTGTCGGGGGAGCACTACCGCTTTGTGAGCATGTGGATGGCCCGCACGTCCTACCTGGCTGCCTTCGTCATCATGGTCATCTTTGTGAGTGCCTCAAGCAGGGTGGGGCGGCACGGGGTGGGGCCGGAGGAGCAGGGCAGCCATCCAAGGCCTCACGGTGGCCCACTTGCAGACCCTGAGTGTGTCCATGTTGCTGCGCTACTCCCACCACCAGATCTTCGTCTTCATTGGTGAGTATCCCCTCTGGCCACCTCCCCTGCCCCTCCCCCCTTCCGGGCGCCTCACCCGGTCTGCCCGCCCGGTGCCCTCTCCCGCAGTGGACCTGCTGCAGATGCTGGAGATGAACATGGCCATCGCCTTCCCCGCAGCGCCCCTGCTGACCGTCATCCTGGCCCTCGTGGGTGAGGACCCTGTGCCCCCACACCCTGCCCCCTTCCCTGGCATGCTGGCCACCCACCTCAACTGGGGGCTCCTGTCTCCCCCCACCAGGAATGGAGGCAATCATGTCTGAGTTCTTCAACGACACCACCACAGCCTTCTACATCATCCTCATCGTGTGGCTGGCTGACCAGTATGATGCCATCTGCTGCCACACCAACACCAGCAAGCGGCACTGGCTTCGGTGGGCACTGGGGGCCGTGTGGTCTGGGGTGGAGGCAGCTGGGTGGGCAGCACCTCATTGTTCCCCTTGCAGGTTCTTCTACCTGTACCACTTTGCCTTCTACGCTTACCACTACCGCTTCAATGGGCAGTACAGCAGCCTGGCACTCGTCACCTCCTGGCTCTTCATCCAGGTGAGGTGGGCTTTCCTTGCGACTGGTGGCCCGAGGGTCCAGCCTGTTGGGGGTCCCTCGCCTGACCCGGTGCCTGCCCCCCCAGCATTCCATGATCTACTTCTTCCACCACTACGAACTACCCGCCATCCTGCAGCAGATCCGTGTCCAGGAGATGCTGCTGCAGACACCACCACTGGGCCCCGGAACCCCCACTGCCCTGCCGGATGACCTGAACAATAATGGAGGCATCCCACCTATCACCCCCGACGCTGCCAGCCAGTCCCCTGCCCTGGGTCCTGGCTTGCCAGGTGCTGGCGGGGGCCCCGGGCCCGTGGCTGAGGCACCTAGCTCCCTGGTGGCCGCAGCGGCCTCAGTGGCTGCAGCAGCCAGTGGTGACCTGGGTTGGATGGCAGAGACGGCTGCCATCATCACAGACGCCTCCTTCCTGTCTGGCCTGAGCGCCTCTCTCCTGGACCAGCGGCCAGGCAGCCCCCTGAGCCCCAGTGGGGGGCTCCTACGGGGCCCCCCGGACAGTGCCCCTACAAGCAACTCTCCAGGGTCTGATACAGTCCCTCAGACCACCGGGGGGGGCAGACCCAGCCCTGCGTCCACCGATCTAGTGGATACGCCCTCGGAAGTCGGCTCCTGAGCCCTGGGCAGCTGACGGCCTCTATCCCTGGCTGTCCAAGCCAGCTGGGTGTGACCTGGCTGGAGCCCTCGGGGGTCAGGGAGACTGTCCCCAGTGGCTCTGGGAATGCTCAGCCTGCCTTAGGTGGTTTGGGGTCCATCAGGTTTGCTGGGAGGCAGGTGTCTCTTCCCCAGGGCATGGGGCCAGCCTACAGCCTGTCCCTGGTGGGTCTCCTCAGCTAGTAAATCAAGACCAGCCTGTGAACCAGGGTAGAAGGGGTGGGGGCTCCATGGAAGGTTCTGAAAGGGTGGTGAAAGGTCTGGAGCAAGCTGCCCCGGAGCAAAGCATCGGGTGGGGCTGGCTTAGCTGGTGCTCTGTCATGCCCAGTGCCTTTCCACGGCCACCCTACGTGCCCGGGCTGGGGGCCCGGGAAGGTGGAGCTCGGCCTCGATGGTGCATAGGCGCCAACATCTAAGGCAGCCAGGGGATCCAGGGTTCCGCCCTGCTATGGGTGGGGAGATGGCCGGTGACCCAACCCAGTCACTCTGTGAGGAATGCAGAAGAGCGCTCATTCCACTCTTATTTAATTGCAGTGTACAAAATGGTGTTTGTATATAGAATAAACTGTTGACAGCGTCCAGCCAGCGTCTGTGTGTTGGGGGGTGGGGTGGGGTGGGGTGGGGGGAGCCTAGGGAGACTCGCAGGAAGGGAGGTTCCACCCTATGGATGGGTGGCCCCCCCTCGGAGCAGGTGCAGTAGGTGAAGAAGGGCTGGATCCCACTTCAGGAGGCCACCTCCGGTGCTTCCTCGCAGGCCAGGAGCCATGTGCATGGCAGCTCACAGGTGCTGTCCCCAAGCTGGGCCAGGAGCGCCCTGCGCCGCAGCAGTGCCTGGCGGAGCCTCTCCTGCGCGCCTGCAATGCACTGCTCCAGCTCCTCCAGCTCCCCGTGAAGCGGGGCACCAGACCGAAGCTCGGCGGGCGGGCCATTGGAACAGACGGGGGCCTTAGGTGGCGCGGCCCCAGCTGCATCCGAATCTGGGACGTCCGCGTCGGGGGAGGCAGAGACCACAGTATGGTCCAGCAGGAAACGCACTCGATGCTCCCTCACTGCGGCGGGGCGCGCCCGTGTCCAGCCCCCTGGGCCCGCGGGGGTAGCCTGTGTGTTCTGCGACTCCTCGAGACCCCTAGGGGATGGATGGGCTGGGCAGCCACGTCCTACCCACAGTCCCCGTCTGCCCTTTACCTGAGGAGGCCGCCAGTGGAAGGTGTGGACCCAGGCGACAGAGGGCAGGTGTGGGTGTTGCTGGGGTGTAGAACCGCCCCCCAAGCCCCTTACCTTGACTCCGCCTCTTCCTGCCCCTCTGGCAGCTCTGTGTTGAGGGCGCGATGAATTCTCTAGGAGCCAAGAATTAGGCTCAGTGGGAAGACAGGACCCTCCCCCAGCCCCCCTCCCGCCCCACCACCCCCTGGGTTGGCCAGCTCCTCACCTGACTCGTGTGCAGCCAGTACTGCAGCTTGTTGCCCCTTCGGATGCGTGGCAGCGCCAGGTGGTAGAAGACGTGCTCACCCAGGGAGCTGAGCAGAGCACTACCCAGACCCAGGCAGAGCAGCACGAAGAGTCCGGAGAAGTGGTAGATGCCCATCTGCAGGGTCTGTGGGCAGGATGCTGGAGTTGGGTGCCATTGGAGAAGGCAATGGCACCCCACTCCAGTACTCTTGCCTGGAAAATCCCACGGACAGAGGAGCTTGGTAGGCTGCAGTCCATGGGGTCGCTAAGACTCGGACACGACTGAGCGACTTCACTTTCACTTTGCACTTTCATGCACTGGAGAAGGAAATGGCAACCCACTCCAGTGTTCTTGCCTGGAGAATCCCAGGGACAGGGGAGCCTAGTGGGCTGCCGTCTACGGGGTTGCACAGAGTCGAACATGACTGAAGCGACTCAGCAGCAGCAGCAGCAACAGGCACATAGTCCCTCTAGGTCATAGCAGACCCCGGGGGAGCCCGGACCTTGGAAGGGAGTGGGGACAGAGGTTGGGCCAGAGAGAAGGGCTTGGGGCTACATTTTCAGAGGTTTCATGGACAAGAGGGCACTAGAGCTGGGGTTTTGTAGGATGAATAGAATGCACAAAAGCAGGCAAACACACTGGTCTTGGGAATGAGCAGAGGTTCCCTACCCTGGTGAAGGACCACGCAGGTTCGGGGGCTCCCCCACGCCGACCCCCACCCCACGTGCGGGGACCTGCCGCACCTCCGTCACCGCGAAGACCCGCTTCCCACAAGGCACCATCTTGTACCACTTGTCATGCAGTAAGTCGATGAAGCCGGAGGACTTGTAGCGGCTGATGAACTCGGACAGGTTGGAGGTGAGCGGTGAATTTCTGGGGAGTCCGATACCATAGCCTGGGGGAGGCCGGGCATTGGGTTGGGACCAGGCTGGACGCAGACCCAGAGGAGCGGAACCCTCCTGGAGCCCGCAGATCACTGGTTCTGTGGACTCCTCACCCTCAATGACGAAGGGCTTGCCCACGGTCAGCAGCCTGCAGTCGGAGTCGATGGACACCTCATAGTCCAGGAGGGACTTGTCCATGATGAAGGCGTTGAGCTTGGGGGGATCGCTCCTGCGGAGGGCATGGGGGCAGGGTGAGCACCCCCGCCCGCCCGCGTGGCCCCGCCCCGCGCCCCGCCCCGCGCGCCTCCCTCACGTGAGCATGGCGACTCCATGGGGAGTGGTAGGTGCGCTATGGCGCCGCACGTGTGAGTACATCTCCGGGAAGCTTTTCTTGATGTAGGCCTCGGCGCTGCTCTCCCACACCGTGCCGAAACGGAACCCCTGAGACGGGTGGTGCAGCTGCGGGCCAGCGCCCAATCAGCACAGAAGGGCCTCGACCCCTGCCCCCGCTCCCCCTTCACGCCCCGCTTTCGCTGAAGAATTGATGCTTTTGAACTGTGGTGTTGGAGTTGAGGGTCCCTTGGACAGCAAGGAGATCCAACCAGTCAGTCCTAAACGAAATCAGTCCTGAATATTCATTGGAAGGACATAGCCTGAAGCTGAAACTCCAGTACTTTGGCCACCTGATGCGAAGAACTGACTCCTTGGAAAAGACCCTGATGCTGGGAAAAATTGAAGGCAGGAGGAGAAGGGGACAACAGAAGATGAGATGGTTGGATGGCATCACCAACTCGATGAACATGAGTTTGAGCAAGCTCCAGGAGTTGGTGATGGACTGGGAAGCCTGTCGTGCTGCAATCCATGGGGTCGCAAAGAGTCTGACAGGACTGAGCGACTGAATTGAACTGAACTGAGGCCACACTGACCGGGGCCTCCTTGGTGGGGTATGAACCTCCAAAAAGCTGGACCTGAGGTAAGCAGGACTGTCCAGAATTTTCTGTGGAAGAAAACGCTCTACAACTGTGCTGTTCTCAAATGGCTGTTGCATGCTTTCAATTAAATCAATTTAAAAAGTAGCCACATGTGGAGAGTGGCTGGCCCATCTAGATCTCCTTAAAATGGTTTACAGAGGACACTAGGGTGGTGGTGGATTGGGCGGGCAGCATGTGTGCTAAGTTGCTTCCACTGTATAGCCTGCCGCGCTCCTCTGTTCATGGGATTCTTCAGGCAAGAATACTGGAGTGGATTGCCATTGTCTCCTCCAGAGAATCTTCCTGACCCAGGGATCAAACCCATGTCTCCTAATATGTCTTCTGGATTGGCAGGTGGGTTCTTTACCATTATCGCTAACTGGGAAGCCCTGGATGGGGGGTGGACAGAAGAGGCTAAACACCACTCAGAGACAAAATCAGCCAGATCCAAACACTGGGAGGTACTCTGGGGCAAAACACAAAACAACTTCAACGAACAAATCACTAGTGAAAAAGGAGTGTCAAAATGACCCTCTGGGCCCTTCTCAGGACAGACCACCCCCTTGTCCTCTGCCTGCCTTTTGTCTATAGGAAATAGCTCCTAGGCCTTCCCTGAGTTCCAAAGAATAAAGAAGTGACAAAATGCAGAAACAAAGGAAGAGTCAAGACAAAAATAGTTTAGTCATTAAAACAAAGGACTTTTAATTTCTTCTCAGGTGCTATAGCTAATATCGAGAGCCAGCGGATCCTCGGTGGTCCAGTGGTAAGATTCTGCACTTCTACTGCAAGGAACATGGATTCAGTCACTGGTCAGGGAACTAACAGCCCATATGCCATGCAGTGTGACCAAAAAAAAAAAAAAATCCTGAGCCAGGTCCTTTCAGCTGTTTCCCCCTGCCCCCAGGTGGTAGAAGTTAACTATGCTGCCCATAAGCACAGAGGCCCTAGGCTGATTAGAACCAGAGGGTTAATAATGTTGACTCCTGAGTGCCTCACCACCAGCCAGTCAGAAGAATGTCCACCACCTGATCACACACACCCTGAAGACCCCCTCCCTCACCCTGTCTTTAAAGTCTTTTCCCCAATATTAAAAAACAAACAAATGAAAACCACTTTTCCCTGAGGGCCACCTAGGAGTTCAGGTCTTAAGCACTAGCTGCCTGGACTCCTTGCTTGTCACCTGCGATAAACCCTGTGGTTTCCTTCGCTATGACCCCGTCAATAGAATGGTTTCACTGCTCACCAGTGAGTGGATCTAAGTTTGATTTGATAACTAAGAGGTTTCTGCCATCCTCGATGTCTGTGCATTTTGGATCCAGATTCAAACAAACTGTCGCAGGGTTAGGGGAAGACAACTGAGAAAATGGGTCCCTGATGTTTAAATTTCCCAAATATTCATAATGAAATGACAGGAGGCCTGGGTCTTGCTTTAGGATAATTCAGTGACTGGGGTTGGTGCGTGAATGAAACTGGCCAACAGTTATTTTAGAGCTGGGCAATGGTTTCATTCATGGTTATTCTTGTTCCAGAATATTAAAATTTTTTCATTAAAAGAAAAATACGTAGGCCAGGGCATGCCCTGCTCTGCCCACAGTCCTCTAGGACTCCCAGTGAAAATTCTAAGCCAAGCTGTTTTCAACGGCCACATCCTCCCACACCTGCAGGCCCTGCCCTGTCCTCTTCCTGCCCTCCCCTCCTCCCTCTACCCTCCTCAACCCCTCTGCTCCAGACACAAGGCTTCCTCGCTGCTCCTCCAATACATCAAGCACAGTCCTGCCCCAAGGCCTTTGCACCGGTTGCCACTGCTTACCACATTCCTCCCTGATACCAAGCACCTCAGGTGTCATGCCTCTCGGAGGCATTCCTGACCCCCACCGGAGAAATCTTCCTCTCCATTGTGCCCTGCGTCCCCAACTCTAATTTTCCTCCATGGGCCTTTTTTGGGGGGCTGCGCTGGATCTTAGTTGAGGCATATGAGATCTAGTTCCCCAACCACCGATGGAACCCAGGCCCCCTGCATTGGGAGCACGGAGTCTTAGCCACTGGACTACCATGGATGTCCCTGCCCTGCCTGGAACTTTACCACCATCTCACACACCATCCTTTTTGCTTCTCTTTCCGTTCTCACCAGCACCCTTGCCTGTGTTGTCCCGGCTTGGGGCTGGGCTCAGTATGAGTTTGAGAGAAGGAACAGCTGCCCTCTCTGGGGTGAGGATAGAGGTGGGGGTATTAGACTTCTCAGCTCTGACCATAAACCCCCTGCAGTTGCCCACCTTGGGGTCGTGGATCCCAGACAGCTCCTCGAAAGTCTTGTCCCCGACCATGACGGCAGCCAGGTTGGCCGTGTAGCTGGACAGCACGAGCAGGCAGAAGATGGCCCACAGGTTCATGAGGAGGCGGCCCGTTGGGCACTTGGGCGTCTTGCTGGATACCGTGCGTCCAAAGAGGATGGCATAGCAGAGGTTGAGGGCGGAGGAGTAGGAGAACACGGTGTCCCGGTTGCGGCCGCGGGGCGTTAGGCCGAAGGGGCTGCGCCACTCGTAGAGAGTGAGGAAGAGTGCAGTCAGGTGCAGCGCAGTGAAGACGCCCAGCCACATGGACCAGTGCAGCGGCCACATGAAGGCACCAATGGGCGACGCCGTGTCGCGTGCACGCACCATGATGCCCAGGCTGGTGGAGAAGAAAGGGCTAGTGAAGTCCACCACCTGTGAGCGGGCTGAATTGATGCTGAAGCTGGTGACGGCCATGTGCGCCCGCCCGGCCAGCAGGTCGCCCACCAGGCCAGTCCAGCGGCCGTCGCGCAGCGCGCCGTACTTGCCATCGCCCACAATGTAGAGCTCAAAGTCGAAGGGTGTGTCCTCCGCCAGGCGCTCCAGCAGGTCGATGCAGTAGCCGTAGCAGCACCTGCGCAGCGCGCGGGGCGCCGAGCCATCGGCCAACGCGGCAAAGAGTGCGTCCAGAGTGGCCGAATCGTTGGTGCCAGGGGCCAGGCACAGTTGCCCTGCTGGGCACCGCCCATCTTCGTCTGGCTGGCGAGCAAACACAAACGGATGCTCCACCAGCGTCACCACCCTCAGCTTGGGCCGTGCCTGGGCTCCGGGCAGGGGTGGGGGCTGCTCGGCCGCACCCCACGCCTCCAACTCCAGCCGCCCATCCCGCCAGTGACCCAGCGTGGCCCAGGCCGGGGCGCCCCTCAGGTCCTGGCGGAGGCTCCACAGGCAGAAGCGGCGGGAGATGTGCACCTGCGAGGAGCTGGTTACCCACACCGGCCCTGTGTGGCCCCAGAAGGATGTGTTGGCCAGGAACCTGGTGGGGGTGGGGATGGCATCAGGGCAGAGGGATCCCTCCCCCGAGGTGAGACCCGTGGCCTTGCGGCTCAGACACACTCGGGGCCACTGGAGGCTCTATTGAGCCCCACATTCCACCAACCCTTCCAAGCAGGATACCCGCGCCCTGGGGACTGGGGCAATGTCCCAGCCCTGAGCCAAGGGCTGCTGCCCAGTTCAGAGGCCCAGGTGGGGCCTTCTGGTTTCTGAGCGCTGTCCCCCTCGAGGGCCCTGGCGATCAGAAGGTGATTCATTTCAGCAGTCTCATTCATTCTTTATCCTCCCTTCCCTCTTCTCCCAAAGCCCCCACCCCAGCCCTGCAGAATCCCCTTCTTAGGTTCTGCTTTCATGCAAGATGGACACAGCATCTGGCACACAGCAAACACTCGATCTTGTCACCTGTCATGGCCCACTGGCAGAGGTGGCTTCCTGCAGCCGGGGCCCTGCTCACCGTGCCAAGAGGCGGCCCGAAGACTCGAGCTCTGGTGGCGGTAGGTCACTGCAGTTGACTGTGGCGGGAAGCAGGGCACGCTCTGGCTGCACGCGGGCAGCACTGTCCAGCGCACGGGCCACTAGTTCCACCACATCCTGGATGGCAGCCTCCAGCGGGGGCCGGGCCACCTCGCCCAGCGCCAGCACTCCGGGTGGCAGGCCCTCAGTGGGCAGGGCCTCAGGGGGCAGCGGCGTGCCCAGCAGCCAGCGGGGACCGGGGGGTGCAGCCTGCAGCACCTGTTGGGAGCGGGCCACATCGCAGCCCAGGAGTATGGCTGCGGTGACCAGGGCCTTCCCTCCGGCTGGTGCCCTCAGGAGTGCCAGGCGTGCGCTCAGCCCTGCATCGCCCAGCTCCAGCCGGCTCAGGTCCAGCACAAGCTTCGGGGCCCGGCCCGCCCGGCTTGTCCACAAGACCACCAGGCTGCCGGGGTCACGTACACGGCAGAGCACCAGGCCGACGTCCTCCCAGGTGTGAGCCCGCAGCACGGATACCAGCACATCCAGCAGTGTCTCAAGGGGGCTGGCCCAGTCCAGCTGCAGGTGGAACGGGTTCTGGCAGAGGGGTTGGTCAAGTTAGGGCTGGCGACCTCACAGTCCCACCACACTCTTCCCACCCCCATCTGTACATGTCCAATAAACACACATCACCTTGCGCTGATGTAGGGAGTGGGCCTCATTGCAGCCCAGGAGTATGGCTGAGGGGACCGGGGCCTTCCCCCCTTCCCTCCCCCTCTGCTAGTGCCCCCAGGAGTGCCAGGCGTGCTCACAGCACCTGCTCCTGACAGGTGCTACAGGCTGAGTCCCCTGGCTGCTGCTAGCTACTCAAAGGACCTTGAGTCTACCTCCTCCCAGCCCAGCCCCTGCTCTGTACCCCTCTGTGGCTCCCCATTGCCATCAGCACAAAGCCTGGCCCTGCCTTGACCTGCAAGTCCTGCTCTTTTGACTCCAGTCACTCAGAGTTTTTGGATTCCCCAGCTGGAAGACCTTTCCTCATCTAGGTCAGCCAACTCCTACACATCCTTCAAAACCTAGCTCCATACCCCCTCTCTATTCAGACTTACCCAGGCCAACCAGGCACTGAAGGGCCCCACTTTGTGCCTGGGGCACCCCAAAAGTTCTCCTGGATTTGCTTTCAGTGTGGGATGAGAACTTTACCAGACACCTCGGGTAGGCAGGATGTTGTCTGGGTGGGGACAGGGTGCTGAATGCCGGGAGAAAGGCTGGAGACTACTGCTCAGTCCCTGGCGTGGGCGAGGAGGGGGAAAGGGGAAGAGGGGGCAAGCCATTATCTCCCCAAAGCCTGATAGGTCCAACTGCAGGGGTGCAGTTCCTGGATCTGGCTGCAGAGGGCCCCACAGGCCTGGATTTGGGTCCTGCATCTCTCCCACTGGGAGGGGGCAGGAACGAAGTGGAGGTGGGTTAAAGAGACCCCAGGCCTCCTCTAGGATCAGGGTCTCCCCGCCTTCAGAAGAAGGAAGACCTGGAGGGGGCTTCAAGGTGGGTTGGGAGGCCCCCTGCCAGACCCCACATCCAGGCGTTGGGCCCCTCCCAGCTGGTCCTGAGAGGAGGGGTCTCTCCCTGGGGCACCGCGGGGTTCCCAGAGCCCTGCCAGTCACCCTCTCTCCTCTTTCCCATTCTCTACTTATTCGGACCCAAATTCCAGTCTGGGGGTGGAAATAAGAAGACAATGAACTCCAAGGTCGAGGAGTGGCTGCGGAAGACAAGGGTTTTGGTGTCTGGGGATCTGAGGAGGCTGTGGGTCAAGGAGGTTGTGGGTGGGGGTGGCCTAGCCTCGAGGATGCCTCGAGGATCGGAGGATGCTGATGGGAGAAAGGCCTCCAGCTTCAGGCTCTGAAACTTGCCCCTGGAGAGTGGGCAGGGAGACCCGTTTCCCCATCCCAGCCTTGCGATCCTGCCGGGTGGGGATCCGAAGGCGCCCCCGGACCCTACAAGGGGGTCTCGGTCCCAGGGGGTCTACACCTCCGAGGCCCAGGGAAGCTCCCTGTGGGATCCGCCGTCTGGAGTCCAGAGGCGTCCCGCGGGGTCCCGAGCCTCAGGTCCGTGGCTCTAGGTCCCTGCCTCCTGGGGCTCCCGTCTCCCATTCCGGGTCCCTGAGCCCCGGGGACATCCGTGGTCCAGGGATCCAGGGCCTCTGTCATCCGACTCCGAGTCTCCGCCCATCTACGGTCCAGAAGTCCGAGTCCCGTGCGTCCCAAGGACTGTCTCCAGACCCCCGGACCCCAAGCCCCAGGAGCTTCCCGGGGCCTCTCCCATCCGGCCCCGGATCCCCGCGCGTACCGGGGAGCCAAGGGGCGCGCGCGCTTGCCGCCGCAGCACACTGAGCACGGGGGTCTCGGTGGCGGACGCCAGGAAGTGCAGCTGCAGCAGCTCGGGTCGCGTCTCGGGGAAGGCGATCAGGGCCGCCACTCCCGGTGCCGTCAACACCTGGCACAGACCGCGGGCTAGCGAGGCGGGGTCGCGGGCGGGGGTAGCGGCGGCTACCAGCTCCAGGCTCAGGTTGTGGGGCAGCCGCGGCGCCAGGGAGGCCCGGGCTAGGGCGGCGCGGGCGCGGGCGCGGGCGGCGGGCGCGCGGGGCAGGAGGGCGCCCAGGCGCACCGAGCCCCCCAGGCGCGCCAGGACGCCGCACGGGTGCGGGTGGCCCCCGGCGGGCCCCGGCCCCAGCACCAGCGCCAGGCCGAGCCACAGCGCCGTCACAAACTCCATCCCAAAGTTGCCGGCGGGTTCCACGGGGCGGAGCCGGGGATGGCATCCCGGGAGGCAGGATCTCGCGCGCCCACGCCGCACCCTCTCCGCCCCTGCCGGGCCGGCTCCTCCCTCCCTGCTGGAGTCCACCCGCCTTCACCCGCCCTCTCCCCTCCTGGTCCCTCAGTGCTAGGGAAGCCACTTGGGAGGAATCGGATCCACGACGCAGGGGGAGAAACTGAGGCTCAAATGATCTCAACAGGCGGGGGTTGGGGTGGGGTCTAACCACCGCTATCCCTGGCTCTGTGCCCACTCTACAGATGAGAAAGCTGAGGTTAGCAGCAGGGAGGGATTTTGCATCAAAATTGGTCCCCACACTCACCCCTGGATCCTTCATCCCCCTCCTCCAGCCTGGAAATATTTCTCATTGATAAGACAGGGAAACTAAGGCCCAGAAGGGGTCAGTTTGCCTCCATAGTCACACAGCAGCACTGTTCCCTCCCCCAGGAAGCAGTGTCTACCCAGACCAACCCCCCTGGGTGTGCTCTACCATCGTGGGCAGCTGGGGAAACTGAAGCAGACCTGTCTGATGGGAACCTATAGGGCAGATCTCATGCCCTCCAACTGTGGGCAGGAAACTTGACCCAGACAACTCTTCTTCACCCTTGAAGACCCAATGCCAAATGCCCCTGCTTGAAAAATTTCCCTGAAAGATGCAGAACACACCCCATCACCCCTGCCTACATTAACTCCATCACACACTTGTCATCTTTTTGCTGCTTTATTTACTGTATTTAGTGGGCAACTCTGGGAGACAGGGGTGAGCCTGGCTTGTTTAATGCTGTGTCTCCAGTGCTTGCACAGAGTAGGCACTCTGCTTGAGCAACTGTTTGGACAAGGACACTTGATTACATGACTCCCCACTGCTCTAGAACCTTCCATAGCTCCCCGCCACCTACCAATCCCTCAGCCTCCTACATTCTCTGTGCCTCTCCATGAGAAACAGCCCCTGGCATGCAGCAGATGCTCAGTGAGCACGGGTCAAGCAAGGGCCCCAGCGGCGCAGTGCACGGACTCCTCCCACTCCCATCCCAGGTGGGCAAGTAGAGAAAGCCTCTACAGGAGGGCAAGGCTCTGCAGGGCACAGGGCAGCAGATCTGTCCAGATCATTCCAGCTCTAATGGATGAGTCTACACTCAGTTATTTTTTTCACACACACACACAAAATCTCCTTTTGGAGCCAGTGTTCGAGAGGCACGGGAACAAACTCCATTAGATGAATAAAAATGCCAGCAGCATAGATTGAATTTTGAGATGACTAATGAGGGCTGGATGGCTGACTGGCTTCCAGGTGACAAGGCCACCTCATCCAGCCACCTGGCCAGGCATCCCAGGACAAGGACAGTCATACCAGGGAGGCCTCCCCCACCCCATTCTTCTGGGTAAGGTGCTAAGTTGAAAAGGGCCCTCAGGGACCACCAGGACATTATTCCACCATGGGGAGAAGATGCCTTTACCAGCATGAGTCCTCCAAAATAGGGACCCAGCCTGGGGAGGGACACTTCCTCACTCTAACATAGCCCTCAGCGCAGTCATTCAATAGACATTGCTAGGGATGATTCCAGGAAGCAGGCACACACCAGGCAGCTCTTCAGGCCTTCCTGGGACTCATATGGGGGCAGCCCCGGGAGCCCCCACATCTCCCCTCCCCCCAGGCCCACTTGGCCACTATCTCCCCATCTCCTGGGCCAGTGAAGAAGGGCCCTGATGGAAACTGGGACTGCCCCCATCTGGTTGACCTGCGGTGGGCGCCTGGCCTCTGCACCTCAGCTCCCAGCTTTACAGGGCATTGATAGTAGTTCACATCAAACAAAGACAGACGAGGTTTTTTCCTTAAATGTGGTAAAATATATATAATGCAAAATTCACCATTTCAACCATTTCTAGAGTCTACAGCTCATGCCATTAAGCACATTCACATTGTTGTGCAACTAGCCCCACCGTTATCTCCAGAACTTTCTCATCTTTCCAAACAGAAACTGTCCCCATGAAACACTCCCCAACCCCTCCCCCAGCCCCTGGCCCCACCACCTACTTTCTCTGTGGATCTGACTCCTTTAGGGACCTCCTGTGAGTGGGATCAGACAGTCCCTCCTTCTGGGTCTGGTTTATTTCACTAAGCATTATGTCCATCCTCAAGGTCCAACCAGGTTGTGGCACGTGTCAGAATCTCTTTTTAAAGGCTGAGTAATATTCCACCATGCAAAAGAACCACTTGCTCATCCATCATCTTTAGACAATTTGGTTGTCTCCACTCTTTGGCTGCTGTGAATCACACTGATGTGAACACACATGTGTAAACATCTCTTTGGGCCTCCTGCTTTCATTTCTGTGGGCAAGGTACCTGTAGTGGGATTGCTGGGACACATGGTGATTCCACGCTTAACTTTTTGATGACTCTCCTATTTGCCAGGGTAGCTGTACCCTTTCACTTTCTCACCAATGATGCACAAGTGCTCAGAAGACACCTTCACCACATCCTGACACTTGTTTTTTAAATAACAGCTGTCCTGGTCAGGAAGGGTTTCCATCAACTCAGCCAGTCACCTGAGAATGTCAGATGCAGTCTGCACCTCCCCTTCTGGCAGTCATGGCCCAGGATTCAGGGTTAGGTTGGATTTCTACAGATTCTCAGACAAGCAACAGGAGTACTGACTGTGCTGGGCACCCACACAGATGCACACTGGCACCTGAAGACTCCTCACGAACCAAGGAGGTACATGTTTCCTTTGAGTGACAATACAAAGTCTCAGGGCGAGGGTGGCTTGTCTGAGGCCACGTGGGAATCTCAGGGAAAGGGGCCAATGGGCTCCAGCCCTTACAGCCCACCATGGACCTTCTCTGCACTCTGTGTGGTCTATGGAGGGGGGAAGGGGACCTTCCAGGCCCCCATGAATTGGCAGCAAGGACAGCTCGGGCAAGGCTGGTTGCACATTGATTGGAAGCTCTCCCTAGGCCCTGCTGGGACTACCTCTCAGGCCTGAGTCATCACAGTGACCACCCCGGGGTGGGACCCACCATCCCCTCGGCTGCAGCCACAGACGTAGTGGGCAAGCCAGAAGGGATCCCAGGACCCAAGTCAGCAGCTGAAGGTCCAGAGCTGTGCTGAGGGTGCCCTGGAACTTCTGGGCAATGACAACAGCACCCCTACTGCTCAGGGAAGATGCCTGAGCCAGTGGAGGTGACCCCCCAAGGCTGGACCCCTGCCAGCTCCTGCCTGGGACTTGACCAGATGCAGAGGATAGGACCCAGGTCTCCATAACCAGCATCTCCTCTCAAGTCACTGAACTATAAGCTGAGTGCAGATGGGTGGGGTGCAGAGAAGCACCAGGCACAGGATGGCAGCACCTGGAAATGGGGCCATGTAGGAGAGGTGGCCCTAGGCTCCAGGGGAGCCTCAGCCAACCCTGATGCCCTCCCCACCTTCCAGACCCCCTGGAGACCAAGGGGTGAGGAGGGGAACACTGAGCCCCCAGGTCCCCTTCCCTCACCCTGCTGCCAGGGACCAACCAGGAGCCCAGAGCCTGCTGGAACCTTATTCTTGTGGGGTGACTGCAACATGGAGGCCAGTAGGACTCCTTATCTGACGGCCCCAAGTAAACCTGTCTAGGTCTGAGGGCAAGGTGGGCTGTGAGGGGGTTGTAGGGCCCCAGGAGAGGACACCCATCAGCTAAAAGCAGGAGCTGCAGTTACTATAGCACCGGCTAAGTCACATGGATTTTCCGGACCATTAAACAGACTGTCACTTAGGGGCAGCTTTCTGGAAGGTTCCACGGGAGGCTTAGGGCCCAAGTCTGGGCTGGGCTCCAGGTTTCGGCTGGCAACTAGTGGCGTCCTCGTCTACCCTGCACAGTGTGTATGTATGTGTGGTGCTGGAGGAGGGGAGGTTGGCTTCTTTCAGGCCCTTGACACCAAGAACTTTCTGGTCGAGACGACTCTGGCCCAGAACTGGCTGCCACCCAAGAGTTGGCTGCCCAGAGCCAGGCTGGGGAGACAGGCCTGGTGTGACCACCCTGCTGTCCCTGAGTTACTCTTGCCCTGGGGACCTGGCCCAAGGCCCGGCCCCCTGGGAGCTGCACAGGGCTGGCAGGTGAGAACCCAGGCTTCTAGACGTTATGTCTGGGACTCGGACTCTGTGATAGCTGTGGCGAATCCCCCCGGCAGGTCCCACAGCGAGGGTCCTCAGCCCAGAGCGGGCACAAGGAGGCCAAAAGGTAGGATTTTAGGTCTTTTGTTAGAAATAGCAGAGCACTCATGTGACACGGCGGGTCACAGAAGGGCAGCCAGTCCACCCACCCAGGACTGAGACCCTGGTGGGGGTGCCAATCCAAGTGATAGGACCTTGCAGAGAACAGGCTTGGGCTGTGGGCTCTGCCGGCTGAGGGCGAGTCCAGACGTATCACTTGGTTGGGTGCGTGATGATGCGTGTGGAGAAGTCAAAGAGGTCGCGGTTGATCTTGCGCAGGTTCCGCACCTCATCTTCCAGCTCAGTCACGCGGATCCGCAGCTGGTCCTGGCCTCCCAAGACGTTCTGGGGGAAGGGCGGGGCACTCAGACTGGGCCGGGGGGTGCTTAGACCTCTGCCCTGCTCTGAAGGCCACTGTCCCTACAGTCCAGGATGGTGAGTAGGGGTGCAGATAGATCCTCTCCAGCAGCCTGAGCCAAGACTGCCCCTGGCAGCCCACCTGAGGTGAGCCTGGCCATCTTGAACCCAGCCCCTCACCCACCCTGGGCCTCTCCCCTCCAGGCTTGCTCTCCCACCTTTGGGCCCCGCCCGTTCCCCATCTTGGGGTTGCTCCTCCTCCCACCTTCTCCAGCGTGCTGGACATCACCGCCTGCAGCTGCTCCACCCGCTCCAGATAGCTGGGCTCTGACCCCTGAAACACAAGAGCCGAGTCAGTCGGCCACTCCCAGAGATGGCCAGGCAGTCAGCTAGTGCCTCCAGCCAGTGGGGACAGCCTGCCGGCCTGGCAAAATGGTTGGACCCTGCTGTTGTTCCAGGCTATTTGTCTCCTGCTGGACACCATCTGGGCACACTGCTCTGGGCCAGTAGCCAATGCTGGGCACAGGCATCCATCAAGTCCCACGGAGGGGTGCAGAAGCCCCTGCAGTCTTGTGTGGTTCTGGGGCTCAGAGACAGCGGACAGACCCCAGCCTCAGTGGGAAAGGGTGCCCTGCCCTTGCCAGGTGAGGCGTACCTGCTGGTGGAGGCCTAGGCGCAGCATCAGGCCCCCGCGGTGCGGCTCGTCCCCGTGCTCTGCGCCTAGCAGGTGCTTGTTGAAGTGGGGCAGGGGCAGGCCTGGTCTGAAGTCGGAGCTCAGCATGCTGACGGGTGCAAGCATGATGCACGCGTTGGTCACGGGGCCTGCAGGTGGGGTGGTGGAGGTGGTCAGGACCACCCTCAGCCAGGCTGTGCCCTCCACGAGGTGGGCCCTGAGTCCTTCCTCTGCCCTGCCTGGGTTTGGGGAGCAGTGGTGGTGGCCACACCCACCTTTGAGGGTCACTGTCCTGAGGCACTGCTGGCTCTGCACATCCCAGAGGCGAACGGTCTCATCGTGGGAGCCCGATAGCAGCACGCTGCCGTCCGTGGACACCGACAGGCAGGTCACCTGGTTCCTGATGATGAATGCATCAGCTGGCTCCCAGGATGCTCAGGCTGGGGGCGGGGCAGCAGCAGGACCAGGCCTGCATTTGTGCCCCAGGGCAGCAACCCCCCTCCAACCCCTGTCCCTGCCTGGTCCCCGCACCTGTGCCCTCTGAACACCTTCCCGTGCTCCTGCTCTGGCTGGAAGCTCTTCTCTCTCTGCCCGGGCTGCAGATGCAGGAGGGCAGGTGAGCAGGGGCCCGGCAGTGCCTTAGCCCCAAGCCTGTCCCCTGACCCTGCTGCCCATAGACACTCACCCAGGTACAGAGATCGACCTGGAAGATGGAGCCGTCGCTGCCACCGCAGAACATGTAATGCTCAGCCAGGTCCATGGTCACAGCCAGGATGCCCACGTCAAAGAGTACGGACAGCAGCAGCTCACCTGAGGAGACCTCCCACAGCTGGGGGCGAGTGGCGGTGTGAGAGCCAAGGACCGGTTGGGAGGCTGGGTCCCACAGAACCTCCAACAAGCACTGTCGCCACAGAGGTCTCGGGGGCTCAGGGACCCTTGTCCACCACCTACTTCAGTGACTGTCAGCCCCCAGGACCCCAGCAGGTCAGCCCCGAATCCCCCAACCGGGAACAAAGACCCTGAGGACGCCCTTGAATCCCCTAAGGCTTGGTCACGAGCTGCCAGGAGCAGTGGCCAAGTGGGAATTTCCAAGCTGACACAGGCCTAGACTGTCCACCCTCTGGCCGTCCTTGAGGCTGGAAGTGTCAGGGGATCAAGAGCTGTCTGGAGCCGCCGGCTTGGAGGAGGACATTATGTGCTTTCTCCCTTGGGCCAGGAACCCGCCAGCTGGGCTCGGCTCACATCCACTGCGGGGGATGTGGCAGGGTGAGGGTCCTACCTTCACTGTCTGGTCCAGCGAGGCGGTGGCCACCCGGGCTAGGGGCCCCCCAAAGCCGCAGTGCAGGTCTGTGATGGGGAGGGTGTGGCGAGACCAGACGTGCCGGGGGGCAGGGGTCCGGGAGGGGTCTGCCTGTAGCACGCTTGGGGAGGGGGTGGGCAGACCTCAGCGGGCATCTCCACGCCCTCACCTCATCTCCAGGTGGCAACCCGGCCCCATGTCCTCCTGGTACCAGCCCGCTTGACCCGGAGCCCTTTGCTTCCCGCCCTCATGGTCAAGGCCTTGCCTGCCCAGAGTCACAGCTGGACAAGCAGCCACTGGGGCCATGGTGCTACCTGCAGAGGCTCCAGGCCAGCACTAGGCAGTCCTTGCCCCCTGAGATGAAGTGGCTGCTGTCCCCCGTGAACTGCAGGCATGACACGTCCTGGTAGTGGCGGCTCAGGATGACCAGAAGGTTCCCTGTGGACACCTGGGGGGAGAGGCACTGGCTTGGTGGGGAGCCTGCGGGGAGAGCCTACCCCCATGGCCCCTGCACCAGGGCTTCGCAGCTCCTGTGACAAGCCGGTCACAGCTGCAAGCGACTGCCTTCTGAGCGAAGGGGTGGCACTGGTCACAACTGCAAGTGACCACCTTCTGATTTGGGGGTGGGGCTCTTGCTGGGAACCATGGGGGAGCTTGGGCTGCAGGAGAGGAGGCCTCTGGTGGCAGGGACACCAGGGAAGGGCTGGGCAGGAGTGAGAGGGCAGTGAAGCTGCGGTAGGATGAACTTCATTACCCAGATAAACGTGTCCACACCCCAACCTCCAAAACCTGTGACCTCACTTGAATATAGTCTTTGGAAATACAATCCATTTAGATAGGTGACAGGGGAGTGAGGTGACCACTGTCTCTGTGAGGACACCTGGACAAAGACACCCAGGCACTCATCCGCAGAGGGGAGGGGAGACGGTCCACAGTACCGGAGTCAGAGCCCAAGCCAGAGCGGCACTGTGGGGCAACCCCTTGTGGTCATGATGCACGCTGGCCAGGAATTCTCCTAGAGGGTGGGTCCTCTAGGCCAGGCAGCCTCCACCTGCAGGGGAGATGGACCCCAGACTGTTCCCGCATCAAGAAGGGCCAACCACTGGCGAGCCACTGGAGCCGTCTAATGATGGTGGACCAGCTGCTAAAATCTGCCCACACTCCCTGCACTGGCCTGACCACAGCAGAGGAGGATGTCTACCACAGGGTGAGTGCCTCAGTTTCTCTCCCTGCACTTGGGCAAGGCTTCCTAGTTTCAGAATCGCAAAGTGAGGTTTAAGAGCTGGAAGTGAGACTGCCAGCTCCCTCTCCTCTCTGCAACTGGTTGCCGGGCAGGGGTCAGGAAAGGCTTTGTCCTGGGATCTTGGACACTGCACTATGCGCAGGAAGGGAGGTGGGTGTCCCCCCAAACATAACAGCCCGTCAGTGACAACCCACTCAGTGGTCTGACCAGCAGCCTACCAACAGGCTGAGCTCACCCTCGTGTTTCTGAGTCCCTGGGCTCACCTCCCACAGGTATATGTTCTCTGAGATCCCTGCCAGGACGTAGAGGCCATTGGGCGATGTGGTGAGGCAGGTGACTGGTCCTGGGCACATGATCTTCTGCTGAAGCTGGTCCTAGAGACAGAACAGGCCTCTGAGTTTCATCGGGGAGGAAGCTGGGGAAGGGGCAGGAGACAGCTGGTAAGTCCAGGAGTAGAAAGAAGGTGGGGGTGGGGAGGGAAGCGGGGGATGGGATACTCTGAGCAAATCCACGGTTTAGCAAAGAGGGATCTACTTCAATTGATGCTATGCATTGTGGGGGTGGAGGCCTATGGAATCTCCTTCAAAGCAAGACAGCACCTCTCTGGACTGGGAGTCAGAGGGACACCCGGGTGTTCGGGTGGAGAAGGCACAGAGGATCCAGGAGGACCCAAAGGCCACTCAGCTTTTGCCCTAGTCCTGAATCCCCACTAAAGTGTCGCCTGGGACCTTGAGCCTCGGTTTCCAGATCTCTAAAATGGAACAACTTCTCAAGTGTGTGTGTGGACCACACCAGGAAAAGCCAGAACACAGAACCCATCCAAAGAGATGTTAGCTGGCAAAAGCAGGCAGCAAGCAACGTCAAGGGCTGTATTTTTAAGTTTCTCTAATCATGGGCCCTAGTGGCCAAAGGTGGCGTCTCTGAGAACGAAAAGTGCACTAGGCTCCTGAGTTACCCTTCAGCGGGCTCCCTCATGCCCCGGACCTTCAGCCTCCAAGCTCAGGATACCGACGGAACCCCTAGTGCAAACACTTTTCAACTAAATTTCTCGCCTAACACGCTGGCTCCCGCGCAGGGCCCCCAAGGGACCCACCCCCAGCGCTCCTTGTGCGCGTGCGCACCGCTACAACCCCACCCCCACCCCGAAGCAGCTGTCCACCTTCAGCTCGGCGTGTGCGCGCAGCGCCCTAGCCGCTTGCGATCACAACGAGCGCGCGACTCCCTACCTTCCCCCAAAAGACCCCAGGCCCGCGCGTGCGCAAAACACCTTAACGGGACTACCCACTCCTACCCCGGCTCAGGGGCCATGTAGCCTCCACCGCCCTTTCCCCCGACCCCTGAGCGCAGCGCAGCTCGCCAACGGCGCCCAGGAGCACGCCGCCGCACCTTCCTCTGCAGCTCCCAGGCGCAGATGTAGTTCTTGCCCAGCTGTGCGGCCAGCAGGTACTCGCCATTGAGTAGCGCCAAGCCGCGGGGCCCTGCCTGGCCTCCGCGGTACGTGAGCAAATTGGCGCCAGAGTGCAGCTCCCACACAACGCAGCTCCATAACTGGGCCGCCGAGTCCGTACACACGGCTACCTCCATGGGCGCCGCCATCTTGCCTTCTCCACCGCCCCGGACGTGCGTCATCATCAGCGAGACGCGGGCGACTGCGCCGTGCCGGGTAGAGCGGCGCACAGGTTGCCTGGCTCACGGCGGCCCGGCTGCCCTGCGCGTGCGCACACGCCTTGGGCGCGGGCAGGTGGCTTGGGGGGTTGTCCTATGAACCAGGCTGTTATCTTCCGGCTCCGCGAAAAATAAGGGGTGCACCGCCTGGTTAGAGCTCTTAGAAGGATACTTCTTCCAAAAATAGATGGCGAAACCAAGGCCTAGAGTCTCCTGAGAGCAGTTAGTAGCTTCAGAGCCTGGAGGTCTGGCTTGGCTGTTTGCACTGGCCGCTTTTGGCCAAGCACGCAACTTCGCAGATTACTCTTCTTCTTCTAATTGTGCAAATACTGAGTACCGACCTCACAGGATCGAGACATTGCACGTAAAACAGGCTACGCTCCTAACATAACAGGTAGTGATAGTCGTGTCCGACTCTTTGCGACCCCATGGGCTGTAGACCACCAGGTTCCTCTTTCCATGGGATTTCCCCGGCAAGATACTGGAGTGGGTTGCCATTCCCTCCTCCAGGGGATCTTCCAGACCCGGGGGTCGAACCTATGTCTCCTGCATTGCGGACAGATTCTTTGCCGGCTAAGCCACCAGGGAAACCCCAACAAAACATGTAGCTGGCGTTTAAAACATAGCCAATTAGATGTGTGTTCGTGGACCTACGGTCCGCCTCCCCCTGGACCTCGCTTCTTAGGGGGCCACAAACCCACATTTTAATTTCAGCAACTTTGTGCAGGTGGAACAAATCGTGAAGTCTAGGGAGCACTCAGCCTCGCGTCAGAGTTGCCGGCTGCAGGCTGTATCCGCAAACAGTACATTTAAAATAAGGAATTAGTTGCCAACCTTTGAAAAGGGAGAATTCGCTCAAAAGTCGCGGTCTCATGCCTGTCCTGGGCGGTGTACCCAGAAGCAGTATGGGGACTGGGTGCTGTGTATGTTCCCCAACCCCGCCGCGCGATCTAGGAGAGGATGGGAGCGAGAGGGGAGGAGGGGGCCTTCCTGGAGAACAGGCGGCGCCGGAGCAGGGGACTCCGCAGGCCCAGGGCCGGCCGCCAGGTGGCAGTCTCGAGCCATTCGCCGAGATGCCGGAGGGAGTTGATCCAAGCCCGGGAGGCCAACAGCAACAAGCAGCAACCAGAGGGCGGGGCGGGGCGGGGGGGGGGCGGCATCAGGGGGTACCGGCCTGATCGGTCGGAAGGGCTTCCCTGAACAGGTGTCCTGAAGAGAAAGAGGGACAGACGCGCGAACAACGGCCCTGAGGCTGACCGTGGAGGGGGGAGCTGGACATGGGGACCTGAGTTTTATTTTATCCCAGGGAAGTTGGGGGGAGGGGTGTGGAATGTGAAACTGAAGGACTGTTGTAAATTGGAGAGAGGTGAGTGTCCAAATCTCCAGAAGCTTCCAAAAGGGGAAACTGAGGCAAGTACTACCTAGTCTGAAGATGAATTGGAGCTAGAACCCCGGTTCCTCAAACTTTTTTTGTTCTTAATGTGAATAAGAAAAATGAAACACCTTGAGTGGTTATTTACATTTTCCGGATACCGGTTTCCCCAAACCACATCTTTCTTTGAATCTTGGGCATTCTGTGGAACCCCAGTTGAGAACGGTGACACCGTGCAGCTCCCAGGGGTGGGCCAAGATGGCCTTTTTCCAACCACCGACTCAGGGCTTGAACCTGGTCCTCCTGAGCAGAGGGGCAAGTCATTGCCCAGCTCTGGGCCTCAGTTTCCCCAGGGGCCAGTCGGGAATGCTGACTTGAACTCTGGGTCTGCGTGCTCCTCTAGGGAGGTCTCCCCTGGCTAGGTTCGCAAGCACCGGGGTTCCAGGAGGAAAGGTGGGCCCTGCAGGTGCGGGTCGCAGGGGGACCCGTTACAAACAGAAGTCGAAGACGTGGAAGCCAGGGCATGGGCAGGCCAGGGCTCCGCTGGAGGGCAGGCAGCTGCGGTGCAGTCCCGGGCCCACTCCCTCCCCTCCTTCCCCTCCTTCCCTTTCCCCTCCTCCCCTCCCGGGGGACCCAGCTCAGCTGGGCTGATGTGTGAGGTCAGAGGTCACCCCACCCCCAGCCTGGTTCCGGAATGAGGACAGACCAGTTGTGTCAGAAGGCCAGGACAAAAGCCACACTTTGGGGGCCTCTCGGACCACCCAGTCGCCAGACCTCCTTGGTGCCAGCCTGGCGCCCCGTCCCAGATCCACTAACACTCCTAGGCCTGAGGACGTAAGGGTAGGGGCGGGGCAGAACGGGGAAACCGAGGCACAGCGGTCTGCAGAACCGCTCTGGGTCTAAGCCCCCCAACCGCGTTCTTTATTCCCTACTCGGGTATTGAGCGCCTTCTGTTTGCAGGCTGAGGGTACACACTGCCCGGTCTCCCGCCCTCCCCACCTCTAGCCGGAGCCCGGGGGAGGGGGCATTCCGGGTTGGGGGCGGGGACCGGGAACCCAGGATCAAATCCAGCGCCTAGCCTGCTAAGTGCACTAATGGCGTTGCGGAAGGCTGATGACTCAAGCGAAAGCCCTCTTCTTCGGGCTCCGGGCTGGCTCCCGCGGCTCTGCTGATCAGACGTGGTTTTGAGTTTCACCTCCAGGGAGGCTCCCCCGGCCTACTCACAAGCACGGAGTGGGAGGCTCCGCGGGGATCTGAGAGGCTAGGGAGGAGGGGGACCCCCTCCTTGCATCCCTCCCCAGCCTTGGGGCTGTGTAACCTCAGGGCCTCTGGGCCCCTCTCTGGGCCTCTTCAGAGGAATGAAGATGCTGGACTGGCCGATCCAGTTTGCCCAGAAGGCCTTAAAAAAAAAAAGAAATCACTTTTACTTTACCTCCGTGATGGGGGAGGGCAGGGGTGCTCTGAGAGGCAGGTGGGTTAACCCCTGTCCTCTGAGTTCTTCAGGTCCCCCTGGTTCAGAGGCTGGGACCACGTGAATGGGCTACGGGGAGGCGCATGCACCAGAAGGGGTGAATTGTTTTTCCTCACTCAACGCAGACTTGGGGGCTGACCCAGGCAGGAGGGACAGGCCCAGGCCAGCTGATGCTGGGGAGCCAGGTGGCAAGAGGCCAGTCCTACCCACCATTCGGCCACACTGACCTTGAGGGCATTAGGTCCTCTGTTCATGGGGTGGGGGCGAGAGGTAGATGAAGAAAGGATACTCAGAAAATGCAGAGGTTTCCCTCCCAGGTGTGTTGAGCCCGAGGGTCCCAGGGCTAAGTCTGCCTCTTGGTCTGGCGCTTACTTTGGGTCCCCAGATCAAGTGTAGGTGGACTGAACCACAGCCGGAAGGCTGGGGGATGGGCGCTGGGTGGACCCATATGGCTGCCAAGACTGCCTGGGTTCCTCCTGGTGGGCATGCGGGGGTCCCTACATTTCACCCACAAGGGCCAGGCACTGCTGACTTGGGGGTGGGTCGTCCACTGCCCTCCCCCCACCATCACACCCACTGGAGGACATTGGGGATGTGGCTTAGTGGCCCTGGGGGGCACAGTCCCCACTGGGGGACCTCACCATCAGGCCCTCAGCCTCCTGCCACCAGGAGCAGAGTAGGGGTGGGGCGACGCCAAAAAAAACCCACCAGAGGAGCCGTTTTCTGTTAAAAGTCAGAAGTGTTTTGTCTTGTTTTAATATTTCATCAGCTTTACAGGGTTACAATTGTCTTAAATATTTCTGAAGTTTAAATACAATCTGCATAATAATGTTATAAAATGTAAACTTTCAGTGTTCCTTTAAATTTCAAAATCACACTTTTTTTTTTGTCTTTTTTCCCCCCTTCCTTTTAATACCTGAATATCCTGCAAAAACTGAAATAAATCGTCACAGGCTGCCCTGCCACAGCCAAGGTGCGACAGGCTGAGCCCGGCCAGAGGTAGAGAGTAGTTTTACGTCTTTTTATTGGAAGTTTTTTTTTTCCCTTTAACCTGAGTTCAGGCGTGCTCCCCACGCCTTCTGACAAACCCCAGAGAAACTGAAATTTCACAAGTCAGGCATGAAAGGCTGAAGTCGTGTTTGCCAAGAAAAAAATGCAGAAGCAAAATTAAGGGAAAAAAAAAATGGTGGTGGGCAAAAATGCTAACAGTGAGAAAAGTGACTGTACAAACACACAACTATTACAAACCAACCCGCCACCCCATGCCCACCCCCCACCCCCGCCCGCCCCCCAGCTGGACAGCTACAGAACTGCGGCCAGTTTGGAGGTCACAAGGAAGGTTCTAGAAGCAGCCCGTCCACAAGCATCAGCAGATCAGGGGTACCCCTCAAGCCCCTCTCCACCCTGAGTTTGGGGGGGTCCCCATCCAAGGCATGCTGCTAAGCCCCACCTGTTCAGGAATGAACAGCACTCAACCCCGGTCCCCCCGGGTTTGCATAAGGGGTGCTAAGTGCGCCCCAGAAACCCACACCAACAGGCAGCGGTGGGGCTGGGAGTGTGGGGGTGCTGAATGGAGCGACCTAGGCAGAGGCAGGGCCCCTTGGACCCTCTGCTATTTCCATGGCCGGTGGGTCCCCCTTCTGGGCCCATGCCCTCTTCCCTACAATCATCAGCGTTGCCCAGCACCACAGGCACACCCTGAGTCAGACGCAGGGGGTGGGAGGGCGTCGCCCGCACAACGCTCTGTCCCCTAATGCCGGGTCCCCACGACACAGGTCGATGCAACAGCACACGTGTGGGACCCTGAGCGGGGGGGCTAGGGAGGTGGGCACCCCGGCGGGGGTTTTGGCATCAAGAGTCAGACCTGAGGTAGAAACCAAAACTCGCAGCAGACACCCCCTACTCTATGAGGCCGGCAGGAAGGGGGTGGGGGGCAGAGGGCAGCCCCGAACACTCTATGGGTCAGGTGAGGGGAGAGCAGAGAGACAAGGGGGGACGGCAAACAAGGGGGGCAGATTGTGTCTGGGAACAAAAGGATCCCCCTCCCACAATGATTGTGCCGCTGCAGTGGGAGACGACAGGAGGAGAGACCCTTCCAGAAGCAGGAAGAAAGGCCCAAGCCCTGTGCCACCCTCTCCTGGGAGGGTGGGGGGCGTCAGCGACCCTGAGATACGCCAAAGAAATGGGTTCCCTCCCAGAGACACACCTCACCCCACAGAAAGGCAAACCCGATGAGACTGGGGGCTCAGGACCACCCCCAAGGTCTCCAAGGCAACAAGATGACGCCTGGGTTGGGAGAGAGCAGGCTGCTGGCGGCGCCCCGCCCCTCTGGGCTCGTTAGGCTGGGCTCCCGGGGTCCAATTAGTTTCCAGGCTCACCTGGGAACAGCTGCGTTCTTCCCAGCCCACCCCCACCCTCAGAGGGACGTGAAAAAGCGCTACCTTGCGGGAGGCACAGCCCCAGCCAACACTACCTGGTCCCACGGACGGAAGGAAACTGGGCCCCCAAAAGCGCTCCTGGGCTTAAGGAGGACGGATGTGCAGGCACCCCCGACCCCCAGCTGCATCCCACCAACGCCTTCTGACCCCGGGAACAGGGTTGAGGCGGGGAGGAGTGCAGGCCCCACCTCGGCCTGTAGTTCCTCGAGCCACTGCAGGGCTCCCAGCAAGTATAGAGGGACAAAGTTAAAGAGATGAGAATGGGGGTAGGGTGGGGTGAGGGGGTTCAGGGTGCCATGGTCCCAGAAACCTCACCCTGAGCTAAGGCCGGCTCACACCCATCCCCAGACATGGCATCCCCAGAAGCAGTGCTCTCAGGCAAGGCCAGTCCCCAGGCCGTGTTCATCCCTGAGACAGGAGCCTGGGGCGGGTGGGGGAGCACCCCCCACCCCAGCAATCTCTCCTTTTGAGTTAAGACTTCGGGGCTCCTGACAGAGGAGCCCAGCCTGAAACACAAGTCTGGTGACATCTAGCATTCAGAATCCCTGCCCCTCTTCCCCCAGGACCCCACCATGCACCCCCACCCTAGCCAGCCCAGCCCAGCCCAGAGCACCTGAGTTCATCGGCTCTGCTGACTCCAGCCCAGGCATCCAGTGTCCTGGGCCCACTGCACCACAGGAAATGCACAACTGAACCCAAATCAGTCATGGGAAAAATAAAGGGTATTACTTGTGTTTTTTTGCCTTTTTTTTTTTTTCTTTTTCAAGTCCAGTTTCCCTGAATGAACACAAATATATAGATATATATATCCTTTTCCTAGGTTTGATTCCTCCCCCAAGAATAAAATAGAATATTTACAAAACAAAACCCCTAAAACCTCTTAAAAACCCTATAGAGTTTGAATTTCACTATTTCTTTTAAAAAAACAACAACAAAGTTCCCAAAAGCAACAACAAAAAAATTCAACTGATCTTGGCTCAGGGGTTTCATTCAACACAAGGAGCTGGGTGTGGTGAGTGTGTGATAAACGGACAAAAAAAAAAAGCAAAGAAAAAAAACAGATAAAAATGAAAAAACACAGTGCAGGGATGTATGAGGTAAACAGGATTGGCCTGTTGAAACCAGACGCCAGTCCACGTGGGTCCACCAGGGCTTCAGGAGAGCCCTAGTAGACATTTGCCTCTCTCATTTCTAATTTCCTTTGATATTCTCACAATTCATCTCTGAATGTCCGAAACCTGAGTAATTCAAGTGTTCCTTGGTTTTCCCCTGTTTTATTAAATTTTCTTTATATATATATATATATATATATATGTATATATATTTTTCTTTTCTTTTTGGCGTTAAGCTGTCGCTCCTCTGTGGATACCTCCCCTCCCCACCCGTATCTTCCGCCATCCCAGCCCCTGCTTGGCCCACCTGGACCCCCTGCCCAGTCTGGCAGGTTCCCAGGATGGGGAGTGTAGCGGTTAAGGCAATGAGTTGTTTGAGGTAGATGTGGGGGGTGCAGACATCCCCGCTGGCCCTGCCTGGCTGCCTGCACTGCTGCTGCTGCTGCTGTTGGTCCCGCTGTTTCCGCCCCGGCTGCTGCTGCCTCCACCTTTGCTGGGAGCGGAGGGTGGCGTGGGGGCCGGTGGCTGGGCAAACAGCACTCCTGGAGCAAGGACAGGAGGAGAGACAAGTCGAGGAGAATGTAAAAGATCACATGACAGGGGCAAGCAATTCCTGAGCAATTCCCAGCTAAGTCCCTCTCCCCCAGGACACCACCACCTCCTCAAGCCTTCCCTCATGGGGTCTTTACAGCAACAGAGCTGTTCTGTGTCAACATCGCCACCTGGTGGCCTACAGGAGTCATGGGTCTGACCACATTATTTTTGAAGTACACGACAGGTGATATGACCATGCTGAGCACTTAGTACTTGCTGAGCACCTGGCTAAGTATAAGACACAGACTATCTCTCATACTCTAGTCTCATGAGGGAAGAGCTCTGGGCTCAAGCCAGCCACACCCGACAGGCAACCAAGATTCCGGAAAGACATGGTCAAGGTGGGCATGAACGCTAGGCCAGCCTACCTGTGTACATGATTCCATTAATCTCTACTGACATGCTAATACTGTTGCTGCCGTTGGTGCTGGTCAGGTTCGCAGCCGAGTCCTGGCGGCTCTCAGAGGCTGCGGGAAGAAGAAAAAACACCCTTTGTCACCGTAAACCAGCCCCCATGCAATGAGCTGTATCATGTGGGTCATCCCCACGAGATGTGAAGCTTTCCAGAGCTTCAGACCCGGTCTCTCAGCAGCGCACACAGTAGGTATTCAACAAATACTTATTGAATAGGAATGTATTTATCTCGAATTTGCTTTTTTGTATGACTACAACTTTTGTTTTCCCCTAATAATTAAAAAAAATTTTTTTCTTAAAAGTTTTTGGCTTCACTGCAAAGCAGGTGGGATCTTAGCTCCTCAACCAGGGATGGAAGTCTCGTGCCCACTGCAGTGGAAGTGGAAAGTCTTAGCCACTGGACTGCCGGGGAAGTCCTTTTCTAATAATTTTTATTGGAGAATAGTTGATTTACAATGTTAAGTTTTTCAGGTGTACAGCATGATTACAAGTCTTAAGCAATGTGCTTGTGCTTAATCACTCAGTTGTGTCCGACTCTTTGCGACCCTATGGACTGTAAACTGCCAGGTTCCTGTGTCCATGGGGATTCTCCAGGCAAGAATACTGGAGTGGGTTGCCACTCCCTTCTCCAGGAGATCTTATTAATCCAGGGATCGAACCTGGATCTCCTGCATTGCAGATTCTTTATTGTCTGAGTCACCAGGGAAGCCCAAATCATGTCATTCTTTTTAATGGCCAAAGTATTTCAGCCTCAGTTCATTCATTCCCCTACTGATGGACACACTAGGGACATCGTGCAGACATCTGCAGTGAACATCCTTGGACACATGAGTTTCCCTGAGCCCTTGCATCAGCTCTGCTCTAGACACCAAGCAGAATCAGCCAGTCCTGGGGCAAGTACGTCTTCTGTCTTTAAAAGAGATTCCCAGGACTTTCCTGGCAGTCCAGTGGTTAACACTCCATGCTTCCAATGCAGCAGGCACAGGTTTGATCCCTGTTCAGCGAACTAAGATTCCACATGCTCCGAGGCACAGCCCCCCGCCCCCCAAAAAAGACTGCCAAGTTGTCACCTGTTTACACGCCCACCAGCAGGACCAAGGGGGCCCATTTCCACCACATCCTGACCAACATTTGATATTATCAAACTCTGATGGATGAAAAATGGTATCCCCTAGTTAACTTGCGGAGCCCCAAAGAGATGGAGTTGAACGGTTTTTCCTCCTAGTTTATAAGTTGTGCTCCCCAGGTGACTCAGTGGCAAAGAATCCATCTGCCAATGCAGGAGCCACAGGAGACGTGGGTTCAATCCCTGGGTTGGGAAGATTCCCAGGAGGAGGAAATGGCAAACTACTCTAGTATTCTTGCATGGAGAATCCCATGGACAGAGAGGCTTGGCAGGTTATAGTCCGTGGAGTTGCACAGTTGGATACAACTGAGTATGCATGATGAGTCCCAGCTGCCCATTCCTTATACTGGTCTGTTTACCTTTTTTTCTTTTTGATCTGTAGGCACTCTTTACATATGTTGGCTACGAGGCCCTACTCTTGTGCTTGTGCAAGAAGCACAGAGGGTCTGAGCGCCGGGGTGGTACCTTGGCTGTTGATCCGGATGCTCATAGGCAGCTGTGCCGTCATGGCCAGGAAGTTCTGCTGAAGTGCCCGCTGCATCAGCCGCTGCTGCTCCTCTGCCACCAGAGCCATCTTCTTCTCAGGAGGCTCCCCAGACTCCAGTTTCTCCCGAAGCTGCTCCAGGGCAGCCGCCTGTGCTGCCACGGCTGCTTGGGCTGCTACTGCCTGGGCCGCCACCACTGGGTGACCTGCCAGGGAGACTGGTAGGCGGCCGGGGACTGTGATGGGCATGGCTGCATCCTCCTCTGGACAGGAGAGAAGAGGAGTTGGTGGCCAGAAGGGAATGGTGGTAGCTTAGTCCCTGCCTCCCACACAAGGCAGGAAGGTGCTTCCTTGAATACCTCCCCTGATGGGGTGCTCATTTCCTCTCTAGGGATGAAGTGGACAGGTTTTGGAACAAACACAAGTGCTAAGAGCCTTTCTACTCTCAGGTTGACATCAGATACCACCATAATGGTAACAATACTAGTGATGGTAACAGTATACAGTACTGCTTGGCATTATTAAGTAGTATTATACAGAGAGTAGTATTATACAGAGTAGCACATGTTACATACACATATAATACTAACTGCAACAAGAGCTCGCCACATCTTGTCTAAAGCACTTAATGTGAACCATCTCAACAACCCCATTTCTACCTAGACACCCTCTTCCCCACTTTACTGCTGAGAAAACCAAGGCTCAGAGAGGATGGATAACTTTCCTGAGGCCGCTGAGCTGAAGAGAAGTTGAGCTGAAATTAAACGCATGGAGCCCAAGCCCAGAACCAGCTCTGGACCATTCCCCTCTCCAGCGGTTGAAACAAACACCCCATCATTCCCACTCACTGGTCCCACTGTGACCCACTCTCTCTTCTCCCAATTCTTCCTCCTGAGTCTCTCCCTGGTGGCCGGGGGCTGCCTCTCCAGGATGGACCCCATTGCAACTTTTGTACTTGCCAGCCTCTCTGCCCTGGAGTCTCTGCAGCCACCTCTGCTACTCTCGGCTCCAAGGAGCCCCTCGGACCCATTACAATCATCTTTCCCCAGCTCCCTCATGAGCTCCATCGGGTTCAGATCTCTCTTTTTGTCCCCCACTGTCCTCCTGAGCTCCAGCACAGGCTCACAGAGAACGGATGCCTAATGATATTCACAGGTATGGCTGTGACTCCCGAGGCTGGGGCAGGGTAAACAGAGGCCCAAAGAGGTTGGAGGGAGCTGACACTGGTGAGATCTCCTTCACCCTAGATCTAACCAGCCCTGAATTCTCAGGGTGCTGAGTGGATCACCCTGGATCCCTGGGCCAAGTCTGTGACATAGGGAGTCACAGTTCATGTGGCAGATGGAGAAACAGGACCTCGGACATGTGCACCGGCCTGCTTGAGGCCAGGCCGCCACATGAGCTGTTGGTGATTCTGTGTTAGGAAGGATTCAGAGGCTCGGTGATCGACTGTTGACGTCTGCCATGGATGGGGTCTAGGGTGTTGCACGCTGGGCATTTTACACACCAAAGGTCCCCAACAACTCCACAAAGGTATAATCTCCTCCACTTTACCCATAACGAGAGCTAGGCTCAGAAAAGGGCAGTGAGCACTGAGCAATAGCTCCGAGGATGATTACAGTCAGTTTGATGACCCACACTGGGACCATGTGTTCAGAAGAATTCTAAAGCTCAAAGGGAAAAGAATACAGTGATCAACTAGCAATGTCTGTCACATGCAAGGACTAGAGATATCCATGGGCAGCAGCCTGGACCAATGCTACAATAAAAGTGGCAGCAATGTCTGCCACGGGCAAAGGATAGGGCATGGTTTGCCTTGTCCACCTTGGCACAAAATTGGAGGTAACAACTATTGATTCGTGATGTACACCAAGGGCACAGGTTTAGGGGAAACAAATTGATTAGAGATGTCTGCCTGCCATGGGCCAAGGCTGGAAGGAACAGCAGTTGACTAGTAATATCTGCCACAGGCATACAACTGGTGGGTAGGGAGCCCTCTTCCACACCCACTTTGGGGCCTATCTTCCTGGTCACCCAGAAAAGGAAAGAGACATCCCCATCCCTAGGTCACACTACCAGGCTAAAGCAGAGTCATGATCAGGCCCCAGGCCCTGCGCAGCCCTCACCTTTTTTGATCTTGGGGGCTGGGGTGATGGAGCTGCCGTTGGTGCTGGCGGCCAGGCCCAGGGAGGACACAGGCAGCTTGGGCGAGGACAGCATGCTGTGGGCCCCGCCCGGCGAGTAGGCAAAGAGGGAGCCCCCAAAGCTCTGGCGCCGGCCCTCCCTCCGATTGCTGTCGATGGCTGCCTGGAGCTCGTTCGGGTTGCTGAGGCCACGCTTCTCACACTCGTAGGGGTACAGGTACTTCATGTACCTGTGGGTAGGGACAAGAGGCAGGATGGCACCCAGGACACCTTGGGGGTCTGCATGAAGCCAAGCCCCACCTCCCTGCCTGGATGCCCACTGGTCCTCTGAGCCCCTGTCCTCACCTATGCTGTTTCCTCTGTCGTGATGCCTGTCCTGCAGCACGGCCCATACCCACGACCACCACCTGGCTAATTCTTGAGCACTCAACCAGCAGGGCCTAAAGGCTGGGACTTTCTGTGACCCCCTGGTCTGTGGTCCTTTCTGCCTAGGGTCCTTTCTGCATGGCGTGAGCGGGCACTTACTGGGTGCGCAACGTGAAGGCAGCGCTGGTGATGGACGTGGGCAGGTTCAGTCCCTTGGTGATCTCTCGCCACAGCTTCTTGTTGATGACCTCCACCAGGCCGCCCTTCTCTGTCACCAGCACGTACAACATGAATAGGTCGAGCACCTGCTTCGCCATGATGGGGATGCGGTTCACAGGTGTCCCTGTGGAGAGGGGGGTGCTGTCACTTGGCACCCGGTACATCAGTGAGAGTGGGTACTCTTGGCACAGCTGACCCAAGGCAGCTGGCCCTCTGGAGGGCTACCCCTGGCATTATAGGGGGTAAGGAAGCATCCCTGCCCTACCCAGTGTGACACCCAGCATCCCCTGGGGGCAGGGTCACCGGGTCAGACCCTAGCTTGCAAGAGCCCCAAGGCGGCTGTGTCTCTCAGTGTTTCCATCAGTGATCTGGGTTCATGCTATTCATCTGGGGATGAGGGGGTGCTGCAGGGTCAACCTGGGGGCCCTGCATGAGAAACACAGTCTCTGTTATTCCTTCTACAACCAACAGCTACTAAAACAACTCGGCTGTGTTCCCAGAGGCTGGCTCCCTCCAGGTTCCCCAGGGCTCTGCAGTGGGAAAGGGGGACTGGTTAATCTACTTTGCAGTTTAGATAGCAGAGAGGTGGGCCAGGCAGGGGAGAGGGGCCCCTCCCTGCAGGCCTTCTCCCTATTTCTGCCCACCCTGATGAGCTCCTGCAAACATGCCTCCCAGCCAAGGGAGCCCCCAGGTCTCAGGTCAGTCTGCCTGGCACCTTCCTGGCTAACAGTGGAGAAGCCCCCAATTATACTTCTCCCCTGGGCAGTGAAATTACAGGTTTACTGTCTGTGGTCCCCACACTGGCCTGCTCACATGGAGAACCCCACCTCGTGCCCAGCCTGACATACAGCAGGTGTCAATAAACAACAGTGAAGGCTGCTGGGCCTCTATCGTGGCCCTGAGGGCAGGCCTGCCTCCCCTGCAGAGATGGAATCTGGCTCCCGCTCCCTCTGCTCCCACTGCTCCCTCCGCCCCCACTATAGTGCCCTGGACCTGGGACCCTGATTTCCTCTCCCCAGCCCCAGCAGGACATCTCAGAACCACCTCCTGCCAACCTTGGCTGCTTCCTAAGTCGCCAGATCCCCAAGGAACAAACACAGCCTGGAGGTGGGGTGGTAAGATGGGCCTTAGACCCCCCACTTCATTTTCCAGCTCAAGAAGGAGAGAGACAAGCAATACCAGGTGTCAGTGGCACACCCCGCCCCAGAGGAACCCCCAGCGCCCACGTGGCCCACCTGGGATGCTAACTTAGGCTCTGAGTTGGGCTTCTCCCAGGACCCTGGACCCTGGGCCCTGGCTCAGCAGCAGGCGGATGTTTATAGAAGACGCGGGGCTGGGTGAGCACAGAGAGGCATTGATGGAGGCAGGCAGGGGGGTGATAAGGAAGGGCGGAGAGGTTGTCAAGGAAACAGCAGGAGGGTGGGGTGCAGGCAGGACCCCTCCCCCACTTCTAGCCCCGGAGATTCTGGAGAACCATCCAGTTGGAGGCTTTGACTTTGTGATGGGGCAGGGGAAGGAGGAATTACTGTCCCCTTGGAATGAAGGGAAGGGGCTTGTGGGATGCAGGACATGATATCCAGATTCTCAGCCCCAAAGCCCTCCAGCCCAATTACAGATAGAGGGTTCAATAGCAAGGGGGGAAAGCAGGGCCTTGGAGCTGGGTTCTGAGGGATGCATAGGAGTTTGTTGCTTCCTGTCCTCAGGAGCACCTGGCTCCTGAGGGAGGAGGCAGGGCTGGATACAGACCCTGAAAGCCCAGGTGGCCAGGAGCTGGGGACTCAGAGAACCTGGCCTCACCAACACCCCACTCCAGAGCAGCTTACCATATTCCTTCCGTGCCTCCAGGACACCAGGAACCCAGTCTTGGACAGAGTGGGTGGGCTTTGGGCCTAAGGGCTTGGAGCCCCATGGTTGGGGGGACAGTGAGGGGCTTGGGTAGGTGTGGATGGGGCTGATAAAGGGTGGGGTAGGAGCTCTCTGACCACATAGCGGGCAGCTGGGCTGGAAGATAACTGGGCTGGGCTGGACTCCTCCACCCCGGCACAGGAGGGGTTAACGCGGAGGCCGCAGCCCCCTCCCCTTTCATCTCCTTCCCTTCCGGCCTGGGCCTGTGTTTACAGAAGCTGCTAGCAGGGAGAGGCAGGCAGGGGCCCTGGACAAAGAAGCTGCCTGGCTGGCCCCTGCAGCCCACACCAGCCCCACCCCTTCCTGCTTCTCAGGCCTCAGTTTCCTTCCCTGAATAGTGGGGGCATGGGGGTATCAGGGAAATGAGCCCACGCTGCAGTGGGTACTCCTAGGATCTGTGTCTGGCTGGAGCTCTGAGCTGAGGGTCGGGGGGTACTGGCTCTCCCTGAATGCCCCACTAGGCCTGGTCTCTGTCCCTGGTCATCTCCTGTTCACAAGGATGTGTCTGGCATCTGCCAGACCCTTGGGGGTGGGGGTGGGAGGCAGAGGTGGCTCGGGCCTGGTACTGTATCTTTGCATAATAACCGTGGTCCTGGCACTAAGCACATGTGGGCACTGACTGCCACACAGCAGGGGGTGCAGGTGGCCTATCTCACAGACTGAGGAACTGAGGCCCCAGGTGGGAGCCGGGAGAGGTCAGGACCCAAGCCTCCCACCAATTACAGCAGCAGGAAGGCTGGTCTCCAGTCCACCAGGAGCTTCTGCCTACCACCCAGCACCCGCCACCCTGGGAATCCAACCCTGTTCCCCACAAAGAGGCAGGCCTGCTATGTGGGATCCTGGGAGCAGCAAGGGAGGAAGCCTGCACTGTTACTTCTGGGTTGGGGTCCTGAGACTCCCCCCACCCAAGGACATACCCTTTAGACTCTCACAGCTGTGCCTCCCCCACCAGACCTGCAGGGCTGGGCCTCGTCAGACACCCATGGCAGGACGGTGCCTCTTCCCTCAGACGCTTGCCACCATGGCAGGGCTGTGTCTCCTCCTCAGGCATCTCTTGGATGCCTCCAGACATGGGGAGCTCACTTTCTGACACACCTGCCCCAGGCTGTTGCCAGCAAGGCCCATCCTCCTGGCAGGCAGACCTCACCTCGCTTCTGCATGAAACTGAACAAGTCGTCCAGGAACTCCTTCCTCTTGGGGTCTGCATCCAGTTCATAGAGCTGTGAAGGCAGAGAGAGGATGGGTTAGCGGGTGCCGGAACTGGCAGCATGTCCACATCACTTGGAAAGTTAGTCGAGGGAACTGCCAGTAGGAAAGGCAGCAGGGGGTCTCAGCCCTGTCCCCCAGCGTCTGAACATCTGCCGAGGTCCTGCTGAGCAGGCAGCGAGAGCCTGCCCCTGTCATCAGACAAGGACAATGAGACACTGTCCGGGGGTGGCGTAGCAGCAGCTGACCACACGCTCAGCTTAAACCACGGAGATTGATTTATTCCTGCCTGGTTCTGGAGACCAGCCATCTGGAGTCAAGGTATGGCTCTAAGGGGGATTCTTCCTGTCTCTCCCAGCTTGTAGGGGCCCAAGTGCACCAGGCGTGTAGCTGCACCACCCTGGTCTCTGCCTCTGTCTTGCCCTGGCTTCTCCCTGGGGATTTGTCCAAAGTCCCCTCTTCCCATGGGGCACCCACTCACTGGCTGAGGGCCACCACATCTCCATCCTTAACTGCTCACACCTGCAGATATCTGACTCCCGCGTCATGCTCTGATCACAGGTATGTGCTCAAGCTGAGTCTTGAACATATAATTTTGGGGGACACAATTTGTCTCACCCAGACCATCGCCACCATGAGGGTGGTGGATGTCTGGCACTGTCCACCAAACCATGTGTGTATGCTCCTGCAGGGCACAGAGGCAGGCCTGGGACAGAGTCAGGACTCTCAGGAGCTCTGTCTTGCATATCCCTTGCCTGGGTCCACCAGTTACGGAGGTCTGCAGTATTTGCAAAGCAGGGTGTCCTAGCCTCAGCTGTCAGCTCCCAGGTGCTGGTGGGCAGAGGAAGCCAGTAGAGGTAATTAGAGAGCAAAGCTTGGCGGCGGGGAGGAGGGTTGCCGAGGAGGGCCAGTGCAAATAGCAGGCTTCAAATTAAGCTCCAGGGAATGTGCCCCCGTGTCTGCAAGGACACAGGGCAAGCAGGACTGTGGCGGGGAGCCTTGAAACCACCAATTAGCTCCAGCTGGGATAATCCGTCATCAAGGCCTAAGAACATGCTAAGGCCCAGCTCCCGTGGGATGAGACATCCCTGGGCCGGGGAAGGCAGGGTCCTCAGGGAGGCTACCCCTTAGCCATCTGGCTCCTCTCTGGGCCTCAGTTTCCCGGTCTGTGCAGTGGAGACAATGTGGGGACTGCAGGGAACAGGCTGGGAGAGCTAGGAGTCCAGCCCTGGGTGGTCGAGGCTCGGCCTTTGTCTCCACCCTGCCCAGCCAGGCCGGCCAGCTGCATTCCTGCACTGATTTATGGTGGCCAGAGGCGTGCACCCATCCGGGCCCCTCCGCTGTCCCCGCCCCACCCCCGACTCTGGCCCACACAGCCCCCAGCACTGTGTGGGCCCCTCACCCCTTCCTCAGAGCCCGTGATTCACACCCTGGTCTGGTCTCCCGTCTGCCCAAGGAGTCTGTCTGTTTTGTTTCTAATGTCTAAAATGGGGCCGAGCACACAGCAGTTGCTTGACAGATGCTCGTTAAGTGAACCCTGATTGCTCAGCCGCAACATGGGCCAGGCTGGGCAGAGAAGACCAAAGACACCTGTGGGGGTTCATCCTCAAATTTCCATCCACCCAGAACCTCAAGACTGGACCTTGTGCAGACACGGGGTCTCTGCCGATGTCATTAATCACGATGGGTTTTTCACAGTAGGATGACTGGGGTCCTTATGAGAGGAAGACAGGCAGATACATGGGAAGATGAGGCAGAAACTGGGCTGATGCAGACACAGGCCAAGGGACACCCAGAGACCCAGGAGCTGGAAGAGGACTCACCTCTGGAGCCTCTGGAGCCTCTGGAGGGAGCATGGCCCTGCCATGGCCTGACCCTGGCCACTAGTCCTCCAGAACGGAGAAGATCTCTATAGATCTAAGCCATCCAGTGTGTGGTCAGTCATCCCGTCCAGTCAGTTGTCATACCTGCTCCGGGAAGCTCACGTAGGGTTCACCCAACCTCAAGCCTGTCTTGACGAGGGGCAACACTTCCTCCTGTAAGATCCCAACCCCAGTGGAGGGGGGCCCACCCTGCATGAACCTCTTCCTTTCTGGGCCTAGCCCCCACAAGAGATCAGAGCACCCCTCCTGCCTCAGTTTCCCCATCTTTCAGGGACAGTGGTTGATAAGTACAACAGCTTCATCCAGCACTCCCAGCACCATCAGGACGCCCGTATTCCAGGTGGACAGAGTTTCAGGGCAGAGACTAGCTGCCTGCACAGGCGGCCCAGCTTAGAAGGGGTCCACTCACTAACCCCCAGGCCAGACAGTGAGCGGAGGTGGTGGCACGGCCACACCCCCACGGCCAGGGCATTATTCGAGGCCATAAAGGGGGTGGACATGTCCCCAGGCAGCAGGCAGAGGAGGCAGCTTTAATGGCCGTTGCTGTGGGCAGCAGACAACAAAGACAGGCAGTAAAGGCCTCCCAGCTTTATGGGGCTCTTGACCCAAGTTCCGCACCCCCGTGGGGTATGTCCTGCCCTGGTCAGCTGGCCTGGGCAGCCCACCAAGCCCCAGCCAAGGGGGAGCTGCGGACGCTGTCTGCCCCCTCCCCTGCCACCATGAGCTGCTGGGCCCAGCTACCTGGTCTCACAAGGCTTTCAAGCCATATAGCTGGGCCAGGACACCTCCCTGGCCACGCCCAGGCCTCCGGCCCACCTGGGTCCTCTGGCTGAAACCCTGCCCCTTTCCGGAGGGCCCAGGAGGTGCTGTCATGCCTAGAGCTGCAAACCCAGGCTGGAGGTTGGGCAAAAACTCAGGAAACCCCTCCTGGGGCTGAGGCGGGAGATAAACTGCCTGGCTCTTCCCTCCCCAAAGCTGAGCGCTGGGGCCACAGGTGCTGTGATCACGGGGCCTCCTCCGGCTGAGGGCAGCCCACCTCCCCACGGCCACGTGGTCCTGGAGGACCTGCCAGGGCCCTCCCCAATGACCTCTCACCGGCCTTCCTGCAGCTTCTCAAGCCCGCCAGGGGCCGTGGTCCCACCTCCGGCCTTTGACCTGGCAGCTCCTCTGGCCTGGAATGTTGGCCTGGCCCTGGCTGAGCTCTCTGCCCCCCAGGCTTTCCTGTCACCCAGGTCTCTGTGCTGAGGTCACCCCGGAGGGCCATCTGCAGCTGCGCTCTCACTGGGACCAGGTGGGCAACTCTCTTGTGTACCCCACCCCACCCCACCCTGTCCCCTGCACAACTGAGCCACATGGACTCACACTGTCCTCGCTGGGAGAGTGTCAGGGGTTTTCCCAGTGTCTAGGATTGGGCACACAGCACCTGCTCAAAAGTGCTGATTAAAGTAGACTTTCATTTCTCACCACAACTTGGGGACAGGATCCCCCCATTCTTTCCCAAATCCTAGACATGTCTGGGCACGACCCATGTTCTGGGGCACCTACGGTCCAGGATTGGGCAGACAAGCATCTTGGGGGTTCCTAGGGTCTACCCCGCTGGGTTCAGATTCTGCTCTCCCCCAGCCCCATCTGTGAAGGGGGCACAGGAGCCTGAGGATGTGGGTGTGGATGTGTGGGCCTGGGCTGGGGGTCCCCAAAAATGCTCCCAAGTGCACACCTCCCTTCCCATTTTCTACCTGCCAGGCGGGGTCACTGGGACATGGCCACGTGGCCCCTCCACCTCTCTGGGCTGTGGCGGGGCCCCCACCCATTGGTGGAACACGTCTGTCGGCTAGTTACCAAGGCTTGGCTGCCCATGGTCCATCTTCCCCCTACCCAGCACCACCCACTTCACAAAAGGGAAACTGAGGCACAGACCAGGAAAAGCCCAGTCCCCACCTCCCCTGCCCTGCAGTCTCCCATCTCCCCATCACCCCAATGAGGACTATACTTCCCCTGTGGTCACTACTGGCCCTTACCTCCCTCTGCTTAGCCCCTTTGGACCACATCATGGTTTCAGAGCAAAAGGCACAGAGCCCACCTCAGGGGCTTTCCACCTGTGCTCCCTCCCCTGGAGAGCAGTTTCCTGGGCCCTTCTCATCCTCTGACCCCAGCCTCAGCCTCAGTTTCCTTTCAGGCAAAGACACAAGTCAGCCTGGTGCCCCATATGGCTTTCTCAGTGGACACTTGACCACCCTGGGGAGGGGGGATGATGAGCATGAGGGCCTTGCTCTGGGTCCAGCACAGGTGTAGGAGAAGGCTGGAGGGGGTACGGAGCGGGGATCTTTGGAGGGATCCCTCCCACCCTACCCCTCCCCACCCCACCCCACCCCACCCCATCCCCCACCCCCCGCCCCATGGAGGGTGGAGGGGCCAGTGTCCAGGAGGAAGCAGATAAAGCCAGGCAGGCTCGGGGCTCCAGGCTCAGGTAGTGGGGGGGGAGGGGCTGCGGAGGAAAAAGTGAGATAACCTCCCCCTCCCCCAAGTGCTCGAGGGGCAAACAGGAAATTCTTGTTTGTGGCGAATGATGAGCATTTCCACCACCACCACCCAGCTGCTGACCAGGCCTCCAAGAAGCTGGGAATAGGGATTGGGGTGGGAGGGTCCCTCACTGGAAGCTGCCCTGTGGAGACAGCAGATACCTCAGGAGCCAGGGCACCACGCATACCGAGATACCACCTGCCAGCCTGGAAGAGGAGGACAGGCCAATCAATCCAGAGGGGGGCCAGCAGGGGGGAGGGGGCCCCCAGGACCGTCCACACTCTGGAGACCCCTCCCAGACACCACGTCCCCAGTCCCCACGGAGCTGAGGGCGAGGGCTGCGTCCAGCCCAAGGCTGAGGGGGCCCTAGCTATAAAGAGAACGCCCGCCCGGGGCCCCTGAGAGGACCTTTGCCCCCTCAACAGTGTCTGCTCGGCCCCCTCCTGCCACCCAGGCAGCTCCAAAGTCCGAGGGGCCCTATCTTGGATGGAAGAGGCCACAGGGCGGCAGGGGGACTCTGGGAGTGAGGCTGTCTCCTTGGACAGCAGAGTCAGGGACTCAAATCAGGAGGAACTGGAAGGATTCGGGATCGCGGAGACCCCCCAGGCCCTGAGCAGGACAACTCTGTCCCCAGCAGACACGGATGCAGCTTGGAAAGCCCACAGCTGGGGGGCGGGTGTAAAAAGGCCTGTTTTCACACTTGTGTCCAACCAAAGCTCCTGGGAACCAGAGAAGGATGCTTCCCCATGCCGCAATGGGGTGGGGGTGGGGGTGGGGGGAGGAACAGAATCCCCACCCCACCCCCCTGGTCCCCCCACCCCCAGGGGAGCACAGGACTCAGAGAGGGTTAGGGAAGGGATGAGGGATGGAAGAGGAGCCAGGCGACAGGCAGGGCTGGGCGCCGCCTTAATCTCGCCTACTTTATCCTGGATTGTTAAAGAAAATATTTATGGAGGTGAAAGTCACGTACCATAGAATTAGCTGTTTTACAGTGAATGATTCAAGGGCCTTCTGTGCACAGACAGTGTTTGACAACCACCACCTCTGTTCATTCCAGAACCTTCCATTCCCCCCCAAAAAACCCTGTCCTCATCAGAACCCCCCCCCCCCCAGCCCCTGACAACCAGGAGCCCACTCCTTGTGTCTGTGGGTCTGCCAGTTCCGGACATTTCCCATGAGCGGAATCACACCCTGTGTGTCCTTCTGTGTCTGCTTCTCACTGAGCATTGTGTTCTCAGGATCTGTCCACGTGATAGTGAGTGTCAGAGCTTCTCTCCTTTTCGTGGCTAAGTAATATTCCAGGTGTGTGGAGGGACACATGCGTTCATCCATTCACCACTTATGGGCATTTGGCTCATTTCCCTTTTTTGGCTATTATTACAAATCTTACCTATTTCTATATCCTTTGGGGTTTGGGCAAAAACTGATTCATCATACTGCCAGTAAACAAAGCGAAACTGCAGTGAAAGAGCAGAGAAGGCCCCACAGCTGGTTTTTAACCCTTCAACGTCCCCCCTCAGAACAACCAAGATGACACTTCCCTGCAGCTTCCCAGAGTGGAGGGTCCCGGGAGCTTTCAATCTCTACATCAAGATCAGACTATGTCTGCCCTGCTCCAAGGCTGCCCTTGGCTCCCTGCCTCTGTCAGGAGAAGCCAGACCTCCTACCTGCCAGGCTGGGTGGGTGGGGCTGACGCCCTGTATGCCAGCACCTGGCGCCTCCCCAGTGCTGGCCCCTCACTGTCCCTAGCCTGGTCCTGTGTGGGGCCTCTGCATTGCTGGTGCCCCCACCTGGGTCCCCGTCTTCCACCCTTAAAACCCTCTTTGGCTCCTGCTCTGACTCCCAAGCCAGGGCAACACCCTGAGTAACTCTCCCTGCCCCTCCACCCCCAGCATCTGTCACGGGCCATGTGACTCTGCACTTATTTGGGGGACGGTTTCTTTCCCTTCTTCATTCCCACCCAGATGACAGCCCCCAGGGCAGAACAGGTAACAGTGGGTGGGCTTGGTATACAGCAGGCGCTAAAGAAGAACTTACATTCCTACCCACCTAGCGTGTCCTCCATCACAGCTCAACCCCTTTGTACCCTAGGGACGCCACCCCGGGCAGATAAAGCCCTTCCTCACATTATCTATCGGGCCCTGGGAGGCCTGGGCCGGGGATGACTCAGCACGGGCAGCCGTTGCCAGGTGGGCCAGGCCCAGGCCGGGTCCCTGGGGGCCACTCAACCGCGGACCCATTCACAGAACCGCCCACACACAGGCTGGGCGCAGGGCTGGGGGCGGGGCCGCACCGCATCTCCAGGGCCCCTCCCCTCACCCACTCTGCACCAGCTCCATGCGCACTGGTGACCAGTCTCGGTCTGGCTATGGTGCTGCCCCCACCAGTTGCCGAGCCACTGGGCCCTATAACCGTGCGCGGCACCCACCCAGGGGGTGCACTTCTGCCCCTTCTCGCCCCCTCTGCCCAGAGACCCCGAGGGGCAGGGACAGATGGATGAAGCCAGGACCATGGCTGGGCTGTGGGAGGAGGTGGGGTGGGTCAGAAGGACCTGGAGTCTGGAACCCTCCCTGCCTCAGTTTACCCATCGTGGCAGGTGGCAGGACACAGCTGGGTGGGCAGTAAGCAGAAGTTGGTGCGGTGCCCACAGCCCTTCTGGGGGTGGCAGGGGCTCAGGAGGAGGAGGGCAGAGGAGGAGGAAGCCAGGGAGAGCAGTAACAGCCCTCCAGGTTTGGGCCAGGTCAGGCCATTTTACAGCCATGACTGAGCACCTTCTGTGTTGGTTTTCTTGGTGGGGGGGGGGCCCACACTGCGCATTTGGGGTGCAGGGCCTATAGGATCTTAGTTCCCTGACCAGGGACTGAAACTGGGCCCAATGCAGTGAAGCGCTGAGTCCTAACCACTGAACTGCCAGGCAAGTCCCATCCTTCTCTATGTGAAGGCCCATACTGGATGCTGGGGACACAGTGCACCCAAAAGAGACCTGGCCTGAGAGGGGGGCAGCAGGAATCCCACCCAAGGGTGGCCAGGGCCCCTGGAGTCAGGCAGCTCCCTGCAGGGTTGGGGAAGGGCAGTCTGGCTTGCTGCTGTATACAACAGGGGCTTAATAGTGTCCACAAAGTGACAGGCCCTTCCCACAAATTGGCCTCCCCATGCACCTGACCTCTGGGGCCAGCCCCGCCCCAACCCAGGCGCAGGGCCACACGGCCCTTTCATTTCCCGTCAGCACTCCAGGGCTGCAGGGGCCCCACTCGGCCAGCAGGAAATTGGGGAAGTGATTCTGGGCAGGGCAGAAACATCTGCCCGCTTGGCCACCGCCCCCCCCCCAACTGGTGTGTGTCCCCTCTCAGCAGAGATACAGCACCCCCACCCACGACACAGATATTAATAAAAGTTCCAGAAACAAGTCACAGAGCCTGACCACAAAGTCAGCGATGAAAGGCACTTCTTTCTGGATTTCCGGAGGTTCTGGGGACATGCCCTGGTCTCCAGTCAGCCTTTCATGTGAGTGGGGGCCCCCGGAGCCTCAATCTTTCCACCTGGGAAGTGGGCAGGGGTGCACCTGGGGCATCCAGGTGGGGAAGGACAAGGGGATTGTGGGAACAGGCTGTGCAGAGAGAACAGTTTGGCCCCATGTAACAGCTGGGGATGCCAGCCAGGCCTGGCATCGAGGACACGCCCAGAACAGGGAGCAGAAGAGAGAAACTTCTAGGAAGGTAGCGGCCCCAACATGCAAATCCGGGCGGTGGCCTTTATCCACCTGGGAGCCCCTCGCCCACGGGCTTGGCTGGAGCAGACCACTGTCCATGTGGCAGCCCATTTCTCAGATGGGGAGACTGAGGTGCTGAGAGAAGGCACAGAGTGGGACTGGAACCCGGGACAGAGCCCCTTGGCACCTCTGGCCACGTCAGAATCTGGTGGGACTGGGGGTTGGGGTGGGACCCCCTGCCCAAGCATGCCTGGCATGCGCGGGGCACCGGGCAAAGGCTTTGGGGTCAGAAAGCGAAAAATCCAGCATCTTCTCCTTTGCCCTCTCCACCTGCAGTTATGAGCCTGATGGTCCTTGTGTTCTGGGGTCCTGGGACCCCCCACAACCCGAGGACAACAGTGTTGTTACAGCTTAGCTGCTGGCTCAGGGCAGCCAAGGGGTCTGAGTCCTGCACCCAGAGCCTGGCACCCGGGAATTAAAACTTCCACCATGGGGGACACTTCCCTGGTGGTCCAGTGGCTAGGACTCTGTGCTCCCAAAGCTTTGATCCCTGGTCAAGGAACTAGATTCCACATGCCACAATTAAGACCCGGCCAAGCCAGATAAAAAAACAACAAACAAACAAAAAACCCGCATTGTGCAGGAGTAACTTCTGAAAGACAGTAGCCCCGTGTACCTGCAGAAGAGCTGTGGGCAGCCCCCAACAGGCGGAGAGGGACCCTCCTAGTGGTCCAGTGGCCTGTAGAGCTCCACCTGCTCAGGGAGTGACGTCCCCATTGCCCCCTACCCAGGTTCACTCAATGGAAGCACAGCAGAGTCGTGGAGGCAGGTCCCACCCCTCCCCAGCCCTGCTGACCGGGTCCTCACCGTCTGGAGTGCCCACAGACGGGACCAGAAGGAAGGGGGCTGCTTCCTGCCTCCTGCCCAGGAGTCAAGAGGAAGGGATCCTGAGGGGGCTCAGGTTCTGGGGTTCCTGCCAAACACACCTGCAGGAGCCCCCATCAGACCTGGGCCCAGGGTGGAACACAATCTGCCCCACAATGGCCAGCAGACTCAGGGTGCCACCAAAACCTGCCCCCTGACAGCAGGGGGGCCACTCTCCTGGAACCTCCCACCTCCCCAGCTGCCACCTACATCAGCTGGGCTGGGCTCCCCCAAATAGCCATGGCATGGAATAAAGGAATAACCCCAGGACTTCAGTGGTTAGGACTCAGCACTATCACTGCCAAGGGTGCCGTTTCAATCCCTGGTTGAGGAAGTAAGATCCTGCAAAGCATACCAAGTGGCCAAACAAAAAACCCACCCACAATAACCCAGAGGTGCCCTAGGGCCCCACTTCCAGTCTAAGAATCCAACACCCTGTCAGCGGGCACATGGACCTGCCAGAGGGCACAGGGAGGGGCCAGGCGGGCCGCTGGCTGGGCAGAGTGCCAGGTGGGGCAGCAGCCACCAGGCCAGGAGAGGTGGCAGCTGGGGCCATGCACACTGTCCCCAGGCACTCCCAGGAAAAGGGCAGATGAGTAATTACAGGGTGATGGGGGCAGGATGGGCAGAGGGGCATGGGGGTTGGAGATCAGAGACAAGAAAGGAAACAGAGAGAGCCATGAGGGGGAGACAGAAACTAGAGACGTGGAGACTGACGAACACAGTCAGTTTCCAGGCCCAGGCCCAGCTCCCCCAGTGCCAGGCATGGTGGCCTAGCAGGAGGGGGACAGTTCACATTGGTTCCAGCCTTCAGTGAGGACGCAGGGCCGGTTGGAGTCCAGGGGAAGAACTTATGGAGCTCGTCCTAAAAGAGGAGGGATAAAGAACAGAAGGAGAGGCTTTCCCGGTGTGGTACAATGGTTAAGAATCCGCCTTGCAATGCAAAGGACACTGGTTTAATCCATAGTTGGGGAAGATCCCATATGCTGGTGGGGCAACTAAGCCCGTATGCCACTACTACTGAAGCCCGTGCGCCCAGAGCCTGTGCTCTGAAACAAGAAAAGCTGCCGCAATGCGAAGCCCGCATGCAACAACAAAGACCCAGCACAGCTAAAATAAATAAAATTTAAAAAACAAGAACAGAAGGAGGACATGGCCCACCCTATCCAGAGTTGGTAGCCCTGGGCCTTGGGGAGCCCCTTCCCAGGTGGGGACCTCACAAGTCCAAAAGATCTACATTGGAAGCAAGGAGGTGAGGTTGGGGGCATGGCCTAACAGGGCAAAGGCTAGGGTGGCCATGGGGACCCTCAGAGGCCCCTCCTGGGGGAGAAAGAGAAAGTGGCACAGCACCAGGGCCATGGCGACTGCAGCCCGGACAGAGATGCCAGACACCCACTCTGGAGGAGGCTCCATGGCAGACACGAGCAGGATTCACCCCACCCGACACACCACACAGCGCCCACCTGGACCTCTGTGTGGCTGTGGACGCCTGTGTCTGCCCCATGGCTGCACATGGGCCTTTCCACCCGTCTGGACGTGTGCTGTCACCCCACATGTGGACCTCCCAATGGACAGCCCCTGCCGGGCAGGTCCCGCCACCCCACTGTGGCTCCCAGGCACACATGGACACACCCATCCAGCCAGACACAGACACACACAGACACACCCTCGCCTGGCGGCTGGCTCACAGATACTGGGCCCAGACGCCCCGCCCTCGGCCGCCACACCCACCAGGCCCACATGGGCCTGGTGCCCCCACTGCCACGCAGCCACGTGGGCGGCACTTCTGTGCGCGTTGTTCTCAGGCACACCCCCGGTGCTCCACACATTCACATTCACACACACACACATATACATGCACGTACGCACGTGGGTGTGCAGCCTGGCCTTTCTGCCTACAGCGCGATGCCATGGACCACTCGGTCAGGGTCTGGAGGAGGCTCCATGGCACACCGGCTCCCTATGCATCTGCCTGGCACTGCTGAGCCCCAAGAGTCAGGGACCCAAACCCCTCACTGGACTTTGTGTTTATTTCTTGCAGTGGCAACAGGCCGGAGGGAACAGGGGTTCGTTTTTCCACGATTCTGGAGCCCAGATGTTGGGAATCGAGGTGTGGACAGGGCCATGCTCCCAGAGGCTCCAGGGGAGGGTCCTCCCTGTCTTTTCCAGTTTCTGGGGGGCCCTGGGCTTGTGGCCACATTATCCATCTCCACCTCTACCCTCACATGGCTATTTTCTGCCTCTGTGTGTCCCTTGCCTTTCTATAAGGACCCCAGCTGCCCTCCTCTGCTGTGGCCTCATCTTAACTGCGTCTACAGAGACCGGATTTCCAAACAAGGTCCCGTCACTCTGGGGACACCATTCAGCCGCCGATAGATTTCTCCCTGGAACATGGGGTTTTATCTGTCCCTGGTTTGTCGTCTGGAAGGCAGGTGTCCCCAAGGCCACAAGCCTGCTGGGAGCAGGCAGTGCTGACTCTATGCCCTCCCTGCCCCTGCCCCCGCCCCCACCCCTTGGCCCCATGAGACACCCGCCAGCCCTGCCCGAGGGGCAAGGCTGAGTCCTGCACTGGGGCCTCCACAGGCAGATTGGCTAGCGTTTAACCCCGTGACCCCCAATTGTCCTCTGGCCGAGCGCAGCCGGGCGAGCAGAGGAGGGCGGTCCGGCCCCGCCCCCGCGCGTGCCCACCCATGGCCTGCACCCCCAGCTGCCCCAAACCCTGCCTGGAGCAGGATCCAGCAGTGGGCAGCATCAGCAGACGGGGTCTTCCACAGGGCCGGGGATGCCCCTAAGTCACCATGGGGGGTGAAGGCTCAGAGTCAGAAGGATGGGTGGGTTGAAGAGACTCTGTGTCAGATGGGGAAACCAAGGCACAGAGCAAGGGAGCCATGCCTGCCATCCCCCAACTGCACCTCTACATCAGAGAGGATACACCCCCGGCCACGATCACACAGCACGTGAGGGGAGGAGGATGGGATACAGCAATGGGAGCCCCTGCAGCCCAGAGGCCTTCGTCACACCTCGCAGCTCCTGGGGCTGCGTCAGCAAGGCAGCACGGGACGCTGACCTGTGTCCGGGCCACTGATCCGAGCCACTGACTGGGGCAGCTTGACTTTCTGGCTAACGGTTAATGGGCCCCACCATACCCTCAAGATTGTTGAGACAAGGGGCCACGGGGGGCGGTGGGGGGCATGCATGTGTGTTCTTACAGACCCCCAGGCACACAGCCACGTGCAGAGAGGGTCACCATGGGAGAGGGTTACCCCAACATGCATGGCACTGGGGCTGATGACTCGGATACACAAGCTTGGCCACCCTCAAGTGTGTCCAGACCCCAAGACACACTGGCGGGACATCCACGTGACTTGGGTCCATGTCACGTGGGGGCACACGCAGATGTACACAAACACTCCAGGTGCAGGGACCCACCAGCAGGCATCTAAGATGACAGATACACAGACAAGACGCCATAGGTGGGTCCACGTGGCCCCAGATCATTCAAATGAACACACGGGAGAGCCACACTGGCACACGCATGGTCACGGACACCAGGGGGTCTCACAAGGCCCCCAGAGACCCAGCTCCACAAACAGACTCTGACACACATGGGGCCCCTTGAGAGGGGACTCCACGTAGCCAGCCCTTCCTCACGTGCACACGTGCCCACGTCAGCAGCTGGACTCCACGTGCTCCCCATGCCCGCTGGCCACCACGCCCTCCACAGCCGCGTGTGTTATTAGAAAGCGTGGGGAGGGGCCGGGAGCTTGGCAGCAGCGACCAGGGTGGGGAGCAGTGGTGGGCGTGGAGCCAGGCCACAGTGGCGGTGACCCCACAGCGGTGACCGGGCAGCCAGGCGGCGGCGCCGGGGCCAGATAAGGCTCTTCCGGCTGAGTCAGTGTGGTTCCCAAGGCTGGCACGGGCGGGGGCACGGTGCCAGGACTGTCAGGCACGCACCCTCCCTGTGCCCGCCATGGCCCAGCTGGCCCTGCGCCAGCAGCCGCAGTGGCTTTGATGAGGCGGGTGCTGCTCCAGGACGGCAGGGCTGGACTCCTGGGGGGCTTCGCTGCACTGGTCCCACCCCCAGCACAGGGCCCAGGGCCCCGGCTCCCCAGGAAGACGCTTGGTGCCGGAGCTGGCCCACAGGACCCACGGACCTGGCCCCTGGCCTGTTCTGCCCCCGGCATGCTGGCTAGACGTCACTGGGCCCAGAACCCAGTGCCTGACCTCCAGCCTGTGCCCAGAACACACTTCTCACCCAAAACTTCTCACCCTCTCCCCTGGCCCCACAGGCCTAGCTGTGGTGCCCGGCCATGGATCCCAGCAGGGTTCTCCCAGTGTCCCTCTCCCTCCCCTAGCACTGCTAAATCCTGCAAAGGCCCCCTCTGAGCCCACCTTGGCTTGCCCTATTGTTCTGCCCACCTCTACCTCTCCCACTTCATGATCCAGCCACATGGTTCCAAGATACAGACCCTAACCATTCTCTGGCCATCTGGCTGACTCTTACACATCCTACAAAACCCCAGTTCCAAAGCTCATTCCTCTGGGCAGCCTTCCCTCTAGCCCAGCCGAGACTGCACGGCTGGAGTCCCCGTGTCCATCTCTGGCCTTCCAGGTGAAGAAAGTATCTGCCACATCCTCCTGCAGCCCCAGCAATTTCTGCTCCCCACCTCCACCCTACAAAACCCCAAGAGATGTTTACTGCAGTGTTGTTTACAACTGGGAAATAGGAAAAAAGACCAATGTGTTGGTATCGGCCCCACAAGGGAAACTGAAGCAGCTAAAAGAACCAGGCTACTCAAAACACTGATAAAATAAACAAAGAGTGAAAATGATGGGAAAAAACGAGAAGCGCGGTATGTCCAGCTCAGTGAATGGCAGACCCCAGCAACCCCCAAAGACCACACTTCAATATGCTGCCCGTCACACTTCTGTGTAAGTGGACAGAGAAAGGCCTGGAAAGACGGTGTGGCTGACCCCAGGAAGGCTGGGGAGGAGGCTGGCAGGCTCAGACCTCGCTGGAATCCTTCCTTTTTTTCCTACCAGAATGATATCAAATGTCACTTCTGAAATCCAAAAAAAGACTTTAAAAATATATGTGTGTACACTTTCCATAATTTAAAAAAAACATCAAGTGAACTGAAAAACAGAAAAAATAATGTGACCACAGCCCCTTGCTGAGGGAGCATCTGGGGCCCAGGGCTGCACCCTAAGTTGTCTGAACCCATTTCTGGGGCCACAGAAGCTTGTGTGGAGAAGGACACCCATGGGAATTCAAGGGGCCCCAGGAGGCCCGGGGCAGGGTGGGGAAGGGGGGACAGGTAGGGTCCACAGCAAGGACATGGCAGCCTCTCAGGGTGGGGGACCTGAGGCTGATGGTGGCTTTTCTGTCTGGGGGCCTCTGTGTCCAGACCTTGGGTTCTGACACCCTGCTGGGGGGCCCTGACCAACCACCTCCATTTCAGACGAGGAGACGGACGCTCAGAGCCACACAGTTTCCCTCCAAACCCTCACCAGTGGGGCTTGCCCCCTGCCCCTTCCCATCCGTCCACTCCTCTGGTACACCCTGTGGTCAAGTCCCAGTCTGATACATCCCCCGTGTGACCGTGGGCAAGTGGCTTCATTGGTCTATGCCTCAGTTTCCCTACCTGCACAATGGTGCAAACACAGTGTCCCCCACCAGCACCAAATGAGTATACACAAGACACTCGCAAGACATTCAACCTGCCACCTGTGCATAGTTAGGTGACAAACACCACCTGGAACCATCATTTTTATACCTCTGGGCTTATTTACTAGTGATGGTGAGCAGACATGACCTTGGGAAGCAGGGGGGAAAAGATCCCAACATTTAATGCAAACTGAAACCACAGGGAGATAGCACACCACCCCGGGAGGGACAGCTGGAATCAGAATCATAACCACAAGTGTCGGCGAGGATGCGGAGAAACTGGAACCCTCAGCTTGGATGCGAAATGGAGCAGCCATTGTGAACAAGAGCAGCTCCTCAGAAGACTAAACACAGAGTTTTCATGACGCGGCACCTCCTCTCCCAGGTACATGCCCCTGAGAACCAAAAGCACACATTCACGCACAAACTCGTGCACACACATTCACAGCAGCCAAAGGTAGAAACAACCCCAGTGTCCATCAATGGATGAGTGGGTAAGTAAAATGCAGTGAGTGAGTGAGTGTGTGTGTGTGTGTGTGTGTGTGTGTGTGTGTGTGTGTGTACAGACACACACACAAGCACGGCATGTGCATAATAGAACATTACTCAGCCAAGAAAAGGAGAGAAGCCCTGACACTCACTACCATGTGGACAGATCCTGAGAACAGGATGCTCAGTGAGAGAAGCAAACACAGGAGGACACACAGGGCATGATTCCACTGATGGCAAACATCCAGAACAGGCAGATCTAGAGACTGGTTGTCAGGAGCTGGGGAAAGGAGTGGGGTAATAGCGAAAAGGCACATGTTAAAAGCTTTATTTTTGAAGTGACAAAATGTTCTAAAATTGATGGTGGTGATGGCTGCATACCCCGTGAATGCATGAAAAGCCACTGAAATGCACTTTCCATAGCTGAATCCCATGCTACATAAATTTCATATCAATAAAACCACGAGCAAAAATCCCAGCGTTTATCTATAGAGTCACTGAAACTAAGGATTCAAGTCCTTAAATGGCTGAAGACCCTCGATTGAGTCTGTTTGCTTGAAAACCCCACGATAGTACTTTCTTGAGAGCCCTGCACAGCCCTGCTGGTGACAGGAAGCCACCGGGATGTCACTAGGATGCGATATCTGATGGCAGGAGGCAAGCTGCTGACTGCGCCCTGTGACACACTGCGATCCTGGCCAGCCCTGGCCTTCATCAGCGTGTGTCCCTGGGGCCGCCCAGTAGCGAGGCTCTCGGCTTCCAAGGAAAGATTCCATGGCCGAGAGCCTGCTGCTCCCGGCCCCTCCCCAGCCTGGCTGCCCCCCAAACCCTGCGGCTGACGGCGGGATTTCACGGCTGTCGAGGGTTTTCGGGCGGAAGTCAGGCCCAGGCCCTGCCAAGACCAGAGAGGAAGAGGCAGAGATGGTGCCAAGCAGGCGGCCAGCCGGCCCGGCTGCCACGTGCCAGGAAGGGGGTGGGGCAGGCGCCAGAGTCAACACAGCCCCGACATCTGCCTGGCCGGCTAGGCCCGGGCCACTGTTGACACTAGCCGCACAGGTGTCTGGCCAGCTGGGTAGGAGGGCAGTGTGGGCAGCTGGAACTGCCACAGCTAGGCAGGAATAAGACCCTGGCATCTGCCCACCACGCCCCAGCCCCCTCCATCTGGGAATTCAATCCCAGGCCCTTCAGGGCCAAGCCCAGTGGCAGCATCTGGCCTCCACACACAAGCCATGCTACATCCTACCCCAGGGCCTTTGCACGGGTGCCCCACGATACAAGTGCCCAGCTCCTCCACCAACCAGGCTTGGCCCATAAGCTACATCCCCCAGCGGCTGCCAGGCTGGGTCTTATAATCCCTTCCCACCCATCTGTTTACAGACCTTTTTGGCCCCTGGCAGGGGAGCTGAGCATCCCATAGACACTACACAAGCATGAGACTGACTTGTGACCTGTGTTCCCTGTGCTTCTTGGGCCTCAGTTTCCCCATCTGTGCCCTGACCCTGGGGGTCCTCAAAACATCAACCCTGTTTCCCAGACCAGCAGGACAACGGCCCCTTGAGTTACCTTGCTCCTGATGGGCCGAAAGGGCTTTGCAGTCAGGACACCTGACCCCTGGCCTCTGCCGGACCTGGCCACTCAAAACCAGGTTGGGCGGGGCTGGGGGGTACTTGTCCACCCTCAACCCCATACGGGCTGTGGGCTTGTCCCTTCCTCCTGCTCGGCAGTGAACCTGTGAGATGGAGAGTGTCTGGCTGGCTCTGGCCTCCGGCCTGGGGCTCCCTGAGGGCTGAACTCAGATGGCAAACATTGATGTAAATCACCCATGGGACTCCTGTTTCGTTACTCTCACCCCAACAGACGTCAGGAGCTCGGTTCTGGGAAACCCACCACTCCCCCTGCCCCCTTCATGCGTTGCCTCTGTTTTCTCATCTGCACAAGTAGACAGACAGCAGCCCAGACATAAATGAGGCCCCTGGAAGGGGAGGCAGACTGAAGCAGGTTGCAGGCTGGGGTCTACATGCCAGGGTGGGGACTTCAGGCTGAAGGGGGCAGCTGGGGTCATGCGTGAGGAGTGGCCAGCCACACCCTGGGAAGGTGATGTCTGCTGAGTGTTATTCCACCCCCTGCACCGCATGCCAGGACCCAGCCGGAAGCCAGGGCAGCCCCACCCAGCCCAAGATGCTCGGGCAGGGGATTAATCCTCCTGCCTTCCTCAGTCTGGCCTCCTGCCTCAGGCCACTGCCCTGGCCACACCCACTCCAGGGGCACCTTCCCCTCCTGCCTTTACACCTGCCCCTGCATCATCCCACCACGGCCTTGGCTCATCCCCCTCATGCTGCATGTCCGCTTCTACACCTGAGTTTTCTGAGGGTTACCAGGGTCCCAGTGTCCTTTCCCCAGGCGGCAGCTGTGGGGCCTCCTGCTCCCTCAAAGAGGGTCCCACTGCCCATTCTGGAAGCCAGCATGGGTCGGGGGGTGCCCCAAGGCCACACACAGCCACCTCCTGGCTCCCATGTGCCTGGTGCGTCCCCAGCCCTGTGGAGCCCAGATGAAGGCTGGGCACTGGGCCTGGGAGGCCAAGTCCCCATGTCCACTCTCGGAGGTCGGGGCAGGGCCCAGCTGGCCTCAGGCTGGAATGCAAGCCCAGCCGGCTATCCCGGCCGCCATCTGGTTTCCATCTGCCCGGCCTGGCGAGGCCTGACTTCAAAGGCTCCCCCGCCTGGCCACTTCCTCTGCCCTGGCCGCCCGCGGGGACGGCACCAGGACGCCTGCTTCCTCCCCACCCCTCCTGAGCCCAGGGAGCTGCTCAACTAGCTGTCCACACCAATGTGGCCACCCCCTGCTCAGCCCCCTCCACGGCCACAGCCTCAATACATCAGATGCAACGCCACTGACAATGCCTCTGGCCGCGCCTGCTGGCTGCACCCATGACTCCCAGAACCCCATATAGGACGGTGGCCTTTCCCCAAGCCAGGTCTGCTTACGTCTCTCTGCTCGGCCTTCTGGTACAGAGTCTGCCGAACTTCCCCTCCTGACTCCTGTCCCCATGTATCCCCACGTCCCTGCATTTACCGGCCGGCCCATCCCACCCACAGACAACAATCCCACACTGGGGCTTCCATGGGATGCCCCAGGCCCAAAAGGGGAGTTCGTGGCCCTCGAGGGCAGGTCAGAAGGACTCTGGCAGCGACCACCTGCGGCCCCATTTACGACGCAAGGCCCACCTGCTTGAACTGCTCTTCATATGTCCAGTCCCCGTGGTCTGGTGGCTGCAGCTGAGGTGCAGCATGGGCAGCCCCTCCGGGGACAGCTGGGCCAGTCCCCGGGCGCTCCTGGCCACCCAGCGCCCGGGATCCACTGTCACCACGGAAGGCCTGGAGCGGCTGAGCCTTGCGGGGGAACAGCGCTGCGGGGCCCAGGCTGGTGGCGCCCGGGGGCCCAAGCCCCTCCTCGTCCTCGTAGTCCTCATCCTCCTCGTCCTCTTCGTCGTCTCCCAGGTCTTCCTCCAGCTCCTCCTCCTCTTCCTCCTCCTCCTCCCATTTTGGCTTCCTGGGGCGGACAAGGGGCACGGGTCAGGGGAGAAGGCACCAGCTCAACTCAAGCCCTGGGGCAAGGGTCCCACTTTATCCAGCCTTGGTTTCCCTGTCTGGACGTGGGTGAGCTGTCAAGAGCACCCATGAGCAGAACTACTCAGGGTGTGGCCCTTACTGTCCTGTTCCCAGTTAGCCCAGAGCAACTAGAGGTGTCCCTGTGGCAATGAACCCCCCCACCTACCTGCTAATCCCACCTCTCGCCGTCCTCGGCACAGGCTTCCTCACTAGGCCCTGAGTACACTGACCCTGTTCCTGCCTTGGGGCCTTTGCTGAGGCTGTTCCCTCTGCCAGGCATGCTGTTCTCTGCTCCCCTCACCAGCTCCTAAGGGCTGTCAGCTGCACAGGCAGACCTTCACTCACAATGCCCCAAAAGTTGATTCCAGCCCCAGCCACCCCTCCCCTCAACATCCCCGCTTTATTTTCTTGGCATGATCACAGCCCATAATCATACTCATGTGGGACTTATTAAACTTCTTCCCAGGAGGATCCCACCAGTGCCCAGCTTGGGAGCCGCATCAGACGCTGGTGAGACACACACAAGGGCCAATGGATGCCTGCTCTGTGCAGGCTTCTCCTGGGCCATGGACTCTAAGTCTGTCCCCATCACTAAATCTCCTACAGCCTCGTTAGGCGATGGGGGCCACTGATCTCGTGTGAGTAGCTCTATTTAAATTAAGGTGAAATAAAGCTACAGATGCAGAGTGCAGCTGTACTGGCCACGTGTGTGTGAACCCTCTGGGACAGGAGGCCCCCATCTTGAGCAGTGTAGATGGAGAACTGTCCACCAGTGAGTTCTAAAGCATGGTACATCCTGGGAGGTCAGCAGGACAGGAGTTTTGCCCTTTCTCTATGGTAGTGCCCCAGGGCTGAGAGTGGCCGGTGCAGGGCATGTGGTTGGCACAAGGAGCCCACAGACCCCGACTCACAGGTCATCGTCGGAGCCTGCATCCTCAAAGCGGCCATCGCCCATGGGGAGGCTGGCTGCCTCCCTGCCTCGGCCAGGTGGGGTGGGTGAGCCTGGTGCCCCCTCCAGGGCCGCATCTTCATCCTCCGAGCCAGGGGGCCCATCCTCCGAGCTGGGACTGGGTGCGTGGCCAAGGCCGGCGGCAGCAGCTCGCATGGCGGCCAGGGCGGCCATCTGCGCCCGCTGCATCCGGGCGCTCTCAGGCTCCCTGTCCTCCTCCGGAGTGGCCCTGGTACGGGCTGGAGGTTCAGAGGGCGGCGGTGGCTGCCGGGCCTCCAGTTCTTGGCGTGCCCGCTGCTGCCGCTGCAGGAGCGTCTCCATCACAGCCTGCAGCTTCATGGCCCTACGGGCCGGGCCGCCCCGGGCACCAGGAGGGGGCGGTGGGGGCGGCCCCTGTGGGGAGGGGGCCCGGCCGCACTGCAGTGTGGGGGCTGCGGGGGAGCCGGGGCAGTGCAGGGTGGCAGGGGGCAGGGGCAGGCGCCGCTGGGCTCAGGCTGAGGGCTGGCGGGGCATGCCAGTGGCAGGCGGGCAACACCTCCTTTCTCACACTGGGCACCAGGGGGTGGCGGCGGCTGGCGGGTAGCTCATTCACGTGTGTACAGAAACCTGGGGGTGACAAGAGACTGTCAGACCGCACTGGGCTCCTCCCCACTAAGGTTGGACCTCAAAGGCCTCTGGGAAAATCCCTTGTATCCATGCCCATCAGGGTGCAAACCTGGGGGCCTCCCTGGAGGTAGAGGAGCATGCTCACCCCATTTTCCCCCCTCTGTCCACCCTCTAGCATGCTGAGAAGCTAGGTCACTCTGTACTGGACTCCCGAGGGCCTCGAGGCGGCCCCCACCCGTCTGGGCCACAGAGAATCAACACCCCCCAGAAAGAGCTGGATTATGGCTTCATAAACAGAGCAAGGGGACCGAGTATTCCCGGTCTCTGATTGGTCAAAGCCGCTACTAGGTGCCAGAGTCCAGGGGGTTCTGGGTTCCAGTTCTGAGTTCTAAGTACTGCTCACAGACATGCTGGTGCAGCCTGACCCAGGGGGCTCTGGGCACCCTCCTTTCTCATAGAAACCGTGCCTGACCCAGATTGAGCACCTGCTGTATACAGGCTTAGGCCTCCCTACTCAAGCTCCCACCTCATCTCTAAACCTGTTACTCCAGGCCTCAGTCTCCCCATCTGCAAAACAGGGTCCATCTCCCTGTGCCAAAGCAGGAACGATGCAAGTTTGTGATGATGCAGGCGCAACCCCAGAAGGTACTCGCTAGACTTATGGAAGGAGGCTGGACGAACCATGTTTCACAGATGGAGAAAATAGGCTTAAGTTGTCCTGCTGGAGAGCACACAGCAGGTTCCAGGCAAGACTGGGGATCGAATCCAGAACGCAGGTCTAGGGGAACCCTGGGCCTCCCAATAGCCCCCACATGCTCTCTGGCAGCTTCCCTGCCCTTTGGGTCCCCAAGTGGGGCCCAGGGCCCAGAACACAGCCCACTCTGCCCCGTCCCCCTCCCCAAGCCTGGGTTCCCTTTGGATCACTGCCAATCTGCTCTGCCAGGGCCTTGGGTGGACTCCAGGCATAGATGACCCAGAGCCACCACCAAAGATAGGAGGATATAGCCCCCTATCTGCATCCCAGCACCCCCCAGCCCAGGCCACACCCCCACCCACCCAGGCCTCCAATAAAATAGACCAGGCAGAACTCAACAGGCCTGGCAGAGATACCCCAGATGGTACATCACTGAGATGCTGGTGGGAGAGGGGGTGGACAGGAGGGTCCAGGAGCTACTCCAGCTGGCCAGTGACCCCCACAGGCTTCTGAGCATCTCCTCAGGCAGAAGGGGCCAGTGGGCAGGGGCTCCTGGTTAACAGCAGACATGGGCCACCAGGCTGGCTGGTCTCCCAGCCCCTCCTGTGACCTGCTAAGAGAAGCCTGACCCCTCCCCCAGGGGAGTCTTATCGTAGAGACCCTCGCAGCCTCCCCAGTCACGGGAGGGGGCCCCTCCCCAGTGATAGGGTTCCCAGCAGGACGGGTGAAAGGGCAGTGGGGGTGCAAGTGGGGGCCCCTGCAGGAAAGTGGGGAGGGACCCATCCCCAAAGGGCTTCAGTACTCTGCAGGGACAGGGGTCCCAGGGCACAAAGACCCTCTCAGAGGCCATACTGCTAGAGAGTGACCAGCACAGCCTGCCCTTAGAGGCAGCAGAAGAGCACCCAGCCCCCACCCCCGGGGATGGGCGGTCACCCGTCCCCCCACAGCCCCAAGAAGTGCTGAGGGGACATTTCTCACCCAGTGTCTAGTCTGGTCTGCTGCCCCTCCCCCACCATTGACAACTTCCAAGATGAGCCCCCCTTCCCCACGGAAACGCTCTGGGCATTGCCCCCTCCCTTTGGGGGGGGGCAGAAGGAAGAGGCCAAAGGAAGCCACTCCCCCCCAAGCCACCACCCCCAGGCCTGCTGGGTTTAATGACCCTTCCGGGTCCACGGGTGGGGGAGGGGAGCAGTGCAGGACTCCACGTAGGGGCTGGTGGAGGGGGCAGGTGGGAACCCCAAAGCCCCTCTAGGCCTGGGCCTGGCCACCCCCACCACCGTGGCTGCCATTAACCCTAGGCTGAGGACGCCCACCCCTCCAGACCCCTCCCCGCAAGAGCCCTTTGTCCTTGGCCCTACCCCCACTTTATGACAACCCCAGGGGAGAGGCATTCCCAGGCAGGGACCGGGCTGGGATGGGAGGGGGCTGCTGGGGGGTCGCTGGGACCTGGCTGAGGGGGGCGGCAAGGAGGGATCTGAGGCCACACCCTCTCCCCCCTCCCAGGCCTCCCGGAGAGAGGTCACCAGCTCGGCCCAGGGCTTGCAAAACATGGTTATTTAAAGAGTTGTGCAAGGCTGGGCCCCGCGGGTGGCGAAAGGGGGCCCTCACTTCACGAGGGGAAAGGAGGGGGAGGGCGGGGCAGAAAGGTGGGGAGGGGGCTAGGAGAGTCCGGAGGGGGTGGCCCGGAGGAAGTGAGAAAAGAAACACTGAAGAGGGAGAAGAAATTAGACGACAGAAACCCAAGTCCGATTTCAAAGGCTTCTTGGAAAGCGACCGATTTGCATGGTGGTGGGGCGGGGGGGCAAACCCTGCGGGCCGGGCGACTGAAAACGGAAGATTATTGACAAACCGGCCACCCCGGGTCCGCGGAACGTTGGAATTGACCAACGCGCTCTCCCCGCGCTTCCTGCGCCCGCTTTTGTATGTGGGGGGTACTTAAAGAGGGAGGGGGCTTTTCCAGAGGATCCCCGCCAAAGATTTAGGGCTCGGGCAGAGCCTCCCCCCCTCCCCGGCCGCGGGCCCCGTGGTGTCCCCTCCAGGGGCCCCTTTCTGCCCCAGAGCCGACACTTTATAAATAAACCATCCAGGCTGAGGAGGGTCACCAGAGAACTGCCCTCCCGACCCAGCGCCCCCACTCCCCTCGAAGCTCCAGAATAAAACACGGATTCCAGCGACAATAAATGAAATAACCCAGACCATAGCCCCCCGCGCGCCCGCCTAAAGACCATTTCCTTCCGCTGGAGGGGGGGGACACACACACTCCCGACCCCCGGTCACTCCCGCACCCGCGCAATATGGTAGGGTGTGAGGGCTCCGAGGGCGTCGAAGAGAAAATCGCTCCAACTCCGACCCACTCGGGTAGCCTTTCCGCACCCACGTTCCTGACCAACTTTGAGGGAGCCCCCCCTCATTAGCTTCCAGAGCGCGCGACGCCCACCCGGGACGAAACCCGCGTTTTAAAAGGTCGGCCCACCTACTACCCCAGCCTCACCGCGCGGGGCCCGGTCGGGGGGCGCAGGGCCCGGTCGGGGGGCGCATGCCCCACGCCTGGCGTCCGGCCCTGCCCCGGCCGCGCCTGGCCTCCGGCCCGGGCCGCGAGCTGCGCGCTGCTGGCTCCCGGCCACCGCCGGGTTTGTGCCGCGCGCCGACTCACCGAGTCGCCAGCCGAGTCCGCGTCTACACCCCCCACCGACCCGATTGGTAAAAGTCTCCCCGCGCGCGGCCTCCCCCGCCCCTCCCCTCCCCCCCACCGGCGCGCTCACCGCCCCGCAGACAAATCACCGGGTGACAAATCGCTCTCAGATGCAAATACCTCGCCGGTGATTCAGCGCCGCGGCCCGGAACGTGGGGAGGGCTCTCGTAAGGCCCCCTCCCCCTTCCCAGACACCCCCTCGCCCCCCGCGCTTGGTCCGAAGACGCTCCAAGAGCCCAGGGGTGTTAGGGAAGGGGACAGAGTGGACGGAAATTTTTCAAGTCGCGGCCCCTTTAAATGATAATAAATAATAAAAGGGAAGGGGAACAGGGACGCGGTATGCCCCGCCCCTATCTAGGGACGGTCGGTAATGTGCTCTCCGCGGGCCAGAGTGTACAGGACACCGAGGGGGCAGAAAGGGCTGGAAGCGACCCAGGGGAAGAGGGAGGGGAGAAGTTGGGGCTCCGCCTGGATGGGGTTAGGGCACAGGAGCTCGGTCCGGGATCTCTACCTATTGTAACGACCGCCGAGGATATACCTACTCGGCTCGGAGTTTCGCCTCTGTCCCTTGGACTAAGCTACTAGCGCTAAAGACTTCACCCTCAGGAGTGGTGCCTCGGTTTCCAAGTCTGTAAAGTGGGGATTAGAGACTTGATAAACAAAGGGTTTGCGGTGACAGGAAAAGAGAGCAGTGCTGGGTCGGTGGGAGGGGGCCAGGGCTCTGCGATGAGGGCGCTGCATGGTGGAAGGGGGTCTGGGAGAGGGAGAGGCTGCCAGCCGTGGGCACGGCACTGGCAAAGCCAAGGGATGCCGTCCAGGAGTCCAGGATTCCTGGGAGGGCTCATCGCTAAGTCCTGATGACCCCTACCCTCCCCACACCCCAACCCCTATAGCCCCCTCCTCTTGGAAACCTGACTGCCCACACCTTCTAGAAGGAGAGACAAGGTTATCTTGTGGGTAATCATAATTCAATAATAATTTCCATCTTCTGAGCAGCGCTCAGCCACACGGCCATGTGCCCAACGCATGAAGTTCACATTTTTGTGCAAACGTCTGTCCCATTTCAGACAGCAGGAGAAACTGAGGCCAGAGTAGGTTGGGGTAAGGTGGGGCTTGGGGGTGTGAGCCCCTGAGGCCTCCCCTGGGAGCTAATCGCAGGGTCCCAGGCTCCAGCCCAGATAAAAGCAAAGTGAGAGCATGGAGGGCAGGCAGGGGCCACCCAGAGGGCCCCTATGGGGAGGGACTGGAGTCCCTGATCTTGAGTTGTGGTTGGGATGGGGGGGTTGTGTGTGCAGCCCCTCCAGTACAACAGACAGCATTGCCATCTTCTGAGGATCCTACCCCTACTCAACATCACCCACCCCCATTAAGGCCCTGTCTCTCTGGGGGATTCCCAAACCCAGGGGACAGTGCAAGGGAGCCACCCCCATCCGTGATGGGTGGTCAGAGGCAGAGTTCTGCCTGCTCCTTTCTGGAACCCAGCCTCCCAGCCCCCCGGGCCATTATAGCCTACTAACAGGTGACAGGGAGGCCTCCACCTTGAAGCTATTTAAACAGCCACCCCTCAGCTGCCTACCTCACCACCCCTGCCACCAGAGGGGCAAAACTGCCCTGCCCCAGGAGAGAGGAAAGTTTGGAGACCCAGGTGAGCTGGGGGAGGAAAGCTATCCTTTAAGGACCAGGCCCCAGGTCAGTTCCAAAGTGCAGGAAAGCACCCCCTCCACCAAAGAACCAAACGTCAGGATGCAAGCCCTGCCTTACTGGGCACAGGAGGATGAGCCTCACTGTGCCTGTTCCCCCTCTCTAAAATGGGTCAATTTACATTCACTCCTCCTTCAGTGCCTGGAGAATCCCATGGACGGAGAAGCCTAGTAGGTTACAGTCCACAGAGTCGCAAAGAGTCGGACACGACTGAGCAACTTCACCTTCACCTTCACCTTCAGTGGTTTTGAGGATCTCATTCCCCTCTGGTCAAAGGGAAGGGGGCAGGGAGCGGAGTCTCCTGGGGGGCAGGAGGGGTGCTGCCTAGCCCACCCCTGCATAGCCGGGGGCAACTTCCCAGAGGAGCCTGGCCCAGCAGGGTGAGGGGCTGCAAGATTCCCAGCTGCCTCTAGTGAAGGGGGTCCTATTTTTAGCCCAGGGAGCTAGCTGGGAATTGACCCCAGTTTTGCTGGTTCCTCCAGGGATAGGCAGCAGGTATGGGCTGCACCTTGGTTCTGGCTGTGTGATTTTAGGTTAGCCTGGACCCCTCTCTGGTCTCTGAGTACAGCGACCCCAGCCCTGTAAGTTTTCCTGGCCAAACCAGCTTGTGGGCCACCTGTGAAAACCAGCCTGATTCTCACTGAGCCCCTCAAGACACTCATCCTGCCCTCCATTCAGGGTTGAGGGGCACCTTTTAAAAAGTTCACCAAGGGACTTTCCTGATGGTCCAGCAGTTAAGACTGTACTCCCAATGCAGGGGTTCCAGGTTTGATCCCTGGTCAGGGAACTGGGGTCTTCCCAGGTGGTGCTAGTGGTAAAGAACCCACCTGAAAATGCAAGACTCCAGAGATGCGTGTTCAAGATACATGGGTCAGGAAGATTCCCCAGAGGAGGGAATGGCAACCCACTCCAGTATTCTTGCCTGGAGAATCCCATGGACAGAGGAGCCTGGAGGGCTACAATCCATGGAGTCAGACACGACTGAAGTGACAGCATGCACGCGTGCAGGAAACTAGACTCCACATGCTGCAACTGAGTTCCTATGCCACAATTAAAGATACCATGTGCCTCAACTATGACCTGGTGCATCCAAATAAATTAAAACTAAATTATTTAAATAAATAAATAAAAGTTTACCCAGATTCCAAACTGCGCACCTTTCCACATATATTCTTCCTCAAACATATTCTGCCTCAGGGCCTTTGCCCTGGCTGTTACCCTGGCCATTCCCTTGCCTGGCCCGCCCTTCCCCAGCTTTGCCTTCTCACTCAAAGTGGAACCTCGGGTCATACTCTTTTATCTTCTTCCAGGCTGTTCTATTCAAAACAGCTGTATTTATTTAACCTAGTCAGCCAGTCAGCCTTGAGCATGGCTGGCTGCATGTCCAGTGCTAAGCCTGGGCCTGACATATGAAGTTGTCTGAATGAATGAATTCACAGGTTCTCTCTGTCCTTCCTAATCCTGTGGTATTTCTGATGTCTGTCTGCACAGAGGTGGAAGGCAAATTGAACTATTCACCATCTCAATCTCAAAATGTCTCAGCCCCCCAAACCCCTTGTACGAGGACATTCTCTTGTCACCCACACTTGGCCTCCAGGTTCCCTTGTCTCTGCAAGCCAGGGTCTGTGAAAATGTAATTTTAACTTAGAATAAGATGAAAAAAATCGAGTATCATTATAAGGAATGTATAGTCACGAATCCACCCTAAAACAATTTGTCTTTATACCAGCAGCAGCAAAATGTGATTAGTAGTATTTTATCATAGAAGGGGCCCAGGAGACCCAGGACATTCATAATGAAGCTCTACGTGACTTGTTTTGCAGCGGGCACACATTGAGCCCGGGGTCCAGGTTGGGGTACTGGGGAGAGACTCCCTACAAGCGCTGGGGTTCCTTTGTGGGGTGGACTCGATCCTCCGCGGAGTGCGCGCGCCCCCTGCCGGGTATATACGGGATGCAGCCAGAGGCGGGGCCTCGAGTCCGAGGCCGCCAGGGGGCGCCGTTTCACTTGTAAATGAGTTTCCCAGGTCGGATGAAGAAACAGGCCAGCCGAGCCTTTCCTGTGGCTCTTTTGAAATGCCCCCCCCACCCCGTAGATTTGATGATAAAACATAGGGCTTGTAGTTACATTTGAATTTCCAATAAACAAGGAATTTGCTGTTATTGTTGTTCAGTGGCTAAGTTGTATCTGACTCTTTGCGACCCCGTGAACAGCAGCACGCCAGGCTCCCTCTTCTTCATTATCTCCCGGAGTTTACTCAAACTCACGTCCATTTGAGTCCGTTATGCTGTCTAACCATCTCATCCTTCTCTAACCCTAAGCCTCCTTTCCTTTTGCCCTCTATCTTTCCAAGCATCAGGGTCTTTTGCAGCTAATCGGTTCTTCGTATCAAGTGGCCAAAGTATTGGAGCTTCAGCTTCAGCATCAGTCCTTCCAATGATTACTCAGGGTTGATTTCCTTTCAGTTCAGTTCAGTCAATCAGTCACGTCCGACTCTGCGACCCCATGGACTGCATCATGCCAGGCTTCCCTGTCCATCACCAACTCCCGGAGCATACTCAAACTCATGTCCATCGAGTCAGTGATGCCATCCAACCATCTCATCCTTTGTCATCCCCTTCTTCTCCCGCCTTCAGTCTTTCCCAGCATCAGGGTCTTTTCAGATGAGTCAGTTCTTCCCATCAGGTGACCAAAGTATTGGAGTTTCAGCTTCAGCATCAGTCCTTCCAATGAATATTCAGGACTGATTTCCTTGAGAATGGACTGGTTTGATCTCCTGGCTGTCCAGGGGACTCTCAAGAGTCTTCAACAACACCACAGTTCAAAAGCATCAATTCTTCGGGGCTCAGCTTTGCTTATGGTCCAACTCTCACATCTATACATGACTACTGGAAAAACCATAGCTTTGACTAGATGGACCTTTGTTGGCAAGGTAATGTCTTTGCTTTTTAATATGCTGTCTAGGTTGGTCATAGCTTTTCTTCCAAGGAGCAAGTGTCTTTTAATTTCATGGCTGCAATCACCATGTGCAGTGATTTGGGAGTCCAAAAATAAAAAGTTTCTCACTGTTTCCATTGTTTTCCCATCTATTTGCCATGAAGTGATGGGACCGGATGCCATGATCTTAATTTTCTGAATGTTGATTTTAAACCAACTTTTTCACTCTCCTCTACTGACTGGTTTGATCTCCTTGCAGTCCAAGAGATTCTCAAGAGTCCTCTCTAGCATCACAATTCTAAAGCAAAACAATGAATAATTTATATATATATATCCCAATTTTCCACAGGACATAATGATACTAAAAATTTTGTCACTATTTATCTGAAATTGAAATTAACCCCTCTCCTGACCCACCCTAACCTCTGGGGTTTATTCTCATGCTGTGGTTTCAGGTCCCATCCCCACCCAAATCAGCTGCACTGGCCTTTGGCTGCTGCTAGCACCCCACAAAGGTTAGAGTAATCATAATAACGAAATAATGAATTGAAAAAAAATCTCCTCATACCTTAGACCACACCCTTCCCTGTTGAGAAGCCTCCTACCCACCCCCCAACTCAGGACAGACCCAACACATCTCCTTGCTTATAAGGTCTCAGCCACCTCTCTGTTCTCACTTCTCTCATCTCCCATCCTTACCTGGGAAGCCCTACCTGCTTCCCACCTATTTCTAAGATCCACCAGGCATACCCTACCTCACAGCCTTTGCACTGGCTGTGGCCTCCATCAGATATGCTCTTTCCCCATGTCTGAGGTGAGGTCACATTTCCTGGCTTCACCTCATCTAGGAAGCCTTCCCTGAATTGTGGTCTGGTTTACAGTTGCTCACAAAGTACACCCATATCTCCTTAGTAACCCTTTGCAGTGCTTTTATTTGCATCTCTCTAGGTAGCTTACCCGGAGAAGGCAATGGCACCCCACTCCAGTATTCTTGCCTGGAAAATCCCATGGACGGAGGAGTCTGGTAGGCTGCAGTCCATGGGGTCACTGAGAGTCGGACACGACTGAGCGACTTCACTTTCACTTTTCACTTTCATGCATTGGAGGAGGAAATGGCAACCCACTCCAGTGTTCTTGCCTGGAGAATCCCAGGGATGGGGGAGCCTGGTAGGCTGCCATCTATGGGGTCGCACAGAGTCGGACATGACTGAAGCAACTTAGCAGCAGCAGCAGGTAGCTTACCACTTATTGCCAACTAGACAGGGGCTCTGTATGGGCAGGGGTCAGGGGGTGCCTCAGACACAGCACCTGGCACACAGAAGGGGCTCTGAAAACAGTCCCCGGATGAAGAGACTTGGGGGTAAAGCAAGGGTCTGTGGTTTGGGGAAGATGTTGCTTCCTAGATGTCCCCTTTCAAGCTTTTCACATCATTTCTTTTTTTTTTTTTCACATCATTTCTTAAAAACTTTTTTTCAAGAGTATTGTGGATTCTAATGCAGAGATAGCTCCCTCATGCCCTTCACCAGGCTTCTCCCAACAGTGATATTTTACAAAACTATGTAGTTCAACACTGGAATCAGGGTATTAGGGTTGCTATGTCCTACCCATGGGTCTGGACCCCGTTTCATTTGTATTCATGTGTGCCCATTTCCTTCTCTGCAGTTCAGTCACATGTGCAGGTTTGTGTCTCCTCCTCGTCCAGTGACAGAGTGGCTCCGTCACAAAGGTCCCGCATGCTGTCTGCTTCCCATCATCTCCTACCCTAGCCACCCTACATCTGCTCTCCATTCCATATTTTTGTTACCTTGAGGAGGTTACACAGATGGAGTCATACCTCATGTAACCTTCGCAGGCTTCCTTCCTACACTCAGCGTCATTCCCAGAGATCTGCCGTGGGTGTGTGTGTATCAACAGTGTGTTCATAACTTAGAACAGTTGAGCAATTGTGGATGGACCAGCCCATGGTTTGTTCAACTACTCCATTGAAGGACATCTGGTTCGTTGACAGTTTGGGAGTATCACAAATAAAGCTGCTATGATCATGTGTATGTGGCATGGACTGTAGCCCTCCAGGCTCCTCTGTCCATGGGATTCTCCAGGCAAGAATACTGGAGTGGGTTGCCATGCCCTCCTCCAGAGGATCTTTCCAACCCAGGGATTGAACCTGTGACCCTTATGTCTCCTGCATTGGCAGATGAGTTCTTTATCACTAGTGCCACCTGAGAAGCCATGGTTTTGTGTGAACAGAAGTTTCTATTTCTCTGAGATAGATGCCTAAGAGTCCCCTTGAACTGTTTGCTTATTTTTGGCTGCCCTGGGTCTTCATTGCTGCTCACGGGCTTCCTCTAGTCGTGGTGAGTGGGGGCTACTGTCTATTGCAGTGCCCGGGCTTCTTATTGTGGTGGCTTCTCTCATTGCAGAGCACGGGCTCTAGGGCTTGTGGGCTTAGTAATTGTGGTGCACAGGCTTAGTTGCTCCTTGGCATGTGGGATTTTCCTGGACCAGGGATCGAACCTGTGTCCTCTGCTTCAGCAGGCAGATTCTTGTCCACTGCACCACCAGGGAACTCCTTGTTTGTTTTTTTATTCATTTTTCATAGAGAAATTCTGCCATTCCCTGTACACACACCATCTCTTTTCATCACTCCTATTGTGTGCTGAACCCTGGGGACACTTGGGGGACCAATCCAGATACATACCCAGCAAGTATAGCACAAGGATGTCAGAGCTGAGATGCGGCAGCCCTGGGCCCAGGTGAGGGGCCTGACCCAGCCTGCTGGGATCCAGGAGGGCTTCCTGGAAGAGGAGGCAGCTGAGCTGAGACTTGATAGATGAGCAAGGGTGAGGGTGACCTGGAGCAACAAGGGACCTGCCTGTGCAAAGGCCACAGGTAAGGGTCAGGGTCAGAGCGAAGTCAATGTGAGAATGGCCTCCCCTTCTCACATAACATCTCTGCACATTTGGGCTCTTTGGAGACCTAGGATGTCCCCTAATAATTTGGGGGGACAGAGCCCTCCTCGAGATGGGCAGTTGTCCTTCAGGGAGACTAAGCCTGAGGCCTGCAGGGACTGACCCTAGCCCTCCCTCCTGCCCCACAGACAAATGCGTTGAACCCACAATGAGGTGGTTCTGCCCCCCACACCTTGAATCTGGTTATGACCCTGACAGCTCCCAACAACTCCCTGCGGCAGGGGTTAGGTTGCAGGCCTTTGGACGCTGTGCAGCTCCTCCTCCAGTTGGAAGTCTCCGCCCAGGAGGAAGTCTGACTTTCCCCAGATGGCCCTGCTGGGAGGAAGTCCAGGCAGCCATGAAAGCACACTGGCCACCAGCCTGAGAGCAAATCCTTCTCTGGCGTTCCCAGTCCAGCTGCTGGGTTGGTGGCTCCACCCAATACCACCCATGGATCACAAGAACTGCCTGGCTGGGTCCACTCACCCACAGAACCGTGAGCAGTGATACACTGATGCTGGGGTTTTCCCTGGTGGTCCAGTGGTTAAGACTCCCCCTTGTGATGCAGGGGACATGGGTTTTATCCTTGGTCAGGGAACTAAGTATCACATGTTTCAGAGCAACTGAGCTGTGTGCTGCAACTAAGACTTGTTGCAGCCAGATAAATATATATTTTTTAATGACACTAGTTTTGAAAAATACACTGATGCTGCTATATGCCTCTTTATTTGGGGGTGTGTTATGTAGCAATAATCCTGCTCCGTTGGGTTGTTGTTCAGTCATTAAGTCATGTCTGACTCTTTGTGACTCCATGGACTGCAGCATGCCAGGCTTCCCAGTCCTTCACTGTCTCCCAGAATTTGGTCAAATTCATGTCCATTGAGTTGCTGATGCTATCTAACCATCTCATCCTCTGCCACATTTTCCTTGTGCCTTCAATCTTTCCCAGCATCAGTCTTTTCCAGTGTGTTGGCTCTTCACATCATATGGTCAAATTATTGGAGTTTCAGCTTCAGCATCAGTCCTTCCAATAAATATTCAGGGTTAATTTCCTTTAGGATTCACTGGTTTGATCTCCTTGCTGTCCAAGGGGATTTCAAGTCTTCTCCAGCACTGCAATTCAAAAGCATCAATTCTAAGGTACTCAGCCTTCTATAAAGATTGTTGCAACTCTCATATCCATACATGACTACTGCAAAAAACAGTTTTGACTATACGGACCTTTGTCTGCAAACTGATGTCTCTGCTATTTATTCAATGACACCCATGATTTTCCAGCCAGGACTCACTCACAAGGTACCAAGAAGAATACCTTATTTCATCCATTTTAAGATATACATCATGTTCACTTTTTAGTATTTCTGAAAATGGCATTTGTACAGTCTTACAATTGTACAGTCAACCACAGGGCAGCATGTGAAAAGTCCTATTGACGCTTCCTCCAAAGTTCCAGAAAATGTCAGCATCAAAGCATCTTCAATTCAGGAAACACAGAAATAATAATTACACCATCAACAGTGGCAAACATACAGCAGATTTGTATCAAATGTTGCAAGAGGGCAAGACCTTTTCACTATTATGATTTTGGGCAAAAACAGAATAATAGCAGCTGCTATTTAAGCCCGCCTGTTTCAGAGGGGCCTGTCTTGATCCCTTCAGAGAGGGCTCAGAGAGACACGGTGTGTTCCCTCAGAACGCACAGCATGCTCAGCCCGGGACTACCGCTGCCTGACTTCGGGGGGCCTGGCCTGGCCCAGGCGTCGCAGCTGGGTTTGGCGGGCGGCCGCAAGGTCCGAGGGTCCAGGCCGCCAGGGCCGCAGGAGCGGCCGGGGAGCGCAGGGGCAGACGCGGCGGAAGGCCTGGCGGAAGTGGGAGCCCAGGAAGGCGTAGAGCAGTGGGTTCAGCGCCGAGTTACAGTAGGACATGCAGTGTGCCCAGATCTTGAGCGCGTAGGCAGCGTAACTGCGCGGATGCCAGGCACCGGCCGGGCCCAGCGCCTGCAGCAGCAGGAACAGCTGGATGGGGCCCCAGCAGGCAGCGAAGAGCAGGACCACTGCCGCCACCAGCCGCGAGACCTTGGCCCGCACGGCACCCGCCCGCTCCACCAGCAGCTGCCCCTGGGGAGAGAAGAGGGGGAAGAGGGAAGGCGAAGGGCCGGCGGCGACTACATCCCTCCTCGGGCGCTCCCCTTCTTGACCCTCTCGAATTACCCCCGACCTGGGCCACCGCCCCCCACCCCCTACCCCGTAGATGCGCCTCACTCCCCTCACCCTCAGCCAGGCCGCTCCCCGCTCACCCAGCCGCGCACCTGCAGGGCGCCGCCGGTGGGCGCTGCGCGCGCGGCTGCCCGGCCCAAGTGGCGCAGCATGGCCCCGTAGCAGGCACAAGTGGCCACCAGTGGCAGCAGGTAGAGCGCCAGCAGGTTGTAGAGAGCGAAGGCTCGCTCGAGGGCGCGGCTAGGGAAGGCCTCGCTGCAGTAGGTGCGGGGTCCGGAAGACAGGCGATGTAGGGCGAACACCGGCGCCGACAGGACAGCCGAGCCTGCATCAGAGCCCTACTGAAGACCCTGCCCCGGGGGGACGAGGGGCGCAAGAAGGCCCGGGTCTCCCCGGTGCCTCCCGGGCAGCGGGCCACTGAGGGCCTGCTAGGCGCCGGTCCACTTGGGTCCCCGCCCTCAGGGGCCCTTGCAGGGAACGCTAGTGCGCCCATTTCCCAGATGCACGATCGAGGCAGTGTGAGGGGGTGAGCCCAGGGACGAAGACTTGTCTCCCCCAGCCCGTGCGACCCCCACGCTGAACTCACCCACCCAGATGCCGAGGCTGACTGCCAGAGCCAGGCGGGGCGTGCGGCGGTGCAGGGCGCGCAGCGGGAACACTGTCACGTACCAGCGGTCCACGCTCATGGCGGTCAGGGTGGCGCACGTGGCCTGCACCGACACCTGGGAAAAAATGGGATTCCGGCGTGTGGCCCCCTGCCCCGTCAGGGCCTTTCCCTGTCCGCGCCCTCCTTGCGGGTCCCCCACTGTCCAGCCACTCGAGTACAGGCAGGACCTGACCCGGGAAGGTCTCCAGGGCCCGCAGTTGAAGGGGCAGGAGAAAGGGGTGCCAGAGACGACCCCAGGATGGTGGCGGAGGGAGGAGCCTTCGGGGGTAGCCTGAAACCGCCAAGACTGAGACTAGGAGAGGCAGAGCCATCCTAGTAGGATCCCAATACCTGCCGCAGCCCTACCCACTCAGACCCAGTGCCCGCCCCGCCCACCTCCACACCCGGTCCCTGGCCCTCACCAGGCGGCAGGGAGGCGGTCCGCGCCCCAACCCAGACTCTGCCCCGCCCACCTCCACAATCGCCCGTGGCTCGCACCAGCCCGCAGGACGTCCGACCCCGCCCACACCCAGACTCCGTCTCGGCCCTCCTGCCCTCAGCCCGCGCACCTGCTGGATGTAGTTGAGAAACTTGCACATGAAGTCGCCCAGAACCCAGTCGGGCAGCGGGTAGAGCAGAGCGGTGAAGGGCACGCAGCACAGCAGGAACATTAAGTCCGTGGCCGCCAGGTTGGCTGCAGGCCGAGGACGCGCGGGTTCTGAATGTGGGGCGCATCGCCCCAGCCCTTCAGCGACCTGGCCCAGCCTCCTGGGTCTCGCTTTTGTCCGAGTGACCAGCAGGGCGGCTCGGGAGGCACCCAGAGAGACCCCAGCATCGGTGGGCAGAGAAGTTGGGCGCTTATTCTCACTTTTTTATATTTCAAACACCCCTCACCCAGCACCTGCTTTGTAGCCATTCAGGCAGTAATGGGCCCTGCTCCCCCCTGTTGGGACTGCAAATAGGCCCTTGCCCTCTGAGCCTCAGTTTTCTCATCTGCAATTTGAGGGGTGCCAGCCAACAGAGAATGGAGAACATGGACCGAGTGAGTACTCACCCGGCTAGGGCACCCTCATCGCACAAACGTATAAACTGAGCCTCTGGGGCAGTGGTTGCCAACTGGGGGCCCGTGGGCCACTCAGTCTTTCCCCCACTCCTTTTATTCATCCCACATGGTGTTATAAGAACCACATTTCAATCGGACATCTTCCTTGAGTGGCAGTGGCCAGCGCTCCATGGGCCACACTCTCCAACCTCCCTTTTAGCTACTCCAGTCAAGATGGAACTCTTCAACGCCACATTTGGAGACCTCCAGCCTAAGGTACAGGGACAGTAGGGAAAGGACCAGGGGCCCTGAAGCGGAGAAATCCCCAACTGAGAGGACCCCGACTCACCGCTAGAGGCGCCCCCCGGCCACTATGCCCTCTCGTTGCTGCTACTGCTAAATCGCTTCAGTCGTGTCCGACTCTGTGCGACCCCATAGACGGCAGCCCACCGGGCTCCCCCGTCCATGGGATTCTCCAGGCAAGAACACTGGAGTGGGTTGCCATTTCCTTCTCCAATGCATGAAAGTGAAAAGTGAAAGTGAAGTCACTGAGTCGTGTCCTACTCTCAGCGACCCCATGGACTGCAGCCTACCAGGCTCCTCTGTCCATGGGATTTTCCAGGCAAGAGTACTGGAGTGGGGTGCCACTGCGCCCTCTCGTAGACCCCCAGAATGGCCCTCCGGCACCGTGAAGCGCCGGACGCTCACCGATGTAGAAGTTGGTCACCGTCCGCATCTGCTTGTAGCGACAGATGACGAAGATGACCAGTGAGTTCCCTGTCAGGCCGAGCAGCATCAGCGCGCCGAAGAAGAGCGGCACCAACCAGGCGTCCACGGGCCAAGGCGCAGGGATCGCGCCGTCCGAGGTGTTGGCGCCACAGCCCGGGCAGACGGTTGTGTTGGCCGGCGCCCACCAGGACGCGTTAGGCCCGGACGCGGACAAGGGCTGCATTGCCACCCTCTTCCTCCTGACCACCCTCCGGGATTGCACTCTACTGTCGCGACTTTCCCGATCGCCCTCCGGGGATGCGCTACAAAGTCTGGGTCGCAGCTTTTCTGGAATCCTCAGCTGCAGCCACTGCGCGTTTATACCTCTCATCCCACCGTGCCCCGCCTTCCCGCCTCTCCTGCCGCCGCTGGCCACTCCCTCCTCTGCCTGTGCGCCCTCTGTTCGCCGGAGCAACACCCTGCTCCCGCATCTCGTCCTCCCCCTCCAAGGTCAGGGTGAGAGCACAGGAGGAGGACTGGGGAAGGGAGTGTGGAGCAGAGCAGGGGGAGCGGTAGGCTTTCTGGAGGATGCTGTAGACCAGGGAAGGACCCATCCTTACCCCAGGAGACTCACCAGCAAGAAAAGCAGAGGGACAAAGCCTCAGAAACTAGGGGATGAGGCCTGTTAGAGGCCGTGCCTCTGACCTTCCATGGGGCTGGGGCTCTGGGCTGGTGGTGAGGCCAGCCCTGACAGGCCCTGAGTATCACAGCTGCCAGGATTTGTCCCAGGACACTGGGGAGCCATGGAAGGTTCAGGGCAAGGGAGGGTTGCCCAGAATCTGGTGGTCAGAATATGCCTGTTCTTTCACTAACTCAACCTTCCCAAGACTTTGATGCAAATCAGATCCCTAGGGATTGTCCACCTTCCCCTTAATGGGCAATCAACTGGCCACTGTCTGCACTGGGGACACAGTCACCTGTGCTGCTGGTGGTGGGAACCAGGTGGAGGGCAGTTTATAGAGAACTACGTTGATCTCCAAATCCACACTCAAAAATGTATCCCAGGTAATAGCCTGTGAGGCAGGAAACAGGGCATGAAGGTGCAGAAGAAAAGATGCTGTCCTCTGTGTAAAACAAAGATTAAAAGGCGGAAAAACAATGAAGTGTGCACAAGGGACATTCCTGGTGGTCTGGTGGTTAGGAATCTGCCTGCCAATTCAGGGGACACAGGTTCAATCCCTGGTCCATCTGGGAAGATTCCATATACCAGGGGGCAACTAAGCCCACATGCTACAACTACCGAAGCCCAATCTAGAGCCTGTGCTTTGCAACAAGAGAAGCCAGCTCAATGAGTAACCTCCGCTGTCTGCAACTAGAGAAAGCCTGAGTGCAGCAATGAAGATCCAGCATAGTAAAAAAATTAATTAATTTTAAAAATGTGCATGGGCACCAAAGTGTATTAAACATCTCCAAAAGAAAGCACAATGAGCCTGGGATGGGGGGAAGGTAAACATTTCTCTGTTCACCCCTTTCATACCTTCAGCATCATGACAATGGCCTAAAAATTCAGAAAAGGGAAAAACATCCCTTTGGGGTTGTATTGGAGGGGCTTTCCCAGTGCCTCAGTGGTAAAGGATCCACCTAAAATGCAGCAGGTGCAGATTTGATCCCTGGGTGGAGAAGATCCCCTGGAGGAGGGCATGGCAACCTACTCCAGTATTCTTGCCAGGGGAACCCCATGGACAGAGAGACTGGCAGTCTCTCCTACAGACTGTACAGTCCAAGGGGTCACAGATAGTTGGACATGACTGAAGTGACTAAGCACACAGGGGTGGTAATGAGGGCCAGGTTAGGATGAGGAGACCCCAGGATACTTGGAGAGGGGAGAAACTGTTCTGGGGAGGCTGCTCAGCTGCGTGGGCCTGGGAGAGCAGTGAGAAGGGGGCTGGGACTCTAGGGGACAGCGGTGGCTCCTGGGCAGGCCAAGGATCTGGGAGGGTGTTAGGAAGGTGATGACAGGGACGTCCCTGGTGGTCCAGTGGTTAAGGCTCTGTGGTTCCATGGCAGGGGATGTAGGTTTGATCCCTGGTTGGGGATCCCAAATGCCCCACTGTGCTGTCCTCCCCCACCTCTGCCAAAAAAAAGAGGGCAGGTGAGGAGAGGAATGAGCCAAGGGGAGGAAATAAAAGGGTGAGGACAGAATGAGCGGGGCTCAAGAATCAGGTCAAGACCCAAGTTGGCACATTTGTTGAGTGGCTGGTCATCGTGGGCTAGAGTTGGAGACCAAATATCGCCCCTACACCTAGAGACCTTGCCCAAGCACTGTCCCCAGAGATCCCATTTCCCATCACCTTGATTCTTTCCCTTCCTTCCATGTTTATCTGCATGAGGTCATACAGTGTGTGCTTTCTTGGGTCTTGTAATAGTTCCTCCTCTTTTTTTTTTCTTCTCTTGCTCTTCACTTGTTACAGCAGTGTGATCATTTGTCCTGTGTAGTGTCCACCAGGCTGGATCTGGGTGGGTTGCATCCCTTGCTGTCCCATGTCATGGTCTTGTGAACACGCGTGCTAAGTTTCTTCAGTTGTGTCTGATTCTTTTCGACCCCATGGACTGTAGTCCACCAAGCTCCTTTGTCCATGGGATTCTCTAGGGAAGAATACTGGAGTGGGTTGCCATTTCCCTTTCCAAGAGATCTTCCCCACAGAGGGATCAAACCTGGGTCTCTTATGTCTACCTGCGTTGGCAGGGGGGTTCTTTACCACTAGCATCACCTGGGAAGGCCCATCATGGTCCCAGTTTCCCACTTTTCTTGTGGAATGAAGGATGGATTCTAGATTCTAGAGCAGCTCTAAGTTTCTGTTCTTAAACCTCCCCTGGCTACCCATTGCCCTTCTGTCAAAAACCAGATCTATCATTGAAGGACCACCTTTGGTCTATCCCCTCTTCTCTACCTCTATTCTGCCCACCACCACCCTCTTCTCCCATTATCCTGCTCTGGCTATCTGGATGCCCCAGGACCTTTACACTGACTGTTCCTTCTGGCTGCCACACCCTTCTCACTTTTGCATATGTTAATCCTCTTTCCAAAAGTCCTCTCTTCCTGATCCCACACAGGGGAAGGGGTCTGTTTGATTACCACTGGGTCTGGAGAGCTTAGCCGCTACCCCAGTGACAGTGGGCATTTGCTAAATGAATAAATTCTAAAAGGCAAAGAAAGGTGCCGCTAGCTTTGTTCCTTTTTTTTTCTTTAATGTTTATTTTCTATTTATTTATTTGTCTGCGCCAGGTCTTAATTGAGGCAAGCAGACTCTAGTTCCCTGACCAGGGATCAAACCTGGACCCTTGCACTGGGCTGGAGGAGTCTCAGCCACAGGACCACCAGAGAAGTCCGTGTTGTATCTTTCAGTTTTATTCAGTTGCTCAGTCCTGTCTGACTCTTTGCGAACCCACGGACTGCAACATGCTAGGCTTCCCTGTCCATCACCAACTCCCAGAGCTTGCTCAAACTCCTGTCCATCGAGTAGGTGATGCCATCCAACCATCTCATCCTCTGTCGTCCCCTTCTCCTCCTGCCTTCAATCTTTCCCAGCATCAGGGTCTTTTCCAATGAGTCATTTCTTCGCATCAGGTGGCCAAAGTATTGGAGCTTGAGCTTCAGCATCAGTCCTTTCAACGTTGTATCTTTAGAGAAGAGTAAACTGAGGCACTCAACGGGGATCTGGAGGCTGCTCTTTGAAGGAGGTTCCCGGAGGGGGGTGGTGGAAGGAGAACCCTGCTGCAGCTGTGGGGTGGGGTGGGGTGGTGTGTGGCACGGGGCACTAGGTCTGTCCAAACATTTGAAAAGGACGTCCCCTTCCTGCCTCCCTCCCCAGGTCTCAATTTCCCCACGGTCCCCCGGGGGCAGGGGGCTCCGCCCACTGCCCGGCAGCGGCCAGGGGGCCGCTGTATCCCCTGGGGCAGGGGCCTCGGTGTCCCCGGCCCGCCGCCGGGGCCTGGCCGGGACGTGGCCGGGTCCCCGCCCGGCATGTCCAGCCTCCAGGCTCCGCCTTAGCCCGCCTCCGGGCGCCCGTCACTTCCTGCCGGGCCCGGAGAAGGCCCTGCCGGGCGGCGGCGCCAGCAGCGGCGGCGGAATCCAAGCTATGGTCGTTCTGGAGAACCCTGAGGCCGGTCCCGAGGAAACAGCGGCGGCGGCGAGGGTCGTCCCGGGCGGGCGGCGGACGCTGTGAGCGCTGCTTGGGGGCGGGCGGGGCGCGCTTCCGGGGCCCCCACTCCTTACCCCTCGCGGGCGGCAGCCCCCGCCCCGCCCCTTTTCCTGGGGGTACCCCACTCGAGTGGAGCTGGGTGGCGAGGGGCTTTGTTGTTACAGGGTGTTCCTGGGGAAACCCCATCCCCGTCATGCCTGGCTACTTGCCGGAGCGCAGCGGGGCACCCCCGGGTCCACGTTTGCGGAGCCCCGGGCGCTGGAATCCCGGAGCCTCGGGGGTCCCAGGCGCCGAATCGCCGGCTCCGGGGAGGCGCTGCCGCTAAGCGCGACGTACCCGTCACCGCGCTGGTGGTGATCTGGAGTTTTCCCACTGGCAGCTGTTCGTGTCTCCAAGCTGGGGATTCACTCAGCACCGGTCCTGGGTACCCGTCGGGGTTGTCTGCCCCCAACTTCCAGGCGGACGCGCTCTTTGTTTTTCTCCGGGTGAACACCCAGAAGAAAGTGGGTCTTACACAGCCGGTTAACACGAGGCTGTGTGTCCTGGGACGTAGACTGGAAGCGGGTGGACGACCCCATATGGGTACCCACCCACCCCCGGAGTGGGGGGGGGGGGTCGTAGGTTTCTTCCTAACCGGAGTATTTATTCAGAAATCCCCACGGTCCACCCTGGTTGCTTGTGTTCCGTTTCTGCTCCTTCATGGGCGTCCAAACGGCCTGGGCAGGTTAGTACCCGCTGCTGTGCCTCAGTCTCCCCATCTGTAAAATGGAACAACGGGCCCCCTCTCAGAGTGGCTGGGGCTGGTGACCCTGCGGTTGGAGGTGCCCAGCAAAGTGGACCATCTGTTCTTTGATAATTATCTTAAATAGCTTACTACTGTAGGTGTCTTAAAATAATTTTATCATTTTGGTATTTTATGACTGCTTTATTGTATTTTTTTATTTGGTATTATTACTTCCACCCGGGTATTTACCCAGAAGCTATACCGGTGTCTACAGATATGGTTATTTACCCCCTTTTAAAGGGCCTTAACCACCCAAAGTGGGTAATTTACCTGACAGCAGAGTCCCTCTGACCTGTCCCCACCCCCCTCACCTCTGTGTTCTGGGTTGGGTGGTGGTTTGCTCTCCAGTCAGCCCCACCCCAACCTGAGTCACCTCCGCTCTGAGCCCTCCTTGGTTTCCTGCTGGGGAAGTAGGTTCCTCTCTGGCCTGTCCCTGGGGGAGGGGCCGGTGCCTGAGAAGGTGTATTTTTGCCCAGAGGAGTGGATGTCAAAGGCCAGTCTCAAAACTGGGGAGCAGAGTTGGGGGAGGCAAAGGAGCTTGTCTGTCCGCCCCGGGGCCAACCTGGCTTAGCAGCTGTTCCCACCGTCAGGCCCATCCATCCCTGTTGGATGTTGGCCCCTGCCAGGTATAGACTTTTCCCTGAGGCCTGCCTGGTCCAGGAAACCTCAGGTGCCTTTCTGTGTGGTCAGTTTCCCCATCTGTAAAGTGGTCTCTTTGGGTGGCCAGCTTCTGGCCACCCAAACGAACTGGCACTTGGGTGAGTATAAACAGAAGTTCAGGTATTCATTCAACAAATAGCTCTTGAGAACCTGCTGGGGGCCAGGTGCTGAGGGCCCAGCAAGGGCAGAGACGGACCCTGTCCTTATCATTTGGGGTTAGTGAAGGAGGTGAGAACCAGGAGTAAACAAGTGTGAGGGCCAGCTGGTTGCTGATGCCAACTGGTGAAGCTGGAAATGGGGCTGATTGGGCCAGCTTGGGGGCGGGGTGGTTTCTCCCATGAGGTAACTTTTGAGCCTAGACTGGGAGCCAGGAAAAGGTTGCTTCAGGCAGGAGGCTGAGCACATGCAAAGGGCCTGAGGTGGGTTTAAAATGCAGTAAAAGGACTCAGTGCCTGGAGCAGAGGGAGTGAAAGGGAGAGACAGGGTGGGGCATGGATGTCCTGCTATCAGCCCCAAGGCTCCTGCTGGAAGGTGCTGGGATCCTAGAGAGCAAGGAGCCCTGTGGGACCAGGCAAGTGCAGTGCCAGGCCAGGGAGGGTCTGAGCCTTGCCTTGAGGGTGCTGGGGAGCCACAGGTAGTGGTGGAGCAGGGCAGGGAGCAGCTGGATCTTAGCACAGTGGGGTGTGGTCTGAGGGGTCCACCAGACCTGAGTTTGAGCCCCTCACCCCACTGTGGCCCCAGAGGGAAGCAGAGGCTGGTGGCTTGGGAGTGGTCCTGCTCAGACCAGGTTCCAACCCTGGTTCCATGTTGGGTCCTGAAGTAACAGGGAGCCCCACACCCCAAGGGCCTGACCTCTCCCTGAGTCCCACCCAGCTCTGATGTTCCCAACAGCTCCCCCCGGATGTGGTCTTGTTATCAGCCCTACCAGGCACCATCCTGGCATGCGTCCAGCTGCTGGGGTGGAGACACAGGTTTCAGAGCCCTGAGGAGGCCACGGCTGAATCTGGAGCTTGGGGTGTTGGTGCCCGGGCCTCGGGAAGGTCACATCCAGCCTCAGAGTCACTGGCTATGTGCTGACTTGATTTGCCCCATCCTCTCCCAGTTGCCTTCTTTGCTGCTGTGGGACCTTGGGATAAAGACTTTGCTCCTTGGTTTGCAAATCTGAATAAAGGGTGTCTGGATGGTAGTATTTGCCTCCTATTGTGACAGTGATTGATTAACCAAGGACTGTCACTTAACCAGGAATGTTGCTGTGATCAGTCTTGTGGCTCAGGGGGTGAGCTCCCAGTCACAGGAGGAAACTAAGCAGGTGGCAGCTTGGGGAGAGGTGTGTGTCCTGGTTTCTCTTGGCTCTGAGTGCCCCTCCTGGACTGGCAGGGGGACATTCTTATCCTCTTTGCAGAGAAAGACCTGAGGCTCTGGGTCACAGCATTAAGTGTCATAGCTGGGATTCAAGCTCAAGGCTGAGATACCAGGCTTGACCCCTGCCTCTGCCTGCATGCTGGTCTCCTATTTTGTTTTTCTTATTGGCTGCTCAGTGCTTCCTGTGGGATCTTAGTTCCCTGACCAGGGACTGAATTCAGGCCCCAGTAGTGAAAGTGCTTGAATCCTATCCACTGATTGTGTGTCTCCACTGATGGGTACTTGTGCCAGATTAATTTATCCAGCAGCTAATTCTTCATAGATGGGGCTCATCAGCCTGTTTGCTTCCTGATCAAGATGTAACAACCTTTCTGTCCAGGGCAAGAACTTAACACTGGGGACTCTGTTTTGTTCAGTGGCTAAGTTGTGTCCGACTCTTTGCGACCCTATGTATGGCCGCATGCCAGTCTTCCCTGTCCTTCACTATCTCCCGGAATTTCCTCAAACTCATGTCCATTGAGTCAGTGATGCCATCCAACCATCTCATCCTCTGCCGCCCCCTTCTCCTCCTGCCCTCACTCTTCCTCAGATCAGGGTCTTTTCCAGTGAGAAAGCTCTTCACATAAAGTGGCCAAAGCATTGGAGCTTCAGCTTCACCATCAGTCCTTCCAGTGAATATTCAGGGTTGATTTCCTTTAGGACTGACCGGTTTGATCTCTTTGTAGTCCAGGGGACTCTGAAGAGTCTTCTCCAAGGCCACAATTCGAAAGCATCAGTTCTTCAGTGTTCAGCCTTCTTTATGGTCCAACTGTCAAACATCCATACATGACTACTAGAAAAACCATAGCTTTGACTATACAGGCCTTTGTATAGTGATGTCTTTGCTTTTTAATATGCTGTCCAGGTTTGTCATAGCTTTCCTTTCAAGGAGTTTTATATGTATAAGCCTTAATAAGCATGGGCTTCACTCCTAACCTCTTTGAGGCACCTTGTTTCATATCCTAGGGCTTCATGGCATTTTCTAGCAGCTGTTTGTGCATGAGGAGTCACACTGTTTTTAATTTGTGTCTTGGGATCACCCAAACACCAGGAAAGTTTGGGTGAAATTCTGGACTCTGGGTTCTACTCAGTCTTGAAGTCATGGGGTTTTGTTGGAGACCTGATTGGGTGATTATTTTCTGAGCACCTACTGTATGCCAGACCAGGGTGCAATGGACACCAGACCCTACCTGCACATGGAGGTCATGGTGGGTTGTGGGCAGGGAGGTAGGAGTTGTGGCCATCAGGAGAAGAAATCAGTGAGGGGCTGGGGAGGTTTGAACAGAAGGCAAAAGGAGATGGGAGTGAGGAGTGAGGAGCCTGGGGCACGGGCATCCAGTGGGGTGGGGGACAGCCAGCACAGAGGGGGTGCCTGGTGGGCTAGGACCAGAGTGCAGGGCAAGGAGGAAGGGGGAGTCCTGGCACCCCAGACCCTCCAAGGCTCAGAATCTACCGTCAGCCTCTCAGTATGAGGGTTTCTGAGCCTGGTGGGACCCTGACTACGGGCTGACCATGACAGCCCTGCAGCTTCTTACTGGGAAGTTTCCATTCAATACCTGCCCCCTCCCTCCCACGTAGCCACCTACTGCCTGGCCCTCAGGTTCCCAGTGGGAGGCCTGCCTGGGCCACTAATCCATATCCAGGATTAGTACCTGTGCTCAGAGGGGGCCACTCTGCCTACTTTCCCCATCCAGGCCCTGAGCACATAGCAGGTAGGTTCAGGTAGCGCCTTAGCTTCTGGGGGCTGTTTTCTGGTTTACCTGCTGTCAGAGGCTAGGGGTTGGGGGGGCAGGTAGGAATGCATCATCAAATTAAATCTCTTAAGAAACTCCCAGAGGAAGGAGACGCGGGCCTCAATGGCTTGCAGCTCAAACCTGGAAGCCTGGGAGCAAGGGGAGCAGCTTCCTCAGCCCCCTCACTGCCCCCACCAATGTGTGGCTTCCCTTCAGTGAGCCTTGGTTTACTCATCTGTCCTCAGTGGTATCTGCCTCCTGAGCGATGCCACACAGTGACATTCTAAGGGTCCAGGGCTCCATGTGCAATGGGGGTGAGCTTCCCACTGCAGAGGGAAACCAAGCCGGGGTTGGCTGTGAGAGAGCGGTGATGGTAGGGTTCTTCCTGGGGGTCCTGGCCTGTTTTGGCCCTGAGGACTGCCCCCCCAACCCCAAACCTGACCCACAGGCCCCTTCCGGGCTGCCTGCCCGCTCTAGCCAGCTCCCAGGTGAAGAGGCTCTCGGCCTCCCGGCGGAAGCAGCACTTCATCAACCAGGCTGTGCGGAACTCAGACCTCGTGCCCAAGGCCAAGGGGCGGAAGAGCCTCCAGCGCCTGGAGAACAGTGAGCAGGGGTCAAAGGGCGCCTCCTGGGGGCTCCTAGGCCTCAGACAGCAATGGCGTGCATGTTCTGTTACCTGAGCCTGGCCCTGAGCTGGACAATGTGAGGAAGCTCTGGGCATTGGAGCTGGGGCCCTAAAGGTGGTGTAGGAATTCAACAAACCAAGCCAGGGCGATGTAGAAGTTTTGGAGGCTGGACGGTTCCTGTGTCTTCTGGGAAAGACAGCTGGAGTGTGGAGGAGGGGAGGCTGGTGTGAGCCGGAGAATAAAGGCCCTAAATATAGAGGTGGGGGGGATGGGAGGAAACATGGCCCTCTGGACCCCATGAAGCCTGGGGTGACCCCCAGCCCAGAGACTGTTTGTTTCCATTTAGCACAGTACCTCCTGACCCTGCTGGAGACAGAAGGAGGAACACCTGGCCCGGAGGATGGGGACCTGGCACCCCCCGCGGCACCTGGCATCTTTGCAGAAGCCTGCAGCAATGAGACCTATGTGGAGGTGGGGCCCCATGTCCTGCCTGGCTCCCCCCTCCCCCAAACCACCAGCACTGCTTCCACTGAACCCTCTCTGGTCCCTTGATGAACGTCCCTGGGTCTCCCTCAAGAGGCCAGCAACCCCTCCACCCCAGAACCTTCCAGCACCTGAGGTTCGTTTGCTTACCTTGGAATTACTGACAGAATTGGGAATGTATTTGGTCCATACTGACACCCCCCAACACAGATGATCCACAAACTGTTGACCCAGTGGTCAAATGTGTCCACGAGGAGTAATTCCGTGTGCTTGTGGCCCCACCATGTGCATTGGCCAAATGGGGGAACTGAGGCTTGAGAGTGCGCAGTCATCAGTCAGGGCCTGCCTGCCTCTCTTCCAGATCTGGAACGACTTCATGAACCGCTCTGGGGAGGAGCAGGAGCGTGTTCTCCGCTACCTGGAGGATGAGGGCAAGAGCAAGGCACGGAGGAGGGGGCCTACCCGCGGTGAAGACCGGCGGAGAGGTGGGTCTGGATCTAGGGTCCAACTGGCAGTCAGAGGCATGATGGGTGCGTGGCCTGGGGGGCGGGGGCGGGGGCGATCAGATGGTGGGGGAGTGGCCTAGGGTGAGAGGGTGGGGCCAGGGCAGGTAGGGAGGAGCCTGGTGGGGGTGGGACCAGAACAGGTGGGGGAGGAGTCTGATGTGTAGGCGGGGCTTTGTAGATGGGAGGACCCCGGTGTGGGCGGGGCCAGTGTGGGTAGGGTGGAGTCTCCTGTGTGGGTGGGGCCTGGGGCTGTGCTCCCTCATCTGCCCCACTGCTCGGACTCTCCTCGCAGAGGACCCGGCCTACACGCCCCGGGAGTGCTTCCAGCGCATCAGTAGGCGTCTGCGAGCTGTTCTTAAGCGGAGCCGCATTCCCATGGTGAGTACCAGGCTCCGGCCTTGTACTCTCTTGCCTCTCTTTGTCTTTGGTCTTTTTTGAAGGCCTTTTTTCTCAGCTTCTTAACTAGGGGCTGGGTTGAGGGGAGACCAGAAACCCAGTGAACGGGGTGTGATGGAGATGGGCAGGATACAGACCAATGTGATCAGAGTGCAGGACTCAGAGCTGGGCAAGGGCTCTCCTTGAGGGTGGAAGTGGCAGGGGCAAGGAAGTTGGGTACTGATGGATGTGTAGTTCACCAGGCAGAAGCCTGAGACATTCAAAAGTGTGGATATGTCTAAGTGCCTGGTATCCTTGGCAATGGTTAAGCAGCTTCATGTAGTGAGTCAGAGGCCACATTTGAATCCAAGACTTTGGGCTCCAGAGGCTGGCATGGATTTGGGGGGCCAGGGTGCCACAGCTGACCTGACCGCTGGACCTGTCTCTCCTGCAGGAAACACTGGAGACCTGGGAGGAGCGGCTGCTGAGATTCTTTTCTGTGTCCCCCCAGGCCGTGTACACGGCCATGCTGGACAACAGGTGAATGTGTGGGGAGAGGTGCAGTGGGCACCCCCCTCCCACGGTGCCCAGCTCGGGCCACTCACCACCCATTCTCTGCAGCTTTGAGAGGCTCCTGCTTCACGCCATCTGCCAGTACATGGATCTCATCTCAGCCAGTAAGTGCCTGGTGGCCCCTGGGCCCCAGTTAGTTGATTCTATCCCGGGGAAACTGAGGCTGGGCTTACTGGCGTCTTTTCACCCAGCAATAGTCATCAGGGGAGGAGGGACATCATGAGCACAAAGGTAACAGGGGGATGCTGCCTTAATTCAATAGCAGCTCCTGTACCTCTGCTCCCATGATGGATGATGCTGTGGACACAGACATGCCTCTGTCTGCATCTTCAGGGGCCTGATGAGATGAGGGGACCCTAGTGTCTGTAGAGTTCTCACTTGGCTGTAGCCCGCCTCCACTGTGCCACAAGTGTGACTTTTGGCAAGTCTCCCCTCCAGGGTCCAGCACCCCCTTTTTCAGTGGGGATGCTGTTGGGACAAAGTCCCCCCAGGGAGGGTCCTCGCAGGCCCTTCATGGCCCTTGGCATCCCACAGGGTCCATACTTTCCAGGCCTATCTGTCTCCTGCCCAGAGTTGTGGAGGAAACAGTTTCCATGGCAACCCCAAGATGGTTCCTCTCAGGATGGCTCTGAGGGAGGTGTAGCTCCCACTCTTGCTTTTGTTCCCATTGACTTGGCATGGAGGGGCTGGGCTGGGGGTGTCTATCTGCCAGAGTAGGACCCTGGCCTGAACATAGGAGAACCGCCCTAGAATATGGGGATCAAGGAAGAGGGAACAGCCAGGGCAGAGGCTGGGAGTTGGCCCTAGCTTGGGTTGTGTACCGCTATATTCAGGTTTTGGGGTGACATGAGTTGGGAAAAGGGAGGTCAGTGGGGACTGAGTCACCTAGGGCCTGGAATTTCCTCTGAGGGCGTGGGAGACCAAAGGGGGCAGGACCCTCGTTTAGTCCCCTTGACACTGGGCCAGTGTGTCTCAGTAGTTCATCTGGGTGCCATTGGGACACGGGATAAGTAATGGAAGAGGGAAAGCAGGCTGGAAGTAGGAGCTGCTGAATACACTGCCCTGGGACCTGGGAGGTGGGGCAACCTAACTCCTGGGAACCTCCCTCAGGGTGGGCAGAGGGCTCCGTCTCTGGGTGCCAGCACCCTCGCCTTCTTCCTAATCTTGCCTGTCTCTGCTGCAGGCGCTGACCTGGAGGGCAAGCGGCAGATGAAGGTCAGCAATCGCCACCTGGACTTCCTGCCACCAGGGCTGCTCCTGTCCGCCTACCTGGAGCAGCGCAGCTGATGGCGGCCCCACCCCCATCCCCACCCCCAGCGCCAAAACCTCCAGTACCATCCGCTCAAATATCTTTTATTATTTTTAGAATTTTCCCTTGGAAACGTGCTCTTCCCCTTGGGGTGGCCCCCACCCCCTCCCTGCCCAGCTTTCCAGATTAAAGCCAGCAGCTGGGCTGCCTGCGCTATCCGCCCCCAGGCTCCGAATGGGGAGGAGGCACCCGGCCTGGTCACTTCCCCGCCACTTCCTCGGTGGGCTATTTTGGCCCCATGTGATGCTTAAATGAGGAGGGAGAGGCTGGGTTTTTATCATTCTTAATGAATTTGGCATGATTTGTTGTGGATTTTTACATATCCCTTTTGAGAAGAAAAAAACAAAAACTCACCCCAAGTGATAAATTGGGGGGCTTCATTCCAGTCCCTGCTTGACCCGCTCCCAGTTTTTGGCTTGGGTCTCTGGGGCTCTGCCCCTCTTCGCAGAAGTGTAACATTTTTGTGTATGTGTGTGCGCGTGCTCGAGCCTGTGTGTTCCCTGCGACCCAGGACAGGAGCTTCATCTTAAAAAATGGTGTCACCCTCTTTGGAGAATGTGTGTTGCATTCCTGGTGCCCTTTGGTTGTTCTCAGGGCCCCATCTGCTCTACATACACCTCTCGCATTGTACTGGGGACGTGGGACTTCCAGACAGAAGCCTTCACCCTCAGACTGTCCTCTTCCCCTCTCTGTGTCCTCCGCCCCCAGCCTGGCTCTGGGATGTCCTCCTGCTGGTCACCCTGGCCTGGCACAGGAGAGCAGGGCTGGGAGACTACCCCACTCTCTCCCTCCCACAATCCCTGTGGGTGTGGCTAGTTGTGCTTTGGGAAAAGCAGAGTGTTCAATAAATTTCTGGTGCTCTGGTCTCTTGCTGTGGGGTTTTCCCTTGGGGCAGGGCTGGGGATGCTCCAGGCACTCACGATGCCCTTGGGTCCTGGTCATTGAGGGATGCAGGCCTTAGGAGAAGGTTGGTGCTAAGTGAGACCCCAGGTGGAAGCAGGTGTGTGTGAAGACTCTGCCAGGAGATCTTGGCCCTTGGCTATGCTGCCCTGGCTGGTCCCCTCCTGGGTGCCCAGGCTGAAACCCTAACTCTTCCACCTGCCACCTGTGTGACCTCCAAAAAGGTCACTTGTGTGAGCTTCCCGAGTGGCTGAACACAATACACCACACTGCAGTTTAAAAACTATAGGGATTTGAGGGACTTCCTTGGTGCTCTAGTGGCTAGGACAGCACTCCCAATGGAGGGGGCCTGGGATCGATCCCTGGTCAGGGAAATAGATTGTGCATGCTGCAACTAAGACCTGGCAAAAAACACAAAACAAATTTATTGGCACCCAGTTCTAGAGGCATAAGTCCAAGATCAAGTGTCCCAGTGTCCTACTCCCTTTGGAGGCTCCAGGGGAAGGTCCTCCCTGCCTCTTCCAGCTTCTAGGGGCTCCAGCCTCCCTTGGCTTGTGACCACATCCTTCAAGCCTCTGATTCTGTCTGTATGTGGCTTCCTCCCCCATGTTTTCCATCTGTGTGTGTCTGGGACTGGCTGTGTGTCCTGCAGGGCCCCTTAGCCTGAGTTTATTGAGCCACACCAGAACTCCCTGCTTTCCTTGGGAATCCTTGCTACTGACCTCTGCTGATCTCCACCTGTCTGAAGCTGGAGTATCCATGTTTACTACTGAAAATTCTCCAGGAGAGATTTTTCTCTTTCACCCTGTGTATTCAGTGTTTAGCCAGTTCTATCAGTATGGATGCCTGGGCATTTAATTTTTAGTTTGGGTTGCGATCTAATACTCCTTTTTCTTGCTTAGAGTGTTCAAGATTTGGCTTTTGGGAGCCCCTTCAATGGCTCTTGTGTCTCCCTGAGGCACCCCTATATTTATTTATTTATTTGAGAAACGGCCTTACTTTCTGCTGCTACAAGATGCACAGGGCTTCTTGGTATATTCCTGCCTCATCCTGGTTTGGTGGTGGTTTAGTCGCTAAGTTGTGTCTGACTCTTGCGACCCCGTGAACTGTAGCCCGCCAGACTCCTCTGTCCATGGAATTTTCTAGGCAAGGATACTGGAGTGGATTGCCATTTCCTTCTCCAGGGGATCTTCCACCCAGGAATCAAACCCAGGTCTCCTGCATTGCAGGCAGATTCTTTACTGACTGAGCTATGAGGGAAGCCCTAGCTTCAACCTAGAACCAGCCAGTTTGCCAAGGAGCCTGGTTCCTATCCCTGGGGGCATGTTTTAGAAACCAAGATGTGGATGCTGGGTTTGCTGTCTTCTATTTTAACAGGCATTGAAAAAGTTTTACATGTAGATACTAAATAATGGAACTCCCAAGGGCTTGTTAGGAGGACAGAAAGAAATATTAATACTCTAATAATCAGCTTGAAGCTTCCCCACCTGCCAAGGGCACTGAATTTCCAGTTCCCAGAGGACACCCTTGTGGGCAGAAAGCGAAGAAGAACTAAAGAACCTCTTCATGAAAGTGAAAGAGGAGAGTGAAGAAGCTGGCTTAAAACTCAACATTCAAGAAACTAAGATCTTGGCATCAGGTCCCATCAGTTCAGTTCAGTCGCTCAGTCGTGTCCAACTCTTTGCGACCCCATAAATCGCAGCACGCCCGGCCTCCCTGTCCATCACCATCTCCCAGAGTTCACTCAAACTCACGTCCATCAAGTCGGTGATGCCATCCAGCCATCTCATCCTCTGTCATCCCCTTCTCCTCCTGCCCCCAATCCCTCCCAGCATCAGAGTCTTTTCCAATGAGTCAACTCTTTGCATGAGGTGGCCAAAGTACTGGAGTTTCAGCTTTAGCATCATTCCTTCCAAAGAACACCCAGGACTGATCTCCTTTAGGATGGACTGGTTGGATCTCCTTGCAGTCTAAGGGACTTTCAAGAATCTTCTCCAACACCACAGTTCAAAAGCATCAATTCTTCGGCGCTCAGCTTTCTTCACAGTTCAACTGTCACATCCATACATGACCACTGGAAAAACCATAGCCTTGACTAGACGGACCTTTGTTGGCAAAGTAATGTCTCTGCTTTTCAATATGCTATCTAGGTTGGTCATAACTTTCTTTCCAAGGAGTAAGCGTCTTTAAATTTCATGGCTGCAGTCACCATCTGCAGTGATTTTGGAGCCCCCCCCAAAAATTAAGTCTGACACTGTTTCCACTGTTTCCCCATCTATTTCCCATGAAGTGATGGGACCAGATGCCATGATCTTCTTTTTCTGAATGTTGAGCTTTAAGCCAACTTTTTCACTCTCCACTTTCACTTTCATCAAGAGGCTTTTTTTCTTCTTCTTCTTCTTTTTTTTTTTTCAGTTCATCTTCACTTTCTGCCATAAGGGTGGTGTCATCTGCATTTCTGAGATTATTGATATTTCTCACGGCAGTCTTGATTCCAGCTTGTGCTTCTTCCAGTCCAGCATTTCTCATGATGTACTCTGCATAGAAGTTAAATAAGCAGGGTGACAATATACAGCCTTGACATACTCCTTTTCCTATTTGGAACCAGTCTGTTGTTCCAGGTCCCATCACCTCATGGCAAATAGATGGGGAAACAATGGAAACTGTGACAGGCTTTATTTTCTTGGGCTCCAAAATCACTGCAGATGGTGACTGTAGCCATGAAATTAAAAGACTCGGAAAAAAAGCTTGACCTTGGGGAAAAAGCTATGACCAACCTAGACAGTGTATTAAAAAGCAGAGACATTATTTTGCCTACAAAAGTCAGTCTAGTCAAAGCTAGGGTTTTTCCAGTATAGATGTGAGAGTTGGACCATAAAGAAAGCTGTGCCCCGAAGAATTGATGCTTTTGAACTGTGGTGTTGAAGAAGACCCTTGAGAGTCCCTTTGACTGCATGGAGATCAAATCAGTCAATCCTAAAGGAAATCAGTCCTGAATATTCATTGGAAGGACTGATGCTGAAGCTGAAGCTCCAATGCTTTGGCCACCTGATGCGAAGAACTGACTAATTGGAAAGGACCCTGATTCTCGGAAAGATTGAAGGCAGGAGAAGTGGACAACAGAAGATGAGATGGTTGGATAGTATCACCGAGTCGATGAACATGAGTTTGAGTAAGCTCAGGGAGTTGGTGATGGACAGGGAAGTGTGACATGTTGCAGTCCATAGGGTCGCAGAGAGTCGGACACAACTGAGCGACTGAACTGAACTGAGAGGACCGGCTGGGGCTCAGGGCACGGGTGTGGGGCCCAGGGCAAGCCCACAGGCTGCCTCCAGACCCACGCGGACTCCGTCCTGTCCAGCTTCCTGGTTGGCTGTGTGGATTCTCCACACACCGCGTCCCTAGACAGCCCGGCCCCCAGACCTTTGCCCAGATGTTGCCTGCTCTCTGGCATAGCCTTCCCTGCAATCAATCCCATGTCTTTCTGGAAAAGACCTTCCAAACTGGGGAGAGTCCGACAGCTTTTGGAGGAGTTGAGGATGGAGACTGATTCTACCGGCCGTTGATGGGTTGAGTTACCTTGCTTATAAGCGAGTTACACCTTGGCTAGACATCGTGATAAAAGGCGAAAATATGGAACGCTTCACGAATTTGCGTGTCATCCTTGCGCAGGGGCCATGCTAATCTTCTCTGTATCGTTCCAATTTTAGTATATGTGCTGCCGAAGCGAGCACGAACAATCAGCAGACGCCAAAACTATTTATAGTGGACTGAACCAAATACTTTACCCTGAGGGTGAATTCTATCAAAAACCAATACAGCAATTTTCCTTTTTTTTTTTTTTTTTACTAAATTAGTGCAATAATGGCCTAATCTAAGGGGATTATTTACTTAAATTGAGAAAGTTTGTTTTTTCCATCAAATATAACGCAGATGGCTGTTGGAAAGGCACGATTGTATGCAAATTACCCCGGAAGCGGGGCGGAGCCACTGAGGTCCCAGAAGTCTCCGGGAAGCAGCCGGGCTGCGCGGGAGACTCGTTGGTCCTGGGAAGATGGCGGCGCCGGAGCCGGGGCGTTAGAGGGAATGCAGACGGCAGCCTCCTCGGTGGCCGTACAGGCTGGTCCAGTGAGTGTGGGGCTGGGGGCTTGGGCAGTCGGCCAGCCTCCGGATGGCGCCGACGCTGCTGGGATTATGGGTCAGAGCAGGGCCTGTAGAGTCAGAGGGCGGTCCTGGAGAGCAGAGAGTGCTGGGTACGCTCCCTGAGGGCTCTAGGCGTGGTCTGAGGGTCGTGGCGGAAATTTGGGGTGACCTGAGGCTCCCTGCGTTGGGCGGTGTAAAATCGGGGAGGGCCTAAGGTTGTACCTCCCGGGGAGGGCCTGGGATGCATTTGAGGCGGGGCTTAGGGACTGTCGGGTGGGTTGGGGCGGGTCCTGGGTGGCCAGGTGGCCAGGTGTGTGGAGGAGGGGCTTTGGGATTGTTTTGGAGACTTTGGAATAAAAACAGAAGTTTAGGCCGGGCCTGGGGACGCCAGGGACAAATTGAGAGTGGGGTCTGGAAGGCACATTTTGTAGGGGCGGGGCCGGAGGGCTTTGGGGGCAGAGCTTAAAATGACTGCTGGTTGGGCTTGTGGGCGGGGTGTCAGTGTTCCGGGGCGGGGCTTTAAGAAGCAGCGGGTAATGTGATTGGGAAGGTGAAAGGAAATAACCTTAGTCGCGGCTGGGTGCAAAGAGCCTGCTGAGGAAGCTTTCACTGACCCTTTCTGTACCCCTGGAAGCCAGGCCCCAAGTTGCTGCCTAACCCCCACCCTGCCTCCCTGCCTCTGTCTAAGGCAGCCTCACTGGTTCTCCTGTGTCCTCCTTAAGAATAGACCTGGGTGCTACCTCTTGTCGCAGCTTTCACTGTCCCCGTCACTGTGCACCTGGACCAGCGCCGCCACCTCTACCCCATTCCCCAGCCGTGCCCTTCAGACAGCCAGAGGGGCCTGTGAAACAGAAACAGGCTTCTTGGGGCTCCCATCTCCCTCCTGGTAAAACCCCCAGGCCCTGCAAGACCTGCCTCATCCCCTCCCCAACCTTACCTTGCTCCACGCCCCCACTCACTCTGTTCCTGCTCTGCAGGCCTGGACACTGCTTGAGCACCCCAGGCTCAGTCAAGCCTCTGGGCCTTTGCACTGGCTGTTCTCTCCGCTTGGCATGCTCTTCCTCCCAGCTGCATGGACTGATCCCTGGCCATGCTTGTGTAAAACGCAGTTCCCTGGCCACACACAGGGCAGGGGTTGAGTCCACTTTGTCCCCCGTGGTAACCAGCATCCACCACCGCACTCGGGGCCCTGCAGGCACCCTGTGAAGATGGATGACAAGCCTGTCTTCCCTCCTGTAGGAGCTGGTGACCATCCTCCCTGTGTGACCTTGGCAATTGGGCACCATGGACCTGGCTTACATCTGTGAGTGGGAGAAATGGCCCAAGAGCACCCACTGCCCATCCGGTCCCCTTGCCTGCACCTGGTCCTGCCGCAACCTCATCGCCTTCACCACGGACCTGCGCAGCGATGACCAGGGTGTGCCACCCCCCATCCCAGGCCCCCTCATAGGGCCCTCCCCCCAGCTCCCATGGGGTTTCCTCCTCTGAGACAGGGGTGCTGAGGGGCACAGAGATAATCTTGAGGAATGGCCGTGTCTGCAGGGCTGGGGGAGAGGGAGCGGTGGCCGCTTATGGCTTGCTGAGGCTCCTGCAGGAGTTTTCCAGCTGCACGTGTTGCCACCAGCTTTGTGGTGCACTCTGCCGCAGGGCAGGTATTCTTCCCACCACAGAGCAATATGCACTTCTTAGAGGAAATTAGGAAAATGTGAAACTTTAGGATGAGGAGAACCCTAACCTTTCATGGAGAGACACCCGCTGTTAGTGTTTTGGGTCCATTTTTGAAAGCACAGTTGTAACCTCACAGAAGGCCATGGGTCTCCCCTTGGGCTGCCTGTGTATAAATCATGTTTCTGGAGTCCCTGCAGCCTGGCTTTAACGCTTCCTGATAGGCTTCGACAGCCCAATCCCCTGGGGTGGTCGGGCACCAGGCCATTGTTGCCGCACTGACCTCACTGTCCCTCGCAGACCTGACCCGCATGATCCACATCCTGGACACTGAGCATCCCTGGGACGTGCACTCCATCCGCTCAGAGCACAGCGAGGCCATCACCTGCCTGGAGTGGGACCAGTCCGGTGAGGGCAGCCTTCCACCCTGAATGCCAGGGCTGCCTGCTCTGTCTTCCTGGCCTTAGCCCTAGGCTCAGAGCTGGGACTTGAAACCCTGACCTATGCCTTTGAGGCTTCTGCTCTTCTCGCCCCTGTTTCTGAACTCACCTGTGCTGGTCCCTTGCTCTACGACTTCCGCATTCCGGCCCCCCCACCCTGATGGACTGCGGGGATGGGGCTTGTGACGCAGATTTGCCCAATCTCCCACCTTCCCCTCAGGCTCTCGTCTGCTGTCAGCTGATGCCGATGGGCAGATCAAGTGCTGGAGCATGGCTGACCACCTGGCCAACAGCTGGGAGAGCCCCGTGGGCAGCGTGGTGGAAGGGGACCCCATCGTGGCCTTGTCCTGGCTGCACAACGGCGTGAAACTGGCCCTGCATGTGGAAAAGGTGGGTGTCCTGCCTGGGGGAGCAGGCCTCAAGCCCAAGGAGGGCTTGGCTCCTCCTCTAATGGTGCCAGGTTGTCACACCTGCCACCCAGTTGTCAGCATCTGTGTTGCTAGCATCTCCCACGTGGTTTGATGTGGTGACAGCCCTTGGTTCCTGTCTGTACCCCACGGTTCAGCCCAGTGTCTCCCTGAGAGGGGAGCCTCCTGGGTCAGGGTGCTGAGTTCAGTCCCCGAGTCATATCTCAGCCGTCACTCTCCTCATTGTCAAGTGGGGCCAGGGGCTGGGCCAGGGTTCAGTATGAGAAAGCAAGGGGAGCTTGGTCGGGGCCATGCCTGGGTGAGGCCTATGGCAGCAGCAAGAGCTCACGTGGCTTGGTCAGCTCCACTCCCAAGCCAGGAGGGCCCCCTGGAATGATGCTGTGGGAAATGACCTTTCTTTCTATCCCTTCCCTGTGTCTGCCTCCTGTCCCTTCTCCCCTAGGGAGTGACTCATTGCAAGGCTTACTGCCTAACCATCTGGACCGTTTTTTCTGTGGGAGGTTTCTTTTTCAGACTTTCAGCATCTCCCCTTGGGGCTCATTTAGGGGCTTTTGCTTCTTTCTTTTCAACACTGCTTTCACCTACACGTCCAGCTGGGAAACTCAGCTGGAGCTGTAGTCAGCCCTGCCCTCCATGGATATTTAGTCCCATGAGCCTGGGGGTGCCTGGGTGAGCCTAGTGAGTCTGCTCCTCATCCCCAGAGGGGCAAAGAGTCTCCCACTACTCAGAGGAACTCTGTGCAGTCTCCAGCTCGTGCTGTTTCAGTGACAGATGCTTTGTGCTGATGAGAAGGAGTCAGGCTTGCAGGCCTCCCTAGGGTCTGCCTCCGGGGATGCTGGGAAAGGCAAAGCTGGGGCAGAGGCCAGTGCGGCAGTGGCTGGGGGCCCAGGGGCAAAAAGATGAAGGAGCAGTGGCAGCTGTGCTTCCCAGCACTGCCTGCAGGGGGCATATCTGAGTCCTGCAGCCACTTACCTGGTGCCCAGCTTGCTCTGTGCAGTGGCTCAGGCCATGCTCCCACACTACCCACGCAAGGAGCCTGGAGTGGCTGAACTGAGCACCTGAGAACACTGGATGTCTGTCTGGCCCTAAAGAAAACACGGCTGACTGCTGTCCCTTGTGTGTCTAGCTGTGACCTTATCATGTTCTTGGACATACAGACAAGGACACTGAGGGTCAGAGAGGCCTGTGTCACCCAGCACTCAGTGGCTGAAGCCGAATCTGACTTCAGGCTTGGTCTCTTGAGGCTTCTGCCATCTGGTTCCTCTGTGTTCCTGAGGGTGCGGTTCCCAGGAGGGGTCCTCGGGCCACGAAGGTAGACCCCTAAAGGCCGAACATGAACTAGGCGCCCCCCCACCCCCTGCAGCTGACCCCTCCCCTCCCTTACAGTCTGGTGCCTCCAGCTTCGGGGAAAAGTTCTCCCGCGTCAAGTTCTCGCCATCGCTCACACTGTTTGGGGGCAAGCCCATGGAGGGCTGGATCGCTGTCACGGTCAGCGGCCTGGTCACTGTGTCCCTGCTCAAGCCCAGCGGGCAGGTGCTCACCTCGACTGAGAGCCTGTGCCGGCTGCGCGGCCGTGTGGCTCTGGCCGACATCGCCTTCACAGGTGGTGGCAACATCGTGGTGGCCACAGCAGATGGCAGCAGCGCGTCACCAGTGCAGCTGTACAAGGTGTGCGTGAGCGTGGTCAACGAGAAGTGCCGCATCGACACCGAGCTCCTGCCCTCGCTCTTCATGCGCTGCACCACCGACCTCAGCCGCCGCGACCGGCTGCCCGCCATCACCCACCTCAAGTTCTTGGCCCGCGACATGTCAGAGCAAGTGAGCCCGCCCCACCACTTCGAGGCTAAACCCACGCCTGGGCGGGGCTGCTCCCTCCAGGGGCTCCTGCCTTTTCCAGCTTCTAGAGGCACCGCATCTCTGGCTCGCGGCCCCTCCCTCCATCTTCACAGCCAACAGTGCAAATCTCCTGTCTCTCTGCCTCTGACCCTCCGCCTCCCTCTTATAAGGACCCTGTGATGACACTGGGCCCCCTGGGGAATCCAGGGTCATCCCTATCTCAGGGGCCTTAGCTTAATCCTTCCTGCCAAGTCCCCTCTGCTCCATAAGGTGATGTATCCACAGGTCCCAGGACCAGGACAGGGGAGTCTCTGGAGGCAATGTTGAGCTACCTGCACCAGGTTCCCTGAGGACCCTCATAGCCTTGTGCTGACCAGCCCTAGCTTCACCAGTCCCTGATGTGTTTCCCTAGTACCTTTGCTTCCTGCTGGGGCACCATGGATGACCACCCCCAGCACAGCACAGCACTCCCCACGGGAGTGAGGACAGTGGGTGGGCAGATGCAGACGCAGGCCAGGCAGGCCTGGGTTGTGCCCACAGTGGCATGTGAGCCCTAAGACGAGCCAGAACCCCGCAGAGGCCATGGGCTGTTCTAAGCCCCTCACCACGCACCCACCCCTAGGTACTGCTGTGTGCATCCAGCCAGACGAGCAGTGTGGTGGAGTGTTGGTCGCTGCGCAAGGAGGGGCTTCCTGTGAACAATATCTTCCAGCAGCTCTCTCCGGCTGGTGAGTCGCTCAAGTGGCCAGGCACACTCAGACTACCCTGGGTGCAGTGAGGCGGCGTGGTGACGGCCTGAGTTTGCTAGAACATGCCTACCTCTCCCTCCCTCTCTGACCTTGAACCCATGCGGAGCCCCGTGTCCCTGCCAGAGGGGCCCGCTTGCTGATACCCATGTGGCTGAGATGCCGGGGGTGAACCGCGGCCACACAGCCCAGGGGCGTTCCCCCTGCAGTAGTGCTCCTGGCCCTGGAGTGATTGGCCTGAGTCAAGAGGCCCCTGAGGTCCATCTGCCCTCAGGTGGGTTACATACGCTGCTCAGCACAGCCCAGGACGAATTGTGTGAGGGTGGTCGGGCTGCACCTCCTGAGTGGGGTCCTGGCCCTTCCCAGTCCCAGGCTGGCCCAGCTCCCCACCTGCCCTGCAGTCCCACCCTGGGACCTTGTTACAGTAGGACCAGACTTCATGCAGAAGGGCCTCCCGTCCTGGTGGAGCCTCTTCCCAAGGCAGGCATCCAGGTGCTGAAGGGTCTCTGCTGAGTTCACCTGCGGCCCCCCACCCCCACCCCTTGTCCCAGCCTCGTGGCCCTGTGGGCTCTCAGACCTGCCTCTCCTGCCCCTTCCTCCTCACGTTTGCCCACACTGGTCTCCCTCGGGCCTCACTCTACCAGCTACTGTCCAGCCTACAGTAGAGGGGGTGGCCTGACTTGAGTGGACAGTGGGTCCAGGTAGACTCAGGCAAGCTGTTCAGCCTCTGACAGCGGCCACTCTCCTATGTGACCTAGAAACGGCCAAGCCTGTCAGGAAGCCAGTGTGGGTGGCTGGTGCCGGCCTGGCCTGAATGTGCTCCCTCTCTGGGTATCGCCTTGGCTGTCACCATGGCAGCTCTGCTCAGTGCTGCCTCTCTCTGGGCCTCCGTCTCCTTGTGGGATGATGTTTTCCAGGAGACCCCTCTTGCTGAGACGTCTGGGAAAGAGTTCTCAGGACAGGTGGGCGCAGAGGCGTGTTATCACAGCCAGCCTCAAACTCTGTTTCAGAAACACAGCTAGACACTCTGGGTTGGGCCACCTCACTGCTCCAGCCTGCTTCCCTGAGTCTGCCGGCCCCCCAAGGCAGCTGGAGTGCTGGCCGCTGGCTGGGTGCCTGGGCTTGTCTTGGAGTCACCTTGGTGTCTGGGCACCTCTGCCCATAGCACGCAGGGACCAAGCCCAGATGGATGGGAACCACCCTGCCTCTTGCTGGTGGGCTCCTTTGTGGCACTGAGGTTGTGGGTGCCAGGAGGGGCCTGTCTGTCCACCTCCTGAGGAAGCTGGGGTCCACCCAGGATCTCTCGGACCACAGGGACAGAGAACCCCGCGCAGACCAGCCAAGTCCACAGAATTGTGGAGTTTGTGTGGCAGCATGGTCTGGGATGGGTTCCCCTTCTCAGCATGTTGCCTCTTTTGAGGGGACAAGGTGGCCATCCCTGCCAGCTGACAGCCTCTTGCCCAGGCAGACACCTCCTCCCGTCGCTATGAAGGCCCAGGACCGGGCCCTGTGGGGGACCCTCGCCCCCCTTCCCTGCTCCTATGAGTTGGCTGGGGGCCCCACGAGGGGAAGGGCGCTGGGTCCAGTCCACCCTTGTTGCGTTTCAGTCTCATCTTCATTTTGTTGCCCCTTGTCTCCCACATCCCCTTTCAGTTGGTGACAAACAGCCCACAATTCTCAAATGGCGGATTCTGTCGGCCACCAATGACCTGGACCGTGTGTCTGCTGTGGCACTGCCCAAGCTGCCCATCTCACTCACCAACACTGACCTGAAGGTGGCCAGTGACACCCAGTTCTACCCCGGCCTCGGTACAGTGTCTCAGGGTTCCTGGGGGTCAGAGGGAGGGGTGCATTGTGGCTTTGGCCTCCAGTCTCAGGGTCGTGGGAACCTGCCCCAGCCTCACATCAGTCCCAGTGGGGATGAGAACACTGCTCTTGATATCCAGTGAGCTGGAAAGGCTATGAGGTTGCCAATAAGCTGGGCACGGTTCAGCCACTTCCCATTGTCCAAGGCTGGGCTCGGCCGCTTGACCTGCATGTGCCCCCAGGGCTGGCCCTGGCCTTCCACGACGGCAGTGTCCACATCGTGCACCGGCTCTCGCTGCAGACCATGGCCATCTTCTATAGCTCTGCCGCCCCACGCCCCGTGGACGAGCCAGCTCTCAAGCGCCCCCGGACCACAGGCCCCACTGTGCACTTCAAGGCCATGCAACTCTCCTGGACCTCCCTGGCCCTCGTGGGCATTGACAACCATGGCAGGGTCAGTGCTGTGCTGGGGGTGCCAAGAGTGAGGGGAGCCCTGTGCCTCTGTCTGTGGGGTGCAGTCATTGTTTTAGGGTGAGGCCTGTGGCCTGCGGGCGTTGCGCAGGAGGTGGCTTCGGGTGGCTTCTCCTCATGTGTGGGGTTCTGGCACGTCCCCCACCCTTCCCCTGCATGCGCGCCAGGTGCCCTGTGTTGGCTTCTTGCCTCTCAGAGGAACCCATCCGTGGCCTGGCAGGAGGACAGGTGCCTCTCACATCCACTCTCACACTTGCTTACACACATCTACATGTGTTTACACACTTGCTCACACATGCATGTGCCCCCTACTCCCCAGGAAATCGCTACTGGGCAGTGTACCTACTTGGCCCTACTCTCGGCATCTGGGCTGGGCTGGGTAGGGATGGGTTTGGCCTGTTGGGGGGGACCATGTGGCCCCCAAGTGGAGGAAAGGGCTCTGTTCATGCCACCTGGCCAGGCTGTGGCTCTGTAGCTCTCCCATGTGACAGGAGATCAGGCAGGCCAGGACCCCACATGGGCTGAGCCTACCCTGTCCCTGGTGCTCAGACTCCCATCCCCTCATGCCCCACCCTCTCCCCATAGCTGAGCATGTTGCGCATCTCGCCGTCCATGGGCCACTCACTGGATGTGGGGTTGGCCCTGCGGCACCTGCTCTTCCTGCTGGAGTACTGCATGGTGACTGGCTATGACTGGTGGGACATCCTGCTGCACGTGCAGCCCGGCATGGTGCAGAGCCTGGTGGAGAAGCTGCACGAGGAGTACACGCGCCAAAAGGCTGAGCTACAGCAGGTGCTGGCCCATCCCCTCCCTCCCCAGGGGCCCTCTTCTTCCCTGTGGGTCAGGCAGCCGTCCTCCCTGCCTTCTCAGCCCAGGAGGGTGCGGTTGCAGGCCTGGCTGCACCTGCCTCTGCGTGTCAGTGGAGGCCTTTGCCCCTGCGATAAGAACAGTGACCTCGAGTTTTAAAGATGGGAGGGGCAGGAAGAAATGATCCCCCAGATGCAACCGGGCGTAACTACAAACCTAGAGCCTCCCTGAGGTCAGCACTGCTAGGAATCCGGAATTGTCCTCTGTGCCCCAGTATCCAACACGAGGAGGAAACAGAAAGGAGAGGTCGTGTGGTTTTTAGCAGCCCACTCAGATGTGCGAGGGCTCAGACGTGCGGGCTCAGACCTGAGAGAGCTCAGATGTGAGAGGGTGCTGCCAGCATGAACTGCACAGGAGAGAGCTGGCTTCAGAGCCGGGGACGCCGCTAGGGTCCAACCACTCAGTGCTCTGCTAGCTGTATGCGCGCACGTTGATGCTATCAGTCATTCAGTCGTGGCATCCCAGGAGACATCAGGGTCGAGGAATAAGGTGGGGTAGAGCAGCATCCCCGCCCCCACCCACTTCATGCCAGGCACCCCCAAATCGTTAGGGATCCCAGACACGGCCATTTGGCCGCTGGGGCAGACCCACTCACAGGTTGAAACCCTGCTGTCCTGTGAGGGAAGGTGGGCAAGAAGGAGGATTCTGCCAGAAGGAGGGCAAGGCCCGGAAGGAGGGCAAAGCCCAGAGATTTAGCCCCTTGCCCTTTGGGCCCAGTGCCTTGCTCTGGCCCCCCCGCAAGGCGCGAGCCCGAATTGCTCACATCCTGGCCACCCAGGTCCTGTCCACCCGGATCCTGGCCATGAAGGCCTCGCTGTGCAAGCTGTCGCCCTGCACGGTGACTCGTGTGTGCGACTACCACGCAAAGCTTTTCCTCATCGCCATCAGCTCCACGCTGAAGTCGCTGCTGCGCCCTCACGTGCTCAACACACCTGACAAAAGTCCTGGTGACCGGCTGACTGAAATCTGTGCCAAGATCACAGACGTCGGTGGGTCCAGCTCCATCCTGCAGGCCACCCTGGGTCCCGCCCCCACCCTCCAAGTGCCCTCGCTCTCTGCCAGGGAGGATCCCTCAGGTGTCTCGCATGTGCCCCCCTCCCCCCACCACTGCCCGTGGGGACACATGGTGGGTGTTACCGGGAACAAAGATGAGGCAGCTTGGGCGGCATCCCTAGGGGCACTGTATGTGTGGGCGCCTGGAGGCCGGCCGGAACTCCAGGCTGTCCTACACGGGGTCCAAGGGGCGTTGGGTTGTCCTGAAGCCCTGTGGTGGGTACCCGGAACTTCTCCCTCCAGCCCTGCCCTCCAGGGGTCCCCTGTGTGAGGTCCCAGCCTTCCTTGACTGCCTGTCCCCTCCTAGACATTGACAAGGTCATGATCAACCTCAAGACGGAGGAGTTCGTTCTGGACATGAACACGCTCCAGGCACTGCAGCAGCTCCTGCAGTGGGTGGGCGACTTTGTGCTCTACCTGCTGGCCAGTCTGCCCAACCAGGTGTGCCCTCTGCCCCACCTCCTCCAGCTTAGCTCCTCCCAGAAGCCCCACCTCCTTGCCCCCACCCCTCCCCAAAGGCCATCTGATGCCAACTCAGAGGTCCTGGAATGTTCAAACACAAAGTGCACAACCAGAACCTTCTTCCCCATAGGGCTCCCCGCTGCGACCAGGCCACAGCTTCCTGCGGGATGGCACATCGCTGGGCATGCTGCGAGAGCTGATGGTTGTCATCCGTATCTGGGGCCTGCTGAAGCCCAGCTGCCTGCCTGTGTACACGGCTACCTCAGACACTCAGGACAGCATGTCCCTGCTCTTTCGCCTGCTCACCAAGCTCTGGATCTGCTGTAAGACACCTGCTCCTCTTCTCTCATTTCCCCGCCAAAATCCAAGCCCTGGCTGAGTCCTCCTCCATAATGTAATCTCCCGTAGGTCAAATTTGCTCTGTTGTGGCCCCCCTACTATTTCCCCAGCACCTAGCACAGATCCAGGCACAGCGTGGGTGCTCAGTAAACATCAGCCACTCTTAGGCTTCTGCTTGTCCTGTGTAATGTGTTTCTGGGACCAGGCTCTGTCATTGTTACTTCCCTGATGCCAAGAAGGGCACCCAGTACTCGCTGCACATTTTTTAAATGAATAAATGGGTCCCCATTTTACAGAGGAGAGGACCGGGCCCGAGAAGGGGAAGGAGCTTCCCAGGCTCTTCAAGAAGTCAAGGCAGGGCTGGAGCCTGCACCTGGCGCTCTGTGAGCCTGGAGGAAGCCATGATGCCTCCTGGTGGGCAGTGCTGTGGGCATGGCCGCTAAGTATGATGTCCTGCGTCCCCTGCTCCCCCCACAGGTCGTGACGAGGGTCCCACAAGTGAGCCAGACGAGGCGCTGGTGGATGAGTGCTGCCTACTGCCCAGTCAGCTGCTCATCCCCAGCCTGGACTGGCTGCCTGTGAGTGATGGACTGGTCAGCCGCCTACAGCCCAAGCAGCCCCTGCGCCTGCACTTTGGCAAAGCCCCTGCTCTTCCTGGTGGCTCCAGCAGCCTGCAGCTGGATGGCCTCATCAGGTATGCACACCCACCTCTGACTCAGGGCCCTGTATACCCTTTCTTCCAGAAGGGTCTCCCCTGCCTGACATCCCCCGTCACATGTCTGTCTCAGGGCCTCTGCCTATGCTGTGCCTGCTGCTTCCTTCTAGCCTCACCTGAGTGCTACCCCCGATATTCCTCCCCTCCCTTGCCCCTGAGATTCCTCCTTGCCCCCAGACTCCTCCCCTCCTCCCCCACCTCCCCTGCCCTGTCACTTCCCTCCATCCAGGCACTATATTGTACTATAGTGTACAGGTCATTGTCTTGTACAGATTTGTGTCCTTGCTTGTCTGGGTGATGTCATCTCCCCCCTGGCCTGTCATGGTCCATGTGGAGGGCCCATGTGGCCAACCTTGGTTACTCCGGCTCCAGCCAGCCCCTCTGGAGCTCAGGTTCACACACACCCCCCCCCCCCGACCCCCACCATATATCGCACTGCAGCCCAGAGTGCCTGGCAGGTCCCAAGAGCCCAGAAAGCAGAACACTCTTAGGCAGACTTGGCTGGAAGTGACCTCGGGGGCCATTCTTTGGATGTGTGGAGTCCAGAAAGCCCAGGCCTGCTGAGGGAGCAGCACCCTGGGTGGGGGTTTGTCCCCACTTTACAAGCAGGTAAACTCAATCTCCGAGGTGCAGTCCAGAGATAGACACCAGGCCAGAAGGTGAACCTAGGACCCCACAGGCCGCCTCCCATTCAAGGTGTGGGATGGATTCTCACATGGTCCTCTACTGGGGAGGGGCCTTAGCATCCCCACAGCCCCCCTCACCGCCGGGAAGACTCTGGGCCTTCCTCCTCCACTTCCGGATTTTCTTTTTCATCTCTAAAGCCGTGGGAGGAACGTCCTGATGAATCACACACTGTGGTTTGTGCTCGAGTTTCAGGAAACACTTTACACAGAGAGGTGGCTGGTGGCCAAAGGGCTTTCACACTCTCGGAAGTTTTCAAACTTGGGTGATACGAGTGCCCAGCCTCAGGAATCCTGATGGGTTCGCCCCACTCTGCTCTAGGTGCCACCCTCAGCAGGGGCCTGTGGGCGGAGGGTGTGTAGGAGTCCGGCTCCTGGATTCTCCCTGTTCTCACACACGCTTTGCCTCTAGGAGACTGACCCATACAGCTGTATGTGCGCATGCGCTTGTGTCTGCGTGTGCATGTGTGCGCCAGTGCACGCATGCATATGTGCATGTGCACACCCCCGAGCCTTCCCCTGCTCCTCTCCATCAGGGTGCCAGGCCAGCCCAAGATGGACCACCTGCGGAGGCTGCACCTGGGCGCCTACCCCACAGAGGCTTGCAAGGCGTGTACCAGGTGAGCAGCTGCAGGAGATGCTGTTCCACTCCACCACTGGCAGCTTCCCAGCCTATGAGCCAGGGTCCCAGGATTGTGTCTGTCTGGGGCTCCTGAGCGGGTATCCCTGGCGGTCTTGATAAAGGGTGGGGCCGAGGTGAGGGGTAGCGGCGAGCGGCTGGCCCAAGCCTGCCCTCTTGGAGCTCCCAGTGGCCTGACAAGGGCAGAGATGGAGGCGTGGCCGCTCCGCGCTACTCATGCACATGTGGCCCTGCTTGCTGCCAGATGACCCCAGGGCCACACCACTAGGCTTGGCCAAGCCTCTGTCTACTCAGGGAAGTGAGGGGTGGTATTGAGTGGAGACAGAAGGATATGGAGGAATTAGCTCACTGTGTGGGGTGTAGGGGTGCAGGGAACACCATTCCTGAGGTGCAGTAGCATGTGCCAGGCCCTGTGGCTACAGCCAGCCGGCCTAGCATCCCATCCACCTGCTTGCTCTATCTGCAGGTGCGGCTGCGTCACCATGCTCAAGTCGCCCAACAAGACCACCGCCGTCAAGCAGTGGGAGCAGCGCTGGATCAAGAACTGCCTGTGTGGGGGGCTCTGGTGGCGCATGCCCCTCAGCTACCCCTGATTACATCTCAGCCTGTAAGTGCATTCTTTTTTTCTTTTCTTTTCTCTTTTTTTCACTTGTTATGGTCTTTAATTATTAGTTGGATAATTTTTTTTAAGTTATTATAGTAAGGATTACAGTGTTGTTTCTGGCATATGTCACAGTGATTGAGTCATATGTATACACACATGTTCTTCTTCATACCTTGTCCATTGTGGCTTATGACAGCATATTGGATATGGTTCCCTGTGCTGTACAGTAGGACCTTGTTGTTCATCTTGCTCATATGTAGCAGTGTGTGTCTGCTCATCCCACACTCCCAATTTATCCCTCCCCTCTTTCCCCTTTGGTACCATAAATTGGCATTCTTTGTTTGAGTTGGTTTCTGTTTTGTAAATAAGTTCATTTGTGTCATATTTTAGATTTGACAGGTAAGTGATATCAAGTGATTTTTGTCTTTTTTCTTTTTCGTCTGACTGACTTCACTTAGTATGATAATCTCTGGGTCCATCCACTGCTGCAGAAAGTGGCACTCTTTCATGGCTGAGCGATATTGCTTATGTATCTATGTGCCACATGTCTGTCCATTCATCTGGTGATAGAGCTGTAGGTTGTTTCCATGTCTTGACAGTCGTGAATGGTGCTGCAGTGAACACTGAGGTGCATGTGTCTTTTTGAATTATAATTTTGCCTGGATATTTGCTCATTTTCTGAGGAACCTCCATAGTGTTCTCCACAGTGGCTGCACCAACTTACATTCCCACCAACAATGTAGGAAGGTTTCCTTTTCTTTCCCTCACCAGAATTTGCAGACTTTTTAACTATGGCCGTTCTGACTGGTGTGAGGTGAATCCTCATTGTAGTTTTCATTTGCGTTTCTTTAATAATTAGCAATGTGAAGCATGCTTTCATGTATCTGTTGGCCACCCATATGTCTTCTTTGGAGAAATGTCTATTTAGATCTGCCAGTTTTTTTGATTGGGTTGGTTTTTTGATATTGAGCTATATGAGTCGTTTGTATACTTTCGAAATTGCACCCTTGTCAGTTGCATCGTTTCCAAATATTTTCTCCCATTCTGTAGGTTGTCTTTCGTTTTATTTATAGTTTTCTCTGCTGTGCAAAATGTCAGTGGATTCCTGATGAACTTACAGGAAAGCCATGCTGTCCCCTTGCTGGTGACAGAGCAGCCACGTGCTCCAGACCTTCGCTGGGTGTTCTTAGACACCACCACCCTGGAACTATGCTTTAGGGGCCTTGTCTGCTGCGCCAGCACCCCTGTAACCGACAGGGCCAGTGAGGACACAGCCTGAAGCCTCAAGTTGGCACCTCAGCCCAGCCATCAAGGCTCTTTCTCCCTTGAAGCCTGTTGATTTATCTGGCAGGAGGACCTAGCCACGTGATCACCCTGCGAGGTGGTGACTGAGATAGCCTGGGGCCTGCCCCAGGCAGAACCACGGCAAGTGCCACCCCTCAGGACCCCAAGGACCCCTAGGTCCCAGTTCAGAGGGTCCAGGATCTGAGGACTGTGTGCTTTAGAACATGACACATGAACCTGCCAGGCGTCCAGTGGCTGCTGTCAAGGACACCAGCCGGGCGTCAGCCTTGGGTCCCCCACCTGTACCTGTCACTGCTGTCTCTGACATGGGCAAGCCCCAGAAACGTCCCCCTGGGCAGCAGGTGCCACCTCCCCACAGCCCCCACGGGATTCTGTGCCTCTGTGTGTTGTTTTCCTGCTTGGCCAGCATTTATTGAGCACCTACCGTCTACCAGACGCAGGCGTCCTGGGGGGGAGCAGTGGGCTGGATGTGGGTGGAGGCTGCTCTCTACTGCCTGGTTCCTACACACAGGAGTGTCTCTGTCTCTTCTTTCTCTCTGCCTCCCTGCCTTCCTCCCCTCCCCCACCAGGTTTTTGGGAGCTCAGGCTGTGGCCCCGAAGGGTCCTGCCTCGTCAGCAACCACTCACCGATTATGTGGCTCCCCAGGGCCTGGGCATAGTGCCTGCCTGTTAAGCGGTAATTGCTTCTCTTGTTTTCCTTCTGGAGGCTCGAGGGAGGGCAGGCTGGGTAGGTGTCCTGCGGAGCTCAGCGTGCTGCCTGCTGTGTCAGGCTTTCAGGGACTGGCAGCACTCCAGGGGCCCCATTACCTGGGCCAGCTGCCCACCTGCCTGTGGCCCCAGCACTTAGGGGTGTCCATGTCTTGCCATCTGAGTGGTGCTTTCTGCAGGGACCTGTGAGGTATACCCCTAACTGTGCTGCTGCTGGTGCCCCAGCCCCTTGGAGAAATGGGCCTGAAATGGGCAGCCTCTCTGGTGGAGCGGCACATGGCCCAGGTTCTTGCATATATTTTCTCAGCCTTTTACCTCATTTGACCATATATTTTTTTAAGCCACTTGCCTTTCTCAAGTCATTCTAAAGTCTTTAAAGCACCTACTTGTTTTAGAAAAGTGAGCGTGTTTCTTGCATTCATATTTCATTGCTTTAAGGTTAAATAGTGGGGGTTTACATCCTTGGATGCTCCCTGGAGGACGAGTCCTGGTCCCTTCCCCTTGGACCTGCTCCAACCCATCCTGTGCATGGGAGGTGGTGCTGGCTGACCTGAGGCTGGTGGAACCTGGCCTGGCTCCTGGGCCTCCTCCTAGAGCCTCTGAACACCTGTAGGCTGGCCCCTTGGGTCTGGTCATCCAGGGGGTGGAGCAGGGACACTTCCATGCCTGTGTGACCCTGACCCGCACAAGCTGAGCGAGATGAAGGGGATGGGATGGCTCAGCATCACCGAGTTTGGGGCAGCTTGTCACTGAGCGATGGATGACCAGAGTGCCCAACAGCTGCTGTGACGAGCCCAGTGGGCATGCATGCCTGCGCCTGGCTGTTCAGAACCATCAGGTCATCTGAGGGCCCTGTTGGGATGTCCTCCAGGTTGGGAGGGGGTTTGTGGGTGGGGAGATTTCTTTGCCCCTCATCCTTCCCCCACCCCATGTCCACACAGGTCCCCTTCTGGGGACAAGAACAGGCATTCCTGTGACAGGAAGAGGCAGTTTGGTCCCTCTGATTACATGTCTCCTGTGCCTTCAGTCTCCTCAGACCCAGGCCCGCGGGACCCCATTGTGGCTGAGGAGGCTAAAGACACCATCCTACAGATAGAAGTGAAAGCAGAAGCCCTCCAGGGTCATAGGGTCACAGGTGACTGCAGCAACGTGTCCCCCCCCACCCCACCCAGATAGATGGTAGGAGCCTGTGTCTCCACCAGCTCCATCTGGTTCTGCTCCAGCCACTGACCTTAGGTGCCGTTGCTCACTGTTTTATCTCATCTGTACCCCCAACTAGTGTTGCCAGAAAAATGCAGAACAATTAAGTCTGAATTTCAGATGGACAATGAATGGTATTTTAGTCTAAATCTGTCCCCAATATTACATGGGACATGGGACATACTTAACAAAATTTTCCTGAAACTCTCATGTAACTGGACAGCCTGCATTTTGGTTTGTTAAAGCTGGTAATCCTACTGTTCCACCTCCCAACTGGATCATTTCAGGGCCACTTCCCAGTGTCTTGGCTTAATTCAGGAAGTAATAACCATGGGACGAGTGAGTCTGTGATGGCTGACTGACCAGCAGTTAATTTTCCTTGCCGCTCTCACTTAAGTGCGTGCAGCTTCTTAAATCCCACATGAGAAAAAAATCCTGAGCACACTGAGAACCCCCCAGCCCATCATCAGGATCACTCAGAAGTTCCATCCAATGCATCTGGGAATATTTGACCTGGTTGCTATGAGCAGGGCTGGGTCTTAGCTGTGTCTCAAGAGCTTCCATATGAATGAACGCTTCATAGCAGAAAAACACCTGGCCAGTTTCCAGTTCCAGTCCCTCGTGGGGCATATGACCATCTCTCAGACCCTCAATCTCGTTATTGACCAAACGGAGGTCAGAGGCTCCCTTTGTGGGTCAGGCTTAACACCTGGGGCCAAGTAGGTGCTGGGCTTTAATGGCCTCTTGTCCAAGTGGGAGAGGGCCCAGGGCCTCAGTCCCTGGGTTCTGCCCTGTCATCTCACACAGAAGGGTAAAACCAAGACCCAGGAAGGTGGTGAGTCATCTGGGCCCCCAATCAGTGGGGCTGCTCTGGGACACCAGTCAGCTTTGGACAGTCAGTGAGCCACACTGCATGTGAGGACGGCCTGTGAATGCAGACAGATGCCTTGTTCAGGGCTGAATTCCAGGCTGCTCAGGAGAGTCGCACAGCGTCTCTGAGCATTTCCCCATTTGGGACACGGTTCTAAGAACACAGCCTGGCTGTGTACCTAGATCTCAGCCCAGAGCGGGGTCTTGCACACAGTAGGCCTTCACATTCCTCTTGGGAAGCAGAAACCAAGGGGACACTACCCGACCCGCACCCCTTGCTAGGTCTCAGGACACTTCTATTTCCTGGGAATAGTAAGGGCGCCACCATGTGGCCGAGGCGTGAAGCGAAGCCAGGCTTGAAGGGCATGGGGCCTCCGGACTTGAGCCTGAATGCCCCTCCTTCAGGCACGTCTCAGCCTTTCAGTTGCCTCCTGGTACATCATTACCAAGACTCCGCCGCCCCCTCAGTCTGGCTTGCTTCGGTCCACTCCTGCAGGCAGCGTGCAATCAATAAAGGCGGACTGGGTGCAGGAATGGATGGTTTTATTGCTCGGGCCCCGTGGCCGCAGCGTCTCAGGGGCTCCTCAGGCGGCTGCGCCCTCAGCCATGACGCTGTCGATCCAGGCCGCGTAGCTCGCCAAGCGCGTGTAGATACCGGGCTTCTTGCGGTTGCCGCAGACCCGCGAGCCCGAGGTGACCACGCCCTCGGCCACGCTGCTGCACACCAGCGGGCCTCCGGAGTCGCCCTGCGGGGAGCGGGGTCGTGAGGTCCGGTGCAGGCCTGCCCTCCCGCATCCTGGTTCCGGTCCACTAGAGCCTGCTGCAGTTCCAGTCTGTTGCAATTCCGCTCAGCCCTGAGGCCCCAATCATTCCCTCACTCGTCAGTTTCCCCAGGGTCCACCCACCGCCGCCCATCAAGGCCTCGCCTCCGGATTTCGGTTTCGCCATTTTCAAGCTCCACTCCGCCCTCCGTCCCAGTCTATGCGCAGCAGCCCCTCGAAGCCTTCAAGCTCGAGTCCCAACGTATCCACATCCTCTCCCAGTTGTCACTTCTTCTCCCAATCCTCTTTTGTCCTCAGGCCAGCCATGCCCCCCTGGCCTGTCCGAATGCTCTGTCCCTCTGCTGGCCCCGCCCTCCAGCATACCTGACCTTCTCTGCCCCGTCCCCAGGGCGCCCCTCCTCTCTCCTGGACCCACCCCTAACAGGCTGGTCCCCTCTGCCCCGCCCCTCTACTGGCCCCACCCACAGTAGGGCCGCCCTGCCCCTCTACGGGCCCCAAGCCCAGCAGGCTGGTACCCTCTCCCTCCTGTCCCGCCTGCGCACCTTGCAGGTGTCCCGGCGGTTGCTCTCCGCGCACATCATTCGCTCTGTGATGGCGCCGTCGTGATACGTTCGCAGGTTACAGGTGGCGCGGTCGAGCACGGGCAGGAGTAGGTGCTGCAGGCGGTCGGGTTTCCGGCCGGTGTGGCTGACCACGCCCCAGCCCGCCACGTCGCAAAGAGTGCCCGCAGCCACGTCGCGGTCTTCGCGCTGCCATGGCAGGAGCTGCACGGCAGGGCCTAGCACGGCTTTCTCAGAGAGCTGGGGGATGGAGCAGAAGCGAGCGTTAGGCCCAGGGCGGGACGGAGTCCCAGAGCAGCGGGGGAACTGCGGCTAGACCCGACAGACCTGCAGCAGGAGTAGGTCGTGGTCGATGGTCTCTGGCCGGCTGCCCGGGTGGGGCACTACGCGGAGCACATCGTACAGGCGCTTGGAGGGCTCCGGCTGCGACAGGGAGTGCGCGCCCAGGAGGACCTGCACCTTCCCATCGGCCCTGGGAGTGGGGTGGACGCGCATCAGAACCACGTCCCCTCCGCCCCGCCCCGCTCGGCCCCGTTCTTTGCCCCGGGCCACTCACACGTCCTCCAGGCAGTGCGCTGCGCTCATCACCCACTGCTCTGCTATCAGGAAGCCTCCGCACACGTGCTTGCCGTTCACCTGCACGGATGCCATGTAGGGCCGGGAGTGGGATGGAGCCTCCTGGCCGCGCAGGATCCGGCCACGGGGCTGGGCCGCTAGAGGTAGGCAGGTCAACGTGAGGACCTCAGCGGTGACTGCAGCCCAGCCCTAGGGATCCCCTATGGGCTACAACACCCCACCCTTCAGTGGCTGTAACAGCCCCTCAGACCTGGAATTCCATCCTGCAATCCTCCCCAACAGAATTACAACCTTCCGGGGCCCCAGGGAGGAACGGCTGAGAAGACAAACGATAGGGAGTGAGGGAACCTGTGGAAAACCTCATGCCTACACAGTGGGCCTGATGGCTTCAATTTAAACACGAGGAAAGTGGGGCTGCTCAAACCCAACATCCCTGCCAGCATTTGCCTCTCGGTTTTCCAGTATGTGGAAAGCTAGATGCAAAGTTTTAAGAATATCCCCTGGAAGTCAAGTAGTTGGGACTCTCACTGCCAAGAGCAGGGGTTCAATCCTTGGTTGGGGAATAAGATCCTGCAAGCTGCTTGGCACTGCCAAAACAAACAAAAAAAAACAACCCCCAAATCCCTAAAGTTTGGAGAATTCCTTGGTTTCCAGAGCCTTCTGTTCATGTGGGGCTGAGGAATAGTCCTGTTTGATGGAGGGGCCACTTCGATGACTGCCCTGCAAACTGGTGGCCCCCATTGGTCATCCCACATCCACTCACCACACAAGGCTGTCCCGAGGAGGATCAGAACCACCAGGTGCAGGGAGCGGTCTGCCATGATGCCGCCGTGGCCTTGACACTGACCCAGGCAAGACCCTGGGGGTGCTTTTATGAGGCTGGAAGGAGGCGGGTGCTCCCAAAGGCGCTATCTGCCGGGTGGGCATAGGCCCAGCTGGAGAAAGGGAAGCTGCCTGTCCATTCTCCCCAAGGGTGCGGTTCTCTCCCACGGACTTTGTACTGAGTATAGACAGGCTGCTGGGTATGCCAACTACCCCTGTGAGCCTGACCCAGGGCCAGCCCTGGTGTGGGAAGCTGCCTCTCAGATGGGCAACTGGCAGAGCAGAGGGATGGACCCACCCTTAGGCCCCCAGCCCAGTCCCCCCTAGTGCCTATCCAGCTCCAAAAGTTTCGCAACAGCAGCTGAAGACCACAGTCTGTAAACAACCCACTTCCTCCTTTTCCGCTCCTCCCTTCTTTCTCTTCCTCCTACAATTTGGAGAAGAGGTCAGGTGGGGGTGGGGAGAGGTTATCCAACACCCTTGTTCCCACTGGTGTGGCTCTGGAGCTTGATACCCCAACAAGTAGAATATGGGAAAAGTGATGTGTAGGGGTGGCTGGAAAGACTGGATACAAGTGACAGAAAAACCAAGGCAAACTGGGTGGAACTTTCAACAAGGAAATTACATGGAAAGTTCATGGGTCCACCTTCAGCTATAGTTTGATCCAGGCACCTTAACAAGGTCAGGTCTCCCTCTGGTTCCTCCTTTCCTCCTTGATGACTTATTTCCTCAACAGACTTCATTGTTGTGGCCCCAGGGGCCCTAGACTCAGCCCAGAAGTTGGGTCAGTCCCTCTACAAATTCCCCATCACTGTAGCCAGGGTCTCAAGCCTGCCTCGGATTGGCCGAACTTGGATCTCATGCTCCTAAACCATTTTTTGCAGGCAGGGGATGAAAGGTCCTGATGAGCAGAACCTGAGTCACACGGTCCTCTGTAAGTTGGGGATGGTGGGTCAATGTCTCATGAACCTACTAGGGGGAGATGCTGGGTGCTCCCAGAAGAGTGGGGAGGACCTCGAGCTGTGAGCTGTTCCCAGTGGAAGCAGTGCGCCATCTTTCCCCCTCTGCTTCGTTTCACAGTGAAAAGAAAATTAGAAAACAGTACAGCAAATGTGATTCGTTAGATCCTGACATGTTTCCATACTAAAATCAGAATCTCTGAAACGAAAGCACATTTGCAAGTGGAGTCCAGATTATGTAAGTAAGCGTATTGGAAATGGCGACAAAATTTGGAAATGACCCAACAAGACAGGTCAGTTCAGTGAATAACCCCGTGTGGTCCCTGGATGCTCTGTTGACCTGGGAAGACTGCCAGTGTATAGTATTAAGTGGAAAAAGTGATTGCTGGACAGTGGGTCACGTTCCTGAGCCGCAGGCACTGGTGGCGGGGGAGGCGGGGTGTACCTTCAGGAAGAGCCAGCAGACAGAGGGACTGGCAAAAGTAAGGACCGTCAGGTAGGGCCCAGGCTGGTGTGCCCCACTAGGGGGATGCGGTGGGGGGTGCAGAGAGGAATTATCCTGGCCTCGTGGTGTGGGGTCAGGGGTGGGGGAGGGAGCATTGCCTGATGTTACTTCTCAAATTTATTTGCTGGCTTAGGCAATTGAGTCTCCCAGCCTGTGAGCCGCATGATGGCAGAGGCCGCATGTGTTGTGGGCCCCTGGGGGTTCCTTCCCAGGCCCAGGGAAGCAGAAGAGGGGTACAGGCTGGTCGGCTCCCCAGGGCTGTTGTGACTCCTTCGGGCTGAAGTGTTTCCTTGTGAGACATCTGACATCTTTGCCTCCCTCCTCCCCCACCTCCCCACCAGGGCTGAGGAGGAGGGGGAGGGACTGTCTCCCCACTCAGAGAAGCTGAGGCTGGCCTAGGACCTCAACTCCTGGCCGGCTGCTTCCCAGACAGTGCCTCACTCTTTACTGCAGGGAAACAGAGGCTCAGAGACAGCACACAAGTTGCTCAAAGTCACAGAGCTGGGACTTGAACCCAGGCTCTTGAGTGTGACTTCATAGCTGTTTGCCCCTCTGCTTCCTCATCTGTAAAGTGGGGCACTCATGGGACCTGCCTCGAGGGCAGAGAGAGGACCAGCTGAGTGAATACTTGCAAAGACTCAGAATGATGTTGGAGAAGGCAATGGCACCCCACTCCAGTACTCTTGCCTGGAAAATCCTATAGACGGAGGAGCCTGGTGGGCTGCCATCTATGGGGTCGCACAGAGTCGGACACGACTGAAGTGACTTAGCAGCAGCAGCAGAATGATATCTGTGCTTGTAAGCACGTGTGAACACCTGCTGTAGTGCTCTGCTTTATCACCACCTGCAGCACTGGTTTAATTATGTTTGCTGCTGCTGCTAAGTCACTTCAGTCGTGTCCGACTCTGTGCGACCCCATAGACTGCAGCCCACCCGGCTCTCCCGTCCCTGGGATTCTCCAGGCAAGAACACTGGAGTGGGTTGCAATTTCCTTCTCCAGTGCATGAAAGGGAAAAGAGAAAGTGAAGTCGGTCAGTCGTGTCCGACTCCTAGCGACCCCATGGACTGCGGCCTACCAGGCTCCTCCGTCCAAGAAATAGCAACTGGGATCCTTTTGTGGAAGGTAGGGAAGGGACTTCTTACCCCAGGGCCCTGAATCAGCCACCACCTGGTGGCAGCATACTCGTGACTCACCCAAGACCTTCTCCTGAGGACTTTTCGACTCAGTTGTACAACCAACAAACACACAGACACCTTCTACAAAACAGAGGTTTTTATTGTGCCAGATGCTGAGTGATGCTTCATGGGAAGGGCCCAGCCAGGGGCAGGTGAGGGGGCATGACAGGTACAGCCTTTCTAGTCAGTCCTGCCCGTGGGGTCCCTGGGGTGGAGAGAGGGGCCATCGTCGTCACTGTAGCGCCGGATGATAGAGTTGATCCAGTTGGCAAACTTGGCAACAGAGGCAAAGGAGTCTGGGAAGACCCCGGAGCCGCAACCCCCACGGATGAAGGAATCAATCCCATGGACCAGCCCGTTGCAGACCAGGGGCCCGCCGGAGTCCCCCTGTGGAGCCAGACAAATTGGGGGGCTAGGGTTCCCGGCCCAGCCCTCTCAGCTCCACCTACCTGCCCTTCAGGGTGGGGAAGATATTCCAGAGGTCTGGCTGCAGCAGCCTGGGAGGGGGTGGGGTGGGGTCTGGGGGCACCCAGGGTACTTACAAAGCAGATGCCAGCACGCCGGCGTGGCACCAGGGTGCACACGTTGGTGGGGCGGCAGAGACCAGTCACCACGGTCACGTTGAGCTGCTGCAGGATTTGAGGCGGTGGCCGGTTCGTGCCCAGCCGGCCCCAGCCCATGGCCACGCACTGCACACCTTCGCCCACGCCCTGGTCCTGGGCAGGCAACTGGGCCACCTGCACATTGGCGTTGAGGGTGGCCATCCTGTTGAGCTGCAGAGGAGGGTGGTGGGGTATGAAGCAGTCACGGGGGAGGGGTGGCGAGCCACGGCTGTGACTCTGGGGCCAGGTTCCCCCGCTGAGGCTCTACCATTGTCCTGGGGTGTTTAAGAGCAGGACGCCCACCCTCTTCATGCCTCCCATCGAGCCTCACTTTCCCCGTCTGTAAAGTGGAAGGAACCACTATGGCTGAGGCCACGTCTCTGGACATGTCTTTTATATTTATTTATTTATTTGTTTGGCTGCATGGGGTCTTAGTTGCAGCATGCGGGATCTAGTTTCCCAACCAGGGATTGAACCTGGGTCCCCTGAATTTGGGAGTGCAGAGTCTTAGCCCCTGGACCACCAGGGAAGTCCCTGAAAGTGTCTTGAGTGCAGTCAACAGTAGGTGTCCAACAGAACAAACCGTGGGCTACACCAACGACCGTAAAGCCCTTGTTCTAGAACATTCTCAGAGAATAATCATAGCTGTGCAAGCAGAGGGGAAAGGTAGGTTTCTGCCTCCAGACTCCCACCTGCCGAATGTAGGTAATTTTGCCCCATTTCCCAAAGAGGGAGGCCGTCAGTGCCCACTGCCAGGAAAGACAGCTGCTCAGAGCTTCTGGCTGTCTTATCTAATCTCTGGCATCGCTGCGGGGTGCGGGGGTGTACTTCTCCATTTCACAGCGGGGTGACTGAAGCACCAGGATTAGGGGGGACATCAGGTCTGCCCCCGCCCGCCGCACCCCCCAGTCTCCTGCCCCTCCCCCGCTCCCCAAGCCTCTCAGGACGCTGCACCTGCCCTGCCCGCCCCGCCCCCCGCGCACCTGGAGAACCACGACGTCGTTCTGCAGGCTCAAGGGGTCGAAGCCGTTTTCAAAGACCCTCTGGACCCTGAACATCTGCCGGGTTCGCTCCCGCCGCCGCAGATTATGCGCCCCCAGCACCACGCGCACCGATCGAAAGTTCCTGGGGTCGCGGGCGGACAGGAGGTGATGGGGGGGTCCCGGGATCGGAAGCGGAGGAGAGACCCCGATGGGGCGCAGGGGGACCCTGCAAACCGTCGCTTTTTTGCCGGAAGCCCCCACCCTGGGCCGGCCCCACGCCCCTCGCGCCGGGACCCTCGATGTGTGCGCCCGCGGAGACACTCACACGCCGTTCAGACAATGCGCTGCCGACAGCACGAAGTTGGGCGCGATGAGGGTGGCGCCGCAGAAGTGGCCTCCGCGCAGCTGCAGCGAAGCTATGAAGGGCCAGGCGTGCGGCCGGGCCGCCCGGCCCCCCACGATCTCCGAGGCCAGCGCGGGGCCTGGGGGCACGGGCGGGGGTGGGGCGGTAAGCAGAGGAGGAACCCCCGACCCCTGGAACCCCCAGCAGGACCCCGCAGGGTTGGACTCTTCTATTGCTTGTCACCCAGAGAGGGGAGGGGGCCTGTACGGTCCTCCTGCCCCGGCGCAGCCAGACCTGAAGTCCCCACAGGGTGCAGGGTGTACCCCCGCTTCACCCTCACCACTCAGAACCTCAGTCTCCTCATCCCATGAGGATGGGGGGTGCGGCAGGGTCCAGGGTGAGTGGAGAGGGGGAGCAGAAGACCAGGGACAGACTCGACCCCACTCACCCCCCAGCAGCAGGGCCAGCAGGATGGGGGCCAGGGCAGGGCTGAAGCGTCTGCAGCTTTGGGTCATGGTCGGTTGGGGGCTCCAGGGTTTCTGCCCTCTGTGCCCACCTGTCCCTCTTATAGTCCCCACGCCGAGAGGCAGTTGCAGTTGCCCCACGGCGGGGCCAGGTGCCCCTACTTCCTCTCCCCATCCAGGGGATGGGGGACCGCCGACTGGGTGATGGGAAGAACAGTTGGGGAAGGAACTGTGCAAGTGACCAGGAGGGTCACCAGTTCAAACTCAGGGTGCATGATTAAACCCTAATGTCAGATAAACATCTTTTTAACATAAGTGTATCCCACGTATAAGCATGGGATGTAGTTATGAACAAAGTTTATCCAACATTCAAAGTTAGCAGGGTGTCCTGTGTAAGTGAAGTGAAAGTTAGTCGCACAGTTGTGTCCAACTCTGCAATCCCATGAACTATAGCCCCCCAGGCTCCTCTGTCCCTGGAATTTTCCAGGCAATAATCCTGGAGAGGGTTGCCATTTCCTTCTCCAGGGGATCTTCCTGACTCAGGGATCGAACCTGGGTCTCCTGCACTGCAGGCAAATTCTTTACCACCTGAGCCACTAGGGAAGCCAATATTCCTTACATGTAGTTGTGTACAAAGTTAGTTTATCTGACATTCAGAGTTAGCAGGACATCCTGTATTTTTGCTAAATGTGGTCATACATGCATGCATGCTAAGTTGCTCAGTTGTGTCCAACTCTTGGCGACCCCATGGACTGTAGCCTGCCAGGCTCCTCTGTCCATGGGATTCTCCAGGCAAGAATACTGGTCACTCTGGCCCAGAGGAATTGTTTGGGATGCCACATGCCTCAGTTTCACCAGGGCTCTCTGATAACAGCAATCATGTGCACCCAGCTCTGTCCTAATATTTTGCAGGCATGGCAGGGTCTCCATATCAGCCACCTGCCCAGTGACATGGTTGGGGGACCTGGGCTTTGAATCCAAAATTCACAGCTAGAGGAGGGCTTGCTGACTTCCTCGGCTTTGAATGTCCTTCTGGGAGCCTGGACTTCCAACCTGTCTTTGGTTGCTTCTTCTAACAAGGAACTCACTCCTACCCAGGATTCGGTCAGTCTCTGGGGGCCCTCCGAGGTTCTGGGAAGGAACCCCTCCCAAACCATCCCACCCTTGCCCCTCTGAACTCTGAAACCCCTTCCAGCCGGAGCCAGAGGAGAGAATTCCCTCCTGGGCCTGGAGGCTGGACCATGGATCTCCATCCAAGTTTGAGAGCTTTGGTGTGGACCTTGGAAGAGCTCAAGCTGGACAAGGGAGATAGGGTCCCCCAGGGCCAATCCCCAGCCCCATGGCGCCCATTCTCCTCCCCCCACCCAACTCCCAACCCCAGCTGCTCCAGCTGCAACGGCCGTAGCCAAGGCTGTCGCAAGAAGCAACGTTCTCCTGGCTTGGAGCAAGGCTTGGGGCGGGAACTAACGGATCCATCTGAGGAAGAGGTGAGCAGGGGCACCCAGGGACACCCAGAGCCCAGCTGGTATGGGAGTCCAGTTTGTCCCTGGGTCCCCTCACCCCTGGTGAGGTGGCCATAGGCAAGTCAACCCCCATCTCTTCCCTCTTGGCAGGCTCCCCACTTTGTTGAGTTAAAGCTACCATAGAGCACTTGGTAAGCACCTGCTGTATACATAACCCAGTTTCCAGCGGGGGTGGGGAGAATGGAGGAGGCTGTGCCTCAGGTAGGGAGACCAGATTTAAACAAAACTGGATCTTTTGAGGACCACCTGCATGCTACATCCTCACAGGTCACGATGGCTAAACTTTTGGACTCCAGGGGACTTGCCCTCTGTGACGTTAGGCCCTCTCCAAGGCTCAGTTTCCTCATCTGTAAAATGGAAGCCGTAGGTTCCCATCTCTTGACATTGTCCCACGGCTTAAATGAATGAACTTGTGTGAAGTTCTTAGATAAGAAAGTGCCGTCCTTGAGGGTTTGTTAACCATTAACCCTCTCCCAGAGGGTATGGTGATGATCCTCTTGGGGGTGTTCTGGTTCCCATCAGAGTAGTGATGCCACACGGAGCATCTCACAGGACAATGCTGCTCTGGAGGCTAGGGGATCCTGTGTTGCTGGGGGCCGCCCTGCTCTCCTGGCCAGCCCCCTCCCCAGGTCACTTCTCTGCAACATCCTGTTTATAATTTCTGTGGCTCTGTCCTCCCCTGAATGTCAACAGCCTTGTCAGCTCCAGAAGTCAGCCCCAGATCCCAGGCCCCTGTTCTCTCCTCCCCTCCTTGGAGCTGATCCTTTTTGTGCAGAACTTTCCTCTGACTCATCTAACATACACAAAACACACATACTCATGTGCTGGAGCTCACAGAAAATAGAAAACACCCAAGGCTGTTTTTTCTGGGTCTTTCTATTCCCATCAGTGGGCTCAGTCCAACATGCCCTCCGGCAGACCTCATTTGTCCCCAGTGCGGCGGGAGAGGTCCCTCTGGGCTTTTTATAGAAACCACTTCCCTGCCATGGGCCTGTGGGAGCTGCGGGGGGAATTCCCGGCCCTCCCCTGGTGTTTATCAGCGGGGGTTTCCCAGAATTCTGGCCTTGCCCCAGGTCTCAGTGCAGGCTCGCTCCTGCCACTGCTGCAAACCAGCCTCAGCTCCTCCACTGGGGTGGTCAGTTGAGTTGTGAAACAGTTAAAAAGGCAGTGGGCCTGAGGGGATTCTGGCTCCAGCTTGAATTTGCATGCCTCCACCAGGTGGCAGCAGAGTAAATCAATAACCAAAGAGCTGCCTTCCAACACGTGTGTGCCCAGAGCTGACTGGCTCCTCTCTCTGAGCCTCCGTTGCTGCATTGCCATGGCCACCTGCCCTCTCCATGGCTGGCCTGTGACCCCCACCTCTGCCTTGCCTCAGGCTCCTCCTCTAGACCCCAGGTCATCTGGTGGCCGTGTGTGCTCCAGCCCTGCCCCTCCCTGACCTGCTCTCCCTCCCCCACTCAGTTGGCCTTGCTGTTCCCCACATCCCCGAACTACTCCTGACATAGGGCCCTTGCCTGGCTGGTGCCTTGTCTGCACAACCCTTCTTTTGTTCCTATTCCTGCACTGGGAGTCAGCTCAGGCATTGCCACCTCCTCCAGGAAGCCTTCCTGATAGCCCTCTGCCGGCCCCTGACTTGTTCAGGAGCCCCACAGGCCCTGGGCACCCCAGGTTGTGATGGCTTAGTCAAGAGGCCATGTTGATGAAAGGGCTTCCCTGGTGGCTCAGACAGTAAAGAATCTGCCTGCAATGCAGGAGTCCCAGGCTTGATCCCTGGGTCAGGAAAATCCCCTGGAGAAGGGAATGGCTACGTACTCCAGAATCCCTGCCTGGAGAATTCGGGGGGCAGAGGAGCCTGGCAGACTGCAGTCCATGGACTCACAAAGAGTCGGACATGACTGAGCAACTAACTAATACACATAGAACTGGGCAGAACACCCCCAGCCCCCAGAGCCAAAGTGGGGCTCCCTGGACACTTGGAAATGTGTGGGGTGACTCCATTTTCCAGATGAGGAAACGGAGGCACAGAGAGGGGCAGCCACTTGCCCAGGGTCACACAGGCAGGGTTGTGGGCATCTGGGGAGTGGGATCCATAGTGACCTGGGCCCTCATCTGACCTCCAGGCCTCTATTCTCACCCCCACCTCGAGTTTGGGGTTTCAGGACCCAGACACTGAGGAACCTGACCCGCTCTCCCCGACATCACCTGTGGGAAGGGCACACGGGAGCCAGGGAGGTGGTTCAGCTTTTATTGATGGCACAAGTGGGGCTGCCAGGGAGGGGGAGAGGAGGCACAGACACAGAAACAGACCCGCCACCTCTGTCCACAGCGCCTGCAGGGGTTCTGGGGGGCTCAGGGGCTGTCCTTGCCCCCCACGCTGCTCAGCACGGAGTTGATCCAGTCCACATAGAGGGAAACACGAGCAAAGAAATCGGGGTACTGGCCAGTGGCACATCCCCGGATCACGAAGGAGCCACGCCATGGAGTACCCCATCGCAGATTAAGGGGCCCCCGGAGTCCCCCTGTGGAGGGGCAGGTTGGTCAGTCCCTCAGGCCAGGCCAGCAGCCAGACGAGGCTGCCTCAGTGAAGGGGCCGCGCAGGGGTGAAATGCTCCCCGTCTCACAATGAGACGGGGAGATGGGTGTGGCCACAGAGTGGGGGTCGGTCACCCACTCGAGAGGCCCCGGATGGATGAGCCCACAGACCCACAAAGGCCACATCACCCCTTACGACGGGTGTGCCCACCTTCCAGACGGGGAGGTGGAGGTGAAGCAGCTGCTCAGGAAGGAGAAGGCAGGGCTGTGTCCCCGCCGCCACCCTCCCTCCCGGGGCGGTTCCTGCGGTTCCTGTGCCAAAGCCACAGGTACGTACGAAGCAGATGCCAGTGCTGCGTTGGGGCACGTAGGTGCACACGTTCTGTGGCTGGCACAGGAAGGTGACCACGGTGACACTGAGCTCCTGTAGGACCTGGGGCAGCGGCTCGAGGGTGCCCAGGCGGCCCCAGCCCATGGCCAGGCACTGGGTGCCATAGGGCAGTGGCTGGGCCTGCTGAGGGAGCTGAGCCACCGTTACATGGGTGTTGAGGGTGGCTGGCTGGTCCAGCTATGGCAGAGGGTGGGGGTTCGGGGGGCAGTGAGCTCCCACCTTCAGACCTGCATCCACCCACAGACCATTATCACAAAGTGCCTCCTCCCGGCTTTCGCACATGCTGTTCCCTCTGTCTGGCTCAAGGGTCACCTCCTCCAGGAAGGCTGTCCTGATCACCCTCCAAACTCACAGGGCTCAGTTTAACCTTCCTTGAGGCCATGAGCCACCCGTTTGTAGCACTGGTCACTGTGGTGTTCATCCACATACAAAGCACTTATTGAGTACCAACTGTATGCTTTATTTTTTTTAACTATTTATTTGACTGTGTTGGGTCTTCTTAGTTGCGGCATGCAAACTCTTTGTTGGAGCATATGGGATCTAATTCCCTGACCAGGGATCGAACCCAGGCCCCCTGCATTGGGAGCACAGAGTCTTGCCACTGGACCACCAGGGAAGTCACCCAACTGTATGCTTGATCCTGGCTAAGACCTAGGGACACTACGTCTCTGCTCTGGGAGCTGATCTTTGGGCCAGGAAAGGCTGAGAAGAGGAGGGCAGGTGGCACAGTCAAGAGAAATAGAGCCCCATCCTGAACAGTGAGTGGGGGGGGCATCACTCAGGTGACACAGGGACAGACTAGGGTAGGCCTCCCTGAGGAGGGGAGGATGGTGCCACAGCTGTGGGTGTCCAGTCGCTTCAGTCATGCCGACTCTTTGCGACCCCATGGACTGTAGCCTGCCACGCTTCTCCATCCATGGGATTCTCCAGGCAAGAATACTGGAGTGGGTTGCCATGCCCTCCTCCAGGAGATCTTCCCGACCCAGGGATTGAACCCTTATTTCTTGCATCTCCTGCATTGCAGGTGGATGATTCTTTATCCACTGAGCCATCTGGGAAGCCAAAGGTGAGGGTATCTGGGAACAGTGCAGGGAGGGGGGAGGGGACACAGCCGGGCAAAGTCCACGAGGCGGGTGGGGATGGGATGGGGGGTCCCCGCATAGTCCAAAGTTGGTGCCTGGCTCGGCCTCCCGCCCGCAGCGGGAGACGCTGGAGGGTGGAGCACAGCGCTGGCACCGCCCACCTACCTGCAGCAGGAGCACGTCATTCAGCTTCTCCTGCGGGTTGTAGTTGTTCTCAAACAGGAGACTGATGCCGAACCTCTGCTGGGTGGGCTCGGGGGTCTGCAGGCGGTGGGCCCCCAGCACCACGCGCACGCGCTGTGGGTTCCTGAGGATCGGGGCGATCGTGCTAAGCCTACCCGTGCTCCCCACTCCCGTCCTGAGGCCAGGGTGCAGCCCCTCGGGAACTCCCCACCGCTGCCCCCAGGAGACCCGCCACCCGATCTGCATCTTGCCCCCGAGGGTTGGGCCCCTGGCTTGAACTCATCCTCCTGGGGCAGCAGGGGGCCGCGTCGGGCGGTGGGGGGAGCGGGCAGGGCAGGTGCCCGCCTAGTCTGGGATGAAAGGGTTGGGCAGGTGGACGGATGGAAGGATGAGGACAGGAGAAGCGCAGGCAGGGCCGCACCCCCGACTCGGACCCTCGGGCAGGCCCGCCCTCCGCCCCCCGGACCCCGGAGCAGGTCCGCCCTCCCCCTCGGACCCCGGCCCGTCACGTGCTGGCACACTCACAAGTTGTTCAGGCGGTGAGCGGCGGTCAGTACGAAGCTCGGGTGCACCAGGGTCCCCCCGCAGAAGTGGCTGCCGGAAGCCAGCTGCAGCGACGCCATGTAGGGGCGCGAGTGGGGCTGGGCTTCCCTCCCGCCCACGATCTCCGCGGCCCGGGCTGCTCCTGGGGACGCGGGGGTCAGGGGCAGTCGCCTCTTCTGATGCCCCCGCCCCACCTCCAGGGAGCCCAGACTTGGGACAGGGGAGGAGGCAGAGTCGCTGCCTGGCCCGGAATCCCGCGGAGCCTGCGTTTCCCCATCTGCAAACTAGGGGTCCCATGGCAGCACCGACTGGGTCTGTTGGGGGAAAGGGACCCGGCCTGGGACTGTTAGCGCTGGGTGGAGAGCCCCGAGGTCATCATCATTACTCCTAGAGGCTCCGGGAGGCCCGGTGCCCAGCCCCGGGGCCCAGGAGATGGACAAGCTGAGGCATGAGTCAGCCTCCTTGGGGTGAGGGTGGAGACCCCTCACCCGGGCCTCCTATGACACCTGCCTCATGCATCCGGTCACGCGTTCATTGGTGTGCCCTCACACACGTATTAAGCGCTTGCTGTGTGCCAAGCACTGTCTGGGGATTCCAGTTACACTGTGTCCCCAGGACACCTGCCTGGGCGGGAGGTACTAGGTTTTGCCCACTTCACAGATGGGGAAACAGACCCATTCCTCTCCTTTCCTCCTACCCTTCCCTTGAGGCTCCCATCCTGAGCCTGATCCTGCCTCACTCTCCCCATCTGGGCCGTGAGGGTGTGGGACAGGTGGACAGTTCGGCGGACATGAACCCCACTCACCACCCAGCAGCACGGCCAGCAGCACTGGGGCCAGGGAGGGGCTAGGGGATCTGCAGCTTCCGGGCATGGTTCAGCAGTGCCCCTGCCCACCCACCCACCCCCTCTTATACTCACATTCAGCAGGCCGTTGGGGTTGCCCCAGCCTGGGTTGGGTGTCCCCACTTCCTCCTTCCAACTCCAGGGCCTCAGGAAGCTTGGGATTTAAAGCTGCACCCCAGGAAGGCTGCAGGAGCTTCAAGCTCAGGCTTAGGGTCCCGCCCCACCCCCAAGAAGTGTGGGAAGCTGGCTAGCACCCACTTCCTGCTGAGGTCCTCTGGGCCAGGGGGCAGTGTGTCCACAGCCTTCCAGCCTTCCACACTTCCAAGGGGACATTGCCCCCCTCCCCTTAGCCCCAGCAAGGTGGGATGTGGCTGGTGTGCACAGGGCTTAGGGTGAAGCCCCCTCTGTGGGACACAAAAGGGAATGAGGGAGGGTCTCAGCACCCTTCATCTTCTCACACCCACAGGGTCATCTCTCTGCCCTGGCTTTGTCTGGGGGATTCACGCTTCATTCCATAGCAGAGTTCTGGCCTGGGGTAGTCTTCCCCCAGGGACACCTGTGGTCATCATGACTGGGGTGGGGGCACCTGGCATGGAGTGCCTGAGACCAGAGCGGCTGCTCCGTATCGGGGGTGGGAGGGTAGGGGAGACTTGGGTGCCCAGGAGATATTTATTTATTTGTGTTTTTATTTATAACTCGCTCAAACCTACAGAAGCATAGGTAGAAGAGCTCATGAAATTGGGGGGCAAAAACACACTTTTCAGGCTTTTATGGTGAAACCATTTTGCACTTACAGAAGCCTGCAAAATTCCCAGACTTGCTGCCACACATCCCTGGGGCCCTGGTCCTGCACAAATGTTGTCTCTTCCACAGGTCTCCTGGATGTCACAATCGCCCATCCCTGGTTCAGGAGCCCCCCTGTGTCTCCTCGGCTCTGGGACAGCTGCTCAGCCTTCCCTGTCCCTCCTATTGTGTACCGATGGGCATTTGGAGCTTGTGTGGGGCCCCCACATGGAGTTGGGGTCTGCATCCTGGGTAGGGGTCCCACGGTCTCCAGGTCCCTCGTGCCAAGTCACACTTACCCCTTTGGAAATATCTAGTGTCTGGGAGGCTCATCTGAGGCAGAAACAGCCTGTTCTGCCTTTTGCCCACTGAGGACCCCTGCATCGGCCACCCCATCTCTGCCGACGTATTTTTATTTTTTAAATTTTATTGAGTATGATTGATCTACAACATTGTGTTAATTTCTTCTGTACAGCAAAGTGACTCAGTTATACATATATGTGCTGCTGCTGCTGCTAAGTCGCTTCAGTCGTGTCTGACTCTGCGACGCCATAGACGGCAGCCCACCAGGCTCCCCGTCCCTGGGATTCTCCAGGCAAGAACACTGGAGTGGGTTGCCATTTCCTTCTCCAATGCATGAAAGTAAAAAGTGAAAGTGAAGTCGCTCAGTCCTGTCCAACTCTTAGCAGCCCCATGGACTGCAGCCTACTAGGCTCCTCCGTCCATGGGTTTTCCAGGCAAGAATACTGGAGTGGGGCGCCATTGCCTTCTCCTATACATATATGTATATATATGTTCTTGTCCATCATAGTTTATCATAGGATATTGAATATAATTCCCTGCGCTCTACAGGAAGATCTTGTTGTTTATCCATCCTACATATACTAGTTTGCATCTGCTAATCCCAGGCTCCCAGTACAGCCTTTCCCCACCCTCCTATCCCCTTGGCAATCACAAGTCTGTTCTCTATGTCTGTGAGTCTGTGTCTGTTTTGCAGATATGTTCATTTGTGTCATATTTTAGATTCCACATACAAGTGATATCGTCTGGTACTTGTCTTTCTCTTTCTGACTTACTCCGTTTAGTCTGAAAATCTCTAGGTCCATCCATGTTGCTGCAGATGGCATCATCCCACTCTTTTTTATGGCTGAGTAGTATTCCACTATATGCGTGTGCCACAGCTTTATTCTGCTGTCAGTGGATGTTTAGGTTGCTTCCATGTCTTGCAAATGGGACTGCTGTGAACATAGGCCTGCAGATATCTTTTTGAATTCTAGTTTTGTCTGGATGTGTGCCCAGGAGTGGGATTGCAGGATCATATGGCAGCTCCAATTTTAGCTTTTCAAGGAACCTCCATCCTGTTCTCCACAGTGACTGTTCCAATTTACATTCCCACCAACAGTGTAGGAGGGTTCCCTTTTCTCTACACTCTGTCCAGCATTTGTTCTTTGTAGACTTAAACAAAAAAAATTATTTGGCTGCGTCAGGTCTTAGTGGCATCTTGTGGTATCTTTCCTTGCTGCACACAGACTCTCTAGTTGTGGCGCAGGGCCTCAGTAGTTGCAGTGTGTGGCATTAATTGCTCCAAGGCATGTGGGATCTTAGTTCCCTGACCAGGGATTGAACCCATGTCCTTTGGATTGCAAGGCAAATTCTTAACCACTGGATCACCAGGGCAGACCCATTTGTAGACTTTTAAAAAATTAATTATTTTGGCTGCGCCGAGTCCTTGTTGCTGTGCACAGGCTTTTCTCTAGTTGAGACAAGAAGGGGCTACTCTAGTTGTGGTGCACAGGCTTGTTTGCAGTGGCTTCTCTTGTTGTGGAACATGGGGTCGAGGCATCTGGGCTCAGTAGTTGTGGAGCAGGGCTCCGTTGTCCCTCAGCAGTGGATCAGGGATTGAACCTGTGAGCCCTGCATTGGCAGGCAGATTATTATTTTTTTTTTGAGACATTTTATTTTTTAAATGTCTACATAAACTGCTTTAGTATGGATGCACCGTGAATTTTTTTCCCCTGAACTTTAAACTTTTTGTTTTGTATCCGGGTATAGCAGTACTCTTGCCTGGAAAATGCCATGGACGGAGGAACCTGGTGGGCTGCAGTCCATGGGGTCGCTAAGAGTTGGACATGACTGAGCATCTTCAGTTTCACTTTACACTTTCATGCATTGGAGAAGGACACGGCAACCCACTCCAGTGTTCTTGCCTGGAGAATCCCAGGGACGGGGGAGCCTGGTGGGCTGCCATCTATGGGGTCACACAGAGTCAGACACGACTGAAGTGACTTAGCAGCAGCAGCAGCATAGCTGATAAACAATGTTGTAGTAGTTTCAGATGAACAGCTAAAGGACTCAGTCATACATATACATGTATCCATTCTCCTCCAAACCCTCCTCCCATCCAGGCTGGCACAGAACATTCAGTAAAGTTCCATGTGCTATACAATAAGTCCTTGTTGGTTTTCCATTTTGAATACAGTGGTGTGTACATGACCTTCCTAAACTCCCTAACTATCCTCCCCCTGCCCTCACAATCATAATTTCCTTTTCTAAGTCTGTGAGTCTTTTTATGTTTTGTAAGTAAGTTCGTTTGTATCTTTGCTTTGTAGATTCCACATGTAAGGACAGTTATACAGTGTTTCTCCTTCTGTGTCAGACTTCACTCAGTATGGCACTCTCTCTGTTCAGGATGTTGCTGTGGATGGCATTATTTCATTCGTTTAAATGGCTGAGTGACATTCTATTATATATATTATGTACATCTACATATGTTATATATATGTACACACAGCACCCTTTCTTTATCCATTCCTCTGTTGTTGGACATTTCAGTTGCTTCTGTGTCTTGGCTATTTTAAACAGTGCTTCTATGAACATAGGGGTGCATGTATCCTTTCAGATGTTTTTCTCCAGATATTTGCCCAGGAGTAGGATTTCAGGGTCATATGGTAGCTCTGTTTTTCATTTTTTAAGGAACCTCCATACTGTTCTCCGTGGTGGTCGTACCAATTTACATTCCTACCAACAGTGTAGGTATGTACACTGCACATACATTGTACTTTTTCTCTATACCCTCTCCAGCATTTGTTATGAATTCAAAAAAAACACATTTATTTATTTATTTGGCTGCACCAGGTCTTACTTGCAGCATGTGGAATCATTAGTTGCAACATGTGGGGTCTAGTTCCCTGATCAGGGATTGAACCCAGGCCCCCTGAGTCAGGAACATGGAGTCTTAGCCATTGGACTACCAGGGCAGTCCCTGTGGTTTTTTGATGCTGGCCATTCTGACTGGTGTTTTGATTTGCGTTTCTCTAATAATTAGCAGTGTTGAACATCTTTTTACCTGCCTGTTGGCCATCTTTATGTCGTCTTTGGAGAAATGTCTATTCAGGTCCTCTGCCCATTTTTTGTGTGGGCTGTTTGTTTTGATGCTGTTAAGCATCATAAACTGCTTATAAATTTTGGAGGCTAATCCCTTATCAGTAACACTTTTGCAAATTTTTTTTTTGCAAATATTTTATCCCAATCTGTGGGTTGTCTTTTCATTTTGCTTTTTGTTTCCTTTGCTATGTAAAAACTTTTGAGTTTAAGTAGGTCCCATCTGTTTGTTTTTATTTCCATTTTTCCAGGAGATGGATCAAAAAAGATGCTGCGGTGATTTATGTCAGAGGATTTTCTGCCTATGTTTTCCTCTAGGAGTTTTATAGTACCTGGTCTCACATTTAGGTCTTTAATCCATTTTGGGCTTATTTTGGGGTATAGAATTAAAGAATGATTTGACTTCCTTTTTGCATGTGGCTGTCCAGTTTTCCCAGGAACATTTGTTGAAGAGACTGTCTTTTCAGCATAGACAGTATAGTCTTGCCTGTTTTGCCATAGATTAATTGGCCACAGGTGCATGAGTTTATTCCTGAGTTTTCTCTCCTGTTCTCTCCTGATCTATGTTTCTACTGTTGTGCCAGTACCATACTGTTTTGATGACTGTAGCTTTATAGTATAGTCTGAAGTCAGGGAGCCTGACTCCTCCAGCTCTGTTTTTCTTTTTCAAAATTGACTTGGGAGGCAGATTTATAACTACTGGACCACCAGACAACTCCCTTGAAGACTTTAATGGTGGCCATTCTGACTGATGTGAGGTGATACCTCATTGTAGTTTTGATTTGCATTTCTCTATGAATTAGCAATGTGGAGCAGCTTTCTGTGTGCCTGTTGGCCATTTGTATTGCTGACACATTTTTAATTCATTCATCAGCCCAGTCGCTTGGGAAAGGTCCCTAGGTCCTCCTGCAGGGCGTCTGCCACAGCTCTGGGTGTGGCTCTGGCATGTCCCCACAGAACCCCGGGGCTGCTGTGCTGTCTGCTTTCAGAACAGGATCTTCTCTTTCAACAAGAGCATCTTTGCAGACTAGCTCCTTCTGGTCCAGCAGGCCGGCTGCTTAGTGCCTTGGTTCCCCCACCTGTATGGTGAGGTGGGGCTCTCACAGCAAGTATACTAGAGTGGTTTGACAGTCCCTCCTCCGGTGGATCAGATTTTGTCAGAACTCTCTACTATGACCCCTCAGTCTTGGGGTGGCCCTACACTGCATGGCTTATAGCTTCATTGAGTTATGCTTATGCTTTTGGACTGTGGTCCTGGAGCAGACTCTTGAGAGTCTCTTAGACTGCAAGGAGATCAAACCAGTCAATCCTAAAGGAAATCAGCCCTGAATATTCATTGGAATGATTGATGCTGATGCTGAAACTCCAATACTTTGGTCACCTGATGTGATGAACCAACTCATTGGGAAACCAACTTTTCCTGATGCAGGGAAAGATTGAGGGCAGGAGGAGAAGAGGGCATCAGAGAATGAGATGGTTGAATATCATCACCAATTCAGTGGACATGAAATTGGGCATACTCCGGGAGATGGTGTGGGACAGGGAAGCCTGGTGTGCTGCAGTCCACAGGGTTGCAAAGAGTCAGACACAACTTGGTAACTGAACAGTAGTGGGGTGATGGTAGTCATAGTCCCTCCCCAGGGCTGACAGTAGGAAGGGGGATAAATGAGAGCATTGGAAGGTGCTGGGCACACGGTGAGCAGAGGTGCCAGCCGTGTCACTGTCACCCTGTCATGCCAGGCTCCGTAGTCCCTCACCTGGGTTCACATTCTGCTGTGCTTTGTGAATCTGGGCTGGGCATACCACTTCTCTGAGCCTCAGTTTCCCCATCTGTTAGTGATGGGGGTGATGAGAACATCCCCATGTCAGGGGTTGATTCACTGGATACAGAAGAAAGCTCTATGAACTGTCAGCTGATGAAATAGGACACACACACGGATCATCACTCAGTCCTGAAAAGGAGAGAAACTTGCTACCAAGTGGACAGTCCCTGAGGACATGATGACGCTCAGTGAGAGGAGCAGACACAGAAGGACACACAGGGTGTGATTCCACTGATGGCAAACGTCCAGAACAGGCCGATCCACACACACAGAGAGTGGTGGTGAAGGGGCTTCTTTTAGGGTGATGGAATATTCTGGAATTAGAGGTGGTGGTTGCACAATCCCGTGACTGTACTAAATGCCACTGAATTGTTAAGTGGGTGAGTTGTATGTATGGTGTGTGAAGTACATTTCAATAAATCTTTAACCAAAGAAAGAAAAAGAAACACATACACACATAACTTTGCTAGAGAATGGCCCAGGAGGTCCTGGCAGGGAGCTCTCACCCCCCAAGTAGCCTCTCAGAGTCAGGGGGCATTCATGGCATCAGTCACAACAGAAGGATGGCCTGGGGTCCACCTCTCTGCTCCAGGCCTGGGATGGGGGCCAGCAGGTGAGCGCAGGACTGGGGGGCTTCCTGAAGACAGAGGCTGGTCTGGAAGATGGGACAGTATGGGCCTGGGTGGGGAGCTGGGGGCACTGGGGGCTGTAACTTGGAGGGAACTCTCTGGGGCCTCTGGGGGTCGGGCCCACCGGTGGAGAGGAAGCAGGGCTGGAAGCTGCGGCTTTGTCCCCTTCCTACTCCAACTGTGGCTGGCGCAACAGACAACGGTCTTGCTGGGAACTGGAGCTGGGAGGGGGCCGAGCAGACCTGAACCACACCCGGGATCCAGGGAGGGTGAGCGAGAGAGGCTCATCCTCAGAGTTTCTGCCCCTTTTTTTTCTTCTCTCTTTAAGAAAGGAAAACACTCCATCCTCAAGGGTGTCAGTGTCTGGGGCTCCAAACTGGGACCCTCTGCTCTGGGACCCCAACCCCCAGGGCCTCAGTTTCCCCATCTGAACAGTGAACAGGTGGGGGCCCTGGACTTTCCTGGGCTCCTGAGACACACGTTTCTCTCTGGGCTTCAGTTTCCCCCTCTGTAAAGAGGACCCGTTATGAATCCCCAATACACCTCCTGGTAAAATCATCGTACTAAATATCAATGTTCAAGTAGAACTTGTACATGAATGCCCATAGCAACCTGCTTCACAACAGCCAGGGTGGAACCAAGCTAGATGACCATCCACAGATGATGGTTACACGTCACAGGAGCATCACTCAGCCCTGAGAAGAGAAGCCCTGACACACGCTACCACATGGTTAGACCCTGAAAACACGATGCTCAGTGAGAGAAGCAGGCAGGACACACAGGGTGTGATTCCACTGATGGGAAATGTCCAGAACAGGCAGATCCACAGACACAGAGAGTGGGTTCCTGGTCGCCATGGGGTGGGGGAGGAGATGGGGGGGTGATGCGGATGGGAGTGGGCTTCTATTGGGGTGATGGAATGTCCTGGAATTAGATAGTGAGGTTTGGATGGTGAGGGCTGCACAGCCTAGTGAAATACACTAGTTATATTTTGAATTGTACACTTAAAAAAAGTGAATGTTATATTCTGTGAATTTCATCAATAACTTATGAAAAACAAATAAACTCAATGAATATTCAGGGTTGGTTTTCTTTAGGATTGACCGGTATGATCTCCTTGCAGTCTAAGGGACTCTCAAGAGTCTTCTCCAGCACCACAGTTTGGAAGCATCAATTCTTTGGCGCTCATCCTTCTTTATGGTCCAGCTCTCACATCCATACATGACTACTGGAAAAACCATAGCTTTCGCTATATGAGCTTTTGTCAGCAAAGTGATGTCTCTGCTTTTTAATACACTGTCTAGGCTTGTCATAGCTTTTCTTCCAAGGAGCAAGTGTCTTTTAGTTTCATGGCTGCAGTCACCATCCACAGTGATTTTGGAGCCCAAGTAAATAAAATCTGTCACTGCTTCTACTCTTGCCCCTTCTATTTGCCATGAAGTGATGGGACCCGACGTCATGATCTTAGTTTTTCTAATATCGATTCATTATTCCCCAGGTATTTTTATAACGGTTCATGTTTTGTTTGCTTTTGACTGTGCTGGGTCTTTGTCGCCACATGCAGGCTTTCTCTAGTTTGTGGCGAGTGGGGGCTACTCTTTGTTGCACTTCTTAGTCTTCTCATTGTGGTGGCTTCTCTTGTGAAGCACAGGCTCTAGGTGCTTGGGCTTCAGTATTTGCAGTACTGGGGCTTAGCTGACCCTCAGCATGTGGGATCTTCCCAGACCAGGGATCAAACCTGTGTCCCCTACATTGGCAGGCAGTTCCTTAACCACTGGACAATCAGGGAAGTTCCTAAGTATATTTTTTAAATGCATGTATAATATGTAATTGGTACTAATATATAATGTAAGATTTTACTTTAAAATATATATATATTAAAGTAATATATTATTATATATAATAAAATATTACTTAATATTACTTATATATAATAATATATATTAAATATTATATATATATATATATTTGACTGTGCCAGGTTTTAGTTGTAGCATGTGGGGTCTAGCTCCCTGACCAGGGATTGAACCCAGGCCCCCTACATTGTGAGCATGGAGTCTTAGCTACTGGACCCTCAGGGAAGTCTGTGATCTACAATCTTATTTTAGTTTAATAAATTATATGTATTAAGTTTTATATATCATTTATACAGTTATATTTACTATGTTTTATAGGTTCTTTATACAAGTATATTTATGTTTTATACATCATTATATAATTGTACGTATTGTTTAATGCTTATATTTTTGTTTCTTTCATATTGGGCTCCTTATCTTTCTGTGACTTGAGTGGCAGTCTAAAGCTGGTTTCTCTTGTGTTTCTTGACTTCACTATACAATATACAGCCGGCCCTCAGTGGTCACACGTTCCACACCCACGATTTAACCCACCGCAAATCAAAAATATTTGGAAAAAATTTACCAGAAAGTACTAAAAAGTAAACCTTGAATTTGCTGTAGGCAGGCAGCTATTTGCACAGCATTGACATTGTATTATATAAAGTGCACAGAGGATGTATGTAGGTCACTTGCAAATATGACACCATTTGATATAAGGGACTTGAACATCCAGGGATTTGAGGGTCCTGGAGCCAAGCCCCTGCAGACACCAAGCAGTAGTAGCAGTGAGCTGTTAGTTGCTCAGCCCTGTTCCACTCTGTGCAACCACAAGGATTGTAGCCCACCAGGCTCCTCCTTCTATGGGATTCTCCAGAGAAGAATACTGGAGTGGGTTGCCATTCCCGTCTCCAGGGATCTTCCCCACTCAGGGATCAAACCCACATCTCCTGCCTTGCAGGCAGATTCTTCACCATCTGAGCCACCAGGAAAGCCCCAGGGGTGACTGTATTCCCCACCAACATGACACACGGTTCATGGGGGCTATAATCTCACAGGTGTGGGTTCAGAGCCCAGCTCTGGCTGTGTGGCCTTAGGGGAGTCACCCAATCTCTCTGAGCCTCGGTGCTGCTCCTGTGGAGTGGAGGTCACCAGAGCCCCTGGTTCCGAGGACCAGGATCAGATTCCCTGAGTGGAGACCTCTGGGGTGGGTGCCACTTTTGTGGGCAGAGGTCCTGCCCCTGGGCCCCCAGCCCCCGCCCGCCCCCAAAGAGCAGAGTCAGGCGCCGTGGGTAGAAAGGGGACAGATCCTTTATTAGAGTCACAACCGCGGGGGCCCGGGGTGGGGCCTCGGGATGGACAGGCAGAGTGCAGGAGGGGGCTGAGCTCTGGCTGCGCAGCGCCCCCTGCAGGCTGGGCAGGGTCCGTCAGGCCGGCTGGTTTATAACTGAGTCAATCCAGGTCCTGAAGAGGGCCACACGCGCGAAGAAGTCGGTTCCCCTACCGCAGGGCCCCCGGGACCAGGAGGCCACGCCATGTGCCAGGCCGTTGCAGACGAGAGGGGTGCCGCCGTCCCCCTGCAGGGGCAGCAGGAGGGTCAGGGCACCCCAGGCCCAGCCCTCCACTCCGCTCTGCCCAGAACACCACCCCTGCCACCCACAGAAGCTGCTCGTGCCCCTGGCCCTTTCTGCGTGCTGTTCCTCTGCCTGTGCTTCTCCCTACGTTTGCTCGCAGCTCGGGTCTCAAATGCCACCCCACCTCCTCAACTTCCTAAGGCCCCAGGCTGGACCGGCCTGGTGCACACCCCTGTCTTTTTTTTTTTTTTCACATCCCTGTCTTAATAGCTGATGCCCAAGCCCTTCAACCACAAGCTATGGGAGCTCCTGGCTCCAAAAGGGCAGTCCCTCCTGTTCCTTCTTGTGTCTCCAGTCCCCAGCATAGGGCTTGGCAGGCAGAATTGAATAAATACTGTTTCTCAGGTTCCAATATTTGAAACATCCAGTTCTAATTGAATACTTAATCCCAGGGTGAGTTCTGAACTTGCTTTCTCTCCCCCCAAGAGGAGCTCACGACCTCTCAAGATCCCTCCTTCCCCACCACGCCGAGCCCACACCAGATAACACCCAGTGGGTACCTGGCAGATGCCACCCCATCGGGTGAGGACACCAGTGCACACGTTGTTGGGGCGACACTGGTTTGCAGGTGTCACGGTAACATTGAGGACCCTTGGAACTCGGGAGAGACGCCCCCTATGCCGTTGGGCGCCCCATCCTGCAACCTGGCACCTGGTGCCGGCTTCCACCGTGGCATTCTGCTCTGGCAGAGGTACCAGTGCCACGCCGCTGTTGAGGTTGGCCTGACGGTCCAGCTGGTGAGGGAAATTGGGTCAGGAGAGGGCATAACTGGGGCCCAGCTGGGGGCCAGAGAGGCAGCAACATGAGTTCTGATCTGGAAAGCAGTTTGGGTTCAAACCCAGTTTAGGCAGTAACCTGCTGTGAAATGAGTGAGTGAGTGAAGTTGCTCAGTCGTGTCCGACTCTTTGCGACCCCACGGACGGTAGCCCACTAGGCTCCTCCATCCTGGCCAAATGACTTTACCTTTTGGGTCTCTGGTTCCTCCAGAGAAGGAATCAATTGTCCTTACTGCAAACGTAGTTGAGAGACCATGAAGGTGAAGAACTTGCCCAGGAAATGCAGATAAAACAAAGCACCACCCTCCACCCTTGGTCAGAAGTGGTAGGAAAAAATTTTTTTTTTCCTAAATACGGAACACTTCAAGAATTTGCATGTCATCCTTGCACAGGGGCCATGCTAGTCTTCTCTGTATAGTTCCAATTTTAGTACATGTGCTGCCAAAGCGAGCACTGGCAGAAAAATTCTAAAAATCATAATATGCACTGTCAGTAAAGATGTGGAGAAACGGGCAGTTTTAAATTTTGCTAGTGGGAGAGTAAGTCGGCCCAGCTGTTGTGGCTGCTCTGGGAAAACTTTCACAAAGAAATATGCACAAAAACTCATTGTGATTCTGTCATAACAAAAAAGTCTGGAAGCAATTTCAGTGTCCAGGATTCAGAGGCTGGCTAAGTGGATTGTGCACTTGGCTGTACGATTTACACACTAGGCTCTGTGCACATGGCTTGTCCGCCCTTAGCCCCTCAGGCCGACACCAGCTCCCCACTCATTTCCCCACCTGCAGCAGCAGCACGTCGTTCAGTTTCTGCTGGGGGTCATAGCCATTCTCGCTGACGCTCCTGATGAAGAAAGTCTGCCGGGCCCGCTCCCGACGCCTCAGGTCATAGGCACCCAGCACCACGGTGGCAATCCCAGTGTTCCTAAGAGCGGCAGGGGCAGATACCAGGCTGGGCTTCCTCAGAAGCCCCTAGCCTTCTACACCGACTAGGCGGCACTTACACGGGGGCAGGCTTGCAAATAAAGTAGGGAGTTACCAGCCTGCTGGCTTGCGGCCCAGGAGCCAGAGGAAGGACATCAGTGATGGTCAGGCCTCTGTCCATCCTCCTTCTGTTGCTGCATCTCGCTCTGTTTCCAGGGCCCCATTTCCCTCTCTAAGCCCCTCAACCCTTCCTAAGACCAGCCCCCTTTGCCAAGCCCCTCCCCTCCTCATCTGCCAGAGGCACACCCACTCCCCCACTCCCCCGCCACCCCCGTCCCCCGAGCTCTCTCCCTCTCCCAGCCCCCCTGCCCACTCCATGGCCCCCGGCTCACCGGCTCTGGAAGCAGCTGGCTGCTGTCAGGACAAACTTGGGGTGGATCAGAGCGCCCCCACAGAAGTGCCTCCCTTGGTTCTGGATGGAAGCCAGGAACGGGAGCTCCTGTGGCCGGGCCTTCCTGCCGCCCACTATGTCCACCAGAGGGGCCGAGCCTGGGGGGAGAGGAGTGTGTGTTGCAGCCCCCCAGTCTCAGCTCCATACCCAGGGAGACCCCAGCCTCCCACACCCCTGTTCCCTAAAAGGACAGGTCCCCACCCTCCCAGGGCTGGTCGGGGCCAGCTTGCCTGTGTGGCCTGGGCCTGGTCGCTTCACTGTCCCTCCCTGAGCCTTGTGTCTGGGAAGCTGGGGCTGGCACCCATCAGTCCCTCTCCCCCAGGCCTGTCCCCTGCAGTTGAACCTCTGCACAGATGTGGACGCCTGGCGTGGGGTGAGCACTCACCAGCCCTGGAGGTTGCTAGCAGGCTGGCCAGCACGGCCAGGAGTCTGAGTGCTGTCATGACGGGGCTGCTGAGGGTGGCTGGGGACAGGGCGCCCTTATACCCTGGGGCCTCAACTGTTAGTGCACACCCACCCAGGCCCAGCCCCTCCTGGCGGGAGCAGAGGAAGTTGCCCAAAACCTCCCCAGCTGGCTGCTCCTGGAACCTGCCTGCACCCTCCAAGTGCCAGCCTGCACCCTCTGTCTTCCCCTCTGGATACTGGGCCACCCCTCGGTGTGGGTCAGGCCACCACACAGCCGCCACTCGTGGCTCTGCCCGGCTTCCTAGCCTGAGCACCGGGGCCCACCACTGTCCACCTGGTCTGGGATTGAGTCCTGCTGGCTTTATGTGTGTGTGTTCTTTACTGCTTTTTATTTTCTTATTTATTTGGCTGTGCCGGATCTTAGTTGGGGCATGTGGGATCTTTCAATTGCAGCATGTGGGATCTAGTGCCCCTACCAGGGACTGGACCTGGGACCCCTGCATCAGGGGAGCATGGAATCTTTGCTGCTGGACCACCAGGAAAGTCCTTGTTTTTTTTTTTAAACAGTTTTACTGAGATATAATTTAAGTACCACACAATTCACTGAATTAAAGCGTGCAGTTTCATGGTGTTCAGTATCTTCACAAAGTTATGCAGCCATCACCCCAATTTTAGAACATTCCATCACCCCAAAAGAAAAAAATAGCTATCGGAAGTCACACCCTGTCTCCCAACTCCTGATAACCATGAACCCACTCTCTGTGCCTGTGGATGTGCCTGTTCTTGATGTTTCCCATCAGTGGAATCACACACACTCTGTGGCCTTTTGTGGCCAGCTTTTTACCTACAGGATTTTTATCTGTAGGTACGTGGCTGGGTCCCTCACCTGCCCTTAGTCTGCGCATCTATATAGTGGGCAGGTGCGTGGAGCCCCCAGAGCCTTGAGATTCTGGAGACATTGCCTGCCCTCCTCCAGCCTCAAAGTAGGGTCTTCAGAAGTTTTAGGCATCCAGTACCTGAGCAAGAGATGAGGCCAAGCGGGGAGGAAGACAGGGTTGCATATCCAGAATATATAAAGAGCTCTCACAGCTCAACAACAAAAACAAACCATCCACTTAAAACTGGGCAGAGGGTTTGAATAGACATTTCTCCCAAGATACACAAACGGCCAACATGCCATGAAGACGCTTAAAATTATTAGTCATCAGGGAAATGCAAATGAAAACCACAGTGAGACACCACTTCACACCCACTAGGATGGCTAGGATGAAAAGGGCAGAACAAACACAATGTTGGTGAGGAGGTGGGAAACTGGAACTCGGACACAATGGCTGAGATGTAAAACCCTGCAGCCGCTAGGCAAAGCCAGGCAGCTCCTCAAACACTGAATTATCCTGTTACTCAGCAGCTCCACTCCAAGGTGCAGGCCCAGAAAAACTGAAAACAGGCCCCAGAAACCTGCACACGCATGTTCACAGTGTGAGTCACAGCTGCCAGGAGCTGGAGGCAACCAAATGCCTTTCAGCAGACAAACGTGTCCCTCCACACATGAGAGCATCCCTCAGCTGTGAAGAGGGGTGAAGCCCTGACACTGGCTACCACGTGGACAGACTCTGAGAACATGATGCTCGGTGAGAGAAGCAGACACAGAGAGACACACAGGGTGTGACTCCACTGATGGGAAACATCCAGAACAGTTCGATCCACAGACACAGAGAGTGGGTTCCTGGTTGTCAGGGACTGGGGGCTTAGGGGGTTAGGGGAATAATAGCTGAAGGAAACAGGGTTTCTTTGGGGGACATGGGATGTTCTAGAATTAAGTGGTTGCACAACTCTAAATGTTCCAAGAGCCAGTGGATGGTATAATTTATGATGGCTGATCTTATGTCATGTGAATTTCACATCAATTTAAAATGTTTACTTATTTTTGACACCTCAGCTTTTATCATGTATTTATTTATGGCTGTGCTGGGTCTTTGCTGCCATGCGGGCTTTCTCTAGTTGCAGTGAGCAGGGACTACTCTAGTTGCATTGCGGGGGCTTCTCACTGCAGTTGCTTCTCTTGTGGAGCACGGGCTCTAGGGCATGTGGGCTTCACCAGTTTTCACACTTGGGCTCAGTAGTTGTGGCACATGGGCTTAGTTGCTCTGCAACATGTGGGATCTTCCTGGACCAGGGATTGAACCCACATCCCCTGCACTGGCAGGCAAATTCTTAACAACTGGACCATCAGGGAAGTCTTCTGATGCCTCAGTTTTTAAAAAAAGATTTATTTCCAAGGTGACATCAAGAGGTTGGACTGGTGGTGGACCCCACGTCTCAGATCCAGGCTGTGGGGGGCTGTTCCAGGGCAGTCCTGGGGAAGGTGGAGGGAGCAGGTGTCAGGGTCCCCTGCTAGGCCTCAGGGTCCTCTGCCTAGCTGAAGTGGTGGGGTCCTGGGGTTCAGACTGATCCCTGCTGTGGTTATGGTCCCACAGCTGAGCTGTGTCCCCAGCACGGCCCCAGGACTGGACCCTACCCCAGTCCAGTGTCCACCCCCCAAGACTGCTTCCCATCTCCACCCTCCTAGGATCCCACCCATGCATCCCCCCTACCCCCTGCCCCAAGTCCCCAGCATGCCACCCACCCTGTCTGTTCCTTGGACCCAGCTGCTGTCTTGCTCAGAGCACAGCCGGTTGAGCTGGGTGACCCTGGGGTCCAGAGGTCTATCCCTTCCTACTGGGTGACCTCAGGGGCCCCTTTTTGGGCCTCAGTTTCCCTGTCTGTGCAGCAGAACATGAACGGCCCCACCCTCCCTTTCCATGCCCCCTCCCATAGAGCTGTGTTGAGCATCAAGTGTATTAATGTGCTCAGGAGTCTCTGAGCAGCACCTGGTGTGTTCCACCCTCTTGCCTGCTCTAAACTCTGCCATGGCTCCCTAGTGCCCAGAATCAAGTTGTCACCCTCCCCACCCCCCAACCCCTCACCCCTGGGCTGCTGCTGGGCCACATACCATCAGAGCTGGACCTCACTCCCTCTCCACCACTGGGGATCCACAGGAGGAAGAAGCCCCCCTCCCCCACTCCTGATACTGCCCCAGACTCTCTCCTGGTTCCCCAAGCTGTCAGGAAGGTCTCCGGGGACATCCCTTCATTTCTGCCCACGCCCCCAGGAGGCATCAAGCATGATTGCCCCATTTCCCTTCCTCCTACCTCCAGAGAACAGTTTGTGGTCACCTTTCAACACCAGCGATTCCCAACGGCTGTCCAGCCCAGGCTCTGCCCCTGCCTGGCAGGGAAATGGAGTCCAGGTGGGCGTCAGGCCTGGGAAGTGGGACAGACATGCCAAGTGTGTCACCTACACCAAAAGCCCTCTTGTTATGCCCATTTCCAGGTGAGGAAACTGAGGCCCCGGTGGGATCAACTCTCTGGACCCCACCCTTAACCACACGGAGCATCGTCTCTGAAGACACATGGAGTTGGTTCTCTTAACACAAGAAGGGCCACAGCCAGAAAGGGTCTGGAGTATGGACGGCTGCACACACTGGGCTCTCCGGCCGCGCAGCCCTCCCCTACCCCACCCCCATCCAACTGGACGTTTCACCGAGGGACTGATTTTGAGGGTCTATCTCGGTTCTCGACGGCTTCCCCGAGACTGTACCGGGCTAGGTGTACAGGAGATAGTGAACAAAATGAGCCGAACAAAATCCCGCCGTCTGGGGCCTGGAGACTGGACTGATTTAAGTGCCCGGGGGCCTGTTTCCCCACTTGTTAAACGACGGTTAGCTGGCCCCCACCCCTCATGACTGTGGAAACACCTGCAAACAGCAAGCGCTGCCTAAGGAGCCTCACGTGAATTCACCACGAGGGCCCTCCCGCCCCGCGCGCATCGCGGAGCATCCCGGGCCGTGCGCCTCGGATGCTGTGAGCCAGGCGAGGGGGTGCGGTCGGACCAGTGGAGGGTGGACCCCGAGTGGCTGAGGGAAGATGCAGGGCAGGTGGGAGAGGCGAGGGCCCAGGAGCGAGACAGCGCCCCCATCCCCACCCCCAGCTTCTTTTGTTTCCCGATGGCCCGGGCGCCCAGGGAACTCGCCATGGAAACGCGTACCGGGGAGGGGGGCAGAGACGCGGGAGACCCGGAGATCCCGCCCGCGTCCAGCCTGGATGGGGCTCCCCGGGACCGTCTGAGCCGCCTGGGAGGGGAGGAGCCCGCAGACCCCGGTTCGTGCTCGCCCCGCGCAGGGGACGTAGATCCCAGAGACCCAGAGAGCCGGGAGGCGGGGACGGCGACGGACGCGCGCGGCGCCTTCGACGCGCCAAGACAAAGAGCCCCCGCCCCTCGCGCAGCCTCCAGGCCGCCCGGCGCGGGGTCTCAGGCCGGGCGGGGCCGCTCGCTCCCCGCCCCCCTCCGCCCCCGCGGGGGCGGGGCCGGCTTTGTGCCAGCCGCGCCGCAGCCCCCGCCGCCGCCAGCTCCGCCCTCCGAGCGCGGGCGCGCCAGGTGAGGGGCCTGCGGGCGGGGCGCGGACCCCACCCCTCCACCGGCTCCGGCCCTCGGGGTCCCGGAGGCCCCAGTCCTGACTCGCGGGTGGGACCTCAGCCCGGAGGCTCTCGACCAGGCCGACCCCGCCCTCTCTGCCGAGCCCTCTCGCGGCTCCTCCATCCGGGGAGGCAGCCGGAGGGTTGGGCAGGACCGCAGTGCGCCAGGGGCGGCCGCGGCCCCCGCCTCGCGGCCTCAGTTTCCCTGGGCGTTTTCTGCGCATCCCGGCCCGCGCCGGGCACCTGGTCCCCCAGGGCTCAGTCTGCTCCTTCCCTCCTCCAGCGCGGCTTTGTCCCCTCCAACTACGGTTTGTGGCGCCCCCGACACCATGATCTCAACCAAGGAGAAGAATAAAAGCCCGAAGGACAGCATGACGCTTCTGCCCTGCTTCTACTTCGTGGAGGTGACTGGGAGGAGGTCGCGCTGGTGGGGGCGGGGCAGAGGCCTCCGTTCAGCCGGCCCTCGGGACCTCCACGCCGAGGGACCGGGGCGAGCACAGCCAGGGGGCCTGGGTGTGCGGGAGGGAGAGGGAGGGCGGTCAGAACAGTTGGGCTCTGCAGGACGAGTAGGAGTTGCAAGAGAATGTTCTGGGTTTTGCGGGAGCTGGATAGATGCTCGAGGCGGGATCGTCAGTCCGGGGTTCGGGTCAGCAGCTCACACGAAGGGGCTGGAGCAAGGTGCTGGGCGCGGTGGGCGGGCGGGGAGGGGGGCGCGATATAGATGCGATGTCTTCCTGCAATGTGAAGGCCGGAGGCCTGAGTGTCTGAATTGAAATTCCTCCTCTGCTCATCGTGGAGGCTCGTGCACTTCCCTGAGCTCTGACAGAACAGGCTCCGCATGTAGTGAGGGCCTTAGGAGTGCTGCAAAATAAGATAGTAAGTGCAGCCACCGGGCACATGCTGAGCGCTAATGAAGTGCTGGTGAGGCGAATCCACCTGATCAGTACCTGGGTTACCAACAATGCCCCCTGCTCGCCAGGCCAGGAAACCCAGCTGGAGTGAGGGGCCCAGGCTGGGCGTGGGTGGAGAAGTCCCCCGGACCTGAGCAGATAGTACCCAACCCTACCCTGAGCAGGGTCACCCAGACAGCTGGTTACCTCCCCCACAGGCAGGAAACCTGGTTAGTTTTTCAAGTTTGCATTTGAATCCTTATTACAGTAGGTTATTCCTCCTCAGTGTTATACGGGCCACACGGAGGCAGCCCCTCACCCTCAGCTCCCCTCAACTTCCCACTACCTGTGTCCCTTTCCAGAAAGCCTTTCACCCAGCCTTTCACCTTTCACCTGGGCTTTCCAGGTGGCGCTAGTGGTAAAGAACCGGCCTGCCAGTGCAGGAGAGTAAGAGATGTGAGTTCAATCAGGGCAACCCACTCCAGTATCCTTGCCTGGAGAATGAATCACCATGGACAGTGAGCCTGGTGGGCTACAGTCTGTGGGGTGGCAAAGAGTCCAAGACTACAACCAGCCTTCCATTCAAGTTCACCATATGTAGCCCTTCCCCCACCACCTATAGAAACGCAGGTTCTGCCCTCAGCCTTTTTTTTTTTTTGGCTTCAGGCAGGGTCTTAGTTGTGGAATGCAAGATATTTAGTTTCAGCGTGTGGGATCTAGTTTCCTGACCAGCGATCAAACCTGGGCTCCTGGGAGTGCAGAGTCTTAGCCACTGGACCACCAGTGAAGTCCCTGCCCTTGGCGTTTCTAGCAGAGATCTTTGATTACCATCGCCCCATCATTTTTCACTGCCCTGTAGTACTCCAGCGCCAGCCCTAGGGAGCTGGGCGTTTGGGGGGGGTTCCTAGTCTTGATGTCTCACAAACATTCCTAGGAGGAGACTGTAAACTCTTTGGCCTGTGTCACCCTGCACAGAATGCAGAGCTTGTCTGCATTGTGCATCTCTAGCGAGCAGGGTGTAGAAAGACCCCATATTCCTCCTACTGAGGCCCCTGCACTTGCCTGTTTCCCCATAGTCATGTCTGCACCTGTGTTGGTGATGTTTGAATTTTGACCAACCCAAGAGGTGCAAAGCCATATCCCAGGCCTGGTGTGCATTTCCTGTACTGCCAGCATTATGTTTGTGTGTGCGTGGTAAGTCTCTTCAATAGTGTCGGACTCTTTGCGACCCTGTGGGCTGTAGCCCACCAGGTTCTTCCGTCCATGGGCTTCTCCAGGCAGGAATACTGGAGTGAGTTGCTAGTTGCTATTTCCTCCTCCAGGGGATCTTCCAGACCCAGGGATCGAACCTGCATCCCTTAACATCTCCTGGATTGGGAGGCAAGTTCTTTACCACTAGTGCTGCCTGGAAAGTCTAAGAATACTGGAGTGGGTAGTCACTGCCTTTTCCAGGAAGTCTTCCTGACCCAGGGATCGAACCCAGGCCTCCTGAATTGCAGACAGATTCTTTACCGTCTGAGCTACCAGGGAAGCCCAGTATTACATTTATTCATTCTTAAATACACATGCCCCCAAAGCAAGCATGCTAGCCCGCCATTGTGAGTGTGTGAATGATTTTCCTTTGAGGCAGATATGCTCTGAGCTGAGGGTCTCTGGAGGCAGTGAGAAGTGGGTGGTGTGATTTAGGAGGCACTTACAGACCTTTAGGGAGTGGCAGACCCTGAAGTGGGGCCCCTGCCACCAACCCACCCTGCCACCAGGTGCTTCCAGCTGGGTCTGGCAGGGAGATGGGGGCAGAGGGCTGGAGGAGAAGCAGGGGGAGCTGGCCAGGCGTTACAGCCACTTTGCCAGGGGGTTGGAAAGGCGTGGGGGAGGTCTTCAACCTGACCCTCTTGTGGAAAGGTTTGCTGATTTTAAGTTGTACCCTAAACCCTCTCTGTGGCTGGACACCATCTGCCCACTGAGCCAGATGTTAAGCGCTTTCAATGTTTTTGCTCCTCCAGTCCTACACAGACATCCTGGGGGGTGGCCACTATATTGTTCCTGTTTTCAGCTCAGAAGACTGAGGCACAGGGAAGGGGAGGAGCCATGATGCAAGCCCAGCCAGGTGGCCGTGAACTGCTTCACTTAGCTGCCTTAGCAGGTGCTCCATAAATGCTCCTTGGACACCAGCCCAGCTCCTTGAAACTCAGCTCACCCAACTTTGGCATTTCCCCTCTGGAAGCCTCCAGCCAGGATTGTATAGAGGGCAGAGGCCCCACTCAAGGCACTGTAGAGATAGAGGTGGGAGCTTCCCAAGGCAGCTGAGCCCCCTTAGGCACCCACCTACACTCCGGTCCCAGAAGTGGCCCCGGTGGATGTGTCAGTTTGAGACCCATGGACCAGAAGGGGAGGCAGAGGACACTGGGAGGAGGATTTGCTCCGTTGGAATTTGCTCAGTCAGTGCTTTGCAGTACGAGTAGGTAAGTGAGTGGGTGAGTGAGTGGCGGTGTAGAGCCTGCCCTGCTGCCCTCCTCGAGCACACTGTCGGTGACTCGGTCAGGTGCAGCTCAGCTTTCCCGAACCTCAACCTCCCACCTGTTCCTCATAACTGCTCTGAGCAAGAAAGAACGTCACGTGTGCCCTATGCTTGTCACCTGGGGGCACATGATCAGGTTGTGCAGAAGGACAGTTGTATGAATGAGCAACTCAAAGATTTCATTTATAAATAAAAATTCATTTATTCAGGCCCAACACCATGTTTCTGGGGCTTAGTGTGAAGCTGGCATGTAGCGGTATGGGGTGCAGAGGAGAAACAGCAGCAGAAGAGATGAACAGGCTGGAGCCAGGAAGGGTGTCTCCAAGGAGGGCCAGGACCCCAGGGGCAGGTCTAAGTGCATCCATCCATCCATCCATCCATCCATCCCTGAGAGAAGAGGCCAAGAGACAGGAACCTGTCTGCCCTTCCCAAATTGTGCAAGGCAGCAAAGGTGCCTTGGAGAGAAATGAATGAAGTGATTAATGGGTGTATGGATGGATGGAAGGATGGGTGAGTGGGTAAGTGGATGGGTAGAAGGAATGAAAAAAGAAGCAAACGTGAGTGAATGGATGGAAGGTAGATTGGTGAATGATGGATGGAGGATGGTTGCTTGGAAGGATGGGAAAAAGGGAGGATGGATGTGGACTGGATGGATGACAGTTGACTAGGGGAAATAAATGAGTTGATGGATGGGTGGGTGGGTGTATGGTGGGTGAGTGGGTCAATGGATGGGTGGATAGATGGGTGAGTAAGTAGATGTATATATGGGTGGATGGAAGGAAACAACCAAACAGGCATGAGTGGATGGATGAATGAATGGTGGATTGATGGATGGAGTTGAAAGATGGGTAGATGGATGATAGGTGGGTGGAATAGTCAGGGCATGGATAGATGGGTGGTACATGGGAGCATGGGTGGTCAGATGGATGGATAATGAATAATGGAAGGTTGTTGTAAGTTTATGGGTGGATGTTGTTGAATAAATGAATGATAGATGGATGGATTGATGGAGGGATGGGTCAGTGGGTGAGTTGATGGGTGGAAGGAAGGATGGAGGATGATGGATGGCAGGATGGATAATGTGGCTGGCTGGGTGGCCTGATGGATGGGAAATGAATAAATGGATAGAAAGAATTGGAAGTTGATGGATAGAGGGATGGGTGTTTGGACAAACTGATGATTGGATGTGTGGGTTGATGGATAGATAGTAAGTGGATGGATAGTTGGTTCATGGATGGATGTGAGGATGGGCGGATGGAAGGAAGGAAGGGTGGGTGGGTAGATGAGTGGTGGGCAGAAGGATGAATGGAAGCATGGGCAGGTGAGTGGGTGGGTGGGTGGGTGGATGGATGAGTGAGTGGAGGGAAGGAAGGAATGAATCATGGGTGAATGGATAGGTGGGTGGATAGATGGAGGTGGATGGCTGATAGAAATTTATGGAGGGATGGATGGGAGAATGGGTGGATGGACGAACAGATGGGTGAGTGGTTTGATGGTTAGAAAATGGATAAATGAATAGATGGAGGTTGATGGATAGAAGGATGATTGAATGAATGGGTAATGGATGGATGGTGGATTTATTTTGGGAGGTGGGGATAGCAGGTGGGTAGATGGATGGATGGGAGAGTAAGTGGATGGATGGATGGATGGGTGGCCAGATGGAAGGGAACAGGTGTGGGTGGATGGATGGATGGGTGAATACATGAAGGAAGGAAGGAGGGGTGGATGGATGGGAGAGGAAGTGAATGGATGGATGGGTGGCCAGAATGAAAGATAAAGGGATAGATGGATAGAGGTGGGTGGGTGGATGATGGAAGCATGGATGATGGATTGATGGATGATGGATGGTGATGATGGTGAATGGATAATGGAAGATGGATGGGGCAGTGGGTGGATTGATGGATGGATGGATGGATGATGGAATATGATGGATGGATAGAAGGGAGGGAAGATCAGTGGATAGACAGATGGGTGGGGGTCAGATGGATGGAAAATGACTAAATGAATAGATGGATGTTGGGAGTTGATAGGGTGATTAGTGGATTGAATCTTGGGTGCAGGAACAGCTCCATTAGATGCACAGATGGGTGGTGGGTGACTCAGTTGATGAATGAGCTGATCAGTGAGTGAACAGCACGGATGGGTGGACGAGTCAGTGAAGGGACTGAATTTGTGGGCGGATGACTCACTCAGTGAACGAGTGTGGTGTGACCCTGGCCAGCGTTCTTCCTGCAGCTGCCCATAGTGGCATCCTCCATCGTGTCCCTCTACTTCCTGGAGCTGACCGACCTCTTCAAGCCGGCTAAGGTGGGCTTCCAGTGCTACGACCGCACGCTGTCCATGCCCTACGTGGAGACAAGTGAAGAGCTCATCCCACTGCTCATGCTCCTCAGCTTGGCCTTTGCTGCGCCCGCAGCTTCAGTGAGTCGCGGGGCGGGGCGGGGCTGGCTGTGGGCCCCTGGCCAGAGCCTTGCTGAGCACTTCCATGTCCACAGATTATGGTGGGCGAGGGCATGCTGTACTGTCTACAGTCCCGGCTGTGGGGCCGCAGCGGGGGCCTGGGCGGGCCCGAGGGCAGCATCCACGCCGGTGGCTGCAACTTCAACTCCTTCCTTCGGCGGACAGTGCGCTTTGTAGGTGAGTCCCCCATGGCATCCGCACACTGAGGGTGGTGGGTCTGGCCCCAGCTCCCGTGTCTGGCCCTTGCACTCCCACCCGACAGGTGTCCACGTGTTTGGCCTGTGTGCCACGGCCCTGGTGACCGACGTGATCCAGCTGGCCACGGGCTATCACGCACCCTTCTTCCTGACTGTCTGCAAACCCAACTACACCCTGCTGGGCACGTCATGTGAGGCCAATCCCTACATCACACAGGATATATGCTCTGGCCACGACACCCATGCCATCCTGTCTGCCCGGTGAGCATGCCTGACCCTGTCCCAACAAGCATGTCGGGAAACTAAGGCAGGTCCCAGAGCCTCAGGGCTCACATGGGTGTTTCTTGCAGGAAGACCTTCCCATCCCAGCATGCCACTCTGTCTGCCTTTGCTGCTGTCTATGTGTCGGTGAGTGCTGTCCCACACCCCAGATGCCCCATAGGGGCCAACTGCCCTGACCACCCACCTGTCCCCCGGCAGATGTACTTCAACTCGGTCATCTCAGACACCACCAAGCTGCTGAAGCCCATCCTGGTGTTCTCCTTCGCCATTGCAGCGGGCATCTGTGGCCTCACTCAGATCACGCAGTACCGCAGCCACCCGGTGGACGTCTACGCAGGCTTCCTCATTGGGGCCGGCATAGCAGCCTACCTGGTGAGGGGCCAAATAGGGAGGCCCGAGGGGGAAGGCCAGCGCCCCTTGCCCAGGGGGATGCTGCCATTTTCTCCCTTGGGAGCTGGAGGCAGACTCTCATGAGCCCAGACTTGCCAAATGTGCAAAGTAACCAGAAGTCAGAATTTGTCCTGTGGGGAGAAAGGTGGACTTCCCCTCTCACCCCCAAGGCATGTCTGTGGCCCGGTGGGGACCCTGGTCTCCAGCCACAGGCCTCACACCCAGTCTCCATCTCATCTCTAGGCCTGCCATGCAGTGGGCAACTTCCAGGCCCCACCAGCAGAGAGACCAGTGGCCCCGGTGCCAACTAAGGACGCACTAAGGGCCCTGACCCAGCGGGGCCACGACTCGGTGTACCAGCAGAACAAGTCTGTGAGCACTGATGAGCTAGGTCCGCCCAGCCGGCTGGAGGGTATGCCCCGGCCTGTGGCCCGCGACAAGACCTCACTGGGCAGCCTAAAGCGGGCCAGTGTGGATGTGGACCTGCTGGCTCCGCGCAGCCCCATGGGCAAGGAGAACATGGTGACCTTCAGCCACACACTGCCCCGTGTTAGCACGCCCTCGCTAGACGACCCCGCCCGCCGCCACATGACCATCCATGTTCCACTGGACGCTTCCCGCTCCAAGCAGCTCATTAGTGAATGGAAGCAGAAGTCACTGGAGGGCCGAGGCCTGGGGCTACCAGATGAGGGTAGCCCTGCACACCTGCGGGCACCCGCAGAGCCCATGGCTGAGGAGGAAGAGGAGGAGGAGGAAGAGGAGGAGGAGGGGGAGGAAGGGGGTCCAGCACCTCCCTCACTGTACCCCACAGTCCAGGCTCGGCCAGGGCTTGGGCCACGTGTTATCCTGCCGCCTCGGGCCGGACCACAACCTCTGGTTCACATCCCTGAGGAGGGGGCCCAGGCAGCAGCTGGCCTGTCCCCCAATAGCAGTGCAGCTGTACGGGCCAAGTGGCTCATGATGGCTGAGAAGAGTGGAGCCGCAGTGCCCACGGCCTCGGCCCAGCCCCGCATGGCCAACCCGCCCCGGCTGCTGCAGGTCATTGCCATGTCCAAGGCTCCAGGTGCACCTGGCCCCAAGGCAGCCGAGACGGCTTCCTCATCCAGTGCCAGCTCTGACTCCTCCCAGTACAGGTCACCCTCTGACCGCGACTCTGCCAGCATCGTCACCATCGATGCACATGCACCCCACCACCCTGTGGTCCACCTGTCCGCGGGTAATGGGCCCTGGGAGTGGAAGGCAGCAGGAGTCGGGGCCAAGGGGGTGGAGGGAGAGGGTGGCTATGAGCTGGGAGACCTGGCCCGCAGCTTCCGCGGCGGGGCGAAGCCCCCGGGCATCTCCCCAGGCTCATCAGTCAGCGACGTGGACCAGGAGGAGCCACGGTTTGGGGCCGTGGCCACTGTCAACCTGGCCACGGGTGAGGGGCTGCCCCCATTGGGCGCAGTCGATGGTGTGCTGGGACCAGGCAGCCGGGAGTCGACGCTGCGGCGCAAAGCAGGCCCAGCGCTTGGTGATCGGGAAGCAGCAGAGGCCGAGGCTGAGAGCTACTACCGGAAAATGCAGGCTGCGCGCAGGTTCAAGGACTGAGGGTGAGGGTGGGGCAGAGGGGTGGGTCCTGGTAGACAATAAAAGGCGATCCTGGATAAGAGCTCACAGTCTGAGTCTTTTTGGAGGACTGGGTGTAGGGGTGGAGCTGAAACCCCCACACACGAAGGGTAACATGCCCGAGTTTACAGAAGAGGAAACAGCAGTGAAACCAACAGGCCCAATAAAGAGGGGAATCAAGTGCAGGATACAGAGAGTTTATTCAGAGTCCAGTACAGACTGGCCAGACCGCCTTCTACATGTGGACAGGAAAAAAGAGCCTACAGAAAAGGTAGGAGTTGTTATAAAATCGCTTTAATTCAGTTCTCTCTGCATTACAAGCCGGCAGCGGGCGGGGCCTGCCGTGCTCCTTACAATACTGAGCCTGTAATTGCTGTTATCAAAATATACATCTGTGTCACCATAAAAAACCGCATTTGCTGCCCCTCACGTCTTACAACAGGTATAAAAAATTATAAATATTTACACCCTTGTTCCACCCCAACATGGAAACTTGAGGCTCAGGCCCAGAATGAGGGCCGGCCAGCAGAGGCCTGCGTGCGGGGCACCCCTTGGACCCATGAGTGCAGGACGAGGCATGAAGACCAGAGGGGAGGGCTGTTGCCTCACCTCCTGGGGTCCCAGCATTAGAGGCAGGAAAAAAAACAGAAACAAAACTTTGGTCCAAAATTTGCAGGAAAAAAGGAAACCCTGAAAGTTGAAGAGCACTTGTCCTCAGAGAAAGGACAGTCAGGTGTGAGTAAGGCATCGGGCGGCAGATGCCGGCCCCGCTGTGTCTGCCCTGGAAACTAGATCCTGCCCTGCGACTCAATGACAAGGAATAAAATAAAAGTACAGTATACAAGGTCATACCACAAGGAGAAAGTTTAGGTTACACTCATACCATTTTTATCATTTTGCTATATAAAAAGTTACTTAAAACTATTTCTTTTGCATATAAATGAAAAAGATTAGAATATTTGGTCAACTGGAAATATTGCTAGGCACAGGTGTCTGCAGCTGCACTGAAGCATAATACAGAGATTACAGTGAAAACAAAGCTGAAGAAGCAACAGGGAAGGGTCCGGGGAGGCCCCAAGGCTGGGGGAGAATCACACACTTGATTAAAGGATTGGGTGGCGGCCACAGCCCCCCACCACACCAGGCACATGATCCCAGGGGAGGCTGACCCCACAAGCCCTGCCAGGGTAGTGGGTTTAAGGCACAAGAAAGCCAAGTGGGGGTTTAGGAGCGCCCGCCCTGCAGGCGGCAGAAGGCACGGGCAAGGGGCCGGGCGGGTGGTACTGTCCACCGTCACCAAGAGCCTGAGGCTGGCACCCCACCTCCCCAAGGTGAGCAAGTGAATTAGATTTAATTTCTTTTAAAAACAGGTAAACTGATTTCTCTTTTAAAAAAATAAAATCTCTGGTCTTTTAAGGTCACTTCAGCTGCTTTTTAAAGTGGCTTTTTATCTGGAATGATGGAAGTTGTTGCCGGGTGCCCGGCAGGCTGGTCCTGGGTGGCGGCCTAGATGGTGGACTTGGAGAAGGACACCCGCAGGTGGTGGTTCTCACCCAGGTCATGGTTGTGCAGGTCGATGAGCGCCTGGATGGCCTCCTCCACTGAGCCCATCTGGATCAGCGCCATCTTGCGGTCCTTCCTGCAAGGAGTGGGGGAACACAGGCATGAGGAGCAGCAAGGGGCCAGGGAGCCTAGGGGCAGTGGGGGAAGGGACTCTGCTCACTGGAAGAACTTGAACCCTTTGACGATCCCGCCGTTACTGGAGAAAAGAATCTTGAGGTCATCCTCAGAGATGGAGGGCCTGCAAGTAGAGAGAGGTGTGAGCCCGTGTGTGCAAGGTCAAGGTCATTCCCTCACAACAGGCATGTCCAGGAATGAGGGGGGAGGTGGGGAGGCCAGAAACAAGGGATAAGATGATGGAAGCATCTGAGAGGCAGAGGCACTCACGGGATGTTGGAGAGGTGCAGAGTGGCTGAGGGTGGGAAGATATTCTGGAAGTTCTTGGAGCCAGGCTTCTTGAAGCGGTGCAGGGGCGAGTTTCCATAGTCCTTGGTCAGGCCCTGGTCCTCCTGGCCCTCGCGGGGCAGCTGCACGCTCTGGTGCTTAGAGAGTGTGATGCGCACTGGCTTTCCGTGCAGCTTGTGCCCATTGAGGTGGCTCATGGCTGGGGGGGGGGCGGGGGGAGACAGCGTACGTGACCTGAGGGCCCTGGGCACCACCCACAACCCCACCCCCTCCCTGGCCACCCCTTACCCAGCTGGGCCTGGCTCCCATCGGCCATCTGCACCAGGGCATTCTCCTTCTTGTTGAACAGGACCTTCACGCGCTGCACATCTCCATACACGCCTTCAAGAGCACAGGGACAGGGGGCTAAGCCCCAGGCCCCAGCCGCCCACCCACCGTCCCCGCGACCCACACTCCCACACAGGGCTGGCTCTCCCCAGTTTGCTTATTCTGCCTCTGAGAACCTGTCTAGACACAGGGAGCATGACTGGGAGGGCTGCCTTCCGCAAAGAAGCCATAAAATCCAGGAAAGGTCAATTGCCAAGGAACCATCCTGTAGCATGCTACCGACACATTTACGCTGCCAACGGCATGCGGGTAGGGAACCATGCTCTAGAGTCCAAATAAATACGCAAACCGCAGCCCAGACCGCACGCATCGGAATCTCAGGGCGTAACAACCACCTCAATTACATGAAAACAAGGTAATAAAAGTGTGAACGATAACATACCGAAAAGAATAAAGAGGCTTTGGGGTGTGACTCTCTTTAGAGGACAGCAGAGCAAGGCAGCGAGGGACAGGGAAAGGGAGAGGTCAGGGGGCGAGTTGCCAATCGTCCACCACGAGGAGGCAGCCCCGCAGGCGTGCAGGTTGATGGATGATGAAGTTGTCAGGATGTTAATATTCAAGGGCAGGTTGGTTTCCGGAGAGCAGGGTTTGAGGGGGAATTTTGTTTTTTTATTTATTTATGGTTTTGTTTTGTTTCAAGCAACAACAGGAAGCAGAAGTACCGTGCAGTCAGTTGGCAAAGAAATTCCGGATCAGGGCAAGAAAAAAAATTGGGAAAGGGGAAGGGGAGAAAAGAAAAAAAGTAGCAAAAACACAGGTCAGTAAATACATAAGAAAACACGCGGTGCCCCATCAGTCAAGACCACACACATTACAGGCCACACGCCGGGCAGACAGCCGGAGCACCCTCCGCGGGGAGGAGGCGGCGCCTGCTGGCCCCCCACTCGCTCCCCCAACCAGGCCCTCCAGGAACCGTCTCCTCAGCCCGCACCGGAGCCTCCAGTCAGGCTCACCGAGCGCTGCGAGCGGACAGCTTGGCCAGAGGAACTGGGACAGGACTGGGGAGACCGAGAGTCACACGAGGTCAGACAGGCAGGAGAGCAGCTCATTAAACAAGAACCCCGTCTCTCGAGAAGCAAATACTGAGCCTCGCTCACTGGACCCCAGCTCCCTGAGCTAACCCAGCCCTGAAACAAGCCAGGCCTGGCTGCCACCTCAGGGACTAGCGGGTGGCCTCAGCTTGCACCCTCCCCTCAAGGCGCCCCTCTGCAGACCAAGGTTCGCTGGGCTGGAAATTTCAAGTTTGTTCTCATGTACCAAATGCTTCAACTCTCAACATCATGAAATTAGGAACGTAAATTAAGATGTTAAGGAAACAAGAGAACTCCAAGCACTTCGGGAAAGGAGGCAGCAGTGAGTGACATCAGCGCAGAGAGGAGGATGGGGATGCCCACGGGCACTGGCTGGGCCTGGCCCAGCTCCAGAGTCCAGTGCCCGGTCAGAGGCTCCATCTGCACTAGGACTGGGGGCACTCCCAACTCCTAATTACCAGAGGCGCCACGTACCTCGGGGTTGAGGTTGCTGACCAGCAGGACAGAGTTTCCTGCCCCTGCCAGGCCTGGGATGGCGATCCGGCCTGCTGCCGCTGCTGCTGCCGCTGCTGATGGAATAGCCAGAGGGGCCAAAGCCCCATGCACATTAGGAACAGAGAGACCTGCAGGGTGAATGGGGTTAGTTGAGTGTGGTGCCCACAGTCTCCACAAGGTAATCGGTCTCGCCCGTCCTCATGCAAACAAGAGATGCGGGGGGTGGGTGGGGGCATCAGCCTGGCCCCCAGCCCTGCAACCCTCCATGCTCCTCAGAGTACTGGCCTGACCACCTATATGTGCCAACAACACAGAAGACTCAGGCTTCTCAGACGCAGGATCGAGCCCGGTGGCCTCGGCTGTGCGTGCACGCAGGTGCCTGTCACCATGCAAACAGCATGCCGGGCGGGAAAACAGTCTCAAGACTATTTCGCGTGTGGGTGCCTGGCCCCCGGGAGGGACGCTCAGGTGTGCTCACCCAGCGCATGCCGCTCCGCTTACCAGGCCGCTCAAAATGCACTACTAGGGGCGCATCCCTCCAACCACAGGCGCTGGTCCTCAGCGGGCTCAGCAGCCCGGCTACGCCTGCCCTGTCCAGACTCCGCGCCTAGGAGGCTGGCCCCCCGCACTGCGCCACGTTGGCCGCCGGGGAAGCAGAGCTACTGGCGAGATGTGGACATGCAGAGGCGGCGCTGGGGCAAGTGTGTGAGTACCTGCGGCTTGAGGAATTGCAAAGGTGGGAGGGAAACCAGCTCCTGCATACGGAGAGGCTGACATTATACCAGGCGCACCTAGAAACAAACGAGACACTAATCATCGCACCCACGGGTGCGAGCCGGCTGCCAGGGCCCCACCCGCAAGTGCGGGGTGGGCTGTGCGGGCGCCTAGCCTGAACTACAAGTCCTGCCCGGGTGGCCTGCCCCCAGCGTCTCACCAAAGGCAGCAGCCATGGTCTGGTCCAGCGAGGGCTGGCTGTCACCGGACGGCAGGTCAGGGCGCGTGTAGTCACGGCTCTTGTCGTTGTTGTACTTGACGTTCAGGCTGGTGAGCTTGGAGAAGTCGATGCGCAACGTGCAGCATGCATTGTAGATGTTCTGGCCGTCCAACGACTGTGGGGACAGCGAGGAGGCTGTCAGCAGGTGCCTGGCGGCCAGGGGCACGGCTGCCCTGGGGACCACTCACCAGCTTGGCGTGCTGGGCGCTCACGGGGTCAGCGTATTGCAGCAATGCCTGGAACTGGTTGTTCTTGGTGAAAGTAATGATCTTAAGCACGGTGCCGAACTTGGAGAAGATCTGTGGGAGAAGGTGGTGGGTCAGCCTGGGCCCAGGCACCAGCCCACTGCCCACAGCTGAAGCCCAGTCCCCTCACCTGGTGCAGCACATCCAGGGTCACTGGGTAGAAGAGGTTCTCCACGATGATCCTAAGCACTGGGCTCTGGCCGGCCATGGCCATGCCCGCATCCACTGCCGCGGCCGAGGCTGCCAGGGCCAGGTTTCCTGACTGGACTGAGTTCACAGCCTGCAGGGCCGCCTGGGCCCGCTGTGGGGACAGTACCGTGAGTCCCCCAGCCCCAAACCCACCTGCCCCACCCTTCCCCCACCCACCCACACCTGAGGGTGCCGCACCGCCTGGTTAGGGGAGCTGTCTGTCTTGAGCTCCTTGTGGTTGGAGAACTGGATGTAGATGGGCTGGCCGCGCAGCACAGGCGTCACCGACGTGTAGTAGTTCACCATGGTGTTGGCGGCCTCTTCTGTGTGCATCTCAATGAAGGCCTGGGCATGGGAACAGGGTGAGCTGACTCATACCAGGGATGCCTCTGGGACCCACACCAACTAGCCCAGGCCTCGTACCTGGTTCTTCCCTTTCAGCATCAGGAGATTGGTGACCTTTCCAAAGGGCAGCCCCAGGGAAATGACCTCCCCCTCGGTGACATCGCCGGGCAGCTTGCGGATGTGGATCACCCTGGAGGGCACGCCCGCACTCCTGCTGTCCCCCTTGAACTTCTTACTGTCGTTTCCATTTGCTGCAAAAAAGCACTGAGTCACATAGGGCACCCCAGGCTTCCTCAGAGCGGGGCCCTCCTTGGCACCGAGAGGTTTCCGGGCTCAAGTGGTCCCCACACCTGGCTCCCAGGACTGTGCAGACACAGGGACCAGGCAGGGCGGTGGGCGGGGGGGTTACCTGTGGACGCCGAGGTGCCACTCATGATAAAGGGTCCGTTAGTGACGCAGGCAGAGAAGAGCTCGTCAGATCCCCGCTGCAAGAGAAGCGAGGTGAACCCAGTGTCCTCGCCGCAGGCCCTGACCCTCCCTATTAGGGCCCATGGCCCCCACCCGACACACAGTTCCTTCCCCACCGGTGGAGCCCTTGGGACTCTCCCTAGGCAGGGACAGAGGCTGGCCCCTTCTGGGCCTCTGCGTGTCATGGCCGCCTCCACCTTCCATCTCCCCACTCCCCCACCAGTGTCTGGGGTCTGCACAGCTCAGGCTCACAGCCCATGAGGACAAAGCCCCCTTGTCCCACTGTGGCCACCCGCAGGAGTATGTCCTACTTTCCAGTCTGAGGAAACCGGAGCCCTGCGATCAGAAACGCCACCTCTCCAGGAGGCAGGTACCTTGGTGACAAACAGGCTCCCCAACTGCCCCTGTGGGTGGGCTCCCAGCCCATATTATCTCCAGAAATTCCCTTGTTAGCCTCAATCTAATAGAATCAACTCCCAGAGTTGATTCTGCTTGAGATGCTGCTTAAGCAGGGAGAAAAAGGCAGACAGCCTCCTGCTGGCTGGGCAGTGAGACCCCAGAGGGCCATCCGCTTGTGGTTCCTCGATACACGAAACCAGTGCCTGGCAGCAACAGGAGGCCAGCTGCTGCCCTCCCAGCCTTGACCCTTCTTCTCCCTCAACCTGCCTTTCCGCCAGCTCGCCCTCCTCACATCAAGGACACCTTATCTCTGCCCTTCCCCTAAACTGCCAGCCAGTTCAGACACTTACAAACAAGCAGGCTCCACGTGCAGGACACCTCCCCACCTTCCGTGGTCCAGCACTGAAGTGCCCCAGAGCCCCTTCAGGCGCTGACTCCCTCCCCAGCCCTCAGGACAGAAAAGTGGGCACAGCCAGGCCAAGGCCATGGGGCTAACAGAATGTTCTGGGCCTCCTCACTGCCAGACTGCCAGCTACAGGCATGCTGCCGAACCCAGACCCCAAACTCCCCAGCACCAGAGGCTGCTCAGACCACTGCTTGGTCTTAACGGTAACAGATTGGAGTTGGATGTAAATGAAGCAAAGTGTTAAAAGCCCCACCGGCAGGCACACCTGCCCCATCATGCCTTTCCTCACTGCCCTGGGAGGGTGGGGGGGGACCTGGACTCTTCAAGGCTCTGGACAGCTGGCCAGTTCCAGCCCTAAACAAACCAGAAACCAGGTGGAACACACCTGAGCCTCATTCCCTCCTAAGTGGCAGGGAAGTCGACCTGGAGGACGACCAACCCCTCCCCTCAGGTCACAAAAGCACCCTGGCCAGAGCTAGACAAGAATGGACAGGGCACCCAAGTGGCTCCCACACAGACGCCAGCTGCACAGCCTTAAAAAGGGCATCTCAGCTCCTGTCAACAGGTGATGGACGGGGGAAGAACTCCCTCCAGAGGGGGTCGTTCTTAGCTCCAACTCCCTTTTCACAGCATATTTCCTGGCATGAATACCTGTGTGGTCTGCCCACTTGGGAACCCCCCTCCCCCCAGCATAGGGAAGTGCAGGTAGTGGCCAGCGGCTCAGCAGGGACTGCCCACTGGGGTGCAGAGAGTGCACATGTACAGAACCCTTGGGGGACAAAGGCCAAGCCAAGCTGCACTACAGCCCCTACTCTAAAATCAACTCAGCACCACCAGGAAGCCCCTGAAGTGTGCCTGGAGGCAGGGACAGCAGCAGCTAAACACCACTAACACCCCAACACCTGTCACTTGCGGCATGGCTCGTGCTTATGCTGAGAGGGGGAACCCAGGATGCCCTCCCAGAGGCACCCACGCTGGTGCACCCTCAGCCTCTGGAAGAAGGCTGGCTGGCTGGGCCCCCACAGAAACAGGGGGGTGGGGGTATCACCGTGCCAGTTACAAGAGCACCTGGATGAGATCCCCCTCTCTCCCTCCTCTCACCACCAAACAAACAGGTTTTATCTGCAGGAAGATCAGAAAGGCTTGCCTGTGAAGAGTCCACCTGGGAAAACCGAAACCAGCCCAGGCCCTGCAGCCAGAAACTAGCTGCCGCCTGCTCCCAGGGATAATGGACTACCCGCAGGGCTGAGGTGGACACCGGGTCTCTGTCAGCGAGGCCCCCTTCTTGGAGCAAAAGTGAGTTCAACGACGTCCTCAGAAGCAACCTCCATCCACCCCAGAGTCCCCAGGATCCTCCTGACCCATGCCCACCCCTTAAACGGCCTGGGGAAGAAACTTCTACTTTTTCCACTTGAAACTGTGAAGAGTCCCAGCAGCCCACAGGCATCCCACCTCCAACCAAGTGCAGTTCTGGACTTCAGGGCAAAGGTCCTGAAGTCAGGGCAGGAGCCCCTCACCTAAGAGGAGCCACCCACCCTGCACTCCTACTACAGAGCAGGCTGTGGCACACCGCCCCCCCACCCCCAGCCTGGCAATGGGAGCACACAGGCCGCAGAGTGAACGGGCGGAAGGAAAAAGCGATGTCCCCGGTGCCTACCTTTGTACCAACTGCTATGTCTGGGACGATGCTGCAGAAAGAGAGAAAAGGAGACATCAGCAAGGAGCACCCACCACATGCCAGCAGCATGGGCTCAAAGGGCGGCACGAGCCCCTGCTCCAGGACTTCAGCAATGAGGAGGCTTGGGAAGGGAGGTGTCCTCTCTCTAATCGCCACTTGAAAAGGAGCCATCATTGTCCTCTGGCTCTTTTCCCCTCCCTCCCTCCCGGCAAGACCCCGGCCCCGCCTCCGATGCATCCAAAGACAAAGACACCCCCTCCGCAGGCCCTCCGAAACACACTAGATGCTGATTAAGATTGAAATGCTGCTGCTTGCTTTCTAGAAACGAGCAGTGCTTGGGAGAGGTTTCCAGCAAAAGGCAGGCTAGTGAAAAGGCAACTCAGGGGCCCAAGGTTAGAGCTGCCACCCCAGGGGACTGAGAAGGGGTCGAGCCAGTGGAAAGGATCAGATAAAATGAACACCAGTTACTCATCAACCAGGGTCCATGTGACCTGCTAGGGAAGGCAGTGTGTGTGTGACTGCCCCAGGCTCCAGGGTCCTGCAGGCCAGGCCCTCGGGACAGTAGAGCCCTTGGAGGGTGCCACCTAAAGACTCAGGAAGGGTCTGCTCAAGAGAACTTGGCCAGCTACACCCCACCAGGTCACCTGGCCACCAGCCTGCCATCACAGGAGACCAGAGCCTCCCGTGATGTTACATGTCCCTTGGCCAAGGCCCTGGCGGACAGAGGCCCTGGGGCCACTGCCTGCAGCATCGGGCTCATGGTTCACCACAACCTGAGATCCGACCCTCCCACAGCCTCACCAGCCTGTGCCATGGGACTGCCACTTCTTCCCCACAAAAACCTTAAGGGCTAATGTCAACGATTTTTAAAAATCTTACTGAGCCAAAAAACAACTTCCCAGAAAAACAAAGAATGAAAAGCACGCAGTTTCCCAACTGCTAACCCAGGACGGCTGGCGGCTTCCTACACAGGGAGGACCGCAGACGCAGGAAGTGTTTCATAGAAGATGGCCTTTCTGCAAAAGGTCCCCCGACTTTCAAAAAGGCAGGCCAAACTGCAGCTGCACCAGCAGGCCAGGCCCGGCTGCCTAGGCAACCACCCAACCGACCAGAGGCCGCAGACGCGCCCCAAACTATGTCTCCGTGACGAGGAATGGAAACTCCGAAATTTGACCAAGGGGCCAGGATACCTCTTCCCACCGGGCTCGACCGGCGGGCTTCCCGGCTCCCGGGTCAGGATGGGGCTTCTCTGGGAAGGTACGTCCCAGCCTAAGCGTACAACAGACCACGAGATCAAGTTCCTCTTGTTGCAGCAATTTTTCTAAAAGGCTAACCTTAATTCAGCCTGCAACCTATCATTTCAAACCCGAGGCACCAAAGGCACGTGACCCTCCGGGCACTGGTAATCGCCCGCCCCGCCCGGTAGGGCCGACAGAGGAAGGAGGGCTGGCCCAAAGCTCCCCATCACAAGACATCCGCAACTGCTCCCAGACACTTCCCGCGGGGCCCAGACCCGAGAACGTAGCTCCACCGGGTTCTACTAGCTTCCCAAGGCGGAGCTCCGCCGCCGCGCTGCCTGCACCGACACCTCCGCACGCGGGGAGCGGGCTCAGGTCCGGAGCCGCCCCGCCCCCAAGGCGCCCGGGGCACCACCCCGGGACGCCGGGCGGGAACAAAGGGGGCGGCGGAGGGCCCGCGCCCTTCCGGGCGGGAGGGCGGCGTCTCCAGCCGCGCCCGGGCCCGCGGCGGGCGGGGGAAGCCGGAGTAGAGTCCGCGCGGCGGGAAAGGCCGCGCACGCGCGACAGAGCTGCCGAGAGCGCGCGGAGCCGCGCACGCGCGCGGGGGGCCTCAGGGGTCGCGCGGAGTCTGTACGGGACGCCAGAAGTGCCACACGGAGGGCCGAAGGCGGCGCGTGCGTTTGGGGCCCAGACGGGAAGCGGGAAGGGCGGCGCAGCCGCCGCGTGCTCTCGGGACGGGCCGCGTGGGCACCGGAAGCGGACAAGGCTTGGCCCGGCCGTCCCCACCCCCCGATCCCTACAGCCTCTCGCCCGGCTACCCCTCCCGGGCCGCAACCGCGCCAGGATTGGGGGGAAGGGAGAGAAACCCCGGCGGCGCCCGAGGGCCTGGAGTGGAGGCGGAGCGGCGCCCCGAATGTACCGCCCCGAAGAGGCCGGGGCGGCGGCGAGGCAAAGGCCGGATCACGATATAGGCGCCGGGGAGCGCGAACTAGCACTACTCACCCGTCCATTGCACACACAGGAGACCCGCGGGGGACGGAGTGGAGGCGCCGGAATAGCAGGAACCGACCCAACGGCTCCGAGTTATAGACTCACAAAATGGCGGAGACGCCCGAACACGTCCCCCGCGCGCTCTGCCCATTGGCTCCCGCCGCGCAGATGGGCGGGGCGAGCCCCGTCGGACCCCGCCAGCGCCTCCCAATGGCTAGGAGGTCGCTCGAGTAGTGGGCCCAAGAACAGTGGCATGCGGGCATTGGATAAGGCGGCCGACCGTCAGAGCTCGAGGCGGAAACGGCCCGTTGAGTCGGAGGAGGTGCGAAGAGGTGAGACCATGTGATGGCACCAGAGCCAGTTAGGGGAGCTGACCTCATTTGTGGGGCTTTGCGGGAGAAGCCATTTTGGGAGTGGGTACGTGGCGGATCAGGCGGTGGGAAGCGTGCTTTCCCCAGCCTCCCGCCATCTTGCAAACGGGCAGAGACCACCTCGACCTCGGGCGTGATGTCAAAGGGAGGCTCACTGCCATCTTGAAGTCGGGCAGGAAACCTACAGGGCTCCATCTTGTTTATGGGCACCTGGCCGAAGACCCTTTCGAATTCAGACGTTAGTCAGGTTAGCGAGCGGAGCAATGGCAGCGGCTTAAGGCGTTCTGGAGACGCCGGGGCTCTTTCCACTGCTGGCCATAAAGCCTGCGGCACGACGAGGCCACGAGTGGCCTCTGTCTTTTGTCCGCCCCAGAGCAGCGAACCCTGACCACGATCCCCTCGCGTGACTGCAAGGGTGGGGAAACTGAGGTCCGGGGCGCACGGCGAACCTCTCCCTGCCTGTCTGTAATGGAGGGAAACGACGCCCGGGGTGCAGGGTGGGCCCGGCCTGCCTGTTGCAATGGGGAGAAACTGAAGCCCTGGGGTGCAGGGTGGCCGCTACCCACCCGCCCAGCACCCAGGGGACTTGAGTGAGACCCGGGGCGCGTAGAGCCGACTTCGCGGTCCCGGGATGTTCGGGACGGGACGGGTCTCCATCTCGGGAGAGGAACACTGCAAACTTATACCGGAGAACGCCGATACCAAGAGTGGGACAGGGCTGTGGGTGATATGGGAGCCTTCAGGATAAGAGACGGAAACCAGGAGGCTGCGGGGGACGAGGGGAGAGGCGCAGACGGAGTCGGGGAGGGCCCGCGGCGGTCCGGTCCAGTCCTCCAGACTTATGGAAGCATCTGGGAGATGACGGGCATCCAGGGCTGGCGCAGTTGCAGCGTAGCTTAGACGTTCAATAGAGGACATTGGCCTCAATACCGCTTACTGTAAGTCGTGCTAAAAAAGGGAAGTTTAACTGGTACCAGCCTAGAGAGAGAAGAAATGACCTTTCTGGCTTCCCTAAGACCAGTTGCTTAGGGGCCCTTGCTCCCGCCTCTCAGGTCGGTTTAGCTTGGGCGAAGTCATGGCAACAGTGCCCATCTCAGGGCCGCGCCAGCCTGGACGGGGCCCAGGAGCCTTGAAGCCCGGCTTGAAGCCAGAGGGCTTTCTCGCATTGGGGGCGGCTGCTGATTTCCACGCAGGCCTCCGCCCTGTGGTCCTTTGGCCGGCTGGGTCGCCAAAGGCCAACTGAAGCCCAGGAATGGCTAATCAGGAATGTCCCGGTGGATTTGGGCGAATCCCCGGCGCATTCTTGCAGATTGGCTGTCCCCAGGACTCCCATTGCCCTCCGCTCTGGGCACCACCGAGAGCAGCTGCTCATCTTTGTTGCCTTAGTGACTGGTGCCAGGGATGCGTCCTTCCCCCCCCCCCACCCCCCGCAACTCACCCCCGCCGTGACAGAGAGGATGGTTGGAGGAAAGGAGGGGGCAGCCATGTTCATGGACCCTCCACCAGATTCCCAGCATGGATCTAAACGGTTGGAATCTACTCAAACCCACTTGTGATCACCACCGTCCAGGCTCGAGAAAGCCCAAGCCGACGTTGTGGCCCCACAGAACCCCACACTGCCAGCACCTTCTGGTTTCTGACCTTGTTTACATAGGCCTTGTGTGCAAGGCTGTTCCCTTAAGGAAGGTTCCTTCACTCCCTCCTTCACTGCCTGCTGTAAGGCAGGCCCCCTCATCAGAACAGCCTCCCCAGCGTTTCAAAACGGTTGAGGATTTCTGTCTTGCCTGCCACCAGAACATAATAGGGAGAAGACAGCCCCTGCTCAAATGGGAAAAGTGCCACAAACTAGGTGACATAAAACAACACAGGTTTATTCTCACTCTGTTTGGAACCTAAGTGTCCACAAGGCCAAGCTCCCTCCAGAGACTCCAGCGGAGGATCCTTCCTGCTTCATGAAGCTCTGAGGGTTCAGGTATCCTTGGCTTGTGACATCCCTCCAGTCCCTGCCTCTGTTGTCGCATGGTACTCTTCTCTATCCTTCATCTGTGTGTCTCTAAAAAGGACCCTTGTCCTTGGTTTAGAGACTGCGGGATGATCTCATCTCACTCACCACCCTTCATCTCACCTGCAAACCATCCTGAGGGGGGGCTTATTGCTGGGGGGATGGAGGATGAGGACACACCATTTTGGGAGCCACCCATTAGCCCAGGACCCCCTATGGAACCTGGATCAGACATGAAAGTTTGCTGGCAGGCCTTCCACATTTGCACTGAGCGGAGGTGTTCGGGGAGCCCCTGGGCCCCACGTTTCAGCTGGATCAGTGCCCTGGTTCATGGGAGCTGGCTGGCCTCCCTGTCTGCCTGCTCCCTGCTCAGCTTGCCTGCCAGCTGCCTGCCTCATCAATGATTTAGGCTGAATGTGGATGTGTGATCACCTTGCAATTGTCTGAGAATTCTGAAAATGATACTTTACAGGGCTGGAGCAAGGGAGGTGGGCAGGAGCCAGATGGGGGTCAGTGTCCCATGCGCTGGCAGGGACCGCTGGGTCTTATCAATATTTCTCTTTTCAGATCTGCTGGGGCTGCCTCAGTTTACTTCTTTGTCAACACAAGGGGCAGGCCTGGGCCGCTGCCCCCTTCCTCCCCATGTGCTTTCCCCAGTGCTTCAAATGGAAATGGCTGGGTAGTTCCTGAGTATTTGGTCCTTTGTTTATTCACTGCCTTGATCACAGCAGTGATAGCCACCCCTACCGCCCCCCCCCCGCCACCGCTGGCACCCCCAGCCCCGAGGTCTCCTAGCCCCTTGCTCAGTTGCTTCAGCCCTGTCTGACCTGTGACCCTATGACTGGTAGCCCACCAGGCTCCTCTGTCCATGGGATTCTACAGGCAAGAATACTGGAGTGAGTTGCCATGTCCTCCTCCGGGGGATCTACCCGACCCAGGAATCAAACCCACATCTCATGTCTCCCATTGGCAGGTTGGGTTCTTTACCTGGGAAGACCAGCCTCTCTGACTCATTTTCCAGATTTCTGTGGGACGGAGCCTTGAGTGTGCTGACCTGAGAAGCTGAAGCCCCACCCCTACCCCAGCCTCCAGAACTCAGGGTTAGAACAGACACTGAATGTTGGCTCAAGCCTGAGAACATTCATGGGGAAATCTGCCTCCTTCCCCGTGACGGGGTTCCTCAGGAACAGCAGGTTCCCCGGCTCCAGGTTCTGAGACCAACGTGCAAACCTTATCTGCCCAAACCAGCAGGCCAGCCGCTCCCTCCAGGAAGGACCCACTGTGTCCCAGACCCTGCCTGGGATAGGAGCAATGCTGCCCCCCGACCCCCCGCCCGCCCATCCACACCCTTGGGAGCTCAACCTGTGCTGGTGCCTCCCTACAGGCTCTGTTTTACCTCTAATCCTCTGAGTCAGAAATAGTCTCCTTTTCCCAAGCCCAGAGAGGCTGAGTGAGCTGCCTGGGGCCTCTCAGCCTAGACCCCCTGCCTGCGCTTTACCCAGGCTGCTCTGCCTTTATGGGAGCACCGAGGAGGGTGGGCAACAGTCTAGCCAGTCCTCAGATGGTCAAAGTAGAGTTATCACCTGCCCCAGCAATTATGGTATGCGCCCCAAAGAAACAAAAACAGATGTCCACACAAACCCTGAACATGCATGTCCACAGCAGTGTGATTCACAACAGTCCCAAAGTGAAAACAACCCAGGTGACCACTGACAGATAAACACAATGTGGTCCCTCCACACACAGGAACGTCTCTCAGCCATGAAAAGGAGAGACGCCCTGTGGATGGACCCTGAGAACATGATGCTCAGTGAGAAAAGCAGACACAGAAGGACACACGGTGTGATTCCGCTGATGGGAAACATCCAGAACAGACAGATTCACAGACAGTAGGTTCCTGGCTGTCAGCGGCTGGGAAGTGGCTGTCAGGGGCTGGCATTTCTTCCCCAGTGATGAATTGTTCTAAAATTGATCGCTGCACAGCTCTGTGAATAAACTGAAAACCATTCAAGTGGCTAGGCATTATGGGTATGTGAATTATATCTAATAAACCTGTTTTTAAGAAATTATTAGGATGAAGACCAGAAATGACAGCACTGGCGAGGATGGGGCAGGTGAACGCTAAACGCTGTTGGGGAGCAGGCAGTGCAGCCACTTTGCAAAACAGCTTGGCAGTTTCTTAAAAAGTTGCCTGTACACCTTCCCTAAGGTCAGGCACTTGTGCTCCTTCGTGCTTACACAACAGTCAACAAAATCCTGGGCAAGAAACTATAGCAGCTTTGACAAAAGGACATAACAGACAAACACTGGAAAGAAAGGAGGTGAGCAACTGCCCAAAGGATGCAGATAGGCCATGTGGTGCCTCCACTCGGGAGCCCATGCGGCAGCGGAGGAGCACAGAGACCAGCCAGGTGAACCTTCATTCCAAGTGTACAAACGGAAGCTCAGCGTCAGGCAAAACGCACCCATGGTGCCAGAAATCAGGATTGGATGCTCTTGGGGAGTCAGTGGCTAAGAATGGCAGCTTGAAAGGATGTTTTGTTGCATGTAAGTTGCAGCTCAGTAAAAATTCTGCTTAGAAAATCCAGGTGATGGGACTTTCCTGGTAGTCAAGAATCCACTGTGCAGTGCAAGGGACGCAATCAATCCATCCCTCATTGGGGAACAAAGATGGCACATGCCGCAGGGCAACTAAGCCCACTCACAACTAAGGCCAAACAGCCAAATATTTTAAAAAAGAAAATGCTGGTGATTGTCATCTTTCTCACATCCAGGGTCTGTAAAGTTGCAGCAAGTCCTGGCTTGGGGAACACAGATCCCCGGTCCTAGGGGCAATGCGGGGTGAGTGAGGGTCCTTTGAGCCTCTCTGCTCAAAACACCATCACCAACTCGTCAACACACATCTTGTTTCCTGCAAGTTTCTGTTTGAAGACCTCTTATTTAACATATATTGATTCAGTGGCTAGCGGGACTATAGAAAAACTTAGGTCAAATACTTTTATTCAAAATCACCCATAAAAAGCCCTAATGTGAAAAACCAGGCACTAAACAAGCAAGGAAAAGACCCTGGCTTCCAGCCTGGGTTAAGCCCAGGGGCAGAATCCTGGTTCCACATTTCCTGGGCTCGGATGCCATAGTGTGTTCAAGAGTGACCACAGGAGCGCCGGGCGCATCGATTGACAAGAAAATAATACATTTTACAGATAAATACAAATCAACTTCAGCGAGAAGCTGAATTCACAGGTACAGAATTTGTGAAAAACCAGAACATGCTATTGTTTGAATCTGTGCCACCTAGTGAGGTGGCCACTGGTCCCATGTGGATTTTTTGTTTTAAATTTTTATTTATTTGGCGACCCCTGTGGCTTGTGTGGGGTCTTAGTTTCCAGACCAGGGATCAAATCCAGGCCTTCTAATGGGGGTAGCACTTGGAGTTTCGGCTCGTGTGCAGGAGTGGCCCACAGAGACCCCACCAGGGGTTGGTTGGGTCCTCAAGGGATGCCCACATCCTGACCACTGGCACCAGGAACACAACCTTGTTTGGGACCAGGGTCTTCTCGGATGTCAGGAGCTGAGTCACCCCAAGTGGGGTGGTCCTCATGCCAAGGGTGGTGTCATTCTGAGAAGAGAGGACACAGAGACATGGGGAGGGGCCATGTGATGTGGGCCCCCTGCCAGAGCGGTGATGTGGCCCCAAGGTGGCTAGCTGCCCCAGGAAGCTGGTTCTGCAGGGCCTGCAGGAGGGGCTGGTCCCTCAAGAACTTGACCTCAGGCTTCCGGCCCTCAACTGCAAGAGGAGAGCCCTGTGCCCTTTTAGGTGTCCCCCAACCCCGCCCCCGAGGCTCTCAGCAGCCATGGCCACAGGAAACCACTCTGCCCCCCGGGAAAAGGGGAGGAGGGGCCAGCCAGGTGGGGAGGGCAGCTGCTTCCACGAGCTTGCAAAATTCATGACAAGGACAACATCTCGATAGGGAACATGAGCCCAGCTGTAAGCGATCTGAGGCCGCCTGCTCACCTCCCCCCCACACCTTCACTGCCTGTCTACGGGGTCACAGGGCAACACATGGCTGCCTTCGGGGTCCGGGCCAGACATGGGCCCGGGTTGGGGGAGTGGAGACCCCAGACTTTGCCTGGCCACCCCCTGGGCTGCCTTGTCTGGAACTTGCACTGGGAAAGTTGGTCAATGCCTTGTCCAGATCTTGGCTTGTGACCCCGGACGTGTGTGAGACTGGCTTGGAAAGGCCAGACCAAATCCAAGACCAGAATTAACCACAGTAAAGCAGCAGTTCTCACCTGAGGAGATTCTGCTCCCGGGCACCCCGGGGTGCATGTGGGGACATCTGTGCTTGTCATGGGGCAGAGGGAGGCTCCTGACATTGAGTGGGTGGGGACAGGGAGGCCTCCCCACACCCACAGCCCCTAGGACAGCCCCACAGAGGATGCTGTGAGCCGAAGAGATTCAGCCCAGACACTCTGGTACTTCTGAATGTTTTCTGGGGCCATAGGGGCCTGCAGGGAGATAGCCCAGTTCAACAAAACCCTCCCGGGCCTCTGCAGTCCTGCTTCTTGGAGATCAGGGCTCCTTGGGAGTGGGGGCCTTCCTGGTAAGAAGCTAACTCTGGAAGGATCCAGGAAGGGGAAGAACTATGCCTCCCAGGTGGGCTGTGGGACTCCAGGACAGAGGAGCAGCAGCCCTCCAGTTTCTCTGCCAGTAACACCTGAGACTCATAGACCTCGCGGGGCTGACATCACTGGCATCAATAGTTTATAGCAGGGAATGGACACCTGATCCCGCATCATGGGCTGCTGGCTAGGGTGCCTCAGGGCCACCTGTGCGGGAGGCTCCTGATGACTGCCCCCCAGGGAACAGGACGGGCCCCTCTCGGTCTGAACACACCAGCAGGCATGTGTGTGGTGCCATGGTTTTCACAGAAGTGTCTCCTTCCTGGGGTGGAGATGGTCTGTCACCAATTCACTCTCATTTCAATGGGCCAAGGGGTGGCGGCTACTTGACATTCACCCAGAGGGGTGGGGGCAAAGACAAAGACTCCAGATTCCTCTCCATTTCTGCAAAAAAAGATGATCAGCCAACCAACATGTCCATGAAAAGATGATCACCATCACGAGGGAACGAAAGTCAGACCACAGCAACACTGCACCTCCCAACTGTGAGGGTGGATGGTGTCCATATAGCAGTCACAAGTGTGGACTGGGATGTGAGGAGGCTAGAATCCTTGTCCACGGATGGTGGGAGATGAAACTGTGCAGCTGCCATGGACGATAGTGGCTATTCCTCCAAAGGGTAAAAGTAGAGTTACTGTATAGCCAGTAATTCCATCCTAGGAATTCCACCCTAGGAAAATGAAAACATGTTACATAAGTACTTTTACATGAACGTTCACGGTAAAGGGATGAACAGCAGATAGAAAGTGGACACAACTTGAGTGTCCATCAGCGGACAGACACATGGGTCTGCTCCCTCCACACACAGGAGCATCACTCAGCCAGGAAAAGGGGAGAAGCCCTGACACTTGCTACCACGTGGACAGACCCTGAGAACATGATGCTCAGTGAGAGAAGCAGACACAGAAGGACACATGGTGTGACTCCACTGATGGGAAACGTCCAGAACAGGACGATCCACAGACAGAGAGAGTGGCTTCCTGGTCAGGGGAGGAGCAAGTGACTGCTCAAGGGGAGAGGCTTCTCTTTGCTCCTGAGCCTTTTAGATGTGTTTTTTCTTACCAAGTTTAACATTTATATATATTAAATACATGTATGCATATATATAATACTTATACACCATAGATTGTTGTTGTTTAGTCACTAAGTCGTGTCTGATTCTTTGTGACCCCATGCACTGCAGCACGCCAGGCTTCCCTGTCCTTTACCATCTCCCAGAGCTTGCTCAAATTCATGTCCATTGAATTGGTGATGCCATCCAACCATCTCATCTTCTGCTGCCCCCTTCTCTTTGTTCCTTCACTTTCCCAGCATCAGGGTCTTTTCCAATGAGTCAGCTTTTAGCATTAGGTGGCCAAAGTATTGGAGCTTCAGCTTCAGTTTCAGTCCTTCCAATGAATATTCAGGGTTGATTTCCTTTAGGACTGACTAGTTTGATCTCCTTGCTGTCCAAGGAACTCTCAAAAGTCTTCTCCAGCACTATAGTTCGAAGCATCAGTTCTTCAGCACTCAGCCTTCTTTATGGTCCAACTCTCACATCTGTACTTGACTACAGGAAAAACCATAGCTTTGACCATATGGACATCTGTCAGCAAAGTAATATCTCTGCTTTTTAATACACCATCTAGGTTTGTCATAGTTTTTCTTCCAAGGAGCAAGCATTTATTGATTTCATGGCTGTAGTCATTGTCTGCAGTGATTTTTGGAGCCCAAGAAAATAAAATTTTTCACTGCTGCCATCAATTTATACATATACATAAAATTGGGATCACACTGATATCTTCCAAACCTTGCCTAAAAATAACTGTCATTGTAGCAAGTTGCCACAACTGTGAAAAAATATATAATAAGCGTGCAAAGCTCTTCTCTCCTGGTACTGTCAGATTCCTGTTGCTCCAAGCTCACTTTCTTTACTTGCAGGCATTTTCCACCCCCCAGCATTTGAGGGGATCTGGGATTGTAAAGGTGGCACCTCACTCCCAGGTGTTACACAGGTTCCCTCCTGTGGTTTGTAAACAGTCCTCAAGACTTTTGTATCCATTTTTCCTTGATATATTTAACAACCAGCTCTGGCATCTCCAAAGCTTAGGCAGGAAAAACATTTTTTAAAAGTCCATGCAGAAAGGGAAACAAACATTCCAGGAATCCAAAGGTAAAACATGCAGCAGGCCTTTAAGTCTTGAATTTGTTACAAGATTGCTTCTGTTGTGTTTAAATCCTAAAGTTTATATTGAAGGATTTGGAAACTGATTTCAGATGGAAGCTCCACAATGACTGGAAGAACGAGGATCCAAGAAGGGAATGCATGTGTAGATAAATACAACTGCTCATGATCTATATTAAAGTGAATAATGTTTCCTTGTGAAGTTAGAATGACGGTGATGGAATTAATATACAAAGTCTCAACCCACAGACTGAGATAGGATTTACTGGTTAATGTTCCAAGTGCCTTACATAGAAAGCAAGAAGAAAAAGTATATATAATTCTGTGCTCTACTGCTTTTAATAAGTGCTTATAAATCTGCGTGCATGCTAAGTTGCTGCAGTTATGTCAAACTCTGTGACCCCCGTGGACTGTACTCTGCCAGGCTCCTCTGTCCATGGGATTCTTCAGGCAAGAATATTGGAGTGGGTTGCCATGCCCTCCTGCAGGAGATCTTCCTGATCCAGAGATCAAACCTAAGTCTCTTAGTCTCCTGCATTGGCAAGCGGGTTTTTAACACTAGCGCCACCTGGGAAGCCCTTCATAAATCTTAGCTTATGTTCTGTTTTTGGCAGCAAGGGATCTTAGCCCTCTGACCAGGGACAGAACCTACACCCCCCGCATTGAAAGAGGAAGTTTTAACCCCTGGGCCGCTGGGAAGCTCCCTGGAGCAGGTTTTTAAATTCTTACTTTGTAGTTTTATTTTGTTACGAAGGGGAGAGTTCTGTCTCCTTGTGAAGATGGTTTCCTCATTTTCCTTTCCACTTATTCGGTATTTTGAAACTTTCTGGATGATATTATTTCTTCTGAATCATCCTTTTTCTTGTTTTAATGGTGGTAAAGAAACATAAAATTCACCATCTTCTCCATTTCTAGCACAAAACACATTCACACTGTCATGCAGCTGTCCCCATCATCCATCCACAGGACTTTCCGGAAACATCAACTTTTTTTTTTCCCACACTCACAACTTCCAGGGCTTCCCTGATAGCTCAATTGGTAAAGAATCTGCCTGTAATGCATGAAACACTGGTTCAATTCCTGGGTCAGGAAGATCCGCTAGAGAAGGCATAGGTTACCCACTCCAGTATTCTTGGGCTTCTTCCCTTGTGGCTCAACTGGTAAAGAATCTGCGTGAAGAATCAACTGGTAAAGAATGCAGCAGATCTGAGTTTGATCCCTGGGTTGGGAAGATCCCCTGGAGAAGGAAAAGGCTACCCACTCCAGTGTTCTGGCCTGGCAGATTTTATGCACTGTATAGTCCATGGGGTTGCAGATAGTCGGACAGGACTGAGCGACTTTCACTTTCAGGACTTGCAGGATCTCAGTTCTCTGACCAGGGACTGAACCCTAACCCCTGGAAACAATCACCTTTAACTCCAACTGGATCAAGGTTGAATCACTGCAGGTCCTTGGCTAGCTGTCCAAGTGGGAGCCCCTGGCTGAGGCCACGGCCCTCACATTGCTCCCTGGGTCCTTATGCGGGCCACTGCCCTGCCAACTCTGAACTTAGGACTCACCCTGGGCCCCAGGTGCATGCACACTGGCCCCCAGTCCCATGTCTGGGAGCCCCCTCCCCAGCCCCACTGACCTAGAACCTGTGGTCTCCCCAGGGCGTCCAACACCAGAACCCTGCCCCTGGGCCTTCCGATCAGAGCATCAGAGCTGGACAAACAACCAGAAAAAAACCTGAAAGCCTGGGGCGATCACCTTTCCTTCCCTGTGATCCAATTTTTTTTTTAAAGAAATTCACATTTTGCACCCCCCTGTCCCCACCCCAAGCTTCTCTGTGGAGCCAACAGGGTGTTTAATTCCCACTCATCACCCTGGAGGAACATTCTAGAAGCAGCTGGGCAAAGGAAGGCCCCACCAGCTTCCATCAGCCTGTTTTCCCGGCAACTTCCTTTCTGCTTAAGATAAAATAGGTCCCATTAAAAAAAAAAAGTAATGAGAGTCTTGTATTTATCTCCAGAGAGGGGCCTCTGGACTCTGGAATGTTCTGTGTCATTTCCAGATATTGTATGTGGTTCCGGCAGAGCCGCGGGGACATACAGGGACAGAGCAGGCCAAGGTTTTAGAAACACAGTTTTAAATTCCGGTGGGCCACCGACACCCTGAAGAGTTCATAGTTATTGCTGCCTATGAAACCCTTGTCTCTGGAACCTTCCACGGGGTTTCTCTTCCATTCCAGAGCTTGAAGAATTCAAACTACCAGGGACTCCCGACCCAGACCCCTAGGTCCCCTTACTGGAGGGCCGGCAGGGCAGCCGAGATCACGACCTCAGACAAGGAAGTAAAATTCCTTTGGTTCCTAAGCACTGCCTTTGATATTAATAATTTTTCCCTTTTACTTCCGCTTGAGGGACGACGAGCTATTATACCAGAGTGAAAGAAAACCAGAGAGAGGGTTTGAAGCAGTTTTAACGGCTCTGCTTCTTCCAAGCTTGTTAATAATTGTCTTTGTCGCTTGGTGGAGCGCAGAGGCTGGGGGTGGTCTGGGTGGGCCTCTGGGTGGGCCTGGAGGCTGCCGGCCAGGGCCCCACCCGGGGAGGGGACTGGCCGCATTCCTGGCATTCCTCCGCTCCTTCCCACTTTTGTTTGTTTGTTTGTTTTAAGTCAGAGGCCGCCAGGAACTGCTTTTTCCTTTCTGATTCTGCTGAGTTCCGCCTGGCCAAGCCTTCGGCACCCTCCCAGCGACCCCCCTCCCGCCCCGCCCCCCACTACCACACAGTGGGCTGTTTTGCATCTCAGCGGGCCCAGGATCTACCGGACCCCAGGCGCAGGCTGCTTCTCTCCCATCCCCCGACTCCCGCCCTCCAGCCGGGGCCGCGGGGCCGCCCCCACGTGGCGCTGTAGGGAGGAAGGTGAACAGGAGATTCGGCCACTGGCAGACCAGGCTGCATCAGGGAGGGAACAGAATTTCAGAAGCCAAGTGGACAGCTGACATCCAGCTTGCCGACGACGAAACTGAGGCAGGGGCTACCACCCCGAGTCTTGCAGGCTGGGCAGCTCCTCGACTGTTGTGATCCAGTTCGGGTTTCTGTACACAGCACAAAGTTAGTGAGGCTGACCACCCTGGAGCCGTCCCCGTGCCCTGTGCGTAAAAGGTCTCACTTCTAAAACAAGGGCAAGATTTGCCCCTTGCAGAGCCTGGTCAGGGCAGTGAGAAGCCCTTTGTGTGGTCTTGACCTCCACGCAGGAAGAGAGGTAAGACCAAACTGGAGAACACCTGTCAGGCTTCAGGGGGCTTCGGCACTCAGGTGGGACACCAACAGAGTCAGCGATACTGCTGTTGTTGAAATGGAATATTTTTTTCCGGGAAATTGGAGGCTGGAGGCCAGGTTCAGACGCTCAACACATACTCAAGATGGTGGCCTTTATGATTAACCTGGGCCTGTGACCTCTGCCCAGCATAGGGCAGGCACCCAGCCAGTAGAATTCTGACAATGAACAAAGGAAACCTCACTTAAAATGGAATCAAAAGGGACTTCTAGAGTGATCCAGTGGTTAGGACTCCACACTTCCACTGCAGGGGGCATGGGTTCCATTCTGCATGTCCCCCAGCCCCAGTAGCAAGGCCAAAAAATGAAAAAAATATATATATCACTTGAATTAAATAAATAAATAAAATGGAGCTGGAGGTGGAAGGGGGTACCCTCACCCCCACCACTGCAGAGCCCAAACAGGAAGAGACTTACTTTTTCATCCCACCAGGTAGGTTACTGCTTCTCACCGGCTGAGAAGGAAGCATTTCTCCTTGCCTAGCAACAGACCAGCCAATGAGGGACCATTACAGCCCAGCCAATGAGAGACCACCACAGCCCACCCAAAGAAGGATCAGCCGAGCCAATGGGGGGGGGGTGACAGCTGCACAGCCAATGAGAGACCACCACAGCCCAGCTAATAAGGGACAATTTCAACCCAGCCAATGAGGGCCCACAGCAGCCCAGCCAATGAGAGACCACCACAGCCCAGCCAATGAAAAACTGTCACACTCCTAGCTCCCAATTTCCTCCAATGGGCTCTTTGCTTACAACAACCCTCCTGACTTTTATTCTCTGTAAAAGATTCTGGGCTTTGTCTTCCCTACTGGCCTATGGCTCACAGGAGTGTGTGTCCTAGATTGTAACTCTTCTGCTGTTCCACAGTAAACCCATTTTGCTGGTCAGATGACCGGCTCTTTTAGATTTACAGTCAATTTCATGATCAGTGAGGTCTCAGAAGGAAGTAACATTGTTTTCAACATGATCCTATTCTCCCAACCAAGGATCTAACCTGGGTCTGGGCAGTGAAAGTGCTGAGTCCTAACCACTGGACCAGCAGGGAATTCCCAGAGTTGACCATTTTCAAGTGAACAATTCAGTAGCAGTACATTTGCAATGCTATGGAACCATCACCTCTATTTAATTTCAGAACATTCCATCACCCTACAAGGAACCCTAACCCTATTAGCAGTCACCCCACCCCCTCGGCAGCCCCTGACAACCACTAATCCACTCTCTGTCTGTACACTGACCTCTTTTGAACGTTTCCCATTAATGGAATCACACTGTGTCCTTCTGTGTCTGTCTCTCCCACTGAGCCTCACACCCTCAGGGTCCTTCCACATGGTAGCATGTGTCCGGGCTTCTCTCCGTTTCATGATGAGTGATGTTTCCGTGTGTGGAGGGACCATATTTGTGTATACATTCACCCATCAGTGGACACTTGGGTTGTCTCCACTTTGGGGCTGCTGTGAACAGTAGTGAGCACATCTTTGTTTAAATACCTATTTTCAGTTATTATTCCAGTTTCCAGGCTTCCTTGGTGATTCAGTCAGTAAAGAGTCTGCCTGCAATGTGGGAGACCCGGGTTCAATCCCTGGGTCAGGAAGGTCCCCTGAAGAAGGGAATGGCAACTCAGTCCATTATTCTTGCCTGGAGAATTGCCACGGACAGAGGAGCCTGGTGGGCTAGAGTCCATGGGGTCACAAAGAGTCAGACACGCCTGAGTGACTAACACTTTTCAGTTATTGGGGGGTACAGTCCTAGGACTAGCATTACTGGGATGGATGGTACCTAGGTCTGACTTTTGGAGGAACTGCTGTTTTCACAGCGGCTGCCCCATTTTACTCCATTCCATCTGTGAGCAGGATTCTTTGTCTGGGGGACAGAACATGAGTCCCCAGGTTCAAGCCAGCAGACTCTGGCTTTTCCCAGTGGCCCTTGAGGCTGTGCTGGGGTGGGGTCAGAACATGGGAAGTACCTGTCAGACCACATGGGAGTTTCCCTCATTTGAGATCTGTGTACACAGGAGGGAAATTGGGAAACTTGGACAAGTTCAGGCAGCCTGACGGTGAGTTACCACCTCGGACTCTGTGGGCCAGAAAAACCTGCTGAGGACATTTTCTGCCCCACTTTTCCGTGTCTGGAGGCTCTTGTCCCTGACAAGCAAGGATTCAGGGGTGATGGCTATCCACCTGTGGCTGCCCCACTGGCTGCTTGCCAACATCGTCCACCTGAAGCAGGGGAAAATGAAGGGGGGAAGGGAGAAGATGGAAGGTGGGGAGGCCTATGCCAGCAGCCCTCTTCCCACTGCTCCTCTGGGCCTCATGAAGCTGCGCACACTGAGGTTCAGCTCACAGCTCTAAGTGGCACTTGGAGCAGGGTCTGTCCAACCCAGCCTCTAGCTGCCCCCCGGCTCAGCTCCTTCGGTCCCACCCTCACGCTGTCACTGGTGGCCGTGGATATTGGCCCAGGGCTCCAAGATTCAGCAAGACCCTTGCGGTGAGTGGCCTGAGCCCTGAAGAGGTAAGAGCAGGTGACACATCCACACAGAAACCTGTGCCCAGGCATTTACAGCAGCTTCTAACTCAACTGCCCCAACTACCCTGCCAGGAAGCAACCAAGGTGCCTTCCAGCAGGTGGATGGATAGATACACGCTGGACGTGCAGAGAGTAGAATGTGATTCGGGGCCAAGAAGAAATGAGCTACAGCAGACTTCCCTGGTGGCCCAGTGGCCAAGACTCTGGCGCTCCCCATGCTGGGGGTCCGAGTTTCAGCCTTGATCAGGGAATTAGATCCCACATGCTGCAGCTAAGAGTTCAAATACTACAAATAAAGATCCCACACACCGCAAGATCAAAGATCCTGCGTGCTGCAACTAAGACCTGGCACAGGTCTTAATATTAGTTTTAATATTTAAAAATAAATATTAAAAAGTTACTAAAGAAGCGTAAACCTGTGTCACTACCGCCTTTATGAATAGTATAGCATCACAATTGATCATGGGCTGTAACTCTGTAGCACAGCAATGCCAGACACTCATAACCAAGGAAGAAACAGCAGGGAAATGAATGTGAGGGTGTCTATGTGGGAACTCTGCCATTTCTGCTCAATTTTTCTGCCTAAAGCTGCTCAAAAATGGAAAGCTATTTTTTAAGGAGGGAGCACACTGATAAGGGCAGGGCAAGGGAGGTCCAGATGTGACAGCAAAATAACAAACAGCTAGATTTTGTGAAGAAAAAGTAAAAGCAGAGGGGACTTCCCTAGTGGTCCTGTGGCTAAGACTCTGAGCACTCAATGCAGGGGGCCTGGGTTGCATCCCTTGTCAGGGAACTAGATCCCACATGCCACAACTAAGACTCAGTGCACACAAATAAATATAGACTTTTCAATGGGCAGAGGATCTGAATAAATAGTTTTCCAACAGGTACGTGAAAAGATGCTCAATATCACAAGTCATCAGTTCAGTTCAGTCACTCAGTCATGTCCAACTCTTTGTGATGCCATTGACTGCAGTATGCCGGGCTTCCTTGACCATAACCAACTCCCAGAGCTTGCTCAAACTCATCCAGGGAGTTGGTGATGCCATCTAACCATCTCATCCTCAGTCGGCCCCCTCTCCTCCTGACTTCAATCTTTCCCATCATCAGGGTCTTTTCCAATGAGTGGGTTCCTCGCATCAGGTGGCCAAAGTATTCAAGCTTCAGCTTCAGTCTTTCCTATGAGGATTCAGGACTGATTTTCTTTACCATTGACTGGTAAAGTCTAAGGGACTCTCAAGAGTCTTTTCCAACACCACAGTTCAAAGGCATCAACTCTTCAGTGCTCAGCTTACTTTATGGTCCAAATCTCACATCCATACATGACTACTGGAAAAACCATAGCTTTGATTTCATCAGGGAAATGCAAATCAAAACCACAATGAGATACCACCTAACACCACTCAGAATGGAAGTAAGGAAGTAATAAGTGCTCAGTCGTGTCTGACTCTGTGACTCCATGGACTGTATCCCGCCCAGCTCCTCGGCCCATGGAATTTTCTAGGCAAGAATACTGGAGTGGGTTGCCATTTCCTTCTCCAGCAGATCATCCCGACTCAGGGATCAAACCCTTGTCTCCAGCTTCTCCTGCATCGGCAGGCGGATTCTTTACAACTGCACTACCTGGGAAGCCCACTCAGAATGCTGATCATCAAAAAGAACACAGAAATAACTGTTGGTGAGGATTCAGAAAAAAAGGGAACCCGTGTGCCCTGTCAGTGGGAATGTAAACTGGTGCAGCTACTGTGGAAAACAGCATGGAGGTTCCTCAAAAAATTAAGAATAGAATTACCATATCATTCTGCAATTCCACTGCTGGGTATTTCTCTGAAGAAAACCCAAAAACACTAATCAGAAAAGATATCTGCACCCCCATGTTCACTGCATCACTATTTACAATGGCCAAGATATGGAAACAACCTGTGTCCATTGATGGATGAATATATTTTTAAAATGTGATATATATATATATATGATGAAATGTTATTCCATCTTAAAAAAGAAGGCAGTCCTGCCATTTGTTACAACATAGATGGACACAGAAGACATTATACTAGGAGAAAGGTCAGATGGAGAGATGCAGGAACTTCCCTGGTGGTCCTGTGCTTAGGACCCTGTACTTCCACTTCAGAGGGCACAGGTTCAATCCCTGGTGGGAGAACTAAGATACTGCATGCAGTGTCTGCATGCCATGCAGCCAAAAAAAAAAAAAAAAAAAAAAATCAAGCTCAAAGGAGCAGAATGGTGGTTACCAGGGGCTGGAGGGTATTGAGTTATGAGATGAATATGTCCTGGGGATCTAAAGGATGGCACAGTGATTACAGTTAATAATATTGCTCAGCGTCTTTGACAGTCGCTGAGAGAGTAGATTGTAAATGTTTTCATCACAAGAGCAGAGGTAACCACATCAGGTGATGGCTGTATTAATTAGCTTCATTGGATCATCACTTCACAATGTAAACATGTGCCAAACCATCACATTCTGCACACTAAATATACACAATTTTTATTTGCCAATCATATGCAATAAAGCTGGAAAATAAAAGTGTTTGCTTCTAGAGAGACAGCTTGATGGAATTATGCGAAATGATGAATTGAGACAGACTTTTAAGAAGAAATTATACGCTGCTGTGCAAAAAACTAGTAAACATTTTTTAAATTATGCAGAAAAAATTTAATTATATAATTTAGTGGTTTCTTATATATTCAGTTATGTGACCATCAGCTCTATCCTATACCTGAACATTCCATTGTCCCAAAAGGAAACCCCATGAGCAGTCAACCCCCTCCCCTGACAACCAGGAACCCACTCATGTGTCTGTGGATTGGCCTGTTCTGGATGTTTTCTATCAGTAGAATCACACCCTGTGTGTCCTTCTGTGTCTGCTTCTCTCACTGAGCATCTTGTTCTTGGGGTCCACCCATTTTGGAGGGAGTGTCAGGGCCTCTCTTTGTGGCCTAGTGATGCTCTTGTGTGGGGAGGGACCACATTGCGATCACCCGCCCTCCACAGATGTATGTCTGGGCGTGTCCACCTCTTCCTGCTGTGAAGGATGCTGCTGTGAAGGTGGATGAACAGATTTGTGTGGACTCCTGTTTTCACCTTATTTCTACCCAGGAGGGAGACTGCCAGGTCACACGGAAACTCTACGTTTGACCTTCCGAGTAACAGCCCTACTGGCGGTTTTAATATCCTGCCAAGGCAGGCTTGCAGGGGTTGAGGCAGCACCTCCTGGCTGCCCCCTGGGGTGGAATATTCATCCTGCCAATGACTTATTGATGAGAGCAGCTTGGTGAAGCCAGGAGAACTTTCCGTGGGCTCCTGGTATAAATAGGGCTGGTGTGCCTGCAGCCACCCTCTTCGCGGTGGCGTCCTGCTCAGACCAGCTGCTGGAGTGTGATCAGGCTCGCCATGGTCCTCAGGCCCAGCCTCCCCAGCACCAAGTCTGTGGGCCACAACTACTTTGGAAATGGTGAGCCACCACAGTGATAAGTCTGCACACCCACAACTAGAGAAAGCCCATGCAGAGCAATCCAAGATCCCAGCGCAGCCGAGAATAAATAAATAATAAATTGGAAAAAAAAAACCAATTCTAAGTACAAGGACCTACATTCAATACTTTGTAATAACCTATAACAAAATAATCTGAAAAAGGATATATATATATATATATATATCAGAGAAGGCAATGGCACCCCACTCCAGTACTCTTGCCTGGAAAATCCCATGGATGGAGGAGCCTGGTAGGCTGCAGTCCATGGGATCGCTAAGAGTCGGACACGACTGAGCAACTTCACTTTCACTTTTCACTTTCATGCATTGGAGAAGGAAATGGCAACCCACTCCAGTGTTCTTGTCTGGAGAATCCCAGGGACAGGGGAGCCTGGTGGGCTGCCGTCTATGGGATCGCACAGAGTCGGACACGACTGAAGTGACTTAGCAGCAGCAGCAGCATATATATATATATATATATATATATATATATAACTGAATCACTTTACTGAATACCTGAAACTAACAGATATTGTCAATCTACTAAATTTCAAAAACAATTTTAAAAATCCCATGTCTGCTCTGTCCCTGTGCCCATGATGTGACGGGCAGGCCCAGCGCCACTAATCACCAGGATACTTCCAACATAGGGTCCATCCACGTGGCGGCAAGTGTCAGGGCTTTCTTCCTTTCCATGGCTGAGGGATGCTCCATGAGTGGAGGGACCACATGGTGTTTCGCCATCATCTGTGGGTGGATATTTGGGTAATCTCCACCTTTTGGTTGCTGTGAATGTGTGTGTACAAGTTTTTCTTTGAATACCTATTTTCAGTTATTTTGGGTATATATACATCCAGGATCAGACTTTCCAAACAGCAAATAGTCTGCTTAGTGCTTGTTCTTGGATGAACCGTGTGGCATGTGGGATCTTACTTCCACAACCAGGGACTGAACCCACACCCCCTGTACTGGAAGCACAGAGTTTTAACCACTGGACTGCCAGGGAAGTCCCGACCATCAAATATCTAACGCCCAGAAAGGCGGGGCATGCATCACTCAAGTGGCTCCTGGTTGCCCAATTTGGCTCCTCTCAACACCCACTGCCCCCACGGGAAGAGCAAAGAGCACACAGAGGTGGACCTGGGGGCCCTCATGCGGGGGATGGGCCTCAGCAGCAGTGTCCACCTCAAGCCAGCTGACCCTGGTCCTCCGGAGCTCCTGAGGGTTGCCGTGTCCTCCCCCCACACCATTTGGTTACATGACTGACTATGCCAGTGGCCAGCCAGAGTGGACAAGACATAAACAGTGGTTTCCCTGTTCCCAGCCTTTTCCATTTGTCTTGGTGGGAAATGAGGTTTTATAACTTGAAATGAAGGGTTTCATGCCAAACCTCCAGATCTGCTCAGAAACTCCTTTCTGTGGGCCAGGATGTGTGTCTTCTGGAAACATCCCTCCCAAAGCAGCGGCAGGAGAGCAGAGCTCGGGGCTGCTGCTCCAGGTGACCCAGTACAAGTCAGGGTGCTTCTGTGAACCTTGGTCTCTTTATCTGTGAATGAAGCCAGTCTGATTCCTTCTGCCTTCTGCGTGGAAAAGCTGATGCTACTGTTGGCAAACCCTCTCCCTGGTGACTCACATGCTGAGCCTCTTTGCTTATAAAATTTATTTCTAATTAAAACATTTAGTCTTTTATTTTAAACAAGTGAGTTTGTCCAAATACACCATTAGGAGAGTCAAAAGGCAAAGGGCAGAGTGGGGGAAGATACTTGCAGCACATAATCCAGCAAAGGACTGGGGTCTATGATATATAAAGAACTCTCACAAATCAATGACAAAAAAATGAACTAAATATCCCAATTGAAGAAAATGGGCCAAAGACCTGAATGGGAAGGTCCTAAAGAAGGACACCCCAAATGGCCAAAGAGCTTGAACCCCATGTGGCCCCTCTGCAGATTAAGACCCCAGTGAGGGGCCAACCATCTCACTCCATGAGAACCATTGAAACCAAATATATCAACAATGCCAAGTGTCAGCCAGGGACCATAGCAATGGGAACTTCCTAATGTCACTGATAGGAAGGTGACAGGTGGGGCAGCTGCTTTTGAAAAAGCTCTAGAAGTGTCTTCTTTTAACTGAGATGTAACCACATACCACAAAATCCATTATTTTAAAATGAATCATCCAGGGGTTGGTAGCACATTGAGAGTTGTGCAAATGCCACCACGCCATCACGTCTGACTCCAAAGCACTTTCACCACCTCAGTAGGAAGCCCTGCCCCCTCTAGCAGTCCTTCCCATACCTGCTCCAGCAGCCCCTGGTGACCACTATTGACTGTCTTCCTCTGTGAACCCACCTGTTCTAGGGTTTTCAAATAAATGAATGGCTTCCCAGGTGGCAGAGTGGTAAAGAATCCGCCTCCCAATGTAACAGGCGCAAGAGATGCAGGTTCGATCCCTGGGTCAGGAAGATTCCCTGGGTCAGGTAGATCTCCTGGAGTAGGAAATGGCAACCCACTCCAGTACTCTTGCCTGGAGAATCCCATGGACAGGGGCCTAGTGGGCTACAGTCCATGGGGTCACAGAGTCAGACATGAGTAAGCAACTGAGCGCACGCATGCACACACACACACACACACACACACACACAAGCGGACTCGTAATATTTGTCCTCCTGTGTCTGGTTTCCTTCAATCAACATTATGTTTTCAGGGTTCATCCACATTGTAGCAAGAATCAGTGTTTCACTTTTTAATGGCTGAATAATATTCCATGGTGCAGCAGGACCGCATGGTGTGTAACACGCATCCACTGACAGACATCTGTGTTGTGTGCATTCTGGCTACTGTGAACGTACATGTACAAGGAGTTGTCTGCATATCTGTCCCAGTTCTCTGGGGCACATACCCACACGTGGAAGTGCTGATTCACATGAGAATTTTTTAAAATTATTTAAAAATATTATTTCTTTTTCGCTGTGCTGGGTCTTCATGGCTGTGCTCAGGCTTTCTCTAGTTGTTGGGATCAGGGGCTACTCTCTAGCTGCGGTGCTCAGGCTTCTCCTGTTGTAGCTTGTGGGCTGTAGGCGCATGGGTTTAGCTGCTCCTTGGCATGTGGGATCCTAGTTCTTGACCAGAGATTGAACCCGTGTCCCCAACGGATTCTTAACCCTGGACCACCAGGTAAGTCCCACACATGATAACTTGTACCATTTTACAGATGAGGAATCTGCAGCTCAGAATAGCTGAGCCACACAGCTAGGGCAACTCCAGACCCCCAGGCCTCTCCCTCTCCATGGCTGTGTTAATTCCTGCCTCGTCCACTAGACACTGGATACAGGGCTGGATGATGGTATGGCCCATATGAGGAGACTGAGGGTAAGAGAAGAGACCAGGCCGGGGGACCCACAGTCAGTCAGGGGCAGGAAGAGTCTTCACCAGCTCAAAGCCACCTCCTGAGCCATTTGCCTCCCTTGGTGGGCGCTTTGTTTTATAAGAAGCTCCCAGTGGAGAAATCAAACACTTGTCCATGGCAGGTGGGATGTAAAACGGTGCAGCTGCAGTGGAAAATAGTCCATAGTTCCTCAAAAAGTTTAAAAAAAAAGGACCTTATGATTTAGCAGTTCTACTCCTAGGTATATGTCTAAAGGAAACGAAACACCGAGAGCTGGGCCTTGTATCCCACAAAGCCGTGTCCAGATCCCCTGAAGTCCTTCGAAAGGGCTGACTGGCATCTGCCAACATCCTGGGTGTTAATTTCAGCAGCAAAGCCCCCAGAGCCTTGATCACACTGTCACACCAGGACCACCCGCCCACTCTCCAAAGGAGGAAACTGAGGCTCAGAGTGGGTGAGCTGCTGCTGCTGCTAGGTTGCTTCAGTTGTGTCCAACTCTGTGTGACCCCATAGACGGCAGCCCACCAGGCTCCCCCGTCCCTGGAATTCTCCAGGCAAGAACACTGGAGTGGGTTGCCATTTCCTTTTCCAATGCATAAAAGTGAGAAGTGAAAGTGAGGTCGTGTCTGACTCTTAGGGACCCCATGGACTGCAGCCTACCAGGCTCCTCCATCCATGGGATTTTCCAGGCAAGAGTATTGGAGTGGGGTGCCATTGCCTTCTCTAGTGGGAGAGCAAGGGGCCCAAACAGACCAGCTTAGCTGGAGGGAATCTAGGCTGAAGCTCACGTCTGGGGGGTCACAGGTCAGAGCTCCTCTCTTTCCCCGCAGCTTCCAGAGCCACCCGAGTCTGTGCCTGGAACCAGTACTGGTCACCTGGACTCCGTCAGGACTGGCCCCAGGGGCTTATGCCACTGGTGGCCCCACCGTCCAGCCTCCACCTCCCCCGCAGCTCCCCCCACCCGGGTAAACAGGCAGGGGGAGACCAAGCTAGGCGACACCCCAGGAAGCCCTCTCCTCCAGGGTTTCAGCTGGTGGACACTTATTCAGCACCTACTGTGTGCCAGGCCCGGGGATGGACTCTCCACCAGGTGGCTTCATCCTGCCCCATGAGGTCAGCGCGCAGGGGACCTGCGCCCTGAGAGGGGCTCAACCCTGCCCCACCTTCGGCCAGTGACCGCCGGACACGCCCCCAGGGGCCACGCAGGCTGACACCCAGGCTGCACGCCGGGTCCTGCCGGCTTCCCTCTGCGCCTGGGCATACTAGCCTGTTCCCGCCTCACAAGCTCAGGTTGTTCAGTCAGTTCAGTCGCTCAGTACATACAGAGCAAATACCACGTGGCGGGGAGGAGCATTTGAGGACGCGCATACCTGTTGGAGGTCCTGACACCTGCAAAGGAGCCAGGGTAGGTGTGTTGGATGAGGAGCAAGGAGATCCACGTGGGTAGAGGGCGGAGCAGGCTATGAGGGCCTCGGGGCGTGGAAGGCTGGACTCCCACCGCCAGGGACGCGGGAGCCCCCAGGTCGCGGGGCAGAGTAGGGACGCGCCCGGCCTGCTGCTCACGCGCCCTCTGGGGGCTACAGGGAGAACAGACAGCGGAGAGGACTGCGGGGGTCCCAGAGGGGTTGGGTGGGGTGGGGTGAAGAATGATGGACGGATGATGCGGGGATGGTGGGAGGGGTGCCGGGATCCAGCCTGGGTGGGGGTCGTAGGGGGCTAGCAGGGGTGCGTTCTGTTTCCAAGGACTATAAAGACCACGATGATTTAGAAGGGTTTCCCTAAGCACACACAAAGGTGAGCTGCTATGATTTCTTGTTGCTGGTCTGACAGCACTTGGAGGCTTGCATGAATGAAGGAAGGAAGGACTTGGAGACAGTGCTGTCAGTGGACTTTGGCCTCTGGCCACTGGGAGCCCCAGAAGGTTGTGGAGAGAGAGCAGAGTGCACGAGGTCTCCCTCCAAAGCTCCCCGCCACGCCCTACCCTGCCTCCCTCCGAATCCTGCGTGACAAAGTGCACACGGTGGGCACCTGTCCAGAGAGCCCCCCAAATATTACCTCAAGGTGTCTAGAATTCTCTGGGGACGCCAGAGGCTCTTCGCCAAATGGACTTTCTATCCAGACACTGCAGGTCCCCAGCAGGAAACCAAGGAAGGAAATGCAATTTGCAGGGGCAAGACTGTGGACAAAAGCATAAATTCTGTTTGGAGTAGAAATTAAACTTATGTATTTAAGCCTAAAATAATGCCATTTTAATATACCTACCTTTCTTCTTTTTTTGGGGGGGGGGCTTTTTTTCAACTACTTTGTTCTGGGAAAAAATTAATAGATTTTTTAAATACATAAAATCACATCTAGAAGGCAAATAGTTTCCTCTAACATCGCTCAGTGCTGCTGCCTCCACACTGCCCTACTCCTTCTTACCTTCACCAGCCTAGGGGGTTCTCTGGGTTGTGGTGGAGAATAGGGGCAGGGTGGGTGTGGTGGTGGGGATGCTGCATTTTCTCCAGTCTGGGCCCTCAAGATGTTCTGGGAAAAGGCCAGTCAGTTTGAGGAGTAGGGAGGCAGCTTTCTCGTGCTGGATGAGAACTGGTGCAGCTTGTTCAGTCGCTCAGTTGTGTCTGACCTCATTGTAGCACTCCAGGCTTCCCTGTCCATCACCAACTCCCAGAGCTTGCTCAAACTCACATCCATTGGCTCGGTGATGCCATCCAACCATCTCATCCTCTGTCACCCCCTCTCTTCCTGCCTTCAATCTTTCCCAGCATCAGGGTCTTTTCCAATGAGTCGTGGTCAAAATATTGGAACTTCTACTTGAGCATCATCAGTCCTTCCAGTCAGGGTTCATTTGATTTAGGTGCTACTTAGTTAATGTTTTGCTGCCCTCTGGTGGTAGCATACATTTGCTCCCTTCAGCCTCGATCCAGGAAGTTGCATCTGAGTCCCTGATTGGTGAGGATTCCTTTATTTACTTGGTCAGTAGCAACAAGAGACAACATTTATGCAGCCCTGATTGTGTGTCAGCTGCCTGGTAACCCTCATAACCACCCACCTATGGAGGGGTCAGCGAGACTACTTCTTGAAAGCATTAGTCGTTCAGTTGTGTCCGACTCTTTGTGACCTACCAGGCTCCTTTGTCCATGGGATTCTCCAGGCAAGAATACTGAAGTGGGTTGCCATTCCCTTCTCCAGGGGATCCTCCCAACCCAGGGATCAAACCCAGGTCTCCCGCATTGGCAGGCAGATTCTTTACTATCTGAGGCACCAGAGTCTCCTTATAGATGAGGAAACTGAGGCTGGCAGAGCTGGGTCTTGAATCTGGGGCTCTCAGAGGTGAAGAAGAATACCCTGTTTGGGGGCTGGAACCAGCTGAGCCTGCAGCTGTCATACTTTGACTATTCATTTATGTGGACCAGTAAATCCCAGTATCACCAAAGCCCATTTGAGTAGAGTTTGCTTCAACCTTTTTTTCTTGCAATCCAAAGACCCCTGACTAGTCGGACTGGTCCCCAGGTGAGGTCATATTCTGAGTTTTCATTAGATGTGAATCTAGGGAAGGGGGCTTACCTAACCCACAGCAGCAACCACCTTTGAAAACTGGGGCACAGGACCCCACAAATAACCTCAGAGCTCTGACCCTGTTTTTATCCCCAAATTCAGTCCCACTAGAGGGCACTCCTAAAGAAAATCAATGTTGAATACCCACTGGGAGGACTGATGCTGAAGCTGAAGCTCCAATACTTTGGCCACTTAATGTGAACAGCCAACTCATTGGAAAACACTCTGATGCTGGGAAAGGTTGAAAGCACAAAGAGAAGGGGGAGACAGAGGATGAGATGGTTGGATGGCTCAGTGGACCTGAGTTTGAGCAAACCCCAGGAAATAGTGAAGGACAGGAAGCCTGGTGTGCTGCAGTCCTTGGGGTCGCAGAGAGTCCAATACGACTGGGCGACTGAACGACAGAAGGCACTGCCTGGAAATATGCTATTGGGTCCAGGCATCAGCCTGTCTGAGAGGCAGATGGAGATGGGGGAGCATGGCGGGCATGGAAAGTTGAAAAAGATGCAAAGGAGGATTTATTTTTAAAGAAACTGCTCTCAGCACTGCCCTCGCTAATTTTTATCCAATTATAGTTCCCTCACTTCTCTTGCAGAAGGGAAATGTGGTGAAACCCGAGGGATGGTTCTCCCCACAGAATCTGCTGGGAGCTGCCCAGCCACAGCCATGTTCAGCTTCCTCAAGAAAAGTGAGAAATCCAGATTTTTATAAAAATTTCCTGGTTTTTAAATATTAGCAAATCTTTTAAAAGAGAGAGAAAAAAGGATGTAAACATCGAGACCAAGAGAGGCCTCTGTTCTAAATCTGCCCCTCTGCCATTCAGTTTGAGACCTGAAGGGTTAAGAACTGCCAAACCCCTCGTTCATGGGCCCCCAAGGCCTGTGGGTAAATGCGTTACCTCACCTTTACTGGAAGGGAGACTAGTTTTTACTGGAAGAGGCCAGGTTACTCATGGTAACTTGATGAGGGTGAGGTTCAAATTGGGGATGAAGTTCAGACCCAACCTTTCCCATTAGATCCCATGCCCTCAACCCTACGCTAGGTCCCCCCAAAATGGCCAGAACTCTTTGAGTTGTCCCCATGATTCTGGCCCCTGTGTGCACACCCTGAATAATCTCCTTGAGTGTGGGTGGAATGTTATTGGTAAAGGTGATGAGCTTCTTCAAGTATGATTAAGGTCCCCAAATCAGCTGACCTCAAATTGATTGAAAGAGTGATCACCTTGGGTGGGCCTGGCCTAATCAGGTGAGGCTTTCATGAAGGCCTGGGAGGAGCAAATATCCACATAATGACCTGCTGGTGGAGGGACCATGTGGCAAAGACTTGGGGGTGGCCAGCAATAATACCTGGACCTTAGTCCTACAAATGTAAAACATTTCTGCCAGTACCCAAAAACGGGGCCTGGAAAAAAATGCCTTCAGATAAGAATGCATCCAACACATCAATTGCAGCCTGGTGGGACCCTGAGCTGAGGACCCAGCCCCACTGAGCTGGCCTTCCAACGCTCAGAAACTGTGTAGAGATAATGGGTGTTTTTACGTTTTTAATTTCGTTTTTTAGATTTTTTTTTTTAATGTGGGCCATTTTATTTTTCTTGGCTGCACTAGGCTTTTGTTGCACACAGGCTTTCCCTAGCTGTGGTGAGCGTGGGCTACTCTTTGTTGTGGTGTGTGGGCTTCTCACTGCGGTGGCTTCTCTTGTTGTGGAGGACAGGCTCTAGAGCACACGGGCTTCAGAAGTTGCGGCACGTGGGCTCCCCAAGCCTCAGAGCTGGACCTTAAGCCACAGGGCTCGGTGTCCACACACTTTTCAGTCCAGTACATGGTGCCCATAACCTCCAAGGGGCAGGACGATGCAAGGCGCACCTGCCCTGTCAGGTGGATGAAGTGCTGGTCACCACCCAGCCTGGCAGTCCCCGTCTGTCCTGACTCAGGGCTGGCCACACCCCTGGCACCACCAGAGGGACAATGCCCAGACTGACATGAGCACCCAAGCATCTGTGCCTTGGAACCTCTCCTGTTGTGCCCAAGACTCCTGTGAGCAAGCTCCTTGGGGATGAGCCTGACGAGACCTGGCTGTGGCACCCTGTCCAGGGCCACAGATTCCACGAATACAAACCCAGGCTATCCATACCTTCAGATAGACAGTGTGTGATTTTTTATTTAGCATATTGCTGTTGTTGTTTAGTCACTAAGTTGTGTCAGACTCTTTGTGACCCCATGGTCTGCAGCACGCCAGGCTTCCCTGTCCTTCACCATATCCTGGAGTTTGCTCAAACTCATGTCCATTGGGTTGGTGATGCTATCTAATGCTTATGCTACTTAGCATAAGAATGTCCCAAATATTGCATGGGATATACTTATACTGGAAACGTCATTTACGGTTGGCTTGATTTTCAATAGAACTGGGCATCTGAATGTTATCTCACAGCCCTCCCCTTGCCACCCAGGCCAACGGATATGTGGCTGGGGGTCCCCCAGACCCAGCAGCAATCCCGCAGCTGACCACAGAATCCTGAGCTCATAGCAGCTGCTATCGGAGCACTGAGGGATGGTTGTCACACAGCACAAGCTGACGGATGTGCATAGGGAGTGATAGTGACAGAGGCACACCAGAACCCAGAGCCACAGCCCCAGCCCAGCTCCTGGATCCTGATCCCCACGTGGTCCTGCAGGAGTTAATGGAATAAGAGAAACACCGCCAAAGGAGAAGGTGAAAAATGCTGAGAGCGAGGAAAGGTTCTGGCTTTTCAGCTGGAAACCGGGCTTATGTTTCAGCCTTTCTAATGGCCTTGGAGAAAACTCCCTCCCTCCTCAGATCACATACCTCCATCTGGGAGGAAACCAGGAAAGAGAGAGCAGGGACCTGCGGACGCAGCCTCTGTCTCCACTTTGTCCTCCATCCAGACAGACCCTCCCTCCGTTGGGAATTGCGCTAAGAATTCACTGAAACCTCTCACCAGAAAAAAAAAAAAAAAAAAAAACCTCTTGCTGAGCCCCTGTGGGACAAGGCAGCCTGGCAGGTGAATAGAATTCTCCCTCCCTTCCCCGAAGGCACAGCCCAGTCAAAAGAATTAAGCAAAAGTGAATCATCAAAAAAACGAGACCTTCCCACTGGCCTCCTGAAATGTGCCTGTGAGGGTGAATCGAGAATTTCAAGGACAGTACCCTTTTCAGGACACTCCTCAGGTTTTAAGCCAGTAAATGCATCATTCCTGGATCTTTTCCAAGGTCCTTCTGAGGCCTTCAAGAGAGACAACACTTTTCTTTTTCTTTCTCTTTTTAAAATAACTGTGGGAAAATACACATAACATAAAAGCACAGCTCATTGGCATTAAGCACACTCACACTGTTGTGTAACCAGCCCCACCATCATCTCCAGTATTTTCCAGTCCTCCTAAACTGGAACTCTGTCCCCGTGAAACAATGACTCCCCATCCCCTCCCCTACGCCCTGGCCCCACCATCTACTTCCTGTCTCTGCGGATTTGACTCCTCCAGGGACCTCCTGTGAATGGAATCAGACAGTGTGTGTCCTTCTGTGTCTGGTCAGCAGAGTAACAGCCCCAAAGATGTCCCCATCCTGGTCCTGAGGCCTGTGGCCGTGTCACCTCATAGGGCAGAGGGGACTTTTCAGGAGGGATTAATTTAAGGCCCCTGAGATTCGGACGACCCTGGATTTCCAGCAGACCCAGTGTCATCACATGGTCCTTTTAAGAGGGAGGGGTAGGGTCAGAGGCAGAGAGACAGGAGAAGCTGTGCTGCTGGCTGTAAGGATAGAGGGAGGGGCCACGAGCCAGGGATGGGGCGCCTCTAGAAGCTGGAAAAGGGAGATGGTGCTCCCCGGGAGCCTCCAGAGGGACCAGCTCTGCCCACACCTGGATTCAGCCCCGTGAGGCCTGAGCCGGACTCCTGACCTCAGGACTGTCAGAAAACCAAGCTGTGCTGGTCTAAGCCCTCTGTTCCTGCTAGTTCCAATCACCCCCAGAGACTGGCATCCTCAGAGAAGGGGGACCAGAGGGAGCAGCCAGTGGGCACCGGGGTGGAGGAGGAGCAGGTGTGGTAGGAGATGGGGGAGGAGCCGGTGAGGCCCAGGTTGTATTCAAGACCCCAAAACTGCCTTCCTAAAAGGCTGGGGTGGGGGCACACTTGGTTCCTGGGGCTAGAACAGAACAGTGAGAACCCCAGAGATAAGCGGACCTTGGACCAGGCAGAAGGCATGCTGCCAGATCCAGTGCTCCCACAGGACACAGGCCCCTCCTCCCTCAGGCTGGGGTCCCCTAGACACAGGCCCTGCCTCCTCCCTAGACTGGGGTCCCCCTGAGGACAAGTCCCCTCCTCCGTCAGACTGGCATGCCCCTGAATACAGACACTGCCTCTTTCCTAGACTGGGGCCCCCCCGAGGACAGGGAGCCCCTCCCTCAGCGGATCTGTTCTGCCCCCGGTAGCCCCTCTCGACCTCACCCCCAGGGATGCCCTCGCCCGCAGCCTCAGCTATTTTGGGTGCACTGCCTCCCCGCCCCGCGTGGGCTGCTCTCAAGAATAGCTCTCAGAAGAGCTGAGGCGGCTTCCCTGTCTTGGAAGGGGGCGCGGGCCGTGGGGTGGGGGCGGGCAGCGGGTGGGGACAGACCCTGAGGGTGGGCATCCCCAGCTGCTACTAGTCTGGAGCCTGGGGGTTCGGGTCAGAGGGGGAGAGGCTGCTGTCGGAGTCCCTCTGGGGTCCAGGCACAGGTACTGGGATTTCACCCCTGAGGTCCGGGTTGGGGGAGCGGAAGAGGTCCCTTCACCACCCCCCAAGCATGGAGGAAATCGAGGCAGGGTGGGCAAAGGGGCCCCCAGCCACACAAGGGTCAGCACTACCGGTTGATTCCCAGGAATGATCTAATCTGCGGGAGTGGTGCCTGTGGTATATGTTCAGAGCCTAATAACGACCCCTCTCCAACCACCGCCCCTGGAGCCGGAGGGACTGGGGACCCAGCTGGCGCTGAATAAGCGCTCTGAGAGTGACTGACTAGGCGACGTGGGAGAACTGAACAGTCACTCATGAACAAGCACTAGTTGAGCACCTTCTGTATGCCTCACACTGGGGAGGTGAAATGGTGGGGCAGTGACGTCACCTGGAGAAGTGAAGCAGGCAGAGGCTCAGGGCACGCCCACTCCAGGCAGGGACCCCAGCGGCTGCTTTGTTTCAGGTAGGACAGAAGCCCCTAAATCAAGCACTTTTCAATGCCTGGGGCTGGGGCGCTGTCCCCATGGGATCCCATAACATCAGAGCTGTGCTGGGTGTGCTGCGGAGGGGGCCACGAGACCCTCGGATTGGGGTGCTCAGGCCTCCTCCCTCAGACTGGAGGTTTCCGAGGGCTGGAGCCAGGCAGGTCTCCCCTGTCAGTTTGGGACTTCCCAGAGGGAGAAGGGTTAGGGTGTCTCCCCTCTCAGACCAGCCATAATAATTATATCAGGAGGTGAGGGGACTGGTCTCTTTCCTCCCGGAACTCAAGAGCGTTTGACAAAGTCACAGGAGCAGAAGGAGTCATCCAAAAGCACAGCAATTTCTCCAGGAAAATGAAAATGGGAAAGAAACCCCACACCCCACAAATGCATCCACGCTTGGGACTGTCAGCAGGAGACATGTAGGTCCCGGGTGTGGGTTTAAACGGGGATCTAGGTCCTAAGGCAGGGACTCAGCAGCTCCCCAGGGCCACGGCAGCGCCGGCCCAGGCTCAGTCCTCATCCTCGCTGGCGTAGATCCCGGCTTCCCAGCGCTCTGCCATGGCATTCCTGTGTCGGGTCACCCGTGTGGCCTCTAGAATCTGCAAAAAGGAGGCATGGAATTTCCTCAGGGCTCTAAACCCCCAAACATCTCCCCCGACCGCTAACCCCTAGGAGAGGCCTGGAGAACGGTTAGAGTAGGACCGCCACCTCCTGTTTCAGACCCTCCACTCCTAGTAACAGTGCAAAGGAATGTGCTAACTCATGATGAACCCCACAGGAGGGAAATGCCCGGGCCTGGCATTGGGGACTCAGGTCAAAATGAAAGGGAAAGTCTTAGCTGCTCAGTCATGTCAGACTCTTTGTGATTCCATGGACTGTAGCCTGACAGACTCCTCTGTCTGTGGGATTCTTCAGGCAAGAACACTGGAGTGGGTTGCCATTCCCTTCTCCAGGGGATCTTCCCAACCCAGGGATCAAACTCAAGTTTCCTGCATTGCATGCAGAGAGGGTCACAAATGTATTCCCCAAAACCACTGAGGTAGGTGACCTTCTATACACTCTCAGGTGGACCTCTCCCTCAAAGAAAATATCCCTGTCTTGGGCGAAGCCTGCCCCCAAACCATCTCCTCAAAAGGCAGCAGGTGGACCCTCTTTCCACAGTCTGTGCCTATGGCAGGCATCAAAAGCAGATCACAGGAAAGTCCACCTCAGGCAGACACCACCAATCAAGAAGATACCAGGGCAAGTACCCACACCCAGAAGAAAGGCTTCCCATGACCCTGATGCCAGGGGACAGGGGGCACTGATGCAGGGGGAGGGGAGGAAGGCCCAGGTCCTCGCCCCAGGAGCACACTCACCTCTGAGTTGACATCATCCAAGGGATTGATGCCGGCATACTACAGGAAAGGAACATATGTTAGTCCCTGGGGCCTTCCAGCCCTCCCCACTGGACTCGATGCACAGTCACATTTGGGGCAGAAGGGAAGGCCTTCTCTGCCCACTCTGGTCCCCCAAGTGTTCCTCAATCACCCCAAACTCAAAACCACCCACTATGCTGTTCCCTCATGTTGCCCCCTCATTGAAGCATTGCCCACCATTTGCAACTGTTTTCTCTTTGTAAACTTCATCACAACAAAGACAACTGACATTTACAGAGCTCTTGCTGTAGCCAGCCCTGCCCTAAGGTTCGAAGGGGGACGTTCTTATTATCACACTCATTTCACAGGGAAGGAGACTGAGGGTCAGAGAAGGGCAGAGTCTTGCCCATCACATAGTCAGCAAGCAGCAGGACTGGGACTTGAACCCAGGTCCCCAGGCCCCACTCTGCCCCAAACCACTAGGCAAGACTGTGAGCACCACATGGGCAAGGCTGGAGAGGGTGTTATTCTTTGTAGTGTAACAGTTCCTGTCCAGAGAGAAGATGGCCTCACGGTTACTAATGTAGGGTTTGGAGTCAGGCCTAGGTTCAAGTACTGGCTTGGGAACTCGGGCTATATGACATTGCGTGGGTGCTTAGTCACTCAGTCATGTTCAACTCTTTGTGACGCTATGGACTGTAGCCCACTAGGCTCCTTTGTCCAGGATTTTCCAGGCAAAAATATTGGAGTGGTGGAAAAGGAAATGGCAACCCATCCAGTATTCTTGCCTGGAAAAGTCCATGGACAGAGGAGCCTGGCAGGCTGCAGTCCACAGGGTTACATGACTGAGCACACGTGCATGAGGGTGGAGGGAGATGTGTTGTTAGCAATAAACTGGTAGAACTAAAAAAAAAAAAAAACGGAGTGGGTTGCCACGCCCTCCTCCGAGGGATCTTCCCAACCCAGGGATCCAACCTGCATTTCTTACGTCTCCTGCTTTGGCAGGTGGGTTCTTTACCACTAGCGCCACTTAAGAAGCCCTGTGTGACCCTGGGCACACGTAAGTATGGCTTTCTCAACAACAGGGAAACAAAAATCCCTCCAGATGTTAAAGGCACAGTGCTTGCAGAGCCCTGAGACATCCATCATATGATGTGAATAATAATCAGAAATGATGTTGATGGTAGTAAACACATGAAAATGATAAGGATCATTTTGATACACTGCCACTGCTCTCCTCCAAGCAGAGCTCATCCTCAGCCTTTGGTTCAGGGGAACAACCTCATGGTGGGGACTCTGCTTATACAGCCCAGACATGAAGAGAAACTTGGTTTATCCACTGTGCACCTCGCCTGAACTTCTCCGCCCCTAATGGGGAGTCAGAGCTCAGCCAGGCCTCCAGGGGGATGGCAGAACTCAAGACTCACCCACTGTTCCTTCTTCTTTCTCTGCTGGAGAGCATCCTCGGCTGGGGCCTCCACCGTCCACACCAGGTCCGAGTGCAGGTGGATGGGGGTGAAATAGTGTGACTCAGACACTGAGTAGCTGCCTGTGATACCTGGTGGGGGTGGGGGAGGGGGGAGGAATGAAAGGGCATCACGGAGGGTCCTAGAGTCTCCTGAGGGCATAACATCTGTGAGGACTCAGCCCAAGAGACACAGATTCTGGCTGAGAGGCTGGACCAGTTAAGGAGATGAGTGAATGGACAGACAGACAGAGCAGACAGCTGTTTGGGAAAACTGGTAGATCAGATCAGAATAGCCAGTCAGGAGAAACTGGATCCATAGATGGGCTGGCCATGCAAGGAGAAAAACACTAGAAAGTGACCCAGGGTGGGGGCAGTTCACATGGACAAAAAGGATCAATTGATTGAGAGGCTAGAACATCTGTAAACCTCTATGCACCTAACAACAAAGTCTCCAAATCCATAAAGCGAAAAACTCAAGGCAAAGTTAACATCTTTCTCCAAAATCTACTGCTTCAGCAGACAGACAAGTGGACAGACCAGTCAACCCAGGAAGTGAATGAAGTCCCCCAGACGTTCCCGACCCTCACCCTCTCCTGGCACCCTCATACTCCTCCTGCCACCCTCCTCTGAGACTCTGCACAAAGCAGCCTTTCCCAGGACCCGTTCTCACTGGATGTGCGGGAGGAGCTCCGAGAGTCGTGGTCACAGCACTCATCCGAGAAGACCTCAGGGTACAGAGCACTCCGCCGCTCCTCAGCCATCTCCCGCTCCCGTCGCAGGACATTCTCCACTTCCCTCTCCAGCAGCTCAGATGACTGGGACTTCTGTAGCCTCAGTGCTGGGGCCCCTGCCACCTCCCAGCCCCAAACTCGGGGGGCCTCAGGTCTCTCAGGTTCATCCGGGACTCTGAACCGCAGGGGCCGCAGATGGAAGTACTCCTGTCTCAGGACACCCCTGCTGGCATGCAGGGGTCCCCGGGGGGGCTCCTGCTTCATGCCTGAGGGTTTTGCAGAGGATTCTGAGGGACATCTCTGAGACCCTGCGGCTTTGGGAGAGCCCATTGGCCTGGCTTCATCTGCTGAGAGGTTGCTGGGCCTGCAGTAGGCGTGGGAGGCAGGGGACTCTCCTGGGGGCATCCCAGGCCTCAGGTACGGTTGGTAGGCATCAGGTGGGATACGGCTCACCTTCCTCACCTCTGGGGCCGGGCTGGCTGCATGGGCATCCGGGGTTGGGCTGAGGATGGAGTCTGAGCTGTGGACTCTTCGGAGTCTGGGCTGGGGTCCTTCGGAGGACCAGTCAGGTGTGGATGCCCGGCCTGCCTGCAGCCCCTCCCGCCGGTGATCCTCCTCACGCCGTGACTCCTGAGCAATGTCCCGCTGTACGTAGAGTGATGGACGGCCCCTGTCCCGCCATGGTGCTGCAGCCAGGCTCACCTTGCTCAGCAGGAGCCTGGCTGGGATCTCCACCAGCTCCTGGTGGCTGGCTGCCCGCCGAAGCCCCCTCTGCTCTCGGAGGTCTGCCTCTCGCTCCTGTGCCAGTCGGATCTCCCGCTCAATGGGCGTCTCCTTGAGGGGCTCTGGGGACTTTTCTCTGGACCAGGAACTGGGGTCCTGCAGGGCTTGGGCAACAGACCTGGTGGGCAAAGGGTGAACCCTCTTCTCTTCTGTGACCACCTCCTTCACCTGGGGTTTGACTGGGAGGACATACCCATTGGCCAGGGGTGGCCTGCTAAGGGCCTTAGAGGCCTGACTGGTCCCGGGTGGGGAACTCTGAGAGGCCACTGTATTTACATGGGCTACTTTAGGTTGGGGGCTCTGAGGAACCTCTGGATTCACGTGGGCCACCCCAGGTGGGGCGTTTCGAGAGACCCCTGTTTTTGCATGGACCACCCTGGACTGGGGGCTCCGGAGAACACTTGCATTGGTGTGGGCTGCTCCAGGCTGGGGGTTCGCCTGCTCCAGGTTCAGGAACTGCCGCCTGGCTGCCAGGAAGTCGATCTGCTCCCTGTCTATCTCGTTCTCCTCCAGGGGCATGGACTGTGGTTGGCTGGGGCCCCTGGGCTCCCTGTGGTCAGGGGCACCATGGAGCGTGGCCACTGTGCCACTCTTCCCGACGGCCTGGCCCTGAATGACTGCCTGGCGCTCCCGCTCCAGGTTCTGTGGCTGCCAGGGTGGGGTATCCCTGGCTTCCAGGTGGTAGACCTTCACCTCTTCATCCTCATTATCCTGGGGGCAGGGTGGCCATGGGGCTGTCTGGCCAGGGAAGACATGCAGGCTGCGGAACGTCCCAGTCCGTGTCATTTCCAGGGAGGCCTCGTGGTCAGTGGGCCAAGCTGGTGTCTCGTCCTGGCTCCAGGCACTGGCCATGGGCCCCACGCCCACCAGCTCAAATGTGTAGCTGGTGTCACCATCAAAGGCCGTACCAGCCATGCGGGATGAGTGAGGGATGCTGAAGATGGGATATCTGGTAACTCGGTCCATGTTTGGAGGGAGGTCTCTGCCCACCACAGGCTCCCAGGGTGGAGATGATCTGGGCTCACTGAAGGAGGAGAAGGATGTGTGGATTACCAGGTCAGAGAACTTGGGGAGAAATGTAGTCCCTCTCCCTCTAAGGACAAAGTCCTGGCCAAGTGGCCTCTGTGATTGGCTCAGGGATGGGTAAGTGACTCAGCCCTGCCAATCAGAGCATTCTATATTTGGACCTCTGTTATTTGTACAGGGATGGACATGTGACCCAACCTGGCCAATGACATTAAACTCTGGGACTTTTCAATTAAAGTGGAAAATTGGACCCTCTTCCTCATTGGGCTTGTGAGGCTGATAGGATGAGACAGAACTGTTGGGGGGCCATATTTGCCCTTGAGGACACACCTTGTTTAAGAGCACCCCCAACTGCAACACAGCACCCTAAAAACATTGTTTCAGCTCCTGGATCCAGCCACACCTGAATCCCTAGGGGCCTCTGTACGGATTAACAACTCGCCCCCTGTGTGCCTAACATTTGCAGGCACCCCTCCCACCTCCTCTCCCAGACACTGCATACCCTGTTGGGTGCCAGCTCGCTGGGTCCAGACCCAGGGCGGGCTACCCCCCGACAAACTCTCTCTAAGGGCACACACATCTTGAGGTTCCTTCTGTGATTCTTTGTTTCATCTGACATTTACAGATGGCCCCACCTCTCACTGAGGGATGTCAAGTGGGGAAACTGAGGCCCAGAGAGGGGTGTGATTAGACAGAGAATCCCATATCTGGCTCTCTCCTTGAACTTGCCCAGAGGGACACCTTGTCCCATCCAGATGATTGCGGCCTCAGCACCATAAAACTTGGCCCAGCTAAGGAGTACCTTGGGCCTTGTCCCTTAGGGCCAGGCAAAACCCTGACCCAGTGCCCCAGGAGGCCCAGCCCCACCAGGAGTTGGGGCTCCCTCTGAGCACGTCTCCAGGAGCCTTTGTGGAGGCCAGGCAGCTGCTCTCACACCTCCATGACTCCTGGCATCTCCAGGCTGCAGTCTTCACACCCTGCCCAGGGCACTCAAGGCCACCACCTCAACCCAAATCCACAAACTCTACAGGCACCAGACCCCAAATCTGACCCTTTCCTCCTCCTTCTGCTGGGAGGACCTTGGTTTCTGCTTTTCCACAGTCTCCTTAGCTGCAGTCCAGGGAGCTCCTCCAGGAAGCCCCTCCAGACTGTCTCCACCCTTGGAGCCTGTGGCCTGAGCATCCCATGTGTACTTGGCCCAGTACAGCTGAGGAAAGGAAGCTAAGCTGTTCTCAGCTCCTCAAGCAGCCCTTGTCCCCGTCCTCAGCCCCCTGATGCCACCAAGGCTACTGGGTACATCGCTGCCTTTTTACACCAACTTGCTTGTGAAAGTGAAATGTGGTTTTAAAAGAAAACTGCAGACCCTCCCTGAGCTGGAAAAGTGACACCAAGCAACCTAAAATCGATCATGGGGATCCATGCTACAATCAACTCACTCTTATCATTCAGTCTTTCAAATATTGAAACTATAACTAGGAAAAAAATATTTAAAAACAAGCAGGCTTAGGTGAAAGTCCTAGCCAAGAGGGCTGAGCCCCTATCCCAAAGACTTGAGAGTGGCCGGGTGTTTATACATCTTTGCAAGGAGAAGATTGTTTAAGGCCTGTCACCTCCCACTGCAAGCCATCAGCTCTCTCCCAGGGGCCTCCCTCCCTCCCAGGGGCCCAGGTGAGCATCTCTCCCAGTAGCCCAGAGTCTGGTACACAGCAAGTGCTTAATAAAGGCTACCTGACTCTCACTCCGCATGCCCAGGGGCCAGGGTTAGAGTTCACTCAAGCAGAGAGCGGCTGCCCCTCCTGGCTTCCCCCAAGCCCCAGCCCACCTTGGAGGGCAGGTCTGGTCCACATGCCCTGAACTCCTGGGGAATGCAGGAGAGTGCAGGCATGGTGGGGTTGATGCAGAAATGTTTGCTTAGTGAGTGGGCAGAGGCTCACCCAGAAGGATTTATAAGCCACAGGGGACATTAACTCCAGGAAAAAGAACTGCACGCCCAGAGGGTGTCAGGTCTCCTGGTGGGTGGGGCAGGGCGGGGGACACATCCCTCCTCAGCCCATTCCTTCTGGGTGATGCACTGAGGCCAGCAGGGTGGGGTCCCTCTTTGCCTGTGTCCTTGGGCAAATCTCCTCCAGTTTCCCGCCGACCCCAATGTCCCTCTGGATGGTAGGTAGGTCCAGAGCACGCGGCTGCCACCACGAGAGGCTGCCGCCATGCAGGTTCAGCCTGGTATGCGGTAGGCACCAGATAAATGCTTTTATAGCAGTGGCTGATGCTTTTAATTTTTAAACCCTGGATCTACCACTGATCTCAGAGTGACCTTGGGGCAGGCACTCCCTCGCCAAGCCTCAGTCTGTAAGGTGGGACTATGCTAACTCCACATCAGGGCCTGGGGAGGAACCAGGAGGCCCAAGCAGGTGCCTGGCACACAGAAGAAGAAACCACCAGGGTTAGAGTTCATTCAAGTTCATTCTTCTCCACACTGGAGAAGAAACCGCCTCCCTGGAGGTCTCACAAACTGTGCAAATGAGTTGTACTAGTAATCAAAGACTTCCAAATCCTCGAGTGGCTCCTCCCAACTGGGCATCTCATGCCAGCACTTTGTTGGCCTCTCATGAGAGCCTGCGACCTGGGGATCATTCTGTGCCCAACACGAAGCAGAGGAAACCAAGGCCCTGAGAGGGGTCACACAGGGAGTGACAGAGCAACAGGTTCTGAAGCTGGGCAGTTACCTCCTCCTCCAGGAAGCTCCCCCGGATTGCTCCTCCCCAGTCCCAACTCTGTACCCTCTTGATACCAAAACTGAAACTGGGTTTATGGCCCCTGGGCCACATACCTGCTTCCTCATCACTGCAACTGGCCTCCTGCCCTCGGGCAAAGGCCTGCTGGAGGGGCCTGAGGCTCAGACAGGGCCAGTCACACAGCAGGGACAGGCTCTTGGGGTTCCTCTTCTGTCCCTCTGGGCTAAGGTCCCCAAGACCCTGGTAGCAGGGCCCCTTAACACACCTGGATTCTGGACCGAGTCTCTGCCCCACCCCCACGGGATTCCAGCTGCCCTCTCTGAGGCTGGACACTCCCCCTCATGCTGAGACCACCCCACCCCCTCCAGTGAGCCCCAATCAGACCCCAGCCCAATGGAAGGGGGTGTCGTAGGCTGCTCAAGCCCTCCCCAAGCAAGCCTCTGGCTGGTGCTAAGCGTCTCTCCAGAAACCCCCGAATTTCCAGAATCAGCGGGGGTGAGCTGTGCCTCTGGCCCCAGGGGTGTGATCAGGCCCCTTCCTTAGAGGGTCAGGGTTCAAGGCCAATGGATTTGGGGTCCTGAAGACCAGGGTAGAGACTGGGCCCCTGGTAAAGCTCAGGGACGGGCCTCTGCTCCCCTGGGCAGGGGCAGCATGGGAAGGACATAGACCAGCCTCAGATCCTGCCAGGGGGCTCAGAGCGAGGGGAGGACCCCCAGTCCCTGGAAGCCCACTGAACCCAGAGGTGGCTGGGGTGGGGATGAGGACTTCCTCCCTGTACCCGGAGGGACCCACTGGGGTCAGAAGGTGCCGATGACACACAAACCCCCATGCCCAAAGCAGAGCCCCCCACCCAAGCAAGACTCCCACTCCCCACCCCCCACCTTAGTGTCCATCCCACCCTCCTTTGCCCCAGCCTCACCCGCGCTCTCAGCCCCACAGACTCCAAGCCTGGCTCTGGCTTCCTGGCTGGCACAGAGGCCTCCCAGCCTCGCCCTGGCCCAGGTTGCTAGGGAACAGGGCCCCACCCCGGGAAGCAGGTGCAGCCCCCTCCTCCTAGGCCCCACCTGGGCTCAAGAAACAAAGTTCAGAGGAGGAAGAGAAAGACGACACCACTGCAGAGGGAGGGTGGCTGCTGCGCCACACTGCACTGCCCCCTGGCACCCAAGGCCCCAGCCCACAAAGCCCGAGCCAGAACTCACCCCTAAACCGTCTGGGCCTCCCCACCGCCTCCCAGCATCGCTCAGAGAGGGGCCATCTGTCTCCCGAGGTCACAGGGCTGGTCCATGAGCCAGCTGCTGTTCCTCAGAGGCAGATCCAAGTCCAAACCCCCACCCAGGCCACCTGGCTCAGCCCACACTCTGGGGCCATTTCTCCTGAGAGATCCTTACTGGGACCAGCCCAGCGTCCTAGTCTCTGGGGATTTAGCTGGGTTTAAATTCAAATCCCACTTAACCACTCTGAGCCCATCTTCCTCCAGGAAGCGGGGGACATCACAGGATGGGGGGACGCCCCCCAGCCCACTTTCAATAAATGGCCAAATGAGGACATAAAGGTGTCAGAAAGCTTTGGGATGGTTGGGGCCCAGGCACACTGAGGCTCAAGGTGGAGGCAGGTGTTCCCAGCACACGGCTGTGGTGTCTGATCCTTGGCTGAGGTGCAGAGGACTTGCTTGCACCACAGGGCCCCTGAGTCTGCGGGAGAATCAGCCCACCGGGTGCTGTGGTTGGTCCACAGGGAAGGGTACATAGTGGGCTGGGCTTCTGTTCCTGGCTGGGGTGGCGGGCGGTGGGGGATGGGAATCTCTGTCCTGACCTGCCCCTTGGCCAGCTGTGGGCCCCCTCTGAACCTCAGTCTCTTCTTCCATCCGATGTGCCTCCAGCTGCGAGTCTGGCAGGGCTGCTCGCAGTGCAAGGGAAGGGTGGAGACTGGATCACCCCACATGCCGGGGCACTCCTGATCCCAGACTGGGGCGACCTCCTCCACAGGACTCACACAGCCGCTGTACAGGTGGGCAAGCCAAGGCCCAGAAGGGGTGGACACTCCTACCCAGATTATGTAGTGAGAGAAGCAGGGCCAGCAGCTTCTGCCCCATGTCCCCGTCCGTTTGCCAGGAACCAGCTTCTCTGCCAAGCTTGAGGGTGTCTGTCCCCAGGGGACTGTGGGCCCAGCAAGCAGCAGCCTCACAACCAAGGTGGGGTGGGCAGGTGTGGAACCTGAGGGCCCCAAGAAAACAGAAGCCAAGTCGCACCATGGGAAGCAGCCCCCTTACCTCCAGGCCTTACCGGCCCAGGTGCCACAAAGGTGCAGGCGGGGACTCCACCAACACCCCTACCCACCGCACTGGCGTGAGTCTGATGGGTGCAGAGCCGCAGACAGGAGACACCAGTTCCCCTGGGCTCTACAAGGCTCCTTTTAAGGCTGGACCGCCTTGCCTGGGCAGGGCCCCAACCTCTGGCCTGGCCGCACCCTCCCCGCCCAGGTGAAACTCAAGAATTCCAGCCCTGGGGCTGTTCACACTGTTTATTTGCTTCTCTGGGAAAGTCAAGAACATGGGGCCTCATCACACATTGAAAGCAGAGGGGGGCAGCAAGGGCACTTTAGCGGAGGCTCACGGCTCGAGGACTCGGGTGAACTCGAGGAGAAAGGGGGGTCCCACGGCCACTACTCAGGTCACCTCAGAGAGGACCTCTCATCCCAGCCACCCAGGGGCGGAGCTGAGACGGGGACCCAGGCTGCCATCCAGAGCGGGCCCTGCACCCACCCTTCTGAGGTGGGGAGGAGCCTGGGCCGTGGGCACCAGACTGCAGGCCCCTAGGGGAGGGGCCAAGATGGGGCCTGGTCATCCGCAGCCCACACATGAGAGGGCCTGTGAGCATGTGCACAAATGTGCCTCTGGGGACAAGTGTGGCTGCAACCAAGGAGATGTGTCTGTACATCTTGGTGTCAGCTACCCCCAGGAGGGGAGCCCCCCGCCTCTCACCCCTTTCAGTGTGGGGGAGGCAGGTGCACATCAGGCTGGGCAGCAAATGGAGGTCTCCAGCTGCAATCCAGGGGAAGCTCCCTGTCCCAGGCGAGCAGGGTGCCCTCCTCCACTGCCCGGAATGCGCCAAGCCCAGCAGAGCTGGCGGTGGGCCCAATCTCTGTGGTATGGTAGGGGATACCCAGGACCCTGGTCCAAGCAGGCTGGAAAAGGGGCCAGGGGCAGTCCCCTAGGGTCCCCAAATTAGCACCAGGAGGATAGGGGGGCCCAGTGGGAGTGGGAGCTCAGGATGGGGCTTGCATGGCCCTGCCTTGTGCAGGATGCATCTCGAAGACCCCTGGCCCAGCCCGGCCAGAAGACAGCACAGGGGTCACACCCTGCCTAAGTGGGGGGCGTGGCCCCAGGGTGCCCCCTTCCCATGTTTCATCGCCCACTGGCTGTGCCCAAAGAGAGCACTGAGGGGAGGGGCGCATTGGCTGGGGGTGTCCAGAGGGTCTCATGTTCATCCCAAGACCTTGAGCCGGGGCTCCCTGGAGAGGCACAGCCTCACCTCAGTTGCCCGAGATCCTGACCAGGCGCCTTGGCCTGGGAACCCTGCCACAGAGGCTGAGCGGGGACAGTGCAGGCTCCCAGGACCCCTGGCTCCCGGGGTCCCTCTCCTGGGGGGTTGTCCCCTCAGGGACGTCATTGGAGGGGGCAGGAAGGCACAGGCAGGAGGCCCAGAGGGAGGTGGGCTGGCATGGGGCCACGTTGAGGCCCTGGGTCACACCGGCCAGGAGCTGCCGTGACATGGGAGGCCCTCGTTTGGGGAGAAGCGGGTGTGTCCGTGTCTCTCCTACCAGGCGTGGGTGCACGGCTCAGTGGTTTAGGGTGTGTGGGGGGTGGTGACGGGATGGGGGACCCCTGTCCCTCTCTTTCCAGTGAAAGAAAACTCGGAAGGAACACGTGACAACACGGCAGGTCCTGGGCCTGTGACTGTGGGTGGAGGGTGGGCAGGCGCCGGGAGGGCCGGGCTGTGGGTGTCTGGTACAGAGGGCAGGGCCAGGGTCTGGGGGAGCCGGGCAGGTCACATGATGGAGCAGCATTTACAGCGCTGCTTCTTCATGTCAAGGTCCTGGGGCTCGGTGGCGGGGGCCTCAGGCCCCACCTGGTTCTCTTCCCTGGAGCCCTCAGTGGCGGGGGGCTCAGCCGCACTGCCATTGGGCGGGGCAGGCTCCTTGGGCTCGGCTGCATCCTCAATGACCACCAGCTCTGCTGTGATGGTGTCCTGCAAACCCAGAACCTTCTGGGTCTCGGCCTCATCCTCCACATTCTGGTAGCCCATGAAGATCATGGTGACTGGGGGCTCCTGGCCAGGCTGGATGCCAGGCGGGCCCGAGGTGGCCTCCCCAGGCTGGGCCTGAACGCCAGTGATCTCCCGCCTGGAGGGCGTGGTCCGGACAGCCTCTTCTGATGGCCCCCGGGTTTCTACTGCCCCAACCACTGACCCCGCCTTGTTCAGCGTGACCTCGTCCGCCTTGTGGATGAGTTCGTCCACCTCTGAGGAACTCAGCGGGTGAATCCCATTCTCTGCCGTGCCGTCCATGGCGTGGACCACTGGTATGGGGGGAGAGAGAGAGTGTGAGCTGGTTCCCAGACTGGAGGGAGGGCCTGGCAAGGCTGAGAGCCACCTCTAGGCTAAAGGGGAATCATAAACTAAATTACACCTTTAGAACTGACTGACAAGCAAAGCCCCGATTGGGATCAGTGCGCACGGCCAAGTTGGCACACAGAGGAAAATGTGTAGACACAAGAGCATGTGTTAGAAAACAAGAAAGAATAAATGAACTCGGATTTTATTGCCCCGCAGCGTGAAGTACTTCCATATTCCCCAGCCAACTTGCTCCCAGGCCATCACTTTTCAAAGTAGGTCTATTATTTTTTCCATTGCAAAAATGGTGAAAATGGAGTTCAAAGAAGGTAAGTAACAAGTAACTGGTCCAAGGTCACACAGCTGGCTGGGGCTGACGCTGATCTTTCTCCCCAGTCTAGGTGTATTTCCCTTCATGAGGATTTGCAGGGAGTCTGATTTCATGTGAATGATCTTAAACAAAAATTTAGTCCATTCACCCATCTTTCTTGTTTTCTCATCAATGCCCTCGAAGGCTATACATTTTCCTCTGAGTTACGTTTTGGCTGCAGCTCATGGATTACGTTAGGTCATTCTGTTTGAAGTGTAAATGTCTTATCATTTCCATTTTGATTGACTGTCTCTTTAAGCCAAGATTTATTTAGAAGAGTGTTTAAACCTGGGAAAGAGGGGAACTGTGGTCCAGGAACACAGCATGTAAGATATAACATGGTGACAAGACATAGTCACTTTCTAAAATGCTCGACCTGTGTTTGACAAGACTGTGCATCCTCCATTGGGCAGAGTTTTATAAGGACAATCAAGCTTGTTAAGCATATTTTCCAGATCTCTCCAGCTTTCATCATTCATGTCTTTCTGATGTGTCATTTTCTAACCTGTGTTACAGTCTCTAAGACCGGATGTCAGCACCTGGGAGGAGTCCCCACTGTGGTCTGACGCCAGCCCTGGATCACAGTCCTTCTAGAAACACAGCTACCCAGCTGCTTAGGGTGGAGGGAGGGACACACTGAGTGCCCTAGAAACTCTCCTCCTCTGGGGCCAAGGGTCAGGGTTGGCAGTATCTGGGTTCCGGCCAAAAGGAAAGTGCTTTCCACTCTCGGTTTCCTAACTCCTGGGGAGGGGCATCCATGATTCAAGGCTTTGCAGTGACTCTGGGCTGGAGGCCCAGAAGGTGGAGGATGTCCAGGCCGAGCAGAACCAAGCTAGGTATTTCCCACTGGCCACTGCTCCAAGGTAGGAACCCGAGCCCTTGGCTGCCATGGAAACAGATCACCTTCCCATTGCTAAGCAACCAGAGTCCAGTCTGGTGGGTCTTGAGTCCCCAGGGGCTGGGCCAGGCTGGGCTCAGTGACCAAGGTAAGGACCTTCCATGAGCACAGACATCTCTGCCCCTTGGCCTTGTGTGGCCATCCTGTGTCCAGGAAATAGAGCAGCTGGGACATGCCCAGAACCACATAGCTGGTGAGAACTGGAGCCAGGATTCCACTTGGGTCAAAGATCCCCAAGTACAGCAGAGCTGGGTTGTGACAGGACTCCTTTAATAACATCCTGGATGTCCCAGAGGCCTGAACCTCTAAGAACACGAGGCTCTGGGAATCAAAACCACAGTGAGATACCACTTCACACCCACTTAGGATGGCAATTATAATTTAAAATGGTTGATAATAAGGGTTGTTGAGGATGTGGAAAAACTGGAACCCTAATGCACTGCTGGTGGAAAAATAAAATGGTAATGCCACTGTGGAAAACACCCCAGCAGTTCTTCAAAGAGTTAAACAGAATTCCCACATGATCCAGCAATTCCACGCCTAGGTATTACCCAAGAGAAATGAAAACATACGCCCACACAAAACCTTGTATAGCATAAAACCAAAGGGTGGAAACATCCTAAACGTCCATGAACTGATGCCTAGATAAACAAAATGTGGTCCATCCACACACTGAACTATCACTCAGCCATAAAATATAAACATGGATGAACCTTGAAAACATGATGCTCAGTGAGAGAAGCCAGACACAAAAGGTCACATAGTATATCATTCCATTGATGGGAAATGTCCAGAACAGGCCAGTCCACTGAGAGAGTGGGTTCATGGTTGCCATGGTGGGGATGGGGAGGGATGGGGTTTCTATTTGAGGAAAAGAATGTTCTAGAACCAGGTACTGAGGGCATACAACATGGAGAGTTTTCACTGGGTTGTGCATGGAATTGTACGTGTGTCCTGCATCTCTGTCTCCAAATTCCATCTTCTCCTGAGGGCAGCATTTACCAGACTCGCTAATGGAGCCTGGGGCTGAGCTGTGCTAATTTTATACCTAACTCAAGCAATCAGCTCTGGGAACCTCAGGTCCTGAAGAAAGCAAATGCTTACCTTGACTCCAAATGTACCGTTAATTTTTTTTTCTTTTGCTGCCCATGGCTTGTGTGGAGCACCTGGGTACCTGGGGATATCTGACCTGACTCACCCCACCCTCAGTACCTGGGGATCTTAGTTCCCCAACTAGGGATTGAATGCAGGCCCTCCACAGTAAAAGCACACAGTCCTAACCACTGAGCCACCAGGGAAGTCTCTTAAAGGTTTCTTGAAATGCTGTCTTTAGGAAAGTATGTTTTCTTCTTTTTCTGGTATCACAGCAAATGTTGCCCCAAACTTCCTCTCCCTAAGCAGGACATGCCAAAAATGAACAAAAGTTTAAATGCCAAGACCATTATGAGATGGTTGTCTAAATACTGATGGATCTCACAGCTTAAAGGAAAGTTTTCCTTAGATTTTTAAAAAAGAAAGTGAATTTTACATTCTGTGAATTATATGGGGGTGGGGGGAGGGACTTTGGAGCTTTCGCCCAAGGCTGCCCTCCCCTCCTATTTCCAGCTGCCAGAGAGAACCCTAGAAACCAAACCAGGTCTCAGCTCCATGGCCCTTCCAACACCCCCCCACTCCCCCCACCCCCGCCCCTGCCAAGGCTCCCCATCCCCCACCCTCTCACTCTGCATCAGCTCCACAGGCTACTCCACAACCCCCAGCCTGTGAACCAAATCCCACCCCAGGGCCTTTGCACCGGCTGTGTGCATACTAGGTGCCCCCTGTGCAGCTGCTTCCCTTCTCTGTCCCTCCCCACTCTGCTGGCCCTTCCCTCGGCCCCCTCTGAATCTCTAACGGGGGGCCCTCTGTAGCCTTTACCACAACAGTAATTATTTAAATGAATTATCTGCGAGGATATCTGAGCAGAATTTGAGCAAACTCCAGGAGATAGTGAAGGACAGGGAAGCCTGGCGTGCTGCAGTCCATGGGTTCGTAAAGAGTCCGACACAACTAAGCGACTGAACAACATCTGTGAGGCAGGGGTTGGAGGGCTCAGCCTGCTGGCGTGGGGCACCCAAGATGGAGCGGACCTCGCCCAGAGTTCGGCTCCCCAGCCCATCCTGGCGCTGGCCACGCCTCCGGACAGGTTCCGGGATGGAGGGAGGACCGGCCACGGGGCGCTGGCGGGGCAGGGGAGGGGCGCGTACCTTTGGTCTCGTCCTCGTAGACCTTGATGCCCTGAGGGAGGAGCTCCCGGGGGAGCACGGTGGTGCTGGACAGCACCCGGGTCTCCCCCGTCACCTTGTCCTTCTCCACCGTGATCTCCACCGAGTACATGGCTGGCACGAGAGGCACGGGTCAAGCTGCCGCCCACCTGCCCACGTGCCCCCCGCCGGGCTGCAGCCAAGCCAGGGAGGGGAGTCGGCAGCGCAGAGCCAAGCAGCGGGTGCCCTCGTGTGCCCTCGACGCGGCCCTCCTCCCAGCTCAGTATCCCTCCTTGGCTCCCTAGCGCCCACGGGCGTGGGGTGTGAATTCCTGGGCCACTCCGGCCGCCCCGCCCTGACTGCAAAGCCTCGATCAGTTCCAGGGAGGTGGGGGCGTGCCTAGCCCAATCCAGAAAGGATTCAAACGCAAGTGAGCAAGCCTGTACCCCTCAGCATCCTGGACACTCGTCGTCTGCACTGCTCTTGTAAGGCCACTACTGACGTGTCAACATTCTCATCCCTTCACCGTGGAGAGGGGATGGTCCCCCGGAAGTGTATGGAGCTACAACCCCTGAAGATTACATCCAACGGCCAGCATCTGCCCCTGTTCTGCAGACAGGTCGCCACAAACACCACACAGAGACGCCTCCTGGCAGTGAGGCCACCAGGCCCCCACCCCTCCTCCCGTCAGGGAGGGCCCCCCATGACCACACCTAAGACCCCTCCCCGACCTGCCCCTCCTGGGTCTTCCCATTTCCCTCACGGACACCTCTGTTCTCCCTCCTCCGTCTCTTACCGACCCCACTACCTCCCCCACACCCCAACCTTTCCATCTGCAAATTCCAGGGAGCTGCTTTCAAGACTCCCAGAATCCACCCACTGCTCGTCCTCCACAGCCCCTGCTTGGAAGAAGCTGCACCCACCCCCACTATCCCTCAACCCCCTTCACCGCATCCCCACACCATCCCTCAGCCCGACCCTCATCTCCTGAGCCCCCCCAGCATCCCCTACCTTGTCCCACCATGTCCCCCTTCATCCTTTCCTTCATCTCTCACCATCCCACTCATCATTCCCCCCCTCACAATACCCCTATCCTCCACCGTTTCCTCACCTTCCCCCCACCCACTATACCCCCAACATCAACCCTCCGGGACCCCCGCAATCCGCCCCGCCCACAACCTGTTCTCCCTAAGGCCGCCAGTGGGCGCCTGTGAGCTGCGAGCAGGCACGCCCCTGCTTTACCCACTCCCAGCTCTCTGCAGCTCCACACCCGGCATGGGCCGCCCCTGTCTCTTCCTCGCCCTCACCTCCTGCCCCTCCCCCTCACTCATTCCACTCCGACCAGCACGCGGTCCCTGCCATCCACCGGTGCCCACAGTCCAGACGTGGTCCAGACTTGACCTTTGCACTGGCAGTGCCCCTCTGTCTGCATGCCTGGCTACCTCACTTCCTTTATCCTTGCTCAGATGTCACCTCCTAAGTTAGACCTCCCCTGAGCCCTGTGATTCAAATTGTGCCCCACTCCAGCTCCCTGCGTTCCGCCTTGACCCGCATCAGAGCACCTGCTGTCTGGGCTGCAACCCTCTTGCCAGGCTCATAGCAGGTGCTCAGCAAGCACTTGGAGACTGAATGAATGAATGAAGAATGCTAGGTATCACCACGTCCCTACACAGCCTAACACCCCACCATCAGACATAGTTGGGCAGGTTGTGCATTGCTCAAGATCACCAGCTGGGGGCATGTAGCTTTGTAATTTTCTGCCCACTTCTCTGACACTGAGACCCTGAGGGTGCCCCCTCCTTCTCTAGGCTTCCCCTGCCACCCTCTCCTTCTCCTGACTGTCATTACATCCTGGTCTTCACTCCCCTCTCTGGTTTTGTGCCTCCAAACTTACTGTGATATCAGCAGTTACAAGGTTCTGCTATTTGTCATGACTTCAGTCACTTTCAGGATTAGATTTGTGCCAGACTCTGGGCACAAGGTCACTACAATCCCCACCACCACCAGGTTCCAGCTGTCAAGTGATCAAGCAGGGATTTGAACCCAACCTTATTGAGCACTAATCCCAATTCTGTCCTGCTTGGTTACCTCCAGGAATGGGGTGCTCACTTCCTCTCCTGAGGCAGCCCAAAGACAGTGAAGGAGGGAAAGTTTGAAGCGAGCATGTGAGCCTGTGCCCAGCCCTGCCAGGACCCAGAGCAAGTGGCGATGTTAGGGAGATAGAAGCCAGGAAGGGGCATCAGGTTAGAGCCGCCATGCGAGGGGGCCCGTCTTCTCGGGGAAGCTGGGCCAGCTTGTGATGGGCGTGCCAAAGCAGAGGGGGCACCCGGGCCCACCCAGGCTCAGATCTGCGGCCTTGGTCCAGCCACTCCCCACTAAAACCACAGACCCCACCCGGTGATGCTGATGGTTGTATCTGTACCAGGCCTGGCCCCCCAACCCGGCCCCCACAGGGCCAACACTCAGCTCAGGACAGCAGCTGGACGTGGACCCCAACCTGGGGCCAACCCACCTGCCTTCATCATGGTGGAGCCGTCGACTGTCCTCAGAGGGCTGTTGGAGATTTGCTTCTCTGCTCACGATGGTGGTGGGGGGGGGGGGAAGAGTGAAGAGAGATGGATTCAGAGGGGAGATCACATAGCCCCCTCCCCCAAGATGTGGGACTTCACCCAGACACATGGACACCTCCAGACACTTAGACCACCTTCCCACACACTCACACAGATACCTGGACCCTCTCCCTAACACATGCCTGCACCTGGACCCATCCACACACATGTGCATGCCCTGAACACCCAGACACACATGGAATCACTCCCCGCAAAAAGAAAACATGCTTCAGTCCCATAGTCCATGACCCATCTCTTGGTCCAAATGATTTTCACAAAATCCCTGAGCAGCCTGCATGGATTTTTTTTAAATTATTAATTCCACAGTAAGATGAGGAGACAGACTCTCCTCATAAATAATTAACTCCTGAAAAATCAGGCCAGAGACACTTCTGACCATACCTCCAGTCCTGGCTGGTGGCGCTCTTTCCAGGCTCTACACACAGAAATAGACATGCTGAATATATATTTTAAAATATAACTTTGTATTAAGGAAATTTTAATATAGCTAATAAACCATTATAGCTAACTGTACATATTGAAGTGTCATGTGTACACGTGAAGTATTTGTAAATGTGTACATCACATACCTATAATAAATTTGTACATGGGCTAAAATCTCTCCCAGAATTCAAACTCTGGGCTTTTTTGTTTCCTGGATGTCAGTCTTCCACATCTCTGTGTGTGGAGGATCCTTTTTTTTTTTTTTTTTTTAATGGCCATGCCACACGGTTTGGAGGATCTTAGTTCCCTCATCACGGACTGAACCCAGGCTCCAGCAACAGAAGCACCAAGTTCTAACCACTGGGCCACTAGGGGAACTCCTCTTTGTCCTTTTAAGTGGTGCACAATCTCCAGGACAGCCAGGATCTTGATTTCTCATCCTCACTGATCCCATTTCACAGATGGGAAAACTGAGGCCCCCACTTGCCCTGGAGCCCAGAGCAAGTGGGCATGGAACCAGGGCTGGGCCCGCCAAGGCCAGGCACTCCAGGTGGACAGTATGAACCCACGATGGTGCTAAGACCTCAGGCAGATATGCCTCTGTGAAGCCTGCTTCCTCATCTGTAATGCAGGTGCTGCATCAGTCCACCCAGGGAGCTTGTGAAAATTCGATGAAATGATGTTGAGGGGCCCTGGGCCCAGCTCAGAGTCTGGGTTTGCTGAGTGCAATGACAGTGCGAGCCATTAAGCTTTTTTATTATCACTTTTTAGCAACAATAACACCTTAAAGGGGCTTCCCTGGAAAGAACCCGTCTGCCAATGCAGGAGACGTGGATTCGATCTCTGATTCGGGAAGATGCCTTGGTATTCTTGCCTGGAAAATCCCATGGTCAGAGGAGCCTGGCAGGCTCCAGTCCATGAGGCCGTAAGAGTCGCACACGACTTAAAGGCACCCTTCCCCTGTCTGCCATCTCCTGTCTGGCCACCAGAGGGCGCCGGGGCCCTGCCCACCCCTTCCCTAAGACGTACCTTTGGGCGTGCCCACCGGGGTCTGCAAGAAAGAAAGGGGAGGGGTCAGGGTGTTGGCGCCCCCTTCCGCCGCCCAAGGTCCCACCGGCCGAGGCCCAAGCCTGAGCGGGGCGTGGTTCAGCGCTGACCCCATTGGAGGGGCCGTCTCCTTCTGGACCCATCCCCCACCCCGCCCTAGCCTGTGACAGCCAGAAACGCTCCTGCCTGCTCAGCTTCCAGGGGCTCGCAATGCTCCCAGAACAAAGTCCAACCCTTCCTGATGACCCCGGGGGCCTCTTCCGCCTCTTCCCACCCCTGGCCGGCCTCCTGGCTCTTCCGTGAGCCGCGTCCCTCCACTTGGAAGGCCCTTCCCGGATTTCCGCTTGGCTGGCTGCTTGCTCAGCCCCCATGACCACCCGACCTAAAGGTGTCTCCGCGCCCCCATCCCGGGTTGTCCCTCAGGTTACCATGTCATTTACCCGGCCAGGAGATGGCCCAGGAGGCAGGTATAGTGAGGGGAGAGGCCATACCAGCACTCAGTCTGTGCTCAGTCAACCTCACTGAAAGCCCCCTCTCAACTTGAGTCTGTGCCTTGAGAACTCTTATTCAGTCTTTAAAACCCACCTCCTCTAGGCAGCCTGCCCAGCTCTCCCATGAAACAAACACCTCACTGGGGACTCCACAGTGCCCTAAGCTTCCCCAGGATAGGTCCTTACACCTTCCTGTGTTTGCAGCTGATTGATACATGCACATCTGCCCACTTAAAAACAGCTCAAGGAGGCCAAGGTCTGGGACTACATCCTCTGGTTCTGCCCCAACCAAGCCTTGGCAGTGAGGGTGGGTGTGTCGGCTCCAGACTGAAACTATCATAGGAGCAGCAGGGCACACAGCAGGGATGTTCCCTGGGCTGCAGCTCACCGGGGTGGGGGAAACAAGGATAGGTTGGGGGAGAGAAGGCTTGCCCCACAGGCCCCTTGAGTCCTAAAGACAACAAGGGTGGTGGGGAGACTTCCGAATTTGCCTTAACATGCTGCGGTAACCACGAGCTCAGGGTCTGGTTTCACCTGAGCCTGGCATACACGTCACAGCCTAGAATTAACAGCTAAGCCTAGTAAAGACTACTCCACTGTGTGGCCTTGAGCCAGTCTCTCAACCTCTTTGGGCCTAAGTCTTTTTCATCAAATGCGGATGCAGCTCCACCTGAAAGGGCTGCATGCAGATTGACAGGTGATGCCCATTGTGTTGGTGAACCTAGGAAGGATGACAAGCCGGTGGTCTTCGGGGAAGACCCTCTACCCATGAAGCGCTCGTTTTTCACTGATTCTTTAAATACCCGTGACGCCCCTGTCTGGTGGGGAAACTGAGGCCCCGGGAGGCCAAGCAAGGTGTGCAGACGACGCAGCTGGGATGTGGCCGGGCTGGGATGTGGATGTGCACGCATTTGGGATGTAGGGCGCCCACAGCCACAGCCCCGGAGGCGGTGGGTGCTTCGGGACCTGGGCCAGCAGGGTGGCGCCCCGGAACCTCTTACCTGCTGAGAGTTCGGCACCACCTCGGCTCTCTGGTCTTCTGGGGAGGGGCTCGGGGCGGGGCCGGGGGCGGGGCTCGGGGCAGCCACGCTCCCCCTGGCGGCGGCAGTGGGCAGCGCATCCGTGTTCTCCAGCTCCTCGATCTCCTGCTCCAGCCTGGGGAGTGTGCACGAGGTGACCACCCTGCCGGACACTTCTGGAGCCTGGCACTGCCAGGCGCGTCCAGGAGGGCTTTCTTGACTCGCGTGTCTCCTAACGACCCTGCGAGGTGGTCTCCTTCGCGCTCCCGGCGGGGAAATGGAGGTAAGTAAGCTGCAGAGCCGAGACCCAAACCCAGGCCGGCCGGTCCCGGACCCTTGTGCTGCCCGAGTCACTGTTTACTCCTCTGTTCGCTTCCAACATACTCTTCTTTTTCCACTCAAATACATTTATGTTTACAAGAAACTTTATCTCTCCAGGGAAACTGGAAAAACCATGTCACTTTCCAAGTTTTAGGAGATAATGGTGCTCATAAATGCAGTAAAAACAAAGCTGGCATATTCAATCCTGCCCCAGGCATCAACTGCCTACGCCTTTGGGGTGCAGGCACTCAGGACCCGGGAGATAGGAGATGTTTTCCTTGAAGACTCAGTACAGACTAGGGAGGTGGGTAGTCTGCTGCTGCTGCTGCTAAGTCGCTTCAGTTGTGTCTGACTCTGTGCGACCCCATAGACGGCAGCCCACCATGCTCCCCCGTCCCTGGGATTCTCCAGGCAAGAACACTGGAGTGGGTTGCCATTTCCTTCTCCAATGCATGAAAGTGAAAAGTGAAAGTGAAGTCACTGAATCATGTCCAACTCTCAGCAACCCCATGGACTGCAGCCTACCAGGCTCCTCCGTCCATGGGATTTTCCAGGCAAGAGTACTGGAGTGGGGTGCCACTGCCTTCTCAGCAGCCCCCTAACAAACTGAGCCCAGCTCAGCAGACTGGACACAGCTGGGGTCAGCCTGGAGGGCTTCCCGGAGGAGGTGTCCAGGTGAAGACACTGATCCGGCAAAATGCAGGTGATGGAACCACCTGAGGAGCGTGTAGCCCTGAGGGGAAGAAAGCCAAGGCCCCCCAAAAGCCAACCACACAGTGGGGCTCAAGGGATGCCCTCCTTGCCACCCCCTACTCAGGGCTGCACCCAGCAGGATGGATTGAGCAGAAGCCCACCTCATCCAACCCCCAGGGACTGGTAATTCCCACTGACCATCCTTCCCACCTGCAAGTGCCCCTCAACCCGCTTAGTCCTGAGTGGCCCTCCAGGCCACGTCTCAGCCCTGCCTCCTCTGGGCACATGCTCCCAGGTTGAGGAACTGAGGCCTGGGGAGGAGACCCCAGACAAGCTGCCCCCACTTTCTTCCAAACCAAATGCACCCAGACAGGATCCTGAGGTCCCCATGGGGCGGCAGGCCAGGTTGCCACAGCCAGCACATGCCTTTCAGGCCTCCCCTGGCCAGTGGACATTGGAATTTTGGCTGTCACTTCCCTCTGCCTGACCCCGCTGCCCCGGGAACTGAGCCCGGGCCTCCTGCCCGGCTGCCCGCCTGCTCGGAAACTCTTCGGTGCTTTTGTCCCAGGCCAGGGGGTTGGTCACTTTCCCCGGCCTGCCCCTCCCCCAGCTTCCTGCAGGCCAGCTGCAGTGCCTCCTGTCTCTGTGGCTCCAGGAGCACTGGGAAGACCAGCTGGGCTGGCGCCAGGAAGCCCCGGGGGAGACTGCATCTCCATCCTCAAAGACCTGTCTTCAGAGACCTCTATGGCCCAGACCGCTCACCCCTCACCCCTGAGTGGCTGCGGGGTTGGGAGGAGGAGGGGTCAGCACCCACCCCCAGTCACTCCCCAGCTCTGAGGCTCATGGCCCCCCACCTGGAGATGGACTCCTCCAGGTGCCGCGCCTTCTGCTCGTCCTCCTGCATCTGTCTCCTCATGTCCTCATCCCCCTCTGAGGCCGAAGACGGTGTCCCCTCCAGCAGCCAGCGTTCCCGCAGCGCCTTGGACTGGGGCAGTGGGCACCAAGGTCAAAGTCAGGGTCAGGGCTGGGGTCGGGGTCAGGTGAGGGTCTGAGTTGGCACTGGAATCAAGGTGGGGGTCGTCTCAGCCCTCCTGCTCCCCGCCCCTAAGTCCCGGATCCGGCTGAGGCAGGGGTCCCTGGATGCTGCCCCCCTTCCGCCCCCCCACCCCCAGCGGAGGCTCCGCGCGGACCTTCAGGTGCTGCAGCTGCCTCCGGTCATCCTCCAGCTGCCGGCGCCTGTTCTCGATCTCTGCCTGCCTCCGCCGCTTCTCCTGCAGACCCCGCACATGGTAAGGGCAGGCTGGGGCCGCGGAGACCCCACAGCTACCCAGACTTCACCCACGCAGGTCCCACTTGTTCTGTGAACAGCACCCACTTGGCCCACTGCACCTCCACCTGCATCCAGCTTGTTCCCCCACCCTCCCCCACCTTGTCCCTTCACCAGGAAGGACTACCAGCTTCCCCCAAACTTCCCCCAGCCTTGCCACAAGGGCAAGTTCCTTGCCCGCCACCCCCTCCACTGCAGGGGGGCTGCCCAGGGGCTCTGAGAAGCTTCTCAGCCAGAGTCCACATGCTGAAGACTAAGGGGCGCTCAACGTTTTAATTTTGTGGGGAGATGCTAGCAGGCACTGAAGTGTCCCACACTGCACCTGCGATCTGAGTCCCTGAGCCCCAAGCTGGGTGTGGGGAGCACTGGAGACCCTGCGTCCCCCCCAGTCTCCTCCCCATGCCCACCCCATCCTTGGGACCCGGAACAACTCACTGCAATGGCCTGCAGCCGCTCCTGCTGGGATGGGGTCTCTGCCACCAGGACCCTGGGAGGAAAGAAAAGATCAAGTCGGGGGTTGACACCCAACACTGCTTTCAGCAGATCCAGTTCAAATTCCCACCCTATGTCTTCCTGCTGGATGAGCCTGAGATGAGATCGTTCCACACCCTCCTTGTCCCCATGCAAGATTATCCCTGCATTAATTCTCCCACAAACCCTCCTGCCACTCCTCAGGGCAGGGACAAGGGACAGGACTGGTGAGGCCTGGTCCAGACACCTAGGGAGGGCTTGGGAAGGGGAGAGCATTGAAGCTGGGCTCTGAAGGATGCATAGGAGTTCCCTGGGAATAGAAGCCTGGACTAGAGGGTCTCTTCCAGACTGAGAGACTGACCAAGACAGCCCCTTCCTCATCCTTCTCCAGCTCTGGGAGAAACACTTGGAGGAAGAGGGACCCTCCAGCTCCACCCCCTACCCCTTGGCTGCCAAGTCCTTGATGCTGTTCTGGTACTTCTGATGTCTCCCTCACTGGCTGCCTCCGGAGTCTTCCAGGACCCCAACAGCTCAGAGAGAGCTGTGAGCCTCCCAAGAATACACAGCAAAAAAGTAGCAAAGCTTAAATCCAACCCCAGATTCTTTCCTCATCTCACCCATGTTTTGCTTGTTTCTTTCATTTTTTATTTTTGCTGCACCATGAGGTTTGCAGGATCTTAGTTCCCCAGCCAAGGATTGAAGCCGGCCCCAGCAGTGACAGCAGAGTCCTAACCACTGAGCTGCCAGGGAAGTCCCCCATCCATGTTTTCTGAGAGCCCACCCAGTGCAGTATTAGCCTTAAGCTGGTATGCAGTAGGAGTTAGATAAATGCCAGTGTTGCCAGATGCTCTTAAAGGGACAGGACATCATGCTGTTGAGGATCTGGGGACTTCAGAGAGGGCACAGGACCTGGAAGATAGGTCATCCTTGCCCCTCCCCTTGATCCCCTGCATCCCCCTCCCTACCTGGGGTGGAGGGGGGAGGAGCTTTCAGAACCCGCCCCCTCCCTTCCAGGTCTCCCGTCTCTGGAAGCTGCACGCAATAGGTGCAGAGTGAAATGGTCAGACGAATGATGCCCTGAACATCTCCTCCTCCTCAGGGTAACCTTGAGCTTCCAGGGGGTGGAGGGTCCTCAGCCTGAGTGGGGGCTTCCAGACCATCTGCCTCAAACCTCTGATAAACCACAGGGCCATTCTGGGAGGGACTGACTGACGGGAGGCCTCATTTCATATGGGAGGGCCTGGCAGTGGGAGCCAGACCACTCCGACCTGTTCCACTCCCCACCTCCCCCTGCCCCCCCATCTGCCCCGACCCCCTTATCTTCACAGGCACTAAAATTACAGACGGTGCTTTGGACCCCGCCCACCCTCAGCCTTGACTCAGGGCCCAGAGCCACCCTGAGGCCTCCACACTCTCTGCCCATCTGGCCTTCATTTCCCCATTTGCACACAGCTCTGGGCCCTCCTGCTATGTCACCCCCCAAACCGTGGTTTAGAAGGGGAACACTGTGCAAGGTCCACCCCAGCCCAAGCCCCTGTGCGCGTGCACACAAACACACACACACACACCCACACCCCCTGTAGCTGCTCGGCGGACACCTATCCCGGGGCAGCAGTGACCCGGTCACCCGCCTTACTTGGGTCTAGTTTCCTGGCCATGCTGAGACCTGTGAAGTCATCTGGCTCCCATGCCCCGGCCAGGTGACTCCACCCAGCTTCTCCCTTCCTGTGAGGCAGCACCTGCCCCCCTGTGCCTCCCAGGGGCCCAGCACACCAGCCGCACCCCTGCAGCTTCCCCTTCTCCTTCCTCAGGGAGGCTGCATTCAGCTGGGCGGAGTTCAAGAAAGGTTTGGTCCAGCTGACCGGCTTAGATGCCCTTCCTGAAGCGCCAGACCAGTAGGATTTCTGGGTCTGCCCCATCACCTCGTGTGATATAGACAGGGTGACATGCCATGCTCCCCAACATGGGCCCATCCCCTCAGTTCTTGCAAACCCCACACTCTCCAGCCCAGCCCAAGCCCCTACCATCACCTGCCACCTCCCTGAACCCTGACAGCCCACAACTAGAAGCTGCTTCTCAAAATGAGAATCCAAACCCATCATTCTCCTGCTCTCAAGTCCCCTGGCTCCCATCACCCCTTGAAAACCCACCCCCTGGCATAGCCCAGCCCCCACCCTCTCCCCTGCCCTGGTGCCTGACCTCTGCTCTCCCTCCCGCTTGTGCTCACTCTGTTCCAGCCACCAGGACCTCCTGTGGCGCCTGCACTGAACCAAGTTCATTCTTAGCTCAGGGCCTTTACACTTGATGTTCCCTCTGCCTGCTATGCTCTTCCTATAGCTGGAAACTGAGGCCCAGAGAGGGTGAGTCACTTGTCCAAAGTCACATAGCTACAAAGTGGCAGAGCTGGGATTCGAACCACAGCTGCTCAGCCCCAGGCTGTACCACAGGCCTTCCCTTTTCTGCACAGCTCTAGTTCAGCCTCCAGGAGGCCACCCAGGCAGGAGGCAGAGTTGCAAGAGGGAGGCATAGCAGCTGAGACCCCAGTGCAAACAGGGCCACAGAGGGCAGGGGGACCAATCTGCCTAATACTGGGTCCCCACCCTGGGGGGGCGGGTAGGTGGCCATTGAGGCTGGATACAGGGACACAGAGATGGCTGTGAGGCCAGCTCGCCAAGCTGGAGACAAGGCCGGCAGTGTCCTTACTGGGGCAGCCAGTCCCTGCAGGGCCAAGCCAGGACAGGGGAAGTTTAGACGAGCACAGTGAGGAGAGGCTCCGGCCCAGGCAGAGAATTTCCATCTCTCCCCACCCATCTCCTGTCTCAGCCCCAGGAGCACAGTCTATGTGCCCCCGCTCAGGTGTCCCTCCCCAGGCCTGGGGTCGCCTGGGCCGCCCCACCCTACCCAGCCCCTGGGCTCAGCCACTGTGGGTGATGGATGGCTGGGCCCTCGGGAGGCGGTCGCCCTGGCAACCGCGCCATCCCCATGGCAACGCAGAGGCCCGCTGGCGCTCAGGGGTGGGGCCGGCGCCGAGCATCTCCCACCCCCAGCCCAGCCCTAAGGGGCTGAGGGGCTGCCTGCCCAGGGCTTCAGGGGTTGCCTGCACCGGGTGGGACCCGAATGGGTAACTAGGTCTGTCCCACCCCCGCGGGCAGGAGGAGGGCTTCCGGGGTCTGGTGATAGGGGCGTCCACCCAGGGAAGGGCTTCTATCCGGGAAGGGTCTGAACCCGCCCTTGGCGTGAGGCAGCCAAGGTCAAGCCAAGATAAGGCTCGGCATCATAAATCCGAAAAACAAAACAAAACAAGAGGCTGGAACTCCCTAACAAATCAGGAATAGAATAGGAACCATGTTCCGCAGGCGGGACTCAGCCGCACTTTACGGAGAGGAAACTGAGTCTGGTGGGAGCCAAGAGTCCGATCTCCCGAAGATCTTGTGAGAGATGTGGGATAATTATGGCCGTTTTATCAATGAAGTATCTAAATGGTGAAGTGAGATCTGCACCCAGACAGGCGGGCAGGCTCCGGGGCGCAGGGAGCGCAGGGTCTCCCTGGCCTGGCTGCGGTGGGGGTGGTCAGTGGGACACCTGAGAAGCTCATTCGGGCTCAGTGAGTAAAGCAGAGGCCAGATCACAAAATGTGTGATTTACACACTGGGCGGAGAAGCTGAGTTTGGGCTGAGGCTTTAGGGCAGCTGCCCCCCTCTGGCTGTGTTGACCCGGGGCAAGTCACTTGTGTCTCTGAGCCTCCACTGGCTGCGCTGGGCTACGGGCGACAGCTTGCAGCTGCTGAGGAGGGACAAGCCCTAGGCCAGGACGCCCACCGTCAACGCGCGCAGGCGTCTGGTCCCCGCGCGATTATATTTACGGAGCTTGGAGCAGATTCTGGGCTCCAGCGGCCTTGTGGGCGGCTCAGGACTCGGGGAGGGCGTAGGCTGCGAGCGCGTGAGATAATCGTGGTCCAGGAGATGAGCTAATGAGACCCGAACCCAGCAAGCCCGGCAGAGGCCTCAGCTTTGCAGGCGCTTATTTTTCAAAGGTCCAGAGAAGTTACGCAACCGGCCCAAGGTCACCTAGGGGGCAGGAGGGTCCAGTGTGGGAGGTGGGTGTGGGGGGTGGGGGTCACACTTGTCCTTCCAGAGCCCACGCCCGGCAGCTACAGCCAGAATGAAGGGGTCCCTGTCCAGGCAGGCGTGGAGCCCAGCGCTGGAACATTCCTGTGCTAACTGAAAGAAAACAGCTGACAACGACCTTGGCCACGGGTGGTGATGGGGGGAGGCAGAGTCACGCGGGGCCAGGGGTGGGGAGGTGAGGGGAGCCTGATGGCCTCTCCCCACATTGAGTGGAGGATGGAGTTGGGGAGTCTGGTTCCCAGCCCCATCCCTGGCCCCTCCTAAGCACCAACCCCTTTCCTCTCTACAGATCCGCCCACAGTTCCATCACCCTGAATGAACCTCAGCCTCTCAGCAGCCACTCAAGCCCCTGTGTTTGCCCCTCACTTTTCCCCTTTCTCTCCTTCACCTCCAATCTCAACTCAGACATAGCTGCCTCTTTCAGGGAGCCTTCCTGGGTCTCTTCCCCTCATCAGGAAGGAATTCTTCTCGAAGCCCCTCAGCCCTCAGCACAGGTGAGCCCCTAGAACCACTGATGTCACTGGTGAGGTGGACAGGCCTTGAGGCATGGGCTTTCCAAAAGTTTCCAGGCAGAGAGACATCACCACCAAGGTGGAGACGGCAGTTGCAGCAGGCCACAGACCCAGGAAAGAAAAACTGTTGCCTATTAACCTAGGATAGGGGGCAGGGGAGCTGGACCCTGGCCAGGGCCCTCACAACAGAACAGGGCAGCAGGGCATGAAAGCCCGCCCACCCTCAGCGCCACGCCTCCTCTGGCTTCCAGCAAATGCCTCTGCAGGGACCAGCCTCGCAGACCTGCATCCCTCCCCACCCCTCCACTTCCAGCGCCTCAAACATTCCAGGTGCGATCCCACCTCAGGGCCTTTGCATGGACTGTGTCCAGACCTGGGCCACCCCTGCCAGGTCTCCAAGGGGCTCACGACTCCTGGGGCCTGTCTTTAGATGTCACATCCTTACTCTGGCCTTCTCTGACCCTAATTAACCCCAGCACCTCCAACCCCCACCCCCTAGCCCTTATCATCCAGAAAACCTAATGATTTTACTTATTTTATTGATTTCTCCACAAGGACAATAACTGTCTCTTTTTGTCCCTGCCATGTCCCCAGTATACAGCAGGCACTCAATAAATGTCCACTGGGTGAACATGTGTGCTAGGGTCCTTCCATTTCCAAAAGAGGGCCCCACCTAAGGGCTCCCCACCTTTGTCGCACTCCTGCCATGCCCCCGACCCCACCCTGGACCATCTGTCCTGTGATCACTTTTTATTTTTATTTTTTTAAAGAAATTCACTGTCACATCTTAAATTCATCTAAAATAGTACCTGGGCTCCCCACATTCAAGAGAGGACAAAGAACAAGCCCCAGCTGCCTGAGAAGTGACTTACAAATTAATACAGGAACAACCTAAGTGCCCACCAGCAGATGATGGATAAATACAAGGTGGTCCTTCCATACACAGGCGGGTCACTCAGCCTTGAAAAGGGGTGGAGCCCTGATGCTCACTGCCAGGTGGACGGACCCTGAGAACACGTTGCTCAGTGAGAGAAGCAGACACAGGACACATAGGGTGTGATTCCACTAATGGGAAACATCCAGAACAGGCCAATCCACAGACAGGGGATTAGTGGTTGTCCAGGTTTGGGGGCGGAGAAGGCAATGGCAACCCACTCCAGTACTCTTGCCTGGAAAATCCCATGGATGGAGGAGCCTGGTAGGCTGTAGTCCATGGGGTAGCTAAGAGTCGGACACGACTGAACGACATCACTTTCACTTTTCACTTTCATGTGTTGGAGAAGGAAATGGCAACCCACTCCAGTGTTCTTGCCTGGAGAATCCCAGGGACGGGGGAGCCTGGTGGGCTGCCATCTATGGGGTCGCACAGAGTCGGACACGACTGAAGCGACTTAGCAGCAGCAGCAGGTTTGGGGGATGGGGTGGGGAGTGAGTCCTGGTGGGAATGGGGTTTTGGGGGGGTTGATGGAATGTTCTGCAATTAGAAGCGATGGCTGTACTGTGCATGTACTAAAAACCACTGGACTCTATGCATGTACTGAAAACCACTGAGCCACTTTAAACAGGTGCATTGTGTGGTGTGTGAATGATCTCAAACAACCTGGTAAGAATAAATATACACACAGATACAGCAGAGATGCTGACTGTCTCACCAAGGGCCATACTAGGGGGCGAGGCAGCCACCCCAGGGACATCATAAGGTCCTTCCAGCCCTGCTCTGAGGCTCTTCAGGATTAGCAGGATCTGAACACAACCTGACCTGGTCATCGCCTGCCCACTCCCTGACAGCTGTTACTAGAAGCCCCTGCCAAGCCTTGCTGGCCCCCCACCCGTGCCCCCACTCACCCAGGCTGGGCTCCCAGGCCTGCACTCACTCTTGTTCTTACCTGTCTTCCCACCTCGGGGTCTGGGTCAGGCTTCTCCTCCCAATACCTGGCCCCATCCAGGCTGTCCCAGGGATGGTTCTGACTTGCCCTGAGTTCCTAGTTGAAACCCACAGGCAGGAGACAGAAACAGCAGCCCAGATCTCCACTCCTCAACACCACAACCTCTGCTCAGCCACCTCGTGCTCCACAGAAACCCTATGAAGCATGGTCTTGATGCCCCCTAGCCTCCCAGCACGCCCAGGGACTGGGCTGTCTCACCCTGACTAAGCCCCCATCTCTGTAGGCAGCTCTGACTATCACAGAGTTCTGAAGTCGGGTCCATGCCCATCCAGACATGGGGTCCTGCCACTCCTCCCCCAGCTCCGGCATTTCTCCGCCGGCTGTCCCCAGTGGCCGCCTGTCCAGGCTGAGTCCTGAGCTGCTTCTCCCTGCTCCCTGCTCTGGCCCCTTAGCCAGCAGAGCCTCTTTCTGGTGCCTGGGTCAGCACCTCTCTCCTCTTCTGCTTAGACGCCACCCATGGCTCCCGATGGCTCCCCAGATGAGCAGTGTAGGCCCAGGAGGACCTGGCCCCAGGAGCACAAACTGAAGAACGCTCTCTTCTCCCTACACTTTCCCACCTCTGGTCCTTTGCATGAACCAGTCTTTCCACCTGCTGCACCCTTCTGCCTACCTAGGAAAACTTTTAAGTATCTTTTACAAAAAAGGTCCATAATACAACGGAGCAGGATACCTTTCCCACACCTCAAAGAAGACCCTCCACAGGCTCCCCCAGAGCCCTCTGATCCTGCACAGGGCTATGGTGGTCAGTAGGAAGTGTTTCCTAAATGACCAGATAAGAGACTTCCCTGGCGGTTTGGTGGTTAGAACTTGGTGCGTTCACTGCTAGGACCCAGGTTCTATGCTTGGTAGGGAAACTATGATCTTGCAGGCCACATGGTGTGGCCAAAAACAAACCAACAAACAACCCCCAAAAAAGCAGATGCCAGGCTTCCTGGGTAGAGAAAGGATGGAGGCAGTAGGGTCTCAGACTGGGGGAAAGGTGACGGGATTTTTTTTAAGAAAGTCAATTCGTTTTCCTGCATCAAAACCTGAACCCTTTGAAGATGGGGCTGGGACCGCCCAGGATGCTCCATTCACCAGATGAGAAAAGTGAGGTTCAGAGAAGGGGGCAGCCTGACCAAGACCCCATGGTGGGTGAGGAAACCCTCTCCATGCTCCACTCCCAAGTCAGCAGCCACAGAGGGTTCCCTGGCAGTGGGTCAAGGGTAGATGGCCCCTGGGAGACCAGACCACAACAAAGTCCACCTCTGTGCCATCCAATCGGCCAACCAGGCTGAAAAACTGATGTCTGGATACCTAGAACCACCAGTCCACAGCCCCTGGACAAGAAGGTGCAAAGGCCCTTCCTCAGCTCCCCTCCCCAGCACCAGAATGCCCAAGAGCAAATGCCAGCATCACCCTCTTCTGGTTGTGTGGCCTCGAGCGTGTTCAGTCACCTCTCCGTGCCTCAGTTTTCCCACCTCACAGGACCAAGTGTGTCCACGGGAACAAAGCATTCAGAAAGGGGCCCAGTATACAGCAAGCACTCAATAATCGTCAAGTAAATGTCACATCTGCACTTCTTAGGCCTCTTTCCTGTCTTCCTGCCACCACCTCTAGGATTATCGTCATGTTCTTCCCTTCAAATCCACTCACTGTTTAAATCCAACCCCTTTGTTTTCAAAGGAAATGTTACCAAGGCTGAGTAAACCAGAAGCCAGTGCCAAAACCATCAGAGTAAAAACACTTAAAAAAAAGATAACGTGAAAATAAAAACTTGTTATTAAGTTCTATTATCACTAGATACCGGTTCTGCTTCTCATTAGAGAGGGAGACCAGCACTTGCAGAAGGAGCATTAAGGATGCAGTTAGCACCCAGGTGAGCTGATGATCTCTCTGAAACTGTTCAGGCCTCAGGATGAGAAGGGACCTGATGAGTCCTGACCCAACTCTGCTTTCCTGCCTCCTGCGGGGCCCGATCCTCATGCTCACCAGAGAAGATGTGGACATCTGAGACGGCTGCTTCCAGCTAAGGGGCCAGAGGAGCAGCCCCTCCCCTGGGGCCACCAGCAGACCCTCCCCATGGCAGGATGCCCCCAGCTCCCTGTCCCCCAGTTCCCGGCCCCACCCTTGTTCCACCTTTAGAGCACCACCTATCGCCTCCACTGGCTGGTAAGAATTCTTACTTTCTCAAATTAGTGAAAATTTGTTTAATCCTTAAAAAATCTGTCAAATGCTAAACGTCTTTTTAGAAGAAAGTTTCCAGCATCACCATCTCCAGTGATGGCAGAATCCATGGAAACGGAGGGAGGTAAATGATTGTGCCCTGGCGGGGGCTGTGCTCCCATGAAGAAGGACGGAGGGCCGGGCAGGTGTTCATGCAGGGAGCAGATGTAGCCCCTCCCCACCCATCGTCAACTCCAGTGCTGGGGACTGGCTTCCTTGCACGGCTATTCAGGCAGTTAATACCAAGTCCCGTCCTACACCTGCACCTAGAAAAACCAGGGATCCGCCTAATGGGGGGACTCCGACACCAGATCTGACTGTGACCAAGAAGGCCTAGGGTCAGGGCGGCAAGCACCCAGGAGCCCTCTGTGTGCTCTGTGGCCCTGGGGCAGCGGCTGCCCGTCCCTGGGCCTCTATAAACCCGTGCAGAATGAAGGGGGTGGCGGGAAAGGAAACAATGGGGTTCATCCTGAATATCTCATCTCATTCCTCTGCTCTGGGTGGGCGTTTCCTGTCTACTCGCCTCCTCCCCCAGGCAGCCCCCTTCTCAAGGCCACACCCTGCCCAGGGCCTGCTGTCTGGAGGCCCAGAGGCTCCCTTGGGCCCCTGGGAGCACAGCAGATAAACAAGTGAGGGGACCGTAACAGACAGGTCTGGTCCCCTGCTCCCCTGAGCCCCTGGCTGGGCTCCCGGGCCAGGCTGGGCCTTTGTCTGGGTTTTCAAAAGCAGAGGACACAGGGTGTTGCCTTGCCGGGAGGTGGGGGAAGGAGGCAGTGGCTCCCACCCAGCTGAGGGTGTGGTGGGTCATGGGTGAATCCCCGGAGGAAAGTTGCAGGCTTGGAAAATATACCCAGTGGGAAGGGCCCAGGAGCCAGCCGGGTGGGCTGGTGGACCTCCATGTCTGGGCCCCGGGGCAGGGTGGCGATCTGGCCCAGAGTGGGGCAGTAGCTGGCCCCCCGCATAGGACAGGGGGGCTGCAGGACACCAGACACCGCCTTCCCAGCCCCTGCCCATGTAAACATACCCCACAGCCTCCCTGCACCCACCTGTGGGAGTAGGGGCGTGGGGGATGCCCTGACGCCAGGAACAGAGGACCCGCCCCGTAAATGACCAGGCAAACACACTGGGCACCCGCTAGTGCAGAGACCGCCGCTGCCCCACAGTCCTTCATCCAAGCCCCGGCACACAGCCCACTCATCCACTCCTACACCCAGCCCCAGGCTAGCAGACTCTTGGCTACATCATTAGGGGCCCCACCTCAGAGGCACTTTCCCCAGGAAGGGAGGGGACCCAAGCTCCGCTGTTGGAAAGCACAGGGACCCCTAGGCTCACACACATGACAGACCCGGAAGCCTGGAGCAAAGCCCACTAGAAGCCGGGAAATCGGGCGGCTGGACCCCCGTCTTAACAAGGGCTCCAGACAGCACTTGAGGCCCTTGGGGAGGGCAGCCAGGCGAGGGAGGACCGGCCGGTGCGCGTCCAGGGCACAGGGCGCAGCGAGCGCAGGCCGGGGCTGGGAAGCGAGCTCCAGGCCCGGCGGTGCAGTGAGGAGGGGTCGTCCCGCCGCCCCAGAAGCAGGAGGACCGCAGCCCGCCCGGGGCACGAGGGCGGAGGCACAGTGCGTCCCCTCCCCACACGCTCACGCGTCCCGGGCCGCCCCCAGCCGCCGCCGCCGCCCGAGTCCTCGTGAGCCTGTGGGCCGCCGGGGCCGGGTCGAGGGGGAGGCCTGGGGCGGGCACGGCCCAGCCCGAGTCCCTCCCTGGCTGAGCGGGGGTCTCGGGAGTCCCTCGCCACCTCCCCGTCAGCGCTGTGGGGGCGAGAATCGGGGCCTCAGCCTCCGGGGCGCCCCTGGCGCGAGCGCGCTACTCACTCCATCTCCCCGCCGAGATCAGTGGGTCCGCGAGGCCGGCGGCGGGGGCGCGCGGGGGAGGGCCGGCGGGCTAAGGCCAGGCGGCCGGGGCTGCGCGGCGCGGGGGCGGCGGCACCGGCGCGGGCATCGCCCCGCGCGCGGCTGTTTATTGTCCGCGCGGTGGCGGGCGCGGGGGGTGGGCTGGGCGCGCGCGCCGCCGCCGCCGCGTTTCGCTCGCGCCCCCTCCCGCCGGCTCCTCGCCTCCCGCCGCCGCCCGCCTGCGCCTCCTGCCGGCCGCCGCTGCGCCCCGGCCACCGCGCGCCCTCCCGCCCTGTCCGCCCGAAGCTCTTGCAGCCCTGACCCATTCATTCCATCTCGGCGCGGGTCTGATTCTCGTGCCGAGCCGATCCGGGCGCCGGCCGGGGACCCAGTCTGGCCGCCATCCATGCCGCCCCTCCCCGGCTCCCCAGCCAGAGGGGCGCGAATGGGGACAAATTGCTCGGGGAGGCCCAGCAGGCGGCTCCAAGAGTTCACGGTCCCGCTGCGGACGGAAGGTCCTGCCGACGGGCCGCGGAGAGTCTGGAGAAGAGCGTTCGGGTGGCGGGCGCGGCGAGCGCGTAAGGCCGGCGATAGGACCGAGCCGGGCCCGTTCCAGGAGGAAGCGATTGCTGGTCTTCTGAGCACTGGCGGGGCTTTGGGCCTGGCCCTACGTTTGGACGAGGGTTAAGGAACTTAATCTGACCCATAACTCTCTCGGGGCAAACAGGCCTGTGTGGTCAGAGTGAGTGAGGAGCAGGGAGAATTCAGACTGTCTTGAGGGCACTGGGGAGCCACAGCAGAGTTTAGAGGAAGAGAGGGTCACCCCGATTTATGTTTGCAAAAGCCACTTGGCCTGCAAGGTGGGGAGCGGATGAAGGGGCGCTAAGGGAAGGGGGCTTGGAGTCCAGAAGTGGCTGAACAGGGACCTGGTGGAGGCTGGGCCAGGCTGAGAACCAGGTAGATTCTGGATGGATCTTGAAAGGTGGTGCTGCAGATGGCCACAGGATGGGATGTGGGATGACAAGGCATCATTGGTCCCTTCTGCGGCCTGAGCTACTGGAAGGACATGTGACATGAACGGGGCTTGGGGGACAAGAAGGAAACACTGGCCAGACAGCTGGATCCCCAAGGGGTAGGCCTGGCCTGCGCTGGAGGGGAGCACCTCAGGGGGAGCAGGTGAGGGCAACTGGAAGAGCCAACTCAGTCCCCTGCCTTCCCCTCTGTTCCCTGTGGTCTATCTTGGGTCCTCCATTCATGTGGACCCCACGGATCAGGAGGGAGGCAGACTTGTCTTAGGACACTAGCCCTCAGGCTCTGAACACATTTACTCCAGAGGACAATTGACGCGGAGCAGAGAGGGAGGTTCTTTAGAAGTACTTAGGGCTTTTGTAAAACGATTCTGCTCAATGGTGCTCAGTAAATGGGTGTGTAAAGGAACTGTGGTGCTGGAGAAGACTCTTAAGAGTCCCTTGGACAGCAAGGAGATCAACCCAGTCAATCCTAAAGGAAATCAACCCTGAATATTCATTTGAAGTCTGATGCTGAAGCTGAAGCTCCAATACTTTGGCCACCTGATGCAAACAGCTGACTCACTGGAAAAGACTGAGAGCAGGAGGAGAAGAGGGCAACAGAGGATAAGATGGTTGGATGACATCACCAACTCAATAGACGTGAGCTTGAGCAAGCTCTGGGAGATGGTGGACAGCCTGGCGTGCTGCAGTCCATGGGGTCACAAAAAATCAGACACAACTGAGCAACTGAATGACAAAAACAAATGAAACAGGCTTGGATGAGGTCTGGAGAAAGATGGGACAGGATGTGCCCCAGATGCGGGGCTGTCGGCCTTTACCCCCAAAGGCTTTTGCACCCCCTTTCTACAGTGAACATGCGCCATTTAGCAGGGAAAGAATGAAATAAACTACCAAACAGAACAAAGGAAAAGACTCAGAAACATCAGGGGGCCTGGGTTCCAGTCCCAGCTCAGCTCCTCAGGTGCTGTGATGCCAGGTCTGCTCCTTAACCTCTCTGAGCCTCACTTCCCTACCTCCTAGGGCTGCTGAAGGACTTGGAATAGGGCCCAGCTCACACTCATGTAGGGGTTGGCACTTTTTCTGTAAAGGGCCAGATAGTAAATATTCCCAGCATTGCGGGCTGGCCGATCTGTTGCAAGGACTCACCTCTGCCATTGCAGCCAGAGGCAGTAGATTGCAGCATCAAGTGGCCCTGTGCCAATAAAACTTTATTTACGAAACAGGCATACCCACCTCACAGCTCTCGCCATTGCTGGACATCCTCTGGGCATCTGGACCTCAGCGGGTCTGACACTGGGCTCTGCATGGGCCCCTCTCACCACCCCTTTCCTGTTCCCTGGTCAGAGACCCTGCCCCCTGTCTCCCAGCCCTGACTCTAGCCCAGGCCCTGTGTCTCCTACCCCTGCCTCCTTTCACTGCCCTCTCCCTGTCTCCCTGCCTCCTCTCTCCTTTCCACTCTCACTAGAGGGTCTTCCCCCACCTGCCCTACTCACGCACCTTCTATAGCTTCCCAGTGCCCTGCAGCCTGGCTCTCAAGTCCCAGCTGAGCCCTGGAAGCGCCCTTCCTTCCCCTGCCCCTGCTGCTTGCCCTGCCGCTCACCCACTGGGCCCTTCTCCAGGAGCCCCCTCCCCACCTTCCCCATGTTCCTGGGTCTTCTTCTTGCCCTAAAATCCTACTCTCTTCCCTCTGCTTCCTGCCGACTTCAGTCACTTTTTCCCCTGAATTCCACCTCTGATGATGTCACTCACTGTGGTGTCTCGCGCCCAGCTCTCTGCCAGAGCAGGGGTCCTCCTTCTGTGTCCCCTTCCCCCCACATCCAGTGCCTGCTCACAACAGGCACTCAATAAACACTCATGGAGTGAAGGACTGCATGCCTCCTGCTGTCTCCTTTGATCTTCTCAGCAGGAGTGGTGGCACTAGCCTGTGGTTTACAGATGAGGGGTGCACAGGACACCCAGCCCCCTGCTGAATTCTCGCCAACACCCTTAGAGACCCTCTCAGGTCATCTGTTTCCCAAAGGAGGAGACTGAGGCCCAGACAGCTGTGGGGGCAGCTCTAGGGACCCCAGCAGTGACCCATCCTCCCCCTGCAGAAATCCTGGAGGCTGAAAAGGCAGACAAGGTGGAGAGAAGTGGTGAGGCTCTGCCTGCTGCTTCAGAGACCCATTCGTTGAACGGGTTTGCTCAGCGCCCCCACATGCCACCCACTGAGACCCACACATCCCTTTCTCTGTTCTCTGCCAGGTCCTCGGATGCAGGTCCAAGAGAAAGTCTGGGAAGTGCAATGGTGTCCGGCACGATCCCTCACTGGCTGGGGCTGACACCCGCAGGGGAGTGACTGCCATACAAGATGCTGGTGGATTGGGCTGTTTATTCTTTTTTTTTTTAAAAAAAAAATTTGTTTATTTGGCTGCACTGGGTCTTATTGTAGCATGGGGGATCTAGTTCCCTGACCAGGTATTGAACCCAGGCAACCCTGCATTGGGAGCACAGAGCCTTAGCCACTGGACCTCCAGGGATATCCCTGGGCTGTTTATTCTTAAGGCACTATCGCCCATTTCAAGTAATAAGAAGCAGTCTCCTTGGAGTGTGAGTTAAAGGGGTTAAAAAAGTAAAGGGTAAGTGTCACTAGCTGACACCTGCGTGGCCTGTGCCCCGGGCCAAGCACCAACCCCATCCACAGATGAAGAAACTGAGGCACATGGAGTCCAAGTCGGGGTGGGTGGGGTCCCTGGGCTTCAACACTGTGTCTAGGGGTTCACTGGGAAGATTTTGAGTTTTTCTCAAGTTCTCAGGGGCTCCTGACCAAACTTCATTCCTCTCCTGACTGCTTGAACCTCTGCTGCTAATTTAGGCTAAGGAAGGGCCTGTTCACTTATTGAGTGCTGACTGCATGACCCACTCAGGGCAAGGTGATAGACACCGACTGCATGTGTGCCCTACTCAGGTGCTCAGCAACTGACTTTGAGCTAACCTCCTCAATATATAAAACGCTCCAACAAATCAACAACAAAAGTAAGGGTGATAACAATACAGCAAAGTAATTAACACAGGGGACTGAGGCTGGCTAAATATAGCCCCACAACGTCCCTGTCCTCATTTGGGGGCCTGTGGACATGTCACCTCATGGTGCAGAGGGGACTTTGCAAGTGAGATTAAGTTAAGGGGAGTAAAGGGAGTTTTCTCATCATTATCATCATCATCACCATCGCGCTGTGACTTAGAAAGCCACCAAATCCTCCATGCAAAGACCCTTCAAGTCTCAGAGTTTTGGTTTCAAGACCCTCTGCTGTACAGCCCCAGACCAGCCAGGCTCCTCTCCCTGGGCCTTGGTTTAGGAAATGGAAACACTGAGCCCCACACAGGAGGTTCCTTAGGACTTCAATGAGCTTGGTTATTCAGATCCTTGAAGGACGGTTGCTGGTTTCACAACTCTCACCAGAAAAGAAGGAAATGTGCCAGGTTGTGGGCAGAGGTGGCCCCTGGCAGAGATAGCAAGAGCTGGTCTGAGGCTGCAACTCTGGCACATCACTCCCTCGCTGTGCAACCTTGGTCAAAGCACTTGACCTTTCTGTGCCTCTGTTTCCCCCATTAGTAACGTGGGGACAGCAACAATTCCAACAGCCTTAGGTTTCTCTAGGACTGCATGAGTCCTACACACCCTGTGGCATGTGGCTGGGGGAAGTGACCGACACGGGAGCACAGCTGTGACAGGCCAATCCCAGGGCCCCACAGTGGACCGGAGCCACTGAAGTCACCTAAGGAATAATCCCCTACCAGCTGCTTTGACCTCCAAGGAAGCACAGGGTCCAGCCTGGCTTAGACCCTGGAAACAACTTCCACGTGCACCCTGTTTCCCACTTTGCTCCGTGTTCAAGGCCTGATGGTTCCTGCAGCTGCTATCACATCACCACAAACTTAGTGGCCTAGAATCACGTGTCCAGGCTTCCCCAGTGGTCCACTGGTTAAGAATTCACCTTGCAACGCATGAGACACTGGTTTGATCCTTGCTCTGGGAAGATCCCACAAGCCATGGAGCAACTAAGCCCATGCACAACTACTGAGCTTGTGCTCTGAGCCTGCTCAGCAACAAGAGAAGCCACCATGATAAGAAGCCCCCACACTGCAACTGAAGAGTAGCCCCCACTCACCACCACAGGAGAAAGCCCACGCAGCAATGAAGACACAGAACAGCCAAAAATTAATTAATTAAAAAAAAATCACATCTGCTTGCCTGGTTGGTGAGCCTCTTTGAGATGAGATCCAGGTACCTGCATGCCATATTTCTTTCCAAACCAGCTGGTTCTACCCTCACCCTGCCACTTTCAAGGCTGTGCCTCAGTTTCCTTGTCAATACCATGGGCGATAACAATACAACATAGTAATTAACACAGGGGACTGAGGCTGGCTAAATATAGCCCCACAACATCCCTGTCCTCATTTTGAGGGCTGTGGACGTGTCACTTCATGGGGCAGAAGGGACTTTGCAGGTGAGATTAAGTTAAGGCCCCTGAGATGGGAAAAAGTTATGACAAACCTAGACAGCATATTAAAAACCAGAGACATCACTTTGCCGACAAAGGTCTGTCTAGTCAAAGCTATGGTTTCTCCAGTAGTCATGTATGGAAGTGAGAGTTGAACCATAAAGAAAGCTGAGTGCCGAAGAATTGATGCTTTTGAACTGTGGAGTTGGAGAAGACTCTTGAGAGTCCCTTGGACAGCAAGGAGACCAAACCAGTCAATCCTAAAGGAAATCAACCCTGAATATCCATTAGAAGGGCTGATGCTGAAGCTGAAGCTCCAATACTTTGGCCACATGATTCGAATAGCTGACTCACTGGAAAAGTCCCTGATGCTGGGAAAGATTGAGGGCAGGAGGAGAAGGGGGTGACAGAGGATGAGATGGTTAGATAGCATCACTGACTCAATGGACATGAATCTATGCAAACTCCAGGAGATAGTGAAGGACAGAGGAGGCTGGCCTGCTGCAGTCTGTGGGGTCGCAAACAGTCAGGCATGACTGAGCGACTGAACAACAACAACCTGAGATGGGGACTACCCTGGATTCCCCAGGGGGCCCAGTGTCATCACAGGGTCCTTATAAAAGGGAGAGGGGAGGATCAGAGGCAGAGAGACGGGAGATGCTGTGCTACTGGCTGTGAGGATAGAGGGAGGAGCTGCAAGTCAGGGACGCAGCTCCTCTAGAAGCTGGAAAAGGGGCAGCCAGTACTCCCCAGGAGCCTCCAAAGGGACCAACCCTGCCCACCCCTGGATTCAGCCCTATGAGCCCATGTTGGAATTCTAACCTGCCTCCCAGACCTCTCATTGCATCTCCACATTAGCGGGGCCTCAGCAAAGCCTCCCCAGGGCAGCACAGGGTCTCTGACCTGTGTGTCCATAGGCTTACGAAGGCCCTGTCTCCCTGCCCCCTCCTTGGTCTGAGGCCTCCTTGGCTCCCCAGTGCTCACAGGAGGAGCCCCTGCCCCTTGGGCCCACATTCGAGGGCCTGAACTGACCCGATGAGCTCGATATTATCTGACCACCAGGCCCTGTGCTTCCGTTGTGAGCCCCGATCAGTGGATCTACACCCTTAACCGGGAGAAACGTCAGCACCAAGGGTGTGGGGGCCTTTGTCACATTACGCTCCACCTCTAGCACCTACTAGAGGCTGGTATACAATAGGTGCTCAATACATGCAACAAAGGCAGCAGGAATCACAGGGCTTTCCGGGGCTGGGATTGCACATGGGGAGACTGAGGCCGGAGGCAGTGACCGGCAGGGCTGGGGCGGGACTGCCTCCATCTGGTGAGCTGGCCCCCAACCTGGAGAGGTGGCCAAGGCTGCAGTGCTGCTGGCTGCTTAGCAGTTTCTGGTGAACCAGTTACTGGTTACTCGGTTTCTGGGTGAACAACATGGCCCTGGAGCCCTCACACCCCCTCCACTGCTGGTCTCCCGGGCAATTATGATTGTCATCAACAACCCCAATGCAGGAGAATCATCGGGTTTTCTAAAATGCTGGCTCAGAACCGGCCGTTGCTGGCGGGGCCTCCGACCACAGGCCACAGCCCCATTCCCCTTTTCCTGGACGTTGGGTGGGGTGCGGCACACTGAGCTCTCCAAGGACACACCTGCCTGTGACAGCCATGGGGCCTGGGGTGGGGGACTGGGGCCGCCTGCTGCTGACTGTGACCGCTGTCCTGACACTGCCCATGAGGCCCCCAGGTGAGGACCCCCAAGTACTCCACCCAAGCCTGCCAGAGGCCCACAGGGACCCACCCAGGAAGCCCCAGCCCCCTCCATGGCTGCTTCTTTTGGGGGGGGGGGCAGGAGGCCCAGCCCCAGCCTCAGGTTTTAGGGAGTCTGGCCCCCCACTCCGCAAACTCCAGGGTCTTCTCTTTCCGTCTCTGTCTCTCCTGCCTCCCCCCAGCCTGGCCCCCATCCCATCCTGCCCCACCCCTGACAGGACACCCACCCTGCCTGCAGGCTCCTGGGGGGCACAGATCATTGGGGGCCACGAGGTGACCCCCCACTCCCGGCCCTATATGGCATCCGTGAAGTTCCAGGGCCAGCACAACTGCGGAGGCTTCCTGCTGAGGGCCCGCTGGGTCGTGTCGGCTGCCCACTGCTTCAGCGGCCGGTGAGTCTGGGATGAGGGCATGTGTGGGCTAGGGGGTGGAGGAGGCTTGTGCAGATGGGCCTCTCAGCTGGGCAGGGGGAGTTAACAGAGAAAAAGGGACAGGAGAAGGAGGGACGGACCGGCAGCCGTGACCATAAGCATAGTTACAACCATTGTATTCATCCTGAGTGTGTGCTTGCATGCATACTAAGTTGCTTCAGTCATGTCTGACTCTTCGAGACTGAGACTCCATGGATTGTAGCCCACCAGGCTCCTCTGTTCATGGGATTCTCCAGGCAGGAATACTGGAGCGGGTTGCCATGCCCTTCTCCAGGGGATCATCCCAACCCAGGGATCGAATCGCAGTCTCCTGCATTGGCAGGCAGGTTCTTTACCACTAGCGCCACCTGGGAAGCCCTCGTTCTGAGTATATGGATACAATAATTACTAACATTACTATTGAAATTATTGGAGGCAATGCTATAATCCAGATGGGAATTAGAATAAATATAATGAGTGTTATATTCATTTGAAGTATACTGTTATAATAAGTATTCAAATTAATAGTGCAGCAGGACTCCCCTGGTGACCTGGTGGTTAGGACTCCACACATTCACTGCAGGGGCCATGGGTTTAATCCCTGGTCGGGGAACTAAGATGCCACATCTCATGTGGAGTGGTCAAAAAATATATATATATTGCAGCGATTGAAGTTAATACCTTAATTGAGATGGGAGGGTGATCAACTCAACATTTATCATCACAAGCTGGCAGGAGGATGGCATGGGCTTCCTTCCCAGGAGGCGAGAGACTGAGCCTGTGTGAGGCGGCCCTCACCTCAGCCTTGCTCACATTCCCCACCCATTCCCCCCACAGAGACCCCGGGACAGGCCTGGTAGTGCTGGGAGCCCATGCCTTGCGCACCGTGGAGGCCACACAACAGGTGTTCAGCATCTCCGCTGTCATCACGCACCCAGACTACCAGCCCACCACGCACACCAGTGACATCTGTCTGCTGCAGGTGACCCACTGCGTGGGGATCGGGCCCTCGGTGCAGGTCTGACCTGTCCCTACCCCTCCCCTTACCATGGCCTGACTTGTTTAAAAACAGCTGTTAGGCGCCTGTGAGCACCCGTGAGTCAAGTCACTCCCTTTGCTGCCCTCTGGAACACCCACACCGCCCGCTTGGCCTGCTGCTCGCTGAGCGGTCAGCACCCTAACAGGCTCTGACCCCCAGGCCTTTGCACTGCCTGTGGCCCTGCCCAGCCCATGTTCCCCAGACTCCGTGTGGCTTTCAGGTCTTTGCTCAGTTGTCCCCTTCTCGGGCAGCCTCCCTTGACGACCTCCAGTTCTCAGCTGCCCCTGGCTCCCCCCTTCTCACTCCATCCCCTCTTCTGTGTCCAGCACCACCCACACCTTCTGGAAGCACCTGTACCACTGGTTCCACCTCTGCCCTCGAGGGCGGGGATTTTTATCTCATTTGTGGTGAGTTATTGTACACAGCAGATGCTCAACATTCACGCTGAAAGAGGGAGATAGTGAGGCTGTGGGGCCATCAAATACCCTGATCCCTGCCCCCTCAGGCCCTCCAGGGCGTTTCCTCCCTCCCCGCACATGCGCCTCTATTTGGACCTCACATGGCCCTTCCTGCTTGGGCGACAACCCTTTCCACAGCCCCCACCTGGGGGGCCCCAAATTCAACCCCAGGCACTCCGGGGCTGCCATTTAAAGGGAGAATATCCCCAAACTGCCCTTGAAATGTGGTGAAAATCAAACAGAGGGGACATCAACACAACAAAAATGAAACCCTGGGAACAGGAGGGTCTAGGGTGTGGGGTTTTCTTGGCAAAATATAATGTGGGAAGCCAGTGTTGGCAGCCAAAGCTGGTGTATGAATTCTGCTCCTCTGTGAAACCCTGTAGCCTGGAACCCCTGCTATGGTTCACCTAGCCCACTGTGCAGATGAGGAAACTAAGGCCAGGGGTGATCAGGGATGCACCCAAGGTCAGGGAGCAAACACTCAAACTAGGGGTCCAACTTGTTCATTCCATAACTGCTGATTGAATGCCATCTGTGTGCCAGGAAACCATGAATACACACCCATGAACACACAGCCCTGGCCTGGCTCCCTCTGAACTCCCGGTCTAACTAGGTGGCAGCTGAGTAAATGAGCCTTGACAGGAGCACATGGGAGCCCAGAGGAGGCATCTGTCCTAGACTGGCAATCTGGGAGGACTTCCTGGAAGTGGTGTCTAAGCTGAGTCCTAAAAGCTGGATAGGAAAGGTGCCCCCAGCAAGGGGTGCTGTGTTACAGTGTGAGCAACTGTGCAGGTGGGCGGAGGGAAGGGCCAACTGATGGGCCAAGGGGTTTTTTATCCCTGTGTCCTAAGGGCAGTGGGCACTGGAGGAGAGCTCAGAGCAGGGAAGGAGATGTTGGTTAGCAGGACCCCTGGGCAGCTGCGGGGGCGAGACTGGAAGCATGGAGGCTGGTGAGGTCTCATGAGCAGGGCCCCAAGGTGACAGAAGCAGCCAGGCCCTCTGACACACTAACAACAGCTACAACTGACTTCTTTCCTCAAGGACAGGAAGAGACAAGGAAAGGTAGACAGGAAGGGGTGGCAGAGGGCGGCTGCAGGCAGGCCTAACCTCCCGGCACCTTCCGCCCCTGCAGCTGAACAGCTCTGCCACCCTGGGTCCTGCAGTGGGACTCCTGGGGCTGCCGCGGAGGGGTGCCAGGCCTCCCCGGGCCGGGACGCGCTGCAAGGTGGCTGGCTGGGGCTCCGTGTCCGACTTCGAGGAACTGCCCCCCGGACTGATGGAAGCCGAGGTCCGCGTGCTGGAGCTGGACGCCTGCAACAGCTCCTGGAAGGGGCAGCTGAGCCCTGCCATGCTCTGCACCCACAGTGGGGACCGCCGGCGACGTGGCTTCTGCTCGGTGAGATGTTCATTCTCAGTCCTGCCTGCTTGCCGTGTAGGGAAACTGAGGCCCTCAGAGAGGTCAGAGCTGGTCAGAGAGCCTTGGCAACTAAGTCCCAGCTTACCTTTGACCAGTTGGTGAGGCCTGGGAAGGGGAGGGAGCCTCCAGGGTCACAGGGCTGCCATGTATGGCTGCACAGGTTGTGCACTGCACAAAGGACTACAGACTTGTGTCTTTAAAAGCAGTGTCCAGATCTCAAGGAAGATGCTTCTGCTCCTAAGCCTTTGTATGGATTAATGGCAAACCTGGCCCTGATGCTCAGGGAGAAACACAGCCTGGACTGGGAGCAGGGGAGTGTCTTTTGTTCTAGCCAAGAGAGTGTGTGGTTCAGATTCTAGAGCCCAGCTGCCCAGGTCCACATTCAGACTGAGCCACTTCTTACACATATGGTCTTGGAAAAGTCATCTCACTTCTCAGGACTTCACTTTCTCCATCTGTAAAATGGTCACACCAATAGGACATATTTCTTTGGGTCAGAGCTGATTCCTGGTGAAAATTAGGGTAATAGGTTTGGGGACAGGAGGAAGCAGGGATTTTAGGGTGAGTATTCAGGAAGGCCTCTCTGAGGACAGTACTTTTGAGACTGGAGGAGCCTTGAGAATATCTGAAGGGAGACAAGTTAGGCAGACAGACCAGTCACAGGGCTGCTGTGTACAGTCCCGCAGGTTGTACATTTCACAAGGAGCTGTAGACTTGTGTGGTATACAAGGAGTGTCCAGCAGGGGGAAGTAATGGGTCTCGAGGATAGGCAAAAGCCTAGAGGTTGGAGCTTGGGCTTCCCAGGTGACACTTGCGGTAAAGAACCCCCTGGCCAATTCAGGAGATGTAAGAGAAGTGGCTTCGATCCTCCCTGGGTCAGCAAGATCCCCTGGAGGAGGGCACAGCCACCCACTTCAGTATTCTTGCCTGGAGAATCTCATGGACAGAGGAGACTGGACAGCTATAGTCCATAGGGTCTCAAAGAGTTGGACACAGCTGAAGCAACTTAGCACACACAGGTTGGAGCTGGGTTTGCTGCAGAAACAGCTGGCATGTCTGGCTGGAACCAAGTGAGTTGGGGGAGAGGAGGGCAGATAAGCAATGGGGGCTGGCTCCTCCAGGCTCTGAAGGCTGAGATGACGTGTTTAGTCTTTGCTCTAAGAGCATGGTCCTGGCCCAGGCTCTGGGGAGTGTCCATGGGACATAAAAGGGTTTTGAGGTAGAGAAGGTCCAGATCAGATCTACATATATTAGCTCTTTTAAGGAAAGTGAGGCCCAGTAAGGGACCCCTGACCTCACCTTTGCCTCCACCCCCAGGCGGACTCTGGAGGACCCCTGGTATGCAGAAATCGGGCCTATGGCCTCGTCTCCTTCTCTGGCCTCTGGTGTGGGGATCCCAAGACACCCGATGTGTACACACAGGTGTCCGCCTTCGTGACTTGGATCTGGGACGTGATTTGGCATGGCCAGCGTGGCTCCCAGCCCAGGACCACTGGGGGCCGGCAGGCGTTGTCTGAACCACAGCAGCACCGGGTACACCACTGAGATGGCAAACGATACAAATAGCTCTGGCCTGGAAAACTCTGAGGCTGGAGCAGAGGGTCCATGAGCCCCTAAACCCCAGGAAGCCTGGTGTCAGGGCGGGTAGGGGGCATCAGTTCCCAACAAAAGGGCAAAATAACAATAAAGTGTTAACTGACTACAGATATGATGGTCTACCCCCAAGGCCCACCTACATGCCCTTCAGCTTCTCCTTGGCCTCCGAGTGGTCAAGGGTCCAGCTCCACCACCCCCTCCCTGAGGGACCCTGAGTCACAGGACCTGGACTCACCATCCTCCCTCCCCCTCCCCACGCTGACCCCCCTGGAGTTTCCCATCCCCGCCTCACAGCCCAGGCTGGGGACAGCCTCCTGACCTCCTCAGCCCCTGCCTAGAACACCATTCCTCTGTCCTCTGGCTAGACCCATTCACAGATGGGGAAACCAAGGCTGGGAGAGAGTGGGGTCTCAGGTTGGCCCACCTCTGTGTGAAGCCTGATCCTCGAAAGGAACTTCAGGCAAATGGTGCCTGGCTGGCAGCAAGGCTGGGTGAGCCCCAGCCCAGTGCTTTTACTAATCATGTCAGTGTCATTTGGGCACCTCCAACCCTTCCGGGCCAGACCGCCATCTCTGGACCCTAAACCAAGTGGACTCTTGGGGCTTCCCTAAGCCACCCAGACCTCATTCCTTTCCTCCCCTATCCCATAAAGGCCAAGACTCTCCCACCCAACCCCATGCCACCTGCCTCAGTTCTATGCCTGCTACTGCCCACAACTGAAGCTGGATGCTGAGGCCCAGAAGTAGGCAGCACCTGCCCCAAGAACATGCGCTTGTGTCTCTTCTGGATGCTTCCAGAAACCCCCACAGCACCCCAGGCTGGTAACCCCCTCCGAAAGTGGGGGGACACAGAGGATCAGAGAGGGGAGCAGAACAAGGTCTGAACACCCACAGTGTTTTTCAGTGTTTATTTCTTTGGCAGGTGAGGCAGGACCCCAGGGCGGGGGAGATTGCCCTGTTGGCAGGCTTGGGCGAACCCATTACTAAAGGGCACTTTTCTGGGTGTCACAGGTAAGGCACTTCCTGGAGGCAGGGAAGGACATGGATGAGCACCACTGCCTTGGGGAGCTGTGCTCCTGCCCCACTGGACGCCCCTCCCACTCTGGGTCTGCACCTCTGGTCTACAGATGGGCATGGGGAGGTGACACAGAGCAACAGTCCAGGTGGCAGGAGGAAACCCAGCTGGCAGGAGGAAACCCAGCTGGCAGGCAAGGAGGGTTCAGCTAGGAACTGGGCCTAGAGGCCAGGGCAAGATACAGGGAACGCCACCTGTGGATGGGGTAGCAGGTACCGGGGTGCCCCTCAGACACACAGCTCCAGGATGCCAGGTGTGCAGCAGGTCTTGGCATATACACCCCACCCTGGGCCAGTGGTTGAGCAGGGCCTCACAGGCCCCACCGGGTCCCTCCCACCCAACATGGTGCCTGCTTTGTTCTAGCAGATGCCTCTCCATACCCAAGGCCTGTGTCAGGAGGCAGAGATGGCACCCCTATCCTCCAGGGACATGCTGGGAAATGGGTGAAGCAGGGGGAAGGTAAGTCCCTTGGTCACCCTGGGACTGGTGGCGGACAGTGGTTGCTTCCTTGATCTGTCTGCGGTCTGGGCACGTTCTGAAGCTCATCTATTCACACCCAGGCTGTGAACCCCCTCTCACCCCCTGGTCCCTGTTCTAGAAGGCCAGGGTACCTCCTCATTAATTGCTGGCAGGAAATCCCTAGACCTCTTGGTGGCAGCGACAATCATCAGAGTGATCCCCAAGGGAGCATAAGTTTGAGGTCCTCCTGGGCAATAGGGTACCTGGGGTGGGGGCTGGGCCCCCACCCACCAGCCCTGCTCCCAGGCTTCTTTTCCCCAGTCCTTCCAAGATATCGTCGAGGGGCACCAGGGCTCCCACAGTGGTCCCTGTCCAGGTTCTGGGGAGTGTCCGTTGGACATAAATAGACTCTGCTGTGGCAATAAATAAAATGGGGAAGCCTTGAACGCCAGGCCCAGGCCGGTCCCGCAGGCTCACACAAAGTTCTCCTCCTCCTCCTCGGACTCAGGATCTAACGGCTCGGGGGTGCCTGCAGAGTGGGAGGGACCAAAAGAGAAATGCGGGCGCGGAGAGGGGCTGGGGGCTAGACCCCGCCGCTGCTCCCCGCCGCGTGCCGCACCTGCACAGCTGCCCGGGTGGCGCACGCCGATGGAGCGGCCCAGGAAGCAGGTGGCCTGGCGGAGATGGCAGGAGGATAGGTAGGTGACGTTGTTGTTGCCACAGAGTTCCTGGCCGGGGCTGGATGGTGCGGGGCAGGGCGCCGAGCGACACACCACGCAGTGCGCGCTGCCAGTCTGGTCCACCACACACGACTGTGGCCGCAGGCAAACCACGTGGGCGCAAGATTCTGCAGGTGGGGCGTGGGGACCAGTAAAGAGCGCTACTCCAGACAGGGCGGGGTATTCAGGCCTCTCCCCCTTGCTGCGCCAGAAGCCACACCTCTTCCAATGTCCCGCCCACTCACTGGTCCCACCTTTAGACCCGCCCCTTGTTGCACCGCAGTCACACCCCTTCCACGAACCACGCCACGCCCCAGATCTACCCTCAATCTCTCCCCACTTTGCGCCAATAAGTTTCTGACTCTCATACTCGTACTTCTCATCCCATAGGAGCCCCAGAAGCCACCTTTCCAAACCTGTACCCTACTCGTCCCCATTCCCGATCCCACAAAAGACCTGATCTTGTGATTCTCTTGGGACTATAAGCCCCGCCCACGAGCTCACGCCTAGGCCCCGCCTACCATGGGCCGCACCCAAATCCACGAGACCTACAATAAGCACCCTGGATTGTAGACCCCGCCCCTTCCTGCCAGTGACCCACCCCCACGAGCTGCGGCAGCGGCCTCTAACAGGATGCTCAGGTCCAGTGGCCACGCCCAACCCCAAGGCTCCGCCCCAACGTACTGCGGCAGCGACCCCGGTACATCACGCGCAGGTCCGGGTGGCCGCGACAGCGCGCGGCGCGCAGCTCGCACTCGTCGCGGTAGGTGGCGCCGTCAGAGCCGCAGACCTGCAGGCGCGCCGGGAGCCCGGTGCAATCGGGCGCGCACTCGCAGCGCGGACGGCCCCCCAGCATGCGGCAGGCCTTGCCGGGGCCGCACTCCACGCCCTCGCACGAATCTGTGGATAGAGGACACGCACGCGTGGGCTGCGGCGCGTGGCCGAGGCCGGAGGTCTTCCGAGGCCCAGCGCCCTCGCTCCCTGTTCCGACGGATAAAGGCCGGACCGGAGTGAGGCGCAGTCCGAAGAAGGGGCCCACGTGGGGGGAAACTGATTTGGGGTCTGGGGGAATTTCAGCCACTCCGAGGTGGACTAGTACTCGACGCTTTTCGTGGGACGGGCCTCTGTCAGGGTGCAGGGCTTCGTGTGGGCGGAAGCGAGGGGTCTCTGCCGGGAATCTGGGGGTCTGGGAGGAACAGGCTTCACCCCCAGTCCTGCTCTCGCTCCGCAGCTGGGCCACCCGCTCAGGCTGACGTCTGTTCCCTGATTTACGCGCGTTTCTGGGAAGGCCGGCGGGGGACCGGCTGCGTCAGCCCGGGGGGCTCCACCCCATCCAGGCGCGGGGCTGGGGAGGATGGGCAGCGTCTGTTCCTCCCGCCTGCCAGGACCTCCCCTGAAGAGGCGTCGGGGAGGGCGGGGCGTTGGCCTGGTCTGCGGTTCATTTCCTGAGGAGGGGGCCTCGCACAGCTCGAGCCCTCGAAACAGGGGTTATCGCCCCCCGCAGCCCCATTTCTCAGATAGGGAAATAAATCTCTGGCGTCCTCGCCCCCACTCCGGCCCCACGAAAAGCATGCTTTTCGCCTCCCAGGCCCAGTATTGCCTCCCACATGCCCCCACAAGGTGGTGCCCTTTTGTCATCATTTTACCAAAGGGGCCTCCCAGGTGGCGATAGTGGTAAAGAGACTGCCTGCCAGCGCTGGAACAGGAGATGCAGGTTTGATCCCTGGGTCGGGAAGATCCCTTGGAGTAGGAAATGGTCATCCACTCCAGTATTCTTGCCTGGAGAATCCCATGGACAGAGAAGCTTGGCGGGCTACAGACCACAGGGCCCCAGAGTCCGACATAATTGAGCAACTGAGCAAATATATACATATACACCAAAGCGGGAAACTCACAGCTGTGAGTTGAGGAGAGCCAGGGCACCTAGGTGTGAGAACTCCAGGCCAGACCAGATGGACCCCCAGCTCCATGATTTGTGGGTCTGGGCCTATCTCTGAGCTCAAGTTGAAGTTTCAGCCTCAGTTGCCCTGAGTTTAACAGTGGGGCTGATCCGTAACTCCACCCTACAGGGTGAGCATACAGTGATGGAAGCTCCTTTAGAGGCCAGCCAGAGTCCCTCATGTCTCCCTGCCAGGGCATGTGGACTGCACCTGGGTGCCTCCTGTGCTGCCCGCCCACACGCACATCTGGAAACGCTCCCCCCGGGTGGCTTCACACACGCTAGAACAGAAGTGGCAGGGCTGAGTTCCTGTTGCCAGGGCCAGATGAGGTGGGGGGAGGGCATCCTAGACCATGTCAGGCCCGGGCCAGGCACTTTTTGAAGTCTGTCCTCCTCCCAAAACCCAGAGGGGCTTCTGGAGGGAGCCAGGGCACATGGCAGTTGAGTTCAGGACCACCCAGCCAGGCTGATCTGGTATTAATCACATCCCAGCCGGCCAGCCAGGCTCCTCGGCTTGGCCTGCAGGTCTGCAGCCCTCAGCTCCAGCTTCCATCCGGCACCCCTGTCCTGACTCCACCCACCTGGGTCTGATCCCAGGCCATGGTCCCACTCCCCACCCGCCCCACCATGGTCTCTCCATCTGGCAAACTCCTAATCATCCAACACCACCCTGGTTTCTAGAGCCCACCTCCTTCAAGTCATGTCCCCATGCGCTCTCTGGGTCCTTGCAGATTCAGTCTTGCACAGGGGGCTGAGAGGGTCTCCAACGAGACTATGTCTTGACTTATTTATTCATTCATTGTGCCTTAAAAGAGCTCCTAGTCTCATGGAGGAGGCGGCATTTCACAGAACACAGTCCAGAAGGCAAATGCTTGTTAAACATACAGCTGTGGCCCTAACCACAGACCCTGGAACCTGCGAGATTAAGGGCAGATGTGTTTGGGAACACTGAGTGTGGGGTCACAAACCCTAATGGCCAGTCAGGGAGAATCCACCTTTCTAGGAGCTAGGTGTGCCTGTCTATCCACCATGTGGAGTGAAGGTGAGCAAGGCTGTCAGGGCAGAGGGCTCCTCTTGAGTGAGACCCTAGAGGCTGGAAACCAACCTGGGGAATCCTCTCTGCAGGAGGCTGAGTCCTGGGAGCCCTAAGGCCCCCAAACCCTCTCTGAGTCTGGGATCCCCTTGCCAGCAGCCTCAACCTCCCGCATGCCCCCAAGACAGGAAGCTCACTCTTGCCTGTGCCACCTCTGACCAAGAGACCATGGCCTTCTGCTGACATACAGGGTCTCACCTTTGCAGGGGAGGCAGTGGACGAGGCCTAGGAAGCCCAGGAGGCTGATCTTGTTCCCTGGGTGGGTGAAATTGGACCAGGCGGTGTCGATGTTGCCAGAGGCACAGCACTCAGCCTGGCTCACATCCGTCTTCAGCACCAGGCTGCAGGTGGCCTCTCGGCCCTGCTGGAGCCAGCAGACACCACCTGCGGACAGAGGGGCAGGTCCTACAGGGCCAGAGGTGCCCCCAGGTGCTCCTGCCCACACTCAAGCCTTGGCCTGCCAGCCAGCTGCTGGCCCATGGGGATGCATACAGTTGGTGCTCAGTAACTGCAAAGGGGATGACCCACCTCCCACCTGGGAGGGAGGGATAGAGAACCACACAGGTGTCCCGGCTCTGGCTGCAGATTCTTCTGGGATCCTTCCTTTGGGCTCCGGCCCCCACACAGCTCTACTGCTAACCCCTTCCCCTCCCGGCAAGCTCTCCCCATGGCTCCAGGCCCCCAGCCCAGGCCTGGCATTCTGCCCGACCAGTCAAACACCCGGAGCTGGACGTGTCAGGGTCAGTGGGCCCTAGAGCCGCCTCTCCCGCCTCTGCCCTCTGTCTAGACAGCGCCCGAGGGCACGCGGAGCCCCCTCGCCCGGCAGCCCCCCCTCGCCTGGCCCGCCTCTTACTCACTCCAACTTGGGAACATTCCCCTTGCATGAGCTCACTGTCTCCCCGGGGACGCGGCCTTCGGGGAGGGGGCTTGGCTCCCCCTCAGTGCAGGGTTGGGGTGGGGCTGCAGGGTGGGGTGGGGGGGACAGATGGCCCTCAGTTTCTGCACCGTTAAGTGGGGGCAGGAGTGGCCAGGGCCCCCATCCCAGGAGCTCCCAGGCACTGTGCTGAGCTCTGAGGGACCAGCTCAGTTCGAGGAGCTCGGCATCTTTGCTCTCCTTATAAAAGGGGAAACTGAGGCCCAGAGTGGGGCGTGTGACTTCCCCGGCGTCTTCACAACTGGCAGGTATGAGATTCTAACAAGTCTGCCTGCGCCAGACCCAGGAAAGATCTGAGACCCTGGCTGGAGATCTTGAGTCCAACCACCCAGCCCTGCCTCTCCGGGACACTGGGACCCAGAAAGTCCAGGTTCATATCCGCTTTGCCCCGTACAAGCCGTCTGACCCTGTGCCTCAGTTTCCCCATCTGGAAACCGGGCATAAGAGTGCTCACACTAGGGCTGCTGCCTGGATTCCAGGAGGGAGGCGGCAGACCCTGAGCACTCAGTAACTGTCAGCAGCCCTGGGGACTAGTTCTTGATAATAAATTGTGAGGAGTCACATCTGCTCGCCTGACCTCCTGGTGACCCTCCTTTAGGTCTTTTAGGGCTGGGGGAGGGGAGCCCCAAGCATTCCCACATTCAACCTGCAGCGGCCATGGGTCATCACGGGTCACTGCTCTCTGCCCCCAGCTGCCACCGCCGCCGCGCCCCCCGACCTATCCCCCGGCCCGCATTCCCGGCAGGCCCACGTGGGTGGCCCGCCCCGCCCGCCCCTTCCGGCCGCCCCACTCACCCGGCGCGGGGTCCCCCGAACCCATGGAGCCCACGAAGCCCACGGCCCACGCCAGGGCCCCCCAGGGCAGTGGCCAGAGTGGCCCCGGCGCCCGGGGACGCATGGCGAACGCAGACACGGCGGCGACCCCCGCGTCGGACGCGCGGGCGGCTGGCGAGCGGGCGGCAGGGAGGGCGGCGGCGGCACCACTTCCAGCGCGCGGCCGGCGCGCCCTATAAAGGTCCCGCGGGCTGCGGGCGGGGCGGGGCGGGCCGGCCGGGGCGGGGCGCGGGGACGGCGGGGCTCGGGGCAGTGTCGCGCGCGATGTGGGCGGCAGCTGGTGGGGGGCGGGGGCCCCACCCGGGAGCCGGGCCCGTGGCTTCGAGTTCGAGGTGTCACCGTGCGTTTGGGGCGGGGGGATTTGGCCAGTGACCCAAGAAGAGTGCGTCTGCGGAGCCTTGCTCATCGTGGTCTGCATGAGATGGCTGGCTTGGCCCCAGTGTGCTCTGGGCTCCTAGCCTGACCTCCCCGTCCCCTCCCACACACCCGGGGACCTCAGCCCCAGCCGCTCCCTAATCCAACCCTCCAGGCCACCCGCCTGGCCACCTGGTCCCTGGAGCTGGTGGGCACAGCTGGGTGTGAGCACGTGGGGGGAGGGGCTGAGGAGAGGAGACAGAGATGCAGACATACCAGTGGTCCCAGCAACATGCCAACAACAATAATCATACCGCAAATCTTCCAGAGTGCCTACTGTGTGCCTCGCCTTTGCCCCCTCCTACCCTTGCAACAACCCCTCACGTGGCTTGAATAACCTGACTGCTCCTCCCCTCCAAGGGTCAGTGCTCTCTGTCCTTTGCCACCTGGAATCCTGGTTTCCCAAAATGCATGATGGGCTGGGAAGCATGCAGGCCCCTGGGGCCTTGGTGCAGAAGATGCTTTTCCTACTCTGGGCTGATCCCTTCAGTCCTTGGGGCCCCAGAAAATTGTCAGGGCACCTCCACATCTCATGGACCCTGTGTTTGTGCAGTCCCTCTACACAGTTTGTGTTTGTGTTTCTGGGGAATAATTAGTGACAGTCTCCTGGAGGCAAGGACCTTTGGGTCTACTGGGGCAACACGTTGACTAAGGCAGACCTACTCCCATCCTCAGTGAGCTTGTGTGGCAATAGACAACAAAATACATAGACAGACAAATTAATGTGTAACTTTGAGGAGTGGAAAATGCTTTTAGGAAAAACAAATGATTGAGAGCTGTTGGTTATCTCCCAGGGCCACCTATGCCTCAATGCTCCCCATTCCTGCATCTGCCCCCTCCCCAGGTGTAGAAGCAGGACCCCTAAAGCCACATCCTTCTTCTGCATGCACGAGATCTTCTGTGGCCAACACCACCCCCCAGACCCTGTCCTTCACCTTAGCTTCCTGGCCTGACCCATGTCTCCCAGCCAATGCCAGGGGACACATTACTTCAGAGCAGCACCGAGGGAGGGCACCAGCCGTCTTGATCTGCCCTTGGCCTCTGATCGTCCAAGGGGGTTCTCTCCTGGTTGGGAAATGGGGCACGAATGAGACCCCGTGTTCTCACCAAGGGTGTGCGGGGGCTACACAGGGTGACCTTGGCTGAGACCTGACCCTTCGGTACATGGCTCAGCCACCCATTCCTGAGCTGTGCAAATAAAAGGGCTATTGTTGGCCTGGCGTGGGTTCGAAACCGAGGCCAGCAGCCTGTGGCCTTCTGCTTCCCAGGCTGGCATGTCTCCTGAACCCAGAAGCTCTGTACTGCATGACCTTAAAGAGGTCATGGCCCTCTTCGCGGAGCCCCTCCTTCCAGTATCTCCCGTTGTGCCCTCTTCTTTACCCTGACCCAGCCTGCAGCAGCTTCCTACCCTAGCCGCTTGCCCTAAGGTTTCCTGGCCCACACCCATCCTAACTCCCTTGGTCCCAACTTACCACCCCCAGGGAAACTGACAGAAACAATCTACTAGTCAGATCTGTGATGGAAGATGCCAACCTGACCCAGCCCAGGGAGACAGGGCAGACTTCTCAGAAGGAAAAAATGTTTATGTTGCGTGAGGGAAGGGGGGATGGAAACTGAAGTCATGGGATGTTTGTGCTACAAGTAAGAGAAAGCCTGAATACAGCCCTCTGAGACATGTGGGTTTGCAGACCCTGTGAATATGTCACCTTCCATGGCAAAAGGACTTTGCACATAGGAGTAAGTTGAGGCCCTTCAGATGGGAGATGATGATCCTGGGTTAATCAAGTGGGCCCAGTGTAATGACAGCATCCTTTAAAGTGGAGACCTTCCCCACTGTGGTCAGAGAGATGCAACATGAGGAGGACTAGACCTGCCGTTTTCAGCTTTGAAGATGGAGGAAGGGGCCTCCAGCCAAGGAATGTGGGCAGCCTCCAGAAGCTGGAAAGGGCAAGGAACAGATTCTCCCCTGGAGCCTCTGGAAAGGAACACGGCTCTGCCAATACCTTGATTTCAGCTCAAGAGGGACCTGTGTTGGACTTCTGAGCTCCGGAACTGGAAAAGAAAAAAAAAAATCTGTGTTGTTTTAAGCCACTAAGTTTGCGTCGATTTGTGACAGCTGCTAATACAAAGGGGTTCAGTGTCGCAATGATATGATCCCTACCTGGCTGGAGAAAAACAAGGGGGTGAACACATACATGTAAAGACAGTGGAGGACAGAGACTCCGGGAGCAGGGAGGTCGTGGGGTCTCCGAGGAGGTGACTCTGAGGCCCGGAGGGAGGAGGAGGCATCTCGTGGAAGCACAGTCCAGTCTGTACCACCCTGGCCAGGCTACATGTGACCACTCTGTGCCTCTATGCTCTCAGCTGTAAAATGGCCACAGATCCCAGTACCGCAGATTCCAGTCAGGACTCCAGGAACAGTGCTTGGTGCACGGGAGGGGCGTGACGTGGGTGCAGAGATTATTACTTAAGGAATGAAGTGAAGTGAAGTCCCTCAGTCGTGTCCGACTCTTTGCAACCCCATAGACTGCAGCCTGCCAGGCTCCTCTGTCCATGGGATTTTCCAGGCAATAGTACCGGAGTGGATTGCGATTTCCTTCTCCAGGGAATCTTCCCAACCCAGGGCTTGAACCCGGATCTCCCGCATTGTAGACAGAGGCTTTACCATTAAGGAATAGATAAGTATTTTACCATTCAGAACGAGGCAGGCATCCACTTTACAGAGGGGTCAACTGAGGTTGGAGAAAGGAAAGTGAATTTCTGGGAGTCTCAAAGCCCCGCAGGGTCAGGAATGGAGTCAGTACCAGGCAAACAAGATTCCAGGACCCGAGCAATCGGGGTGCATCCCCAGGTTGTGGGACTCCTCAGGTCCCAGAGCCGGGTTTTCCTTTGGGGAATCACCTCCTGAACTCCCAACTCAAAAGCCCCCAAGAGTGGCCCCAACCCAGGCCTGACCACTTAGAATCATCTGACATTTAGCAACAGGAAGAGTCAGCTCTGAGACATTAGCTTGAAAAGAACCACCCACTTCTTGCCTGAGCTAGAGGGGTGTGAGCCTGGGGCTGCAGATGGCTTCTGCCAATGTCCAGGGAGAGGCCAGCTCAGTGGGACACTGAACCAAGAGAGGCAGCAGTAATGCCCTCTGGTGTTATTGGAGGTCCTTGATCCAGCTGTGCCTGAACTCCTCTTCCCCGTAAGATAAAGCTGATCTAAGCAGCATTTCTGTCCCTTGCAGGGAACAAAACCAGCTTTCAATAATCCTGCTTATATTTTATTCAGGCAAAGGCTTTAGAACCCAGAGCAGCAGATTCTGTAGGGGCTGTGGGAATCACATCACGCTGCTGTACCAACCACTGCCTCCAGGATGGCCTGATAAAGAACACTCAGGGTCATTGGATCCCATATTACTCAAGCCAGAAGAATGCTTGTGATATACCCCACATCAGCTTAACCTGTGCAACCCTTGGACTAGACCTGAAACTCTGCAGGCTGTGGGAAGTAAGGTCTTGCTGGTTCTCTAGTGGGACATATGATGATAACCAAGGGCTTTCCTGGTGACTCAGACAGTAAAGAATCTGCCTGCAATGCAGGAGCCCCAGCATTGATCCCTGGGTAGGAAAGATCCCCTGAAGAAGGAAATAGCAACCCACTCCAGTATTCTTGCCTGGAGAACCCCATGGACAGAGGACCCTGTCAGGTTATAGTCCATGGGGTCACAAAGAGTTGGACACAACTGAGCGACTAATACTTCACACAAGACAACACTGAAGACTCGGCCATGGCAGATAGCATGGGAGAACTCTGAATAGAGCTGGGTATTGTAACGTCCAAAACATGCGTGTGGTCTCTGCTCCAAATGCCACCCAGGGCTCCCCATAGCCCCTGGATGGAGTCCAGGCTTGCCGGCCTAGGTTTGAAGCCCTTCCTTCAGAGACTACTCAATTCTTGCCCCTTCCTTTAGCTACTTTCCCACGTTGCCCCCAAATGTCCCCATGCCATCCTCTTCCCTGTAAAGAATAATAGGATTTTACGCAGGAATCTGGCGGCCACGTTTGACCCAGAAGGGCGGACTTTGCAGACATTTGTTGCCGTATCCCGGCTGTGTTCTTGCACCTGGCACACGGTCGATACCAGCATCTGTGATTGAGGGATTGCGCGGTGATCTCGATCCCTGCCAGGTTGAGAGGTGGTGGGACCGCACCTCCTTTGAGGGAGGCAGAGCAGCCTTGATAAAGCTATGAAAGCTTAATTACCCAATTTGGTAAATGTGCTGCTGCTTCAGATAAGAGAGTGGCCTAGCTTTAGAAGTACACCTGGTCGTGCTTGGGATAAAGGGGCTGGGGGCAGCAAGTTTGCCCAAAATGCCACACAGACACATAGAGCAAAAAAAGTTCGCCACTGGTGTACCCGAGTCAAGGACACGTGGGATCCTTTGCACTATTCTTGAAACACTTCTGAAGTTAGAAATTGTTTAAAATAACAACTTTTGAGCAGCATTCAAGAGAGGTTGCTCAAGAGAGAGAGAGGATGGAGGCATCCATCTCCCCCACTGGTTTCACAGGTCCTGGTCCTGAGGACTTAGTCCTGAAAGATTCCTTGAGCAGGTGGAAATGAAGGAAGTTTGACCTAAAAGGATGGTGACTTGACCCCAGGAGAATAGATTGAAGGACATTTGAGGTTCTGGGGCTGCCAGGTCCTGGGTATGGGTGACTCAGGGGTCTAAAATAAAAAATGCAACACAAAAACCAACAAATACAAATAAAAGGGACATAAGTCGAAATATGTAAGTAAAAGGTTGAAAAGCAAGCAAAAAAATGCTTAAGCAGATAGCAGTGTATTCATGCCTGTTGAAATAATGCCCAGTAGGGCGGTGGCCTCCCTAGGAAGTGGGTGACAGAACTGCTTTTTCCAGCTCTAGCATTCCCAAAGCTCCCTCCCAGAGGCTGGATTTGAACCCAAGTCAGTGACTAGGGCGTGAAATGGTCCTGTCCTGAGGGATTACTTCCTAATCCACTTTCAAAGACTATTCAAGAAAATGCTGAGAACCCATCAGGAGGCACCCCACAATCAGAGAGCCCTGGAGTGGCCAGGCCTCCCATCACACATCTGTCCCATCAGTGGAAGCAGCAAGGTGGCCACTGGTCATAAATGGATGCATGAGGCCCCAGAACCTCAGGACCTCTGGATCACATGCAGATACCGGCCTGATTACTTGAATTTGGTTGTCCCAGTCCCAGGGTAACCAGCAAGGCAAGGAGCCCAGACCCAGAGGTCCAATGGTTGTGTCTGCTGTGTGACCGTGTTTGAGCCTCAGTCTGAGACTTGGGTTCGATCCGGGGTTGGGAAGATCCCCTGGAGAAGGGAAAGGCTAACCACTCCAGTATTCTGGCCTGGAGAATTCCATGGACCATATAGTTAATGGGCTTGCCAAAAGTCAAACAGGACTGACTGACTTTCGCTTTTACTTTCTCTTCTGTAAAACAGGAGTCTTCATTGCTCCCACATCCTGGGGCTTGTGTGAGGATTAAACATCTGGCTGGCACATCCTAAGAGCTTAGTTTTATGATACAAAACTCCATATTCTTGTTCCCATTGCATTCCCAGCACCCTACTCGGGCCTGGTACACAGCAGGCACTCACTAATTGTTCTTTTACTCAAGAATCTATTGAGCACCTACTATATTCTGGGTATTGGCTTCACATATTAGGAGATACCACTGATAACTCCTGGATCTGGGGGTGGCTGAGTTGGGGAGAGAGGGAAGAGGGCACTGGGCTCCCCCAGGACAGGATCAGAGCAGCCTTCTGAGAAGCAGCAAAAGAGAAAGGATGATGGGAATGGGACTCCCAGCAGAGGGCATGACCAGGCAAAGGCCCTGAGGAGGGTTGCAGTTCGGCCCATCCGTGGGGGCCAATGAGACTGCGCTGGGCTTGGGATAGGTGCCAGAAGGGTAGATGAACTCAGGGAGGCCGCATGGCCCACAGGTACCTCAAGCATAATCCAGTCTCAAACACCCAAGAGGAAGTTTCTGCCAGCTGCCCAGAAGGGTTAAGTGAGTTGCCCAGGGCCACACATCCAGTGTGACTTGGTAGGATTTGAATGCTGTGAGCCCACTGACTCCAAGGCCTCTTGAGTGGTACTTCATAAACTTTTGCAGGATGGGGAATTCCCTGGCAGTTCAGTAGTTAGGACTAGGTGGTCTCACTGCTCTGGGCCCAGATTCAATCCCTGGTTGGGGAACTAAGATCCCCTAAGTCAAAAGGAAAAGAAAAACCAACCAAACAAACAAAAAAAAAGAAACTTCTGTACAATGAATGAATCAATGAATGTATGTCTGGTGTGAAACAAGTCAGGAGCTAGGCAGTAAAGATCTGAAGCTAAGGGCCCCTCCCTGTACCCCTCAGGGGAGGGTGGGGTGGAGGCAGATTGCAGAGGGGAGGCAAGGGTGTCTTTTGCCCCAGCGACAGGGCTTGTTTCCCAGCAACAGGGCTGGGGCGCTCTCTAGTGGTCAGAGCAGGAATGCCTTGGAATCACCTCTGAGATTTGAGGGGTGCAAGATGGTGGCTGGCAGACAAGTCCCTATTCCTTGCCTCTTGACATTCAAGATCCTTTATGCACAGGCTCCAATTTGTAATTCTTTGACACTCTGTCTCCAATACTTCCAACTCTCAGCAGGAATCCCACCTCCATCTAACTCCTATTCATTACTGGAAGTCCTGGCTCTAAGGTCCTCTCCCCTGGGAAGTTCTGTCCATCTCTCCAGGCAGAGCCAAGGATACCCTAGGGGCTCATCCCCTGGCTCAGTCTTGTGGGGCTGGAGGCGTCTGCAGCCTGTTCTGTGTCCTCCAGTCATGGAGTATTTCAGAAAACCACTTTCATTTCCTGTCCGTGGTTTCCTCTGCTGTGTCCTTGCACCCCAGCAGAGTCTGGCATGCAACAGGAGCTTCATGAATGTTTGTCTAGTGGGTAAGGAAATAAGTACATAATTGTCCTGGAACTAACTTCAGAAATGATCCTGGCCTGATTAATTTTGAGAGGAGGGGTAGGTTTTTTGCCCTCTCCTCACCCTGAGGCATCATGGAAACAAGGCCACACCTCACTCAGAGTCTCTTATGCCACGAGTCACACTGAAGCATGGGAGAGCAGGCCTCCTTGATCCAGGAATGGGTCTCCTGTCTGCATGCATTCAAAGACTGTTTATGTAAAGCTTGTGTGCCAGGCCCTGTTCTGAGTCCAGCTGGGAACAAGATACAAAAATCCCTTTTGTTGTGGAACTGACCCTACAGTTTATCATATGGACCTAAGCCATGTTGCCTCCGCATGTTGGACATTTGAGCAGACTTGAAAGGTGTGGGGGAAGAAAGCCATGCGGGTGTCTAGGCAACGGTGCACCAGGGCAAGGTTACAGCCCGTGCAAAGGCCGGGAGGTGAGAGCGCACCAGAGCATCCCAGGAGCAGTGAGGACAGAGAAGTGAGTAACAGGTCAGTCAGTCATTCGGTTTAGGCACTCAATCGTCCCTCAGTCGTGTCCGACTCTTTGCGACCCCACGGACTGCAGCACACCAGGCTTCCCTGTCCATCACCAACTCCCGAAGCCTGCTCAAACTCATGTCCATTGCGTCGTTGATGCCATCCAACCATCTCATCCTCTGTCATCCCCTTCTCCTCCAGCCTTCAATCTTTCCCAGCATCAAGGTCTTTTCCAATGAGTCAGCTCTTCGTATCAGGTGGCCAAAGTATTGGAGCTTCAGCTTCAGCATCAATCCTTCCAATGAATATTCAGGACTGATTTCCAAACAGGTGGGTCTTGGCAATAAGAGAAATAATGGGAGAACTAGGGGGGTCGGGTGGGAGCTGGTAGCAGATTTGTAGAAGAGGAGGGGCTTGGCCCAGCCCCGCCCCAGCCCCGCCCTCGGCCTGCCCCTTAGCCTTCGAGCCGGGCCCGCCTCCAAACCCACCTCAGGCCCTGATCCAGGTTGCCAAGGCAGGCAACCGCCCAGCAAGGCCCCGCCCATGGCCCCGTCCCCGCCCAGCTCCGCCCCTAGTTTGCTCCTCGGCGGCCACCGTCACCCGAGCCACCGCCCGCCTCGCGCGCTGCCTGTCCAGTTTCCGCTGCCCTTCCCCTCCTCACGCCGTGCGTGGTGTGCGTGCCGTGCGTGAGCGTGCGCGGGCTCGTCGGCCGGCGAGGGAGCAGCAAACGGCCGGCGGCGGGCGGCGGGCGGCGGGCGGCGGGCGGCGGGCGGCGGGCGGCGGGCGCCGCGCGGGGGGCGGGCGGCGCGGAGGAGGCGGCGGTGGCCATGGCCGAAGCGTCGCCGCAGCCCGGACGGTACTTCTGCCACTGCTGCTCAGTCGAGATCGTGCCGCGCCTGCCGGTGAGGCCCAGGCCGGGCGGGCGGGGGCCACTGCCTTGGCCCGAGGCGAGTTGGCACGGACGGGGAAACTGAGGTCCCCGCGGAGGGCCCGGAAGCGGCGGCCCTGGTGGCGCAGCGAGGCCGATGACCGGGAGGGAGCGGAGTCGGCCCCGAGCGCGGTCAGCGCTAAGGACGCCTCGTGGGAGAGAGCCGTAGCTCTCCCGGGCCCGACGGCGGCCCGAGCCGGCGTTCTTGCGCCTTCCGGGGCCCGGGGTCTGGACCCAGGTGGGCCCTGTGCTCTCGTCCGGGTGGAGGCCGCGGGACAGCTGCTGGTGAAAGGCTCGGCTTCCAGGCCCCTCAGCCCGGAAGTTCCGAGTGGGTAGGTCCGGGATGGGGTCGGTGTCCCCCGCCTGGCCGACCCTCCCCCGCTGACTGGGAGGAAGGCTAGAAGGCACGGCGCCCCTGGCCGGCCCCGCTCGTGGCATTTGCCGCTCGGCCAGCTCACGAGGAGCAGGAAGAGGGCGATGTGGGGGGCCAGGGAAGGGGGCTGTGGGTGGCGACGATTGATTGAGCACCAGCTCTCCTTGGTCATCTGGCTGATTTAAGAACCAGATTCCCATCCCCGCCTTTCTTGCTGTGGACTTCACTGGGGGAGCCAGCAGGAGTCGTGGGCATTAACCCAGCCACAGAGGAGAGTGAGCTAGAGTCAGGGTTTGGAATGGAGACGGGTGCCTGGACCCAGGAGGAGAGTGTAAGATAAGAGAAGGGTGGTGTGGCTTCCAGAGGCAAGGGGATGGGGACCGGCAGATAAATGGAAACCTCGGTGTGCGAGCGGACTTGAGGGGCCGAGACTTGTCCGACTCCCCCCCCCCTCCAGCCTCCCGGAAGACGTTCTGCTTCTGCCTCTTCCGGCTTCCTGTGCGCCTCAGCTCTGGGTCTGGTTTTCTTCACTGGCAGGAACGGTCGGGTTGGCGGGACAGCCCTCTAGCCTAGGTGAGCTGCAGGGAGCCCCTTGCAGCTGGTGTGAGCCCCGGACAGGCCCTGGGCCTTGGGCTTACCCCAGAGTGACCTGTCCACAGCCATTGGCAGCCCGGGGCCAAGTAGTCTGTGTAGTTAGCTGTTCTGGCCTCCCTTCCCAGGGCCAGCACGCGGCCGGATCCTGGCCATGTAGTCTCGGACCAGAAGGATCCTGATCTCTGTGGACAGTCTGTGGACACTGAGCTGGCGAGGGCCTTTCTAGTCACAGGATCCAGTGGTGACAAGGTAGCCATGACCTTTGCTCTCAGAGTTTACAGGGAGCCAATGCTGAGCAAATGATTGGCAAATATTTGATTTGTTGGAATGTTGGTAAATTCTGTTAGGAGCAAATATTGGAGGCAAGGGGACTGATTTGTGGGTTTGGGAGGGGTTTGACAGGGTCCTGTAGACAGGTGTCTGTCTATGAATAGGGGTGCACTTGGTGTTGGTGAGGGTAGGGAGGTGGGCTCTTAACCTGGTGACAGTGGGAGGCTCCCGCCAGCAGCACCCTTCCCACCTCCCCCTGTCCCAGTGGGGCAGTTAGACTCGGGTGGCTGCAGGCCCTCTGCTCCCGGGGTTTCTCCCTGCAGCCATGAGACTCTGCCTCATTCTCCTCGCCCATCAGATGAGTTGGCGAGGGCACCCCTGGTCTCGAGAGTGCCGGCACAGGGGGGGCCAGGATACCCCGGAAGGGCGGGTGCCTGCCTGGAATGGGCGTGTGGGAGCAGGAACCGGGCAGGCCGGCCAGCTCAGAGGCCTCTGCTTGGGCGCACAGGCCCAGACTCGATCCCCCAGGAAACGGGGAGCGCCAGGGATGAGGTGGATCTGGGACATCCACGGGCCAGGCTCCTGGTGGCCTGACTGGTAGCGGTCGTGGTTCTGTCTGCTGTCCTATGGACACCCCTGATTCCTCTCAGAAGTGTCCCTGAGCAGGGTCGGGGGGATGGGGACAAGCTCTGTTCCATTGAACAGGCCACCTCTGAGAGCCGTCAGGGTGAAGAGAGGTCCGTCCTCTGCACGGAGCCCCTGGGGCGTAGGCTGGTCCCCCTGCCTGCTCAGTGTTAAGGCCAGCATCTCTCTAGCTCCCACCTCAATGTCCTCCATTCCCTCATACTCACCTGACCAGGAACCTGGGGTCTGCATCTGGTATGAAGGGTGAAGCCTGTCTCCAAGGGCCTGCTGCAGGGAGCAAGTGCTGAATGAATGGAGTGCATGGTCTGTCCTATGGGCTGCTGTTGCCATGGTAATAATGAAAGAGTGTTCACCCTGGTCTCCTTAGGAGAGATGCTGTCAGCTGGGGATAGGTGCTCACAAGCTAGGGCCCTGCCACGGTATATAGACTCTGCCCTGTGGGGGTGATTATTTCATCCCAGGGTGTCCCCCATTTCTGTCACGGTGAGGTAATTAAATTTCTGGGACGTGCGGCCTCTGGAGGAGGGAGCATTGAAGACCCAGGTCTGGACCTTCTGCATGTGCAGCAGAGTCTGGGGCCTCCCTGAAACCAGGTCACTGTGGCTCAGGGGCCAATTCCAGATCCTGGGGTTGAGGCCACCCTCCATTTGCAGGTGGGGAGATGGAGGCTTGCAGCCGGGACCCAGCTTCCAAGAGGGGGCAAGCCAGGTAGATACCAGCTCAGGCTGCGGGGACCCAGGATGGGGAGAGGCCCAGGCCCTGAGATGGCTGGTCTGGGTTGTGCTGGGGCTCGGGGAACACAGGGACCCCTGAGGATGGCATGGCGATCGGCTCCCAGGCCCCAGGAGCAGCAGTGAGCCTCGGGGTGGAGGATAGGCACCCTATCTCCAGTGGGTGTGTTGCTCACCCCGCCCTGGCTCTCCCAGGCCTGCCTGGGGCAGGGTGTAGGCCTGGGGAAGGGTGCCCGGGAGAGAGAGTTTTCTCATGGGGGTTCCGCCAGGCTTCAGGAAGGTTCTGGGCCTTCCTGTTGACCCAGGCCAGAAGGTTCCCAGCTTCCTAACCTCAGTCAGCTCAGACTCAACTGCAGCCATGTTTGTCCCTGTCTATCGCCTCCCCACTGCAGGCTCCTGGAGGGGGCAAGAACCTTGGCTACCAAGCACAGAGCCTCCAGTGACTGCGTTTCTTGGCCTATGAAATGTTGAAGTAAATGACAGGCTGAGTGACAGCCCTGGAAACCCCATACCAGTGACAGCTATGGTGGGCACTCCCTGGGGGAGCCTCCCTGGGTGCCACGCCCCTGCTCAGGAGGGCAGAGGGCTGCTGTCCTGCTGTTCCTGGTTCACAGTTTCAGTGCCACATGTCCCGTCCACTTAAAGCTCAGGTCTTGCAGCCGGCCATCACCAGTGTCCTCGTCCAGGACATTTGGTCACTCAAAAAGAAGCCCCGTCCCCATCAGCAGTCACCTTCATGGTCCCTGACAACCAGGATCCCACTCTGTGTCTGTGGATCTGCCTGTTCTGGATGTTTCCCATCAATGGAATCACACTCTGTGTGTCCTGTGTCTGCTTCTCTCAATGAGCATCGTGTTCTCAGGGTCCATCTACATGATAGCAAGTGTCAGGGCTCCCCTTTCCATGTCTGAGTAATGCTCCCGGGAGTGGAGGGACATGTGGTTGTGTTTGGCTGCTGTGCATGTGTGGGTTTCTGTGTGGACCTATGTCTCCGTCACCTCTGGTGGGTGCCTGGTGGGGCGATTGCAGGGTCATGGGGTGACCATGACTGTTTTCTGAGGACACTGCCCCATTTCACAGTCCACCTGCCGTGTGGGGGTTCCAGTTTCTGCGCCGCCTCCCACAGTGGTCCCTGTCAGCTCTGTGGGTCCAGCCATCTGGGTGGATGTGGAGTGTATCCTACTGGTTTTGGTTTGCGTTTCCCTGTTGGCAGACCATGTGTGCATCCCTTCTTGGCTTGTTGCCACCTATCTGTCTGTGGAGAAATGCTGTTCTGATCCTCTGGCCGTCTTCTAACTGGGGCGTTTGTCTTTTGTTGTTGAATCGTAAGAGTTCATTACACATCTGGACACAGGTTCCCGGGACATGTGCAGCTCTGGCCTACCCTCCCGCCTGGCTCAGGAGGTGTGTCCTTTGATTCCCTGGCCCCTTTGCTCTTTGAAGTGGAGCAGGTGGGGGTCCCACCTTCCAGACAGGTGCCTGGCCCCCAGCATCTGCAGGGCAGGCCACACCCCACACACCTCTATATTGTTCCCTACAGAGGGTGGCCCAGCCATCAGTGCCCCAGGCTCCTGGGAACTGGGACCATGGGCGGCCTCAGTGGAAGCACCTCACGCTTGCAGCTTTAGAACACATGTGGACCTGGGCCAGTTCCAGGCCCAACTAGTGGATTTGGTGCTCGGGCTCCCTGTCCCTGAGGGGCAGGGCCACCTCTCTGCTGACTGGAGACATCACAGTCTGCCCGCTGGCTGTCCAGCCTAGGGTCACAGGCCATACCTCGGGCAGTCCAGAATGTTCTGCAGGCCGGTTGCTCTGCCTGGGTGTGCCTCCCACCCTCTGTGGCTGCCTTCCTGGGAGTTGGTCTCTGAGGCCCAGATGGTCCTGGAGCCCCACTAGTCACTCTCCTAGCCCTCCTTTATATTTGTGTGGGTGTGCGGTTGTTAGGGAACATTCTCAGGTCCCCCGAGTGGGGAAACTTCCCTGGACCCGCGTCAGCTGGCCCTTTGCTGCCGGCTTTGTCAGAGCCTTCATCAGGCCACGTGGCTGAGTGGAGGCCCCGAAACTGTGACTACTGTCACTGGGGAGCACAAGCTGATGGACTCAGGGACGTGGGAGGTTGGGGATGTAACTGCCAAGGTCACGGCCCACCATGTGGGCAAGGAAGTCAGTGCACCAGCCCTGCCTGGGGCCACCTGGTTGGAGCTGGCAGGTTCCCACCTGGGTCCTTGAGATGAGTCTCACACACACACACACCGCCTTGCCCTGAGATCATGCTTGCCTGCCCTCTCCTCCCCAGGATTACATCTGCCCAAGATGCGAGTCCGGGTTTATCGAGGAGCTTCCGGAAGAGACCAGGTAAGGCTGCCCCCCTCATGGACCCTCAGCCCAAGGGTGCACTGCCTGGATCTGGGTCAGGGGTGGAGGGGGTCCGCCTTCGTCTGACCCTCTGGCCATCTGTCTGGGTTGGGGTGCTCCTGCTGCTAATGGTGCCTGTCCTCAGGAGTGCAGAGAATGGTTCAGCCCCCTCCACAGCCTCTGCGGACCAGAGCCGGCAGCAACCGTTCGAGGTGAGAGGCAGCCTCCCCGCTCCCTGTGAGGGCTGCCCACCTCCCGCCCAGCCCTGGCCCCTCTCCCATGATGATGGCCCTCCTCTCTGCAGAATGTGGACCAGCCCCTGTTCACGCTGCCGCAGGGCTATGGGCACTTTGCTTTCGGCATCTTTGATGACAGCTTCGAGATCCCCACGTTCCCCCCTGGGGCGCAGGCTGATGACAGCAGGGACCCCGAGAGCCGGCGGGAGCGAGAGCAGCACTCCCGGCACCGGTACGGCGCCCGGCAGCCCCGCGCCCGCCTCACCGCGCGGCGGGCCACCGGCCGGCATGAAGGCGTCCCCACGCTGGAAGGGTGAGGGGGCCTGGGGGCGGCCGCGGGCGGGGGGGCTGGGGGCATCCAGCCCACCCCTCCCACTCAGGCAGAGCAACCAGCTGTCCTTTCAGGAGGTGCTGTGGGCACAAGGCGTGGGTGCTGGCTCGGGCCGTCCTCCAGGCAGGGCAGGTCCCCTGTGGGTCCAGGTTGGCTGAGGGGCCGTGTGCCCACGGTGTGCCCCTCAGCATCCTTCAGAGAGAGGCCTCCGCCCCGGGGCACAGGTCCAGGAACGGCAGTATCCGGTGTCCTCGCCCCTCCTGCGTGCAGGGTCCTGAGGACAGAATGGGAAGACCTAGAAGGCCCATCCCAGCCCCACGGGACACGGGGCTGAGCGCCCTGTGGGTCTTTGTAGATGGAGCTTGATTGCAGGCAGGCCGAGGCTGGTCCAGCTCAGGACATGGCCTGGCTCACTGTGACCTCGGCTGGCATGTTTCAGGGCCACTGTCAGGAACAGGGCTGACTGCAGGACTCCTGGGACCCCCCTAGGCCCCCCACGGTACTTCCTCTGGGTTGCAAAATGGGGGTGGACGCAACTGTGTCAACCAGCACTGTCCAGGCCTCGAGGAGACCTCTATCCCAGCACCCTTGTGTTTGGGCTTTTTCTCACCAGTTGAGAGTCCAGGCCCCCTATGCTGGCCCCTCCTCATAAAGGCACTAACCACGGGCCTGGCCACTCTGTTCCAGGATCATCCAGCAGCTGGTCAACGGCATCATCACCCCAGCCACCATCCCCAACCTGGGCCTGGGCCCCTGGTGAGTAGGGGAGGGGCCCCCTGAGCCCGGCCCACCCCTCTGCCACTTGAACCCCAGCCTTCTCTGCCCAGGGGCGTCCTGCATTCAAACCCGATGGACTACGCCTGGGGGGCCAACGGCCTGGACGCCATCATCACGCAGGTACAAGGGCCTTGCTCAGCTGGTGTGGGGACCACAACCCTACAGGCTGGGCCCAGGAGGACAGAGTGTCTCCCGTGTCTGTGTCTTGGGTGGCACTTATGAGGCGGGGCTGTAACCACCTTGGGGCTTTCTGCTGCATATTCTGTCACCGGTGCCTGCCCCCTGGTTGTAGCAACGTGAGGATTTGGGAGCCACCCTGGCCATAGGAGGGAGCCGTGGTGTCCCTGGGGTGGCTACCAGCCCTGGCTACAAGGTGGTGATGATCAGAAGAGTGGGCAGAAGCCCAGGGCTGGGCCTCCTGGGGCAGCTGACCTCTGACCTCTCAGGGTCAGGCCAGGACAAACGGGGCCTCGGTGCTTTTGCAGGTAACCCCACCTTGCATTTCATAGCCCCGTGGGGTGAGGGGCCCCACCAGCCCACCTGTTCTCTGGCCTCTTTATCTTTCAGCTCCTCAATCAGTTTGAAAACACGGGTCCCCCACCCGCAGACAAAGAGAAAATCCAGGCCCTCCCCACCGTGCCTGTGACTGAGGAGCACGTTGGTACGAGCCCCAGGGGCCAGTGGGGGAGTGGGGGGGCAGGGGGTGGGCTTGGGCCAGTGACCCCTCCTCCCTGGGACACCTTGGGCAGGGCTGCAGGGGAGCTACCCTGAGAGATGCACTCCTGCCCTGCAGGCTCGGGGCTGGAGTGCCCCGTGTGCAAGGATGACTATGGGTTGGGTGAGCATGTGAGGCAGCTGCCCTGCAACCACCTCTTCCACGACGGCTGCATCGTGCCCTGGCTGGAGCAGGTGAGCAGTGGGCCGGCTGGGACACTCCCCCTAACCCTTCGCCCCCACTGCCTCTGAACTGTTCGCTCTCCTCTCTGTCCTGCAAAGCACGACAGTTGCCCCGTCTGCCGAAAAAGCCTCACAGGACAGAACACAGCCACCGACCCCCCGGGCCTCGCTGGGGTGAGCTTCTCCTCCTCATCGTCGTCATCCTCCAGCTCACCTGGCAATGAGAACCCGGCCAGCAGCTCCTGAGCACACCTGCCGGCCAGCCCCCAGGGCAATAGCAGACAGCCCACGCGCCCACGGACTGCAGCGCCACCGGGCCCGCCGCGGAGGAGGCTCGGAGGACCCACCCTTCCAGGCTGCGGAGGGAGCTCGGCCTCCCCAGGGACAACCCGGCTGGGCCGGGCGCCCGCACACACTGCCCGGGCGTCCCACCTTCCCTCCCCTTTGTCTGTGACCTCACCCTCTACATGTTCAACGGCGGAAAGGTTTTTATAATTTTAAATTATTACTGCTTTGAAATAAATGGACGTTTGAGCTCACTTGCGGCCCTGCATGATCTGTGGAGAGACTGGGTGGAGCCACTCGGCTGGGGTCCTGGCTGCGTGGACAGGCCCTGCTCCCCACCCTGAGCAATGGGGCCTGGGACACCAGGATAACCAGCGAAACAAGGACAAGACTGCTCTGACAGATGTTTTTTAAAGGAGAAAATATGTGTATCTTGAAAGCTATTTAAAAATACACCTACTTAGAAAGAAGCCGGTGGTCGGTTTATTCCTTGTGTGCGTCGGTACAGCCTGGGGCCCAGTCTGTCCACAGCAGGATCACTCTGCTCCCTCTGTGGGTGAGTGTCCAGTCTGTGCCCCATGGGAGTGCCCCCCAAATTGGTCTTTTAAGTGGAAATGGCCACTGGGAGGGGTGGGAGCCTCCCCCCACCTCCTGGCTCCACCCCTGCCCCCCCCAGGGGAGCTCAGCCCCCAGGAAGCTGACCTGGGATCCCCCTTGGCCTGCACACCCCGAGGGGCTGCACACCTTATAAGGGGCTCTGAGGCCAGTGTGTGTGGGTTTGCAAGGATGGCTGTGACAAATCACCAAACTTGATGGCTTCAAACAACATGTTTATCAACTTCAGTCTTGGGGTCACAGTCTGGGTCTTAGAAGGCTAAATCCAGGCGTGGGCAGGGCTAGTCCCTCCTGAGGCTCCAGGGGAGTACCGACTCCCCACTTTTCCAGTTTCTAGAGGTGCCACATCACTGGCTCACAGCCCCTCCCTCCATCCTCACAGCCAGCAGCGCAGCATCTCCTGTCTCTCTGCCTCTGACCCTCCCACTTCCCTCTTACAAGGACCCTGTGATGACACTCAGCCCCCCAAAGGATCCAGGGTTGTCCGCATCTCAGGGGCCTTAATCCCACCTGTAAAGTCCCCTATGCCCATAAGGTGAAATGTCCATGGGCCCTGGGACCAGTCGCTGCCAGTCCATGGCATCAGTGTACCCCAGCCCCCAGCTTCCCCACCTCCTTGCTGCCTCAAACACCCCAGTAGGTTCCCACCCCGGCATGTTTGCCTCCCCATCTCCAGCCTGGCCGGTGCCTTTGTTGAAGCCTCCCTGGCCCCCAGCTTGTGGCTGAATTCCTTACGCCCCTGCTCAGCTCACTGTCTACCACCCCTCCAACTCAGTCTCTCTGAGCTTGGGGCCACATCTGTGGGGTCTGGTGGTGTCCCCCGTGCCCAGCAGAGCAGGTGCTCAATGCAGGTGAAACCAGTGAGTAACTGGACACGGGCTCGCCCCAAACCCCGCCTTCCCCAGCTTTAAGTGTCTCCCGGAATCTCGGACCAGGTGTCACTGACCCTGGGACTCAGGAGACCAGGACGGGCAGAAAGAGTGTGGACGGGTGGTGTCGCTGTGTGCGGCCCCCGAGCCTCGGGGCGCCCCGACCGTCCAGAGCCAGGAACATAGGCCGGCCTTGGTGGCGCCAGCGGACTGACGCGTAGGTGTTGTAGCCATTCTCCTCGATGCGCTCCCGGAACCTGCAGTGCGCAGCGCAGAACCGCTGCGGGGTGGACGGTGAGCGGCCCTGGACACGCCCCGGACACGCCCCCGCACACTTCACGCACCCCCGACCACCCTGTGCATTTCCACTCACCGACCCATAGAGTCTGCCAAGGCGGTTCATGGCCACGTAGAAGCCACTGTGCACCGCCTTGAGTGCCACGACGCCCACACGGATGGATCGGATCTCCAGGACGCCTGCAGAGAGGGGCTCTGTCAGGGCCCGCCCACTCCCCACTCCCCTACTGCCCCCCCACCCGTTCTCTCTGTTCATTCATTCACGCGGGAAACATTCCCCATTGGAAACATTTCCCACGTACCTCCTGTGTGCCTGGCCCTGTGCTGGGTGTGGGGACGCACCAGGAGCCATGCAGGTCCTGAAGCTGTGGGACTGACCGGTGGGGGAAAGAGTACTCCAGGCCGGGGGGCGGGGCAGGGGGGGGTGGTAGGAGTGGGAATCAGTGGGGAAGGAGTAAGGCCTTTCTCTGGAGGCCAGTGGAGATCATCCCCAAGCTTTGCAGTAGTGGGGAGCCTGTTAGTCAGGGGTGAGAAAACCAAGTCAGAGGAGGTGAGTGCCTCTGTGATAGATAGAGATCCCTGGCAGTGAGCACAGGCCCCACAGTGCTGTTACCATATCTGACGCTGACAGCTCGGCTAGCCAGGGCCGAGCTTTACACAGGAGACACCACCCAGCCAACGGCCTGGGCGTGGGGCACAAGGTGTTCAGATCAACACTACCTGCTAACATTGCTTGAGTGCCAACTGTATGCCAGGCATTGTATCCCACCAAACCCACACACAGCTCCAGGAGAGAGGTGCTAACTGTGCCCACTTCTCAGGTGGGGAAACTGAGGCCTGAGAAGTGGCAGAGCCAGTTTCTCAGGCCCTGTTGCTGGATGGGTGACCCTAGGGCAGCCCTGCCCCATCTGAGCTGATGTTTCCTGTCCAGTGGAGCAGGGTTGGGGGACAAGCCCCAGCTCACACTCTGAGCCCCACCCAGTGACGGGGGCCTAATCTGGAGTCAAAGCCCTGCCCTCTGGTGTTCAACCTGGACTTGGATGTCTTTGTTGATGGGGCACTCACCCTATGTCCCACAGGACATTTGCACCTACTGTTTTTTGGTGAGACATCCAGTTCCAGGTGGGGAAACCAAGGCTCAGAGAGAAGCAGTGACTGTCCTAAGCCATCCAGCAGAGCCAGACTTCACCCCCAGCCCAGGGCCACCCTGCCTGGCCATGCCCACCACTGAGCGACCGGCCCAGCCAGTGCCCCTGTCCTTGCCCTCGTCTGGTGAGACTAATGAGGGCCTTGAGAGCCCCAGATGAAAGCAACTGGGAAGGGCAAGGTGATTATCTGCCCTAATGGTGGTGATTCAGGCAGTGGCCAGCACTGCCTCGGCTCCCCCCCCCCCACTCTGCAGGGAGACTGAGACAGGCCTGGGGTCATTGACCGCCCTAGCCTCCCTTTTATTGCCAATCTCCTCCTTCTTTCTTTGCCCCTTCATCTTCTCTTACCTTATATATTCCACAAACACTTATTGAGTGCCTACTGTTTCCTGGTCAGGGCAGCAGGGATGTGACACCAACTCATTGAGGTTCTGGGCACTGTAGAGCCCCAGCTCCATGCCCCCACCTCCCACCCCAGGTAGGTCATTTGCCCTCTCTGTGCCTTAGTTTCCTCATCTGCCAAGTGGGTGTCCAGGAAGACATACAGGGGACCCCAACTCAGATGGGTCCTGAGTTTGGTTTTGCAGGGTGGGGAGTTCAGAGTTCAGACTCAACTCTGCCCTCACCTCATTATGTGCTGGGCCCATGGAGGCTCTTCCCGCAGTCCCAGCTTCCCCTCCCCTTCCCCTCTGGAGCCCCCGTGGTCCCAACCTCAACTATCTCTCTGAGACCCTTTTGCTGCTGAGCCAGGCCTGGAGGTGGGAGCTTCCCCCATGACCTTGACCTCAACTGTTCAACCCTCCTTCCAAGTGGGTTGGGCCCATGTTATAGTTGAGGAAACTGAGGCCCCAGATGGGAAATGACTTGGCCGCCACTCCGCAGCAGGGGGAGCCTCCAGAACCTCCCTCAAGTGAGAGAAGGAACGAGAACAGTGCACAGAACCTGAGTTGGTGCAACATCCCTGCTGCCCTGCTCTGCCTTTGCTATTTGCCTTTGTCCGCCTATCTTACCTGTCCCCCGCCCCCGGGCAGCGGCCCCGGCCACTCACTGTCAGGGTTGTCGCGCCAGCGGGTGCCTTGCACGCGGCCGCTGGGGCCCACGAGCAGGAAGAAGTGGGTGGAAGAGAAGAGACGCCGCCAACGCACGTCGCCCTCCAGGTGCGGGTAGCTGCGTGGTCTCCGCGGAGTGTTTGGTGTCCCCGCGGCGCCGGGCGCCCGTGCCAGCAATAGCCACACCAGGCCCAGCCATAGGCGGCCGCGCATGGCCATGCGCCCAACTTGCCGCCGGTTCTCGCCTCCCCGCGAGCATCCGCGGCTCTGCCATTGCGAGATCAGCGAGCACAGCAACCGACCCGGCCGCCCCACGCAGGCCAATTGGAAGCCTCTGGGGCGGGGCCAGTGCCAAAGGGGCGGGGCCAGCGCCAGATGGGGCGGGTCAGGATGCGGGGCGGGGCTGTGGTCCGGGGGCCGGCCAATGCGGCTCCTCAGGGGCGGGGCCAGAGCCGCAGACAGCGAAACAATTACGCCTCTGGAGCCGGGAGGGTGGGCGGCCCCAGCAGATTGAGAACTCTGCGGTCACTGCGCGTGTTTGTCTTGGGGGCGGGGAAAGCGGTGCTTCTCCTTGAGTCACCAGATTGGTCTGAACGGACTGCGGGCGTGTGAGTGTTAAAGAGGTGGACTGCAGAGACCCACAGAGAGTCAGAGACAGAGAGACATAAAGACAGAGCCAAGGTGTAGGGAACTACGTTCATTATCTGGTACTAATAATAACCTACCCACTCCAGTATTCTTGGACTTCCCTGGTGGCTCAGACGGTGAAGAATCCGCCTGCAATGAGGGAGACTTGGGTTCGGAAGATGCCCTGGAGGAGGGCATGGCAACCCATCTAGTATTCTTGCCTGAAGAATCCCTATGAACAGAGGAGCCTGGAGGGCGCCATGTGTCCATGGGGTCGCAAAGAGTCGAACACAGACAGCGACTAAGCAGGAGCAGCATAAAGGAAAACATGTGAAACTAACACAACGTTGTAAAAAAAATTATATATTTCTTTTTGGCTGTGCTGGGTCTTTGTTGCTGCACACAGACTTTCTCTAGCTGCAAGCGAGTGAGGGCTACTCTGGAGCTGCGGTGAGGTGTATGGGCTTAGTTGCCCCATGGCATGTGGATTCTTCCCCTACCAGGGATTGAACCGGTATCCTCTCTTAACTAGGGAAGTCCACAACATTGTAAATTAACTACACTTCAATTTGTTTAAAAAAAAAGGTTAAAAAAGAGAGAGAGCGAGCCAGAAACAGAGAGAGACAGAGAGAGAGACAGTCAGAGACAAGAGACTGAAAGGGAGAGACAGACGAGATAAAGCTACAAGGAGAGACAGAGTCAGTTGGGATAAAGATGGGTAAAACAGAAACAGACAGTATGAGAGAGACAGAGATATGGAAAAATTGGACAGAAAAACAGGAGACAGAGAGCTGCCTGGGGGCTGGAGGTTGGGATGGAAGTTCTGGCCCAAATGTCTGTCCATGTTACCCAGACCCCTGGACTGGGTGGGCATGCCCAGGAGTACAGGGGGGTCAGTCTACCCTTCCAACTGGAGCTTTCTGAGAGCCAGGCTGGTGGCTGTGGTTCCACTGAAGGGTTGGCCCAGGGAAATGTGGTAGAGGAGCAGGTGAACTATTTGAAGGATACTGTGAGCAGAGGTGTTTGGGCGGGAAGGTGGCTGACGGGAGGATGGAGAGGTAGGCATGTCCGAGGCCAGCCAATGGGAACAAGGATGCTGACCAAGGCCAGCACCCATCCCTAGCATCTGGCTTTGCCCGTCCAAGGGGGTAGGAATGGGGCTACCTCAATTACACCCACACCTGCTTGTCATGTACAGACACACCTGGAGCCCTGGGCCCCACGAGGTGAGTGCAGTAAAGCTTCACAGACTCAGCCAAGCAGCAACATTGCTAAGCAGGGAAACTGAGGCCCAAGCAGGGCAGAGCCTTCCCCCAAGCCCCACACAGGACACATGCCTGGTCTCAGAGCCCTGCCTTTCAGCTTCCGGTGCCTCAGTCCTACGGCCACGGCTACAGAAGGCACATTTAAGTAGCACTGGGCTGAGGAAACAGTGACAAGCCTGCTCTAATGGACTTCTGCGGCGGGGGGGGGTAACCAGTCCAGCCAGATGCATGGCCAACATGCCTCCCTGGTGGCTCTGGGGCTCCCCCACTCTTCTTCCTGCCTAGTAGGGTCATGCGGGGGTGTGACAGACACCCAGGACTGAGATGGGGGTCCTGCCCAGCCTGTCTCCTCACACTCAGAGGGATTTGCCCATAGGCATCACCCTCCCAAGTCTTGGCTCCTCCTCTGGAAGATAGGGCAGGAGAGGCAGGCCAGAAGGATGGATGAGATAGTCCATGACCTTGCTGGTCCTCAGAATGACACCTTCAGTCCCCACCCACCAGGAGCTTGGTCTTCCCTTCCTAGACTGTCCCAACCCCAGCTGCCAGAAGGACAAGATCCAGGACTCTGTGTGACCAGGGTTGGGGGGAGCATGCCTCGAAAGATACCTGTGCTCCAGGTGTTTCTAACAACAGCATCACTGAGATAGAGTTCACACATCACACAGTTCACCCAGGAAACTGCAATTAGTGCTTTTAGCACAGAGTTGTCGATGCTTAGCTCTAATTCCAGAACATTCCATCTCCCAAAGAGAAGCCCTGTCCTCATCAGCAGCACTGCCACCCCCTCCCGCAGCCCCTGACAACCCAATTTCTTTGTCTGTGGATATACCTGTTCCAGACGTTTCCCATCAGTGGTGCACACCTTTTGTGTCCTTCTGTGTCTGCTTCTCTCACTGGGCATCGTGTTCTCAAAGTCCATCCATGTGGTAGTGAGTGTCAGGGCTTCTCTTCTTTTCATGACCAAGTGATGCTCCCTGTGTGAAGGAGCATCATTCTATCAATCATCTATGGATGGATTTGAGGTTGTTTCCACATTTTGGCTGTTGTGAATTGTGCTGCTGTGGACGTTCATATACAGCTTTATGTGTGAACATAAGTCTCCATTTCTCTCGTGCAGGTACCCAAGAGTGGAGCTGCTGGGTCATATGGTGATTCTGTGGTTGGCTTCTTTTTATAAAATTAAATAATTAATTTATTTGCCTGCCTAGGGTCTTAGTTGTGGCAGGCAGGCTTCTCTAGTGGCGGCACACAGGCCTTAGTTGCCCTGCAGCATGTGGGGTCTTAGTTCCCTAAGCAGGGATCAAACCCATATCCCCTGCATTGGAAGGCAGATTCTCAACCACTGGACCACCAAGAAAGTCCCTGGTTGGCTTTCTGAGGGCCTTATTCCACAGCAGCTGCCCCATCTTACATTCCCACCAGCTGTGCACAAGGGCTCCAGTGTCCCCACCTCTTCACTGGCAGCTGTTATGGGCCATGGTTTTGACTGCAGCCATCCCAGCAGGGTACAGCGGTGTGTTGCTGTGGTTTTCTGGAAGATGTCAAGCCTATGAACAAGTTACGAGAGCAGCACAATGAATGCTCTATTCTGGGAGTTCTCAATTCTTCATATTATTTATTTCCATCAGCTGGAGGATGGGTATATACACTGCAGCAAAATCACACTATGCAGCCATGAAAAAAGAGTAATGCCCTGAACACACAACAACATGGATGACTTTCAGAACAAGAAGCAGTTGGACACAGCAGAGATCTATGGGACAGTCTGGAAAACCAACCCATCCACCGTGAGAACTGTCCAAAGGGTGTCATCCTTGAGGGCAGTGATGGGGAGCGTGAGAAGGTTTCACAGGTTGGGTCTTCTCTGGAACACTCTGTGTTCTGGAAGATTAATTGAACTGTATTTTTGATGTGTGCAGTGTTCCATGTTCTACCAAATACACACCTGTGGTCTGTTTATGTACATGGCTATTTGAGAGGCAGCCTCTGACATTCAGCTGCTTCACCCTTAAGTCTGTTGGTTCAATTGTTTTGCTTTTTTTTTTCCTTTTGGTCAGGCTGCACAGCTTGTGAGATTTTAGTTCTCTGGGCCCTCTGCAATGAAAGAGCCAAGTCCTAACCACTAGACCACCAGGGAATTCCTAAATGAGCCTTGAACCCTGAGGTCCTCCACAGAAGCCAGGCTGCAACGTCATCCCTCATCCACGCTCCAGTGTCCCCTCTTGTCACTGTGACATCCTCCAACACCCTTTTTTCTCATCCCAAATCCAGGTGGGGCACATGTAGGGCCCTCCCTTCCCCTTTGTCTCTGTGACTGAATGAATAAAGATCCACAAAGACCCCATCTACATTCTAACCCCCGGAACCTGTGGATTTGACCTTATTTGGAAAGAGTCTTGGCAGCTGCCATTAAATTAAGGTTTTCAGACAAGGAGATCATCCTCAGGGGCCCTAAATGCAGCTGCAGGTATCCTTATGAGAGACACAGACTCAGAGCAGAGGCCACGTGACAATGAAGGCAGAGGCTGGAGGGGGGCTGCCACCAGCTCAGGATGCCTGGGGCCCCAGAAGCTGGAAGAAGCAGGAAGGACCTTCCCAGGGTACCTCCGAACAAGTCACGGCTTTGCCCACACCCTCAATTCATCTCAGTGATGCTAGTTCTGAATGTCTTGTCTCCAGAAATATGAGAAAAGACATATCTGTTGTTTGAGATACCAAGTTTGTGGTCATTTGTTACAGTGGCCCAGAGAATCTGATGCCATGCCTTTCCATCTAGAGAGTTGCCCTTGCCTTTCTCAACATGTCTTCATTTTTAATTAATTGTTTACTGAAGTGTAGTTGATTTACAATATTGTGTTAGTTTCTGCTGTACAGCAAAGTGAATTGGTTATACGTATACACACATCCACTCTTTTTTACATTCTTTTCCCATATAGGTCATTACAGAGTATTGAGTAGAGTTCCCTGAGCTATGCAGTAGGTCCTTATTAGTTATCTATTTTAGTTATTCATTACTTATTTTAAAATTATTTTTACTTTTTTGGCCACGCTGTGCAGCATGTGGGATCTTATTCCCCTATTAGAGATCAAATACATGCCTCCTGCAGTGGAAACTTGGAATGTTAACCTCTAAACCTCCAGAGAAGTCCCATTAGTTATCCCCCCCATTTTTTTTTTCTAACTCTGCTGGCTTTTTGTTGCTGGAAGTGGGGCTACTCTGTGGTGGCATGCAGGCTTCTCATCATGGTAGCTTCTCTTGTTGCAGAGCACAGGCTACAGAGCAGAGGCTCAATAGCCCAAAGTGGCACATGGGCTTCGTTGCTCCAAGGCATCTTCCCCAACCAGGAATCAAATCCATGTCCCCTACACTGGCAGGAAGATTTCTGGGACCAGCAGGGACCTCTCAGTTATCTATTTTATATACAGCAGTGTGTATATGTCAATCCTAATCTCCCAAGTTATCCCTCTCCTTCCTTTCAACACTTCTGAAGTCTCATAGAGAGTCCGACAGCCTAAACTCATCTGAGCGTCTCTTTGTTTGATCTGGGTGAGATGTTTTGGCATCTCTTTAGTATGTTTGCTGGCATATATGAACAGCTTCTGAAATGTAGTCTTGCCTAAGCCCCAACATCTTGACACCACATCCCTCTCTTAAGGGCATCTGTCTCCACCTGTCTCATGGGTTATTCATATTTTCTTGCTTCAGTTTTACAAGGAAACGTGATATCCCCATCAGGAGTGGAAAACCAGAGCTACATACTGACTCACTGACAGCTGAAGAAGAAATACAAAGAGAAGAGACCATGTGAAAAGGTCTCAGAGCAGCAGGACCCCAGCCTGGGAGCTGTGATGTGGTGACACACAGGTGGCACCAAGAGAGCCCACCCCCACTCAGAACCTGAGTGAGACTGAGAGGCAGAAACTGAGCAGAAACTGAGAGGAGAAGAGCTGGCTTGTGAGGAGACACTGCTTTAGGACATGTGATGTCCCAGTGAACAGAAGAGAAAACTGAGGCAAAAGAATTCAGAAGTCTTGGCTTCCAGCCCAGGCTCCTTGCACTGCCAGCCTGTGGGGATGTAAGCGGCTGTCTTTAGGTCTCAGGGAGTGGGGGGGCCCAGCTGACTCAGCATACCCCGCTCAAGGCCAGGAAGGCAACCCCAGGTGTGAGTCACTTCTGAGGTCATGGCCCCCCAGGGCATATTGGGGTGGAATGGGTGGGTTCCAGAGGACGCTGCCATCTGTTGAAAACATTCCCAGCCGGTGGCATCACGGCGCACAGGCCCGCGTGGGCAGCTGCGTCTGGAATATGCTGTCAAGAGCTCCCAGACCTGGGAGTCAGGCCCGTCAGAGTTCAGGTTCAGTCTCCACTCTTGACACTGACACTGGGGAGACTGAGGTCTGAGCATCTGGGGATAGGTGTCGGCTTGAGCTGAGGCCCCAAGGCCGGCTGTGGTGTGACCCCTGAACACCCTTCCAGCTTTGTCTCTGCTTCCTCTCTCCCACCGCTTCATGGATCACAGCTTTGTCATGGCGAAGGGGCTTGCGCAACTCAGTGAAGCTGTGAGCCGTGCTGTGCCGTGCCACTCAAGATGGATGGGTCAGGATGGAGAGTTCTGACAAAATGCAGTCTACTGGAGGAGGAAATGGCAGCTCACTTGAGTATTCTTGAGAACCCCATCAACAAAAAAGTCAAAAAGATATGACACCAGAAGATGAGTCCCACCCCCCCCCCCAGGTTGGAAGGTGTCCAATATGCTACTGGGGAAGAGGGGAGGGCAATTACTAAGCTCCAGAAAGAATGAAGCAGCTGGGCCAAACTGGAAACGATGCTTAACTGTGGATGTGTCTGGTGATGAAAGTAAAGTCCAATGCTGTAAGGAACAATATTGCACAGGAACCTGGAATGTTAGTTCCCTGAATCAAGGTAAATGGTCAAGCCAGAGATGGCAAGAGTGAACATCGATGTTTCAGCAATCAGTGAACTAAAATGGATGGGAATGGGTGCATTTAACTCGGATGACCATGAAATCTACTATTGTGGGCAACAATCCCTTAGAAGAAATGGAGTAGTCCTCATAGTCAACAAAACAGTTTGAAATGCAGTACTTGAGTGCAATCTCAAAAATGACAGAATGATTTCAGTTTGTTTCCAAGGCAAACCATTCAACATCATGGTAATCCAAGTCTATGACCCAGCTACTTATGCCGCAGAAGAACTATACAAAAAAGGTCTTAATGATCTGGATAGCCATGATAGTCACTCACCTAGAGACAGACATCCTGGAGTGTGAGGTCAAGTGGACCTTAGGAAGCATTACTATGAACCAACTAGTGGAGGTGATGGAATTCAGCTAAGCTATTTAAAATCCTAAAAGATGATGCTGTTAAAGTGCTGCACTCAATACATCAGCACATTTGGAAAACTCAGCAGTGGCCACAGGACTGGAAAAGGTCAGTTTTCATTCTAATCCCAAAGAAGAGCAATGCTGAAGAATGTTCAAAGTGCTGTACAATTGCACACATTTCACATGCTAGTAAGGTAATGCTCAAAATCCTTCAAGCTAGGCTTCAGCAGTATGTGAACCAAGAACTTCCAGATATACAAGTTGCTGTACAAGCTAGGTTTAGAAAAGGCAGAGAAACCAGAAATCAAATTGTCAACATGTATGGCTCATAGAGAAAGCAAGGAAATTCCAGAAAAAACATCTACTTCTGCTTCATTGACTATACTAAAGCCTTTGACTGTGTGTGTGCTTAGTCACTCAATCGTGTCCATTTCTTGCGACCCCATAGACTATAGCCTGCCAGGCTCCTCTGTCCATGGGATTCTCCAAGCAAGAATACTGGAGTGAGTTGCCATTTCCTCCTCCAGGGGAATCTTCCTGACCCAGGGATGGAACCGGGTCTCCTGCATTGCAGGCAGACTCTTCACTGACTGAGCTATGAGGGAAGCTTTGACTGTGTGGATTACAAAAACTGTGGAAAATTCTTAAAGAGACAGGAATACCAGACCATCTTACCTGTCTCCTGAGAAACCTATAGGTGGATCAAGAAGCAACAGTTAGAACCAGACATGGAACAACAGACTGGGAAAGGAGTACGTCAAGGTTATATATTGTCACCCTACTTATTTAACTTCTATGCAGAGTACATCATGCAAAATGCCAGGCTGGATGAATCACAAGCTGGAATCAAGATTGTCAGGAGAAATATAAATAACCTCAGGCATGCAGATGATACCCCTCTAATGGCAGAAAGTGAAGAGGAACTAAAGAGCCTCTTGATGAGGGTGAAAGAGCAGAGTGAAAAAGCTGGCTTAAAATTCAACATTCAAAAAACTAAGATCATGACATCTGGTTGCATCTCTTCATGACAAACAGGGGAAAAACTAGAAGCAGTGACACATTTTCTTTTCTTGGGCTCCTAAATCACTGCAGACAGTGACTGACTGCAGCCATGAAATTAAAAGACACTTGCTCCTTGGAAGGAAAGCTATGACAAGCCTAGATTATTAAAAAAGCAGAGAAATAATTTTGCCAACAAAGGTCTGTCTAGTCAAACCTTTGGTTTTTCCAGTAGTCACGTATGGATACGAGAGTGGGACCATAAAGAAGGCTGAGTGCTGAAGAACTGATGCTTTTGAACTGTGGTGCTGTAGGAGACTCTACCGAGTCTCTGGGACTGCAAGGAGATCATACCAGTCAATCCTAAAGGGAATCAGCCCTGAATATTCATTGGAAGGACTGATGCTGAAACTGAAGCTCCGCCACTTCAGGTGCCTGATGCAAAGAGGTAACGTTGGAAAAGACCCTGATGCCGGGAAAGATTGGAGGCAGGAGGGAGTGACAGAGAATGAGATGGTTAGATAGCATCACAGGGGAGGCTGGTGTGATGCAGTCCATGTCAGAAAGAACATAGCAACATAGCATGGGACACAACATAGCAACTGAACAACAACCACTTCTCTCCCAAACACTGCTCCAACAGTTTATCCACAATTTTTCTCACCTCAAGGCTTTTGCATTAGATAGGATTGCAGCTTGAAGGAAAGTTACACCACTTATTCCTATTATCATCCTTCACATACCGGCTGATCCCAGAACAGACACTCCCTCCCCTGACCTCAGTTTCTCCACCTGAATGATAAGGTGGGGCATACCTTTCAGGTCTGATTCCAAAGCTCTGGCCTGCTCACCCCTGAGTGGGATCTGCCTGGAGACTAGGGTGGAGACGTTTCAGGCTCCAGGGAATATTTCATTCCAATTATCATTGCTCTCCCCACCCCACTCCACTTCTGGCCCTGGAAACTAGTGGGTAAACAGAGGCCAGAAAGAGTGTATAATGGTAAAGTTTAGGAAACACCGTGATGTGACTTACCCTTGGCTTCGGGGCTTGGAGTCAGATGAACCTGGGCCTTCATTCCACTGTCTCTGATATTCGTGATGTGTCTTTGGGCAACTTTATTTACCTTCTGAACCTCAGTCTCCTCCCGATAAACTGGAGATAGTAATAGTTACGTCCCCAAAGCTATCATTGGATCAATGAAGATGGACAGCAATCTGTAATTTGCAGAATGGTGTCAAAATTATTTGGCATGCGTGAGTGCTCAGTCGTGCCTGACTCTTTGCGACTCCGTGGACTGTAAGGCCCCCAGACTCCTCTGTCCATGGAATTTTCCAGGTAACAATACTGGAGTGGGTGGCCATTTCCTCCTCCAGGGGAACGTCCCCACCCGGGGATGTAACCCGTGTCTCCTGTGTCTCCTGCATTGGCAGTTGGAGTCTTTACCACTGAGCCACCTAAGAAGCCCAATTATTCGAGGACTAGTCCTTAAATCAGGGATCCCCAACCCCCTGGGCCACTACTCAAGCCCTTTGTGGTCTGTTAGGAACCCAGCTGCACAGAAGGCAGTAAGTGGTGAGGAAAACCCAACCCATCTTCCTCCTCCCCCGCCCCAATGGAAAAAATGTCTTCGAAACCGGTCCCTTGTGCCAAAAACGTTGGAAACCACCGCTTTAAACAGAAATAACAACAAAACTCAGGTTCCGGGTCCTCCCAAAGATGGCTTACAGTGTTGCCCAAGCAACGGCTCTGTCCCGCCCCTCCTGGACTGGGAACAGCCAATCGGCGGGCACTACCGGCTCATGCCCCGCCCCCGCTCCGCTCCAAGGCCTGCTGCCTCCTGGGAGTTGTGGTTCTCCTGGTGCCTTCCGGGTTCGTGATCTCTTCGCGGCCGCCGTAGGCCGCGGAACTACAACTCCCGGCGGGCGCAGGCGGCGCAGGCGCGTTGCGGTGGCGCGGTGGTCCTGCGTGCAGGAGGCATGTCGGCGCTACGCTGTGGCCGCGGGGCGGCGGGGCTTCGGAGGGCCCTGTGGCCGAAGGGCCACCCCTGCCTCCTGGCCGAAGAAGGTAACGCAGGGGAGGCCCGGGGATGACTCCAGGACCGCTGCTCTGCCCCCTCACCCGCCGCCGTGACCTTTGGCTTCTCGACCCCAGGGATCCAGCTAACTTGCTTTGGTGATTCTGCCGAACCGAGTGACTGTATTCCGCTTTCAATCACCCTTGGGCCACTCTACGGACCGGGGTCGTCGGTGCACTTTGACCTTTGATTCCTGGGTTCTTTTGGAGTCCCATGACCCACTATTTACGAATTAGAGTTTTTAACCTTTGAACTGTCCGTGCCTTAGTTCGCGGAACCATTTATCTTCGAACTCAGGCCCCAGTTTCCTTTTTCCCTTACCCTGTGGTGTTTACTTTGAGACGGGTGACCACTGACAGTTGCACGGTCTTCAGGGTTCCTTTGCCCCGGATCCTGCGATTCCTGACCCTGCGACGGCCCTCCCTGCCCCAGCCCTGACACACGCCCGCCTCAGCCTCCCTGGTCTCTCCCGCAGGGACCCTCGGTGGCGTCTGGGGCCGGAAGAGGAGCTTGTCTGCCAGCGCTTGTGAGCAGGACCGCCGGAAGGGCTGCGGTCACGCGGAACTGCTGGAGGGTGAGCCTGATCCCAGGGCACTGGGCCTGATGCTCCTTTCTCACTGTCACCCCGCTGACCATACTGCTGGGAGCTACCTCCTTCGTTCCTCCAAGGTTCCTTGGTTCCACCCCATTGAGAAGGGTTGTCAGTCTGCTCTCTAGTGGTCCAAGGTCCCCCTTGGTGCCACTGTGAAGTGAATGCTGGGTGCAGTGAGCTCTTATAGTTCCCTTGTCTTCCCAAACCCACCAGGGGCTCCCACTTTCCAAATGAGAGAATGAAGTGAAAGTCACTCAGTCGGGTTGGACTCTTTGAGACCCCATAGACTATACAGTCCATGGAATTCTCCAGGCCAGAATACTGGAGTGGGTAGCCTTTTCCTTCCCCAGGGCATCTTCCTAACCCAGGGATCGAACCCAGGTCTCCCACATTGCAGGCGGATTCTTTACCAGCTGAGCCACAAGGGAAGCCCAGGAATACTGGAGTGGGTAACCTATCTCTTCTCTGAGGGATCTTCCTGACCCAGGAATCAAGCCCGGGTCTCCTGCATTAAAGGCAGATTCTTTACCAACTGAACTCTCAAGCAAGCCCTGATAGATGAGAGACTTGAAGCCTAAATTGTGGCTGGAGAGACTGGCCTGCTGTGTGCAGAGCTGGGCTTTGCCCTGTGACATGCCGGACTTCAGTGGTCCTGGCTCAACTTCCCGGACTTGGCGCCTGATAGGGTCTGCTGGTGGTCTTTGTCACTGGGGATGGACAGCCAGGTCCTGGCATCTCCAGAGCGAGCTGGGGGCATCACTGTCCCCTCCTTCTCAGGTGTCCAGTGCCTCCTGCTTCACTCCTGCCCCATATCCGGTGAGTGGCCAGCAGCCAGGAGTGGGATGTGGGAGCCTTTAAAAAGAAAAGCCTGATTTCAGAAAATCGCAAACGTGCAGAAGTGAAACCACAGGTCCTACCAGCTTTAGAAGCAACGTTCTTTGATTTCTCACCCACTTTATTTTAAGGCAAAGTCCAGGGTCTGAAAATGTGATCACTTCATGTCACTCCCCAGTCTCGACCCTCCAGCTGGCTGTATCCTTTCTGGCAGAATTCCCTTTCCACCCCTGTTGAGGGCCTCAGAGCCCTGTGGCCTCTGCCAGCGTCCTTGGCTTCCACTAGCGTGATCAGTGTACCTACTTTTCCCCGGTCACCCCCCAGGGGATTCAGATGTGGCCACCTCGTGCCCTTTCTGGCACTTTGCCACTGATCATCTCCTGCACGTTCAGAAAGTGTCTGCTGACTTTCCATCCACTGAGGTGGGGGCTGTGCCTTTCTTGTTGCTGTGTTTCTGCTCCAGACTGGCCCTCCTGTCTCTGGGCTGATGTTATGTGAGTGAGGCACAGGTAGGTCCTCACATTCGCGGATTCTGTGTTTGCACAATCTCCTACCAGCTGAACTTTACTTGAAACCCCAGTCAATGTACACCTTCTCAGCTGAGGTGGAGCTGGGTGACACTCTGTCAATAGGAGTCCTTTTCAGGGTATATCTAGTGCCCTGTGTTTGCATTTTGTGCTGTGTGTTGGTGGTTTAGCAGTTTAAAATGGACCCAGGCATGGTGCTGCAGGACCGTCTTGAGCCCCTCAGCTCCAGGGGACTGTAATGTGCCTTTTGGAGAAAGTTTGTCTCATCGGCGAAGTTTGTTCAGGAGTGAGTTCTAGCAGTATTGGCCATTGTATATGTATATATCACGGATATGTGTACAAAATAAGGTGTATGAGATGGGAAAACTCACAACAGAGTGATGCATGGATCTGCTAGTGGAAGTGTGGCCTTGGGCACTCAGGAACCCTGTGTTCCCTGGGTGTGGTCGATCCCTGTTCACCAACTCAGTGGCCCCAGACTCCATATAGTCATGAGAGCTGGCTGTCTGTGAAGCAGCACAGAGCAGGGGTGGGCTGTGGCTGTGAACGCTTGTGCATGTGCAAAGGCCCTGAGGCCATTACGGCTGGAGTGGAGACAGCGAAGGGAGGAGGGATTCAAGGAGCCAGGGGCTGTGGGTAGATTTTGAAGGCAGAGCCCCAAGGAGGCACTGACTGGCTGGACCTGGAGGGAGAGAGCCCTGGGAAGGACAGAGCTGCTGGGGCGGGAGGATGTTGAGGAGCAGGTGGTGGGCAACTCCAGGAGCTCCTTCGGGGCTGGGTTTGAGCAGCCCAGGCAGACCTGTGCGTTTGGTGGTGAGCAGACACACACCCAGGACTGATCCCCCCTCCTGACAGCAGGGTCCCCTGACATCTCTCTCCCCACAGTGCTCGAGGCACGGGTGCGGCAACTGCAGGCGGAGGGCACAGCAGAGGAGGTGACGGTGAAGAGGGTGGCCGTGGCTCAGGCGCCAGAGGCTGGTGGCATCTGGCCCCCCAGGCAGGCCCCACTTGGGGCTGAAGGGGCTCTCCCCATGCTCAGCAGCCGCTGGGCACAGAAGCTGGACAAGGATCAGCAGCTGATAGAGAAGCGCTGGCAGCAGCTGGATGGGAAGCTGCCGAAGATGGTGGAGAAGCCGGCCTGGGAGAAGCGTCTGCGCATGGAGCCGCGGCTGCTGAGCAGGAAGCTGGCGGGCCAGCTGCAGCAGTGGGAGCGCAAGAGGCCGCAGAGCCCCTGGGAGGAGCAGCTGGCCCGGCTGCTGCAGGAGGCCCCACAGAGGCTGAGCCGGGAGGCAGATGAGGGCTCTGAATCCCGGCTGGAGGGCCAGCGCCAGAAGCTCCTGGCCTTCCTGGAATGCTGCCTGCTCACGGGCCACCTGCCCCTGGCCCACCACGTGCTGGTTGCACAGCACAGCCGGGCCCCACAGCAGCAGCTGCTCACACTCGCCATGTACAACACCGTCATGCTTGGCTGGGCTCGCCAGGTGAGGGGCTGGGGTCGGAGGCAGGAGCCAACCTGGGACAGCTAGATCCCAACTCTGGTCTCTCAGCTGCAGGAGTCAGGCCTTCAGTTTTTATTATGCTGACAGCTTTTTTTTTTTTAGATTTTTTATTGGAGTATAGTTGATGTACCACCAGTGTTGTTAGGAAGCACAGCAAATCAGTTATATCTACTCTTTTTGTTGTTGTTTAGTCGCTAAGTCCTGTCCGATTCTTTGTGACCTCGTGGACTGTAGCCCATCGGACTCCTCTGTCCATGAGATTTTCCAGGCAAGAATATTGAAGTGGGTTGTCATTTCCTTCTCTATTGATTTATTTTTTAATTGGAGGAAAATTGCTTTATAATGCTGTCTTGGTTTCTTTTGTACAATAACGCAAATCAGCCATAATTATACAAATACCCTTCGCTTGTGAACCTCCCCCTCCCCCCACCCCTCTCGGTCATTACAGAGCGCTTGGTTGGGCTCCTTGTGTCACATAGCAACTTATTACCAGTGTCTGTTTCACACACGATCGTGTATATATGTCACTGCTGCTTTCTCCCTTCGTCCAGCCCTCACCTTCCCCTTACCCCGTGTCCGCAACTCTGTTCTCTGTACCTGCGTCTTCATTCGTTCCCCACAGTTAGGTTCATGAGCACTATTTTTCTAGATTCCATATATATGCATTAATATCCAATATTTGTTTTTCACTGTCTGACTCACTTCACTCTGTATAACAGGCTCTAGGTCCATCCACCTCATTTGGACTTAAATTTGTTCTTTTCTTACGACTGAGTAAAATTCCATTGTATATATGTACCACCTCTTGGGGGCTTCCCAGGTGGCACTAGTGGTAAAGAACCCGCCTGCCAGTGCAGGAGACATAAGAGACGTGGGTTCGATCACTGGGTCAGGAAGATTCCCTGGAGAAGGAAATGGTAACCCACTCCAGTATTCTTTCCTCCCATGGCGGGCTACAGTCCGTAGGGTCTCAAAGTGTCTGACACGACTGAAGTGACTTAGAATGCAACAAACATTGAGTTACATGTGTCTTTTAGAATTGTGGCTCTCTCGGGGTATATGGCCCATAGTGGGATTGTTGGGTCATATGGTAGATTTATTCCTAGTTTTTAAAGGCATCTCCGTACCATTCTCCGTAGTGGCTGTATCAATTTTCATTTTCACCAACAGGTTGAGAGGGTTCCCTTTTCTCCACATCCTCTCCAGCATTTATTATTTGTAGAGAGTTTTTGATGATGGCATTCTGACTGGTGTGTGGTGATGCCTCATTGTAGTTTTGATTTGCGTTCTTTAATGGTGATGTTGAGCATCTTTTCTTGTGTGGCTATTTAACAATTCTTTAGACTTGTTAATTATAAGTCACACGTGGCCCTCAATGGAAAATGTGAAAATGACGAAAGGGCCAGAAGACAGCATTCCTGTGTGGTTACCCAGCCAGGGCTCTGGTACATGGGGCACTGTAGGCCCTTCTCAGGGCAGCCTCCTCGATGCTCCTGTCTGGGACGAGAACCTTATGGTGCAGCCATCCGCAGCTGTGAATTTCCCTCTGGGTGCAGCTTTAGCTACTTCCCTCAAGGGAAGTGCTCTTTTCACTTGTGACTTCTCCTCTGACCTGTGACTGCTGAGGAGAGTTGCCTAAGCACCCTTGTGGAGACGACTTCCCCAGCACCCTCCCTGCTGTGCGTCTTCACCCTCATCTGAGGAGCATCGGAGAAAGTTAGCGCCGGTGAAGGAGGGATGCGAGTGTGGGTGCAGCTCCGGGAGGCAGGTTATCAACAGGGCCTCAGCTGTGCTGACTCACGCACAGAATGGGGCCCAGAGCAGCCTGGCAGCCCTGGGAGGCGCCAGGGTCTCCACGGCAACAGTCACAGGGGGTTTCCTGCGTTGTCTTTGTGGGAGGCCTGCTCAGTTCCAGGCGTCAGTCTCCTTTCCTGCGGTGCTGGCCCTCTGGCATCCGCCGGCGCAGAGTTCTGTCAGGGCGGCGGGTTTCTGATTAGACGAGCTTCCTGGGGCCCCAGAACAGCTGAACCATCCGGCAGGCTTCCAGCAGTAGACGAGCGTTTTCTGTTAGTCCCAGAGGCCTGACGTCCAAGGTCAGGGCGAGGCAGGCCCCCTCCCTGCATCCCATCCTTCCTTCCTGACCTCTGCCTTGAGTGCCATACAGCGTCCAGCGTGTATACAGCACCTGTAAGAGACCCTACTTCCAGACAAGGTCCTCTGCTCAGGCTCCAGGTGCATGTGTCAGGCAGCCCTCCTGTTTCTGCCACGTGGTCCCCTCGAGCCACACCCTTCCCATCCCCTCTGGGCCTTGGCTTCCCTATCTGCAGAACGGGGAGCCCTGCTTGGTTTTGGGAGCCGTAAAGAGGGGATGCTGTGCAGGGTCTGTGCGTGTTTTCCTGGTGGTGGTGACAGTCCTATGAGTTTAGAAAGGCAGGAAAGATGATCTGGTTCTAGACTAGCCATGTCCAATGGAGCTCTCTGTGACCTTGCCGATCTCCTTCAGCTGCACCAGCCTCCTGCTGCTGCCAAACTGGGTATGAAACAGCTCTGGTCGGCGTGCCCGGTGACTACCGCACTGGGCAGCCCCCAGCCCATCTGGCCCGCGTGCAGACTCGCCTCTCAGACAGGACAGGGAGCGGGCCCCAGGGCAGGACACAGACAATGCTCATCTCTGTGGCACTTCCCCTTGATCCTCAGGGCCAAGGGGAAGGTGCTGACTGAGTTGGCTGGGAGGCCTGTGGTGGGGTAACTGGGGGAAGGAGCAGGCGCCCCCCCCGCCCCTGTACCCTCCTTGCAAGCTCTCACCTGGCTTGGTCCCCCCAGGGCTCCTTCAAAGAGCTGATGTACGTGTTCTTCATGCTGAAAGATGCCGGCCTGGCCCCAGACCTGCTGTCCTATGCAGCCGCCCTGCAGTGCATGGGGCGCCTAGACCAGGATGCCGGCACCATCCAAAGGTGGATGGGGGGTGGTGGTGGAGCTGGGATGGGACCCCAGGGGCTCCCCGCTGGTGCTAACAGCTGGATTCGTGTGCCCTCAGGTGCCTGAAGCAGATGGAGCAGGACAGGCTGTCGCTGCAGGGGCTCTTCTCAGCTGTGCTCCTGAGCGCCGAGGAGCGGGAGGAGCTCCTGCGTGCTGTGCGCAAGGCCAGACCAGCGTTCAGACCCCAGCCGCCACCCCCGCCCCCACCCCAGGTCAACACCTCGCCACTGCTCCAGGAGATCTATGCCAAGGTGAGCGGGCCTGCATCTGGGAACCTGAAGGGGGCGAGTGGTCACTGGATGCCTCGGCCCCTCCCCTTGTCTCTCTTGGCAGCACTGGCCCCCCACCCCATGCTGGTGGATGGGAGGCTGCCCTTTCGAGGGGGACCCACACCCTGCCATATTTGGTTTCCGCATGGAGATGCACCCTAGGCACAGCATGGGGGTATTGCAGGGCCAGTGTACCCACCTGAAACTGCACAGCTAATGCTGCAGGCGGCACAGGGCGCATGAGGTGAAGCCACCTCCCAGGGTGGAGGAGAGCATAACACCCAGATCCCTGGGGCGACGCAAGGAGTTTTCTTTTTTGACTGGGACAGACTTCCCCTAACCTGCAGTTCACCTTTTAAAGTGTAATCCAGTGGGTTGTTTTTAGTACATTGATCTCTATTTCCAGAACATTCCATAACCCTGAAAGGAAGCCCATCCCCATCAGTGGTCACCCCTACCCTCTCCCCAGCCCCTGACAACATGGAACCCACTCTCTGTGTGGATCGGCCTGTTCTGAATGTTTCCCATCAGTGGACTCACACCCTGTGTGTCCTATGTCTGTTTCTCTCACTGAGCATCATGTTCTCAGGGTCAGGTGGTAGCGAGTATCTGAGCTTTTTTCACAGCTGAGGGGTGCCCATGTGTGGAGGGATCACGTGGTGTTTATCCATCATCCCTTGGTGGACACTTGACCACCATAAACCAGGCTCCTGTGGCTGGCTGTGGACCAGTCTTTGTGTGGATGTATATTTTGGGTTTGCTATCTTTAGTGTACCTATCTTTAGAAGGGTCACACAGTTGCAAGTTGGAAGAGAAAACAGCAGCATCCGGGCCTCGCGCTGTATCCAACACCTCCCCCTGCCCCCGCACCCCTGGCCAGGGAGACGCGCTACTCTGGTGGGTGGAGAGGTCAGCAGCAGGGCCTCACTGGCAGCCTGTTGCCCCAGCAGGACCCCTCTGTGTCCTACCCGAAGCTGCACTTGTCCCTGAAGGAGCTGCAGGGCCTCTTCCGACAGCAGCTTGGCGTGGAGATGGCCACCACTGTCACCGTGGAGTCCGTGGAGAAGGCCCCGCTCCTGACCGAGGAGGTCCTACAGGCGGTAAGGGGCTGGGGGTGCTTCTGCCTGCTGAGTTGGGTATCCGCTGGGCAGGGTTCATCCCAGCACCTGTCCCACCAGGTCCTCTCTCTGAGCCAGGACCTCTACCACTGGGCTGGGCCAGGTTGCCTGGGCACAGTGGTGACTCCTTGCGCAACCCCGCCCTGTCCCCCCCACTTGCCAGCGGAAGACCCTGGCGGCCTTGCGCGCGGAATGGGAGTCGGTGCTGTCCCTGGAGCTGCAGGAGATGAAGGAGAGTGAGGCCCGCGCTGCCGCAGAAGGCCGCCCATCCCTCTTCCCCTACCTGTGCCTGCTCAGTGAGAAGGAATTAGTGGGGCTGCTGCTGCAGGTGTGCACACCAGGAGGGGACAGGGCCACTGCTATAGGTTGGGGGGCTGTGGGAGGAGTGCTCCTGCGGGGGGTGGGGGGTAGGTCAGGTGATCCCGATGGAGCATGGGGCTTATGGTGCTGTCCTCCCGGGCTGCCCCTCAGACCCTGCAGGCGCTGCCCCCGCATGGAGAGTCGCTCCTCTTCCTGGCGCACGAGCTGGGCGTGCGTGTGTTGAAGAGGAAGCGGCTCAGGAACCAGGTGGAAGAGCTGGAGCAGCGCTACTCCGAGTACCTGCACCTGCTGGCCTCGGACACCCAGGTAAGGCTGGGGAGCCTGAGCAGGGGGAGCCTGGGCGAGGAGCTCTGGGGAGCCCAGGCCGGGTGCCCCAGGCCTCAAGCAGAGGTCCCCTCCCCTTCTCCCTCCTTGCCTGGGGTGGCCAGATTGGCCCCCAAACTCCACCTCAGTTTCCTCACCTAACCTTGCTCGTTGCCAGGGGGTGAGCCAGGGTCTTCAGCTCTGCACCTGGACTCTCAGCTCTCTGAATCACCCTCCCACCCACAGGTAGCAGAGCCCTGTCTGCCTCGCCAGCACTGGGAAGCGCTGGGCATGCCTGAGGCGCCCCCGGAGCAGCCCTGGCCCGTGTCTGTGCTGGTGCAGCTGGGCAAGCAGCTGGCAGAGGTGCTGGTACGAGCCGTGCAGATGCCCAGCAGCCTGGCAGTGCCCCGGGGCCCCAGCACACTCATTCCTGTGCTCTACCACGTGTATTCCTTCCGTAGCTTCCGCCAGGTGCTTCTCCAGTGGTGCTTTTCCGCGCTGGAAGGGGGAGGGGGCGCCCCAGGGGCTGTGGGGCACTGGGATCCTGCTGTGGCTCCAGACCCTGAGGACCTGGACTCAGGGTCATGGCATCTAAGGGGACCCTGGGGTTTTCCTCCGCTGCCTCCAGTACACCCTGACTTCTTGGCCTGTCCTGCCCCCAGATCGGGATCCTGAAGCCACACCCAGCCTTCACTCAGCTGCAGGAGACGGCGGCGGAGCGCACACTGATCTTCGAGTCCACGGAGGTGCCCATGCTGTGCCCACCCCTGCCCTGGACATCACCACACTCAGGCGCCTTCCTGCTGAGCCCCACCAAGATGATGCGGTCCCTGGAGGGCACCCAGCAGCACCAGCTCCTGCTGGAGCGCTGCCCGCCCGCCGAGCTGCACGGCGCTCTGGATGCCCTCACTCAGCTGGGCAATTGCGCTTGGCGCGTCAATGGGCGTGTGCTCGACCTGGTGCTTGACCTCTTCAGGGACAAGGGCTGCCCTCGCCTGGGCGTGCCCGCCCCGCCCACTGAGGCCCCCCGGCCCCCCGAGGGCCGCCAGGCCCCCAAGGGCTGCCTGCTGCCCGAGGCCTCACCTGCCGACAAGGCAGAGATGCGGCGGGAGCTGGCACGGCGACTGAAGGTGGCACGGGAGATGCAGAGCCTGCGCGCAGACGCACTCTACCGCCTGTCGCTGGCCCAGCATCTGCGGAACCACGTCTTCTGGCTGCCGCACAACATGGACTTCCGAGGCCGTACCTACCCCTGTTCACCACACTTCAACCACCTTGGCAGTGACCTGGCCCGTGCGCTGCTGGAATTTGCCCAGGGTCGCCCACTTGGCCCCCATGGCCTCGACTGGCTCAAGATCCACCTGGTCAACCTCACAGGGCTCAAGAAGCGCGAGTCACTACAGACGCGCCGGGACTACGCAGACGCAGTGATGGAGGACATCCTGGACTCAGCTGAACGACCCATGACGGTGGGCTCTGACCCCTCACCATTGGGTGCGCCCAGCTGCCCCGGCACCCACCTTGGAACCCTGCAGGCAACCCGGCCCCCTGCTTCTTTCCTGGCACTCTCCTGCTGGCTTCTTGCTCTGTCTTGGGTCGTGGACAGCACTGCCACCTCTCATACCACAGTGGCCCTCTCTCCAGGCCCGTCCCCTCCCTGGTCCATCACTTTCTGTGCCTCCAGGGCCTCCTTATGTCTTCTTACCACCTGGGCCCAACCAGCTGCTGCCTGTGCCCAGGAAGTACTCGCAGGCTGGCTCTGACCCCACTGGGTGGGGCCTGGAGACTCCAGGCCTGGCCTCACCCTGCCCGCTACCTCCCGCAGGGCCGGAAGTGGTGGATGGAGGCGGATGAGCCGTGGCAAACCCTGGCCTGCTGCATGGAGATTGCCCGGGTGGTGCACTCCCCCGACCCTACCACCTACATCTCCCACTTTCCGGTTCACCAGGTGAGCTGGGGGACCTTGCTGTGGAGCATACCCATCCCTCGTGGGCTTGGCCAAAGTTTCCTCAGGCTACGAAGCTGAGGGATGGCATGGTGTCCACTCTGCACTGGCTGGTGTTCCTGGGTAGGGCTTCTCTGTGCCTCAGTTCCCCGTTGCAGAGGTTCCTGGCTGCCTGTCAGTGTGCGGGTCCAGGGTGGTCTTGCCTAAGCAGAGCTGGGGAAACAGGAGCCCCAGCCCCCTACCGTGGAGACTGGCCCACCTCCCTCAGCCCATCACTGTCCACCCCCTTCCCAGGACGGCTCCTGTAATGGCCTCCAGCACTATGCCGCCCTGGGCCGGGACAGCACGGGGGCCGCCTCTGTCAACCTGTCACCCTCTGACCTGCCACAGGACGTGTACAGTGAGGTGGCTGCACAGGTAGGCACCATGACCTCCCCCTACCCCTGTGTGCCCTGATCCCCCAAACCCACCAGGGCCTGGATGCTGGACCCCATGGCCCACCAGCTTTCACCATACCAGGCCGTGAGCAGGGTTCCTGGAAGTGTCAGAGGGGGTGACCCACAAGAGGAGAGGAAACTTCCACCTCTGGGTGGGTGGCCTCGCCCACTGCCTCTGCAGGTGGAGGTATTCCGCAAGCAGGATGCCAACCGGGGCGTGCGGGTGGCCCAGGTGCTGGAGGGCTTCATTAGCCGCAAGGTGGTCAAGCAGACAGTGATGACCGTGGTGTATGGTGTCACCCGCTATGGCGGCCGCCTGCAGATCGAGAGGCGCCTCCGGGAGCTCGAGGACTTCCCCCAGGTGCGCATCCGGCAGTAGGTAGTTCTGATGGAGGGGCTTGGCTCTACCCCCTGTGGGGTCCCCAGAGCAAGCCCACCCCCTGAGTGTGGGGGGACTTCCTGTGAGGGACCCCAAACCCTATCCACCCTACTCTTCTCCAGGAGTTCGTATGGGAGGCATCTCACTACCTCGTGCGCCAGGTGTTCAACAGCCTCCAGGAGATGTTCTCTGGCACCCGGTCCATCCAGGTGAGGCCTCATCCTCCCCCTGCCCTGGGCTGTGGCCCCAGACCCAGCCCTTCTGACCCGGTGGCCATCCCTGCAGCGCTGGCTGACTGAGAGTGCCCGGCTCATCTCACTCACGGGCTCGGCTGTGGAGTGGATCACGCCCCTGGGCGTCCCCATCATCCAGCCCTACCACCGAGACTCCAAGGTCATGGTACGTGCCGTCCCCGACCCCCACCCCCACTGAGCAGGGCAGGACTCACCTCTGTGTCCCCCATATCCACCCTGCAGATAAAAGGCGGGCTCCAGAGCCTCACTTTCAGCAGCACTGTGGACACCAACCAGTGAGTGTGGGCACAGGCAGACATGCAGGAGGCCATCTGGGTAGGGATGGGCGGGGGCCAGGCTGTGGCCAGGCTGAGTCCTGACTGTGTACCCCGCTTGCCGCCAGGAAGCCCAACACGTTGAAGCAGAAGAACGGCTTCCCACCCAACTTCATCCACTCACTGGACTCCACGCACATGATGCTCACGGCCCTGCACTGTTACAGGTGTGCCGGTCAGGGTCCTCGTGTGGGGGTGTAGGGGAGGGGCTCTGAGTGTGAAGCTGGCCCTCTGAGGGTCCCCCAACATGCATGGACATTCTAGGGGTGGGCAGAGGTGTCTGGTTTATCCTGAGCTCCTCTGACCTGGTGGGAAGTGTTGACGGTTGTTAGGAACAGCTGCTCACATGGTGGGGGGTGGTGTGTGTGGCTGTTGTGAGCCTGGTGTCCGCTGGAGTTTTGTGTTCCTGACCCCTCCTCCCCTTGGGTGGCTACCCTGGGATGGAGCCCTGTGGTGGACCAGGGCCCAGCATCAGCAGCCCCCTACAGGGAGCTGAGAATCAGGCAGCAGCTGGGGTTGGGTGGCAAAGAGGCATTTTCTGAGAGGAGAACTTGTCACCTACCCACTGAATGGGGCGTGCATACAGACAGCCGCTGGAGTGCGCAGGGGTATGGGCAGGAGGAGGGTGGGCATCACTGAGTGGTGGGGAGGGGCTTGAGGTGAGAACTGGGTCAACGGAGGGGGTTGGGGGAGGTGAGGATTGTGGGGAGGGGACCTTGAGGTGCAGCGCCTCCACAGGAGCCCCTCATTCTGGCTGCAGGAAGGGCCTGACCTTCGTCTCGGTGCACGACTGCTTCTGGACGCATGCGGCTGACGTCGGGGTCATGAACCAGGTGTGGCCCTGCTCCCACTAGTGGCTTCGCATCCCCAGCCTCCTCCCCACCCTGCCTGACCAGGGAGCCCACTCTCCATGCCGCTTGGGCCTGGTTTCTGGCTGCTGATGCCCTCCACCCCTGCTTCTGGTCCCCAGGTCTGCCGGGAGCAGTTCGTCCGACTGCACAGCCAGCCCATCCTCCATGACCTGTCCAGGTTCCTCCTCAAGCGGTTCTGCCCCGATTCTAGGTAAGGGCCCCCCTCCCACCAGCGCTGCTACTGTCCTCTCCCCAGGCTGCCCTGGCCTCACCCCCACCCTGTCTTTGCCTTCAGAACCTCCAAGAGCATGTGGGTCTCCAGGCTAAAGGACACACTGCTGTCTGTGCCTCCGACAGGTGGGACCCCCGGCGGGGTGGCCACCCCTGTGGGCTGGGGGTGGGGCCTCCAGATCGCGTCCACAGTTTCCCTCCGCTCTGCAGGGACCTTTGACCTGGAGCAGGTGAAGCGTTCCACGTTCTTCTTCAGCTGACTGCCCAGCCACCCTGTACTCTAGTGTGAATAAAGGTCTGTCGCCACATGGGGGTTGCTGCCTGGGGAGGGGTGGCTACATGCTGTGTCCTCATGGAGCAATCAGACTCGGCAGGCTGGGCGCCAATGCTGTCGTTTATTGCGCGGAATGGGGGTGTGGGGGTTAGTGGGGCGTGGGGGGTGCGGTGGGCGCTGCTGCCTCAGCTCATCAGTACATTCATCACGACGGCGGGACCCCCGGCCTCACCCCCACGCCAGGGCGCTGGAGGGAGAAGGGTATGCCCGCTCCGGGGAGGTCACCGCGGATGCGCCTGGACAGGGACTGGTCTGGTTATTGCATGAGCGCAACGGAGGCAGCGGGAAGCCGGCAGGCCAAGTATTGCACTTAAAAACCGATCCTCGTCAGAGGGCGGGCGCGGGCAGCCTCCCTGGCCCTCTCCCCTCGGCCGCGGCCAGCCTGTCCCCTCTTCACAGTTGGGGGAACTGAGGCACCGAGGTGAAGGGAGCCCCCTCGCCCGTGCGCGGCTGCCGGGGGCAGGGGCGATGTGGGTGGGCGCAGGGCGATGGGGGGGTGGGGCACGGCGAGGGGCTGTTCCCACCTACCCGGGCCGCCCGTCCGACTACAACTACCTACATCTCCTCTATGGCTTCTGGGGCAGGCGGCCCGGGCTGCGCAATGGCATGGCTTTGGTCTGGGTGACGGCCCCGCCCCATTTCGGGGCGGCGCGCGAGGGTCACAAGTTGGACGAAAGGCGTGAGCGCGCGGAGTCCAGCGGGTCGGGTCCACCGGCGGTGCCCGGTGAGGGCGAGGCTGAGTCCCTACGGTCCGGGCTGGGTGCCGCGACCCGGGCGGCGGGCGCGGGCCCCAGGCGCGGCGTGGAGCTGCTGGCCGGTCGCGCCGTGGCCGCGGGGCCGGGTGCGCCATGGGGCAGCGAGGGCTGTGAGGCAGACAGCGGGCGCGAGGCGCGGCTTAGGCGGCGCGCAGGTAGCGCAGGCCCAGCGCGAGGCGCGGCAGGGGAGCCGGGTGTGCCACCGAAAGGCGAGGTCCGCGGTGCCCTGGGGCTGGCAGGCGCGCCAGGGGGACTGGCTGCAGGGGCGGGTCCGGGCGAGGCGGCAGCAGTGGCGACAGTGGGCGCGGGCCCCGGGGGCAGGCGACGCACGAGGCGCGGCGAGCCAAGTGCCAGGGGCCCGACAAGCGGGCGTGCGACTTGTGGGCAGAAGCTCATGGCCACGGCCTGCTGCAGCGTGGCGATGGCTGAGGTGCCCTGTGGAGGTGGCGGTGGTGGCGGGAAGAGGCCGACACGCTGGCCCAGCTCAGCCTGCTGCACCATCTCGCGGTCATACTTGACAATCTCCTGGATGATGGCGTTCTCCTGGTTGTTAAACACGCCAGAGTTGAGGTCGTGCTGCACCTTGTGTAGCAGGATCGAGTTCTTCTTGCCTGGGGGCGGGGTGGGGGTTGGTATCAGAGGTGCCAGCCTCTGCACAGCAGGCATGCCTGGGCGCCTCCTCCAACCAGCAGGCCAGTGTCCCAGTGCCTGGTGTGCACAGCAAGCACGTATTGGACCCTGACTGTACAGCCAGAGTGAACAGATGTCTAGTATCTGCTGCGTATAAGAAGCTGAAATTGTGCACCTACTGTATACAGGAAGCAGGCACCTTTCTGTGTAGCTAGCATGTGGAATTCCTGCCTGTACAGAGTCAGGAATTCCCGTGGCGCGCATTGTGCACTGCCTTCAGCATGCTGAAGGTCTATGGTATATGTAGCAAGCTGCTGTTGAGCACTTACTGTATATAGTACATATGTTAAGCACCTATTGTATAGAGCTACATTGTATGTGCTTGTTGTCTATAAACATACTGAGTGTTTTTTCTGTATCCTGGGAAGTCCTCTTTCTATTGGCTCCCCTCCCCCTTCCACCCTCTCTCAGTCCTGCAGCCATTCATTGTATCTGTTCCCACACATGGTACCAAGGGCCTCCCTGACTTCTGCATCTAGTCTTCAGCTAGTGCTCAGCCATTTCCGAGATTACCCCCTGCCCTGCCTCTCCCCAGTTCCCCAGGACACCCCCCAACACATAGACAGGCCAGGCTCCAAGAGTCCTCCTGTATACACACAGCCTCATAGGATACACATCTGATCAGGTCCTCCCCTGCCTAGAATCATCCATAGCTCCCTACTGCTTCTGATCTACAGTCCAAATGCCTTCCTCTACCACCCGCTAGGGCTCTTGTGCCTGCCCACCCCTCTCAAGCCTCCCTCCTCCCAGCTTCCCTGACTCCCGGTAATCCAGGCCCCTTTCCCACCTCAGGGCCTTGGCACATGCTGTGTCCACTCCCAGGTCATGCTCTCTGTCTTTCTACTGGTAACACCTACATATCTGGGTCTCTGCTTGGAATCACAAGGAAGCTCCCTGCCCCCACACCTCTCCTCCATGACAAGCTTGAGGGTGGCTGCCCCATCCTTCTCAGGGGCCATATTGTCACCTCCTAGCACACAGCAGGTTCTCAAATACTTGCCTGCTGAGCAGAAATTTCCTCTTCCTTGGGAAACTCAGCCTGTGTTTGGTCAAGGGAGAAAGTGGGTTGGGGAATCTGGTCCCAGGACCGGAGAAGGGGCCCTGAGGGTCAGCTAGGCCACAGCACCACCACCCCCCAGACTGTCCCTGCTGGGCAGCCATGGAGGCTGACCACTGTGTCCACTCACCAATACGATCCAGGCGGTCAATGGCGACTGTCTCAAAGGCCCGCCTCATCATGGGGTACTCCTCCAGCACCTCATTGAAGTTGTCCACACTCAGCGAGTAGAGGCGGCAGTAGGTGTCGGCCCGCACACTCGCCGTGCGCCGGCCCCGCGTCAGCAGGCAGATCTCTGCGTGTGGCCAGGGGCGGCAGCCTCACTGCTGGGCCATCCCCCAGGGCCCTTCCAGCCAGCACAGCGCCCCAGCTCCCCTCACCCAATCTGGGGTCCTTCCTGCTGCACCTGTGCCCCTAAGCTCGCCACCCTGGCCTCCGGCTCCCCACCAACACTCACCCCCAAAGTAGGAGCCATCAGACAACTTCATCTCCTTGTTGCCCTTGGTAAGCACACTGACCACACCGTGTTGGATGAAGTACATCTTCTTGCCGATGGTGCCCTCACGGATGATGTAGTCGCCTGGCTGGAAGACCTCAAACTTGAGCTTGGTCAGCATGGCCGTGACGAAGTTAGGGTCAGCATTGGCGAACAGTGGCATGGAGGCCACCAGCTTCCGGCAGTTGAAGTTGACGATCTCCTGTGGGGGCGGGAGGGGGACAGTGTCAGGCTTCCCCATCTTACCCTCCCTTTGGAGGTTGTACCTCTCAAACTCTCCGTCTGTGAAAGCAGTTGAACACTTTAGCCCAAAGACCAGCATCTTAATAGGCAGTCACTGGAGGTTTTGCCAAGGACAGGATCAAGGAAAGATTCCCTACTGTTTAACTCTGGGTTGGCAACACTGGTTGATGCTGTTAGACATGGGAAAGCATTCCAGCATTATAAGAACTGGAAAGGAAAAAGTAAAATTATCTCTTTACTCTTTCTATTAATAGGACTGCCTGAAAAAACCAAGAGAGTCCATGGAAAACTATAACAAGGGAAGTTAGTCAGAATAGCAAGTGATTTTTAAAAAACAACATGAAAACCAAGAGCCTTAAAGTGAATGCATGGTGTAGAAGACAGGGTACCATTTATCTTTGGTGGAGAAGCTTCAGGGGATGGGAAGATTCCATGTTTGATCTGGGTAGGGGTTACGTGTGGATTTTACTTGATATAATGTCCATCAGGTGAGCCCTGATGACAGGAGAGGCACTTTTCTCTAAGGTACATTTCAATAAGAAGGAATGCTTACCATAAAGAGAAAACCCAGCTTTTTGTACAAACAAAGCCACTCCAAAGAAGATGCAATGCGTGAGAAGACCCCGTATCCACCCAGATAAAGAGCTACATGAGGTGGCGCAGCATGAGTTTAACAAGACACATCCAATCCTACATGAAGACGCACTGTAACCCCCCCAAAGGCACAGAAGAGCCATGAACATGCGCTGCTCACCATCTTTGACACAGGAGACACCCATTCTCCCTGGGTAGGGCCACAGTGCACAGCCTGTGAAAATGCTGCCTGGCTCGCTTCTTAACCAGGGCTGTTCACTCAGAATACACGAGCAGAAACATAAGGAAACCCATGACAAAGAAGAGCAGGGGGGTTCCCTGGTGACTCGGTTGGTAAAGAATCTGCCTGCCAATGCAGGAGCCATAGCTTGGATCCCTGGTCGGGGAAGATCCCACATGCCACAGGGCAGCTAAGCCAGTGCACCACAGCTGCTGAGCCTGTGCTCTAGAGCCCAGGAACCAGCTACTGAGCCTGTGTGCCGCAACTTCTGAAGCCCGCACACTCTAGAGCCTGTGTCCAGGAAACAAGCCACTGCAATGATAAGCCTACACACCCTAGAGCCTGTGCTCCGAAACAAGAGAAGTCTGCATACCTCAACTAGAGAAAAGCCTGTGTAGCAACAAAGACCCAGCTTAGCCCCAAATAAAAAAGAGCAGAGGACTCAGCCTCCAAAGCACCAAAACACACTGAAAACTTGCGACGCAAACAGTGTGGGTTTGGTGCACACAAAGTAGACAGGCCTGTGGGCCAGATGAAAAGTCCAGAAACATTAAAAAAAAAAAAGAAAAGTCCAGAAACAGACCAAGCACAAGGGTGGTTCACCCAGAGCCTGAGGGTGCAGCCCCACAGCAGGAGAGACTGGACCCTTCCTCACACCAGGTTCCAGGACAGATTCCAAAGGCATCAGGGGTCCACGTGCAAAACAGGAGACTACACATACCGGAAGAAGACACAGAATTTCTCTAAAACCTAGGTGTGTAGCAGGCAGGTGTAGGTACCTGCTTTGTAGAGCGAGCATGTACTGCATGCCTGCTATACGCAGAGAGGAGATACTGAAAACTTGTGTGCAGCAGTCAGGTTTGAGTACCTGCTGTATACAGCAAGCATACATGGAATACCTGCTGTACACAGCAAGCATACACAGAGCACCTGATGTATACAGCATAAAAATTCCACATGGGGGAGAAACCACAATCAGCAAGGTTTAAAGACAAATGGGTGGGACTTCCCTGGCAGTCCAGTGGTTAAGATTTCACCTTCTGATGCAGGGAGTGCAGCAGATTCAATCCCTGGTCAGGGAGCCAAGATCCCACACACCTCGTGGCCAGAAAACCAAAACGTAAAACAGAAGCAATAGTGTAATAAATTCAAGGATGACTAAAAATGGTCCACATCAGAAAAAAATCTTTAAAAAGACAAATGGTTACGGGGTGGAAATTTACATCACCAAGAGGTAAAGTCCTTCAGGTTTTTAGGGAATTCCCTTGCAGGTCCAGTGGCTAGGACTCGATGCTGTCACTGCCAAGGGCCCAGATTTGGGTTGTTCCTTAGTTGAGGAACCATCTGGCAGCCTCGTGGTTTGGCCAAAAACAAAATAGTTACCAGAGGGGAAAGGTGTAGGTAATTGAAGAGTTGGGGATTAGCAGATACTATATGTGAAATAGATAAGGTCCTGCTATGTAGCACAGAAAGCTCTTAACAACCTGTAATAAACCATAATGGAAAACAGTCTATAAAAGTGTATATAGATAGATGAGTCACTTTGCTGTACACCAGAAACTGACACAGCATTATAAATCAACTACGTGCTGTGCTAAGTTGCTTCAGTTGTGTCTGACTCTTTGCGGCCCCATGGACTGTAGCCCACCAGGCTCCTCTGTCCATGGGATTCTCTAGGCAAGTATACTGGAGTCAGTTGCTGTGGCCTCCTCCATGGGATCTTCCCAGAGGATCAACTATACTTCAATTAAAAATAAAATTTTCTAAAAAAGGCCAAAAGTTCCGAAGGAAAGCAAACAAAAGTTATGGATAATTCACAGAAAGAGAAACACAAATAAACAAGCCTTTGATCACAGGGACACTCTCCCAAAAGAAAAGAATGCACCTGAGTGTAGTTCCTTGGGGCACACCTCTCACTGAGCATTTGGGAACCATCTCCCAGGGCGTCCCTCATGACACCTCAGAGGGATCGAAGGGTGTGCCCCTCCCTCGCCTTTCTGGGCACTGCGAGCTCCTCCCTCAATGCGGAGGAGGGGCTCAGAGAGGGGGCGCTGGGGCTGCGGACACCTGGGGGCCCACAGATGTCCATGGTTTTGTAAGAAAACGGATGGAGAGCCAGAGGAACCCGGTGGAGGGACAGGACAGAAGATGGGTATTTTCTGCCTATATCCAGTTTTGCCAGTTTAACTTAATGTAAATGACTAAGTAAAGATCAAATACAGATCGCCAGGAGCTCACTTCTCTCAGAAGCCCTACCTCCCTCAGGGGCCCGTTGAGCTCGCCCAGGATGCTGTCCTCATCGAACATCTTGCCCTGGTAGCGGTGCTCGTAGTAGTCGTGGATCTTCTGGCGGAAGTCGGCTGGCAGCTTGTGGAAGGACATGTACTGCTCCACCTGCTTGTACTGTAACGGGACAGGGGGCCCGGGTCAGCAGTGGCCGCTCCAGAGCCCCAGCCTGAGCGGGCCTCGGCTTATGACCACGACAATATGGGACACTCAGGGAATCTGAATTTCAGGTGAACAACTAAAATGCCCCTGGTAAGTTTAACCCTGGCAGTAAAAGTTAACTCCTGTGTCCTGAATATCTTCTGGCAACCCCTGCCACCGCCCCCGACCCTTTGGTGGCCCCCTCCTTGATGATCTTTTTAGAAATTGCCAGCCCAGCCCCTCCTGAACAGGGATGGGGGCAAGGGCACCAGTTAGGGGTGCCAGGCCCTACTGTCCCCAGGGTGGCACCCCTAGGGGAGCTCTGGCCCCGCTTCCGCCCTAGCCCCGCCCAGCCACAGCTGTCCTGAGCTCAGCGGAACCCGTGACGGCAGGCGGATGGCGGCACCAGCTCGTGTTTGGGTGGGAGGCTGGTGGCTTCCGGACAGCCGGGGCGCCTGGCACCAGGCCCAGCTGACCCGGCCGACCTGACTGCTGGGCATTGCTGGGGGTGAGGCAGCTACTGGGCCAAGGCTAGCCCTGGGGTAGTAGTACAGGGACAGTGGGGCAGGGTTTGGGGAACTGGGCCACCCTTGGCCTGAGGGAGGGGAAACTGAGGCAGAAGACTGAAGCTGACCTCCAGGAAGGGCTGGCCTATGGGGCCACATTGGACTGGCCCCAGGGAGGCCAAGTCCCAGGACATCCTTGCTTCCCAGAGGCCTCCCTTGTGTCCTTGAGCAACCCCAGCACCCCCACCCTTCCTGGGACAGCCCAGAGACACCCCTCACCAAGGGGTCTCCTGGCCCTATCCTTTTTAGACCTCTTCTCCCACCTTTTCCCTTCATCAGCCCCTATGTCCCCTCTAGACTTCTTCCTCAGAGTTCTGAGCTTTCTCACTGTCCTTCTGTGAGCTGCTCCCCCCACTGAGGGGGTGGGGTCCAGTCCTGATCACAGTCACAGGCCCTTCTGAGGTCCCCATCCCCTCTACCCCTTTGGCCTCCATCCTGAGCACAACACATGGAGCTGGAGGGATGTGGGGTGGACCCCAGACCCTCGGGGGTTCCTCCCCCCCTCAGACCTTCTCCTGGTACTGGCGCCTCGAGGAGTCCAGCGACTGGATGAGGGCGGTGGCGTGGCCAATGAACATGGCGTAGCAGGTGGCACCCACGATCATGCTCAGCATGGTCAGCCAGATGTCCGTCATGCTCTCTGGCGCCTGCCGCCCGTACCCGATGCACAGCATGTGGCTCATGGCCTTGAACAGCGCGAAGGAGTACAGCTCGCTCCATGAGTGGTTCTGCAAGTCCAAGGGTGGATGGTGGGCAGGGGCTCGCCGTCCCCAGGAAGCCCCTTGACCGCCCCGCCCCAGGGCCCTGCCTGCCCACCCTTCCCCAGGCATCCGGCTCCCTGTGTCCAGAGTCAACCAAGAGAAACTAGATTTAGGCAGCCGACGTGATGTGCACACATGTTACAGCAACTCAGCAGAGGGCTGGCGTGAAGCCACCTCCCCACTTCATTCCTGGGGAAGTAGGCTCCAAGCAGCTAGAGTCCAGCCCTGGGTGTTCAAGAGCCCTCACTACTTCACAACCTCTGATGAGTGTCTTTGAGGCCAAAGAATGGGGAAGTCCTGGGGACAGCGAGCTGGGGACACTGAAATCCTGATCAGAGGGGCGGGGTGGAAGAAGCATCAGACAGGACCAGGAAGAAACCCACCACCCCCGACCAGTCCTCAGTTGAACCAGCTAGGGGAGGGGCAGTGGGCCCTGTTCAGGAAACAGGACCACATGCCTGGGTGTCCGGCCAGACAATGAGCTGCCTCAGCCAGGCAGCTGTGCCAGGCGCTGGGCCGGGCGCCCAAGGGTTTTCCCTCCAGTGCTCCCGCCCATCAATGCCCACCTGCCCTGTGCCCCAAATGCACCCCAGCAAGAGAAAGGCTTAACAGTCTCAGCCAGAAAGCAATAGGTGCTCCTGAATCTCCCAATTTATTACTTCTCAAGACCGTTGATACTACTATCCCATCTGAGGACTATGATAAAATTGTCATTTAAACACATGGGTGCAAATAAAATGGGCTTCCCAGGTGGTTCAGTGGGAAAGAGTCCGCCTGCCAATGCAGGAGATGTGGGTTCGATGCTTGGGTTTGGAAAATGCCCTTGAGGAAATGGCAACCCATTCCAGTATTCTTGCCTGGAGAATCCCATGGACAGAGGAGCCTGGTGGGCTGCACTCCAGGGGGTCGAAAAGAGACATGACTAAGCAATAGCATGCACATACATGCGTGCAAATAAAAGAGTGGAATGGATTACAGAATAGTAAGCAGATGACGTGATTTCTAAAGGGGAGAGGGGGACAAAAGCAGCTCTACTGCCCTCAAACGGCAACGGATCTCCATAGTTCTGGATCTGCAAGGCTCCAACTGGGACAGCAGCCCAGAGGAGCGCTCAGCACCAGAGGGGTTTTCAGGCGCCCTGTGCTCCAGGCACGCAAGAGGGACACGGGCGCGGGGCTCACCACCATGCCGTTGATGGAGACCCAGCAGTTGCGTGGGAAGTCCTGAAGCATGGGCACCAGGAACTGCAGGCAGCCATCCCAGTGGCAGAGGAGCAGCATCATGCTGATGAGGTTGCAGATGCGCATGACCGCACTCGCCAGGTCGTAGGTCATGTGGAAGATCTGTGGGCAGGGCAGGGCAGCTCACGTGAGCGTCCGGCAGACCCATGGTTACTCGTGCCCCAGCAGTGGGAAGACGCAGTCCCCCGTGAGGGGCAGCCCTTACTTCCTCGTAGCCCCCACTCCCCGTAGGCTTTTCAAGGTAGTGAAGTGCCCTAGACTAGAGAACATGGCCCCTTACCAGCCTGCCGCCCAGGCACCAAATCTCTGCCTGGCCGGCCATCCACTGTCCTCTCTGAGGACCACTGCCTCTTCCAGTGACCCAGTCCCCACCCACTCCCCTGATGGCAGCCTGTCAGCATCCTGGAAAGTGCTGGTGACTGAGCCTGTGTGGTGGCCATGGGCTGCAGAAGTCAGGTCACACTGAGTCCAGAAGTGGGTCTGAACTTGCGGGAGAGGGTCATGATTTCACTCCTTGGGGCCTCAGTTTCCCCATTGCCAACAGGGCTGTGGAGTCTGCCTCTCACAGGGCAGAACGAAGGAAGGGCTGCAGATGTGTCAAGGATTCATGCAGTGCTTTCTGTGACCCCACTTCCCAGCAGGTAGGGGCTCCTGTGACCACGCCCCTAGCTCACCCAGGTTCCACCCCTAAGTTTCCAAGGACCCTCTATGCAGCTCCTGTAACTCCGCACAGTGTACTCAGTGACACCGCTACTCGTGTGTGTCTAATCCCGCCTGTCTTCTCATTGTAGTACGCCCCTGGACCCTGCAGCACCCCCTGCCAAGGGTCTCCCATCATGGCCCGGCCTTTTTGTTCCCGGTGCCACCTGTAGCCATCGCCTGGTCCCATCACCATAACAGCATCCTCACCCATCAGCACACCCTCGCCCATCACGACCCTGCCCCTACATCCCAGCCCAGTTCCAGCCCATTACGACCCCACTGACCCCACCCTTGCCTCTGTACCCCAACCCCACAACCCCCGCTCACGCCCATGGCCGCGCCCCTGCGCCCATGCGCAGCCGCTCACCTCCTCCCACTGATGGATGTAGCGGATGAGGCGCGACAAGCGGAGCAGGCGCAACAGGCTGAGGATCTTGGTGAAGCGCACGATGCGCAGGGCGCGGGCCGTCTTGTAGACCTCAGAGTCGATGCCTTTCTCCACGATGAGGAAGATGTAGTCCACGGGGATGGAGGATACGAAGTCCACCACGAACCACGTCCGCAGGTACTTCTTCTTGATCTTCTCGGGGTCCAGGATGATCTCCGTGTTGTCCTCGATCACGATGCCCGTGCGGAAGTTCAGCACCAGGTCCATGAGGAAGAATGTGTCCGAGACAACGTTGAACACAATCCACGGGGCCGTGGTCTCGTCCTTGAAGAAGGTGATGCCCACAGGGATGATGATGAGGTTTCCCACCATGAAGAGCAGCATGGTAAAGTCCCAGTAGAACCTGGGGGCGAGGCGCAGTGGGTCACGACTCCACCTTTGTGTGGGGCCCTCCTCTGAGTGCTTCTGCCTGGCCCACTGTGCATGCAGGTACCATTGAGGACCAGCCCATAACTCGCGTACTCGGGCAAAGCTGACAATTTGCCCCCACCCCGGGTCATAGTTGGTGAGGGTTTCCCAGATGGCGCTAGTGGTAAAGAACCTTCCTGCCAATGCAGGGGATGTAAGAGACACAGGTTAGATCCCTGGATTGGGAAGATCCCCTGGAGGAGGGCAGTATTCTTGCCTGGAGAATCCCATGGATCGAGGAGCCTGGAGGGTTATAGTCCATGGGGTCGCAAAGAGTCGGAAAAACGACTGGAGTGACTTAGCACGCAGGGCTAGTGTGGACCTTGCCTCCAGGAAGCCCTCCCACGTCCCAGATTGCACTCTACTGCTGCCTGGACTCCTCCAGCCCGGTTCCTCTCACAGGCCCAGCCTGACCGTCTTTCTTTGAAGAAGTCAGAGACCTAGGATAGCCACTCAAAAATTGACTAAATGTTTCCCGGGACCAAAAAGGTCCAATGTGCCTGGCATAAGGTTGGCATGCCAAAGGAAGTAAGGCTGAGCAGGGAGAGAGGAGACAAGGAAGAAACTGGAGGGGTGGGGTGGGGATTGGCTCCAGGAGTGTTGGGTGGTTGGGCCATGGCTGCAGGTATGGGATGGGTGCCAGAGTGCGGGCCCCCCACCCCCGCTGAGTTTTCCTATAGGGCACTAGAAGGTTGAGCAGGGGTCACTGGCTATCCCTCCATTTCTGAAAGCACTCAGGGTGCAGGGGGTAGGGGGGAGCTGGAGACAGGGAAGAGGCTGGGGTGCCCCAGGGGCAGGGAGAAAGGAAGAGGAAGGCCTGGCAGGCAGAGCATAGGGATAGGCGACAGAGGAACCTGAGTGAACCGACTTGGCCAGGCTTGGATGTTTCATGTGATAAATATGCCTGAAAATGGGATGACTAGTTGCTTCCACTGCCAGACACACACACCCAGGACTGATAACGTGTGCCTGAGAATTCCACAATTCCAGAATTCCACCTGGAAATGCTATGCTCTCGTGAAACAGCCTGTCATTTGAGGAATAAATCTATCAACAGCCGGGCACCGTGTCCTGAGTTCAACATTTACCTGTGAGGACAGATGGACACAGCAAAGGCCACATGGAAAGATGCCCAGCCCTGCAACAAACAGGAATTAAAACTACACGAGGCAAAACTGTCTGGTGCTGCAGAAAGTTAAAGTTACCATGTGACCTGGCAATTCCACATGGGTCCTGGACCTACACCCAAGGATGGAAAACAGGTATTCAAACAGACTCTTGTACACCACTGTCCACCATGGCACAACTTACATTGGCCAGAATTGGAAACAATCCACGCATCCATCAGTGGATGAACATATAAACATAATGTGTTCCCTCCACACATGGAGCATCACTCAGCCACAAAAAGGGAGGAAGCCCTGATACTCGCTACCACATGGATGGACCCTGAGAACACAATGCTCAGTGAGAGAAGCAGACACAGGAGGACACGTCGGGTGTGACTCCACTGATGGGAAAAGTCCAGAACAGGCAGATACACAGACACAGAGAGTGGGTTCCTGGTTGTCAGAGGCTGGGGAGTTTCTGTTTGGGAAGATGAAAACGTTCTGGCAAGGATGAAAGGTGGTGCTTGCACAACATTGTGAATGTACATAATGTCACTTGACTGTACGCTTTTAAATGGTTAAAAGCCAAATGCTACGTTGTATTTATGTTAGCACATGTATACAAAGAGAACACCGAGGACCAGGGTCTTAGCGATGAAAGGATGCCCCAGATCGGGGTCTGAGGCCACACTCCCTGTTAAGATTCAGACAAAGGATGGTCTAAAATTCAGAACGAGTCCTTTGTTTGATTTTGCCTCTCACAGTGCAGGAAGAGACACCCACACTGAGGTAGGTATCCTGGGCCATCTGGTAGGCCAGGTGCCCTCCTCTTCATGGCCAGAGTCCCCAAGTCCTCTTGGAGAAGGTTCTAGCGTATGCAGGCAGGACAGGGCTGGGGGACCCTCAAAGCCTGCCACTTCCTGGGCCTCTCCCAGATGGACAGAAGAAGAGACTGAGGTTCCTAGGGGCTGGAGGGACTCTCCCAAATTAGCACAAACTAACAGAAAGCTGGAAACAGCAGTGCTGACCTGACTACAGTGAGCACCCTGATTTGGGAGATGCTGTGGGTCAGCTCTCTTGGGAGCAGCCCTGTTAGGGAAGAGCTATAGCACCTCACCTGCCCAGTAACCCAGGCCTTCCACTTCGGGGAACTGATCCCAAGGAAGTCATCCAAGAGGAAGAGAAAAAAATTAAAAAGTGATTTGTAACAAGATGTTCACAGCAGCCTGGTCTGCAAGAGCCAGGCCTGGAAAGGACCCAGAGTCCAAGACGGTGGTGACAACAGCCAGGTCTGGGCTCCTGCCCACTGGCAAGTGTGACCTTGGCAAGTCCCTCCAGCCCCTGGGAACCTCAGTCTCTTCTTCTATCTGTCTGGGAGGAGCCCAGGGAAAGGCAGGCTTTGAGGGTCACCTGGCCCTGTCCACCCACACGTGCTGAGGGCTTCTCCCAGTGGCCATGGGGACTCCAGCTGGGAAACCCACCTTGGGGTGGAGATGGATGGAGACCTTTAGAGATGAAAGTGTCGACATGATCTGGGGTGAGTGATAAGGGCAGAACAAAGGACTGCTCCCAGTTCAAGGCATTCTTTACATGAATCTAGACCATATGTAGGGCTCAGACCTCTGATCTGCATCATCTACTCAGCCTTGAGATCCCCAGGACCCCAGCCCCAACCTGACTGAGGGGCCTCACCTGCCTGCTCCCCACCTCCACCCCCAGCGTATCCACAGCAAAGCTCCTAAAACCCCACTTTTTGGATAGAGACCTTCTCCCCGAGCCTCAGTTTTGGGGTTGAAGGGCTTATGCCTGAGGACAGAGCAAGCAGGAAAGAGTAACTGAAGGCCAGTGGAGAAGAAACCTCCAGAGAGCCCAGAAACCCATGAGAGGGGGTTAGAAACAGTCTAAATTGGGGGGCCTGGAAATCACCAGGGTGGGGCAGAAAGTCTAAATGGCCAGAAGCAGAAGTGCTTCCCCTTCCTAGGTGACACATCACAGACATTCTCTCCTTTTGTTCTGTGGTCAGGGTGTGGGTAGGGGGGCAGGTGTGGGCAGACACCACACTTCCCACTGACAGACCAGAGAGGTGGCCCAGCCTTGGGATGCGGGGCCAGAGACCTGAGAGCCAGCCTGCCACCCCTGGGCCTGTCCTGTCCACTGCCCGCACTGCCAGGAACTCCACCTGCAGGCCCGAGCCCTGGCCAATGCCCCTTGGTCCCTGGGAACTATCCCTGGCTCCCCAGGGTCTCAGCCTCATCCCCTCCAGCCAATGTGGTCCTCCTGGAGGTGGGCAGGAGGAGAGGACTGAGGCCTGGGGTAAAGGTTCCAGGCCCCCTCCCCTGCACCCCCACCTCTCCTGGGCCTGCCTGCCCCCTTGGGCTGTGCAGCCCCAGAGCTGATCACTCTCCTCCAAGCCTCCATGCCTTATCTGCCCAATCCTGGCAGCCCCTCCAACAGTAGGCCATCTCAGAGACCTCCAAAGACCCAGAGATGTCCCCCCTAGAACTCATGGACCCCCTGGGACCCAGAGACTCCCCAAGACTCAGAGACCTCCCCTAGGACCCAGATACCTCCCAGTATCCCCAGGACTCAGAGACCCCTGAGACTCAGAGACATCCCCCAGGACCCAGAGATTCCCTGGGATCCAGGGACCCTTGGGACCCAGAGACCCCTCTCACCAGGACCCAGGGAATCACCCCCCCCCCAGGACCCCAAGAACTCCCAGGACAAAGTCAGGGCTTCAGGGTCCGGGGTCACAGCTACCTCAATTACCCAGGGTCTTTGGGGACGGTAATTAAACCCTGTATTGAGAAGTCCTCCTGAACAAACAGACCCCATGAGAAAACACTCAGACCCTGGTTCCCCACCTGTGCCCACATAGGAACTGGGCCCTGAAAGACAGTGAGGCCAGGGCTCCCGGGCAGGAAGTGGGGGGCTCAGCACAATGACCCCAGCACTCTGTGAACAGAAACATTCAGAACCCTCTCCCAGGTGCCACAGCTACATGGTTCTGATGTCAGTGGGGCCCACTGGGAGCCCAGCACATGCTCCAGCAGCTGCCCGGCCTTTCTCTGTGCAGATGGAGAAACCGAGGCTGGAAACGGTTAAGTGACAGAAGCCAGGCAGTCAGACCTCAGAACCAGAGCTGGGGACCACGTGGTCACCCTATCTCCAGTGCTCCAGGCCCCTCCCTTCAACTCCGGAAACTGGACAAGCAGCCTGTGCTTCCAGTACCAGGCAGGCAGGACCAGGCGAGGGGCCGGCAGGGGTGTCCCAGGAGCCTGAAGCTACTGGCCAGGGACACGGTGAACAAGGGTAGCAGCTCCCTCCATTCCAGGTTGGAGAACCAAGAACTGGCCAGGAGGCAGTCTAGGAATTATGGATCAGATCAGGCAAATCCCAGGGGATTAGGGGCTGGAGGTCTGCAACTAAGGATGAGCCTGGGGGTGGGGGTGGGGGGTGGAGGATTAGAGCCTGAGCCCTTGGACATGAGTTACAGATCCCAGGCGGGTGTCAGTGATCTGGAAAGGGAGACTCCCCCAGGGAGGATTCCTGGTTGATCCCAAGACAGGGCATACTCTGGGGTCAACTGGGTGCCAGGCCAGGGGGACACGTGGTGACCAGACAAACCTGGCACTCCCTCAGGGCCCCAGCCCGGGTGGGGAGCTGGACGTTCCACACAGAAAAATGACTGAGATGCTTCAGAGGGGCTGCTTTAGCTAGGATGAATCAGGAGGGCTTCTTGGAGGAAGTGGCATGTGGGCAGAAGATGGAGGAGGGCCGCTAGGCAAAGTACAGGGCACTGCACCCTGGGCCCAGGGAACAGCCAGCATGGAGTTTGCCTTTTGGGCAGCTGGAAGGCCTGGGGCTGGAGCAGGGGCATAAAGGGAGGTGAAAAGGGATGAGAGGTGTGGGAGCCAGGCTCTGTGGGGCTGTGGGTCAGCCATAGCCATGGCTGAGTGAGTTTAAAGTGAGAAAGACAAACATCCCTGCCAGGAAGGGGTGGAGGGTGGTGTTCAGGCAGGAGGTGGGGTGGCCTGTGCTCGCTGTGTTTGGGGGAAGTGAAGCAGGGTCTTTCCTGAGCAAGTGAGTAGCTGAGGAAGCTACCTTATATAAAGTGAACTCTCCCAACATTCCCCCTGAGCCCCCAGGTCATGCCCAGGTGAAGCAGGGTCTTTTCTGAGCAAGTGAGTAGCTGAGGAAGCTACCTTATTTAAAGCAAACTCTCCCAGCATTCCCCCTGAGCCCCCAGGTCATGCCCAGGCCCTGGATGTGGACACAGAGCATAGGTGTGTGACAATCTAAAGCAGGGAATTCAAGGACCAGAAGCTCCAACTTCAGGCAGGAACGCCGTAGAGTGACGAGGGGCCCCTGACCCCTCACAGGGACAATGGAGCTCCCTTCCTCCCTGCTGGGTGGGCCTGGGCCACAACTCTTCCACCTGGGAAATGGGTATGTCCACTGCCCCCAACTCTGAGCACTGGATTCACAACCAGGGAAGCTCTGGGCCCCGTTCCTGTCTTGCCTCCCCTCCCCACCCCACCCCCACCACCCCGGGATAATTCAAGGCTTATTCTCATGAGCTGACGCATCCTCATCTCCCGCTGATCCATAGGGCCATCTGGGGCAGGAGAAGCCCTCTAGTCCTGTTGAATTTTCAGGCCAGCCCTCTACCACCCCAGGCTCTTGGGGTCCCCTAGGGTGTCACACAGATACAGGCCAGCATCCACAGGACCTGGCTTTGTCTGAACTCTGCTGAGGGCCAGGAAAGGGACCCACTTCTCTTTTCCCTGCAAAACCAGGCCTTCTGCTGGCACAAAATTTGGGAACATTGAGCAGCAGGAGAGACTCAGGTCAGAACTCAGAGGAGCTTACAGACTTGGAAACAGGATGAAAGGCCCTGGGAAGCCACCGCCCATACTCTTTGTGGGGAGATAAGGCCACCGGCCCCCCATCCCAGACATGCCCAGGCCCCCACTCAACCACAGCTGCCTTGATCCCCAAGTGACCACCATCCGAGGAGGTGAAGAAAGTGGCAGAAGGAGTGGATGGTCCAGAATGGGAGAGCTTCCTGTTGTCCCTGGAACATGCTTCTCCTCTCCTCCACCCCACGGGCGCTCATAGAACATCTGTATCCAGGCTCCAGCTCTAGTGTTACCCACAACCCCATGAAAAAGTGAAGACACGCCCAGAAAGGGTTGGGGCTGGTCCTAAGCTGCCAGGAAATGGGGCTCATGACCTGACTCACGGCCTCACCTGGCACCCACATGGGCCCCTCAGCGGGCTCCCCAAATCATCCTGGGCCCCCCTGCATGCCAGGCCCCAGGAAACCATGGTGCGGGAGTGTGTGAGAGAGGCAGGTAAGCGTATCAAGGGCGGAAAGGCTGCTTCCAAGTGCACAGGTGGTGCAGACACAAGTCGGATCAAGAGAAGTGGGGTACACCTTGAATTTGGGAAAACTGAGGCAAGGAAGCCTGGGAAGGGCTCCAGGCTATACACAGGGGCTGCGGGCCTCACTGCAGACTTCCCCAGCCCCTCTGCAGCCTGTTCCAGACTTTGTATTCTCTCCCAGCCTCGGTCTGGTCACCTTCCTCAAGAGCCCTCCTCCCTGAGGCCTCTGCAGACACTCCCTCCCCCTGAAAGCCCTCGTGGTCCTTGGAGTGAGGCATGGCTGCAGCTGTTCCAGCTCATCAAACATGAATTGTCCTGTTGTCCATACCAGACAGGTGCCTGGTCAACCTGAACAAAGTTGTTGCTCAAGGAAGTGGTCCTGGGGCTGGTATGGGAGCCTTGGCCTCTTGGGCTCATTTCCCTTCTCAGTCGTGTCCAGGGCTCACCTGGGTGCCAGGGGGGACAGTGTCTGCACCATCAGGTCATCAGCACAGACAGAGCCAAATGTGGACAAGCAGACCCAAGGACCCTCCCTGCTGCTCCACGAATGGTTCTTAAAACTAACACACACCCATGAACACAGGATGCCTTTTTTCCTCTTGTTTCTTCTTGGCCTGGACAGGACATGGCCAGAGACCAGCTTGCCTGACAATTCAAAGTGTGGATTCAGAGGCCAGCCTCCCCAGGCACGAATCCCCACTCTGCCTGGCTTGGGACTAGCTGTGTGGCTTTGGGCAAGTGAATTTACCTCTTTGTGCCCCTCTCCTGGTGTGTAAACTTGGGGTAGCTGCACTCCAACTTGGCAGGATCTTAGGGTTTTTACCTTGACTGGCTTACCTTGTCCCAGCTACAGGCCACACATGCCCCCTCCCTCTCCCTCACCCCATTGATCACCCCCAGTTTACAAGGTATCTGCCCAGGGACACACGAATGACTGAGCGGGACAGGCAGAAGGATGGGGACATCCAGCTCCTTCTCCCAGCACCACCACCGCTTCTGCAGCTGAGAGGAAGCTCAGGCCACCCACTGCCCTGGGGAAGCTGCAAACAGACGTGCTGGAGGGGACAGGGGAATGACTACTTTCTGCAGCTACCTCCCGCTGCCCACATGTCCCCCATATCCCTTTCCAGCCAGCTGGTGTTAGCCCCCAGTTCACAGGGGGACCAGGTGGGCCAGAGAGCCCTGGAAGTCAAGTTCATCCCCATTTCACAGACCAGAACCATCTACAGAAGGATGCAAAGGCCCCAGGTAGGTCGGGACCATCCAGAGCCCCCCCACCCGACCCCTACTACCCCATCAGGACGTGACCCTGGGACCTCTGCCCCGGCCTCTTCCCGAACCCAAACCTCTAGTCAAGGCTGCACTCACGTCCCAGGAGGGTCTGAAGGGTGAGGAGCTGGAATCATGGACTTTCCTCCAGCCTCTGCCCCTGACTTGTGTCCCTGGGCCTCCGTTTCCCCAGCCGTCCAGAGAAAGGGAGAGTCCCGCAGCCCCCTTTCCCAGCTCTGGGGGTCCAGGAGCAAAAGACCTCTGACTTCAGAGGAGGGGGAGACCCGAGACCCGCGGAGGGAGAGGACCCGCGGAGGGAGAGGATCCGCAGGCCTCCGGACTGCTGTCCGTGGTGCTGAAACCGCGTCCGCCCTGGGAGCTACAGCCAGTAGGCGAGCGGAGGGGGGCACACAGACCGTGTGCACCCTAGCTCACACACTCGTCATGGACACATCACCTCGCACACTCACACACACTCACCCACACACACACATATAACACCATCTCTCCCCAACATACAGCCGCGATCTGCCGCGCAGACACACCCCCCCAGAGCGCTCAGCCCGCGCCCCCAGGACCCCCGTCCCCCGCAGTCACATGCTCTTGATCACACACACAGACTGCAGTGACAGGCATCGTTCTCACTCGCAGGCCACACAGCGCACGCCCAGGAACGGAACTGCAAACAAACGCGGCATGACCCTGCTCCGGCCTCGCTCTGAGTCTTTCCACGCACCAGCCGGCTGAATCCACAATGACAAACCAACCACCGACACCTGGGCACGCCACCCGGCCGCCTGAGCTGATGAGGCTGAGGACACAGCCGCGGGATATCAGCACGCTCAGCACCCACTCCTCGCGGAACACCCAGGCCCAGGGACCCGGGACGCGCCTCTCTGCGGCGTGGGGCGCAGGTGGAGACCGTGGGATCCGGCGTGTCCGCTTAACCCTTTCTCCGCCAGCCTCTACCGGGCGCGTCCTTCCCGGGCGCCCTTCCTTCCTCCTTCCTTCCGCTCCTCCGCCTCCCCGGCACCCACGTTCCCCTCTATTCGTCCTCTCCGCCCCTCTGCGCTTAGACCCTGGTCCTGCGGCCCGTGACGTGCGCCCACTCGAAGGGCGGGGAATGTCAGGTTGCGTGGGAGGGGGCGCGCCAGGGTCACGGCACGAGCCTGCGTGCATCTCCCAGCGCCCCTCCAAGGGCGGCGCCTTGGGCGCCCAGGTCCTTCTGGGGCGGGTCCCGGACTCGCCCGAGGTCACTGAGGGGGGCCCCGAGGTCACCCGTGGGGCGCACCGCCCCGCCCTTTCCAAAGCGCTCCCAGGACGGCCTCCGCGCGCGTCCGCTCGCCGTGCCCCTCCGCGCGGGCCGGCTGGCCCTCCGAGCGACAGTACCTGAAGTCGCTGTAAGGGTGGATGATCCAGGCCCCCGCTGACTTGACGCGCTCCTGCTCGCGCTCCACGGCCTTCTGACTGCCGAACATCCGCAACGAGAACTTGTTGACTCCCGGCTGCAGGAGCGCGCCGAACTGGCGCTGCATGAAGCTGGCCTGGCTGCCGCGCGACTCCCCCGCCGGGCCCGCCTCCTCGCTCCCCGCCTCGTCCGCCGGCCCGGGCCCGGCTCCAGAGCCCGGCCCGGGCCCCGGGGCTGCCCCGCGGCATGAGAACGACACCTTGGGACCCCGCGCCGGGCCCTCGGACCCCGCGGGGCTGCACTGCGGCTCGCCGCGCCCGCACTCGCCGTTCGGGCTGCCCTTGGCCGTGCTCGCGGCGCCCGGGGTGCCGGGGCGGCCGCAAGAGCTGTCTCGGCTGCGGAGCCGGGCCCGCGGGCCGCCCTCGTCTGCTGCCTCCGGGGGCGCCGCCTCGGTCTGGGGCGCCTGCTGAGGGGGCGCCGGTCCGGGGCCCGGAGGGGGCGCGGGTGGCGGCGGCGGCGGTTGCTGCTGCTGGGGGCCCGCGGGCGGCGGCGGCGGCGGCGGCGGCGACGGCCCCGGCGCGGGGGTCGCGCCCGGGCTCTCCCCGGGCCGCCCGCCGCCCCCGCGCGCGTCCATGGCGAGGCGGCGCCGGGCAGTGCGGAGCGGAGCCGCCGCCGCCGCCGCCGGCCGGAGCCCGAGGGAGGGGGGGAAGGCGGGGGTAGGGCGGGGCGGAGCCGCGGGGGGCGGAGCCGCGGTCGAGGGGGAGGGGCGGGGGTGGGAGCCCCTCCTCTGCCCGCGCCCACTCCCGGCGCGCCCCGCCCCGGTCCTGCGCCTGGGAAACTGAGGCCGCTGGGTGGGGGACAGCCCAAGGTCACGCGGCTCAAGATCTCGGAGACCCGATCAAGCTGAGTCCCAGAAGGGGAAACTGAGGCCCGCGAAACGGAAGGACGCGCCCAAGGTCACCGAGCCCAGCCTCGGAGCTGGGGCCTCCACGCGCGACCTTGGCGAGGGGCCTTCTCCTGGCACTTCGGTTCTCCTCTCTCCAGAGGGCAGAGCGGGGCGGGAACCACTGACGCTGGGGCTCGAAGTGGGGCCGCCCCCCCACCCGCCCCCGCAACAGCCTCCCTCCTTTCTGTAGGTTTGAGACTTTCCACAATAAAAGGCCACAAGAGTCCTTCCTTGCCTTGTTACTTGAGCCCCTCCATAAGGACCCTTAGGAATCTGTGGAGGGGGAGGGGCAAAGAACGGTCAGGCCAGGAGTCTCCGGGTTCCACGGTGGCCTCCCTGCCTCCCCACCACCTCCTGCATATGAGGAAACTGAGGCCAAACTGGGCAGGATGAGGCCAAGAGGAAGAGCCACCCAAGGATGCTGTGGATCCCACTTTCAAACAGTGAGAAGTGGGATCTCCCAAAAGGCAGGTGGACTTTAAAGTGGGGAGTTACCCAGAGTCACAGGGGAACTCAGGGTCTGTCACCCTTTCTCACCAGATGGTCGCATGTGATCCCCACTGGGCTGCCTCCTCTCTCTGCCTCTTGGGCTCAGGCCCCAGCCGGCCCCTCATCCCTGGGTCCCCGCATCTGGGAAAACACCTGAGGCTCTGCTTTTGGGGCTGTAGCCAGGCTGAGGGTAGTGGTGACTCCTGGCGTTAGGTAACATAGGCCACAAGCCTGGGACTCCTCCTAGCCTCCAGTCCCCACCCCAGCTCAACCAGAGCTCTCTGATGGACAAAGAGCAGAGATTAGGAAGGGCCTGGAGAAGTGGGGGAGGGTGGGGGGACCCTGGCCTCCAAGGACCATCGGGCCCTCTGAATGGTTTCAGACCTGGTATATTGGGAGCCTCCATCCACCTGGATGTCAGGACCAGGATGGTGAGGTTGGAGAGGGCTCTGACGCTGCACACAGTAGGTGGTACTCAACATTGATTGATGGATGGGCCCATGTGGAGCGTGGGTGGGCTGAACTGGGCCATCTCATGCCCCCTCTAGACTGTTCTGAGCCCCAAGGGGCCTCCCAGGGGGCCATCTCTGCTGTGCCCTCAGCCAGACCTGAAGCCAGATGGGCGGACAGGCTGGGCCACCGTCTGTCCTGAGTCTGTGAGAGAGAGGCTGGACAGCCATGGAGTTGCAGTGCCAGGCTGTCGCCCGCCCTGGGCAGATGTGTGTTCTGGCTGAAGGGGGATCTTTCATGCTCACCCTGGGAAGATGTCAGTCTGGGCAGACCGCCAGAGCCCCGGGGCTCTGGGTTGAGAGTAGGGAGGAGGCAGGCCCACAGCTCAGCCCAAGGACCCACCAGACCTTGGAAGGGCACAACGGCACGCTGCCACTAGGGACCTGTGAGTCACAGAGGAACGGGGTCCCAACCCCTCTCCTACAGACCCCTCCCCAACCCACGGGCTCCACCCTGAGCCAGGCCGCCATCAGGCTCTCTGTCCCTCCCTCCCACTCTCACCACTTGCCCAAGCCAGAGTGTTCTTAGCATCATTCATTCCTTCATTCAATGAATACTTATTAGGCACTTGATCAGGGGCTGGGATTCAGAAGTGAACCTAACAGGCCATCCCTACCCTGGTAGGTGACAGTTGAGCAGAGGCTACAGTCAGCATGGCAGGTGTGATGTTAGCAGACATAGTTGTATCCTTCAGAGGGTGGTGAGCTCAGCCTGAGCCAGGACAGGGGATGAGGAGATGCTAGGGGTGGTGTCTGAAGCCAAGCCAGGACCCGACAGAAGGGATGGGGCCCTGTGAATTTCTGTGGGAAGAGGGTCCAGCAGGCAGCACGGCCTGTGCAAAGGTCCTTGGGCAACTTGGTGCCTGGCTGGTGGAGCAGAAGGAATACTGAGGCCCCAGGGGGTGGGAGGTGTAGGAGATGAGCATACAGAGATGGAGGGGGTGGGGACCAGACTGTGCAGATGGACTAAAGCTCTAAGTCAGTCCTTAATAGTCTGTTGTCCTAACTGCTGGACCCCCATTGTCTGTGGAAGGAAAGCCCAGTTCTTGCCACCCTGTGTCTCTGCCTCTTCCTCACTGGCATTGCGTTCTGGGCCCGGGGGCCTCCAGCAGGTGGGGCCTGGAGGGTTTGTCCTGCAATCTGGCTGTCCAGCCCCCTGCCACAGACTCTCAGCACCTCCTCAGCACACCACCCACATTCCCTGCTCAGCCAGGGCAGAGCCAGGTCTGATGTCATGGAGCCCAGTCTGGGGAAAAACAGCTTAGGCCAAGGAAATGAGACTAGGCCAGGGTCTTGGCAGGCCTGGGACCAGCGAGAGAGGGGCCCAGAGTATAAATTCAAGGGAAACACCGAACAACTCCTCAGCCTTGCATGGTGGCCTGGCGCCCACATGCACTGCTAACTTGGAGGAGGAGGAAGTCTCTTGGTCGGGGGTGCCCGCACGAGTGCCATTGTCAGACCCTGCCTGGCCAGTGGCCTTAGTTAAGCAGAGTGCCCCTTGCCCAGGTCTGAGTCCTGGCACCTGCACAGTGAGGGTGGGTCCTCTGTTGGCCTGGAATTTCCTTTCCCTATAGAGCCCCAGAACTACCTGGTGGGGGCACAAGGGCACGGGGGGACCAGGGTCTGAGGACCCTGACACCTTGGGCTGTTCCTTCTCAGCTCTGCCCTTTGCTGCTGGGCGAGACCCCTCAGTCCGTCTTTTACTGCCCACTGCCGTGGTACCTTGGGGTGCCTTCAGGGGCGGTGGGCCCAGGGACGGGGTGGGCAGCTGGGGCTGTGGCCCACAGGGAAGGCACACCCAGTCCTGCCCCTGCCTCAGCCACTGGACCTCAATGCAGACCCAGGTCAAGAGCCTCCAGGCGTTTGCCACAGACAGTCTCCCTGGATCTTGGGACACGGCTGTGACATCCCCCCGGGGGGAAGTGAGGCAGCCCCTGTGGCACAGGGGCCGCAGACCACCACGATCACCGAACACTTGCTCCAGAAACGGCCAGGAACACTTGGTGAAGGAGACAGGCGGAGCCATGTATCTGTGCCCCACGGCCTGGCCCTGTGAGCAGTGGCCTATCTCGGAGCTAATTCCCTCCCCACATCACATGGACCACCCACCCTGTCCCTCAAGGTGCTGCCTGGGGAAAGCTGCACATTTTGGATGAAAAAACCAGCAGTGCCTCCGGAACCCCAAGCTGCTGTGTGGGTGCTGGGGGCACAACAGAAAGGGGTTGGGCAGAATGGGTGGAGCCCCAGGGGTCTGGAGTTACAGGCCCCAAGCTATGGAACCTCTACCCGCGCCCCCTCCATACTGATATTGAGCCCCAGCCTCAGCAGCACCCCCAGAAGGTCCGGCCTCGTCATCACCTCTGTGCTGGCAGAACACCCAGCCCCAGGTGCATCAGTGCTGACCACGCTGCCCAGTAGGGATGTCCAGAGAAGCTAAAGTGTTGGGTGCCTGGGGCCCAGGGCCCAGTGTGTCCAGCAAGGGGTACTTGGGACCAGGCTGCTGCTGCTGCTAAGTTGCTTCAGTCGTGTCTGACTCTGTGCGACCCAATGGACAGCAGCCCACCAGGCTCCCCCGTCCCTAGGATTCTCCAGGCAAGAACACTGGAGTGGGTTGCCATTTCCTTCTTCAATGCATGAAAGTGAAAAGTGAAAGTGAAGTCGCTCAGTGTCCGACTCAGAGCAATCCCATGGACTGCAGCCTCCCAGGCTCCTCTGTATGGGACCAGGCAGGGCAACCCAAAGCCTCTTGACACAATTCTCTGACTTCGTGGGAACCAGTACTCTCAGGGGTGTGCACGAGGTGCCCTCTGGTGGTGGCTGGAGGGAATGGCTGGCCAGCAGCAGCCCTTCTGCCCCAGCCCCTGGGTTTTCTGGGACCAGTGGCCTCAGTTCCTGTGAATGAGGGCATCTCCTCCAGGCTGTGGGGTGCAAAGTACCTGCAAAGGGCCCCTACTCACTCCACCGGCGCTCAGAGGAACCAGAGCGGCAGGTGACTTTGTGACACACCTGGTCGGCAGCCTGGTACAGTGGGATCTGCTGGGGAGAGGCATGTCTATTCTACCTCAGAACCTACCAGGCCTCAAACTGGCGGCCAGCGGGCCTAGTTTATCCACATGGTATGTAGGAGATTTTTGCCAGTGTTGAAAAATGCTTCCCTTGTAGCTCAGTTGGTAAACAGTATACCTGCAATGCAGGAGACCCGGGTTCAATCCCTGGGTCAGGAAGATCCCCTTCAGGAAATGGCAACCCACTCCAGTATTCTTGCTGGGAGAATCCCATTGACAGAAGAGCCTGGCAGGCTAGTCTGTGGGGTCGCAAGAGGTGGACACGACTTAGCGACTAAACCACTACCACCAGATCTCCGGCTTCTCTGGAAATATGGGAAAAGCCAGCCCAACACTGAGACCCCTGCCTCTCCCGAAAAGCAGGGGTCCGAGCCCCTCATCCAGACCTGAAGGTCTGCAGGCCTCCAGAGGGCACCTGGGGGACCATACAACCCTGCGGCTCAGGTTGCCCATGCCCAGGGTTTGGCCCCACTCATGCTTCCCCATTTGGCCCAGCTATTGGGGTACAGGACGGGCAAGCAGAAAACCCTCTTCTCCCCCTGGAGGGTCTCAGGGCATTGGCCCTGCCCCTCCTTGAGTCCCCCACCTCACCCACTATGCCTTCTGGACAGACTTCCAGCTCGAATGAGGCCCACCCAAGACACAGGGAGTGGTCTGCCCAGGAAGGGCGTGCCTGGCAGCTGGGGTGAGGGCTGCCTGACCTGGGGGCCCTGTGGGAAGGACGCCTTGGTTTTGCCCAGGTTCCCTTCGAAGGACATAAACAGGCTTATTAGAAGGGCTGCTGCCTGAAGAGCCAGCGGGTGACTCCAGTTCTGCTGCAGGGCTCCTCCCATCCCTTCCCACCTTTTCCCCTCACCTAGGCCCCAGCACTCCAGCCATCATGCTCTAGTCTCCGCATGTTTTAGTGCTCAGCCTCACCATCTAAACCTCCCCATCTCCCGAGCTCTCCTAGTGAGCCCCAGGCCCCGCACAGACACACAACAGAGGACGGAGGATAAGGGTCAGACTTTATTGTGAGCAGGATGGTAGGGAGTGGGGCTAAGGCCCAGCACAGCGGCTCTGAGACTCTCGGCCAGACTACCTCCCTCCGTGTGTGCAGACGGGGTTGGTGAGGCAGATGCCCTTAAGGCCGCCACGTGGTCAGACCTGCAGTGACCTGACAACACTGGCTCCACACGGCAGGACGCTTGGCACAGCACACAGCCTGGGACCTTCCTGTGACCTTCCACAAAGGGCAGGGGCCTGGCTCCAGCCCAGCCCAGCCCAGCCCAGCAGCCTCAGAGGTGGACCTGGGGCAGGAGCCTTCACCCCTGCCCTGTGAATAGATCAGGACACCAATACCCCAGGGGGCGAGTGGGATGGGGTGGTGCAGCAGGAGCCTTACACAAACCTCATGAGGCCTGGGGTGCTCATGAGATGTTTAAACAAGAAAAGCAAAGCCCCTAAGGAGCAGAATTCTACACATAGAAAACCCTACTTCAGTTTTTAAAAAAGGAGAGAAAATGTGTAGTCTGAATGTACAACACGGTCTACTTTCGCTGGGGGGTTTCCAGAGAGGGAAGAGCGTGGGGCTGTTCTCTGCGCTGCCTGTAGACTCATCCTGGTCCTGTGGGAAGTGGGGACTCAGACCAGCCCAGGAGCAGGGCCCCACCCCCGCCCCAGCCCCAGATGGCATGCCCTCCCCTTCCCTTCACCTCTCAGCTGGAGTTCCTCAGGCGAACATTCTTGTCTTTGTCATTCAAGGGGTTCCCACTGCTCTTCCTGGGGGCAAAGGAGACCTCAGGAAGAGGGACTGCTGGGACTCCCTGCTCCTTCCACCCCCTCTCCTTGGATCAGGGTCCCAGCCCCTCCCCTGCCCACCCACTCCCCAGCAGGGGACTTACAGTGGCGCAGAGCCTATGTCTTCATCTGAGCAGAGCAGAGGCGGCCACATGCAAGAGAAGGGGCAGGCGTCAGGGGTTCCCCACACCAGACCCCTCACTGGGTGGCCCTGACACACAGCACTCTGCCCTCAGCTGCCCCTGGGACAGGCACCCTCGCATGGGCTGTCTGGGGTCTTGGTGGGTCTGGTACCCTGGAGCACCCCCGCAGGCAGGCACCTGGCCCCGAATGCCCCACCAGGTAGCCCAGTGAGGAGGAGAGGGGAGGGGAGGTCTCATGGGCCAGAAGACTCGCTGCCAGGGAAGGGAGCACATCCCCCCGGAGAGGCCCAGGGTCCCCCACCCAGGGGGGAGTGGAGGGACTGTGGCACCAGCTCACCATCCAGGACCTCGTCTGGCTTCCGCCTCTTCTCATAGATGAAGATGATGGTGACCAGCACAAGCACCTCGGCCACGATGCCCAGGAAGGGCCAAAGGGCAGCGAAGCGGTTGCGCACGCGCAACGTGATGGCCGCCTGGCTGGTGCCCTCCAAGCTGGTGCCGTTGCACACGTACTTGCCGGGGTCCTCCTTCAGGTCCACGTTGGGGATGTGCAGCTCTGTGCGGCTCTCCGAGGAGACCACGAAGAACTTGCTCTGGGTGCTGTTGGTGATGACCTGGTCCCCAGACTCGCTCTCCTTGTACCACAGCCAGTTGATGACCGGCGGGAAGGAGTCCGATTTGCAGACCAGGATCACAGTCTCCCCCTCTGTGGCGTGCTCTGACTTCTTCACAGCCTTGATGCTGGGGGGTCCTGAGGGGAAGAGGGCAGTCTGGAGCCTGACCCCCAGCCAGAGATGGAGGTGGAGCTGCCCTGCCCCAGCCCCCAAGGTGGGATCTGCGCCTACCCCTCACTTCCAGATCGGTGCGGCCCGCGTGCTCCGGAAGGAAGATGCAGGAGTACTGGCCTGAGCGGTCTTCCGAGTCCACCCTGCAAGCAGATGCAGGGAGCAGGCTGAAGAGGACAGGTTCCTGGGCAGGAGGGACCACACCCAGGAGCCCTGGCCTGGCCGCCGTCCAAGCCCATGGGAGCTTCTGGAGCTGCTCCCTGCGGGGCCCAGGGCCCAGAGAGCCAGAAGTGGGGGACCCCAATCCACAGGAAGCAGGAAGGGTCTTAAAGGTGGTGGAGTCTGGCAGCCTGGGAACTTCCCTGGATCCTGGACCTCAGCCATCTCCACACCCGTCTGTATGGTGGCCCCACTTACTCATACTCCGTCTTCAGGTCAGGCAGGGCGTCCTCTTTCAGCACCTTACCACCCTTCACCCAGCGGTGACCCACAATCTCAGTGGCACTGTGATTCAAGGCACAGGTGAGCCGCGTTTTGGAGCCGTCATTGTCTATGTTAGTCCAGATCCTGCTCCCTGGGGAGCCAAAGAGAAATGCAGAAAGCATCAGGAAAATCCGTCAGGAGAACCCATGGTGTCAGTCTGCCATGGGCCCCAGCCCCCACCACAGGGGAGGGGAGGCCAGGGCTAGTCCCCAGAGTCCAGAAGCACAAGGGCTCTGGAAGGTCCTCCCCTGGGATCTGGGGCGGGACTCTGGGTCCGCAGGTGTCAGGGGAGCAGCAGCAACCACCTCATGCCAGAACAAGGACCAGGCGGTGAGTGCTGGGTCTGCCCCCTCTGGGCGGCCTGGTATGTTCCCCCCTCCCCCAACCAAGGCAAGGGCACCATGTGGGACAGGTCTGCTCAGGCCATGGGGCTGCAGCAGCCCAGCTGGATGCGCCTGCCTCCCAGGAGGCCACACCTGCCACCAAGCCTCCATGCAGAGTGTCCTGCCTGGATACTGGGGCGATGCCCAGCAGCTGTACCACTTTGTTTCCAGCCAGGCAAACCTCTCCATTTCTTACGACCTTCTCTTTAGGAACCAAAATGCGAAGCCCCTTAGAACCAGATGGTCAGAAGCAGGTGGATGGTTCTGGAGAGGGGGACTGGGCTTGAGCTAGGGAAGGTCCCTCCGCAGGAACCAGGGCAGGACACTCCAGGCTTCCAAGCATTCAGGGAGGAGCCAGGAGGCAGCCCAGAGAAGGAGCCGTTTTGGGGGTTGGGCTGCGCCTCCAGGTGCTGACCTTCAGTCATGTCCACACCACAGCCCTTTCCCAGCACTGGGAGCAGGCTTCCTGGGGACTCTCCCGTCAGGCCCCTGGGATCCGTGGCTGCACAGGGCTCTCACTATGCCTGGGGACAGTGCACTTTGTAATATAGCTGGCTGCCAGGTGATCCACCAGGAGGTGTCTGTTTCTCTGGAACTGTCACCCACACACACACACCCCAAGGTGTCCCTTGGAGAAGGCCATACTCCCAGGATGGATGCGCAGAATAAGCCAGCCCAGAGGCCTCTGGCATAAAGCAGAGCCCAGGGCTGCACTGGGACAGCTCAGCCAGCCGGAAAGCAGCCCAGGCCGCCATCCGGACTCCCGCTTCCTCAATGGGGTCACGGTGCCATTTGACAGCACAGACAAAGCATTAGAAGCTGGTGGAGCGATTGGAGACAGTGAAAACTCCAGCTGATGCCCAATACCCCAACCAGACGCCGTCCTAAGAGCACAGCCTGCTCAGCCCCCCACCCCCAACCCCTGTCAACACTGACTCCCAGCCACCCAGGAGACTGAAGCTTGAATCCCAGGACAGATTTCACAGCTGGGCTGCCTTCAGCTTTAGGTCCTGGGTGGGCTGGCCGCAGGCTGATCTAGACCCCAGCTCTAGTTCTGGTTCGGGAGACACCAGCTTCCTTCCGGTGGAGGAGGGAGACCCAAGGGAGCCTGTGGACAGGATACGGGGATGGCCCGGTGGGGTCTCTTCCTGAGCACCAGTCCTCACTGCCCCACCTCCAGCCACCTGCTGGCTTTCTTTAAAGGAGGACAGGATGTCTCAGAAGTCAGGCCAGTAGGGCCTGAAGCAAAGGAGGCCCCTCGGCACCTCTGGGTGCCCTGCCCCGGGACTCTCCCACAGCAGTACCTGCACATGTGTGCACACAGGTTGTGTAGGAGAATGTGCCTGGCCGGCTACAAGGCCCAGGGACAGGCCCACCTTCAAGTCTAACCACCCAGGGAAGCCCACAGGCAACCCAGCCCCCAGGCTAGGTGGTGACAGACACAGGGGTGTGAGGCTTGATACCACCTTTGCACCACTTTCGAAGGCTTGCCTCCAGTCACCCGTTTCTCTGTCAAGATTTCCCAAGATTGCAAAACCAGCAGCTCTGTGCACAGCTGGGAGGTGAGTCAGGGCAGAAAGTGAGGCTGGCAGCCCCCATTCTCCCAGACAGGCCCTCGGACTCAAGGGTGCTAGGAAGGAGCTCAAGCAGGTCTTATACAGGCCCCACCCTGCCTCCAGAGAGAGAAAAGAAGTGCCCCAGGCCACCTCCAGGTGGCAGCAAGGTGAGGCCTCAGCTCTCAGAGAGGGGCAGAGGCAGGGCCCCAACCCCACCCAGGGCGTCTACAGAGGCCAGTGGGGGGCCAGAATCAACCAGGAGGGCCTCTCCAGCTGAGGCCCTGCAGGCCAACACCCTAGGCTTGGTCAGAGGCCTGCACACAGCAAGGGAGTCATCCTACCCCCTCGAGTGATCTGCCCCATCCTGGATGCCCATCAGCAGGGCTGGGTCCCTCCTGTGTGTGTGTGTGGGGGGTGGGCAGGGGCTGCAGCCACCCAAGGCCACCAAGGAGGCTGTGACACCTCTGACACTGACAGTCATCAGGACAGGGACACAACGAAAGACGCCTCCCAGTGCCCCTCAGGAAGCGCTGATGGGAAAAGCACACCTGACCTCCAGCCAGCCCAGCACCCAGGAGGCCCCGGGCAGCACCCTCAGGACTCACAGGGGCTCCGGCCAGAGGCAGCAGAGCCCAGGAAGGGAGGGCGCCTGACCCTCCTCCTTTCCTGGCCCTGTGACTGCAACCCACGTTCTCAAGTAAAGTCACCTTCATCTAAAAACAGCCACCCCTCTTCCGTGCCCACTCAGCAGCCAGGCCGGGCGCAGGGCCAGGCAGGCCTCGGTACACAGCCTAGAGGGAGCTCCTGGGATGAGGCAGACAGGAGACCACCTCTGGAAGGCCAGCCCGGGCTGCTCACCTCTCCACTGTGCCGGCGGGGGCCCAGTCCTTCACCAGGAAGCAAGCCCCTGCCCGCCCACCAGCTGTGCCAGGACCAGGGGACCCTGCACATCTGGACGGCAGGTCCCTCCCAGGAGGAACACTGTCCCGGGGCCTCAGGTGACAGAAGGGCTGAAGAGGCCCCTGAGGCAAATTTCTCCTGACCTGGCCAGGAGAGGCAAACACTTCCACGAACGCCCTCACCCCAGGCAGAAAAAGGACATGGGACCCAGACTTTTTGGTCTCTGCCAGGGTCCCTGGAAAAGGTGGAAAGTGAAAATGGAGGTTGAGGCAGACACTGCCGCAGGGGAATAAACCAGGACTGACCACCCCTCCCCGTCGAAACCCAGTACACGTGTGTGTGTGTGCGTAGGCATGAGCACGCGAGCAGTCCTCAGCGAAGGGTGATGGACTGCCGGAGGAACGGCCCTCTACAGAGGGCCACAAAGGGCCTCCTGCCCCACTGGCCAGCGAGGCCTGCACCTGGAGGGCTCAAGCTGCCAGGGCCTCACCCAGAGGTGGTTAATAAAGGGCCACTTTGATTATAAGGAAGAGAAAAGAGGTGGACTGAAATCTTGGATCTTAAAGTGGGTCAGGAGCAACCAGGGGAAGCTTCCCCAACATGCAGGCCCTTCCCCACCCTAGGGCAGCTGGCACCCTACTCAGAGCCCACCTGTTCCCGCCTCCCCTGGGGAAGAGACCCAGACCCTGTTGGTTTGCACTTTGTTCTCCGTGTGCCGGTCAGTATAAATCGTTAACCTAGAAACAACTGAAAGCCTCGATCCACACAAGAAAAAAAAAATCTGTCTTTCAGGCAAAGATTCTGTGGGGCTTTATCCAGTAAAGGCACGCCTTAATGCATTTTCAGGCAAGCATTCTCTAAATCCGACCTGCCCACCAAACACGCTGCCTCAACCTTAAGGAAGCTTGGCAAACAGAGCCTCGATGGAGAGTCTGTAAAAACAGACGGTCTCCCCACACTTCCTGCTCTGAGTCGGGTGGCTCACGGGTGACCTTGGAACACCTCCCCTCCCGGCCGGTGCCTCCAACTCCTATCCCGGTAAAAGCAGGAGGGTGAAACACCGCCACCTCCTCCTGGGCCCTGAAATCAGACAGAACTGGAGGAGGTGGAGTGTCGGCCTCCTCACAAAGGTTTAAGTGTTTCGGCGACCCCAGGGGTGAGTGCACGATCAGAGTGAGACACGGGACCTAAATCCTGGCAAGAATGCGACAATCCCTCCGGCCGAAAAGCCGGCCCGCCTCAGGGGCCGTCACGTGCCGGGGAGCCCCGGGTCCCCTTGGGGACAAAAGTCCACCCACCTCCCGGATGACAGCCAGTGTCTCGGCGCCAGGGGTTCCCCTGAGCCCCACGCTCCAGCTCTCCGAGCTGGGAAGGCTCCTCATAAGCTGCCTCGCGCAGATCTGCTTCAGCCCAGAGTCTCCCTCCCCACCCCCCCGGGCCTGGGTCTCCCTCCACAAGCCGGGTTTTATTCCCCTGGGGTCTCCCTCCCGGGTCCGAGGTTCCTCTCCCGCCCGGGCCGGGATCTCCGTTGCCAGGCCGTGAGTCCCCCTCTCGCAGAGGCCAGGGTCTCCCATTAAGCTGAAGGCGAGCTGCTCCCTGCCAGCTCGGACCACCGAGACGCTTCGCGCCCCCACCCCAAGGTCCTGACCTGCCCCGAAGCCACCCTGGGCGCTCAGCAGCACGAGCCCCAACACCGCGATCTGACCGGCCGCCATATCCCGCCGTCCCGCCGTCCCGCCGTCCCCGGGCAACCGCAGCCCTTGGTATTATAAGAACCCGGCAGTCGCCGGGCGCGCGCACGCAGAGAGCGTTGCGGGGCGGGGCGTGTGCATGGCGCGTCGCCCACGACCTGCGCACGCGCACTGACGCCTGTACACACATTCCTGCCCGGGCCGACTCGTTCTACGGAAGCCGACTGGGTGGAGCCGTGTGATCACCCGGATGAGCTACGCCCTGTCTCTAGGGGCGTGGTTACGTTGCTAAGAAACGGGGCGGGGTCTGGGAGCCTGGGCCGGGAGCCTCGCCTCTTTCTGGCTTGATTTACGCTCCAAGTAGTTAAAATGCTCAATTTCTGGGTACTTTACCCCAGTGCAAAAAACTTAAAAAAGCAGCGACGGAGGCGATGGGGATCACTGTGAACAGGTAGGATATGTCTCCTGGGCTGAGATTGCCAGATTTAGCAAATACAAATAGCCCGACAGCAGTTACATTTGAATTCCAGGTAAAGGATGAGTAATTTCGTAGTGTAAGTGTTCACTGCAGTGTATGCACACTGCTTTGCAAGGAAAGTATCATCATTTGTTCGAATAGAACGTAACTGGTCGTCCTGTATTTGGCTGGACTGCATACCCTGAGGTGCCCGTGTTTTACGACAAATACTTTGAAAAATGACACACACACAAAAAAACCCAGGGTATATTGTATATAGTCTTTGTGACCTTGGATTAGGTAATGTTTTCTTATGAATGCCACCAAACCACGAGCAAAAACAACAAAAAATCAGATATTTTGGAGTTCATAGAAATTAAAATCTGGGGGACTTTCCTGGTGGTCCAGTGGTTAAGACTCTGTGCATGGGCTCTAGGTCACGCTGGCTTCAGTAGTTGCAGCTCTTGGGCGCTAGAGCGTAGGCTAAGCAGTTGTGGTGTGTGGGTTTTGTTGCCCCGAGGCATGTGGGATTTTCCTGGATAAGGGATCAGGGATCAAACCTGTTTCTCCTGCACTGGCAGGTAGATTCTTTACCACTGAGCCAGATCAGGAAAGCCCTTAAACACTTTTCTGTTTCAAAGAAGAAAGTGAAAAGACAATCCACCTGATGGAAGGAAATACTGGTAAAGCATGTATGTGATAAGGGATTTGTACCTAGAATATATAAAGAATACTTACAACTCAACTTTTTTTTTAACTCAACTTTATAAAAAGTATAAAAGAAAACAAATAACCCAGTTACAAAGTAGAGGATCTGAAAACACATCTTTCAGAAAAAGACACCTAAATAGACAGCATAAGCACATGAGAAGGTGCTCAGGGGTGGGCAAGTGGAAACCACAGTGAGACACCACTTCACAGCCACTGTGATGTCATGAAATAATGAGATGGGGAAAGTGGAGCCCTGTGCAGGGCTGATAAGGAGGTGGAACGAACCATGCTTCCATTCCTCAAAAGGTTAAATGAAGTGATAACTTAAGCCAGCAATGCCAGTCCTAGGTGTGTGCCCAGGAGAACTGAAAACTCAGGTTCACAAAGAAACTTCCGCTGCAGTGTTCACAGCACAATAGCAAAAAGTGCGACAGCCCAGAGCCCAGATGCTCATCAGTGGGTGAATGAATTAAAAAATGTGATCCCTTCACACACCAGAATATCACTCAGCTCTGAAAGGGAGAGAAGCCCTCACACTTGCTACCACGTGGAGGGACCCTGAGAACACGATGCTCAGTGAGGGAAGCAGATACAGAAGGACACACAGGGTGTGATTCCACTGATGGGAAACATCCAGAACAGGCCGATCCACAGACAGCGAGCAGGTTCCTGGTTGTCCGGGGCTGAGGGAGGACATGGGAAGTGACTGCTGGTGGGGACCAGGCTTCCTTGTGGAGTGATAGATTGTTCTGGAATTAATTGCAGTAAAGTGTGCTCAACTCCGAATGTACCAAAACCCTTTACGCTCAAATGGGTGAACTGTATGGTAAGTGAATCATCTCAATTAAAAAATGGGGTGATGTGGATCAGGAGGCCTCTTGGAGGTGATGACATTGGAGGTTACCCATGAATGACAAGGGGGCAGCAGCCAGGGAAGGGCTGAGCTGTAAGTCTCCCAGCAGCCTTGTTGGAGGGGTGATGGAAGGCAGCTGGCTGGGGCCGAAGGAGGTAGGGGGTCGGCTGATAGAGCCTGGGCTGGAAAGGCATGGTAGAGGAGCCTGGACTTGCTGATATGGAGGTGGTGAGGGAGGGGAGGCAAGGACCCTTCCTGCATCCAGCAGGGTCGGGGCCTGGGGCTGGCAGGTTCAGCAAGCCCGCAGGGAGTGGTATGGAGACGGACGTGCTGGATGAGGGAGGCAGGCTGCCAGCTGGCCTCAAAGCACCTCCGGGCCCTGACGGAACTCTGGGCCCCCTGCCCACCCGGAGCAGGGCTGAGGAGATCTCTAGGCTGCCAGGAAGGCTCTGTTTGTGTCAATAGAACAAAGCAGCGGCTCCCTGCAGACCTGGCTGTCCTGCACCCACCGGACCCCCTCTTTGCCAGTTCAAGATGGTGGTCCCTGTCCCCTTCTGCTTCCAATAAGAGTTTTTTCAGGATTACCCGGGCAAAGGTGGCCAGATTTAGCAAATAAAAACAGAGGACTCTGAGTTACACTGGAATTTCAGATCTTCCAAAAATCACTAATTATTCAGTATAAATATATCGCATGCACTGTCTGGTTTATACTTATATTAAAAATGATCTATGGAGAAAGAAATGGCAACCCACTCCAGTATTCTTGCCTGCAGAATCCCATGGACAGAGGAACCTGGCGGGCTGCAGTCCATGGTGTCACATGACTGAGCATGTGTGCATGAGGGTGGAGGGTGACAGGTTATTAGCAATAAACTGGTAGAACTAAAAAAAAAAAAAAAAGATCTGTTCTCTGACAGAAATTCAGATTTCACTGCAGCCCTGTATTCCATAGGCCCTTCGAGATGCTGGACCTCGGAAGCTATAAGGGCAGAGAGCAGTAGCAGGAGACCTAACCGCTGGACCACAGGGACCAGCAGTGAGGGGCTGGGTTCTGAGTCCTTGCCTGCCTGGCCAGGACGCAGAAGACAAAGAATAAAGTCCAAAGTTTATTGAAAATAAAAGTCCTTGCTGAAAGATCCAGGGGCAAATTCAGAGAGAGAGTCACTCCTCTGGGAAGTATTTAATTCCTTTATGCTGTTGCTGCTACTGCTAAGTCGCTTCAGTTGTGTCGACTCTCTGTGACCCCATGGACTGCAGCCCACCAGGCTCCTCCGTCCCTGGGATTCTCCAGGCAAGAAACCTGTAATGGATTGCCATTTCCTTCTCCAATGCATGAAAGTGAAAAGTCAAAGTGAAGTCGCTCAGTCCTGTCCGACTGTTAGCGACCCCATAGACTGCAGCCTACCAGGTTCCTACGTCCATGGGATTTTCCAGGCAAGAGGACTGGAGTGGGGTGCCATTGCTTTCTCCTAATTCCTTTATGAGTAGTGTTAATCTCTGTCGTGTCCAACTCTTTTCGACCCCATGGAATGTAGCCCACCAGGCTCTATCCGTGGCATTTCCTGGGGAAGAATACTGGAGTGGGTTGCTATTTCCTCCTCCATGGGATCTTCGTGACCCAGGGATTGAACCTGGGTTTCCTGCATTGCAGGCAGATTCTTTACTGACTGAGTCAGGGAAGGGTGAAGTTTTCCAGGTCTTTGTCTTCTTTTTGGCCAATTGTATTGTTTTGACCCCCTGGCTAATTTGCCTCTGGACCCTCCCCTTGGTGCAACAGGCACCCCTCAATTAAGATGGATCTCATAGCAGAGGCTTATGGGAGGGGGTAGCAGTACTCCAATACTTTGGCCACCTGATGCGAAGAGATGACTCATTGTAAAAGACCCTGAAGCTGGGGAGGATTGAGGGTAAAAGGAGTACAGGACAGCACAGGATGAGATGGTTAGATAGCATCACTGACTCAATGGACATGAACTTGAGCAAACTCCAGAAGATAGTAAAGGACAGGGAAGCCTGGTGTGCTGCATGGGGTTGCAAAGAGCTGGACACGACTTAGCGACTGAACAACAAACTACTTATTATGGGCTAGCATCCCCTACCTTTCTGACCCCATGAGGTTTTGCCCATGTCTAGTGTCTTCTTTGCCCCAAGGATGGGAAGTGTGTGACCTTCTGACCTTTTATTAATAACAGACCCTAGTCCCAATCTGTTCCTGCCATAAAAATGCCCGATGTCTGGTTATTTACCCTATTCCTGTTGCTGTGTGTTTTTTTTATTTTTATTTATTACTTTTGGTTTCACTGGATCATCATCGCTGGTTGGGCTTTCTCTAGTTGTGTGGAGTGGGGGCTACTCTCTAGTTGTGGTGCATGAGCTTCTCATCGAAGTTGCCTTTATTGAGGAGCATGAGCTCCAGAGCACATGGGCTTCAATAGTTACAGTGCATGGGCTTAGACACTCTGAGGTATGTGGGATCTTCCCAGACCAGGGATTGAACCCCTGTCTCCTGCATTGGCAGACAGATTCTTTACCACTGAGTCACCAGGGAAGCCCTCAATTAGTTGGTTTTTATGAAAAGGAGTCGGTCATGAATATGTTGTCCTGGAGCCCGTTTGTCTCCTGCTTCAGGAAATGTAATCGGGGCTGATGATGCATGGACTCCTGGAGCTCATCTCCTCACCCCGGGATGTGTGAACAGGAGGCCAGCTGTAAATACCTAGCTTGGGGCCCGTCTGTCTCCTGCCTCACTCTGACCCCATCTGTCAAAGCAGCCGGTCTGGTCACCCTCTGTAACTAACTCCCCTGGCCTCCTGGTCACTCTCTGCCCTCGTGGGCGCCCTGTGCTCCTCGCTGGAGGTGCGTGCAGGCAGGGCCAGGCGGCCCGACCTGGGCTTGCTGCCACGCTCTGGTCGGCACTCAGCCGGTACCCCTAACTGGCCATGGGAGGGTTAGATCCTCCCTGGATCCCCATCCTTCCCTGGCCTCTGGAGGCCTGAGGGCGCCCTGGGAGGGGCCCAGAGACCCACAGACAGAAGGAAGGGGAGCAGCCCCCAACCTCTGCAGTGTGCACAGACAGGCCTCTACTGCCTTCAGCTAGACAGAGAGAAGCCAGCGCCAAACCCCGCCCTGGGGCCTGGCCCTACTGACCCTTGGGCCTTGTAGCCCTCACCTCCCCCACGGTTTGGCTCCAGCTTCCCTGGCCCCGCTCCCGCCCTGAGCTCTGCCTGGGCAGTGTCTGCTGCCACCAGGCATGCCTTCCCAGGTCACTGCCTGGCTCCTTCCCACGTCGCCCTGGCCGCTCCCAGAATTCTGGCCCTGGGCCTCCCACTTGGGACCCCAGCTTCTGTCCAGTTTACTTTGTTTGCAGTTTGCTTTGTTTGCCTTCTACTTTTCCCTACAAAACCTTTCAAACTCACAGATAAGGGGAGAGAAAGCAGGGAGATTTATCACACCCATCTCTTTGTGGCTAGGATGGTCCAGCTTAAGGATTTATGTGCATATTTCTGTGAGGGTGGAGTTTGAAATCCAACCCTCCCCCTGCAGTGACTGGCTTGGGTGTGGATTTTATCCTCAGGGCACTCAGGAGCTCTGGGAGGGATCTGAGTGAGGGAGGGAGGGCTCCTGCTGTTAGACTGATCTGGGGCTCAGGTAGGGGGGTGGGGTATGGGCACGTTAGGAGTGGAATTTAGGGAGGACAGGATGGTGCAGTGGGTTCAGTGGTTGCCTCCAGACCTGAGAATGGGGCCTTATTTGAAAAACATCTTTGCGGATGTAACTGTTAAAGGTCTTAACATAAGGTCATTCTGGATTAGAGTGGCCCTGCATCCAATGACCAGTGTCCTTGAGGAGACAGAGAAGAAGGGCTTCTCTGGGGGTCCAGTGGATAAGAGTCCGCCTGCCAGTGAGGAGACACAGGTTCAATCCCTGGTCTGGGAAGATTCCACATGCCTCAACTAAGCCCATGTGCCCCGAGCCTGTGCTCTGCAGCAAGAGAAGCCGCCGCAACCAGAGTAGCCCCTACTCGATGCAACTAGAGAAAGGCTGTGTAAAGCAGCGAAGACCCAGTGAGGCCAAAAGTAAAAGTAAATAAATAAATCTTAAAAAAAAAAAAAGGAAAGGCCATGTGAAGATGGAGGGACAGGCTGGGGTGATGTGGCTACAAGCCCAGGATGCCTGGAGCCCCCAGGAGGTAGAAGAGGCAGAAAAGACCCTCCCAAGGGCATGGTTTCTGCTGTGTGAATGGCCTAATTGGTCATGCTTTGTCTGAGCAGCTCCAGGAGCTGGTACAGGGGGTCTGGTGGTTGATCCTTTTAGCGCTGGGGTTGACTAAAGTGTGCCGTGGGCTGCCCAGTTTGGGGGAACACCAGGCTGGGAGCCTGGGAGGCTCCCTGCAGGAGTGAGTCCTGGCCCTGGACACGTCCCACAAGCCAGCCTGGCTCTGGCTTTAAGGTCGGTTTGTGTGGGAGGAGGGGGACACGCGAGGGAGAGGTTTACAGACACCGCCGCCCTCTTACCTCTGTCCTCCCTGGAAAAGTGACAGAGGATGACCCCAAATGAACCCGGGGTTGTGATGGGGTGGCCCGGGGCTGGTGATCTTTCCTAGGGGGCATGTCCCATGGGTGAAGCAGGACAAAACAGAAATGAAAGCCTCTGAGAGTGAGACTGGGTCCAGCTTCCCCAGCTGAGATTGCAGGTAATTCAGACTCTTGTCCTACACAGTCCTGACTTGCCCTGTCCTGACCACCTGGGAGGCTGTTCTTAACCAAAGACCTCCCCGGGCCGCAAGGGGGCCGAGCTTCAAGGTGTGCTGGTGTTTCCAGGTTTCCTCGGCCTGTTTGCTCATAAGTCATTCTGAAATACGGAGAGGAGTCTGTTTCTCAGGTTTGTTATGCAACGTCCTCAAACGGCAGAGGAGTCTGGGGACAGCAACACCCCGCCCCCCGCCCCCCAGCTACCTGGATTCCCAGTCAATACTTTGGCCACATTTGCCTCCCCACCCCTGCTTCTGTCTCTCCCTCCCTGTCTCCCCCCCCCGCCCCCCCCCCCGTCTCTCTATCTGTCTCTCCATCTCTCCCTGTCTCTCTCTCTTTTTATCTCTATCTCTCCATCTCTGTGTCTCTATTTCTCTGTCTCTCCCTCCCTGTCTCCTGTCTCTTTAGTCTCTTTTTTTTGTCTGTGCCCCATCTCTCTGTCTCTGTGTCTCTCACATTTTCCCTGCAGAACCATTTCGGAGTAAGGACAGGCACCAGATTCACCCTAGGAACAAAGCAGGGGGCTGGGGTCCACAGGCCCCTCTGAGGTCCGTGTGGGATCCTCCCTGCAGTCTAGTCCCCCAAAGACTGACCTCAACCTTCCTTCATGGCAGTTGTTCCCAGGTCCAGGGCCAGTCGGGGCCTGACTGTGTCGAGCTGCCCTGTTGCCATCTGGGCCCAGGTTCTGGGACAGATACAGCTGCTGCTCCAAGGGTCAGTTGTGGGGCTTGTTTCAGGAAACTTTCTCTGCAGGGTCCCTCCCCCTACCCCAGCTGTCCAGCTGAGAACAGAGCCCCTGGTCTAGCCCTCTGACCACCTGGCAGCGCCTCCTGCTGCAGCTGCCTCATCCCCGCTCCCAGCCCTTGAAACCCCTGGGCTCCCATCACCGGGGGTGGGGTGGGGCCCAGCTGGGCGGGAAGGAACCTCTGTGGAGACAGATAAGCTTCCTCCCACTAGGGTGCTGGGCTTCCAAACACTACCCGCCCCCACTGATCTCCATCCTGCTGGAGTCACTCCAGGTCCCTGCCCAGGACTGCGGAGATCCCTAAAACCACAGCTCCCCCTGGCCCTGGTGGGAGTGTGGTGCTGAGATTCCTCTGTCAACTACAAAATGTAGTCACCACCTGAAAATACAGAGTTGTGTTATTTTATTTGGTGGAAATGTTAGGACCTCAAGCTGGGGAGGCAGCGTCTCAGGTAGCATGGAGGAGGCCAGGGAAGGAGTCAGGATTATAGGAGTTTGCCACAATGGAGTCAGGCAGGCAGAACTTCAAAGGATTACTGCTAATTAAGGAAAATCAGATACCTCAAGGAATTTAACACTCTTCTCCATATGAGAAGATGCAAGAGTCTGGGATTATTGACGTCATTCCTTTTATGCATCTCAGCTACCTGGGGGCAGCATCCTGTCCTTTTGATTTCTCACATGCCCCCTGCTGCAGCTCCTGAGCAGTCACCAAAGGGGCTGGTGGCATCTCCTGGATCTGAGTCGCAGGCCTTGTTTCCCTTTTGGGAACCTCACTCACATCTGGAGGTCTGAAATCGCTGAGGGATATTACATCCTTGGTTGTTGATGCCGCAGGCCAACTGCAGGATAGTGGTGGCCAGACGGAGCAGCCACGGACCCACAGCAGCCAAGGGTACAGGGACAGCCCATGTGTCCATCGATGGATAAATGGGACAAATACCACGTGGTCCCTCCACACCCCGGAGCATCCCTCGGCCCTGAAAGAGAAGCCCTGACACTTGCTACCACGTGGACGGACCCTGAGAACATGATGCTCAGTGAGAGAAGCGGACACAGAAGGACATGCAGGGTGTGATTCCACTGATGGGAAACATCCAGAACAGGCAGGGACCATGCACAGGGCCATTTGTGTCGGCCCAGGAGGTGGGAGGGGCTTCAGCTCTTCTGCAGGCTAGAGAATGCACACGGGGGAGGCTGGTACGTCCTATGGGCTCAGGCTCTTGGTCCTCTCCCTCTGCAGGTGGGCAAGTGCGGCATTCATCTTGCAAAGTCCCAAATCTTTGAAGACAGTCGACGTCCATCCATCCATATTGGGGCTCCCCCACCCTGTACTGCTGATATGGGGGGTCACCCTCTGTGGGGTGTCTTGGGTATTACAGGGTGTGGAGCCACACCACTTGCTCAGTGCCAGATTTCCAAGTCCTGGGGACCACAGATGTCTCTGGGGCAGAATCACCCCCAGTGAGACCCCCTGGTCTATGGGAGAGAATAGATGTGAGGGGGGGTACCTGATGGAACCCCCATGGAATGGCATGGATGGCCCACTTCTCCCTCTGCCCCACACTTGGCCAGGTGGGAGCACTGCCACACTCAGTTTTGAGGGGAGGACTGGAAACCTTGGGGGGTACAGCAGACAGGACCCCTCAGGGATGGGAACCCGGAGGTAGGAACCTTGCTGGGATGGGGGCTTGGGGAATCCTATTGTGTCAACCTGGGTGCCAAGTACAGTGGTGTTTTGTTTGCCTGGGGTATTTGTCAAGCACCCAGCGATCCTGCAATGCCCAGAGGACACCATCATGCAGTTTTAATTCAGTTCCAACTATTAGGTAGGTAGAACAGGGAAAAGGAGTCCAAAACGGCGGTGGTACAGACAAGGAAGGGAAAGCCCGCGAAAATGAATCAAAAGAAGGTCCGAGGACCGGAGTGAGGACCTCAGGTAAAACAAACAACACCCCTGGCTGGCCCAATTTACATAGGACAGGCCCAGGGAGAGAAAACATAAATACAGGAGCCAGAGCCAGCTTGCTCTCTCCCGCGTGCTGGGGCGCTCTTCTGGGATTTTCCTGCTATCTTCTAAATAAAATAGAGCTGTAACACTGAGCTGTAACACTGATTTGTCTAGGAGCTATAACACGGTCCATTTGAGACCTGAGAGCTATAACACGGTCTATCCAAGACCTGAGAGCTGTGACTCGCTGAGGGGGCTTTAATGTCCATCACTCCAAATCTTTGTTGTGACGAGACAAAGAATCGAGGAACATACACTCCCGTGACACAACCCTCTCTGCCTGGAGTCAGTGCAGAACCCACAGCGTAAGGGCTTAGCCCACAGCCCTGTCCCCTCCTCATACCAGTCCCGAGTCCTCTGTGACCCCGGAGCATCTGTCTTACTGACCAACTAGCTGTGTGTCATGGTTCCTGCCACCCTTCTCCCTGGGTCTGACCAACTTGTTACAGCAAACAAATGGACCTAATTAAACTTAAAAGCTTTTGCACAGCAAAGGAAACTATCAACAAAACGAAAAGAGCCCACAGGATGGGAGAAAATATTTGCAGATGAAGTGACCCACAGGGGTTAATCTCCAAAATATACAAACAGCTCATGCAGCTCAGTATAACAAAAATAAAACAAATAAACAAACCCAATCAATAAAACACAAAGACCTAAACAGACATTTCTCCAAAGAAGACAGACAGATGGCCAATAGGTACATGAAAAGATGCTCAACGTTACTAATTATCAGAGAAATGTAAATCAAAACTACAGTGAAATATCACCTCACACCAGTCAGAATGACCATTGTTAAAACGTCTACGAATTACAAATGCTGGAGACGGTGTGGAGAAAAGGGAACCCTTTGTCCCAGAGTTTTAGGTACAAAGGGCTTCTAGCCTGGTCCCTCTTGGCCTGGATGTTGAACTCAGGTGGTTGAAAGAGGCTCATTAGGAGGGTTTTAGGAGCCCTGTGCCAGGACAGGATTCAGCAGTTTGGTTTGTGGAAAATCACCAGCTGTTGTGACCTGGGTGTGTTCTGTACATAGGTGACACCTCCATAAACAGTTAAAGGTTAACAAGGCACTTGCCCCTGCAGACCCATCAATCTTGGGTTGGGTTATCCAGTCCTGAGAGAAACATCAGAGAAAAAACAGCTCCATGGAGGGATGCTCTCCAAAACCCCTGACTTGTGCCTCCACCCCTGACTGCCCAGGCCATTGAAAGAGGCACAGCCCAGGGGGATCCCAGAGAGGCCTGAACATCACAGGGGACCCTGAAAAGTCCTGGGGCCGAGAGGATGTCAGGGAACCCAAGGAGAGGTGAATACTATGGGCTTCGGTTGATAATAACATATCAAGATTAGTTCATTAATTGTGACAGCTTCCCCGGTGGCTCAGATTGTAAAGAATCTGCCTGCCAATGCAGGAGACATGAGTTTGATCTGATCCCTGTGTTGCAGGAAGGGGGACCCCTTACAGGGCCCGAAACTGGACTCTTGTCTAACACTTGGAAATAAATTGTCTGAGGAGACACATGTGCTGACAAAGCAAGAGATTTTACTGGGAAAGGGCACCCGAATGGAGAGCAGTAGGGTAAGGGAATCCAGGAGAACAGCTCTGCCATGTGGCTTGCAGTCTCGGGTTTTATGGTGATGGGATTATTTTCTGGGTTGTCTTTAGCCAGTCATTCTGACTCAGAGCCCTTCCTGCTGGTGCACGCCTTGTTCAGCTGAGATGGATGCCAGAGAGAAGGATTCTGGGATGTGGCCGGACATGTGGTGTCTCGTTTTGACCTTATTAGTTCCATGTTCCTTACCAGGACCTCCTGTTGTAAAACAACTCAGATGCGAATGGTTACTATAGTGCCTGGCCAGGCTGGGCAGTTTCAATCAGTGTGCTTCCCCTAACACCTGGATCGGGAAGATCCCCTGGAGGAGAAAATGGTAACCCACTCCAGTATTCTTGCCTGGGAAACTCCATGGATGGAGGAACCTGGTGGGCTACAGTCCATGGGGTCGCAAAGAGTCAGGCACGACAGAGCACCAGGCACATCATAAGAATCTCATCAACTGAAGGGGAAGGAACACTTGGAGGCTTGGTACTCTCTTCATTGTTTTCTGTAAATATAAAACTGTTCTAGGGGCTTCTCTGGTTGTCCAGTGGCTAGACTCCGCGCTCCCAGTGCAGGGGACGCAGGTTTGATCCCTGATGGGAGAACTGAAATCCTACATGCTGCATGGCGGGTCCCCCCGCCCCCCCCCCCCCCCAAAAAAAAAAGACAGATAAAAGAACCTTTAGCAATTTAAAAAAGAAAAAAGAGTTGAGTAGACTCCTTTCTGTCCTTCCTTTTCTCTGGCTCTGAAATAAAGACATAAGTGTTTCCCAAAGCGTCTTACCACCTTGCAGGAGGCCTGGAACTCGCAGTGCTTTGAAGACAGGAAATTCTGCTGCATCACCAGAAGAGAAAAGCCATTGCCTTCTGATGGGCAAACTCACCTTCTGGGCTGCCTGACCAGCAGCCTTTCCTGCTCAGAACACCCTTGGATGAGCCCGGAAGGCACTGCCAGAGACAGTTGCTTCCTGGGAAAAATGATTCGGTGCAGGAGGAGAGATGATTTTCTCTCTTGAACAGCCTTTTGTCCCTTTAACTTCCTGTCCATGTGCAGTAAAAGCTACACAAAATCCCGATGTGAGACAAGCCTGTAAGAAGTGAGGGATCTTCTGGGGTTGGTGGTGTGGATTCCACAGGGCTTGGGTTGCTCATGTGCATGCCTTGCTGTCAGAGCAGCAAACCCTTGACCGAGATTTGTGCCTTTCCCTGTGTGGGAGGGAGGGAGGGAGAGATGGGCCTGAGTAAGTCCTGCGACCCAGCCTTGGCCCCCCAGGGCAGTCTGGGGGCTCCTCGGGGAGGCTGCCACCTACATGAGATGCACCAGCAACAAAGCCAAATGGACAGATGGACAGACAGACTGTGGAGGAAGAAGCAAGCACTTCAGCTGCTCCTGGGGAACCCACGTGGCGGGAGTGGGGTAGGGGTAGGGGTGGGAGGCTGGGGGGGCAGGCACCTAGGTGTTTGGTGTGCGGTTATTTCAGGGAGGCTGTTTGAGCATTTTCATAATAAAAGCAGATTCTGCCAGAAAAAAGCAGTTTTCTCACACTGTTCCACACAGAGTCCGTCACCGCACGGTCCGGCACCTTCTCTCTGCCTCATCAGAGCACACTCAGGAGAACTAAAAACATGCACATGTGCCTTTGCACCCGTGGCCACAGCAGCCATGGTGGAAACAAGCTAGGTGTTCATGGACAGGTGAGCAGACATACACACACGTGTCCCTCCACACATGGGGCATCCCTTAGCTCTGAAGAGGAGAGAAGCCCTCACACTCGCTACCACGTGGAGTGACCCTGAGAACACGAGCTCAGTGAGAGAAGCAGACACAGAAGGACACGCAGTGTGTGATTCCGCTGATGGGAATCGTCCAGAACAGGCCAATGCACAGATACAGAGAGTGGGTTCCTGGTGGTCAGGGGCTGGGCAGGAGGTGGTGTTGCTTTAGGGGTGCTGGAAAGTTCTGGAACTAGATAGAGGTGCTGGTTGCACAACCCTGGGAATGCACTGAAAACCCCTGAATCACACACTTATTTAAAAGGGTGAATTGCATGGCACATGAATTATCTCTCAATAAAGACAAACTAAGATCATGGCATCTGGTCCCATCACTGCTGGCAAATAGATGGGGAAACAATGGAAACCGTGACAGACTTTATTTTCTTGGGCTCCAAAATCACTGCAGATGGTGACCGCAGTCATGAAATTAAAAGACGCTCCTTGGAAGAAAAGCTATGACCAACCTAGACAGCCTATTCAAAAGCAGAGACATTACTTTGCTAACAAAGGTCCCTATAGTCAAAGCTGTGGTTTTTCTAGTAGTCATGTATGGATGTGAGAGTTGGACCATAAAGGAAGCTGAGTACTGAAGTATTGAGGCTTTTAAACTGTGGTGTTGGAGAAGACTCTTGAGAGTCCCTTGGACTGTAAGGAGATCAAAGCAGTCAATCCTAAAGGAAATCAGTCCTGAATATTCATTGAAAGGACTGATGCCAGAGCTAAAGCTCCAATACTTTGGCCACCTGATGCAAAGAACTGACTCACTAGAAAAGACCCTGATGCTGTGAAAGATTGAAGGCAGGAGGAGATGGGGATGACAGAGGGTGAGATGGTTGGATGGTATCACTGACTCGATGGACGTGAGTTTGAGCAAGCTCTGGGAGTTGGTGATGGACAGGGAAGCCTGGTGTGCTGCAGTCCACGGGGTTGCAAAGAGTTGGACACAACTGAGTGACTGAACTGAACTGAAAGACAGTGTTGGTGGTTGATGGTCTAGCTGCTAAGTCATGACTGATTCTTGTGATCCCGTTGATTGTAGCCCACCAGGCTCTTCTGTCCATGGGATTCTCCAGGCAAGAATACTGGAGTGGGTTATCATGCCCTCCTCCAGGGGACCTTCCCAGGCCAGGAATGGAACCTAGGTCTCCTACATTGCTGGCGAATTCTGAGTCACCAGAGAAGCCCACTAAACACAGAACCAAAGTCAAAAAGAGAAGGAAGGAGATTCGGGGCCCTTTTCTCCGTGTTTCCCTCTGGCCCCTGGTGCCCCTGGGCCTTGGCCGCGGCTGGCCCTCCCATGCAGCCTGAAAAGTGCAATCCATTTTGTAGGGGGCAAACCCGAGGCCCTCAGCCTGCAGGAGGCTCAAGCAGTTTTATTATTATGGTTTATTGGTCCCCTGATACATCCGGGCCCCTGGCTGCCCCCCTGCACGATGCTCCTTGGAACACAGAATCAGGGCCACCTCTGGAGGGTCAAGGAGAGGGAGGTGAGCTGTTGTGGCGGAGGGTGTTCTTGATCCAGGACATGTAGGGGGCCACGGCGACAGCCACGGGGGGTTTGAAGATGTTGGTGCAATTCTTAGAGCTGAAGGACAGGATTCCGGCCACTTGGCCTCTTCTGCACACCACCGGCCCACCTGAGTCCCCCTGTGGAGGCAATGGAGCACCAGTCACCTCCTGATGAAGGGGGCCGGTTACCCAGTGGGAGGGGACGGAAGGCTGATTCCAGGGCAGAGACCCCCATCTCCCCACTTCCTCCATCTCCTTTAGTCCCTTCTCAGTTCCTTTCTTGCCTGGTAACTCTTTCTGTGCCCTCTTCCCACCCCAGGACCTTTGCACATGCTCTGTCTATGCCCTGATGTTTCTAGGTGCTGGAGTTCAAAGCCTAGCTCTGCCACCCACTGTGTGACCATGGGCACGCTGCTTAGTCTCTCTGTGCCTCAGTTTCTGCACTTGAGAAGTGGGCACCTGCTCCTTCCCAGCTTCAGGACGTCTAGGGAAGGGAGGGAGCCAGGCACAGGCTGGCCTGAGCGCCCCCAACCCCAGCACCCGCACCTTGCAGGGGGCCTGGCTCTTGGAGTCAGCTGCCAGGCAGATCATGTGGGAGCTGATGTTGCCGTGCCAGAACCGACTGTTGTTGCACATCCTGGTGTCCAGCACACGCAAGTCCAGCTCCTGCAGTGCCCTGGCCAGGTTCCCAGGCTGGTGGGTCTGGCCCCAGCCGGCCAAGCTGCACCGGGTGCCTGTGGCCACCGCCTGGCGCCCTCGGGGCAAGGCCAGGGGCCGGATTTTCTTGGTGGGCTTCACCTTCCCGTCCAGCTATAGGGACAGGAAGAGGCAGGTGAGAGGGTGAGGGGATGCTGAGGGAGGAGAACACAGTGGGAGGGGCAGTGGGAAGGTGAGTCTGGGGGAGGGGCAATAGGGGAGGGGAACCGGGGAGGGGTGGACCTGGAACTACCATTCCTCCCACTGGCAGGACCTTTAGCAGTGCGAGGTCATTCTCCAGATGAGGGGCTGGCTTGTATTCAGGATGCAGGACCACCTTCCTGATGCGGCAGGTAAGGCTGGGGTCTCCCAGCACATGAAGCCCCAGCACAAGCCTCAGCTGCTGCGTCCTGGGGGTGGCAGGGTCGGATTGTGGGAGTGCTGCAGGGTGTGTGGGGAGCAGCAGGGCCTGGGTGTGAGCCCCAGCCCTCCCAGGCTCTGGCTCAGGGGCACTCACTGTCCTGCACACCCTCACCCAGCTTCTTTCTGCAGTCCTTCCCCTGCCCAGTCTGGTCTTTTCCCTGCCTCCTCCAGGAAGCCTTCCCTGCTCCCGCCTCACCCCAGACTCCTGTACAGCCGTGCCTGAATGCTGTCTCCTTTCCATGTTTTCAGTTTCTTGAATAAACAGACCCCCTTTGATTACTTCTCCGGGTTTGATCTGCGGTCTTTGTTACTGGCCAGTCCAGAGGTAGGACAGCTCTGGGATGGGTTTACCTGGTGGTTTCACAACGGCATCATGCACCCAGGCTCCTCTCTGTGTTGGCCCTGCCAGCCTCATAGGCCAGCTCTGTCCCTGTGGCCACAGGTGGGAGACACACTCCTGGGTGTCACCTCTGTCCATTTGGAAGGTTCTTTTTTATAGCAAATAAGCTGCCCCCAGGAATCTTTGCAGCCTGATGTCACACACACACACACATAAGGTTGCTCTGATGTACTGTTGCCTTAGCAACCACTGCAGAGAGAAAGGGACCCCCTCACAAGACTACAGTTGACTTAAATCTCTCCAGACCCACCTCCTGGTGGGAATGGGGAAACCAGGATAGGTCTGGGGACATCTGGCGTGATGGGGTGGGGCTGGGTCACTCACGGCTGGGCCAGGCAGTGGGCAGCTGTCAACACCCAATTCTGGCACAGGAGCACCCCACCACATAGGTGGTGGCCAGACTTCTGCAGCGAGACCATGTATGGGCGTGAGTGGGGGACAGCCTCTCGACCCCCAATGATGTGGGTCTCGAAGGTGTTGCCTCCTGGGGAGAGGGAGAGAAAGGTTAGGACTGGGTCCCCCATCCCTGCCCTGACTGACTCCAGCTCCAAGGCCCTGGATGGAATGTTCTGGAATTAGACTATGGAGATAGTTGCAAAACTCCAAATGCACTAAAATTCTCTGACTTGTACCCTTTAACTGGGTAAATTGCATAGTATGTGAATGACATCTCAATAAAGCTGCCATAAGAATTGTTCTAAAACCAATGATGGGGACTTACCAGTGGTAAAGACTCCACTTTCCAATGCAGGGGACAAGGATTTGATCCCACATGCCCTGGGATGTGGCCAGAAATTTTTTGAAAAATTGTGAATTAAAAATGATTGATAAAAAGCATTTTAATGTAAGTTAGCTTTATAAAAATCTACCTGTGATTCCCCATCATGCTTTAATTTTTAAAATCTATTTTTAAAAATTTTGGCCGTGCTGTATGGCATGTGGGATCTTAGCTCCCTGGCTAGGGGTCAAACCCATGTCCCCTGCAGTGGAAACACAGACTCCTAACCCCTGGGGCACCAGGGAAGTCCCTCCTTCATGCTTTAAACATCCAAACTCCTCATGACCCACAAGAGACACCTCAGCTGACCCTGCTTCCTTCACACTTGCCTCCACCGCCTCCAGCACTCCGGTCTCCCTGCTGTTGACGGATGGATGCATAGAATGGGAGGAAGAAAAGAAGGAAGGGAGAAAGGACAATGGGTGGGTGGTGGGAACCCCTATCCTGCTGGGTCACCAGTGGATCACAGTGAACCTGGCTGGATAACAATCCAGCCAGGCCAGCATGGTGGGATGCCCACCATCCCACCCAGCCTGCTTCTCACGCTCCCAGGTGCCATTTATGAACAAGTGTATACAGTCTGGGGAGGTAGCCAGCTGGGACTGAAATTCCAGCTCCGTCCCTCCCAGCGGGGCGATCGTGTGAAGGTTGCCTCGCTCGTGGGGCTGTGGTTTCCTTCTCTGCATTTCCTGGGTGCTGCTGGGGAGCAAACAGCCTGCACCTGTCCCCCATGCTGTGAATCCAGCTCCACCAGAGCCCCACGGCCGCCCCTCAAGACAACAACCAGGCGCATGTGTGCGACCTCACCCTGGAGAGGCCTGGTGTGATCCACCATGAAGGGGGGAATACAGCGCCCCTCCGTGGTTCCTCCGGAAAATGCATCATCCGAGCCCAGCCTGGGGACGCAGCCCAGGGCCGCGGTCGGAGGACTTGGGGGAGGTGGAGATGCTACCAGAGCTCAGGGGACGGAGGACAGCAAGACGACTAGATCTTGCTCACTGAGGACACCGTGCGGACAGCTGGAATGAGGTCTGTAGGTGAGCTGAGGGGAAGGATGCTGAGAATCCATCCTATGAAAGGATGGCCTGTTCCCAGCACACACACACAACCTCCCCCACACACACACATAAGCACACGCACACACATCCGCACACGCACACAGATGCACATGCACACACACACATACCTGCCAGAGCGTTTAGGGGTGAGGGCATGCATCTACATCTCACTCTCAATTGGTTCAGGAAAATAATAATAGACACACATTTGTATTTTGTATACACACCAAGGGGTGGGGTAGGTTGTGGGGAGATAAAGCAATGGAGGCAAAATGTTTACCACGGAGGGATTAGGAGAAAAGGAAAGTTGTCTGCAGGACTCTCCTGACTTCTCTGTAAAAGTGGAAGGAAGTCAGAAGGAAAAAAATGGGGTGACTTCCCTGGTGGTCCCGAGGCTAGGACTCTGTACTTCCAATGCAGGGGCATATGTTTGGTCCCTGGTGAGGGAACTAGATCCCACATGCAGCAACTAAGAATTCACATGTCAAAACTAAAGATCCTGTTTGCTGCAACAAAGATTGACAATCTTGCGTGCCACCAAAGATTCGGTGCAGCCAAAATAAACGCATTTTTCTTTTTAATTCAAGAAAGGAAAAGAACCTCACATCTGCTAAGCCTTGCTCTCGCCCTCAGGCCTCACTCAGAAGTCATGACAGCCTTGTGGAGATGAAACTGACAGACCCTCGGGCACCCGAGCTGTGAAACCAGACCGTCCCCAACAGCAGGAACAGTCCTATCACCCCAGGAAGAAGCCCTGAACTGTTAGCAACCCATTTCACACCTTTTTTTTTTTTTTAATGGTTACTTTTTCTTTTTTTCACTTTTTCTTTTATTTTTTTGGTAACATTTATTTTTATTTATTTATTTGGCTGCGCTGGTCTTAGTAGTGACATGTGGGATCTTTAGTGGCAGCATGTGGGATCCAGTTCCCTGACCAGGAATCAAATCCAGACCTCCTGCATTGGGAGCACAGAGTCTCAGCCACTGGACCACCAGGGAAGTCCCTTTTTTTCACTTTTTAGAAAACTGATGTATAGTTGATTTACCATGTGTTAGTTTCAGGTGTATAGCAAATATATATATATATATTTTATATACATTATTCAGTTTATATACATGTATATTATATATATATATTCATCCCTGGGTCGGGAAGATCCCCTGAAGGAAGGCATGGCAATCCACTCCAGGATTCTCATGGACAGAAGAGCCTGGCGGGCTACAGTCTATGGGGTTGTGAAGAGCTGGACATGACTGATCAACTAACACTCACATTTATATTCTTTTTCAGGTTCTTTTTCAAATTTTAGGTTATTATAGGATATTGGGTATAGTTCCCTGTGCCAAACAGTAGAACCTTGCTGTATGTTTTATATATAGTTGTGGTTATTTAGTCACTAAGTCACGTCTGACTCTTTGTGACCCCAGGAAGTATATAGCTCCCCCGGTTCCCCTGTCCATGGGATTTCTCAGGCAAGAATACTGGAGTGGATTGCCAGTTTTTCTCTGGGGGATCTTCCTGACCCAAGGATCAAACTGTGTCTCCTGCATTGGGATTCAAATTCTTTACCGCTGAGCCACCTGGGAAGCCCTTTATGTATCTGTTAATTCCAAACTTCTAATTTATTCCTTTTTTTTTTTTAATTTAAAAATTTTTGGCCATCCTGAATGATGGCTTGCAGGATCTTATTTCCCTGACCAGGGATCAAACCCATGTTCCCTGCAATGGAACAGGGGACTTTCCAATGCAATGGAATGGGACTTTCTAGAGTCCCAACCGGGGGAACACCAGAGAAGTCCCCCACTCCATTTAAAATTTTTAAAAAAGTATTGTTGGAGGAAAGTGAAGCTCCCTCCCTGCCGCCCCGCTTCCTGCTCTGGAGCCTCCTTCCAGAAATATTTCATCTGGGGAAGGGGAACAGGCTCAGAATAGAAACCCTCAGGACAGCGGGTGTCCTCGGCCCTTTGCTCTTTGCTTTCCCCACAATCTCTTTTTGAGGCTGTTTCATGGACAGCCATCTCGTGCTCTGGGGGCCGCTGACATGTTTTCAGTGAGTCCTGTCTGGGGACAGGGAAATTGTATCATCTCTGTTTCTTAACCCCCCTGCCCTGCCCTTTGCCATGGGCCCCGGGTGCCGCAGCTCCAGCCTCAGTGTCCCCACCTCGCTCACCTGCCCACAGGGCTTCCAGGACCACCAGCAGCAGCAGCATCTCGGATCGGGGGGCCTCCACGGTTCTGGCCCCAAGCCCCAGCACAGTTCACACCCACCCTTCCTGTGGGGGAGGGAGGTGACGTTCACAGCTCCGGCTGATTCCACATCACCCTCAAGTGTTTCTGAAAGATATGCACTCTTTGGAGACAAAACCCCGTCACCATGATCACACCTGAAAAATTTACAGGAATCCCTATTGAGCATCTATTACCCCATCATGTTCCACCTCCCAGCTCACTCGTGGTGTTGTGTGGTTTTAGCTCGATCATTTCCTTGCCCTGTTGTCTCATTGTGGCAAAATACACACACCATAAATGCAGCATCCGAAGTGTATTTAAATGCACAGCTCATAGCATTAGGTACATTCACGTTGTCGTGGGATCACCCTCACAATCATCTCCAGAACGTCCTCATCTTCCCAAACTGAAGCTCTATCCTCATGAAACACTGACTCCCCAGCCCCACCCCCAGCTGGTGGCCCCACCAAATACTTCCTGTCTCTGGACCTGACTCCTCTAGGGACCTCCTGTGAGTGGAATCAGTGTGTGTCCTTCTGGATCTGGTTTCTCTGAGTATCGTCTTCTCAAGGCTCATACATGGTGTAGCAGATGTCAGAATCTTTCTTTTTAAAGGCAGAATAATATTCCAGCATGTGGAGGGACCACATTGTATTTATCCATCATGTGTGTGTTTATCCCTCCATCTGTCCATGGATATCTGGGGTCTTTTAGATTTTGGCTGTCATGAATAAAGATGGTATGAACACTCATTTGTTATAAGCACCCTGGGGATCCTGCAAGTCTAAGTGTCCTAGCCAGGCTCATCTGGGTCCTCCCTCCTTCAGTTCACCCTTCTCCTTGCAGCCCTCAACACCATGGGACCCAGACCAGCCAATCAGAGCACTCCCTGTACCCTCTGGCCATAGAGATTGGTTCTGGGCAGAGGACCAATCTAAACCCTGCACCAGCTCAGTGAAGAGGAGGGCCCATGTTTCTTCTGGAACTTTCCAGAAACAGCCTTCACGCTGCTGGACTTGGAAAGATAACAGCCTAGGGGTGGGACCAGGGTGAGAGGCTTCTGCCTGAAAACGAGGAAGCTGACCACATACGTGCTCAGTGCCTGAAACCACATGCATTTACTCTCTCGTGGGGCAAACATCCACATGTGGGCCAGGCCAGTTCCTCTGGAGTTCCAGAGGAGAATCATTTCCTGCCCTTCCAGTCTAGAGACACAGATGCCGGGGGTCGGGGAATGGACATTTTTGGAGCTGCTCTTCTGCTGACCACAGGTTGTGGGGAGACAAGAGTCTGGGCTGGAGCCAGTGCTGTGCCTGAAACCCCTGGCCGCCAGTCATGAAGTCACACTTGAGTCAGTGTGAATTGGGTTTTCCTCTCCTGTGATACTGAAAGGGTTGTGATAAATAAATATGACTTGCCTGAAAAATGGGTCACAGAGGTAGACAGGCTCATCCTGGTACTGGCTCTGCAGCAGGGGCCTACTGTCCATCTCTCCTTCAGTGGCGTCTGGCACACAAGGCTCTGGAGCCATTTTCACGAGGAGGGTGTGAGGCCAGAGTTAGGTTTAAGAGAAATGGGTATTTATAGTGTGTTCTTATGTCCAACCCTGTTTAACCCTCCCAATGACCCCAGGAAGCAGGTTTCGTTAAGTGTTTGGGGCTGGGAGGGGATTGTTCATCAGATTTACCAGGTTAAAAAAACAGGGTAACAGCTTATATTTGAGTTTCAGATACACAAGTAACTTTTTGGTACAATTAAGTCACAGACATTACTTGGGATAACCTTTATTCCATGTATCCCATTACATGTTTACCTTAAGTCCACAAGGCAGACCCAACCCTGAGATGAGACTCTGGTTAGGATAGGACTCCCAGGCCTTGGTTAGTCATGTGGACCCTGGCCACAAGCCTCACTCTCTGGAGGGCAGCCCATGTCCCTTCCCATAGCTTCCGAGCTCATACCTGCTCTTGCTTGTCCTGTGCAGAGGTGGCTGTGCTGGGTCACTCAGGTGGTGGAACCTGTCCTGACGCTGGGCTCTCATTCTCCAGGCCCCAAGGCTCTGGTCACCTCAGTGGTGGAGGGTAATTCCCAAGCCACACAAGCCAAGTGTGAAGCAGGGTGAACGCTGAGTCTGGGGCCGTGGTTACATGGCAGGAAAAGCCTGGGGGCAGGGGGAATGGGTCCCAGGCGCAGAAGGGCTGGACCCACAGGCCTGAGGGTTACGAGAGGTTGCAGACACTCCTATGAACGATCAGGAAGTGTTTCTGACTTTTGACACAGAGGCCGTATTACCATCACTCAAGCTTTAAAGCTGCAGCTCAAAAGCAGCTAAATGTGGGTGAAGAAATGAGTGTGTCTTTGTTCCAATAAAACTTTTATTTACAAAATGGGCAGTGACAAAGCCTGGCTGGAGGCCTTGGCTGAGGGCTCTGGGGTCTCCACACTGGCTCGTGGCTCCTACAGCCTGGGCGCCGGCACCTACTGGGTTCAAAGGACACACAGCCCTGGACACCACCAGCATGGGTGACATTGCTGGGGAGCTGGGGCTCAGTACCCCCAGGGCCTCTCAGCCCCAAGTGTGCCCCGAGGCCCTTCCTGCCCAGAGCCCAGGTCCCTGTGGCCCCTCCCCCCAACCAGATGACCCAACAGGAGGCCCCGGGAGCTTCCGGGCTCAGAGGGGCGGCTGAAGGCTCCCGTTGTGGATCACATGCCCGTCACCAGAGCCTGTGCCCTTGCCTGGGTCCCACCGACCTCGGGGCCAAGGAGAGGTGGGTCCTCGGGCTTCTCATAAAGTTGCTTTATTTAAATTCCAAACAAACCAAAGCAGAGAGAAGAGGCGACTCCGAGTCAGTCCGTCCACTCCCAAGCCGGGACCCTGAGTCTCTGGCCGGCAGGTGGGGCAGGCAGGCTAGGGTCCCTGAGCAGCGTCTGGCCCATGCGGGGCCCAGGGACGCGAGCCCAGTGGCCTCCTTGGAGGCGGAGATGGGGTGGACGGCGCCGGGCCACGCGGCGCCCGGAGGTAGTGGCGGCGGCAGACAGTCGGGCGGCTGAGGTAAAATTTGTAAGTTTATTCGCAGGGATGTAGTGTCAGGACTCTTCGGTGCCTGAGTCATCCTCATCGTCCCCGAAGCAGCTGTCGGCCTCAGCCTCGCCATCCTCATAGTAGTCGTCATAGAAGAGGTCGGAACCCTCGTCCGGCACTGGGGCCTTGGTCTTCACGCAGTACTCAGCCAGTGTGGTGGGTACCTTCACGCCATCCCGCTCTGCGTCCACCTTGGTCCCCAGGACCTGCTTCCTGCGGAGAGACACAGGTCAGCCTTGCTGCGGCCGGTGGCCCCAGACCCGTGCAGGCGCGCCCATGGAACAGTGCAGGGCACCCAGGGGTGGCACGAGCACCAGGGGGTGCCCCAGAGCAGGCGGAGCCTGATCCCTCAGGGGACAGCCCATGTGTGCCCCAGGGGTTTCTGCTCACACACAGGTGCACACGCACACACGTGTGCACAGAATGGGGCGACCATGGGCTGAGGATGAGGCGGAGCATGGGCTCTGAACCAGGAAGGTGTCGGCTCATCAGGAAGAGGGACATAGATTCCCAGCCGCCAAGGAAAAGGCTGGGTGAAGTGGGAGCAGCCAGGGTGCTGGGCCGGCTCTGTAGGCAGGGGAGGGCCGGCCACAGGGCGGTGCCCCCGGCAGAAGCTCAGCACATTGCCGCCAGGCCGGGTCCCGAGTCCTCCCCTCTCTGCACTTGAGTATTTTGCATCACTGGCATCACGTCTTCTGCATGTGCTTCCCCGCTGGGACTCTGACTGCACCTGCTGCCCCTGGGGTCCCACCTTCCAACAGTGCCGCTGGGCTTTCCCGAGCTCTCGCTGTGAGGTCACGAGGCTGGCCCACAGGGACGGGTCCCTACAGCTCCGCAGGCACAGCAACACAGCAGGTGAGTGTGGGTGCTGGTGAGAACGAGGACTCATTTCTCAGGGTAAATGCTGGGGGTAGGGGAAGAGACTAGGTCGTCATGGAAACACGTGTCTGACCTACTTGCTTTTCTAAGAGACAAAGAACAGACCAAAAACCTCCTCAGAAGAGACTTATGGAAGAGTTAAGTTTGTCGTGACATAAGTCACAAGTCCCAGGAGAACAAGTGAGAAAGAGCAGTGACCACTGACAAGCTCACAGGACAGAGCAGACACAGCCGGATGGAGTGCACAGGCCCAGGGGTGTTGCTGGCACCAGTCAGCACTCAGGGGAGTTCTGTATACTCTCCCGCCAGGTCATGTACCCTGCTCACAGGGGAGAGAACAGGAGGCCAGGGTAATGAGAGCGCTCCCCTGGCCAACTCCTGACAGAGGCACTGCTTTCATAGCCAGGAAAAAAAGACTTTCCTTAAATGAAGACCTTTCCTAAACACGCTGATCCCACCCGGCTCTGCTGCCTTTAGAAAACGATTCCAACTGTCAGAACTGCAGTGCCAGCGACACTCACTTTCGTGAGGTGAGAAAACAGACCACCTTGCACAGCATGGGCCTGGTCACACACAGAGAACCCACTCCCTGAGGAGACCCGTGGGGAAAAGCCAAGGGCCAAGCACGCATGATCACACCCCGGTGTGCAGGGTCTTCACACAGGGCAGGGTAGGGGTTGGGAATCGCTACCCTTCTAGTTACAAAACAAGGGAAGGTGGCAAGACCCTGCTGAATCCTGGCAGAAAGCAGAGTGTGTTAACTCCGTGTGAGGTACATGCCCTCACACCACACACACAGACACACACACACGCCCCACAACACAACACAGCATGTCCACAGTGTCACAGTACATACGTGGACCACACGCTTCATGAGAGAAAAATCCTGGCCTTTCTGGCAGGAGGAGGAGGGCCCAGGCCCCTGGGCCGCTCACCGGATGATGTCCGTGTACTCTCGGTCCTTGCCTTTGCTCTCTTTCCACTTCCTGTACATCACAGAGGCGTCCACGTTGGCTGGCGAGAAGGTGTTGGGTTCGTTGAGGAGGGAGATGACACTCAGGAGGATGGTCCTGGAGGAGCAGGAGTCGGCGTGGGGGAATCCACGGCCCAGGGCACTGCCCACCTGGGAGTCTCCCACCCTGACCCTCATCCTCTGCCGCATGCCTAGCTCCTGGGATAGGACGTGGGGTGGGCAGCCAAGGCCAGGACCACCTTTGCTCAGGTGAAGCAGGCCTGTCCCCTCCCCAGGGTGTTTCCCCTGCAGGGTGGTTTTCCCAGGCCACTCACGCTCAGACCTGGGGTGGATGAAGGGCGCTGGGCATGAGGCAGGGTGAGCATAACCCCCAGGACAAAAGGGACTGTGTTCTCTGGGGCTCAGGGAAGGAGGGGGGACCCCTGGGGTAGACAGACAGGATTCCCCGAAAAGTGGAAGTCGTCGTGTCCGACTCTTTGGAATCCATGGACTATACAGTTCATGGAACTCTCCAGGCCAGAATACTGGAGGAGGTAGCCTTTCTGGTCTCCAGGGGATCTTCCCAACCCAGGAATCAGACCCAGGTCTCCCACATTGCAGGCAGATTCTTTACCAGCTGAGCCACAAGGGAAGCCTAAGATTCCCTGAGGATGTTACCGAAGATGGGTGGGGTAGTGGGTGGCAGAAGATGGGGGAAAGGCTGGCAGAGACAGGGCCTGTGTGCACAAGGACAGGAAGTTGCGCCCGCCCCCTGCATCCACGCCCCCAGGGCGGCGGTCTGATGCCCTCACCTGACATTCTGCGTGGGGTTCCACCGTTCTGAGGGCAGCTCCCCGCTCTGGGGGTCATCCACTGGAGGGTGGAGAATCGAGATGCAAACGTCCCCAGTCTGTGAGATATGGGGGGGCAGGGAAGGATCAGCACCCAAATGGCTCCTGTCCCCACGCCTCCTACCCCTACAGGACCCAAGGGCGTGCTCACCTCGTAGATGTTGGGGTGCCACATCTTGGTCAGGAACCGAAAGGCAGGAGGGGAGTAAGGGTAGTCGATGGGGAACTTGAGGCGCGCCTGGTGGGAGAGCAAGGGGCTCAGTGAGTCAGGCCACCCACGGCCACACACAGCGGTTGGCCTGGGACCTGCCTGCCTCTGGCACCCCTCACGGGCCTGGGGTGTTCATGGAGTCACCTGAGCCAAGCTGCCCCTGGTTCCTGCCTTGTTGCCAGGTGTGGGCACCCCTGGGGAGCAGCTCCAAGGCCTGTGGTGGGACCAGAGCCCAGGGCTGGCTACCTGAGCACCATGCTGGGCGCCCAGCCTCAGTCTCCAGCTCGAGTGGAGGATTAAAATAGATGCTGTTCACTAGGCGGGCGCTGGGGGTGGAGATGAGTCAGCGCCGGGCCCTCGGCCTGCAGGTGTCAGCCCTAGGGTGTCAGAAGGTAGCCTGGAAGGTCACGGGAAGACAGGGGAGGGCCCCTGGGGGAGACTTGTGCCCCCGGCTCAGCCTGTTTATGCCCCAGTCCAGGGACCCTGGCGGTGCTTCAGGCTCTCGGGGCCCCATGGGGCACCTCTGCTATGTTCCCCTCTCCACCTATTGTTGGAGAATCACCCTCTAGGATAGGGGACGCTGGGGTCAAGGGGAGGCTCTCTATTCTGGAGTGACCTAACCTTGAACTCAGGTCTCAGACCCTGCCCCATCGTCTCCAGCAAGCCCAGGGCTGGGTTTCTAAGTGATAGCCCGAGGCCAGCTGAGGCCTCTTTTGCCCCAGGCACCCACCAGGTCCCAGAGGTGCCTTCACCACTGTGTCAACTGAGGCTTGGTGCAAAGTAACATGCCCAGGGGCGCACAGCATGCAGCTGTGGAGGGGCTCCCCGACCCGGTCTCTGGGGCACCCCTCAGCACAGCACACGATTCCTGGGGCCCCTGCAGCTCATAAGGGGGGACGGGTGAGGCTGGGTGGCTGAGAGGGAGGCACTGGGAAACCATGGTGGCCCCCAGGCACTTCTAGCACCCATGTCCTCTCTCCACTGCCCACCCAACCACACTGTGACAGAAGGATCCAAGGTGGCAGAACCACTGTGGGTTCCTTCCTGCCTTCCTTAAGGCCAGCCTACAGGAGACGGGGTCAGGTAAGCCCCCTCTCCAGGCCATCCTTCTCTAGAAAACCAGGCTTATACCAAAACCAGCCTGGGAGGCCCTACCCACAATCCCCTGCAAACAGTAGGCAACAGCCAGGAACCCAGGTTCGTTCTTTTCAGGCCAGAGTCCTGGCCTGGCCTTAGGTAGGACTCCCTATTCCTGCTCTGAGCGGAGCTCTTATCCTCATAGTCGGCTGCTCCCAGAAGCAGACAAAAGGGGGTTGTGGGAGGGGGGCTGGTCAAACCATTTGGTGATCAGCCCCAAACGCAGGCCCTGTGTGGAGAAGATGGACTCCAGATCAGATCTCAGCCTAGGGCTGTCAACCTGCAATCCCCCATCCAACCAGAGAACCTCAACCAAGCATCACCCCAGTAGTTCAGCCTGCTCCCTTAAGGCCAACAGCAGGCTTGGCTAAAACGCTAGCCAAAAGTGCAAACACAGACACCTGCCAGGGCAGCACCAGCCTGCCCCGCTCCCGCCCAGGCCTCCCAGCCAGGCCCGCTGGGACCTTGGCAGGTAGTGACTGGGTGTTCCAGCTGTGAGTCCAGGATCCATCTCTCTCGCAAGGCAACCCCCTGCTTTATTCCTCTTGCTTAAGGAGCGAAGTCCTTTGATCGGGAGATATCCTCCCAAGGCCACATCTGGATTCACAGCCTGTCCAGGTTTTGGCCTGAGTTCTAGTCCACATTGGCCTGAGACACAGCCAATCCCAGGGACAGCCCATGCCTCACTGCTCCCGACAATAGCTATTAAGAGCGAGCTGCTCAGAACTCAATCACCACAGAGGGCCTAGGAGCAGCCCAGAGCAGGCAATTCAGGCCCAAGAAGCTGCTTGATCAGCAGGACAGGAGAAACGCCAGCTAGGCTGCAAAGGAGCCAAAGCTTCTGAGGCCCCACCTGTGTGGGTTCTACAGTGTGGCTCCCAGGAACAGGGCAAAATGTGGGAGCGAGGGTCGGGCGGAACAGGTTATGTAAAGATCATGGTGAAGCCCAGAGGACCTGCTAGTGGCCAGGGTGGCCGCTTTCCAAGCCAATCCTGGCTGCCAAGTCCATCCAGGCCTTTGTTGGAATCCGAGCAAGTGGCCGAGCCAAGGCCAGGGCTCTTCACAACAGTGTTGGCCAGTCCTGGGGAGGCCTCTTTGTCTGCTCTGGGCAGCAAGTACAGGCGGGAGGAGGGGGTGGGCACCAAGGCTTGGGGAAAGCAAAGGCCATGCACCTAAAGAGACAAGAAGGTCCCGGGTCTTCCCACTGGAGGCCTGAATTAGCCTTAGGGGTCCTGGCGCTTCTCAGGGACTCTTGGGGCCGGAGGGGAAGAGGGGGTGAACGAGGGCCCTCAGCACGCCAGAGGCGACCAGGCAGAGGAGCAAGGGCAGGGGGGCCCCGCGAGAAGGAGGGGGAAGAAAGCAACCCCACGAGGAGCAGGGACAGTGGGAGTGGGCTCTGCCAAGCGAGTGGGGAGGGGACAGAGGTGGGGGAGGGGCCCCGAGAAGATGGAGAAGGGGTCACCGCCCCTCCCACCCCGCCGCTCACCTTGAAGTAGCCGCCCTCGTAGTAAGTGTTGGGGGGTCCGAAGATGGCCACCTCCCAGTTGTACAGGTCGCCCTCATCCACCAGGGTCACCCGAAAGCCCTCCACCGGCTCCTCTTGCAGCCCCTTGAGCTCCAGCAACAACGCCTTCTGCGAGCTGGGCACCAGCGGCCGGGCCATGGCGGCGGCGGAAGGGCCCGGGGCCGGGGGCGCGTGGGGCCGTGGGGCCGCGGGGCCGCGGGACGGGCCGGGGCCGGCTTCCTCCTCTGCGCCGCCGCCGCCGCCGCCGCCGCCGCCGCCGCCGCCTCCCGGAGACCCCGGGCGCTCCACTCGCTCTGCGCCGCCGCCTGGCGCTCGCCTCCGCTGCCGCGCCCCGCCCCCACCGAGTGGGCCTGCGCGCCGCCTGCCCCGATCGCGCCTGCGCGCCCGCCCGCGGGGCACGCCGGGAAGGGACCCCTCCCCCGGCCTCCGAGCGCGCCGCCGGGAGCCGGGGGCCGCGCGCGCAGGCGCTTTGGCGCTTCCGACCCCCTGGAAGGCCGCCGCCGCTGCGGCTCGGACTAGCTCCGTGGACACCTGTGCTTGGGGCCGCGGGCAGGGCAGCGCTGCGCCGCTCTGCCCGGCCCGCCGCGCTTTTGGGGCCTTTTTGTGACGTTCCGGCGCGGGGCGGGGCTGGGGCGGTGCCGGCGCGAGCCTCAGTTTCCCCACCCGGGACCCGGTCTGGCCGCCCCAGACGCTCGAGCGGGGAGGGTTCTGTCGCTCGTAGCCCTCTCCCAGCTCGGCGCGCCTTCTGCAGCCTTGACTCGGCACCCGTCCCACCGGAACCCCCGACCAGAGTCCTGACTGAGGCTGCTCCCTGGGCCCGGACGCCCACTCAGATCTGGATGGGAGAGTAGGGATAGGGCGTGGCCTCCATCCCTGCACGTCCGCAGGTGACAGCTCACCATGAGGGTGGCCTTGGCACCCGTGGCCCGTGGTGGCCTCGTGGCGGGGGACCCGGGCTGCCAACAGCTGCACCAACACCTGGGGCAGGGCTGAGCCTCTTCCTTCTCCCAGGTGCCCTGACATCTGGCCCTGGGCTGGTTACCACTGAGGACAGGCAGGTAGACCTGTCTGGGGGAGGAAAACAAAATGTCATCTGTGGGGACGAATGGAGGACTCTGAGAACCCTGGGTAGAGTAGCAGCTTCATCAGTACAGGGGGCTGGGCCCTGCACCCTGTGGGACCTGGAGGGGACCCTCGACTATAAAGTGGGCTGCACATCCTGCTTTGTCTAGTGTTCTAAGTGTTCTCTGTTCCTCCTCTGCCCATAGCATCAACATCATAGCATTGGCATGCGCCAGTTTGTTGATCAGTAGTAATTAGAATGAATTATGATTCTTCCAGAGAAGTTTGCCAACATACACCCCACATCACAGGAGTTTTGGGGTGGGTGGGGGCTCAACTGGAAAATGTAAAGGGTAAAGGGAGGTGCCAGGTTTATGGACCCTCCAGCCAGTCCCCCACACATGAGGCTGTGTCCCTCCAGGAAAGCCCACACCTTGGACTCTGAAACATCCTGGGGTGGTGGCCACCTGGGGTTTCTGCTTGCCTGTTTTCCAGCCGTAGCACCTCCATTTTCCTGTGGAGGTACCCATTTTTAGCCTGCAAGGTTTGAATTGGACTGACTCCTAGCCCTGGCTGCAGAGCTGGGTCATCCAACCAACGTCCTAGGGCCCCTGGCTGCAGTGGTTCATCTGGGGACATGATGCTGGGGTGGCTGAGCTGGGAGAACTTGGGCCTGCAGCTAAAGGACCATCTCATCACCACAAGGCCTGTGAAAAAAGTTGGCCCTCAGGAAAGCTGAGCTGCCTGATGGGAACGTGCTGATGATCCTGTTTGTGCTCTGGATCCAGCCATGCCTGACCTCCCTTTGCAGTAATGCTAGTAATTAAATTATTTCTTTTTTTGTTAAGCCAGTTTGAGTTGAGCCTTCCATCACATGCCATAGAAGAGCCCTGAATTCAAATCTAGTTTCTGCCATAAACTTGGAAATGATCCTCAAATGTTAAACCTTCCAGAACTGTGAGATAATGAACTTGTGTTGTTGTGGGGTTTTTCTGGTGTTTTGTTTTTCAAGCGCTTTGTTACTGCAGCCACAGCGAATGAATACCCTGGCTTCTGTGAGTGTAGATTCTTCCTCTGGAAAAGTGATTAATTAATTCATGGCCTTCCATAGACATATTCAGGTACAGCAGTGAATAAAATTTATAAAAGCCCCTGCTTTTGGGGAGACAAGAAGAAAGGACAGAAGCGAGTTGTTAAGCAACTTCTGGTAGCAGTAATTGTTATGAAGAAATATAGAGCAGAGTGAGGCATTAGCAATAGGAGTGGAGCAGACAGGTTATTTTGGATGGGGATCGTTGGGGGAGGCGCCTCTCCGGAAGTGCCATTTTTGCAGAGACCAGAAAGGAATGAGCCACGTGGGTCTGGAGGAATAGTGTCACAGAAAAAGGAACAGTGTGTGCAAAGGCCCGAAGCAGGGACAAGCCAGACCAGCTGGAGACCAGTGTGCCTGGCCCAGTGAGGGGACAGAGGCAAGAACAGATGCTGAGGAGTCTCCCTGCCCAGCCTTCCTGAGTGCTCACTTTGTTCACAGGCCATGTGGTGACCAGATGGCTCCAGGATCCAGGACCAGGTCTTCTCAGCACAGCAGCTCCAGGTAAAGTCCCAGGGCTGTGTGTCTCATTGGCCAGCTGGGAGTAACATGCTGTTCCTGAACCACTCACTGAGGCCAGGGTGCCTGAAGCACTGCTGGACTGGTGGGGATGTGGGCTGGACCCGGGTAGGTAGGAGCAGGCAGGATGAAGCTATAATGTGCAAGCAACAGGATGCAGAGAAGGGCCGGCTGACAGGACAGGGGAGGCACCCAGGCCAAGCCCCATTCCTGGGCGTGGAGGCTTCCTCAGAGACCACAAACTCTAGAGGAGCCCCAGGACCAGAGAGGCTGTCCGGAGGCTCCATCCTGAATGTGACAGGCCTGGGATGATCTTGGGATGTCCCTGAGGAGATGCCCAGCAGGTGATTGGCTCTCCAGGGCTGGAGCAGAGCAGAGCTGGGCTTGAGACGTGAATTTGAGACTCCTTGGTGACCAGGCAATAATTGAAGCTGTGGCCCCGGTGAGATGCCAAGTGAGGAGGAAGCACGAGTAGAGGAGAGGCCCTTAACAGAGCTCAAAGACACCTGCCTTTCCCTGGGAAGCTGGGGGAGAGGAGGAGACTTCTGGGGCCTGTGGAGTGTGGAAGGCAGGGAGGCCAGTGCCCACGCTGCTGCGAGGCCAGGTAAGCAGAGTGGCTCAGCTTCCCCAGGTCATGCCTGTAAAGGTCAAGCCAGGACTTCTGGACCCAAGACCAGGGGTGATGGTGACTCAGGGGAGGCAGTGAGGGAAGGTGGACGGAACAGGGGACATGACCCCAGCTGGCGTCAGCCTCGGCCCAACCCAGGCGGGGCGGGGGGAGTTGGGGGGAGTCAGTTGGCCCTGAAGTGTGACCTGCTCCAGAGGTAGCTTCCCCTGAGGCAAGGAGGCCAGCTTAGACCTATGGCCAGTCCTTCACTGGCCATACCCGAGTGATTCCTTGCTGGCCACGCCCCTGGAAGTCCCCCATTGGTCATCCCCTGGTGGTCACTGGCCACTGCTGTCCCAGAGGGCGTAATGGGGTCTCCTGGGCATGTGGCTCCTTCTCTGCAGTGGGGCAGCTGTGAGCCTCCTTAGCTGGGAAGAGAATCTGGTGGCACCAGTGACAGCTTCTGCATACTGTCCAGCCCTGTTTCTGATGGCTGGCGACAGTTTCTGTCGCCCCGGGGGAACCACAGGTTACTGGCGGCTGCTGGGGCCCAAGAGTAGGCCGTACAACGTAACAGCTAATGCTTACTGACTGGAGCACCTGCCTGAACCTTCTGGTTATGAAACAAATGACCCCACAACTTCAAGACTTGAGACAATAACACTCATTCATTTACCCCAAAGCAGGAGCTGCCAGTCAGGTACCTCCAGGTAGCTTGTGCCTCCTCACAGCATGGCCGCTGCATACCATGCCAGCACCCACAGGGGTACCTGTCACCTTTTATGATGACAGGTACATAGAGCCAAGTACTGTCACAAAAGCCACCAAGCGCAAGGAGTGGAGGGGTGGGACTCAGTTTCCATCTCTTTCCTGCCCCTGGAGGGGGTTGGGAGATTTTGGAAGAGCCAGTGGGAAAAGAAAGGAAGGTGGGGCTGTTACTGTTTTATCAGTTACCAGCCAAGGGCAGGTGCTGGGAAACTGGAGGAGGCAAGCTGGCTCCTGCCAAAGGTAGCTGGAGAAAGGCTTTAGATTCCGTCCTTGTGTGTGGTCTCCCTCAGTCGGAACGGGGGTGGCCTGGGTCCCATTAACAGAGGAGGAAGCTGAGGCTGGACCCGCCTGCACCTGGTCTGGGCTAGCAGTGTGTTTCCTGCAGAGTCCTGGTTCCAGGAAGTGATCCCACTGGTGGGAGGGGGACACCCAGGTGCTTGGTGACTGTCTGGTGTGCCTGGATCCTGGATGGGTTTCCCACCCCTCCCCTCCCACCCCGTGGTGATGGAGGTGGTGTGGGTGTGGGTGACTGGGGCTTGGGCCATTAGCCCCTTACTGGTGGTGTGACCTCTGCTCCTCTGGGCTTGGGTTTCACCATCTGCCAGATGTGGGCAGTGGTTTACCTTCTGCATAAGAGAGTGGTGAGGCAAGACACTGCAGGCCTTGGACTTGTAGGCTATTTCCGTCATCACCATCATGACTACTGGCCCAGCTGACCTCTTCCCTTGGTGGCTGGGGTAAACCGAGGACCAGAGAGGACCTGTTCTGGCCCGGCGCTCGGGGAGGGACGGCTGGGGGCCACCCGTGCCTCCCAGATCCTGGGGCTGTGGGTCCAAGGCATCTCACTGGATGTCCCAGTGCCCTCCGCTCCCATGAAGCCGAGTGCAGGGGCACCCTGGTATCTGGGCAGCGGTGGGACTCGCTGGGGCTGGCTGGGGTTTCCCAGAGTGGAGAGCGTTTCCGGGGATGTGTGCTGGGAGTGGACACTGGCGCTCACACACACATCAGGTCAGCCTGGGGAACAGACTTTATTTCTGCTCAGGAGCGGCGAAACTTGGTGAATGTGCGGGGAGGGACCCTTGCCCCCTCTCCTGTTGAAGGGGGCTGAAGCACCATTCCAGGTGGGAAGCTGGCATGCAGGGACACCCCAGTCCTGGCCCCCGGAAGTGCTCCGCCCAGAAGCAGGTAAGCAGGCCCTGAGGGCCCTGTATGTCCAGGCGGAGGAGGAGGCGGTGGAGGAGGGCGGGGCTCATCCCACGGGCTTGACCTTAGCGATGAAGAGGGCCGCGGCCTTCTCCAGGAACTCCTCCCGGGTCATGGGGGCGCTGGGTCGTCGGGCCACCAGCGCGCGGTCCATAGCCAGCGCCAGGCTGTCGGGCCCCAGGCGCGAACCCGCCTCCAGGTAGCGCGCGGGCGCAGTGTCGTCGCTGGCCTGCAGGGCCCCCTCCAGCGTGTCCAGCACGACCTGGCCCAAGCGGCGGTCAGCCACGGCCAGGCCCGGGTCCTCCAGCAGCCGATAGAGGGCGCCGGCGCGCGCCACGAACTCCAGCAGCACGAAGCAGGTGAGCATCCCCGCGCGGAACACGGCCAGCGGCACTGCCTCGTGGTCCCGGCACTGGATCTTGCGCAGCAGTGGCGCCACCACCTCCTCGGGGGCCTCTCCGTCGCGGCAGATGCGCTTCAGCAGCTCGCTATACGTGCGCCCGTCCAGCCCCGGCTTCTTCTTGCGCCCGCTGGCGCTCAGGCACTCGTAGGCCACGCCGACGTTGTTGTTGAAGGCCGTCCTGAGGGCGGAGGGGGCGTCGGCTCGCTCTAGAGGCCTGCTCCGGCCCCCCAACCTCAACACACCGGCCCCTCCTGCCTCAGGTCTGTTCCACCAGCTGTGCCCTGACCTGGAGTGCCCTCCCGCAGATTTCCCCACAGCTCCGCGGAGTCTGTGCTCAGCCGTCTGTGTTCAGCATCATGTCTAGGGCAGTATCCTCCCCGACCCCCTAACCCCTTCCTATACTTATCTTCATGGAGTCCTCCTGAGTTCCCTCCCTCCCATCACATCAGATCAGGAGCCTGTCTGAGAGTTCATCTGTCCGGTCACTCACTACAGTCCCAGGGCCCACACCACCACCTAGGAGCTAGAGAAACGGCTGCCAACTCTGCCAACGGGCTCCTGCCCACGGACTTTCCACTTTAGAGATGTCACTGGGCAGGACTGTCCCTACCTCTTAACTGAGTTAACTCATTTCACCTGTGCAGGCCCTGCGCCTGTAACCCAGGGTGTGGCTCAAGCCTGCTGCTGCTGCTTTGTAAGTTTATCCGCAAGTGGCCACATCAACCTGGACACGCTGCTTCCTGCCTCCACAGGTCACATCAGGAATGGCCCTAGTGCTGACACTACTTACTGCTTGCCCCACGAAGCCATGAGGTCCCCCCCTGCTGCGCCCTGGCCATGCCAGGAGCCTCCCAGGTGGTCGTGTGCGGGCTTGGGTCAACCTGGGTGCCCAATCCAATCCCCTCCTTGACAGTCAGCACCCTGCCGCAGCTCTAAAGCAAAGGAGAAGTGAGGCTTGGGGCAGCTGATGGCCGGGCCAGGGGTCCCACAGATAGGGGAACCCCATGGCTCACACTCACCGTTTCTGAGAGCCCGGCTCCACTCTTATCTGTGAGACACGGCATGCCACCCGCCTGTACTGGACAGTGTGGGTAGGAGCCTGGTCCACACTGGGCCGGAGCAGGGTGGGGTCCAGGGACAGCCATGCTCACCCAGTGAGCTCCAGGGGTCAAGGCCCCTTACAGAGGAGAAGCTGAGGTGCAGAGGGGAGAGGGCAGGACCTGGGGTCTTGCCCAGCTGGGATTCACTTCTCAGTTCTAGGACAATGTGCTGGGGCTTTAGGGTTAGTGAGAGCACCCTGTGAAGTGTGGGGGTGCCAGACCCTCCCTTTGCACAACTGGCACTGCGTTAACTGCTGCTGCCTCGAAACAACCCCTTGTAGGAACTTCTGTTGTCAGCTACTTTCCCCAGGACAAGGGTCTCTGGTGGGAGCAAGCCTGGTGGTGATGATGCCGGGGCCAGCTTGGTGGCCGTGTAGAAGTTAAGCCCACACCTAGTTCATGTCCCAGACTGAGTCAGGAACTGGGAGCGGCTTGGCTGGGTAGTCCCAGCTCAGTCTGCAGCCAGGACCCTGGCGGGGCCCCCTCCCCTGAAGGCTCCCTGTGGAAGCCCCTCCCCAGGGGCAGGGTGAGCACGCTCAGGTTATGGTGCTGGCCCCAAGTGGGTGACAGGCAAGGTAGTGATGGGGGCTGGTCTGGTTTGATGTGCGAGGCAGCTGCCTGAGGTTGTGAATACAGGGGGCTTTTGACGGCATCTTGGCAGCAGGCTATCCCACCCCCGAGGGCGTGGCCCACTTCCCATGGAGGGTCCACACCTGCAACCCTGAGTGAGCAGTGCCCTGTTGATTCTGCAGCAGCCGTGAGGCCACTGAGGTTTCAGGTGCCTGTCCCTGTGGCCTGATAGCTCATCCATCAACCACTCAGCTCTGCCTGAAGTCTCCCCCAGGAACCTGGTCAACCAGCCAATTGATCTGAGTGACTCAATCGCCCTGGAGTTGGTCAGTGCTGTTCCTGGCCGGCCTAGACCTGTGCCGGTTCTATCCACTGTGCCGTTTTCCTCATCTGGAAAATAAGGGTTCTAGCCCGTGTCTCAGGATTCTTGGGAGGACAGAGATTAGTTTTTGTGTCTTGTGTGAGGCTGGGGTCTCACGTGTGCTTGTCACTTGCTGCCATGCAGCCCTGTCCAGGTGCTGTTTACCATGGGCTCCCAGCCTTGTGGGCAGGACGATGCATAGCAGGCAGTGATGGCCCAGGGAGACGAGATCATCAGGGGAGAAGACAGAGGAAGGCCCACCCCACCTCGAGGCCGTTCTGGGGGCTCCAGTTGAGAGGGGGCACCCACGTGGTCTGCCATCCTGGGCTCTGGTCCTCAGGCTCCCCGTGTCAGCTCCCACACGGAGTTTACAGAGCACGTTGGGCATTTGTTAAAAACCAATTTATGGGTCATGTCACAGAGACAGGGAGACTTTTCTGCTGTAGACAGGGGGCTCTTGATGGGGTGACTCTGCCCCTAGGGGACACTAGTGATGATGTCTGGGGGCAGTTTTGTCACCATTGGGTGGGTGCACAGGAGGTTGCTCAACACCTGCAGGACCCCCTACAGTGACCTCCCCCACCCACACAATGTCAGAGAGCCAAGGGGGAGGGGCTCTGGTTCAGTGTTTGAAGAGATGGGGTCCTCTCTTTGCTCACGGCCTTTACCTTCATACTTGCCCCTCTGAGTCACGTGGTGTAAACCAGGGTGGCCCCCCCAGCATCTGTAAGTCCCCTCTCCCCAACTGACTCAGGTGTGTGTGAAATGTGTACATCTCAGGACTTCAGAGGTCACATGGTCATGGAATGCAGGGTCTCCTGGGGCGGGGGGAGGGGGGGTCGTGGACTCCTTTATCTCGGCGTGTCTCATCTGGGAAGATTCTGCCCCCAGGGAACATGGGGTGATGTCTGGGGCATCTGTGCTTGTCATGGGGGAGGGCTCCTGGCATTGAGTGGGTGGGGAGCAGGGAGGCTGCCTCACATCCTCACAGTACCGAGGACACCCCCACAGAGGATGCTGTGAGCCGAGGACACTAGCCTGGACACTGTGGTGCTTCTGCGTGCTTTCTGGGGTGACAGCGCCTGCAGGGGTTGGCTACTTGCTGCTACTCTCCACATGTGGCCTGGCTGCCCTACAGCATCAGCTGTTTGTGCTCTGGGGGCTGGTGGGCTGTTGGCTCCACTGTCTACCAACACGTGTCATTCCTCCACCCCAGCACAGGGGATTTAGGTTGAGTTTGCCCCAAATCTTTCGTGCTGAGGTCATTCTCAAGAGCGGCCCCAGGAAACCCCCGCCACTGCACAGCATCGGGGCTGCCTGGCCTCAGGTGGACCCACGCCCGGGACCCACCTGGTCTGGCTTCTGCTTCTGACCTGGCAGCTGAGGTGACCGGGCTTCTGCCTGGGAAGCCACCTGTGAGATCAGGGAGGCCAGGTGCAGCACTAGCCCTGGTCGTTCGCCTGGCCCGCTCCTTTCTCTTGGAGCCTCCCACCAACAGCTCCAGCAGCCCTGCAGCGTGGTGGACAGTGTCATCCCCTCAGCCCCACGCGTGCAGTGCAGGTCTGCCCAGGACCTGTGGGTGTAGCCTTGTCTGGAAGTAGGGTCTTTGTGTCATTAGTCAGGATCTGGAGATGAGATGAGCCTTAAACCCAATGCCAACTATCCTTTAAAGACAGACACCAAGGATGAGGGACTTGGCTGGCCAAGGATGTTCACAATGCCCTGAAGGGAAAGAAGTTGGAAGGACCTCCCCCAGCAGCCTCAGCGGATGGGGGAGCACAGCCCTGTAGCCCCTGGATTTCTGGCTTTGGCCGCAAGACTGTGGGAGAATACATTTCTGCTGCTTTGAGTCACGAGCTTGTGGTAATTGCTTACAGCAGCCCCAGGACACTCAGGCAGCCCCTAGGTTCTAAATCCTACACGTCTCACATGCTCTCACCTTGAGGGCCACTGGACATGGGGTGGCCGGCAGCTCACAGGTACTTGTGTGGATTAGGAAAAGTGCTGCAAAAAGCCTTCACCTAGTGACGTCTAGGGGCTGAGTGGCTTGTGCAGTGCTTGACCTGGACAAGGACCTGACGGCCCTGCTGCTGACTTTTCTCCTCCTTGGAATGTGTCCTGGATGCCCCTGTCTTCTGCTTCCCTCCTTTACGTCTATTCTGCCTTCTGACACTTTCCTGTGGGTGCGCTGAGCCTGGGGCTCCTCAGAGTCGGGTCCTGGGCTCTTCTCAGCTCCCCTGAGGCCTCCATAATGCCCCTCTCCCCATGACAACCTCCTGCCCCTGTTACATGTGTCAGCTGCAGACGTGAGTATCCACCTTCCAGCAGCAAGGTTTTCCCAGCACCCGATTGACCAGTGACCTCCCCTCTCACTGACCACCTGGGGCTGCTCCTGAACAACCCCCATCCACCTGGGCCCCAGCAGAACCCATGCATGCTTGCCAGTCTGCCCCCTACCCCCCATCCCCCCAGGCCCCCATCTCCAGGTGCTCCCTTTTCTGGCTGTCACTTCGGACACCCCGCCACCCCTCCACACCCGGCTCGTCCTGGCCTCTCTGCTCCCCCGATTGGGGTCTAACACGTTGACTCAGGAGGGTGCTCCCAGGCAGGTGGGTGCTGGGCTCAGGCTGAAACGCTCCCTTGCTTGGCTTCCTTCCCTTTCCTGGGTTCTCTGGGGACCGCCTCAACATCTGAGTCTAAGCCCACCCACGTCCAGCGGCCACCTTGTCTGGTTGATGCTGCGAGTCAGACGGCTTCTCCCCATTCACCTGACCAGGTCCATTCACTCACCCTTCCCCCAGCTCAGAGCTGTGGGGGGATGGGGTGGGGGAAGGCGCCATTCCCTCCACCGCCCCATGCTTTAGCTCTTCCCCTTCCCCAAGGGTCCCACACTTCAGCCCCGCAGCCTCCAAACCAGTGCACCTGGTACCTCGTGCCCGCAATACCCTTCCCTGTGTGTCACGCGGGCCCCTTCCTGGACGCCCCTCCTGCCCGCAGGGGACCTCCCCGTAGAGTAGGGGCCTCGAGTGACTGGTTTGCTCCCCGTCTCCACGACCCAGACCTGTAAATACTCATTTTCTGATTGAATGGGCAGGGTTCTCCAAGCCGGGAACTCTGCAGCTAGGAGGCACCAAGTCCTGTGTGGGCTCCATGATTTTCAAAAGTGGGGTGGGGTGCACGGGGAAACTCGGCATCTGCAAAGATGCATCACCGAATACCAAGTCGACCAGAAGTACCAGCGCCAGCACTCAGCTGCCCTCGCCAGGACCTTGGCGCCCCGCGCGGTCCGCGCCCCTCCTGCGCCAGACGCAGCCGTCTACATTTCCCAGTACGCCCCGCGCTCGTGCACCGGCGCCGAGGGTGGGGAGCCGCGCAGAGCCCGCTGGGAGTTGAAGTGCGGCTGCGGCCCCTACCCGTCCAGGCCCGGCCCAGCCCCGCACCTCTGGGAGTGGTGAGCCAGGCGAAGATGCCACAGTGCGCGGCCCAGGCGCTGCTGCTGCAGCAGGAGCTGGCCCGGAGGCTCCCCGGCGCCGCCGTTTGCAGGAGACCGCAGGCCCATGTTCTCGAAGTAGTGAGCCAGAAAGGCGATGGGCTCCTCCGGTCGCGCCTCCAGCACCTTTAGCAGGGCCGCGCGTAGCATCTCCGTCACGCCGACCTGTCGCAGGAAGTCCTCTTCACTCTCGGCCGTCGCCGCCGCTCGGGGCACCCCCGGCCGGCCGCTGTCTGTGAAACTGGTTGCCTGTGCCACCGCCTGCCGCCGCTTCTCCACTGCCGCCATCTTCGCTGAGGGCAGAGGGACCGGAAGCGCTGCCATATCTCACAGTGCGCTGCCGCTTCAGAGCGGCCATCTTGGTTAAGGGCAGAGGGCACCAGAATTTTGCTGAGACTTACAAAATGACCAGGACAGGCCACCCTTTTCCCTAGGTTCTAATAGGCACTGTCTCCAGGTTTCCTCTTTATGTGTGTGTTGTGCCCAAGTCGCGAAATCTCCCAATGACCACCGGGGAGCCGATATCCGATGCAAAAGCAAGAGAGTTTTTATTACCAGGCTTGAGCTGGGGGCTCCCACCATCACCAACACAGCGGCTATACGGAGGAGCCCCGAGCTCTGGGTTACATTGCTTATATAGGGTATTCTCGCGCAAAAAATTTGAAAAACGGGGGTTTCCGGGTTGGGAGACGTCTAATTGGTTACCTTCTGTGGAAGGGCTGACCACGGCTTCTGATTGGTCCGCGGGTGGTGGGTGAGGTTAAGGGATTTCCGAGAAGCTCTTTCTCGGAAATTTTTACAAAATGGAGTCTTCTTTAACAAAATGGGGTGGCTTAGGTTCTGATTAGGTGCTGATTGGCTTTCCTGGTTTAGACGCGGAGCTTAAATTTTGCCAGACTCCAAAATGGACCCCAGGAAGGGCTTGGTTTCAGGTATGAAGCCGATTGCTTGCCATCTTGGTAATGGGAGGGTCCTTTCTTAGCCTTTTCCGCTAGCAACAGGTCTTGGTTACCAGGAAGCCCTGCCAAGCTTGGGCGGGTGGCTCCACCCCTATGCCGGGACCAAGCGCCGCTCTCGCCCACTTTTTTGAGGGCAAGCTCGGAGGCTTTGTGCTCAGCCTGGCCTTCAGCCTAACCCAATGTCTGTGTGAGTTTGTAGCTCACCTCGTGCGGAAAGGCTCCCTCTCCCCACCAGGCTGGGTTAGGGGTCTCCTCTGCGCTTTCGCTGTGGGATCACAATAAACTGTGGAAAATTCTGAAAGAGATGGGAATACCAGACCACCTAACCTGCCTCTTGAGAAATCTGTATGCAGGTCAGGAAGCAACAGTTAGAACTGGACATGGAACAACAGACTGGTTCCAAATAGGAAAAGGTGTACGTCAAGGCTGTATATTGTCACCCTGCTTATTTAACTTATATGCAGAGTACATCATGAGAAACGCTGGACTGGAAGAAACACAAGCTGGAATCAAGGTTGCCGGGAGAAATATCAATAACCTCAGATATGCAGATGACACCACCCTTATGGCAGAAAGTGAAGAGTGTTGGGAGCCAGTGTGAGGACCTCTGCCCATGGCAAAGGCCATGAGGAAGGAAGCTTGGCATACGCAAAGGTGTGATCAAGCCTCAGGAAACCCCCTGTTCCCGAGCATCTACCCCAAAACCAGAGTACTTTACGGGGAGCTCTCCCCCATAACCATTTCTCTCAGAGAAGGAGTTAACTTGCAGCTCCAGTTAATAAAAATTCCTGGGCGTGATAAGAGTGTTTCAACTTACGAACTCTGAAGGTTCTCTGGCCTGCCTGATCAGGCTCGTCCGGCCGCATGTGATTGTTTACAGCCTCCCAACTGTGAGAGGCACGGGATGTTTTAAAACTTTCTAAATACAGACTCTTTTGAGAAGTTAGAAGATTATTAGTATAGCATTAGTAGGAATTATATTGGTGAAGGGTTTTTTCATTTGTCCTGCCAATGATTACTGCTAATTCCCTGCCCTGGGTGTGACAAGGATGTCTCAGGTCAAACCTCTCTGCTGACAGACTAGCTTGTGTGACAGCCTCTCAGCCATAAACAGCACAGAGAGTTTGGAGTATTAGCATAAGGCTTTTTTCATTGATGAGTCAATGATTGCCATCAGGCCTCCATATCCTTAGGCACCTGGGAATATATTAATCAATGTATTTGGAATATAGAAAGGAAATACAGTAGTTTTTTGATGTTAGCAATACTAGACTTTTTGAGTTAATGAATCTTCTCTTTTGTTATAGATCACTGTACTTTGTTATAAATCACTATAAATCACTGTGACCTTGCTATGCAAAAATGTAACTTTATCACTATAGATCTTAAGGGGAACTTTGGTGAAGGGTTTACATTTGTTGAGCCAATACTTGCTGCTAAATCTCCATATTCCTGTCCTTATAATGAATATAACTAGCGTATAGGAGAAATAAGTATTAACCTTTAAGATTAATCATGTTAAACCTTAGGTTAAATAAATTCCTTTCTTGATTGTAACTCACTACACCCTCACCCTATAGGAATGCAACTTTATTTGGAGGCTGGTGCCTGATTTAAGAAAAAATAACCCTTGAAAAATAAGTTTTCTGGTTAACTGACCAGTATCAGAAGGGCCATAAAATGTCAGCAGACCTCATGGCTAAAAGATGATGAAACTCATAAGACCTTTGTATAATTTTATATGAAGCACCTGATTGTGACAAGGGTCAGGTCTGCTGATCCCTGCGTGACTCTGTATTCATCCCTACGTATAAGAAAAAGGTATATAAACAAACCTGAAAAATAAAGAAATCGGATCAGTTTCTGGAAAGACTGATTCCCCCGTGTCGTTTCTTTCTCGCTCCCCGTTTTCCTGGCTGAATTCCCATCTGAAATGTGGGTACTCACCAAGCCTGCTAATTCTGCCTGGGCTTCTGAGATCGGACTGGGGAGGCCTCAGTGCCTCCTCTCCTTTGGGAGAATGGAAAGATGCCTGTGGCCTACGTAGGTGGTGATTGGTATTCCATGTAAACCAGTTGTTCAGCCTCTTTTCTCCACTAATTCTCCTACTACACTATCTGTTTCTAATCTCCCTCTATATCTGTAATTAAATAAGTTTTTTCCAGGACACCGACTCCGTCCCCACCTTTGAATCACCCTGGATCCACCGGGGCTGGACCCCGGCAGAAGAGGAACTAAAAAGCCTCTTGATGAAAGTGAAAGAGGAGAGTGAAAAAGTTGGCTTAAACTCAACATTCAGAAAATGAAGATCATGGCATCTGGTCCCATCACTTCATGGGAAATAGACGGGGAAACAGTGGAAACAGTGTCAGACTTTATTTTTGGGGGCTCCAAAATCACCGCAGATGGTGACTGCAGCCATGAAATTAAAAGACGCTTACTCCTTGGAAGAAAAGTTATGACCAACCTAGATAGCATATTCAAAAGCAGAGACATTACTTTGCCGACTAAGGTCCGTCTAGTCAAGGCTATGGTTTTTCCTGTGGTCATGTATGGATGTGAGAGTTGGACTGTGAAGAAGGCTGAGCGCCGAAGAATTGATGCTTTTGAACCGTGGTGTTGGAGAAGACTCTTGAGAGTCCCTTGGACTGCAAGGAGATCCAACCAGTCCATTCTGAAGGAGATCAACCCTGGGATTTCTTTGTAAGGAATGATGCTGAAGCTGAAACTCCCGTACTTTGGCCACCTCATGCGAAGAGTTGACTCATTGGAAAAGACTCTGATGCTGGGAGGGATTGGGGGGCAGGAGGAGAAAGGGACGACCGAGGATGAGATGGCTGGATGGCATCACGGACTCGATGGACATGAGTCTGAGTGAACTCCGGGAGTTGGTGATGAACAGGGAGGCCTGGCGTGCTGCGATTCATGGGGTCGCAAAGAGTCGGACACGACTGAGCGACTGAACTGAACTGAACTGAACTGAGTCACCTGTACGCGTCCATAGAGTGAAAGATTATGGTGCCTAGTTCCCTGTCCCAGCCTGCTACCTTTCGTTACCACCAGAGGGCGCTTTCTCATGCCGCATCTTCTGTACCTCTGAAAGTGTTAAGTCACTCAGTGTTCGACTCTGCGACCCCATGAATTGTTTTGTAGTCCGCCGGGCTCCTCTGTCCATATGATTATCCAGGCAAGAATACTAGAGTGGGTTGCCATTCCCTTCTCCAGGGGATCTTACCGACCCAGGGATTGAACCCAGGTCTCCTGCATTACAGGCAGATTCTTTACGGGCTGAGCCACCAGGGAAGCCCTAAGCCCTTTACCTCTAAACTCTTACAAAGGTCCCCAGTTCCAGAAGGTCGAAACCCGTGGCATCTACAGCCCTTCACCTGCCGGCATCATGTCCAGTCTCTGTCTCAACCCCCGCCGCCACCCCCAGCCACCATAAAAGAGTGTATACGGTTTCCCTGATCAAGCACCCTTCTGTTTCTTTGCCTGTGCGGTCCTCCAACAAGTACATTTCTCCGCTTCTTTTGAGGACTCCTAGTTACTCTTGCCTGGAAAATCCCATGGACGGAGGAGCCTGGAAGGCTGCAGTCCATGGGGTCTCGAAGAGTTGGACAGGACTGAGAGACTTCACTTTCACTTTTCACTTTCATGCATTGGAAAGGGAAATGGCAACCCACTCCAGTGTTCTTGCCTGGAGAATCCCGGGGACGGGGGAGCCTGGTGGGCTGCCGTCTATGGGGTCGCACAGAGTGGGACACGTCTGAAGCGACTTAGCAGCAGCAGTTACTCTTTAAGCTTCAGCGTTCCCACATGCAGGGAGGGGCCCCAGGCAGAATACACGCCTCCTTCTCCCAGCCCTGGCCACGTGGGGCTGCAGTGGTGTCTGTCCTTCCTTGCCTCTCTGGGGGAGTCACCTAGAGCAGAGGATGGTTGGAGCTGTGTGGAGGATTCCCATGTCGTGGGACCAGGACAGAAACCACTAAGGTCAGACTAGATGCTCTTTATTCTCCAACTCTGCACCGTGGAGGGTCGGCTCCCCAGGGGCCCACGGAAGGGACACCCAGCCAGCTGGGGAGTCTGGACGTGCCGGCCATCAGGGTAGGGAGCCCTCGGTCACTGCTTGCTGTCCAGAATGCTGCCCACGTCTTCTAGTCACAACCAAGTAGAAGGAAAGTCTCCCTTCGTGTGGTCTACGTGGGGTGGGGGTGTGAGGCCCAGGTCATCAGCTTGTGGGCTGGCAGCGTTTCCACAGGCGGTAGGTGAGGAACACCAGGAGAAGGAGCCCCAGCGCCAAGCTGCTGGTCCACAGGGCAGCTGACATTGTCGGGGAGCCTGGAGAGAGAGGCATCTGGAATCCTGCAGCCCTCTTCAGGCTTGGGGAGCAGCCCGGCAAAGCCTGCTAAGGGCTCACAGACTGACCAGGTTCCCTGACACTGTACAAAGGACTTAACAGTTTAAAACACCTTTGTGAAATGTACAAAAATCCCTGGACTAGCCAAAGGCCTTTGTGTGTTTAGTCACTCAGTTGTGTCTGACTCTGTGTCTGACTCCATGGACTGTAGCCCACCAGGCTCCTCTGTCCATGGAATGCTGGAGTGGGCAAGGATGCTGGAGTGGGTTGCCATTCCCTTCTCCAGGGGATCTTCTGACCCAGAGATCGAACCTGGGTCTCCTGCATTGCAGGCCGATTCTTTACCATCTGAGCCAACAGGAAAGCCCCCAAAGGCCTTTAGAGCAACTCTTTGGAAAGGTACATAGGACCTTGTAGTTAGAAGTGAGCAGTCCAGGAACTTCCTGATGGTCCAGTGGCTAAGCCTCTGCACTCCCAGTGTAGGGGACCCAGGTTCCATACCTGGTCAGGGAACTAGATCCCACATGCCACAACTAAAGATATTGCAAGCTGCAACTAAAACCAGACGCAGCCAAGTAAATAAAGCACCATATAAATATATTTTTTTAAGTGGGCAGTCCAGTGAAGGGCCCCTCACCGCAGCTGCATTTGAAGTGTGACCAGTCTGGATGGACAGCATTGTCCATGTAAAACACACATTGCATTTTGAAGACTTAGTCGGAAAACAAACTTCAGTCATGCTTTTTAATAGACTGCATGTTGAAATGATAAGATTTGAGATATATTGGGTTTGATGATATAGCATCAAACTTATTTTTACTTTTTTTCCGTCCTGAATGTGGCTTCCAGAAAAACTGAAGTTACTGATGTGTCTTGTTTCTATTCCACAGGCTGTCTCAGTCCATTGAGTTTATAGGGTTTACAAAATGCTGTGACAGCTGCAGGGTCCCTGAAACTTAGTTATCGCCATGCAGGCAGCTGTGACTTGTGACCCTTAAAGGGTCAGGGAAGCCCACTAGCCAGCTGATGACACAGGCTGACTAGCAGGGCACTCCTTGTCTAAGGCCTGGACACAAGGCTCCCCTCCCTCCCAGGCCCCTGCAGCCCCAAAACTCACAGATTTCCGGGACCACATACAGGTTGGCTGTGTGGCCCCCAGGGTCCAGACGACACTGGAACCAGCCCTCAGGATGGCACCCGGACCACAGCATGCTCCTGCTGCTCAGCCAAGCTTGGGCCCCCACCTCCCGCGTCTCGTAGGCCTCCAGCCCGCCAGGGGCCTGGGTCCAGTGCACGGCCATGCTGGGACCACAGGGCACCTCGCACAGCAGCTCCAAAGCCCCTGATGCTGACAACTGGTGGATCTCCGGGAGGCACGGCCTGGTGGAGCTGTTCCTGGGCGCGGGGCCAGGACTTGTGGGGCTGCAGGTGGAGGCCAGCTCAGGGGAGGTGTTGATGGGGGGCTTCGGGGGCTTCATGACAAAGGGCTCTGGGGTGGTTGTATCAGTGGGCTCTGGAGATGCTGTGATGCTGTGCTTTGGTGGGGTCATGGCGGGGGGCTCTGAGAAGGTGATGGTGGGGGGCTCCGGGGAGGTCAGGCCCTGCAGGACTGGAAAAGGCAGCAGCCGTTTGTTTTCTACCTGCTGCCCAGGCCCCTCTCCTACCTCCCTCTCTCCTCCTGGAACACATGGTTGGACCTGATCTGCTCCAAGCCCTGTCCTTCACTTGGATGAATTGCAGGGTATCCCAGTGGGTAGGGGCAGGATCGGGGTCTGATATGCCCCCTGCCTCCACACACACCAGTGAGTGTCTAAATCTGTTAAGAGACATGAGAGCCCCTAGGGACTCTCATCTAGGGGCTGGGCTGCAGAGTGATTCAGGCATTGGATTTTATTATTATGGGGCTAAGGGGGGAGGAGGGGAGGAAGGAAGGAGGGGAGGGAGGGCCCGCCTAAGGAACAAGGACATGCCTGAGTTTTCTTTCTGCAGTTTCTTTCTGCCCCACCTCGTGGTGCAGATGAGAGACTGAGGGTCTTCCCACCCCACCCCACTTCCCTTACCTCAGTTCACCTGAGCCAAACCTTCCAGGCCCCCAGGACTCCAGTCATTAATGTGAGTTTTGGGGTACCCTGTCAGAGAACCAGTCTGTGCTTGCTTGGTGAGAGGCTGCCACAGGCTTGGTGATATGGGCGGGGTTGTCCCAGATGAGAGCAAATTAAACAGTAACCTCTGACGTGAACTGACCACCTACTGTGTGCCAGGACCCACATTAAATGTTTTCATTTTTGCATTCAGCAAGCATTTATTGTGCACCTACTATGGGCCAGTCCCCCAGGATAACAGTTATTCAGTCATTCATTCATTCAGGATGTATCTACTGAGCACCTACATGCACTGGGCACTGGTTTAGCCTCTGGGGACACAGCCATGAACACATTCCTATCTTAGTGAAACCAACAGCACGGGAGACAGATGATAGAAAAAGCGAGCACACGAGTCGGATGTTGATAAAAGGTGTCAAGAAACATTCAACAGGGGAAGAGAAGAAGCCTGTGTGTGTGTGGGTGGAGGGACCTCTTGGACAGGAAGATCAGGGCAAGCCTCACTGGGCAGGAGACCTCAATGGGAAGGAGATCTGAGGGGGGTTGGGGAGCTATAGGGAAGAGCATTTCCATGGAGGGCACAGCGATGCAAAGGCCCTGGGGCAGCACTGCCCCTGAAGTGTGGGAGGAACTGCAGTGTGAGTGAAGGGGAAGAAGGGAGGGGGATAGGGCAGGTGTGCAGGGCCCTGTGGGTGGGTGCAGCCAGCTTGGACTTTCACCTAGAGGGAGGTGGGAGCCCTGAGCCCCGGAGGGCTGTGGGCAGAGGAGGGGCAGCACCTTGGTGGGCTTGGCTCAGGGTAGGTGCACTGCAAATCTGTTGAATGAATGAACCAGTGAGAAGTAGCCCCCTGGCTGCCACTGGGGCCCAGGTGAAGGATGCAAGGTGACTTTCCCTCCAGCTGGTGGTGCGGGACCTGTCCAGGTGCAGACCCAGCGGGCACAGGGAGGAGCCAGGACTCCCAACGAGTGGCTGGGCAGCCACCCAGGGCTCACCAGGGACTCAGGTGCCGGGCAGTGTGACCTTGTTCACTTCCCCGCGGGCGCAGGCTCACCTGGAATGCTCCGGTGGCGGGTCAGCTCCAGGCCGGGCAGCCTCATGGTCACCTGGCAGTGGAGGGTGTGCAGGCTGGAGGTCTCTGAGGCCGGCAGCAGCCAGCGCTGGGTCACTTGGAACAGCGGGTCCTCGCCTTCCTGGGGCTCCTCAGTCATATCCGGGAGGGCTTCCACTCCCTCCAGTTCCCGACCCCCCAGGAGCAGGGACATGGAGAGGGTGTCAGGGCCAGCAGGTGTGACGTTGTGGGCCGTGCAGGCCACCTCCTGGTCCCTCCCTGGCACTACGGCCTCAGGGGATACACTCAGCTGGTCAGGGAAGGCTGTGGGGAAGGGGAGGAGACGGTGAGCTGAGCCGGGAGGTTTAGGGCTGCGCCCGGAGGAGGGGGTGTGGAGGGGGCCTGGGGTTCCTGGAGACTGCTGGGCCACAGGGACAGGGGAGATCCACTACCACAGCCTGTGTGGGTAGAATATTAGGTGTCAGAGCGAGTCCAGAGCAGAAACGGCAGGGGGTGAGGTCCTGGAGGATCGAGGGTGGATGGGGGAGAGGGATGCGCGGAGAACGGGGACTGCAGAGCGACTCTGGAGGACCTGCGAGGGGGCTATGAGCGGGGACGTGGTGGGCAATCCGGGAAACGTTCCAGGTGGAGGTGGCCAAGGGACGGAGGGAGAGCAGGGCTGCCGGCCGGGGCCTCGAGTGCGCAGAGGCGGGGGGAGGGGCGGGGGCTCACCAAATACCAGGAGCCGCACCCGGTGCTGGAGGACCACGTCCCCACAGGAGCCCACGCACACGCGGGTCCCCGCCGCAGACAGCGAGGCGTTGATCACGTACAGGACGCTGAGGCCCGCGCTGGACTGCACGGCGCCCAGACTGGTGTCCAGGCCCCGCCACAGCACCGAGGCCGCCCTGCCGTCCGCACAGGTCATGCGGCAGGTGAAGTTTCGCGACTCTCCCACGGCCATCGCCACCTGGCTCTCAGGTGGATCCACTTCCAGCGGCCCACCTGCGGGCGACCGAGGTCTCAGCCCCGCCCTCCTCCTCCTCCCTGGCCCCTACGTGGGGTCCCCCATCACCTCCCCAACCTCTGCACGCGCGTTTGCGGCCCCTCCCCGCTCACCGCGGCCGGGCTGGAGCAGCCCCAGAAGTAGGGGAAGCAGGAGGGCGCGGCCCCGCTCCATGCTCGGCCAGGCTCTGTCCCTTGCTCGTGGGGGCGGTGGCTTAAATAGTGGCGTCCTGGGCTCCTTCCCGCCGCCCCGCGACCCCGCGACCCCGCTTCCCCTCCTCCAGCTGCTCCCCGGGGGTTTCCCGAGGGGGTTTCCCACTCTGACCCCAGACGACCCTGGAGGCGACAGAGGGGCAGGGGCTGGGGGCAAGAGGTGCGGGGGCGGGGTAGGGGAGCGGCCGAAGTAGGAACAGGAGGGTAGAAGGCCTGGACCGGTTCCAGGCCTCGCTTTTAGAAACGCAACCTCGGAAGATGGAGGCAGGAGAGGGCTGACGGTATAAGAGCCAGGCCTGGGGTTGGCGCCAGGTTCGCGCCGTCGCGCGACTCTCGGTCTTCACTACCCGGAACGGCCGCGCGGGGGCGGTGGGGAGCAGTCTCCTGGGAGCTGGGGCGGCCGTGCTGGGGTTCTCCTGCGGTGGACCTCCGGGAGAGGGGTCCTGGCGGAGCGGGGCGGGGGGAGGTCCCCAGGGGTGAGGATGTTGTGGGGGTGGTGGGGTCTCTTGGGGGTGATGGGGTTGCGGCCCACGATGCATAAGACACCGCACTACCCACCTCTGAGCTTGTCTCCCGTGCGCCTAACGGGCAGGCGGGATGGGAGCCCGGGGCCACGGAGCGTCTTCCGAAGAGACGCCTGGGAGGGGACCCACAGCAATCATCAGCCAGGCCCGAGAGCCTCGTGTCCCCAACGCCTGAATCCGTCTGCCCTTTCCGTTGTGTAGACCACCCTCAGCCTGGTCCTGGGTTCCCTCAAGGCCATTCACCACCGGGCACCAGAGTGGATTTAGAAACACCCTCTGAGCATGCAGACCCTCCACGGCTGCCCCGCGGCAGAGGGAAAAACCCCAACTTCAGGCCGCGGCTGGAGCCTGGGCACTTGGCAGCCTCCGGACCTAGCACGTGCCTTCTCTGCTGGGCTGTGTCCAGGCGCAGCCTCCTGAGTGGGAAGCGCCCCAGTCAGCTTCTCCTCCCCCACTTCCTCCAAGTCCTTAGAGAGGTCAAATGGCTGATGTCATATCCCCCCTGTACTGGGAATGGCCGGGGGCCGGGGGGGGGGGCAGTTGTCTACTGTGGCCTGTGCTGTGACCCCAGACTCTGAGCACAGCAGGCACAGAGGAGGAAAAGGGTGGAGTGTCCTGGCTGCCACCCAACCCCGCCTGACTTTAGGTGTGACTTATGCCTCAGTTTCCCTGACTTCAGAGTGAGAGGACCTGCTGGGAGATGCCAGTTTCTAAGCACTATCAGCTCTGCCCATCTGTGTTCTCAGCATCTTTTTTTTTTTTTTTTTTTAGTTAACTTATTTGACTGTGCGGGAGTCTTTGTTGTGGCTCTCAGCATCTTCCGTCTTCTTTGCAGCTGCTGGATGTTTAGTTGCAGCAAATGGATCTAGTTCCCTGACCAGGGATGAACCCAGGCCCCCTACATTGGGAGCACAGAGTCTTAGCCACTGGACCACCAGGGAATGCCCTCTTCTCAACATCTTAATTGTCAGAGGCAGAATGTGGGGCCCAAGTTCAGGGACTGGAGGCAGAGAGGGGGAGCTGAGGCTGAGGGGCTGGGGCTGAGGGGCTGTGGGCTACGGAGAGCTGAGGCTGGGGGATTAGGGGCAGAGGAGGAGCTGAAGCTGGGGGGACTGGCTGCTGGGATGAGCTGATGAGGTGGCTGTAGAGGGCTGGGGACAGAAGAAGGAGGCTGAGGCTTGGTGGTCCAAGGGTTGGAGGGTGAGGCTGGGGGGCTGGGGCTGGGGGTCAGGCTGGGGGGGCCTGGCATCAGGGGATGGAAGCTGAGATTTGGAGGGCCCAGGTGTGTGAACCCAGAGTCTGGCTCTTTGGCCCCATCCCCCTACCCCTGGTGCCGGGAAAGGCCTCACAGGAAGGAGGCTCCGAGGTGCGGTCCCTCCCCAGGCCGGAGGTTTGGGCCCTTCTCGGGAAGCTGGGCACTTAACCCGGGTGGGGGGCAGCCAGCCTGGTAAATGGGTCTCTTCCCAGCTCCTGACCTGGCTTCCTGCTGCCCTGGCAGCCAAGGTCCTTGCAAGGCGTGGGCCTGCTGCCCCCACCCCCCCACAGCTTGGCCCCTCCAGCTCCAAGTCTCTGCCTGCGTGAACGAAGAACCCTTGGGTTAAAGATGCCTGCAGTGATCAGAGGGCAGTGCTAAAGGGGACACAATGACCAGGGCATCATTGGAGGGAACTATGAGGAAGGGACAGGTGGGCTCAACAGAGGAAGAAGGTTCTGGGCAGAGATGGGGGACAGGAAAGGGTGGAGACACTGAGACAGAGTAGGGGTTGGGGAGGAAAGGGATGGGCAGGTGCCTGGAGGAGCAGAGCCAGCACCAGGGGGAGGGGATGGAAGACTGAACCCTACTCCTAGGCTGCTCCAGGGACATCTGCTTCTGCCCCTGGGTGACTGAGCCCATGGGAGCCGCTGCCAGGGGGGCTGATGGTCTGGCTGTACCCCCTACCCTGGGCTTCCTCTTCTTGGTCCCCACTTCCCAGCATTGCCCCCTGCACAGAGGAAGTCCTCAGTGGCCTCTGCTGGAAGCCTCCTTTCCATGAAGGGTCCTGTCACCACCGGAGGTCAGACACTGTAGCCCCCTCCTTGCTCCCCAGGATGACCTCGGCTCTGCAGGGGACCTGGATAAGCAGCGTGTCCAGAGGCCAGTGCCCTGGCCCCGGGAGACACCTATTCCCCCAGGACCCCTGTACCCTGCCTGGCCAGCTCCCCTTGCTAGCATCACTGGTCAGTTGGGGGCCTCATGAATTTTCTTTGGCGTGAGCTAGAGCCCTGGGGCAGGGCTGAGTCATTGGAGGCCCTCCCCCACTTCAGATGCCCCACTCAACTCTGGTGCTGGAGGACCCTGGATGTCACCTGCAGCCCCCTCCCTGGGTGGCTTCCTGCCTGGTGGTCTCAGGGAGGCTAGGGGGGGAGATGGAGGCTGTGAGGGTCAAAGATCGCCTGTTACATAGCCCCACAGAAGGTTCTAGAGCCTGACAGGGCTGTTCTATCAGTTCTTCAATGTCCCTGCTGGTCCCTGAAGTTCCCTGGCCAAGCTGGGCTGAGAGGGCAAGGAGGGCACAGGGGAAGGACAGGCCCCAGCTGACCTTAGCAGTTGTGGGCAGACTCAGGCAGAGATCAACTCAGGTCTGCCCACTCAGCATCTGCCCATCCAGCCATCCACAATTATGCACCCACTCTGTCCCTTAGGCCACCAGGCTCCAACCACCACTATCCATCTATCTACCCAGCCTTCTGTCCACTTGGCATCCAGCTGTCCATCCACCCATGCATCCATCTGCCCCCAACTGAACATCCTCCCCCATCTACCAACCCACATGTCCACGTTGGCAGCCTCAGTGTGGTGTGGTGACTGGCTGTGTTTGAGGGCGGAAGCGCTGCTCTGCTGCTCCAGGCTGTGATGAGGGGGGAGGTTACAAGGTTGCAGCACAGGGCAAATTCAGATCAATACTGAGTTTGTAGTGGGCAGGGCTGCCAGCCAGGTGTCACTTAATTCAGTTCAGTTGCTCAGTCGTGTCCAACTCTTTGTGACCCCATGAACTGCAGCACGCTGGGCCTCCCTGTCCATCACCAACTCCCAGAGTTCACCCAAACCCATGTCCATTGTGTTGGTGATGCCATCCAACCATCTCATCCTCTGTCGTCCCCTTCTCCTCTGGCCCTCAGTCTTTCCCAGCATCAGGGTCTTTTCAAATGAGTCAGCTTTCCGCATCTGGTGGCCAAAGTATTGGAGTTTCAGTTTTAATATCAGTCCCTCCAATGAACACCCAGGACTGATCTCCTTTAGGATGGACTGGTTGGATCTCCTTGCAGTCCAAGGGACTCTCAAGAGTCTTCTCCAACACCACAGTTCAAAAGCATCAATTCTTCAGCGCTCAGCTTTCTTTATGGTCCAACTCTCACATCCATACATGACCACTGGAAAAACCATAGCCTTGACTAGACAGACCTTTGTTGGCAAAGTAATGTCTCTGCTTTTTAATATGCTGTCTAGGTTGGTAATAACTTTCCTTCAAAGGAGCAAGTGTGTTTTAATTTCATGGCTGCAGTCACCATCTGCAATGATTTTGGAACCCAGAAAAATAAAGTCAGCCACTGTTTCCACTGTTTGCCATGAAGTGATGGGACCAGATGCCATGATCCTAGTTTTCTGAATGTTGAGCCTTAAGCCAACTTTTTCACTCTCCTCTTTCACTTTCATCAAGAGGCTCTTTAGTTCTTCACTTTCTGCCATAAGGGTGGTGTCATCTGCATATCTGAGGTTATTGATATTTCTCCCTGCAATCTAGATTCCAGCTTGTGCTTCTTCCAGCCCAGTGTTTCTCATGATGTACTCTGCATATAAGTTAAATAAGCAGGGTGACAATACACAGACTTGACGTACTCCTTTTCCTATTTGGAACCAGTCTGTTGTTCCATGTCCAGTTCCAACTGTTGCTTCCTGACCTGCATGTAGCTTTCTCAAGAGGTAGATCAGGTGGTCTGGTATTTCCATCTCTTGAAGAATTTTCCACAGTTTATTGTGATCCACACAGTCAAAGGCTTTGGCATAGTCAATAAAGCAGAAATAGAGGTTTTTCTGGAACTCTCTTGCTTCTTCCATGATCCAGCAGATGTTGGCAATTTGATCTCTGATTCCTTTGGCTTTTCTAAAACCAGCTTGAACATCTGAAAGTTCACGGTTCACATATTGCTGAAGCCTGGCTTGGAGAATTTTGAGCATTACTTTGCTAGCGTGTGAGATGAGTGCAATTGTGCGGTAGTTTGCCCATTCTTTGACATTGCCTTTCTTTGGGATTGGAATGAAAACTGACGTTTTCCAATCCTGTGGCCACTGCTGAATTTTCCAAATGTGCGGGTATATTGAGTGCAGCACTTTCACAGCATCATCTTTTAGGATTTGAAATAGCTCAACTGGAATTCCATCACCTCCACTAGCTTTGTTCGTAGTGATGCTTCTTAAGGCCCATCTGACTTCACATTCCAGGATGTCTGACTCTAGGTGAGGGTGAGTGATCACACCTTCATGATTATCTGGGTGATGAAGATCTTTTTTGTACAGTTGTTCTGTGTATTCTTGCCACCTCTTCTGAATATCTTCTGCTTCTGTTAGGTCCCTACCATTTCTGTCCTTTATTGAGTCCATCTTTGCATGAAATGTTCCCTTGGTATCTCTAATTTTCTTGAAGAGATCTCTAGTCTTTCCCATTCTATTGTTTTCCTGTATTTCTTTGCATTGATCGCTGAGGAAGGCTTTCTTAGCTCTCCTTGCGATTCTTTGGCTCTCTGCATTCAAATGGGTATATCTTTCCTTTTCTCCTTTGCTTTTCGCTTCTCTTTTTTTCACAGCTATTTGTGAGGCCTCCTCGGACAGCCATTTTGCTTTTTTGCATTTCTTTTTCTTGGGGACGGTCTTGTTCCCTGTCTACTGTACAATGTCACAAACCTCCGTACTCACCACTTAAAATGTGATTTTTAATTTTAATATTACCCTAAAAACAGATGTTTGACCTGCTTATGAGAAAACTTTTAAGTGTGCTTGAAGCAACTTGGGTTTATGAATCTACTTTCTCATCTACAATCTCATTTAAAAATGTTATTTAGTTAGTTATTTTTGGCCACTCCATGCAGCATGCAGGATCTTAGTTCCCTGATGAGATATTGAACATGTGCCCCTTGTGGTAGAAGTGTGGAATATTAACCACTGGATCGACAGGGAAGTCCCTTATTTATTTATTTTTTGGCCTCACTGGGGGCTGGTGGGTGAACTGGCTCCCTGGCCTTGCAATGGATCTGGATCCCTGAGCACAGAATGGAAATGTCCTCCATCGGACCCTTGCCTGAGCCCTGGGATGCCCACTGTGCTAAGGGTTTAGGATGGTGGTTTTCACCAGGTGGACTTTTCTGGTGGTTCAGCTGATAAAGAATCCACCTGCAATGTGGGAGACCTAGGTTTGATCCCTGGGTTGGGAAGATCCCCTGGAGAAGGAAACAACTACCCACTCCAGTATTCTGGCTTGGAGAAGTCCATGGACTGTATAATCCAAGGGGTCACAGAGTAGGACGCGACTGAGTGACTTTCACTCTCACCAGGTAGGGGCACTAGGTGACTCTTGGAATGGAGAGGATGGGGCCGGGTGCCAATCAGTGCTGGGAACATCAGAAGTTGGGAAATCCTGGGTGGGAGGCGGTTGGTGGAGGACTTGGGAGCCTCTGGGCGCCTTGCCTATAGACAAGGAGGGGTTGGGTTGGGGGTCACCCAGAGCCGACCCCTCGGGGAAGTTCTCTGTTCCAGGAGACTGTTTGAAGCCCAGGCTCTCTACCCCTGACATGAATGGACCAGGAGGATGCGAGTCTGGCAGCAAGGTCTGGGTGATGGGGGAGGGGGCTGCAACTTCAGAGCCCAGTCAAGGTGCGATTGGGGTCGTTCGTTCTGCAGGGAGGATGGGAAACTGGGCTCGCAGGGCTGTGCCCGGACACCTGGGTCAGGGCGTCGGGACGGACCAGGTTGGGCTTGGGGGTGCTAGGTAAGGAATGGGGCCAACGTCTAGCGTCAAGGCAGACCAGCAGGGGAAGGTCAGGATGGGCAACTGAGGTCAGGGTCCTGCTGGAGCCGAGGGTCGGTGGTCAGAAGGTCAGGTTCGGGCGGGGTTGAGGGTCAGGGTCGGGCCAGTCGCGCGTACTCGCCGCGCCGCGTCCTTGGTGACGAGCTTCTCAACCAGCAGGACGCGTTGGTCCAGCGCCGTTCCGCACCAAAAGGCGCCCGCAACCTACAGCGAGGAACTCAGGTACGCCCGGGCGCGCGTGCGGGTCTCCCCGGAGAACCACGGTCCCCCTGCCCGGACTACAACTCCCGAAATGCCGCAGGCGCCGGGGTGGCGGCCGGGGGCGCGTTTCCCACAAGGCCAAAAGGGGCGCAGCGCCTCTCTAGCCCCGCACTGGCCAGCGAGGTAGCACAGCCCTCGGTTCTGAGCGAAGGGGCCTCCTGTCTGCACGTAATTTAGCACCAATGACGGCGGCGTTGTGCGTCTTTGAGGCCACGCCCCCGGGGTTTCTGCTGCAGTGGCACCGCTTGGGACTCCGGCGGGAGCTCTTGAGGCAGGGGATATGCGGCGAGGCCGAGGGTCTTGTATCCCGAAGCGAAAGGTCCGGGTCGCGAGAAACTGCACCACTAGGTCTGGACCGCGGCCTCGAGGCTTCGGGGGCGTCTCAGGGGCTGGGGTAGGGTCGTGACAAGGGTCGTGTAATCGGACGGGGTCCGGGTTAGGCGGTCAGGGTCCTTGTTGCCAGGTGGCCAGGGTCCGGTCGCCCGGCCCAGGGTCACGGTGCTGGGGCCCTGAGTGTTCTTTAGCGCTGGAGGATGACCAGGTTCATGCTGAGGCTGGATTTGTCGCATGGGTCCGGATAAAGATCATTCATTAAGTCACCGAGTAGTTATTGAGCGCCCGTGTGGTCATGCTCAGTCGTGGCCACGTCTTTGGGACACCTCTGTCTATAGGATTCTCCAGGCAAGAATACTGGAGTCGGTAGCCATCTCCTACTCCCAGTATCTTCTGGACCCGAGGATGCTACCGGCGTCTCTTGTGTCACCTGCACTGACAGGTGGATTCTTCACCATTGCAACACCTGGGAAGCCACTAGTACCAAGCATTGTTCTAAGTGCCTGAGAGACAGCAGAGAGCAAAGTGGGCAGATACTGCCCGCAGGGTCTTCCATTCTAATTGGGGTGGGGAGGGACCAGGAGGTGTAAACATTAAGTATAATAAACAGGCAGCAGTGTGCCCATGAGACTTCCCAGGGGGCTCTGGTGGTAAAGAACCTGCTTGCCAATACAGGTAAGAGACTCGGGTTCGACCCCTGGGTCTGGAAGATCCCTTGGAGAAGGGCATGGCAACCCACTCCAGTATTCTTGCCTGGAGAATCCCATGGACAGAGGAGCCTTGGGGGCTACAGTCCATGGGGTCACAAAGAGTCAGACATGACTGAAGCGACTTAGCTCGGGAGCACTAGAGTGTGCTTATAAATGTTGAACAGCTAGCACTTTCAAGGCAAAAAGCCCTGCTCCGTGGCACATACTAATTCCTGGGGTGTAGATACTCCCTTCTTGGGTGCTTTCAAGCTGCCATCATCACATCAGCTTGCACATAACACTTCTGCAAATTTAAGCCAGCTCTCACAAGCCCCAGCCCAGCACTGTGCTGGGGGTCAATGCTCTACTGTATTAGTGGGTGATAAATGCAGTGGGAAGGGCTTCCCAGGTGGCTCAGCAGAAAAGAATGCACCTGCCAGTGCAGGAGCCGCAGGAGACCTGGGTTCGATCCTTGGGTGGGGAAGCCTGGAGGAGGAAATGGCAATCCACTCCAGTATTCTTGCTGGGATAATCGCATGGACAGAGGAGCCTGACGGGCTATGTCCATGGAGACTGGGACACATCTGAGTGACTGAGCACACACACAAAGGCAGTGAGAAAAGGGGAATTGGCAGTGTGGAGGTCGGGCATATGTAGGGTGACATTGGGTGGCCACATGGGGAGGTTTGAGGAAAGACTTGGGGGAAGGGATGAGAATTAGGAAGCATCTGTGTGGGAAGGGGTGTACCAGGTGGAAGATAGAGTATATGCAAAGGCCTTGCAGTGGGAGCTGCCTGGCAAGCTCCCGGAAAGCAAGGAGGCCAGAGGGGCACCCCTAGGGACGGGGAAGGCCATCGAGGGGAGATAGGACTTGGTTGTGGTCAGGTCAGACTTGGTGGGCCTCAGGAAAGCCTGCTAGACCCTCTCAGCCCCCCAGTTTGAGCCCTTCTTTCCCCTGAACCTTTTGTCTTTGTCTTCATAATGGGGACTAGGCAGGCATGCAGCCGGGGACCCGGAAGGGAAGAGGAGAGCCACTCCCTCCCCACCTGGCAGGGTCCCTGGTGGTCTGAGTGAAAGGGAGCTGGCAGGTTTGCTGGGTGCTTCCGGAATGGAGGCAGGAGGGGAACTAGCAGGTTTGCTGGATCCTTGTCTGTCTGAGAAGAACAAGGCTTCCTTGTTAGCATCCCCGCCTCCCTGGAACAAAGGGGCAGGCAGCCACCAAGGCGCGTGAGCCTGAGTCAGGCCCTGCCGAGGGACAATTGTGAGCACCCCGGGGAGGTGGGAGGTGAGAGATCACAGGCCAGAGGGCAGAGGGAGAGTTGACACTCTGTGGGGCAGCATCCTGAGAATACCTGCCCCTGGCCTGCCCCACCCACCATGCCAGGAACAGAACAGCAGGCTGGCCTATAATCCAGCTTCTCACTTTCAGCCCCCAGACAGCTTTAGAGACGGTGGGGGACCTCAGCTCAGCTGTGTCAACAGCCCCCACCCCTTTCTTCTGTGGCTGTCTGTGCACCGGGTCTGGGCCAGCAATGTGCTGACCCCAGGACAGGAAAACCACAGCTTCGCCTCTTCTGTGTGTGTGTGTGTGTGAGAGAGATGGGAACGACTGGGGAGAAAGGACAGCAAACTGCTGAAGAAAGCAGCTGGTCTGAGCTCAGGTCCTTCAGAGATTCCACTCTTGACGCCTCTCTCCTAATGCTGACCGCTCCTCTCCTCTGCTCCAAAGTCTCCAGGGCTACCACCTCCTCAAGTTCACAGGCAAGATGTACCTGCACCCACAGAGCCCGTGGATGACCAGCAGCCCACCCTGTATAGCTGGTCCACTGTGTGTCCATGTGCATCTCCCGCTGGAGCCCCAAGCCCCCAACCCCAAGACTGAACTCATGATCATTTAAAGGCTGCCCTGGGACTCCCCAGTGGTCCAGTGGTTAAGACTCGCTGCTTCCACTGCAGGGGGCAGTGGGTTCAATCCCTAGTTGGGGAACTGACCAAAAAAAAGGAATGCCCCATAAATATTTATACAAAATGGAATAAAATAAGTAAAGCCTGCCCCTCCCAACTCTGCTCCTTCCCAGGTAACCGCAGCTCTATCCTTTGAGATGAGCCAACCAAAGCCCTGGGGCTCTGTAGCTCCCTCCCTCCCTCAAATCTGCTTGCAGACCTTGTTTCCAGTTTTAAAGTAGACCCAGAATCCCTGCTTCTCGCCCACTATTCCATCCCTGCTCAGCTGGCCCCACCATCCCCCGACCCCCAATTCCCCCTCCCATCTTCACTCCCCACCTTCCCCGCCACCATCGCTCTATCATCTCCCTATCATCCATCACCCCTCCAAGACACCCCCATCTCCACCCCTCATTCCCCTCTCCCAGGCCCAGGGTTCCCCTGCTGCCCATGGCCTGTTCTCTCCAAAACCGCCAGAGGGCGCCTGTGAGCAGAGAGCGAGGCGCGTCCCTGCTCTGCCTACTCCACCCCGCCCCCTACACCTTCCCCTGTCTTGGCAATCGAGCGTTCCGCGTCCCCGGGCCCTCACCTTCTGCCCTAGTCCCTCGCTCATCCTCCCCGCGGCCCCTCACACCCGCCAGGTGCAGGGCTCTCCCAGGGCCTTTGCACAGGGCTCCCTCTCACCAGGTCTCGCTGCTCTCTCCCCACCTCCCTCTGGTCTTGGCTCCAGTGATTCCTCCCCACTGAGGCCTCCTAGGCTGCACACCCACGGCTCTGGCCCCTTCTGACCACCCCCTTCCCACCCCGTTCTTCTCCAGGGCACTACTTGCCTGCCTGTCTAAGTGGAAAGGAGAGGCGGGGAGGTTGTGTGTTCTGTTCACCCGTTTTCCCGGCGCCAGAAACTGCCTGGCGCCCAGCGCTGTCCTGGTAAAATTAGTAGCTGTGATGAGGGCCCTGGCCGTATTTAGGCCTCGGCTTAGCCGGGCAGCCTCACTGGATTCTGCCTGCACCGGGGCCTCGCGGCTGGGCCTGAGCCCCTCTCATGCCCAGCTGGGCTTCCGTTTTCAAGTTCTCTGACTTGCCCTCTGCTGCCCATGTCAGTTTGGATTAAAATGCTGCTGGTTCCCATGTAGACTTTGAGTTGTTCACATCTCAGCCTGCCTGCTGGAGTGAAGATTTCTGGGCTAAAGAGAGAGAAGCTGGCCAGCAGTGGTGGCCAGGCAGGCTAGAGGGGGATGAACTCGAGTGGGGAGGGGCCTGGGCCTGAGGGTCCCCCGAACACCCTGCGCAGGCTCAGGCTGCCTGTCCTTCCTATTCACTGCCCCCGCCGCCCAATTCTGTGTTAGCTCTTGGCATCTCACAGTCAGAAAGGGGAATGGAGCCCTGCCTGGATTCTGAATGTAGGGTCTCATCCCAGAGGGGCTGGTCATGGAGAGGAAGTGGAAGTGGTGAGGGCCAAGTCCTGGGTCTCGAGCCTTCTTCACTCCAGGGCTGACCGAGGGAGCCTGGGCTGGGGGCCCAGAAACGGGGAGGGCTGGGTCCTTCCACCCCCTGTCCTGGGCCCCAAGGCTCACCAGTTTCTGGGCTCTTGCACATCTAGCCAGTGTGGGTCCCTGAGAGGCGCCCATGGGCAGGAGGAGAAGGAGGTGGGTATTCATCCCCCATCTCCCACTTCTGTCCATGACTCTGCTAAGGAGCACATGGCTCACTGAGTGTCGGGGCGGCCGATGCTTGAGGATGGAGCTGGCTGTGGGCTGATGGGCAGAAGCGACCATCTCTGGGGAGGGGAGCAGGTGAAGGCCCCGAGGTTCCCATCCAAGGGGCAGGAAGCCGGCTGGTGTGGCCACAGGGTCGTGGACAAGGGCTGAGGGCTAGGAGTCCAGGGCAGAGGGGAGCAGGGATGAGACAGGGAGGACTTGGGTTTTATCCTTAGAATGTGGGAAATCCAGAGATTCCAGCATACCCGGAAAACTGAGCAGGATTAGAACCTCGGAGAAGCCCTTGATGCCAAGCTTTGGTCTAAAACCTGAGTCAGAGTTCCATGTAATCCCTACACCGCCACCGCCCCCTTCCCCTGACTCACCCTCCCTCCTTCCCCACTCTGTCTCCCATCCTGTGACCAGAGGAGGTCAGAATCCACACCTCTCATGCGATGCTAGGATAATTAAACACTGCGATGCTGGCCCAGGATGCCTGAGTCCCAAGCTAGTAACCTAGCGACTGGAACACGGTAAATGCCTCTGGCTTCACACAGACTCCAAGTCTGCAGTGCTGCCGGCCTCCTGTCCCAATGTCATTGATTCACCGTGCTGGTTTCTTGTTGATCCTTTTAAAGAGTCAGCTGTTTGGTGGTGGTGGTGGGGCTTTGTTAATTCTTTCTGCAGTTTTCTGTTTCATGCATTTCTACTTCGTTTTTAAAATCTCCCTTCATCTACCCACTTGTACTCTTACATTTTTCTAGTTTTTAAAGGTGAAATCTTAGGTCATTGATTTTAAGATCTTCTTATCTATATTTTTATTTATTTGCTTGTCTGTGCCGGGTCTTAGTTGCGGCATGTGGAACCTAGTTTCCCGACCGGGGTCAAACCAGGGCCCCTGCATTAGGAGTGGGGAGGCTGAGCCACTGGACCACCAGGAAGCCCCAAGATCTTTCTAACATAGCATTTAAGACTTGTTTTATGACCTTTGACACAGACTATAACATTTCGAATAAAAAGTTGCAAAAATTATAGAATGCATAAAAATTACCTTGTGGAATGAATTGTATGGTATGGGAATGGTCACTCAGAACACCTGTTAACACGTTGCACTGCAAAAGGGCGTGACCACACAGCAGCAAAGAAGGACGCTCTGAAGACAAGGAATGTGAATTCTGCTTGGCCAGGCTTACCTGAGCCTGGTCTCAGAGCCCAACAGGGGTTGGGGTTGGGGAGCCTTCCTGTGTCAGGGATAGAGACACTCTGTATCGCTGGCTTCTGGGAGGAGGGGGCTTCCTGGACAACCACAGCCACCGCTTGGCCCATGTGACTCCTGTCCCGGACTCAGCTCGGCCCCCTCCTATCCTGAAATGCTGCCTTCTCATCATCTCACCGCAGTGACCACTTGTCCTGCCCTGCTCTCTGTTGCAGAACATGTAATACCTTTTATGGTATGACGTGCTCCTTCATACATTTACTGCTTATTTCCTCTTGCCTCCTGACATCAGCTCCGGTCTGTCTCTTCCTGTCATGGACCCCAGCCCAAGCAGAAACTAGTACAGAGTTGGTGTTCAGTGAGAACTTCCTAGATGAGCGAAGGAGGGGAGGAAGGAATGCTTCTTGGCCCAGAGTGGCAGTCTTGGACCATGCCTCGGCCTCCCCAGCTGTAGAAACAGGGCCACGCTGCCCATGACCTCGCCCGTCCCTCCTGCCACCAGGCTGTGGGTGTCCTGTTTGTGGCTCCAGCTCCCGGGAGCCTGCTCTGGCCTGGGCTGCCCAGCTCGGCTGGCTCCCTGGGGACTGGCTCTGCTGACACTGGACTCTTTCCTGGACTGTCCGGCCGCCTGGCCGACATTCGATCCTGGCCCCACTTCCAGGCCAGCGACCGCCGGCCAGCCTGATCAGGCCAGGGCCCCAGACTCCCTGCCATGGGACAAGGGGCCGTCTGTGCCATTCGGGACCGTGTGGTTGGCCAGGGCTCTGCCAACCCCGCAGGAGCTGCCAGCATCAGGGACAGTGCCGGCACCTGTGGCCCAGAGCTGCTGTGTGGCCAAGGAGCAGACACCAGGAGCCAGGGGCATTCGCCCACCATGGGGACTCTCACCTGCGACCCGGCTCCATGGCTGACCCCAGCGCCTCTGGGCCGGCGGGCCACTGACTATCAGATCCCAGAGACCAGCCTGAGGAGGACCTGCGGGGTGGCTACCTTGGAGCACGGTAGGTGGGTGAGGGGCCCTGTGGAGGTGGGACACTTCCCTGCTCTCATCCGCCCCACCCAGATGGGGTTTGGAACGTGTGGGAGCCCAGCTGGAGGCAGGAGCTTCTGGCAAGCCCCTGCATTTTCCAGGAACTCAATTTTCCTTCCTGCAGGATGGGTGTGAGCCTGGCATTCTTGTGGGCCCCTGAATCCAGTATCGTAAAGTCAGACACCTTTCCCAGTGCTGAGTATACAGTGGGCAACAGAGCAGCAAAGGTCCTGTGGTGGGGATGGACGTTAGCAATGACAGCCGAGAAGCCTTCGCAGTGTGTTCGCTGCTGATAGCGACCTTGGACAAAAGGCAGCAAAGAGGCTGGGAGCCTGTGCAGGGGCAGGAAACGAAGAGATCTGTGGGGCAGCTGAGTCTCCTGACTCTGCCATGGACTCCGGGATCTTAGGGCCTGTTCAAGCCACAGTTCTCCATCCCTAACAAGGCAGCTGGAGTCAGACTGTGGGACTGACATTCTTGTGGAGGCCACCAAACACTGCAGCTGTGACAGTGTGTCTCCATGCCTGGGGTCAGTTTCCCTACAGGTGACCATGTGTCTCTGAGTCTGGGGTCAATTTCCCCACTGGTGACAGTGTGTCTCTGTGTCTGGGGGTCAGCTCCGCAACCAGTGACCATGTGTCTCTGAGTCTGGGGTCAGACGTTCCAAGGTGCCCTGGCCCTGAAGCCCCTCCCTCCTATGACTCACAAAGCCCCTGTCACTCCCCACTCCCACCGGCAGGGGAAGGCAGCCCCTCCTCCCCTACCCCTGTCATGGAGGTTGGCTAGGAGGTGGGTGGGGGCTCTGGGGCTGGTCCCTGGGTTCCCTCTCCATCAATCAGGGTGAGCAACCCGAGGCCGTGACCCAAGGATTCTGGTCACAGGCTCTGGGCCAGGCTTGTATGCCCTGCCTTCCACCGTGGGCTACATCAACCACGACTGCACCAGGGTAGCCGGTCCTGCCTACTCACTCTTCCGGAGGCCCAGTGAGGGTAAGGCCGGTGAGGGTGGGAGGGGAGTGGGGGGTGGACCTCCAATCTCCCAGTGGAGCACTTCCTACCCCCTTAGATCCAGGCCCTCACTCATCAGGCAGGAAGCTGGGATGGGGCATGGTATCACCCCTACTGTGTGACCTCAGGGAAGCTGCTGTGCCTCTCTGGTCCATTTCTGTATGGAAGGGGAGTCATGGGTGGTGTTCTCCTTGCTGCCTGACTCGGGAAAGCTGTGTCTCAGTTTCCCATGCTGTAAACAATGAGGGCACAGTCCTTACCAAGTTGTAGTCAAGACCAAATACACCTCGGAAGCCTGGAGAGGTTCATGGAGTGAGAATTAGGTGGTTTCAAAGTGGCTACCGCAGCGCCTGGCCTCTATCAGTAAAGAAGGGCCCCGTGTGGGGTGGCCTCCAGGCCTCCGTCAGTGGGATGGGGGCTCCTGGGCCATGTGGTCCCACAGGACACAGGGAGGTGGGAGGCGGCCTTTCGTGTTTGGGCAGGAGAGGCTGGCGAGACCGCAGGCCGTGTCACTGCTGCCTGCGCCTTCACAGCGATGCCTGCAGGTGACTTCACCCCGCATTCTAGAGTACTCGGGGTCCTGAATGTGCTGGGCTGGGGGCTGGAAGGGTTTTTACTCTGCGGGGACTTTGATTCGTGTGGACAGAGGCTCCTTTGGAGGGGTGGGGCTCACAACCTCTTCCCAGCCTTCAGAATCAGCATCCACCCCAAACCCAGGAGCCTCTGAGGGGCCCCAGAGGCACGTAAGGGAGTCAGTGCTGCATCTGTCACTAGGAAGGACTGAGACCTGGGTCTGTGGCCCAGAGCAACCTGGACTTCCAGGCTCTCTTCCCAGTCATAGGAGCCTATCCCGGGACAGAGGGACAGACGGAATGGGGAGTTGGGTTACTGGTGGTTAGTATAGACTTTGTTGAGTGTCCAGAGCAGACTCTTGGAGGTGGGGGCAGGGAGCTGGGCTTTGTAGGATGAATAGGAATTTCGTCCCCCTTGAGAAGAAGGGACTCCAGGCAGATCTTGCAGCACAGGCAACGGCCTTGAGGTGGGAAATGACACGAGCGGGGCTGTGCCTGTTTGTCAAGACCATGCTTCACGTGTGTGCACCATGTCACATATGCACATGTACACACGGTACTTAATCCCATGAATCCGTGTCAGACTTACCACTCTCAGATGCACTTGCTTTGGTACCAGAGTGGGCTTATAAACAGTGGCAGTGGCCATCACAGTAAGGGTCACGAGTATTAAGTGCAGGCACCAGACCACCCTATCCCAAGGATCATCTCCCCTTCCATCTTCGCATCCTGCTGGTGTGAGGAGGAGACTGGCCGGTTGGGAGAGCTTCCTCAGGCCCAGCTGTCAGAGGCGTAACTCAAGCCCTGGCCCCAGGCTGGTCGCATGCTAGCATACCCCAGCTCTGCAGGGCTCTCCTCTGACTGATGCTTACTCAGGGCCTGGTTACTTTAACTCTACACACAACTCTAAGTGTCCCATAGCAGGTCCCCCAAGCCGCTGACAGGCTGGAGGTTGGGGGTGGGGCACAGCTCTGATTTCAAGCACATAGACGGTCAACACGATCCCATGCCCCAGGTCCGGGCAGTCACTCCTCCATAGGCTGAGTTTCCTGCCCTTCAGGACGTGGCAGGGGCCTCAGGGTTAATGAGGGCATCGACTGGGGGCGAGGTCACTGGAGCTGCCCTTGAGACCCTGGGCTCTCCCCGGAAGCATCTCCGCAGGAGACCAGCCCTGGGCCAGTCTACTTCCTGGACTCGAAAGTCACCCGCTTCGGCCGCAGCTGCACCCCTGCCTACTCCATGCAGGGCCGGGGCAAGTCTCCCAGTGAGTATCTAATTTGAGCTGATCCCTCCCACAGGACCCTGCCCCTTCAGGGTCTCAGCGAATCTTGTGCCACCCTTCCTTTCTGCCCTACCCCCACCAATTTCTTAGATCCTCAGTGTCTTTGGAATGATGAAATCCAGTAGACTTAGAAGAGGGGTCAGGGACCCTAAGAGAACCTGAACGGGTAAAGGGGGCCAGGCTAATGTGACCCAGTACATGTGTGGGCACAAACTACTCAGCCATCCATCCATCTACTCACCCATCAACCATCCACTCACCCACCCATCCATCCACTCACCCATCCATCTGTTCATCCATTCATCCACACTTTCATCCACCCTTCCATCCACCCACCCACCCACTCACCTACCCATCCATCCATGTACCTACTCACCCATCCAACCATCCTTCCATCTACCCATCCATCCCTCTAACCATCCATCCATCCATCCATCCACCCATCCATCCATCCATCCATCCACCCATCCATCCATCCATCCATCCACCCATCCATCCATCCATCCACCCATCCATCCATCCATCCATTCACCCATCCATTCACCCATCCATCCACCCATCCATCCATCCATCCATCTGTCCACCCACTCACCCATCCATCCACAGTCTACTCATCTACAACTCCCTGAATCCATCATCTGCTCATTCACTCGTCACCTCTTCACTCACTACCCATCCTTCCGTTGACCCATCCACTCAAACATGCACTAAGCCAGCTGCTGAGCATTGAAGTAGATATGCCTCATTCTTACTTTTGTAAGACCCCAGCCCTTGGTGCTTAGATCCAGGTGGGGACCTCTCACCTCAGTGTGGCCATGTCTGGAGAGGCGGAGAGACCCACATCAGGGGGAACCTGGAAGGGCTGTGAGGGCTCTCTGTAGGAGCGTGTGGACAAGGCATGGGGAGAAGGGGATTTGGGGGCTGTCTTGAGATGGAGAAGGAGCTCCTGGGAGGTTGGAATGGGAAACAGGAGGTATGCCCAGCAGAGGGCTGAGCTTGGACAAAGGCTGGAGGCTTGAAAGAGAAAGAGGGCAGCCAGGCTGCTGTGAACTCCACAATGCATATGGCAGGGGAGCCATGCCGGGTCTTGGAGGAGGTGAGGACTCTGTCCACTGTCCATTCTTACAGGTCCGGAGGTGACGCCCGGCCCTGGGGCTTACAGCCCGGAGAAGGTGGCCCCCACGCGCCAGCGGACGCCTCCAGCTTTCACCCTGGGCTCCCGCCTCCGCCCACGGCCCCTGAACACCTCAGCCCCTGCCCCCAACACCTACACCCTGCCCTCCCTCTGGGGCTCGCAGGTCTTTACCAAGCCCAGCAGCCCCAGCTACACCGTGGCCGGCCGCACACCCGGCGCCCGCCCCCCGCAGGACCCCGCAGAGATACCCGGCCCTGGCCAGTATGACAGCCCGGACCCCAATGCCTACCGTCAGCGCCGGCCAGCCTTCACCATGCTGGGGCGGCCCCGAGCCCCACGGCCCCCAGATGAGACACCCGGCCCTGGCAGCCACAGCCCTGAGCAGGTCACTGTGACCAAGGCCAGGGCCCCGGCATTCACCATGGGCATCCGCCACTCCAAGCGGGCTACCACCATGGCCACAGACACTGCACCCTGATGCCCTCATGACAGGAGGTGACAGGATGCCTGGCCCACTCCTGGGTTGAGTCTCAGTCTCCTGTGCTGTGAAGTGGAGGGGGGTAGGCAGGCAGTTGGAGGGGGGAGCCTAGGAGAAGCCAGGGTGAGGGGAAGACACCTCCTTCCTTCCTGTCTTCTGAAAGGTCCAAGGTCCTTCTAGGCCACTGCTTTCTCCAGTCCCGGGGGCTGTGATCCCGTGGTCTCCACAGGGTGAGTCTCCTTCCAGTGTCCCAGTTTCTTCTGTCCAGGTCACAGCGGGCCGGGCCAGGCCAGGCCAGGCCAGGTGGAAAAAGGGACACTCTGGCCTTCCCCAGCCACTGGCCAGACACACGGCTTCCTGTGTCCTAGAACTCAGTGTCCGCCCTCAAGGGCCTGGGTCCCCATCATGGCTCGGGTTTCTGCCTCACTTGGGCTCATCCCTGCTACTCATGGAAGGGTTGTTTGGGCCCAGATCCTGCTGGAGGCAGCCCTGCCGCCCTCCTACCTGCCCCACCCTCTAGCTGCCTGCCAATAAAATTCTGGGGCACCGGCAGCTGTCAGCATCATGGTTGCATCTGTTCACGCCACAGGAAGGAAACCTGAACACTGCTCTCAGAGCCCAGCCCCTAACTCTGCAGCCCCCTGGGCACCTGGATGGGACTGAAGAAGGGGTCCAGGACTGGAGGAGATGAGCCGTGGGGCAGGGGCTTTGAGTGGAGGGAGCCAGCCTGGTAGGCTTCTTGAAAGAAGGGACACCAAAGCTGGGCTTTGAAGGATGTATAGGAACTTGATGAAGTTGAACATTTGCCACAGTAGGCGCCTACCGTGTTCCAGGCATTGATAAGGTTGTTTTGCAGCAACTCCGGAGGCAAGTCACGTTTACAGACATTTGTCAGAGGGCATAATGGGTGCTGGTGTCCTTCCGAGGCCTGGATATGAATCCTGCCCCATGGGCTCTGTTCCTGCCACTCTTTTCCACGGATGGAAAAGAAATACGTGGATGAAGCATGTAACCAAGCCCTTGGGACCACGCCACCTTATTAACTGCAGCCCAGAAAGACCCTAACCCAGGATCTTGGGAGGGACAGACCACACTTTGACTTCGTGGAGGAGACGACCACCAGGGCAGCGCAGCAGGAAGAGCCTAGACCTTGGAGTTCGGGGTCAGCTCTCTCCTACTTGGCCCCTCTTCCCCAGCCTGGGTGCCAAACCTCAACACACACCCTTCACCAGACTAGGTGGACACATGCCAGGAGCCCCTCTACACACACCTGTGTACACACCAGGACCCCCTACACACACCTGTATACAAAACAGGAACCCCTCTACACACACCTGTGTACACATCAGGACCCAAGACTCCTGACACACACACCTGTGTACACACCGGGACCCCTACACACACAACGGTAAACATACCAGGATCTCCCAACACACACCTGGACGGGGACCCAGACTCCCTCCTCTCTCACACACACAGACACACTCACACACACAGTCACATCCGCACAGAATATACACACAATCCAACTCTCACACAGTCCACAAGTCTGTAAGTCTGTAGTCCGCAACAGAGACACAGCACAGAGCCCAGGTGGGGGCTGCAGACCCCAACAAACGTCCTCCGACCCCCTCACTGACCCAGGGCCACGCCCCTCCCGGGCCGCAGGAGCACAATAGTTCTCCCGGCTGGAGGCTCAGGCCTCCCGCCGCACCCCCGCCCCCGCCCCGCCCCGCCCGCCGGCCAATCACGGCCGCGCGCGCGCGAGCCTCGGGCCCGCATCCCCAGCCTCCTCCCCCGGCCCGCGGGCGGCTGCCGAGCGGTGATCTCACCACTCTAATTTATCGATCCGGTCTCGCGCGGCCTCACCACTCCTTTGCTTCCATCCCCACCGGGTCCGGCTCCGGCCCCCTCCCTTTGTTTCCCGGCAGCCGGCCCTGCACGGGGCGGGGCTGGAGAGGCCGGGGGGGACCGGCCAGCCCTCGTCCGGGAGGCTGGGTCCTGGGATTCTGTTGGGTGGACGCTGGAAGCGGCTCCGCAGAAACGCAGCAGGAGGAGCCCGTGACCCTCTGGTCCGCTCCCCCGGCTTACAGCCGGGGAAACTGAGGCCCAGGGCGAGGCCGCGTAGCGGGGACTCGGCTCGCTCGGACGCAGCCAGCCGGACTGGGTCCAAGTGTGCGCTGTGTGCCCCAGAGCACACCCCTTCCCCTCGCTGATCTCAGGTTCCCAGTTACAAAATCTAGCAGGGCCTGATTTTCAAGTACCTCCTCCGTCAGCTGCAGTGGGAAGGGAGGGGGACGACCTGGGGGTCTGGGGCGCTCTCCTGCCTTGACTGAGCCTCCATTCCTCTCCAGACCTCAATTTCCTCCTTTCGAAAAGAGAAGAAAGGAGATTTCTGTTTCTCCCACCTCCGTCCTTCTAGGAACTTGGGGGACGTGTGGGGGGCTAAGTAAGGGGTCACCGCCCGGGTTCTGGGTTCGAAACCTCTCTCCCTCCCAGGCTGCAGACCCCGAATTAGCCCCGTGCCTCCGGCGGGCTTCAGTTTCTCGTCTCCCCGCCGGGCACCGGGGCGCCGAGGGCCGGTGGTCCCAGGGGCGCAGCCCCCCGCGGCTGCGCGCTGGGCCGGACGGATGACATCACCGGGCCGGGGGCGGGGAGCGAACGCGCGGGAGCGGGAGGGCCTCCTCCGCACCAGGCGCAGCGCCCGGTCGGGCTCGGTCCGGCGGCCGCGGCCATGACGCAGGGTCCCGGCGGGCGCGCGGCCCCCGCGCCCCCCGCAGCCCCGGAACCGGAGGCGCCCACCACCTTCTGCGCGCTGCTCCCTCGCATGCCGCAGTGGAAGTTTGCGGCCCCCGCTGGTTTCCTGAGCCGCGGCCCCGCGGCGGCGCGGGCGGCGGGGGGCGCGGGGGCCGCCGACCCGGACCCCGAGCCGGCCAGCCCGGCCGGCGTCCCGGCGCTGGCGGCCGCGGTCCTGGGCGCCTGCGAGCCGCGCTGCGCCGCGCCCTGCCCGCTGCCTGCGCTCAGCCGCTGCCGGGCCGCCGGGGTGCGGGGACCGCGGGGCGCGCGGGGGGCGACCGGGCCCCCGGATGCCTCCGCCGACGAGTGGATCCGCAAAGGCAGCTTCATCCACAAGCCAGCGCACGGTTGGCTACACCCGGACGCCAGGGTTCTGGGGCCCGGGGTCTCCTACGTCGTTAGGGTGAGTGCGTCGGCGGGACCCTGGGACCGCGTCCTCCCCCGAGCCTCCGTCTGCACACGGGGGTTCCCATCCCCCACTTCTCACTCTTGGACACTCTGGACCCGGGAAGCCAGGTGTCTGTCCATCTCTCCTCTCGCTTTCACCCTAGACCCCAACTGCCACGCCGTGCTCTGCTGGCCACCCCCACCCAGGAGGCGCTGGGGTCCAGGTTCCCACGGCGTCACGTGGGGAGGGGCGGGGAGAGGGCGGCTGGTGGGAGGGGGGCACGCATGCGCAGGTTAGGCGTAGCCCCCCATTTCTTGGGTGAGACTGGGGACGGAAGACGCGGGTGGGGGCGGCCGGGTACCCAGATCCCCACTGAAAACTCCCTCTAGACAAGAAGGGTCGGAGACTGTGGGCGACGTGGGGTGCAGAAGGGCCGAGCCCCGCTAGGTCCCTGATTCCAAGTGAGAGATCGCGGGGCCTCGGAAGGCGCTGCAGAGAAGCAGGTCTTTATTTGTCCTGGGTTTATATGAACCTCTGCCTCTGTGGGAAGTTTTGATGAACCATCAGGAAGCGGCCCGTGGGATGCCTCGCCGTGAAATGCTTCCTCACGCCCCAGGCTACCGGCCACTCCGCCCACCCACAGTTCGTTGTCACATCAGAGTCCGATGTATATTGACAGCGTTTCAGTCTGGGCTGGGGACCAGGATCCTGGAGTTCTGTGTCTTTGCGTGTGGTGTTTTGTCTTCGCTTCTTTACAGCCTCCCTCCACCCACCCCATACTAGGTTGACTAGTATTCCTCAGATTCCTGACCTTCTGAGCCTGAGAATATGGTTTTATGTGGAAATGGAGTCTTTGTCGATATAATCGAGTTAAGATGACGTCACACTGGAGTACCGCGGCCCCACTGCGATCTCTGCTATCCTCCTAAGAAAAGGGAGATTCGGACACAAACGCTCAGGGAGGGGCCCCGTGACAACAAAGGGAGAAATGGAGTGACGCACCCACAAATCAAGGGGCGTCCAGGGTGGCCGCACGCCACCGCCAGACGCTGGAAGAGGCTGGAAGTACCCTCCCCTCAGGGAGCAGGGCCCCCACCACGCCTGGATCCCTGGCTTCCAGCCTCCAGAACTGTAGGGCCAGGCTTACATTTCTGTTGTTTTAAGTCCCCAGTTTGTGGTGCTGTGTTGTGGCCGGTCGCAGTGGCCTTGACTTTCTGCACGTCCAGGTGTGGTCCAGGCAGGCCCGCTGCTTCCCTGGGAGTGGGTTAGAAAGGAAGAGCTTTGGACTGGCCAGCAGGCCTCAGGCTGCCTCACCTTCTAGCCTGCTCTTCTCTCCTGGAGTCTTCTGACTTGGTCATGGCCCCTTCTTTTGCTGAATCTCAGCTTCGCTGGATTCAAACTGATTTTGTCGCGAGATGTTTCCCAGGTAATGCCTTGGGCTTCCCACTACATCCCCTCGGAGGCCGTGGCTGTGGGGATTAGAAGTGCTCAGAATTCAGATGCTCATGTTGTTGGGGTGCAGGCTTTTGGACTGTTCCAGTGGTCTGGACGTTGCCATCGACGCTGCAGACATTTATTAATAATGCGTGCCAGAGCCTGCCAGGTGCTGATGGCATGCTAGGAAATGGGGCCCACCCATCTGATCCCTGCTCTTATGGGGCTCAGGTTTCTAGAGGGAGAGACTGATGGTAAATAAACAAGAGATAGACAAACAACAGGGAAGTGGCAGATATTGGCAGGTGCTGTGCAGAAATTCCAATCAAGTGATGTCAGAGACTGCTGGCTGCTCTTAGCAGGGTTGGTGGGTGGAGTGCCCCTCAGAGATGACATTTAGACTGAGCGCTAAAGCCACGGAGGCCCTAGGCATGAAACAACTGGGGAAAGGGAATCCGAGGCAGGGGCTCAGCTGGCAGGTTTGGGGACTGGCCGGAGACCCATGTGGTGGGGCCGGTGCAGAGAGAGGAGCACAGGAGTAAGATCTGGGGGCTGTGTGGGCAAGCTTGGCTTTGGATGGTTCTAGGCAGGGTCACAGAGCAGCGTTGGTGCTGAAAGGAGCTTTCCTGTGGAAGTGGGCTGGGGTGGGGCTGGCAGGGCAGCAGAGAGAGCCAGGGGGTGCTGGGGCACTGTTGGGGGCACTGTTGGGAGATGACCTGGAGCAGGGCAGTGTGGGGGTGGGGAGGAGGGGCTACAGCGTCTGTGCTGGAGATGAGCCCTGGTGTGGCTGCCCTGAAAGGGGGACAGGTGGGGAGTCTGAATCAGCCCGTGTCCGGCTCTGTTCCCCTGGGAGCCTCAGTCTCTGCACCCACAGCCCCCAGGTGTTCTGAGAGATATGAGTCCCTTCCAGGTTGCTTCACAGAGACGTGTGAGATCAAGGCGGGAGCAGCTGTGTCCCAAATCATTCAGGGGCTGAAAGGGGCGACCCGGGTCCTCCGGAGAGAATGTGCTGTCCCCACTTATGTAAGGTGGGGACACCAAGGCCCAGAGAGGCTGATTTGTCACCTGGTGAGAATCCAGCACCAGACCCAGAACGGAAGCCGCTCTCCAGCCCGAACCTGCTGCCACCTGAGTGGCAGAGTAACTACCAGACCAGCAGCCTCGGAGACACCCCTGTCCTGGTCCCAGGACCTGTGGACATGTCACCTCACAGGGCAGAGGGGACTTTGCAGGAGGGATTAAGTTAAGGCCTTGTGGTGGGGATGACCCTGCATTCCCAAGGGGCCCAGTGTCATCAAAGGGTCCCTAGAAGAGGGAGGGGAGAGGGTCAGAGGCAGAGAGACAGGAGATGCTGCTCTGCTGGCTGTGAGGATGGAGGGAGGGGCTGTGAACAGCTGGAAAAGCAGGGAGCCTCTGGAGGGCCCAGCCTTGCCCACGTTGGGATTTAGCCTCCTGAGATCCAAGCTGGACTCCAGACCTTCAGGACTATAAGGGGATACATTTATGTTAAATTTGTGTTAATTTGTTACAGCAGCAAAAGGAAGCTAAAACAGCAGCTGACTCACCTAGCTGATATCAGAACCCTCAAGAAACCCTGTTAATGGTCCCTGTTTCAAAACAAGAATAGGAAGGCTTGGCGAGCAGTGATGTCCTCAGGGCATCTGGTCTAGACATGAGCGTGGAGTCAAGCCCCGGTTGAATTCTCCTCCATCCCGAGGTTTTCTACTCAGTTTCTAGGTGAGGACCCGAGGTGCAGTCACGTCAAAGAACCTGGCAAGGGTCGTGGCCGCTGTGGCACCATCGGCAGCCTCACCACAGGCACGACTCAGAGAGGCTTAGAACCAGGAGAACGTGGATCCTCTTGTGGGAGCAGAGGCCCCGGTGGTTGGGGGCCTGGGGCTGATTAGTTTCCCAGCTCGGTGACCTCATCATGGACTCTAGTTGTTCTCATTCCCGACCTCGTTTGGGAACTGGGTCTTCACAGGTGTCGTTAGGTAGGATGAGGTCACGCTGGATCCAGAGACTGGTGGCCGTGAGAGAAGGCCCCGTGGAGACGCGTGGAGGAGGGAGCGGTAGGCACTGGCCGTGCAGCCCTGGGGCAGGGCAGGCAGGAGGGCAGCTCCACCAGATGCTGGAGGAGGCAGGGAGGACCCACCCGTCTCACCTGGGCAAGAGGCATCTGGCCTTGCTGCGCCTTTTCTGTCCCAGATTAGACCCTCTGCCCCCTCACCCTGCAGAAGAGAGGCCCCTCCTGACTGCTGGGTCCTTCTGTGAGTAGGACGCCTCTCCTGGAAAGCCCCAGACTATGTCTTGTGATGTTCCCTAAACTGCCTGTGCGACTGGCCCCGACCAGTGCTGCCTGGAGGGTCTCCATGGCATGGAATGTTCTGGCTCCATGTTGTCCCATTGGTGGCCACATGTGGCCATGCACACTTGAATGGGCAGGTGCGGCTGAAGAACTCACCTTGAATTTTGCTCCATTTTAAGCTGAGGTCATGTGGTTGCCTGGCACGTGGCACTCTCACACGTTCATGAAAATTCCAACAACAAGCCCTTTCTGCTCTTCGGGGTGCTGTCATCATGCCCTCTCCAGAGTTCTTTTCAAAGAAACTTTTCAGTGGGGCCCAGAGAGACAGAGGGCTGCCTCAGGGTCCCAGGCCTGGCTGCCTCTGGGCCACCCAGTGTTTCCTGAAGGCAGGTTTTTGTAAGTGGGTGTGTACGGAGAATGTGGGAGGTTAACTTGTCTCAGGTATTTTAGCTGCAAATACAGCTGATTCCTTGCAGGCAAGGAGTAGGATGGCTCCAGGGTGGATTAATTCAGTGACTTGACCATATCCCTGCAGACCCAGGTCTTTTGTCTTTTCACACTGCCATCTTCAGCTTGCTGGTGTAGCTGTCCTCATGGTCACAAAAGAGCAGCCACAGCACCAGGTGTCATATGCAGATCCAACCATGTCTACTGGGAGAAGAGAAAGCATTCCTTCCATTCTTTCTACACCTTACCTCCCGGAGTGTTAAACTCCATTCATGGCAAGGGAGACAGGCCACCAAACTGGCTTGAACCAATGCTGAGCAGAGTGGGGTGCCCAGACATCTGAGAAATTATTATAAATGCACATTCTCAGGCAGAGTCAGAAACTCTGGGGGTGGGCCTGGTGATCAGTGTTTACAAGCCTTCCAGGTGATTCCGACACCCATTCATGTTTGAGAACCACCAGCTTACGCCAACTGTTTGCAATCCTGTCACATTAGCCACAGCTCATTTATTACCAGTGTTTTAACCCTCCGTCCTCCCCGATGGCTCAAGTGGTAAAAGAACCTGCCTGCAATGCAGGAGATGCGGGTTTGATCGCTGGATGGGGAAGATTCCCCTGGAGAAGGAAATGGCAACCCACTCCAGTATCCTTGCCTGAAAAGTCCCATGGACAGAGGAGTCTGGTGGGCTATAGTCCATGGGGTTGCAAAGAGTTGGACACAAATGAATGATTAAACACACCAAAATGAACATCAAATGTAACATCTACCTGCACATTTATTTCCCCCCAAACCGCCACGATGTAATAAAACAATAAAAAGGAGAAACACAGGGACAGCAATTCACAATAACTTAGAGTATATTTCAGGGTATAGGGTGTGGGCTTCTCTCCCCTTGACACACAGGGCACAGAGCTGCCCTCACGCAACAGCTACAGACTGATCCCAGGCATTACTGCGGCAGCTCCAGTGCCACTGCGGGTGATGTGAGCTTCCACAATAGTGGACAACCCCAGTAGAGCCTGAATATCAGAAAGTGAAGCCTTCTATCAGCATATGAGATAGTTTCATTAAATTCAGCATGTATTAAAACCATACCAAGGGAATTTCCTGGTGGTCCAGTGGTTAGGACTCTGCGCAGAGCCCAAGTTCACTCTCTGGTCAGGGAACTAAGATCCCACAACCCATGCAGTGAAGCCAAAAAATAAAAACCAAAGCACTATATGAAAAAGTTAAGCAGAGAGTTACTACATGATCTAGAAATTCTATTCGTTGGTAAATACCCCAAAAAGCAGGAGGCCTAAACATATATGGCTGGATATATGAGTAAGGTTGAGTGTGTGTATGTGTGTACATCTAGGATAGAAAATAAGTATTTTCCTCTTATGAGACTTGAGCAAGAACTCAAACAGATATTTGCACACCCATAGTTATAGCAACACGATTCACAACAGCCAAAAGATGGAAACAACCCAAGTGTTCATTGATGGATGAATAGATACACATGGTCCATGCACACAGTGGAATATTACTCAGCCTTAAAGAGGAAGGAGGTTCTGACATCTGCAACCTGGGGGAACCTTGAGGACGTGATGCTCAGTGAGAGAAGCCACACACAGAAGGACACACACTGTCTGGTTCCACTCACAGGAAGTTCTAGAGGCATCAGATCCACAGAGACAGCAAGTAGATGGTGGGGCCAAGGACTGGGGAAGGGGACAGGTAGTCAGTGTTTCCTGGGGTCAGAGTTTCAGTTTGGGAAGATGAGAAAGTTCTAGAGATGATGGGATGGTTGCACGACAATGTGAATGTGCTTAATGCCATCAAGCTGTGCACTCAAAAATGATTAAAATGATAAATTTAATGTTACTTATGTTTTGTCCACAGTAGAAAAGTAAACAAACACCCTAAATATTTTGAGTTCTGTGTAAAAAGGATTCGGTTGAAGCAGTGACTGGAAAGGGCTTTTAGAAGACATGAGCACCCAGGAGGATGCTCTGTGGGGACCCACAAGGAGTGGGAATGCAGGGTGTCCCAGTGCTCAACGCCAGGGGCTCCCCAGCTTTTGGAGCACACCCCAGCTATGTTGCAGGCCACCCCTCAGTTTGTGTCAGCCCTCAATGGGGCTCACGATGCTTGTGGGCCAGCTCAGCTTGTGCGTTTTCAGCAGGGGACTTGGAGGTGCACTCTTGTCACTGATGCAGTTGCTGGGAGCTGGATCGCTTGGTGTGTGGGCGAGGATGGCGTCCCCAGGTTCATGTCCGCTGGGTCCCAGAATGTGACTTCATTGGGAAATGGGGTCTTTGCAGATGTAATCAGGTCAAGATGAGGTCATCCTAGGTCAGGAGGGGCCCAGGACCTTCTGTGACAGGGGTCCTTATAAGAGGAGGGACAACTGGACACAGACACATAGAGAGGGGCTGTGTGACCACAGAGGATGAGACCAGAGAGATGGTGTCTGTGAGACCAGGCTAGCTGCTGCCAGAAGCTAGAGAAGGCAGGAGGGACCCTCCCCTGGACATTGGATACCAGATCCCCCCGACTGGGAGATGCCAGACCTCTTGTTCTGAGCCACCCAGGGTGCGGTGCTTCACTCGGCTGCCCCCGGAGACTAGCACACTCAGTTAAGGGGACGTTTCTCTCTGGTAAAGGCCTCATTTGTTTCTGTTAAAATTAACACATACCTGTGGGCTTCCCAGGTGGTGCAAGTGGTAAATAACCCACTTGCCGATGCAGGAAATGCAGGAGACTTGCATTTAATCCCTGGGAGGGGAAGATTCCCCCGGAGGAGGGCATGGCAACCCACTCCAATATTCTCCCCAGGGAAATTTCATGGACAGAGGAGCCTGGCGGGCTACAGTCCGTGGGGTCACAGAGAGTCGGACATGACTGACCTACTGAGCACGCACACACACACACAGGGATGTACTTTCCTGGGGACAGACTTCAAATGGAAGAATAACGTAGATGTGCTCAAGTTTGCAAGGTGGTCCTGTGCACAGTCCTGGGGCTCCCTTGCTGGCATCCCTCCAGCCCCTCTCACCAGAGTCCAGGTTTTCTGTTCTTCAACCTCCTCTAGGAGCGGGGAGACTCTGAGACTCTGCAAATGGCCTGGAGCCCAACGAACTTCCACTAACTTGCTTAGCAAAAATGAGCAATTCATCCTGAACGGGTCTTTTCATTTTGATAATTATATGTTTATTTTAATGGTTATTAGGAAGCACTGCTAGGCATCAAACCCGAGGTTTATGGTAACAATATGCAGTTTCCTTTTTACCTCATGCACATCTCCTTTTCTTTCTTCTTTCTCCTGTTTCCTCATGCATATTAAAAAAGCAGATATATTTTAGTATCATAAAACTCACTCATTTAAGCTGTACAATTCAGAGGTTCTTGGTACACTCATAGATTTGTGAAGCACTCATTATAATCTAGTTCCAGAACATTCCAGCACCCCAAAGGAAGCCCCATCAACAGTCACCCTCACCCCTTCCCCTGACAACCAGGAACCACTCTCTGTGTCTGTGGATCTGCCTGTTCTGGACGTTTCCCATCAGTGGGATCACACCCTGTGTGTGCTTCTCTCACTCAGCACATGCTCTCAGGGTCCATCCACGTGGTAACAAGTGTAAGGGCTTCTCTCCTTTTCAGGGCTGAGTAATATTCCAATATGTTGAGAGGTGACATTTTACTTATCCCTTCACTGGTGTAAAGACTTTGGGGTGGTTTCCTACAGTGGCCTTTAGAAATAACCTCAGTTCTGTTTACAAATGGAGTTTAGAAGGAAGACACTGAGTAATAATGGTGTGGGGCCTATGGCACCGTGAGCCATGGGGGGTCTTTTGGGCAGAGTGGCAAGCTGGGTGCTTGTACTGTGTCTGTCCTACTTTGTTGTGTGAGCTTGCCTAGGTCCCTTCCCCTCTCTGGGCCCCAGTTTCCCCACATTAACTTGATTTCTCCCCTTACATCCTTGGGTGGGCTCTGGGTTCCCTCCATTTCTACATTTGCAGAGGGGAAGGTTGGTCGCCCTCCAGAGTTTCTCTGTCGGCGTCCTGGGGTGACTGTAACAAATGACTGCAAACTAGGCAATGAAAACCACAGGAATGTTTTCTCTCCTGGTTCTGGAGGTCCAAAGTCAAGGTGCTGGCGGGCTGGTTCCTTCTGGGGCTCTGAGCAGAACCTCTCTCCAAGTTTCTGGGGGCTGCAGGCCCCAGCCCTATCCCCTGCATCTGTGTCTCAGGCTCCCCTCCCTCTGCCATCCTCCTGTAAGGACGTCGGTCACTGGGTTAAGGACCAGTCCTGAATCCAGGACTCTCATTTTGACATCCTGAGCCTGGCTGTATCTGCAGAGACCCTGTTCCACTAACGCTCTGCTCACAGGTTCTGGGGGTGGGCACATGAACAAGCCCTCCTGTGGGTCACTGTCCATATTTCATAGCTGGCCTCCTGTGAGTGTGGTATTCTGGATGAGAAGTCATGCCACCTGGCAGCCTCAAGGCTGAATTTGACCTCTGCTTTCTTTTTCTCTCTTCTATTTAAAAATAAGGATGTCTTTAAAAAGAGATAAAGAAGAAAAAAAAGTTCTTTAAAACTTAAATAATTATTTATGGCTGTGCTGATTCTTTGTTGCTGCACGTGGGCTTTCTCTAGTTGCGGTGAGAGGAGGCTACTTTCTGGTTCTGGTCCGCAGGCTTCTCACTGCAGTGGCTTCTCTTGTTGCAGAATGTGGGCTCTAGAGTGCAGTCTCAGTAGTTGTGGCTCTCTGGCTTAGTTACTCCCTGTCATGTGGGATCTTCCTGCACCAGGGATGGAACCTGCATCTTCTGCACTGGCAGGCGGATTCTTACCCACTGGACCACCGGGGAAGTCCTAAGAATAAAAATTTCTTGTCATCATTTACAAATTGGGGCATTTCAGGCAAAAGCCCTGGATTCCAGGGGGGTCTGGCCCCAAGTGTGTAGTTTGCTGCAGCCTCACCACTTCCTCCCAGCACCGTAATTCAAAAGCATCAGTTGTGTCTTTGGACTGCAAGAGATCAAACCAGTCCATCCTAAAGGAAATCAACCCTCAGTATTCATTGGAAGGACTGATGCTGAAGCTCCAATACTTTGGCCTCCTGATGCGAAGAGCCAGCTCATGGCAAAAGACCCTGATGCTGGGAAAGATTGAAGGCAGGAAGAGAAGGGGATGACAGAGGATGAGATGGTTGGATGGCATCACTGACTGGATGGACACGAGTTTGAGCAAACTCTGGGAGATGGTGAAAGATAAGGAAGCCTGGCATGCTGCAGTCCATGGGGTTGCGAAGTCAGACACAACTTATTGACTGAACAACAACACTGCCTGCGTGGCTGGTGACACTGTGCGTGACACTCTGGGTGACACTGCAGGTGATCCTGGAGCCCAGAATGTCGGCTCATATTGTGCCCTTGCAGCCTACAAGTAGTGGCTCTGAGCAGTTGCCTCATGTCCTTGGGGCTCTGTCTCCTGGGGGTGGTTTGTCACTGTATCACGGGGGTTCAGGTGAAGTGAGCTTGGATCAGGCCTGCATGTGACAAGTGACTTACCAATGTCATCACTGCCTGGCGCTCCGTTGGCCTCCTCCTCACCTTCTGTGCCCTTGTGGTCTGCTCTCTGTCCCCCAGGATGGGACCCCCCCTAGCCCATCTCCTCTCCTGCACAGCTGAGTTGTGCCCCCACTTCATCCAGGGAGGGACTGGGGCACAGGAGGATTTCAGCCACATTTTAGCTGCAGAGCCAGGGTGGGCTGCACACTAGTTGAGGGGTGGTGCTTAGACCCCTCACCCTGGGGCCCTGCTGCCTTGACATCCCCTCAGATGTGTGCTCTGTTAGAGGGTTTCCTCGTTCACGTGGTGACGGGCTCCATGTCAGCTGGGGAGATGGGGTAGGCCACCTTGTCTTGTCATCAGGCAGGCCAGCCTGGCAGGGTTACGAGGCCCCAGAAGCAGTCGGGGAGCAAGCGACAGGTGCCTTTCCAGCCTCTGCTTCCGTCTAGGCCAGCCCAGGACCTGGATGGGGGAGGGCAGGAGCTGGTGGCTGTTTTTACACTTGTGCGCTCTTTCCTGGCCCCCTTGTCCACACAAAAGGCACTCACTGAGCTCTAATTGCTCCTGTCGCTTGATGCCATATTGTAGAGATATTTGCATATAAATTTATTAAAATTTTGTTTCCTTTTATAACAGCAAGCTCTTCCCTTCCCAGCACCATGGTTTATTTAGTTTAGCAAAAATGCAAGCTGCCCGGTTAAATGTAAAGTTATCATAAGCACAGATAATGGCCTAAGCACATCTCATGCATTATTTAGGACATATTACACTAAGAAAATACTCGTCGTTTATTGGAAATACCAACCTGGCCTCCTGGGTTGGACCTCGCAACCCTAAATGTGTCAAGTTTTGGGGTGTCTGCAACTCCTTACTCACTCCTTCAGTGCTGTAGCTCTCATGGGAAGGGAGGGGCAGGCTGGGGCTGGCGAGACTTCAGAGCAGCATCAGGTGTTGGGACCAGACAGGTGGCTGGCACCCGCGGACCAGCCCAGGAGGGCAAAGCGAGTCGGTGGGCACTCCAGCCACCCTGCACTGGGCTGCAGAGTCAAGAGTGACTGGGGGTAAATACCAGCCCACTGGAGCCCTGCGGAGATGGGTGGAGTGTGTGCCCCGAAACAGCCACTTGTACCCACATCTGGTGCCTAGGGACTGGTGCTTCTGTGAGATAAAGTCCTAGAAATGGAGTTTCAAGGTCAAAATGTGTGTGTGTGAATCATTTTTTAAAAGTTGAGGTACAGTCACGTAACTAAATTAACCATGAGTCATTTTGGAGCACAGTTCAGTGCTACTTTGTACCTTCACAACGTTGTACAATCACCACCTCTATCTGTTCTGGAACATTCCATCACCCCACAGGAAGTCTGTCCCCATTATCAGTGATCCTACTCCTTCCCTCCCCAACCCCTGACAACCAGGAACCCACTCTTTGTCCCTGTGGGCCTGCCTGTCCTGGACGTTTCCCATCCATGACAGTGATCACATGACGGTCGCTGCATGTGGCCGGCCCAGGTCCCTCCTGCAGCGCAGACACCATGTTGGGGGCACTGGTGGCCCTCATCTCTGGTACCCCTTCCCCAGCTGCCCCTGAGCAACATCTTTTGGAGATTCTGAGTTCCCTTCCCTGGAAAGGGTGGTCCAGGCAGGAGTCAGCATTCCCTCCTGCAAAGGGCCAGACGGCTTCCACCCACCATCTGCTCTCAGGCCCTGCCCTGGGCCCTGGGATATAGAAGTGAGCAGGGTTACCCCGACACGGTCCTCCTGGGCTGGCATTCTAGTGGAGCAGAAAGAGAATGAGCAGGAGAGACTGAGTTGAAGGAATCTACCAGCTTCCAGAGAACAACTCACAGTCAAGAGGGTGGCTCTGAGGAGGCAACCGGGAGCCTGGAGCTGGGGAAGGAGCCAGGCTGCAAATGACAGACAGGAAAAACAAAAAAAAATGACAGGATGGTGTGGGGGCGGCCAGGTTGGACATCGTCCTAAGGATGGGGGTGGGGGCTATAGCGCCAGTGGCGGGAGGGGAGGGCTGTGGGCTCACTGGAGGGGGTCTTGGGTCCACAGTGGGCCCCCAGCCCCAGGTGGCAGGAGGGGAGGCCGATGGGGATGCTCGCTGGAGGGGGCTTGGGTCCATGGTGGCCCCAAGCTGGGCTCTGCCGGGCTGGTGCTGACCTGTGCTCTCTCCCCTCAGTACATGGGCTGCATCGAGGTGCTCCGTTCCATGCGCTCCCTGGACTTCAGCACACGCACCCAGGTCACCAGGTGAGGCTGGCTGGGGCAGGCTCTGGCACCACTCAGTGCCGGAGTGGAGGCGGTGGTGCTGTGTACGATGTGCTCAGTCGTTCAGTCAGGTCTGACTCTTTGAGACCCCATGGACTGTAGACTGCCAGGCTCCTCTGTCTACCTGATCCTCCAGGAAAGGATACTGGAATGGGTTGTCATGCCCTCCTCCAGGGGATCTTCCCGACCCAAGGACTGAACTCAGGTCTCTTGCATCTCCTGCATTGGTAGTGCCACTAGTGCCATTGCTTTACCACTGGTACCACCCTGGGAGCCCTGTGCAACCATGACCACGGTCTAATTCCAGAACATTCCATCACCCCGAAAGGAAACCCTGCCCCTATGAGCAGCCATCTCCAACCCCCTCCCCCAACCCCTGACAACCAGGAAACCACCCTCTCTGTGTGTGGATTTGCCTGTTCTGGATCTTTCCCATTGATGGTATCACATGCTGTATGTCCTTCTGTGTCTGCTTCTCTCACTGAGCATCTTGTTTTCAGGATCCATCCACGTGGTAGGCAGTGTTAGGGCTTCTCTCCTTTTCAGGGCTTCATGATGCTCCCATGCATAGGAGGGACCATGGGCTGTTTATCCATCTTCAACTGATGGGCATTTGGGTGGTTTCTACCTTTGGGGCTCTTGTGAGCTGTGCTCTGTGGCCATGTGTGGAGGTTTTGTGTGTACCTGTGTTTTCAGTTCTCCGGGGTGTGCACCTGGGGATGTGACTGCCTTACCCATTTTGAGGAGCTACTGCTCCATTTGACCTTCCCACCTGTCAGGCTGAGGGCTTGGTTTCCCCTTGCAGCACCGACGTTGTTAAGAACTTGTGTGTCTGCCCGACCTTCAGGATTCTGTAAAAGTTCCAGTCCCTCCCCAGGGATGAGCCCTTTCACGAAGTCTCTCCCATTTGGTCTGGGGGGTCAGTTTCGGCCCTTGTCTTGGGGGCCCCAGAACAGAGGGCATCCTCTCATGCCTCAGGTGGGAATCTTGGCCAGCCTGTGGTCACACAGAACTTGGGGTCCAGGCTCAAGGTTTGTGCCAGCATCACCAAATCTGACCTCAGTGCCTTCAAGTGGGCTGTGGCTCAGGGGTCTGCTGGTGTCTGAGAAAGAAAGGGCAGGATGGGGAGAGCTGAGGGCAAGGGCACCTGCCAGGCACATGGTGTGAGCGTCTGGGAGCCTGAGAGTCCCCGTCTAGGCCACCAGTTGCCCCAGCATCCCTCTGTCCTCTGGGCCCCTCCCCCCTCAGGATGCAAGGCACTCCTTCCTTAGCCCATTGCCTTCTCTGAGCCTTTAGCCTCCTCTGGGCTCCTGCCCCTTCTCCTCCAAGCTCTCTAAGCCCCCTCCCTCTCCGCCCACACAGGGAAGCCATCAACCGGCTCCATGAGGCGGTGCCTGGCGTCCGGGGCTCCTGGAAGAAGAAGGTGGGTGAGGGGCCTGTGATCCCCGGGTGGAAGTGAGGGGGGAGACGCCTGGCCATCCCAGGACTTGCCCGAGCTGGAGTTCCACTGTGGTCCCACCTTCTTGAAGCCCAGGCTGCCCCCTTCAACCCCCGTGCCCTCTGCCCCCCTAGGCCCCCAACAAGGCCCTGGCCTCAATCTTGGGCAAGAGCAACCTGCGCTTCGCGGGCATGAGCATTGCGGTCAGCATCTCCATCGACGGCCTCAACCTCTCGGTGCCGGCCACGCGCCAGGTGAGCGCTGCCCGCCCCGCCCTCGGCCTTCTCTAGCCCCGCCCTCGGTCTTCTCTAGCCCCGCCCTTAGCCTCCTGCAGCCCAGCACTCAGGCCCAGCCAGCTAACTAGGGCCTGGCTGAGGGTCTGTGGATTCACCCAGGTGAAGCCCGGAGGGAAGGTGGGAACGGCCCACTCCACTTGCAAGTGCGGGTAAACTGCTCACCTGGACACATGCTGAGGCCCCGCCCTGGGCCAGGGGCCGCTGCCCTCACGTCCTCACGGTTGTCACACGGGGCGACGAGTGGGCGGGGCCAGGGGAGCTGCTCCTCACTCCACAGCTCCTAGGACGGCCTCCCAAAGAAGGTCTCGGCCCCATTGTCTGCATTGCTGAGGAGGCGAGACCGAGGCTTGGAATCTTCTGGTGGAAACAAACAACCAAAATAAAAGTGCAGAAAGGAGGGAATAACTATGAATTCTGAGGAGGACTGTGAGGCCAGGCATGGGTTGTGAGCATGCACAGGGCACTGTGACCTAGCAGGGGCATCACGAAGGGCTCCTTGGAGGTGGTGATGCTGGCGCTGAGTGGAGAGGTAAGAGGACATTGAGCAGAGGTCACCTGATAAGATAGAGCCTGAGAGGTTAGCAAGGATCCTGGTGAGGACCTGGGATTTTTCCAGACAGCACTGCTATCCTCCTCAGAGGTTTGGGGCAGGAAGTGCTGTGATTTGTGGTCTGGTGTGAGCATGGGAAGCATGGAGGAGATGAGCTGAAGCCAGGGCCCCAGGGAGGGGGCTCAGACTGCCCCTAGGGAGGAAGCTGTGGGATGGGGAGCTGCCAGCACGTTCACCTCCCTGTCCACCCCTGCATGGACTCTATCTGGAGCACACTGGGCTAACCGTGAGCAGTTCGCCAGTGGGGGCCTCCCTGGGCAGGAGTTGATTAGGGGGAGCCCTGAGTATCCCTGAGGGGTGACAGGCTGAGTGAACCATTGGGGACCCTGAGAGAGCCCTGCTTGGGCGTCTGTGCTGCTTACTGGGTCTTGGAGGGACATGACCACTTAGGGCAGCAGTGGGTGGTGGCGAATAGATGCTATTGAGCACGCAAGTGAGCACATCTACACAAACAAACATGCAAATAAGCAAATCAGCATACTCATGCAAATGAGCACACTGATTAGCAGATGTTGCAGATGAAGTTGCAAATGAGCAAATGGAGGCAAGTGAGCACACAGGTGAGGCTGCCTGGGTTGACTGCAGTCAGGAGCCTCCAGTGGGTCCTGCTTTTGTTTCCTCAGTGCCTCCACAGTGGCATGGGGCATGTGTCTGAATGTGAGAGTGGTGAGTGTCTGGGTGTGCATGTGCTGTGCCTAGGTGTCTGTGTGGGAGGGTGTGAGGGCCAGTGTGTGATGCATCAAGGTGTGAAGGTGGACTGGAGTGTTTGAATGTGTGAGTGGTTGTGTCTCTGAACAGCTGGAGTGGGGAATTTGTGTGTGTGTGCGTGCAGGGTGTGGTTTGTGTGAGGCTTTTAGCCCATGTACCTTTGTGTGTATCTGTATTGGATGTCTGTGCCCGTGTGTGCACATGTCCACCAGTTGGGGCAGGTTTGTCTTCCTGTGTATGTGGGCATGTGACTGTGGTTCTCTGCATCCTGCCCTGGCTTCAGGGCTCCCCATCCAGCAGGGCTTTCGGTCATCCTGGCATTCTGTCGAGGGGACGTCTCCACTTCCATGCCCTTGTCCTTCTGGTCCCCACTGTGGCCCTGTTCTAGTGACTGGCCCAAGCCCCTCTCTCCTCCCCCAACTGAAACGGCAGCCCCATGACTGGTGGTCTCTCTCTGGCCAGATCATCGCCAATCATCACATGCAGTCCATCTCCTTCGCGTCCGGTGGTGACACGGTAAGGCCCCAGACAGGTGGGAGTGGACTTCCAGCCCCTCTGTCCCCAAAAGCCCTGAGATGCCCTGTCCGTGCCCATCAGTCCCACCCCCACGTTGCTGGGACTCTTGGGTCTGCTGCCCTCTCTCCCCAGGACATGGCGGATTATGTGGCCTACGTGGCCAAGGACCCCATCAACCAGAGAGGTGAGGCCAGTGGGGGCGGGTGGGGCCGCGGGCTGGATCCACAGCCAGTCGAGACCCCGCTGATGCTGCCTGACGACCCCCAGCCTGTCACATCCTGGAGTGCTGCGAGGGCCTTGCCCAGAGCGTCATCAGCACCGTGGGCCAAGCCTTCGAGCTGCGCTTCAAACAGTACCTGCACAGCCCCCCCAGGGTCGTCGTCCCCCCGGAAAGGTACTGGCCTGCCCCTCTATCCCCAATCCCCAGTACCCATGCTGGCCCTGCCCCTCCCCTTCCCTGGGGCTGGATCCTTGCCCCCTCCCTGCTCTGTGCCCCCCACCTCCATGGCCCACTGCTCAACCATGAGGATGCCAGGATAACAACATCTCCAGCCCTAGCAGAGTAGAGGACTCAGGGAGCTGATCACCAGGCAGTGACCGTCATGCTATCATCCTTAGTCTGCATGGGGGCGGCCGGCACTTCTGCAAAGGGCCAGACTGCCTGCCTGCCTCTGCCGTGGTAGCGGGAAGGCAGCCAAGAAGGACGTGTGAGCAGTCGGTGGGCCGCCTGCCAGCCAATCTTTATTTATGGACACAAACATCTGAATTCCATCTGACTTTCACGTGTCAGATGCAGTTCTTCTGATGTTCTCTTAACCATCTGACAGTTCTGTGGCTTAACAGGGTAGAAGCCATCCTGAGTTCCTGGCTGGCAAATTAAGGCAGTGGCCTGTGATCGGCTATTTAAATATCTGAACAGATGGGAACTGGTTAGAGTAGCGAGTGAATGAATGGACATGTTGAGTCCCATATGCACAGATGAGAGCCAGCAGTGTATAGCTGAGCTTGCCCCTTGGCCTTCACACAGGATCATGTGCCCCTAGTACATGAATGAGCGCTGGTTTTTACCTGGGGCTACCTCAACCCCCTCCCCTCTCCTGGCTGCAAAGCCCTCCTCTGGGAGCCCCGCTGAGACCTGCTGTCTGCCCCTGACTGAGGGGCAGGCTGTGGCTTCCCCCGTTTTGCTCTTAGGAGCCAACTTGCCTGGATAAGCATCTGTAGCACACATTTCGAAGATGCCATCCATGGCCAGTGGGTGAGGGCATTGTAAACGCTGATGGTGTCACCACCCTAAGGCTTCTGGGTTCAGGATGCAAGCCTGGTGTCATGCCCTGGCCGCTGTGGGGCTGAGGTGGCTGGGATGGGTGGAGGCCCCTCTCAGTTTAGCCATACCGTTGGGATGTGTGTAGAGCCCCTGTTGGTGGACAGAAAGGGACGCCCAGTTCCTCTATCAGCAACGGCTCCTGGCGCCACCACCTGCCCAGCAGATAGAGGAGAGGTCAGGATCCCTGGGTCAGGCTTGTCCCCCATGGTGCACAACTCAGTCTGGGGACCTCGGCGCCGTCTGTGCCCCACAACTTGTGCTGTGGCCCGCGCTCCTGCTGGCTATGTGTCTGCAGGCTGACCGGGATGGAGGACTCGGCCTGGGGGGATGAAGAGGAGGCGGAACACAACTACTACAACAGCCTCCCTGGGAAGGAGCCGCCCCCGGGCGGGCTGGTGGACTCCAGGCTCGCCCTCACACAGCCCTGTGCCCTGGGGGTCCTCGGCGCCCTTGGCCAGGTCAGCCTCAGCACACCTGTGGGGAGGGGGGCCCAAGGGCCAAGTCCTGGAGCTCAACCCCTAGCTCTTCTTTCTGCTCCCCACCTCCGTGATCCTAGAGGAGGGTCTCTCCTGCCCCCTGCTCCTTCCTCCCTAAACTGTCCAGGTCTGCTGAGCCCTCTCTGGACACACCAGACAAGGTTCCCATCTCAGACACTGACACAATGACCACAGCTGTGACTGAATCAGGGCTTCTAAGGAGGGTGACCAGAATGTCCATGGGGGACTGACTGTCTCTGTCAGGAGGATGTCCCAGGGCAGAACTTGGGCTGGGCCCTAACGGGTCAATAGGAGTTGCCCCGAAGAGCAGTGTAGGGAAGGGCCTGCAGGTGTAAGGAACAGCATATGCTGGGGGCAGGCCTTCCAAGTTGGGCTGGGGGATGCAGCTACATCAGAGGCAGGTGGGGGCTTGTGGGTAGATTGAGGCCCAAGAGGGAGGGATGGGTACAGAGCTGAGCTTGGAATCTGACTTACAGGAGGGTTGGGGTGGGCGATTGGGGGTCTGGGGCTGCACATTGCAGGGGAACCCTTGCTCTCTTTTTCAGGGAGCCTCTCCTGCTAGAAGAGATGCCCGCGGCCTGCAGTGGGACGTAGGCCCCTCAGGTACCAGCCAGCACACTCTGCTCCGGTGTCCCTGAGTCCCCACCATCCCTCACATCGCTTCCCCTCTTTGGGTCATTCCATCTGGCCAGTGAGATTGTGTCACTCCCTGGGCTCTTAGAGATTTGACAGCATCTGCTTTTTGTCTGTGTGACCAGTTTCCTTGCATGTTGGACAGAGACACTGCAGGTAGTGGTTCAAAGCACCAGCATATAAAAAGGCATCCACCGAAAAGTCAGTCTCCTGCCCACATTAGCTTTATCCACCTCCCTGATCAGGTAACCACTGGTAGTAGTTTCCCTGGTTTTTCTAGAATTTTCATGCACGTTCAAGTCAGTTCAGACATACGTCGCTTTCTTAGTTTTGGACAGTAGTGTGCTCTCCATCCCTCCACCTGGCTTTCCCAGGTAAAAGCCCATCTTGGACTCACCCCTGCACCAGTGCTAGGCAGCCACCCCCCTCCTTTTTCACCACAGTGTAGTCCCCACCACATGAAGGACTCCCCTCGCTCACAGACATCCGGGCACTTTCTAGGGCTCTGCCAGGACAGCAGTGCCCCCAGTTGTCCACCACTCACTGTGTTCAGGGTCTCAGTAGAGTCTGTGCCCAGGACAGCAGCCGCTGATCCATGTGATGGAAATCACAGAGCTGCCCACCAGGTACTATGAGGTTTTAACAAAATGGTTGAGTTTTCAGCCCATGAGCATTTTGTCCTGTTATACAACATTAAAAAAGACAGAGGAGGCTAAAATCCCCTTAGCCCCCAGCTCTGAGGTCTTGAGCTTACCCCCTGGCACCTGTGTGTCTCCTTTCAGCCCTATGTGAATGGACCCCCCAAAGAAATGAGGACAGGCTGTGAGTACCCACAGTCTCTCAGGGGCTCTGGCTGCTTCAGTGGGATCTTCTGAATGCCAGTCCCCTGTCCCTGCAGTTGCTTGTCCACGTGGCCCCCTCTTGATTGGTGGCAGATGCCCCCTTGGCTCCCCTCATGTATCCCTCCCACAGATGCTGAGCTGTAGACAGCATGCGTACCTCTGTCACAGTAGGGGAAGCTGCCAGATGGCTCCCTGACGTGGTTTGGCAGTTTGTTTGCCCACCAGCCCTGCCGTGGCTGCCTGTTTCCTTACAGCAGTGCTGACATCTGTGTTGGGCTTTTTTTTTTTTTTTAAAGATTTTCCCAAACAATCTGGGCATTTCACTGACGAGCATCAGAACCCTACTGCTCCCAGCACCTGTGACTAAAGAACACATGTGGCACTGGGTGCCAAGTAGATGCCCAGCCATCATCTGGCCCTGGTCAGCTATGTCTCTGGGACACGGGCTGCTCACACCTGACCCCCAAGGTCATTAGCATTTCCTACCCCCTGAGCTTTTGCACACGAAGTTATTGCTTCATACCATGGTTTCCCCAAGTCTCTGACCAAGAACTCCTACCAGTACATCAGTGCCCCAACTCCAATGTCCAGGAATTTTCACTCTCTGGACCCCTGCAACTGAGATTTCTTCTTTCTCATCCCACCGTGACTGTACAAAGCTGGGAGAATCTGCACCTTCTCTGTGCAGACTGGGCCCTTTGCCCCCATCAACCACCCAGGGCTGTAATGATGTTAGCAATTTTATCAAATCATAACTTCTGCCAGAGGTTTTGGTCTTCACCCCTACTTGTGAAGAAGCTACTCCTGTTCTCCCCATTCAGCAGAGGAGGAGACTGAAGCACTGAGATTTTACTCACCTGTCATGCCCACAGAGGGTAGAGCTGTGTGTGAGCCCAGCTGCCTATGAGGGTTAAGGATTTAACTGATATAAAGCAGAGATTGTAGCTTCAGGCCCTTGGGTTGGATTTGGCCACAGTGTACTAAAAGATCATCATTTCCCTGCCAAGGATTAAAAATGGAGATGTTTAGAAATGGATGGATAGATCTAGGGGAAAATACACAAATGTCCTTGAAACAAAGATGCTCAACCTTGCTCAAAATAAGAGAAATGGAAATTAAAGTCCCCCTGGATGCCATTTTTCACCTATCTGGTCAGCACAAGTCCAACAGTCTGATACGGTGGGTGAGGCCTTGAAGCTGGGCAGAGGCCAACTGGGGAGGACCCAGTAGAATCCACACAGGACACTGAGGGACCCCTAAAGAGACTCACCCAATGATACCAGTTTCACGAAATTGCAGCTTTTGAACCATTTAAATGCTTCACACATTCAAAACAAAATTAGAAAAGAACAGAAAGGAAACTCTAAAATAGAACACAAGCAAATGAATGACCTGACTGTGCCTCACTTGATAACATAATTATAGGGAGAGCAGAGTCTTATTGTTGTTACTTTTTAAATGTGGAGATTTAACATAAACATCAGGGTTTCTGCCTTCTCTTGAAACTGGGAAGCTCTGGTCCCTGGGCCACCTTCCTGCCTGATAGACTAGTGGGCCTGGGTGTGTGTGTGTAGGGGGCTCCTGTAGACCTCCGTGCCTCTCACAGCCCCAAAGCTGGGCTCTCATGGGGTTTTTCACTCCCGACCTTGCTGCGCTAAAGGGCAGGCTTCCTGGAGGGACACAGGTGTGGGCAGGGCGCCCCTCTTGGACCCCTCCCCAGGGCTTCCCCGTGTGACCCTGTGCTCCTCTGAACTCACGCTCCTCTGACTTCCCAGTCCCAGCCCAGCCCGGGGATGGCTACGTGCAGGCAGATGCCCGGGGCCCCCGAGACTACGAGGACCATCTGTACGTCAACACGCAGGGTCTGGACGGCCCTGAGCCCCTGCGGCCCGAGGATAGCCCCAAGAAGGATCTGTTCGACATGCGTAAGTGGGGGCAGGCCGGCCTGTGGGGTGGGGCCACGCCCGAGCAACCTGTGGTCTGGTGGGGGATGGGCTGTATGCTGTATGCTTCCCTTAGGACTCCCTCCTCCGTGGGACCCTACGGTCTCCTGAGGGTAACCCAGATTCCTCTCCATGGGGGTCCCCAGTTTGGTAGGAGGGGCTAGTTCGTGTCCTGGAAGAATGTGATGGGGATGCAGTGGGCTCTTCTCTATGGGACTCAGTCTGCAGGGTGGACGTGCCTAGCTCCCTGTTTCTGGGTCTCCTCAGTCTGATGAGTGAGTTTAAGCTCCCTCTTCATGTGATCCGTGATCTGAGAGAGGAGGCTCAAGCCCCTTCTGGCTTGTTGCCAGAAATCCCCTGCCTGAGAAGGGAGGCCTAGCAGATGGTGGAGTCCCTCCCCCAGCCTGAGAGAGGGCTCGATCGGATGGAGGAGGTTTGTGTCCAGAACCCTCCTTCTTTCCCACAACATCAAACTCCATCCTTCTGCATGAGCACTTTGGGCGTGTTGGCTCCGCGCTGGCCCAGGCAGGGTCGTCTCCCACTCCTAGCACACCTTCCCAGGTGAGGTCTTTGAGGAGCTCCCAAGCCAGCTGGAAATCCTTTCTTCCACAAAGTTTGCAAAGCTCCACTCCCCCGCCGGCTGATGACATGCTAGGCAGTGACATGAACCCCTGCCGTGGCCCCACTGGCTCCTCAGAGAAGCCTCAGATGGGAAAGGAGGTGCCCCAGGTGTGAGCTCCTGAGGCAGGCTGTCCGCTTGGGCGCCCAGCCGGGTGGTCCAGCAACCCTAGTACGAAAAGGGATGCTTGTTGCCAGGCTCCCATTAGAAGTCTTGGGCCTGCTTCAGATTTGCCCTCCTTGGGTCACGGTCTCACCTCTCCCAGCCAATCACTAGGCCAGGAGCGTGAGAGGCATATGCTGATTGGCCAGGACTGGTCACATGTCTTAGGAGCTGGAGGCTGGGTCAATCTCTCTAGGATCACTTGAGAAATCAGGGAGCAGGGATTCCCAAGGGACCAGAAGTGAAGAAAGGCGGGTTGCAAAGCAAGCGCAGAGACACCAGGGCAGGGATCAGGGCTGTCACTGCACACTCCAGGGCGTCTGAGCTATGCGGTACCGTCTCAGGGAGGGTGACACTGGTGCCTGCTGGGAGCCTAGGGAACTTGTACAAACCATCAGGAGCTTTTCCATTAGAGTTTGGAAAAGAAAGGGACACCTGTTGCCTACCAAAGAGGTGGCACGTGTAGTGGAGGTCCTGGCCAGTGCAGTCAGAACAAGATGATGAAACAAGAGGCATAATAAACATTAGGAAGGAAGCAAGAAAAAAGAAATAGGTGTGCACATTGTAAAAAAAGAAATGCTCATTCTTTGCATATGCTTAGAAAATCCAAGAGAATATATTGAGTTACTAATAGGACCAGTAAGGGGTGAAGGAGCAGGTCCCCGCAGCCCAGGCCTCTCCCGCCCACACTGTCCCCGCCCGCAGGACCCTTCGAGGATGCCCTGAGGCTGCATGAGTGCTCTGTGGCGGCTGGCACGGTGGCAGCCCCCCTTCCCGTGGAGGATCAGTGGCCCAGCCCCCCGACTCGCCGGGCCCCCATCGCCCCTACGGAGGAGCAGCTGCGTCAGGAGCCCTGGTACCATGGCCAGATGAGCCGTCGGGCGGCGGAGAAACTGCTTCGGGCGGACGGGGACTTCCTCGTGCGGGACAGCGTCACCAACCCTGGGCAGTACGTGCTCACCGGCATGCACGCAGGGCAGCCCAAGCACCTGCTGCTGGTGGACCCTGAGGGCGTGGTAAGGTGGTCGTGGGGGGAGGGGCGGGGGCAGGTGCTGAGGATGCAGTGGAGAGAGTGCAGAGATAGACCCGCAGGGGGCTGGTGTGGGGCAGGGCCGGAGGCTGCGAGTGGGGGTGGGGAGGGGACTTAACGGGGATGTCGGGTCTGCGGGAACGGCCCAGGCCTCTCTCCTCTGTCCGAGATCAGGGCACCCACATTCTAAGCACCCTTTAGGTTTAATAGAGCATCTTTCAGATTACAGAGCCCTTTATATTTACAGATCCTGTTTCGCTTTACCACATACTTCAAAATTACAAAGCATTTTCCAGTTTTAGAGGAATTTTAGCTTTCACAAAGGATTTCCCAGTCTATAAAGCATTTGGAGGGGTTAGAGAACCTTTTCCAATCTCAGGGCCTTTCAGGGCTTACAAAGTACTGTATTTCATCAACTGTAAGATGTACTTTCCCCCCACATTCTATCATCACTAATGCATCTTACAAACAGTGATGTCTTTGAGTGATAAATACAAAGCTGACTCACTGGAAAAGATCCTGATGATGGGAAAGATTGAGGACAAGAGGAGAAGGGGACGATAGAGGATGAGATGGTTGGATGGCATCACCGACTCAATGGACATACATTTGAGCAAGCTTTGGGAGATAGTGAAGGACAGGGAACCCTGGAGTGCTGCAGTCCATGGGGTCACAAAGAGTCTGATACTACTTAGAGACTAAACAACAACAATTTATGTCATCTAGCTGAATCCTCCACACCACCCTGGGGGCTGTGTGTGCTCCGTGCCCTGAATAGGGCACACTCCAGTGGCTACTGTGCAGCCTGGCCCAGGTGGGACCACGGCTCCAGGCCCCTGTTCTATCACTTCCCTTCTCCATCTCCTCCTCCATACCTAATCACACTGCTCACTGCTGTGTCCTCTGTCTGAAGTGGTGTTAGCCTCCCAGGGGTGGGGATGGGGGTGCTCTGTGTTGCATCTGGGTCTGCTGAAATTTTCTCAGCATTCTAAGATGCAGGCGGTGTTTAGATTTGGTGGTTCTGAGTTTTGGATCTGTGTCCACAAGATTCCTGAGGTGTGTGTGTTTCCTAGGGCTGCCCTCCCAGTGACCATCACCAGCTGGGCAGCTTCAAACCACAGAGATGTGTTCTGTCCCAGTTCTGGAGGCTGGACTTCTGACATCTAGGTGCTGGCTGGGCTGGTTCCTTCTGTGGCTCTGAGGAAGGATCTGGTTCAGGGTCCCCCATCAGCTTCTCCTTGTTGCTGGAAATGCTTGTTCTCTGGCTTGTGGACCCATCACCCCAGTGCCTTTGGCTTCTCAGGGCTTCTCTTGGCTTCTCTCTGTGTCTCTGTGTTGTCCCAGTCCTTCTTTTCTTATAAGGACACAGGTCACTGGATTTGAGGTCACCTGAGTAATTCAAGATGAACTCATCCTTTTTTTACTCTTTTTCTAAAATTAATTTTAACTGAAGTATAGTGGATTTACAATGTTCTGTTAATTTCTGCTGACCAGAAAAGTGACTCAGTATACACATATATACATTTTTTTCTTTAAGGAATTTCTTTTCTTTCTTTTGCACTGCGCTGGGCCTTCACTGTAGGCGTGCAGGCTTTCTCTCTCTAGTTGTGGCGAGTAGGCTTCTCATTGTGGTGGCTTCTCTTGTTGTGGAGCATGGAGTGTAGGGTGTCTGGGCTTCAAGAGTTGTGGGACATAGCCTTAGATGTTCTGCGGCATATGGGATCTTAGTTCTTGGACCAGGGATTGAACTCATGTCTCCTGCATATTGGCAGGCAGGTTCTTAGCCAGGGAAGTTTCCATATATACATTAAAAAAAATATTCTTTTCCATTATGGTTTACCCTAGGACATTGAGTACAGTTGCCTGTGCTCTATCTACAGTAGAACTTTGTCCATCCTGTATATGATAGTTTGCATCTGCTAATGCCAGACTCCCAATCTGTCCCTCCCCCAGCCTGATCCCCCTTGGCAACCACAAGTCTGTGCTATACATCTGTAACTCTGTTTCTGCTTTGAAAATAAGTTCATTTGCGTCATATTTTAGATTTCACATATAAATGATATCATGTGGTATTTGTCTCACTCCACTTAGTGTGATCATCTGTGGGTCCATCCATGTTTCCACAATTGGCACTATTTCATTCTTTATCATGATTGAGTAGTATTCCATTTGTATATATGTACCACATTTTCTTTAACCTTCAAGAACTCGCCTTAATCATATCTGCATAGAGGCTTTTCCCAAATAAGGGCCCTTTCACAGGTTTCGGGGATTAAGATGTGGACAAATGTTTTTTTGGTGGGGGCACCATGCAATCCACTATAGAAAGCCACGCCCCCTGGTGCTGGAGCTTTGGAGCCTGTGTCCACATGTATTCTGTGGTTGAAGTCTTTGACCCAGTGGTTTTCAGATTTGTACATGAGTTACAGGAGGCATTGTGAAAACTCAGTGCCCCGTCAGCAGGTCTAGGGTGGCCCAAGAGTTTGCCTCTCCGACTGGCTCTCCCAGTGGTGCTGATGCTATGGCCTCTGGCCCTGTAGGTGCGGACGAAGGACGTGCTCTTTGAGAGCATCAGCCACCTGATTGACTACCACCTGCAGAACGGGCAGCCCATCGTAGCTGCTGAGAGTGAGCTGCACTTGCGAGGCGTCGTCAAGCGGGAACCCTGAGCCAGGTGCGTCTGGCCCCAATGTGCCAGATTTTTCGCCTCTTAAAAATTGACACGGGTGCACATGCTGCACACTTCACCCATTTACAGGGCACAACTCAGTGGGTGTCTTCACAGAACTGTGCCCCCTTCCCTATCTAATTCTATAACACTCCATCACCCCCAAAGGAAACCCTGTCCCCATCAGCACTCACTCCCTGAGTTGTTATGGTAACTCTGTGCTTAACTGGTGGTAAAAATCCCTCAGAGAGGCAGCATTTGGCCCCCTGGGAGGTGGGCCCAGTAGGGCTGGGTCCAGCAGGGCTGGCATTCGAGGCAAGGCAGGTGGGTCAGAAGGTCCACCTGGGTCATCAGTTCTGGAGCCTCAGATGTCTTGAGTGGGGGAGGACAGACAGGTCCCGTGGTTCTAGAGCCTCTGGTGGGGGGCCTGGGGTGAGATGGGGGCCTGTCTAAGCTGGGAAGAGGCAGCTGAACTGGGGTGCAGAGCGGTCGAGGTACCAGGGCAGTCTGTGGGAGGAGGCAGAGGCAGGCTCTGGAGCAAGGGTAGGGGGCAGGAAGCTGGGAGCTGGGGGCTCAGTTCATGGAGGGAAACCGGCCGTGGAATTTCCCCAAAGGCTGAGAGGCCTTCTGGGCCAGGTTGGGCTGCTCTCCCGTCCCCATGACAACAGTCTCTTCCTGCTTCCTCCCCCCATCAGCGCTGGCCTGCTCCCTGCCCTCAGCCAGGCCCAGCGGTCGGCAGAGACAGGGTTCCCAGCCTGGGGAAGGGCTCCAGGGATGGAGGCAGTCCTGTGGATCATCTGAAATGATGTGCAGTGCCACGGACTGTGTATGTGCACGTGCCAGGGTCCGACCTGTTTGCTTTCTACACCCTGAATTGTTTGTGACCCGAGAAATAACACCAATGGGAGTAATAATCGCTGCCAGTGCAGAAGTTGCTGTGTCCTGGCCCCATGCTCAGACCCTCCCCACATCTGTACTGACTCCCACGCAACTCCCAAACAGGCACTGTTAACAATCTTCTCATTTTGTGGAAGAAGCAGTGTCACAGAGAGGTTACAGGGCAAGACCATGGAGGAGCTGGGACTTGAACCCTGGCCCCACCTGAGGCTTGTCACTGGGTCACTTTGCTACCTTGTAACTGAGGTCTATGACACTGAACCCAGGTCTCCTGTTGCTGTCTCTGCTGACCCTTGATCTCTGCTTCACTTTCTTCCCCAGGTGATGGTTCTCAGCCTGTGGCTTCTGTCCCTGCTCCCCAGATGCTCCTGTTGTGGCCTTAGGGGCCCTTCAGCCTTTCTCTGGACCCTGGTCAGGCCGGAATCGCCGCTGTCTCTCCTTCTTCACCTGGGTCTCTGGCGTCTTCCTTCTCTAGCTGGTCCTGGGGCTGGGATGGGTCAACCTGGTCAGGACACGGGGTGCATGACCCCTCTCTCTCACCCCCACCTGCTGCCACCTTCACCTGGAGTGAAGATGTACGTACCAAAGACAGAACCTTTTCTCGCCTTTAAAGAAAATATATCGACAAGCAGCCATCCGCCTTGGAGCCTGGCCCAGGTCCCCGATGAGGCCGAGGGGCACCATTTTCCTTCCTGGAGGGTCATCAGTTCGCCTCCTGGGGAATGAAGGCCCCCAGCTCCCTGGCATGCAGACGGGCTCCCGTACCCGCCAGGCTCAGATCTTCCACTTGAAAAATCGGTGCATAGTTGTCTTTTGGGGGTAGAATTGAAGCGCTGTGGGTCCTCAGACCAGGGCAGATGAGGGTGTTGAAGTGGGTGAAAGCCTTGGGTGATGGGGTCATCTGTCAACTCCATGACCACTGACCCAGGAGGGGGTTGTTGTGAGGCCCCTCCCTCCCAGCTGTCAGCCTGGACTGGACGCTTGGAATCTGTTTGTAATTAAACCTGGGAATGACCGTGTGGTGTGTGAGCCCTCCTGTGATCTACGAGGCTTCTCGGGGTGGGGACCCTCTCTGGGTAGATGTCATCTTGGGGCAGGGGTCCTTTTGGGGCTGGGGTCCTCTCAGGGTGGGGGTCCTCTCTGTGTGAGTGTCATCTCAGGGTTGGGGTCCTTTCAGGGTGGGGGCCATTTTGGGGTCAGGGTCTCCTCAGGGTGGGGACCCTCTCTGAGTGGGTGTCATCTCATGGTGGGGGCTCTCTTGAGGTGGGGGTCCTCTTGGGGTGGGGGTCCTCTAGAGGTGGGGGTCTGGGGTCCAGGGAAGCCAGGGTAGCACCAGATTTGGCACCCCAGGGCTGGGGAGGAGAGAGCCAGGCCCTGGTGTGCCCCTGCTATGGGGAGAGAGTTGGGGGCAGAGTCCCCTGACGTTTCCCAGACCCTCAATTTTATCGCAAGAAAAAGCACACACCAACTTCTCTGTTAAATATCCACCCCTCTCTTTGGAAACACCTGAATTTATCTCCCAAATGCTACAAACCTATGGACTCAAGATACTCCAGATATCTGGCAAAACACGGCTTGTTTTCTTCTCCAAATTGTTCCTGACTTGTTCTGAAGGATGGCCTGGCTTCTCAGTCTCCCAATGTTTCTCATCCTCATTTCTTGAGAAGCACCTGGTTCTCACTCTAGCCCCTTTATCGACTTGAAAGCACCTACTTTTACCACACGCCCAGCTACCTGCGCTCACTTTTGACACTGCCCTTGACCTTTCCAAACATGATGTCTCCTGCCCAGGGAGACCCCCATCTCTCCCCAGGACCCTCCTCACAACCCTCCCACAAACATGGAACCTTCCCTCCCAAGGGGGTACCAGTCTCACCACTGGCTGGTGTCACATCTCTGCCCAGGTTCTGGTTCTGGGGAGGGGCTTTGCTTTCTTTGCTGTCAGCAGGCCCTGCTCCAGGCCTGGGGGGATCTAGTAAGGGTGTGGGGAAGTAAAAGCCACTCTGATCTGCCTATAAGTAGGGTGGAAGCGATCATAAGGCAGAGCAAGAATCCATCATTCACTCTCCCATTCATTCATCCATCCATCATCCATTTATCCATCCATCCATTCACCTTCCCATTCATCCATCCATCCATCATCCATTCACCTATCCATCATCCATCTATCCATCCATCCACTCACCTACCTCTATGCCCATCCATGTACTCATTCATCCATCTATCCATCTGTTCACTCACCCACTTTTCCAGCCATTGTTTATCAGTCCATCCACGTAACCATCACATCCATCCCTCTAACCGCCCATACATCGTTCATTTCACTCATTGGTCCGTGCCACCCACACCCCCATCCTCATATCCTTTAATCTTCCTTCATGACCTCCTCTTATTGACCAAGACCCTGGTGGATATCCCCTGGTGGATAATGGAGATGCAACATCACCAAGACAGACTCACTCTTGTGGAGTTTGCCAAAACCCATTCATCAGCAGGTCACCACTAAGTGTATGATGACAGCTGTGGGAAGGAATGCACCTCGGAACTTGCGGGTCCTTAGAAATCCAAGTGGGTTTCTTTGTGGGGTTTCTGGAGGATGAGCAGGGAGGCCCTGAATGAGGAGGAGAGAGATCTGGGCTGAAGGGATGGCATGTGCAAAGGCCCCAGGTGTGTAGAATACAGCTTATTTGAGGGACAGAAGGATGGCCAGAGGTTGGAAGGGAGGTCAGATGGCAGTGGAGTCGGGGACACAGCTGGGCGCAGCCTGGTGCCAGGGAGAGCTGCCTGGGGCCTTTTAAGCACAGAGGTGGTAAGAGTCCCAAGTAGGAGTTGTGCTATGGGGACAAGATGGAGCCAAGAGGCTGCTGGGAGAAGGCACTGGGTGGGGGGTGGGGGCTACTGAATAAACTCACTGCCTCCTCCCCAACCCAGCTGGGAGGACAGACCCCATCCCAGCGTGGCAAGGGCATGTGGAGAGTGAAACCACAGTACCAGGTCAGCCTGTCAGCGGGACACCTGAGCCAGTCAGCTTGCTGTCCTGGGCCCCTGTGCTGGTGCGGACAGTGGAGGAAGGTGCCTCACTGTCCTCGGCATTGCTCTTCCTACTGTAGCGCTCACTCATCCTGGGGGCCTGCAGGAGTAAGACCACCACCACTTTCCTCCTGGGCTCCAGGCCCAGCAGGGGCGATGTACATTAATGGAATAACTTCTCGGAGTAACCGTGCTCCTCATGAAAGCTGAAGCTGGGGTTCCGTGAGCTCTGTCTGGCTGCGATGTGGGTCAGGCAGGGCGGGCTTCCTGGAGGCGGCAGTGAGGTGATGCATTCATTGGTACCTGCCTTCTTTGTCAGCCTATGTTGCCACACCAGCACTGCCCCTAGAACAAACGTTAGCAGGCTGGATATTTGCTAGGTGAGTAAAGCTGAGAAAAGACTCTTGAGGAAGCCTCACTTACCCCATCTGGACAATGGTACTCTGAGCCCCACCTCACTCCAAGGTCAGATGGAAGAGCTGGAGGGGCTCCATCCAACTCAAGCTCAGCCTGCCCCTATCCCCCTCATGCTGTTGAACCAGTGGCTACTCCAGACTAACCCCTATCCAGCTCCAGCAATGATGATTGGGACATGTCTGGAACATGGGTGGCTCCTGGGATATCCTAATTTAATAAGGTCCAGGCATTTCCTGCTGTGTGTCAGTCCTGGCAATAGGTTATCTTGCTGGACTGGGGACTGGTCAGTTGGCCTTGTGTTGCAGAGGGGAAACTGAGGCTGGGAGGGAGGAAGCTGTGAGCAAGTAGGGGGCTGGGGCTGGCAGATGACAGGGTGGCATGTGGGATCCTGAGGGATGCCCGTGGATTCGGGGCTGCCATGCCTGGGTCTCCTGGTCTTGCCCTTGACAGTTTCCCCACCTGCAAAGTGCATGGGGGACTATCCTCTCATCCCAAATCACATTTTCCCTGTTACATTTTGTCACGGGAACCATCAAGCCTACAGTTACTATTTACCTGTGTATTTCTGTACTGGTGTCCTCCTGTCCTCCTCCTTCCCCCTGGGACACATCACAAAGTTGACAGCTGCATCCAAGCCACAGCACTGTCCCCAGCGTCCAGTAGGTGCTCAACAAACCTCTCTCCATGAAATAAAGGAGCAGCACCCTGGCCGGCTCCTTGGATGGCTGCACTGAGAGGACCGAGCGTCAGAGGCTAGTTCCGTATTTCTAGAAGGAAACCTTCACCTTCCTCGTCTGCAAACTGGAGACGGTCATGGACATATCCACTGGTGCTTGTGACAGTGAGTTGGGGCGAGAATGTTAAGAGCCTGGCACCGAGAAAGTGCCCAATAATAAATTCAACTGCGGTTATTATTACTGCTATTCTTTTACTCGTCATCGTAAGTCTGGAAAGATGCTCACTAGAGAAAAGGCCAGCAGACGACCTGCGGCAGGAGCCTGGGGTTTTCAGGGGCGCCAGCCAAGCGACCACCTGCCTCTCTCCCCGCTCAGTCCCGGGAGTCGCGGCGAGGCTCCCCGGTGTGGGAGCCGCGGCGGGGCGGGGAGCGCTGCGCAGACGGCACAGAAGGTCCCTGGGCGGGCGAGGCGGGGGCGGAAGGCCGCCGTACTAGGAGGAATACGGCGGCGCGGCGGCCGGCTGGGCGGTTTCCCGCCGGTGAATGAGTCCGACTGCGCTGCCGCCGCCGCCCGACAGAGGCTGCGCCCGCGTCCCCGCGTCCCCGCGCCCCCAGCCCTCGCGCCGAGACCCCGGCGTATCCGCCGGCCAGCCAGCTTCGGCCCCCGCCCCCGAGAAGGTGAGTTCGGGTCTCTACGCTCCACGGGGGCTGCTAGGACCCCCTACCCGCACCCCAACCCCCGCCCCCGGCCGAGTCCCGCGGGGGCGGGAGGGAGGGTGGTGAGGAGGGGAGGGGTCGGCTTGCCGCGCCTTCAGCCCCCAGACTCACCTCCTCTCCCTTCCCCCACCCCGGATGCCCGGACCCTCAACCCGGGAGAAGCCACAGGTGGGTGGGAGCTTGAGGGGGGCGGAGCTGGGACACCCAGGGGTCTGCCGGGTGCCCAGGGGTGTCTTCTCTGTGCACTGAGAGCGGACCCCTTTAGAAAGCGCTTTTGAGATCTTCAATACAGGGGTCAGGGCAAGAGTGGAGCTGCTGTCCCCTGGGGGCTTCCCTGGAGTCAGCGCCGCCCCCACCTCCCAGGCCTGGCTTCGGTGCTTGGAAGTTAAGCGTGATTCCTTCGGGGAGGGTGGACGAGGGGTGAGCCCATCCCGCCCCCGTGCTGGGCCGCAGCGCCTCCTCACCCCGGTGGCCCCCACAGGGCTCCCCAGGCAAGTGCCACAAGCCTGGCTTCCAGCCCCCGGGTGCAGGGGGGCCTGCCGCTCCCGACCCCTCCTTCTCTTCCCAGGCTTCGCAGATCCCTCCTGGCTCTTGCCTGCGCCCCAATGAAGAAAACCAACATGTGGTTCTTGGAGAGGTTTCGGGGATCGGGGGAGAATGGAGCTGCGGGGGGCGAGGGCGGGGACAAGGCCGCCAAGGGGCCCCTGTACAGCAACGTGCTCACACCGGACAAGATCCCAGACTTCTTCATACCCCCCAAGCTGCCCGCCGGCCCCGCTGAGCCCGAAGCGCAGGCCGAGCTGGGGCCCTCGACCTCGGAGCAGAACCTGGCCTCCGCCGCGCCCCGCCGCACCCCCCGGAGCCCCCGGCTGTCCGCCAAGTTGGCCGCCGAGAGCAAGAGCCTACTGAAGGCGGCCACCCGGCACGTGATTCAGATCGAGAGCGCGGAGGACTGGCCTGCCGAGGAGACTGCCACCAACGCCGACCCCCAGGCCCAGGGGGCCATGTCGCTGCCCTCGGTGCCCAAGGCCCAGACGTCCTATGGCTTTGCCACGCTGGCCGAGAGCCCCCACACGCGGCGCAAGGAGTCCCTGTTCCACAGCGAACACGGGGCTCTGGCCCAGGTGGGCTCCCCAGGCACCCGGCGCCGTCGGGGGGGTGTCAAGGCCAATGGGGGGGACGGGGCACCCAGGGAGGCCGGCGGCACCCTCATGAGCCCCGGCCGCTGCGTCAGCGGCGGGGAGAGCGACACGGGGTCCTCGGCCGAGTCCTCACCCTTCGGCTCCCCCCTGCTCTCGCGCTCCGTGTCACTGCTCAAAGGCTTCGCCCAGGACAGCCAGGCCAAGGTGAGCCAGCTCAAGCACTCTGTGGGCCGCCATGGCTCCCTGTCGGCTGACGACAGCACCCCGGACACTAGCCCCGGGGCCCGGCGCCGCCTGCCCCGCAGGGCCACCCCGGAGCCCGGCCCGGAGTCTGGTCCGGCGTCCCGCGCGGAGCACGCCGTGCGCATGGGCCCTCGGGGCAGCGTGCGCCTGCTGGCCGAGTACGAGGCGGCCCAGGCCCGCCTGCGCGTGCGCCTGCTGGCGGCCGAGGGCCTATACGACCGGCTCTGCGACGCCCGCAGCATCAACTGCTGTGTGGGCCTGTGCCTCGTGCCGGGCAAGCTGCAGAAGCAGCGCAGCACCATCGTCAAGAACAGCCGCCACCCAGTGTTCAACGAGGACTTCTTCTTCGACGGCCTGGGTCCGGCCAGCGTGCGGAAGCTGGCTCTCAGGATCAAGGTGGTGAACAAGGGCAGCAGCCTCAAGCGGGACACGCTGCTCGGGGAAAAGGAGCTGCCCCTGACCTCTCTGCTGCCCTTCTTGTAGAGGGGCCCCCCCCCACCCCCCGCCTCCCTCGGGCCGCGGAGACCCCGCCCCCTCCTGGGTCCTGCAGGGGATGCCACGGCCACGCCCCCTCCTGGGTCCTGCAGGGGGCCCCGCCCCCTCCCGGACCCTGCAAGTGAGCCCTGATGCTGCGGCCTCTTTTGGGGGTGTCCTGGGTCATGCTCTTTTCCAAGGGTTACTTTTAATACAGGAGGAGAGAGGGCTGCTGGGGAAAAGAAAGGGCCAGCTTGCTGGGCTGAGTCCTTCGATACCCCAGGTTTCATGCTCCCACCGCTGCTGGTTACTGCTTCTGGAATTCTGGAATCTGGGCCGGGAGGTAGCAGAGGCTGACCACAGACCCAGAGACTGCGGGTCCTGAGGACCAGCCAGGTCTTCTCTGCGGCACGAGTGTCCTCCTGCCCCAGGCCCGACGGACGCCCCCTAGAGAGGGGTGCCAGGCAGTGCGGGGCCCCATGGGGCTGTGGGAGGACCCTCTCCTGCCTTAGGCGGTCTCTGGGCAGCCCTCAGTCCTCCCAGGCTCCGGAGGTGAGAGCCGGTCAGAGGGAGGAGGGTGCCACCCCGTCTGAGAGCCACTTCCCGGCAAAGACAGGCAGCTGAGGAGGAAGTCCCAGAAGAGAAGGAGAATGATGGCTCTGCCCCTCAAGTGTGACAGCCCTCCATCACCTTCTCTTGTCAGGCGCTGCAGCCCTGCTGGGCATCCAGAGCCTTCAACCTCTGAAAGGCTAGCTCAGATCATGCCCAGAGAGTAGCACCAGCTGGTGGTCCCTGCTCCTCCCTGTCTTCGACCCCTCCTGAGCATGGTCCTCAGCAGCTGGACCCAGGAAGTGCTGTTCAGGGACAGACAGCTTCCACTTTTACTCCACAGATGTACATAGGTTCTGGCTAGGGTGGGTGGGACAAGATCCTGCTTGTGGCTTTTCATGCTGCTAACACAGCTGCATGGGCTTAACTGTCCTGTCAGTGTGTGTGTCCTCAACTGATTTTTGTGGCTCAGCCAAACAGAAACGACACAGTCTGAAGAAGGGCCTCCTGGGCTGCCTGCTGGGCGAGGATGGACCAGGCTGGTTTGTGGGGATCCTGGGGTGCCCCTCCCAGTTCAGAAGTTGTCCCCCCAACACCACAGCTCTGGGTTTCCAAATTACCCTGGGGGAGGGGTGAAGGAGCCGGGGCTGGAGGGGAAGCACACATTCCCTTCTGCACACCTGGTGAGACATACCCATGCCCTTGAACCTGAGACTGAAGGCCCCTGGCGCTGCGGTCCCTAGCTGCACACCCTCTGGCCTCTGGCCTCTGCCTGCCCTCAGGCTTTCTGATCCTGGGGACTACCCAGGCCAGGCCTGTGGGCAGAGAAGGTGGACAGACAGCCCCGCATGGACTTAGATGCTCAGACTTGCCGCCCCCTTCTCTGACCCCAACTGCTCCCACCCCCTGCTTTATCCCTGGGGACCCTCATTTTCTTGGCCCCCACACTGTTTGATATCTCTGTGTTTGAAGTTGACTGTGGGTACATCTTGAAGACATCCTCCCCCAAGTGTTTGTTTATAAATGCTGTTTTTAGTGCAATAAAGGTGTTTTGGGGATGTGGGGGTGGAACTCTACTGGCTTTGCTGTTTAATAACAAGAGAGAAATTTTGCCTTGAATTCCAGAGAGGGTGGCGGGAACTGTCAAGATCCATGAAGGCCTCCCTGCCTTTTCAGACCCAACGGGGCTCTCCTGCTTGTGGGGGCGGCACAGAAGCAGGACTGCAGCAGGGCAATGTCCCCAGGGACCCTCATGCCCTGTTATAAGGACACTTGCGTGCAGGCAGCGCTTTCACCCCCTGAGGCCGTGAATGTCCCCCTCACAGGTGCAGAGACCAGCCATCTGGTCGCCCATCCGAGACAGCCTGGTCACACCCTCAGCCTAGACGTGAACCCGCACCCTCCCTGCAACCACAGGCAAGAGATGCCAGGGCTGCCCCTTCTGTACTCTGTCTGCTGTTCACGTCAATGCCTTCCCACATCTTGTTCTCTCTGCCTAGAATGCTTCCTACTCCTGCGCCCCCACCCCCACTCACCTGCTTTCAGACTCTAGTTGACATGGTACCTCTTCCAGGAAGCCTTCCTGACTCTCTCTGCTGTGTTCCCCTTCCCATCTCAGCTCACAGGCCATTTGAGGTCCTGTCTGTCCCCAACTCTGGGGCCCGCAGATTTATCTCCCTGAAAGGCCATCTCCAGTCTCAGGGAACCTACTGACAGCACGTGGAAAGCTGTGGCCTGACCTGGTCTCTGGACTCCTCCAAGGTTGCTGGGGAACCAGGGAGCTAACAGTGAAGGCCCGAGTGTCCCAGCCCTACCCTCTGCTCGCCCTTGAAGAACCGCCAGCTTTTCCCACTTGGGTTGACCTTGCCTTCCCCCATCCCTTTGGGAAGTGGTGTCCTTGACCTGGGAGACCCAGCAGTGTTTGAGGACCCACCACTGCTTGCCCTGGGGAGCAGGCAGTGCTTGAGGACCAGAGCAGGTCTGCAGCCCAGGACTGCTCAGCCTTCAGGAGTGTTGGAGCTGCGACTGGCATTGGTTGCATTTGCTCCATTTGACAGATGGGGAAACTGAGGCCCAGGGCTTGGAAGCAGGCCAGCTGTGCTTTCATTGATTCATTTTGCAGGGCTGGGTGCTTCCTGTGCAGCGACTGCTCTGGGGGTGAGGGGTGGGCAGCTGTGCCCAAGCAAGGACCACAGCGGGTTTTTATGATGAGGTCCCAGAGCTCAGGGAACCAGGACAGAGTCCTTTCATCATGCTGGGGACAGAGTTGGGAAGGGCGGGGCATTTGAGCCACAGACCAGAGGATACATAGTGTTAGTGAGGCTGCTCCAGAATGGGGCCCCAGCCCAGCCCTGGGGTGGCCCTGTGCTGCTCTGTGTCTTTGTCACCCCTTCCTCTTCAGAGCCTGTACCAGCATCCAGCCTGGCCCCCAGCTCTGGTCGTGGCACCCAGTTGGGACTGGGTGACCCTACCAGGCAGAGTGGGTTACAGGGAAAACAGACACCTTGGAGCCTCCAATCCCTCGGCCGAGAGGGATATGTTGACCGCCTGTTTTATACTGCAAACAATGCAAACCTTGCAAAAGCCCTGCCAGGATGCCTCCCTCCCCATTACAGGGGGAGAAACCAGAACAGGGCAGGAGGAGGGGACACAACAGCCCCCAGGACTGAGTTATGTCTCCCCCCACACTGCTCTCTGGCATAGATCTCCAGTGCAGGGCGCTGCCTCCTGCTCTGATCCCAGCCCTTTCCTCCTGCCTTATCCTGGTGGGGCCCAGACCCTCAGGGCCTCACAGTCACCAGGAGGCTTTGTGCAGGCTGGGGTCCTGAGCACCCCCACCTGCTGACAGCCCACCAGATGAGCTGCGCTAACCAGGCCTGGTCGCGTTCCAGGATGTGTTGCCAGGGCAACCGGGCACCATCTTGCCTCTTCCCCACCAGCCACTTCATGGGTGGGCAGCTGGTGTGTGAGTGTGTGTGTCATGTATGCGTCCATGCACATAGCTATGGACGCCCCGGGCACAGGTGTAACTGTGTGCTGTTGCCTCTGTGCATACTGTGTGAATGTTAGTGTAGCCATGTGCACATGAGAGTGTAGCTGTGTGTGCACACGTGTCACAGTGTGGGCATGAACATGTGAGTGCGTGTGTTAGCATGCATGTACTCGCACATCAGTGTGTAACTGTGTGTGTTTGTCTCCATGTGTACACCCTGTGCATGTGTGTAACTGAGTACAAGTGTTGTTGTGTAACATGGCTGTGCACATGTGTATGTGTGTTCATGAGTGTGCACTGTGGCCACTGTGCCTCAGGCTGCCCCTAAAGATAAAACAAGATTCAAGAGGACCCCCTCCTTCCCCACCTCTCTCCATGCTGGTTCCCCACTGGAAATGCCCTCTGCCATGTTCCTTCCATCTTCCTTGAGGTCTCGAACCATTGCCTCTTCCCCAGGGCAGCCTTTACCACAATGAGGTCATTGTCGTTCAGTCATTCAGTCGTCTCCAACTCTTTGCAACCCCATGGACTGCAGCACACCAGGCTTCCCTGTCCTTCACCATCTCACAGAGCTTGCTCGAACTTATGTCCATTGAGTCAGTGATGCCATCCAGCCATCTCATCCTCTGTCGTCCCCCTCTCCTCCTGCCTTCAATCTTTCTCAGCATCAGGGTCTTTTCTAATGAGTCTGGTCTTCGCATCAGCTGGCTAAAGTATTGGAGCTTCAGCATCATTCCTTCCAATAAATATTCAGGGTTGATATCCTTTAGGATTGACTGGTTTGATTTCTTTGAAGTCCAAGGGACTCTCAAGAGTTTTCTCATCATCATAGTTCAAAAGCATCAATTCTTCAGCATTCAGCCTTCTTTACGGTCCAACTCTCACATTCATACATGACTACTGGAAAAACCATAACTTAGATTAGATGGACTAATCAAAGTAAGATTGCCTACTTTGTAGGCAAAGTAATGTCTCTGCTTTTTAATATGCTGTCTAGGTTTGTTATAGTTTTTCTTCCAAGGAGCAAGCATCTTTTAATTTCATGGATGCAGTCACCATCTGCAGTGATTTTGGAGCCCAAGAAAATAAAGTCTGTCACTCTTTCCATTGTTTCCCCATCTACTCACCATGAAATGATGGGACCAGTGATAAGATGCCATTATCTGAGTTTTAAGTCAGCTTTTTCACTCTCCTCTTTTACCTTCATCAAAAGGCTCTTTAGTTCCTCTTCACTTTCTGCCATAAGGGTGGTGTCATCTGCGTATCTGAGGTTATTGATATTTTTCCCAGCAATCTTGATTCCAGCTTGTGCTTCATCCAGCCCGGTATTTCCCATGATGTACTCTGCATATAATTTAAGCAGGGTGACAACATACAGCCTTGATGTACTCCTTTCTAAATTTTGAGCTATCCCTTCCTTTGAGTCAGACCCCCCCCCCCTTTTAGTATTCCTTGTTAGTGTCATACACAACTTTGTGACATCGATTTGATCAGAATGGTCTGTTGTTTGCACCTGGAGCATCTCAGTGCTCAGTTCAGTTCAGTCCCTCAGTCATGTCTGACTCTTTGTGACCTCATGGACTGCAGCACACCTGGCTTCCCTGTCCATCACCAACTCAGACCAGGATGCAAATGAAGGCGGCATCAACACTCTCTCCTTCCATCCTGGAAAGTCCAACACTTCCCTACTCTCAGGAGGGTGGTGGGCATCAAGGGCCACCACTGGCACCAGGCACCTGATCTGGTGCAGATCACAGAACCTTGCCCCTTTCTCAGAATGGAGCAAAGGAGGAGGAATCAAATGCCTGGCAACATGGTGGGCCCCTGGATCCAGCCATGCCTGAAGTCCATAACTGCACACCAGTTCAGGTCAGAGGGCCAATAGCGTCCCTTCTTTGCTTAAGGCACTTTTCTTTGTCATTTTCAACCAAAGAATGCTGATATAGTGTCCAGCCTCAGGAAGGAGGCTCCCCGGGACGTGGGGTGCCCCAGTCTGATGTAGGAAAGAGAAGCAGAGAAGGAAAGCATCATGGGAAGGCCTGGGATTTGTACATCCCAAGGAGCTAGAGAAGGCGGCCCTGGAGGGAGGGATGAGCTTCCATCAGGGCATTTGTCAAGGAAGGCTTTGCAGAAGGAGCAGAATCTGAACCAGGGAAAGAGCACTCGGGGAGCAGAGGCATTCGGGGGGTGGGGGTGGGGAAGGGGCTCTGGAATGCAGCACCTGACGGTTGCCATCCCACCCCACCACAGCCCGGGGCAGTGCCCATCTCGTCTACCCTCTGCCTTCACCTGCTGTTCCTGCTCTGAATAACCTTTCATGGTTCCCCACACCTTGGCACTGGAGACCTCCCCGGGGCGCCCCGTCCGGCCACCCCCGCACCTTCCGAGCAGCGCACGTCTGGAGGAGGGGCTGGGATTCTGAACCCTGACCCTCGCGGGGAGCGTCCACGGCAAAATTCAAGGCCCGGTTTTCCACTCGCCCTGTGTTTGTCTACAAGTCACGCGGCTTGTCTGGTTCTCAGGCTCCCCACGCGCGACTGTGCTGAGACCCAGGGTCGCATGTGAAAAGAGCCGAGCGCACAGGCGCGTCCGCGACCCGCAGGCGCAGCGCGGCGACTGTGTGAGTCTAACCACATCTGAGTGGTAATTCCAGGCCCGCCAGACCCTCCGAGGTGCGGGCTCCGCTGGCCTCTCGGTGCCGCGGGCCTCTCTCTGCAGCCGCACCCCCTCTTCTCCCGCCCCCCACTCCCCCAGTGAGGGATTCAATTAAGCTTTTGTTTTCTTCCCGGCTCCTCCGGAGGGAGGGGCTGCCCGCAGCCGGCTCCTCTGACGTTGGGGGAGGGGGGAAAATGTCTTCAATTAAAAAGCCACGGTGTGGGGAGAGGAAGAGACGCGCATCGCGCCCCTCGCCCCCGGTCCTGGCTGCCCTGCGCACCCGCCGGCCTGACTCTGAGGCCTCAGTTAACACTCCGCATCCCCGTGCAATGGGGGCATTTGACGCAGGGCCCCTAAGGTAAGCACAAACCACCGTGGAGGGGCCTTTTAAGAAGCCCGTGCTGGGTGAGAGAGGGGATCCTCCGAATCCTCTGCCGCCCTCGCCCCCACAGAGGGGAGCAGAGGCCCGGGAATGAGGTGGGGGCTTCCCAAAGCTGCCCAGTTCCCTGGGGCGGGGGTGGGGGAGGCGAGGGGGGATGGACAGGATGCAGTACGAAGCAGCGATGGGAGCAGATCCCAAGCCCTCCGTCCCGCCTGGTCTGCCTTCCCACAGGCCGGAAGGCTCCTCCTCCCCGTGGGAGCACTCCAGGCTCCTCCTGGGCCGCGCGCCTGGGTTTGAATCCTGACAAGTCATCCTCCTCTCTGTGACTCGGAATCCCCTCCAGCACCCTGTCTCCCGCCCCGAGGTGGTGGGGGCTGGAGGTGCCGATCCAGACAAGGTGCCCCGACCTGGCCCTGGGAGGCTCCTGGGAGGCTCCTGGGAGGGTGAGGTCTGCCTTATATAGCTTTGCCCCAGTCCCGCCTGACAGGACCGGCCACTCCAGGAAGACCAGCCTCCCGGTTTAGGGTGGCCTGGGGGTGGAGTCAGTGGACCTGAGGCCGAGGATGCCTGCACACACCTGCGCTGGACCCCGCACTCCCTGCCCCGGGTGGGACCCGTGATGCCAGCCGTGTGTGTGTGCGCGCGTGTGTGCGCGTGTGTGCGCGCGTGTGTGCGCGTGTGTGCATGTGCGTGCGTGTGTGTGTGCGTGTGTGTGTGTGTGTGCGCGTGTGTGCATGTGTGTGTGTGTGCGTGTGTGTGTGTGCGCGCGCGTGTGTGCGCGCGCGTGTGTGCGCGCGTGTGTGCATGTGTGTGCGCGTGTGTGCGCGCGTGTGTGTGCATGTGTGTGCGTGTGTGTGCGTGTGTGTGTGGGGGGGGGTGGGGGATGGGGGGGTGTGGAGAGGGTGGCACGTGTGGACCGCTAGGATGGAGGCACTGCTGTGACTTCACCCCACTCTCCCTACATGTGCTCCTCCTTCTGTAACCTGTGGCCCCTCAGGTGTCTTCAGTGGGTTCTGTGAATCCTCTCCATAGAATCAGCAAACCCAAGGTGGTTGGGGGCCCCCAAACTTCCTGTTGGTGTCAGAAGTGGAGACTGTGCCCTCTGACCTTTCCAACTTGGCTACCTCCCCACTCCCACCCCATGCCCTTCCTAGGAGCTCACTGCCTGGGTTGCTATGGTGATGCAGAACCCTCCTCCCCCCCACCTCCCCTTCACCTGAGTCATTCTCAATCACTCCTTCTCACCTCCCTAATCCCCAAGACCTGAGTAAGACTATCCAGAGGTGCCCAGCCCCCCATAGCCCACTCTGCCCCCTCCCTGTCCTCCGCTCCCACAGCCAAGCAGCAGAAATTCTCTCCTTGCTCCTTGAAGTCAGGGAGGCACCCTGGGATCATGGTGGCTCCCTGGCTCCCACACGCCTTACAGAGACCCTTGGGCAAGCCCTTCCCCTCCAGAGCCTCTGTTTCCCTGTGTGTAAGAAGGGGTGCTGAACTTGGGCTCAACTCTAGAGGCTGGGCTGATGGCACAGTGGAGTGTTCAAGTCAGCGCCTGGCTTGCCAGCCTCCAGCCCCTGACCTCTGCTCCACTGTAGCTGCCCAGTTCCTGGTGGAATCCACAAGCCGAAGGGTCTAAGGCACGGCAACCTCTGCCCTTGGGGGGCTTCCTGGAGGAGGAGGCCCAGGAAAGGGATGGGGAGGAAAAGAGCTGTGTGGGTCTAAGGTCAGGAACATTCAGGAGGCTGGTTGTTGAAGTGGACCCTGCAGGGAGGGTGGACTTTATCTTGGGATGGGGTGGGGAGCCTCGGGGAACAGGGGCTCTGGTTCGTGTTTTAATCTCTCCAGCATCTGGGAGGAAGGGGCCCTGTGGGGGGCACGGAGACTGGGCTGGGGCTGCCGCTGAGTCCAGAGGAGGGGGGTGCATTGGGACTGGGCTGGGCAGAGGTAGATGGGACCCATGTGACATGTACAGTGTCTGGGCTCGGCTGGGCTTGGATGTGAGGGGTGTTGGGGGGGGCGATCTGCTGGAACATCTCTCTCTCTCAGTTCCACTCAGTCCTGCCGCCAGCCAACACAGCTCTGCCTTCCTAACACCTGGAAACCTCACTGCAGAGAGGGGACCGCTGCATGCGGTAGCCAGGGGTGTCTAGGTGGGAATGGCGTCAGGTGAAGGACACTGTGCTATTCCGTGAGTAAGAAAGAAGGTCAAGAACAGGCCATAGGGGTCTGCAGAGACAGAAGTCAAGGTAATGGCCACCTGGGGGGTAGTGAACAGCAGGGGTGATGATGGCTTCTGGGGAGCTGTCACTCCCACTGACATTCCCACTGGGTGACGGTTGCTCAGCGAGTTTATACACATTCACTGGGCTTTTAAGTGTCAACTATCCAGAAGACATTTAAAATTTTTACAACAACAGAAGGACACATGTCCCAGCTAAAAATGGGCGAGCCCACTGAGGCTTCTTTGTGGGGCACCCACAAAGACACTTCTCCAGAGAGGAGAATGGTCCAACTCACATTGGTCCATGACTACTGGAAAAACCATAGCTTTGACTGTACAGAACTTTTTTTTCAAAGTGATATCTCTGCTTTTTAATACGCTGTCTAGGTTTGTTAGCGGAGAAGGCAATGGCAACTCACTCCAGTACTTTTGCCTGGAAAATCCCATGGATGGAGGATCCTGGTGGGCTGTAGTCCATGGGATCTCGAAGAGTCGGACACGACTGAGGGACTTCACTTTCACTTTTCACTTTCATGCATTGGAGAAGGAAATGGCAACCCACTCCAGTATTCTTGCCTGGAGAATCCCAGGGACAGAGGAGCCTATTGGGCAGCCGTCTATGGGGTTGCACAGAGTCGGACACTACTGACATGACCTAGCAGCAGCAGGTTTGTCAGAGCTTTCCTAAAGAAGGCTGAGCACCAAAGAACTGATGCTTTCGAATTGTGGTGCTATACAAGACTCTGAATTCAGGGAGATCAAACCAGTCAATCCTAAAGGAAATCAGTCCTGAATATTCATTGCAAGGACTGATGCTGAAGCTGAAACTGAAGTTCCAAAACTTTGGCCACCTGATGCGAAGAGCTGATGCACTGGAAAAGACCCTGATGCTGGGACAGATCGAAGACAGGAGGAGAAGGGGACAACAGAGGATGAGATGGTTGGATGGCATCACCGACTCAATGGACATGAGTTTGAGCAAACTCTGGGAGATAGTGAGGGACAGGGAAGCCTGGCGTGGTGCCGTCCATAGGGTAGAAAAGAGTCGGACACAACTTCGTGACTGAACAACACACAAATGGCTAACACTCCATGCAATGATGCTCGACATGATTAGTCGTCAGGGAAACGAACATCAAAAACACAGGTGATACTACTTCACACTCATACGATGGCTATAATCAGGAAAATGGAAGCTAAAAACAGGGTGGTGAGGATGTGGAGAAATTGGACGCTTCCATGCTGCCTGGAGAATGTGAGATTATACAGCTGCTACAGAAAACAGACTGCCATTTCCTCAAAAATGTACACATGAAATTACCATATGACCCTCAATTCCATGTCTAGATATATTCAGAAGACTTGAGAACTGTTCCTCAAACCCAAACTTGGACATTAATGTTCATAACAGCATTGTTCACAGCAGCCAAAAGGTGGAAGCAGCCAGTGTGTCCATCAACAGATGGTGGATACACGCAGTGTGTCCCTCCACACACTAGAATATTCTTCAGTCATAAAAGAGAGAGAAGCTCTGACACTCATTGCCATGTGGACAGATCCTGAGAACCTGATGCTCAGTGAGAGAGGCAGACACAGAAGGACACACAGGGTGTGATCCCACTGATGGGAAACGTCCAGAACAGGCAGATCCACAGACACAGAGAGTGGTTCCTGGTTGTCAGGAGCTGGGGAGGGGATGGGATAACTGCTGATGGGGATGAGGCTTTCTTTTGAAGTGATGGAATGTTCTGGAATTAGAGATGGTGGTTGCAAATTGTGTCTGTACTAAACGACACTGAATTATTCATGTTAAAATGATTGTGTTTTTAAATATTCATTTATTTGACTTTGCTGGGCCTTAGTTGCGGCATGTGGGATCTAGTTCCTCAAACAGGGATTGAACCCGGGCTCCTTGCATTGGGAGCATGGAGTCTTAACCACTGGACTACCAGGAAATTCCCCAAATGATTGTATTTTATGTAACTTACACTTTCATTTTTAAAGAAGTTCATTGAGGACTTTCTTGGCAGCTCAGTGGTGAAGAATCCATCTTCCAATGCAAGAAATATGACTTCAGTCCCTGGTCCAGGAAGATCCCATGTGCTGTGGAGCAACTAGGTCCAGTGTGCCAGGACTACTGAGCCTGTTCTCTACAGTCGGTGAGCCACAACTACTGAACCCACGTGCTGTGCTGCAACTACTGGAGTCCTTGGCTGCCTGGAGCCGGTGCTTTGCAACAAGAGGGGCCACTGCTGGGAGAAGCCTGTGCACTACAACTCAGAGTAGCCCCCACTAGAGGCAACTAGGGAAAGCCTGCCCAACAATGAAGACCCAACACAGCCAAAAATAGATGAATTTTAATAAAATCGAATAAAAAGAAGTTGACGGAGCTTGATGTACTTAACAATTTCTGCATTATATATGTAAGACATGAAAAAAATCATTGCCCAGAACCTGCCCATTTCTTGCTCCCTCTTTGGCCCCTACTCAAGTCCCATTATCCACCTCCACCCTCCCTGCCAAGGCCCCCCACCATCCAGCCACCACGCCACCATCGTACCCCCTATACCTCCCTGACGGACGGCGGATGTACTCCCAACCGCTGCCCCCACATCCACCCCATCAGCCCTTTCCATCATCCACCCACCTCGTCGCCCCAACGCCCATCATCTTCCATTATCCCCACCTCCCACCCCATTCCCCACCATTCCTGCACCGTACCTTCCCATCCTCGGTTTCCATCATCCCTCTCCCCCCACCCCAACCCGTCCGGAACCACCCGCCCCCCTGCCCCTCGCCCCCCCGCAGTCCCCGAAGCCGCCAGAGGGCGCCGGTGAGCAGCGAGCGGGTCGCGTCCCTCCTCTGCCCCCTTCCCCGGCCCAGGGGCCTCCGTGTCTCTCCGGTGGGAGTCGAGCCCTCCGCGCCCCCGGGCTCTACACGCCCTACTCGGTCCCGTCCTTTCTTCGCTCTCATCTCCTACCCCTGTCCCCTGCTGATTCCACTGCGACCCGCACGGGCGGGCCTCCCCGCGGCCTCTCCCACCCGCCGGGCGCAGGGCTGTCCCAGTAGCCCGCCTCCCCCCCCCCAACTCCCCACTGGTCTCCTCACGGCTCTCACCGCAGAAAGGGCGTCGCTAGCCATTCATGAAAGATGCACCCCCCCTTTCCCCTCTTTATTTTATCCCCCAGGCGGGCCAGGCTGCCGGGCCCCCGCCGTCCGTCCAGCTCAACCACCGAGAGGCCCCGGTCTCGGACTTTGTGGGGAAGTCGCCAGCAGGGGCCGGGCAGGCCTCCTCCTCCCCGCGAGGCGGCTGTAGGCGGCTCCCGCCACCTCTCCCTGCTCTGGCTGACGGGGACGCGCTATTTTCTACCGCCTGATCCGCTGCCTCCAGTGCCATAATTGCACAATAATAGTGGCGGGCCTTGGGCGAGGAAACCTAAAATTACATCAGCACGCGCAGCCCATGTGCGGGGGCCGCCCGGCCCTCGTGGTCCTTCACGTGTCCACGCTCGCGGCCTGCAGGGGAAACCTTCCCAGACACGTGCTCCAGGAGCCTGGGGCGGGGGCGGCTGCTTGTGGCGGGGCGGACTGCCTGGGGCGGGGTAATATTCCATTGTATATGCGTACCAAACCTCTTTCTAAAATTTATTTTTTAATGAAGTATAGTTGAATAGCAATGCTGTGTTCATTGCTGCTATACGGCAAAGTGACAGTTTTACACATATATGGGCTTCCCTGGTGGCTCAGATGGTAAAGAATTCGCCTGCAATGCGGGAGACCTGGCTTGCATCCCCGGGTTGGGAAGATCCCCTGGAGAACGGCGTGGCAACCAACTCCAGTATTCTTGCCTGGAGAATTCCCATGGACAGAGGAGCCCGGTGGGCTACAGTCCATGGGATCACAAACAGTCGGACATGACTGAGCAACCAAGCACATATTTTCATATTCTTTTCCAGTATGATTTATCACAGGATATTTAATGTAATTCCCTGGGCTCTACAGTAGGACTTTGTTGTTTATCTGTCTCTGTACAATTGTTTGTCTCTGCTGATTCCAAACTCCCAATCCAACCCTCTCCCAACCCCTCCTGCATGGCATCCATCGTCCTATTCTCCATGTCCCTGATTCTGTTTCATAGATATGTTCACTTGTGTCATATTTTAGATTCCACCTATAAGTGATATCATATGGTGTTCGTTTTTGTCTGACTTACTTCACGTAGTATGATAATATCTAGTTACATCTATGTTGCTAGGATGACTTTATTTCGTTCTTTTTATGCCGAGTATTGTTCCACTGTGTGTATGCACCACTCTTCTTTATCCTTTCTTCTGTTAATGGACATTCAGGCTGTTTCCATGTCTTGGCTATTGTGAACAGTGCTACTATGAACATTGGGATGCATGTATCTTTTTGAATTATGGTTTTGTCGGAATATGTGCCCAGGAATGGGATTGCTGGATCATATGGCAATTCTATTTTTAGTTTTTAAAAGTTAATTTATTGTGGGGCACTGGGCCTTAGTTGCAGCATGCAGGACCTTTCGTTTTGGCACACGGACTCTCCTGTTGTGTGCAGGCTCAGGAGCACGCCTGCTCAGTAGTTGCAGTGCCTGGGCTCGGTTGCCCCACGCATACGGGATCTTAGTTCCCAGACCAGAGCTCAAACTCGTGACCCCTTCATTGCAAGGTGGCTTCTTAACTATTAGACCACAGGGAAGTCCCTATTTTGAGTTTTTAAGGAACATCCATACTATTTTCCATAGTAGCTGCACCAGTTTGTGTTCCCACCTACAGTTTAGGAAAGTTTTCTCCACATCTTCTCCAGGATTTATTATTTTAGAGTTTCTCATGATGGCCATTCTGATGGGCATGAGGTGATACCTCATTGTAGTTTTGATTTGCCTCTCTCCAGTAATTAGTGATGTTGAGCATCTGTCTGTCTTTTTTGGAGAAGTATTCATTTAGGTCTTCTGCCCAATTTTTGATTAGGCTGTTTTTTTTTGTTGTTGTTGTTATTGAATTGTATGGACTGTTGTATGTTTTAGATATTAAGCTCTTGTTGGTCATATCATTTGCAAATATTTTTCCCAGTTCATAGGTTGTCTTTTTGTTCTGTTTATGGTCAAACTCCTTATTCTCAAATAAGGTCCCATTCACAGGAACTGGGAGCTAGGACTCGAACCTGTCTGTTTGGGGACACAATTCACCCATAAACTCTCCTGGTCCTTGGTTGCTGGTTAAGTTGTATTCTGAGCCCACCTCGACCTGCAGAGTCACGTGTCTGGGGGTCTAGAATGCTGCACTGTGGATACTGTTTTCATAACATTTAATTCTGGTATAATTTCAAGCTTAGAGAAAATTTCAAGATTAGTGCCAGAAACTCCTATAGAGTCTGCCCAGATTCACCAAGTGGTTGCATTTTGCCCAGTTATCTCTGCCACATTCTGTGTCCATTGCTACCTGTACCTGTGTCTACATCTGTGCTCTGTATGTATATACAGATATTTATATACGTTTCCAGAACTGTTTACGACTGTGTTAGAACTGTGGTGTGCCTTCACCCATAACCACATCACTCTGTATTTTCTAAAAACCAGGATTCTCCTTTATAATCTGGTGCAGTTCTCAAGATGGGGAAATCTCACATTGATACAGTACTTATATCCAGCCCATGTCCATATTCAAAATGCCACCAGCTGCTCCAATGATGCTCCACAGGGAAGGGGGGCTTGGTACCCGAGCAGGTTGCTATGGCAGTGGATACTGGCAGCCAGGTCACCAGGCAGCAGCTCTGAGGAGCCAGCCTTGATGGGAGAAAGGGAAAGCACCCCTCCCCAAGCCTGGAGATGGTGCTGGTCCTGGGAGAGAGTTTATAGAGCTTTGTGGTGGGGGGAGAGAGCTTCCAAACCTTATTGCTTCAGCCCACCTTGGTGTGCCAGGTGTGGCCACGTGACTAAGTTCCAATACTGAGCTTTTATAGAGCAAGTCTCCTGTTGGTCTTCTCAGATTATAGGGTGGTGCTAGGACCTGAGCATGTCTTTCTGGGGAGATAGCACAAGTGGGGCCTAAGTTCCTGGGGCATGGGTTTTAGAGGTTAGGCATGGCTGGGCAAGGCTATGGGTGGGCATCCACACTGGGCATCTCCAAGCTGTCCCTGGCCTGGTAGCCCCCGCTATTGCCCCCTGCACACCATGTTGCCCTCCTGGCGCCAGCCCTTGTGCTCTCGGAGCAGACGTGCCTGCTGGCCTTTCTTCCTGTGGAGGAGCCTGGCGACTGTCTGGCACCCACTCCCCACCCTGCCTGGGTGCTGGCATGAATCCCTGTGGGCGTCCTACCCCTTTGTGGGGGACTGTTTTGTGGGTGGATGTGCGCCCCCTTCTGGCCAGCGAGATGTGAGGGCAGTGGGGGGCGGCTCCTCCGTTCTTGACCCCCACCATCTTGAGACATGGACTGATCCTTCCAGCTGCAGTTTCTGGGTCTCTCTCCTCTGCTTTCTGTGCCCACTCACAAGAGTCCTTGTGACCACACTGAACCATGCAGATGATCCAGGATAATCTCCCCATCTCAAAGCAGTTGATTAGAAGTCTCCTTCCATCCACCCCTCCCCCATCTCCACCCCTTGGTGGAGCAATATGACATATTCACAGGCTCTGGGGATTCCGACGTAGACATTTTGGAGGCTGTAATTCTGCTGGCCACAGAACGTCTCCTTGCTCCTAAGGGGGCGGGGCAGGAAAGTAGTCCCTTTCTGCCTGTGGCCACTGCAGCTTTATGATGAGATGTCTGGAGCAGCTGCAGCCCTGATGACCATCTGAGGATGACTAAATGTGAAAGGAGGCAGAGTCAAGGAAGAAGCAGAGCCAGGAGGCTCTGAGGAGGGAGTCCTGCTGGGAGGAGTCCAGGAGCATCTTTTTGGAGGAGAGAGCTTCCAAACCTCATTGCTTCAGACCACCTTGGTGTGCCAGGTGTGGCCATGTGACTAAGTTCCAATATTGAGATGTGTGTGGAGGGCAAGGAGGGAAGTAGGAAAGAGGGAGGAGATGGAGAGGGCTTGAGGGGGTCCTGTGAGCTGGGTGTGGTCTGCTGTGAAAGTTCTTTGTGCTGCACACTTAGGAGAGATGATCTTCAATCCTAAAAAGTAGAAAAGTACCAAGGGGGCGGGGCACAGCCACAGCTCGAGCTGGGCATGGGCTGCTCGTTCCCAGACATCTGTGGGAAGAAGCAGGCTGCTATTTTAATAAGCCAGCACCTTCTGGGTCTTGGCTGCTCCTGGGAACTAAACTCCACATGCTGTCTGCTGAGGCCCAACTTTCTGCTCACACCAGTGCCCTTTCCAGTCAGGCAGGAAGCATGCATGGCGCCCATCACCAGCGGGTGTGCAGGGGGCCTGCTGTGATCTCTCAGCCACACACACCACCAGAGTTTTTTACCGTGGGAAGAAGTCAGATGCTCCTCCTCAGGGCTGAGAAGTCAAGCCAAGAGCAAGTCCTTTTCAGGAAGGACTAAGTTTCTTAAGCACAAGTGGAGGACGTTTGCTATTTGAGGCATGAGCAGATGGCAGGATCCTGCCACGTGGACACCCCTCACCGGGCCTCACTGTCATCAGTCATTTCCTCTTGGGGACGGTCCTGCCCCAGGTGATGCAGGGTCATGTCTGGGGACATTTGTGGTTGTCACAACTGGGAGCTTCTGGCATGGAGGAGGTGGGGCCAGGGATGTGTTCAAGACCCACAGAGCCAGGACAGCCCCACAGAGGGTGACCCAATGTCCATGGTGCCCAGGAGACCCTGTTATGTACAAATGAAACACACAGCAGATGCAAGGCCCCACGCCACCTCCTCAGGCTTTTCTCAGATACTGGTCACCATCTGCGCCCCCCTTCGCAGATGATGACTGCAGCCATGAAATTAAAAGATGCTTTAGAATTTGTTGGAGAGCTGGTTTGGTGGTGCTGAATTCTCTCAGCTTTTGCTTGTCTGTAAAGCTTTTGATTTCTCCTTCATATTTGAATGAGATCCTTGCTGGGTACAGTAATCTGGGCTGTAGGTTATTGTCTTTCATCACTTTAAGTATGTCTTGCCATTCCCACCTGGCCTGAAGAGTTTCTATCGAAAGATCAGCTGTTATCCTTATGGGAATCCCCTTGTGTGTTATTTGTTGTTTTTCCCTTGCTGCTTTTAATATTTGTTCTTTGTGTTTGATCTTTGTTAATTTAATTAATATGTGTCTTGGGGTGTTTCGCCTTGGGTTTATCCTATTTGGAACTCTCTGTGTTTCTTGGACTTGGGTGATTATTTCCTTCCCCATTTTAGGGAAGTTTTCAACTATTATCTCCTCAAGGATTTTCTCATGATCTTTCTTTCTGTCTTCTTCTTCTGGGACTCCTATAATTCGAATGTTGGAGCATTTCATATTGTCCTGGAGGTCTCTGAGATTGTCCTCATTTCTTTTAATTCGTTTTTCTTGTTTCCTCTCTGATTCATTTATTTCTACCATTCTATCTTCTATTTCACTAATCCTATCTTCTGCCCCCGTTATTCTACTATTTGTTGCCTCCAGAGTGTTTCTGATCTCATTTATTGCGTTATTCATTATATTTTGACTCTTTTTTATTTCTTCTAGGTCCTTGTTAAACCTTTCTTGCATCTTCTCAATCCTTGTCTCTAGGCTATTTATCTGTGATTCCATTTTGATTTCAAGATTTTGGATCATTTTCACTATCAATATTCGGAATTCCTTCTCAGGTAGATTCCCTACTTCTTCCTCTTTTGTTTGGTTTGGTGGGCAACTCTCCTGTTCCTTTACCTGCTGAGTATTCCTCTGTCTCTTCATCTTGGTTATATTTCTGCGTTTGGGGTGGCCTTTTTATATTCTGGTAATTTGTGGAGTTCTCTTTATTATGGAGCTTCCTCACTGTGGGTGGGGTTCTATCAGTGGCTTGTCAAGGTTTCCTGGTTAGGGAGGCTTGTGTTGGAGTTCTGGTGGGTGGAGCTGGGTTTCTTCTCTCTGGAGTGCAGTGGAGTGACCAGTAATGGGTTATGAGACATCAAAGGTTTTGGAATAATTTTGAGCTGCCTGTATATTGAAGCTCAGGGGAGTGTTCCTGTGTTGCTGGAGAATTTGAGTGGTATGTCTTGTTTTGGAACTTGTTGGCCCTTGGGTGGAGCTTGGTTTCAGTGTAGGTATGGAGGCATTTGATGAGCTCCTATTGCTTAATGTTCCCTGAATTCAAGAGTTCTCTAATGTTTTCAGGCTTTGGATTTAAGCCTCCTGCTTCTGGTCTTCAGTTTTATTTTTACAGTAGTCTCTAGACTTCTCCATCTATACAGCACTGATGATAAAACATCTAGGTTAAAGATGAAAAGTTTCTCCACATTGAGGGACACTCAGAGAGGTTCACTGAGTTACAAGGAGAAGAGAAGATGGAGGGGGTAGTTAGAGGTAACTGGAATGAGATGCGGTGAGATCAAAAGAGGAGAGAGCAAGCTAGCCAGTAATCACTTCCTTATGTGCGCTCTATAGTCTGGACCGCTCAGAGGTATTTACGGAGTTATACAGGGAAGAGGAGAGGGAGGAAGTAGACAGAGGTGACCAGGAGGATAAGAGAGAGGAATGAGAAGGAGAGAGACAAATCCTGCCAGTAACCAGTTCCTTAGGTGTTCTCCACCATCTGGAACACACAGAGATTCACAGAGTTGGATAGAGAAGAGACGGGGGAGAAAAGAGACAGAGGCCACCTGGTGGAGAAAAAGGAGAGTCCAAAGGAGAAGAGAGCGGTCAAGCCAGTAATCTCGCTCTCAGGTAAACTTGGGTAGTGAAGTTTGCGTTTTTAAATGTACAAAATTGACAACAAAAACCTAAGAGCAAAGATTAAAAATCTAGAGTAGAGGTTGGATTTTCAAAAATACAATATTAAAGAAAAGAAGCAGAAGGAAAAAGGAGGAAAGAAAGAAAGAAAAAAAAAACAAGAATTATTAAAAAAAGAAACAAAAAACAAAACAAAAAACAAACAAACAAACAAACAAAAAAAAGCCACCAACAACCATCCAAAGGCTATATATGGTGTTTGCCTTAAAAAAAAAATTCTTTTTTTAAAAATACTAATAATAGGTTATAGTAATAAAAATTAGAGGAGAAATAGAAGACTTAACAATTAAAAAAAAAGTTAGAAAAAAAAAAAGGAATGATTTTAAAAATAGTAAAAATATATCTGGCCCTTCTCTGATGTTTTGGGCCATGTGGGATCACTTCCAAGGTGGTTCCCTCTGTTTAACTTCTTCCGTTTGCTGGTTTTTTAGGCTCACTAGTTCAGTCGCGCTGTGGGGAGGGGGGATGCTGCAAACAAATAGCACTGTCGTGTGCACACAGTGTCTCCGCCCCACTTGACCTGTCCCTTCTCGCGGCGCACAAACCGCTCCGGCTCTACGATGCTCAGCCGGGAACCGTCTGGGGCCAGCCCTAGGCTGCGTGCACTTCCCCGGTCCAAGCCGCTCAGGTTCGGCGCTCAGGCAGCCCTCAGAGGCACAGATTCGGCTGGGACTGCGTTTTGTGCCCTTCCCGGATCCGAGTAGCTCAGGAGTTTGGCGAGTGCGATCGCCGCGGCTTGTCACCTTTTCTGCCGCTGCTGCTCAGCTTTCTGGGTGGGCCGCTGGCGTCCCCCGTGAGGCAGATTGTGACTGTCCAGCACCCCCAGAAGTCTTAGCATAGAAGCCTGCTTGCAGTTAGGTAAGTAAAGTCTCTCCGGGTCTGCAATTGTCCCTTTCCAGTCCTTACGGCTCTGGCTGCCTGTCCCCGGCGGGGGATGCACACCGAGGAAACCAGAATTGAAAGAGACACATGTACCCCAATGTTCATCGCAGCACTGTTTATGATAGCCAGGACATGGAAACAACCTAGATGTCCATCAGCAGATGAATGGATAAGAAAGCTGTGGTACATATACACAATGGAGTATTACTCAGCTGTTAAAAAGAATTCATTTGAATCAGTTCTGATGAGATGGATGAAACTTGAGCCGATTATACAGAGTGAAGTAAGCCAGAAAGAAAAACACCAATACAGTATACTAACACATATATATGGAATTTAGAAAGATGGCAATGATGACCCTGTATGCAAGACAGGAAAAAAGACACAGCTGTGTATAACGGACTTTTGGACTCAGAGGGAGAGGGTGGGATGATTTGGGAGAATGGCATTCTATCATGTATACTATCATGTAAGAATTGAATCGCCAGTCTATGTCTGACGCAGGATACAGCATGCTTGGGGCTGGTGCATGGGGATGACCCACAGAGATTTTATGGGGAGGGAGGTGGGAGGGGAGTTCATGTTTGGGAACACATGTAAGAATTAAAGATTTTAAAATTAAAAAAAATAAATAAAAATAAAATAAAATAAAAAAAAGATGCTTGCTCCTTGGAAGAAAAGCTATGACAAAACCTAGACAGCATATTAAAAAGTAGAGACATTGTTGACAAAGATCCATATAGTCAAAGCTATGATTTTTCCAGTAGTCATGTATGGTTGTGAGATTTGGACCATAAAGAAGGCTAAATGCCGAAGAATTGATGCTTTTGAACTGTGGTGTTGGAGGAAACTCTTGAGGGTCCCTTGGGGAGCAAGGAGATCAAACCAGTCAATCCTAAAGGAAATCAACCCTGAATATTCATTGGAAGGATTGATGCTGAAGCTGAAGCTCCAATACTTTGGCCACCTGATGCGAAGAGCTGACTCATTGGAAAAGATCCTGATGCTGGGAAAGATTGAAGGCAGGAGGAGAAGGGGACAACAGAAGATGAGATGGTTGTATGGCATCACCCACCCAATGGACATGAGATTGAGCAAACTCTGGGAGATAGTGAAGGACAGGGAAGCCAGCTGTGCTGCAGCCCATGGGGTCACAAAGAGTCGGACATGACTGAGCAACTGAACAATAACAACAGACCCCAAGCCTTACCGGGTCCCCGCCCCCATCCTCTCCCCAACACCAGTGCAGGTAGGTGGACTGGACTGCCTTTCCCAGGACCCCCAGGGTGGACTCTCACCAGACTTGTTGAACCTCTAACTCAGGAGAAACTAGTCTCAGTGGTAGGGGGTGGAGTTCAGGGAGCATTGCTCTTCATAGGTTTCCTTTCCTGCATCTCTGTAAGGAACTGGACTGTACTTTGAAATCCTGAGGTGGAGGGCTTGGGACCCTGAAACTTCAGTTCTGACTCCTCTGGGACACCCCTTTCCTGAGGAGATGGACACTGCACAGTCCAGCCCCCCAGAGGCAGGAAGAGCAGTGGGTCCCTCAGCTTCTGTCACTAAACTGCACGAGGCAAGCCATCTGCTTCCCTGGGGTGCTGCTGCCTTCAGAACAGGCACACGCAACTCAGTGACCATTGACTGGCCTGGCCTGACCTGGGCTGGCCCACGTGCCTGGGCCTGGCCGGCTGCCTCCCTGCCCGTGGTCCACGTCTCATCCTCCAGACATGTTTCCATGGCGATGGGGAAGGAAAAACCGCCCCTTCCACCTGACCCTGTCAGAGCTAGTCCAGAGGGGAGAACTGTATCCTGCTTTAGGGAGGGAGCCCCAGGGTCCCATGACAGAGAGTGGGTGCAGGGGAGGGTGAGCACTGGGCCTTTGTGCGGGCCATGTTCCGTGGGCATAAAGGTTTGTAAAGTTTATGCCTACGTGGGGCAGGACAAGTTTAATTATTACAGCAAAATGCAGTCGTGCCACAGGCAAAAACATTGAAGATTTTTACTGTAGCTCAGATTTTCCCTCAAGGTCTCCGTCTCCCTTTCTCCTTGCATCACCCCTGTGGTTCCAGCTCCCGGGAGCGGCTGACCGAGGTCCTAGCTCCCACCAGGTGGCCTCTGCTCCCACCCATCCAACACCACTCCTGGTGGTCATATCTCCTGGATGCAGCTAATCTCTGAGTTGTCTCCTCACCTCATTTTGCTTCTCAGATCTGTGGGAACAGGTTCCCCTGCAGTCTCCTGGGGGAAGCTGTGCCGCCATACCTTATCTTTAGCTCAGTGAGACCCAGCTGGGCTTCTGACCCCGGACCTATAAAAACAATGAACATGTCTGTTTTGAAGCCTCTACATTTGGGGTGATTTCTTACAGCAACTGCAGAAGACGCATGCAATGCCACCAGGTGCCAGGTTCCATGCTGACCCATCAGCCTCCCTTGCAGTACAGAACTGCCCCAGGGATGCCCGCAGTCTGGGAGTGATGTGGCCACTGAGCAGGAGGAGCCCTGGGAGGGGAGCACAGTCTTTGAATTCTGAATCCCTGTTTTGGCCGCGTTCACCTGTATCTCATGGCCTGATGCATTGCCTGTGAATTCTCACTTCCTGTCGTAATTTTGGCCATGTCCACTTGTGTACCTATGGCCTGTTATATGTCCTCAAATCTTTTACCTAAATAAATATGTGCAAAAAGGAGTGTATTGTCTACATAAGTGGAAAACCAGTACCACTTGCCATAAAGAAATAGAAGATATTTTTAAAAAGAAGAAAAGGTGTCAAAACTAGTGGATGAAACTTGCTGAGGTGGCTCTGTAAGGATGGCATTAATTTCAAGGGGAAGCACTTACTTGACTGTGGAGAAGCCCGGGATGATCACCTAACTCAGAGGATGAAGTCATCCCTCCAGCGAGGGGCCCGATGTTCTGGACACCATCCTCCCAGGAGGGCACCGTACACACAACACCTCTCACTGATCGCGAGATGACAGGAAAGAGGCCCAGGTGGAAGGATCTCCTCTAAAATAACTGACCAGCCTTCCCTGATGGTCCAGTGGCTAAGACTCCATGCTCCAAATGCAGGGCACCCAGGTTCAATCCCTGGTCAGAGAACTAGATACCATAGGCTACCACTAAGGATGCTGCATGCTGCAACGATGTTGCTACAACTAAGATCCAGGGCAGTAAAATAACAGACCAGAACTCCTCAAAGGGGGAGGCGGCCGAGGGGAGTTCAGATCACGAAAGACGGGGTGAAGCGCTGTTCGATTTGGGGAGACCAAGGAGACAGAAACATCTTGTCACACCAGGCCTGGCTACCAGGCCAGGACCAAAAAAAAAAAAAAAAAAAAAAGCTGTAAAGGACGTCACTGGGACAGCCTGTGAAATCTGAACAAGAGCGTATCAGCGCCACTTTCTTCCGATTTTGGTCATCATGATGAGGTGACAGCAGTCACCATCTGCAGTGACTTTGGAGCCCAAGAAAATAAAGTCTGTCACTATTTCCATTGTTTCCCCATCTATTTGCCATGAAGTGATGGGACCTGATGCCATTATCTTAGTTTTTCGAATGTTGAGTTTTAAGCCAGCTTTTTCACCCTCCTCTTTCACCTTTATCAAGAGGCTCTTTAGTTCCTCTTTGCTTTCTGCCATAAGTGTGGTTTCATCTGCATATCTGAGGTCATTGATATTTCTCGTGGCAATCTTGATTCTAGCTTTTGCTTTCTCCATTCCGGCATTTCGCATGATGTACTCTGCATATAAGCTAAATAAGCAGGGTGACAATATACAGTCTTGATGTACTCCTTTCCCAATTTTGAACCAGTCCATTGTTCCATGTCCGGTTCTAACTGTTGCTTCTTGACCTACATACAGGTTTCACAGGAGCAGATAAGGTGGTCTAGTATTCCCATTTCTTGAAGAAGGAGGGACTGTATCCCATTCAGTGGTACCTTGAAGACACCAAGCCCCCTGTCCTTGCTTCAGGAAACATTCTTGTAGAAGGTGGGAGCTAGGGCAGGTTGCTGAGTGAGGAAGAGTGTGGCTGGTCTCCAGGGAGATTAATTTAGCCTCAGGAAGGCCCAAGCATCTTTGATCTTTGGTCAAGGGCATTCCGCATCACCACTGAAGTTTGCAAATGCGGCCCCAGCTGGAGGCACCACCGGAAATAGCTTAGCTCTGAATGCTGGGGGTTCAAGTCCCTGTGCGGTCTTAGGTAATGTAATGACTTTGCCTCTCTGATCCTGTTTCTCCCTGAGTGAAAGCGAAATGGGGATGATGATGATAAAGCGTACCTTGTGTGCGTGTGTGTGTATGGGAGGTGGTGGTGGGGTGGCTGGTGGGCCTTCAAGGAGATGCTACTGGAAAGTCCGTGAGGTCCAATGTTAACGCCCGGGTGGAGGGACCAACGTGCCCTTGAGAGCAGCGACATCTTGTGTCCACTACATCACACTGCAGCCTCTTTCCTGCGCTCGTGAGCTCTATTTCTGCTGCGGGGAGTCCAGGCACCATCTGGCTCCAATAGAACCTCCATCCTAATGTGTTAGCAAGATGACAGTTATGTTAAAAATGCAATATGTGAGGTCATGATAAATGCCGTTCAACAACAACAACAAATTTAGGTAGGAAAACAAGGAAGCTATACTTCAGATGGGTGATCAGGAAGGCTTCTTGGAGGAGGTGATATCTAAGGTGCCTATTGGGGAACTCATTCACATGAAAATCAAGGGAAGGGTGAGTGCACAGATTGGTGGAATAGGGGAGAAACTTCATATTCTATTACAAGCTAATCACTACAGGATGTTGCATCTAAACCTAAATTACACACAATGGTCCATCTCTGGGAGCGCAGCATCCCAGGTAATGAGAATTAAGCCAAAATACCTTCGTTTAGCTCACAGAAAACTGCCTGACCAGGCCCAGCTATGAACAGCTGCAAGAGGAAGAAGTCCGGAGGCTGCCGGGAACCAGGAAATGCTTGCTGTTACTCCCTCCTCTTTAGTAGAAAAGAAGCTTGAATCCTAACTCAGCTAAGATGGTTCTTGGGGCACAGTCCTCTGCCTTCTCCATCTGCTGGCTTTCCAAATACAGTTGCTACTCCTTGCCCCAACCCTTTGGATTTTCCTGCTGTACTGCAAGTAGTAGAAGCTTGGCCTTGGGCCGCAAAAAGTTGGATGAGGGGCAGGGAGGGGGCCCCTGCAGGGTGGTGGGGGCAGGGTGGCGGGTAGTAGGTACCCCGCAGACCTTCCTGAGCCACTTTGGCAAACTCCCTCAGGACCCAGGACTGGATGGGGAGGGTGGGCTTCAATGATGCCTTGTTGGGTGCAGACAGCCCCAAGTTGCCACTTGAAATCACAGTCTTACTTCCTGTGTGTCTGGCCCCTGGGCTGGTCTCAATTGTTCATTGAGTCCCCCCAAGTTCCCAAGAGAATTAATTGTGTCAAGTAATGGGAAGTCCAGGCAGAAGGCTCCAGGGTTGCCAGGTTCGGAGGCTCAACAACAACTTTCAGGCTCAAATCCTGCTGGTCTCAGGGTCACAGTGTGACAGGGAAGAACAAACCTAACTCCACATTACATCTGCTCCCTGTGGCCTGTGCTTACCCCTGCTGGCTATGCACCTCTCCAAAAAGGATGCTGCCTGCTGTCTGTTCTCAGGGCTCTGACCTCCAAGAGCCCACTCATATGAAGATGCAGAGTTGTGGAGCAGAGAATAACATGTGTCTTGTTAGAGGTTTACAGGAGCTTCGTGACCTGACCTGCATGGACGGCTGCAGGAACAAAGAATTCCTGTACCAACAAGTTTGCAACAACAACCACACCCCTCCCGTACCTGGCCTTAAAAAGGTTTTACTGAATCCCTCTGGGGAGTTCAGGGTGTTGGGGTGGAAGCCACCCCTCTCCTTGTATGGCCTGTGATAAACGTTTCTCTGCTTCAGACTCTAATGCTGTGGTTTGTTTGGCCTCACTGTGCATCGGGCACATGGACTTGTGACCAGGACCAAGATGGCTGCCTGAGCTCCAGACATCACACATAGTTCCAGAAACAACCGAGAAGAGAGAGAGTCTCTTCCTCCTGTCCCCTTTAAAGGCAGAGGATGCCATCCCCCAAAGCCCCTGCAGACACCCTCTCCGGTCCCATTTCTGAGCCTGTCCCAGGGAGGGTGTGGGACCCCTGGTGAACTGTCACCACCAGCGGCAACTCCCCCATCTGAGCACAAATAGGTCTAACTAAGAGGAAGTGTAGGGTGAGCTGAGTGTGCTCCAGCAGGAGCCCTTCCCCGAGAGGCACCCCCAGACCCCAGTGGATGGGGTGCTCTCAGCCCCTGGCCTGGGAAGGCTACTTTCTACGAGGCAGACATAGACACTAAAGAAGAAAGGAATAAGTGAGCGACATCATCTCAGGCCATGCCAAACACCGCAGAAAAGTCATGCCAGACACCAAGATGCAGAGAGACCTGCGGATCGGCCTGCCTTCCCGAGGAGGCGCCCCCAGGATGAGTGTGGGCAGAGGAGAGGGCACACGTTTAGGGGACAGGACAGCAGAGCAGCAGAAAGGGACCAGCAGGTGAGGCTGGAGGGCTGGGTGGCCCCAGGAGCCTCAGTGCCGTCTGGGTAGGGGGGGCACGTGCAGACAGACGTGCTGGGGGTGGAATGTGGGCCGAGAATGTGGGCAGGCCATTCTCCGGTTGCTGGGTGACCACAGACACATTTGGGTGTTGCGGGAGCAAGGCTGGGGAGGGCCTGGCACATGGGGGACCACCAGCAAAACTCGTTCTATAACCACCACACGTCGGAAGCTGAGGACCAGCCAGAGAGGGGGCAGGATGATGTCTCACTGGGCCTCCAGGGCATGGTATATGAGAATGTAGGGTCCAAGGACTCCAAGTTCCAGGGTCTGGATGATGGGGACCTGAAACTGGAAGGCCAGGAAGAGGAGATTCCCCCTGAGGAGGTGGCTGGGGAAGAATCTGTGGATGCCCAGAACCCAGAAGAGGCCCTCTTGGAGCTCGAGAGGGTTCTGGAGAAAGACATGGAGGAGGGTGTGCCTGAGATGAGGTGGGCTGGGGAGCGGGCACCCAGGTTGGGGTGTGGCAGGGGTGTCCCTGGGGGCGGCTGCACTGGCCTGCGGGCTCTGGACCTGTGCCCTCACTCTTAAGGGTGAAGGGGTCAGCTCTTTGCTGCCCTGAGGAGGATGTCGGCAAACCGCTCTGTCCACGTGGCAGGAGACTTGGAGTGGGCAGAGGTCAGATGGCAGAGTTGAGAGGTTGTGAGCAGCCATCCATAGACAGAAAAATAAGCTCGAAAGCTGAAATCCTTCCAAGTACCACAGATCACCAGAAATGTTTTTGGGTGAGAGGAGGACACCGGGAAATGAGTGGGTGCTCCCTCCTACCTGTGGGACCCTGTGCCCTGGGATATGCCTGGGTTCCTTAGCTGGAAGTTCTCAGCCCCTATTCCTGGGTCAGCACACATCTCCTTGGACACAGACAGGGCCTTTGCCCTCTGGGCACATTGATTTCTGGCTCCCACAGAGCTGGTGTGACAAGTACACAGATGGCGTGTGATGTGGCTGGTCAGGCAGGGTAATGGGGGCATGGGTGGGGCTTGGGGAGGACATCTGAGCCAGGAGGGGAGACAGGATGTCTGGGGCCCTTGGGGGCTTCCTGGGGGCACTCACCCTGGCTCAGCGTCCCCTTTGGGGCCCAGCAGGAGGAAATTGAGGGACTGGCTGGTGGCAGAGCTACGATTTCAGACCAGGTCTTGGCGGTGCTGGGTTCTCCTCTAGAGGACAGGGCAGGAGCAGAAGGGTGGGGCCACCTGCTGGGGGAGCAAGGGCTGGATCTCACCATCTGCCTCCCCCCAGGCAGCTCTCCATCTCCCAGAGGATCCCTCGCACCTCCGTGAGCCCAGAGAGGAAGAAGAGGAGGCGGCTGTTTGAGCTGGCGAAGCCCAAGACCAACTGGCAAGTCTTGAAAGACAGGTGAGGCAATGGGCCGGAGGGCAGCTGGCCTGGCTGGTGTGGTGGTGGGAGGCGGGGGCAGTCTGAGAGGGGATGCGCAGCAACCCCAGACCGACCTGGTCCCGTGGAGCCCAGTGCGGAGGCTGGCAGGCCTGTCTCCCGCAGGATGGGGTGCTGCTGCAGGGGCCATGCCTGGGTGTCCCCGCGCATGCGGAGCCTGCAGTTCTGTATCTACTGGTGAGTCTGGGGGCCCCCTCCTCTCCTGGGTGGGGGAGGGGAGAGGGCTATGCATTGGGCCCTACCCCAGGATTCTCAGTTCCACCTGGAGCTCTGGACCCCAGCCCCTGCCTGAGATGGGTCTGTGCCAGTACCGCCTGGGCTCCCTTCTCAGTTATGCCTCTTTTTTCCCCCAGCTCCCTCTTTCTCTGAATACCAGCCTTGCTAAATAATCTACGCTCTCCCGTGCCCCTAAGGCCTCCCTGTCGTGTTCCTCTCTGACCTGCCTCTGCTGCCATCCACTTGCTCTCTCCCTTTCTCCCTCTCTAGTTGCACTCCTCCCACTGTTTGTGTTCATGGGGTGCCCTGAGCTCTGCTTCTGAGTGGGGTACACCCGCCGGAGCTGGCTCCCCTCATGAGTCCTGCTGGCTATGTTCCAGGCCATCCGTGTACTGGACAGAGAGATTTCTCAAGGACACCACCCTCACCATCACAGTGCCCGGTAGGTACATCTGCCCTTTGCCTGTGCTTCTTTGTGGGGGTGCTGGAGTGGGGACAGGGGCTGGCCTGGTGCCTATAGCCCGGTCGCCCCTATCTCACCCTGACCTGTGCCTTGCTCTGATAGGGGAGACTTTGGGGCCTCCCAGGCCCAAGCCTCTCAGGGCCCCTGTGGGACACTCCCCTGTCTTCCAGGAGGGTCTCTCCAGTCTTCCAGGGAGGGTGTCTCCTGTCCTAGCTGGAGGTTGGTCCTGGGGGAGGAGTGGGAGCAAACTCTCCAGGGGAAATTGCAGTTTGCATCTCAGCCAAAGTGGGGTCAGTATGAATTTCACAAAGACCCCTTTCCTTTCCAGAGCTTGTTTCTGGAGAGACACTCAGAGCCTCAGGGCAAGTTCTCACTCAGGTTTAGAATTCCCCACACCCCCAGTTAGCACAGAGGCCCCCTCAAGCCCAGGCCCATCCTGACTTCAGGCCCAAATCCACAGCAGGGCCAAGGAGCAAAGGGCTCTGAGCAACCCCCTTCATGTGTCCTGTGGTCCCCAGTGGGGATGTCTGGTATGAGCTGTCACCTGGTGTGAAGCCAGGTCAGGAGGAAGAGAGCCCTAGGTGGGAGGGGAGGGCAGCTTTCCAGGGCAGCTGCTTCTCCTTTTGTGCAGAGGTGTCCCGCCGGGTGGAGGAGCTGGCCCGACCCAGGAGGTTCTACTTGGAGTATTACAACAACAACAGGTAGGGGGTTCCGGGCAGAGATCTCTCTCCATCAGGGTGTCATAGCAGGGGAGGGCCCAGGTCTGGGGGCCAGGTGACCATCCACGCGGCCCTGGCCTCGGGCACCAAGACTTTGAGGCCCAGTAGCCCAGACGGGATGGGATGCTGGTGGGTCTCAAGGCAGGTGCTCAAGTCCCCTAGGCAGTGGGTGGCTGTGAGATTTACAGTTTTAGGTGCCTGCCTCCTGGTGCGACTCTGTCTTAGCACATGGGGCTTCCATGATGGCCAGCGTGGGGTCTGAAGTTATTCCACACAGACTCTGCTTTCATCTCTCACTCACACATGGAAAGATAAGTGACTGAGGGGAGTCCCACTTACCAGTGTTAACTGATTCCAGCCACTGGCTCTGTGCCGGTCTTGTGACAATAGCTTTTCCCCTTAATGCTGGTCAGAGCATAATATGGAGGCACCTCTGAGGGACCAGTCATCTGGGGTGACTTCTGTGGGACCTGTGATCTGGAGTGACCTCCGTACAAACAGTTCTGTAGTGCTTGCCCTGGAGAGGAGGGCACCGGGTCTTCTGTTGGGCTGACAGCATTTATCTGCTTCATTCCAGCCTCACCCCAGATTACAGGTCACACAGAGGTCACCCCAGATTACAGAACTGCACGCCAGGCTCACAGAGGTGAAAATAAGAGAGGAATCGGCCTCGGATCAATGAAATAAGGCTGTTTCTGGGGCAGAGGCAGAGCTGAGACATGAGTTTAGGGGGCAGGCAGGGCTCACTTCATCCCTTTGGTCCACCTCCTGACCCATCCTGATGGCGGGGGCTGTGGGGGCGGCAGGGAGGGTACGACCCAGGAGAGTATTGCTTCATCCTTGAGAGGAAGGTGGGCTCTGTTAGGGGTCTTTTAAGGACTCATTTCGGAGGAATTAGAACATCCTCTTCTGCACCAGGCTCCCCTGAACCCCAGAATCAGAGAGGAGTCGCACATGCATGCACAGACACATCTTCCTGCAGGGCCAGGGTCTCAGACACACACGGACACGGCCCCCGGGTTGGCTGGGGTCTCAGACTTAGGTTCTCCCTTAGGACCACGTCTATCTGGCCCATTCCGTGGTCCACCTTGGAGTATCGAGCGTCCAACCGCCTACGGGAACTGGCCACCCCAAAGGTCCGAAACAACATCTGGAGCATAAATATGTCCGAGGTGGGTGCCCTTCCGTCCCTGGAGCTCCCTGGCTCCCTCCGGGGGCCCCGCCTGTCCCCCCACCCCGGGGATCAGAGGACACACAAGGATAAGAGGGGACAGGCGTGTGGCTCCTTCTCTTAGCCATCGGGAGTCCCAGTGTGGGTTCAAGAAGCCCCGCCCCTCCACTCCCCCCCCCTCCACTCCCCCGGCACCCCACCCCGCCTCCTGCTTTTCTTTCCTCCGACCCCTTGAAGGTGGGCAGGGACCACGCTCCCCTGCCAGTCAGGCGAGCGCAGAGGAGAGCCCCAAGCCATCTGCTTGAACGAGTGCATGATAACTGGTTCAGAGGTGACACCAGAGTTCAGTCTATCCTGAATCCGGCCCTTATCTCTCCCCATGGCATGTGGGACCTTAGTTCCCCGACCAGGGATCGAACCTGGGCCTCCTGCATTGGAAAAGTGAAAGTGAAAGTCTTAGTTGCTCAGTGGTGTCCAACCATTTGTGACCCCCATGAATTGTAGCCTACTCGGCTCCTTTTTCCTTAGAATTCTCCAGGTGAGAATACTGGAGTTGGTTCCCATTTCCTTTTCCAGGGGATCTTCCCGACCCAAGGATCGAAGCCCCGTCTCCTGCATTGTAGGCAGATTCTTTTACCATCTGAGCTACCTGCATTAGAAGGGAGAGTCTTAACCCCTGGACTACCTGGGAAGTCCTGGGCTGTGTGGTTTAACATGCATTGAAGAGCTTGTCCCTGGGTGTTTTTGTGTGGTTGTTTGATAGATCAACCCTCCCCGCCCGCTCTTGACTTGAAGACTTTTACAACTGAATTCAGACATCACATGGTTTGTGATGGTTTAAAACTATACCAACAATGGGGAGCAGTTTTTCAGAGCTATCCCTCAGGCTGCAGTCCTCTTTTTTCCCCAAACAAAACTAACTCACAACTCTCAAAAAGATAAAAAAACAAAAATAAAGTAATAAACATACCAACAATGGTCCAACTAGAAGAATTTAACAATAATACCTTAGTGTTTAAATCCCCAATTCATGTTCCATTTCCCCAGTTGTCTCAAAGAAAGCTTCACAGTCAATTGGATTGGACAAGTATCCAGAGGAGAGTCTGGCCTCAGCTTTTCCCGGGAGGTGTACCTGCTGTTTTCCCAGCCCCTGCCCTGCCTCTGCCGGTTCAGCCTTTAAGCCCTTTTGTGCTCCAACACCCTCTGTGGCTCCCCAGTGCCTGAGAAAGCTGGCAGAATGGGGCCTTCTCCACCCTTACTCTCCCTTGTGCCTCCCGGGGGACTAAATGAAGGTCCCTCAACAAGTCTTCGGCCCTGGCATGCACAGGGCATGGAGTGGTCATCAATATTATTTGAACGAGTGGATGAATGAATTTTCCCTGCCTGTCACCCCTCCAGGCTGGCGGTTCCCTGAGGGTAGGACTGCAGGCTGATTCATCCACCTCAGCTGTTGACTGGAGCTGTGCGGACTGTTGATGGGGGGAGAGAAGGAGGGGAAGAAAGGAGGGGGGATGGAATGGGTGGTTGAGAGGGACATGAAACTGTAAACACCAGAATGTCTTCGGTCTGAGTAGTATATGTGATTTCTAAGCAGCACAATTTCAGGAGGAAAGAGACACAAATTTTAATGATGGCCCTAAGGGTCATTTCAGCCAATCCTCTGCCTCTGGGCAGTATCCTACCCAGCAGAGTGCACCCAGTGGAGAGTTTCTGTAAAACGTTAAATGTTTCACAGAAACAAAGTGCTTGTACAATTTGCCTTCCTACCAGCCACGCATCGGATCTCTGTCCTCCCACCTTCCTGCCAGGGCTGGATAATGCCAGGCTTGGTCACTTTTGCCAAATTTGTTGGCATGGAGTGATATTTTGCTGTTTTAATTTACATTTCCCTGGTGCACAGAAAGGATTATTGATCCTTTGGGTTTACTTTCCTTCATGATTAGCTATTTCCTACTGATTTTTCATGGTATTGACTTAGAGAACCTCTTTATATGTGATGGCTACTAATCCTTTGCTGAACACACTGCAGACTAACTTCCTAGCCAGTCTTCTGCCTTTCAGCATTGCTTACGGGATCTTTTGACCCAGGGGTGTGTGAAACAGCACAGGCTGCTTTACTCTTTCCCTCTAACTTTGTTTCTAGGTGTCCCAAGTGTCCAGGGCAGCCAAGATGGCCATTCCCAGTTCGAGGATCATCCGACTGGCAAAGCCCAAGGCTCCAGCCACCCTACTGGAAGAGTGGGACCCCATGCCAAAACCCAAGCCACATGTGTCAGACTATAACCGCCTACTTCAGTTGGCCAGTAAGTGGGTCCCAGGGGGTGCTCGACATCTCATGAAGCACCCTTCCACACTGCATGCAGTTGGGAGCAGCCAGTCCACTTGGAGCTGGTTCTGCAAGATTCATGTTCCCCTGACTCCCACTAACCTGCAGACCCACTGTTTGAATCCCTGTGGGCAGTTCATACTGCAGCTGCTTCCATTCCCTGGGGGCTGGCAGAGGGCATCACCCACCCTGGGATGGGGGTTGTGGGCCTGAGCCAAGTGCGTCATCTGAGTGGGTCTTCCAGCATGGCATGTAGGTGCAGAAGGGAAACCTGGGATGCAGACCAGTGCCTGGAGAGCCAAGCTGGGACCTAAGGGTGCTGGCCAGAGGCTCTTCCTGTCCTTGAAAACAAAGGAAGACCTGGCTCCCCCACAGCAGAAGTAATATGCAGTAATTGTAAAGAATCTGAAAAATGTAGCAAGGCATGAAGAAAGGGATCTCACCACCCAAAGGCAGTCAGGGGCTTTGGGAAACTCAAGTGTGCCCCGGCTCCTGGTACAGGATCACCAGGGAGCTTGACTGGCCATTTCCGTTTACTCTGCTGCGTCTTTTTCTCAGTTTCCTATTTCCTGTTTTTATTGGGGGGTTGGGGGAGGGAATTAATTTGCAGCAGCTCTATGTAAGATGATCACTTACCCTTTGTTGAGTACTTTGCAAAGTACCTTCTTCCCAGTCATTTTCCTCTTGCTTATAGTTTCTTTTGTTTGTTGATTCATCAATCTGTTCCCTTGGTGGTGGTTTAGTTGCTCAGTTGCGTCCATGACTCTGTGACCCCGTGGACCGTAGCCAGGCTCCTCTGTCCATGGGATTCTCCAGGCAAGAGCACTGGAGTGGGTTGCCATTTCCTCCTCCAGGGGATCTTCCCGACCCAAGGATTGAACTCAAGTCTCCTGCGTTGCAGGCAGATTCTTTACCACTGATCCACCAGGGAAGCCCCTTAAATATTTGTTAAAGTATTCGTTGAATTTGTTAAAGATTGGTTAAATGAACAGAGACACAAGCATACACGCACTTCTGCCTCTCTCTCTCACACACACACATGCATGGACACAGACACATGTGGAACATAAGCACATGTATGTTTGTACATACACATGTATGTGTATTCATCCAGACTTCACAGGAGCATGTTATCAACGCACATCCCTCTGTGTGTGTGTATGGATAAGACTGGTGTAGGGCTGTGTATTTCCAACTGCAGACTCCCACCCACTGATGGTTCTGACCAGCATTTAAAAAGCGAAGAGAGGAAACATGCAGTGCAGGGTCCTTGGGCAACACTGGTCCATGCAGTACGGGTTCTGTGTGGCTGTGGACGGGTTGCACTGTTAACTTGTGACCAATAGATTTTCAGAGCCCAGATGTTACAACAGGGGGAGACCCTGAGTCTCCCTGAGGACTCCAGGAAGGTGGGCTCTGGCAGGTCCTCCCAAGGCCCCCCAGGACCCTCTTTGGGGTCCCCAGCACAGGCTCCCATTCTTTTCACTGAGTGCCTCTCCCCAGAGCTGCAGCTCCTCTGCTGCGTGGAGACGGCCTTTTTGCATTTGCAGAGTCTTGGGGCAAAGAGGGGTTTGGAAAGGAAACTCTCAAAACTGAAGGGCCTAGAGATAGGAGTGCTCACCAGTAGTCACCAGTAGTCACTCTCTCCTGGCCCTCATGCGGGCCAAGCCCCGAAGCTCCCACTGAGAGGGAAGGGGTGGTGAAGAGGTGGGGGTCCAAGCAGGAGCAGGGCCAGGGCTCCTGGCCAGTGAGCGGTGGGCCCGGCTGAGCCACAGGTCTACTCTGAGACCTGTCTGTCCATGACTGAAATGGACTGAATGTCAATCAACCTATTGATTTAATTCAATTAATGGATTTTATTAAAATTAAATAGGATAAAATCCCAGTCCATATGGGGTGCTGGTCACATGTAGCTGGTGGACCCTATGGGGAGGACCCAGCTGGGGCCACAGGTGCATGGGCAGTGGGGCTGATGGAGCCCCTGCCTCACCCCCCGCCACCAGGGCACCTGTGTCTGCCCCTCCAGTCTCTGTCTGGGCCCGTGACCATTTAAGACATTGTTCTTTATGACTCACCCTTCCAAATGCACAGTTCAGTACTTCCCAGTACACTCACAGATAGCTGTGGGCACATGACTACAACCTATTTTATTTATTAAAAAAAATTATATATTATTTTATTTATTTAAAAAATTTTATTGAAGTGTAGTTGAATTACAATATTGTGTTAATTTTTGCTGAACAGCAAAGTGACTCAGTTATACACATTCTTTTTCATATTTTTTCCCATTATCTTTCATCGCAGGAATTTTCAACTCTTAATTTTGTATTGGGATATAACCGATTAACAATGCTGTGACAGTTTCAGGTGAACAGTGAAGAGACTCAGGCATACACATACATGTATCTGTTCTCTCCCAAACTCCCTCCCATCCTGGCTGCCACATACCATTGAGATATAGAACATAGCAGCAGAGTTCCAAGTATCTCCGGATATTGGCTATAGTCCCCTGTGCTCTACAGTGGGACCTTTCGTTTGTCCATCCTGTGTATAATATAGTTTGCATCTGCTCACCCCAAGCCGCCAATCCTTCCCTTCCCTCCCGCCTCCCCCACTGGCACCCACCAGTCTGTTCCCTATGTCCCACACAATCAATTCCAGAACATTCCACCACTCCAAAGTGACGCCCCATCTCCATCAGCTGGCCCCCTCAGCCCCTCCCCATCCCCATGACCACCAGGAACCCACTCACTTTGTGGGTCAGCCCGTTCTGGATGTTTCCCACCAGTGGAATCACACCCTGTGTGTCCTTCTGTGTCTGCTTCTGTCACTGAGCATCGTGTTCTCAGGGTCCATCCATGTGGTAGCAAGTGTCGGGACTTCTCTTCATGGCTGAGTGATGCTCACGCGTGTGGAGGGACGCGTGTGTTTATCCATCATCTGCCGAGGGACAGGACATTGAACTTGGGAGCTCTGACTCAGAAGATCGCGCTCCGTGGGGAAGGGGGGCTCTGGCTGCTGACACTGCGCCCCCTCTCCCGCCCCCTCCAGTGCCCAAGGCCCAGTCAGACAAGTGTGTTCCTGATCGCGACCCGCGCTGGGAGGTGCTGGAGGTCACCAAGAAGGCAGTGGCTAGTCCCCGCATCCTGTCTCTGGCAAAACCCCGAGTGCGGAAGGACCTGAATGAGGGCTACGACCCCTCCCACGTGTCCCCTGCTGCCCTGGTGGCTCACGCGTCCCCTCGCCTGTACGAGCTCGCTACCCCCAAGACCATCACCAAGAAAGCATGAGCCTCAGGCCTGGCCCCTGAGCCCGTTGCCAGTAAACACCCAAGTGCAACCTGACCCTGTGTGTGGCTCTGAGTGCCTTGGCCTGGAGGCGGGAGGACAGTGGCTGAAAGAGGAGACAATAATAATGATGATGTTTACGTTTGCATCCAGCCTGCAGTCCTGCAGCCTTTTTTCCCACTCACGTTCCCCTGCCATCGCCAGCCCCTCGGACAGCACACCTCCCCCTCCCCATGTCAGAAATTTCCCTCTGAGTCCTTCTGTCCCCATTTGCTGATCTATAGTGTCCACAGCATCTCGAGCTCTGTGATGAACCAGCTAATGCCTGCTGCACAATTCTGATCTTTGCAGGGGGGTACCTGTTGGAGACCATCAGTGTCTGAGGTCCCCATGTGGGGACCACTGTGCTGAGGTGGAGACTCAGGGTCACAGAGTTGGTGAAACTCACAGTCCCCATCCCCATGTGAGTTTCCTACAGCAGCTGGAACAAGTCACCTCAAACAGGGGGCTGGAAGCCACACAGATTCATTCTCTGACAATCCTGAAGTCAGGAGTCTAGCTCGGGCGTCACGGGGCTGAATCCAGGCTTGGGCAGGGCTGGTCCTTCTGGAGGCTCCCGGGGAGCACGGGCTCTCCACTTTTCCAGCTTCTAGAGGCACCGCATCCCTGGCTTGTGGCCCCTCACTCCATCCTCACAGCCAACAGCACAGCATCTCCTGTCTCTCTGCCTCTGACACCCATTCCTTCTCATAAGGATCCTGTGATGATACTGGGACCCCTGGGGAATCCAGAGTAATCCCCATCTCAGGGGTCTTAGCTTAATCCCACCTGCAAAGTCCCATCTGCCTCATGACATGTTTACAGGCCCAGGGACCAGGATGGGGGTGTCTCTGGGGCTGCTGCTCTGCTGAGCACAGTGGGAGAATCTCTTGTCTGCATCTGCAGTCCTAGACAGTCTCGTTTGCCTCTGGCTCCTGCTCATTCACTTGGGGACCAATTGCTGGGTCCTGAAGGGGTGGCATGCTGACTGCCCTCACGTCTTCTCTCAAGCCCACCACGCGTCAGGTCCCGAGCCGTGATTCCCAGACGCTTTGAGGACACTACTTCACTCAGTAACGTAAAGGACAGTTGTTGAGTATTAACAGGTCCAGTACTAACAGTATTAACAGTATTAACAGGTGCAGACTTGGATGGAGGTTCAAAAGAAAAAGGTTAAAAAGAAGCCCACCCTCATCTTCTCTGGATGACCCGGCAGCACAGATGGATGGATGGACGGATGCCTCACTGAGCCTGTGGGTGCCGCTGAGTGCAGGTTTCTTGCGGGCGGGCAGCGTGATGGCCACGCACACTCGTCTGATGATGACGTGACCCCTGCTCTCTCCCTGCTGCTCTGGTGGGTACCACTGTTGTGATGAAGCCCAGAAGCATATCCACGCAGACTCACACCCCGGTAAGTCAGGAGTCCCACCTGGAACCAGGGTGGCCTGCATCCAGCAGGGTGGACTATGGGGTCAGCTGATTCCCTGAGCCTGGGAACATGGCATGCTGGACATGGCTCTGCAGACAGGGCCCAGGGAGGTTGTCGTGGGTTCCCTGGGTGGGTCCAGTACTGTAGCATGTCCTAAGAGAGAAGCTGAGGAGACAGGGTGACACCAAAGCCATGCATTGCGCCCTGGCCTGAGGCGGGAGGGACACAGCCCTGCAAGGCCCCACGGCCTCCCCTCGGGCCTCGGGAGGGAGGGAGGAGGCCCTGCGGACACACCTGACCTCCAGGGGATTAGGGTCTGTTGTTTCAGCTACTGATGTGTGGTGAGTAGGAAACCAGTGGAGGTTAGAAATCTTAGACCCTTGGTACCTGCTGTGCTGGAAACGTGCAGCTCCACCAATAGGGGTGGTCAACCCTAGGGACCTCGTGCCACAACACAAAACGAGGCTTTAAACCAGCCGAGTGTCCAAAACGGCGCACTCATTCTCTTGTCAAAGACCCCTCGTGTTTTAGCATTCCTCTTCAAGCTGAGAAAAAAGCACTGCACACTGACATGTCCCGAAGAAATAAAATGTGACCTTAACTGCCCACATGTCAGCCATTATATTGTGATTTAGTGAGCGGATAAAGAGGCATGTATACTTCGTGAGTCCAGTGTGATCTGTGGTCTGCTTTGTTGAGAACAGAAAGGAAAATCTATCTGTCTGGGTTTTACCATCACTGACGCAGGTGAGTGTAGCCACCCCTGCAGTCAGCTTCCGCAAGTTTAAGCCCTGCCTGAAGCTGCTCTGAGTCCAGGCTTTCTCCTGGACTGGCAGCTGCTCGCTGACCCTGCAGGCTGAAGTGTCCAGGACTCAGTAAACCAGAAGGTGTTTGGGCGGAGGAGACTCTGTGACCCTCATTCTCAGGGTTGATGCCTGCTCACTGCAAAAGAGCCATCAGTTCTTGCCCTCCACTCTTCCCCAGTATCATATTGGACGCCTTCTGTGCTATGGGTTCATCTTCCGGCGTCATATCTTTTTGCCTTTTCATAACTGTCCATGGGATTTTCCAGGCAGGAATACTGGAGGGGGCTGCCATTTCCTTCTCCAGAGGGTCACGTTTTGTCAGAAGCCTTCACTCTGAACTGTCCTTCTCAGGTGGGCTTGCGCGGCACAGCTCAGAGCTTCATTGAGTTACAATACTTTGGCCACCTGATGCGAAGAGCCGACCCATTGGAAAAGACCCTGATGCTGGGAAAGATTTGAGGGCCAAAGGAGAAGGGGGTGGCAGAGGATGAGATGGTTAGAGAGCATCACTGACTCAATGGACATGAATTTGAGCAAACTCTGGGAGATAATGAAGGACAGAGGGGCCTGGCGCACTGCAGTCAGTAGAGTTGCAAACATTTGAGTTGACCATGACTGAGTGACTGAACAACAACATGTCTGCTCAGGGTCAGGACCTGCCCTGTGATTCATCTGGACAGTGCAGAAATGGGCTTGTTCACGTTTCCTGACAGGACCAGCATCAGGCTCAGTTCTTCCCCTTTACCTTACCACTTTCAACTTATGTTACTTCTTTTATGTTTTTTTAAATGTTTCAAAATATGACTCAAGCTCTGTGTCAGGGGCTATAGGTTCCCAGGAACCAGACCGTGAGACAGAGGCTGGGACGGAGAAGCATCGGGCGTCGGCCCTCGTGGTCACCACTGGTAGGACTCTGAGAAAAGGTGACAGAGTCCCCGCAGGTCCGGCGGGAGCTCTGGAGCCTCATGCTGTCCCCGTTGGCCTCTGTGCATTCCTGGCAGTGGGGAAACTTCTTGTGTGTGTGATGTGGGGGGGTGGGGTATGGGGGTGTGTGCGAGGGGGACAGACCTACCCGCAATACCCACCTCCCCGGATCGGCTCAGGTCAGGGTGATGTCTGCAGGAAATGGTTCCTCCAGGGCTGCTTTTTCTGGGTGGGGGGAACTTGCAACAGAAAGATTAGGGGGCTCCCCTGGTGGCTCAGTGGTCAAGAATCTGCCTGTCAGCGCAGGAGACACGAGTTCAATCCCTGGTCTGGGAACATCCCACATGCTGCGGATCAACTAAGCCTGTGCACCACAGCTACTGAGCCTGTGCTCTAGAGCCCGTGCTCCGCAACAAGAGACGCCCACACAGCACGACTAGAGAGTAGCCCCTGCTGGCTGCAACTAGAGAAAAGCCCACGCGGCAGGGAAGACCCAGCACAGCCAAACATGAATCAACAACACTAAAGAATAAGACAGCTTAGTGGATGAACCGCTGCCCCGAGCTGCGAGCACCCAGCGCCCCTCCCCTCTGCCGGCTCTCCCTCTGCTGGGCTCAGCTGTGGGGGTGCCCCAGACCTTAGCCCACTGCTCAACTGTCAGGCCAGGCACAGCAGTGCCAGGAGAAGGGACTCGGAGGCCCTGCCCATCGCCCTGCTGGACGGTGCATCCTTTGTGCTGCTCACAGGCCGGGAACACCCTCTGCAGCTCTCTTTTTCCTCCCTGACGTCTCTGCCAAAGACACTGCTTTTTATTTTCCTAGTCTCCTTTCCTGTCCTCTTTATTTGAAATCTTTCTGGTTTACAGAATGATAGAAAAAGCAGAGTAAGAAAACCCCTGCAAACTTTGCCCCCAGACTCAGCCATGCAGTTTGCCTACCTGCTCTGTCATTTGCTCTCCCTTCCATGTCTGTGTTTCGTAGACAGAAAACACATCTTTCTGAAGATCTTGAGAGTGAGCTGCATATTCGTGGCCCTTGACCCCTGTCACCATTCACTGGGGTGACTCTAACAAAAAGGCCACGGACTGGGGGCTTATGAATAACAGCGATTGTGTTTCTCATCTGCAGACTGGAGTCCAGGATTGGGGTGCCAGCAGATGCGTGGTCTGGTGAGTATTTGCTTCCTGGTTCAAAGGCCATCTTCTGGCTGTGCCCTCATAGGGCAGAAGGGCTGAGGGAGCATTCTGGGGTCTCTCTCATCAGGGCAGTAATCCCTTCATGGTGGCTCTGCCCTTCTGATATAATCACATGCCAAGAGCCCACCTCCTCTAACACCAGCACACCGGGGATTGTGTTTTAATATAGCAATTTTTATGGCACACAGATATTTTGCTTACAACTGCCCCTAAAGGCTTCAATGTGAATTTTCTAAGAAGTACATTCTCTTATAGAATCACAGAGCAGCTACTGATTCCAGGTAGCTTAATGCTGATACAGTGCATTATTCCATCTACATGTGAGTTTCAGCTTTGTCAGTTGACCTAGTGATTTCCCTCCAACCTACTGGATCCAGCCCAGCATCAGGCAATGTGTTTAGTTCTCACATCTGGAACATTTCCACAGATCGGTCTTTTATGGTATTGATATTTTTGAAGAAACTGTCCTTTTCCCCCTTGTTTATGTTGTTGTTCAGTCGCTAACTTGTGTCCGACTCTGTGACCCGTGGACTGCAGCACACCAGGCTCCTCTGTCCTTCATTATCTCCCTAGTTTGCTCAAATTTATGTCCATTGAGTCAGTGATGCCCTTTAATCATCTCATTCTCTGCTGCCTTCTTCTCCTTTTGCCTTCAACCTTTCCCAGCATCAGAGTCTGTTCCAATGAGTGAGCTCTTCACATCAGGTGGTCAAAGTATTGGATTGATTCCTGTTAGGATTGCCTGGTTTGATCTTCTTGCAGTCCAAGGGACTCTCAAGAGTCTTCTCCAGCACCACGATTCAGAAGCATCAGTTCTTTGGCATCTAGCCTTCTTTATGGTCCAACTCTACATCTGTACATGACTACTAGAAAAACTGTAGCTTTGACTATATGGACCTTTGTTGGCAAAGTGATGTCTGCTTTTTAATATGTTATTTAGGTTTGTCATAGGTTTTCTTTCCAGGAACAAGTGTCTTAATTTCATGGCTGCAGTCACTGTCTGCAGTGACTTTGGAGCCCAAGAAAATAAAATCTGCCACTGCTTCCACTTTTCCCCCTTCTATTTGCTGTGAAGTGATGGGCTTGGGTGCCACAATCTTTTTTTTTTTTTTTTTAATGTTGAGCTTTAAGTCAGCTTTTCCACTCTCCTCTTTCACACTCATCAAAAGGCTCTTTAGTTCCTCTTCACTTTCTGCCTTTGGAATGGTGTGTATGTGTGTGCTTAGTCACTCAGTTATGTCCAATTCTTTGTGACCCTTTGGACTATAGCCTGCCATGCTCCTCTGTCCGTGGGATTTCCCAGGCTAGAATACTGGAGTGGGTTGCCATTTCCTCCTCCAGGGGATCTTCTGGACCCAGGGATCGAACTTGTGTCTCCTGTGTCTCCTGCACTGCAGGCATATCGGGGAAGCCCATATTGAAGTGGTATCATCTGCATATCTGAGGTTGTTGATATTTCTCCTGGCAATCTTGATTCCAGCTTGTGATTCATCCAGACTGGCATTTCGCATGATGCACTCTGCATATAAGTGAAATAAGCAGGGTGATAATATACAGCCTTGTCCTACCCCTTTCCCAATGTTGAACCAGTCAGTTGTTCCATGTCTGGTTCTAACTGTTGTTAATAGAATGTTCCTTATTTGAAGTTTGTGTGAAGTCCCTCAAATATAGACACAGGTTGTGTATTCCTGGGCACAAGTGATGGTCTTTCTCAGGGCACGCTTCCTCCCCTCACTTGTGGGGTTAATGTTTCTCACCTGGTGGGATGATTGCCTCATTTCTCTACTCTAATCTGTGGGAAGAGACTTACACATTTTTATTTTTAAATTTTATTTGATTGAGGTATTATTGATTTATAATGTTGTGTTTAATTTCTGCTATACAGCAAAGTGATTCAGTTATGCATATATATACATTCTGTTCATACTTTTCCATTATGGTTTACCACAGGATGTTGAATGTAGTTCTCTGTGCTCTACAGAAGGACCTTGTTGTTTACCCATCCTATATAGAATAGTTTGCATCTGCTAACCCCGGACTCCCAGTACAGCCCTCCCTCACTCCCCACCCCCACCTCCCTGGCAATCACAAGTCTGTTCTCTAAGTTTGTGAGTCTGTTTCTGTTTTGTAGATGCTCATTTGTGTCATATTTTAGAGTCCACATATAAGTGGTATCATATGTTATTTGTCTTTGTCTGGCTTCCTTCTTTCCCTGACTTTCATATTTAGTATGAAAATCTTCAGGTCCATCCTTGTTGCTGCAATCGGCATCATTTCATTTTTTATGGCTGAATAATATTCCATTGTATATGTGTACCAAGTCTTCTATATCCATTCATCTGTTGATGGACATTTAGGTTTTTTTCTGTGTCTTGGCTATTGTGTATAGTGCTGCTATGAACATTGGGATGCATGTGTCTTTTTGAATTATAGTTTTGTTTGGACATATGCCCAGGATTGGGATTGCTGGATCATATGGAAACTCTATTTTACATTTTCTGAGGAAACTCCATACTGTTTTCTATAGTGGCTGCACCAATTTACGGTCCCACCAACCCTGTAGGAGGGTTCCATTTTTTCTACACCCTCTCCAGCATTTGTAATTTGTAAATGTTTTAATGATGGCTTTAATGATTGGTGTGAGGTGGTACCTCATTGTAGTTTTGATTTGCATTTTTCCATTAATTAGTGATGCTGAGCGTCTTTTCATGTGCTTATTTACCATCTGTCTGTCTTCTTTGGAGAAATGTCTAGTTAGGTCTTCTGCCCATTTTTCCATTGGGTTGTTTGTTTTTTTGTTATTGGTTGTTGTGTTGTATGAGCTGTTCATACATTTTGGAAATCAAACCCTTTCTTAATTTGCTTAATCATTTGCAAATATTTTTCTCCAAGTCTGTAGGTTGATGGTTTCATTTGCTTTAGAAAAGCTTGTGAATTTGGTTAGTTTCCATTTGTTGGTTGTTGTTCAGTCCCTAGGTGGTGTCTGACTCTTTGTGACCCCATGGACTGCAGCATGCCAGGCTTCCCTGTCCTTCACTATCTCTCAGAGTTTGTTCAAACTCATGTCGAGTCCATGATGTCATTCAACCATCTCATCTCTGTCGCCCCCTTCTCCTCCTGCCTTCAATCTTTTCCAGCATCAAGGTCTTTTCCAATAAGTTGGCTCTTCAAATCAGGAAGCCAAAGTATTGGAGCTTCAGCTTCAGCATCAGTCCTTCCAATGTTTAAGGCTGGTTTCCTTTACCATTGACTGCTTTGATCTCTGCAGTCCAAGGGACTCTCAAGAGTCTTCTCCAGTACCACAATTTGAAAGCATCAATTCTTTGGTGCTCAGCCTTTGTTATGGTCCAGCTCTCACATCCATACATGATTGCTGGAAAACCTATAGCTATGACTATACAAACCTTTGTTGGCAAAATGATGCTTCTGCTTTTTAATACACTGTCTAGGTTTGTCATAGATTTTTTTCAAGAAGCAAGCGTCTTTTAATTTCATGGCTGCAATCACCATCCACAGTGATTTCTGAGCCCAAGAAAATAAAATCTGCCACTGTTTCCTTTTTTTCTTATCTATTTGCCATGAAGTGATGAAACTGAATGTCATGATCTTAGTTTTTGAATGTTGAGCTTTAAGCTAGCCTTTTCACTCTCTTCTTTCACCTTCATCAAGAGACTCTCATTCTTCTTCACTTTATTTTTGCTTTTATTTCTGTTGCTTTGGGGGACTGACCTAGGAAAACATTGGTAAGATTTATGTCAGAGAATGTTTTGCCTATGTTCTCTTTTAGGAGTACTTTTGTGTCATGTCTTATATTTAAGCCAACCTGAGTTTATTTTTGTGCATGTGTATGGGAGTGTGCTAACTTCATTGAATTACACATGGTTATTCAGTTTTCCCAATGCCACTTGCTGAAGAGACTTTCAGTTCAGTTCAGTTCAGTTCAGTTCAGTTGCTCAGTCGTGTCCAACTCTTTGCGACCCCATGAATCGCAGCACGCCAGGCCTCCCTGTCCATCACCAACTCCAGGAGTTCACTCAGACTCACGTCGGTGATGCCATCCAGCCATCTCATCCTCTGTCATCCCCTTTTCCTCCTTCCCTCAATCCCTCCCAGCATTAGAGTCTTTTCCAATGAGTCAACTCTTTGCATGAGGTGGCCAAAGTACTGGAGTTTCAGCTTCAGCATCATTCCTTCCAAAGAACACCCAGGGCTGATCTTTAGAATGGACTGGTTGGATCTCCTTGCAGTCCACGGGACTCTCAAGAGTCTTCCAACACCACAGTTCAAAAGCATCAATTCTTTGGCGCTCAGCTTTCTTCACAGTCCAACTCTCACATCCATACATGACCACTGGAAAAACCATAGCCTTGACTAGATGGACCTTTGTTGGCAAAGTGATGTCTCTGCTTTTCAATATGCTATCTAGGTTGGTCATAACTTTCCTTCCAAGGAGTAAGTGTCTTTTAATTTCATGACTTTCTTCCATTTCTTGCTTCCTCCAAGATTAACTGACCATAGATAGAGGTGTAATTCTGGGCTCTCTATTCTGTTCCATTGATTCATGCCTGTTTTGTGCTGATACCATGCTGCTTTGATGACTGCAGCTTATACTACAGGGGAAGAAACTTTCAGACCTGGAACACATTGCTCTCTCCATTCCTTCGTCTGCTGCTGTTGTTGTTCGGTTGCCAAGTCATGTCAGAGTCTTTACGACCCCAAGAACTGCAGCACACCAGGCTTTCCCTGTCCCTCATTTTTGATGATTCTTGTTAAAGCTCCCTCCAAGGAGTCTCCTCTGGTCCCCTAGGCTTACTCAAGCCCTTTCCCTCTGTTGCTGCCACGTGTGATTATACAGAGCCCCACTGTCACTGTGTCTTGTTGGTTTACCTTCCTACTTCACTGGACCTCTGGTTGCTCAGTACCCAGTTGAGGGCTGCAGGGACACTGAGTGACTGATTGACCAAGCTGACCCCTTATCAGTGAGGACCCTCCCTCCAAGGGCCTGAACCCTCAATCTGGATGATGTATACCAATGTGAGTCGGGAGCTCATGACTCATGCAACTTGTGACTCATGCAGAGAAGAGAGCAGGGCAGGCCTTCTAAGACCGGTTCTCTCCTGGCTGGTAGGCTCCCCGGGGCTGGGCTAGCGCTTTTACACCAAGCATCCAGCAGCAGTTGACACTGCTATCAAAGTCAGCTTGAAAAGGACCGGGGCTGAATCCTAGGTCTCCCCCGCATCCATTCTTCCTGGTTTGTGTGAGCCTGAAACGTGTGTGCCTCCTCTCTGCTTTGCCCATATTCCCCAGCCGTCCACCTCTGCTCTAGTCACCATCCTAGTCTCTGCTTTGCCTTCTCTGTCTACACCTTCCACCCTGATGTCCTCAGCACGTCTCTGAGACACAAGGTATGGGGAATCCTTGTCTGGACCCTCTTGTTCACGCGCTTCGCCGCCAGCGCAGGCCCGTAATGTTTCCTCGATTAGATACAACTCATGACAACAACAGGTCCAGAGCCAGCGGAAGGGCTGGGCTCCACCTCCCCTGCTGACAGTGGGCACTCGGGTTCCAAGCCCCCAGTGAGATCCGTCGTCACTGGTGCAAACGTGCGGAAAGTTCGAGAACCACGCTACCCAGACTTAAGTCCTTTTAAGGAGGGGGGTCGTCTCTCCGGGGCTCGGGGTCCTCAGCTGTAACACTTGGGGGGGCACTATGGCTTGGAAGGAGGACTGGGGACCCGCGCTTAAGCTCTGGTTATCAGGAATCGGCACTTCCATCCAGGGTGCCCCCACATTCCAAGCCGAGGCCAAGGTCCGTGGAAACCCGCGCATCCCATATCGCGCACCTACTACGCGCCGGCTCGCGCCCCGCCCCGGCCCCGCCCCCGACCCCGCCCAGGCGCCCCCCGCCCGCCCCGGCGCTTCAGCCAATGAGCGCGTGGCCCCGCATCCGGGGATCCCGGCGCGGCCGCCGCCTCCCGCGCACACACGGCCATGGCGGAGGTGAGTGAGCGGGCCGGGGGAGCCGGCCCCCGCCCCGGCCCGCGCCCCCGCCTCCTGGCCGGGCCGCTTGGGGGCCCCGGGCGCCGAGGCTCCGGGCCGGGGCTCGGAGCCGGGCCGCAGTACGGCTCCCGTCGGAGCCCGAGGGGCGCGGGGCTCTACCGGCAGTCGCCCCCGGCCCCGGTCCCCCCCTCCCGGGTGCCACATCGCGGGCGGCAGTGCGCATGTGCGGCGCGGGGGTCGGGGGCGCGGGGTGGAGCGGGGGTGGCGGGGGCGGGGAGGGGGCGCGCGCCCGCAGTTTCCCGCCTCCCGCCCCCCGCCCCCGGCGCCCGCCCGGCGTCTGCCAACTTCGCGGACCGCGCTTTCCCACCGGACCCTGCCTCACCGGACCCCCGCCCGCTGACCCCACCAGCGGCGCTGAAGCCCCTCCCCGCGGCGCTATCCCTGCAGAGTCGTGCCCCATCCGGCCCACAGTCCCCTGACCCTATCCACCCCCGATTCCGCGGCTCTCACCGTGCAGAGTCGTGCCCCCTCCGGCCCCCTGACCCTACCCAGCCCCCACCCCCCGGCGCTGACCTCGCGGAATCTTTCTCCCTCTAACCCTACCCACTCCCCACCCCCCGGCGCTGGTCCCGCGGAGTCGCGCTCCTGCCGGATCCCGGGACCCCGGGCAGGACTCGAGCTCCCACCTGGGGTCAGCCCGGCCCGGAGGGCTGCTTTTTCCCGCGGCTTGAAGTTGCTTCGCGGAGCCTTCTCTCTCTGTCCGCAAAGCGGGCCCAAGACCCCGAATCCTTGGGGCCGGACCGATGTTGGAGTTGAGTGTTTCGGATTTGAAGATCTGTGGGATTCCGGGCTGTGATGCTTGAGCAAACTCAGCTCGGATTGTCGAGATCCAGACACCCGGTAGCTTCGTGGCGGGTCGAACCAGGGATGAAAAACTTTCACTTTGAGGGCTTTTTGGAATGTTGGATAAAGCAGTGCGAACCTGCTTTCACCTTTTAGGGCTCTAGGGAGAATGAAATGAATAACGCATCTGCTAGGGACTCAGCAGACGTGACTCTTAGCGCAGACGGTCAGTGTGGGGACTCTAGGCAGGTCCCTGGACTCAGCAAGTGATTCTCACGCAGTGGGTGAGGCTGCCCAGGCCCAGAGAGGAGCAGACACCCGCCCGGGTCCTGGGATGCTTGGCCTGATCGGGGAGCCACGTTGGGCTGTATGTCTTGGCGCTGAGTGGGTGGATGTTGTGGAGGTGGAACTGGCCATTCTCTCCCACTAGTGACTTTCGCAGGGGCAGCAGGAGGCCCTGCGTTTGTGCCAAAGAGGGTGTGGGCATACCAGTGCAAGGCCAGACCTCCCCAGCCCATTCCTGTCTTATATGCTGGTGGCTGGACTCAAAGGGCTCTTCCAGAGTAGTTCTCTTTCCTTAGAGGGCATTTGGGGAGACAAGCCTCCTGGGCAGTGGCTGTACTTGTGGGATGGAGGTAGAAGCCAGGTCTCCTGACAGCCCAGTAGGGGCGTGGCTGTCCGTGTATGTGTCTGCCTCAGGGGCCAGCAGTCTTGGCCAGGCAGGTAGCCCTGTGTGACAGGTGGGTGGGACAAACTCCCCAACCAACCTGCCCTGAGTGGTGCCTGGTTTGGCTGTTGACTCTGCCCTGTCAGGGCTGCCAGGTGTCCAGTTTGGGGTGAATTGGAGCTGGTTTCTTAAAAAGAAAGCCAACTCGGTGGGAGGCCCTGAGGGCCTGGCAGTGAGGGACCGCAGGTATGCAAATGTCAGTGGTGGTGAGCACGGCTGGCCTTTGCCTGGGAGGCTGCCCCTGTCTCTGGAGCCTTTCACGCTGGGCTGCCTTGGGCCAGTCTCTGAGCTGGGATCCCATAAGATCTTGGCTCCATGCTTGCACAGAGAGGCTGAGCCTTGTGCAGTTCTTGTCTTGAGCCAATACAAATAGTGATTCCTGACCAAGCAGTGAGTGCTCATTTTTCTTATCACCAAGGTAGCCATCAGCACCCTGAGAAAAGGTGGGGTGCTTCTTACTGTTTTGCTTGTGGATCCCAACTTAATCTTTAAAAAGCTGAGTCCACTGTCCGTATCTTGTGCTTAAGAGACAGCTTTTTGTTGTCCTTAGGGTAAAGTGCGTCTTTTCCCTGTGATCCTCAGCCCAGTGGCCTTGTTCTCTGGACCCCTCGCACCTTCTCCACCGTGGTTCCTGGCTCCCTGTGGCATCTGCACCCGCGGGGGCCTCGCTGTGCGGTGGAGTCTGCTGCCCTACTGGCTGCTGTGGAGACAGCCACGCAGCCTCCTTCACCCCTGGCGTGGGGCCTCCACCCTGTTTTCTCCCCTCAGTGCCCCGCACATCTGCTGTTGGCCAGTGTCCCCAGCTGGGTGGGTGACTTGCCGAGACTGGAGGGCAGAACCTGTTTGCTGATTGCTGCGCCCCAGCCCAGAGCAGGTGCGGCATGGGCTGTCAGTCAGCAGAGAGGTGCTGGGCGGCCCAGTGGGACCACGTATCTGCCAGGGGCCAGGGGTTTTGGTTAACTGCTGCTGTGTGATGAGCCACCTCTGCAGTCAGCTTCTCAGAGCAGCCAGTGCTGCTTAACCACCTGTCCCAGCCTGGAGGTCTGGCTGGTCCCGCCCGTGGTTGCGGCTGGTTGGTGGCTGGGCTGAGCCACCCGCATGTGGCTGCAACACTAGCGTGGCCTGGCCTCGTGGCTTGTGCTTCCTCACAGCATGGCGGCTGGTGGAAGTTACACTGCCTTTCACAGCCTAGACTTGAGGGTCACGAGGATCCCTCCCACCAGAGTCCCAGGCCTGGCCATTGCACAGGGAGGGGGTGTAGGACCCCCTCTGGAAGGGAGGCATGTGGGTGTCCCATGCTTGGAGGAAGAGCCTGTGGGTGGGGTGCCTGGTTCGCCAAGTGGAGGATGGACCCCAATGTCTCTGTGGGTGAGCTGGACCCAGACACTGCTCTGACCCTTCCAGCTGTGCCTCTGTCCTGTCTGAGCCCCTACCCTGTCTGAGCCTCCACCGAAGGCAGGGCAGGGCCCCTCCTCCCTCTTGACTGAGCCCCCTCCCTCCCATCTGGGCCCCAGGCCAAGGCCGGGCAAGGCAGCTCCCCATCCTGGGCTTGTTCTTCGTCCCCACAATGCTGTCTCTCCTTTTTTTCTAACCCTGATTCTCCTCCCTTTTTTTCTTTATAAAATTTTTTAACTCGGAATGCCCTTAGCCAGCTCCTCACCTGTTTCCTTCTCCCATCTTTGCAAAACGGGGGCCATGGGCTCCAGAGTGGTCTGAATGGGGCGGGGGGAGGGTAAGGTGGACAGGACGCGGGGAACCCACTGCTGTGCCTGGGCCTGGCTTGAAAGTCGGTGTTGGGGCAACCGTGCTGCTCTCAGAGCTGCCTGAGGTGAGCCTGGGGATCTAGGCCTGGGGGGGAGGCTGAGCAGACCCAGCCTTCCCCCTGTCCTCTGGCTCTTGTTCCCCCTGCTGCTGTCCTGGCTCCCCTGCCAGCACCCCTGGGCAGACCCGAAGGTGGAGGGGGTGCTGGGCTGAGCCCTTCTCCGACTGTCTGCTGCTGTCATGCTCGGGCCTTGCCCAGAAGGAACATCTCTGGGCTGGCACCTGCAGGTGGTCTGTGGCCTGCAGGCTGCTGGCCCCTTCCTGGAGAGGGGCGAGGGTGCCACTCTGGTGCTGTGTCCAGGCTGCTCCCTCGCTCCCTGTGTAGTTACCACCTGTCCCAGGTTAAGGGGCTAACCTTCTTAAAGTGGCCTGTGTGGGGGGACTCCCTCTTAGAACTCGGGGTGCTCCTGGCAGAGCACTTGGGGTGCCCCTGGGCACCTCCTTCTCTTAGAACTTGGGGTACTCCCACTGAACACTTGGGGTGCCCTGTATACTTCCTCATAGAACTTGGTATGCTCCTGAAAGAGCACTTGGGGTATTCCCCCTGTACATTTCCTCTTAGAACTTGGGGTGCTCTCGGCCAAGGTCTTGGGGCTCCCCTACACCTCCTCCCAAAGAACTGGGCCGGTCTCCTGGCACGTTTCAGACTTCTCCTCACCTTGGTGTTTCCAGGGCCCTGGCTTGCTCTGCCTCCTGGCTCTCTCTGGCTTTACTGACCATTTGTGTACTTTTGTTCACGCTCCCAAGAAAAGTGGCAGTTCTGTTAAGCGTTTCTGAGTTCCAGAGCTGGAGTTCCAAGGCAGCACTTGTAGCTGTACCATTTACATGCTGTGTGAGCTTTACTGAGTGACTTGACCTTTCAGAGTTTTAAGTCCTGTATTTCTCTAATGAAGAAAATGATTATGCAACCTCTTGACTTAGGAAATCAGTATGGAAATTCTTACTAAACTTTTTTCTAAAATTTGAAGTTTAGTTTATTAACTATTCTAATCTTTTTTTTTTTTTTGGTAAACAACTTTACTGAGGTATATGTAGTTCGTTTACTTTACAGTTCACTCATTTTAATGTGTCCAATTCAGTGGTTCTTCGTATAGTCAGAGTTGTACAGGCATCACCAGTCAATTTTAGAACATTTTCACCAGCCCAGAAGAAACTGTGTACTCCTTAGTCTTTCTTCTCCCCCCAGCCCCAGACAACCAGGAACCCACTCTCTGTGTCTGTGGATCAGCCTGTTCTGGACGTTTCCCGTCAGTGGAGTCACACCCTGTGTGTCTTTCTGTGTCTGCTTCTCTCCCTGAGCATCGTGTTCTCAGGGTCCGTCCACGTAGTAGTGAGTGTCAGGGCTTCTCTCCTTTTTGGGGCTGAGTGATGTTCCACCTGATGTCTCTTTGGGTTCTTTCCTCCTTTGGCTATTGTGAGTCAGACTGCTGAGAATGCTTGTGAACAGGTCTCAGTGTGGATGAAGATTTCCGCTTCTCTTGGATGTTGTCAGGGAGGAGAGGCTTGACTTTTCCCTCTGCCCCCCTGGGTCCCGGCTGGGGCCCCATGGTTCAGGCTTACAAGGGCAGGTTCACAAGAGAGAAACAAGCAGCTTGTTAGGCAGGTGGTGTGTGTCACGTGGGAGAACCCTGTGAGGAGTCCCCTGGAGGGTGTGGACAGCAGTGTGGTCAGTGCAGAGGGAAGGCCTTGACCTTCGGAGGCGGAGCCTCCTGGGTAGAGGGGTGAAGGGCTGCTCGGTAGGCTGTGTGTGCTCCGCCCTGGCGCTTTACCACTGGCTTCCACGCTTGACACTCTGTGCCAGGGCGGTGTGTGGGGGTCCCCCCAACCCTTGGTGTGCTCCTTGTGCTGTCCACTGCAGGTCCCCTCCCAAGGGGCCGAGTCCCCACTCTTGGTGTCATGTATCCTGATCTCAGTGTGCTCACTGCCCTCCTGACATCGAGCCTTGTTTCCGTGTACTGAGCTGTGGGTGCAGCTCTTTGGAGACTTTGCCTGTTTAAAAATCCAGTTTCCTTTTTCTTGATGATCTGTAAGAATTCTGTACGTGTTCTAGATGCAAGTCCAGTTTTAGAGCTGCATGATTTGCACATATCTTTTACTGGTCTGTGGGTCACCTTTGCACTTTCACGATGCTGCTGTTTGAAGCACAGAGAGTTTTAATTTTGATAAAATACAGTTTATCTGTTTTTTTCTTTTGTTGTTTACGTTTTTTGTGTCTTACCTAAGAAACTGTTGCCTGGTGAGAAAGACTCATTGCCTTGGTTTTTTCTAAGAGTTTGATAGTGTTAGCTCTTATATTCAAGGTCTTTGATCCATTTTGAGTGAGTTTTTGTGTGGTGTGGGAGAGGAGTTTAACTTTATTATTCTGTGTGTGGATAGCCAGGCACCCCAGCACAATTTGTTGAAAAACTATTTATTACATGTTGAATTTTTCTGTCACCCTTTAAAAAATTTGCTTTCCTGTAGTATGTGGTTTACTTCTGAATCCTCAGTTTGTTAATTTGGTCTGAATATCCCGCCTTATGTCAACACCACACTGTATCCATTACTGTAGCTTTGCAGTACTTTTGAGGTCAGGAAACGTTCTTTCCCCTCAGGATTGTTCTGGCTATTCAGGGTCCCTGAGTTTTCTTGTGATTTTGGGGACAGTTTCTGTGTGGAAGCCAGTTGGGGTTCTCATAGGCCTATCATTGAACCTCTAGATGAGTTGAGGAACGTTGACATCTTGGCAGTTGTAAGTCTTGAGCGAGGAATATAGTGTTTTTCCATTTTGTGTAGATATTTGGTTTCTTTCAACCTTCTTTGCACTTTCCAGAGTGTTAGTTTTGAACTCCTTGTGCTCCTTTTATCTCTAAGTATTTTATTCTTTCTGGTGCTGTTGTAAATGGAACTGTCTTCCTTGTTTTCTTTTTAGACTGTTCGTTGCTACTGCATAGCAGTAAAGTTTCTGTGGCTTGTCTTATGTCCTGCAGCCTGCTGAACTCATTTACTGGTTCCAGTTTCTTCAGTGGATTCTTTGCGTGTCTTCTGTGTCCCAGGTCATGATGTAGTTTTGCATCTTGGACTCCTTTCATTTCGCTTTCCTGCCTTCTGGAGCCTCCAGGACGGCATTGTGTAGGCAGTGCCCTGGTCTCGGGGAGGCAGCAGTCGCTGGGGCTGGGTGGAAGCTCCCCGTAGACCTCGTGCATTCAGTGTTGCCTCATGACAGGGTGTCGGCCTCGGTCAGGTGCTGTGTCTGTGCGTCTGCTGAGATGATGCCGTGGGTGTGTGTCTGGTCTGTGCTGTGGCCGGTTGTCGTGTTGGGTGTCACCTGTTTGCTGCGTCGTGTGCTGAGCCACTCCTTGTCACTGTGGGGTGGTCTCTGCATGTTGCTGAATTCAGTTTGCTCGTGTTTTGTTGGGGGAATACTGTGGTTCTGTTTATAAAAGTTATTGGTTTAGTTTTCTTGTTCTTAATAAGCTTTTGAACATTGTGATAATGGTAGCTGTTGTACTTTTTTTATGTAGTTCTAAAAATTTGAGGTATAATTTATGTCCTTCATAATATCCCCAACTAAAGTATTGAATTCGGTGGTTTTTAGTATGTTCACAAAGTTTTGAAACCTTCACCCTTACCTGGAGCATTCCATCACTCCAACAGAAGCCCACCCCCATCAACAGTTACTCCTTCCCCAGCCCCTGACCACCAGGAACCCACTCTGCGTCTGTGGATCAGACTGTTCTGGACGTTTGTCATTAGTGGAATCACATCCTGTGTGTCCTTCTGTGTCTCCTTCTTTCCCTGAGCATCTTGTTCTCAGGATCTGTCCATGTGGTAGCAAGTGTCAGGGTTTCTCTCCTTTTCATCGTAGGATGGACCATGTCTTCTTTATTCATTCACCGTTGATGGGCATTAGGGTTTTTACACCTTTGGGCTGTTGTGAGTCACACTTCTGTGAGCACATGTGTATACCTTCTAGTATGGACATATGTTTTTGGCTCTTTGGGGTGTGTACCTAGGAGTAGAGTTGATTGCTGGGTCATTGGGTAACTGTTTGTGTTTGGAGGAATTTCCAGATTTCTCCGTGGTGAACATGATATTTCGAAGGCTGGGCCCTTTTCGTGGCTGTGGTGTCAGCACCTGGCTGCAGGTGTTGGCTGGGCTGTATGTGGGCCTGGCTCACCTGACACTGTGTCCTGGCCATGATCAGCTGCTGGTGGCTGGCTGATCCAGTCCCCTCATGCTGCCCACAGGTGCTATTCCCACCTGGAGGAGGGTCCAAACTCTGTGGTGGCAGCCCTATGCCCTCTGAGCATCTCTGCCTGGGCACTTGGACTCCAACCGTGACTGAAAGTCTGGCCCACTGTGCCCCCACCCCCAGCCAGTGGAGGTTGCTCCTGTGGCCCTGATATACCCTGGGGGTCAGCTCTGATCATGGCCAGGCCATCTGGCCGCCCGCGGGCCCTAACCCTGCTCCTCTCCTCCACAGGCCTCCTCACTGGAGAGGCAGAGCCCTGGTGCGGCCTCCTGCCTGCCTCACAGTCTGTGCCCTGGGGAGCCCAACTTGCAGACCACAGCAGGTACCTTACCCCCCACCCCTCCCTGGGTTGCCAGGGCCTCGGTGGGGGTAAGGGCAAGCCAGCTGGTGGTCAGGACCTCCCTCTTGGCCAGGTCTGCCCCCAAGCTGGGGGCGGGTGCTGCAGGAGGGAGGGTGCTGGGTGGGTACTGTCTAGGGGCCCTGTGCCTCCCCAAACTGGCCACCGGCCTCTCCTGTCCGGCTTCTGGAGGCTCCAGCCCCTCATGTTACTCTTGGGACCCACATGGAGACCTTCACTATTCCCTGGTGGGGTTGAGTGAGACCTGGCTGTGTCCTTTCTTGTTTCTTTACAAGTCACTGTACTGAGGAGCAGCATGGAGATACAGCATTGAGCACATCCTGGGCCTTTGGGGAAGGCTCCAGATCTGGTCAAGTCCCCCAGCTACTGGGCTGGGACCAGAAGAGGGTGGGGCATTTGTTGGGCGGCTGTGTGGACATACACATACGTGCATACACCCACGCAGCCCCAGGGCCCCCGGGCTTCTCTGCCCCATGGTCTCAGCCGTAGCGCGAGGTTTGGAACAGGTGCAGAGCTCACCAGGCTGCTGTCTGCCACAGTGGTGTCCATGGGCTCTGCGGACCATCAGTTCCACCTGGCGGAGATCCTGTCGCAGAACTACGGCGTTCGGGAGGAACACGAGGGTGCAGCGCAAGGCCCAGAGAAGCCGGAGGAGGAGCTGGAGAAGGACTTCGTCTCCCAGGTACCCAGCAATGCCAGCAGGGCATCAGTGGCCTTGCAGCTGCTCCATGTGTCCGCTTGGTCTCCGAGCCCACCTGGCTCTGTCAGCAGAGGCCCAGGTACACCAGCCGGTCCTGCCTTCGTAGGGTGCTGGGCTCCAGACCAGCCAGCCTGGAGAGTGAGCCCACTGTTCTCCAGCTTTTTGACTCCAGATCCCCCTTTTGTGTTCTTAACAATTATCGATGATCTCAAGGAGCTTTGTTTATGTAGGTGATGCAGCAAACCCATTGTAAGTAGAAATAACACATTTTTGAGAAAATATAACTGTTTTCCAAGCCAAAAAAAAAAAAAAAGGGGGAAAAGAATAAAATAGTTTTACATTTCTGTAAGTCTCTGTGAAATGCTGTCTTTAGGCAGATGTCAATCTGTTGTGGTCTGTCTCTTAGGTTAGAGGGTGAGTCTTGCCTCTTACAGATCTGTTCATGGAAAAGGCAGGAGTATTTACCAGTCTATTGACATAGTTGTGGATGCTCTCTGATGCTGCAGCAGAGTGCGACAGGTGGCAGCCTCATGGGTTGGACCCCGTGGCCATATCCGATGAACTCTGTCCTTGTTTTAGGGTCCACTGGTCTTGACCTCGGAGTGGTTCTGACCCCAGGGTGGCCCTGACCCTGGCAGCCCTGACCCCAGAGTGGTTCTGACTCATGTGTGATCTCATCACCTTCTGTGTGGATGAGATGCTGGCTGGGTGCTGCTTCCATGATGTGTAAGTCCTATGCGTGTGCACAGAGTCCGCTGTGTAAAATCTAGAGAGCACACGTCTGTCAGTCCCACAGAATGGGATGCTTTAAACCGCAGGTTTATATTTGTGCTGTTTGGGGCCTGGAAGCCCCAGACCAAGGCTGGCCTGGCATGTCCACAGGGTGCTGCTCAGCTGCAGATGCGGCTTCTTGTGCAGCCTCTCCAGGGTGAGAGCAAGCTCTCTGATCTCTTCTTGTGAGAACACTGGCCTCCTGGGTCAGGGCCCTGTCCTGTAGCCTTAATTAATTAATTTTTGGCTGTGTTGGGTCTTTGTTGCTGTGCACGGGCTTTCTCTAGTTGCAGCAAGCAGGGGCTACTCTCTAGTTGAGGTGTGTGCACTTCTCCAGTCATAATGGGGCTTCATCTTGTCAGCTTGGAGGTGGGGCACATAGACCTCAGTTTGTTAAATGTCAACACTGACCTCACCAAATGTCTTTCAAGTACTGGGACCAAAGAGTAGTCATTGGACATTTATTTATTTTTGTTTCTATGTTTGTTTTTTTTTTAATTTTTTTTCACTTAAAAAAAATTATTTTTATTTTGGACGTTTATTTAGCTTGGTGCCGTGTGTCACTTAGTACTAATTTGGTCTTAAAACCAAAACATGTCTTCTGTTCAAAAATGAGAGAACAGTTTTAAAGAGTTCAACTTGAATTCAAAACTTCTCAAAAGTAACTGAAAAAAAAAGGTCAGCTATTCTTTAGCTGAATACCTTATCTAATTTCCTTCAGGGGAGCTCCCTGGTGGTCGGGTGGTCAGGACTGTGTGTTCTCACTGGAACACAGGGTTCAGTCCCTGATTGGGGAAGTGAGATTTGCAAGGCACATGGTGCAGCCAAAAACATCTTTTTCTTCAGATACAATTTTCATTTACTGATTAAGGAAAAGAAAGAATGTATAATAATATCCAAAGCAAAAGCTGAAACGCCTGCCTTTTATATTCCCTTTCTAGCCTTACAGTGGGCATTGGGGTTTATTATTTTCATGCTGTCTGATCCAAGTTTTCCAAAATTGGGATATTCTGTTCGAAAGCGTTTATGCCAAGGTTTACTCTGGCGACATGAGGTCGGTGGTCTCTGTCGAAGGAGCTGCTCCCTTGGCCCAGGACTGGGATGCCTTCTGGGGGGCTGAAAGGAGTCAGTAGACGAGGGCTGGGCTTGGGGTCTGGCTGGAGTGAAACACTGGGACTGGTCGTGGGGCTGATGGGCTCAAGGGCAGGGGGCAGAGCCCCCAGTGCAGTGCCCCTGACATAGCCCTGCCCCCACAGAGCAGTGACATGCCTCTTGACGAGCTATTGGCCTTGTACGGCTACGAGACCTCAGAGCCCATCTCAGAGCGGGAGAGCGAGGGCAGTGATACCGCAGCCCACCTGCCCGACATGACCCTGGACAAGGTGAGGGGAGGCTTCTGGGCTGGGCAGGAGGGCCCTGGACACGTAGGGGTGTGGTCAGGAAGTGCGGGCCGCCCACCCAGGGTCTGTGGCCAAGGGGAGGGCCCTGGGAGGGAGAGACACCGGGTCCCAAGCAGGTCTTGGTGGGGTCAGAGGGGAGGGGTACTGACTGTCCTAGGTCTCAGGCAGAGGCACATCCCCTCCCTGGCTGGCAGCCCCTGGGGATTGGGGAGAGCAGTCCCTCGGAGGTCCCAGGTGCTCCTGCAGGGAGGCTCATCCACACTGGCACCACCACACTATTATCATTAGTGTTATTTGAGATCGTAAAAACAAAGTACAAAAATGTTCTTTACTTTCTTGTTAAAAGGACCAAATAGCGAAGGATTTGCTTTCAGGGGAAGAAGAGGAAGAAACACAGTCCTCGGCCGATGACCTCACCCCATCTGTGACCTCTCACGAGGCTTCCGACCTTTTCCCTAGTCAGAGTGGATGTAGGTGACCCCTGCTTCTGCCCCTGAGCTTCTGGGGACTCAGACCTCGGGGTCCCTGGGGTGCGCACTCTTCCTGGAGCCCCCCTGGGCACCATCCTTGTGCAGAGGTTGGCGACCTGGGTTTATGCGAGGGGGGAGCGTGTTGGTTCTTGTGGCTGAATGTCTGTTAAGTCCAGGGGATCTCGGGCTGTGACCTGGCCGGTGGTGCACTGCAGCAGGAGGTGTTGAGTTTCCTGCCCCCAGTGGGTTTACAACCGCAGCAGAGCCCCTTGTGGACCCTGCTTCTCTGCCTTCTCGCCTCATCCCCTGGCTGGGGCCTGGGTCCACCGCCTCTCAGGAGGGGCACACTTGGGGGGGAGGTGGCTGGAGAGCGGGGTGGGGGCCCGGGGTCTGCCAGGGTCTGTTGGCAGAGGGCACATGCCTCACTGCTCCTCTTTTTCCGAAGCCTGCTTCCTGGCTGACGCGGACAAGGAGCCTGGCTCCTCCAGCTCATCAGACGCTGAGGAGGACCCGCTTCCCGCCAACAAGTGTAAGAAGGTGAGCAGCTCTGACACTGGTTGGACTCGAGCATGAGTGCTGTGGCCCCGGTCCTGTCCGGGGGCTCCCCCACTGCCTCCACCCCACCGCAGGACTGGCTGTGCCGGACACACTGTTGCTCACATACCTGTACACTCCTAGGCTTGGCCTCAGGGCAGACAGGCAGATTCAGCCAGTCCTGGCTCTGGGCAGCGGCCTGCACCCCAATCAGCACCACTGTCCACCCTGACCCTCCTGGGCCTTTACCTTTGCAGGAAATCATGGTTGGGCCTCAGTTCCAAGCGGACCTCAGCAACCTGCACTCGAACCGGCATGGTGAGAAGAGTAAGTGAGCCTGGGAGCTGGGGGTCAGGGAGCAGGAGAAATGCCACCCAGTCTTCCAGGAAAGAATTTGGTGTCCAGCCAAAGCCGGTTCCCAGGTCCTCTGAGCAAGCCTGAGAGTCTTGGCCCAGCTCAGGTGCCCACCTAGGGCAGCCAGCCCGCAGGGTGCTCTGGGAGGTAGCTGCCCCTCCCTGCTGGCTGGCCATGGGCCCTGAAGTTACCCCGAGCCCCCGCCCAGAGCTGCTGCACTTATTCTCTTGCGTGTGTGGGCTCTCCTCATGTTGCCCACAGGTCGGTCCCTCATCTCATCTGGGGTTCTTCCCGCACACCCACCAGAGACCTGTGTTTTACTGCTCTGCCCTGTTCCTGAGGGCACTTACCATCTACTTGATGTCTGTCTGTCGATCCCACTGGAATGTAGCGCTGGGCCTCCATTCTTTGAGGTAGAAATCATTGCTTCTGTGTGCAGGTGCTGAGGTCGGGACGTGAAGGCAGGTGCCTGTTGACTAGGGTCTGTTTTTCTTTGCCCTAGGGCTCCTGCATGCCCTGGGCTGGCACTCTGAGCTCAGAGGCTTTTTTGAGACGATTTGGGAGCTGGGATTGGGGGATGGGATAGACGAGGGAGTCGGGGACCGTTTGTAAAGACGGGAATGCCTCCCAGGGCCCGAGTTTGGATGTGGGCTGGTGGGGTGTGCTTGCTCCTTATAGGCAGTTTGGGTGAAGGATGGGAGACAGGAGGCTGCAGCTGAGCTGGGTCCCAGGGTGTGCTGGCACATGGCATCTCCCCATAGGAGGCCTTTAGCTGAGCCTGTGCTCTCGCGTAGGTCTGCCCTTGATCTCTAGGCTGGGAGCTGGCCTCTCCCTGCAGGGACCCCTCCACACAGTGTGTGCACTGTGGGCTCTGCGGCATCAGGTCCCCTGTGTGCACACCTATGTTGACTCCTCCTCTAGCCAGGTGTTCTGGTGGTTTGTGGTGTGGCCGTCCTGGTTGGACACTCAGGCTCATTCCTGGGTCATCGTCCGTGGGCATCGTGGGCCCTGCCAGCTGTGCAGGAGTTCCAGTTGCTCTGCGTCCTCCTCAGCCTGGTGGTCTGTCTCGGTGGGTATGGAGAGGGCCCTGCTGTGGCTTTAAGTGCTTTTCCTCCCACTCGGTGTCTCCTGCAGGTGCCTGCCCAGGCCTTTCCCCTTTGAATGGAGTGCCTCCCTCTCCTGCTTTTGCACTGTCCTGGGTGTGTCTGTGGCTGGCTGTGTGCACTGCAGGCATGTTCCCCCATCAGTGGGGTCTGATTTCAGTGAAGTCTAGCTTGTCTTTATTTTAGCCACAATTCGCTTCTGTGCTAAGGAGTCTGCAGACCCCCTCTACTTTGGCGTCTGTGATCTAACTTAATTTTAATGCGTGGGTTGGAGGTTATGGGTCAGGGTTGACTGCGCCCCCTACCCCCGGCAAGTCCTGCACGTGGACATGTCCATCGTTCCTCCACTGAATTACAGGGGTGACCCTATCAGACATCAGTGTCGGCAAGGTCCCTCTGCTTTGGGGGTTTCTCTTGTTTTCTTTTTTCTGACCTAGGATCCTGACCACTCTGTTTTAATTGTTGCAGCTCTGAAGTAAGTCTGAGATACTGTGAAACCTCCAACATTGTAACTTTTGTCTGACCAGTCTGTCTTAATTGTTGCAGCTCTGAAGTAAGTCTGAGATGCTCCGAAACCTCCAATTTTGTAACTTGTTTGTGCATGCACGAAGTTTTCAGATTAGCTTGTCCTTTGGCCTAGAAGTGCCTGCTGCGATTGATTAGGGTTGCATTGGCTCTTAAGGTTAATTTGGGGAGGAGCAACATGTTAATGGTATTGACACTTCGAGTTTGTGAGTGTGGCTGACCTTTCTGTTTAGGTATTCTTTAATTTCATCAGTTTCAGAGTTTTAAGGGTAGCAGTCTTGTGATTCTTGCTGGCAGAAATATAGTTTGGATTCTTTTAGCTTAAACTTGTACACAGCGACTAGGCTAAATTCGCTTACTAATTTTAATGCCTTGTAGATTCTTTTGCATTTTTAAATGTAACCAGTCATATCATTTGTGTATGATAACCTTTTTTCTTTGTGATCTTTGTATGTTTTCTTTTTCTTGCCTCACTTCACTGACTCCAGAACATAAGTAAAAAGAAGTGGTGACTGAGGACATCTGTGTCTTGTTCCCAGACTCGGGGAGGTGTTCTGTTATTCCCCACTTGGTGTAACCATAGAATTACATTTATTAGGTTTCTTTCTGATTTTAGTAGCAGGCAATTTTTGCTGTGATTTTGTCAGATACTTTTTCTGCCTCTACATCTGTGGTTATTATTATTATTATTTTTTCTGTCGATGTAGTGAATTGGTAGATTTTCAGACATTAAACCAGCCTTGGATTCTGGAGTAAACTGTACCAAGTCACGAAATACTGTCTTTTATGATAACGATACATGTGTGTACAGTCGATCCTTTTTATTTGTGGATTCTGTGTTTGTGCGTTTACCCCATGGCTAAAGTCAATGTGTGGGCCCAGAATGAACACCTGTAGTGCTTTCAGGGTCATTTTTGGGTACGCACGTGTGCAGAGGGTAGAAACATCGAGTTGTCCGGAGCACATGTTCCCGGGAAGGTTGACCTAGGGAAGCTTCCTTCTCTGTTCAGCTCTCAGCTGTCATCAGAAGCCTCATGCGTGTCCACTGAACCCTGTGGTTTTCGTGTTTTGCTGTTTAAAGCGGCCCCAGGTGTGGTGCTGGCTGCCCTCTGGGATCTTGAGCACATGAGGGCTGAGGCGTGCCTGTCAGAGAAAATGCCTGTGAGGTGAGCTTTGTCCAGGTATGAGCTCTTGCTGTGAACTCGGTGTTAGTGAGCCCGCAACATGTATGAAATGAGATGTCTTTAAACAGAAGCTCATGTGAACAGCTTGAGCTGTGTGCATGAGCTGAGCCTGTGCTTTGACCAGAGGCGTGTGAGACCCTGACAACTGCGGGACCCTGACCTGTCCTCCCTGGAGCCTTGGTCTGTGCTCTACACTGTACTGGCCACCACCGAGCACTGCTGCCCCCGAGACAGGCTGGTGCGTGTCATCAGTCCCTTCCTTATACAGGGTTTTGCATGCGTGTCCGTGGAGACACTGGCTTGTCATTTCTGTTCATTTTGTCCTCGTGGGGCTCTGGTTTCAGGGTCATGTGTCTTTGGGAAATGGTTGGGAAGTGCCTTTTTCTAGTGCCTGGAGGAATCTGTGTAAGACAGTTTCTGCTGCTGCTTTAGATGTTGGAAGGGTTCTGTGGTGATGCTCTGTGGCCTTGGGGTTCAGTTTAGATTATTTTGTCTGTGGAAGAGTCTGAATGATTAATTCAGTTTATTTAAGTTGTATCAAGTTGATGTTATATTTCTGAGAAGTTTACCACTTTCACCTAAATGGTTCACTTTTCAGCAGAAAGTTCATAATATCCTCTTATTCTTTTCTTAACGTGTATAGGACCTGTAGTAATGTCTCTTTTTTGGGTTCTGATACTGGTAATTTGCATTTTTTGTTTTGTATTTTCTTTTGATCAGGCTTTTTGGAGTTTATATTAATTTTATTGCCCTTCACAAGGCACAGCTAACTTTTGGTTTGTTGATGTCTCTCTGTCATCTGATTTCTGTGTAGCTGACTTTTATTTCCATCTTTACCTCCTTCCTTCTCTTTAGCTTTGTCCTGTTCTCTGGTTTCCCTTGTGGTACCTTCTCTCTGACTCTGGTTGTTTAGAAGCATGAACGCTGCGGATTTTCTGGTTCCCCTCCTGTTGCTCATGTTGAGCTGGAGTTCTCTGAGGCCCAAGGCCCTGCTCTGTTTTCCGTCCTTTGGGGTCAGGGGGCTGGGCTCTGTGGCCGGTGTTGTGAATGTTCCTGTGGTGTCTGTCTGTCTGGTATTCGCACAGTACATTCCTTTCTGCCTTCTTATGCACAAAGTGTAGTTCTGTAAATGGAGTGTATTGGGATCTGATTTTTGTCAGTTCGCATGTTGAGTCCAGTCCTTACGTCCTGCAGCCCCTGCAAGTAGGGGGTCATGTCTGCCGTCGTGCTGTGTGTTTTCTGCCTCTTCCATCTATTCTTTGTTTGTTTATTTTGTCCTGTCTTTGATTCATCAGGTAATTTATTCTGTTGTTTTGTCCTCTTTGGACTCCGGTCTTAATGTCTGTGTCACTTTTCCAGTGGTTACCCTGGTTTGCTCTGCATGGATGTGCCCCCGTTCCCCTCTACTTCAGGGGCCACAGACACTGTGACTCGTCCCACCTCTTCCCCAGCCTCGCTCGCACCAGCAGGTCGCAGCTGTGAGCATCCCTGCCCACAGCGCCGACATGCTGCGATCCAGCCCTCCAGCCTCCGTGGCGGGGAGGTGGAGAACTTTCTCTTCAGTGCCCCTTGTGCTGTTCTGCTGTGGATGAATTCTGCAAAGTGTTAATTTCACTTTCATTTTTGAAGACTATTTTCCTGGGTGCAGAAGTCTAGGTTTTTAGGCTTTATCCTTTCAACACTTGACCAGCTTTACTCCACTATCTTTTTGTGTCTGTTTCCATTGAGGTTGTTTACTTCCCTTCTGCCTTCTCCTGTTTCTCGGGGTTCAGACTGTGGCGTGCCCTGAGCTCCTGGCTCTGTGGGTCAGAGTTGCCGTGGGCTTCCTGCCGTCCTCTCTCCAGAGCTGGCCAGGGCCTTGTCCTTGTTATCTGTGACTCAGTTACGCATGTCTCAGGTGCTTGTCCATCTCTCTTGCTTCTCAAACTGTGTTCTCTTAAAGCTTCAGTTTGATATATTTGAACAAAATTCTTTGTGATGTCACTGATCATGTCATCTGCTGCTGTTGAAGCTGCCTGGTGATTCATAACTCACACACTGTGTTTTCCAGCCCTCAGATGCTTGTGTGATTCTTCTGAATGGATTTCAGTTCTCTGCTGAAATTTCGCAGCTTTCTATTTGTTTTGTTCTTTTCTGCTGTCATCTTACCTCATGGATCATGGTTATTTTGAAATCCTGTGTGTCAGCTCTGATGTCTCACTGTCCGTGGACTTATGTGTGGTTGCATGGTTTCTCTCACCCTGCTGTGACAGATCAACACACAGGCATGGTGTCAGGTGTCACTTTTTCTCTGGAGCGGCCTGTTCTCCCCTCTGGCTGACCACCCACCCCGGTCCAGCCTGGGACTTGGGTTGACTTTGGAGGTGGAGAGAAGTGGCCGCAGGTCCCTGGGCATCAACCCTGGAGTTGCTGGTCCCCCACAGGAGAGAGTCCAGCCTGGAGTGGGTTCCGTCTTCAGCCCCTGTGCTGGGTGTTGGGCTTGTGTGTGTTGTTTAGTTTTTGGTCCCAGTGGCTCTCCCCTGGGTAGCTGAGAGGTGCTGGCACTGGGGTCTCCCTCTGCCTCTTCTCCACTGTGTGCTTTGCACAGCTAGGGGCTGCCCACGGGATGCAGACTGCAGCCTGAGGGGAAGTCTGGCTGGTGTGTGGTGCTGACTTGAGGGCTGTGGCGGCTGGGCGGCTCTGGCTTGAGTGAGGCTCTCACCCAGGTCTCACTGTACTTGAGTGTTCCTCCCTTGGTCCCGCCTTTCCCCTCCCTGGGCTCGCTCTGCAGCTGCCTTCTTAAAGGCTAGGGTCAGAAGTCCCCGTTCCAGCCCCTAGTTAGTTGCTACCTCCTCCAGGAAGCTGGCCCTGATTTCTGGCCACTCGGTCCCCACTGGTCTCTCCCTGCTCCCGCCTTGGTGCCCAGAGCCGGCCCTGAGGGGCACAGAGGTGGAGGCCCAGCCCAGGCCACCAATCAGGCCCTTGTCCTCTGGAGGGGCAAAGTTGGCCTGCCCTGCTGGGCTTCCTGGGAAGTGGTCAGTGGAGGTGACTTGCGTGCCCACACGTGACCTTGCCCCTTCTGCACAGTCTATGAGAATGAAGACCAGCTGCTCTGGGACCCCAACATCCTTCCCGAGAGGGAGGTGGAGGAGTTCCTGTACCGGGCAGTGAAGCGGAGGTGGCACGAGATGGCCGGGTCTCAGCTTCCGGAGGGAGAGGCCGTGAAGGACAGCGAGCAGGTGGGCTGCCTGTGGGGTGGAGGGACGGCCAGGCTAGAGGGACGGGAGCCAACATGGTCCTGTGCTTGGGACGAAATCATTTGGAAACTGCTAGTGACAGGAAATGGTAGAGTGGACGCCCCCACCCCATCCATCTTCCCGTCCCTGTGGCAGTGTGGACCACCCCCCGCCCCCCCGAGGTGAGCAGGCAGAGAACTCAGTGGCTGCCACCCCCCCACCCCCCCAGGCACTGTATGAGCTGGTGAAGTGCAATTTCAATGCGGAGGAGGCCCTGCGGAGGCTGCGGTTCAACGTGAAGGTGATCCGAGGTGAGCGCTGGTCTGCCTGGGGGCCCCCTAACCCCTGCTCCGCTGCTGACTGCCCCACACCCCTGCAGACGGGTTGTGCGCCTGGAGTGAGGAGGAGCGCCGCAACTTCGAGCATGGCTTCCGCGTGCATGGCAAGAACTTCCACCTGATCCAGGCTAACAAGGTGAGTCCTGCCTGCTGCCTATGGCTCCCAGCCAGGGAGCTCCGCCCGCAGCAGGAGGTCAGGACGAACCCCCTCAAGCTCCTGGCGGCTCTGGCTTCCTCCTGCCTGCTCCTCCGGAAAGGCTCCAGTCTGGGGACGGATCCGTGCTCACTGCCGATTCCCCATCTCCAACCCTACCTGCACTTCCTCTCAACTCCCTTGCCTGGGGACTAAGGGTTTCCACTTTCACTCTACCCAAGGACAAGGTTCTCCTGCCATGGCACCCATGGGGTGTGGCCAGAGTGGCTGCCAGGTCCCAGGTCCACGTGCCCTTCACCACACCTGTGTCCTTCTCCTCCCCAAGCCCATGTCCTCTCATCCAGACCTGGGCCACTGCTGGTCCCCCCATGTCCTGCTCAGGTGCTGCCTGCCTGTGGCTCCCTGACCTATGGCACAGCCCCGGCCTTCCCCACACACAGCCCAGACATCTGCCTGGCTGGGTGCCTGTGGCTTGTCTGGGGTCCTGACTCTCGCTCTTGTTCTCACGTGACTCCTCCTCCAGCCTGTCAGCCCTGACAGTTACCTTGTTCCCCTAGGGCTGGCAGGCCTGGTCCTCCCACCCACCATGGGATGCTCACGGCTGGGGATTTAGTGTCTTCCCCCACAGGGTTGGAGTAGGTGTGGGGCCCATGTGGGGCTGTTGTGGGCAGGGATGGGCCCGAGACCAGGCCCAGCATGCCCGGGCCCACTGGTCTTCCCATGGGGGCTGCTGCTGCTCCTAAAGCCCCCACTGTGGGCCCACTCCCACCCCACCTCCCCCAAATGCCCCCCGCCCCCAGCTCCTCTCCCTGAGCACTTGGCTTAGGGTTCCTAGTCTTCTTCCCACCCGGGTCTCTAGTCAGCCACGATGCTGGCCTCCAGGAAGCCAGTCAGTCTTGCTTCTAGGGGCGGGGCGTGTCCTGTACCCCTTGTCCCACCCTCCTGGGCATGGGTGTCAGGTCCCACATTCTGGGTGCAGCAGTGGGTTCTCCTATCAGCAGCTGGGCCACCGTCTGCGGCATCTGCTCTGGGATCTGCTCCTCCCTGCTGTCCGGGCAGTGGGGGAGGTAGGGCCGGGCTGAGTTGACTGGCACTCCCTGCAGGTGCGCACGCGGTCAGTGGGCGAGTGCGTGGAATACTATTATCTGTGGAAGAAGTCCGAGCGCTACGACTACTTCTCTCAGCAGACACGGCTAGGCCGCCGGAAGTACGGCCCGTCAGGAAACACGTGCGTGCCAGGCGCCCACGGGTGCTGGGAGGGCACTGGGCCTGAGGCAGCCACAGCCGTCACCCCCTCTCCCCGCAGGGATGCCGACCAGGACCTGGAGGGCAGTGACCCTGACGGCCCTGGCCGCCCCCGCTCATCGCCACCCCTGCCCCTGCCTGCTGCTGCCCATGGCCCGGGCCCTGAGCATGACCGCTTGGCTCAGATGCACGTGGGTGAGTAGGGGTCAGGCCCTGTCCTCGGGGCCCCTCCTCCCTGGTCTCCAACCTGGGCCAGTGGACACTGGAGAGCAGGGGTCTGGGGCCCTTGTCCTTTCACTCATATGGTCTCATAAGGCATCTCTCACACGAGGCACCCTTGGGGTCTGGCTCCGCATGTGGGAGGAGCCCCGTGTGGTCTGTGGCCCTGGGTGGGAGCCCAGCGGGGGGTGTTGTGCCCCCTCTGGCATCCAGGCCCAGGGCTGTGTGGGAGCAGGACGAGGCCCAGATGGTCAGTGCAGTTGTGAAGGGACCACGGAGGATAAGGACCCTGGTCTCTGGGTCTGCAGAGTTTCCGTTGTCCTGGCTCCAGAGTGCGGTCGGGTCCCTGGCGTGCCCAGTGAGGCATCTGCATTCCCCTCACCTTTGCTGAACCTGCTGTGTCCTGGCCCACCCTGAGGAACAGGGTCATGTCCTTCCCACAAGTCAGGCCCCTCGTGTCCTCATGTGTCTCACACGTTTGTGTGAGTGTTCTGTGAGGAGGGCCCTTGGCTTTGCTGGGCCCAGCAGGCTGGAGCCCACACAGGTTACCGCCTGAGGTGATCACGACCTCTGGGCCAGTGGACTATGGCTGCGTTGCCCTTGACCTGACGGGGCTGGGCATGGGCACTGTGGGGGCCTGGCCACAGCTGCGTTCTCCCTCCTCAGAACCCCTGAGCATGGGCAGCAGCATGTCCCGGAGTCTTGGTGAGCCTGGGGAGGCCCTGGACGCACCCCCATCCTCGGAGCCAGGGCCTTGTTCGTTCCCGCCACTGGACGAGCCCTTAGCGCTGCCGTTGCCTCGGCGGCCCCCAGCCCTGGCTGAGCCGGCCTTCTTCCCGCCTGCCACGGCCGCTCCAGAGCCCGGTGCCAGCCCAAGGCTGGCTGTGGACTTGACCCTGCCTGAGGACCTGCCGCTCGCCTCCAGCCACGAGGACACAGATGGAGAGCCTGAGGAGACCGTGGGCCCTCCGCAAGTGGCCTTGTCGGTGGCTGAGTTTGGACTCATCGGCATCGGGGACGTGAACCCCTTCCTGGCCTCCCACCCTGCATGCCCGGCCCCTGGGCTGCACTCGGAGCCCTTGTCACAGTGAGTACGGTCCCCCAGAGCCCCCATCTGCTGTGCCCCCACCTCAGGCCACGCTGAGGCCGGTGGGAGGGGCTGCCCCAGGGCCCGAGGGAGGCGTGGCCCCCGAGCAGGCTGTTGGTTTCTTTAGCTTTATTCTCTACTTTAAATTTGGCTTATTTATCTTTCTGACTAGGTAATACATTCGTACGGTTCAAAATCCAAAAAGGTACACACGGGGCCAGTGCCAGGCTGCTCCTGGTCCTGCGAGCCGCCAGCCCTCCCCGGGCGCCAGGCCTTGCTGCCTTGGGAGGGGCTGTCGGCAGTGGGGGTGGGTCTCCGGGAGGTGGGGTGGGCCCGGTGCTTGGGGGCTGCACTGATGTCTCCCATCTCTCCCGCTCTCCCCTGCAGCTGTAATGTGATGACCTGTTGATCCCTGGCCACAGGCGGGCATGTAGCTGGACTGGACTTGGGGCCACTGCGAGGCCTGCCTGTCAGTCTTCCCGACCCCTCCTTTTTTTGTGGGCCGTGAGTGGCGTCTCTTCTGCTCAGAACTCTTCGAGGACCAGGGTGAGCAGGGCCCTCCCATGCCACACACCACGTGACCCAGGCTCCACGCCCACCCTGGGATTCATCAGGCGGCCGGGCCTGGAGGGCCGGCCTGTCCAGCAACAGAGACCCCGCCAGGGACAGGGGAGACAGGCCGGTTGCCGCACCACCAGCAGCCTCCGCCGGGCACCCTCAGCACTCTGCTCACTCGTCTCTTGCGCCCAGCTGGACTATGGGCCGCCCTGGCCCAGGCTTGGGGCAGCTGCTACTCGGTGCCAAACCCCGTGGGGCGCAGAGCCATATACCTCGATGCTGGCCCTGCCCTGCTGTCTGCCCGCTCTCCACTTCAGGAAAAGCTGCACTTTACGCACCCCACCCCCACCCCCTGGGTCCTTGGCTGCCTCGGGTGTGGGTCTGAGGACATGGGACTCATACCCCTCGGCACCGAGGCCCTTTCCGAGCTGCACCGGGGGCCCGGCTCCAGCCCATTTCCCTGACCGAGGAGGTTGTGTTTTTGTTGAGGTCCCAGCGGGATCGCTGGGGTCCTGGACCTTCTCCTCTCCAGCCGCCTTGTTTTATTTATGTTTCTGTTTACAAATGGGAGTGGGGTCCTCTGGGGGCAGGGCAGCGCTCCCACCCCGTGTCACCAGGGGGGCTTTGGCTCGAGCCATCCACAAGGCTGGACTCGACCTTCCCTTGCCCCACCAAGGACCACACTGTGAAGTGACACTGCCTTGACCCCCTTGCTGTTTTATTTATTAAACTTGGTTTGAAGCCCTGTGGGTTCCTTGTGGTGGATCAGGCAGGTGGGTGGCAGGAGGTGCCAGTCATTTGGTGGACCTCATACTGGTCTGGCTCCAGGGACCTGGGGGCCTGGGGGTCGTGGGGAGCAAGCTCTTGGTCTCGACGATGGTGCAAGGGAGGCCGTCAGGTAAGTGGAGGCAGTTCTGAGCTGGCACCTGGTGGGGATGGACCTGCCCGTGGGAGTGGGTGAGAGGTGGGGGTGCTGGGCGGCAGATGGGCTGGGAGACTGCAGATGGATGGGCTGGGCAGGGAGACTGCAACGGTTTCTCTTGGCTTTTGATGGTTGACAGTCCTCACCCCTCCTTTGTTTCTCAAGTACTTACTTTTTTTAACTTGGTATAAGAGTTGGAAACGACTTTGTGACGGAACAACGGTAACATTTCAGGTTGGCTTTTTCTTCTCACGGCATCCTTGATGTCCCATTTATTCCTGGTTTCTCTTGCTTGTTATGAGAAGTTTGTCATTCTCACTTGTGTTTCCCAAACAAGACATCTTTTTGTTTCCGACTGTGACTTTCTCTTTATGTTTGGATGTGATGTGCCTGGTGTCTATCCTCTGCAGAGCGCCTAGGACCTGAGGGTCCCAGCATTTCAACACTGGTGGGGAGGTGGGGGGTGGGGATGGGGCTTCCTGGCTGGCGTGTCAGGCATTGTTGCTGCCCCTTCTGGGGTCTGGTTCTGGGTCCCCACTTACTTGGCAGAGCCCAGGTTGTCCTCAGACTGCGCATTGTCCTGTCCTCCTCATGCTGCTTGCTCCCTGGCCCTCCTCCTGCTGCCACTGGCCACTGCCTGGCCCACCTTTGACACACACATCGTATATTTCTTATTGGTTAATCAGTTTTTGGCTGTGCTGTGTCTTCATTGCTGCATGGGCTTTCTCTAGCACGTGGGCTTCAGTAGTGTGCCCTGCATTGGCAGGCAGATTCTTTACCACTGAGCCACCAGGGAAGCCCCTGCTTTAGGCATCTTGACATTGAGCTGGCCCTGCCTGCCTGTCTGCAGGCCCACTGGTGTCTATCCCAGACCTGCAGGCAGAATCACCGCCTGCACCCAGGTTTCCTGCTCTGTCCTGGTGCTGGGAGATGCCCGCACTGGCCTCTAGGGTGGGCTTCTCACAGACAGAAGTGCCACTGTACCTTTGCTGGTGCTGTTCTCCAGTTCATCCAGTGTTTTCTCCTCACAGCCAGAAGAGAACTCTTTTGTGACTTACCTTCCAACCACACAAGGGGAGGTGGGTGCTCAGTCTGGGGGAGCCTTTCCCAGAGCACATGCCAGGAGGCAACCCTGGTTCCAGCCACTCTGTTGAAGGAGCCGGCCATCAGCTAGGCCACGCTAGAGGCTGGACCCACAAGCAGCTCCCGGAGTCGGGGTGGGACGGATGAGGTGGCTGCACACGGACAGTTCTGGGCTAGGGCCTTGTCCTCCTTGGCCCAGGACCTTCGGCTCTGGAATGGGACTGGGCTGTCCCCACAGCTCATATTTTCCTGGTTTGTGGTTCTGAGATGATGTACAGGACTCCCACTTAGATTTGAATCAGGTAAACAAATCTTTGAGGGTAAGTATAGCCCATACAGTGTTTGGGACATACTTATATTAAAAGTGACTTGTTCACCTGGGATTCAGATTCACCTGAGTCCTGTGCACACACTTGTTAGACTCAGCAGCTCTCATCCTGGGCTGCTGTGAGGACAGGAAGCCCAGCTTCCTGGTACCGCAGATGCCCTGGTATTACCCTGAGGTTGTGCCAGGCTGTCACTGCCTCAGCATCTGGCAGAGCCTGCTCCTGTACTACCAGCCAGGAGGTTCTGGAGCCTGTGTCTCCCCTCCATCTTGGGGGTTCAGCAGGTGGGGCTTATTCCCCCCCAACCTCTGTGCAGTAAAGTTGGGAGGGTGGGCGGTGGTGGCTGGAGTGTGGAAATGTCTGGGGGGGGTACTGCCCGTGCACACTGCCCCCAGTCCCTCCTGTGGTGTTGGGCTTGGATCCAGGCCTCTGTGAGCTCCTGGAAAGTGAACTTAGGTCTGTTCCCATGGGCTGTCCCCAGGGGGTGAGACCCAGGATGGCAGTGGAGTCTTTGAAAGGGGGTTCTCAGCCTCCCTTGCTGCCCGAGCCACTTTCCTTCACCAATGACCACCTGCCTGGAGAGTCAGGGGTGGTGGCTTTCCAGTGCTTCCAGGTCTGCACTGTGTGCTTCTTGGTGGGGAGTGGGGGTCCTGGGTTTTCTGGCAGGGATGGAGGGCTGCCATGGGAGCGTGCTCTTGTGCTTGGAGGTGTGACCTGCCCCAATTTCCCTCACTTCCTGAGAAGGTAGAGACAGGTCTCTGGGCCTGTGTTGTGTGGCTGTGATCCTGTGGAGCTTTCGCTCTGGCTGCTGGGCCAGTCGTTGCTCGTGGACTCATCTGGGTTCTGAAGCAGCAGTGGAGCGCCTGGTCCGTCCTGCCTCCTAAAGCTCCAGGCTGGGGATCAGCAGAAGCAGGCTGAGTGTAGAGCAGGGGAGGGAGGGGGCCTGCATGAGGGGTGACGTCACTGGACCTGAGCTCCTGGATGTGGACTTGGGGCTGAACTGGAGGTCACCCAGTTACTGACTGGACGGTCGTGCTGAGTCCTGGGAGCAACAGTGCTGCAGTGCTAAGTCACTTTAGTCGTGTCCTACTCTTTGCGACTTTTCCAGGCAAGAATACTGGAGTGGGTTGCTGTTTCCTTCTCCAGGGGATCTTCCTGACCCAGAGATCGAACCTGGGTCTGTCATGTCTAAGCCCCAAGGGAAGTGCAGAGAGGGGCAGGGCTGGAGGTGCACTGGGTCTGGGCGCCTGCTTTGTGCCAGCCTCTCTGCTTACCCCCAGGCACATCTCCCTGCATCTTCATAACACTGGAGCCAACCCCTAGTCCCTCAGGTGCAGCAAAGCAGCCCTGACTGCCAGGCAAGAGGGGAGGTGCAGTCTCTAGGGGCTCAGTTACATCAGTGCCTCCCAGCTTGGGCTGTGTCCTCAGGGTCGGCCTCGCTGGCCAAGGCGGATTTCTCAGCTAGCCCTAATTCCAGCCCTGACCCGAATCCGCGCTGCTCTAACCGTGTTGTGATCCCATCCCTGCCAACGTCAGCAGGCAGGGGAGGGCAGCCCTCTGTCCAGCCACCTGGCCTCCTGCTCCTTCCACTCTTGGGCCCAACCCCAGAGCCCCACCCCCAGGCTGCCCCTTCCAGCACACAGTAGGTGCTCATTTCATCCATGCCAGTACTGTGCTGCACCTTCCTACCCTTGACTGAAAGTGTCAAGACCACAGGAGAGGGGTGGTCAGTCACCCGATCGCAGCCAGGCTGATGTGGAAAGTGCCCAATAAAGGTGCCGGAAATCGTCCGGGTGACGTGAGACTCAGGCCACAGGTATTTCGTCAGGTAATTCCGCCGCTTGAATGAGTGAACTGACGAATGAATGAATGAATGAATGAATGACGGACGGACGGGGCCGCCCCTCCCTGTGTGAGTGCAGCCGGGGGAGCCAATGGGCAGAGGCAGAGACTTACTGGGGCAGGAGCGCGTCAGTCGGAGTCCAGGACTTTGAGAGCCCCTGCCCCAACCCGAACCAGGTCCTGGCAACAGCCCCTCCCACGCCCAGACCGAGGGAAGCCCTGCGGGCGAGTAATCTGATTCCTCGGGACGCCTGGGAGGAAGTCAGGGGTGAGGGAGGGAGCTGCGTTTTGAGGATGTGCCTTCCCCAGCTCCTGGGTGTGCGGTTGAAAGCGGGGGTTGCTGGGACGTGCCTCCCACTGTCTGCCACACCGCAGACGGAAAATCCAGGTCTAGTTTCCATGCAGAACCTGCTCATGTCCTGGGGGTGGGCCGAGTTATTCTGAGTGTGTGTAGGGGCGGGGTGGTGGTGGTGCTGGAGGCTGCTGGACTGCTTAAGGAAAGTTGTTCCCGGGTTTGGGGGACTCGGCCCAAGAGGCACCATGTCAACCCCACCGTCTGACCAGGGCTGGAGGAGCCACAGATGAACCGGGCACTGTCACCCTCACCCCCCACCCCAGCACCTTGCCTCTCTGTCGACCCCCGCTCCCTCAGGAAGGGGGCACTGAGTCCACCTCTCAGCTGCTTGACCTTGGAGGATGCTCCTCTCTGCACCTGGCTCCTTTCATCTCTAAAAAAAATAGTCCAGAACATCTCCTGTTTTCATGTTGTTGGCGGGGGTGGGGCTCGGGCCAGGCTGCTTGGGTTCAAACCCCAGCCCTGCCTATTTTCCCTGTGTAATTTTGAGAGAGCAGCAGAACCTCGCCTGTCCTCCCGTGTCCAGGGCTCTCCCGGAGGTGGTGACACCCCCCAATGCCTCTCATATGGTTGCGGCCCAAAGAATCCAGTGCGGGTGTGTCGAACCCCGGCACGGCCCAGCTCAGTCCTTGGGGCCTGGAGGGGACGTAGGGCACAGACCCTAAGTTTACCCTTTGCAGTGTGAGCAAGGCCTCTGGGCATGACTTGCTCCCTATAAACGGGGGTGGGAAGTGTGCCACAAGGGAGCAGGGCCTGGTACAAACAGGGTGGGCGTTGAGGAAATGACTTTCAAATGCCGGGGGATGTATAAGGGCCATCTGGATTTTAAGCACCAGGAGGAAAGAAAAAAACCCTGCAGTTAAGCCACGACGCCCCATCGATTTGTAGACACTTCCTGGTTCAGAAGTATTCAGACGCGCACACAGGGGCTCGAGTGCCCCAAAGAGGAAACCGAGGCGCACCGAGGGGCCCGCAGGGACGGTCTTGGGGTACCCGAGCTCCGTCCTCTATGCCCCGTCCTGCCGGCCTCTCCGGCCGCCCCTCACACATTCCTTCGTTTGTTCTTTCTTTCTCCCGATCCCAGACTCAGACGATCCAATCCGTGGGTGCCCGGGGCGTGCGGCCGGACGCGAACGCTGCGGGGTGACCCCGGACTGGCGGTCCCTCAGCCTCAGCCTCCCGTGGGGGCCGGGGGGCGTGCTGGGCGCCGACGACCCTGCCAGCTCCTAGGCCCGCAGCCCTCCTCCAGTCGCGGGCCGGTACCGACCCGGTTACCCACACCCCGCCCCGCGCCCCCCCCACCCCGCGGGCCGCGGGCGGGGCGGGGGCAGAGTCCGCCCCCTCCCCCCCGGCGGCCCCGCCCCGTCCGCCCCTCCCGGGCCCTCCCCCCTCATCCCCCCCCACCCCCGGGCTGGGCCGGGCTCCGAGGCCATGTGACCCTGCGGCCCAGCCGGGACGCGACGGGACGCGGTGGGACGGGCGCCGGGGGTCGCGGGCGCGGCCCGGGCGGGGGCAGCATGGAGCGGAGGTGGGTCTTCGTACTGCTCGACGTGCTGTGCGTGCTGGTCGGTAAGAGCCTCAGGGGCCTGGGGGCGTGGGGAGACCCCTTCCCGGGCGGCCCCGTCCCCGATCCCCCCGAACTTTTGCAGGACCGGTGGGGGCCGCAGGGCCCCCACCCCTCGGAGGCCTCCGGAGGTGGGCGGAGCCTTGGCTCACCTCCTCGCCCCCTCCACCGGCCGCGACGTCTGCGCGCGCCCTCCGGGGCCTTGGTTTCCCCCGCGGGTCTCCAGTCGGAGGCGTCGGTGTCCCTCGCCCCTCCGCGACAGCAGGAAGTCGCCTCCGGGGCCGCTCGCCACCCCCACCCCCTTCACCGCCCGCCTCGACTGGCCAGGCCGGGCTGGTGATTCACGCGGGCGGCGGCCGGGTGGGGCTGGCAGGGCGGGGGGCGCGGCCGCGGGGCGCCCCTGTAGGCCCTCCGCCGCGCGCCTTGCTCCGGTCGGCTGGTTTTGGGAGGGCGGAGCCCCGGCCGGGGGCGCCCAGGCGGTGGTGGGATTCGAACACTCGCCCTCCGGTCTCCGGCCTGGGAGAGCCAGGAGAGAAACCGGGCCCCCGGCTGTTGTCGAACTGGGGGCCTCTGGGTGGCGCGAATCAAACCTGTCGGGCGAGTTTGCGGGCCAGGTTGGGGGAAGGGGCAGCCCCAGCCCCCTCTCCCCCACCCCCCAGGGGCTCGGAAACAAAGGCTGAGTGTTTGCTCCGGGGATGTGCGGACAATGGCCCCGGAATTCTACCCCTGCGCAGGGAGGGGCCCCTCCAGCCTCAACTGCCCTCCCGCAAGTCTGGTTCCTGCGCCTCCTCTGGGACGGGAGGGGTCTGCCCTGGCTGCAGGCCGAGGCAGTGCCTGCCCCCACGTCCCAGAAGTGACCCCTTTAGGGAAGGGCCAGGTGGCAGCTGGAAGTCCTGGGAGAGGGGGTTGTGTGTGTCTGGCCACCTTGGGCATCCTTTCCTGAGTACGTCTTTAATCGTTTTTGTGGCGCTTACTGTATACCAGACACTATGACGCCTGTGATAATTAAACCTTTTCCTCCAGTCAGCCTGTGAGGGGGTGCTGCCGTGTCCCCCAGTTTCCACCCAGGGATGTTTGGCTTCCCTCTGGAGGTCACACAGGCCAGGGGTGACTGAGGGGAGATTAGGTTGGGTAGGGTTGCCCGTGTGCCAGGGACTGGGGCCCAGGCCGACCCAGCTCCCAGTCGAGAAGCTTCAGTACAGCAGCAGTTCAGTTTTAGATGGTGACAAGGGCCCCGAGGGAAACACGGGGGTCGACACCAGGTCAGGAAGGTTCTGGCGTGTCTGCCGTGGGCACACCTGACTCCTAAATCCCAGGAGAGCCTGGCCCCAGGTCTGACCCTGGAAATTAGGATCTCCAGGGGAAAGGGCTGGGCCTGGGGAACAGGAGTTGGAGGTTGACTCACTGGCCCCTGCCATGGGAACCCCCATGGGAGCCCCTGCTCTGCTCAGGCCTTGGAAGTGGGGCTCGACTTGGTTTCTCAGCCTCTTCTAGCCCCTCTCCTCACCCCTGCAGGCCTCTGCTCCTCAGCCTCTCTGTCTCCAACCTGCTCGTATGCTCACCCCACCTCGCTCTCCCCAGCACTCGGCTCTCCACTCTCCAGCCTTTGTACTGGCCGCCCCTCTGGGGGTGCTCTTCCCCAGATGTCTTCTGAATTTCTAAGCCACCTTCCTTATGTGTCCTGCCCAACACTCCACTGACAGCCACGGTCACCTCCCAGTCTTGCCATGCCTGTTATTTTTATTCCCAGCCTCTCAGCTCCATGAGCCAGACCTCTGTGTTCTTCACTGAGCCTTTACCAGCATCAGCACCATCATGGGTGGTCCCCAAGGCTCTGAACTTGACCTTTGGAAGGGGGTGTGGCCCTGCCCTCCTCCTGCTCTGGTCACACCGTTTTTCACATGTCACCTGCCCTGCCAGGGCCAAAGGGCACTCTGCTTGGGTTTGTCACTGTGCTGCCACCCTGGGGGGGGGGGGGGTGCGGGGAGCCCTGTGTCCCAGCCGCCCTTGGCTCCTGGGGCCTCTGGACTCCAGGCCTGCGGCTGTGCCAGGCAGGGTCTGATCATGACTTGTGACTCCTGAATGTACCTTTGAATTGAGCTCCTTGGCCTGGGCTGGGCCTGTCTGGTCCCTGTGTGGCTGGCTCAGGGACAGCGTGTGGAGGCAGATGTCTCACCAGGTGTTCCTGGTCTGTGGCCAACCCTAGAACAAGCAGGGCGTTCTCATTTTGTGTGTATGTGTGCTTAAGTAGTCACTTAAGTAGTGTCCGATTCTTTGCGACACTATGGACTGTAGCCTGCCAGGTTCCTCTGTCCATGGGATTCTCCAGGCAAGAATACTGGAGTGGGTTGCCATGCCCTCCTCCAGGGGATCTTCCCAACCCAGGGATCGAACCCAAGTCTCTTATATCTCCTGCATCGGCAGGTGAGTTCTTTACCACTAGCACCACCTGGGAAGATACTTACCTCTGCCAGGCCCCACCTGAGAATGCTCCAGAGACTAGTCGTTGATGATGACAGGCCCCCCAGGTGCTCACTGTGGGGGAGCAGTGTCTGGGGAGTCATTCAGGTATCACAGGGTTATTGCAGATTACACAAGGTGAGGACCCTGGAGAAAGGCTGTGAGAGGGGCCCCAGGAGTGGGGTGGTCAGTGGGGCAGACGGGAGTCAGTCAGAACTGTTCTGGGCAGCCAGTGGGCTGTGAGCAGAGGCCCGGGTGGCTGCCTGCTGGCTTTGGGTGAAGAGCAGAGTGGAGGAGGCTGGAGGGGGAAGCAAGGGGTGGGAGAGGGTGGGCAGTGTGCAGAGGGTGGATGCTTGGCCTGGGCAGGACCTGAGTGTTGATCTGATGATGAAGGGGAATCACAGGGGTTTTAACCAGGGTGGCGACCTCTCACTTACTGTGAGGAAAGCTCCTTCTGACTGTCGGGTGGGCAGGGAGGTGAGGAGACCTGGAGGGAGACTGAGGCCGGGTCCAGGTGCCAGACGAGGGCACAGCTGGGTGTGGGGCTCAGCTGGGGAGCAGCTGTAGGGAGCACCTTATGGCTACCGGCCTCCTCTCCCCCCACCCCACCCAGCCGCTCTGCCCTGTGCCATCCTGACGTTCGTCAACACTCCGTACAAGCGAGGTTTCTACTGTGGAGATGACTCCATCCGATACCCCTACCGTCCAGACACCATCACCCATGGGCTCATGGCCGGGGTCATCATCACAGCCACTGTCATCCTTGTAAGGCAGGAGGGTGTGCGGGGCGGTGGCTGGGGCGTTGGAGGGCTGCCTGGGGTGGCGTTTGTGCGGAAGAGAGCCCTCTTGGGGTCCCCAGCTCCCCGCTGACCTCAGAGAGGCTGGGAACCCTGAAGCCTCCGGCTGCTGCCTGCAGGTGTCGGCCGGGGAAGCCTACCTGGTGTACACGGACCGCCTCTACTCCCGCTCTGATTTCAACAACTACCTGGCCGCCCTCTACAAGGTGGTGGGGACGTTCCTGTTTGGGGCGGCAGTGAGCCAGTCCCTGACAGACCTGGCCAAGTACATGACCGGCCGCCTGCGGCCCAACTTCCTGGCTGTGTGTGACCCTGACTGGAGCCGCGTCAACTGCTCGGCGTACGTGCAGGTGGAGGTGTGCAGGGGGAGCCCTGCTAACGTCACGGAGTCCAGGTGGGCAGTGCTCCCAGTGGGGAGGAGGGTGGGGGTTGCAGAAGGGCCCTCAGGAGCTGGGTATTGTGGGGTGAGCTGCCAGGTTGAGAAGGTGCGGAGAACGGGCAGGAGCAAGGCCTGGAGGTGCCCATGCCTGCATCATGCCAGCAGGGAGCTTAGGTGGGGCTGGGGTATCTGGCCCTGGGGCAGAGCAGGAGGTGTCAGGAGGGGTGACCCACTTCCCTGAAATGTCAGGCCCCCACCCTCACGTTCTGCTCTGTCCTCTCACCATCTCTACTGGTGAACTTTTCATTTGATTGATGTCCTATTTTCCTTCTTTAAAAATTTAATAAAATTCCCCAAACATAAAATCCACCAGTTTAACCATCTTAATATGCACAATTTGTTGGTTTCTAGTGCATTCCCAGGTGTGTATCCGTTTCCCTCTAATATTCTAGAATATTTTCATCACACACACACAAAGCCCACACCCAGGAGCTGTCACCCCCACCCCAGCCCCTGACAACCAGGAACCCACTCTGTGTCTGTGGATGGGCTTGTTTTGAACATTTCCTGTCAGTGGAATCACACCCTCTGTCCTTTTAGGTTTGGATTCTGCAGTGTTTCCAAGTTTAGGTGCTTGTATCTTTGTTATTATATCTCTGGATGGATTGATCCTTTTCTCACAGTGAATATCCTTTGTCTTGTTATTTGTTTTCTCTATACTGTATCTTTTAAAAAAATTTCTCCATTACTGCTTTTTTCCCCATTACTGCTTTTTCTGTTCATAAGTACTTATTGTGCAAAACGTTTGCAGCCATATATTTCCACCCCCTTATGAGGTTATTGTTACAGATTTTATCTTTATACACCATGTACTCATCAACATAGATTTTTATAATAACTGTTTTATATGGTTTTAAAAAAATTAAGCTATATTTGCCATGCTAAGTCACCTCAGTTTTTTCTCTGCAACCCAATGGGCTGGTAGCCCGCCAGGCTCCTCTGTCCATGGGATTCTCCAGGCAAGAATACTGGAGTGGGTTGCTATGTCCTCCAGGTGGTGGTTTAGTTGCTCAGTCCTGTCTGACTCTTTGCGACCCCATGGACTGTAGCCCGCCAGACTCCTCCGTCCAGTGGGTTCCCATGTCCTTCTCGGGACAAGGGGTCTTCCTGACCAAGGGATCGAACCCAGTCTCCTGCAATGCAGGCAGATTCTTTTACCCACTGAGCCACCAGGGAAACCCTGTCCTCCAGGGGATCTACCCAACTCAGGGATCAAACCCGTGTCTCTTATGTCTCCTGCATTGGCAGGTAGGTTCTTTACCACTAGTGCCATCTGGGAAACCCATAGTTGCCGCATTGTATTGCTTTCAGATGTATAGCATAATGATGTGATATCTACTGTGGAATGATCCAGTTAGTCTGGTTTTTTTTCTTTAGTGTAGCTGATTTTTATTTTTTTCTAAATCACGTAGGGAAAAATAGGATTATACACCAGAATGCATTCACACTGCTGTTTATGTTTTGTAATTACTTTTACTGGTGTCTTAGGTGTCTTTTTTGTAGATCTGAGTTACTGACTAGTACCCTTCATTCCTCCATGGAAGACTCCCTTTAACATTTCTCACAGAGCTTGTAGGCACATCAGCTATGGATTTTACTGGTTCTTGTTTGTTTGGAAATGTCTAACTTCTTTTTATTTTTACAGGATCATTTTGCCACGTGTAGAATTCATGATTCACAGGGTTTTCTCTCAGTACTTGGAATCCTTCTGGCCTCCATGGTTTCTGATGGGAAATTAACTGTTCATCTTATTGAGGATTTCTTGTACACAACGAATGCCTTCTCTTGCAGCTCTTGAGATCTTCACCATCTTTTGGTAGCTTGACTGTGCTGTGCTGTCTTAGAGTTTATCCTGTTTGGAGTTCATTGAGCCTTTGGGGTGTGTGGATGGATGTTTATCATCAAACATGGGAAGTTATTAGTCATTTCCTCTTCAAATATTCTTTCTGCCCCTTTCTCTGTTCTCCTTTTGGGACTCCTGTTTTACCTATGTTGGTACATTGGATGGTGTTCCACAAGACTGAAGTTCATTGAACTTTCTCCATTCTTTTCATTTTTTGTTCCTTAGACCAAAAGTCTTGATTAACCTGTCTCCATGTTCACATGCTCTTCTGCCTGCACAGTCTGCTTTTGAGCCCCTCTGGTGATTTCATCTTCCACATACTGTAGTTTTGAACTCCAGAATTTCTATTTGATTCCTTCTTACAACTTCTGTTTCTTTTTGGTACTCTTCTATTTGGTCAGACATCATTCTCACTTTAGCTCTCTGAACATATTTTAAATGGCAGATTAAAAGTCTTTATCTACCAAACTTAAAAAAAAAAAAAGAAGGCTTTATCTAGTAAGTCTGATATCTGAGTCTCTTAGCGACTGCTTCTAGGAATCGACTTTTTCCCCCCTGGGCATTTCCCACATTTTTTTGTGCATCTATTATAAATATTTATTGTTGTTGAAAACTTGCCTTTTTTTTTTTACATAAATAAACTGTTTACTTATTTACTTACTTTGCTGCACAAGGTCTATTTTAGCTGTAGCATGTGGGATCTAGATCCCTGACCAAGGAGGGAGCTGGGCTGCCTGCACTGGGAGTGGGGAGGGTTAGCCACTGGATCACCAGAGAAGTCCCTGGGCAGTTTTCTTTAAATTAATTAATTAATTTTAATTGGAGGATAATTATAATATTGTGATGGTTTTTGCCATACATCAACAGGAATTGGCTACAGGTATATATGTGTCCCCTTTCCCTGAGCATTTTTAATGTTATAATGCAGCATATATACCTATAATGTAGCATACATCTGGAAATCAGATTCTTCTATTGTTTTGCTGTTTGTTGGCATTGGTTGTTTGCTAGGTAAGTGTTCTGAACTAATTTTGTAAAGTCTTTGTTCTTTGTCACGAGTGGCTGTGAAGTTGTGCTGTTAGCTGAGTGATAGGCTAGTGAGTAGACAGATATGTCCTTAAATACCTGGAACCACGTAAGAAAAGTTTTCATTTTACAGATGGGCTTTGTGTGCTGTGTGGGGTACGTGAATGCTGAGGTTATGTGTGTGTTGGGGTACATGTGCCATGGTGAGGTACATCTGCCATGTTGGAGTTTGTATACTGGGGTGTGTGTGTGTTGGAGTAGGTGTGCTGTGGGGGGTACTTGTGCCGTGTTGGGTACATGTGCCATGTTGTTTTATGTGTGCTGAGTTGTGGTAGTGTGTGTCAGAGTAAGTGTGCTGTGTGGGGTATGTGTGTGTTGGGGTGAGTTGCTGTGTTGGGGTACATTGCTGTGTTGGGGTATGTATGCCGTGTGGGGTACGTGTGTGTTGGGGTTTGTGTGCTGTGTTGGGGTATGTGTGCCCTATGTGTGTTTTGGGGTATGTGTGCTGTGTGGGTACGTGTATATGTTGGGGTACATGTGCCACGTGGGCCGTGTCAGTTGACACGTCTGCGAGTTGGCCAGAGCGGAGAGTGGAGCACCTTGGCAGGTCTTTGCTGATGGGCCCAGCCTGACCCCCGGATTCCCAGCCTCATTCTGCAGAGCAGCTCACCCTGGCCTTTCCTCTTGGCTAGCCTTCTTATCCTGCTGCATTTACTGCCCCAGGCAGTGCTGACTATTGCATTTGCTGTCAGTATTTATGGACAGTGCTCCAGAGAGGCACTGGTCAGGACCGTACCGTCTCAGGCGTTGGGAGGTAGGTCTGCTCCTTTCTCTGGTTCACATGCCACCACCAGTCTGGTTCTGACCATTGTCAGTTTTCCAGTTGCTTTCATGGGGTGGGGTCTCTCAATCTGCCATTTTCTTTCTTGTCCATTGATGTCCTTTGTTTTTGTTCAGTTGCTTAGTTGTGTCTGACTCCTCATGACCCCATGGACTGCACCATACCAGGCTTCCCTGTTCTTCACCGTCTCCTGGAGCTTGCTCAAACTCATGTCCACTGAGTTGGCGATGTCATCCAGCCGTCTCATTTTCTGTCATCCCCTTCTCTTCCTGCCTTCAATCTTTCCCAGAATCAGGGTCTTTTCTAGTGAGTCGACTCTCTGCATGAGGTGGCCAAAGAATTGCAGCTTCAGCTTCAGCATCAGTCCTTCCAGTGAATATTCAGGGTTGATTTCCTTTAGGATTGACTGGTTTGATCTCCTTGCAGTCCACGGGACTGTCAAGAGTCTTCTCTAGCACCACAGTTCAAAAGCATCAATTTTTTAATGCCCAGCCTTCTTTATGGTCCAACTCACACCCATACTTGACTACTGGAAAAACCATAGCTTTTACTGTGCAGACATTTGTTGGCATAGTGATGTCTCTGCTTTTTAATACGTTGTGTAGGTTTGTCATAGCTTTTCTTCCAAGGAGCAAGTGTCTTAATTTCATGGCTGCAGTCACCATCCTCAGTGATTTTAGAGCCCAAGAAAATAAAGTCTGTCACTGTTTCCATTTTTCCCCCATCTATTTGTGATGGGACCAGATGCCATGATCTTTGTTTTTTGAGTGTTGAGTTTTAAGCCAGCCTTTTCACTCTCCTCTTTCACCTTCATCAAGAGGCTGTTTAGTTCCTCTTCACTTTCTGCCATAAGGGTGGTGTCATCTGCTTATCTGAGGTTATTGATATTTTTCCTGGCAGTCTTGATTCCAGCTTGAGCTTCTTCCAGCCTGTCATTTCGCATGCTGTACTCTGCATATAAGTTAAATAACCAAGGAGACAATATACAGCCTTGACTTACTCCTTTGATGTCCTTTGTTAAAACTTGAAATTCTATAAAAAGAAAATGCAAACCTTATATCAGTGAGCACAGGTGGAGAATAATCTTGAGAAGAAACACAGTGAAAGTGGAGCTGCTGTCTGGACCCAGTTGTGGGCCCTGGGTTCTGCCTTCAGGGCCTGAAGCAGCTTCGTGGTGATGCCTTAAAGCCCATGAGACTTGACCACATGGTCAGAAAATTGGAAGGGGAAGGACTAAGGGCATCCAGCGCTCGCCGTGTTTTTACATAAAGTCCTGGACCCTGGGGGGGCGAGGTGGGGGCCGGGTGTCTGGAGGTTGAGAACCGAGTAAATCCTTTGGCTGCCCTCTCCACACCACCCCCTGACCCCCACCACCCTCTGTCTCTCAGGCTGTCCTTCTACTCCGGACACTCCTCCTTTGGCATGTACTGCATGGTATTCTTGGCGGTGAGTCTGCTGTCTGTGACTGGCGTGTTGTGGCCATGGGCAGCCCTTCCCTGGGCCTTGGGAGAGCCAGGGCGGAGGTGGGGGTTCTGCCATGTTGATAAAAACTGGGGCCCCCGTGTCTGGGGATTCTAGGCTTGTGGCCCCAGGGTCGCCGTCCATGCGGCGGGCAGGGTGGGCCTGGCGGGTGCCCAGCTGACTCTGCTCTCGGACCCCAGCTCTATGTGCAGGCCCGGCTCTGCTGGAAGTGGGCACGGCTGCTGCGGCCCACCGTTCAGTTCTTCCTGGTAGCCTTCGCCCTGTACGTGGGCTACACCCGCGTGTCTGACCACAAACACCACTGGAGTGACGTTCTCGTCGGCCTCCTGCAGGGGGCGCTGGTGGCCAGCCTCACTGTGAGCTCCCAGGCCCCGACCCCCTGCCCTGACCCCACTCTGGGACCCCTGCCCTCTCTGGGCTGCCTCTCCAAGACCCTTGCCCTGTGCTCCCATCTTCCCTTCAGACCCCAACTCTGCTCTCTCACTGATTCCCCACTAGAGGCCCTCCAACTCCTGGGCTCCCCTGCCCCACTGTGCCCAGCCTGCCTGGCCTGTCCTGTTACCACTCAAGCAGCTCCTGCCTCCCTCTTCTCTGCCAGGTCCGGTACGTCTCAGACTTCTTCAAAGCTCGGCCCCCTCAGCACTGCCCGGAGGAGGAGGAGCTGGAACGGAAGCCCAGCCTGTCTCTGACGCTGGCCCTGGGCGAGACTGACCACAACCACTACGGGTATCCTGTGTCTTCCTCCTGAGGCCGGAGCTGCATCCAGCTGGGGCTCTGGTGGGGGCAGCATGTCCGTGGTCCTGGCAGGCCCCTCACCCAGCATGGTGAGGGCCCTGCACAGGCCCCAGGCTGGATCCTGGCAGGGACTTCACTAACTCCACCTTCTGTGCACTGGACCAGGCGTCTGAGGATGCCTGGGGCAGCCCTAGCATTTGGAGGGGAACGCTTCCTCAGAGCCCCCATCTTTTGTTGGCTTAGGGAAGGGACTGAGAGGTCCTGATGGATGCTGTTTTTGTAAAATGTAATGTATACATGGATTTTTAGTAAAATAGGGCATTTGCTTGACGAATGTTATCAGTACCTGTTTCTTGTGGCCGTTCTGAGGACTCTGTTCCTACAGCGGGGGTGCTTGCTGGTCGGGGGCTCAGCTGGGCCCAGGTGTGGACATAGCTGGGTGGGTCAGCCATGCCTGGGTTGCTACTCTGGTCTTATGGGCGAGAGGTAATTGGAAGGAAAGCCGACTGCCAGACTGGTCCAGTCTGCTGCAGGCCTATGCTAAGGTTGGGGGTCACCCTGCAGAGGGAGGGAGCCCTGAACAAAAGGTACCTGCTCTTGTTTGGCCCCCAAGGCCTGAGAGGCTAGGAGAGGCCTGAGTCCTGGTTGGGTGGAGAAGTGTCTCCACAGTAAGGAGGTGTCTGCTGGGGCACCCGGAGCAGGCCAGAGATTTGGATGTGGGTAGGATAATTGATGCTTTTGAACTATGATGTTGGAGAAGACTCTTGAGAGTCCCTTGGACTGCAAGGAGATCCAACCAGTCCATTCTAAAGGAGATTAGTCCTGGGTGTTCTTTGGAAGGACTGATGCTAAAGCTGAAACTCCAATACTTTGGCCACCTCATGCGAAGAGTTGACTCATTGGAAAAGACTCTGATGCTGGGAGGGATTGGGGGCAGGAGAAGAAGGGGATGACAGAGGATGAGATGTCTGGATGGCATCACTGACTCGATGGACATGAGTTTGAGTGAACTCCGGTAGTTGGTGATGGACAGGGAGGCCTGGCATACTGCGATTCATGGGGTTGCAAAGAGTTGGACACGACTGAGTGACTGAACTGAACTAAGGAGCATGGCCAGCACCCCAGAGATGACTGTGTGCAGAGCTGTGCCCAGGTTCAGTGAGGGGGCAGTTCCCCATTCTGCCAGGGTTGTTATGTGGAAGATGACATGTGCTGTTTGGGCCTGGAGCAGGCTCCTTGTCCCATTTCTGCTCAGGGATATATGCACCCCCTTCCCACCCAGGGCTCAGAGTCGCTCCCCTTTCGTGACCGGGACCCCTGCTCCCCAATTGTCCCATCTCAGCAGTGCCCACCTGCAGCTGAGCCCCTGAAGCTCCCAGTCCCCCCACTCTCTCAGTCAAGCTGACTCCGCCCCTCCTGCTACATGGACCCTGTGTACATAGCCCCTGCGTCCTCTGCCCTGGAATGGGAACCCCTCCCTCACCGTCCACATCAGTCAATGTCAGGGAAGCAGCACAGATGTGGCCACAAACACACCTCCAAAAGGGAAAATGGGTTTGAAAGCTCTGAGGGGGAGACTTCGTAATTGGGAAAAATTTAGAGAACGGGCAGTAGAGGGAAGCGTGGGCCCTAGTGGGAGTCCGGAAGTGAAGCAGACAGCGAGGGCTGGACTCCCGGCGCCAGGAAGGTGTCCAAGGTGACACTGGAGCTTCTGGGCCTGGCCACCGATGGGCCAGTGTCCCTGAAACTTTCTGAGTGCACAGAGCTCATCTGTGCAGTCACAGTGTGAGTAGGAAGTTTAATCTTCATCAAAGATCTGACCAAAATGGGTGGTTTCTTTTTAAGCTTCTGTTTCCATTTTATCTGCACCTAGAACCCATCTTATTCTGAAGCCCTTGCAGGACTGAGCAGAATAGTTTAATGCTTGGAGGCAAACATGGAGCCTAGCAGCCCTCCCTGGAGATGAAGAACTCCATAGCCCCAATGACCTTGAGGAGCAGAAGCGCAGGAGGAGGGAGATGAGAGTATGGTTCTTGGCTTTGACTCTGGGAGGGTCTCGGGCTCAACAAAGACCCCAAGGAACCACAGCGTGAGAGCAGAGTCCATCCCCAAAGGGTCTTCAGGCAGCTCACCCTTGGGGGGTGGTGCATGCACTGGCCTGCATCTTACTGAGAAGAGCAGAGATGCTCTGTCTCAGGTTCACTGATTCTTACGAATCCAGGCATCAGTATATGATCACACTGGAACTTATTGCTACACCCAGACGAAGCTGTGGGAAGCTCTTATGTGTAATCTGAGGTTTATGCTCCTTATGGTTCTACATCAAAAATTGTACTTTTCTTTTTTCCTCTCTATACAGTGGGGAATGGTGGTGGGGGTATTTAGTTGATTCTCATGGGCAGCTCCTAGATTCTTAGCCAGGTAAATATCATTTCTCATGGTATGCTCTCGATGTTCAATATCGCCCTACCATCAGATGTTAGTAGGCTTTGGAAAACCCCTCCTAACTTGAGTATTGAACCACATGCAGGAATTTCTGTTGTTTGTGAAGTGTGACACAGTGCTGTGGTTTTGTGGGAAGTCATCCTTGCTTTTTTACAGGTGCATACTGAAGAGTATTTGGAGGAGGAAATGGCAACTCACTCCAGTATTCCTGCCTGGAAAATCTCATGGACAGAGGAGCCTGGCGGGCTATAGTCCATGTGATTGCAAAGAATCAGACACGACTGAGCATGCATGTGCATGCGTGTGTGTACGTGCACGCACACACACACTGAAGAGTACAGGAATGAAACTTTTCAAGGGCTGTGACTGGCAGTATTTCACAAGACAAAAATGGGATGAAAATGTGGCAACATTTAGTAATTTAGTAATTGCTGGCGTATAGGTATCCATTGTGTCACTCTCTGTACTGTATTTTGAAAAATTTTCCATTAGTTCAAAACAGGAAAACTCTACCTAAGTAAATCTTCCTAAGTTGAAAAATCATGTATTCATTTGCTCATTCACTGTTTAAGTTGTAACAACCTAAAATCCTAATTGAAGCTCTTTGTAATGTTGGTGACTGTGGAAGTTTCAGCTCTTGATAACCAAAAGCAGTGGATGTGGTGTCCTCATGTCTCACCATGTTCATGTCTGTCTGAGCGAGGACAGGCCATTCGTAGGGGGGTCTCCATGTGGGGGGTCGCCCCCTGAGGCCATGTGGACTGGCATTCTTCCTGGAACTTAGTAGCCTCAAGCCTGCTTGTCTAGCCCCCTGAATGCTGTCAGCCGTCGAGCGCCTCTTATGGGGGAGCAGTTGGTACTGCAACTTTTAAAACCGGTGATTTTTCTTAAGCCTCTTCCAGCATATTTTCAGCAGCTGGACAGCTCCAGGGTCTCTGTCAGCCTGCGGACTTCCCATGTCTGACATAAACTTAGAATTTAAAGTTTCTTCTGTTGGCCTCATTTTTCTCAGTGTGACTTTTGGGGAACCAAGCAGCCCAGTTTGTACAATTGAAAGCCACGTTGTTGGGTGAATCTAGGGCACTAAGAATTTCCAACTGGAAGAAGGCTGGAATCGCTTGACCACAGGCTTCTACCCTATCCAGGTACACAGATCCCTGCCGTGCACATCTCTTCTTGGCCTCCAGAGAAAATACTGACCTCTCACATCAACTCCAGGGCACCAGATGGGGCTTTGTCCAAATATGCAAGCCACTGATGACACGAGGCTTTTAAAATTCAATTTAACGTAACAAAAATCCAGTTTATCAGTCACTGAAGGCAGAGGAGAAGATAAAGGACATTTCTGTCATCAGAGGAATACTATTGAAATATTTAGAGAATTAAAAAAAAATTTTACCTCTCCCCCACTATTTAGAGAATTAAATTTAGAATTAGGGTTAAGGTTCTGAGGTGAAGTGAAGGGTAGGGGTTAAGTTTGTTTGTTCAGTTGCACAGTGTGTCTGACTCTTTACGACCCCATGGACTGCAGGACACCTGACTTCCCTGTCCTTCACCATCTCCCAGAGCTTGCTCAAACTCATGTACACTGAGTTGGTGATGCCATCCAGGCATCTTGTCCTTTGTTGTCCCCTTTTCTTCCTGCCTTCAGTCTTTCCCAGCATCAGGGTCTTTTCTAATGAGTCAGTTTTTCACATCAGGTGACCAAAGTATTGGAGCTTCAGTTTCAGCATTAGTCCCTCCAATGAGTATTTGGGACTGATTTCCTTTAGGGGTTAAGGTTAGGGTCAGAAGTTAGGGTTAGGATGGGATTAAGGTCAAAATCTTAAGGAGTGGACGACAGCTCCACTTGCTTGGTGGCTGAGTATCTATATCCATTAACTGGAGTTTTCTGCATATACTAAACTGAAGGGAGAAATAACCATACAATTATAGTGGAGACTATACTATCCACTTTTGATAATGGGTAGATCTAACAACTAATGATCACCGCCCCTCCCCCCCCAAATCAGTGGACTTGAATAACAACACCACAGACCAAATGAACCTAACCAACATATGTATAACTTTTAGCCCAACAGCAGGGTATACATTCTTCACAAGTATGTATTGCACATTCTCAAGTCACAAGTCTTAAGACTGATATTCCAAGAGTCTTTTCTGACCACAGTGAAAGAAAACTAGAAATCAACAGTAGAAGGAAAACTGGAAAATTCACAAATAGGTGAAAATCAAACAATACACTTTGAATAATCAGTGGGCCAAAGAAGAAATAAAAAGTTAATTTAAAAGTATCTTGAGACAAAAATGAAAACAAATTACCAAAATTTGTGAGATGCAGTAAAAGCAGTACTAGGAGGGAAGTTTATAGTGATAAATGCCTGTATTAAAAAGGGAAAAAAATCTCCAGTAAGCACCCTTAGATTTCAAGGAACTATTGAAAAACTTGAACCAAAATTAGAAGGAAAAAATAAAGTTTAGAACAGAAATAAATACAATAGAGAACAGGAGAACAACATAAAAGATTAAAGCTAAGAGTTGGGTTTTTAATGATGAAAAAACTTTTTAAAAATTAGTTTTTATTGGAGTATAGTTGCTTATCAGTGTTACTGCTGTACAGTAAAGTGAATCAGCTATACGTATATGTGTATCTCTTTGGATTTCCTTCCCATTTAGGTCATCATAAAGCACTGAGTAGGGTTCCCTGTTGCTATTCAGTAGGTTCTCGTTAGTTCTCTATTTTATAGATAGTATCCATCTGAAAGGAGATCAGTCCTGGGTGTTCATTGGAAGGACTGATGCTAAAGCTGAAACTCCAATACTTTGGCCACCTCATGCGAAGAGTTGACTCACTGGAAAAGACCCTGATGCTGGGAGGGATTGGGGGCAGGAGGAGAAGGGGACGACAGAGGATGAGATGGCTGGATGGCATCATCAATGTGATGGACATGAGTTTGGGTAAACTCTGGGAGTTGGTGATGGACAGGGAGGCCTGGCATGCTGTGATTCATGGGGTCGCAAGAGTTGGACACGACTGAGTAACTGAACTGATCCGTGTATATATGTTAATCTTCTGCCAATTTTTTAGTTGTGTTTTCAGTCTTTTGGAGTTTGAATTGTGTGAATTCTTGGTCTGTTTTGAATATGAACTCTTTTTTTTACATGTATGGTTTGCAAGTATTGTCTCACATGCAGCAGGCTGCCTTTTCATTTTGTGGAGGGTTTCCTTTGTCACCACTGAAAAGCTTTTCAGTTGGATGGAATCCCATTGGCTTATTCTGCTTTTGTTACCCTTGCAGACTAGACAGATCCAGAAAATATTGCCACGATTGAAGTCAAAGAACGTGGAAGTCACCGGACTTCCCTGGTGGTGCAATGGCTGAACATTTGCCTGCTAATGCAAGGGACATGTGTTCAGTCCCTGGTCTGGGAAGATCCCACATACCATGGAACAAATAAGCCTGTTTACCACAACTACTGAAGCCCACGTGCTCTAGAGCCTGAGCTCTGCAACAAGAGAAGCCAGTGCAATGAGAAGCCCGTGCACCTCAACTAGAGAGTAGCCCCCTGCTTGCTGCAAGACAAAAAGCCATTGCCGCAGTGAAGACCCAGACCTGCCCACCGCACCCCCTTCCTCCATGTCTAGTAGGTGGGAGACCTGCTTCTCCTTTCCACTCCAGGAGCAGTTCTGGAACTGATCTGGGAGTGGTTCTGGGGTTTGCAGGCAGAGCCCCTGTTGCTGTGCCCCTCTTCCCCACACGAACATCCAGAGCAAGCTGTCTTCCCTGCTGCCTGAATACCCCCTCCCCACCCAGTATCTTCCGGAAAACTCAGGTTCTGCAGCAGGGTCTGCAGGCAGTGTGCATCTGGACCCACGTTCACATCTCTGTCAACACAGAACCTCCCTTGACTGCCTGCCCCCTGCTCACTGCCTCCCTATCTGACAGTAGCCCTGTGCAGGTCTCAGACCGATCGCCCTTCTCAGCCTCGTCCTGTTGTCAGAGCTGCTCTAGGCCCTTGTTGAAAACCCGTGAACCCACCTCTAAAAGCGATGTCCTTGCTCACAACCCTCCAACCCCTATCTTTAGCAGGAGTTAACAGAAGTCTTTAAAGGAGTCCAGAGAGAAGAGAGGAAGCTACCAAGAAAGAAAACCAGATGGAACCAGCTGGGACCAAGATGACCATGAATCTGACCTCCAGCAGACCTTGAGTCTCATTGTATGTTGATTTTACTGTATTATCATACTAGGTGACACACCTAGCTTGCCATGACCAGACAGGTAGAACCAAAAAATGGTAAAAAAGGAGGTGGCACCTCACTCCCTTGGAAAAGCCCTGCCCCTCCCCCTGATGCACCTGGCTCCCCATCATTAGCCTCATTCCCCCTTCTTTGCCCTTACCCTAAAGCCTCTCTCTCCAGGTGGATGAGAAGTTGACCTGAGAACTTAGTTCTCACTTCTGCATTCTTTGGCCTCTGAATAAAGCCTGTGCTGTGTTGGTCTCAGCTTTGGTTTCATCGTCACCTACTGATTGTCACCTACTACTAATGGAAGAAGGAAACCTTCCCTGTTGAGGGAGAGCCCCGGCCAGACTAGGGACCATGTGGGGTCCATAGGACTTAATTTAGTAACAATCTGTAAGGGGACTGTGGTCTCTGCCCTGTGGGGGGGATGGAGGGCACCTACGGCCACAGAAGACCTTTGTTGGCAAAGTGATGACTCTGCTTTTTAATTTGATGTCTGGATTTGTCAATAGCTTTTCTTTCAAGAAGCAAGCGTCTTATAATCTCGTGGTGCAGTCACTGTCCGCAGTGATTTTGGAGCCAAGAAAACAAATCTGCCACTGCTTCTGTTCTTTTCCCTTCTTTTTTGCCATGAAGTGATGGGACCAGTTGCCATGATCTTAAAGTTGTTTTAATGTTGAGTTTTAAGTCAGCTTTTTCACTCTCCTCTTTCTCCCTCATCAAGGTGCTCTTTAGTTTCTCTTCACTTTCTGCCATTAGAATGGCATCATCTGCATATTTGAGGTTGTTGATATATCTCCCGGCAGTCTTGATTCCAGCTTGTGATTCATCCAGCTCAGCATTTCGCATGATGTGCTCTGCATATGAATTAAATAAGCAAAGTGACAATACAGCCATGATGTACTCCTTTCCCTATTTTGAAATATATAAACTATCTCTCTATGCGAAGGCCATGCTACACAATGGATAATGCAAGAGACAATTTTATAAAGTAGACAAAATAAGTGATACAGATAGTAGCATTTAGAAGATCATACAAGAGAGAGACAGAAACATACACAATTTCAAAACAGAACACATCTAACCATGACTTGTGTAACTAGTTTTAATCCCTTGGCAGTAAACCATCAAGTCCATAGGGGAGTCAGGTGGAGATAGCAAATTCTGGAAGGATCAGATAGTGAAAAAAATAGTTAAATGTTTTAGCTTTGTTTACAAAGGTATACTTTATCAACTTATGTATACATACTTGTTGATACCTCCTTAAGTATGTATCTTCCCATACATCCTCATGCACTCATCTAGTACTCTTGCCTGGAAAATCCCATGAACGGAGGAGCCTGGTAGGCTGCAGTCCATGGGGTCGCTAAGAGTCGGGCATGACTGAGTGACATCACTTTCACTTTTCACTTTCATGCATTGGAGAAGGAAATGGCAACCCACTCCAGTGTTCTTGCCTGGAGAATCCCAGGGATGGGGGAGCCTGGTAGGCTTCCGTCTATGGGGTCGCCAGAGTCGGACACGACTGAAGTGACTTAGCAGCAGCAGCCTATTCCAACTCAAATCATTCCAAATAAAAGTCTAATTTTGTTGCAACTCTAGTCATTTGTTGCAATTTCATAAAAAGACACATTGTAATAATTTCTCAGTCTAATTTTTTTCCCCCCAGGGGCCTTATAAATCATTTAAAATCTCAACCCTTCTCCCTGCTTCACCATGTTCTGAATCCTTTGATATGGGAAAAGCTATGGAAAGAGTGTTTAATATAATCCAAACTTGTTGGTTTTGTTCAGTCACTCTTTGTGACCCCATGGACTGCAGGAGGCCAAGCTTCCCTGTCCTTCACCATGTCCTGGAGCTTGCTCAAACTCATGTACATTGAGCTGGTGATGCCATCCAACCATCTCGTCCTCATCCCTTTCTCCTCCTGCCTTCAGTCTTCCCCAGCATCAGGGCCTTTTCTAATGAGTCGGCTCTTCACATCAGAATTATTGGAGCTTCAGCTTCAGCATCAGTCCTTCTAATGAATATTCAGGATTGATTTCCTTTAATTGACTGGTTTGATCTCCTTGCAGTCCAAGGGACTCTAGGTATTTATTATTGGGTGTTGTGAAGATCTGAGAAGCAGAATTGGATGGATACAAAAATAAAAAGTGAATGTAGGGACATAACTAGAAATTGGGACACCCATGTGACCAGAGAGCAATCACAATGGAGCAAATCCACCTCTCTCACCCAGGAGGACAAGTTTATCTTGATAATAATATCAGCAACTGAGGAGTTAAAGTGTTACTATGAAAAGTCGTTAACAGAAAGAGCAGAGGAAATGTTTCCTTATAGAATACAATATGAGAGCCTGTAATTTTCCAGGAGCCTATAAATTTAAGACAAATGTTTTGTTACTTGAAATTTTGAGTGGATTATGTGTAAGTTTTACAGACTGGTCAAAGTAATGTACTATTCCTGCCTGAAATGAATAGATCACCTCTTAATTCATAAATTTCACACTTAACCAGACTTAAGAGACAATCTATGTTGGAGAGTATTCTAAAACAATTTGTGCATACCAGCTGCAGATCTGACAAGAAACTTTTTACTCTCACATAAAAAAATGAAAAGTGAAAGTATTAGTTGCTCAGTCATGTCCCACTCTTTGTGACCACATAGACTGTAGCCTGCCAGGCTCCTGTGTCCATGGAATTCTCAAGGCAAGAATACTGGAGTGGGAAGCCATTCCCTTCTCCAGGGAATCTTCCTGACTCAGGGATCAAACCCAGGTCTCCTGCATTGCAGGCAGATTCTTTACTGTCTGAATCACTAGAGAAGCCCTTACTCTCACATATGAGATATCAAATTTGTCTTCACATATTGCCTGCTATATTTAGGCTCTTGGTTCATACTCCATGCAACCACTTAGTGTTATAATTAAATCTGATTTGAAATTAAGCTATGTTTTAAGAATGTGGTTTGCAGCCCCTGGGGTATGACATCTCAAAACTCAAAACTCTTACTTGTTGATATGAATATCAATTTCATTTTAGCTCAGTTTGAACAGAGAAGCAAGCAAATCAGGGAGCCATTTTTTTAAAAGGTTTGTTTAGGGAGAAAAGTGAAACTGTTAGAAGACAAAAGTATATGCAGCTATGGGCTCTTTGAGTCACTAATTATTTGCAGGAATTTTCTTGTATTTTTTTCAAGTGTGACCTTTCATTCATATAATAACAAATAACAGAATTAGAAGAAACTAATTTGAAAGGATGGCTTGTTTCTACCCAGAAAATTTAAACGTGAAGGTACCAATGGGAACTGCAAAGATCAGGGTGCCAAGTTTTTAAGAATATTTTAGTCTAGGTTTGCAAATAACAACTAGTGTGCTTGCAATTTCAAGAATATATTTTTATTCTGATAAAGAATATACTTTTCAGACTAGAGCCCACTATACAGAGTGAAGTAGTCAGAAAGAGAAATATAAATATTGTATACTGACACATATATATGGAATCTGAAGAGATGGCACTGATGGATTTATTTTCAGGGTGGCAGTGGAGAAACAGACACAGAGAACAGACCTATGGACAAGGTGGGAGGAGGAGGGGGGGAGAAGGAGATGTATGGAGAGAGTAATACAGAAATTTATAATACCATGTGTAAAAGAGATAGCCAATGGGAATGTGCTGTATGACTCAGGGAACTCAAACAGGGGCTCTGTGACAGGCTGAAGGGTGGGGTGGGGAAGAAGATGGGAGGGAGGTCTGGGAGGGAAGGGACACGGGTATGCCTATGGCTGATTCTTGTTGATGTATGACAGAAAACCCCAAAATTCTGTAAAGTAATTATCCTTCAATTAAAAAATTAAAAAAGAATAAAGAATATACTTTTCCAGAAGGCTTCCAGTGTGGCTGCCTCCTGCTGGAAGCCTAGGATGCTGGAATCAGGTCACATCCTGTCTGTCTTCTGGCCCTGCTCTGGATCCTGATCATCTTATGGCCAGAGAAATTGGTAACATTTTTGTTTTGCCCATTGAAATGTTTAAAGACATAGGTTATTTCAGTTTCCTGATGTGGGTGAATTGTGAAGTGTGGAGCTCAGTGATGATTTTTTTGCAAGAAATGTACATCCTAGTTCCCACATGAGAGTGAGACCCTCCTGTCCAACAACGAGAGACCCTGCCCACATCTGTGCCTCCTAGGAGAGCAGCTTTAAGTCAGTCGAAACCTGACCAACTTCTGTCTATTATACCTGGTAGACTTAGACCTAAGTCCTGTTTACGGGCTTCCCTGGTGGCTCAGCTGGTAGAGGATCTTCCTGCAATGCAGGAGGCCTGGGTTCAACCCCTAGGTTGGGAAGATCCCCTGGGAATATACTACCCACTCCAGTACTGTTGCCTGGAGAATCCCATGGACGGAGGAGCCTGGTGGGTTACAGTCCACAGAGTCGCAAAGAGTGGGACACAACTGAGGGACTAACACTTTCCCTTTCCCTTTTCAAGTCCTGTCTACATTGATTATGTTAGACGAGACCATGTGCTTTCTACAGTGAGAACATCTGGATCTGATCATGTTCTGTGTGCACCAGGACACAGAGACCCTGCCTGGCCTCGGTTCTGAAAAACTCTGCCTGCGTCTGATGTCAGTGCTCAGATGTCTGGGTTCCGGAGCTAAGGTGGGCTTCTCTGGGTAACCATGCTCTTCTCTGAACCGACTTCTCATGGGTCAGTGCTGCAGTAGGGCTCTTGGCCTTTCCCTGTGCCAAGTTCACCCTCCCCAGGGCACCTGGAGACTCCTCAAGTGGCTACCTGGTAATTATTCCAGTTCACTGGCACGAGCATGGCGAGAAGGGAGACAGATTCACTTGGTGAATGGATTGCAGGGCACATGGATCAGGCAAAAAGCCAGTGGGCAGCAGGTGAGGTTGCTGCTGTGATCTCCTTCCAATAGACAGTCCATACTCGGCAGAGACCAGACCTGCCCCTTGTCTTCCAGCCCTGTGCCCAGTGGGGTTTCTCAGCACCTCAGCGGGACAAGAGGACCAAGCCTGCCAGAACCAAGGTAGTGTGTTCAACGTTATTGTGACAGCTGTAAAAGTAGTTAATATCAGAACCAAGGGAAAGCGGAAGACTTCTCTGGGGCAAGTCTGGGGAGAGGAGACCAACTCTACACTTCTTTCTACCATCCCAGGAAATTATAGGAACCCACTTGTTTCCACCATAGGGGCCCATCTAGCAGAGACCTGGTATCCTAACCTAGGGTTGTGCCACCCCAGGTGCAGGGTCTGGGGAGAGGGGATCACCCTGGAGACTGTGACTGTGTGACCCCAGGTGCAGGGTCTGGAGACTGTGTGGGTCTCACCCCATTCACATGGGTCCGGAGACCCCATATCTGTTTTTTACCTCAGTGTGTCTTGCCCTCTCTGGGATTTCCAACATCTGAATGGAGGGTGTTGCCCTGATTAACTTGTGGTCCTTTTTCTTCTCTTCATCTTGTCGCATTTGCATGAGGTCAGGCACCTTTGAGTGAGTTGCTGTTTGTGTTCTTCTGAGTGACAACCTTCGGTGGGGCCATATTAATATCGTAGCATGTCGTATAGCTAATCCATAGGGTCACCACTGTCTGGTGTCCTCTAGACCGAGTTCATATAATTTAATTTGTAATTTATTGTTGTTTTATATTGGGGTAGAGTTGATCACCACTGTTTTGTTTGTTTTAGGTGTACATGAACTTGATTCAGTTATGCATAGATGTGTATCTATTCTTTCTCTGTTTTTTTCCTCATATAGGTTATTACAGTTTGTTCAGCAGAGTCCTCAGTTCTATTCAGTAGGCCCTTTTTCATTATCAACTTGATATATGCTGGTGTGTATATTTTCACCCCAAACTCTTATCTGTCCCTTCTTTCTTTTGATATTCATAATTTGGTTTTCTCAGTCTGTGAGTCTGTTTCTATTTTATAAACTAGTTCAGTGGTATGAACTTATAGATCCCACCTGTATGTGATATCTTAGGATATTTGTCCTTCCCTCTCTGAAAAGTATTTGTAGTATGATGGTTTCTCGGAATATCCACGCCCCTGCCAGCATCCTTGTTTCGTTCTGTTTTATGGCCGAGTAGCATTCCAGTGTACAGATGCACCACATAGTCTTCATTTTTCTGTCAATGGACATTTTGGTGGGTTCTGTGTCTTGACTATTGTGAATAGTGCTGCCCTGAAAATCAAGGTGCACGTGTCATTTTGAATGGTGAGATTTTCTCTGGACCTAAGGCAAGGAATAGGATTGTAGGACCGATGTTAGTGTTTCAAGGAACCTCCGTGCTGTTTTCCATAGTGGTTTCACCATTTACATTCCCACCAAGATTGTAGGAGGATTCCACTTCCTGTACATTTTCTGCAGTAATTATTCTTTGTAGACCTTTTCGATGATGGCCATTGTGACCAGTATGAGGTGATACCTCATTGTATTTTTGATTGGCATTGATTTAACAATGAATGATGTGGACTATCTTTGCACATGCTTTTATTATTATTTTACATTTTGTGAGAACAGTTTACCTATTGAATCTGGTTTCTTGAAAGTTGGCCCTGTTTGGAATTTTTTTCCCCAATGATTTACCCCAGGACATTCTTGACAGCAGGTGTCATTTATAGCCCTCTGGAACTCGTGACTATTAAGAGCCCTTTAGCATCTGTTTTAAGGTGTACGTATTGATATGAACCAGCTAATTACTCCCTGTCTTTCTGCCTTTCTTTTTTGGTAACCATGAGTTTCTTTTCTATGAGGCTGTTTTTCTTTTGTAAAGAAGTTTATTTGTATCCATTTTTAGATTCCACCAGAAGTAATATCCTATACTTGTTTTTCTCTCTCACTTTCTTCATGTAGTTTGATTATCTCTAGATTCTTCCCTGTATCTGGAAATGGCATTATTTCATCCTTCTTTATGTCTGAGTAATACTGCATTGGCCTTCCTTTGTAGCGCCGTTGGTAAGAATCTGCCTGCAATGCAGGAGTCCTGGGCTCAATTCCTGGGTCGGGAAGATCCCCTGGAGAAGGAAATGGCAACCCACTGCAGTATTCTTGCCTGGAGAATCCCATGGACAGAGGAGTCTGGTGGGCTACAGTCCATGGGTTCGGAAGAGTTGGACACGACTTAGTGACTAAATCACCACCGATATTGCGCTGGGGGGTTGTACCCTATTTTCTGTATTCTATATTCATTCATCTGTCCTTGTGTATTTTAGTTGCTTCTGTGTCTTGGTTGTTGTACCTAGTGCTGCCATGATCTTTTGGTGCAGGTATTTTTTTAAATTTTGGTTTTCTTTGCATCTGTGCCTAGGTATGGGATTGCTGGGTCACTGGGTACTTCCATGTTTAGTTTTTTAAGAACCTCCATAATGTTCTACCTAGTGTGTGTATCAATTTACACTTCCACCAACAGTGTAGGAGGGTTCCCTTTTCTCCACACCCTCTGCAGGCTTGATTGTTGTAGGGTTTTCGATGTGGCCATTCTGATCAATGTGAGGTGATACCTCGTTGTACATTTGATTTGCCTTTCTCTCAGAACCAGTGATGCTGAGCATCGTTTCATGTGCTTTATGGCCATCTCTATGACTTCTTTGGAGAAATGTGCATTTATTCTTTGGCCGACTTTTTGTTGGGTTGTTTGTTTTTTTGGTATTGAACTGTACTAGTGGTTTGTATGTGTTGAAGAGAAATTTCCTATAGGTATCTTTGTAAGAATTTTTTTCCTTTCTGGGCGTTGTCTTTTTCTTTCACTGATGGTTTCTTTTGCTGTGCAGATGCTTTTAATGTTTATTAAGTCCCATTTGTTTATTTTTGTTTTCTTTTTATGAGGTGGATCAAAAAAGAACTTGCCACATTTTTATGTCAAGGTATGTGCTCTTTTCCTCAAGAGTTTCATAGTGTTTGTCCTTTTATTTAGTCTTTAACCTATTCTGAGTTTATTTTTGTGTATGGTGTTGGGGAGCATTCTAATTTCATTCTCATTTTCATGCTAAGGAACTGCCCTGTGTCCTCCACCGTGGCTGCTCCCGATTTCCATTCCCAGCATCAGTGTAGGAGGTTCCCTTTGCTCCACACCCTCTCCAGCATTTATTGTTTGTAGTTTCCTCCTGTGGCCATTGTGACTGGTGTGAGGTGATACCTCCTTGAAGTTTTGATTTGCATTTCTCTCATGTTTAGTGATGTTGACGTCTTTACGTGTGATTTTTTAAAACTGTGTGAGTTAAACTTACTTATTCAAATTGGCTTCTTGAAGCCTGCTCTGTTTTTAGTTTTATTCTGTTGACCTCCCCTAGGACACTTCTTGAGGGCAGGTGTTTTTTACTTACAGCCCACAGGCCTAGTGACTATTAAGTGCCCGTGAGCAAAGATTGCAGTTATTGTTGTGGGAAATGGCCACAGGCGGCAGCATGCCCTTGGGCCCCTCCCTGGTTACTGGGGGAACCAAAGCCTTAGGGAAAGTCCTGTTCCCGGATTGTCAGAGTGGCACAAGCCAGAAGAAACATCCAAGGCTTGTGTCCCATTCCTACTTCCTCCCTTACCCCTTTCCCCTGGACACATCCCAGTGCCTGCAACACCACTCTGTGGCGGGTGCTTTCATCATAGGTGGGGTGACCCTAAGGAAGGAGGCTGGGGGTGGGAACCTCACCATCAGGAGACATGGAGCCCAGGGGGCTTTTCTTCTAGCCCGGAGGCTCCACATCCTTTGGGTGCAGTAGGTGTAGTTTCACTGCAGGAGGACCCGCCTAGATCTGGAGATTGTGGGCCGGTGCAGAGGGGAACAGGCACACCACATCCATGGGGCATGGCTCATTGGCTGGCATATCCTCCCCAGCTCCTTCAGCCCCAAGACAGTCCATCCATGGGACCCAAGCCTGCCCAGGCTTCAGGGATGTGACAGCAGCCCAGGTCACTAAGGCCTGAAGGGAGAAGAGAGTCAGCATTCTCTTTTTGTAATTTGTATTGGTGTAGAGTGACTTACAATGTTGTAGGGTGTGTTTGTTTTTGTTTTAGGTGTACGAGTCCTTTTTTGGGATTCTCTTCCCATGTAGTTTATTATACAGTGTTGAATAGGAGTCCTTATTCTATAGTGGGTTCTTCTTGATTATTTTACAAAGAGTCGTGTATGTATGTTCATCTCCACCTTCTCATTTCCTCTGCCCACCAGTTTCCCTTTTGGTAACCATAAGGTGCTTTGCTATGTTGTGAGGGTGTTTCTGTTTGGTAAAGAAGTTCATTTGTTTCCGTTTTTAGAATCCACCACTAAGTGATATCATATGATACTTGTCTTTCTTTGTCTCACTTCACTTCATATGATCGTCTCTACTTCCTTCTGATGTCACCCTTTTTATGGCTGAACAATATTGCTCTGTGAGTGTGTACCCCATCTTGTTTACCCATTCATCTGTCCTTATCCATTTAGGTTGCTTCCAAGTCTTGCCTCTTGTACATAGTGCTGCCATGAACGTTGGGGTGCACCTGTCTTTTAAAATTACTGTTTTCCCTGGATCTGTGCCCAGGAAATGGGATTGCTGGCTTATATGGTAGTTCTCTGTTTAGTTTTTAATGAACCTTTGTCCTGTTCTCTTTTGTGGATTTACTGACTTTCAGCAGGTGGGAGGGATCTTTTCCCTTCACATCCTCTCCAGCATTTATTATGGCAGATTTTCTGTGATGACCTTTCTGACCTGTGTGAGGCAATGCCCCACTGTACTTCTGCTTCACAGTTCTCTAATACTTAAGAGATGCTGAGCATCTGTTCATGTGTTTCATGGCCATCTCTATGTCTTTTTTGGAGAAAGATCCATTTAAATCTTGTGCCCCTGTTTGGGTTGTTTCTTTGATATCGAGGTGCATAAGCTGTTTGTGTGTTTTAGAGATAAATTCCTCATGTCTTTGTTTGCACATATTAGTTCCATTATGAGGTTTGTCTTTTTGTTGTGTTTATGGTTTCCTCTGCTGTGCCAGTGCTTTTATGTGGAATTGGGTCCCATTTATTTAGTTTTATTTTTCATGATTCTAACAGGTGGGTCAAAGAAAAACTTGTCACATTTTATGTCAAAGTGTATTCTGCTTTTTTTCCTTAAGAATTTCATATTATCTGTCCTTTTATTTGGGTCTTTAATCTATTTGGAGTTTATTTTTGTGTATACTGTTAGGGAGTATTCTAATTTCATTCTTATTACCATATCTAAAAAAAAACCCTGCACCCTGTTCTTCATAGGGGCTGTTACTAATTCATCTTTTCACTAACAGTGTGGGAGGGATCCCTTTTTCCACACTTTCTCCGGCTTTTATTATTTGTTGACTTTTGGACAATGGCCATTGTGAACCATGTGAGGAAATACCTCATTGTAGTTTTGGTTTGCATGTCTCTGGTTTAATTTAGTGATGTTGGCATCTTTTCATGTGATTCTTTTAAAGGGTGTGAGTTGAACTTACTTTTTGAAATTGGCCACTTGAACACTTGTCTTGTTTTGAATTCTTTTTTCAATGACAGCACCTAGGACGTTTCTCAAAGGTTTTTTACTTACTGCCCCTTGATCCTTGTGCATATTAAATACCAAGTGGCACTACTTTTTGGATGTTGTTAAATTGAAAGGCCACAAGGGAGCAGCCCTTCTTCAGGCCCCATTCTTTTTTTCAGTTCAGTTCAGTCGCTCAGTCGTGTCCGACTCTGCAACCCCATGAATCACAGCACGCCAGGCCTCCCTGTCCATCACCAATCCCCAGAGTTCACTCAAACTCATGTCCATCGAGTCGGTGATGCCATCCAGCCATCCCATCCTGTGTCGTCCCCTTCTCCTCCTGCCCCCAATCCCTCCCAGCATCAGAGTCTTTTCCAATGAGTCAACTCTTCACATGAGGTGGCCAAAGTACTGGAGTTTCAGCTTTAGCATCAGTCCTTCCAAAGAACACCCAGGGCTGATCTCCTTTAGAATGGACTGGTTGGATCTCCTTGCAGTCCACGGGACTCTAAAGAGTCTTCTCCAACACCACAGTTCAAAAGCATCAATTCTTCGGTGCTCACCTTTCTTCACAGTTCAACTCTCACATCCATACATGACCACTGGAAAAACCATAGCCTTGATTAGACGGACCTTTGTTGGCAAAGTAATGTCTCTGCTTTTGAATATGCTATCTAGGTTGGTCATAACTTTCCTTCCAAGGAGTAAGCGTCTTTTAATTTCATGGCTGCAATCACCATCTGCAGTGATTTTTGGGCCCCCCAAAATAGTCTTTAATTTCCTTGTTATTTTATGTTGGAATATCCTTAATTTCTGATGTGTTTGCTTCAGCAGTACAGATATGTGATTCAATTATGCAACAGTCAGTTCAGTTCAGTTCAGTCGCTCAGTCGTGTCCGACTCTTCGCGACCCCATGAATCGCATCACGCCAGGCCTCCCTGTCCATTACCAACTCCCGGAGTTCACTCACACTCATGTCCATCTGAAGCACGTGGGCTCAGGTACAAGGCCTGTGCATTAGAGAAGCTGCTGTGTGGGCTTCAAGGACACTCCATGTGTGGGGTGGGATGGGGGTGGGCAGGGAAGTTCTGAGACACTCGGCTCATCCGGTTCCTGCATATGTGGCTCCAGGCTCCATTCCTGGCAGGATGGGCAATTGTCAGCACTGCCTGCTGTGTGGAGGGGCTCTGGGACCGCCTGGCTCAGCAGGAATGGCAGTAGTGGGAAGGGAGGTCACCTTCCCTTAGCATCCCTGACCACACACCTCCTCATCAGGACAGCTGAATGCCTGAATGGCCCCTTCCTTGTCTAGCTCTGAAGACCTGGAAGATATGGCCGTTGAAGGACATGCAGGATATAACAAAGAACAGCAAAAGCAGGGCTTGCATTCTCAGCCAGATTCTGCCTGTACTTACGCATCAGATTCAAACACTGGTGCTCCCATCCTGTATCACAGATTAGAATAGAGGCACAGAGAGGTTGAGCACCTTGCCCCAGGTCACACAGCTGGTGAGGGCAAGGCTGAGAATTGGCCCACTGTGTCTGAATCTGGAGTTCAGATGCTGTGATGACCCTGAGGGAGGAGCAAAGACTGAGTGAAGGAGACCAGATGGCCCAGACTGAGCCAGGCACACATGTATGCACACATGCATGCATGCATACACACACGTCCATGTGGCCTTCACCTCTGAGGTTGCAGAAGTCAGAGGAAACCTGAGGGGAACCAGGAGAGGCCAAAGAAGAGTGGAGGTCTATTAGGAGGAAAGCCACACTTCCCAGGAGACCAGGGAATTCCTTTCCCTGGTGAGTCTGTCTCAAACCCTAGACTCCTCTCCATGAACGCAGGAACTGACTGTCCAGTGACCTAGTGTCCAGTCTGAGTTGACTCCAGACTTATGCCTTCCTGGGGGTTCAGCTCCCACTGGACCCCAATGCTCTCAGTAATAATGGGAGAATGAGGTATGTAGACTGGGCTTCAGATTTGTTTGGAGGCAAAATTTATTAGAAGAGGAGTTAAAAAAACCATGAAGGGAATTGGCATGAACATCTCCAGAACACTAAAGAAACCCTCTGTTGTTTACCTACCTCCTCTCATGTCATGAATGTGGAAAGTCTGTTTGATCAATTAGTTCTGTGCTCATCATACTCTTTCTTTAAAAAAAATTATTTATTTATTTGGCTGTGCTAGGTCTTAACTGCAGCATGTGGAACCTAGTTCCATTGAACATAGGTCTTGGCATTGGGAGCACGGAGTCTTAGCCACTGGACCACCAAGGAAGTCTCTCATCACACTCTCCGGGACTGTGATGGGTCACAGACCTCCTCTGAGGCCCCATCAGAGCTGAGGTATGTGGTGGCTGCAGTAATCCTGTGGCTAAGATGTGTTTATTGGTAATGATTCACTCACCCTCCCTCAAAGCACAGGGCTTCTCCCATGTGTGTGTCCTCTGGTGTGTGATGAGACGTGACTTCTGACTGAAGCTTCACCCACACTCTCTGCAAACATAGGGCTTCTCCCCTGTGTCTGTCCTCTGGTGCTTGATGAGATGTGAATTCACACTGAAGCTTCACTCACACTCCCTGCAAACAAGGCTTCTGCCCTGTGTGTGTCCTTTGATGTGTGATGAGAGTTGACTTCTTACTGAAGCTTCGCTCACACTCCCTGCAAAGATAGGGCTTCTCCCTTGTGTGTATCCTTTGGTGTGTGATGAGAGTTGACTTCCGACCGAAGCTTTGCCAACACTCCCTGCAGACATAGGGCTTCTCCCCTGTGTGTGTCCTCTGGTGCTTAATGAGACTTGACTTCTCACTGAAGCTTCAGTCATATTCCCTGCAAACATAGGGATTCTCCCCTGTGTGTGTCCTCTGGTGCGTCATGAGACTTGATCTATCCTTAGAGCCTTACCCACAGTCTCCATACTTGACTTATAATTCTTGAGACTCCTTCCCCCATGAATAATTTGCCTGTGTCCTCTGGACTCACTTCCTTGCCTGTGCTGGGCTCTTCTCTCATTCTCTTGTGCACCCTGAAACCCCCCATTTGTCCTCTGGATGAGTAGGAAGAGGCCCTTGAAATCCTCCTCAGCCTTATGCTTTTCAGCAAAGGTTGGGGCTTTTCCTTGGACTCTCGACTCTCAGGTTTGTCACTCCAGCTGTGTAGATCAGAATATTGCTGCTGCTGATTTGGATTGCCTGGGCAGGGATCCTCTGGTTGGAGGCGGTCTCTTGCAGATGTTTTCAGGAGGATCTGAGAGGGGTGATTGCATTTGACATGTTGGCTCAAAAATTTCTGACTGGAGAAGGCCAGAGAGCAAGAGCACATGGGTGGATCTTGGGCTTTGGTTCTGCTGAAAGAGGAAGCTTTTGGTTAGGTAGCTGGTTTGTCATGGTAAGGCCTGCCCCACTAATCATCTTAGCGTTGACATGCAAGATCTGTCTCCCATCAAGTGTGTCTGGTTGGATCTCCTTGCAGTCCAAGGGACTCTCAAGAGTCTTCTCCAACATCACACTTCAAAAGCATAAATTCTTCTGTGCTCAGCTTTCTTTATAGTCCAACTCTCACATTCATACATGACTACGGGAAACACCATAGTTTTGAATAGACAACATTTATTGGCAAAGTAATATCTCTGCTTTTTAATATGCTGTCTAGGTTGGTCATAACTTTTCTTCCAAGAAGCAAGCGTCTTTTAATTTCGTGGCTGCACTCACCATCTGCAGTGATTTTGGAGCCCCTCAAAATAAAGTCAGTCACTGTTGCCACTGTTTCCCCATCTATTTCCCATGAAGTGATGGGACCGGATGCCATATCTTAGTTTTCTGAATGTTGAGTTTTAAGCCAACTTTTTCACTCTCCTTGTTCACTTTCATCAAGAGACTCTTTAGTTCTTCTTTGCTTTTTGCCATAAAGGTGGTGTCATCTGCATATCTGAGGTTATTGATATTTCTCCCGGCAATCTTGATTCCAGCTTGTGTTTCATCCACAGCATTTCTCATGATGTACTCTGCATACAAGTTAAATAAGCAGGGTGACAATATACAGCCTTGATGTACCCCTTTATCAATTTGGAACCAGTCTGTTGTTCCATGTCCAATTCTAACTATTGCTTCTTGACTTGCATACAGATTTCTCAGGAGGAAGGTGGTCTGGTAGTCCCATCTCTTGAAGAACTTTCCACAGTTTGTTATGATCCACACAGTCAAAGGCTTTGGCATAGTCAATAAAGCAGAAATAGATATTTTTCTGGAACTCTCTTGCTTTTTTGATGATCCAACGGGTGTTGGCAGTTTGATCTCTGGTTCCTCTGCCTTTCTAAATCCAGCTTGAATATCTGGAAGTTCATGGTTTATGTACTGTTGAAGTGTGGCTTGGAGAATTTTGAGCATTACTTTGCTAGCATGTGAGATGAGTGCAGTAGTTTGAGCATTCTTTGGTATTGCCTTTCTTTGGGATTGGAATGAAAATTGACCTTTTCCAGTCCTGTGGCTACTGCTGCATTTTCCAAATTTGCTGGCATATTGAGTGCAGCACTTTAACAGCATCATCTTTTAGGATTTGAAACAGCTCAACTGGAATTCCATCACCTCCACTAGCTTTGTTCATAGTGATGCTTCCTAAGGCCCACTTGACTTCGCATTCCCGGATGTCTGGCTCTAGATGAGTGAGCACACCATCGTGATTATCTGTGTCATGAAGGTCTTTTTTGTATAGTTCTTCTGTATATTCTTGCCACCTCTTCTTAATATCTTCTGCTTCTGTTAAGTCCATACCATTTCTGTCCTTTATTGTGCCAATCTTTGCATGAAATGTTCCCTTGGTATCTCTAATTTTCTTGAAGAGGTCTCTAGTCTTTCCCATTCTATTGTCTTCCTCTATTTCTTTGCATTGATTGCTGAGGAAGGCTTTCTTATCTCTCCTTGCTATTCTTTGGAACTCTGCATTCAAATGTGTATATCTTTCCTTTTCTCCTTTGCCTTTCGCTTCTCTTCTTTTCATAGCTATTTGTTAGGCCTCCTCAGACAACCATTTTGCCTTTTTGCATTTGTGTTTTTTGGGGATGGTTTTGATCATTGCCTCCTCTACAATGTCACGAACCTCCATCCATAGGTCTTCAGACACTCTGTCTATCAGATCTAATCCCTTGAATCTGCTTGTCACTTCCACTGTATAATTGTAAGGGATTTGATTTAGGTCATATGTGAATGGTCTAGTGGGTTTTGCCTACTTTCTTCAATTTAAGTCTGAATTTGGCAAAAAGGGGTTCATGATCTGAGCCACAGTCAGCTCCCAGTCTTGTTTTTGCTGACTGTATAGAGCTTCTCCTTCTTTGGTTGCAAAGAATATAATCAATCTGATTTTGGTATTGACCATTTGGTGATGTCCATGTGTAGATTTTGGTATTGACCATCTGGTGATGTCCATGTGGGTCTGGTTCAGTTCAGTTCAGTCACTCAGTAGTGTCTGACTCTTTGCGACCCCATGAGTCACAGCACACCAGGCCTCCCTGTCTATCACCAACTCCCGGAGTTCACTCAAACTCATGTCCATCGAGTCGGTGATGCCATCCAGACATCTCATCCTCTGTCATCCCCTTCTCCTCCTGCCCCCAATCCCTCCCAACATCAGGGTCTTTTCCAACGAGTCAACTCTTCACATGAGGTGGCCAAAGTATTGGAGTTTCAGCTTTAGCATCAGTTCTTCCAACGAACACCCAGGACTGATTTCCTTTAGGATGGGCTTGTTGGACCTCCTTGCAGTCCAAGGGACTCTCAAGAGTCTTCTCCAACACCACAGTTCAAAAGCATCAATTTTTTGGTGTTCAGCTTTCTTCACAGTCCAACTCTCACATCCATACATGACCACTGGAAAAACCATAACCTTGACTAGACGGACCTTTGTTGGCAAAGTAGCATCTCTGCTTTTGAATATGCTATCTAGGTTGGTCATAACTTTCCTCCCAAGGAGTAAGCCTCTTTTAATTTTATGGCTGCAGTCACCATCTGCAGTGATTTTGGAGCCCCCCAAAATAAAGTCTGACACTGTTTCCATTGTTTCCCCATCTATTTCCCATGAAATGATGGGACCAGATGCCATGATCTTAGTTTTCTGAATGTCGAGCTTTAAGCCAACTTTTTCATTCTCCTCTTTCACTTTCATCAAGAGGCTTTTTAGTTCCTCTTCACTTTCTGCCATAAGGGTGGTGTCATCTGCATATCTGAGGTTATTGATATTTCTCCTGGCAATCTTGATTCCAGCTTGTGCTTCTTCCAGGCCAGTGTTTCTCATGATGTACTCTGCATATAAGTTAAATAAGCAGGGTGACAATATGCAGCCTTAATGTACTCCTTTTCCTATTTGGAACCAGTCTGTTGTTCCATGTCCAGTTCTAACTGTTGCTTCCTGACCTGCATATAGGTTTCTCAAGAGGCAGGTCAGGCGGTCTGGAATTCCCATCACTTTCAGAATTTTCCATGGTTTATTGTGATCCACACAGTCAAAGGCTTTGGTCTGTGGGTCTGGTAAGATCTTTCTATTTTTAGTTCTAATCCTGTTATCTTAAAAATATATATTGTGGTAGTGTGGGTCTGGTAAGACCTTTACAGACTTGAGACATTCTTTTGATTTATTGTTAATAACCAGTTGAAAAGTATATAGCTCCCTTGCTAAGACTAGCAAGGGGGCACTCTCCATCCCCTTTCTAATGTCTATGTCAGAAGCCTTTTCTGTCCCATTTCATACTTTAATATAACTCTGCTACACAAAAGCTCTTGAGTGATCAAGCCTGGTCCCTGGTCCTAAAGCTAAACATTCTTCTTCAGAGATCACGAATCCAACACTGTTCACCATAAGCTATCACTGCACCATACTCCTCTTCTGCTCACACTGATCTGAGGCACTTTTCCTGGACTGTTTTTCCTCAGAGAACCAGCCCCTGTCTGGTATTAAGCACGTGCTACCCCAGAGCAGTAGTTCTGTCTGTTTCAGTGCATGGAGCCCTGTCTGACAATGAACTAAAACAGTGACTGAATGGAAATCAGTGTACACGTGTCACTTCTTAGAAATGTGGAGGAAATGAGGAAGAAACAGCTAAAGGTGAGAGAGGTGGTAAGTGCTAGAAAACTTGCTTTTTTGCCTCTAAGCCTTTCAGTAGAACGTGATGTTACATACTTTTTGCATGCAATATTAAAAATTAGAATTAACATTTTTAATATAAATTTTTTTCCTAACAGTCATATGAAATGAAACAATTTCTGAGGCTTTTTAATTGAGACTTCACTGACTTCAGACTGGATTGTACTCTGCTTTAGAGCTGGGCCAGGGAAGCTCCCCAGGATGGCATAGGGTGCTGGAAGAGTGGTGGCGCTTACCTCTCCTGACTGTGAGCTCACTCTTACACCGGCTGCCCTACTTGATGCTGAGCTCCTGGCCATACTCATCCCTGTACCAGACCAGCAGCTCACAGCCTGGCCTGACCACCCAGCAGGTTCAGTAGAAGATCTGTCTGTGATACTGGAAGGCCACCAGATTCTGCTCCTCATCGTCCTGGGCACAGTTCACATACCTGGGGTTGAGGTCGGAAAAGGGAAAGAAACCACAGATAACGAGTTCCTTCCACCTGTCAGACCCACACCCAGCTCCCCGCCTTCAGGGTCTGAGGCCATCACTGCCCCCACCAGCCGTCTTGGGGACCTTCTGTTCACACCTTTGATCATGTTGTGTGAATTCCTATCTCCAGATTCTGTTTCTTTTCCTCTTACTGGCTGGAATGCTTTTCTCTCCTTACCTAATTAGCCATTTTCCAGAGCCCAGTTCCAGACTGGTCTCCACCTAGACTGGTCATAAGACTGGTGACCTCTAGCTCCTCTAAACTCTAAATTAAGTTCTCTTGTATTCCACAGAACTTGGTGCTTCTAGGCTAGCAAGCACCCCTCAGCATTCACCCCAGCCTGCCTTCTCTCCCGAGGCTTTTCTACAGTCTCCCCGTGTGTATTCAGGGTCCCATTCACTTGTGCCCCCTGCCCCATGGAAACTTGGAGAGCATTCTGACTTAGCTCGAGACATAGAACAATAATAGTTTATTCACTTTCTGCCTCCCCTGATGAAAGAAGAGGCCCTCAGAAAAAGGCCCTGCTCATAGCCATCCTGCCCCACATTCCTTCCCAGGCCTCAGGGCCCACTTCTCGCTGGAACTGAGCCTGGGGAGGTTGCTTCTCTCATGGACTCAAGATCCCCCATGGTAGGTTATCCTGGGACTGTGAAGTTCTTCAAAAATAGAAAAATTCAAGTTACATATTCCTAAGATCAATTGTTTAATCTGTCTGCAGTAAGTATTCTAAAAGGACATGGGTTGTGTGTAATGAACTTCAGTAATGAACTCCACTGTTTAAAATGGAACATAGAAAGTGCTTGGTAAGTGTTAATTAGGTGAGTTAAAGTGTCCCTGGTGAATCCAGACTTCTCAAGTTGCTTTCAAGTACCTCAGTTTTGTGCAGTATAGAGATTTATATTTTGAGGGCATATACTATATTTCTATTTCTTTCTTTCTAATGTCTTTTATAATGAAAGAGCATGTTATGGAGGAAAAAGAGGAAAGAAGATGTGAAAGCTATTGAGGGAGGCAGGTTGGGAGAGGAAAGGGCTAGGGGCTTTAGGGAGGAGCATCCTCTAGAACCTGCAGACTCATTGCATTCACCTCATCCAGTTGGTCCCTTCCATCCACATACTCATAGCAGTTTCTCCCTTTGGTGATCTGAGTGTCAGAAAAAGACTTAAAAGCTTACTTCTCTCTCTCTTTTTATTTTTTGGCGGGAGGTAATGGAATCCCTCTGCTGTCATCAGTGCTGTTCAGCCTGCATGGATTCAACTGCCAGTTGTGACCACGTGGTAAGCTCCTTAATCATCACCTCCATGTCTGAGTCTATTGGTCCACTCAGGGCAAGGGCCCCACTTGGGAGGAGCCACTTCTGTGTGCCTGTACTACTGTGCCGCTCCCAGCTCTCCTCTGATCTTTAGATAGAAGTCCTGTGTTCATGCACAGTGCACACAGTACACAGAGCTGACTGTGTCATCACCATCCACAACCTCGCATGTAGACGTGAGGTCCCCGCCTGCCCACCCTGCCACACAGCGATTGGAGGTCAGAGAACAGGGGAAGAGGGGGGTTTCTCACCAGCCAGGAGTATCTGCTATTGGTGGCCTCTTCATCGTCTGTAATCTGGCCCTTGTAGGGCCAAAGTGCAGGCCCAGCGGCAGATCAGATGCCTCGTTCCACACTCTAAGCCCAGCCTCAGGGATGCCTGATGGTCTGATACTTAACCCAGGGCTGAGCAGGTGGCATGCCCCTTCTCCACTACACAGTCCTTTACAAAGGTAGGGGGCCCGTGAGCAGCACAGCTGTTGATGAAGTTCTGACACTTCTCACAATCTGGAGGTGAGAGCAACAGGGATGAGGGGAGGTATAGTGATGTTGCTGGTCATAAAGACCTTCAGAAAGAACCAGGATGCTCAGGGCATTTAGCCTTGATCCTGTACCCCGTGTCATAGAGGAAGAGGGTGACTGGGGGACCAAATGGTGAGGTGAGATTATTGTTCCAAAGCCTTGTCTGTGAATGGGCCAGTGGGGTCACTCACAGAGGTAGTTGTCATCCTGGGGGTCACTGACCTCTTGGTACACATGGCCCTTTCTTTTTTGTAGACTGTACATCTTCATTTCAGTCTCCTTTCTTCTGAGTTCTAAGATGGAGAAGAGAAGCTGAGCAAGGCTGGTGGGGTCTGGAGAGTTAGTCGCTATTTTATCAGAAAGTGTGTGATCTCCCACCTGTCCATCTATACAATATATTAAATTTTTTTTACATTTATTAAAATTTTTTAAATTTACTTATTTTTATTTTTTAGTGTTACATTATTTATTAATTGGCCAAGCCACATGGCATGTGGGATCTTAGTCCCCTGACCAAGAATGGAACCCATGCTTCCTGCAGTGGAAACATGGAGTCTTAACCACTTAACCACCAGGAAATCCCTTCTCTATACTTTATCTCCCTTTAACTACTGGTTCAGACAGGCCGAGGCTCCACACTGACCACAGATGCCCAGTTCAGTGTTAGCTTCCTGTACTTCCCGTTGGTAGGTTTACCCTCCCAACCTTCTTATTTGGAAAATAGTTCACTGACATATCTGCTCAGAAAATATATGTTGAGGGCACATATATTTATGCCCAGAGGCCTAACAAAGCATGGTCCCTATTATCACAGCTGGATTTTTTGAACAACTTGTCTGTGTCAACACTTTCATATTTAATGTAATGCTTGCAAACACTGTATGAGTTATGTATTCTTATCTTCACTTTACTGATGAGCAATCAGGACCTCAGAAAATGTATAAGGTTTTCCCATGGCCCTAGTGCTAACTTCAGGTCTCAGATCAGTCCAGCTTAAACCTATGCCTACCCAAAGTCCACCCCACATACCCATGCCATAATTATTAGCCTTTCTATGGGAATTAAAGGAACTAAACTCCCCAAATTATTTTCTCCTACCCACTTTTTTTCTGGGGTGCTGTTCAGAGGTACTTGCTTCTCTGGGAGGGGGCACTGGTTTCTGGGCCTGCTTAGAGCCACTTGTCAGCAATTTTGCGGCTCCCAGCAATTCCTTCATAGATTCATTACTTAATGGCACCCTGGACATTCCCTTCTGTATAAGAGTCGCATAGTAAAGGACAACATTCATTTCTTTAGTTCTTTAGGACTTTATGAAGTGTTTTTACATGTACGACTTTAGTTAATACTTTGACAATTCTTGGAATTACCCGGTGCGACTGGGTGTATGTGTGTGTGTGTGTGAACACTGCAGTGTAAATAAAGGACTTAAATGGATAGTGAATCAAAACTAGAACTCATATATATATATATATATATATATATATTTAGAACTCATATCTTAAGGTTCTGTCACTTCACTTTTATCCATGAAAGTGAGAGCAAGGCAGGGAGAATAGCTGGAGAATCAACAAGGTCAGGGAAATAAGGGGGTAAGGGTCATAGAGAAAACCAGGGGCATTTTCTATTCAATAGTGGCCGTTTGATGGATGAGGAAGTGTGGAAAAGTAGAGGGGACAAAACACATCTGGAAAATGAGGTTACAAAGCAATGAGACTGGGAAGAGAAAAGACAATTGGCAGAAACATACCTAGACAATATGAGCTGAAAATTGCAGGTTGCCACATGCTAGAGACAATGTCCAGAATTAAAGTAGCTGGTGCCATCAGTTCTGCTTGAACAAGGCTGTACAATTAGCTGGTTCTCCTTAGTTTCCTGATCCATAAATTGGTATACATGCTAATTCTTAATGTTACAGTGGACATGAAATTTAATAACATTCAACAAATTGTTGTATGAGCTTAATACAGTATGAATGTGAGAGTCCATTCCTGCCATCAGTTTACCCCCTCAACTGGTTCTGTACTTGCAGTCTAGCTCACGGATACTATCTTCAGCATTCCTTGATCTTCTTACATCTAGATGAATATTTAAATGTGGAGTCACTCACTCAGAAAACATTTAGGGGGCCCAGGGGGCTTTGAGCTGGGCCTGGACTTCTGAGAATTAACGGTATGGGTTATGGTCTCAAAGCTCATGAATCAGGGGCAGGCTAAACAAATGATTCCAAACACTAAAGTTTCCTAATCAGAGCTCAGAGGAAGGAGTTGTTACGACCTCCTTCAAGAAAGAGCATTTGAAATCAGTTCCAGATGATGAGTTTCTACTCAAAAGGAAGGGGGTAACCTATGTGAAGTCCTTCAGTTATTTTCCAATTTGTTGTTTTTCAGTTATCAAACCTGAGGTTTGTCAGGGCTGTAAGCTGATTCCTCTTATTGGAGTAGGAAGGTCTGAGGCTGGGGATCCTATCTCCTTCTTCATGTTGGACCATCCACTCTATAAATTGCCCAATATATCTGTAAGCTTCCCTTAGTCAGATGTCCTAGCATATCTCTCATTTTACCACAGCACCAAAGAACTGAGGTTGAAACCATCCCTCAGATGAATGATATAAAGATGTATAAATAAGAGAGTATAAACTTTATAGAACTATGGAAGTTTTAATAGGCTTATAAGGGGTTTAGAGAAGGCACTTTGGATTAGATTGCACTACCAGTGATACTGTGATCTCAGGCATATAATCAAACATTTCTTTACCTCAGTTTCTTGATCTATAATGGTCATAGTTGCAGTACCTACCTGTAGGTACTGTAGGATTGTTTTAAGGTTTAAGTAAGTTTATTCACGTAAAATGCTTAAAGTCTGAAATATTGTGAAAATAATATAATAATAGGACAGCCTACTATTGTTGCTGTTCTTACTAACTATAAAAATGGTGATGATATCAGACATTGTGCTAAAGACTCAGAAAAGGAAAGCAGCAGTTTCTAGGATCTTTGCATATTCTCCTACTCTTACCTGTGATTGCATCCATGAGAAGGATTTTCTTGTCAACAGAATTTGGGAGATACCTTCTGATGTTTACTGTGCTTCACTCTAAAGGCCATCCAAGAAGGTTTTCCTAAAAAATGATGAGAATCAGTGTTTTGGTTGGTAAATACTTCCAAACTCTGGGCATTCTAATTAAGGACAAGAATTCTGAGCCAGAGTATGACAAGGACAAGGATTACCAAATAAAGAATGGAAAATGATTTCTGTATCATTAACTCCTATGCTTCCACTGCGAGCATCACATAATTTTCTTAAAATCAAAAAAGACAAAACTTCATCTGTGCTTCATCTGATGTTCATAAAATGTCTAACAAATTTACTAGCCTTTCATGACAAAGATACTCAACAAACTTGGAATAGAAGGAAGTGACCACAATATAATAAAGGTCGTATATGAAAAGTCTACCTCTAACATATTAATCAATGAAAAGCTGAAAACTTCTAAGATCAAGAAAAAAAGGCAAGTATGCCAACTGTCAACACTTCTGTTCAACAAAATATTAGAAGTCCTAGCCAGAGCATTAGCTTAGGAAAGGAAACAAAAGTCTTCCAATTTGGAGAGAAAGAAGTAAAATTATGTCTGTTCACAGAGGACATGCTTTTACATGTAGAGAATCTTTAAAATTCCACACAAAAACCTGCACAGAAAATTGCAGGATACAAAATCAACATTCAAATATCTTTCCATGCACAAACAATGATGATTCCAAAAAAAAGAAAACAGTTCTATTTATTTTTAATTTTTTTAAAGCTATAGTCAAGAGCTAAGTTTAAATTAAAAAAAATTATTTATATTTATTTATTTGTGCCAGGTCTTTGTTGTGGCATGTGGGATCTGGTTCCCTGGCCAGAGATTGAACCCAGGTTCCCTGCCTTGGAAGTGTGGAGTCAGCCACTGGCCCACCAGGGAAGTCCCAACAATCTTATTTATAATAGCATCAAAAAGAATGAAATAATTAGGAGTAAACTTAAGGAGATGGAAGACTTATACACTGAAAACTACAAAGTATTGCTGAAAGGAATCTGATAAAAGTAAATAGAAAGGCATCCCATGTATATGGATTTGGAGTCTTAATATTATTAAGCTGTTCATACTACCCAAAGCAATTTAAAGATTCAATGCCATTCCTATTAAAATCCCAAATGGGATTTTTTTCAGATATAGAAAAATCCATCCTACAGTTAATATGGAATCTCAGAGGACACCAAAACAATCTTAGAAAGAAGAGCAAAGCTGGAGACCTCTGATTTCAGTAAGCAAAAGAGTGTGGTATTGGAATAAAGTGTGTGCTTTGTTATTCAGTTGTGTCTGGCTCTGTGACACTTTGGGCTGTAGCCTGCCAGGCTTCTCTGTCCATGGGATTTTGCAAGCAAGAATACTTGAGTGGATTGCCATTTCCTTCTCCAGGGCATCTTCCTGACCCATGGGTTGAACTCATGTCTCCTGCACTGCAGGCGGATTCTTTACCTGCTGAGCCACTGGGGAAGCCCACTGGCATAAAGACAGACATATCAATCAATGGAACAGAACAGACATCTAGAAATAAACAGAAATAAACTCTTGGATACATGGTCTAATGATCTTCACCAAGGGTGTCAAGACAATTAGGAATGCTTAATCCGGGTAACAAATGGTACTGAGGAAACAAAATATACACATGAAAAATAATGAAGATCTTACATCATGAAGAAAAATCAACTCAAAATAGACTAAAGACCTAAATGTAAGACTTCATAAAACTTTTAGAAGAAAACAAGGGTGAAGCTTCACAACATTGAATTGGCAATGATTTCTTAGATATGATACCAAGTGTACAAATATTAATAACAAAGTAAAAATAGATAAATGGGACTACAGTAAACTTAAAACTTCTGTGCAGCAAAGGACACAGTGAACAGCAAAGGACACAGTGATTTTCTACAGAATGGTAGAAAATATTTGTAAAATACATATCTGATAGAAAGTGAAAGTGTCGTTGTTCAGTCATGTTCGACTCCTTGCGACCCCATGGACTGTAGCCTGCCAGGCTGCTCTGTTCATGGGATTCTTCAGGCAGAATACTGGAGTGGGTTGCCATTTCCTTCTCCAGGGGATCCTCTCAACCCAGCGATTGAACCTGGGTCTCTAGAACTGCAGGCAAATTCTTTACCATTTGAGCAACTAGCCCATTCTACATATCTGATAAGGGGTTAATAAGTACACACCAATATGAAGGCTGCCTATAAACCAGGAAGAGAACTTGATTGGCCATGATGGCATCCTGATATCAAACTCCCATGCTCCAGAATTGTACGAAAACAAATTTCTGTGGCTAAAGCAATGCAGTCTGTTTTGTTATGGCAGCCTGAACTGACTAACACAGTAGGAGAAGGAATTGAATAGACATTTCTCCAAAGATATGCAAATGGCCAACAAACCAATGAAAGATGCTCAATATTACTAATCAATAGAGAAATACAAATTAAAGCCACAATGGAAATTATCTCATACCTTTTATGATGGCCAGTATGAAAAAAAGAGACAATAGCAAGTTGTAAGGATATGGAGAAATTGGAACCCTTACACACTATTGTTGGAAATGTAAAATGTTGCAACCTTTAGAGTAAACAGTATGGAGTTTCCTCAGAAAATTAGAAACAGATTGCTATGTGATCTAGCAATCCAATTCCTGCATATATATCCATGAAAAATTGAAAACAAGATCCTGAATAAATATGTGCACATTTATGGTCATTGTAGCATGATTCGCAATTGGCGAGATGTAGAAGCAACCTAAATCTTCATTGGTGGATAAACAGATAAAGATTATATATAAAATATACCTCATATATTTTATATACACATGCACACAATGGAATATTTTTCAGCCTTAACAAAGAATGAAAAAAAAAAGAATGAAATTCTGTCATATGCTACATCAGGGGTGCGCCTTGAGGATAATATGCTAAATAAAATGAACCAATCAATAAAAGACAAATATTGCATGATTCCACTTATACGAGGTATATAAATTAATCAAATTCATGGAAATGGAAAATAGAATTGTGGTTGCCAAGGGCTATGAGGAGGAAGAAACGGAGAATTGTCGCTCAGTGGATATAGTTTCAGTCATGCAAGGTGAAAAAGTTCTATAAATTTGCTGTACAACAATGTGTATATAGTTAGCAGTAGTGTGCCATACACTCAAAAATTGTTAAGAGTGTAAATAAAGATTTGTAGAGGTATGGTGAACCATGGGGTATGTGTTCCCTGTGAAGAATCTCTTTTCATGTCAAAACCTTTGCAGACAACCAAATGTTTGGTTTTCATCTCTCTTACACTAGTTTTAGTAACCTAAGGGAACATATAGACTTCCCTGGTGGCACAGTGGATGAGAATCTGCCTGCCAATGCAGAGGACACAGGTTCGATCCCTGGTCTAGGAAGATTCCATATGCTGTGGGGCAACTAAGCCTGTGTGTCACAACTACTGAGCCTGTGTGCGCTCTGCAATGAGAGAAGCCACTCAACACAAGCAGAGAAGGCCCATGCACAGCAGCGAAGACCCAGCACAGCCCAAAACAAATAAATAATAAAAAAGAATCTAGGAGAACAGAAATCCATAGATGGAGAATCACAGAACTAATCTAAATTGTTTTCTCCGGTCTAGGCAGATAAACTCTTCTAAACTCTTTACTCTGAGCAGCAGAAGAGGAAGTCAGCTGCTCACTTCTATTTTATAATGAGTGTACTTCATTTTATTTACCTGATGCTATCTCCGGTCAGTGAAATGTGGAAAGATCAGGGAGACTAAATAGTTATCTCAAACCCTTTCCCAGAATCAAGACAAATAATTAAGTTCACCACAGGGTAAGAAGATCATGTGGTGTGTTTTTACATACATACATAAATAATGTATCTTGACGTAATGGTAATCATTTCCTCTTCTAAGAGATTTACTCCAATAACCAAATTATTATGCGATTAGTATGAGAAAGTTCTTTGGTGAATTTATAGTCTAAGTACGGTTTCTTTAATTGCCCTTTCATTAGGAATGTTTAGCAAAAATAATCAGTTTTAAAAAGAAAAAGAATGATAAAATTTAAAGATAAAACTATTGAGAATTATACTGAAAAACCTATACATCCACCTTCCTTCATTCAGGCTTATGTCAATAGTCTGCCTCTTCAGATCTTTTAATTTCCAGTTCAGAATTAAAAACAAAAACAAAATAAAAACAAACAAAAAACTGACCAAGACATAGTGAAGCCACCTGTCAGCCCTTACTCCTCTGGTGCTGAATTTGGTACTTCTTATTCACATTTAGATTTTTAAATATTCACCATTTTTCACTGTATAAATAATATGTATAATTTTTCCAACAAAAGATCTCATATTTATTACTGAGCCAAAGGACTAGCACAGAAACACTGACACAAAGAGAAAAATAACTTTTTCAATTAAACAAATGGATATATTAGTGATGTTTTCAGAGTGATATCGTAAGATGCAAGTGACCCTGACACAGCATAAATATGTGTGCCACCTCATGTGTGGCTCTGTATAGACCTAGTTTGGTTCTTTTGCAATGTCCTCTTTTTGTTTTATTACCAGTTTTCATTCAAATCCATTGAGGAATGGGATGACTCTGCTTTTGTTTCTTGGCCAGGAATCACTTGATCCTGAAAGTCTTGTGAGAAGAGTTGGTGAGGAGCAGAGTCAACTCCATGTACAATGGCAGAGAAGGGGAGGCTAATTATATTACATATTAAAAAACTTCATATGAATAGTCTCATACTGTATAATACAGTGCTTTGCATCTTGCTAGTTGGCTGAATATTATATTTTCTTTGTTAAGGCCTGAAATGCAGCTGAGACCTAAACCCAGGTTGGTTTCAGGAAGATACCTCTTAATTCTCCTGGCCCCTCACCTTGCTGCCTTGGTGTCCATTCTTCATCAGAATCCTCAATGTCATCTACCTGGGGTTTGATGACTTGTCTGCGGTGATACATGAAAGGTGGTCAAGGGGCTCTGAGACCTGGAAAGAAGCAAAATTTTGGCTCTAAGAAAGAGGAACAAAGCATAGAGGCAAATGGAAAGTGTCACAAAGTCAGGGCAATTAGTAGGATGGGCTGGGAGAATCTAGAACAAAGGAAGAGGTGAGCTCTGCACTGCCAGGGTCAGACTTACATTGATACAAAATAAAAATTTCCTCCAGGTTCGTCTCCACATAAGGGAACTGTGAGTAGATGAAGCCACCTAAGAGAAGGCCAAGTTAACACTGAGGCTGAAGACCTGTTTCATGTTTCCTAGGCTCACAGGCACCCAGCATTTCCTGTTATCTATAGTAATCAGTGCTTCATAGTTTCTTTTCACATTCCTGTATCAGATTTTTTCCTATTCTCCCATCTCTGCCCATTCTTCTTTGGAGAATTATATGGAAATGTCTTTGAAAGCATCTTTGGCCTAAAGAAAATAATAGGTTTAATCAGTGACTTACTAATGTAAGTCAAACCTTAGAGCTGGGCCTTCTCCTCCACCTTGTATGCAGGGAGAAGCCTGAAGCTACTTGGTCTCTGTGAGACAGGCATGAAAACTCTCCTTCCTGACTGTGTCCTGCTTAACTGAGCATTTCCCTAACTCTCCCTGGACACAGAGCAGTCCATGATGCTAGTGTCCTGTTCCACCCCACTATACCCCACTGTCTCAGACAGGACATGGCACTCCCTTACTGTGTACACTGACAGAGAAGTTCACTCAGTGGTGCAGGCAAGCAGTCTGTGGTCCTTCAGGGACGGGCTCCGTGTCCTTCCTATAGAGCTGGCTTAGAGCCCCCTCCACCTCTCACCATGGGCTTCCACTCTGTTCTCCCTGCATCTCCCTCAGTCCTCTCCTTCAGGGACCTGTTGGAGCTCATGGCCCTGGGACTGCCTCAAGGCCGAGGTGCCTGTGGAAGGAGAAGATGCTGAGATAGTCCAGACCACTGTCTAGACCCAGGTCTGTTTGCCTTGGGTCGAGTGTCCAGGGCAGAAAGGTGCGGGGAAAGTCAGGGTAGGGGTTGGTGGGATGGACTGATCCTGACTGGCTGTGACAGAGTAGCCTAATGTGAACTAGATTTGGTTTCTTTGGTTCCCCTACAACTCAGCCTCTCTAAGGAAAGGCACCCAGAAGGACGTGTCTGTGGGTGATGGAGGGAATTCTGAGGAGACCTGGAAGCCCCTAACTGCTGGACTGGCATCTTGCTGAAACCAGGGCTCTGTTCCAGTGTGGGAGAGGGAATATTTCTCCAAGAAGGGTTTTGGGGCTCTCTACCTGGGGACTCTAGGAAATCTGGACATAACGTTGGTTCTACTTATACGGGACAAATTGCTCAGCTTGAGATCTGGGTCACAATGGGCTGAAGGAAGTGGGGTTCCTCAGACAGAGGGGATTGGGGGTCTTTTCGCTGATGTAAAGTGAGCAGGTTGAGAGAACTTGGGATCTTTGAGGCTAAGGAAGTCGGGGTTCTCTCAAGCTAAGGAGCTCTGGGGTCTCTCATTAAGGAGCTGTAGGTCTCCGAAATGCAGGACAGTTGGGAGACTTGAGGATGAAGGGATTGAGGTATTCAGTGCCTCTGAGTTGGGGAAATTTGGTCTCTCTGCGGGTGCTATTTTTAGGATGCCTCAGGCTGAGGGGAATTGGGATTCCTCTAGGTATTTGGGGGTCTCAGCACTACGGGATTCAGTGTTTCTGAGGGTGAAGGGACTTGTAGTCCCTGAAGCTGACAAGACGCAAGTTCCCTTCAGGTTAGAACCCGGGTTCCTCAAAACTGATGGGATTTGGGGCAGTGGCACCCCACTCCAGTACTCTTGCCTGGAAAATCCCATGGACGGAGGTGCCTGGTAGGCTACAGTCCATGGGGTCGCTAAGAGTAGGACAAGACTGAGAGATTTCAGTTTCACTTTTACTTTTCACGCATTGGAGAAGGAAATGGCAACCCACTCCAGTGTTCTTGCCTGGAGAATCCCAGGAACGGGGGAGCCTGGTGGGCTGCCGTCTATAGGGTCGCACAGAGTCGGACAAGACTGAGGCGACTTAGCAGCAGCAGCAGCAGCCGCCTGGAATTTGAAGAGTTCAGTCTGGAGCGTTCCCGTCAGTCTCCCCGCTGTCCTCCGGCGCTGCCCACCTCGGCCCGGCGCTCGCTCGGAGCTGGGAGGCGTCCAGTCCTCCCCGGCTGAGGCGAAGGGAAGGGCGAGGAGCCGGCTCGTACACCTCTCTGGCACCAGCCACCAACCTGCGTTGCGACCGAAGCAGTCCGTCCCTTCAATAGGCGCGGGGAAGGTGAGGAGCGCGCAGAAGGTCCCGCCCCACCGCTCGGGGATTGGCTGCTCTGGGTCCCCAGTGTTGTCTGTCAAGAGGCCTCCAGCGCGCAGGCGCATCTTGGCCGTTTTCATCGCTAGTTTTCTCCACTTGCCTTTAGGCATTGCGTTTTGGTCCCGGAGCCTCAAGTGGGCGGTGCGGTCTTAGCCTGGATGTTTTCTTCCAGTGCCTTGAGCTAGAATCTTGGCTCCACCAGACCGTAGTCGTGCTGCTGAACTTTCTCTTACGCTCACCGTTGCCCTACCTTGTAAAATCCAGTTTTGGCTCTAAGAACTGTGTATGATGAGTACTGCTTTTTTCAGGGGAAAATTGCGTAATTAACTAAATTCTGATGAGACGCAAGAGTAACAACATATGGTCAAAGATTTAAACGCAACGAATGGAATAATAAGAATATTAGAAAAAATTTGGAGGATTTTTAACCTCAAAGTAGAAGTTGGCACTGAAGAGTAATCTGTATGTTTAATGTAGGTATTAAAAGACTTCAGAAATGAGATATAAATAAAACCCCAAAGTGTTTTCCATGAAAGGAGGCATTCAGTAGGAGGACAGTGGATCCACAGAGGTGAGTTTGCTTGACACCTACTGACTTCACAAGATAAAATAGGGATACTTTCTGGCCCTTACCTAGCTTTACTCATAGAAAAATAACATTATTTTCATGTATTGGAAGCAAGACGACTAACTGTAGAAATTATTATCAAGTGGGGCCAAGAGTGCTGGTTGGGAGTCTGGATGGAGAGATGTTACCATAAAAGTGGGTTTGCCTCTTGGTGGGTGTTGAGCCAGAAGGTACAACCCAGCCAAAGCTCGTGGGAAGGAAAGGTGTATTACTTGCAGAAGTATGGAGAACACCAGGGAACTTTCCAGAGCAGTGTCTCTCCAAACTGCAAAGTTGGGGAAGCTTTAATCTATGGGAACAGGCATGTTCAGGCTTCCATGGTGGCTAAGACGGTAAAGAATCTGCCTGCAGAGCAGGAGACCTGGGTTTGATCCCTGGTTTGGGAAGATCTGCAGGAGGAGGACCCGGCTACCCACTCCAGTATTCTTGCCTGGAGAATCCCATGGACAGAGGAGCCTGGTGGTCCATGGGGTCACAAAGGTTCTGACACGATTGAGTGACTGAAACTTTCAGTTTACAGGCATGTTCATGAAAGGCTTTGGGCCAGTGACAGAGCCCAAGCTTCAGTTGACTGAAGCCTTGAGTCAGAACAGTCACCATCAGCATCCCTTACATTACAGCTGGCCTAGTCTTGATATCTATTCTTCTTCATATTCTTTCCTCTTATAGGTTATTACAAAATATTGAGTGTAGTTGTCTACACTATACAGTAGGTTCTTGTTGATTATCTGTTTTATTTTAAGTTTTTAAAATGTTGATTTTGTTTATTTATATTTTTGGCTGTGCTGTGTCTTTGTTGCTGTGCATGGGTTTTCTCTAGTTGCAGCAAGTGGGGGCTACTCTTTGTTGTGGTGCGAGGGCTTCTTTTGTGGTGGAGCACAGGCTCCAGGGCTTGTGGGCTTCTGTAGCTGCGGCACATGGGCTCAGCAGTTGTGGCTCACAGGATCTAGAGCATAGGCTCAATAGTTGAATGAGAAGCCCTCACACTGCAATGAGGAGCAGCACCCGCTCTTCTCAACTAAAGAAAAGTCCACGCAGCAAGGAAGACCTAGTACAGCCAAAAATAGGAAATAAATAAATAAAATTATAAAACAGCAACAACATCAGAAACCCGCAAAAGTCAGAGCTAATATCAGATAGCTCAGTAATTAGGTCCGGTTGTCTCTGGTTTATCACACTGCAGCCTTCTTTCTGAAATGCAAAAAGAAAGAAAACTACAAGGGGTGGTTTGCAGTAAAAGTAAGCACCAAGATGTAAGTAGAATGGAGTTAAAGGATAATTGATGCAAGATGTAGCTCATGCAGGGTTAGGGAGCAGAAAAGCAAGCTTAGTTGCAGACTAGATTAGGAACAGTGAAGTAAAATCTTGGAGGGATCAGGCCTGCTCACTGTTCTCTTTATCTTCTTTGTTCTCAGGAAAGAAAAGAAAATCGTTCCGCTTTTTTCCTTTTCACTGCAACACTGATAGAAGCAACTTAGACCAGAAGGAGTGGCCTTCAGGAGCCCAGCTTCATTCTCTCGTTCTTTTATAAAAGCACGGTGTCAGAGTTTGAGACACCTCCAGGAGAAAAACAGAAGCTCCAAAATCACTGCAGATGGTGACTGCAGCCATGATGTTAAAAGACGCTTGCTCCTTGGAAGAAAAGTTATGACCAACCAAGACAGCATATTAAAAAGCAGAGACATCGCTTTAATGACAAAGGTCCATCTAGTCAAAGCTATGGTTTTTCCAGTAGTCATGTATGGATGTGAGAGTTGGACTGTAAAGAAAGCTGAGCACTGAAGAATTGATGCTTTTGAATTGTGGTGTTGGAGAAGACTCTTGAGAGTCCCTTGGACTGCAAGGAGATCCAACCAGTCCATTCTAAAGGAGATCAGCCCTGGGATTTCTTTGGAAGGACTGATGCTAAAGCTGAAACTCCAATACTTTGGCCACCTCATGCGAAGAGTTGACTTATTGGAAAAGACTCTGATGCTGGGAGGGATTGGGGGTGGGAGGAGAAGGGGATGACAGAGGATGAGATGGCTGGATGGCATCACCGGCTCGATGGACACGAGTTTGAGTGAACTCTGGGAGTTGGTGATGGACAGGGAGGCCTGGCATGTTGTAGTTCATGGGGTCACAAAGAATCAGACATGACTGAGCGACTGAACTGAACTGAATAATGAGCGATGTTGAGCATCTTTTCATGTGTTTTTTAGCCATCTGTGTGTCTTCTTTGGAGAAATGTCTGTTTAGGTCTTTTTCCCACTTTTTCATTGGGTTGTATGTTTTTCTGGCATTGAGTTGTACAAGCTGCTTGTATATTTTGGAAATTAATCCTTTGTCAGTTGTTTCATTTGCTATTATTTTCTCCCGTTCTGAGGGTTGCCTTTTCACCTTGCTTATAGTTTCCTTTGCTGTGCAAAAGCTTTTGCGTTTAATCAGATGCCACTTGTTTACTTTTGTTTTTATTTCCATTATTTTAGGAGGTGGGTCATAGAGGATCTTGCTTTATGTCATCAAGTGTTCTGCCTATGTTTTCTTCTAAGAGTTTTATTGTTTCTGGTCTTACATTTAGGTCTTTAATCCATTTTGAGTTTTATCTTTGTGTATGGTGTTAGGAAGTGTTCTAATTTCATTCTTTTACATGTAGCCATCCAGTTTTCCCAGCACCATTTGTTGAAGAGGCTGTCTTTGCCCCATTGTATATTCTTGCCTCCTTTGTCAAAAATAAGGTACACATTGGTGAATGGGTTTATTTCTGGGCTTTCTATCTTGTTTTATTGGTCTATATTTCTGTTTTGTGCCAATACCATACTGTCTTGATGACTGTAGCTTTGTAGTATAATCTGAATTCAGGAAGGTTGATTCCTTCAGCTCCATTCTTCTTTTTCAAGACTGCTTTGACTATTTGGGGGTCTTTTGTGTTTCCATATGAATTGTGACATTTTTTTGTTCTAGTTCTGTGAAAAATGCCATTGGTAATTTTATAGGGATCATATTCTATTTCCTCTTGAATCAGTTTTGGTGTGAGAATTCCCTGGAATTTGTTCATTTTTTAGATTATCTGTTGATATAAAATTGTATTCACAGATATTCTCTGTGAATCTTTTATATTTCTATACATTCACTAGTAATGGACACAAATTCATTTATTATTTTGAGTAATTGAACTTTCTTTTTTCTTGGTCAGTGTATGTAAAGCTTTGTAATTTGTGTGAATCTTGGGAAAGAATCCATGTTTTCCCCATGTTTTTCTCTCTCCTTTACTTCATTCATATCCTTCAGAAATAGTATTTCATTCCATATGATAGATCAGTATTTCATATTTTCCCAGTACTTTGCAGTGTAATATTAGGCTGTTGATATCATAAGTTTGAAAGAAATAAAACTGTATTTGAGATAAAGAACATGGCTTCTTATCATAAATGCCATGGTCAATAATTGATAATTAACATTTCCCATCTTGCTACAGAATCAGTTGAAATGATACTAACGTGTCGTATGTTGATTCCAAATCTGTCAAATCCACCAAAGCAGTGGTGGCACAACAGTCGTGAGCTCCCTGGAGGGACATCAGCCGTGGACATAGGATGGCAGAGCTCTCTGTGTCAGGATGGTCTTGTCTCTCCCACACCTCAATCTGCCCCGAGCCCTGAAGTTTGAGAGTCACAGACTATGATGAAATCAAAGAAGCAATGGGAAAAACACATTTTTTTTTCATTGTTTTTCATCAGGATAGAGGGAGACAGGTGCAGGGCCCCCAGGGCAGGAGCCTCCCCAGGCCTCCTCCATGGGACTGAGTTGAAGCAGGAAAAAGAAGGGGAAGCCAGGCTGCTCCTGTCACAGTGACACTGAGGGTGAGGTCTCAGCACTGTGACTGCCTCATACACACCTACTTTCTGATTCTAACTGTGCCCTTGTCTTGGACATGAGCCTGGCACGTGCCCTGCAGGGTTCACACAGGTCGAGAGACAAAGGAAACGTGGGCATATGCTGTGCTGTACGTGAGGGGAAATTTTCCTATTTGCGGGCAGAGCCTGTAGACGCGCTCCTGATCTAGCTTCTCGTCAGCTCAGCTTACACACAGGTTTTTCTCTCCCTCTGGCAGACCCTGCCATGTTGTTTTCTCTGGTTTGTGTTTTCCTAATCCTGCAACCTTTACGCATAGCATGTGAGATGGGTAAGGGTGGCCGTTTACAGCATCAGAAGCTAAGTGCTTATAGAAATGGGGATCTAAAAGTGGGTGGGTTCATCCCCTTTTTTAATTTGGGCCAGACAACAAAAATATTCTTGCTTTCTTTCGTGTTCAGGCCAGAAGAAATTACATCCATTTGGTAAGTTATTGTTTATATGTGCATCTGTGTGTGTGTGTTTCACCTGCTTGAAATGACCTTGGTTGTCTCAGAAATGGCAGAAATTTGGCCCATGGGATTTAGAATGGTCTATTGCTTCTGTGTCCCTCTGCTATCTGAAATGTTTTATCTCATCGCTCCTTTCAAGACAGAGGAGAGAATGATGTATCGTCCCTGTTCACTTCACCAGCAGGGTATTGAAGCTCTGTTCCTGGAGGTCTTAGAATTAGCGAGACTACTGAAACCCAGCTCCTCCCACTGCTAGGACCCCTAGGCTGAGGCACACAATGCCTTTGAGACACTGATGCCCTGACCTGAGGTCACGCTCAGGAGAAAGCACCTCAGCATGTATGCTCACTGCTACAATGGCATTATTGAAATATTTTCCCCAGAGACCCGAAGTGCTTGGATTCACCAGCATAAAGAAATAAGCCCCCTAAAGATCATTAGTTTAATTCCATTAGGAATGTGGTATTCAGCTTACTTTCCCGGAAGTCAAAAGTAGAAAAGTTAATAATATTTCTGAGGAAGTTATCGCTTCATTTTAATCTATAACTTTAAATTCTCCAGGAAAAATGAGGAAATGCCTCAAAATCCGGACTTCACCTAATTGTGCAGGCATGTCTCTGATTGAATTACAGTACCAATGCTTCAACACCAGTTTTCCTCAGCAGCCTGTGTTCTTTTCCTTCTTTGTTGGTTGAAAGAATGAGCAGTGTTTCCGCACCATTTATCAACATGTTTGTGTCCTCAGAAGAGTGTGGAGCTATTTAGAATCTATGTACTTTATTTCCTTACTAGTTCTTTTTTGGAGTTTTGGTCAACCATAGTCATTTGAATAAGGGTCCTTGCACTGCAGGGCTCTGACCTTTTCTCTCATCTGTGTGATGACCTCTTATGCCTGATCTTTGCCCCTTCCAGCTGTTTCATTTCATGTGTCCTTGGTATGCTTCTGTTTATTTTATAGAAACATGAATTGAGTTGTTATTTCATGGATATATATTCTTGAATTTGGTGAAAGCTACTGGTTATTTGCCCTCTACCAAGGTTAGGGTGGCAGGTAGTGACTATCAGGGGATGAAGATCCCCAACACTGTGAGGGGAAGAAGAGAACCAGTTTTGTCTATGAGGTCTGTGTGGGGGAGGGTTTGAGAGTTTTAGTAATGTCAAGGAGTTGGCCAAACTTTCAGAATTACTTCTGTACAGTACACAGGGATCTTTCTGCATATATCCATTCTGGCACAAGGGCTGCAGGTATCATGTAATTATCAATTCTGGCATGCTTTCTTAAACTATATGGGTTACTTCGTGGGATATCCTATCAACTTGATTCTGCAAACTGCTTCTTTCACTTAACAGTTCATCATGAACATTATTTAACTTGAGTAGATGTACTTTGATGTTATTTATGTTCAACAAGTGTGATTTCATATAATATGGAATATTTATTAATTCAATGTCATTAATTCTGGCAATAAAATAATGGATTATTAATTCTTTATAATAAACATAAACTTTCTGTGATTTCAATCATTTTGCTTTATTGGCTCAAGACGCATGCACTTTGATACAGCATTTTGTATGTGCTGTCATGAAATCTACTATGAGACTAGCACTTTGCAATGCAGCCAGCAGAGGGCAGGGTCACTCTTTCCAAGTTCTTGGCCAAACTGAATATTCAACTTTTTCCTCACTTCAGAAGCACAAAAACGTAAGGCTACAACATTAAAGTTCAAGTCTTTGCTGATTAGAATCTCAATATTATTGCTTATGGCTTTAGATCATTGCACCCTTTTGTCAAGACTGTGTTTGTTCATAGTCTTTGTCTTTTATATTATCTCTAATGAAATGCTGGTCCTTTGCTAATATTCACAGTATTCTTTATGTAATAATTATCTGAGCCCATGGGAAGAGATTTCACAATTATTTATCACAATGATTTATATAGAGCTATTCTGAACATAAAAACCTTAAATATTTAGAAAATGCAATTATGGTAATATCGAAAAGTGTATGTTGCTCAGTCATGACCGACTTTTTAAGTCACTCACACACTTGTTTATATTATCATATTTGCATATATATACACACACACACACACATATATAGGCCTATGCCCTGAGAAAACCATAATTCAAAAAGACACATGTACCCCAGTGTTCATTGAAGCACTATTTACAATAGCCAGGTTATGGAAGCAACCTACAAGTCTGTCAATAAATGAGTGGATAAAGAAGTTCCAGTACAAAAATACAATGGAATATTAGCCATAAAAAAGAATCAATCTGAGTCAGTTAAACTGAAGTGGACAAACCTAGAGCTTGTTATACAAAGCGGAGTAAGTCAGAAACAGCAAAACAAATAACATTCTTCTCTTGCATCGTGATTAGTCAGCTCTTATGAAGCCAGTTTTGTCTAGTTAGATGGTCCTTGAAATATATACATCCATTCGGATACTCAAGTTTTCATTCAGTGATTACAACAAACTTTTTCTATCATTTTTCATTTTATATGTGACTTTTCTTCTACTGAGTTGCTGGTCCTTTGTTTACTTATTCATCATATTCCTTGCATAAAACTAATCTGAGCCCGTTAGTATAGATTATAGATTTCTATATTATAATCTAGAAAAATGATATTGGTGAATGTATTTGCAGGGTAGGGATAGAGACCCAGAAGTAGAGAACAATCTCGTGGACACAGCATGGGAAGGAGAGGGTGGTAAGTGTTCAGTTATACACATTACCCTGTGTAAAATAGATAGCCAGTGGGAAGTTGGTATAAAATACAGGGAGCTCAGCTTAGTGCTCTCTGCTGACCTAGAAGAATGAGATGGTGGGGTCGTGAGAGGGAGGTGTAAGATGGAGGGGATATATGTTCACTTATAGGTGATTCATGTTGTTCTATGGCAGAAACCACACAATATTGTAAAGCAATTATCCTCCAACAGAAAAGAACAAAACAACAACAAAAAGGAAAATAACAGTGAAAGTCCCTTGCCATGCACTGGGTGACTATGACATCAGAAAGAAATTCCCCAAAAATTTTAGGAACTTTGAAATCTGGTGCTGTTTACACTATTCCTAGTATGGCGAAAGAGAAATGCTTGCACATTAACTTTCCTTATCACATACCTGTCTTGCTGTCTTGAGGCATCTGACCTTTATAGAGCTGAAAAAATGTATCCCATTGACAGCTGTAGATTCCAACTAAATACCACCTCACACCACTCCCAGTGCCCTACAAAAACCTCTCCAGGTGGACTTGCCAAAATTTGCTTCATCACGATAAGAAAGCCTTTCCAGCGTTTTCCAGAGCCTGCAGAACCTTATTCACACCATCTCCGTATGATAAGAAAGGAGAATCTCTGAGTGGGAAACCTAGGTTTAAAGCCCTTCCTTTGCCTTGGCTTATGATATAACTTTGAATTACTTGACCATTCTGCCAAATGCTGTCCCTTCTGTTTAGGAGGTTCATGAAGAGCTGCCACTATATTCTTGCCTTTATCTTCGCCACTGAGGAGATCAACAAGAACTCTCATCTCCTTCCCAACCTGACCTTGGTTTATGATCTCTACAGTGCCTTTGAAAGTGACCACAGGACTCTGGAAAGTACCCTCTTTTGGCTCTCTAGAGGGAATCGATCTGTCCCTAATTACAACTGCCAGAGACAGGGGAAGTCTCTGGCCATAGTTACAGGAACTGCATGGGCATTTTCAGCTGAGATAGGAACACTTCTGGAGCTGGACAAAATCCCATAGGTGAGTGGGGTCTGGTGAGAGACACTCTGCTCTTCTCCAATGTCTTTCCCTCTCATCACATGAAAGATGAAGATGGAAGCTGTGTGTATGCATCCCACAGAGATACAAACCCATTTCAGAGACATCATCAGATTGTGAGGTTATTCCCTGGGTTTGGAAGGAAGAAGAAGGTGAAGAAGAAGTGCAGCCAGTACTTTGAAGCCCAGGTCGATACTCAGGGCCAAGGCATCTATCCCACAGCTACTCAGAATATTGAGTGGTCATGGATCAGAGTCTTTTCCATCACAGCAGATGCCTAATGGATAGGGGACTGCCTCACCCCCAAACAGGGCTCTCTCAGAGCACAGCCGGCAGCCAGTGTCTGGCAGATATGACAATAGGGATCTTGGTCCTTACTGTTTCTGTTATTTGTTGTGCCTATCCTTGCACAAAGTGTTCCTTTGATATCTCCAGTTTTCTTGAAGAGATCTCTTTTCCCATTCTATTGTTTTCCTCTATTTCTTTGCACTGTTCATTTAAGAGGGCCTTCTTATCTCTCTGTGCTGTTCTTTGGAACTCTATATTCAGTTGGGTGTATCTTTCTTTTTCTCCCTTGCCTTTCACTTCTCTTTTTTCCTCAGCTATTTGTAAAGCCTCCTCAGACCACCACTTTGCCTTCTTGCATTTCTTTTTCTTTTGGATGTTTATTGTCATTGCGTCCTATACAATGTTACAAATTTCCATCCATAGTTCTTAAGGCACTCTATCATATCTAATCCCTTGAATCTATTTGTCACCTCCATGTATAATCATAAGGGATTTGATTTAGGTCATACCTGAAGGGCCAACTTGTTTTACTTACTTGCTTCTATTTCAGCCTGAATTTTCAATAAGGTGCTGATTGTCTGAACCACAGCCAGCTCCAAATCTTGTTTTTGCTGACTTTATAGAGCTTCTCTCTTTTTGGTTGCAAAAAATATAACCAATCCGATTTCAATATTGACGATTGGTGATGTTCAAGTGTAGAGTCATCACTTGTGTTGTTGGAAAAGGGTGTTTGCTATAACCAGTGCATTCTCTTGACAAAACTGTTAGCATTTGCTTTGCTTCATTTTGTACTCCCAGGCCAACCTTGCCTATTATTCTGGGTATCTCTGACTTCCAAGTTTTGTATTCCAATCCCCAGCGGTGTAAAGGGCATTTTTTGGGTGCTAGTTCTAGAAACTCTTACAGATTTTCAAAGATCCAGTCAACTTCGGCTTCTTTGGAGGCAGTGGTTGGGGCATGGACTGGGATTACTATGATGGTGAATGGTTTGTTTGGAAATGAAGGGAGATCATTCTGTCCTTTTTGAGACTGCACCAAAGTACTGCATTTTGGACTCTTATTAACTATGAGGGCTACTCCATTTCTTCAAAGGGATACTTGCCCACAGTAGTAGGTATAATGGTTATCTGAATAAATTCACCCATACCCATCCATTTTAGTTCACTGATGCCTAAGATGCTGATGTTCACTCTTGCCATCTCCTTCTTGAAAATGTCCAACTTACCATGGTTCTTGGACCTAACATTCCAGGTTTTATGCAGTGTTGTTCTTTACAGCATCAGACATGTTTTCACCATCAAACACATTCACAACTGACTGTTGGTTCCACTTTGGCCCAGCCCCTTCATTCTTTCAGGAGCTATTAGTAATTGCCCTTTGGTCTTCCCCAGTAGCATATTGGTTACCTTCTGACCTTGGGCTCCTCTTCTGGGATCATAACATTTGCATGTCATACTATTTATGGGGTTCTGGTTGGGAGAATATTGGTGTGATTTGCCATCTCCTCCTCAGCCAGACTGTGTTTTGTCAGAACTGTTCATTATGACCTTTCCATCTTGGGTGCCCCTGCACATCATGGCTCATAGCTTTGTGGAGTTATGCAAGCCCTTTCACCACAACAAGGCTGTGAGACGTGAAGGGACACAAGTCATACAGAGCAAGGTTTAGAGACTCAATGGTGACATTTGTGTGACATCTGAAACTGTGCCTTCTTCAGTTACCATAGAAGGAGATAAGCACACAGGGATCTTACACGTTCTTTTATTCAGTTCAGTTGCTCAGTCATGTCCGACTCTTTGCGACCCCGTGAATCGCAGCACGCCAGGCCTCCCTGTCCATCACCAACTCCCAGAGTTCACTCAGATTCATGTCCATCGAGTCCGTGATGCTATCCAGATATCTCATCCTCTGTCGTCCCCTTCTCCTCCTGCCCCTAATCGCTTCCAGCATCAAAGTCTTTTCCAATGAGTCAACTCTTCGCATGAGGGGGCCAAAGTACTGCAGTTTCAGCTTTAGCATCATTCCTTCCAAAGAAATCCCAGGGCTGATCTCCTTCAGAATGGACTGGTTGGATCTCCTTGCAGTCCAAGGGACTCTCAAGAGTCTTCTCCAACACCACAGTTCAAAAGCATCAATTCTTCAGCGCTCAGCCTTCTTCACAGTCCAACTCTCACATCCATACATGACTACTGGAAAAACCATAGCGTTGACTAGACCGACCTTAGTCGGCAAAGTAATGTCTCTGCTTTTGAATATGCTTTCTAGGTTGGTCATAACTTTTCTTCCAAGGAGTAAGCGTCTTTTAATTTCATGGCTGCAGTCACCATCTGCAGTGATTTTGGAGCCCCCCAAAATAAAGTCTGACACTGTTTCCACTGTTTCCCCATCTATTTCCCATGAAGTGATGGGACTGGATGCCATGATCTTCGTTTTCTGAATGTTGAGCTTTAAGCCAACTTTTTCACTCTCCTCTTTAACTTTCATCAAGAGGCTTTTTAGTTCCTCTTCACTTTCTGCCATAAGGGTGGTGTCATCTGCATATCTGAGGTTATTGATATTTCTCCCAGCAATCTTGATTCCAGCTTGTGTTTCTTCCAGTCCAGCGTTTCTCATGATGTACTCTGCATATAAGTTAAATAAGCAGGGTGACAATATACAGCCTTGACATATTCGTTTTCCTATTTGGAACCAGTCTGTTGTTCCATGTCCAGTTCTAACTGTTTCTTCCTGACCTGCATATATGTTTCTCAAAGGCAGGTCAGGTGGTCTGATATTCCCATCTCTTTCAGAATTTTCCAGTTTATTGTGATCCACACATTCAAAGCCTTCGGCATAGTCAATAAAGCAGAAATAGATGTTTTTCTGGAACTTTCTTGCTTTTTCCATGATCCAGCAGATGTTGGCAATTTGATCTCTGGTTCCTCTGCCTTTTCTAAAACCAGCTTGAACGTCAGGAAGTTCATGGTTCATGTATTGCTGAAGCCTGGCTTAGAGAATTTTGAGCATTACTTTACTAGCATGTGAGATGAGTGCAATTGTGTGGTAGTTTGAGCATTCTTTGGCATTGCCTTTCTTTGGGATTGGAATGAAAATTGACCTTTTCCAGTCCTGTGGCCACTGCTGAGTTTTCCAAATTTGCTGGCATATTGAGTGCAGCACTTTCACAGCATCATCTTTCAGGATTTGAAATAGCTCAACTGGAATTCCATCACCTCCACTAGCTTTGTTCATAGTGATGCTTTCTAAGGCCCACTTGACTTCACATTCCAGGATGTCTGGCTCTAGGTGAGTGATCACACCATCGTGATTATCTTGGTCGTGAAGATCTTTTTTGTACAGTTCTTCTGTGTATTCTTGCCACCTCTTAATATCTTCTGCTTCTGTTAGGTCCATACCATTTCTGTCCTTTATCAAGCCCATTTTTGCATGAAACGTTCCCTTGGTATCTCTAATTTTCTTGAAGAGATCTCTAGTCTTTCCCATTCTGTTCTTTTCCTCTATTTCTTTGCATTGATTGCTGAAGAAGGCTTTCTTATCTCTCCTTGCTATTCTTTGGAACTCTGCATTCAGATGCTTATATCTTTCCTTTTCTCCTTTGCTTTTCACCTCTCTTCTTTTCAAAGCTATTTGTAAGGCCTCCCCAGACAGCCATTTTGCTTTTTTGCATTTCTTTTCCATGGGGATGGTCTTGATCCCTGTCTTCTGTACAATGTCATGAACCTCATTCCATAGTTCATCAGGCACTCTATCAGATCTAGGCCCTTAAATCTGTTTCTTACTTCCACTGTATAATCATAAGGGATTTGATTTAGGTCATACCTGAATGGTCTAGCGGTTTTCCCTACTTTCTTCTATTTGAGTCTGAATTTGATAATAAGGAGTTCATGATCTGAGCCACAGTCAGCTCCTGGTCTTGTTTTTGTTGTCTGTATAGAGCTTCTCCATCTTTGGCTGCAAAGAATATAATCAATCTGATTTTGGTGTTGACCATCTGGTGATGTCCATGTGTAGAGTCTTCTCTTGTGTTGTTGGAAGAAGGTGTTTGCTATGACCAGTGCATTTTCTTGACAAAACTCTATTAGTCTTTGCCCTGCTTCATTCCGCATTCCAAGGCCAAATTTGCCTGTTACTCCAGGTGTTTTTTGACTTCCTACTTTTGCATTCCAGTCCGCTATAATGAAAAGGACATCTGTTTTAGGTGTTAGTTCTAAAAGGTCTTGTAGGTCTTCATAGAACCATTCAACTTCATCTTCTTCAGTGTTACTGGTTGGGGCATAGACTTGGATTACCATGATATTGAATGGTTTGCCTTGGAGACAAACAGAGATCATTCTGTCGTTTTTGAGATTGCATCCAAGTACTGCATTTCGGACTCTTTTGTCGACCATGATGGCTGCTCCATTTCTTTTGAGGGATTCCTGCCCGCAGTAGTAGATATAATGGTCATTTGAGTTAAATTCACACATTCCAGTCCATTTTAGTTCGCTGATTCCTAGAATGTCGATGTTCACTCTTGCCATCTCTTGTTTGACCACTTCCAATTTGCCTTGATTCATGGACCTGACGTTCCAGGTTCCTATGCAATATTGCTCTTCACAGCATCAGACCTTGCTTCTATCACCAATCACATCCACAGCTGGGTATTGTTTTTGCTTTGGCTCCATCTCTTCATTCTTTCTAGAGTTATTTCTCTTTTATACTTGGGCTCAAATGATATCATCTTAAGAAGTAGCCTCACATCCTTTTCAAAAACAAGTGGTCTAGGATACACAGGCTTTGTATGCTCATAATGAAATGAGAACTCTGGATGTCCACGGTAGTCTCTCCTTTCATCAAGTAATCCTGTCACTCTCCCTGTCTCAGAGAGAAGTGCCTCATCCTCCGTCAAAGAAGACAGCCCTAAACAAGAATCCTGTTTATCTTTATTTATTTTTTTCTTTTTTTCGGGTCACACATGGTCCTTTCGATTCTTCACTTGGTGATAAAGACCGATTTTCATCTCTTTATCAGATGGACAGTCATGACAGCTATCTCATCCATGCAATGATTGGGCTATTGCTGCATTTTGACTGGATGTGGGTATCACTCTTTTCTGTTGAAGAAAGAGAAAGTGAGCAGTTATTTGGGACCTGAAAGCAGAGATGATACTGAAAGGTATATGTGTGGACTTTGCTGCAAAGGTTCCTACTGAAAGGCAGTTTGTGGAAGAAACCCTGATGATTTTGAGAATAGAATCAGAATTTCATCCACAAATGTATATATATTACATGCTGATATGGATAACTTCTATGTTATCAATAGAGAAACCCATTTGTATTTAACCTGGGACAAGGTATGGATTATGGTAGCAAATGGAGCTGATGTTTTGAATGAGCTGAAATATATGTCATACGCTGTCTATGGAAATCTCTTTTTTCATGCTGGATGAGGGAAATCCCAGGACTTCATCATTATCTCAAGAATACTGATCCTTCTAAATACGAGACAGACTTCTACTTTGGTCATTGGCTTTGAAAGATTAACTGCTCACTTCCTGAAATTCCTCTTGGTAGAATCAAAGACTCTCCACCAAATTTTTCTGCAGAGCTCATGTCAACAAGTAGTGACATGATGCTGCTGCTGCTAAGTCACTTCAGTTGTGTCCGACTCTGTGCGACCCCATAGACAGCAGCCCACCAGGCTCCCCTGTCCCTGGGATTCTCCAGGCAAGAACACTGGAGTGGGTTGCCATTTCCTTCTCCAATGCATGAAATTGAAAAGTGAAAGTGATGTCACTCAGTCATGCCCGACTCTTAGCGACCCCATGGACTGCAGCCTACCAGGCTCCTCTGTCCATGAGATTTTCCAGGCAAGAGTACTGGAGTGAGGTGCCATTGCCTTCTCCAGTGACATGATGCTCTCGTGTAAATCTAACTATTTAATGTATACTGCTATTTATGCAGTGGTCCAAGCTCTCCATGAAATGCTTTTGGTGAAAACAGAAATGGGATCTTTGGTTAATGAAGAGCAACCTATGCTTCTACCCTGAAAGGTAAATGTCCTTCAGATGCAGGTTTTCAATGAAGAACTGGAAGTTATCTGGTTGTATTTTGTTGAGATGCTGGATCATGACTATATCTTTGTCCCAAATTCCACAGAATTAGGCACAATGAATGCAGAATTTTTTTACATTCGTTATATATAGATCTATACATGTTATGTCTGTTTGGGGAATGCTGCCATTGAGGGGGGTACTTTGTAACTATTTGCATTATAAAGTTCTCTAGAAAAATATTGCCTGTGTAGGAAATATTACAGGGTATAATAGGAATATTACATGTAGGATGTAACGCAGTAAAATATCCATACAAGGCTTAATAGAACCTATGAAAGGAAAAAATAAGTAAAATCTTTACATTTCATTAGAATGTACACAATGTCGGGAAATATTGATGTAATTACTATTTCTGATTCCAACTATTTTACTTATAGTGATGTATGCAAAGTGGACCAAGTGATGCATAAAATGATTATGATGTAAACAGAAATGGAGTCTACATGATTTCCAACATTGTCTCAGGAAAATGAATTACTTGTAGACATAACTATTTTCACAAACCCTGCAAACAATCATGGGAGCAAGGACTGTGGTCCTGATTTAAATGTGAGACCAATAATGACGATAATAAGCTCACCACATCTTACTGAGTTAAAAAATGAATTTTATCTGAATTTTCAGTCAGATTTTTGTGTATCTGCAACCCCTCTTCAGTGTATACTTAGGAATTTATGTCTTGATAGACAAATGACAAATATGTTGAATCAGTCTGTTGTTTGGAGAAAATAAACTAGTGAGTTCAAATAAATGTCTTATCTTTTTAATAGTTTTTAATATAAATTTAAAGCATGTATGTGTAAGACGAGTTCAGAAAGTTAATTTTCTTCTGACTTTACTTATAATATTTGATACACAACTTAGAGATTATTTTTTGTTGCTCTTAGTAACATAAGTGGCCTTTCCAAGGTGATACCAAAAGTTCGATTCAGGATAATGAACAATGCTTCTATCACAAGAGACTGAGGAATTGAACACTGGTTGCTTAAACAGTAAGGATAAAGTATCAAGAAAAATGCAAAGTAGTTACTTTAAGAAAGTTTTAAAGAAACTGAAAAATAATGATCAGAATTAACTTTTTGAGAATTCTGACATCCAAACAAAAGTTTCCAACACGCAGAATGCATAAGGAAGGAATATTGGTTGAATTTTGTTCTAGAACTTCACTTTATTTTCATTTACCCTGGTACTGTTTTTTACTTCACAGCTCAAAAGAGATATTTTAAACAATACCTCACATGCTTAGCACAGGTTACTACTACCAGAAGGGCTATATGACACTTATTCTGACAGATTGGGATTCCATGGTTTGACCTAAATGATGGCTTTCTGAGGGACTCATCTGAGACTTCTGTTTACTTCACCTGTCTTGGAACTTTCCCACAGCTGAGTTGACAAATTGAAGTATGATTCTTGAAAATATGAAAAGATAAGTGTATTAGCTGCTGCCTTGGATCAGAGATAACAGTGGGGGAAAACAACAAAAAACTTTAAAGCACTGAAGAAGATGCTGGGGAATCAGAGGCTTGGGATAATAAAGATTTTAAATAGCTCCCACGTATTCCATGGAATCTAAATATGCGCTGTGTCTGGCTCCTAAAGAGGAAAAAAAGCCCTGAGAATGGCCTCGGCTCTCAATTTTACTGAATGCCAGTTTTTATTTAAGTGAGAAGTGAAGGCTTAGATCGAGCTGTAAACTGCTCTGCTGGATGTTAGTCTTGCTCCAAACCACAAGAAAACCCAATTACAGGGCAGAGGTATACTTCTTTAATTTTTTTTTTTTTCTGTTTTGGCATTTAAAGGAATCTCTATTGTATTATTAGCTGATCACTAGAATAATGGAACAAAAATTTCAGTGACCACACATGACAAAAAATGTGGAAATTACAAGATTGGATCAGACAACACTCTATAAACAATTGAATGGTTACAATAATCAGCTAGCATGCTTGCAGGGTAGGGGGAGGGCCTGATTTACACAGTTACACAATAGATTTGAAACAATAATTTTTAATGAAAAAGTATGTTTGCAAAGATACAAGAAAGATGGTTCATTTCATACAGGAAATGCTTTCAACTTTCCACCATTGAGTATATATTAGCTCCAAGTTTTGGAGAAGGCAATGGCACCCCACTCCAGTACTCTTGGCTGGAAGATCCCATGGACGGAGGAGCCTGGAAGGCTGCAGTCCATGGGGTCGCTGAGGGTCAGACACGACTAAGCGACTTCACTTTCACTTTTTACTTTCATGCATTGGAGAAGGAAATGGCAACCCACTCCAGTGTTCTTGTCTGGAGAATCCCAGGGACAGGGGAGCCTGGTGGGCTGCTGTCTATGGGGTCGCACAGAGTCGGACACGATTGAAGCGATTTAGCAGCAGCAGCAGCAGCTCCAAGTTTGTCATATATGGTTTTTATTATAGATATATTATTATAGATATGAACATATCTTTTATTTAAGATATGTTCATTCTGTGGTCAGTTTCTGGAGAGTTTTTTTCTTTTTCTTTTTTTTCCAGAAATGGGTGTTGAGTTTTGTCAAAAGCTTTTTCTTCATCTATTGAGATGATCATATGGTTTTTATTCTTCAGTTTATTAATATAGTGTATCATGGTGATTGATTTGCCTAAGTTGAAGAATCCTTGCATCCCTGGGATAAATCTCATTTGATTATGGTGTGATACTTTGAATGTATTGTGGCATTCAGTTTGCCAGTGTTTTGTTGGGGATGTTTGTGTCTATGTTCATCAGTGATATTGGCCTGTGATTTTCTCTTTTTGGGCTATCTATCTGGCTTGGGTATCACAGTGATCATGGCTTTGTTCATTGAGCTTGGGAGTGTTCCTCCCTCTGAAATTTTTTGGACAATATGAGAGACATAAATGTTAGCTCTTTTCTAAATGTTTGATAGAATTTGCTGTGAAGCCATCTGGTCCTGGACTCCTGTTTGTTGCAAGATTTTTAATTGCAGTTTAAATTTTATTACTTGTGACTTTGTTTATATTTTCTGTTTCTTCCTAATTCAGTCCTAGGAGACTGTATCTTTCTAAGAATTTGTACACTTCTTCTGGGCTGTCCATCTTATTAGCATATAGTTTCTTGGAGTAGTCTTTTATAATCTTTTCTGTTTCTGCAATGTCAGTTGTGACTTCTTTTTCATTTCTAATTTTACTGATTTGAATCCTTATCCATTTTTGTCTTGATAAGTGTGGTTAAAGGTTCATTCATTTTGTCTAACTTTTCAAAGAACCAGCTTTTGGTTTCATTGATATTTCTTATTGTGTTTTCATCTCTATTTCATTGATTTCTGCTCTCATCTTAATGATATGTTTCCTGCTGCTATCTTTGGATTTGTTTGTTCTTCTTTCTCAATTTTTTTAGGTGTAAAATAGGTTGTTTATGTGTGTCTTTTCTTATTCGCTGAGGTTAGATGGTATTGCTGGAAACTTCCTCCTTAGAACTGATTTTACTGAGTCCCATAGAGTTTGGATTGTTGTGCTTTCAAGTTCATTTCTCTGCAGGTGCTTTTTTAACTTCCTTTTTGATTTTCTTCAGTGATCGATCCATTGGTTCTTTAGCCGCATACTTCTAGTTTCCAGTTGCTTGTGTTTTTTAGTTTTTTTTTTACTGTTTTCTTGCAGCTGTATTGTTATTTCCTAACAATTTGTTCAAAGAAGGTGCTGAATGTGATTTCAGTATTCTTCAGTTTTCCAAGTCTCTCTTTGTGGCTCAGTATGTGATCAATCCTGGACAATGCTCCATGTGTATTTGAGAAGAATGTGTCTGATGCTGCTTTTGAATGGAATACTCTATAAATATCAAGTTCATCTTCTCTAATATATCATTTAAGGCCTGTGTTTCCTTATACATTTTCTTTATGGATGACCTGTCCATTGATGAAAATTCCCCACTAGTGCAGTCTTATTCAAATTCTCTTTTTTAATGGCCTTCAGTATTTACCTTGGAGAAGGCAATGGAAACCCACTCCAGTACTCTTGCCTGGAAAATCCCATGGACGGAGGAGCCTGGAAGGCTGCAGTCCATGCGGTCGCTAGGAGTTGGACACGACTGAGCGACTTCACTTTCACTTTTCAGTTTCATGCACTGGAGAAGGAAATGGCAACCCACTCCAGTGTTCTTGCCTGGAGAATCCCAGGGACGGGGGAGCCTGGTAGGCTGCTGTCTATGGGGTCGCACAGAGTCGGATATGACTGAAGCGACTTAGCAGCAGCCGCAGCAGCAGCAGTATTTACCTTATGTATTGAAGTGCTCTTACATTGTGTGCACGTATGTTTACAATTGTTATATGTTTATATGCTTTTTTTTGATCCTTGGATCATTATGTATCTTTCTTTGTCTCTTGTAGCAATCTTTATTGTAAAGTCTGTTTCATCTGATATGAGTATTGCTACTCCAGCTTTCTTGTGATTTCCATTTGTGTGGACTTCCTTCTTCCATGGGCTTCCCTTGTGGCTCTGTGGTAAAGAATCCGCCTGCAATATGGGAGAACTGGGTTCGATCCCTGGGTTGGGAAGATCCTCCGGAGAAGGGGAAAGGCTACCCACTCCAGTATTCTGGCCTAGAGAATTCCATGGACTGTATAGTCCATGGGGTCACAAAGAGTTAGACACGATTGAGCGACTTTCATTTCCTTTTCCCATTCCCTTATTTTCAGCCTGTATGTGTTTCTGCATCTGAAGTGCATACCTTATAGACAGCACATGTACAGATCTTTTCTCTCTCTCTTTTTTTTGTATCAATTCAGCCAGTGTAGTCCTTTGGATGGAGCATTTAATCTGTTTACATTTAAGGTAATTAATGATATGTATGTTCTGTTGCTATTTTGTTGATTGTACAGGATTTATTTTTGTAGGTCATTCTTTTCCTTTCCTCTTTTGTTCTCTTCGTTTGTGATTTGATGACTAAATTTAGTATTATATTTGGTTTCTTGTGTATGTGTATGTGTGTGAATTGTAGATTTTTCTATGTGGTTACCATGAGGATTTGATAGAGGAATGTATATATAAATAAATTCTTTTAAATTGCTGGCTTTTTAATTTTAAATGAATTTTCAATATCCTGTGTTTTTTTCTCTTCTCACAAATGCTGGTTTTGATATATTCGTGTGGAGATGGTTTCCTACCTTTACTGTATTGTTGCCTTTACTGGTGAGCTTTTTCATTCATAATTCTCCTATTTCTAGGTGTTGGCATTTTCTTTTCCATTAGAAAATTTCCTTTAAAACTTGTTTCAAAGCTGTTCTGATAGTGCTGAATTCTGTTAGCTTTTGATTATCTGCAAAGCTTTTGATATCATTGTCAAAGCTGAATGCGATCCTTGCTGGGGAGAGGACTTTTGGTTGTAGGCTTTGCACTTTCATAAATTTTGAATATATCATGCCACTCCTTCTGCCCTGCAGAGTTTCTGTGGAAAAATCACTTGCAAATTTAGGGGAGTTTCTTGCATGTTATTTGTTGCCTTTCCCTTGTTGCTTTGAATATTTTTTTGTTATTAATTTTTCTCAGTTTGATTAATATGTGTCTCAGCATGTTTCTCATTGAATTTTTCCTGCCTGGGACTCTCTGTGCTTCCTGGACTTCAGTGACTGTTTCTTTTCCTATGTTTAGGAAGTTTCAGTTATTATATCTCCAAATATTTTCTTCAGGTCCTTTCTGTCTCTCTTCTTCTTTTGGGATTTTTATATTGTAGTTATATTAATATGATCCATCGCTTCATTATCCACTCCTCAGTCGATGAACATTTAAGTTGCTTCAGAGGTCCATTTGACTGTCTTTAATTCTTTTCATTCTTATTTTATCTTTCTGCTCGATGGCAGTGACTTCCACAAATTTGCTGTCCAGATCAGTTATCCGTTCTTCTGTCTCAGTTATTATGCTATTGATTCCTTCTAGTGTAGTTTTCATCTCAATTTTAAAAAATTACTCAACTCTCTCTTTTGTTATTTTTTTGATGCTTTTTTTTTCTTTATTTTACTTTACAATACTGTATTGGTTTTGACATACATCAACATGAATCCGCCACGGGTCAACTCTCCTTACTCTAGGTCTTTGGTAAACATTACATCTTCTCAATCTTGCCTCCATTCTTTTTCTAAGCTTTTGGATCATCTTCACTATCATTGTTCTGAACTCTTTTTCCAGTAGGTTGCCTTCCCCGCTTCACCTACTTGTTCTTCTGGATTTTATTTTGTTCCGTCATATCGAACATATTCTCTGACATCTCAGTTTTTCTAACTCTATGTGATTGTGGTTTCCATTCCCCCGGTCTCAAGACTGTAGTTCTTCTTGCTTCCATTTGCCCTCTTTTGGACAATTTGTTCAAAGAAGATGCTGGATGTGATTTCAGTATTCTTCAATTTTCCAAGTCTCTCTTTGTGGCCCAGTATGTGATCAAATCTGGAGAATGCTCCATGTGATGCCATTGAAACACCTCATCCTCTGTCCCACCCTTCTCCTCCTACCCTCAGTATTTACCAGCATCAGGGTTTTTTTTTTCCCAATAAGTTGGCTCTTAGCATCAGGTGGCCAAAGTATTGGAGCTAATAAAATACATTGTGCCCATTATATGTTTCTAATTTCCTGACAAATCTGTGCCATACCTGGTTTAGGAGTTCACAACCACGGTGATCACAGTCTTAGCCTCCTCTATCTCACCTGCCTCACTCTCCTGCTGGGAATGGTGTACCAGCCGGGAACTTCTTCACACTGCTCCAGTGTTTGCTCTGATATTGAGGACTTTCTCTAGTGGGATCACTGTGTTGACGTTGGCCTTTTGTTGCAAGACTTTCTTATTCAAGGGCTGCATTTTCACACTGAGCAGAGCCAAGAAACATGCCTCAGAGGCATCACAGATGGTGGTCAAGTTGTTGCCTTCTTTCAAGGCCAGTACCATCTGGCTCCCTGCCAGTGTTAACAACAGGGTGCTTGCTGCCTGGTCTGCTCTGATGCCCTCAAGAGCCAAGCCCAGAAGGCTGCCAGGATGGAGGATGTGCTCTTGAACCTGCACATCAGTACACCAGCTGCAACAGGGTATGGAGGGCATACCTCTTGGCCTCCTGCTGCTTGACAGCTTCAAGAAAGCTGTGAGGTGTGGGTTGTTGACAGTTACCATGGTCTGGAGCCCTAGGGAGATGCTGACCAGAGAAGGAGACTTGTAGAGGCTGAAATTGTTGGGTGAGATATCCAGAGTCAGGGCCTGATCCTGGGAGAGTTCTCTATGGGGATATTGGGGCCTGAGCCAGTGAAACCATTCTCAGAGGTGATGCTATGGGAGCTGTCAGAAGACCTGGGACCAGAGGCTGGTGTATTGTTACACACATCTGGAAGGCAGGCCTGGCACCTGTGATCTCAACAGCTCTCTTCTTAAAGGTGCCGATGACAGTCCTGTCCTAGGATGCAGGGGGAGCTGCTTCTCTGAAAGGTCACCTTCTGTTTCAGCATTGAACATACTTTAACATTGGTTTTGAAGGCTGTGTTGAGAAGTGGGAAGTAGTCACGCTGTCCTAGAGCTCAAGCCAAGGCAAATGTAGGAGGGAGGCCCTGGGGGGCTACTCTGGGGAGGGGTGCTCTAGTCCAAAGAAGCAAGCTGGGCTCCCCAGCATTTGGGATGCTGTGGGATGGAATGGTTGAGGCTGCCTGGTGTGGCCTCCTTACTGTTTCTGGGACTCAGTGAACAGGAGCTGCTTCTGCAGCTGCTGCTGCTGCCTGAGCTTCAGGAGCTTCTGTTGTAGTGACTGCTTCCCTGCCATAGCATCCCTCAGCTCCATGGGGCTGTGGCTGCTTTCTTCCCGCCCCCCATGGAGCTGGGCATGGTTCTTGGCAGCACTGGCTTCACCTTCACTGGCTTAGGGATGTCGTGTAGAGGGGTCTGAGAAAGGATATTCAAGGATATTTCCCCGCCTAGCTCCCATCCTTCTTGGTGGAAGAGTCCATACTGGCTCTGGACACTCAGGAAGCTCTAGCTGTGGACTGGCTATGGGAGTGAGTGGAACTGTCCATCACCAACTCCCGGAGTTCACTCAGACTCATGTCCATTGAGTCGGTGATGCCATCCAGCCATCTCATCCTCTGTCATCCTCTTCTCCTCCTGCCCCCAATCCCTCCCAGCATCAGAGTCTTTTTCAATGAGTCAACTCTTCACATGAGGTGGCCAAAGTATTGGAGTTTCAGCTTTAGCATCATTCCTTCCAAATAAATCCCAGGACTGATATCCTTTAGAATGGACTGGTTGGATCTCCTTGCAGTTCAACGGACTCTCAAGAGTCTTCTCCAACACCACAGTTCAAAAGCACCGATTCTTCAGCACTCAGCTTTCTTCACAGTCCAACTCTCACATCCATACATGACTACTGGAAAAATCATAGCCTTGACTAGATGGACCTTTGTTGGCAAAGTAATGTCTCTGCTTTTGAATATACTATCTAGGTTGGTCATAACTTTCCTTCCAAGGAGTAAGTGTCTTTTAATTTCATGGCTGCAATAAAAATCTGCAGTGATTTTGGAGCCCCCCAAAATAAAGTCTGACACTGTTTCCACTGTTTCCCCATCTATTTCCCATGAAGTGATGGGACTGGATGCCATGAGCTTCATTTTCTGAATGTTGAGCTTTAAGCTAACTTTTTCACTCTCCACTTTCACTTTCATCAAGAGGTTTTTTAGTTCCTCTTCACTTTCTGCCACAAGGGTGGTGTCATCTGCATATCTGAGATTATTGATATTTCTCCCGGCAATCTTGATTCCAGCTTGTGCTTCCTCCAGACCAGTGTTTCTCATGATGTACTCTGCATATAAATTGAATAAGCAGGGTGACAATATACAGCCTTGACATACTCCTTTTCCTATTTGGAACCAGTCTGTTGTTTCATGTCCAATTCTAACTGTTGCTTCCTGATCTGCATACAGGTTTCTCAAAGGCAGGTCAGGTGGTCTGGTATTCCCATCTCTTTCAGAATGTTCCACGGTTTATTGTGATCCACACAGTCAAAGGCTTTGGCATTGTCAATAAAGCAGAAATAGATGTTTTTCTGGAACTTTCTTGCTTTTTCCATGATCCAGCGGATGTTGGCAATTTGATCTCTGGTTCCTCTGCCTTTTCTGAAACCAGCTTGAACATCTGGAAGTTCACGGTTCATGTATTGCTGAAGCCTGGCTTGGAGAATTTTGAGCATTACTTTACTAGCGTGTGAGATGAGTGCAATTGTGCAGTAGTTTGAGCATTCTTTGGCATTGTCTTTCTTTGGGATTAGAATGAAAACTGACCTTTTCCAGTCCTGTGCCACTGCTGAGTTTTCCAAATTTGCTGGCATATTGAGTGCAGCACTTTCACAGCATCATCTTCCAGGATTTGAAATAGCTCAACTGGAATTCCATCACCTCCACTAGCTTTGTTCATAGTGATGCTTCCTAAGGCCCACTTGACTTCACATTCCAGGATGTCTGGCTCTAGGTGAGTGATCACACCATTGTGATTATCTTGGTCGTGAAGATCTTTTTTGTATACTTCTGTTTATTCTCGCCACCTCTTCTTAATATCTTCTGCTTCTGTTAGGCCCATACCATTTCTGTCCTTTATTGTGCCTATCTTTGCATGAAACGTTCCCTTGGTATCTCTAATTTTCTTGAAGAGATCTCTAGTCTTTCCCATTCTGTTCTTTTCCTCTATTTTTTTGCATTGATCACTGAGGAAGGCTTTACTGGTGAGTTCCTGGAAAACTCAACCTGTGTTCTCTGCCTTTTTCCAGGAGCATGGATGTGCATGTGTGTGTGGTCACTGTTCATGAACAGAATCTAGTTTTCATTCAGCCTCATGTTCAGCCTTATCTTTCAAACAAGCCCAGGGGACTCATCTCCCAGTGTTTACTCCAGGGCAGGGACACTCAAGATGTGGTTTGAAACATTCACTTCCCAAGGAGGATTTCCCAGCCTGTGTGATCCTCCTTGTCTTTAATTTCCCCACTTAGGAGTGTGGTTCCTGACCTGAAAGCTTCTCTTCTATTTCTATCTCACTCTGAGTGGAGCTTTTTTGTAGTCTTTGTAGTATAAGAGTATTTTCTGATTGAGGCCAATTAGTTTTCAGTGAGAACAAGTCCGCCTATATTTGTGATGTGTTCGCAGGGTAGGGTGAGTTTCACTTCCTCCTACTCATTCACCTTGATGTCCTCCTACCTTGCTTAAAATTTAAAGGAACTATCAACAGTTTTCTGCAGCATTTATATTACCAGCAACAATGTACAAAATTTCCAGCTCTCAATATCATCACCAAAAGTTGTCACTCTGATAACTGTTTTTTAAAATGATAGCCATTCTAATGGGTGAAAGTGATATCTCACCGTTTTGATTTATATTTTGTAACAGTTGTTAATATTGAGCATCTTTTCATGTATCTGTTGACCATTTTCATATCTCTTGTGGACAAATGTCTACTCAGGTTCAGTGTTCAGTTTTAATGGGTTGTATATTTTATTGTTTCTTTGTAGTTATACAAGATCTTCACTGATCCTAGATATAATCCCTTAACAATGAAGACTGACGATTTTTTTCTCCTTTTCTTTTGCTGATTCATCATTTCCTTGATGATACACATTGATGCACAATAAGCTGACATTTCTGTTAAGAATAAAATGTGTTTTGATGACATTGAGTGACAGATGACAAAATTCAGCATCAACCTAGAGAGCACTGTGACTTGCTCAGAAAATAGAATCCAAAGCTTGTGTTTTGACTAGTACATTGAGGGAATCAACAGGCACAAGAAAAGAAAAGGTGACAGTTATTATTATTATCTCAATAAATTTTTTTAAAATTAAAATTTATTTATTTTAATTGGAGGCTAATTACTTTACAATATTGTATTGGTTTTGCCATACATCAACATGAATCTGCCACGGGTGTACACGTGTTCCCCATCCTGAACCTCCCTCCCACCTCGAAATATGTTTGATTAATAATGTTTTGCCAATCTCTGCTGTACAGCAAAGTGACTCAGTTATACATGTATACATATTATTTATTTATATTATTTTCCATTGTAGTTTATCACAAGACATTGCTATATTGAAGAGTTCCCTGCGCTATATCTTAGGAACTTATTGTTTATCCGTTCTAAAGGTAATAGTGATAGCTTTTAAATGTGGTCAAAGTGAAAAGATTCTGAGTATAAATGTTTCTGCTTTGTTCCTAGATGCAGAGCAGTGTGTCCAGTGCCTAGCGCATGAGTATCCAAACAGCGAGAGAGATCACTGTCTCCCCAAATTGTAATCTTCCTGGCCTTTGAAGATATCTTGGGGATGTCACTGGCCTGCATGGCTTTGTGCTTCTGTTTTAATCACATCTGTGTTTTTTTGGGTCTTTGTGAAGCACTGAGATACCCCCATCAGTTCAGTTCAGTTGCTCAGTCATGTCAGACTCTTTGCGACCCCATGGACCACAGCACGCCAGGCCTCCCTGTCCATCACCAACTCCCAGAATGCACTCAAACTCCTCTGCACTGAGTTGGTGATGCCACATCCAACTACCTTGTCCTCTGTCATCCCCTTCTCTTCCTGCCTTCAATCTTTCCCAGCATCAGGGTCTTTTCAAATGAGTCAGCTTTTTGCATCAGGTGGCCTAAGTATTGGAGTTTCAGCTTCAGCTTCAGTTTCAGTTTCAGCTTCAGCTTCCAGTGAACACCCAGGACTGATCTCCTTTAGAATGGACTGCTTGGATCGCCTTTAGAATGGACTGCTTGGATCTCCTTGCAGTCCAAGGGACTCTCGAGTCTTCTCTAACACCACAGTTCAAAAGCATCAATTCTTCAGCGCTCAGCTTTCTTTATAGTCCAACTCTCACATCCATACATGACTACTGGAAAAACCATAGCCTTGACTAGACGGACCTTTGTTGGCAAAATAATGTCTCTGCTTTTTAATATGCTGTCTAGGTTGGTCATAACTTTCCTTCCAAGGAGTAAGCATCTTTTAATTTCATGGCTGCAGTCACCATCTGCAGTGATTTTGGAGCCCAGAAAAACAAAGTCAGCCACTGTTTCTACTGTTTCCCCATCTATTTCCCATGAAGTGATGAGACTGGATGCCATGATCTTAGTTTTCTGAATGTTGAGCTTTAAGCCAACTTTTTCACTCTTCTTTTTCACTTTCATCAAGAAGCTCTTTAGTTCTTCACTTTCTGCCATAAGGGTGGTGTCATCTGCATATCTGAGATTATTGATATTTCTCCCAGAAATCTTGATTTCAGCTTGTGCTTCTTCCAGCCCAGCATTTCTCATAATGTACTCTGCATATTCATGGGGTCTCAAAGAGTCAGACACAACTTAGCAACTGAACAGCAACAACAATAATATTATCAACTATATTTCAACTTAAAACCTTTATTAAAAATAGTTACAAATTCAGTAATACTGCAGGGTACAAAAGCAACATGGGAAAATCAGTTGTGTTTTTGTGCACACATAGATAAATTGACAAAAAATCTTGTTTATAATTACCTCAATGAGAATAAATATCCAGTAATAAATTTAACCAAGGAATTTAAAGATATGTACTGAAAACTATAAGAAAGTAATGAAAGAAATGAGAGGCCCAAATAAGTGGAAAGATATTCCATGCACACAGGTAGGATGAATTGGTGTTCAAATATAGAAACTACCCAAAACAGCCTATAGATTTCCTGAAATTTTTTTCAGTACTCCATTTAAGGAAATAAACAATTCTATAGTTTGTATGAAACTACAAAAGACCCCAAATAGCTAAAGCACTCCTGAGAAAGAAAAAAGCTGGTGGCATTACGCTCGCTGATTTCAAACTGTTTGGCAAGGTATACCAATCAACAAATTACATACTATTGGCATAAAAACAGACACACAAATAAACTAAACAAAATAGAGGTCCAAGAAATAAACCCACAGATATATGGTGAATGAATATACTAAAATGGAGCCAAGAATATTCAATGAAAAAAATTTGTTTTTTCAAAAAAAGGTGTTGGGAACACTATGTAGGTACATGCAAAAGGATGAATCTGGAGCAATATCCTATCTCACACACAAGTGTTATCTCAAAATAGATTAAAGATTGAACATAAGATTTGAAACCAAAAGAATCCTAGAAAAAAACAAAGGCAGTAAGACACTAAAAGCAAAGACAATAGAAACAAAAATAAACAAGTGGGGCTACTTAGAAAATAAAAAAATAAAAACTCTGCACAGCAAGGAAAACCATCAACAAAATGTAAAAGCAATCTTCCAAATGGGAGAAAATATTTGAAAATCACATATTTGATACAGAATTAGTGTCTCAAATGTTTTGTTAAAAACTCATATGAGCCAATAGTGAAAACACAAACAATAGTACTTAAAAAAATAATCAGAGGATCTGAGTAGACATTTTCCAAGGAATCCATACAGATAGCCAACATGCTCACCTTCAATAATCATTCAAGAATTTCAAATCAAAGCCATAATGATGTCACATAACACCTGTTAGAATGGCTGACATCAAAAACAAACAACAACTGCAGGTGAGGATAGGGAGCAAGGGGAACCCTTGTGGCCTTTGGTGGAATGTATATGCAGAGTACATCATGAGAAATGCTGGGCTGGAAGAAGCACAAGCTGGAATCAACATTGCCAGGAGAAATATCAATAACCTCAGTTATGCAGATGACACCACCCATATGGCAGAAAGTGAAGAACTAAAGAGCTTCTTGATGAAAGTGAAAGAAGAGAGTGAAAAAGTTGGCTTAAAGCTCAACATTCAGAAAACTAAGATCACGGCATCCAGTCTCATCACTTCATGGGAAATAGATGGGGAAACAGTGGAAACAGTGGCTGACTTTATTTTGGGGGGCTCCAAAATCACTGCAGATTTTGATTGCAGCCATGAAATTAAAAGACACTTACTCCTTGGAAGGAAAGTTATGACCAACTTAGACAGCATATTACAAAGCAGAGACATTACTCTGTCAACAAAGGTCCGTCTAGTCAAGGCTATGGTTTTTCCAGTGGTCATGTATGGATGTGAAAGTTGGACTGTGAAGTAAGCTGAACGCTAAAGAATTGATGCTTTTGAGCTGTGATGTTGGAGAAGACTCTTGCAAGTCCCTTGGACTGCAAGGAGATCCAACCAGTCCATCATAAAGGAGATCAGTCCTGGGTGTTTACTGGAAGGACTGACGTTGAAGCTGAAACTCCAATACTTTGGCCACCTGATGGGAAGAGCTGACTCATCTGAAAAGACCTTGATGCTGGGAAAGATTGAGGGCAGGAGGAGAAGGGGATGACAGACGATGAGACGGTTGGATAGCATCACCGACTCAATGGACATGGGTTTGGGTGAACTCCGAGAGCTGGTGATGGACAGGGAGGCCTGGTGTGCTGCGGTTCATGGGGTCACAAAGAGTCGGACACGACTGAGCGACTGAACTGAATGTTTATTTTCTCCTGTTATGTAAAATTCCTGATTTATCCCTTTAATGGTTGTCTAGTGATTTACCATATGGTATATTGAAACACACACAGACATTTCCTTTTTGTTGAACATACATATATATATTCACAACACACTTTCCTGTCCTTCCCTATCTCTTGTAGTTTGCTCAAACTCATGTCCATTGAGTCAGTGATACCATTCAACCATCTTATCCGCTGTCACGCCTTTCTCTCTTGCCCTCAATCTTTCCCAGCATCAGAGTATTTTCCAATGAGTCAGCTCTTTTCATCAGGTGGCCAAAGTATTGGAGCTTCAGCTTTAGCATCAGTTTTTCCAATGAATATTCAGGGTTAATTTCCTTTAGGATTGACTGGTTTCATTTCTTTGCAGTCCAAGGGACTCTCAAGAGGCTTCTCCAACACCACAGTTCCAATGGTTCAATTACTCAGCGCTCAGCCTTCTTTATGGTACAACTCTCACATCTTTCCATGACTACTGGAAAAACCATAGCTTTGGCTAGACAGACAGACCTTTGTTGGCAAAGTGATGTCTCTGCTTTCTAATACGCTGTCTAGGTTTGTCATAGCTTTTCTTTCGAGGAGCAAGTGTCTTTTAATTTTATGGCTGCAGTCACCTTCCACAGTGATTTTGGAGCCCAAGAAAATAAAGTCTGTCACTGTTTCAATTTTTCCCCATCTATATGCCATGAAATGATGGGATCAGATGCCATGAAATGATGGGATCAGATGCCATGATCTTAGTTTTTCAAACGCTGAAGTTTTAAGCCAGCTTTTTCACTCTCCTCTTTCACCTTCATCAAGAGGCTCTTTAGTTCCTCTTCACTTTCTGCCATTAGGGTGGTGTCATCTGCATATATGAAGTTGTTGATATTTCTCATTGCAATCTTCTTTACAGCTTGTGTTTCATCCAGCCTGGTATTTGCATGATATATTCTGCATATAAGTTAAATAAGCAGGGTGACAATATACAGCCTTGACCTACTCCTTTCTCAATTTGAACCAGTTCATTGTTCAATGTCTGGTTCTAACTATTGCTTGTTGTCCTGCATACAGGTTTCTCAGAAGGAAAGTAATGTGGTCTGGTATTCTCATTTCTTTAAGAATTTTCCACAGATTGTTGTGATCCACACAGTCAAAGGCTTTAGTGTATTCAGTGAAGCAAAAGTAGATGTTTTTCTGGAATACCCTCGCTTTTTCTATGATCCAGCTGATTTTGGCAATTTGATATCTAGTTCCTTGGCCTTTTCTAAATCCATCTGGAAGTTCTCAGTTCATGTATTGTTGAAATCTAGCTTGAAAGATTTTGAGAATTACCTTGCTAGCATGTGAATTGAGTGCAATTGTGCAGCACTTTGAACATTCTTTGGCATTGCTTTTCTTTGTGAGTGGAATGAAAACTGACTTTTCCAGTCCTGTGGCAACTGCTGAGTTTTCCAAATTTGCTGGCATAATGAGTGCAGCACTTTAACAGCAACATCTTTTAGGATTTGAAATAGCTCAGCTGAAATTTCATCACCTCCGATAGCTTTGTTCATAGTAATACTTCTCTATGGCCCACTTGCCTTCACACTCCAGGATGTCTGGCTCTAGGTGAATGATCACACCATCACAGTCATTAAGAGCTTTTTTGTACTGTTCTGTGTATTCTGGTCACATCTTCTTAATATCTCCCGCTTCTGTTAAGTCCATATAGTTTCTGTCTGCTATTGTGCCCATCATTGTATGAAATATTTCATTGGTATCTCTGATTTTCTTGAAGATATCTCTAGTCTTTCCTACTCTATTATTTCCCTCTATTTCTTTGCCTTGTTCACTTAAGAAGACTTTCCTTGTTATTCTTTGGAACTCTGCATTCAGATGGGTACACCTTTCCCTTTCTCCTTTGCCTTTAGCTTCTTTTCTTTTTTCAGCTGTTTCTAAGTACTCCTCAGACAACCATTTTGCCTTTTACATTTCTTTTTCTTAGGGGTGGTCTTGATCACTGCCTCCTCTACAATGTCACAAACCTCCACCCATAGTTCTTCAGGCACCCTGTCTATCAGATCTAATCCTTTGGATGTATTTGTCACTTCCACAACATAATCATAAGGGATTTGATTTAGGTCATATCTGAATGGCCTAGCGGTTTTCTCTACTTTCTTCAATTTAAGTTTAAATTTTGCAATACAGAATCCATGGTGAGAGCCACAGTCAGCTCCAGGTCTTGTTTTTCCTGACTGTATAGAGTTCCTCCATCTTCAGTCCCAAAGAATATAATCAATCTGATTTTGGTATTGACCATCTGGTGATGTCCATGTGTATTGCTGTCTTTGGTGTTTTTGGATAGGGTGTTTGCTATGATCAGTGTGTTCTCTTGGAAAATCTTTGTTAGTCTTTGCCCTGCTTCATTTTGTACCTAAGGCCAAACTTGCCTGTTACTCCAAGTATCTCTTGACTTTTTGTTTTTGCATTCCAGTCCCCTAGGAAGAAAAGGACATCTTTTTTGGGTATTAGTTCTAGAAGGTCTTTTCTTGAAATATAGATATATATCTCAAGAAAATTTACTAAAGTTACTAAATTTAGGCTACTCTTGCAGCTTAAAATGAACAAGGAATTCTCACTGACTAAGGGGAAGCAAATAAACTCTGGAGAGTTCCTGAGGTTTCATTCAAGAGAAGGGAAAAATATTAGGGAGAGAAGGGCAGCATCTCATAATTTCCCCAACTGTTCAGTATACTACATATAGGTGTTATTCTTCTCTTTTAAATTACAGTATGGAATTTGTATCCATTTAGTTATGGTGATTTTAGTAACTACTTATGAGTCAACTACACAATAAGATATTTATACAGTAAGGTATGAGCTTATAACACCTAATACATATTTAAATGAATTTATCTCATCATCTCATAGTTTAAAATGCACTTTTCCTAGCATCTTGTATTATAAGATACCAATTTATTTTAATGTTAAACTTTGGAATTCACCTAAACCTAGTTCATTTAAAATAGTTTTTATTTATCATATTTCAACTTATATGCTCATTTTAATAATAAGCCAACTCATGGAATTTTAGTTCATCTTGAGGTCCAGAGTGAATTTATATTTTATTAGAGAAAATTTCTAAAAACTTCATACATTTCAAATAATATTTAACTTAACATGTAAACTAATTTTCTTAAATTTTTCCTAACATGATAATGCCTCAGTGAGAAGTTAAGGGCCTCCATTAGAAACCTGGAAATCACACATGAGAAATTTTATTTACATAGGGTTGCACTCACCCTGGTTTCCTGAACCATGCAACACCTTGGTATTTAAACTCTGAACTGTAGTTTAGTCCATGGTCATAAGCATGTTCTTTGCACAGCTGAGAAGTATTCCTCATCTACTAAGATAGCCCACATCTCGCCATCAACTTCATGAGAGCTGCCACCACCTCCTTATTCCTCAGGCTGTAGATAAGGGGGTTCAGCATGGGAGTGAGGATGTTGCTGAAGAGAGAGAGAGCCTGGTCCTGCTCTGGACTATGTGAGGAAGTGAAAGTCATGTAGATGAATATGTTTGGGCCGAAGAAGAGACTTACCACAGTTAGGTGGGAAGAGCAGGTGGCCAGGGCTTTTTTCCTGCCCTTGACAGAGTTCATACGGAGGACAGTGAGGAAGATGAGTGTGTAGGAAGCTATGATGAGACTGAAAGGCACAACGAGCAGTACAATGCTTGTAACCACCACCACTAACTGATACACTGAAGTGTCTTCACAGGAAAGCTTAATGAGGACTGGGACCTCACAGAAGAAATGGTGGATCTCCCTTGACCCACAGATGTGAAAATGCATAGGGTAGACTGTATGGATAAACGAGCCTATGGAGCCTCCAATCCAACATCCAGCAACCATGTGCAGACAGAACCTGGGGCTCATGATGGTGGGATAACGCAGTGGGATGCAGACAGCCACGTAGCGGTCATAAGCCATGAGAGTCAAGATGAGGCATTCTGACATTCCCAACATCAGGTAGAAGAAACTCTGTGTTCCACAGCCAATCCATGATATGGTCCTTCTCCCTGTGAAAAAGTTAGAGGCTGTCTTCGGAACAATGGTAGAAGTTAATGTCAAGTCAATGAGGGAGAGCTGACTGAGGAGAATGTACATGGGTGTATGGAGCCGAGAGTCCCCCCAGATCAAGACAATGAGAAGTAAGTTTCCCAGGAAAGCAAGGATGTAGATGAAAATGACCATGAAGTTGAGAACAGTGGAATGCTGAAACTCAGGAAAGAGTCCCACAAGGATGAAATCAGTTACTGATGACGCATTCCCACCCACCATGCCTCTAAAAGAAATATAACAAGGCCGGGGAACAAATCAAATGGATTAGAACAATGGACACTCAGTACATGTCTTATATCAATATGTGGATCTAAAATTTCATATCTTTCCTCCCAACATTGGACTCTCACAATATGTGCCATCAACTCATCAGAAATATTTAACTACATATTATTGAGCAATTGCCTAAAACTGTGTTAAATAGAGAATATTAAATGATCAACTTTAGTCCCTCTTTGCCTCACTTGGATTCATCTTGTTTTCATTTTTCTCTCTTTTTGTTTCCACTTGGAGTATCTTATTGTAACAATGGATCTACTTTCTGCAAATTTGAACCTCAAAATGTATATATTATTTCTGATAGTCATGGACCCTGATTATTAACTCTTGTAGATTTGGGCAAAAGAAATATCAACTTAATTCACTCAATCAGTTTTGAAAATCAGAAATCAATTGCTTTTCAAATTTTTAATGAAATATCAATTGATTTACTTTTTATGGCTAACTGCCGTCAGAAACAGGCTTTCCAAGTGGCACAGGTGGTAAAGAATCTGCCTGCCAATGCAGGAGATGCAAGAGACATGGATTCAATCCCTGGATTGGGATGATTCCCGGGAATAGGAAATGGCAACCCATTCCAGTAATCTTGCTTGGGAAATCCCATGGACAGGGGAGCCAGCAGGGTCCATGGGGTCACAAAAAGTCAGACTTGATTGAGCAACTAGTAGGTATGTATACCATCATAGATGGAGTAATAGCAACTCCTAAACTTACATAATTATCTGCCAGGAGGCCATCAATATTCCCTATTTTTGACCAAATAAAGCTTACATTTTCAGCCTAGAATTTTAGATTTTCCATCACTTGGTCCAAGATACTTTTTAAACCTCAGATTCCATTAATTTTAAAGCAGATAACCCAAATTCCAGTCAAATGTACATTCTCATGATTTCTCCACACAGCTGAAACTTTGGTTTTATTTCTGCTCAGAATTATCAGTATACTGAAAGCTAAAGAAGAAGAAATTTTCCTATCCACATTTCTGCAGTCCCTAATCACATCACACATATAATTATTTGTCATCATAGCTGAGAGAGAGTGTGGACTGGTGTCTAAGGGCATATGCCAGGGGCTGCACGTGCGCTCAGTTACTCAGTCGTGTCTGACTCTTTGTGGCCTCAATGGACTGTAGCCCTCCAGGTTCCTCTGTCCATTGGATTTTTCAGGAATGAAGACTGGAGTGGCTTGCCATGTCCTCCTCCAAGGGATCTTCCCAATCCAGGGACTGAACCCATGTCTTCTGCATCTCTGCCCTGGCAGACAGATACTTTATCACTGGGACATCTCAGGGTATCAGGGCCTAGGATATCCAAATTCAAGCCTAGCTGCCTCACTTATTATCTGTGCCTCACTTTCCTCATCTTTAAAATAAGGAATTTAATCAAAAGATTTCAAGAGGGTAGTCATGAGGCTTAAATGAGTTATTATTATATATGTTTGTTATAGTTTTCCATGTATACATATTTCTCCTCACATAAATGTTAAGGTTTTAAGTGCTAGGTTTAGGTTTTACCAATCTATATCTCAATAAAATCAGCACAATAGCTATAGAAGCATATATTGTCAATGAATATTTAACCAGAAAGTTGAACAAACCCCATGGAGTTCAGCAGTCCACATTTCCATGTAGAATATATGACAAATCTCTCACTCGATTGGCATTGATGATGAGAGATAGAGCTGTTTCCCTACATGTCATCTTATGGAAAAGTGGAGTCCCTGCTTCTGGGGAAACTTCATATTCTTTGCTGTTTCCTCTCAGAAGTGCTGTAATATAGCATAGACATCAAAATAGCTGGAAATCTTGTTCTCTATGAATGCAGCAGGAATTTCATAATTTAAACAATGACCTCCTTTGGTTTAACGTGACCGTTCACTTCTGAATGTGTTTATCCAGATGACTTTTGTAACAAAATATCAGTTAAAAAAATCAGTCTTATTATTGTTCCTTTAGTAACAACTCTGCTAAAATATAAATTATGAAGGTAATCTTGTTACAAATGTAACAGGAAGCACAAATTTTGCTAAGGTCATATTCATATTATTTCAGAAGAGTTACAGAATAGCTCTTGAAATACTTTTACCATCCACTTATTTTTCATTCTACACTCACTTAATAATCACTATATTTTACACATTCTGTACTAGGTTGAAGAAGGGGCAGCAATGCATTAAGATACAGTCAATACCTTCAGTGAACTGTGAGTTTATGTATGAAATCATTTATATCTACTAATCACAGAAGAGTGAAATAAGTGCTATAACTAAGTCTCCCATAGGGTGACATGTCAACACAGAAGACAGAGCTAATGTCTGAGTACGATGTAAGTGGATAATTAGGTAAGATTTAATTTGAGTTCTATCTACCTTGTGCTGTGCTTAGCCACCTAGTCGTGTCTAACTCTTCATGGTCTCATGGACTGTAGCCCGTCAGGCTCCTCTGTCCATGGGGATTATCCAGGCAAGAATACTGGAGTGGGTTGCCATGCCCTCTTCTGGGGATCTTCCTAATCCAGGGATCGAACCCAGGTCTCCTGCATTGCAGGGGGATCCTTCACCATCTGAGCCACCAGGGAAGCCCCATAGCTGCCTTAGTACACAGCATCTCATGTACATTTAAAGACTGAGGCAACACAGAGTTTGTTGTGGTTAAAAACACATTGATGGCGAAAATCACATTTCCTAAGTAAGTGGGAAACAAATTAGAATTCTTACACACTTTTTGAGTCAACTGTTTTGAACTATATAACTCTGAAAGCCTGAGGTTTTCTCACTCCTGAGTAACCTCATGGAATTCTTAACTGTACAGTCATATCATGCCCTGTAACTTGTCCTGCCATTTACTTCAATGAGTCGAGACATCCAACTCTTTTGGTATTTTATGTTGAACTCATATGTCTATTAAAAATACTTGATTTCTTTTGCTAGAATAATACTCAAAGGACTTCCAGCTTAAAGTGAGTATGAGGTATGGCAAACATTCTAACATTCAAACATTCTAAATCTCAAAAATCATCAGTATCCCTGTAACCACCCTATTTGACAATTTGCTTTAGGTCTGTGCTCCTAACTTCAATTACCCAAGCTATGATATTCTTTAAGAGTATGAGTGGTTAACTTCATGACAATGAGAATACAACTGGCAAAGAAGTTAATGAAGATGACAGAGTAACAAAGTCAGTGTTTAAAAACGTTGGAGACAAAGCTTTAAGACAAAGCATCTATATGTGTTTAATTTTTTTACTTGATACTTTTACTTAGCTTTTTATAAATTCTTATTAAATAATAACCACTACCTGAAAACAAATTGTTTTAGGAAATTGTTTTTTAGGAAGTAGAAATCAAATTATACACGTATTTTTTAAATAGAACAATCAACTATCACTTAGTAAATATTTCTCTATTATTTATTAAAGTTTTCTCACAAAAGTGGATCAATTTGATTAGCTTAATTCAATGGAATAAGTGCTTACTGAGAGTCAACTCTGAATATATTTCCATTATTTCTCTAATATGAAAGATAAATCTACTTAAAAAGAGGACAGTGTGATATTAACCTGTAGAATTTTATTGACCTTTTAAGACTTTTTACAATGATATGACTACTATATCATTTTAGGAACAGAGTTTGTCCTTATTGTTAGCATACTTTGAGGTCATACCTATTATGGGTTCATACAAGGCAGATGGAAATGAAATCACAACTCAATCATCAAACAGCTTTTCTAAAGCAACAGGATTAATTCAAGAAATTATCAAGAGATTAAATTGTTTCCTGAGTTTAGGTGCATCTTTGGATATCAGTTTTGAGTCTAAATGAATAGTAATTCTCATTCTCAATGTTTTACTTGACATCATAAACGGTACCTGCCTAATATTATGCTGTTTGATTATATGAGTATTTATGACTCATTATTTAAGTGATATAATTCGGACAGATAGTCAAACAGAAATGTAATTCTATGTAGCTTTCCCTTAGACCTCAGTCCTGGGAAGCCTACAGTCAGATTTTTGTTTCCCTTTGACAAATACAATCACCAAAATCTGACATTTGAGGACTTAATGATAATCATATAGATCCTCCACAGAATTTCCATTACGAGGCAAGGTTTAAAACTCCTTATTTTTCCCAGTTTCATATCTACCTTAAATTCTATTTATCTCCAATCTCCTCTGCCTCTTGGAATTGCTGATAACTTCCAGATTTTCTGCGATCAGGTACACCTTCTCACTATGTGGCATTAGCCTTTTATTTTGCATAGAAAAGTGAATGCAAGTGACTTGATGTTGATGGTGAGTCATGCATTTTGAAAATGAGACCAGTGGCTATGATTCTATGATACTATGTATATTAAATACTGGTTGGTATATCAGCAAAGATCTAGATAGAAGGCTTAATAATTTTCCATCAAGGGTCTGGAGACCTTGGTAGTGAATAACCTAGGGGAACACAGTCCCCAGACTTTAATTAATTTTGATTCCAGATTATAATAGGAAAACTTAGGAATTAATTAGCAAAAGTTAAAATGTACAAAAATATTCCTCATCATGGAAAAACATTCAGATGTTTTAAAATATTTTTACATGGCACATGTAAAAGGCAAATGTAAAAGGCAAATTATGAATTTCCATCAGGGACATGTAATCTGCCCTATGATAAATTTCAAAAAGAGAAGGATACTCAATATTCAGTATTTCTACATTTACCCCCCCCCAAGAAACTTCCCCCCATTTTTATATGATTCTTTTAGCCAGTATGACTTATAAAGAAGTTAATTGCGTAGCATTTTGATTATATAGCTTCATTTTAACATACTGCTGCTGCTGCTGCGTCGCTTCAGTCGTGTCCGACTCCGTGCGACCCCATAGACGGCAGCCTACCAGGCTCCTCCATCCCTGGGATTCTCCAGGCAAGAACACAGCAGTGGGTTGACATTTCCTTCTCCAATGCATGAAAGCGAAAAGTGAAAGTGAAGTTGCTCAGTCGTGTCAGACTCGTAGTGACCCCTTTAACTGCAGCCTACCAGGCTCCTTCACCCATGGGATTTTCCAGGCAAGAGTACTGGAGTGGGGTGCCATTGTCTTCTCCGTTTAACATACTAACATATGGTAAATAAAATTAACTGAGATCAGAAGGACCTAAATTAATGGTCATCCCTCCAATTTTTTAACTGTAAATTTTGTTCAAGTAACTTAAATTTCTGAGTTTTAATAATGTTTGTGAACATGGGCATAGTAAAGCTGCCTCACTGGGCTGTGTTTTATATAACCCATTGAATTAACAAAATTAATGGAATCCTTGTAATGTTTCTCAGAAAGTCAATGTGAAGTCTGGCTTGGTTAATTATTACCTGGTTTTGAGGGTATCTTTTGCATATCTAGAGCAAAACATAGTATCTAAAGACTTAATGTTTCCTATCTCTAAAAGCAATCTGACTGACTATCACTGGATATTTACCCATAAAGGCTAAAAAATAATTTGCAAAATAATTATCATGAAAACCAGATTGTTTTGAAATTTGCACTTTGGTTCTTTAAAAACAACTAGAATTGTCAAAGGAAATAAAAAAATCAGGCAAATATATTCAGAAAAAGTTGGGAAAGTAATGCACCTTAGTTAAAAAAGGGATTGGAAATAATAGCATAATTTTATGTTTCATCAATGAAAATGCAATTATAAATTAATATGTAGTATTATGGCAATATCACCTCTTTGCATACAAATGTATAAATTAATAAGTGTTTAATTTGTACAAGCAGTATGAACAAACATACCATACACTACTCTGGATTTTTGATCAAAATTTCTGCCTTGTTATATTGAATTACTCCTTTGCATGTGTGCTTACACTTTCATGTTATAATGCAGCTGTTTGAGAACAAAGGTAACACTAATTCATCTTTATATCATCTGTATTTAGAGTCAGCGAACTACCACCAAATCTGCCCTGCTGCATATATTTGTATGGCCCATGGGCTCAGAAAATTGTGTGAAATTCAAATTTCACCTGTTCATCAGGAAGGGTTATTAAAATACATCCATTCTTATCAATTTCCGTATTAGCTACAGCTGCTTCTATACTTTCAGAGTTGGTTAGTTGTGGCAGAGACACTATAGATCATAAAGCCTAAAATATTAAATATCTGAATCCTAAAAGAAAAAGTTTGTTATCTTTATGTTTATTAAAAACATATTCACTAACTGTTAGTGAATATGAAATATGACAGTAATTTTATTCTCCATTTTAAGAATGAAGGGATAATCAGGCTGGTGATATTCCCTAGAATGGTTTCATTCCAATGGTGGGTATATCTTTCCCCTTCTCCTTTGCCTTTAGGTTGTTTTCTTTTCCCAGCTCAGAAAACCCTCCTCAGAAAACCATTTTGCCTTTTGCACTTCTTTTATTGGGGGTCGTCTTGATCATTGCCTCCTCTACAACGTCGCAAACCTCCACTCATAGTTCTTCAGGCACTCTGTCTATTAAATCTAATCCCTTGAATGTATTTGTCACTTCCACAGCATAATCATAAGGGATTTGATTTAGGTCATATCTAAATGGTCTAGTGGTTTTCCCTACTTTCTCCAACTTAAGTCTGAATTTTGCAATATGGTGTTCATGATGAGAGCCAGTCAGCTCCAGGTCTTGTTTATCCTGACTGTATAGAGTTCCTCCATCTTCAGTCACAAAGAATATAATCAATCTGATTTTGGTATTGACCATCTGGTGATGTCCATGTGTATTGCTGTCTTTGGTGTTTTTGGATAGGGTGTTTGCTATGATCAGTGTGTTCTCTTGGAAAATCTTTGTTAACCTTTGCCCTACTTCACTTTGTAATCTAAAGCAAAACTTGCCTGTTACTCCAAGCATCTCTTAACTTTTTGCTTTTGCATTCCAGTCCCCTAGGAAGAAAAGGACATCTATTGAGTGTTAGTTCTAGAAGGTGTTTTCTTGAGATATAGATACATATCTCAAGGAAATTTACTGAAGTTATTAAATTTAGGCTACTCTTGTAGCTTAAAGTGAACAAGGAATTCTCACTGTCTAAGGGGAAGCAAATCAACTCTGGAGAGTTCCTGAGGTTTCATTCAAGGGAAGGGAAAAATGTTGGGGAGAAAACAGCAGAAGGGCAGCATCTCATAATTTCCCCAATTGTTCAGTATACTACTTGTAGGTATTATTCTTCCCTATTAATTACGGTATGGAATTTGTATCCATTCAGTTAATGTGATTTTAGTAACTAATTATGTGTCAACTATGCAATAAGATATTTATACAGTAGGGTATGAGCTTATAACAACTAATACATATTTAAATGACTTTATCTCATCATCTTGTAGTTTAAAATGCACCCTTCCTTAGCATCTTGTATTATAAAAGATACCAGTTTATTTTAATATTAAACTTTGGAATTCACCTAAGCCTGGTTCATTTAAAATATTTTTTATTTATTGTATTTCAATTTATCTGCTAACTTTATTTTATGTTTTAATCTTTATTTATTTATCTATTTAATTTAAATTTATTTATTTTAATTAGAGGCTAATTACTTTACAATATTGTATTGGTTTTGCCATACATCAACGTGAATCCACCATGGGTATACACATGTTCCCCATCTTGAACCCCCTCCCACATCCCTCCCCGTACCATTCTTCTGGGTCATCCCAGTGCACCAGCCCCAAGCATCCTGTATCCTGCATGGAACTGGACTGGTGATTCATTTCTTATATGATATGATACATGTTTCAATGCCATTCTCCCAAATCATCCCACCCTCTCCCTCTCCCAGAGTCCAAAAGACTGTTCTATACATCTGTGTCTCTTTTGCTGTAGTAAGCCAGCTCATGGAATTTTAGTTCATCTTGAGGTCCAGAGTGAATTTATATTTTATTAGAGAAAATTTCTAAAAACTTCATACATTTCAAATAATATTTAACTAATTTTATGTAATATGTAAACTAATTTTCTTGAATTTTTCCTAACATAATAATGCCTCAATGAGAAGTTAAGGACCTCCATTAGAAACCTGGAAATCACACATGAGAAATTTTATTTACATAGGGTTGCACTCACCCTGGTTTCCTGAACCATGCAACACCTTGGTATTTAAACTCTGAACTGTAGTTTAGTCCGTGGTCATAAGCGTGTTCTTTGCACAGCTGAGAAGTATTCCTCATCTACTAAGATAGCCCACATCTCGCCATCAACTTCATGAGAGCTGCCACCACCTCCTTATTCCTCAGGCTGTAGATAAGGGGGTTCAGCATGGGAGTGAGGATGTTGCTGAAGAGAGAGAGAGCCTGGTCCTGCTCTGGACTATGTGAGGAAGTGAAAGTCATGTAGATGAATATGTTTGGGCCGAAGAAGAGACTTACCACAGTTAGGTGGGAAGAGCAGGTGGCCAGGGCTTTTTTCCTGCCCTTGACAGAGTTCATACGGAGGACAGTGAGGAAGATGAGTGTGTAGGAAGCTATGATGAGACTGAAAGGCACAACGAGCAGTACAATGCTTGTAACCACCACCACTAACTGATACACTGAAGTGTCTTCACAGGAAAGCTTAATGAGGACTGGGACCTCACAGAAGAAATGGTGGATCTCCCTTGACCCACAGATGTGAAAATGCATAGGGTAGACTGTATGGATAAATGAGCCTATGGAGCCTCCAATCCAACATCCAGCAACCATGTGCAGACAGAACCTGGGGCTCATGATGGAGGGATAACGCAGTGGGATGCAGACAGCCACGTAGCGGTCATAAGCCATGAGAGTCAAGATGAGGCATTCTGACATTCCCAACATCAGGAAGAAGAAACTCTGTGTTCCACAGCCAATCCGTGATATGGTCCTTCTCCCTGTGAAAAAGTTAGAGGCTGTCCTCGGAACAATGGTAGAAGTTAATGTCAAGTCAATGAGGGAGAGCTGACTGAGGAGAATGTACATGGGTGTATGGAGCCGAGAGTCCCCTCAGATCAAGACAATGAGAAGTAAGTTTCCCAGGAAAGCAAGGATGTAGATGAAAATGACCACGAAGTTGAGAACAGTGGAATGCTGAAACTCAGGAAAGAGTCCCACAAGGATGAAATCAGTTACTGATGATGCATTCCCACCCACCATGCCTCTAAAAGAAATATAACAAGGCCGGGGAACAAATCAAATGGATTCGAACAATGGACACTCAGTACTTGTCTTATATCAATATGTGGATCTAAAATTTTATATCTTTCCTCCCAACATTGGACTCTCACAATATGTGCTATGAACTCATCAGAAGTATTTAACTACATATTATTGAGCAATTGCCTAAAAGTGTGTTAAATAAAGAATATTAAAAAGAATGATCAAATTTAGTTCTTCACCTCACTTAGATTCATCTTGTTTTCCTCTTTCTATTCTTTATTTTTTCTCTCTCTTTGCTTTTACTCAGAGAATCTTATCGTAACAAAGGATCTACTTTCTGCAAATTTGAACCTCAAAATGTATATATTATTTCTGATAGTCATGGACCCTGATTATTAACTCTTGTAGATTTGGGCAAAAGAAATATCAACTTAATTCACTCAATTTAATTTTGAAAATCAGAAATCAATTGCTTTTCAAATTTTTAATGAAATATCCCATTGATTTACTTTTTATGGCTAAGTGCCATCAGAAACAGGCTTCCCAAGTGGCACAGGTGGTAAAGAATCTGCCTGCCAATGCAGGAGATGCAAGAGACATGGATTCAATCCCTGGATTGGGATGATTCCCGGGAATAGGAAATGGCAACCCATTCCAGTAATCTTGCTTGGGAAATCCCATGGACAGAGGTGCCTCGCAGGCTACAATCCATGGGGTCACAAAAAGTCAGACTTGATTGAGCAACTTAGCAGGTATGCATACCATCATAGATGGAGTAATAGAAATTCTTAGACTTACATTACTACCTGCTAGGAAGCCATCAATATTCCCTATTTCTGACCAAATAAAGCTTATATTTTCAGTCTAGAATTTTAGATTTTCCATGACTTGGGTCCAAGATACTTTTTAAACCTTAGATTCCATTAATTTAAAACAGATAGCTCAAATTCCAGTCAAACATACATTCTCATGGTTTCTCCACAGGACTTATGTATTCACACAGCTGAACCTTTGCTTTCACTTCTGCTCAGATTTATCAGTATACTGAAAGCTGAAGAAGAAGAAATTTTCTTATCCACATTCCCACAGTCCCTAATAACATCAGGCATATAATTATGTATCATCATAACTGAGAGACAGTGTGGCTTGGAGTCTAAGAGCATATGTCAGGGCTGCACACGTGTTCAGTCACTCAGTCGTCTGACTCTTTGTGACTGCAATGGACTGGAGCCCTCCAGGCTCCTCTGTCCGTGGGATTTTTCAGGAACAAATACTGGAGTGGCTTGCCATGTCCTCCTCCAAGTGATCTTCCTGACCCAAGGATCGAAACCACGTTTCCTGTGTCTTCTGCCCTGGCAGACGGATACTTACCACTGGGACACCTCAGGGTATCAAGGGCTAGGATACCCAAATTCAAGCCTAGCTGCATCACTTACTATCTGTGCCTCACTTTCCTCATCTTTAAAATAAGGAAGTTAATCAAATGACATCAAGAGTGTAGTCATGAAGCTTAGATGAGTTATTATTGTATATGTTTATTATAGTTTTCCATGTAAACATATTTCTCCCACATAAATGTTAAGGTTTTAAGTGCTAGGTTTGTGTTTTACTTATCTACTCTATCTCAATAAGATCAGCACAGTAGCTATAGAAGAATATATAGTCAATGAATATTTAACCAGAAAGTTGAACAAACCCCATGGAGTTAGCAGTAAACATTTTCATGTAGAATATATGACAAATCCCTCACTCGATTGGCATTGACGGTGAGAACTAAAGCTTGTTCCTTCCATGTCATCTTATGGAAAAGTGGATTTCCTACTCCTGAATAAGACAGTTGCTGTATATGGGGAAACTTCATATTCTTTGCTGTTTCCTCTCAGAAGTGCTGTAATATAGCATAGACATCAAAACAGCTGGAAATCCTGTTCTCTATGAATGCAGCAGGAATTTCATAATTTAAACAATGACCTCCTTTGGTTTAATGGTGATGGTTCATTTCTGAATGTGTTTATCCAGATGACTTTTGTAACAAAATATTAGTTGAGAAATACTATTATTGTTCCTTTAGAAACAACTCTGCTAAAATATAAATTATGAAGGTAATCTTGTTACAAATGATCAGGAAGCACAAATTTTGCTAAAGTCATATTCATATTATTTCAGAAGAGTTACAGAATAGTTCTTGAAATACTTTTACCATCCACTTATTTTTCATTCCACATTTACTTAATAATCACTATATTTTACACATTCTGTACTAGGTGTTGAAGAAGGGGCAGCAATGCATTAAGATACAGTCAATACCTTCAGTGAACTGTGAGTTTATGTATGAAATCATTTATATCTACTAATCACAGAAGAGTGAAATAAGTGCTATAACTAAGTCTCCTATAGGGTGACATGTCAACACAGAAGACAGAGGTAATGTCTGAGTATGATGTAAGTGGATAATTACGTAAGATTTAATTTGAGTTCTATCTACCTTGTGCTGTGCTTAGCTGCTCAGTCGTGTCTAATTCTTCGTGGTCCCATGGACTGTAGCCCGTCAGGCTTCTCTGTCCCTGGGGATTATCCAGGCAAGAATACTGGAGTGGGTTGCCATGCCCTCTTCTGGGGATCTTCCTAATCCAGGGATCGAACCCAGGTCTCCCGCATTGCAGGGGGATCCTTCACCATCTGAGCCACCAGGGAAGCCCCATAGCTGCCTTAGTACACAGCATCCCATGTACATTTAAAGACTGAGGCAACACAGAGTTTGTTGTGGTTAAAAACACATTGATGGCGAAAATCACATTTCCTAAGTAAGTGGGAAACAAATTAGAATTCTTACACACTTTTTGAGTCAACTGTTTTGAACTATATAACTCTGAAAGCCTGAGGTTTTCTCACTCCTGAGTAACCTCATGGAATTCTTAATTGTACAGTCATATCATGCCCCGTAACTTGCCCTGCCATTTACTTCAATGAGTCGAGACATCCAACTCTTTTGGTATTTTATGTTGAACTCATAAATCTATTAAAAATACTTGATTTCTTTTGCTAGAATAATACTCAAAGGACTTCCAGCTTAAAGTGAGTATGAGGTATGGCAAACATTCTAACATTCAAACATTCTAAATCTCAAAAATCATCAGTATCCCAGTAACCACCCTATTTGACAATTTGCTTTAGGTCTGTGCTCCTAACTTCAATTACCCAAGCTATGATATTCTTTAAGAGTATGAGTGGTTAACTTCATAACAATGAGAATACAACTGGCAAAAAGTTAACGAAGATGACCAAGTCAGTGTTTGAAAACATTGGAGCCAAAACTTTAAGAAAAAACATCCACATGTGTTTAATTGTTTTACTTGATACTTTTACTTAGCTTTTTATAAATTCTTATTAAATAATAACCAACTACCTGAAAACAAATTGTTGGTTGGTGTTTAGGAAGTAGAAACCAAATTATACACAGTATTTTAAAAATAGAACAATCAACTATCACTTAGTAAATATTTCTCTATTATTTATTAAAGTTTTCTCACAAAAGTGGATCAATTTGATTAGCTTAATTCAATGGAATAAGTGCTTACTGAGAGTCAACTCTGAATATATTTCCATTATTTCTCTAATATGGAAGATAAATCTACTTAAAAAGAGGACAGTGTGATATTAACCTGTAGAATTTTATTGACCTTTTAAGACTTTTTACAATGATATGACTACTATATCATTTTAGGAACAGAGTTTGTCCTTATTGTTAGTATACTTTGAGGTCATACCTATTATGGGTTGATACAAGGCAGATGGAAATGAAATCACAACTCAATCATCAAACAGCTTTTCTAAAGCAACAGGATTAATTCAAGAAATTATCAAGAGATTAAATTGTTTCCTGAGTTTAGGTGCATCTTTGGATATCAGTTTGAGTCTAAATGAATAGTAATTCTCATTCTCAAGTGTTTTACTTGACATCATAAATGGTACCTGCTCAGTATTATGCTGTGTTTGATTATATGAGTATTTATGACTCATTATTTAAGTGATATAATTAGGACAGATAGTCAAACAGAAATGTAATTCTATGTAGCTTTCCCTTAGACCTCAATCCTGGGAAGCCTACAGTCAGATTTTTATTTTCCTTTGATAAATATAATCACCAAAATCTGGCATTTGAGGACTTAATCATATAGATTCTCTACAGAATTTCCATTACCAGGCAAGGTTCAAAACTCTCTATTTTTCTCAGTTTCATTTCTACCTTAAATTCTTTTTGTCTCCAGTCTCCTCTGCCTCTTGGGGTTGCTGCAAACCTCCAAATTTTCTGTGATCAGGCACACCTTCTCACTATGCAGCATTAGCCCTTTATTTTGCATAGAAAAGTGAATGCAACTGACATGATGTTGATGGTGAGTCATGCATTTCAAAAGTGAGACCAGCAGCTATGATTCTATGTATATTATATACTGGTAGGTATATCAGTGAAGATCTAACTTAATAGATAGATTGTTTAATAATTTCCCATCAAGGATCTGGAGACCTTGGTAGTGAATGACTTATGGGAACACAGTCCCCAGACTTTAATTAATTTTGATTCCAGATTGTAATAAGAAAACTTAGAAATAAATTGGCAAAAGTTAAAATGTACAAAAATATTCCTCACCATGGAAAAACATTCAGATGTCTTAAAATATTTTCACATGATAAACCACAAGGCAAACGATGAATTTCCATCAAGGACATATAATCTGCCCTATGATAAACTTCAAAAATAGAAGGATACTCAATATTCAGTTTCTCTACATTTACCTCGCCTCCCAAGAAACTTCCCCCAATTTTTATATGATTCTTTATAGCCAATATGACTTATAATGAAGTTCATTTTATAGCAGTTTGATAATATAGCTTCATTTTAACATACTGACATTTGGTAAATAAAATTAACTGAGATCAGATGGACCTAAATTAATGGTCATCTCTCCAATTTTTTAACTGTAAATTTTATTCAAGTAAATTAAATTTCTGAGTTTTAGTAATGTTGTCTGTGGATGTGGGCATAGTAAAGCTGCCTCACTAGGCTGTGTTTTATACAACCCATTGAATTAACAAAATTAATGGAATCCTTGTAATGTTTCTCAGAAAGTCAATATGAGGTCTGTTGGCTTATTATTATTACCTGGTTTTGAGAGAAAAGATGGGCTTGATAAAGGACAGAAATGGTATGGACCTAACAGAAGCAGAAGATATTAAGAAGAATACAAAGAACTGTACAAAAAAGATCTTCACAACCCAGATAATCACAATGGTGTGATCACTCACCTAGAGCCAGACATCCTGGAATGTGAAGTCAAGTGGGCCTTAGAAGGCATCACTATTAACAAAGCTAGTGGAGGTGATGGAATTCTAGTTGAGCTATTTCAAATCCTGAAAGATGATGCTGTGAAAGTGCGGCACTCAATATGTCAGCAAATTTGGAAAACTCAGCAGTGGCCACAGGACTGGAAAAGGTCAATTTTCATTCCAATCCCAAAGAAAGGCAATGCCAAAGAATGCTCAAACTACTGCACAATTGCACTCATCTCACACACTAGTAAAGTAATGCTCAAAATTCTCCAAGCCAGGCTTCAGCAATACACGAACCATGAACTTCCAGATGTTCAAGCTGGTTTTAGAAAAGGCAGAGGAACCAGAGATCAAATTGCCAACATCCGCTGGATCATGGAAAAAGCAAGAGATTTCCAGAAAAACATCTATTTCTGCTTTATTGACTATGCCAAAGCCTTTGACTGTGTGGATCACGATAAACTGTGGAAAATTCTGAAAGAGATGGGAATACCAGACCACCTGACCTGCCTCTTGAGAAACCTATATGCAGGTCAGGAAGCAACAGTTAGAACTGGACATGGAACAACAGACTGGTTCCAAATAGGAAAAGGAATACGTCAAGGCTGTATATTGTCACCCTGCTTATTTAACTTATATGCAGAGTACATCATGAGAAATGCTGGGCTGGAAGAAGCACAAGCTGGAATCAAAATTGCCGGGAGAAATATCAATAACCTCAGATATGCAGATGACACCACCCTTATGGCAGAAAATGAAGAGGAACTAAAAAGCCTCTTGATGAAAATGAAAGAGGAGAATGAAAATGTTGGCTTAAAGCTCAGCATTCAGAAAACGAAGATCATGGTATCTCCTCTTATCGCTTCATGGGAAATAGATGGGGAAACAGTGGAAACAGTGGCTGACTTTATTTTTCTGGGCTCCAAATCACTGCAAATGGTGATTGCAGTCATGAAATTAAAAGATGCTTGCTCCTTGGAAGAAAAGTTATGACCAACCGAGACAGCATATTCAAAAGCAGAGACATCACTTTGCCAACAAAGGTCCATCTAGTCAAGGCTATGGTTTTTCCTGTGGTCATGTATGGATGTGAGAGTTGGACTGTGAAGAAAGCTGAGCGCTGAAGAATTGATGCTTTTGAACTGTGGTGTTGGAGAAGACTCTTGAGAGTCCCTTGGACTGCAAGGAGATCCAACCTGTTTATTCTAAAGGAGATCAGCCCTGGGTGTTCTTTGGAAGGAATGATGCTAAACCTGAAACTCCAATACTTTGGCCATCTCATGTGAAGAGTTGACTCATTGGAAAAGACTGTGATGCTGGGAGGGATTGGGGGCAGGAGGAAAAGGGGACGACCGAGGATGAGATGGCTGGATGGCATCACCGACTCAATGGATGTGAGTTTGAGTGAACTCTGGGAGATGGTGATGGACAGGGAGGCCTGGCGTGCTGCGATTCATGGGGTTGCAAAGAGCTGGACACGACTGATCAACTGAACTGAACTGAACGTTGCATATCTAGAGCAAAACACAGTATCTAAAGATTTAATGTTTCCTGTCTCTAAAAGTAGTCTGACTATGACTGAATATTTGCCCACAAAGACTCAAAAATAATTTGCAAAATAATTATCATGAAAACCAAATTGTTTTGAAATATATACTTCAATTCCTTATAACAACAGACAATTTTCAAAGGAAATAAAAAATCAGGCAAATACATTCAGAAAAAGTTGGAAAAGTAATGTACCTTAGTTAAAAAAGTAACCTTGGTTCTAAACACTTTAACCCCTTCATCACACATGTAACTCTCAAAAGGGTTGGAAATAATTTAATAATTTTATATTTCATCAATAAAAATGCAATTATAAATTAATATGTAGTATTTTGGCAATACCAACTCTTTGCACACAAATGTAAAAATTTATGTGTTTAATTTGTATAAGTGATATGAACAAGCATAACATACAGTACTCTGGATTTTTGATCAAAATTTCTGCCTTGTTATTTGAACTACTCTAGCATATGTGTTTACACTTTCATGTTATAATGCAGCTGTTGAGGACAAAGATAACACTAATTTACCTTTATATCATCTGCATTTGGAGTCAGCAACCTACCACCAAATCTGCCCTGCTGCATATATTTGTATGGCCCATGGGCTCAGAAAATTCAGATTTCAGTGTCCATCAGGAAGGCTTATTCTTTCTTATTAATTTCCATATTAGCTACAGTTGCTTCTATACTTTCAGAGTTGATTAATTGTGGCAGAGACCGTATAGACCCCAAAGACTAAAATATTAAATATCTGAATCTTAAAAGAAAAAGTTTGGACCGGTGTGGACGGTACGGGTCGTGGCCGCCCGTTCTCCGTTTCTCCCCTTCCCCTACTCTCCTCCCTCCTTCCCTTTCCCTCCCTCGGCGGCGGTCGGTCTCCCGTCGCGGACTCCCTGACCCGTCCCTAACCCCTTCCTGACCTTGGGGCCACCGGATTGGCCTTTTTCTGTGCCTTGGCCCAGCGTCAGTGTCGGGGCGGGGGCCTTGAAGAGCCGGAGGCGCTGCCACAGAGGAGAGAAAAGACTAGACGACCCCTCGGTTCTGCAGCGCGATCTCTCGGCTCGCCGCCGCCATGGCGATGAGGCAGACGCCGCTCACCTGCTCTGGCCACACGCGGCCTGTGGTGGATCTGGCCTTCAGTGGCATCACGCCTTATGGCTATTTTCTAATCAGCGCTTGCAAAGATGGTAAGCCTATGCTTCGCCAGGGAGATACAGGAGACTGGATTGGAACATTTTTGGGTCATAAGGGTGCCGTTTGGGGCGCAACATTGAATAAAGATGCCACCAAGGCAGCGACAGTTGCTGCAGATTTCACAGCCAAAGTATGGGATGCTGTCTCAGGAGATGAACTGATGACCCTGGCTCATAAACACATTGTGAAGACAGTGGATTTTACGCAGGATAGTAATTACTTGTTAACCGGGGGACAGGATAAACTGTTACGCATATATGACTTGAACAAACCTGAAGCAGAACCTAAGGAAATCAGCGGTCACACCTCTGGTATTAAAAAGGCTTTGTGGTGCAGTGAGGATAAACAGATCCTTTCAGCAGATGATAAAACTGTTCGCCTTTGGGATCATGCTACTATGACGGAAGTGAAATCTCTAAATTTTAATATGTCTGTTAGCAGTATGGAATACATTCCTGAGGGAGAGATTTTGGTAATAACTTACGGACGATCTATTGCTTTCCATAGTGCAGTAAGTTTGGACCCAATTAAATCCTTTGAAGCTCCTGCAACCATCAATTCTGCATCTCTTCATCCTGAGAAAGAATTTCTTGTTGCAGGTGGTGAAGATTTTAAACTTTATAAGTATGATTATAATAGTGGAGAAGAATTAGAATCCTACAAAGGACACTTTGGTCCTATTCACTGTGTGAGGTTTAGTCCTGATGGAGAACTCTATGCCAGTGGTTCTGAAGATGGAACATTGAGACTATGGCAAACTGTGGTAGGAAAAACATATGGCCTTTGGAAATGTGTGCTTCCTGAAGAAGATAGTGGTGAGCTGGCAAAGCCCAAGATCAATTTTCCAGAGACAGCGGAAGAGGAGCTAGAAGAAATTGCTTCAGAGAATTCAGATTCCATCTATAGTTCAACTCCCGAAGTTAAGGCCTGAGCACCAGGCAAATGCCACAGACAGTACACAACTTATGGACTAAAACAAGCAGAGAAAAGCGTCAGCCTCCAGAGTTACTCTCTGCTTACAGCAACATGGAGCAGTAAATAATGAGGAATATGAATTAGCTCCAGTGCTGGAACTAACCTACTTGGTGATACCTATGAGTGAGAACACAAGAGTATCAGCTAAAGGCAGGTGGGGTTATGCTCTTATAATGTGATGGTCTGTTGTCTTTTTAATGAGTATGTGTAAGCCAACATCCAGTTTCTCTTATTACAATTAGATTTCTTGTAGCTGTTTATGTTATTATGAAGAGGGAAAGTATATTGGCCTGTTTTTCTGACTTTTCCCTTAAAAGCAGAAAGCTGGGTTTTGTTTTGTTTTTTTTGCTTTAGTTATAAAGAAGAGGGAATACATGATAAAGTAACAGTTTGATTTCTCTTTTATTGTACACTGCTTCTGAACATCTAATTGTTTTTAGTTGTCTCAATAAAATGGCTCTAAAACAAAAAAAAAAAAAAAAAAAAAAAAAAAAAAAAAAAAAAAAAAAAGAAAAAGTTTGCCAACTCTGGTCTTTGTTATCTTCATAAGTTTATTGAAAACATATTCACTGTTAGCGAATATGAAATATGACATTATATTTAGTTTTATTCTCCATTTTAAGGATAAAGGGATTAGCAGGTTGGTGATATTCCCTAGAATGGTTTCATTCCAAATGTGATATCTTTGATGAATAAAATAACCACAATCTCTAGTACTGGTATTTGGTTGTTAATCTTGCAAAAATGTCCTTTTAATTTCCCACCAATGAAGAGAATGGGTCTTCCCTGGTGGCTCAGACAGTAAAGAATCTGCCTGCAAATCAGGAGACTTGCGTTCTATCCCTGGGTAAGGAAGATCCCTTGGAGAAGGGACTGGATACCCACTCTAGTATTCTTGCCTGGAGGATTCCATGGACAAAGGAGCCTGGTGGGCTACATTCCTTGGGGTCACAAAGAGACAGACATGACTGAGCAACTAACACTTTCACTTCACTTTTCAATAAAGAGAATAAAAAATGTTCAGTTATTATGTGGGAAGTACAAGTAGTAAATATTCACAGTCTTGCTATAGTGCAATGTTAAAACTCTCCATATCAAATATTGCTAGAAGAGTGAGGTAAGCATACAAATGGATAACAACCAGACTCTATCAAAACAGAACTTCTACCCACAACTTTCAGCAATCAGCCCAGGAAGCCAGCCTAAACTCTCTAGTAACCAATTCAAGAGATCAGATGATAACCCAATAGCAACTGACCCAAACCAGTTAAGACTTGATTAATTATTATCAGTCTCAGTTTTGTGCTCATTTCCAACTTATGACCTATTGGAAGAAGCCAAATATCCTCTCCTAATCAATGACACAGGACACTCTGTTTTTAGTTAGCCTGCCTACAGCTTCCACAAGTCAAAAACCTCCGATAGGGCATACATGACACCTTTGTTTTTCCCACAATGAAGTTTTCCCACTCCTCTTTGACTTTGATTCTCTACCAAACTGAAGTGATGGTAGCTGATTCCCTTACTGTAAAGCATTAGTCACTCAGTTGTGTCCAACTCTTTGTGACTCCATAGACTGCAGCTTGCCAGGCTCCTCTGTCTTTGGAATTCTTCAGGCAAGAATACTAGAAACAACAACAAAATCATAGGAGAATAAAATAAAAAGTAAAAACAAAACAAAACAAGAATACAGAATGGTTAGCCATTCCCGTCTCCAGGGGATCTTCCTAACCCAGGGATTGAACCTGGACCTCCGGCATTGCATGCAGATTCTTTACCTTCTGAGACACCAGAGAAACCCTCCTTACTGTAAAAGCTCTAATTAAATATCATTGATATTCTCTCATTTGTATTATCTTCAGTTATTTCCACAGTAGTGTTTAAAACGGTGTGTGGACTCTTAAACAGGAGCTATAGAAGAGTTACAATTCAGAATCCTAGGGTTCTAAAGTTGTCCATGTCTTCTATAGCAGAGCGTGGCTTATACATTGGACGCACAGCCTGATGTCAGAAACTGAACGCCTGTATATGACAAGTGACTATGCAGCAGGGGTAGCCTGCCATGAGCCATTATTTTAAATGGATCAGATTGTGAGTTTAACCAGGTGCAGCAGTCCAACATATAATGAAAATGATGTATTGAGAAATTGAATTAAGCAGATTCAGAGATCGTAAGTAATGATCCATGAATGGTACCACGAATGGTAGCCCAATCAGTCTTCAAAGATATCTACTTTTGTTAAACCAATGCCTCTTCCTAAGCTCATATAAGATCAAAGAATGCAAAAGGCAAAAATGTGAACCTAATTCACTGATGCATTGGTTTAGTACATTGGTTTAAGCCAAAATAAGGAATTTCTTTTACATTATGACCCCATTCTTAGGAGACCCTAAAGGACAGTTGTGTGTGAAAATCTTCCCTCAGGGCAGAGGTTTAATTATTTACTCTGTATGTAGAGAGATGTAGACTGAGATAAGGACATACATAACTTAAGCCATGGTTAATGGTTTGGCTAGTTTTATGTGGCCTGGGGAAGCATAATTTGAAAATCAGAAACAAAGAAGTCTAAGGAAGGAGCAAGAAGTATGAATGAATCTGTAAGATAGGAATAAACTGAGCAGAACTTTTTTTTCCAGTTAAGAATTTTTTTTTTATATTTTACAGCTTAAAAATTTTTTTATTTAATTAATTTATTTTTTTACTTTACAATATTGTATTGGTTTTGCCATACATCAACATGAATCTGCCGTAGGTGTACACGTGTTCCCAATCCTGAACCCCCCTCCCACCTTCCTCCCTGTACCGTCCCTCTGGGTCCTCAGTGCACCAGCCCCAAGCATCCTGTATCCTGCATTGAACCTAGACTGGCGATTCGTTTCTTATATGATATTATACATGTTTCAATGCCATTCTCCCAAATCATCCCACACTCTCCCTCTCCCACAGAGTCTAAAAGACTGTTCTATACATCTGTGTCTCTTTTGCTGTCTCGCATACAGGGTTATCGTTACCATCTTTCTAAATCCCATATATATGCATTAGTATACTGTATTGGTAGCAATTGGTAGAAATTTCTACTTCATATCAGTGCCTTCTCAGATCACCCATCATTGAATGGCCACCAAAGAAAGAGGTGGACAGAATGACTTATCCAGTAAAGGTCATGTAGTTTTTATCAGTGGCCCACCTGGTGCTTATATATAATAGGACAATGAATGGAATGACTATGAATGCAATGAAGCAGGCTGTGCATGGGTCCAATAACATGGACCAAAATCCAATACCATGGTCCAATACCCTTGAACCAAAATCAATCAATTGGGGATTATCTAGAAACCAATGCTGAATGAACAGTACAATTGTCACATTGGACCATAGTACCCCACATAAGACAGGGAAGCTTCTTTATGAGGCTTCTATGGTGGTGAGTTTGATTTTTATTTTCTGCACTACCTCTTCCAGTACTTCTTGAAGAGTTTGCACAGTTTCTTATTGAGAAATACTGAATCTTACATCAATATTGCCTCAGGCAAAGATGCCTATTTTACAGTGATGGCCTGTGGCAATGCATGTATGACCTCATGATTCTCTCATCCTACCATGTGAGAATTCATTTAGAAACTGTTAACTTGATAGAACAACAGAATACCTTTTAAAGTTTCATTGAAGATTCTAGCTCTAGGTCAGTGAGATGGGGTGTTGTTCTCCAGGGTGTGGTATATGAACTGAATCAAGGGTTATTACATGGTGTTGTAGCACAATACCTGGAATGTATCAGTGCAAGGGCTAAAGCACTGATTGCTTCTTCCTCCCTTTACTCTGTCACTTGTGACATTTATGCTTCCCATTCCCTCAAGCTTAAGTGAGTAAGTAAGTGAAGTCGCCCAGTCGTGTCCGACTCTGTGACCCCATGGACTGTAGCCTACCAGGCTTCTCAGTCCATGGGATTCTCCAGGCAAGAATACTGGAGTGGGTTACCATTTCCTTCTCCAGGGAATCTTCCTGACCCAGGGATTGAACCCGGGTCTCCCGTATTGGAGGCAGACGCTTTAACCTCTGAGCCACCAGGGAAGATAAAAATAAAATAACCTAACCCTCAAGCTTCAGTTTAGTTCAGTTCAGTTCAGTCGCTCAGTCGTGTCCGACTCTTTGCGACCCCATGAATCGCAGCACGCCAGGCCTCCCTGTCCATCACCAACTCCCGGAGTTCACTTAGGTTCTGTCAAAATATAGGTCCTGAACTTGGAATGCAACTGTGGAAGTAACTCCTGAGAATAAACATTGACCAAAGGAGATTGAGACTGGTGAGGGAATTTTTCTTCTACTGACCTTCAGTTAGGTAATTCTGGAAGGCATTATGTATGCTTCTTAGGAGTGCCAACAAAATAGAACTCCAGCTACACACAGTAACATCCTTGAATATCCTCTAATATGAAAATCTTATAATACATACTTCCCTGGCAGTTCAGTGGTTAAGACTCTGCACTCCAAACTCAGGGGGCAGAGGTTCCATTTCTGGTAGAGGAACTAAGATCCTGCATGCTCCATAGTGCGGCCAGAAAATGAACCAACCAACCAAACAAAAAAAACCCAATAAAAACTTTATATTTTTCCACCTTCTCTATGTCACTCTCCCTACTGTATCACTCTTGCTTTCTGAGATCATCTCCCAAGTCCCTGTATCAGGTTCTGTTTTCAGGAGAACTCAAGACAAGAAATTCTTCAAACTTAGTTCCCACCACTCTTTCCTTTCCTGCTAGTTACAATCACGAAGACTTGGAGACATCAATACCCAAAGTACTTCACAAATTCTAGAATCCTCTGCATTCTGTTCTTTATCCTGAAATACATTTTCTCTTTTCCTCAACTTCAGTTCAGTTCAGTCGCTCAGTTGTGTCCGACTCTTTGTGACCCCATGAATGACAGCACCCCAGGCCTCCCTGACCATCACCATCTCCCGGAGCTCACTCAAACTCACATCCATCGAGTTGGTGATGCCATCCAGCCATCTCATCCTCTGTCATCCCCTTGTCCTCCTGCTCCCAATCTCTCCCAGCATCAGAGTCTTTTCCAATGAGTCAACTCTTTGCATGAGGTGGCCAAAGTACTGGAGTTTCAGCTTTAGCATCATTCCTTCCAAAGAACACCCAGGGCTGATTTCCTTTAGAATGGACTGGTTGGATCTCCTTTCAGTCCAAGGGACTCTCAAGAGTCTTCTCCAACACCACAGTTCAAAAGCATCAATTCTTCAGCGCTCAGCTTTCTTCACAGTCCAACTCTCACATCCATACCTGACTACTGGAAAAACCATAGCCTTGACTAAATGGACCTTTGTTGGCAAAGTAATGTCTCTACTTTTGAATATGCTATCTAGGTTGGTCATAACTTTTCTTCCAAGGAGTAAGCGTCTTTTAATTTCATGACTGCATTCACCATCTTCAGTGATTTTGGAGCCCCCCAAAATAAAGTCTGACGCTGTTTCCACTGTTTCCCCATCTATTTCCCTTGGTTACTCCCTATTTTCATGTTTCAACTTCAGTAAAACTTCATCATAAATCAACAATACTTCAATTTAAAAAGTAAACTTCCTCAGAGGAATCTTCCTTGACACTCCCTAAATGTACTAAACTTGGAAGTCTGCTCATCCCAACATTATTTTTTACTCAGGTATAGTTGATTCACAAGATTCGATTAGTTTCAGGTGTATAGAAAAATGATACAGATATGTATTTTTTTCCCAGAGTTTTTTCCTTACAGGTTATGACAAAATATTAAATGTAGTTCCCTGTGCTATACAGCAAATCCTTGTTGTTTATCTCTTTTACATATAGTAGTATACATCTGTTAATCCCTTACTTCTGATTTATCCCTGTGCCATTTCCCTTTGATAACTCTAGGTTTGTTTTGTATGTCTATGAGTCTGTTTTTGTTTTGTAAATAAGTTCACTTGTACCATTTTTAGACTTCACATATAAATAATATCATATAATGTTTTTCTTTCTCTGTCTGATTTACTTAGTATGATAATGTCTAGGCCCATTCACACTACTGCAAATGGCAATATTTCATTCCTTTTGTAGAAGTAATATTCCATTTTCCATTGTGTATGTGTATATTCTTTATCCATTCATTTGTTGATGCACACTAAAGTTGCTTCCATGAATTGGCCAATTATAAATAGTGCTGATATGATCATTGGGATGCATATGTCTTTTCAAATTACAGTTCTCATTTTTTGGATATAGGTGCAGGAATGAGAATCTTGGATCATATGGTAACTCTATTTTTAAAAAGAAACTGCATACTGTTTTATATAGTGAATGGATCAATTTTCATTTCAACCAACACTGTAACAGCGTTCCCTTTTCTTCACATACTCTTCAGCATTTATTGTTTTAGTCTTTTTGATGTGCCCATCCCAACATTAAAAATAGACAGATTTTAATTCATATGCATTTTATGGGACTTTGGTCACAAACATCAGCATAGTTTATGGCACATAATATTTTCACAATACATTATATTCAATTTGATAAATATGATTGGTAAATCCTTGAGAGTAACAAGAGCTCAGGAAAGAAATGCATCTTAGTTCTCATTTTCTTTACTTAAGCAGGGTACTTAACATGGTTCAGACGTGTTCAAGAGTCACTATTCTGGAGAACCATATGGTAGATGTTATTTGGGATTTAATTAGAATATTTTTTCAGTTTTCTCAGGTGATAAATACATCATGAATACTACAAAGTACTATAAGGATACTAGGCTTTCCAGGTGGTGTTAGTGGTAAAGAGCCCTCCTACCAACCCAGGAGATATAAGAGATGCTGGCTTGATTCCTGGGTGAGAAAGATCCCCTGGAAAAGGATGTGCAACCCACTCTGGTATTCCTGCCTGGAGAATCCCATGGACAGAGGAGCCTGGCAGGCTACAGTCCATGAGATCACAAAGAATTGGACACGACTGAAATGACTTAGCACACATGCACAGGTATGCTATACACACAAAACAACTTTTTGAGTTATTTTATGATATGATAGCAAAATTGAGTTGTAGAAACCAATGAGAAAACAGTTTTAAATATATTTTTTCATAGGAAATGAACTGTTTGAGGCCCAATCTGGTTGCTTGCTGTAATTAAAAAACATTTTAAGCATATTATATACTTACTCTCTCATTTTACTTTGTTTCTGTGGGCATGTCCCTTTAGTAGCTTCTTTCTTTTGGTACTGAAGAGCATGTGTATTATTCAACTGCTTTGCTGAAGCCAGTGACTATGTTATTGACTCTATGTGCCAGGTATGACCTATCAAATCCCTTACAATTACACAGTGGAAGTGACAAATAGATTCAAGGGATTAGATCTGATAAATTGCCTGTAGAATTATGGATGGAGGTTCATAACAGGTACAGGAGGCAGTGATAAAAACTATCCCCAAGAAAAAGAAACGCAAAAAGGCAAAATGATTGTCTGAGGAGGCCCTACAAATAGCTGAGAAAAGAAGAGAAGTGAAAGGCAAAGGAGAAAAGGAAAGATATGCCCCTTTGAATGCAGAGTTCCAAAGAATAGCAAGGAGAGATAAGAAAGCCTTCCTCAGTGATCAGTGCAAAGAAATAGAGGAAAACAATAGACTGGAAAAGACTAGAGATCTCTTGAAGAAAATTAAAGATACCAAGGGAAAATTTCATGCAAAGATGTGCACAATAAAGGACAGAAATGGTATGAAACTAACAGAAGCAGAAGACATTAAGAAGAGGTGGCAAGAATACATAGACGTACACAAAAAAAGATCTTAATGGCCCAGATAACCACAATGGTGTGATCACTCAACTAGAGCCAGACATCTTGGAGGGCGAAGTCAAGTGGACCTTAGAAGCATCACCATGAACAAAGCTAGTGGAGGTGATGGAATTCCAGCTGAGATATTTCAGATACTAAAAGATGATGTTGTGAAAGGACTGCACTCAATAGGCCAGCAAATTTGGAAAGCTCAGCAGTGGCCACAGGACTGGAAAATATCAGTTTTAATTCCAATGCCAAAGAAGGGTAATGTCAAAGGATGTTCAAAGTATCACACAGTTGCACAGTTTCACATGCTAGCAAAGTGATACTCAAAATTCTCTAAGCTAGGCTTCAACAGTACATGAACCGAGAACTTCCAGATATTCAAGCTGGATTTGAAAAAGGCAGAAGAACCAGAGATCAAAATGCCAACAAGTTTAGGATCATAGAAAAAGCAAGAGAATTTCAGAAGAACATCTATTTCTGCTTCATTGGCTACACTAAAGCCTTTGTGTGGATCACAACAAACTGTGGAAAATTCTTAATCAGATGGGAATACCAGACCACCTTACCTGCCTAGTGAAACCTGTATGCAGGTCAAGAAGCAACAGTTAAGACCAAACATGGAACAATGGACTGGTTCAAAATTGGGAAAGGAGTACATCAAGGGTGTATACTGATACTCTGTTTATTTAACTTATATGCAGAGTACATCATGTGAAATGCTAGACTGGATGAAGCAGAATCTGGAATCAAGATTGTTGGGAGAAATATCAATAACCTCATATATGCAATTGACACCACCCTCATGGCAGAAAGTGAAGAGGAGCTAAAGACCCTATTGATGAAGGTGAAAGAGGAGAGTGAAAAAGCTGGCTTACAAATGAACATTCAAAAAATGAAGGTCATGGCATCAGATCCCATCACATCATGGAAAATACATGGAGAAACAATGGAAACAGTGATAGACTTTATTTTCTTGGGCTCCAAAATCACTGTGGATGGTTATTGCAGCCATGAAATTAAAAGATGCATGCTCCTTGGAAGAAAAACTATGACAAACCTAGGCAACATATTGAAAAGCAAAGACATTACTTTGCTGACCAAATGTCCATTTAGTTAGAGCTATGGTTTTCCCAGTAGTCATGTATGGATGTGAGAGTTTGACCATAAAGAAGGCTGAGCACTGAAGGATTGCTTTTGAAGTGTGGTGTTGGAGGAGACTCTTGAGAGAGTCCCTGGGACTGCAAGGAGATCAAACCAGTCAATTCTAAAGGAATTCAATCCTGAATATTCACTGGAAGGACTGATGCTGAAGCTGAACCTCTAATACTTTGGCCACCTGATGGGAAGAGCTGACTCATTAGAAAAGACCCTGATGCTGGCAAAGATTGAAAGCAGGGGGAGAAGGGAATGACAGAGGACAAGATGGTTGGATGGCATCACCAACTCAATGGACATGAGTTTGATTGAGCTCTAGGAGGTGGTAAAGGACAGGGAAGCCTAGGGTGCTGCAGTCCATGAGGTCACAAAGAATCTGACATGACTGAGTGACTGAACAGCAACAACCAGGACACAATACACAATTATTTGGCTAAGTATTCACCATACTCATTTTCTTTTCCTCTGGTGACACAGCTAGAAGATATTTTCCAGCCACCATTCAGTAAGATGTGGCATAGGACTTGCTGTTGTTGTCACTAATCAAGCTGTGTCTGACACTCTTGCAACCCCATGGACTGTAGCTCGCCAAGCTCCTCGGGAATTCCCAGGCAAGAATATTGGAGTGGGTTGCCATTTCTTTCTCCAGGGTATGTTCCCTACCCAGGGATCAAACCTACATCTCCTACATTGGCTCTATACCACTGAGCTGCCAGGAAAGCCCATGGTGTAAGACTGACAAATTCAATATGGGTAGATGTCATGTTTGCCACTTCCCTGACTAGCCTGTAACACCATCTCAGACGTTTCTGCACTCCTTTTTTCTGGATACACATCAAAGCCCATTCAGTCTTAGAAACCACATGCTAATGATGTCAGAACCTCTGTCAATCTGGATCACTGATTGTGAGAAACAGAACCACACATTTTACCTCTCTCAAGATTAGACTTTTATGAACAAAACATAAACTTTTATTGTGTTAGTGAGCTAAGGTTTGGGAGGGATATCTGTTATATCAGCTACCATTACTTTTACTAATGTTCTGTCTTTCTGAGATCTTGAAGGCATCATGGGAATCTTCTCTCTGCATATCAAGACACAGTTCCTTTGTTTGGCTATAATATTGTTGACCTCCATGAGATTCTGATATGGTAATGAGATACAATCTACTAACAAAACACTGTACTGTCTTCATCTCTCCTTTATCGCTCTCCCACTTTCACCATCCAACTTTTTCTCATAGGAAGTGGAGAGGGATAGGACATCCATCTGTCCTTGAAATTTCTTTCTCAAAAATATGTTGGTTTTGTTTATCCGAGAGAAATGAACAATGGGAGATGAGGTTAGAGAACTAAGAAACTGTAAACTAACAAATCTCTGAAAACTCCTAGTGTAACTATGAGGTCAGAATGTGATTTCGTTAAATTAAAAGATATGAAATACAGTCAATAGATAATTGTTCCTTAATAGTTGTCAAATAAATAAATTTGTTTTTCACTCAATCAAAAAATATTATTAATCTGGAGAAAATAGTTCTTCTTGGAGAAAATTAATGACCCTGTCTTATTCTTTGTTCTACTGTCAGACCAGGCTGATACTTAGTCAAACGTTAGAATAAGTAGTTCCAGATTTCTCTATCTCTGTGACGACAAAAAAAAAAAAAAAAAGATGGGAATCATCCACTTTTGTGGATGAATTAGGAAACTGAGTATATATGCTTCAATCTATGTGCTATTAAAGCCTTTTTCTCCAAATATTTCTATGAAAGCAACTTATAACTGAACTTAATTTTTTGTTTAAACATAATAAAGTAACTGGATAGCCCATATTTCTAAAATGATATATGTTCCTAAATAGGAATTCCGTGTAGAGGAAGAAAAAGCAAGCCAGGAACTTGGACTTCCATATTGAAACTAGGTTTATGGTAATGATATTTCTTAAATTACTTTGATACCAGCTTCTTCCTCAGGACCTTTCTCAGGGCCCCCACCACCTCCTTGTTCCTCAGGCTGTATATAATGGGGTTCAGCATGGGAGTAAGTACAGTGTAGAACACAGAAAGACCTTGATCCAATGCTGGGGTGTGGGAGGAGCCAGGTGTCATGTACACCACTATGCCTGGCCCCAGATAGAGACTCACCACAGTCAGGTGAGAAGAGCACGTGGCCAGGGCTTTGTTCCTCCCCTCAGGAGATTTCATTTTGAGAACAGTGAGGAAGATTTGAATGTAGGAGGCAATTATGAGGTTGAAAGGGATGAGGATAAATATGATACTTACCACAAATACCGCCATCTCATAATCTGAAGTATCCTCACAGGATAGCTTCAGGACAGCTGGTATCTCACAGAAGAAGTGATTTATTTCCTTTAGACCACATACAGGAAAATGCATGGTGTAGATGGTTTGAATGAGTGAGTTTAGAGCACCCCCAGTCCATGATGCTACTGCTATGAGCAAACAGACCTTAGAATTCATGATGACTGTGTATTGCAGGGGATTACAAATAGCCACAAATCGGTCATATGACATGAAGGTCAGAAGGAGACACTCAGCACCACCTAGACTCAGGCAGAAAAACATTTGGATTCCACAGCCAATGAAAGAGATGCTGTGCTTCCCTAAAGAATGGTTGATGACCATGTTAGGAACTGAGCTAGAGATGTAGAACAAGTCAATGAAAGAGAGCTGGCTGAGTAAGAAGTACATGGGAGTGTGGAGGTGAACATCCAGCCAGATCAGGAAGATGAGTATGGAGTTCCCTGTGAGGGCAATGAGGTAGATTAGAAGAATGAGGTAGACCAGGAGGCTGGCATATTGGAACTCAGGAAAGAGGCCCAAGAGGATGAAATCTGTAGTAGATACGTTATTTCTTTTTGCCATATCTCAACTTCCTCTATGATGGCTGATGCGCTGTGGGAGAAAAAATATAGGACATCTCGTAAATCTTATGCCTAGTTAAGAACCTTTATTTTAGACTAGTTATTCCCCTATCCATTCTTTCCATGTCTTAGTTGAACAAAATGATATTTAAAATGTCTTGAGGAACTTACAGTCTTCCCAGGTGGTGCTAGTGGTAAAGAACCTGCCTGCCAATGTAGGAGATGCAAGAGATGCGAGTTCGATCCCTGGGTTGGGAAGATCCCCTGGAGGAGGAAATGGAAACCACTCCAGTATTCTTGCCTGGAGAATCCCATGGACAGAGGAGCATGGTGGGCTAGAGTCCATAGGGTCGCAAAGAGTTGGACATGACTGAAGCGATTTAGCATGCACATGAGGAACTTATGGGTGTGAACATATGGAGAGTTGGGGAGAGTGAAGCATTCAGACAGGGCATGGAACCTCCATGTTTTACATATTTCTTTCATCTGAATGTTCATCCATATCTTTCACCACATCCTTTTATGATAAATCAGAAATCCATTAAAAAAAAAGGTGAGGTTCACCAGTCTTTAACTTATTGTTTTATAAACACTAAATGCTGATCATTTTATTCCACTATTTAAAAATTATTTCATATCTACACAGTTATCATACCCATCCAAGAATTAAAAACTCATTATTTGGAATTTCCTGGGACAATGAGACTCCATATTTTGGTCTCCTTTTAGTTTTTGACTTATCAACGGGACCATTTCCTCAAGCGTCTTAAGTAGCTCCTCCTCTCCTCTGTCTATATCATCTCCCTTGTCAATCTTTCATAGCCCTGTGCAGGACCAAATACAAACTTTACATGGCAAAATTAAAATGTGGTACCTTTTTTTCAAAATTATTAAAAATTTCAAGATGGCAACATCAGATCATTAAATCACACACGGGCCACTCCTAAGCACAGGACACTGTATGACCTCAGAGTGCAGCTTTTCCTGATTCTATGAGTTCAAGCTCTCAGAACAATATATTTACCTGTCTATCCTCTTTGGAGCTCAATTCTGTATTTCCAACAATTTCTTAAACACTTTCATCACATATCCTGCCAACACTTTCAATTTATCACGCCAAAACTGAGCTCAACTCCCACCTTTTATGCCTTGATTATTTCAGTCATCACCTCTCTTCTAACACAAACATTCAGGCTTATAACATTGAGACCACATTTAATTATTTTTCCTTATATATTTAATTAGTTAATTGATCTAACCATATTTAACTATCATATCTCTCAGACATTCCCCTCTTTTCCAAACTTATTATTTCACTCAATTCTAAATCTTTAGTCTTCTTCTCGTGATTATCTAGACTCCTTCTTCTTCAAACATAATCATCTTAAAGCATAGCTGTGATTGAGTCACTCTCCGTGGCAACATTTGAAATGTTCTCCATGAATTAGTGAATGAAACTCAATGCTGCTTATATTTGCATTTAAATACTCAACAAGTTTGTCACTAATTTAGCTGGCCAATTTTTTTGTATTGCAATAAAAATTTTCCCTTATAATGACTTACACCATAATCTTATGAAATATCATATCTTTCCATCTTCATGCATTTACTTATGTACTGATAGTTTTCCTTTTATTTAGACCTGGCTCCCTCCAGTAAAGGCTGTATCAAATCCTTCCCATCATTTAACATTCTGATCAATGTCAGTACCTTTCTGAAGTCTTCTCAAAACTCTGTCCATTCCATTCCAAATCAAAAACTGATTTTTACCTTCTTTTTAAAGTATTTGATTCCGTTTGAATTTCAACACTTGTAATAGAGAAGTAACTTTAATACCTGTAGTTGATAATCCCTACATATTGCTCCCTCAGTACAATTTTGCAACATGGATCATAAAATAGGTAAGTGTATAAGAAAGTATTGGAATGCAGATATTTCAAGATTATTATATCTTTGCTATTATTTGCTTTTGTGAACATATGAAAATGAAATATTACTTTACTTTGACAAGCTCAGTGCTTAAGCAGTATGTCTGGATGCTGTCAGAAATCATTGAAACCTAGAGTTAAAATAGCTCATGAAAAGAGGAGTTGAATAAAGATTGGGAGGAGAAAGAGAAAGAAATGGAATGGAGATAAAAGAAGTAAAATAAGAGGAGGAGGAAGAATAAGATGCTAGAGAATGTAAAGGAAAAAGAAGAAGAGGAAATGTGCTAACTGAAATGATGCCCATGGACTTCTCTAGCAGTCCAGTAGTTAAGAATCCCCATTTCCATTGCTGGGGACATGGGTTTGATTCCTGCTCAGGGAACTAAGATCCCATACGCCACGAGATGTGGCTAAAATATAAAATAAAATGGTGCCCAAGTTGTATTCTTTTATGATTTTATCAGCATGTACCATAGATATTATTACAAAAACTCTGCTTGTGGGTCACTTTTGAGGCCTCTAAGCCCTGGGTCCTTCTAATTACTTGTGAGTAATGGAAGAAACACAAGCTGGAATCAAGATTGCCGGGAGAAATATCAGTAACCTCAGATTTGCAGATGACACCACCCTTATGGCAGAAAGTGAAGAGGAACTAAAAAGCCTCTTGACAAAAGTGAAACTGGAGAGTGAAAATGTTGGCTTAAAGCTCAATATTAAGAAAATGAAGATCATGGCATCCGGTCCCATCACCTCATGGGAAATAGATGGGGAAACTGTGGAAACAGTGTCAGACTTTATTTTTGGGGGCTCCAAAATCACTGCAGATGGTGACTGCAGCCATGAAATTAAAAGTCTTACTCCTTGGAAGAAAAGTTATGACCAACCTAGATAGCATATTCAAAAGCAGAGACATTACTTTGCCGACTAAGGTCCATCTAGTCAAGGCTATGGTTTTTCCAGTGGTCATGTATGGATGTGAGAGTTGGACTGTGAAGAAGGCTGAGCGCCAAAGAATTGATGCTTTTGAACTGTGGTGTTTGAGAAGACTCTTGAGAGTCCCTTGGACTGCAAGGAGATCCAACCAGTCCATTCTGAAGGAGATCAGTCCTTGGTGTTCTTTGGAAGGAATGATGCTAAAGCTGAAACTCCAGTACTTTGGCCACCTCATGTGAAGAGTTGACTCATTGGAAAAAACTCTGATGCTGGGAGCGACTAGGGGCAGGAGGAGAAGGGGACGACCGAGGATGAGATGGCTGGATGGCATCACTGACTCGATGGACGTGAGTCTGAGTGAACTCCGGGAGTTGGTGATGGACAGGGAGGCCTGGTGTGCTGCAATTCATGGGGTCTCAAAGAGTCAGACACGACTGAGCGACTGAACTGAACTGAATCATTTATGTGAATTAATGTATTTGTTAATTTACTTTTTATTTTAACAAACTTTCCTTATGGCTCTTTGTCATAATCAAAATACAGTTTGTGAGAAATGTGCTTCTTCTATTATGTATGACAGTAAATTAGTTTTAGAAAAACCAAGAAATTTTCTCAATCACAAAAAAATTGGTATAGAATCAGACCTCTAACTGACAAAATTTGACTACTTTTCAAGACCTAATTAGGGCTTCCCAGGTGGCACTAGTGTTAAAAGAATCTGCCTGCCAATGCAGGAGACACAAGAGATGCAGATTCAATCCCTGGGTTGGAAAGATTCCTTGGAGGAGGAAAATGGCAACCTACTCCAGTATTCTTGCCTGACAAATTCCATAGATCAGAGAAGCCTGGTGGGCTGCTGTCCATGAGGTTGCAAAAAGTCAGACATGACTGAGAGACTGAACACAGTATGGCTTAATTATACCGTGTTTACAAAGAAATCTGAATTTTCTATGAAGAGAGGTAGAGACAGCTAGATAAACACATGCACTCAAATCTTCAAATTGGGTGAGAGTTATTATGCATCAGCTAAGTTCCAACTGGCAACCTGGTTTCAAGCTTAGCACTAGAACGTGACTAAATACTGGAATGCAGCCAGATCCTATCTCCAAAAGCAGGAAACATAATGTGCAGTCTATGGACCTTTTTAGAACTAGACTGTGTTACTGAAACCAGTGCACATTTATCACCAACAAATATAAAAGCAAAGACGTCTCCTGCTCTTGGACCACTGCTTATTAATTGAGATTAATTCCTTTTGGTCATTTTATACTATAGGATAAGGAAAAAAGGTGGGTGGGACACCATAGAAATAGAGAGTAAGGGAATAAGGCAGTTGATAAGGGAGAAATAAGGGAGAAAATGAGAGAAATAACTGGGCTCTTAGCTATAGCTCTCTCTGCTTTTACTGCCACACCCGCCACATTGCTGCTCCCCCTGTCACTCTAAATCTGTTAGCAACAGCTTCAGGCATTAAACCAAAAACTTCTACCTCTAATATCAGTGGCTTATGTGTCTGCTCTGTAGAATCCTATGATAGTTATCACCTGGCTGTTTTTGGAGGAAAACATGTTTAGAACTCTCCCCTGAACCTCATCAGGAACTAAGTTTCTCTCCACTAGAGAAAAAGCAGAGTAGAGGGTGAGGCTGGTGAAGAGAGCTGTTGCTTCTCACTACTCCATCATATAGAAAGAGACCCTGGAGTCTGTGTTCCAGGAGACCCAGTGGGAGCAGAGAAGGGGATGGAGCATAGGACATTTCCAGGGCTTGTAGAGGTCATGCAAGTCAACCGTTCATCAAATAAGGTGATCTCTGCAACAACAGACAAGAAAACAAATGGCGAGAACTTGCTTACCGAGCATTAAGTGCGTGCGTGCATGAATGCTCAGTTGCTTCAGTAGCGTCCAACTGTTTGCGACCCTATGGAGATTTTCCAGGCGAGAATAGTGGAGTGGGTTGCCGTGCCTTTCTCCAGGGGATATTCCCGACCCAGAGATTGAGCCCGAGTCTCCTACTGCTCCTGCTTGCAGGTGGGTTCTTTACTACTGAGCCTTGGGGAAGCCCACCAACCATTCAGTGAGTTCAGCCACTCAGCCATGTCCGACTCTTTGTGACCCCATGAATCGCAGCAGGCCAGGCCTCCCTGTCCATCACCAACTCCCGGAGTTCACCCAAACTCATGTTTGTCGAGTCGCTGATGCCATCCAGCCATCTCATCCTCGGTCGTCCCCCTTTCCTCCTGCCCCTAATCCCTCCTAGAATCAGAGTCTTTTCCAATGAGTCAACTCTTCACATGAGGTGGCCAAAGTATTGGAGTTTCAGCTTTAGCATCAGTCCTTCCAAAGAACACCCAGGGCTGATCTCCTTTAGAATGGACGGGTTGGATCTCCTTGCAGTCCAAGGAACTCTCAAGAGTCTTCTCAAACACCACAATTCAAAAGCATCAATTCTTTGGCGCTCAGCTTTCTTCACAGTCCAACTCTCACATCCATACATGACCACTGGAAAAACCATAGCCTTGACCAGATGGACCTTTGTTGGCAAAGTAATGTCTCTGCTTTTGAATATGCTATCTAGGTTGGTCATAACTTTCCTTCCAAGGAGTAAGCATCTTTTAATTTCATGTGTGCAATCACCATCTGCAGTGATTTGGGAGCCCCCCAAAATAAAGTCTGACACTGTTTCCACTGTTTCCCTATCTATTTCTCAAGCATTAAGTAGTACTAATTAAAGATGCCACAAATATTCATTTAAAAAATAGGTTCATATTATTAGTACCATCTCCATTTTTGCTGAGGTGAAACAGGGGCACAGAGAGGTTCTATAATTTCCCATTCAGCTATCAAGGAGCAGAGTCAGTTTTCAAACCAGGACCCTGAGCAGCTCTACAGCCAGGGTCTTCTGGCTCTCAAATGCCATAGAGCTCAAGGATGTTTTCCTTCTCCTAAAAGTTTTCCACAAGGGTCCACAATAAGTAGGGACACATGAGTGCTGAAAAAAAGAGAGGGTGGGGAATTTAGACGCTGGAAAAATGAAATGTGCTACATTAGAAATGTGTTATATACAACATAGATATCAGCAGTGATTTTGGGAGAGCAGAAAGAGGATGGTGCGAATGGACACAGCAGTGAAGTGAGACAGGAAAAAAATTGGAGAGGCTGTAAAAGTATTGATAAGGGGCCTTGATAGAAGGCTGAAGGAAGGAGTGACTGTGCCTGACAATGTAAGAAATCATTAGTTACCCGATATTTATAGAGAAGTTAGCATCCTTCAAGCAGTCCTTCATAATTTATTATTCCCATATTTTTCCAGTTTTAGTTTCTATCTATATATCTATCTCCACCACTAGTCCATGAGTTTTTTGACTGCTGTGATCCTGCCTCATTTATCTTGATAACCTCCACATTTAGTATTATTTGTAGAACATAGAAGGTGCTAATAAATGAAGAATGAGTAAATCATAACTCTATGAAGAAAATAGTATCATCTCTATTTTTCAGACAAGAAAACTGATGTTGAAAGATTCAGAAGTTGGCCCAAGTTTTCACAAGTATACGACATATCCTGAGTCCTTAGTCTGTCATGTCACAATTCCATATTTCGTCTCAATTCCCGTAGCATTGAACAACTAATGAGAACACCAGGAGTTTGGCTAAAGGTTTATTTGTGCTGGTGTAGTTACTCACAAGAACCATTTGTTGTTGTGCTGTAAAATATAGCATGGAAAGAGACAAGCTAAATGGTCTCCATATCCTTTTAGAGCTTTAATTATGAAAATTCTCTGCTGCTTAGTCACTCAGTCGTGTCTGACTCTTTGTGAACCCAAGGACTGTAGCCCACCAGGCTTCTCTGTTCACGGGATTATCCAGGAAAGAATACTGGAGTGGGTAGTCATTCCCTTCTACAGGGGATTTTCCTGACCCAGGGATCAGACCCTGTCCCCTGCATTGCAGGCAGATTCTTTACCATCTGAGCCACTGAGGAAGCCCTGGGAAATGCTCTAGTAGTGGCAAAAAGTGGCAGGGATTTGCTTTTTCTTGGAGGAAGGGCTGAAACTAAAGTACAGGTTAACTTACTATTGTTGTAGTCATATATATATTTCTACATCTATTCCCAAGCCCTGACTCAATCGTGTGTCTATTAATTGTAATTTTATGCTTCAGAAAATGCTTGTATAATGACTAGAAAATGACAAGAAAACGACAAACCTCAGGATATTGTTCTAGCAAGGTGATGACCTCTTAGACTTATTCAAGTCCATTCGATCTCTTTTTCTTATAAAGGTTGGTTTTCAGACTTTTGTTCAGTGGGTGGTGACTGTTATCACAAGGAGACACCTTGTGTTTTTAAGGAATGAAAACACAGATATATCAATGTGATACTGACAGAAATCAACACATCTTCATTTTCATCGGGTCACAGGCTTAGCCCTGAGGACAGGTTGTGATGCCAAAATAAACTATGGATTAAACATGAGCTGGGTTTGAGGGAGTGAAACCTCCCTCAAAGTATTAAAGCGAAGTATTTCATAAAAGGAAGCAAACCTCTTTCATTCTGGTCACTTAATAGTGTTTAGGGCCTTGTTTCAGGTCCCTTGTGGGATTTCTGTCCTTTCACTTTAATTATTAGGATCTTCCACTTCCCTGAGCTTGCAGAACTTCTCAAAGGTATACTCACATTTAAACAGCCACTTTTTTCCCCACTGGACCCTGGAATATGTATATAATATCACCTCCTTTGGGGCCCTGAGCCGTTGTCATCTTAAAGTTTCCCTAGGGTTTTGTTTCTTGCTGATGAGTAGAAGGCCTGTGAATTCCCTGGATGCTTTGTGAAATTAGCTATGTAAACACTTGATTTTTTTTCTCATGAGAGTAAAAGTATGATGAAAATGTACAAGTGTATGTTAATAAGAATAAGTTCTTACTAAGAAGTTGCTCACAAGAGATGATATTCAAGGAGTTTGATGATTCAAATTATATTCTTCAGGAATAATGTGTCATATTTATCAAAAGACTATTAAAATCTGCATTTGGATAGACTTTCAAGCATCATTCACAACTGATTCAAATTAAACTAATGGCCTTTTCCTTATTTTTTAAAATTTATTTTTAGTTGGATGGTAATTGCTTTACAATGTTGTACTGGTTTTTGCTGTACAACAACATGAATCAGTTAAAAGAATACATATGTCCCCTCTTGAAACTCCCTGCCACCCCCAATCCCATCTCACCCATCTAGGCTGTCACAGAGTACTGAGTTGAGCTCCCTGTATTACACGGCCACTTCCAACTAGCTTCTACTTTACGTATAGTGATGTATATGTTTATAAGCTACTCCCTCAATTCATCCCACACTCACCTTCCCCTGCTGTGTCCACAAGCCCATTCTCTGTATCTGTGCCCTGAAAATAGGGTGATCATTGCCATTTTTCTAGATTTCATATGTTCATTAACATATGGCATTTGTTTTTCTCTTTCTGACTTACTTCACTCTTTACAACAGGCTCTAGGTTCATCCACCTCACTACAACTGACTCAAATTCATTCTTTCTTATGGCTGAGAATATCCCATTGTATATATGTACCATAACGTTTTTATCCATTCATCTGTTGATGTACATCTAGGTTGCTTTCAAGACCTGGCTATTGTAAACACCACTGCAATGAACATTGGGGTATAGGTGTCTTTTCAAATTATGGGTTCCTCAGCATATATGCTTAGTACTGGGATTGCTGAGTCATGTGGTAGTTTTATTATTAGTTTTGTAAGGAATCTCTGTACTGTTCTCCAGAGGGGCTATATCTGTTTACATTCTTACCAACAGTGCAAGAGGCTTGGTTCCCTTTCTCCACACTCTCTCCAGCATTTGTTTGTAGATTTTTGTTCTGACTGGTGTGAGGTGATACCTTGTTGTGGTTTTCATTTGTGTTTCTCTAATAATGAATGGTAACTTTTCATGCGTTTATTAGCCATCTGTATATCTTTTTTGGGGAAATGTCTCTTTAGGTCTTTTCACCACTTTTTGATTGGGTTGTTTGTTTTTCTGATATTGAGTTTTATGACCTGCTTGTATACTTTGGAAATTAATCCTCTGTTAGTTGTCCCACTTGCTATTATTTTTTCCTATTCTGAGAGTTGTCATTTCACCATTTCTCCTTTACCGTGCAAAGTTTGTAAGTTTTATTAGGTTTCACTTGTTAATTTTTGTTTTTATTTCCATTATTCTAGGACATGGGTCATAGAAGGTCTTGCTGTGATTTATGTCACTGAGTGGTCTGTCTATGTTTTCCTCTAAGTTCTATAGATTCTGGTCTTAAAGTTAGGTATTTAATCCATTTTGAGTTTATTTTTGCGTATGGTGTTAGGAAGTGTTCTAATTTCATTCTTTTACATGTAACTGTCCAGTTTGCCCAGCACAACTTACTGAAGGGACTATCTTTGCCTCATTGTATGTTGCCTCCTCTGTCAAAGATAAGATGCCTATAGGTGTATGGGTTTATCTCTGGGCTTTCTGTCGTGTTCCCTTGGTCTATGTTCTGTTTTTGTGCCTGTACCATACTGTCTCAATGACTGTAGCTCTTTAGAATACTCTGAAGTCAGGAAGGTTGATTCCTTCAACTCCATTCTTCTTTCTCAAGATTCCTTTGGCTATTTGTGGTTTTTTGTGTTTCCATACAAATTGTGAGGGTTTTTTGTTCTAGCTCTGTGAAAAATGTGATTGATAACTTGATAGGGATCACATTGACTCTGTAGATTGCCTTTGGCAGGACAGTCACTTTCACAGTATTGTTTCTTCCAACCCAGGAACACAGATTATCTCTCCATCTGTTTATGTTTTCTTTGATTTCTTTTATCAGTGTCATAGATTTCTGCATACAGCTCTTTTGTCACCTTAGTTTTATTTATTCCTATGTATTGTATTCTTTTTGATGCAATGGTAAATGGAATTGATTCCTTAATTTCTCTTTCTGTTTTTCATTGTTATTTTATAGGAATGCAAGTGATTTCTGTGTATTGATTTTGTATCCTGCAACCTTACTAAATTCCTTGATTTGCTCTAGTAATTTTGTGATAATATCTTTAGGGTTGTTATGTATAGTATCATGTCGTCTGCAAACACGGGGAGTTTTACTTCTTCTTTTCCTATCTGGATTCCTTATATTCCATTTATTTCTCTGATTGCCATAGTTAAGACTTCCAAAACTATTTTGAACAATAGTGGTGAGAGTGGGTGCACTTGTCTTGCTCCTCATCTTAGAGGGAATGCTTTCAGTTTTCACCACTGAGAATAATGTTTGCTGTGGTTTTGTTGTATTAGGGCCTTTGCTATGTTGAGGTAGGTTTCTTCTATGCCCATTTTTGAAGAGTTTTTTTTTTTTATTATAAATGGGTGCTGGCTTTTGTCAAAGGCTTTTTCTTCATCTATTGAGATTATCATATGGTTTTTAATCTTTCAATTAGTTAATATGGTGTATCCCATTGATTGATTTCTGTATATTGAAGAATCCATGTATCCCTGGGATAAACCCAACTTGATCATGATGTATGATCTTTTTAACGTGTTGTTGAGTTCTGTTTGCTAGAATTTTGTTGAGAATTTTTGCATTTAAGTTCATCAGTGATATTGACCTGTAATTTTTTTCCCCTGTGTGTGTATGTGTGTGTGCGTGTGTGTGTGTGTGTGTGATGTCTTTGTCTGGCTTCGGTATCATTGTGGTGTTGGCCTTGTAGAATGAGTTTCAAAGTGTTCCTTCCTCTGCAGTTTTTTGAAAGAGTTGCAAAAGGATAGGGCTTAGCTCTTTTCTAACTGTTTGATAGAATTCACCTGTGAAGCAATCAGGCCCTGGGCTTTTGTTTTTTGGGGAAGTTTTTTTTTTTTTTTTTAATCACAGGTTTGATGTAGGTGCTTGTAAGTTGTTCATCATTTCTTTTTCTTCCTGGTTCAACCTTGTAAGGTTGACGTTTGCTAAGAATCTGTCCATTTCCTTCAGATCATCCATTTTATTTGCATTCTGTTGTTCATAATAGTCTCTTATGATCCTTTGTATTTCTATATTGCCTGTTGTAACCTCTCCTTTTTCATCCTAATTTTGTTGATTTGATTCTTCTCCCTTTTTTTTTCTTGATGAGTCTGGTTAATGGTTGGTCTATTTTGTTTATCTTCTCAAAGAACCATATTTGTTTTATTAAACTATTGTTTCCTTCATTTCTTTTTCATTTATTTCTGCTCTGATCTTTATGATTTCTTTCCTTCTACTAACTTTATGGTTCTTTTGTTCTTCTTTTTCCAGTAGTTTTAGGCATATAGTTAGCTTGTCTATTTGATGCCTTTCTTGTTTCTTCAGGTATTGATTGTATTGCTATAAATTTCCCTCTTAGAACTGGTTTTGCTGCACCCCATAGGTTTTGGGTCATTGTATTTTCATTGTTATCTGTTTCTAGGAATTTTATTTCCCTTTTTATTTCTTCAGTAATCTATTCACTGTTTAGAAATGTATTGTAAAATCTCTAGGTGTTTATGTTTTTACAGTTTTTTTCCCCTGTAATTGATAAATGTCCTATAGTGCTGTGGCCAGTAAAGATGCTTCATATGTTTTCAATTTTATTAAATTTACTGAAGCTTCATTTGTGACCCAACTGATTCTTGCATTTTCTCCATTTTATTTTCAAGGTATTGGATTATCTTTACTATCATTACCCTGAATTCTTTTTCAGCTAGCTTGACTATTTCCTTTCATTTATTTGGTCTTGTGTGTTTCTGCCTTGTTCCATTTGTGCAGTATTTCTCTGTCTTTTCATCACTTTTTTCTAAGTTACTATATTTGAGGTCTCCTTTTCCTAGGCTTTAGGGTCATGTTATTTCTTCCTTTTGTTTTCTACCCTCGATGCATAAGGTTGGTCCAGTTGTTTGCGTAGGCTTCGTGTTGGGAGTGACGTGTCTGCATTCTGGAGGGCAGAGGTGAGTTTTCTTTTTTCCCTCTGATGAGTAGGGCTGTGTGAGATGGTATGTTTTGGAGTGTCTCTGGTAATTTGTCTGCTGTTGATTGAGTCTGTATTTTTCTCTTGCTTGCTAGTTGAGTGAGGCATCCTGTACAGGGTGCTGTCAGCAGGTGGGCGATGCGGGGTCTTGCATATAAGTAGAGGCCTTTCTGGGAGTTCTCACTAATTAGTACTCGTCTGGGCTAAGAGTTCTTTGGCAGTTTAGGGTCCTGGACTCAGCAGTCCCACTCCAAAGACTTAGGACTGATCTCTGGGCAGGGAATCAAGACTCCACATATCACTTGTTATGGTATTAAAGGGGATTAAAACAAACGTGCAAAGCAAACAAACAAAAAACATAACAGAAGATAAAAGTTGAACCCAGAGGAATGGTAAGTGGAAAATTGGACTAATAATAACAAAAACAATGTAACATACCCACACACATATACACATAAACAGTCGAAACAGTACAAAGGAAATAAAAATACACTAGATTGACCTGGTAGGCAAAGGAATTAAAAAATTATATCAACCAATTAGAAACAAAGCTAGCTAAAATATAATCCAGGAAGCCAAACCAAAGCAGAGTGCCAACTGGTGAATATTGCAAAGAAAACAAAGCAAACTAACAAACATGGTTAAAAAAAGAAAAAGAAAGAAGAGGAAGAAAAGGTAAGAGGAAAATAACAGAAAAGAAAAGTTAAATAGAAATAATAAAAAGATTTGTATGTATTAAAGAATGGCTACAGCAGGAGAAGAACAATAAGAAAAACAAAGAAACAAGGCAGAAAGAAAAACCATTTCAATAAGCCAAAATGGAGTTAGAAGTATATAAATGAAATTAAAAGTGTGGTTGAAAAAAAGAAAAAAAAAAGTTCTCAAGGTTGTACTTGAGACCAAGGAAAACACACTATAAGAGAGCAATTCAATGAACAAAAGAAAGAAAAAGTAAAATTAACCAATTAAAAACAACTAACTAAAACACAAAAGAGAGAGAGAAAAAACAAACAAACAAACAAAAGAGAGTGCCAAGTGAGAAATAAAGCAAATAGGACAAACAGACAAAAATTGTAAAGAAAATAAAAGAAAAAACAGAAAAGCAAAGTTAAAATAGAAGTAAATATATATATATTCATACGTATATATATACAAACAAATAAAACTAGAAAAGACACAAAACAGCAAACAGTAGAAGTAGAAATATAGGAATAAAATAAAAGCATTGTTAAAATAATTCTATGTTTTCATAGGGTCTCAGCTGTCAGTGTTCTTGATCCCGGTTTCAGACACAACCTTCCTCCACCTTCTTAAGAAGCCCTCCAGTTCTGGGGAGGGCTGGTCTCTGGAGCTACTGTGGGCAGCTCAGACTCTAGTCTGGCCCTGCTCATATGTGTACTTGCCTCCAACGTCTGCAGCTGCCAGACCTAGAGTGTTTTCTTATGTGAAAACACTCATTGTCCTTTTACATATTCCATAGACACAGTCTAACTAGTTGATTGTACGTATTTCATCTGCAGCTTGTGCAGCTGATAGAAAGGCTTTCAATCCTGCTTCTTTGTTGCTCCACCCCTAGAGCTCAATTGTGGTTTTATATTCACCTCTGTGTGTGAGCCAGCCACAGGAGTATGCTCCTGAGGTGTCCCTGGAGGACTTGGGTCTGCCCTAGTGAGGACAATGAATAGAGGTGGCATGACTGCTTGGATAGCAGGGATTTTGGCAACACAAGGTGTGCAGAGAATACGGCAGCCATGGGCACAAGAGATATGGCTCTATTAGGAGTCTTTTCTAGCCTCCAGCAGCAAGCACTGAAAGGGCAGTCCTGACTGGTGCCTCTATTGCTCAACTGATAGCACTGCCAAGTGGGGAGAGAAGGTCTAGAGTGGTGACTCCAGTCCTGTACACAACTCAGCAGTAGCCCCTAGCTTCCATGAGTACCCAGTTTTTCTCCAAAGACATTGCCTATTGTGAATTTCCTCCCTCCCATTCCTCATGCCAAATCTCCTCAGTCAACAGCAGTCTTCCAGTTGAGATTCTAGTCCCCAGACCTGGTGCACACCAGTGGACCTGTGTCTCAGTCTGGGATATGTACAGCTGCAGAACTGATTTTGTGGTTTTCACTCATTTCAGACTTTCACAGATCAGCTACTTCACCCTCCTTCAACAGCCTCAAACGCTTCTCCTCTGTTCCAACTGATTTCCCTGGATGTAGGAGTCTCTCCTGCTTCAGCTTTCCCACCCCCACTGCAGGTCCTCTCTTGATTTTGCTCTGTTCCTCCATCTCCCTTATTTCTTTTGCCATAGCCAATCATGTGTCTATCCATATAATTCTTTCTGTTGGTTAAGGACTCCTGCTAGTATTCTTCCAATGATCTGTGAAAACTGTATTTGTATTCCCAATGCATTTGTGGACAGAGATGCACACACTCGATATCCACCTACTCCTCTGTCATCTTGGTTCTCCCCAGTCTTTCCCTTTAAATCCACTTCGCTCTCTCTATTTGTGATATAATCCTTGGAACTAATGCTGCCATGAGAGTAACTACTCAACAAAGAAACCCTGCTATATCAGATCAGAAAAAATTTTATATGGCTTTAACAGCTTTTTGGGCTCCAAGATCACTGCAGATGGTGACTGCAGCCATGAAATTAAAAGACACTTACTCCTTGGAAAAAAAATTATGACCAACCTAGATAGCATATTGAAAAGCAGAGACATTACTTTGCCAACAAAGGTCTGTCTAGTCAAGGCTATAGTTTTTCCAGTGGTCATGTATGGATGTGAGAGTTGGACTGTGAAGAAAACTGAGCGCCAAAGAATTGATGCTTTTGAACTGTGTTAGAAAAGACTAACAGTTAGAGAAGACTCTTGAGAGTCCTTTGGATTGCAAGGAGATCCAACCAGCCCATCCTAAAGGAGATTAGTCCTGGGTGTTCATGGGAGGAGCTGATGTTGAAACTGAAACTCCAGTACTTTGGCCACCTGTTGTGGAGAGCTGATTCATTTGAAAAGACCCTGATGCTGGGAAAGATTGAGGGCAGGAAGAGAAGGGGAAGACAGAGGATGAAATGGTTGGATGGCATCACCGACACAATGGACATGGGTTTGGGTGGACTCTGGGAGTTGGTGATAGACAGGGAGGCCTGGCGTGCTGCGATTCATGGGGTCGCAAAGAGTTGGATATGATTGAGCGACTGAACTGAACTTATTCCTAAGTATTTTATTCTTTTTGTTGCAGTGGTGAATGGGATCATTTCCTTAATCTTTCTTTCTGATTTTTCATTGTTCGTGTATAGGAATGTAAGGGATTTCCATATATCATATTATATATATTCTGTATAATATAGGAACAACTATATTCATTGATTAGCTGTAGTGATTTTCTGGTGGCATCTTTAGTGTTTTCTATGTAGAGAATCATGGAGAAGGTATGGAGAAAAGGGAACCCTCTTACACTGTTGATTGAAATGCAAATTGATAAAACCACTATGGAGAAAATATGGAGATTCCTTAAAACACTAGGAATAAAACCAACATATGACCCAACACTCCCACTACTGGGCAAATACCCTGAGGAAACCAGAATTAAAAAAATACACATTTACCCCAATCTTCATTGCAGCACTATTTACAATAGATAGTACATGGAGGCAACCTGGATGTCCATCAGCAGGTGAATGGATATGGAAGTTGTGGTATACATATATATACACACAACGTAATATTACTCAGCTATAAAATAGAATTCATTTGAGTCAGTTCTAATGAGGTGGTTGAACCTTGTGCCTATTATGCAGGGTGAAGTAAGTCAGAAAATATTATATATTAACACACACACACACATATGGAATCTAGAAAGATGGTACTGATGATCCTATGGGGAAGGCAGCAAAGAAGAAACAGACATAAAGAAAAATTTTTGGACACAGTGGGAGAAGAAGTGGGTGGGATGATATGAGAGAATAGCATTGAAACATATACATTACCATAAATAAAATAGATGGGCTGTGAGAGTTTAACGTATGATGCAGGGAACAAAAAGCCAGTGCTCTGTGACAGCCTAGAGGGATGGAGTGGGGAAGAAAGTGGGAAGGGGGTTCAGGATGTGGGGGATACATGTATACCTGTGGCTGATTCATGTTGCTGCTGCTGCTGCTGCTAAGTCGCTTCAGTCGTGTCCAACTCTGTGTGACCCCATAGACGGCAGCCCACCAGGCTCCCCCATTCTTGGGATTCTCCAGGCAAGAACACTGGAGTGGATTGCCATTTCCTTCTCCAGTGCATGAAAGTGAAAAGTGAAAGTGAAGTCGCTCAGTCATGTCCAACTCTTCGAGACCCCATGGACTGCAGCCTACCAAGCTCCTCCATCCATGGGATTTACCAGGCAAGAGTACTGGAGTGGGGTGCCATTGATTCATGTTGATGTGTGGCAAAAACCATCACAAATTGTAACTATCCTCCAATTAAAATAAATACATTAAAAAATTATTTTCCCATTTAGATTATTACAGAATGCTGAGCAGAGTTCCCTGTGCTATATAGTAGGCCCTTATTGGTTTTCTATTTTAAATAGAGTGGTGTATATATATCAATCCAAATCTCCCAATATATTTAATATACATATGAATGAATCACTTTGCTGTATACCTGAAACTAACACATTATTTTAAATCAACTATACTGCAATGTAATATAAAAATTAAAAAATAAACACACACACAAATGACCTAAAAGAGGAAATCTCGGTATCTAAGTCACTATCCAGTAATTTGTTTTCCAATCAATTACCAAATTTTAACAAGTTTCTCATCAGACTCGAAAAACAGTATTTGTATTTAATGACGATGATAAATGAAACCCTTTAAAGGGTTTCACAAGACAGGGCTTTCACCCACTCAAAAGTAAAGGCAAGATGATATAAATTCAGCACTACTTGGGCCTTTCTTAGCCTCAGTAACAACTGTCTCTTTATTTGTTTGTAAATAACTACATTTTTATCTTTTTTATTAGATTCTACACATGTGATATCATATAATTTTCTTTTTTTATTATAAATTTATTGATTTTAATTGGAGGCTAATTACTTTACAATATTGTATTGGTTTTGCTACATATATGCAATGGAGTATTATACCTGTCTCTTTAAATTACTTCTCATAATATTGCACCAATGTAGATTGGGGAAAAAATGCTTATATGTTGCATTCATGAGAATATACCTCTCTAAATTCCTCTCCTCCTATTATTCATTCTGGAAGATTCAGTTGATTTTTTTGCCCCAACTCTTTCCTCTACCAACCCCATATTTTAATCTTTCAAACTAACCTTTGAATATTTGCTGATTTTGAGTTATTAATGTAATTATTTGAAATGAGAAGAAAGGGAAATTGAGCATAGAAAATTGTCCTGTTCATTAGGAATGCACAAGACATGATTGTAAAATATACATCTCAGTGTTGTGCTGAGCTGTTTGCCATCAGACCCTTGAAACATTAGCTCACATTTAATAGATTAACAGTTGGGTCAGGCATATATTGTGTGTGTTGACATTCTACAGAATAAAGTTAAGTAGTTTATATTATAATCAAATTCATGGGTAAGATTTCAAACCATAACTGATCTTGTCTCTAACTGATAAAGTTAGAATCAAAGGAGCCCATTAGGGGGAGATTTAATTATGTAAATGACTATAAGATGAATTCTGAATTGTAAGGAAATTCAATACCCATAAATGTGATTCAAGGGAGACTGGGGAAAGAGTTTCTAAGAGTAGCCAATTCTTGTTTTTTAATTAACTAATTAATTTTATTTGGAGGATAATCACAATATTGTGATGGTTTTTTGCCACATATCAATATGAATCAGTCACAGGTATTCGTGTCCCTGCCCCCCATCCTGAGCCTGCCTCCCGCTGATTCTCTTTAGAGATTTTTTACAAGCATTCAATTCTAATTCTCCAAGGATGTATTAATTAAAGTTTAGGGGAATATTTTCTCCAGAAAACTGAGGTAAATCTCGTGTTTCCTCCATTATGAAAAAATGAATCTAAATTGAAGCTTCCTTCACCAAGCACTCTGGGTCTTTTATTTATAACAATGATCTCTGGCTCACCCATCCTGGAGAGATAAAATGGGCACTTGACTGAGTATTTTCCCTATGTGAACACCCTTCTTTCAGGTCTAAATCCCATACCTTTCAGACTACAGGTTTTCTCAGCCCTGGGGACATGGAGAGCTAGGCATGCCTCACAACATGGTCAGACAAAGTGAATCAGGGCATTGAGATGCAGACAAAGTGTGTATGATTATTGATTTATTTTTGACTTGTTAAGTTTTGCAATTAACTATAATTGTGAAAAAGAAATGTTCATTGCAGCGCTGTTTATAATAGCCAGGACATGGAAGCAACCTAGATGTTCATCAGCAGACGAATGGATAAGAAAGCTGTGGTACGTATACACAATGGAGTATTACTCAGCCATTAAAAAGAATACATTTGAATCAGGTCTAATGAGGTGGATGAAACTGGAGCCTATTATACAGAGTGAAGTAAGCCAGAAAGAAAAACACCAATACAGTATACTAATGCATATATATGGAATTTAGAAAGATGGTAACAATAACCCTGTATGCGAGACAGCAAAAGAGACACAGATGTATAGAACAGTCTTCTGGACTTTGTGGGAGAGGGCGAGGGTGGGATGATTTGGGAGAATGGCATTGAAACATGTATAATATCATATGTGAAATGAATCACCAGTCCAGGTTTGATGTACGATACAGGATGCTCAGGGCTGGTGCGCTGGGATGACCCAGAGGGATGGCATGGGGAGGGAGGTGGGAGTGGGGTTCAGGATGGGGAACACGTGTACACCTGTGGTGGATTCACATTGATGTATTGCAAAACCAATACAATATTATAAAATAATTAGCCTCCAATTAAAATAAATTTATTTATTTTAATTGGAGGCTAAAATAAATAAATATAAATTAAAAAAAGAACAAAAAAATTTATATTAAAAAAAAAAAGAAATTCTCACTGGGTTCAAATTCTTCTGAACTAATTACAAGCAGAATTACCTAGAGAGAGAAAACCCCATGGGTTCCATAAGGCAAATGGTCACAGAAGTTTATGAATGGATATTGGCAGACTTGAACCTGAGAAGCAGCCTCTCATCTCTGCTCTCCAGAGTCTTTCTCTCCTGAAATTCTCTTATGGGGTGATTTCCTCACCATTAGGAAAACGTATTCTCTAGTTGGTGGTAACAGGAAAGCATGAATATCTATCTGCTTTATTCTCAGCTTTAATGAGCCTTCCTCTTTGCTTTCTAGGTGGTGAAAGGAATGAACACAGACTTTCTCACTTCCCTGTTAATGCTTAGTTGCTAGAAAACTTGGGATGATGAGACAAAGGCCTGAAAAAAATGGAAATTCAGGTTATTTCCTGTGATTAAAAAAATAAAACTAGCAGTCAACGTAGTTAAGTAGTAAAGATGTAGGGAGAAAACATATATAAACATAGAATTTAGAATTGCAACAACTTGAGATGCCTTCCCCCTAATGGCCAGAAATGAAAGCTTGAAGGAAGATTATGGCTGCTGCATATTAAAAAGAAAAGAGAGTGGAATTTCAAGAAACTTAAGAATCCATAAATGATCCACTAATTGTATTTATTACAATTCAGTATAAGCATGTCTTTTACTTGCTGTAATCTCAGATGAGTCACAATTTGTGTATCTACTGTTCCTCATATTTAAAGTTGAAATGGCTTTGTAAACCTAGAGTCTTCACGGGGTTGTCATAAGAATGGCATGACCTTGTAAATGAAAGCTATGTAAAAACCTTTTTAGTGTAACCTCAAAGAGATTCACCTTTGGTTTTCATTTGGGGGTCAATTAAAACACTCACAAATTATAATATTTCCTTCTAGAACTGAGGCTGGAGATGTAAAAAGACAGAAAAAGAAGCTTGAGTCTCAAAAATTAATCTACTGTGTGAGCATTCTGATGCTTATTTAAAATACTTCTACTAAGATTATACTCTCAGAAATTCTCACTCAGTAGGTCTATGGTAAGAAGCAGATATAAGTATGTCAAAAGCAACACTGCCTTCCAGTACTTCTCTTGATTCATGTAAGAAATCTTGAATTGGAGCAAATATTTTATCACTGGTGGCTACTTAATCATTCTTGTCCCTCAATTCCTTAAGGATAAACAGAGTTAATGATTATATTCTGTTCCCTGAGACAATATGAAGATCTTTTCTTTTAAGGAAGAAACAGGTGCCTGAAAAAAACACCTCCAATCATATATTTTCCTTAATTTGTAGAGCAGCAGACATGAAGTTTTTATTCCTATTTACCTGAATGTCCAAAGTTTGGAAAATGAATATGATCCAGAGAAGATAATAAACAGTTGAAAGGATACAACTAAATGAGAGAGGTGAGTGAGAAGTGAGGAAATATTTTCTTCAAAGCAGAGTCTTCAATATAAAGATATTTACAATGCACCAGAAGAGCTTTTGTTCCAATCAATCATAAACCTAATTTTGTAAAGGAGAACAGAAAAGATTAGAGAAGACCACAGTAGATTGATCTGATGCCTATTATGAAACTAGACGCTGGGCTGGATGAAGCACAATCTGGGATCAAGATTGCTGGGAGAAATATCAATAACCTCATATGAATATGACATCACCTTTACGGCAGAAAGTGAAGAAGAACTAAAGAGCCTCTTGATGAAAGTGAAAGAGGAGAGTGAAAAAATTGGCTTAAAGCTCAACATTTAGAAAACTATGATCATGGCATCAGGTCCCATCACTTCATGGCAAATAGATGGGAAAACAGTGGCAGACTTTGTTTTTCTGGGCTCCAAAATCACTGCAGATGGTGACTACAGCCATGAAATTAAAAGACGCTTGCTCCTTGGAAGAAAATTTATGACCAACCTAGATAGCATATTCAAAAGCAGAGACAATACTTTGCCAACAAAGGTCTGACTAGTCAAAGCTATGGTTTTTCCAGTAGTCACGTTTGGATGTGACAGTTGGACTATAAAGAAAGCTGAGCACTGAAGAACTGATGCTTTTCAACTGTGGTGTTGGAGAAGACTCTTGAGAGTCCCTTGGACTGCAAGGAGATCCAACCAGTCTATCCTAAAGGAGATCATTGGAAGGACTGATGCTAAAGCTGAAACTCCAATACTCTGGCCACCTCATGCGAAGACTTGACTCATTGGAAAAGGTCCTGATGCTGGGAGGGATTTGGGGCAGGAGGAGAAGGGGACGACAGAGGATGAGATGGCTGGATGGCATCATCGACTTGATGGACATGAGTTTGGGTGAATTCTGGGAGTTGGTGATGGACAGGGAGTCCTGGCGTGCTGCAATTCATGGGGTCGCAAAGAGTCGGACACAACTGAGTGACTGAACTGAACTGAACTGAAAAATGAGTGAGGGCTTCCCTTGTGGCTCATGAGTGATGTTGATTATCCTTTCATGTGTTTATTGGCCATCTGTATGTCTTCTTTGGAGAAATATCTATTGAGGTCTTCTGCCTATTTTTTGATTTGGTTGTTTTTCTGATACTGAACTGCATCAACTCTTATCTATTTTGGAGATTAATCCTTTGTCATTTTCTTCGTTTGCAATTTTCTCTTGTTTTGATAGTTGTTTTATCTAAACTCTTTTGTGTTTAGTTTCCTTTGCTGTGAAAAGGCACTCCCTGGTGGTCTAGTGGTTAGAATTCGGAGCTCTCACCACCGCGGCCTGGTTCCCTGTCAGGGAAGCTTTTCTTCTCAGACTTACCTGGTAGCTCAGCTTATAAAGAATCTGCCTGCAATGCAGGAGATCCTGGTTTGATTCCTGGGTTGGGACGATCCCCTGGAGAAGGGATAGGCTACCCACTCCAATATTCTTGGGCTTCCCTGATGGCTGAACTGGTAAAGAATCTGCCTGCAATGTGGGGGACCTGGGTTTGATCCCTGGGTTGGGAAGATCCCCTGGAGAAGGGAAAGGCTACCCACTCCAGTATTCTGGTTTGGAGAATTCCATAGACTGTATAGTCCATGAAGTCACAAAGAGTCAGACACAACTGAATGACTTGCACTTCACTTCACTTCACTTCTTTGCTGTGCAGAAGCTTTTAAATTTAGTTAGGTCCAATTTGTCTATTTTTGTTTTTATTTCCACTACTCTGGGAGATGGGTCATAGAGGATCTTGCTGTAATTTATGTCAAAGAGTGTTTTATCTATGATTTCCTCTAAGATTTTTATAGTTTCTGGCCTTGCATTTAGGTCTTTAATCCACTTTGAGTTTTTATCAGTAGTATGTACACACACATATAAAATATATACACACACACACATACCATTTGCGCTTTATACATTCATTTATTGATGGACTGTTAGGTTGTTTCTATATCTCAGCAATTGTAAATAATGCTAACATGAACACTGGGATGAAAGTTCCTTTTAAAATTAGTGCTTTTGTTTTCTTCAAATATATACCCACAGTGGAATTGCTGGGTCAGATAATAGCTCTATTTCTTGTTTTTTTGAAAAACCTTCATACTATTTTACATGGTGACTGCTTCAATGTACATTCCTACTAACAGGGTATAAATATTTCCCTTTCTCTACATTCTCACCAACACTTGTTATTTGTGTTCATTTTGATGATAGCCATTCTGACAAGTATGAGGTGATACCTCCTTGTGTTTTTTATTTGAATTTCCCTGATTATTAACAATGTTCAACTCTTTTCATGTGTTTCTTATTTTCTACATTTCTTCTTTGGAAAAAATATCTTTTTGGGTCTTCTGCTCTTTTTAAAAAACTGGTTGTTTGTTTTTATTTTATTTTGCTATTAAGTTATATGGACCTTTTATATTTGCTGGATATCAATCCCTTATCAGCCATATAATTTACAAATATTTTTTCCCATTCAATTTGCTATCTTTTCTTTTAGTCAATAGTTTCCTTTGCTGTGCAAAAGCTTTCAGGTTTAACCATATTCCATTTGTTTATTTTTGCTTTTATTTCTTTATTTTTGGGGATATCTCCAAAAAACATGGCTAAACGGGGCCATTAGAATTTTTGATAGACATTGCACTTAATCTGTAGATCATTTTTGATAATATGAACATTTTATAATATTAAATATTTCTAATCCATATGAGGAATGTTGTTTCATTTAACTTTGTCTTGCTTAAATTCTTTCATTAATGTTTTATAATTTTCAGTGTATAAGCCTTTCATCTCCTTGGTTAAGTTTATCTCTATATTTTTTTATGCTTTTATAAATGGAATTCTTTCTGGATTTCCCTTTTGAATAGTTTGTTGTTAATTATAAAAATGAAGATGTTTTTATTCTTATGTAATAAAAATAAATGTTAAAAACGAATTATCTAGCAAACCATATCCACTAACACTTTAAAAGGATCATACACCATGATCAAGGTGGGATTTACCCCCAAATGCAAAGATTCTTCAGTATCTGCAAACTAATGTAATATAGCACATTAACAAACTGAAGAATAAAAACCATATGATCATCTCACTAGATGTAGAAAAAGCTTTAGCTAAAATTCAATACCCATTTAAAAACTCTCAAGGAAGTGGGAATACAGGGAAACTACCTCAAATAATATAGGCCAAACCCAAAGTTAACATCATTTGTAATCATGAAAAGCTGAAAATGTTTCAAATTCAGGAACAACATAAGATTGACAAAGCAATCTTCAGATAGAAAAACAAAAATGGAGGCATCACACTTCCTGATTTCAAAATATATTACAAAGCTACAGTAAATTAAAACAGTATGTTGCCAGCATAAAAGCAGATATATAGACATATGCCACAGAACAGAGGAAGCAAAAATAAAGCCAAATATATGTGGCTTTGACAAGGGTGCCAAGAATACACACTAAGGAAAAGTAGGTCTCTTTACCAAATGTGGGGAAAAGCATATATCTATGCAAGGAAGAGAAAAATTAGACTCTCATCTTGCACTATACAAAAAAATACCAACTTCAAATGGATTAAAACTTGAAAGTAAGAGCTGATTCTGTAAAAACCCTAGAATAAAACATAGGGAAAAATCTTCAGAACAGTGGTCTTGGTAACGATTTCTTGGATGTGACACCAAAAGATATACAACAAAGCCAAAAAGTAAAACAAAATAGGACTACTCAGGAGAAACACTGCTGCCCAAAAGAGAAGTCAACAGAATCAAAAGGCAACCTATAGAGTAGGAGAAAATGTTTTCAAACAATATATATAAATGAAGTGATTAATATCCAAAATATATGGTTGTTCAGTTGCTAAGTCGTGTTTGACTCTTTGCAAACCCATGAACTGCAGCACACCAGGCTTCCCTGTCGTTCACTATCTCCCTGAGTTTGCTCAAACTCATGTCCATTGATTCAGTGATACCATCCAACCATCTTATCTTCTGTTGCCCCTTTCTCCTCTTGCCCTCTATCTTTCCCAGCATCAGGATCAAAATATACAAGGCACTTCAAATGTCAATAGCAAACAAAACAAAACAAAAACAAAAACACTCACAAATAGCCCAATTTAAAAATGGTCAAAGGACTGAATTTCTTCAAGAAGATATAGAAACATATACGAAAAGATGCTCAGCATCACTAATCATCAGGGAAATGCAAATAAAAAGCACAAGGAGATATCACATCACATTTGTCTGGTATTATCCAAAGCAACAACAATGGAATGGAAAGTAACAAGTTCTAAAGAGGATTTGGATAAACTAAAACCCATGTTAACTGTTGGCTGGGATGTAAAGTGGTGAAACTACTATGGAAAAAACATTATGGAAGTTTATAAAAAATTAAAAAACTACCATATGATCAGCAATCTACTTCTAGATATTTATTCAAAAGAACTGACATTAAGATCCTGAAGAGATATATACACACACATTATTATGGGACTTGGCATTATTGACAATAGACAAGAGTTGGAAAAAACTTAAATACTCATCAGTAGATGAAAAGATACAGAAAATGTGTTATATACATACAATGGAATATTGTGTCTGTGTGCATGCACGCTCAGTTGTTTAGTCTTGTCCAACTCTTTGCAACTGTATGGAAAGGCACAAAGTTGGACCTCTCCAGATTCCTCTGTCCATGGTATTTCCCTGGCAAGAATACTGGAAAGGGTTGTTATTTCCTCTTCCAGGAGATCTTCCTGACCCAGGGATCAAACCCGTGTTTCTGGTATTGTACGTGGATTCTTTACTGCTGAGCCACTGGGGAAGCCCACAGTGGAATATTATTCAGCCTTAACTAAAGTATTCTTCCATATGTGATAGTATGTATGAATCTGGAGAACACTATACTGAAATAAGACAGTGAAAAAAACCCCCAATATTTTATGACCCCAGTCATATGTCATAGCTAAATTTGTCAAACACATATAACCAATAAGATAGTGGTTGTTAGTGACTATTGAAAAATGAAATATGGGCATTGCATTTCAACTAGTTTGAAGATTTACTTACACAAGATAAATTAGGCATCTAATTTATGCTGTATGATTAGTGCTGTACAACACTGTGTCTGTAGTTAAAATTTGTTATTTAGTCACTAAGTCATGTACAACTCTTTTGTGACCCCCATGTACTGTACTCATCAGGCTCCTCTGTCCACGGAATAGTCCAGACAAGAATACTGGAGTGAGTTGCCATTTCCTTCTGCAGGGGATCTTCCCAACCCAGGTATTGCACCTATGTCTCCTGCATTTGCAGGCAGGTTCTTTACCACTGAGTCACCAGGGAAGCCCTATAGTTAAAATATTTGCACTCCAAAACCATTGAAAGGGTAGACAATATGATGTGTGTTTTTACTACACAATAAAAAGAACCTTTTAGAAAAACAAATATCATATATATATATATATATATGTATGGAATCTGAAAAAATGACGCTGATGGACTTATTTTTAGGGCAGGAAAAAAGCTGTAGACATAGAGAACAGGCTTGTAGTCACAATGGGAGGAGAAGAGGGGTAAAAATTGAGAGTAGCACTGGCATATATACATTACCATGTATAAAACAGATAGTGGGAAGCAGCTGTAAAGGACAGGGAACTCAGCTTGGTGCTCTGTCATGACCTACAGGGCATTGGATGGGGGTTGGGGGTTGGGAGGCAGTCTCAAGAGGGAGGGAATATATGCATGCTTACAGCTGATTCATGTTGTTGTACAAACACAACATTGTAAAGCAATTATCTCCCAATTAAAATTGTAAAAGATACCCTTTTAAGAGGGTCAAAAGACAAGTTACACAAAGGGAGGAAATCTGTATCAATTACCTATCTGAAAAAAAGTATATATAGAATACATAGCAGACTTTCAAAGTCAATAGTAATAATCTAATTAGGAAATGGGGAAAAGAAATGAATGGACATTTCACTGAAGAACATACATAAATGGCAGAAAAGCACATGAAAATATGTTTAACATCATTACCCATTACAGAAATGCAAATCAAAACCATCATATATCATGACATACCTATCAGAATGAATGAAAGAAAAAGTAGTGACAAAAACAACTGCTCAAAAGAATGCAGAGATATCAGATGTTTCATACATTGTTTTTGGAACTATAACCAGCCATTCTGGAAATAATTATCCAGCAATTATATTCTTGGGCATGTATCCTAGAGAATGAAAACTTAAGCTTATGTGGAAACCTACACATACTCAAGCAACTTGAGTCAAAAATGGCCAAAATTGGAAACAATCTAACTATTCTTCAATGAAGAGTTAAATAAACTGTGATACATCCATACCATGAACTGCTACTTAGAAATAAAAATAAATGAGTGACTGATACATTATACAACTTGGATAGACCTCAAGGGAATTTTATTGAGTTAAATAAAGCCAGTATTAGTATGTAACATTTGTCAAATAAACATATGATTTGTATTGGCAAAGCTATGGCTTTTCTAGTAGTCATGTACAGATGTGAGAGTTGGACCATAAAGAAGGCTGAGTGCAGAAGAATTGTTGCTTTTGAATCGTGGTGCTGGAGAAGCCTCTTGAGAGTTCCTTGGACTCTAAGGAAATGAAACCACTCAATCTGAAAGGAAATCAACCCTGTTGATTCATTGGAAGGACTGATGCTGAAGTTGAAGCTTCAATAATTTTGCTACCTGATGCGAAGAGATGACTCATTGGAAAAGACTCTGATGCTGGGAAATATTGTAGGCAACAGAAGGGGACACAGAGGACGAAGTGGTTAGATAGCATCACTGATTTGGTGGTGAATTTGAGTAAACTCCAGAAGATAGTGGAGGACAGAGGAGCTTGGCATGCTGCAGTCCATGGGGTCACAAAGAGACAGAAAGGACTTAGCGACTGAACACAATGACGACAATAGAGAAGGAGAAAAGATTAGTGATTGTTCAAGAGTTAAGGAAAAGGGAGAAAGGGAGATTGCTGTGACTATGAAAAGGTAGTATGGGGGAATATCTGTGATGGAGACCTTCTGCATCTTGACTGTGTGGGTGGTAACACAAATTTACACATGTATGAAAAATTTGTAGATATAAACCCACAAACAGAGAAATGAGTAGATACAGACTGGTGAAACAGAAGTAAGGTCAGTGGATTGCATCAATTCCTGATTGTAACTGGGGAAAAGTATGTGATGCCTAATGAGATCACTCTATTATTTCTCATAACTGTATATAAAGCTCTGTCTCAAAACTAAAATTTATATAATGGTATTTGGAGGCTGAATCTATCACTTGTGGGTTTTTGGGAGAAGAGTTAAAGTATTTTTTTTCCAAAACATAAAATCTCTAAGTCCATACTGATAGAAGTAGTGATTGCAAAAGGAATGAGGAAAGGAAGGAAGGAAGGGAAGGAGGAAGAAATGGGGAAAAGAAGAGGGATTGCTGGAGGAACAAGGACAGAAAAGAGGGAATGAAAACAGGAGGAAAAAATCTGTGCAGGGAAATTCCAAATGATGTATATTGATACTTCATCCCTTAAGAAGGTAGAGCTTAACCTCTGTCTTGCCTGAAATGTAAGGTGCAATTAGTGACTTCCTCACAAAAAGCAGGGTCTAGAAAATGGGAGAAAAGTAACTTTACAGTTTGGAAAACATAGTCAAGTGGCAAGTCATGTAGATATCATGTGCCCATAAAATAACATGGTGATAAGGGCATTTTATCTCTGCAATCTTCTGCACCAAAACCTGTAACCTTAGTCTAATCATCAGAAACAGAAATCAAGGGATATTCGATGAACTATCTGATGTAGTACTCCTCCAAACTATCAAGGCCATTAAAAGCAGTCTGAAAAACTCTCAGTCCAGGGCAGCCTAAGGAGACATGTTAACTAAATACAGCATGATCTCCTGAAAAGAATTCTGGATGAGGGAAAGGACATTAGGGCAAAAATGAGTGAAATCTGAAGAAACTATATAATTTAGTTATTATTAGTGTACAAATATTTCTTGTTATTTGTACTAAAAAACCACTGTAAAATGTCAACAATGAGGAAAACTTGGTGAGAGATTTATGAGAACTTTCTGCAGAACTTTTTAAAAATTAAAAGGTTATTTTTAAAGTATTATTGGTCTTTAAAAGATATCTAGTTTGATGAACCAATTCACTTTTCTTTTGAATCCGGGATTTGTTTTGATTCATAGGAGGAAAACATCCAAAAAATCTGCCTGATAGATTCTGATAGTCAGTGTACTTGATTGGAGCTCAAAAACAATCATTATCAACAGCAACAAAGGTGACCGTGAGGGGAAGAATGAGGAGATAAGAATGTGGAAAGGAAATAAATTTCCTCCAAACACAAGATGTTTCTACATTTCCTTAAATTCTTCAAGGCCCTTGCTGAGTCTGGCTTCAAGAATGTGGCCACTTTAATATGTTGTCAATTTTTCTTATATCTTTATTTCATAATATCTGTTAATCATAGAACCTTCTCCACTGGGTAGGGGCTGGTGGTGCAATAACTTAGTACCTAAGTCATATTCATTCCCTAAGCTAAGTGTACATTTTGAGCCTCTTTCCATATTTCACCATCATTCCCTCTCCATCCCTACAGCTTGCATATCCATCAAAAATCATGAGTGACTAAGTTTTTCCATAAAAGCCATGTTAGTCCATCTGCCTTGACACTATTTCCTATGCTTAAATTTTCCTCATTCTTATTTTCACTTATTCCTATTTATTCTATTTTTTTTACTTTTTATTCAACTTTAGTTGATTGACAATATTATGTCAATCTGTGCTGTACAGCAAAGTGACTCAGTTTTACACATATATACTGTCTTTTTAAAATATTCTTTTCCATTATGGTTTATCCTAGGAGACTGGATATAGTTCCCTGTGCTGTACAATAGGACCTTACTGTTTGTTGTTGTTGTTCAGTCACCAAGTCACGTCCAACTCGTTGCAACCCCCTGGACTGCAGCACGCCAGACTCCTCTGTCTTCCTTGTTGTTTATCCATCCTCAGGGTCATAGTTTGCATCCACAAACCGCAGACTCCCAGTCCATCTCTCTCTTTACCCCTCTCTCTCTTGGCAGCCAAGAATCTGATCTCTACGTCTATGTCTATTTCTGTTTTGCATTCCTACATATACTTTAAGGTTTGGTCCAGATATTGTTAGTTTCAGGAAAATATTCTTTGACCATCAACCAGTTTTCCATCTAGACAACTTAATCCTTCCTTGTTTACGTTACTGTAGCAATTTCTACATGATTTTGCTGTGGTACTCATCTCCCAAATAATCATCTCTTTTTTTCATAAATCAGTTTAGCTCATTTTATCAGACCTTAGTGCACTTATTATTTTTTTCCTTTTGAATTCCCATATAGAGTAGATCATTTAATGATTTTAACAAAATTTAATTAGTAGTTTAAGTCACTGCCTACTATGAATAAAATAATCTACCAAATATAGGGAACAAAAGAAGGACTGAGGCAAAACCCTACACTTACATTGCTTGAAATCCCATTGTTAATTGTAAAAGCATGATAAAAATATCATTAACAATGTAATGTAGGTATGGCAAGCCAAGAAAGAGAGAGAAATGTTATAATTAATTAAAAACATTTTGATATTCATCACAGAAATAAAAGAAAGATGACTTTACTGAGGAGGTAAGAACTAAAACCAACCTTGGACAAAAGGGAGAATTTGACTAAGAATATAGGACAAAGGGGTATTTTAGACACAGGAAGTAGGTCTAGAGTGTGGGTCCTAAAAATAGAAAAGAAGGAGAAAATAAGAAATATTGGAAAGGACAAATCAATAGTTTGATGAATGTTTGTATGGCTTCCCTTGTGGCTCAGCTGGTAAAGAATCCGCCTGCAATGTGGGAGACCTGGGTTTGATCCCTGGGTTGGGAAGATCCCCTGAAGAAAGGAAAGGCTACCCGCTACAGTATTCTGGCCTGGAGAATTCCATGGACAGTATAGTCCATGGGGTTGCAAAGAATCGGACACGACTGAGAGACTTTCACTTTCACTTGTGTGAGATTGATGATCAAAAGTCAAAGAAAGATATAAATTGGATATCTGGGGAAATGAGAGCAATATTGACCAAGAAAATAAAAAATTCAGAAATGTAGATGCTAGTTTTCAAAAACTCTGATTATCTCCTGGGGGAAAGGACATGGGTTCCCAACCTCTGGGCCACGGACCAGTACCTGCTATCAGGTCAGGACTGGCATTAGATTAGAAATAAAGTACACAACATATGTAATGCTCTTGAATCATCCTGAAACTATCCCACACCCATACCCAGTCTGTGGGAAAATTGTCTTCCATGAAATTGGCCCCTGTGCCGAAAAGCTGCCTAGGACATTACACCTTGGCACTCAGGCTTTAATGAGCAGTTAACAGGGCTAAGTCCCAAAACATCAGTGCTCAGGCTGACTGGCCTCTCTGCACTGAATCTCAGGCCTTTGAGGAATTGAGGAGATTCCAGCTCTGCTTACAACTTGACAGACTGACAAGAGACAGGCTTTCCAGATCTACTTAGTTATCTGTCTTTTCCTACTGAAATAGGTTTTTTTTTTTTTCTTTTTAAATAGTAAAAATCAGAGTCATGGGAAGAAGGAATTTTATATATTTTGCTCTTTCTAAGAAATTGTAACTGAGCACAAATTCAAGGTAAGCATCTTGATAAAGAAACAATATACATTCTCCAGATTGTGAAAATCCATTCCTAAATGCTAATTCTATAGTTATTTGTCATTAGTATTTGTGAGGCTCAATCTTGTTAAGCAGATAATTATTCAGGAGTAGAAAAGTGTTATTTAACTATGTGACCAGATATGTTTACTTTCTGGATATCATTTCTTAAGTGGATGTAACAATGCTGAATTTCTTCTCATATATCCCAACCAGATAAAATGCTGAAAAGTGCTTTGAAGGCAAAAAGGGACCATAAGGCAAACAAAATATTGCCATTAGGTAGAGAAATGGTTTTTGTTCTGCAAGTATCTCATTTGATAAAGGCACTGAATTCAGAGTTCTAAGGCCTGAATTTCAGCTTTGAGCTGATTGCTTATTTAACTTATTTTCGTGGAAGGGAATGTGTTAGCTCTAGAGAGAAAAGGCAGAATTCAGCAAACAGTTTGTCAAAGATTTTATAATTTAAAGGATAAGATACATGTTAACACATATAACCACAAACAGTGATGAAACAGGCTTAAATTTATTTTTTTTAAAAATAATTTATTTATTTTAATTGGAGGTTAATTACTTATAATATTGTAGTGGTTTTTGCCATACATTGAAATGAATCAGCCATGGGTTCACATGTGTTCCCCATCCTGAAACCCCTTCCCACCTCCCTCCCCATCCCATCCCTCAGGGTCATCCCAGTGCACCAGCCCTGAGCACCCTGTCTCATGCATCGAACTTGGATTGGTGACCTGTTTCACATATGATAATATATATGTTTCAATGCTAATCTCTCAAATCATCCCACTCTCACCTTCTCCCAGAGTCCAAAAGTCTGTTCTTTACATCTGTGTCTCTTTTGCTGTCTCGCATATAGGGTCATTGTTACCATCTTTCTAAATTCCGTATATATGCATTAGTGTACTGTATTGGTGTTTTTCTTTCTAACTTACTTCACTCTGTATAATAGGCTCCAGTTTCAACCACCTCAAAAGAACTGATTCAAATGCATTCTTTTTAATAGCTGAGTAATATTCCATTGTGTATATGTATCACAGCTTTATATCCATTCATCTGCCAATGGACATCTAGGTTGCTTCCATGTCCTGGATATTGTGAACAGTGCTGCGATGAACATTGGGGTACACGTATCTCTTTCAATTCTGGTTTCCTCCGTGTGTATGCCCACCAGTGGCATTGCTGTGTCATATGGCAGCTCTATTTTGAATTTTTAAAGGAATCTCCACACTGTTCTCCATAGTGGCTGTACTAGTTTGCATTCCTACCAACAGTTTAAAAGTGTTCCTTTTTCTCCACACCCTCTTAAGCATTTATTGTTTGTAGACTTTTTGATAGCAGCCATTCTGACTGGCGTGATATGGTACCTCATTGTGGTTTTGATTTGCATTTCTCTGATAATGAGTGATGTTGAGCATATTTTCATGGTTTGTTAGCCATCTGTATGTCTTCTTTGGAGAAATGTCTATTTAGTTCTTTGGCCCATTTTTTGATTGGGTCGTTTATTTTTCTGGAATTGAGCTGCAGGAGCTGCTTGTATATTTTTGAGATGAATTCTTTGTCAGTTGCTTCGTTTGATATTATTTTCTCCCATTCTGAAGGCTGTCTTTTCACCTTGCTTATAGTTTCCTTCGTTTTGCAAAAGCTTTTAAGTTTAATTAGGCCCCAGTTGTTTATTTTTGCTTTTATTTCCATTACTCTGGGAGGTGGGTCATAGAGGATCCTGCTGTGATTTATGTCAGAGAGTGTTTTGCCTATGTTTTCCTCTAGGAGTTTTATAGTTTCTGGTCTTACATTTAGATCTTTAATCCATTTTGAGTTTATTTTTGTGTGCGGTGTTAGAAAGTGTTTTAGTTTCATTCTTTTACAAATGGTTGACTAGTTTTCCCAGCACCACTTGTTAAAGAGATTGTCTTTTCTCCATTGTATATTCTTGCCTCCTTTGTCAAAGATAAGGTGTCCATAGGTGCATGGATTTATCTCTGGGCTTTCTATTTTGTTCCATTGATTTATATTTCTGTCTTTGTGCCAGTAGCATACTGTCTTGATGACTGTAGCTTTGCAGTATATTCTGAAGTCAGGCAGGTTGATTCCTCCAGTTCCATTCTTCTTTCTCAAGATGGCTTTGGCTATTAGAAGTTTTTTGTGTTTCCATACAAATTGTGAAGTTATTTGTTCTAGTTCTCTGAAAAATACTGTTGGTAGCTTAATAGGGATTGCATTGAATCTATAGATTGCTTTGGGTAGTATACTCATTTTCACTATATTAATTCCTCCGATCCATGAACATGGTATATTTCTCCATCGGTTTGTGTCATCTTTGATCTCTTTCATCAGTGTTTTATAGTTTTCTATATATAGATTGAGGCAGGAGGAAAAGGGGGTGACAGAGCACGAGATGGTTGGATGGCATCATCAATTCAATGACATGAGTTTGAGCAAACTCAGAGATATTGAAGGACAGAGAAGCTTGGTGTGCTGCAGTCCATGGGGTCACAAAGAGTAGGATACAGTTTAGCAACTGAACAGCAATAAAATGTCAAGAAAGATGAAAACATGGTGAGGAATTTATGAGAACTCTCTGTGTTATTTTTACAACTTCTCTGTAAATCAAGAAATTTTCAGAAAATAAATGTTTATTTTAAAGTATTATTGGTCTATTAAAAGTGTGTAGTTTGATGAACCAATTTAATTTTGTTTTGGATCAAGAACCTATTTGAATTCATATTTAGAAGGAAAATACCCCAAAACTCTTTCTGATAAATTCTAACGGCCCAAATAATTTTTTTTTATTTTACTTTATTTTACTTTACAATACTGTATTGGTTTTGCTATACATCAACATGAATACGCCATGGGTGTACACATGTTCTCAATCCTGAACCCCCCTCCCACCTCCCTCCCCATACCATCTCTCTGGGTCATCCCAGTGCACCAGCCTCAAGCATCCTGTATCCTGCATCGAACCTAGACAGGTGATTCATTTCTTATATGATATTATACTGAGGTGGATGAAACTGCGGCCAAAATAATTGATTGGAGGTCAAAAGCAATTGTGAACAGCAGCAACAAAGTTGAGTGTGAGGAAAAGAGCAGAGGAGAGTATGAAAAGGCACAGAATTCTCCATACACAAGATGTTTCCACATTTCCTTAAATTCTTCAAGGCTCTTGCTGTGTCTATCTTCAATTGTGTAGCCGCTTAAGTATGTTGATTATTCTAATACCTGTCTTTTATTTCATAATACCTGTTAATCATAGAAGCTTCTCCCCTTGGTCGGGGCATACAATAATTTTGTGCCCAGATCATACTCACTTCCTCTAAGCTGAGTATACATTTGAGCCTCTTTCTATATTCCATCATCATTCCCTGTCCATTCCTATAGCTTCTATATCCATCAAAATTATGGATGATTAAGTTTTTCCATAAAAACCATGTTAATCCATCTGCTCTGAACCAGCTTCCCATGCTTAAATTTTCCTCATTTCTACTTTCATTCATTCCTACTTATTCTTTAAAATTCAATTCAGATGTTATTATACACATGAAACCATCCTTTAATCATCTACCAATTATCTATCTAGACAACTTAATCCTCCCTCACTTATGGAACCATAGCAATTTCTACATAATTTTGTTATGGTACTGATCGGTCATATCATAATCTCTCTTTTTTTTTCATAAATCAGTTTCCCTACTTGATCAGATCTTCTTCATTTATTATTTTTCCATTTCAGTTCTCAGCATATAGTACAGCTTTTGTTGATGAAATGAAACATAAATTTAATTAATAGTGTTAAGTCAGTGCCTACTAAGAATAAGATAATTTATGAAAAAGAGGGACAAAAAAGGAGGGAACATAATGAGGACTGATGCAAAATCCTAGGCTTCCATAGCTTTATTCCCACTGTTAATTGTAAGAGAGTTGGAAAAAATCATTAACAGTGTGACGTAGGTATGATAAGCCAAGGGAGAGAGAGAGAACTGTAATTAACTAATGAAAATATGCTGATATTCACTGTGGAAATAATGGTAGATTTTGATGCAGAGACAAAACTTAAATCTGACCTTGAAGAAAAGGGAGAATTTAGCTAAGAAGACAAGAAAAAGTGATATTCTACACAAGGGAAATAGGTCTACAGTGAGGGTCCTATGAATAGAAATGAAGGAGAAAATACGAATTGTTAAAAACGAGAAATCAATAACTTCTTAATTGTTGTATGAAATTAATGATTAAAAGTAAAAGAAAAGTACAAGTTGGAACTTAGAGGAAATGATGGTGGTGTTGACAGGAAAACAAACAAAAAATTCAGAGTATGTAGCTAGTGGATAGTTTAAAAAAACACTAATTATATCCTGGAGAGAAGATTCCTCTAGGCCACTACACCTGGGCACCTCAGCCCTTAATGAGCAGTTGGTGGGGCTGAGTCAGGAAGCAGCAATGCTCAGAGTGGCCACTCTACGCTAAATCCCAGGCCAGTGAGGAATTAGGGAGCTTCCAGTCCTGCTTACAACTTACGCTGAGGAGAGACAGCTTATCAAGATATACTCAATTACCTATCTTTTCCTACTGAATAGTTTACTTTTCTTTTTAAATGGTATAATCAGAGTCACTGGGCCAAAGGAATTTTTAATATTTTACACTTTGTAAGATCTTATGACTGAGCACAAATTCAAGGTAAGCATCTTGATAGAGAAACAATCCAATTTTTTCTGGTTGTGAAAAATCCATTCCTAATGTTAATTCTACAATTATTTGTAAATAATATTTGTAGGGTTCAATCTTGTTAAGCAGGTAATTATTAAGGAGTAAGAAAGTGTTATTTAACTATATGACTAGCAAAATTATGTGTCCTTTAGTCATTTATGGATATTATTTCTCAAGTGGACATGGAAATGATGAACCTCTTCCCATATAGTCCAACCAGATAAAATGCTACAAAATGCTCTGAAGTCAATGAGGGATCATAAAAGGAAAACAAAATAATGCTGTTACGTAGAAAGATGGTTTTTGTCCTATAAGCTTCTTTTTTGATACAGGAATTAAATCCAGAGTTCTAAGACCTGTATTCCAATCTTGAATTGATAGTGTATCTAACTTATTTCCACAGAAGGCAACATGTCAGATCTAGAGAGAAAAGGTGGAACTTAGCAAATACAGTTCCTTCCATCACAAATTTTATGACTTAAAGGGTAAGATACATATTAACACATGTAACCGCAACAATGAGGAAATATAGGTTTAAATTCAGACTGTGATGAATGGAATTTGGAGAGTTTATAATTGAACCTAGCCAAGTAGGAAAGCAACACCTGTGCTAGAAATGGGATGATGTGTAACAAGCACTTACATCACAGAATCCTGCTTTCTTATTTACAAAGTCAGAAAATTTTCAAGGATCTGGCCAGTCTGAAATCTCAGTTTCTCACCATCTGATGACTCTAGATGAACCACAAACAATGCCCTGACTGCACGAAGGCTCCCTTTAAGGCAGGAGAGAATAAGATAAATGTTGACCATTTTTATTATTAAATTTATTTTTTAAAATCTTAAACTGTCCACATCTAAAATCAGGCTAACTCATCAAGACACTCACCCAGGAGAAAGGCCCTGATTAACTGTGATTTCTTAGTTTGAAGGTGATCAACATGGTATGCTCAAATAAATGGTGGATATGTAAAGATAGATGTCTCAATCTGGCAGTGCCAACCCACAGAGTTCAGCTAGTTCTTCACAAGAAATGAAGCCTTTTAATGATTGATCAATGGGAGAACAACTTAGACCATTTTTGTTATCAGAATTCCTGCACTAAAAACATCATTATTTTTGATGAACAAATTTAAATCAGTATCTGGATGGAAGCAAGGAATTTAGGTCAAATTGCACAAGATTAGAAATGTATTGTTCAGTTGCTCAGCTGTGTCAGACTCTTTGTGACCCCATGGACTGCAGCACACCCGGCTTCCCTGTCCTTCACCGTCTCCCAAAGCTTGCTCAAACTCATGTCCATTGAGTTGTATACAATGACCTAATGTTTGAGTTCACTGTTTCTGAGAAGAGAATGTTGTGTTAGAGGGGGAAAGACTCTGCAAAAAGACTTCTTGCAAAAAGTAAAGGAAACATGGATCTTGTTAATGTTGACACATATACAATGCACACCTGTGAAGAAAGAACTAGCTTAACAGTTTAGAGATGATGTGTGTGTGTGTGTGTGTGTGTGTGTGTGTGTGCTCACTCAGTCGTGTCAGACTCTTTGTGACCCCATGGACCATAGTCCAACAAGCTCCTCTGTCCATGGAATCTTCCAGGCAAGAATATTGGAGCGAGTTGCCACTTCCTCCTCTAGGGGATCTTTCCTAGCCAGTGGTCGAACTGGCATCTCCTGTGTCTCCAGCATTGGTTGGTAGATTTTTTACCACTGAGCCACCTGAGAAGCCCCTTAGAGATAGTGAAAAGTGAAAGTGAAGTCGCTCAGTCGTGTCCGACTCTTTGCGACCCCACGGACTGTATAGCGTACCAGGCTCCTCCGTCCGTGGGATTCTCCAGGCAAGAGTACTGGAGTGGGTTGCCATTTCCTTCTCCAGGAGATCTTGCCATCTCAGGGATCGAACCCTGGTCTCCCACATTGCAGGGAGACACTTTACCATCTGAGCCACCAGGGAAGCTCCTTACAGATAGTATTTTCAGTAATTCCATTAACAAATTTGCAGGAAAGTAATAGAATAGGATATTAGAATACCTTATTCTACTACTAGTTATTAATAGTTAGGATGGCTTTTAAATCAGTATTTAGTAATTAATTTTATCAAGTTTTTGTTCTAATGTGTATACCTTTTTCTTTAATCTGTTCAAATGCTTAGACACATCCATTCTTACTTTATAAACATTCTAATGTTATTAATTGCGCTTACATTAAATTTGGACAATTATGAGGCTTTAATACACTGTTAGAGTCACTTTGATCTCTTTTAGAATTTTAAAAACTATTTTCATGAGTACAACTTGTTTACAATTCTCCCATCCTTATACTGTTTGGTCAGGTTTTTGTAACTAAGCCCTATGAGTCTCAGTAGACATGAGTACAAGTCCTCTTGTAACCCCAGCAGGAGTATGTCTAGGAATTTAAAGGGTTATACAGGTATCAAGGAGAAGGATTGTATACAGCTCAGAGAGTCTTAAAAGAAAAAGTTCCTAAGCCTGAGAGAAAGGAGCCCTAAAATTTCTCTGTGCTGATCATGCACATAAATACTATAACTAAAGTTTTAGGTTATATGAATTTTACAATATCAGGAACCCTGCTAGTTCATGTAGAAACACCTTTTTCCCTTATTGATACTTGGTATGAATTTATTGTATCGAAACCATGTAGACATAATGCATTTATTTGCCAGAGTATAAAGAAGGGTCGATTAGATTAAAAGCTTAAAATAACCTTAAATGTACATACTACAAAACACCTAATGACCAGTTAATTGTATGATTATGATGCCCAAAGCCAGAAGCTTTGATTAAAAAGGAGCATTAAAAATTTTTTTAAATCCTTATATAAATTAAATTAATACTATTTTTCATGAGCAAATAAAGACTATATGACCTGGAAATAAATGTAAATTATTCCTCAAAAATATTGCTAAGAAAATCATTGAAAGGATAAAAATGGAAATATCATTATTTTCTAAAAACAGCAAAAAACTGAAAATGTGCAGGTGGTGATTGTGATTTCTCAACCCAATAACAAACATTACCATTCTAAAGAAAAAACTGTAATGATCAAAAATTATTCTTAATATAAGAAAATATATTTCAAACATTAATGATAACGAGTCACATTTAAAAACTTACACTCTGGTTTCTAAAGTACATTAGATTGTGGTTCAGGGTTACTGAAAAAAAAAAGTTAAGAATTGATACAGATGATCATGGATAAGCACTTTTATGCTAATCATTTTTGTTATAAATTATTTTAAACAAACTTTAAAAAACTGTTTCAGCACTGACTTTTTTTTTTTAAAATAAATCTCCTCCCTTTGTGTTGTCATTGCAGAGAGCCATGTGGGGAGGGAATGAGACAGAACTCACAAATTTCATCCTCCTGGGATTCTTCCCTGAATTTAGATACATCACAGCTTTGGTTTCCATTGTTCTCCTCATCTACATGGCTGCCTTCATTGGCAACACTCTGCTGGTCCTCCTCATTTGGTTGGATTCCCGGCTCCATACCCCCATGTACTTCCTGCTCGGTCAGCTCTCTTTAATGGATTTGACTTTGACCTCTAGCATCATACCCAAGATGGTGGCCAATTTCTTCTCTGGACAGCAAAGCATCTCATTCCTGGCTTGTGGGACTCAAATATTTTTCTCGCTGACAGTAGCCATTGGAGAATGCATCCTTATAACTGTCATGTGTTTTGATCGCTATGTGGCTATCTGCAGTCCCCTGCGGTACCCTGTCATCATGAGTCCTAGGATGTGCTGGCAGATGGCTGCCATGTCTTGGGCTGGAGGTGCCCTTACTTCCTTTGGCCACACTGCTTTCACCTTACATTTTCACATCTGTAGCCCCAGAGAGATTCCTCACTTCTTCTGTGAAGTCATGGCTGTTCTTAGGATTGTCTGTGAGGACATCTCAGCCTATGAGAAGGCTGTAGTGGTGACCAGCATCCTAGTCCTGCTGCTGCCCTTATCTCTCATCTTGTCCTCCTATGTTCTCATCTTCCTTGCTGTACTCCGAATGAACTCCCCAAAAGGCAGGAACAAGACTCTGGCCACTTGCTCCTCTCATCTCTGTGTGGTGGGTCTCTATTTTGGTCCAGGTATGTGCATCTACATGAGGCTTGGTTCTGCCAAGACTCCAAAGTTGAACCAGGGTCTCTTTCTCTTTGGGACTGTCCTTACCCCTCTCCTGAACCCTCTTGCATACAGTCTCAGAAACAAAGAAGTTCTATGTTCACTAAAAAAGTTGATGGGGAGGTTTCAGTCCACCAGATAGAGAGCAGAGTTTTCCTTTTAGCTGCAAATAATCTTAGTGATGCACATGCAAAGACAAGTTTTTTTTTAAAATTAAAATATAATCCCTGTAAGAATTATATTGTATAATTCCTGAAAAAGTCAACCAGTTTTTAAGAGCTGCTTCCCTCAACCTGACTTCATCTGGAAGAAAAAAAGTGTTTGATATCCTCCTTTCTCCATCTTGGAATTTCTGTTAAATTGTCATAGATGATACATTGATGAGGGAAAAGATATTTTGCTCATCAGCCCTCCACACCATTCATACTTGATAGCCTCGTGTACCATAATATTTGCCAAGTTTCTTGTTGTTTCATGAGAGAAAGGTCAATATCTGCACCTGTAGAATGAAGAATATTGTTAAGCACACAGGTGGTGCTCAAAATCATTCACTTGTTAAATTAATGAGCATTATAAAGTTTCCAGTGTTGTTTTGTTCCACCAAACAGGAATGTAGTATCTCTAAATCCTATGGAAATGCAAAGTCTTCAATCCACATCACTGTTTACAGAGTAGTTCTTTGATCATCTGCTTTAGAATTACTTATTGCCTTTATTAATAGTATCTATAAAGTTCAGTTCTGTGTCCGTCTCAGACCAGCAGAATTAGAATATACTATGTGAGCCTCAGGAATCTGAGTGGAAGACCTTCTTCCATTGATTCTCTCATGTAACAGTGGGTAGGAGCCACTGATCTACTTAATGATTTAGTTTCCTAGAGCATCATTACAAAATGATTTTTCAGTCTTAAAGTGTCCCGATCTGTTTTTTTTTTTTTTCTGATCTGTTTTTAATGAAGCATCAGTTCAGTTCAGTTCAGTCGCTCAGTTGTGTCCAACTCATAGGATGAGTTAAATAGATGGCAAAAACTATTATTTAAGAAAAATAGTAGAGGCTTCCCTGGTGATTCAGTGGTAAGGAATCCAGCTGCCAATGCAGGAGACATGGCTTTGATCCCTGATCTGGGAAGATCCTACATGCTGCGGAGCAATTAAGCCTGTGAGCCACAAATATTGAGCCTGTGGTCTACAGCATGGAAACCACAATTACTGAGCCCAGGCACCACAGCTCCTGAAGCCCATGTGCCCTAGATCCCATGCTGCACAACAAGAAAAGCCACTACAGTGAGAAGCCTGAGCACTACGAGGAAGAGTAGCCCCTGCACGCTGCAACTAGAGAAGCCTGCATAGCAATGAAGGCCCAGCACAACCAAACAAATTAATTCATTCATGTAGAATAAATTAATAGTGTAGAAACGGTTTCAAGCATCTTTTCTGACCACAACAGCTTGAAACCAGAAATTTACCAAGGGGAAAAAAATGAGGAAAAAATAATTACATGGAGCTAAATAACATGCTACCAAAATGGCTCAATGAAAACATTAAAAGGGAAAAATTAAAAGAAATTAACAGATACCTTATGGAGAAGGCAATGGCAACCCTCTCCAATACTCTTACCTGGAAAATCCCATGGATGGAGGAGTCTGGTAGGCTGCAGTCCATGGGGTCGCTAAGAGTCGGACATGACTGAAGTGACTTAGCAGCAGCAGCAGAAGCAGCAGCAATAGATACCTTGAGGCAAAAGAAAATGAAGCACAACCATATGAAATCTATAGGACACAGCAAAACCATTTCTTGGCAGTTCATAGCGATAAGGGCTGTCCTCAAACACAGAGCCAAAAACCAGGAGAAACCAAACTGCCAAACAGACCACTAAAAATAATTTGATAAGAAGGTGGGATGATTTGGGAGAATGGCATTGAAACATGTATAATATCATATATGAAATGAATCGCCAGTCCAGGTTCGATGCATGATATTGGATGCTTGGGGCTGGTGCACTGGGACGACCCAGAGGGATGGTACGGGGAGGGATGAGAGAAGGGGTTCAGGATGGGGAACATGTATATACCTGTGGTGGATTCATGTTGATGTATGGCAAAACCAATACAATATTGTAAAGTAATTAACCTCCAATTAAAATAAATAAATTTATATTTTTAAAAAAGAAGAAAAAGAACAAACAAAACTCAATGTCATCTAAAGGAAGGAAATGACAAAGATCAGGGAGGAAATAAATAGATATTAAAAGAAAAAACAATAGGACAAAAATACACAAGAGCTGATTATTTGTAAGGGTTAACAAAATTGACAAAACTTTGGCCAGGTTCACCATGAAGGAAAAAGAATCTCAAAAAATAAAACCTGAAAAAGGAGAAATCTCAACTGATATCTCAGAAATAAGAAAAGAAAATACTATGAGCAATTATATGACAACAAATTTTTGAAAACCTAGAAGAAATGGACAACAGTCTGAGAAACATATAGCCCACCAAATTGAATCAAGAAGAAATAAATAATTTAAATAGAACAATCACTAGACATGAAATAGAATCTGTAATTTAAAATACAAGAAAGAAAAACAAAAAAACTCCCCACAAAAAAGTCCAAGACCAGATGACTTCACAGGTGAATTCTAACAAATATACAAGGAAGAGATTATACTAATCATCCTTAAACACTTTCAAACTGTTGGAGAGAAGGGACCACTCCCAAAGATATTCTATGAATCCACCATTACCCTAATATGAAAACCAAAGATACCACCAAAACAGAAAATTAAAGGCCATATCTTCGATGAATATAGGTCCAAGAATTCTCAACAATATATTACCCAACCAAATGCAACAAAACATAACAGCAATCATACATAACCAAGTAAAGTCAACCAAAAAAATAAATAAATAAAATATCTAGGAATCGTTGTTTAGTTGCTATGTCGTGTCCAGTTCCTTGAAATCTCATGGGCAGCGGGCTTTCCTGTCCTTCACTGTCTCCTGGAGTTTGGTCAAACTCAGATCCATTGAGTTGGTGATGCCATCCGGCCACTTCATGCTCTGTCATCCCCTTCTCCTCCTGCGTCTTTCCCAGCATCAGGGTCTTTTCCAATGAGTCAGTTCTTTGCATCAGGTGGCCAAAGTACTGGAGCATCAGCTTTAGAATCAGTCCTTTCAATGAATATTCAAGGTTGATTTTATTTTAGGATTGGCTGGTTTTATCTCCTTGCTGTCCAAAGACTCTCAAGAGTCTTCTCCAGAACTACAATTTGAAAGCATCAGTCTTCAGATTAAGCATTCATCCTTTTTATGGTCCAACTCTCACATCTGTACATGACTACTGGAAAAAACCATAGTTTTGAATGTATGCACCTTTGTCAGCAAAGTGATGTCTTTGCTTTTTTATGCTGTCTACGTTTCTCATAACTTTTTTTCCAAGAAGACAACCATCTTTTAATTTCATGGCTGTGTCACCATCTGTAGTGATTTTGGAGCCCAAGAAAATAAAATCTATCACTGTTTCCATTTTTCCTATCTATTTGTCAAGAAGTGATGGGACTGGATGCTGTGATCTTAGTTTTTTGAATACTGAGTTTTAAGCCAGCTTTTTCACTGTATTCTTACACTTTCAGCAAGAGGCTCTTTAGTTCCTATTCAATTTTTGCCATTAGGATGGTATCATCTGCATATCTGAGGTTGCTGATATTTCTTCTGGCAATTTTAATTCAGCATGTGATTCAACCAGCCTGGCATTTTGCATGATGTGCTCTGCATATAAGTTAAATACACAGGGTCAGGGTACTTCTTCCCCAGTTTTGAACCAATCTGTTGTTCCATGTCCAGTGCTAACTGTTTCTTCTTGACTTGAATACAGATTTCTCGGGAGGCAGGTAAGGTGGTCTGGTATTCCCATCTCCAAGAATTTTCCATGGTTTGTTGTCATACAGATAGTCAAAGGCTTTACCATAGTCAGTGAAGCAGAAGTATATGTTTTTTCCGGAATTCCTTTGTTTCTCTATGATCCAGCAGATGTTGGCAATTTGATCTCTGGTTCCTCTGCCTTTTCTAAATCCAGCTTGTACATCTGGAACTTCTGAGTTCACATACTGTTGAAGTCTAGCTTGAAGGATTTTGAGCATTACTTCACTAGCACATGAAAAGAGTGCTATTGTATGGTAGTTTGAACATTCTTAGGCATTGCCCTTCTTTGGAACTGGAATGAAATCTGGCATTTTCCAGTCATGTGGCCATTGCTGAGTTATCCAAATTTGCTAATATATTGAATAGAGCACTATAACAGTGTCATCTTTTAGGATTTGAAATAGGTCAACAGGAATTCCAACACCACCAATAGCTTTGTTCATAATAATGCTTCCTAAGGCCCTGACTTCATACTCTAGGATATCTGGCTCTAGGTGAGTAACCACATCATCATAGTTATCTAGGCCATTAAGAGCTCTTTTTGTGTAGTTCTGTGTATTATTGCCACCTCTTCTTAATCACTTCTGTTTCTATTAGGTCATTGTAATTTCTGTCCTTTTTTGTGCCCATCTTTGCAAGAAATGTTCCCTTGGTATCTGTAATTTTCCTGAAGTGACCTCTAGTCTCTCTCATTCAGTTGTTTGCCACCATTTCTTTGCATTGTTCACATAAGAAGGCTTTCTTATCTCTCCTTTCTATTCACTGGAACTCTGCATTCAGTTGGATATAAGTTCCCTTTCTCTTTTGCCTTTTGCTTCTCTTCATTTCTCAGCTATTTGTAAGGCCTCCTCAGACAACCATTTTTCCTTCTTGCATTTCTTTTTCTTTGGGATGGTTTTGGTCACTGCCTTCTGTACAATGTCACAAACCTCCATCCATAGTTCTTCAGACACTCTGTCTATTAGATCTAATCCCTTGATTCTGTTTGTCACCTCCACTGTAAAATCAATTGTAAGGAATTTAATTTAGACCATACCTGAATGGCATAGTGGTTTTCCATACTTTCTTCAATTTAAGTCTGAATTTTGCAATAAGGAGCTCATTATTTGAGTCACAAATGTCAGATTTTTGGCTTCCCTGATAGCTCAGTTGGTAAAGAATCCCCCTGCAATGCAGGAGATCCCAGTTCAATTCCTGGGTTGGGAAGATCCCCTGGAGAAGGGATCGGCTACCCACCCCAGTATTCTTGGGCTTCCTTTATGGCTCAGCTGGTAAAGAATCTGCCTGCAATGCGGGAGACCTGGGTTCGATCCCTGGGTTGGGAAGATTCCCTGGAGAAGGGAAAGGCTACCCACTCCAGTTTTCACAAAGAGTCAGACATGACTGAGTGACTTTAAATGTAAATGTAATATATCTGAGTCATAGTCAGCTCCACATCTTGTTTTTGCTGACTGTATAGAGCCTCCCCATCTTTGGCTCAAAGAATATAATCAATCTGATTATGGTGCTGAACTGTGTGTATTATGGTGATGAACATGTATAGATTCATCTCTTGTGTTGTTGGAAGAGGGTGTTTGTTATGACCAGTGTGTTCTCTTGACAAACTTCTGTTAGCCTTTGCCCTACTTCATTTTGTACTTTAAGGCCAAATTTATCTGTTACTCCAGGTATCTCTTGACTTCCTACTTTTGCCTTCCAATATCCTATGATGAGAGCTTCCCTGGTGGCTCAGAGGTTAAAGCATCTGCCTGCAATGTGGGAGACCTGGGTTTGATCCCTGGGTCGGGAAGATCCCCTGGAGAAGGAAATGGCAACCCACTCCAGTATTCTTGCCTGGAGAATCCCATGGACAGTCCATGGGGTCGCAAAGAGTCGGGCATGACTGAGCGACTTCACTTTCACTTTTCATCCTATGATGAAAAGGACATCTTTTTTTGGTGTTAGGTCTTGGAGGTCTCCATAGAACTGTTTGACTTTAGCTTCTTCAGCTTCTTTGGGCATATACTTGGTTTACTGTGATGTTAAATGGTTTACCTTGGAAATAAAATGAGATCGTTCTCTCATTTTTTTGGGCCTGCACCCACTGAGATGGCAAGTACTGCATTTTTGGACTCTTCTATTGACTATGAGGGTACTCTATTTCTTCTAAAGGATATGTGTAAAAATCTTATATGCTGTGGACTATAAAACATTAAAAAAGAAAATAAAGCAAATTCAAAGAAATGGGAATATATCTGATACTCTTGGATTTGAAAAAAATAATATTGTTAAATGGCAATACTACCCAAAGCAATGTACAGATAATGCAATTTCTATCCAATTACTCATGATATTTTTTTCACAGAACTAGATAAAAAAATCCAGAATTTTATATGAAATTATAAAAGACCCAGAATTGCCGAATCAATCCCAAGGGGGGAAAATCCCAAAGTAGGAGGCATAACCTTCCCAGATTTTAGAAAATATTACAAACTTGCACTAGTCAAAAATCTTGTGGTATTGGTAGAAAAGCAGACATATGTATTAATGTAACAGAATAGAGACTCCAGAAATAAACCCACATACTTAAGATCAATTAATCTTCAACAAAGAAGGCAAGAATATAAAATGAGAAAAAATCTCTTCAGCAAGTGAAGGTGAGAAAGTTAATCATTGAAATTAGGACACACCCTCACACCATGCATGAAAATAAATACATGATGGCTTAAAGATTTAAACTAAAGTTATGACACTAGAAAACTAGAAGAGAGCATAGGAAAAACATTCTGTGCCATAAATCATACCAATGTTTTCTTAGATCACTCTCCCAAGGCAATAGAAATGGAAAAAATATAGAGATGGGACCTAATCAAACTTACTGGTCGGGGCATAGACTTGGATTGCCGTGATACTGAATGGTTTGCCTTGGAAACGAACAGAGCTCATTCTGTCGTTTTTGAGTTTGCATCCAAGTACTGCATTTTGGACTCTTCTGTTAACCATGATGGCTACTCCATTTCTTCTAAGGGATTCCTGCCTGCAGTAGTAGATACAATGGTCATCTGAGTTAAATTCACCCATTCCAGTCTATTTTAGTTCACCAGTTCCTAAAATGCTGATGTTCACTCTTGCCATCTCCTGTTTGACCACTTCCAATTTACTATGATTCATGGACCTAACATTCCAGGTTCCTATGCAATATTGCTCTTTACAGCATCGGACTTTACTTCCATCTCCAGTCACATCCACAACTGGGTATTGTTTTTGCTTTGGCTCTGGGTTTTCATTCTTTCTGGAGTTATTACTCCACTCTTCCCCAGTAGCATATTGGGCACCTACCGACCTGGGAGCTCATCTTTCAGTGTCCTATCTTTTTGCCTTTTCATACTGTTCATGGGGTTCTCAGTCATGTCTGACTCTTTGGAACCCTATGGACTATGCAGCCCATGGAATTCTCCAGGCCAGAATACTGGAGTGGGTAGCCTTTCCCTTCTCCAGGGGATATTCCCAACCCAGGGATTGAACCCAGGTCTCCTGCATTGCAAGCAGATTCTTTACCAGCTGAGCCACAAGGGAACCCCATAGATTCAAGGGATTAGATCTGATAGACAGAGTGCCTGAAGAACTATGGACAGAGGTTCACGACATTGTACAGGAGGCAGAGATCATGATCATCCAAAGAAAAAGAAATGCAAACAAGGCAAATGGTTGTCTGAGGAGGCCTTACAAATACCTGAGAAAAGAAGAGAAATGAAGGGCAAAGGAGAAAAGGAAAGATATACCCATTTGAATGCAGAGTTCCAAAGAAGACCAAGGTGAGATAAGAAAGCCTTCCTCAGTGGTCAATGCAAAGAAACATAGGAAAACAATAGAATGGGAAAGACTAGAGATCTCTTCAGGAAAATTAGAGATACCAAGGGAACATTTTGTGCAAAGATAGGCACACTAAAGGACAGAAGGTATGGACCTAACAGAAGCATAAGATATTAAGAAGAGGTGGCAAGAATACACAGAAGAACTATACAAAAAAGATCTTCATGACCCAAATAAACACGATGGTATGATCACTCACCTACAGCCGGACATCCTGGAATGTGAAGTCAGGTGGGCCTTAGGAAGCATCCCTACGAACAAAGCTAGTGGAAGTGATAGAATTCCAGTTGAGCTATTTCAAATCCTGGAAGATGATGCTGTGAAAGTGCTGCACTCAATATGCCATCAAATTTGGAAAACTCAGCAGTGGCCACAGGACTGGAAAAGGTCCATTTTCAATCCAATCCCAAAGAAAGGCAATGCCAAAGAATGTTCAAACTACCACACAATTGCCCTCATCTCACACGATAGTAAAGTAATACTCAAAATTCTCCAAGCCAGGCATCAACAGTATGTGAACTGTGAGCTTCCAGATGTTCAAGCTGGATTTAGAAAAGACAGAGGAACCAGAGATCAAATTGTCAATATCCATTGGATCATTGAAAAAATCAAGAGAGTTCCAGAAAAACATCTATTTCTGCTTTATTGACTATGCCAAAGCCTTTGACTGTGTGGATCACAACAAACTGTGGAAAATTCTTAAAGAGATGGGAATACCAGACCACCTGACCTGCCTCTTGAGAAATCTGTATGCAGGTCAGGAAGCAACAGTTAGAACTGGACATGGAACAACAGAATGGTTCCAAATAGGGAAAGGAGTACGTCAAGGCTGTATATTGTCACCCTGGTTATTTAACTTCTATGCAGAGTACATCAAGAGCAAGCTAGAATCAAGATAGCTGGGAGAAATATCTATAATCTCAGATACGCAGATGATATCACCCTTATGGCAGAAAGAAGAAGAACTAAAGAGCCTCTTGATGAAAGTGAAAGGGGAGAGTGAAAAATTTGTCTTAAAACTCAGCATTTAGAAAACTGAGATCATGGCATCTGGTCCCATTGCTTCATGGGAAATAGATGGGGAAACAGTGGAAACAGTGTCAGACTATTTTGGGGGGCTCCAAAATCACTTCAGATGGTGACTGTAGCCATGAAATTAAAAGACGCTTGCTTCTTGGAAGAAAAGTTATCACCAACCTGGAGGGCATATTAAAAAGCAGAGACATTACTTTGCCAACAATGGTCCATCTAGTCAAAGCTTTGCTTTTTCCAGTAGTCATGTATGAATGTGAGAGTTGGACTATAAAGAAAGCTGAGCACTGAAGAACTGATGCTTTGAACTGTGGTGTTGGAGAAGACTCTTGAGCATCCCTTGGACTGCAAGGAGACCCAAACAGTCCATCCTAAAGGAAATCAGTCCTGAATATTCATTGGAAGGACTCATGTTGAAGCTGAAACTCCAATACTTTGGCCACCTGATGTGAATAACTGACTCATTTGAAAAGACCCTGATGCTGGGAAAGATTGCAGGCAGATGACAAAGGGGATGACAGAGGATGAGGTGGTTGGATTGCATCACTGACTCAATGGACATGAGTTTGAGTAGGCTCTGGGAGCTGGTGATGGACTGGGAGGCCTGGGTGCTGCAGTCCATGGGGTCACAAAGAGTCAGACTTGACTGAATGACTGAACTGAACTGATGGGGTTCTCAAGGCAAGAATATTGAAGTGGTTTGCCATTCTCTTCTCTAGTAATTGAACTCACCTGTGAAAAAAGAACAGAAAAGAGTGGATATATGTTTATGTATAAATGATTTACTCTGCTGTACATATGAGCTTAATGCAACATTGTAAGTTAGCCATATTCAATTAAAAAATTAAAATTAGTCAAATATTTTAACAGCTTCTTCAGATACCCAGAAGAAGAAATTACTTCTGAAGATGGCCTTCGGATTTGAGTTGCAACATCAGCTCTTAGGAGAATCTGTAGCCTGTTGTCCTGATGTAGAATTTAGTCTTGCCAGCTTCCAGAACTGCAGAAGCCAGTTACTTTCAATCAATGTCTATTGTCAGTCAATGTCAATGTCTGTCTCTCTAACTCCTTCACAGGTATATATACATACATGTGTATATGCACACACACACACACACACACACACACACACACACACACACGTCCTATTGATTCTTTGCAACCCCATGGACTGTAGCCTGCCAGGCTCCTAAGGCCATGGAATTCTCCATGCAAGTATACTGGAATGGGTAGCCATTCTCTTCTCCAGGGGATCTTCCTGACCCAGAAATTGAACACAGGTCTCCTGCATTGCAGGAAGATTCTTTATCATTTGAGCTACAGTACATCATGTGAAATGCCAGACTGGATGAATCACAAGCTGGAATCAAGATTGCTGGGAGAAATATCAACAACCTCAGATACACAAATGATACCACTCTAATAGCAGAAAGTGAAGAGGAACTAAAGAGCTTTAGATGAGGGTGAAAGAGGAGAGTGAAATGTTGGTTTGAAACTCAAAACACTAAGATCTTGGCATCCAGTCCCATCACTTCATGGCAAATATTAACAGAAGGGTGAAAAGTTGAAGCAGTGACAGATTTTGTTTTCTTGGGATCCAAAATCACTGCAGATGGTAACTGTAGCCATGAAATTAAAGGATGCTTGCTCCTTGAAAGAAAAACTATGACAAACCTAGACAGCGTATTAAAAAGCAGATACAAAAAAAATAAAATAAAATAAAAAGTAGATATAACACTTTACCAACAAAGGTCCGTATAGTCAAGTTATGGTTTTTCCTGCAGTCATGTATGGATGTGAGAGCTGGACCATAAAGAAGGTTGAGTGCCGAAGAACTGATGCCTTCGAATTGTGGTACTGGAAAAGACTCTTGAGAGTCAGTGGCCCACAAGTAGATCAAATCAGTCAACCCTAAAGGAAATCATTCCTGAATATTAATTGGAAAGACTAATGCTGCAACTGAAACTCCAATACTTTGGCCATCTGATGCAAAGAGCTAACTCATTGGAAAAGGCCCTGATGGTGGGGAAGAGTGAAGGCAAAAGGAGAAGGAGCAGTAGAGAATAAGATAGTTAGATAGCATCATCAACTCCATGGACACGAATCTGAGCAAAGTCTGGGAGATAGTGGAGGACAGCGCAGCCTGGTATGCAGGAAGTAGTCCATGGGGTCAGATAGAGCCACGCATGACTTGAAAGTGAAAGTGAAGTCGTTCAGTTTTGTCTGACTCTTTGTGACCCCATAGACTATAACCTACCAGTCTCCTCCATCCGTGGGATTTTCCAGGCAAGAATACTGGAGTGGGTTGCCATTTCCTTCTCCAGGGGATCTTCCCAACCCAGGGATTAACCCGGGTCTCCTGCATTGTAGGTAGACGCTTTGCCTTCTGAGCCACCAGGGAAGTCCATGACTTCCCTTCCATGACACATGCCTTAGTGACAAAAAATTAAAAAAACAAGAATATTGAAATGGAAGAATAACTTAATGAAATATGGTATTGATGATAAAAATAGCACAAAAATTCTTTTAAGCAAATTTGTACAATAAAATCTACCTTATCTGTTATAAATATAAAGTATTTATAATCTAAAATACTATAACATATAAAATTGATGAATCTGATGATCTGAAAATAAAAAAACCTTCAGTTCAGTTCAGTCGCTCAGTCGTGTCCGACTCTGCATGAATCGCAGCACGCCAGGCCTCCCTGTGCATCATCATCTCCCGGAGTTCACTTAGACTCATGTCCATCGAGTCCGTGATGCCATCCAGCCATCTCATCTTTGGTTGTCCCCTTCTCCTCCTGCCCCCAATCCCTCCCAGCATCAGAGTCTTTTCCAATGAGGCAACTCTTCACATGAGGTGGCAAAATCTCCAAGCAAAGTCAAATGATAAATGAATAACTGCAGAAAATATGTTTACACTTGTACCACAAAGAATTAGTGTTTCTAATATTTAAAACCTTCTTAAAAATGAGAGTTAAAAATCAACAACCCCTTAGAGAAATGGCAAAAGCTTTGAAAGGACAGTTTATAGATAGGGAAATGCACATGGTTCTTAAATACTAAAAAATGATCAATCTGATGCTCATAATACAAATTAAAATAATACTATATTAAAAACACAATGCCTCACCTACAAATCTCCTAAAGTTTAACAACACATATTATTGGTGAGGCTGTGGAAAATCAGTTCAGTTCAGTTGCTCAGTCGTGTCTGACTCTTTGTGACCCCATGGACTGCAGCACGCCAGGCCTCCCAGTCCATCACCAACTCCCAGAGCCTACTCAAACTCATGTCCATTGAGTCAGCGATGCCATCCAACCATCTCATCCTCTGTTGTCCCAAACTAGGCACTTTCAGACATTGCTGGTAGAAACAGAAAATGATACAATCCGTATACAAAGAAATTTGTATTTAGTAAAATTACACTCACAGTGCCCTCCAACCTAACAATACCACTTCTAAAATCCTAAACTGAATTTACACATGTAGAAATTAAAAAGGTATTTGTTGTAACGCCATTTATTTTACAATAAATAAAGGAATCAAAAGAAACCTTTTGATTTCAAATATACCTTTCCTATTTTTTTAATTCATGCTCTCTTTAGGAATGCAATCTTGACACTGTGATGCTTCTTCAATTTTCTCCATTATCAAAGAAAAATATACTAACATAAATACACATTTATGGAATTTTACAGTTTTGTTATTCTATATGCCATTCTGCAACTTGTTCTCACTTGACATTACCTCATGGACATTTTTCTCAGTAAATAGATTTGGATGTAGCACATTGCTTTTAACATATACAAAATACAAAAATATGAATGTGTGTCAAAATGTTCAGCTCATTTGCAGGATTTTGCTTCCATGGTTAATGGTAGTTACAATAAAAATTCTTAAACATATATTTAAATTGTGGTGCTTTCATTTCTGCAGAATAGTTTTAAGGTATGTATGTTCTAATGTGTTTTCAGGTTACTTTCTTAAAAGATTGTGACAATTTACCCTACCACCAACAGTTTATGAGAAGGTATATTTGCCTGAATCTTAACTAGCACTTGATAGGGATTATGGAATAAGGTTGTAGTCTGTGAAGCCTTTACATTCACTCTAAAGTGAATTGGCTTAAACAGAGATTTAACCTTGGATCCTAAGGCCACTGACTCAATCATTAATATAATAATTACAGATACATCCCAGACTAAAGAATATGGATTAAAATGGTGACATGATCTAGAAACACCTGGCTAAACTGTATCTTCTTCCCATAATTTCCATTAGCCTTCTCCTCTATTTATTGGTTTGAATAATGCATATTTTATCACTTTAATTAAGTGAAAGGAAGTGAAGTTGCTCAGTCATGTCCGACTCTTTGTGACCCCATGGACTGTAGCCCACCAGGCTTCTCTGTCCATGGAATTTTCCAGGCCAGAGTACTGGAGTGGGTTGCCATTTCCTTCTCCAGGGAATTTTCCCAACCCTGGGATCGAATCCAGGTCCCACATTGCAGGCAGACACTTTACCGTCTGAGCCACTAGGGAAGCGGGGTTGTATAATGCATATTTTTTCACTTTTACTTAAGTGCATTGTAAACACCACATCCAGGTAAGTCACACCAGCCTCTTGTCATCCTTTGCCACAATAATGAGTCCAATGATGGGATAAAGCAGAAGTAAATTAAGCAAAATGTTGGCTAAATTTGTGGCAGCCTGAAGAAAAGAATGATGAATGGTGGCTATTTTTCTTCAGAGAATAATTGTAAATAATTAGATGTGATGAATATGCTAATTTATCACAATATGCAGGTATAAATTCATGTTAATTAAAGCCTTTGGACAAGTTTCCAGGACATCTCCCCCTGAGGTCCTCAATTAGCCAAGCGTCTGGATTGTCAGACACATCCTGCCTCTGATCAGTAAGCTTAATTTACAGACACTACTCATATTAATGATGGTTTAGGGCCTTTTAGGAGATAAAATGAGCCTCTATCCACCTACACCCTCAACCAACCCTTAGTCTTAGTTCTGACACAGGAAAGGAGAACATAGCACTTATCACCCAGGGAGAAGCACAGAAGACCCCTGGATTTCCAGGTGACAGTGACAGAATTCACAAGGTAGCTAACTTTAATATTTACTTTTGCATAAGATAGCAGAAGATATGCCTATAATTTTCTCGTACTTCCTAGACAAAATTAATCATATTGATATTTTACAGCTAATTTACATTAATAATGAAATCATGGGCTATTAAATACAATTTTAATTACCCGGCATGTTGACTCTGATGGGCCAAGCAGATAAAATTGTCAAATTATACTGAGAATGTAGAAACAAAGTCATAGCTATATGGATGGTTAATAAATAGTGCCTATCGTCATGTTCTGTATAAGAGTTTTTATTTAATGATGTGTAGAGTTTTAATGTTCCATCTCTGAGATAATTTTTCCTCATAACTTATATATTAATAATAGATAAGCCTACATATATTTTGGGCCTAAAATTTTATATTAATGATGGTGATTATGGTCATGGGCCCCAGAGTATAATAGAATTGGGTTAAAACTTCATCCCCATCACCTATATGCTCTGTGGGCTTGGGCAAAGAGTTAATATCTTTCTATACTTTGGCTTTGACATCTGGAAATTGGATGTATCAAGAGCACCCATCTCTGAAGGTTGTCAGTGGGACTGAATGCAGCAATGTGTGTGAAGAGCTGAGCTGGTACTCAATAAAGGAAGGCTTGTAACTGTTATTTTCTCCAGTCAGTGAAATATGTAGTGACACAGGAGGCTCTGTGTAACTTTCTTCTACATGTTTTTTTACCAAGTTGCATATTTGGCTGATTTTGTATAGTCATGTGAATATTAAAAATAGAATTCATTAAAAATTCTATCCAAGGGGTTTCCCTGTGGTTCAGTGGTTAAAACTCTGCACTCTCAATGTAGGGGACTCAAGTTTGATCCCTGGTCAAGGAACTAGACCTGGCATGCCACATTAAAGACCTAGTGCAGACAAATAAATAAATATTAAAAATTTTTTTCCAATAAAATGTCAATATTAAACCATAAATCAAAGCAGACGATTATAACATAATCTAACATGTTTTTAAAAGTCAGCTTATGAAATCATCTTTATGTAAGAATCAACACACCAGTTAGTCTCTTAGGGATCTTGTCCAACAGTTTTTTCCTAACAGAAAACATTTGGAAGGTCATGCTAAAACCAAAGCCATCATGGGTGGGGCTATGATTTGCTTTGAGTTTTTTTCAGTTCCTGACTCATCCAGATTTAGGAGAGGTGACAGACAGGCATTCCTCTTACCAGTGAACTGTTCTGATGTCATGGAGAAGGATAGGGGTGTGCTCACAAATAGCACCTCTGCCCCAGGGTTATTAGGACTGATTTGAAGCTGAGCGGAGGCAAAGTTGTTTTTCAAAGAAGTAAGAATTGAACAGCCAGAAGGCCACTACAGGTGTGGAGTGTCGGATCCCTCTCTGTTCTATTGGGTCTCTGGGAGAGAGGCCACAATAGATGGAGATGTCTCATGAGAATCACTGGACACCATAACAAATGGCATTTCATTGGCAGGCGGGCCAAAATGTGCCAGGCCATGTTAGCTGTTCATTCTAAGATGTGTAGTACAAAAGAGATGTACTTATTTCCACCTGGCTTTTTGATGTTGATACTCTCAAGAAGAGGAAAGAAAACTTAGGAAGAAAAACATTGATACAAAGGAGAGATATAGGGGCTCTGGTGACTGAAAAGTAAAATGTTTTCTCTGAGAATATAGGTATATGATATGTCATTAAAGCATTCTGATTCTCTGGAGAATTTCTTCTCATCTGTTCTTAAAGATTAAATTGAAACCCTTTTTAATGTCCACCCCCTATTCCAGTAGCTTTGGATTGTGGTAAGGAAATCTGGGTTTTTATAAAGGTCTTTGAATCTGATGAACATGTAATTTTAGGAGATATTGAGTAAGTTGAGTTCAGGCTCTAGAATCAGGTTGCCAGGGTTAGTTTATGGCTCCTTGCCTTTGGAAAGTTAATCCCTCTAAGTTACAGTGCTTTTATCAGTAAAATGAGACTACAGTTAATAATTTATATAAATTAATTCTTATGTATTGTTGAGAGAATTCAATTATAACAAATGCCTATAAAATGCTAGCATTTGATGAGTGATCAATAACTATTATGTTATTATCACTGTTGTTATGGTGATGAATTGTACCAAATGCTTTAGAATGATGTCAATGTGCATTAGAAGTAGTATATCCAATTGCTATAAAAAAGATGTTTTAAGTGCCATGCAAATAGATCTTAACTCTCTGCTAATTCTCTAAATACTCCTAAAATGTGAGAAACAGAATCTATTTGTATGGCACCTAAAGCATTTTAGTTACAAGGTCTCACTATAAATTGCTTATCTAAATATTTACATTGACCCAAGGCAAAAGGCAAACCCAAATCTCAGGTCTTCCTTGAAATGAACTGCATAAAAATAGACCCATCAGCAGAAACACTGTGTCTTCTATATTCATATACCTTATTATGCATTTCTGAGGGGCAGAATATATTTCTAAGTGTACAGTGATTGTTAATTAAAAGCCATCTTGGAAAAACAAAAACAAAAACATAGGCTCCTTGTTGACTCAGCCTACGCCAGGCCTATTGGAAAGAAAAGAGAATAACCTCACCCTGGGCCGAAGTGAAGCTTTGCCAAGGGTTAATTTTTAGATAAGAAGTAAATATGACAGTGTGGATGACAGTGATGAAAAATGGCAGAAAATTAAGTGGATAAAAGATAATTGGTAGAAAATATGAAGGCAACATGGGGAAAGTGCAAAGCAAATGGTGCCATGTATCATACTATTGGCAGGAGGAATGTGTGGCTACTTACTTATATTTAACTTAGTAGAGCAAGAAGACCCCAAATTTCTTCATTGCTCTAACTCTGGTGATTGGCATTCCAGCATTAGAGATCCTTCATCTTTCTTAAGGGTTTCTTAATGCTAAAAGTTTAACCTCCTCATCACCCAAACATCAGATTAAATATTAGAGCACTGTTTACAGCCAACCAATTACTGGGACTACACTTGAGAATGACAGAAAGCTTGAGAATGTTGGGCACCAACATGGTCAAGGGAAGCCATCTGAAGAAGAATAATTAAGTAGAGCAGTTGGTAGCCCTCTTCATAATTTGGCTTGTCAGGAAAATGACCATGCATTGTTTTCAAGGTTCATATATATGTGCACAGTCATCAGTGAGCATGATTTTATCTTCCTCTGCCCTCTGTGATCCCTCCAGATGAATCTGGAGAGTGACAATGTTAAAAGTGTCACAGCTTTCCCAGATGCATAGAATGCAATAGTTCTAATACTAGGGCACCAACCATCTCTGTTAAAAGACTGTATGAACATTCATAATATGGCTCAGTGACAATCTAAGTAGGCTGCCTGCCTATGTAACATGTTCACAGAGGGCACTGGAATCCTCAGTAGGAGCACAGACATGATCGGGGTACCTGACACTTATTGTCAAAAACTACCAACACTCAGGAAACATTCACTGAACATGTGCAATATTCCAGAAGCTGGTGAAAGACTGACTTCATAAAAGTTTTATTAAAGCCATTAGCCTTCTTCTCTCGCCACTGTACCTCCTCTAGAACAAGATCATATCGGTGCGCATTGCTTCCTCTGTTTATCAATCTCTCAGTCATGTCTGACTCTTTGTGACCTCATGGACTGCAGCATGCCAGGCTGCCCAGCCCATCACCAACTCCTGGAGCTTGCTCAAACTCGTATCCATCAAGTCAGTGATGCCATCCAACCATCTCATCTCCTGTTGTCCCCTTCTCCTCCTGCCTTCAATCTTTCTGAGAATCAGGGTCTTCTCCAGTGTGTCAGTTCTTTGCATCAGGAGGCCTAAGTATTGGAGCTTCAGCTTCAGTGTCAGTCCTTCCAGTGAATATTCAGGACTGATTTCCTTTAGGATGAACTCGTTTGATCTCCTTGCAGTCCAAGGGACTCTCAAGGGTCTTCTCCAACAACACAGTTCAAAAGCATCAATTATTCAGCGCTCAGCTTTCTTTATAGTCCAACTCTCATATCCATACATGACTACTGGAAAAACTATAGCTTTGACTACATGGACATTTGTTGGCAAAGTAATGTCTCCGCTTTTTAATATGCTGTCTAGGGTTAGTCATAGCTTTTCGTCTAAGGAGCAAGCCTCTTTTAATTTCATGACTGCAGACACTATCTGCAGTGATTTTGAAGTCCCTCAATATAAAGTGCCTCACTGTTTCCATTGTTTCCCCATCTATTTGCCATGAAGTGATGAGACTCTATGCCATGATCTTAAGTTTTTTGAATGTTGAATTTTAAGCCAAATTTTGTCTCCTCCTTCACTTTTATCAAGAGGCTCTTTACTTCTTCACTTTCTGCCATAAGGGTGATGCCATCTGCATATGTGAAGTTATTTATATTTCTCCAGGAAATCTTGATTCCAGATTGTGCTTCCTCCAACCTGACATACCGCATGCTATACTCTGCATAGAAGTTAAATAAGCAGGGTGACAATATACAGCCTTGATGTACTCCTTTCCCAGTTGGAACCAATCTGTTGTTCCATATCTGGTTCTAACTGTTGCTTCTTGACCTGCATACAGATTTCTCAGGAGGCAGATAAGGTGGTCTGGTATTCCTATTTCTTGAAGAATTTTCCACAGTTTGTTGTGATCCATACAGTCAAAGGCTTTAGCAGAGTCAATGAAGCAGAAATAGATGGTTTTTTTATTCTGGAATTCTTTTCCTTTTTCTATGATCTAACAAATGTTGACAATTTGATCTCTGGTTCCTCTGCCTTTTCTAAATCCAGCTTGAACATCTGGAATTTCATGGTTCATATACTGTTGAATCCTAGCTTGGAGAATTTTGAGCATTACTTTGCTAGTTTGTGAAATGAATGCAATTGTGTGGTAGTTCAAACATTCTTTGGCATTTTCTTTCTTTGGGATTGGAATGAAAACGGACCTTTTCCAGTCCTGTGGCCACTGCTGAGATTTCCAAATTTGCTGACATTGAGTGCAGCACTTTCACAGCATCATCTTTTAGAATTTGAAAGAACTCAACTGGAATTCCATCACATCCACTAGCTTTGTTCGTAGTGATGCTTCCTAAGGCCCACTTGACTTGACACCCCAAGATGTCTGGCTCTAGGTGAGTGATCACACCATTGTGGTTATCTAGGTCATTAGGGGTTTTTTTTGTATAGTTCTTCCATGTGCTTTTCACTCTTCTTAATATCTTCTGTTTCTGTTAGATCTATACCATTATTGTCTGTATTATGCCCATCTTTGCATGAAATGTTCACTTGGTATCTCTAATTTTCTTGAAGAGATCTCTCGTCTTTCGCATTCTATTGTTTTCCTCTATTTCTTTGCATTGTTCACCTAGGATGGTTTTCTTATCTCTCCTTGCTATTCTTTGGAACTCTGCATTCAGATGGATATATCTTTCCTTCTCGCCTTTGCCTTTCACTTCTCTTCTTTTCTCAGCTATTTGTGAGCCCTCTTCAGATAGCCATTTTGCCTTTTTGCATTTCTTTTTCTTGGGAATAGATTTGATCATTGCCTCCTGTACAATGTCATGAACCTCTGTTCATAGTTCTTCAGATACTCTATCAGATCTAATCTCTTGAATCCATCTGTCACTTCTACTGTATAATCATAAGGGTTTTGATTCAATTGTGCCTGAATGGCACAGTGGTTTTCCCTACTTTCTTCAACTGAAGTCTGAATTTGTCAATAAGGAGTTCATTATCTGAGCCATAGTCACCTTCCAGTCTTGTTGCTGACTGTATAGAGATTTTCCGTATTTGACTGCAAAGAATATAATCAATTCAATAGTGTCATCTCTTGTGTTGTTGGAAGAGGGTGTTTGCTATGACCACTGCGTTCTCTTGGCAAAACTCTGTTAGCCTTTGCCCTGCTTCATTTTGTACTCCAAGGACAAACTTGCCTGTTACTCCAGGTGTCTCTTGACTTCCCACTTTTGCATTCCAGTCACCTATGATGAAAGGACATCTTTTTTGGTGTTTACTTCTAGGTCTTGTAGGTCTTCGTAGAACTATTCACCTTCAGCTTCTTTGGCATTAGTGGTTGGGGCATAGACTTGGACTACTGTGATATTGAATGGTTTGTTTTGGAAATGAACCGAGATCATCCTGTTGTTTTTGAGGTTGCACTCAAGTACTGCATTTCAGACTCTTTTGTTAACTAAGATGACTACTCCTTTTCTTCTAAGAGATTCTTGCCCACAGTAGTAGATATAATGGTCATCTGAATTAAATTCACCCATTCCAGTCCATTTCAGTATACTGATCTCTAAAACGTTGATGTTCACTCTTGCCATCTGTTTGACCACTTCCAGTTTGCCTTGATTCATGGACCTAACATTCCAGGTTCCTATGCAATATTGCTCTTTACAGCATCAGACTTGACTTTCACCACTAGACACTTCCATAACTGGGCATTGTTTCCGCCCAGAAAGGCTCAGCCTCTTCTTTCTTTCTGGAGGTATTTCTCCACTTTTCTCCAGTAGCCCGTTGGGCACCTACAAACCTGGAGAGTTCATCTTTCCATGTCATAGCTTTTTGCCTTTTCATACTGTTCATGGGGCTCTCAAGGCAAGAATACTGAAGTGGTTTGTGTTCTCTTCTCCAAAGGACTACATTTTGTCAGAACTCTCCACCATGACTCTTAGATTCCATAAATAGACATGATACTTCCAATATTACATCTCACTTTCTCTCTTTTTTCTCCAGAAAGTTGGAGCCCTGAAATAAAAGAAAACTGCCTATAATCCTATTTCTTATTCCCCTGCTTCATTATGTATAGTGCTCCTGACCCTTGAAATGCCCTTTCTGAAATGGAAAACTTATTTTTCCATTTAATGCAATCTCATATTTTATTATATTAATGGTCCTTCTGTTTCCTCAAGCTTACTGAGGCCAGAGGGGAGGATTTATTAGAGTTTGTCTAGAACAGACACTGGACTCAATAGACATGTATAGAGTGAAAGAATGACAAATGACAGTGAAATGAGTCATGTAAAAAATGAGGGATTAATTTCTAAATCTATAAATACATAAATCTTGAATTCATCTTCTTTACCATGATTATTAGTAGATGACTACATGTCTTGATGAAAACGTATAGTCTTAGATATACCCTGTAATAAAAGGGAAAAAATGATGAAGAAGTGAGACATTTTTGTTCTGGAAATAACTTACAATAAAATACTGGATGTAACTGAAAGATATGTCTAGTTTTCAAGTTTTACTTGACTGACTTACCATGTGAACTAGCAAATATTATACAGCTTTGAGTCAATTTAATCAAGTCAATTAAAATCAATGAGTTTCATTTCCTTGTTTATATAATGCAATTACTGTACTACATCTCTGTTTCTTAATTTGATCTGATTATAAGGACCACTTGGAGAATATGATTTAATAGGTCTGAAGGAGGGGACAAGTGATTTTTCAATAGGCAGCTGTATGTAACTCTGGAACACTTGATTTCATGGAACTGTAAGAATCAAATATTGTATTATTAACTTCTCAGAAGCTATAAGCAGAAAATATGGGAACAAAATCCATCTTGTCACATAGTTATTGATAACCTGCTTCTTCAATTTACAGGCCTAGGCAATCTTGGGAGTTCAAAGTATTTTATTTAAGGGAAAAAAGCAGAACCTCTCCTCTGAAAAGGCTAACAATCTACAGGGTTAAAGATTAATCCACAAATAACTGTGGCTTAAGGCAAACTGCAACATACACTGTGATAAACTGATGAACATAAAAGAGGACAGAGAAGCAGTGGATGCTAACGGGGAGGACCACAGAGGAGGGAACATCTAAGCTGGGACTTTGAAAGTGGATAATATGATTTATTAGTTCAAGTAAAACTGAATTGCTGTCCCTCTATCCACTGGGTTTTTAAAAACATGCCTCAAATCTGTGGCTTAGTCACACTTCCTCCCATACAGCCCTAAGAAAACTGTTATAAATTCCTGTCCTTTACATTATTTTTCCTTCCAGTTTTATTGAGATATTGACATACAGCACTGTATAAGTTTAAGTACAGCATAAAGATTATGTACAGCATAAAGATTTGACTTACACACATCATGAAATAATTAACACAGTGAGTTTCAGTTCAGTTCAGTTCAGTTCAGTCGCTCAGTTGTGTCCAACTCTTTGTGACACCATGAATCCCAGCACGCCAGGCTTCCCTGTCCATCACCAACTCCCAGAGTTCACTCAGACTCACGTCCATCGAGTCAGTGATGCCATCCAGCCATCTCATCCTCTGTCGTCCCCTTCTCCTCCTGCCCTCAATCCCTCCCAGCATCAGAGTCTTTTCCAATGAGTCAACTCTTCGCATGAGGTGGCCAAAGTACTGGAGTTTCAGCTTTAGCATCAGTCCTTCCAAAGAAATCCCAAGGCTGATCTCCTTCAGAATGGACTGGTTGGACCTCCTTGAGTCCAAGGGAGTCTCAAGAGTCTTCTCCAACACCACAGTTCAAAAGCATCAATTCTTCGGCGCTCAGCCTTCTTCACAGTCCAACTCTTACATCCATACATGACTACTGGAAAAACTGTAGTGAACATCATTTCATATAGATACAAAATTAAAGAAATACAAAAAAATTTTCTTTTGATGAGAACTCAGGATTTATTCTAATTACAGCTTTCATAACATACAGCAGTTTAATTATATTTATCATGTTGTATATTACATCCCTAATGTTTATTTACCTTATTACTAGAAGCTTGTACTTTTTTGTCAAAAGGACCACCTTCAGCCAATTTCCTCAGCTCCTATCCCACCACCCCTAGTAACCACAAATATGATCTTTTTTCTGTGATTTTGTTTATTTGATTGTTCTTGAGGTATAATTGACCTACAATACAATGTTATTTTCCTGGTACACAACATAGTGATTCAGTCTTTCCATATACATTTTTATTGGCCATGCTGTTGGGATGTGTGATCTAAGTTCCCCGACTAGGGCTCACACTCATGCCACCTGCAGTGAAAGCATGTATTCTTAACCACTGGACCACCAAGGAAGTCCTTATTTCTATACTTTTAAAAATGATCACTATGATAAGTCTAGTTGCAATATCACCACACAAAGATATTATTTAGATGTTGGCTATACTCCCTTCTCTGTATATTTCATGTTTGTGACTCATATTTCTCTCTGCCCCTCAACCCTCTATACTCTGGCAACCACCTGTTTGTTCTCAGTATCCATTACTCTCTGTTCATTGATTTTTAGATCCCACATATAAGTGATATAGCACAGTATTTGACTTTCTCTGACTTATTTCATTTTGCAAAATATCCTCTAGGTCCAGTGCACCTTACCAGTCAACGTACAAGAAACATAGCAGAATCACTCTGATTAACTGTGTGAATGTCAATAGCTGTGTATGTAATAAGGGACCGGAAGGCCTGATTCTGCCTCTTGTGCAAAGTAAACTTCAATTATACCTACTATATCCATTTAACACTGCTGCCTAGGCAATGTTCTCAAATCTATACTCATTGATACTTTTAATCTGCACATCCTTCCTATGTTGTGCGTTTGCTTTAGTCCAGTTTTACAAAGGAAAGAAGAGAGGCACAGAAGGATGATTGTCCTAGTCCAAGGATATCAGGTAGGTAAATGTGGTCTTTTAGCAGGAGCTTTAAACCATGGTACTGATCTTCTAGAAGTTATACTTTTAACTGGTCCACAATAATCTTTCTGCTAATAGAGTTAATAAACCCAACCAAAACTTTGCTAAACAGAAGATATCCTGCCTTTTAAAATAAATAATTTCTTACAAGCTGTATCCTAGCAATCCCTTTCATCTTGACCTTGTGTTTCTCCTTTTGCAACATCAGCTAGTACCAGGAATTACATTGATGATAGGTTCAAAGTTTACAAGGAGGAGGGTGACTTAGTGAAACTGGCAAAAATCATATTTTTAAGGTTCCTCCTTAAATACTGGTGCTATATATAGTTGGTCATTCTGTTCCAGTTGACTTAAGAGATACTTGTTGCTATTGTTCAGTCGCTCAGTTGTATCTGACTCTTTGTGAACCCATGGACAGCAGCACACCAGACTTCCCTTTCCTTTACTAAATCCCAGAGTTTGCTCAAACTCATGTCCATTGAGACGATGATGCCATTCAACCATCTCATCTTCTGTAACCCACTTCTCCTCCTGCCCTCAATCTTTCCCAGCATCAGAGTCTTTTTCAATGAGTCAGCTCTTCACATCAGGTGGCCTAAGTATTGGAGCTTCAGAGGCAGCATCAATACTTTCAATGAATATTCAGGGTTGATTTCCTTTAGGATTATCTGGTTTGATCGCCTTGCTGTCCAAGGTACTCTCAAGAGTCTTCTCCAACACCACAGTTCAAAAGCATCAGTTTTTGGTGCTCAGCCGTCTTTATGATCCAGTTCTCACATCCATACATGACTACTGGAAAAACTATGGCTTTAACTATATGGACCTTTGTCAGCAAAGTGATGTCTCTGCTCTTTAATATGCTGTCTAGGTTTGCCATAGCTTGAGTCAGGATCAAAGTTAGGAGGACTCATGGGAAGTGGGAAAGTTCCCCACATGAGAGGAAAAGGTGAACATAGACCACATTCAATTCTGAAAATGTTTTTCTTTACTCAGGTTATCAAGGCTCTACTTCCCATCTTCAAAAGAATCTTTTTTTTTTCATGAAACCTCATAAGATTGAGTGAAAATGTTGACTTTTCAAAATTTAAAATCATCATAACTGTTCTGTTGAAGCTGTGTGGGCCTCAAGGTGATGACTAAATGAGCTCTTTAAGAATTTTCATCAAATTGACTGACTTGTTATTGATAGCACATTCAATGTATCTGTATTCTTATTTGGTTAGTGTTAGTGGTTATAGTTTGCAACAGTAGGTACAGTGTGTAAACATTAGGTTATTAAGTAATCCATGAGATAATGAATGAAAATTATATATTTTGAGAAGTTATGCATAATACTGAAGAGACCTCAACAGGAAAAAAGTTACAAAAAAATATTCAAAGGAGTCCTGGGAGCAAGGAAAATAGACAAGCTGTACAGCAACACATCATCAGATGGAACAGTGTTCTTACAGTTGTTTCCTGGGCAATAATGTTCATCCATGGAGAGAAACAATAACTATATCCACAGATTTTATTCTCCTGGGGCTCTGGCCTGAGTCCAGCCACCTTGTGATCCTTATCTACCTTATCCTTTTGGTCTACTGTATGGCTGTTATGAGCAATGTTGTTCTCATTCTCCTCATCTGGCTAGATTTGCATCTCCAATCCCCCATGTACTTTCTGCTCAGCCACCTCTCCCTCATTGACTTGGCCTTGATTTCAACTTCTGTCCCCAAAATGGTCACAAACTTCTTCTCAGGGGAAAGAGTCATATCACAGGTAGGTTGTGGAACCCAGATCTTCTTCAGCTTAACCCTGGGAATTGCTGAGTGCCTCCTGCTAACTCTCATGTCTTATGACCGCTACATTGCCATCTGTAACCCACTTCGTTACTCAGTCATTATCAGCCATGTCACCTGCAAAAAGATGGTCATTGTGTCCTGGGCAGGGGGAGCAATAACTTCCTTGGTTCATACAGCCTATGCTATGCATTTTCCCATTTGTCACCCCCGAGAGATCCTGCATTTTTTGTGTGAGGTCATGGCCCTCTTGGAGCTCACTTGTGAGGACATTTCAGCCTATGTGAAGTCAGTGGTGGTCTCAAGCTTTCTGGTGGTCCTCATCCCTCTAAGTCTCATCCTGGCCTCCTACACCCTCATCTTTCTTGCTGTCCTCCACATGAACTCCTCTGTGGGCAGGAACAAGGCTCTGGCCACCTGCTCCTCCCACCTTTGTGTGGTCAGCCTCTACTTTGGCCCTGCCATATTGGTCTACATGAGACCAGGGTCTTCTAAGACTCCCAGATTAAATCAATCTCTTTTTATGTTTAATGCCATCCTTACCCCTATGCTTAACCCACTCATCTATAGTCTCAGAAACAAGGATGTTATAGAAGCTTTGAAGAGTAGAGTCATCAATAGATTCCCCCTGAGGAAGATGAAAAGACATCTACATTGCTATACATGATTATAATCTTATGTTAGCATATTTGTTTAAATTGCTTTCAGGAGACTTTAAGACTTGAAAAATTCTGTTATAAATTATAGGATGTTAAAAGTATTTATTTCAATCCTTTTGTTGTGTGAAAATAAAACACAAAAGAATCTGTCCATGGTCTCAGAGCACCATCAAAGAGCCAGTTCTTCTGACACAAAATTCTGAAAACACACTTATTTTCTAAATAACACAGAGAATCATTTTTGCTCATGTATGCCCAAGTTATGAATGCACTCATCCACTTAAATATACCTGTGAAGAAGGCATGAGCTGGTCCTCAGAACGAAGCAGAACTTCTGATATATACTTTCAACAACTGTGATATTAAAATAGTCTGATCTTTCTCGAATGAAGAAAAGCAGCTTTTAGACTGCCAAAATATCATACACATTCAACCTAATGTCAGCATTTTGTTTCATGAGAAACAAAGGGTAAATCTGTCTTTTCTTTCTCTTGGCTCCAACAAAGGTTTCTTTTTCTTTGTGCTCCTCCTTCTGAGATCAGACCCATTGTCTAAGGCAAACACAGCACTAAATAAGACCACAAAATTCTGACAATCTGAGAAACTGGGAAAAAATGATGGTACCTTCTATCTAGCAGTGCTAAGAGGATTAAACAAGTTATAGTGTGTAAATCAGAAAAGAAAGCAGGAAATGAGTGCTATGTTACAAACGTCTGTGCAACTGAAGGCCGGGCACTGAACTTAGCATTCAGTAGGGAAGTAAGAGAACTAGACTCTTTAAAGCCTTCCTCCTAGGTATGGCATATTGAACTTTATTTTAAAGATAATAAAGATTTACTATATTCACTTTAGGAGGAATGCAAAATGAGTGCTAAAATCAGCCCTAGTCAAAGCTGAGGGAAAAAAATTAAAAGCTTTCTCCTACAATGTAAATAAATTAATCTGTATCATTTCTCTATATTCCATATATATATGTATTAATATATTTGTTTTTCTCTTTCTGACTTATTTCACTCTGTATGACAGACTCTAGGTCATTCCACATCCCTACAAATGACCCAATTTCATTCCCTTTTATGGCTGAGTAATATTCCATTGTGTATATGTAAAATAAATCTAAAATTGTATTCAAAAAATATAAATGATATTGGTGCTTTATTTTAAAAAGTTGTAGTGAAATTTTAAAATATTGTAATTATTGTAGAGAATGATAATTTCTCAGCATTATCAGCTCCTACAATCACTGTATGGTAAATATTTAAACTGATAAATATCTTTTACTATTTTGATTATGTAACTATTATTCACTTAATACCATTATACCACTATTGGTCAACACAAAATAATAGAATTCTATATCACTAAAATTACCATTCAGTAGAAAAACATGTAATTATTTTTAAAAATCCAGATGCATATCAGAATTATTTCGGAATTTTTGGAAAAATACAAATGCCCATATATTGACATTTTCCCCCCAAGGCTCCAGGTGTGTTTTTAATGAGCAGCCATGTTTAAAATTCAAATTGTGGTGCCGGAGAAGACTCTTGAAAGTCCCCTGGAGAGCAAGGAGATCAAACCAGTCAATCCTAAAGGAAATCAACCCTGAATACTCATTGGAAGGACTGATGCTGAAACTGAAGCTTCAATACATTGGCTGCCTGATGTGAAGAACCAACTCAATGGAAAAGATCCCAATGCATGAAAGATTTAAGGTAAAAGAAGAAGAGGGTGGCAGAGGATTAGATGGTTGAATAGCATCACCAGTTCAATGGAGATGAACTTGGGCAAACTCCAGGAGAATGAGGGACAGGGAAGCCTGGTATTCTGCAGTACAGGGGGCTGCAAAGAGTTGGACATGACTTAGGGACTGAACAACAACATGTTTAAAAACAACTGGATTACATGATGATGTTTTACTTTTATCTAGTTTGTTTTACCTTTTCTATTTAATATTCAGTGCTCCCATTTCATTTAGTTTAGTTTTTCAATTTCTCTCTGTTTTGTTGTTGTTCTTTCTCAAGGCTTTATCAAGCAGAGAAGAAAAGTTTTCGTATATGTATGTATATTGTGGTCATTCAGTCGCTCAGTGGCGTCTGACTCTTTGTGACCCCATGGACTGCTGTATGCAGACCATCCCCAGAGCTTGCTAAAACTCATGTCCACTTAGGCAGCGATGCCATCCAACCATGTTGTCCTAAGTCATCCCTATCTCCTCCTGCCTTCAATCTTTCCCAGTATCAGGGCTTTTTCTAATGAGTCGGCTCTTCTCATCAGGTGACCAAAATATTGGCACTTCAGCTTCAGCATTAGTCCTTCTAGTGAATATTCAGGACTGATTTCCTTTAGAATGGACTGGTTTGATCTCCTTGCAGTCCAAGGGACTCTCAAGAGTCTTCTCCAACACCACAGTTCAAAGGCATCAAATTCTTCAGTGCTCAGCTTTCTTTATGGTCCAACTCTCATATCCATACATGACTACTGGGAAAACCATAGCTTTGACTAAAGAACCTTTGGTGGCAAAGTAATGTCCCTGTCTTTTAATATGCTGTCTAGGTTTGTCACAGTTTTTCTTCTAAGGAGCAAGCATCTTTTAATTTCATGGCTGCAGTCACCGTCTGAAGTGATTTTGGAGCCCAAGAAAATAAAGTCTGTCACTGTTTCCATTGTTTTCCCATCTATTTGCCATGAAGTGATGGGACCAGATGATGTGATCCTAGTTTCAGGGTAGCTACAAACAAAAAGAAGATACGCACAAAAGATAGAAAGAAATCAAAGCATGACATTACAGAAAATCATTGAAACACAAAGAAATGTAGCAAGAGAGGAAGAAAGTAACAAACAAACCAAGAAATAACCAGAAAACAACAAAATGACAAATATAAGTCCATACTTATTAATAAATATTTAAGTGCAAATCACTTCATGGGAAATAGATGGGGAAACAGTGGAAACAGTATCAGACTTTATTTTTCTGGCCTCCAAAATAGCTGCAGATGGTGACTTCAGTCATGAAATTAAAAGACGCTTACTCCTTGGAAGAAAAGTTATGACCAACCTAGACAGTATATTCAAAAGCAGAGACATTACTTTGCCAAATAAGGTCTGTCTAGTCAAGGCTATGGTTTTTCCTGTTGAGGCTGAAACTCCAATACTTTGGCCACCTGATGTGAAAAGCTGACTCACTGGAAAAACCCTGATGCTGGGAAAGATTGAGGGCAGGAGGAGAAGGGGACGACAGAGGATAAGATGGTATTATGGCATCATCGACTTGATGGACATGGGTTTGGGTGGACTCCGGAAGTTGGTGATGAACACGGAGTCTTGGCATGCTGTGGTTCATGGGGTTGCAGAGTCGGACATGACTGAGCGACTGAACTGACTGAATGCAGAAAAAAAAAGACCAAAATTTTGCTGTCCATAAGAGACTTACTTCATGAGTTAGGCCACACATAGCTTCCCTGGCGGCCCAGATGGTAAAGAATTCATCTGCAAAGTGGGAGACCTGGGTTTGATTCCTCAGTTGGGAACATCCCCTGGAGCAGGGCAAAGCAACCCACTCCAATATTCTTGCTTGGAGAATCTGCATAGACAGAGAAGCCTGGTGGGCTACAGTCCAAGGGGTTGCAAAGAGTCAGACACTACTGAGTGACTAAGCACATAGACTAAAAGTGAAGAGATGGAAAAAGATATCCCATAGAAATAGAAACAAAAGAGATCAAGGGCAGCTATACCTTTATCTGTATAAGTATATAAGGAGGAGAAGTAAAAGTATATAAGGAGGAGAAGTAAAAGTATATAAGGAGGAGAAGGGGACGACAGAGGTTGAGATGGTTGGATGGCATCAGCTACTCGATGGGCACAAGTCTGAGCAAGCTCTGGGAGTTGATGACGGACAGGGAGGCCTGGCTTGCTGTAGTCCATGGGGTTGCAAAGAGTCAGACACGATTGAGCAACTGAACTGATAACTTTTATTGCATTAAATAGGCCTTAAGAAAAAGCTATTACAAGAGAAAAGGAAGATTATTATATAATAATAAAGGTGTCAATTAATCAGAATGAGGTAAGAATCATAAATGTATATTCACCCAACATTGAAAAGTGAAAGTGTTAGTCACTCAAGTTGTGTCTGACTCTTTGTAACCCCATGGACTGTAGCCCACCAGGCTCCTCTGTCTGTGGAATTCTCTAGGCAAGAATACTGGAGTGGATAGCCATCCCCTTCTCCAGGGGAACCTCCCGAACCAGGGATCGAACGTGGGTCTCCTGCATTGTAGGCAGAGTCTGAGTCAACATTGGCGCACCCAAATATATAAAGCATACAGATATTAAGGGGGAAATGGAGAGTAAAAAAATAATGGCAAGGGATTTCAATAGCCCACATTTAACAATGGACAGATCATGCAGATGGAAAAATCTATAAGGAAACATTGGAATTAAACTACTTAATATCAGATTTAAGCAGTAGAATATACATTGTTCTCAAGCTCACATGGAACATTTTCAAGGATAGGCTATATTAGGCTGCAAAGCATTTCTAACAAACTAAAAATGATTTAAATCATATCACACATCTTTCCAACCACAATGGTATGAAACTAGAAATCAATTACAAGAAGAAAATCTACAAATATGTGGGAATTAAACAACATACTTTTAAACAACCAGCTGGCTAAATAGAACTAAAAAGGAAAATCAAAAGTCAAAGACAAGTGAAAATGGAAATACAGTATATCAAAACTTAGCAGCAAAAGTAGTTCTAAAAAGTTTATAGTGATAAATGCATATATTAAGGGAAAAAATCTC